>NC_086233.1:56489873-59357373 GCF_036321145.2 Pelmatolapia mariae | reverse complement strand
TGAATGCAATGTTACTTATAAGCCTCTACTCTAACATGGTGGGTATTACCACTGTGTGGCTGTAAGTGCAGCCATCACAGGTGAAAACTAGCGAGCTAACTTCCTGCTAACTTCTAACTCCGTTGAATTTAATAAATTCTCTTTTCATGGATGCCTGGATGTTAAACTTAATTGTTACACCTGGTAAAGCAGCAACGCTGATCATTTTATTAAAGATGAAAGAATTTAGACAGTTTTTAACTCTCAGTGATGCCGCAGTGTTTGTTTGACTTTGGGACCTGAAGCAGACAGAGTTTTGGACCCAGTTTACTCCGCGAGGCTCCTGACTACGGCAGCCGTAATGCTCCGGCAATCCATCAAGCGGTGTGCTTTCATAGTTTACCAAAGTCATACTAAAACATTTTTTGACAGATTTCTGCGCGCCGTGTACTACATAAAATCGGTTCGAGGTCAGTAAGCACAACCAGAATTCATACATAAGGCACACTGTCAATTTTTGAGAAAATTAAAGGATTTTAAGTGTGCCTAATAGTGTGTAAAATACGTTATACAGAAGAAAAGAATATATCGCGATATATATCGTTACCGCACATGCTTCAAATTATACCGTGATATGGATTTTAGGCCATATCGCCCAGCCCTACCCTGAGCACATCGGCTTGAGTTAGCCCTCAACTGGGCCAAGTGGTGCATAAAAGCAGTCTGATTTTAAACACATTAGTCCCACTGAAAGCCAGTCAGGCTTAAAAGCAATCTGATTTACTGAAGATTTGTACCGCTGTTTTTGTCACCTCACCACCAGCACCACCACCCAGTTTCACACACATAGAGCCTCTTTCCCCTCCCCCTGATTGCTCTGCCCCGTCTCTGGACCTCCCTGCTCTGGCACAGCTCCATCATGGTCTTGGTCACCTCCCTAGCTCACCCTTAAAGCCCCTCACACTTGTACACACTTTCCCACACACAATGCACATTTCACACATGCAGCCCCCCCCCCAGTACTGGGGTGCCCCCCCCAGTACTGGGGTGCCCCCTAAGCCTAAGGAAAATGGCCGTCACGGAACCCTGCAAAACGGGAGGCCTCCCCTCAACCACAAACCTAGAGTAAGGAATGAGAGAGAGGGGGCAAACGTATTACTGCTGCAATATTAGCTGATGGAGGGTGCAGGGGGAGGAGGGGGGGAGCCAAGGATGAGGGTAGTAGAATGGGGGTACCACAGTGTGAGCATCTACCCACAGAAAACTCTTCCACATGTGGAGTCAATTAGGCACAATCTTGTTTTCTACCAACTGCTGCAAAAGAAACAAGAGTTTTCTGGGGATTTGTGTTTGAGAGTGTGTGAGCGTGTGCGTACGCGTATACTTAAGAAAGTTAAGTACTATAGGAAAGGGTGAGGAGAGAGCATGTTTTTCACAAAAATCAGCCAGAGAAATTAGACAGGGTTTTGGTTTTTATATCTAGCCATTTAGCAGCAAAGAGACAGCAAATCTTCATTTCTGCATGCAGTTAAGTGTGCATGACTTGACAACCCTGCAACATGAATGTGACTAGGGAGCAAATGACACTCAAAGAAAAACATCTATCCTCTAGGGCTCATTATGCATGAATGATGCACATGTCACAGGTGTGTGTACCCAAGTGTGCGCAATGTTCTGCATCCTCCTACCTACAATGGTGGTGCATGTCTGGTGAGACAGAAGCGTCACTACTAACTGTGCTGGGAATTCCTGCCACACACAAAATCACAAGCCACTGCCTTAGTGTTAGACAAGAGGAAGTCTCCCCTTTAAAAGATTCATGGCAGCTTCAATTATGTATCCTCTTTTTCATCCTCTTTTGTCATGTTTAGACAGTTTTCATTATTCATCCATTTCAAGATTGATGGCACCCGGTCGGGTGGGCGGTGCAGTATATACAAGTGTCTACCCCAGTGTTGATTTATCTGGGCAAGATCAAAACAGCAGTCACAAAACAAAAATTGCACAAAACTTGCTTTTCATACAGATCAAAGGGCCATTAATAAGGTGACTTTAGTGATGTTTTATTTTGCAAGTGGTGGGTGAGGGGTGTACAAATACTAACAGACTTTAAGCTTTAGTGAAATGATCAAGAATACTCACGTAAAGGTCTGGAGGCAACAGCTTTCTAAGTGAACATGACTGCTCCATCCAACCATATCTCAATATTTGTTGTAAAAAGTCTCATATGAAACCAAAGAGGCTGTCTTGCGCTTAACTTTTACCCCAACCCATTTTTCAAGAAGGCTGCCCGAGCGTATGAGCCGTACGGGTGGGAGCTGTAGCTGATGTAGCTGTTCAAGGATGTTTGTGATAATACCGTAAATTTAATCTGCGATAACAGCTTGCAATCCATCCTTTTGGAATGAGCTACCATCATTGATAACATGACAAAGCACAAATCAAAAGCAAGCACAAAAGTAGCATAGATAGTTTTTTTCATTGGACATTGCAAATAAACGTATAACATTATGGCTTAACATTTTAGTCTAACAATAACTAAAGTAACTTCATCTTGTAGCCCTTCAAGAGGCTGCACAACATTGTCACATAATAAAACTGAAATTAAAAATTATTTCCTAACTAAAATGTTGCCACTTGGGTCAAGCTTTTTGCCCAGCTGCTTAAATCCCTCCTTGTCCACCTGATGCACCAACTGCATCAGTAATTTTCATCCACCGTCTGCTCTTCCCGTCATATGGAGCACAATCAGCGAGTGTTCCCCTGATGCTCGGTTGACTCATTTGTTTACTTCACCAGCTGCTAGTATCTCCCCCTCACATGCCATCATATCTTCGTCTACTCAATGGTATGCTTCTGCCTCAAGAATTATTATAAGTTTGTTATTTCTACAGTTTTCTTGCATATTTTGCAAAGCCCCTTGCTTTGATAGAGGCTTGACCTCTTGCGGCCAAATGGCTTCCAAACTCCTGAAGTATCTCTCCTTTCAGGTAGTAAATTTTCTTCAAAGAAATGACATGCTGCTCTCGCTCTCAGACATATCTGGCCTTGCTCTGTTTTGCACGCTCTTCACGTGAATACATGGTGTAGCTTTATAATTTAAATTACACTTATTTCAATCATGTAAACATTTATTCCAGGATTACCATGTACAGTATGGTATGGCAAAGCCCTGATGAGGTGCACAGGAAAAAGATTCAAATTATAGATATGAGATAATATGATGAGTGTGGTTTGTTCTCAAGAACAAGGGAAGAATGTCAGGTAAAGAAACTGTACTTCTCAAGCATGTGTATAAGGAAGAGTGAATTAAGGATGTAGCCTTCAAAGCCAACTGCAGGGCAATGCAACATACCAATCCCAGTTCTTCCCTTAAAAAAAAGCCCACAAGAAAAAAAGATCAAAGTTCAATGCCCCCAAAATGCCCCCACAGTAAGAAAAACACACAAACACACACACACACACAGCTGGCCGTGCAAGAAAAAAAAGAGAGCGTTATTGTGGCGAGGTCTCCGCCTTGCACTGTGTACTGGGTAGGAGTCTGTGAGCTATAGCTACACTACACACTAACCAGAAGAGATGGGAGTAGAAGGATAAGTGTGCGTGTTTATGTTTTCTCACCAGCTGAACGTAGGCTACTTTATAGTCTGGTTGCTTAACCTTCTGGTTTAGATGATTTCTTTTCTTGTTGGACCCTGAAAAAGAGAAAGAGCAGCAGGTATTACTTTTGAAGGTAAACTAGAAAGAGAACAGAGGGACAAAGTGATGATATTTATGAATATAGTGAGAGCATGATTAAGCAAAAATAACAGTATAATGTTAAAAGAAATGAATATCATTATGGCTTATCAGTTACAGACTTATAGTCTCTAGTATGGTACCAGTATTATTCTCTGTGGGCAGTGTTGCAACATTTTTAGCTGTACTACGAGTCAGTCAACAAAACGTGTAAAGCACTAATTATCTGCCCAGAAATTACAACAGTGTGCTCCATTCCTTTCTGAACAACACTAGGGAGTCTAGGGAGTGTTTTTCTTTTTTTGTTTTTTGTTTTTTTAAGCAAGAAGCCCTAGCTACATCAAACAACAAGGGACAAGCACAGGGTGACAAAAGCCCAGGAAGCAGTGGACTTGAGCTTAATTTGTGCTACCACAAATATGTCCATTTGCGTATGCATTTCCCTAGGGAGTGGTACGGAGAGGGGTTTTAATCAAAGCAAACGTACTCCCCATGCAGTCCTCAAAAATCCCAAATGCATGTTGCTGGACGAGGATGACAACATGTGTCAGCTGAACGCTAATTGGTTGACAAGTGAGCCAGAACAGGGAAAGCAGTGACAGTGGAGTTCACCACAAAAAGGAGATGGGGGAAAAAAAAGAAGCTTTTTGTATATTTTCAGCAGCTGGCTGACTGACCAACAACAGTACAAGCAAGAGGTTCCCACAGACTAGTTTTACCACATACTTTGTACGCTGTCCCTATCGACAACAGACACTCTCTACAGGTAGATGAGTTGTCCATGGACTGCCAGCAGACTTCCAGTGCATTACCACTGCTGATCCTTAACTTCAGCATTACACAATTTCAAGTCCTGCACAGAATCCATTGAAAGAACAAAAGAATTTTATGTGTTCTTTCAGTTTCTCTGGATGGATCTTTGCTATCCAAAGTTTCCCTTTCTGGAATCGTGGCTTCAGATAAACTAAAGTGGTTGGTCTGAACTTTGAAAACGAGGTGAAAGTGAACTAATGCAAAAAACGAACAAAGGGTTATCTTCTTTTCATAGAGGCTAAAAGCCAAAGTTATAATTGAAAATGTGTGGAAAAGGACAAACCAATCTTGTTTACCATGTAGTGCTGGTTAACCTCTTTCACAACTGCAGGTGATGATGACATCATCCTCATTCCTTTCAGACCTCTCTGGGTTTGAAAGCCAGGGAGCCGGGGAACTGCTGAGTGCGTGCATGTGTAGGGATACCACATGTGTGTGGAGGCAGGCTAGGGACTTAACTTCAAATAAATCAAAGAGATTTTTTGAGGCCCTAGATACAGGTATACACATCTTTACATTACAACAAAAACTACAATGATGATGGATACTAACCAGAGCATCAAATGGTCCATCTCTCCCATAGAACTCTAATCTCAATAAGACCCCAGTGGTCAAGTCAACAGGCCCTCTGAGTAACTGCCATTTCCATGGGAACAGTTTATGACATTCAAAAACAAGGGAAACATTCCCCTGTAGTGAGTCATTCGTGAGTGTGTGTCCATGCCTATGTGTGTGTGGTACGTGCAGCTAGTAATCACTAGCCAGGCAGCCCACTGCTCAGGGAAAGCCCTGAGCAGGGTTGTAAAACACACCCCACCACCACCTCCACCACGCTGGCTAAGTGGAGGCCCCTAAGTGGGTGGGAGGTGAAGGTAAAAAAAAGTGTGTGTGTGTATGTTTGCCATTAGGTTGCTGAGGAAATCCACAGGGAAATGCTACAACCTTTGAAATAGCAAGGTACGACCCTGACCAGTCCTGTCATAAAACATCGAAACGTCTTTGAAAACCCACAAACAAGTGCATAATACCTCGAAAAGATATAAAAGAAAGTATATTTCCCTTGGTTTCCTTTCCCAACGTATACAGACACACAGACAGACCTTTCATACAACACTCGCAAACGCAAGCACAATTCCTCCCTCTTTGAGATTGCGGTTTGGCAGCCAGCTATCACGTTACAAATCCCAGACCAGAGGAGTAACCATGGCAACTCCTTCCAAAATACCCCTGCCGCATATGGAGGGAAGAAAGGGTTGTTTTGCGCCCCTTACTCTCCTCAGCTTGCTCCCGTCTTTACACTGCAAATGGAGTGGAACCCCTGACGCAGACAGGGATACCTTCTCTGACGTACCTAAGGATAACCGGGGCCCTCAGCTAGTCTTACTTCTCTGACCGACTCTATCCCCCAAAATCTCCCTTCTTTCCTTCTTCTCTACCAAGGAACTTTTCTCTTAGCTTCTAATGACACAACTCTAATAAACAGTTCTAATTGGTTCCTCAGACTGCAGGCTAGGCTAAGCTTGGCACCTCTCTCTGCCAGAAGTGGAGGGATGTTCTCCTCTTGGACCTTCAGAGCTAGCAAAGAAGGGTCTTAGCATCTCTCCATCTTCAAGCAATTCAATTCTCCTTTTCCTCTGTTCTATCATGAACTTGCAGATTCCTAGAATTATACCGAGCCCCTAAATAAAAACTTAAGCCATTAACTCACCCATAAAAAGCCAATAGGATTACTAAATCAATGATAAAACTGGTTTTGGCTCTGAAATTATCCCTGACAGGGGCGCAGGACTCAGGGATTCGGGGTTGGGATGAGGAGGGGACGAAGCAGCAAGTTTATAAGTGAATAGCATGTGTTTATGTGGAGGGAGCATGGGGTGTCCTGGGACAGCTGGAGTGCTGCAGCAGCAGATCGTCAGATAAGCAGCTGTGTGTGTTAAGGAGAAAGGAGAGCCAGGCACGCTAACCACCACCGCAACTAGCCGCTGGAAAACACTCCCGCTGCTGCATGTCAGTGGAAGGCCGTCTACATTGTAAGCTTAAATTGCTAATCACCGCTAACCACTGCTGACAGTCTCCAAAAATGAACCAATTAGACTTTATGTTTCCTAAAACCCTGCTTCTGTGAACCTCAGTGCTATATAAAAAACAATTAAAACAATTCTCACAATAGAGAATTAGAATTATCATGGGGGAAAAGAACAGTAACAATATAACCTCATGTTTACAAATAATTTCCAGTAAAACCAGCACAAGTCAGAAACGGTTTTAAAAGATTTATATTATGGTTTTTAGCTCCTTTGAAAAGTTTTGTAAACTCTTGAGGCTTTTATTGTGAATTAAATAAAAAAAATAAATTAAACAAAAATGAATAGCTGCCGAGTTAAATTTATGGACGTTTGATAAATTATTTAAAGAAATGTAGAAATGTTTAAATACTTTATAGAAATATTTTTTGCCTACCCTGTAGGACGTAATGGGCTAGTAACATCATGCCACAAGTACCAGCATGTCACAAGTCTGCTATGAATATGCTCAGTTATTTGAGCAATTTGGGTGGGGGGTAATCTCTGAAGAATAACTTTCAGTGAACATCAAAGTATATGTTTTTGAAATGCTTGTCCCTATTAAAAATTATGTAATTACATTTGCATAATTTAATTAAGTAAATGCATTACATTTTTAATATGGCAGTACTTTGGTATAACACTAAGCACTACACCAGAAAACCAAATATGGGGCCGTACAGATAGATAGCACCACGCAGAAAGTACACAGAAGTAGTTTTGCAAGTTTCAATCAATGCTTTGATCAAACATCCTGCTAGTTACAGACAAGATTTGTTTATACATTGCAAGCAACACTGAAAACATAAGAACTCAATGGGAAAAATCATGTTGATATCTACACTGATATGGACTGGGTAATGTGTTAGGAACAAAAGACAAGTGAATAGTTTAATGAAAATCATCAACCTAGAGAGGGCTGAATTCAAAGACACCACAAAAATCAAAATAAATAAAATGGTATGGGCGTCTCCATTTTGCCGAAATTTCATTGCAACAAGTCAAAATGCTTCACAGGAGTTTGTGTGGCCCCAAGTGCTTTTATGCATGCCTGACAACATCGGAGCATGCTGCTAATGAGATGACGGGTGCTGTCCTGGGATCTGGCCCAGGGCATCACTGAGCTGCTACACAGTCTGAAGTGCAACATGGTAGCGTCAGTGCCTGTCTACTTTCCCTATATGGGACCAGGCATTGTCATGCACCAAGAGGAACCCAAGACCCACTGCACCAGCGTAGAGTCTGACAATAGTTCCAAGGATTTCATCCTGATACCTACTGGCAGTCTGGGTGCTGTTGGCTACCCTGTAGGGTTCTGTGCATGCCTCCATGGATATGTCTCTCCACCACCAAATCAGTCACGGTGAACAACATTAGTGGCAGGCATTCTCCATAGCTTCTGCAGACCCTTTCACATCTGTCACATGTGCTCAGGGTGAATCTGCTCTGTGAAAAGAACAGGGCGCCAGTGGTAGACCTATCAGTTCTGGTATTGTATGTTCAACACCAATCGAGCTCTACCTTGCCGGACAGTGAGCACACGGCACACTAGAGGATGTCAGAGTCTCATGAAGTCTGATCGCTTGGTCAGACACATTCACAACAGTGGCCTGCTGAAGGTCATTTTGTAGGGCTTTAACACTGCTCACCCTGTCCCCCTTGCACAAAAGGACCAAATGCCAGTCCTGCTGACAGGTTAAGGACCTACGGTTATGTCCAACTGTCAGAAAAGACCAAGAGGTAAAAAAAAACGTCAGTGACCTCCACCTGTAAAACCATTCCTTGTTTTGGGGGTTGATTACCAACTCCCTGTGGTACTTAACTGATCAGATCAATTTCCCAGACGTTTAACTGACTTGATGCTATACTCTGATTTAAAACTGTTACTTTAATTTTTTTGAACAGTCCATTTCGGTATATCTTCACCGTAAGGGTGAACTGTGTTTAGTGTGTAACAAGATTTGTGTACCGAGTTACACATCACTAGAAAAAAGTTTCATATTTAGTTTGCACATAGTCCATTACTTATATGCAAATCTTTTATGTTGTACTTAAGTCATGCATTCGGTTTGAAATCAAAATATTTATACCACGTATACGTGTGCGTGTGTGTGTGTGTGTGCGCGCGCGCATCTACCCCACTGACTCAGAACAGCTGCATTACAACTTTAGGATTTTAATTTGGATGAAATATTTGTGGCTTGGTATTGCATACCAGGAATCAAGTGTTTTCACCACCCTCTCCCAATGTTTTGGACTGACTAAGTCTTTAGACGCATGCAAAGTCATGATGTTTGTATGTTTTTCCACCACTGGCATCAACTGTGTTGGTGTTGCCCATACAACATCATATTTATGATGCTCTAGTGTCATTATGGAAACTGATTAAAATGTGATGAAGGAAAAGAAAGCCAATTATAAACTCAAAATAAATACTTTATTCATCCGAAAAGACTGGGAAATGACTGAGTTACAGCACCAAGCACTTGAAAAACAACTTAGCTCAATAAAAAAAATACAATAACACTGAAGAAAATAGCTCATAAAGGTAAATAATTACATTAAATGAGCATAATTAAATGGTTTAATAAATAAAGCGAATAAATATAACATGAATATAAAAAATAAAACAAAAAAAATCAGTACATATACATATAAAGAAAGAGCCCATTTTAGCACTATAGTACTTGAGGCTCAAACACCAAATGTAAAGAACATCCCAATCAAAAACTTTTTTCCATTTTAATTAGCTGTCATGGCCACATTTATCAGAAGAAAAGCAGAAGATTACAATGAAGATGAAAATAAGAAAGAGTAGAAACACTAAAAAAACGATGGTGCTTGTATCCCATTTAGAGCTGAGCCAACACACTTTCATCCCAAACAACAAAAACAAAGAGATAAGGCCAACCCTGGCAATAACATGATGATATTTTGCAAAACAGTACAATCACTCCAAATTCTGAAAAAGTTACAGGAACTCTGTGCTTGAGTGCAAAGAAATGAGAAGACTCACCAAACTGTATCCTGGTGCGGACAACTCCCACAGGGACATTATAGATCTTCTCCAAGTAGTTCTTTACATCGTACTTGGTCATTCTGTCCAGATATACCCAGAAAAACAGAAAACAGAACAGGGGTTATGGAGGCTTCCAAGAATAAGGCGTTACATATGATAAGGATTAATCTGGATGTGTGTTTGGAGACACAACAGGCCGAGAGAAAATCTTTGAGGTTGAAGTCCAGCCCTTGCAGGGTTACATACTGGATCACTGTTGATCATATAATGCCACATTCACTTAACTGACACCTACATAGAAATGATGCAGCTCTTTCCCACATTGCATTCCCATAAACTTTGTTGTTATATTATCAAATGTAACGGACACGAGGACACTCTCGTACAAACCCATATTCAGCTTTTATTCTATGGACGGTAAAGTGGAGAGGAGAAATGTGAGTGTCAGTGTTCATCCAATTAGCTGTCTGCAAGTATTGATCGCGTCCTGTGAAACCCTACACAGGAAGTGGGCCTGGCACCAACTGATCCGGCAGGCCAGCCTAGCTAAAGCTAGCCTGCTGGGCAGCATTTGAAGCAGATTCCTCTGACTAGGGAAAGAAAGGCTTTTAACTGCTAATCAATCAAGCCAATTGGATTAGCCTGGTAGAAAGCACTTCCCAAATGCGTCTGACAAAGTGCTTAATAGCGACGTTGTGGTCTGACATGAGTGCCTCGGATATGGCATCTTCTATCACCTCATACGTTTCTTTAATAGAACAGGATAATGTAATATTCACCGTTTTTCCAAGGTGACGGCCCGATACCTTGAGTTGTTGTAACAATATTAGTTGAGGCAAACATTTGCATGAGAAAACCCCATCTGTGAATACAAAGACTTTTTGTACTTAAGAGTGATGTAATATATGTTCCCATGCTATACAAACAATTGCCTTTTCCCCCTATAATAGACTAAAGTTTTGCAAACCTGACATTGGTGCAGAACTAAAACCTTCTCTTTTTGATACTTGAATAAGTATTTCCACATTTAATTTTACCATTTAATCAAAACATATGGCTTGATATGGTGACTTGACCATCACAGGGTTTCTACTAAACATCAACTTCAAAGAGTTGCCCAGCTATGAAAAGTGAGAACCAACTTGGCAGTGAGTTTCATCCTCTCAACATTCAATCGTGGTCCTGGTCCACTAGGGGCATTAGTGTGAAGAGACTTCTGCTTTACTGTGACAAAAAAGGATGTTGTTGAGAGCACTTCTAGATGCATTTGTCTCTACTGTCAAGAGGAAAGAGATGTGGCATGCAAATCCGTCTTCTGCTCCATTTACGCCCCCCCTTTCCACCATAACTACTGTCTCACAGTGTGTGTGTGCCAGAGGGCAGTGAAGCACAGCGAAGTGACCAGGGGTACGTCAGATCAGGAGGGGAAGAAAGACTGATTACACAGTCGGGTTTTCCTAGAAAGCAGTTGCGCGGAACTGGAAGAGAAGAAAGTGGCTTAGAGGCCGCTGAGGTCTCTTCTGGATCATTAGCACAGTGAACTGATCCTGATTAAGAATATTTCTAAATCCCAACTGCTTTTACAACTCAAATTATCCAGCCACCACAAACACAGCAATGGCATCCATCATAGAAAAAAAAGAAAAAAGAGAGAGTTCTATTACCAGGTTATATAAATTTCTGTTTTTTGGGGGGTAGAGCTAAAGTTTCTGCTGCTGGATACAAGAGCTTCTAGCGTATATTTACAATATGAGATTCATGTTTGTATTATGTTATGTACTGGGCAACAACTGTCTTCCAAACTATAACTCTTTGCAAAAAAGTTGTGATACATGTAAAATGGAAATATTAAAAATTAAAAAAAATGCAATGACTCGAAAATCATTCAAAGCAAATATTTAATTAAAACTAGTGCAAAGACAACATGTAAAATCATGAAACGGTGGATATTTTTCTGTTTACTTTTTATACACCTCCATTTCTTTTCTTTTTTAATAATCACATCTTTAATTTGACCTCAGTTGCTTTGTGTGTTGCATCACCTTTCGCTAACTGTAACCATTAAAAAGACAAATTGCTGTGATTAATGTAAACAAAGGGTTGTCCCAACATGTGTTTGGGCCATCCGTTATTATTTTTTTCTGTGTTTGCTTCTTAAAGCCCAAAATGCTTTAACTGGCCATTGTGGAAAAGAGCAAATGAACAGAACCAAAACTGAAACCGAAGCTCGCTGTGAAACAGCCATACTGAAGTAATGAGGGTACCTGTTTGTCTGGACTGATCGGCAAAAATGTGACATATCTAGCTCCAACATGAGTTCGTTTAATTGACATTAGTCACTTCATGTACCAAAACAAACAAACAAAAAAACTGTTATCCAAGTTTTTGGCACTCATTTCTAACCACAAGCAGACAAAAACTGATTAGGTTGTTTTTTCTGTTCATTATGTATTGTTTGGAGTTAACTGATAAATAAAATCACTTTATGGCATTAGTTGTATATCTAACTGCTTTGCATTTTTATACAGTACTCTATATTCATACACACACACTTGACAGGGGTTACATGAGATAGCTGTTTTTCCTGTGACCTGAGTCAATACATAACTCCCATCTCAGCTACAAACCAGGACCCAATCTGAAAGAAAGCCTTGGGCTGAAAGCTGAGGAGAAAATGTCAAGTTAAGTGTGCACATAAACAAGGCTAAACTTAGACAAAGGGCGTGGCGTCTCCAGCAGCGATGCAGGCAGCATCTGATCATCATCCCAGTATAAACACCCATCTGACTCCACAAGCTAACCTTTCGCACTTCTGCCTCTCAGGAAGAATGAAAACCTGTCTCCAGCAACTGCTAAGGCTAACGGCATCGTTCCTCAGCAACTGGTATATATTTATACGCAAACACTCATGCTACAAAGATTCCTCAGCCAAGATGATGAAAGAACTCCAAACACAAAACCTAGAAGGGCATCAGATGACGCAGACGATGGATTAGGTTCAATTATGGTCCGTTGTTGCCAAGCAGGTTTAATTCAGGAACACTAGCTTCATTGTCAGAAAACAGTTTAAAAAGTTATATTGTTCTGCATTGTTAAAGGGGGAGTGTAAAGGGAGACAAGGGACCTTGATCTAATATCATGCAGTGTTAAAGAAAGAAGGGCTGGCAGCAGGATGACATAAACGAGGTAAAGCTTTTGAAGCTTTTGCTCTGTCTGGCTGTGACACGGTTGTTTATGTGCGACAATAAAGCAGATTCATCAATCTGCAGATTAACCTACTTGCAGTTGCTTTCAAATGTAATCTCTCACTTGCAAAGAATCTACAAGCTTCTGGATCGTTCCTATTCTGAAATGTGGGCTAACTCGCATGGAGCCAAAAAGATTATCAGTATCACATCCACTGGTTTTAGGTAGCCAATTTACACCTGTGCTCTGAAAGCATGGAAGAAGTAGGTGAAAGGACACATTTGAAAAAGCGCAAGAGGTGGCTTTGACAGTGTATGACAATACTGAAATTTCTCAGACCAAGACATAGGTGATGTCCCTGATATACATAAAGACCATTACTGCCACAAAATAGCAATGAATTTAAAAAGATTATTCTAGAAGTTGATAAATTCCTTCTTATTGCTAAAGAAAACAAAATAATCATCTCCTAGAGCTATAAGAAGCTTACTATGAAACCATGACACTCCCAGTGCGATACTAGCTGAGGAATGAATGTCTGTCAACTGCATATAAAGGTCCCAGGCCTGACTTGCCCTACCAATACTGCAGTTATGTGGCTTGTCATAGGCTTTAACGCAGAACAAATACCATGTTTACAGTTTCAGTCAACAAAAAAACTCCCATTAGAACTGTTATCCTTAATGTGTCAACAAAATCTCAATTTTCTGTAATAAGCTATGACAACCTGGTACCCAAGTTGAATTCAATTTAGTTCTATTTATATAGCATCAATTCACAATAAGAGTCCCTTCAATTTGCCTTTATATTGAAGGGTCATGGTGATTCATATGTCAAGTATTAAGTTCTACTATAGTACCGTGCAAAAGTCTTAAACCAGCCCCATTTCTTTACATTTTGTTTCCGAGCATCTTGCAGTTTTTTAAAACAGTCTTGAGCAATAGTTTTCCAGGCTTTCTCAAAGTCTTTCAAAGCGTTTTTCTGGACATTGGCTGCTTTTTCACTCCAGTACTTTATTTTTTTCAGAGGAATATTAGTTGTTTGTTAAGCTACTTAATACTTACATATGAATCACTCAATCGCGAAAGAGGCACCTTAGTCAGGGATGGGCCAGTGTTGGGTCTACACAGACAACTTAGCAAACTTAGCAACTTATACTCTGTCTACAGCAGTGTCTGAAAGTCATGTCAAATAGGAAAAACATCCAGCAAAGACCTGACACAGGACCAGAGTGATGCATCTGTCCTTTCCATTGATCCGCATCCTGTTAATTTAAGTAATAATAGATGCATTATCATCATAGTCTAAAGGGAAGGGTGACTGTCAAGAAGCCATTCTAAAGGATATCAAAACAGGTAGAAAAGGCTGAGGCATGCCAAATTATACATCAAAAGGTCTTTAAAAAAAATCAATGCCTGAAAGTCTTACAGAATGATGAATCCAAAATAAAAATTTGTGGCTCAAATGATCGTCATCTGTAAGACAAAGTGTAGTTGGGAATCTTCTCAAAATTCATGGAATTATGAACACAAAAATGTACCATCAGATTTTGATTCCACTCTAAAAACATTACATTGTAAGAATATGGCATTGCTCTTGGCTCAAGAGGTAGAGTAGGTCATCTGCTAATCTGGAGGTCTGTGATTGAGACCAAACCCAAATGTCTAGGAGCAAAGCGCTGTGTGAAGGGTTGAATTGTGGCCTACAAAGGTTAGAGTAGGAAAGTATATTATAGTGCTTTATTTCCTTTTTTTTTTTTAAGATAAACATCACTTTGTATAAGCTTGATTTTGCTGTCACAACCATAGAAAGATTGCTTTGTTCAGAAACTACTAAAAGACATTTAATTGGCCCCTTGTTTGATGGAAAAAAAGAAAAAAAAGAGCTGCATTAAATTTTTGGCTGCTCATAGTCTTTTTGGTTGAAAGCTTGCAAGTGACAGGCACACATGACAGTTTAAAAAACTGCCCTTCCTTTAAGATCTCATCAGGAGCCATTAGGCTTTTTATGATCACATATAACCCCCTCGACCCCGATGTGGCACCCAGTGTAGAACCAGTTCATGTATTTCATCATTATTTTCATTCAACAACAACAACAACAAAAAAACAAACAACAAAAAGACTGGTGGTAGTAAAAACAAAGCTACCACAGAGACATCACTATTCGAACCAATGACGTCAATGGTTCTGGGAGGGGTTACATCAAGAAAGTCACTAATGACCAGCCGATGCAGCCCACAGACTCCATCCACCATGACTTGATAATATCCTAGCTTTACATAGTAAAGCTATTAAACATTCAGTCCAGAGAATCAGAATCAGGGAGAACTGGTTCTGCACCAGAACCTGATGGAAAGAGTTATTGGTGAGAAAGTTAGAAGCCAAGGAGGGTTTTTTTCTGAATAATGTAGACTCAGCAAGAGGTGTGACTGGGGCAGGAGTGTGAGACCTTGCTTTTCTGGTCATTAGAGGGGCCTTTTAAAAAAAAAAAAAGTGAGAAAAAATATATATATTTAAATTCAGTATGTTAGAGCTAAACTGATGAGTGACTATCACTTAGGGAAAGAAATCTCAGGCATTGGCTGTTTGCTGTTTGAATTGCTCCTGCATCAACTGTGAATCTAACAGTATTGGGGGGGGGGGGGGTGTCTTACAAGAAATAATACATGGATTATACACTGAAGAAAAATGCCTTAGTAAAGACAAACAGCACACTTTTATGGTAAATGTCAGGGAAACATTAAACTAGAAACGCTTAAATTAATAAGGCCTTTATATACACACACAATAGTTTAAACATCGAAGGTACACTACACAGCCCATACATACTCATACATGCACACATGAACATCAAAGTGCACTGCGTCAAAGTGGTTTAGCGGTGAGAATGAAACAGGAGAGTATCTTCTGCACAGATGAAAGGCAAATGAAAGCCGCTCCACATTGTTGACCTGCCCATTGTCAATTTTAGGTTGAGATACGTACAGTCTCTACTTTAACCCTCCCATCTTCAGAGACAATACACGCACATAAGGTGCTAAACACTAAGTATCAAGATCATAGTAGCCGACTTTGTTTAGAGGGAAAGCTGCCAAGGAACCCGAGACTTGGGGAGAAAAGAGACAGTTGAGAAGTTGAGAGCATAAAAGCAGCGTGTGAAGGATTAGAGTTTTTTTTATTTGCCCTGCAGCCTGACAATAGAACAAAAATAGATCAAAGAGCCGGTCATTGAAAGTCACAAAAGTTCTTACCGAGAAACAGGTCAATAGAGTTAACATCACAAATCTACAGGCTAAATAACTTAATATGACATTAACTTGGGTTTAAAAGCATGAAAAAAAAATGGCACAGTTTCAAACGTGTGCTTATTACGTTGAAGAGGTGGCCAGATATATTGGTGACTCCAACACTGTTAGGTCCAGGAACTGAACCGTTGGCAAACGAAATCGTGAGGTGCAGTACAACAGGGTCAGTTCGCTCAAGTCTGATTAGAGTGAGAAACCACAGCATGGTCTGGTTTCATAGTTATTAGTCTGCATAGCATGAAATGTGACTGAGTAGCAGACTCAACTGAAAGTTCAATGGCATGCTCTTTTCTTTGTGTGCATGTGTGCGTGTGTGTGTGAGGGAGAGTGTACTGGCCTCTCGCCATGCCAGGTGAGGTACAAGAAGGTGTGCGTGGGTGTGAGCCTAGAAATTTGATGATGTTATAGAACAGAGGGGAAATACTTACATAGCACAAAAGGTTTGAGAACAATCAAAAAGACCAACAAATACCTCCCTCTGGCAGGTAGAAAGAGAATTTCCAGAAAACACAGTCCAGGTGTCTCAAAAAACAAGTGCCAAAGAAGGATTGATTTTGGACACATAGCAAAGTGCTTAAGAAAAGCACAATAAGCAGCAGGCCCAGGGTGGGACAGAGGGAAAGGATGGAGGAAGACATGCCAGAAAGTGAGTGATACTGCCAAAAAGTATGAAAACTAGAGAAAAGCAAAAGAGATCAAGACAAACAACTATGGATATCTAGCTCCCAGGTGTCAGCAAGATAAAGGCCACCTTGTGTTATTCTCTTGAGAACGCCAACAGTTATCAGTTCTCATTAACAGCTGCTCGGCTCTAAAATTTACCCACGCTTACACCGCCTACACTTGAGAATCATAACTACAACAGCTTTCACTGCCACAGTGACTCAGACTTATCAATAAGCTGGGAGTGGGAGTGACATTTGTTTTGTCATTGTCTCTCTGCGTGGGTCCATTTACTACGATGTTGGTAAGAAAAGTGAAAAAATAACAGTGTTTCCAAGCACACACTGAAGCCCCAGCAGCATATCAATCAGCCATGCACCTCTCGCAGGCATCAAAGACTGTGAGGAAAAAAACAGAACACCTTACACACCCTTATATACACACACGCACCCTGCACTTACCCAGTTTTGTGCATATATACACAAAGAAACACACCATTCGCACAAACGGACTCACTCACACTTACAAGTATATACAGAAAAACACACACACACACACACAAAGACACACAATTACATAAGCACCCTAGGAGTTTGGCAGAGAAGAGGCAAGAATCAGAGTGGGAGGCCAGGCACCTGGATGAACAGATTATGGTCTAAACCCCACCAGAGACACATAGATGATCTGCCTCAAACTTCAATTTTTCTCCCCAGTGTGGGTTCTGGGCTTCTCACTGCCTCAGGAGCGCTGGTAACCTCAGTGACCTTGGCTTGTAGCGGTAGTCAAAATCAGCTTGTCACTATTAAGTGCTGACTGGACCTCCTGTCACGTTTTGTGACGCAGTAGATACAGCAGAAACTTGACAAAATAAGAACATCGTATCTACACAGACAAGATTAGTTTTGCCTTCCCTTTGTCTCACTGTTGATGCAGCTTCTCTGAGAGACTAATGGTGAAGACTCGATGTGTACAAACTGACTCAAACACCCCAGTTCAAAGCCAAATAAAAGTACTTTTGACCTCACCTCACGCGTCACTCTCCATGTGAGAGTGAAATGACGGCCTGTCACAAGTCATTGTTGCAACTAAGCTCATTAGAGGATAATCATGAGGTGGTACACACTATCTACACTGTGGAAGACTGAGGCCTCCGTTTTCTGTTTTTGAGCCTGTCACACCACCTGGTGGTCACAATATCAAACATCAGGGACATATTACTGGTCCTGCAAGACCATTACTGTGCCAGTAAAAATAAATTACTGCAGAGTAAATGCAAAACATATGTTCATCGTACCATACGTTCAACTGAAACTACTATAGTCTAAACTCTAAAATAAATTCACAGCCTATACAGGGCAAAAAAATGATCTGGGTCTTTTTAAAGTTTATTTTATGTTCATTATATCTTTTTTAAGTTTAGTGTAGTTTTGTTTTGTTCTCTTCTTGGATTAGTCACTTGACCACTCTTACTCATTTGTTTTATGTTCATTATCATTCGCATATGGAGAAAGAAAAAACAGAAAAAAGGATCCTCAATCCAAGGAAATCTGCTCTAGGGCTGAACAGCTTGTACTTAAACAGAGAGATAGAGTGAATGCTTACAAAGGACCAGTATGTACAAGTAAAGCATTTGTGATTTTTGATTAATGTGTGTACAAATTTACAACTGGAACATTACACAGACTTCAAACGATAAGCACCTGCATTTATGAGCAACGACAGCCTGGAAGAACCAAACAAATGGACTAGTATGTAATTTATGGCGCCGTGGAAAAAGACAGGAAAAAACACTGTGGCAATAAAACTATAAATGAAATATTCCACTGACGTAAAAGTATTTTAGATCAGAGGCATTATATCTGATATGTAAGTTATAATAATTATTTACAACAAGCTCTATCATGAGATCTGTTAAATTAATATGTTAGGAAATACTCAAATCTCTCCCAAAAGACTTTTTCAAGACTTTTCATTTACAGTTCAGAAAGAGGTGACTAGAGGCCAGTGCTGGTGATTATAAAAGACAATTTGCTTGAAAAAGTAACTATGCATTTAAATAAAGTAGTATTAACAGGAAGTTAAGCCATGGGATTTACTGGCTGCTTTACACATCGAGTCATCATATTAGCAGTGTTTCCCTGAGTCTCATACGGAGCTGAAATGAATCAAGTATGCATACAGTAAGTGAATGACAAATAAAATATTGAGTTTTGTTGATTTTTTTTAAGGGCTGAGGGAAAGGGGGATGTGAGCTGAGACATTGTGAGGCCTTTGTTATTTACATCAGGGAAAAGAGTAGCATTAGAATACCTAAATGTAAACTAAAAGACAATTTTCAATCTCAGTGAACTGATGTTGGGTCACAAACACATTTAAATTAGAGAAGAATATAACACACGAGAGACTGTAATTTAGTTTTCCAGCAATCACCTTTATGTTTTCCTACTCAAATAATAATAGGCATCCATTAGCTTAAACAAAAATGGACTGGAAACCACACTTTTATATTTTATGGACAAATAACCATGTCTAAACTTGAGGCAACCTTGAGAATAAATACAGACTCACTAATCTGTGCATAGTAAAACTTTCTCCAAGTATTATGTGCAGCAAAATCAATTTACCTGAGAATGGTGTGATAATTAAAGGTGTACGGTAATGAACTTATACATATTAACGTTTATAATCAAAGACTTACTCCATTGGGATGCAAAACTGGACAGTGTCTTGAGGCTGCTCTTTTCCCGGCCTCACCAAGGTCAGAAACCAGCTAGGTCTGAAGATCCTCAGCTGGGGATTGCCCAGCTGGTAGAGAGGATATCTGAGGAGATATGCACAGGCTGGCTCTTATTATCCTTGATATCATTCCCATGAATCCTATAATATTGTCTAAAAAAAATCACAATAACTGCTACCCAGATAATCAAGTAAAATTATGTCTTTAATCTTTGTTTGATTTAAGATAAGCAGCTGAGGTCAGTCCAGCACCAAGAGGGTTCCCTTTTCTACTAAAAATATCTGGAACAGTTCCTTAAACTTTCAGCTCACACAAATGCGTAGAATGGAATTTCTTTGGAGATTTTACTCACTGCCATATAAGCAGGTAGCACATCTTTCCTTTTACTTAGTTAAGAGAAATTGAAAAAACAAATAGAAATAAGGATGGGCAAGAATAACTTAGCATTGTCTGAAATCAAGAGCACTGAACTACAGAGGTCTTGACCGGGGATGTCAAATTTATTTTACATCGAGGGCCACATAAGGTCCGCTTTGATCTTAAGCTGGCCGAATAAAAATCAGTTTTTTATCAGTGTAAATAGATTTCCCTACACATTTAATCCCTGAGATATCTTAATATAAAATAAAGAAGTGCATTTTCGACAGCACATTGCAGTTTTTCTACATGAAAAATGTGAAAGATTACAGAAAAGTTCTGGCAGCTCACTGCCCAAACTGTCCCTATTTATAAAACTTAAAGTACTGTCGATGTTTGAAATTTTCTTGTTTTAACTTAAATTTCTACAGTAGACAGTAAAAAATGGGAGCTTTTCTGTCATTTAACTGTTTTATTACTTAAATTGATTCAGTATAGTATGAATGGCTATGGGGGAGGTTGTCATCAGCAGGAAAAGCTGTAAAACTTATAAAAATACAGTTAATCCAGCGGGCAGGATCGGGGCTTTATGTTTAGCACTCCTGGTCTATACCTAAGGATGTGAGGTCAAAGATGTGTCTTCCTCCAGACACAAACTTGTGGCTAGCAGCATCACCTGTCTTGATCTCCTTTACATACTAAATGCAGCCGGTAAATGGGGGGAAACTCAAAGGTATATGAGACACTGAAACCATCTTTTATTAAATAAATACACACACACACACACACACACACACACACACAGAGATAGAGAGTTTGTTTTGCACTGTCATGCTTTATAATAACTTCTCCCTGAAACTTGAAAAAACAGACAAATCCAAGTCTCCAAATCTAAATGATCAAATATTAGCAGTGTAGCATTTTATTGGATCTTGAGCAAATATAAAAAATGTGTTTATGATGTTTCTGTTTAGCGGTGGACCCCCATTAGGCAAGATCATTTGTATTTACGTAGCTCAGCAATACAAGCTACACATTTCCCGTGCAATGTCTACGGTGCACTAATAACAGCACCCTGTATTAATAAGCGTGGGTTAAACCTCGTAAACAGTCACATTACCCCTACGATGATTTAATATTGCCGCAGATTAGTTGCTGCAATTTCACCAACCTGCAAAGTGACTGCACAACAACTCCAACATCATGTTATCTGCCGTTTGTTTTTAGCATAGCAGGTTAGCGCCAGCTAAGTTCTTGTTGCTTAGTTGTCTGAAATTCACAGTGAGCACATAACTCGCAGTCTAAAATAAACAGACAGTTATTGACAGCAACGTGGACTAAGCCGACTGCATTCAGGACAGAGTGCATACAGGTCAGCTGGGAGACATGCTAGCAATAGCTTGTTTTCTTAGGTTAAACTGCCAGAAAAGATGACTAGCAATGTATCCACGAGTAAAACTGAGGCTTCTTATTTAAACAAAACACTTGATACTCACAGCAGTCGTGTTACTGGCATCCCTAGAAATTCTTACTGACAGACATACGCTGATAGTTACTTTATAGTTTTTCAAGGTTGTCAAATCCTACACGTGCAGGGATGTGCTTCCGGGAACATTGGCAATGCGCAAGCGCATTGGATATACTACCTTCCTGTGATGCTAGGGTGTTAGTGAGCTGTATGATATGTGTGCTCCTTGTTTCAGCTTATTGAATTATAAACTAAAAGATCCCCATGTTGTACCGGACTGTTATGCAGCTTTCAAAATCTTGTAAAAAAAAAAAAAAAAAAAAAGCACTGAAAAGATTCAATTACTTTGTCACGCATTTGGTTTCATTTTTGAGAGCATATTGTTGTGAGCATATTGAGAAATTAGTATATCAGAGAAACAGTCGGGTTGAGCAGTTTGGACAGAAAGGAAAGAAAGACAAAGCCTGCAATGGTTTGTTCATGTGCAAAAATGACTGTTCTGGCGACCCCTAAAGGGAGCAGTTGATAGAAGAAGAAGAAGATTTTGAGTATATTCTCAGGACATATATGATTAGGCATCAGCAGAGGGAGACCTCCTCCCATCTCTGCATCTTCTTATCTTTGCTTCAGACTCCACACTTGTTGTCTCTTCTTACAACACGATGTGCCTGCACCAAGGGTAAAGATGATTGAAGACCCCCTGAGTGGAACATGAGTCTGTGGCTCAGCTGGTTCAGACCTGGCAGGAAATGGACCTCACTGACAATCCACACTGTGCTTGGGAGGGGAGTTTCCATCAGTTAAGATGTCATGGAGTGGATGTATGTATGTGTGTGTGTGTGTGTGTGTGTGTGTGTGTGTGTGTGTGTGTGTGTGTGTGTGTGTGTGTGTGTGTGTGGAGGGCTTTTATTATTATAGAGTTGCGTCAGTGTATGAGGCATTTTGTTGCACTATTTCAGAGTGTCCTATAATGCCTCTAGATGTCCAGTTTCATTTTGGGGTTTTTTCTGTAAGAAATATAAATAATTGCTGCTGCTGAGTTCATTGCTTGTTTACTTGTTTGTTTCTTTGGAACTGGTTCATCTGACAGCTGATACGACGCCGTAGCAGGGAGCCATTATGCTGATGAGCCAGAGGTGCGACGGTTGCTTTAAAAACATAAGCTTGAATGCCAGAATGCAGTGGTTGCTGCTTACTGTGCATAACGACACTGGATTGTTCATTAAAATAGGTTAAATTCTATAAGCTCTAAAATTCATGATTCAACTAATAATAGATTGATACATTCACACAGAGTTTATCAGAGTGCAGGTAGTAACCTACAAATTCATTTAGTAGTTGTTTTATTATTTATACACAGCAGTATTTCTACTGAAAGTAAATAACAGATTGTTTCAATCTCAATGCATCACTTGGATATCTGAAGAATAAAAAAGATGACAGACATTAACTAGGATGAAGTATTCATCAAACAGCCACACCATATCACTGAAAATCCTTCTTATGCCAGGCTCATACCTGGTCACGGGACCTCTGGGGATCTCATATGGTGTTTGGCATCTGGGTGTTGGCAGCGCATCCTTTTGGTCCTTCAAAGTAGCATTCACATAAATGGGCCAATGACCAAATGGGCACTAGCCATTGCATTATAAACGCAATGCAAATATCACCTGAGCAGTGACTCCTAATGCCATGTGATAACTATTTTCAGTAATTATATCATAATTTTATTAATCGTCAGTGTTAATACACTTTGGACTAAGAGTATTTTGCAGAAAAATCAAAACTTGTGCATATTTATAACTATTGTTGAATTTAAAATCACTGTAACGAATGTGGAGAAGGATGTGGTTATCTTATCTTATCTTATCTTTATTTGATATGCCACTAGTTGATTTTTGTTTGTTTGTATTTTGTGGGTGTTTTTATATTAAATATCATTATCTATATCCTGCATTTTACTTTTTTCACATCAATATCACTGAGATTTCCTAATAAAATTCAGATAAATTAAATAAAATAAACAATTCAGGTCAACACAGTGGATCAGCATTAAGCATTGTTGCCTCATAGCAACATGACCCCCATGCAATCCTGAATTTGATAAGCATAAGAAAATGGCTGGTTAGATATTTCATACCAGATATGTTTACAGTGATTCCTGCATATTTTTCTGCCATTGTAGCTGAAAGCAGAGAACATTTCACAGTAGTCTTGTGGCTCAATCCTGCATCTGTGTTCTAGCTTTGTGAAAAATATTCCTGACAGCGGGTCTGAGAATCCAATAGCAGTAAGGGTGCCATTAGCTGGCACATGGAGGTCTGTGTGACCCTCCAAAGATATGCCTCCCCAGACCATTACTAACCCACTGCCAAACTGGCCATGCTGAATGATGATGTTCCAGGCATCTTAACATTCGCTGCAGTGTTTCCAGATTCTTTCACTTCTGTCATGTGCTAGTTCTCAACTTTGAAGATGCTAGTGCTAGTGCCAGTGGTGGACCGGCAAGTTCTGGTGTTCTCTGGAGAAAGATGATCTGCACCGTGCTGTGTCGTGAGCACAGTTCCCAGTTCCAGTCTTCACCAAAAAGAGCAGAAATCAGTCATGCTTCTGGGTTAATGGCCATCCGCACCTTTGTCCATCTCACCTCCTGCTATAGGCCATCTTCTAGTATCTTCTTTACACTCCTGAGCCTGTGCAGTCAGGGGAAATAAAGACAGAGCAGTAGCTTTTGACCATGACCAACTGCAAAACCACTCCCGTTTTGACTGTTGTCTCTTTGTGCATCCCCAGTGCATCTATGCTTTTATTTGCACCAGAGCAGTTGAAATGGATTCATAGTCAGTTATGCTTCCTAAGTGGACAGATTGACATGCTTGAGTTTAATTGATTTTGTGTTCTACTGCGATGATCGAGTGGTCCCTTAATTTTATGAGCAGTGCTCATTAACTAATTTCACTGGCTGCTGTAAGAACACAAACTGAAATATTGATTTTTTTTATTGCTTTTTTAATACAGAGTTTGGGATATCACAACTGTTCTCATCACTGTTTAAAATTGGCTCTTTGGGAAAATAGATGTAGCTGATTATGCTTATCATTCAATTTTAAATAAGTCATGATTTGGTCGGTGGCTTGGCTGCTTGTTTGTCTTGCATTTTTAGCTACAGTAGACACACCCACACACGCAAAAGCATGCACTCATACACAAAGCCTATCACATTTGTATTTGCAACAATTGTAACTAATACTCAGTTGTGCATGTAGCTGCTATAGCTACAATTCATTCTTAAAGCAATAGTCATTCAATAACTGAAATTATACTTTTTTAACATCACTATCACTTTTTACTGTGTCTGTGTGAAAGAGAGCAGAACAAAGACAGCAAAAGCAAAGCAGAGATTGTATATTTTGGGACAGTCAAAGCGAAGGGAGAATTCGAGGGTGGAGGAGGGAGCACTCTAATAGCAGAGGTGGATAGACGGAAACAGTTCAGTCTACTGTGGCATTGTCCTGCCAAGAGTGAGCGCTGGGGCAGCATGGAAACTTTCCCCCTCTGACTCTCAGGCAGTCGTAGGAGAAGTCGTCGGTATTGGATATCCAAGAGAAAGAAAAAAGGAAACAGTAAATTAAAGATCCAGACATGGATGGAAAAGTTTGTCAGCTGAATTCAATAGTTTTGCACGTAACGAGATCCACTGTTTTAGCAATTCCTTCTGAAGTCACTTCAAACCTTCTTGAAGAATGGTCCAGCTCATTCCCTAAACAGTTGCTTGGGTAAAACAGGCTATGTGATAGCTAATGTGACAAAGATGAATGACAGCATCATGCACGTTTGTAATGCTAACGAAAGCTGTCCACAAATAGGTTCACACAAGCACCTGCAAAAGTCCTCAAAAGTAGGTCTTTGTCATTAGAACCACAATTTGTCCACAAACATACACACAACATACACAGACTCACAAGGTGAAAGCAGCACTACCGAAGCTATTACATTTACTAATAATGAGGGGTTTTTTTTGAGACACTTTATCAGCCAAATACCTTACATTCAGTGAATTTTACACAAAAACAGCGCCTTAGTAGCACGTTAGCATCTCACTGCATAGAAACATTAAAGCGGATGATTAGGAATTACAGAAACAAAAATAAAGACAGACAGCAATGAATGAGAGAATGCTTTGAAACTAGAATTGAGTTAAAAGTGGCCTTCGGCTGTTACAGGCGAGGCTCATATAGTAGGTTTGGACTACAGCATGTTATGCGTGTTATGCACCACATTCAGGGATGAGGCAAAACTGTATCAGGGGAACCAATTATCATTTTTGGCAGCAGCTGTTTATAATAGCATTTTCATCCCCTGTTGACAATTTATAGCAGATGTTTCTGAGATACGACACAGTGAGACACTGTGGCTTGTCATCCATCAGTGGTCAGTTAACAAGTTGTCCAGTCTATACTGACATTTTGTTTGTGGCACAGGTAGAAGGTGCTCCACCGCCATAGCTCACACCAAAATATCTTAACAACTACTAGATGGGCTGCCATAGATTCCAGTGACTTTTCGTCATTGTTCCTGGTGTAATGACAACATACAAAACTTTAGAATGAATCATATTTACCATCACATGTTTTAATACACATCAGAGCAAGCTGACTGTGGCATGTAGCACCCACAACCACTTCTTAAGCTCATAGAGTTGTCTGGTTAGATTGATTTGATTAAGTAGCAAATCAGGGAATTCAACTGATAATGACTGAACATAAATTATTACTATGGTGATAAAATATATATATATGTATATAAGTAACTATTGTGCACAACCACTGTTCCCTGATATTTCCTGTTTTTCTGACATAATCTCATATTTGATGTTTTATGTTTTATGTTTGAAGAACATGACTGAAGGTTTAAATCATTTCAACTCTAAACAAAGTACTAAATCTACTTGACACCGCAAGCATAAATCATTAGCCTGTCCATCCTACACCTAATTAAACATTTGCCTCTGTGCCATCAACACTAAATGAGTGGTCAGAGGTAGTGGCCAGTTAAGGTCAGAGTCCTCTGTTTTTTTCTTGTCCCATGTTCACACACTCGAATGGACTGGGTGCATGCCGTGCAGCAATCCTCTGACTATTAATAGCAACCAGTGTCATGGGCAATCTGGATAGCGTGTAAATGTAGACCCTCCCCCCCTCCCGGATGTTCAGTTGAAGTTACCAACCTGACCTCTGACCCAAGAGCCTGGCTGCGACAGGGCCACCGCTGAACTTGAATTTCAGGGTTTCGAATGCAATCGTGAAAACACAAAAACACATGAGCATATCTTCAAGTACAGTGCATGCACACATGCAAAAAGACACAGTCTAAAAATGCAGAATCTGAAACAGTTTGAGACAGGTAGCAGTTCAAATATGTCACCCGAAGTCCTGAACACTTGCTGCATTCAATCACTGTGAGAAAGATGTAAGCTGAAAGATCAACTGACTGTTCAGCTTCTTTGTCTCTCAAGCAAGGTGCTTATAGAAGCACTGCAAAAAGATAAAACAAGACAATCTTCTTCTACATTCCTATGGTAATATGTAATCATAAAGCTGCATGCAGTTTTCCAGAGATTTTTAAATTGACTGCATTTGGAATAAGGTGATTAGGTAGAGCGCTCACACGGGTTCCCACAGACTTATCCAGTGTCTCTGCCCCTGCCAGAGTTATGTGATAGACCGGGGGGGTAGGAGGAGTGGCTGACATGCATAAATGAGGACAGGGGCAACTGATCTTCAAGGTATGTCAGTCAACACTCTTGGGATATCTGGTGCACTGCACCACAGAAGACCTCAGCCTACAAACGTAACAACATTGTTCCTGATCTGTGATTCCTCTCGTCTCATTTTTGCGTCCAATAAAAGTTTTGTTTGATACCAAAAGAGCCATAAACATGTTACAATAAGACCTGTGTTGGAGAGTGATAAATTAAAATGTACATGAGCAGTGTACAGCTTGGGTTGCAAAAAGTTACTGCATAACAGAAAATATGCTTCAGTGAGAGCAGTGTTCAGCATCAACAAATCTGTCCAATGAGATTAGTTACCATATAAAAGTATGGGTTGACCAGAAGTCCAGTGAATCTATGCTGACAGTCAGAATCCCACCTTCAATCAATCACACCATCACCTGCAGCATTTCTGTCCTCAGATTTCTTTTGCCCATCACATGAAACGGAAGCACACACAACAAACTAAACTTCACACACTTTATGATACACAGGTCTTTAAATATCAAAACACGTATGGAATCTACCATGGATTCCTTTTTTTGTGACAGTGCTGTATCTAAAATGTGCAAAAGTCACAATACTAAAGAGCAACACGTTAAACAAAACACTTGGTTGTAACATTTTGGCTACTGTATCGTAGAATGTTGGTTAAACAACTTATTTTAAGTGCAAGCTGTTGTCACATGCTGGAATGCAGATCATTTTCGAAACAAGTGACACTCAACAGAAAGAGCAGAGAAAGGCACATCTGGATGTAAAAGCCACAAGCTCATTTAATCATTGCCATCATCTTGTTTTGCATTGTCTGCTCTGTGCTGGCTTTTCTTTTTGTGCCATGCATTTATTTTAATAGTCTATTCTTATGTGTGGTAGTTTTTTTATATATGGAACTAAGGAGGAACACCGAGACCAGCATTTGATATTTGATTTTTGATGTTTCTTATATATTCAAAATATAGCTTTTTGGTATAACTTATGCACATAATGCATAAAGGAGTAGGTTTACTGTAATGTATTTGCTTTGAGCTATATGACTTTGGCCCTGGAGATACAGCAGAGATGTGTGATAAATAACAGGTGCCTCATTTCATTTTGTAACCAGCAAAACTAACAAATTGTCAAAACCATTTTAATCCCTGCAAAGTCTGTAGAGCCAGTCAACAAGTGAAATAATTATTTATCATTAAAAATAGAGGAAAAAAAACTTCTTTGGCCATTGTGGTAATGAGCCCAAAGATAACGCCCACCCACCCCCCAAAACAAAACAAAAAACAACGACAAAAAACCCACCAAAACAAAATGAAATTAAATTTGTATTTATTTTTTTAACTGCTTGAAGCTTGAATAATTTGAAATATAATTGATCCTAAATGTTTGAAAGCTTCTTTCGTGATTTCACCATCAGTCCTTGACATTACCCTTTGCTTTTCATTGAAACACCCGGGGATCTCATTTGGATGAGGTATGGTATGTTCCCCGACCTTGCCATTTCCAATAGACGCTCCTCGCCGTCTACCAAACCAACAGTTGACAAGTGTGCTCAGACTTTACGCATGGAGAGCGCAGGGAGAGTCTGGGAGCACGCATGGGGGTCCCTCCCTTCCAGGCTGCCCGTGGCCTCCTCACCCCGGCGGGCACCTCCAAGACTCTGCCAAGCCCCCTTGATCCCCTATTTCCCCCTCTCTACCTTTCCTCTGAAGAAACTACCCGGCGTTACGTCAGAAAGTGCAGGACAAGCAAGACAGCGTCTTAGGAGCTATTCGCAGGCATTGCTGCCAAACCCTACTTGAGGCTGCCTAAGAGCTCACTGCACCCAATGCTATTTACAAATCCAATCCTTTTAAAACATCAGCAGTATGTGGTAAGTCCGTTATTCATTCGTATCATTTTATTTCTGCGCTGGGCTTTTTTTTTTCCTCACAGCTTTCCTCACATGACAGGTCTCTGTTGCCGGCACAATTGCGCAAAAACCCAAAACAGCAGTGTAAACCGTGTAATGATAAAGAGTAGAATGGTTCACACTGTAGCTTCACTGAAAACACCATGACATGATGAAGCAACAGATGATTTTGACGCTCAGAGATTTCTGCAGCATTTTTACTGTTTGACTCTTTGCTGATCTCAAAAACAACATGCCCCACGCTCGAAATAGGAACCCTAGCCCCATCCCAGAGGTAACATGGGATACGGGATTGAAGGAGATGAACGAGACCTGGAAAGGAGCGATAGCCTGTCTCGGGGTTGCCGTCTTCTTCGTAATGACCATCGGGATCATATACTGGCAAGTGGTGGACCAGCCCAACAAAAACTGGATCCTTAGGGGAACTTTCAGCGGACTGATTTGGGAGAGAAAAACCCACTCGCTGCTCATACAGACCCTGACTGAGGATAAGACCTACGTGGAAATTGACGTCGGGAACGTAGGGAACCCCGATATAGAGATTCCCTTCGTGAGGAACCTGTGCTGGCTCAATAAAACTGAGTTCTGCTATACCTGGGACTCGGTGGCCGAGGTGAAGATCTCGCTCGAAGTGAATGAGGATACGGAGACGGAGTGTTACAGCATGACTTGGGCACCGGTACACTGTCATGTGGAGCTGAAGGTAGTGTTTCTCTTTATGTGCACACGAAATACACAAATCACAGCAAAATGTGGAGTGCAAACCCAGTTTTGCACTTTCTTCAGGCTAGGAACATTAATGTCCCCCTTTGTAGTTTGTAGTTTGCGGAATGACATTGCCTTGCTTTGATGACAGCCTATTTCTGGTGCACAGTGTGCAACAATTTATAAGCAGGTCCCTTTGCAAAGTAATATAAGTCAGTTTCTCCGTCAAATATTATAGAATAAGAACTTTAAAAGTATATATTTTTTATCAATAATCAAGAAGAAAAAATGTATTTCACTCACAATCTGTTCATATAACTTCTTAACGGAAAACATAAGCCTTCAAAATGGTAGAAATCTCCTTTTAGAAAAATAATTGGAGAGTTAAATGTGTTTCTTGCGGCATACGTGATTAATGATATCGTTTTCAAAGTGCAATTCTGGCAAACGCCGGATAAATGTTTTAAATTTATATAATTTTTTTTAAATTTAACTGGATTTTTATACTGATCTCCAGTGTATGGCCACGGAATTATGTTAAATTACGTGAAACAAACGTGCACGTACAGTGTTCTTTTCCTCCTTTTTAAAGTTTATTTATCTGCATATTTGTCACACTTGGTACTTGTTTCAGATAATCAAGATAGTTTTACAATTTCACATATTTTAGACAAAGATAACATGAATAAATGCAAAATACAGTTTAAAATGATGATTTTATTTATTAAGCGCAAAAAAGGTGTGGCAAATAACAGTTGTTCAAACCTACCTGGCCTTATGTGAAAAAGTAATTGCCCCCTAAACCTAATAACTGCTTGTATCACCCTTGGCAGCAAGAACTCCAATCAAGTGTTTGTGATAAGTCTTAGTCTTTCACATTACTGTGGAGGAATTTTGGCCCACACCTCTGAGCAGAATTGTTTTAATTCAGCAACATTGAAGGGTTTTTGAGCATAATTGACTTTTCAAGGTCATGCCAAAGTGTCTCATTCGGATTAAAGTCCAGACTTTGACTAGGTCACTCCAAAACCTTAATTTTTTTTAGTTTTTTGTAGTCATTTGAAGGTGGATTTGCTTGTGTATTTTGGATCATTCTGTGCTTGAGCCTCAGTAAATAGCCGGACAGTCTCCTTCAGGATTTTCTGGTAGAGGTTTTCTAGGAAAAAGCAGAATTCAAGGTTCCATCAATAACTGCAAGTCGTCCAGGTCCTAAAGCAGCAAAACAGACCCTCACAGTATCACGATCATGTTTGACTCTTGATAGGATGTTCTTTTAGTGAAATACTCTGCTATTTTCAAGCCCCATGTAACAGGACGCAAACTTTGCAAAAAGCATTTGTCACATCAGTTCACAGAATGTTTTTCCCAAAATTTTGGGGATCGCCAAAATGTTTTTTTGCAAATGCAAGATGAGTCTTTTTGTTCTTTTTGGTCAGCGGTGGTTTTCATTTTGGAGCTCTCCATTGGATGCCATTTTTGTCTAATCTCTTTCTTATTGCTGAATAATGAACACTGACCTTAACTGAGGCAAGTTAGATGCTATTCTGGGTTCTTTTGTGATCTCCAGGATGAGTTGTCAGTGCACTCTCATCGTAATTTTGGTAGACCTGTCTCTTCTTTTTCAAGTTTTCTCCATTTGTGGATAATGTCTCATTCTGTGGGACTAGAGTTAGAGTAAGAGGGGCTTGTTTGTCTAATATTAATTTTTTGGGATAATCTGAAACATAAGTGTGACAAATAGACAATAAATAAATCAGAAAGGGGACAAAAATTTTGTCAAATCGTTGTAGGTGACTTGTTATGCTTCATTCCTGTCTCTTTCTAAAGCCATTTAAATAACTACACTGAGTGAAATATGCTTTGTTTTAAATCTGTATTTATTGATTTTTTAGCTGCAAAGTACTTACTGTACTTTCCCCTGCCTTAATCATCAGAGGCATTTAACTGTTGCAAAGTTTGGGTAGGTTAATCTGTCCCCACTGGAACATTCCTCGACTTAACTCCCTGTCATGTGGTGTGACTGCTCACAGAAAATCTTCTAAACCAAAGTCACATTTATTTTCATAATTTCCAAAAATCCTGCCCAGAGCCTCTCAGGTGACTACTTGGCACCTGTTTTGAAACTGCTTAATGGAGCCCAGAACTTAAACTTAAGTTCTGCGTATTTGTCTCTTGAAGACAGAAGGGAAGCATTCGTTTAAAAAAAAAAATTCTCTGACGCTCAATCCCTGCATTTTTTTCACTGATATACCAGATGTAACCTTAACTGACACTGAATTTCAAATATTACATTAACTCATCTAGTCAAAAAACTGTTAATACAATGCTTTTATGAATAATGCTATTACATTTGTAGCTGTTTAAATTAAAGTAAAATCCTAATTTGAGAACAGAAATGAAATTTATTATGGACTGTAAGTCTCCTAAAATATTTAGATGCTCTTAAATAATTCGTTCTTGAGAGTTGCTGCCCTAATGCATCACCTGCTGTACTTCTAATTTCCTTATATTTACCACAGAACAGTGATGACAATGAAAAGCTTTCTGTTCTATTCTCTTTTCTTTTCTTATTATTTTGTCAAATACTGACAAAATGTTGGTGCCCTTTAGTGAGGTTGCTAAAGTGTTTTAAAACCAAAATAAATTTTTTACCTTCTCCTCACAAACATTACTCTTTCCATACTTAATTCGGCTACTATTTTAATAATATATGGCTTTTTATAAAGTTAATTGAATTAGTTAATCACTGTTTTATTTTTTATTTTTCAGTATTTTCTTGTATGCAAACATTTCAATCTGGTTTTCTTTCCCTTTTCCTTTTAATGTGTGATTGCATGTATATTTGCACATGCATGTCTTTATTCAGGACTGCTTCTCCATGGCCAACATATCCTGGTACGGGGGTGCCAGTGTTCGGGGTCAGACTTGGCCGATCAACGATCAGAACGCCACGATGCAGCCCTTCATCGTCAGTGATCTGAAGGACAATCCCACTGGGTTCGGCTCTGCCCTGGAGCGCTACTTCCTTGGCTCATCGGGTAAGAGGTCACTGATGGGATTTGCTCTCGATCTCGTCGTTAGAAATGGACTTAGAAATCTTCTCCACGGCTATGTTATTACAAGAAAAAAGATCTCCTCAGTAAGGATGTTGGCAGTTTGCTCACGCTTGCTATTGGTGCAGCGTTAGAACAAGAACAAGGACTCTTGAAACTTGATCCCACATGAGTGGGTATACCATGTGTGGCGTGAATCCCAGGGCACGAGGGAAGCCCTGTGGATGTTGTTGTGTTGTCCTACCCTTTTCAGTCCCTCATGTAAGCATTTATGCTTGAGCTGGCAAAAATGGTCCTGAAGCAGCGTCCCTAAAACACACACAACATACTAGATAAGTTGGCTTCGCCACAAAGATAGTGTAACACGATGCTGGCTGTGGCATGTCAGTTTATTAAGTCAGAGATTAGAGTACAAAGGCAATCAAGCCACCTATAGCATCTTAAATTAACTCTTAGGAATACCAGAGTAATTGTCTTTTGTTTCTATTAAAAGAGCAGGTTGGATGGAGGCCCTGCTGACTCTTATAACTCACCAGGTTATTTTGAGGGTGTTAGATTTTATCCTCGGGGATAAGGGGGGAGAGGCAGGGGCTGCTAGCGGATGTGAATGGTTAATATGACTGATGAAGAACGTCTGCAGAGAGTGTGTGCATGTGTGTTTACACAAATCTCATGGACTATGGAGATTCAATTTGTCTTTGTGTTGGGTTGGTTTCTGAGCTACTGCTTAAATAAACGAATCTTTGTTCCTATTGAATTTTGATGTCAATCTGAGATCATGATTATTTTTATTAGCACACTGACATTGTTCAAAAAATCTTTAATATTCACATATTCTCATTTCTACATGCAGGCCTTAGGTGTAAAGTGAATATCTTTGAGCTCTGTAAATGTCTGGTTTAAGATTTAGTTGTGAGTAACTACAAAACTCAAATAACCTGCCACAGGGAACGCAGTGACATCACCCAATAAGGCGACACAAACAATCACTGATAAGCTTCACTCACATTCATTTACATACTGATGGAACCGCATGCAACCGCATATACACACGTATATCTTTTGCTATGTTATGTAACAGTGACAGGCTTCGCCAGAGAGTCACATGACTTAAATCCCTTTTCCACCTTGTGAAAGGATGCCAGTAATTATTAGGACCCCTGTAACCCTTTGTTTATCTGCTTAGCTTTCCACAGAGAGAAAAACACACATGCACATACACGCAGCCAGAGATAGCATGAGATCCCAATGAGATCAACTGTTTATTTGTTGCCAAGTAACCTCTCACAGATACATAGCCCCAAACATAGCAAACTGATGCTCAGCAATGACAATGATGCCTGTTGGAGCATTAAAGGTATATTTAACATGATATCCTGCTTTAAAGTTCAAGGATGTCTTTGTTTGGCTCCAGGATTTGCATAATGTGCACATTAGGCCCGAGAGAAAATGTTTTTCCATGATCAAAGACATTTTCCAAGCATTTCAACACTTCTCACTTTGCTTTAGGTTGCTTTCAGATACTGGACGCCAGTCCCACAGATCACAAGAACATAAGTTGCATGTATTTTCCTTATTTGCCAACAACATAATCAGTCTGATGTGTGATAAACTAGTAGCTTCTCGGTCCATTCAGTAAAAGAAGTAATTTGTGTAACCTACAGCACATTTTATCACTAACAAGGGCTTTAACCTTCAGACTTGTGTGGTCCTGTGCTGCAAGTAGAAATGTTACACCTGCTTGAACAGCACGAAAGAGCTTTTCTCTCCGGTGTAAACTTGGTACATTTGTGAATTAGCAGCCACTTTTACAAAAGGCATACGAGACAGAGCCAGTGATGTACTGTGTTTTACTGTCAGAACTGACAGCAAACGGACACCTTCTCAGACCACATCACGTCACATGTCAGACAAATCCATCCATCCATCCATCCATCCAGCCAGCCAGCCAGCCAGCCAGCCAGCCAGCCAGCCAGCCAGCCAGACATTCATTTTCTTCTAGTAATGGAATTCAGGGTCATGGGGGGTTGGAGCCGATCCCAGCTGTCATAGGGCAAGAGGTGGGGTACACCAAGGAAGGATCAAAAGTCAGTTGCAGGGCTATCACAGAGAGACAGACATTCATTCACATTCACACTTGTGCCAATTTAGAGTCGCCAACCAACTCATCTTGCATGTCTTTGGACTTTTGGAGGAAGCCAGAGTACACAGAGTACACACAATGAGAACATGCACACTCCACACAGAAAGAAGAGGAATGCAGTTAATATCCAGTTATGGTTTAATTCCAGTGTAGTTTGCATACTCTATTAGTATCTACCCTTTATTTGCATGACCCCTGTTATAGTTTGTCTACATGTTCAATTTACATTTATATTTTGTACAAAAATATTGCATTTTACATGCATCAAAATGAATTTGTGCTCTTTTTGCTGCTCCAGGCAAAATAACAACACTTTATTCTCATCTATATAGAAAGAGCATTTTGTCAGTCTTCATCAATTGCATTTATCTTCCTTATCTGCCCAGCAGCTCAGTCCAAAGAACCACATGATATCTCAGATTAAAATCCAATGTGATTATGACTGTGAACTAGGTTATTATAGTTAACCAAAACCAAAGTAAAAGCGTGAAAAAACATTCCAGTTAACTAAAATGGAACTAAAAAGCCAGCCTAAGTGTAAACGTCTGATACATTAATCAAAGAATATAGAGATAAATTCAAATACAAAGGTTTTGGGATGACTACATTAATAGAATCTGCTGCTTTAACATTATTATGGCTGTACTGTCATGTGTATTCCAGTGTTTTTGAAGTCGAGACACTGACAAATACCTGTCATACTATTAAAAAATAAGCAAACTCAGCTTGGAAAGAAGCCAGAACTGAACTATAAATGAAATGCAAATTAAAAAAAACTATTGAAAATTCAGCTATAAATCTTATAATGTGTTTGAGTCATAACTGCTTTATTTTTATGGATAATAGTATTGGGACAGGAAACAATTACAGAAGTTTTTATGGCAAAGAAAATCCACATTGATGTGTGGATATCATTATAGAGATTTGTGAGGTTACACAACCGTGTGAAAGTTTAATTAGAAAAGTGATTTGTTCCTGCTTTTTTTCTCTTTTTTTGCACTTAATCAAGTCTAATTGAATGCAGCTGGAAAAATACTTACAGAAATATAGAGAAGAAATTATATCATATAAAACATATTCACTGGTTATTAGCATGCACAGCTCCTCACCCCTTTCCAAGTGCTAACAGTTTCTTCTCAAGAAAAGTTGCTTTTAAATCCAGCTGTCTACACCAACACTCAGCAAACCGTGACTAGGATAGTGCTTCTCAAAAGGAGTTAGCTGCATGCACACAGCACCGTATGCAGTCATAGACACACAGTACACACTGTTCATGTGTATTTGAAATGCAGCGATATGTCTGCACCAATAAATGTGTATTGTAATGTACAGTAGGGAAAAGCTGGTATGCATCATCAGTGCTCAGTTTCATTTTGGGGTGAAAAAAAAGAACTCCAGTGTTGTTTTTCGTTAAAAAAAAAGGGAGATTTTGGGAAGGCAGTATTCCAATAGTAATTTTAAAAAAAGTAAAACAATCGCCACATGTCTTTACTTTTGGTTAATATTATTTATTATTAATGGACTGACAACACTTTCATCTGAGCTGTCTTCATAAATCTGCTTTGGAGGAACAAACATACTGCAGTTTTAACGTAATATTAGGCTTCACAGCTGTTTGAACCCACTGACCGTTGCAAGAGTCCTGTCTACACTGAATCTAGTTAGTCATAACTAGAGTTATAAATGTTGTGGGCAGTATAGAGCTGTGGCTGACATTACTAACTTAAGAGGACTTCTGGGGATAGTTAAAGACCATAGCAGACAGATTGAAATATTTGTGATAACAAAGCATATATGTATGGTAATCGGTGATATTAAACAGAGAATCAAGAAGAGAGGTAAAGAGTACCAAAGTAAAGCCAAGGTGGAGAAACTGGATGAAAGAGATACAGCATGCCACCATGCAGCAGAGTGACATTTGAGAGCGTTTCCAACTGGAGGAACTTATCACAGCCACACCTGTCTTTATCCATTCAAAAACACAACTGGACTAGTAAGAACAGATTAGCTATTAGCAAAGTAGCATCCTAGATCACATGCATTATAATGGCATATTAAAAGAGCTACAGCTAGAGGCCCGAAGGCTTGACATGGGAATACTGCATGTGTTCAAAAAGATTGTTATTGTGTGCTGCCTGTGGGCTTAAAACAATACTAAGTAGACAAACCAGTAACAGATGAAAACTGTCTCTTTATTTGTCTCCTAAAATAACAAACAAAATGACATAGATTATAATATAATGAGATCTTTAGCAGTAATGGGAATACAAGTGGCGGAAACGATTATTTGAAACACATTGATTTGAAAGCAAAATAGCCATTTTTGTCCCGTGTGTGACTAATTAACACGGCAGGATTTATGTGTAAAATAATTGTTGGATGTTGGCACGCAAGTGAGAGGTGAATTATTTGCCAGAAATTCTATTCTCATATATAAAAGACTTCATTTTTCCATGGCCTGTATCCAAATGCTTTGTACTGAGCGGAGACATGAAGTTTGGCTTTCATCGTGAGTTTCCAACTTGTTATTACAAACGAAAGTTCAGAGCAAACCTGTTAGTTTTTTAAAAATGTGATTGTGTAACTACTTTAAATTTCCCCCTCCTGTTGTGCTCAGCCAGCCAGTAATGAATCTAGTTTTTCTTAATAGATTTTTTTTTAATGAAGAGAAACACACAGAACACGCTTTCTCCAAGATTCCTCGCAACAACTTTACAACAACTCTTTAAGATATTACACCACTTCCTCCACATGCACATGTGACTTCTGTCTCTAATATAATGGAGCTTTATGTTGACAAGGGATAGAACAGTTAAACCTAAAACATGTTTCCATTACTCAGTTTCATGGAAAGCAATAGAAGAGGGAGGAAGGAAACCACAAAAGAAAAACAGATAATTATCAAAATTTTTTAATGTCGTTCAGCAATCTGAATGCAAGGTATCCAAGTTAGTGAAATGTCTTCTATAAGCTTTTTACAAATGTTTTGGAGATGCAAAGACTAAATACACTCGCTTTCTCCAAACCAGTAATTGAAAGCACAAATAAGTTTTACGGACTACCAAAGAGTAAGAAATCAGAAAAGAAATCTAGCTCTCTTAGCTGTGTTCTTAATTTTTACTAAATGTCTTCTCGTTGGAAATGTTTTAAAGATTATTTTCTTATTGGTTTTTAAACCAACCCGAGATCAAGATGCCAAATGTAGGACATTGCTCCAAAACACTCATCTGCTTTGCTCAATAGGTCACGACGAGGTCCCTGGGCAGCTGCCCCGAAACCTCGACACTCCCGGACAAGTAAGATGTGAAACACTTCAAGAATGACACCGTTAGCCAGCTGAAGCTTTGTTAAAAGCAAGCTGTCATCTCCTGTATGAGAGAACTACTGAATGAAAATCACCCCACAACATTTTCCACAGTTGACCTCTTGTACTTTCCATGAAGGACAACAGGCAAGAAACAGAAGAATGACTTTTTAAAGGGTGTAACAATGGGACAGCTTCTGTACTCTTCATATAGACACGTAACTTGTCTGTGGTTGCTCAGGTCAGTTCCCTTTCCTTACTTTAACCCTGAGCTTTAGCGAAATCTTTGTTTAAGTGAGAATGTCCCAATATGAGTTTAAACGGTTTGCTAACGTCAACACTCAAGCCAAACAAAAAGTATTACATCGGCTCTCGCAGTTTTTAGAGTTTGTCTAATCTAATCTGCTGGTAGTGAAAAGGACACATCTGTAATGTTTGTACAGAACACAGTGTCTCACCCTTGAAACAATAAAACTGATTGATGATAGGAGTAGAGCAGAGAGAGCCTCTTTAGTGTTTCATTATTTCTTCAATAAGTGGGATTGGAAATTTACTACAATGGCAATGTCCCAGTTTTGTGGCCATCAATTTCTTGAGGTTGGGCACAAAAACTAAATTTCCATTGTTAAAGAAGTACATGCCAAACACACACAAACTCGGACACCCGCACACACATGGTTAGTGTTTGAATGCACATTTTTTTAACCCCTAGTCAGGTCTGTAAGTTTGCACGGTTGTCAGAAAGAACAGTAAAAATATGACAGGTAAAAGAGTGCAATTCATCTGGTCCACAGCAGCAAGGAGTCAGAGAGTAGCATTTTCCTTCAGACCAGCACTCTCCAGGATCCCAGATGCCACATTAAAACCTTACCGACCCTGGTGAAGGTGCACAGGGTCACTTCTGCTACCACCTACAGATGTTGAGGTCAGACTGAGTGAAAGTGAGCAAAGAGTCTTTATGGTCCTATAAGCTCAGCACTGTTTTTCTTGGAAAGCTGCAGTTGCACATTGAACAAGGTGTGCATGAGAGACATGTACGTGAGAATCCATTTATGTCCACATACAGTGGCTTGCAAAAGTATTCTGCCCCCTTGAACTTTTCCACATTTTGTCACATTACAGCCACAAACATGAATCAATTTTATTGGAATTCCACGTGAAAGACCAATACAAAGTGGTGCACACGTGAGAAGTGGAACAAAAATCATACATGATTCCAAACATTCCAAATAACTGCAAAGTGGGGTGTGCATAATTATTCAGCCCCCTGAGTCAATACTTTGTAGAACCACCTTTTGCTGCAATTCCAGCTGCCAGTCTTTTATGGTATGTCTCTACCAGCTTTGCACATCTAGCGACTGAAATTCTTGCCCATTCTTCTTTGCAAAACAGCTCCAGCTCAGTCAGATTAGATGGACAGCGTTTGTGAACAGCAGTTTTTAAATTAGAAGCGTAAGATTTTATAAACAGACAACAGGATTTGGTATACTTAACTTTCAAAAATGCACGTTTAATCCGAGATGGAATAACAGGTACAGCAGTTTGGGATCAGTTTGTCTCATTTCCTTGAGGCTCTGCAGTGTCATTTCCAACAAAAATTAATTATGACTTGAGAAGGCACATTCAACTCCATTTTCCACTCTGTATGCACTTTAGTAAAAGCCACTGTTTGCAGCTTCAGCACCACATTAGTCTACGAGGCTTCTTGCTGTCTGGTGTAGTCCTTTTGCGTATGTTTCCACTGCTTTCTTTCCACTTCCATCCTTCTATAAATCTTGATCATTTTCTCTGCATTTTCTCATCATACTACTATACTCTTTCAAAGCACCTTTGCCTTATCAACTTTCTTCTATCGCGTCCATTCAACTCCTTTGTTATTGAAAATATTTCTGTATGTCAGAAAGACATAAAATTAAATATTTATCATAAATATTTCCTAAATAAAATCTGCATTTATCTGCCATTTATAAATTTGTAACAAACACGTGGATGTTGACCTAATACCTTGTGAGAGGCAGCTGAGGTGTTACCAGTATCTCTTTGACATTATCCATTGCAAACACGTGGGAATTACCCTGAGGCTGAAGGCTCCTCACAAGGCTTTTAAATACTGATCTCTGAAACTATTAATCTGATTATAAACTGGTACACGAGTATCCCGCCTGCTCCTGGTCCCTGCTTCCATGAGAACAGTAAGCCCACTGAAACTAGAGAGGGCAGCTGAAATGAGCCAAGGTCTCACCAGTTTCTCAGACTGTCTAATCTGTTCATTGATTGGTCACAAATCTTAAACCCCAGTTTGGTTACTTTGAGCAGCTTTTGCAAAATCTCAATACAAGGCCAGGGTCTGTGTTAATGGCTCAGTTTATTAGATGGGACAGAAACATAGCCAAGCAGAGCACAGAGGAACTGAAGGTTGTTAAAGCTGGGAGGGAGAAGGTGGGAGTCAGGTTAGGGGAGAAGTGGTGAGGGTTAGGGTAACCTGAGATGAATGGGGCATTCCTTCCAGGGCAACTACATCTGCAGACACAATTTTCAGCTACACATAATCTTGTCATTATACATGCCATCTGATGGACTGTATGTGCATGCAGTAGCAGAAATCTAAAGAGGCTCCCTTAACTGCAAGGTTTTGGAATGATAAAGTAGACAAAAAATCATCTTCAAATCTTCAATATTTCTGGTAAGTTTTGTTATTCAGAGAGGGAACATGCACGGGACATTCAATGCTCGTGTTTGCCCAGAAGCAAGCGTAATGGACAAATAAAAAATGTTTCTAACATATTTAGCTCAGTGTCACTTTCCAGGCTACCTGAATCTCATTTCACTGGTCTGCAGTGTAACCTACCTACTTAGAACTTGCCAGCAGTTTCAGGGTAAACTCATCCAACTGTGTGCTGCTATATCTCATTCTGGGGAGTGTTTTTCTTACATCTGAGTGGAGCAATATCAGCTGACACAGGCTGCACTCTACCTCCCACAACACTCCATCCGTCATACTCATACTGGTCTCAGTAACACTCATGCACTATGTCATATAAGTGGAATTTGCAATGGACTGTCTTATTTGCGCTGATCTCTGCCTCTTTAAATCATAACTGTTTGAATTACCTGACTTTTCCTTCACATGAGTGTATGACCTGGACTGTGACTTTATATTGCAGCTGTTTATCTGACTCCTTAAAGCAAGGTTTCATCCACAAGCATAATGTAAGCTAATGACCGACGCCCATTCCTGTGTGCTTCCTACCATGCAGGTGTCGCACTGCTTGTATCTCCTGACATCCCCCTGCAGCTCGGGCTGGACAGCAGACAGCAGTTCTGCCTACAGTCACTTCCAAGTATGGAGCGGCTCCCTCTGCAGTACACTGTGTGTGTGGCCCACAATGTAAAAGCTGCTCACCAGGAAGCAGTGCAACAGCTCTCGGAGCACAGCAGGGAGTTGCCCAACATGAAAGCACTGCGGTTAGTTCAGTTTAGATTTAGATTAGACCAGATGTAAATTTCACTCTGCTTCACTTCTGGTTATCATAACAGCGGTGCACTGGTGTGGTTGGTGAGCACCGATTGAAACTTTAGTGTCGCGAGCCAACTGTGTTTAACTGTTCCAGTCTGATTCCTGTGTGTGTGCCGCAGGCTGCCATTCTGGAAGCTGCTCGCCAACGTGGACTCAGGGCTGAAGGTGGAGCGGGAGATGAGGACTTTCTCGAATCGTCTGAAGAGACACCAGCTGGGGGAGGGAGTCATCAGCCTCAATGAACATTCCACCACCCTCCTTTCTGATATGGTACACGATGCAGACACACACTGACTACTGAACTGTGCTGTGTCTTCTCCCAACCTTTAAAGGCTGTGACAGAGTTAAGTTTTCATTATGAAAATATTCTGCAAAGGCAAGCCCAATCTGGGTGGGATAAAAATCCCACTGGTTAAACTGTTTAAATGAAATAAAAAATAAAATTAACCCATCAACAGGATTTAACAAATAATGGGATAGGGATTGGTAACACACTCGGTGTCTTAATAGTTTTTGTATGGCAGGTGTGAGCTCTCATATTAATAAATAGATTATAAAAAGTCAGCACTGCATCATAAAAGGTTGCTGTTTTCAGCATTTTCGAATGCAACCTTTGCTTTATCGCACTGAAGTGGACATTCCTGGTGGATCGGGCCACCTGCTGTGGCGCTGCTGCCATTTGCCATTGCAGGTATCAACTGATGGAGATATTAGAAGTTTTGCAGATGCAGGCATCAGCTGTATTTAGCTTTTATTTAAACATTACAAATATAGTGTGTTGAAATTATAGCTGGCTACAGGGGCCATGCTTTATGTTCAATTCTACTAGTCTGTTGATACAAGGTCTTGAAATGAGAAGCCAGTTCATGGAGTTTCTATTTTCAGTAGAAGCTCTCTTCTTTTACTAAGCCTAGAAAAGTTTATGTTAACCCAGTGACTAGAATTAAGATGTGTATATTATTCTTTTTTCATTCATCTTAATTTCTTCCGCTGCATAGCTGCAGATTTTCATAATCCACTGCTTCAACCACAGAGGTAGTAAATCTGGTAAGAGTTCATTGGTCAGAGGCCCACAACTGGTCAGAGATAGAGATGAAAGAGTTTTCTTAAGTGGATCTCCAGAGCACTGGAGGCAGGGAACAAGGGAGGGAGGACAGGTTCAGTGAAATGTTACAACATAGAAATACAAAAGCCAGATTAGGTTTGTTTTTCCTTTTTCTTCTTTTTTGGTTGTTTTTTTTTTTGTTTTCTTTTGTTTTCTTTTGGAGTTTTAGTTTTTTAGTTTTTTTGTTTGTTTGTTTGGTTGGTTGGTTGTTTTTTTTTTTGCCTAACAGAACTTAGTTCCACAAAATGCCGATCAAATCTTCAGGACACTTTGTGATGCCTTACAGCTTGTAAATGGGGCACTTCATCATCAAATATGTTTTCAGATATTCTTTCAGCTGCACATTCATACAGTTCCCTTCCCTAAATGCTATTGCAAACTGCCTGGTAACGACACCACCGGACCACAGTCAAGTCAATCCATGTCAACACCTGGTGATGTTCCATTACAAAACAAATATAGTTGAGAGAAGACAAACAGAGCCTTTCCTAGTAGATATTAGGTTGCTCTGAGTGTGGTAACTGCAGGATGGCAAAGAATTGGGTGTGCTGAGATTTGAAGGGACCTTAGCCAACTAGAGCAAGTAATCCCAGCTCGATGCTCAGATATGACCCAGACTGTACAGCAGAAGACCAAGCAGGCAGAAATGCAATCAGTCCATAAAAGGTTATCTCCAGGCATCCTGTTATATACGTACACACTGGTAATGTTTCCATTGCATTTTCAGTAGGTGTGAAAGAACAGAAACACAGGAAAAGTGAAGAATAATACGCAATCATGATGGATGGCTTTATTTGGTGAACAACAGTTCACTAGTTTTCTGGTAGATCAAGGATATTAATCACCTGTTTTGTTGGTACCACCTCACTTCACTCCCCTCCTACTTCAATAAAGAACCAGCCAAGCGTAAAATCCTGCATGGAAACTTACAGAATTAACACGTTAGGCTGTGTAGAAGTGTGGCTAGCAACAATGATCCCCTTTCACTCCAGTTTTACAAGAGTTCATACATTTTCTGTCACTCTGTTAATTTTTATTTTTCAGTTTCCATTTTATTCTGCAAGGACTGGCATCAAAGTGATTTGGTTATTAATAGGTTTGCATTGTTTCTAATTTTATTACGTAGAAATTAAAGTAAATCTTTAGAATAAAAGCCTAGAGTCTAACACATTATTTGAATTTCTTTGCATTTTACTTCTTTCTGGATTAAAAAAAAGCAGAAGAAATGAATGGTTAGTGGGGGGGGAAAGATCTAAGAAATTAAACAATATGAGCTAATATAGCCTTTCCTCCCACAGCTATTTTACATCTGTTTTGTTTTGTTCCACAGTTATGTAATGCAAAGTTTCAGTTTGACTCTTAACATCTAATTCCTAAAGGACTCTAGCAAATGTCAAATGGTTCTGACAGAAGTTGCATTCTCAAAGCTACAATTCTGCAAAGCAACTTTGCAAAGGTGTATGCTAGTAGCACCGTTAAACTATTAATGCAGTTATTTAGAATTGTTGTCTGTCTCTTTGTCACTTTGCAGGACCATGACTACCTCAACAGCAGGAAAAGGGGGCTGTCCAAGAGACTGACCAGGGACCTCCCACTTGTCAAGCTTCTTAACATTTCCATCACCATGTCCCCTTTCCTGGGGGTGGACACCACACAGTTCCACACCTCCCTTATTGATGGCACTGAGGCCTACTGGCTCAGTCTCCCTTCAGCCCCTCAGGGACAGCTGGTGAGGCATGAGAGGCACACACTATCATATTGTAAACCACTTAGTTGCGTCCACAGTAATCCACATTTGAACTTTTCTAGCTGAGATTTATGTATTTTCATTTAGTTTGTTGTTGTGGGAGGCAGTGTAAAGAACCCACCACATTTTTATTTCATGCTAAGTACAGTTTTCCCTGACAGTGAACTTTCCTCACGCTACTAAAACACTCTATTCGGTCAAACATGAAACCAGACAGAGATTTGGGGATATTTTCCTCCTGCATTGCAGACTCTCTGCATTAATCAGTTCCAGTTTGATCAAATTAAAAAAGCAATGCAATGCAAATGCAGTAGGACTAAACCAGGAAATCTATAATTGCAACAGCAGTTGCACTGCGGTTTATAATTAGTCAATTATCCACAGAGAAAATAATAGCAGCGTAAAATAAACACCAATTAGAATGCAGTTGCCTCTGTCCCTCTATCCAGATCCCTGTGATGAGTCAGTGGCGAGGAAAGTTCTGTGTAAAGCTGAACATCACAAATCCAGGAGCAGTGAGCTGGTTCCTGGACAGGGTAGGAGCCCTTCGAGCCCATTTAGGGATGGAGTACATCATGCTGGAAGGGGGCGAGGGGAATCTGTTTGAGGAGCAGGCACTGCGGCCACCGCAAGCTCTGGGTGGAGACAAGTACATCAGCCTGCTGGCTGACCTGGCCACCAGGATAGGAGATTCCACCATTATGACTGCAGGGACACGGTAATCTGTCAGCTAATGCACAATGACATTGCTTCCCGTAAGGCACATTTGTGTTTATTAGGACTTTTTCTGTGTCTCAGGTCCAGTTACAAGCCACTCTTTGTGAGGATGACCCCCCTGCAGTCTGATTGGAGCGCGATGGGTCTTAAGGCCATCATTCCCAACCTGTTGCACCACACTTTGCTGGGATACAACTTCCTCATTCCTGATGCAGTAGGTAATACGAGAACCTATGGGTCCCTTTTTTATCACATAGTGATATTTTTGCCTTTTTGTGAGAACTGAAAAAAGCGCTAGATTAGTGTTGCTTTGGACAAAGCTGGGAGCTGTCAGTAAAACATGGGCCTGATATAATTGCCCTTAGACTGCCGTGAAACATCTTAAATTGTTCATTAGATATGAGGTATGAGTTGTATCAAGATAGTTTTAATACAATGTTATAGCCCACACTAGCTTGCAAAACACCAGAAATTAATATGAACCAGATCTAAAAGGATAAATTGATCTTTTTCCAAAATAGAGAAGCCAACTTACATCATATTGCATTGTCTTAAATCTGCTAAATAAAAAAGCCACACGAGTATTAAGTACCCACTGTTTAACTGTTTTTGTCTTTTCTCTGCCTCTGCACAGGTGGCTCTCTGTCTGGAGACCTGGTCACAGATGAGGAGTTGTTCATCCGCTGGCTGGAGATTGCAGCCTTTCTTCCTGTTATGAGCTTCCACACACCACCCTGGATCTTCGGGGAGGGCCAGGTATACTACCGGTCTGCCTCGAGTAGCCACCCGGCAGCAGCCTGCGTTGGGTGCCATTACAGCTGTGTCATCCACATTAGTGACAACCTAGCAGGTTCACATTCTGCTCATGACTTGCTAACCAGATTTTCGCTTGTGAAGATTTACTGTGGAGAGATCAAGTGTAGTGAGGTGTGAATGCTGCCAATTAGATGTTCTAAAAGGGGGTGGGAGATTATCCTTCCTTCCCACATGCTGCTGATGAAAAAGGGACATTAGAGAAGTGGTTCATTGGCCCAACAGCCAGCCCTCAATTCTGAGGGTCAAGCGCTGAGAAGTTCCCACCGATTCTTTTGCAGAGGAGCTAGAGGACTGCTGAGACCCGATCTATCAAAACTCAGATCTGACTCTCCCCTCAGCAGGAGGGGCAGGACTGAACCATGTCCCTCTCCATGGGAAATGAGGAACACACTATTCACCATGCACAGCAGGAAAACAAAGCCTTAAGTCTCTGATGACAGGTATTGATGCTTTTGACAATGTGTTACCAGAGCTCAAGTTCCTGAACAAAAAACGCTTTATGCTTCTGCAGAGGAAGAAGGGTAATGCCCTCCCTAACCCCCTTCCCCTCCCGCCTTTCCTCATCTCATTCACCTGTGGTTACGAGTCCATCTGGTCTGAATTACAATCCCTATTCTAGATTTATGGCTCGCTCTCACTCTCAAGGGCCACTTCAGCAGGAATGATAATGAATTTGAGGACAAGTCTTGGAAAAATACTTTATTGTGGCAATTAAGATTTCCATGAGTAATTGACAAGTGTGACAGAGTGGGAGTGATCAAATGAAATTTTTTCCACTAGGAGGGAGCTAAAGCAGCAAAATATATTAGTTGTGACTTGTGTTGTGTGACAAAGATAAAAATAGGCCTTTTTGGACGGCAAGGCATTTGACAGCAGCAATGTTTTCCATTCTGGTCTCTTGCATGGTCTTCAGTTCATAAACCCAGATGAAGTGAGAGCGGGGAGATATTTTAGTGGAGATAGACTGTTGCATTGCCCATGATAAATGACTCTTTTATAGACATTTTTACTATAGTTTTAAATGTGGTGCACCTTTATTTCCAGAATGTGTGAGACTGCAGTCGGTCACAGACAGGTCACAGCGGCAAATACGTTGGAATCGAATAGCAGCAAAACCTCAAAGCCACACACATGCCTGGCTTCTCAATTAGGGAAAGATTCACTCAAACCAGTGGCTCATTCCTACAAATGGTCTCAATCCCAAGTCATAAAAATACATTTTTTATAGAGGCGGTCAAGTTTTGTTTTTGTCGTGAGACTCTGAAGAGGATGTGACCCTTCCAGGAATGCTGAAGTCGTTTGGGCAAAGGGAGACAGCACAAAGACTTTGGCAGAGTTAAACCCACTAAGTCAACAATGAGTGACTGTTGAGTTGAGTCTGCGTGTAGAGATGGCACAAATGTCCTTAGCAGACCTCACTGTCAATATTTTTCTTGTACTGAAATCCTTGCGGTGGATGATTTAGTTTAGGAAAGGGTTTTTTTGTCACTGGTTTCAGTTACTGTGTTGATCCAGATTTCTTGAAAATAGATTCTTTGGATGAACGATGTGAAAAAGGCCTAAGTGGTTCTGAATGAAAGTACTGCCCAAGAAAAAGGCAACGATGGATTTTAATTAGGTCGTTATAATCCTAATTGCTTTTTTTCTTTTTATTCTTTTTCTTTTTACTGTAATCCACAATAATGTTCGTTCTCGTGTCTCAACTGGTAATCCATAGGTGCTAAATCTAACTCGGAACTACCTAACAAGGCACCAGAGGGATGTGGCACCGCTGATTGAAAAGTATGCAGAGGAGTGGCAGGTGACAGGAAACCCCATCTATCGCCCAATGTGGTGGCTCAATCCAACTGACTCCATGACCTTTACCATCAATGACCAGTTCCTCATTGGAGATGAGGTCAGTTAATGGAGTTCTGATGATGTGGGATCTAATGCACTTGGCATGTTTTAGCAACTTCAGCCGTATCCTGATGTCACGCATGTGCAATCTCCCTTATACGTATTTATTTTCAGGTCTTAGTGGCACCCGTGGTGGAGAAGGGGGCAGTGCAGAGGGATATATATTTACCTGACGGGGGCTTTCAATGGCAGGACAGTCAGAACGCACGGGTGTTTGACGGGGGGACGTTCCTGCACGACTACCCTGTCCCCCTGACGGAGGTGGCTGTTTTCTTACGGAGAAGCTGACTCGGATGACTGTCCCACAGAGTCACGTGATTTATCCTGTTACTGTTTTGAATCAAATTCTTTTTTTAGGTACTTGTGCTGTTCTTAACTTGCACTTTTTTACTAAAGACCATTGACCCTGCCTCAAGTGCTGCCTTGAGACGATTTGTAGAAATATATATGTATATACATATTTTTTTTATACTTGCACTTTATGGTTCAAAATATTTTTTTTCCTTTATGTTATTTGTCTTCTTTTCATTTGTTTTGTTTTTTTTTTTATGCTGAATGGTTTTACCTCTTAGTGATTTGTTTCTGGACTTTTTCATCCACTCTGCTGCTTTTTTTTTGTTTGTTTGTTTGTTTGTTTTCTTTTTTTAATGGTTCCGGAGAAGTATGTGTGTTTACATACTGCATTTCTACAGTCTTTAAATTTGTAGCTGCTGTTGGCTCTCTTCATAAGGACGAACAAAGCAAGCTCCTTGTTTGCTTAAAAGTATCTGAATTTCTCAAGAAGACCAAATGAAGATGCAGAAAGACAAGGAAGGCGGTTAAAAGGGCCTTTTGAGAGAAACACTTACTGGCGGGAAATTAACACAGGAAGCTACATACAAGCACCATGGTACCATATGTCTTGCTCACTCTATGGAAAGGCTTTTACTTGAACTCATCAGGCCAAAGGGCCGATGTTTTATGAAAGATGAATGTACCTCAAGTAACGGATATGAATTGCTTTACAAAGTCATTAGACACAACAGCCTATCACCCCATAGTTCATATTCTTAGAATAGTTAAGTCATAGACATCCATGAATGTCCCTTTGTACTGTACGCTGATGAACTTGAGGCCAAGCCACTTTCATCGTAGCTTTGCATATATTTAAATTTTAGATTAGAGTTTAACCTGCTGTAGCAAGGGCTTTTAAGTGAGTGCCTCTTTCTTTGCTGACTGTTGATGTGTTCTTACATGTGAGCCGAATTAAGTTGTAAAGACAACCTTGCTGATGACACCACATGGGTGAAAAGGAGATTTTGTATAAATACATGTAATCAGTCCCTTTTTATCTGATAATCTGACTGTGATATCACTCCCATTCATGAGTATGAATCCACCACCAGCAGCCGTGAGGCTCAGTGAAAGACTTTGGACCAGGTATTAAGATAGTTTGATCCAAAAGATGCAAAATCTGACTTCCAATTGTGCTAAAAATCACTCTTTTGGAGATTTCTCATTTGTCTATTCTGTACAAAAACCGAAATGGAAAAACAAAAAGTTGTATTTTTGTTATTTCTTAAGCCTATTTTACTGAAACCGGTAAATTTATTTTCCAATTTCTATGCAAACGTTGAGTGTCTTCAGTTTATAATTACTTGATAGGCACATATGATTGATGTGCCATATGATGGTACTTTTCTACCTACTACTACTCTCACCATAAAAATAAAGTACAAAACTTATATTTCTCCAAATGTTGAGCCACATCAAATAAATACAATGCTCTCAGTTGTAAGCATACCATGTTTGCATATGAGAAATTGGCTGTTTGGAGAAAAACAAAGTATTTGTGAAGGATTCACCTGAAATTGCTGGAATTGTTGAAAGCACAGATGTGCAGAGGCCCACCTGACATAAACCTTCATGAGTAATTCAGTTTCTGTCCTCATGTGTACCATGACATAGCCTACTCTCTGGACTATCTTTACACTTCCATCACTTTCTTAAGTTTAGTTGTTTACTTGTAAAAGCTGTTTGAACCCAGACTTAATGCTCTAAGCAAATGAAATGTAAATGAGACTGATTCTATTTTTTGATTATGTTTAAAATCAGTCCAAGAAGAGACGTAATCTTTATACCCTGAAGCTCGGCTCTTTATAGTCAACTGTCATTGTTGCTTTTTTTTTTCTTAATCAATTTTTTCCATAAAGGAAAATCTTAAATGGCAAACAGTGAGGATACAAACTCTGGAAACTTAACATTTATCTCAACTAAATTGATTGTGTAACTTTGATCTAAAAAGTTTACTGTATCAGCTCAAACACTCAGGTCTAATGAAGTTTCCTATCAGATCACCAAATGTCTTAGTGCAACGCAGTATGTTGTGAACACATTAACGTCTTAATCTCTCCTGGGGCAGAATGTACAATGGACACACTGTGATTTCCCATAGCCCTTCATGTGAGGAGCTTTTCTTTTTCCCATTATATAATGCTGTTATGGAATGCTTTGGTAGGTTAATGTAGGAGTTGCAGGAAAAGCTTTGTTGTGTTATTCCTTCCCTCTACAGACTGAGTGAGCCATGTGCCTTAATATGCCACAAATCTGGACGACACAAGTGTCTAGATTATTGCAGTATCAGCAATGACCGTAATACAATGACTGTGCCATTACAAGTGTTTTTCTCTCTTCTGTAAATCAGATAACATAGAATGACAAAGTTGCAATAAAGTTTACATTTTCTTACTTAACTCATCAAGTTTGCATTTACTTCCTGATATACTTGAGGCCACATTCAAGTGGAGTTGCCAGATTTTAATTATTATTACTTCAGAATTTTTAGTTCAAATCCAATCCTGAAGTTTGCACATTTTTTTTTTCTGTCTCCATGCTGGTTTGTGTTTGACTGTGCAGGCAGTGGCAATCTGCAGTTACACCAATCAGGCGCAACAGTATGACTACTAACAGGTGAAGTTAATAACACTGATTATCTCTTCATCATGGCACCTGTTAGTGCGTGGGATATATCAGGAAGCAAGTGAACAATTTGTCCTCAAAGAAGAAGCAGGAAGACTTGTCCAACTTGTGATGGAAAATTGCAGTGCTTCTGGGGTGTTCCTGGTCTGTAGTGATCAGTATCTATGAAAGGTGGTCCAAGGAAGCAACAGCAGTGAACTAGTGACAGGTAAGTGGACATGGAGCCCATACTGACCCCTGTCCACCGCCGAAAACACCTACAATGTGAGCATCAACTGGACCCAAAGCAATGGATTAAGGGGGTGTGGACTAACAAATCACATTATGAAATGCTTTGGTAGGGTTCATGTAGGAGCTGCATCACATGATCAGCCAGTTATGGGTGCATTGCATACCTGGGCAATACACGGCACCAGGATGCACTATGGAAACTGTGGCAGTGTGATACTTTTCTAGAAAACCTTGCATCATGGATGTTACTTTGACATGTTCCACCTACCTCAGCATCGTTGCAGACTTTGATTACAACCTTTCATGGAAACGATATTGCATTCTTCTTTCAGCAGGATAATGCACCCTGACACAAAGCAAAAATGGTTCAAGAATGGTTTGAAGACCACAACAATGACTTTGTGATCCAGATTTCCTATAGTTCAACCCAATGGCTGGACAAACAAGTCCAATCTATGGAGGCCCCAACTCGCAACTTACAGGGCTTAAAGGTGCAAGACACAAGATACCACGCACATCAACTCCAAGGGTCTAGTGGACACCATGCCCCAATAGGTCAGGGCTGTTTTGGAGCAAAAGATAAAACAACATAATTTTAGGATAGTGGTCAATAGATTATGTTTTTTGTTTGTTTGGGGTTTTTTTTTTTTTTTTACATGCCAGGGATACTGGGGCATGCTTCAAAACCACAAATAAAAATAAACATAACAATAATAAATATGTAAAATGAACACATTTTTAATTTCAGAATTCAAATGTATTATTTTTAACAAATATCCTCCTTGTCATCTTGCACACATGAGATCTTATGCTAAGCCCTGATATTAACCCTTTACCCTCTTTCTTCTCCCCATGCCAGCAGGTCTATGTCTATATCTGTGAGCAGATACTGACAAATAACATCTGCGCTAATTCCACGTAAACCTAATAAAAGTTATTTATAACCTTGGCGAGTATGCGGTGGAAGAGATTCTCAGGGGACTCACATTCAGCCCAGCCTCCGCTGAGCTCCGTTTCCTTACCTTCCTCTCTTGCTGCCACTTGGCTGAGCTCCACCTTGGGGCCCCAGTCCCAGCTCCTTTAGTGCAGTTAGACAGGTGCAGCTGAATGGAGACATTCAGAGTCCCTCCAAGCCGGCCACCGAACTCACCATCTCCGTTTACACCCGCACTTTAATCGCTCAGATTCATGTGGCACTTTTTAAAGTCTGGGTGCAGTTCTCAGCCAGATAAAATTCACAAGACGTATTAATATGGCTCCATGGTTTGTGAGGTGATGAAGATACAGTGTTAGAGACTTGAGAAGACTCTCCTCCAAGGGACACCAGAGGTTACAGAGTTAATTTCTTTGCTAAACCTTAAAGGACCTTTATATTAAAGTTCCTTATTTTCAGTTACTAGACAGTTGTTTCAGGAATTCAAGTTGTGTGTACAATAAATCAATTTTTTATATGTTCAATATTGATCCGTCATTCTAAACAGTGGATTTCCCACCATCAGTTCCACTTTAATGCTAATTCACAGAACAATAGTACAGATCCTGCCAGAAATCCTGTGGTCAAAGACATCCACCCTTAAACTAACATTTAGCAGGAGGTCCAATTATTATTTTTTTCCTTGGTCAGTGAATCAACATTTAACATTCAACCCAATTAGTTTGGGGCATAACCAAGCCTTATGTAAGTTGTTGAGCAGTGCAGGAAAAACAAATTGTCCTGCCAAAAACCCAAATCATGAATGACACGAATGATCTACATACGGTAGCAGCAATTAGAACAATGTTATTCTCTACTGTTAACAACTGCCAGTGATTACCGCCAGACAAAATGGAATCATCTCTACCCCTGCATGCATGAATAGCTTATAAAACAGGATAGGCAACGCTGGCTCCCCTCTTTTCTTTGAGGGTGTTTTGGCGCAAGTGGCACATGGTGACAAGCAGAGGCCAAAGATCTTTCTCAAAGTCTACTTTTAGAAAGTGCAAGTCAAGGTTTTAGGTTTCAGTGTCTGCTCCCGAGTGAATGGCTTTTCCATCTTGCCAATTAGGTAAGCCAGCGGTTAAAGCTTCATGGTTTTGTAATCAATTGAGCGAGGGTCTTGTATTTTGAGCAGAGAAGAAAGTCCTTCTTTCATTTGTTAGAATACTAATCAGATGTTCCTTTATGCACAGGAAGTCTGCACAGACTTTATGCTTTTAAAAAACACTTTTGAAAAAGACAAAGAAGTGGCTTTGAAAGCGAAATCTTTTTTTTTTTTTTAAGGCAGGTGCACAGAGAAAGAAAACCGTCATGTGTAATCACTTCTTGCCTGCCCCTCTTTGGAAATCTGTCACCATGCAATGCCTTTAAATGTCTTCAATTTAATTTAGGTTAATTGTTGAATGCACCCTGAACAGCCTTAGTGGAGGGACTTATTAATACCCTCAGAGACGGAATTGACTCCTGGGTGCCATCCACTTGAGCTCAACCACCTGTCCAGATGGCAGGCTAATGCCATCACCCAGCTTCCTTTTTATTAAGTAAACACTAAGCTAAGGAAGGAAAGATCTCATTTTCACACCAGACCAGTTTCAAGAGGTTTACAAATTGTCAGAACTAAGAAAAGCTGATAAACATAGCTATGACCTTTAGATGCAGATGGGGGTGAGACGGTTGCAGTTAAAGTAAAATGCAAACAAGGGATAAACAATCGTCATGGTGCAAAGTACATGACCTTTGGGCTTAGGGGGGGATTTTGAAATAGGTTACAAATATATCACTTTAGGAACACATACATTTTTACAACTTTATTTATCCATGGTCGCTGGAGGATAAAACACAATAACTTTTGGAAATCCCTGATTGTTATAACTATTTTTTAATTAGTATTGGTAGTAGTAGCTTTGATGCACTGCTCTTTCTGTGACCGGTTTCCTCGTTCCTCAGCCAGCAACTTCCAGGAACCGACCTCACCAACCAGCTGAGGAATACACATTTTTCTTGCACTACTAGTGGTGTATGATGTCCAGTATAGAAGACAAGTAAGTAAAACCTTTATGAATGTGTACAGGGTTTACCTCAAAGCACTGCTATGTTTTAGTGCTGTCTAATGGGAGAATTAAAACATTAGCGCTGTTACATACCCAGCCAGTAATAACAGTAAATATTGATACACTGTATCAAACATGCTCAAAATTTTAATATAGAAATTTAAAAATATAGAATATAGAAAGTATTTTCCCCACCTGAGTGGAAAAAAAATACTTGCTAAAAAAAAAAAATTGGCCTACATTTGAATTTGCTTTTCAATTCGATTTACTGCGATCATACTGTATCATGCAGTAAAGGTTCATTAGATAAGATGCTTTGTGCCACATTAAGCCTCTAGATTCATTAGTTTCATTAATAAGTAGCACTGGAACAGGTATACCGAATAAAGTGACCCGTGACTGTATGTAGCTGAGTTATTTATAAAGTAAATTACACACAACTTCAGAGAGCAACCAACAATAGCACTCACACTACAAAAAGACTAAATACTGAAAGCTAAACTAAAATGAGCAAATCTACTCCAGAAACTCCTTAAAGCTAAATTATACTGAGGAATAAATACACAAAGATTATTTTGCCTTTGCAAATTAGGCTGATTAGTCTTTATTTTACTTGATTCTAAAAACTGATGCCATGTCTTTGGACATAAATCGAACAATTCCAATGGCTGTTTCGCAGCCTCCACAGTGGCTGTGTGGTGAGTAAAATGTTTTTCTATGGAGAGATATGTATTAAGCGTAATAAGCAAAAAGGGACGCCTCAGAGGTGATGCAGCCATCTGACATTCACTTTATTGTTTAAACATAGTTTGGTATATCAGCTGCTTGTCTTTTAACAATTCATTAAATTAAAGGCAAACATATACAGCTTCATCTTCAAAAACATGCAGCAGTGTAAACATGAGGTCTAGATAAAACTACAAGTCTGGGATAACAAAACTGTCATGACAAAAGAAAAGGAAGCATTTTGTCCATGTTTTTTCTTAAACCAGCAAAACTTTAACTTTGGGGTCATCATTTGTGACGATCCGCTGTCAAATAACCAAGATGTGTTAAAATACAGAAGCTAAAACCTGAAAAAATAAATATGTTGGACTGACAACATATACATTATTTAAAAAATGCATTCCTATACATGACTAGAAACCTGCGTTTCTTAAAAAATAGCTAAAGAGAAGAAATGATATCCAACTTTACTGAAGAGACCAAAAACCGACCATGTGATTTTCTTGACTTAAAAACAACAGCTGCAACACTGCTTTGATATAACCAACAATCCGATTGCTCATAAAAGTTTACAGAATTTTTTTTGAGGTGACAAAAGGCTGCACGGGTAGTCTGGAGTTTCTAGGTTTGAACGATAGGGTCAGAGATGGAGTGCGCAACAGAGCTAAAGTACAGTTAATTGGCGATTTCCCCCCCTCAACCCCTCACAAAAGAAGTAAAGTCACTGTTGGCCTTACGCTGTCAGATTCAATCCAGACGCACACCTCCCTGTCTTGCGAACCCTCACTTCAACAGCAAACTTCACGCTATGCTATCTACCATCTCACTGGAATCACATTGGCATTGTACTGCATTTCAACGTCTAGTGTTCCACATTTACATGTCAGCAAAAGCACTCATTTTCAGTGTTGTAGCCAGCACCCTAGGACACTAGGCCAAGTTAGCAAAACCTGAGTATGAAAACAACGAACAAGAAAAAAAATCATGTGCCTTTGTCGCCACTTAATAAGAGTCATAGAAGCCAAACCTGAACAAAAACACTGGCTGCGCACTTGGAATAAGAAAAGACAGTAGCAACGTGTTGATATTCAACATTACAGTGATGTAAGGCTCGCTACTCTGATCCAAGCTGAATGTTTATAACTTTTGCAATCACAGATACCTTATTTTACTCCTGTCGGTGTGAAATTACTGGGTACAGCTGCTAAACATTCAGAATCATCCTCTCTTTAAACTGCACTTTATGAAATAATGGATAGCACACACAGCATGCAAATTTAATGAAATTCAACATCAAGTTTGCTGCTTTGGTCAGTGCCTCAGGAGCTGCAACTGCAAGACATGAAAGAAACTTAAGGACAAAGCTAACGCATAGGATGGGAACAGAAATAAAGATATTGCACCATCATGCAACTTAAAATGCAATTCAAGTATTTGATGATGCCACTGAAAAAGCCTTTAGCTGAAATATGTTAATGCAGATTTGATCTCAGACGCCCTTTCTGCCCTTTTTACATTAGTGGGTCAGTAAGGCACCGGTACGTACAGTCTTGTGAAAAAAAAAACAAAACCAACTTTGATCTGTGCATTACCTGTACCCAGCACCACCGGTTACTCACTATGCCTAAATATACAGCTTACATAAGTGCCTCACAAACGTATCAACGATAATGCTTCCAAAAAACTTTCAATCATCCTTATTTTTGTAACATTAATTAACATAAATATAACCTCTAAACCAACAAGTGACTCTGTACAACCTTTTTTTGAATATATGTTACTCATAGTCTTCCACCAGCAAAGACAGCCATCACTTGGCAGCTTTGTTGTTGAGCTCAAAGAGACCCAGAATGTCCAGCATGGCCTGTCTGATGTTGGTCCCAAAACGATGTGAGTCCTAAGAAAACAAAAGAAGAAAGAAATGGAAGAAGACTCCAGTAAGCTTTTTCATTTAAAACGGCCATTAAAGAAGCAAAAAATGGAAAATTAGTGAACTTACAGTTTCTGGGCTTGAGTGTTTGCTGGAGATGTGGAAGTTGATGTGGTTCTCACCAAGAATGATGTAGGAGACGCCATAACCATCATCAGCCACCTTGTGGGCAAAGAAAGCGAGAGAGTAGACTCTGAGCTTATCCCATACACAGTAATACATTTTTATTGCTTTAATATTTCAACTTTTTTTTTTCTAATTTAAGGATTATACAACCTTATGTGTTTTGTTGCAGGAAAACTAACACAAACAGCTGTTAAAGACACTGTGAAAGCTGATGGACAACTTACTGGACCAAAACCACCTCCAGAGGACACATATTCTGGGTGTCTGACCAGATCAAACAGCTCAACCTGCTGCAGAGGAGTCTGGCTGGTGGACAGCTTCCATGGCTCAGACAGGACCTAAATGTAAAGATTTAAGAAATTCACAGATTAAGACACATTATTGTATTGGTCGTTCGCTCGTAGCTTTTTTCTATGTATGAAAAAAGTTTATAAGAGCAATTATGGGCATTATTCAAGTACCTGTAACGCACAAAACTTGTGAAAACAAGCTCATACCTCCTTCAGGAAGGGTGAATCCTCTCCGAGGTATTTGGAAACCACATAGAGGCAGAAAAGGTGGCGATCGATGCCCTGTCCTGTCATTGCCAAACGGTACATGTTTTGATGTTTTTCTGCCGCCAGCTTGAGCAACCTGAGACGCTCTTCTCTCTGTAGAAAGAAATACGAAAGGAATAAAAGTGAAATATGACAAATAGTTTAATAACACAATAACAATAATAAAGTGACAAAACAATAAGTAAAAAAATCGGTAGCACATAAATGAAAGGAGGGGACTTACTGTCTCATCTCCGACCATGGCACGAACAAAGGCACAAGTCTCTATGGTGCAGGAGCGCACAGTTTCTGTTCGACCTTCCCTGAACATACGAGTCATGGAGGCCTCATAAGTCAGGCAAAACTTCCCTTTGTCCTGTTGAGAGAGTAGATTAGAATCAAAAAGAATTAAATCACGATTAAAAAGAGAAAACATTTTATGTAAATAAATTTTTATGCGTTAACAGTAGAAATGATTACAAAGGCCTGCGGCTTTTAGGAGGTTTATGTATTATTATTAGCTATTAATTAAAATGGTGTGACCAGTTAAGAAACATACCACAACTAACGTGCAACACCAACGTCCATTGGCATAATTTGACTGATAAATGAATAAAGGTATAAAGGAATACTAATTAAGTAAAATGTAATGTTTTGTGTCATATTATTAATTAAAGTACAACATGAATAATTAAAAATAAAAGTTTTAATTCGCTATTAAATCCACTAAACACTGCTTGACTGCCTACAAATCTATGCTGGCCAGTTAGTTGTGACTGCCCTCTGCTGGAACTTAATTTAATTGCATGTGGCTGGAAAGCGCTGGCTTCTGAGAAGTTACATCTACACTTTTAAACATGAGATTGATTTTATAATATTTTCTGTAATATAAAAAAAACTTATTTCAGATAAGGATATAAACAGAAAAAAAACTGGTAGGATGCGGGAACTTACTCTGTAATGGGCCAGTTGCAGGGCAATCTGGATGAAGGCATCAGGACTGGTGCGGCATTTCTTAATCAGCCCCTTTCCAAAGTCAGTGAAGGGGATAATGTGACAGTCCACGTCATCTGCCAGAGCTCTGGCTACTGTCAAAGAACTCTCGATGGCCTCCTGGCACTAGAGGAATAAAGGGAACATAACTGTACGTTTTACTCAGACAAAAATATATATTTATATATGCATTTTATGAAGAAACGTCAAGATGATTAAATTATTAGATTCGTTTAAGAAGCTATTTAAATCCAAAAAATAACATCCAATAAACAAACATCTATATAGTTAATTAAATCCACTCTGGTGTACTTAGCTTATGCTACCACAAGAGGGAATCCAAGTTCTGCTAATATAAAATTATGGCGTAAAGTAAAAGATTTTCTACCTCAGCAGGGATGGTCCACTGCAGCCTTTGAGGGCCGGGCAGGTTAGGATGAGGCTTCCCAACACAGTGACCATCCTCAGTGTATCCCAGCTTGGGATCCATGGAAAGTACATGCTGCAAGAGAGTCAAAACTTTAACTCATCTCACTCAAAAGTTTCTGCTGTTTTGCTTGCAATTTCTTCTTGCAATTTTGCTTCTGTACATCACCACGTACACCGATTTTAAATTAAAAATCCTTTTTAACACTTGGATTAAAAAAAAACATCAGTAAATAACTGAATGAGTTACTGAGTCACTTAAGATGCTGTGTTAGGCATTTACTGCAGCAGTAACCTTCAGATGCGGCTTGCTTGCTTAAAAGCACGCTCTATTAAGTTGAGATCTACGGCGGTTCACTTCTTGCAGGGTATATTGACATGGTAACTTATGCTGTGAACTGTTCCAGACCAGCAGGTATGAAATCACCACCTACTGAACAATTTTCTCCAGAAAATAGCATCACCATTCCTAGAAGTCCCTTGGACAGTGCGGGGAGTGTAGGAGGGTCTAAAGTGTTTCAGTAGTGTCTAAAGTCTGTTTCCCTGATGAGCATCAGTAAGAAATTCAGACGCAACTTTGTTGGCCACAGTTTTGCAATAGTAATTTATTTTTAAGGGACATATCAAATTTGCATGTAGACTAAGCCTATGTTTGAATTTTGTTTTCATATTCAAACTTTACTGCCAAACGTCACTGCAGTCTGCAGAGACTCCGTCATCTGGAAGCACTTCTTCTTTTATTTACAGCATGTTTAAGTGTGATATAGATTCTCTGCTGGGGATATATATTTTATATATGCAGCTTGTAAAATCTTAATAAAACCACTGAACAAAGCACAAACTGTGCGTCACATTGTCACAGGAATGTCCATGCATTAATCTGTTGATTTAGAAAATGTTCTTCTGCTTCACTCTAATCTGCTGCCATGTCTCTTTTACACTACTGGAATTGCAGCTATTGTAGTAAGTTTGTAGGTGACACTCATAGGGATCATTTTCTGTAGAAGAATAATCATATGATGACTCTTAGATTGGTTAGATGCTGCCAACAGCACCACAAGCTGATAACCAGCTTCATGTGAACGCTTATCCTGATTGCCAAGGCTTAGAGTAAGTGAATCCAGATAACAGAAAGGTATCCTGGGCATGCTGAATTCGGCAGTCAGGTAACCCTGTTCCACTGGCTGCCATACATGCCCATGTCTCAAACATATCTGACAGATGAAACAGTATACAGGTCATAAACTGTTTCTCTCTTTCTCCATACTTCCCATTCTTCCCATCATTCTGGTACAAGTTAAGCTTGGTTTCATCTGTCTACATTTTTTTTTTTCAGAAATGTGCAGGTCCTTTAGATGTTTTATGACGTATAAGTATAACTTGACCTTGTTCTTAAGTATAACAAGTGCACTTTTTGCAAATCCTCTGCATTTACCTTCATAAAGGCATCTTTAGATGGTAGATTTTGACAATAACACGCCTACCTCCTGACTTGGCTGTACTGGTTGTCTTTAGTAGTTGTCCAGGTGTTTTGGTGTTGCTGACCAGTAAATTACTCATTTACTAACACATGAATGCATCAGACTGTTAGTTTGGTTACTTCTAAAGTTTTTGCTCTGATTTTTTTGATCTGTAGTGGTGTAGAGTTAAAATGACAAAACTTGTGCCTAAATATTTACGGCCTTAACTATATAATATTTCTCGTGATATTACAAGATACCGTATTTACTTTTTTCCACAAAACCAGTGACTTACCTCCCACAGATGGCCAACAATCGGAGCATCTGCCCAGGAATGCTCTGCATTCAGTCCCATCGTACCATTCTTGTAAACTATCATATTAAGGGACTTATCAAACCACCTGAAGGATTACAAAATATTATTAGGTTAATTTGCAAACAGGTTAATGCCACAAACATACTGAAAATTGGCCATAAAATCTATAAAGTTTATCTCCACCTGTCGTAGCATTTTCCATGGAGCAGGGACTTGGCATAAATGTCCAGAGACTTGACTGGGTTTTTTGCATCGTAGCGCTGCTCTGTATCATCGAGGGTGAGGAAGAAGGCTGCCTTTTCGACAGCATCCAGAGACTGCTTGTTCTTTCCACGGCTGAAGAATGTCTCACGGGCCTTTGCCCACGGTGTCCTAACAAGGTAAAAACACAAAATATGTTCCAAAAGTAAAGCATAGACATAACTGCATGAGTGTAAAATATGTTCTTTTAATCTTTCTAACAGAAAGCATATAAAAGCTGGAGCTAAGTGACATTTTTGCTACTTTACAGTAGTTTTAAAAAGATTTCTTTACGTATGTTACACAAATACGCGTACATTGTTCTTTGTCAGTATGGGAAAACTGTGAGCCGTCAATACCACACCCTTTACTACTCCCTAAAAATGCATTTTACTAAGCTTTTAGAAAATGCTTGTGATATCGCTTTTAATTTAATCGCTTTTTAATTACAGCTGCACTTCAAACAAAACAAGTTAGTGGTTCGTCTTGTTGCCATGCTTTAAATATGATACATGCCCGGGCCCATATTATTAGCCTATTTTAACATGACTTTGATGTCTCTTTGATTTCAGGTTTATTTTCTTTATTTCAAATACTAATTTGCAATCACATTTTTAATTTCTTAAAATATATTTTTCTAAATAACGTTTTAGAAAAAAAAAGTTTTTGAAGAATACCAAACTCACTGATTCAGCCTATGACCACTGTAAATGTCCACACATAGCCTACATTTCTGTACTTCCTGTCATGCTACAGATTAAAAAGTAAAATTGTGTGGCCTCATCAATCCTGGCTCCAGCTTATTCTGCAATGATACCCACCTATCCCCTGCAGTGAGTGCTGCTAGTCTCTCCTCTCCTGGCAAGGGCTCCGACTTGTCTGCCAAGATCCTCTCCATCTGCTGCTCGATCTCCCGTGGCAACAGCAGCCGGCCATCATAAAACATCCACACCTTGAAGTAACGTCCCTTATGGTACACAACTATGTGTTTGCTCTCGTTCACGTGCTGAAGGGTGTCTAGTGGAGAAAGAACAATGACAGGAAGAGAGAAAACAGGAAAACAAGAAAGACGGATGAAGAAAATCTGTGGTTGTGGGGGAGAAGGGTATATTTATATTTGTACATGTGTTGTGGATTTTTTCTTTTTAAATAAAAGAACTTGCATACCACACATCATGTGGGTGACTTGTGTGTATAATCAGAAATGCATGTTGTTTAATGCCAACATCTTTGTGAAAAAGGAGAAAAAATTATAAAAATATCAAATATCAAGTGGATGTTGCATTATTTTATTTCTGGTAGCAATACAGATGTTAGTAAACAGTAATTTGCCCCAGAAGTAAAAAGATGTGATATCCAGTTTTCTTTTAAAAGAAAAACATAATTCATTTACACAATTCAAAAACTAAGGCGGGTTGAAATGAGGAGTGCAGCAAGTGGGATGAAAAAGGGAAGGACTGGGAACAAGAATGTAGTTGGGAACACAATGCTTGTTTGAGCAACAATGTGAACAAATGTGGGAAGCCAGTTTCAAAGCTTTACTTGCATACTCTCATTGCTACTGTGTTATTTTACTACAAATTTGGAGCTTGAGCACTCAAACAAGCAATGTACTTGGTACTGGTAGGATAAAGGGAAACAAATACTTACACCAAGAACAAGCCAAATAATAATATTTAGCCTACTGTGCTTTCTTATAGTAAGGACCTCCATCAGTATGAGTATTCTGGGCCCAGTATACCACAGGGCTGAATTGGAAAGCCGTTCTAATCACTGCAGCAACTCAGATCTTTCTGCTTACAAAGACACTGAATACAACCTTATTTTATTAAATGTATTTTTAAAAGCACACTACATTTTTCTATTTTTAAAATGCCTTCAGTCTAAAAAGGTAGCGTTAAATACCTTCTGCTGGGTCCCATGTGCCTGCTAAGCGACACAATTTATCATTATTGTACATTTAAATTATGTCACAGCTCGAGGTCTTGGCCTTGAGTCTTTCAGGTTTGAGTTTTTAAACTTAACTGCTCATAATCTAGATGAGAGGATTTTTACCTCTTCTAAGAAGCTTATATTTTTTGTAGTAGTTGCGTGCACGTCATTGTGCCTGTAAACACGGCACCTCAAAAAGTTTGGAATGAATCAAAGTAAACACTTGCTGATTCTCACTGCTTTACTTTACTATGAACGTCTTAAATTACGTTTAAAAAGAATAATTTTATGTATTACAGAAATTTAATCTACAAGGCCAGAACAATGTAATCTAATCCATTTTTTATAAAGTTTCCAATTAAGTCATTTTAAAAACAGGTAAAGTCATGTACTTTAAAATAAATACATCCCACTGCTTTTGACAGCATTGTTTTAGTTAATTGCAGTTGGCAGGAATTTTTATTAATGTACAGCTCTCTTTGGGTCCCGACACAGCAAAAAAAACAGTTATTTTCTTCTTTTTTTTTTTTTCTAACTGCACTGTCATGAATTTTAACATTTAACATGCGAACTAAGAGTAGACTCTGAGATGTAGCTCTTGTGTTTTTTTGCACTTTCTATGACCATTGCACGGTCTTATCTTGGGGTTAATTTGCTGAGACATCCCTTCTTGGGAAGACTGTGTTAACACACACCAGAATATTCCAGACCAGCAAGCAGAAAGAAAACAACAAGTTCTACCTTTATAGAGGTGCTCACACTTGTTAATGATAAATTAATCACATTTGATTAACTGCACCTGTCTACTACTAACTCCTTTAATTCCTATGGCAGCAGTAACAGTGTACTTAATTTTTTCCAGGACTGTGAAAACATTATTCTTTTAATTCTTTCGTAAACTGTGTATTATAGTAAATACATATTCTGCATAATTTATTTGCATGAAAAATATATTTCTTTTATTTATTTATCTAAGACTGTTTGTCTTCTAAAACTTATGAACTATATTTCAGTGACATGCAAATTAGTCCTTGAATGTGCACACAGCAGCACACATGCATTATCAATTCATGGAGGTCAGACTTCCAACTCAAACTGATGGACAAATGTCCTGAGGAAAAGTACAGTTGGAGTAGAGGAGGTGCCAGCTAAAGACTCTACCTGTTTCTACACCTGGGACACGAGTCGTGTTGAACATACGCTCGTATTGGGCTGAGCACATGGGAATAGTGTGTAGGAGCATGAGCTGAAAAGCAAAAGGGGAGAGTCAAACACAAAGAGATGACAAACTAATTTACTAAAATCCCAGAGAGAACAGCAGCAGACACACACCTACATGACCAGGAGATTGGATGAAGTGCAGTGGGAGTGATGAGGATTGGTTTGATAAGCAATCTTAAGGAGCAGAGGGGATCTCAGAAGGCTTCCAGGGAAAGAGGCATGAGCGGAGTCCAGAAACCAGTGGCTTACTATCTCAAATACACCAGCAAAGCCCTGATGCAACAGTATTTTTTAAGAGAAATTTGAAAGCTTTTAGAATATTGTGACATAATGTATCACCTAAACAAATTTGAACATTCGTATGTATTAAAGCCAATAACAGCACAGGGCTGTGCTGATGAGAACGAGTATAGTAATCAGGGTTTCCAAAGGCTGTTGCAACGAACATGACCAGGGTCACAGGGTAGAGGGGGGAGAGGGCACGACGGAGACGTGCCCTCCTCTTACCTGTCTCCACACCGGGGATGCGGGAGGTGTTAAACATTCTCTCCCACTGAGCTGAACACAGAGGAACCTTGTTCGCCAGCAAGTATATCTAACGCAGCGTCCGGCACAAAACAGTAAAACAGAGACAATCGAGTGTGAGTCTGTAACAGAGCTAGCTCATGCAATGGTCTTTGCATAAATGCATACAGTTGGATTTGGCGAAAGGTAAGTGGGCATTTTCACAACATATTTTGCTATTGTGCAAATGTAAGAATTTGCACTTAGGCATCATGCAGCTTGGTGAAGGCATGGGGTTGACGGAGATGCAGGAAATAAATGACACTGGGGTGGGTTAGTTTATTTACTAAGCTTTTAGAAAATGCCTGTCATATTGCATTGTTGGTAATTACAACTGCACTTCAAACAAACAAGCAAAAAGCACAGTGCATGGTTAGTTACGGTAAGCTGAGGGTGACAGAGTATAAATATAATAATTCGTGAGATTGTGGATAACAAACTTACATCAAAGCACACAAGAAATGGTCGTTAAAAGATAAGCAGCTTTTCATTGTAAACTTAAAAGAAAAACACACTGAGATAATACCTATTAATCAGTAAAGTATGAGTTAAATATTTACATGGAGCCAGTGTGAATGAGTAGGAAATTTACATTACAACTATGTACGCTTCACATAGTTCAACAAATCATTAAATGAGTCAAACAGAGGAGCTCTGTACTCACAGGTTTGATCTGAGCTCTGTCCAGTTTTCTCCTGTACAGCATGATAGAATGAATGGCGTTACCTGCCCTGGCAGCCTGGATGGAGGTGGGGAACACGTACAGGAAATCCTGGAGAAACAGAGATGATCAATAATAAGTTCTCACATCTTCCTACAGCTTGTGAGGCAACAGAAACATAATAACTACCACTTAAGCTGCACATTTAACCTGTGCATTAAAAAAGTCAGATTGTTGCTTTGTTTTAACTGAATCTTTGTTCATCATTGGTAAACACAAATGTGTGACCAGTTTTGAAGGTGAACTCAATGTGGAGTGAGGTGTGTACCGTAGTGCAATGAATCCTGTGGTAAATTCTTGGCATTGTTATTGTTGTAGTTCCACCGATAGATTACATTAAGCAAGAGACAAACTTGTTGCCAACGTCTTATCTAAACCTGTGCACTTGTACTTTTAATAGCTGATTAATTTATTGAGTAATATGTTGTTCTAAATATTACAACAATACCATAAACATTTGCAGCTCTGTTTCGTTTTAACCTGTTGTAGCACCATTAGTCTTTCAAATATGTAAGCCTAAAGACTGAGATGGCTCATCTGGGAACAGGGACAGTATAGAAACTCCTTCCTTCTTGCTCTCTTACTCACAAGAGAATAATCTACACATCTGACAATTTTTTTCCACTAGATGCCTTTCGTTTCCAACACTTTCAGCAATTTGCGCTTCGACTTTTCGAGATGTTAGCCGAATGTGTTATCCACTAAACTATACATCTGACAGCACGTGTGGTTTTAATTTTTGGACACACTGGAGTTGTGACTTAATTAAGAGGATGAGTTGTTTACTATGTCAGATGATGAGAAAATGTGTCTTTTATGTCAATTTACACTTTGCCTATTCATACTGTATTGTCTTAAAAAAGAAAATCCAAAGAAAATGATCTTAGGTGTGATCTAGATCAGCGGTCCCCAACCCCCGGGCCTCGGACCGGTACCGGTCCGTAAGTCGTTTGGTACCGGGCCGCGAGAGTTGAGGCTCAGGTGTGAAATGTATGGTTTTCAGGGTTTTTATCGGTTTTCAGCGTTATTTTGTTATCGTTTTTATCGTTAACTCGGTTTTCCTGGGTCTTTTCACGTGTGTTCGGTACCGGTACTAGTTTTATTTTGTTGTATTTATCCCTGACACCTTAAAGGCCGGTCCGTGAAAATATTGTCGGGCATAAACCGGTCCGTGGCGCAAAAAAGGTTGGGGACCGCTGATCTAGATTGTACAACTCAGTCTGCAAATTGGTCTTTGAACTTGAAGTCTGCAGCTAGTTTAAATTAAACCTCAGATAATGTGTTGTTCTTACAACAGGTAAAAGCTAGAATTGATACAAATGTAATCTGGCCATTGATTCATTGTAGTTATTTTGGTCAAAGACAATTTGCATAGAGTATAAAGAGGGTTTGTAAGCAAGAGCATGGATCCATTTTTGTTCTGGTTTTAGTGACAGATTTACGATTAACAACTGCACACAACTGACACATTTGCAGTGTCCTGACTTTCTCACTGATCCAGGCAAAAAAAGGGAGGTTTAGATTTATGCAGACACTGCGGCCAGTCAACCCATCCACAAAGTACAGATGCTGTAATTAGGTGATTGGCTGCCAGGATTCTGAGGACTTGACGTCTTTAACTCCAAGACTACAAGACTTCAGCTATAACTTGCCCTGAGAAATTATAATAAAGTATATTATTACTCATGGACACACGAGGGTTAATGTTGCAGAATGCATATCATTAGGGTACATAGTGTTTAATAACTTGAAATTTTTCTAAGTTACAAATTAGATTATGTATGTAGAACAGAAATACTCTCATTCAAAAGTCAAATATGAAAATCAAAGTTAAAGGAAGACAGTTGAGTTAAATTTTAGACAGTTCACACGTAGAAACAAACTGAAAGTGTTTGTTCCATTCATTCAAAATCATAAACTCAGAGGTCATAGTTTTTTGTTATTTGTGCTGTTCTTATCCAGTGTATATATATAGTAGCAATAAATAAATTAGTCTCAAATGTTGAGTTTCGTTTTGCAGATAGTGCCGTGAAGCTGCTTGAGTGTTTGGGTTACTTTTTTTTTTCTTTTACAACATTGTGAAATAAGTATGTCACAAGATAACCGCTGATTACTCTGCAACTCTAGTGACAAAAACTTAAAGATCACACACAAAGAGTTAATAATTAAAAGGCTAAAAGGGTTTGTATGCAATTCACAACCATCCACACTTTTGGGGGTCAAAGTGGCGATAAACGGGTCACGTTAAAATGAAAACTGCTCAAATTGGAGCTTTTGCAATTTAGCCAGGTGTCAAAAAAAAAACAAAAAAAAAAAAAAAACACACACAACATGCCTTCAAACACTCAGACCATCATGAGGAGACTACCTCACTATTACCAAACAGACACAGAGGTGGAGTTGCCTTACCATGGCATAATAGTTACTGTTCACCATGATAGGTCCACGGCCTCTCAGGTAAATATACTCTTCCCACCAGTCACTGACCTGTGACAGGCAGAGAGAAGAGAGGGAACAAACAGAAGTTTTCAATGCATTGCTTTTCAGGGTAAGACTGACCTAAGTGTGAAAAGTCAGAGAAGAGGAACTCACATAGTTGGACGCCCACCAGGACTTGAGTTTAAGGTACCACTGCAGCCTGGGACCCAGATTCTTCTCAAAGTCTTGAGTCAGGCCTTTCATTCGTTCAAACCGCTGATCATCCATCAGTGGGCGCACTGACTCCAAGTACTGAAAACACCAGAAAAATCAAGGTAAGAAAGAGTGAAGCAAAGAGTATCTGACTTTTAACAAAGAGCACAAAGGGCAGGAAAAAATATGCAGCACACAGTGTCTTCTCAGACAGACAATCACAGGCAAGGAGGTCAATTTTCAGTCACTGCCTTGTACCACAGAGTCAAAGCCTGAGGGAATGTGTAAATGAATTTAAATCAGTACCTTTAAGGCTTTTTTGTTTACATGCAGTTCCAGTGTATTGCATGTTTTGTTTTGTTTTTAAATCTTAACTAGTTTCCTCAATGAAAACCTAGAAATTTTTTGCTCTTCAAAATGCAACTTTGGTGCCAGTCCGAAGCTTAGCACCTTTATCAGCATTATCATAAATGTAGATAAAAACACCAGATAAGAAATTACCCTTTCGCAGGTGTCCTTGATAGAAGGAACAGGTAGTCGTGGCAGAGAGTTCTGGAAACTGTACAGCATTGGTTTCCGGCCAGAGAACACCTTCACTAGAACCTGGACAAGCAGAGCAGATAAGGCAGTTTGAAGTGATGTTTTGTTTCACCTGGAAACCAGCAAGGTATGAGGCAAAGTCCAAAGACATAACCAGCAGTAAATAACAAGAGGACACAAGTAGCACTTTGAGTATGGCATCCACAAGAATTGCACTGTATCTCTGCCTGGACCTAACTGTCATAGCAAGTGACTACTTTTTTAACCTTAATAACATTATAATTTAGCAATAATTATCTGCTGTATAGAACTCATCTTATAAGTAAAACAAGCACACATGATTATAATAATGTTTAAAATATAGTATAAAACCTCAGCCCTGTTTAATGTAGAACATTTAATTCAGCATATGACCAGTGAAGACACAAGTGCTTAATAACACTGTTGCAAAAACAGCATTGTTTATTCAAGGCAATAAGGTCCATCTCTACAACATTCTACCAATTAGCTCCTCTTCAGTGACTGGAACAATGGAGCACATTATCTCACCATCCAAATGCGACTCGACCAGGACAAGGAGCCATGACGTTCTTGCATCCATCCATGCCATGACAGCAAGGACTTGAGGACAGTCCTCATAATCATTATTATGGTAACCCACAGGCTTGTGCCCACTAGAATTCCTCCGACGATCCTCTGGCTGTCTGTGGACATATATCGGCTGTGGACAGAGAACGAAACAGGATGGAGGACAATATAATGTTAAACATTTAACTGCAGAGTGGACACAAATTATGGTTTTGCTTAATAGGGCTTTACAAAACTCAGTATGTTTTTGTAAGTTAGTAATCTGACTGAAGGAATAAGTAAAGTGCTATGATGTTCAAAGTCATTACATAAACAATTAATTATCAACCTTGGCCAAATGAGCAATCTAAGACTGTACTACACTACAACAGCATAGTGAAAACATGGGGCAATTACTGTCACACAGCTACTTCCCGACTTGGCGAGTCCAAAGTCAGCAAAGACAGACTGAATCATGACTGATAAATGATGTATGTTATTTACTCTGATAGGAGGACTAAAACATTTTGATGAATTTACTGTCAGCAGTAAAGTCCTAAACTGCTGTTATGTAGTGTAGCCAAGGTTAATGAGGACAGATCTGATCATGCACTAGATTTTTCTGTATTTGTGACTTAAAGGTTTCAAACATTTTAACACCAACAGGTTGTACTTGTTACTAAAACAAAAAATAAGGTTCCAATACTCTTATTTTTTCAGACATTCTTCAATAAACTAAAAAAAACACCATCAAAAAACAGCCGACTTGACTTGAGAGCACTGTTGATAAGAAAAACATTAAAGGCTTTGCGTGTTCAAGACATGTTTGCACAGTATTACTAAACATCATCAACATTGTTGGCAAATAATAAAATCAGTTGTGGCAGGTAGCTGGAAGAAAATGTGTAGCAAACAGACTAGTTTACAGAATCATGTAACACACAGACCTGTATGAAGCATGCGCATTATTGCAAATGTTGTAACATCTTTAAGTATGAGTCAAACACACTCCATTGCCAACGCATTTGGCAAGATACCTGCTTCCAGCCAAACAACACCTGGCTAATTCCCACTGCATTTGTTTACCTGCTTTCTCACTTATCATTGTGCCACTATGTAAAGAAATGCGCATGGTAGTTAGGGTTACACTTAGAAACAATCTACTTTAGAAAACACTAATAAAAGTTATTATTTTTTTAATAGGAAAAAAATGTACAAAAAGCCATATCATACCAGGATATCACCTCGTGGGATAAACTTACCTGATGGGTATATGTTGACCCAGCTTGGTAAACAGCCCCAAAGATGGATCCAGCTGTTTAAATTTATTGTAAGCCATGTAGGACCCAACCACTATGGAGAACCCAGCTGGGCTGCCCGGGTACACACCAGTCATTATCCCATTCTGTGGAAATGTAAGTCAAATTGGGGATTAAAGAGGTCATATAGGGCCAAGGAGATAAAATTAAATTACTTCATAACATGTTATCATGAGTCGTGAGGATACATGTGACAAATCATTAATTACAGACATGAAACAAAAGAGGAATGTGTGAAAATGCTAGCAGGTCTTTGGGTTTGAGTCATTCACTATGGCGGTGTGTAAACAGATAACTAGGCCAAAGGCTAGGACACAAAGAACGGGCAGGAAGGTTAGTGTCACAGCTGACTGTTTGTGTGAGAGTCTATGACCTTCTAGTGTGAGCAACCTAATAAACAACAAAGAATTACTTGGGATCTTGTAATGTTAAATAGAAAAGAGCTGTAATGTTGTGTGCATAGCCATTACTATACATAAAACCTCTGAACTTTGCTCTTTGGTTATTTTAATGCCTCCCACCTTGAAGCGAACAAATCTTTTCTTCCAGGAGTGGATGCCAGAGAGGTAGACTTGGCGAAGAGCCTCATGAGACAGGTGTAGATCAATGCCTTCAGGGGTGACTGTGAACTGAAAGGCCACCGCCTGGTGCGCTTCTGCCATGGTGGCTACTGATGTATAGGGTCACTGAGGACAGTAAGAGCAAACAGTAATATCAGCAAAGTGAGAGTTTGAATAAAGTTTATGCCAAAGATTTAAGGACCATGTCAATCAACAACTGATCTAAATCTTCATTCTTGTTCCTACAAACTCTTCTTCACAAAGCTAAACACAGATAGTAACTTCAAGAGTGGTCACACACTATAAGGTTCAACACAGCGTGTTGATCTCTAGATAAGGCTGTGAATGACTGGTGTAAGCCAAATATCACAACTATCCCTCAGCTTCTATCAGTGTCTTGAAAGCAATTGTCCAACACTGCCAATTATCTACCATTTTTAGATGTAATCTGTTTATCTGCAGAGAATCAGCCACAGGGTTAAAAGGGTTGCTTCTGGATTTTTAAAACAGTTGAATGCAGTTTCACTGACACCTGCACAGTCACTCACACAATCTAGGTTTAAAGGCAAAACTAGTGCTAGTTTTAAATGTGGAGCAGTCATGCACAAGCACAAAGCAATCCATCTGTCATGTGAGGAAGCACCGACACAAATATTTTTAAAAACCCACCTCAAAAGTAGAAATTGTGACTAAAGCACAAATCATTTTTAATTATTATTATTACTTTTTTGCATTAGAAAGAATTCACAATGGGCACTGCTCTCAGCTTGGTAAGGATCATAAAAAACTGTGTATCCCTTTTAGCAACTATTGTGATTGGATTAGCGTCCTTCACAAAATGAAAGTCATGTGTATGTTTTTAACTAAACAGGCTCCTGCAAACTGAGATCAGAGGCCACACACAGGTGAGTGACCCCTTACAAATGTCTGAACTGGTTATACGGGTAATCCAACATAACTGATGTTTGGCATGAGGCCTGTCTTGTTTTAAAACCGTCAACCCTAGTCAAGATATGGCTGCATAAATAAATAAAGTGAATCTTTTCAGTTACCGTAATTATCTGCCCCACCCATTAGTTTTGGAAAAATTTGAAACTAACTTGTCTCAGTAAAAGGCAACACTGGGAAGTAACCTTGATCAAAGCAATGTCTGGTCTATTGTATTTGAACAAGTGGGTCTTCCAGCTTACCTACTATCAAAGACTCCATTGTAGTTTGTATATTTATGAGGCAACCAAGAAAACAATTAATAAGATGTTTTTTATGAACAAATGAGAACCAGTAGCTAGCGCCCCGGATATATTTTTATCTAGATTTAATTGTTTCTTGCTACAAACAGAAAGCAATTGAATTAAAAATGCTTTATTGGCTTAGAAGAAACATGAATGAACTTGACAAGCTGTGCACAAATTCTGTTATATTTTAAACATACTTTATGAGACTTCCTTAAATAATTCTTCTAATACACAGATCCTCTGCTTTGTCATAAATTTACCATGGAATAAACCTCCAAATGACTAGCATGATTCAGGTTTTACAGATTCAGAACAAAATTAATGAAGCCCTTATTTCCAAAGAGATGTCTCTCTACAAAGATCATCTTCTTTAAAGGATTGCTATCTTTTTTCCTTTTTTTGTTACAGGGTCCACTTTTATTTCATTCAATGAGAGCACTCTGAAAGCAGTACACGTCGCTTCTTCCACTCCTCTGAAGGAACAGCATCCACAGAGCAGCGTTTCAGCAGCCAGTCCCCTCCCCCAGCTACTTTCCAACATCACATGATCCACCCTGTGCTGCAGAAACTAGGGGAAAGGTCGCAGCACAGCGCCGCTTAGATACCGCGTAAAACTGGCAACACAGTACTCACGAATCGTCCTGTGCCACCCAGCACAGTCAAATGTGGTAACAAAGGAGCCACTGAAAACATAGCCTTTGCTGTGGATGTCGTATAACCGGCGATAAACATTTAGGTCTTTGCAACCATTGCAACTAGCCCTTGTCTTTATGCAGTTACTGTACTACTGTCTGCATTATCATTATGGCTGCAAACACCACACTCACCCCATAAAACCAACCGTCATTACCGAACACTTACAGGCTCATAAGCTAGGCCCACATATGCCGGTTACATTTGTAAAATTATATCAAATATCCTCCCACGTGGTCTAAGTGAAATGAGGTCACCAGTGTGTAACCTGGACATAAACACACTACGTGTTACTTATTTATAATCAAAAATAACTAACCCTCTCGGTCCTATAAATTGTATTTTATTGTAGTTTATCAATGTAAACACGCTCCTACAACAAGGACACCACAAGCCAGCTTTTGCTGACCTTCACAGGTAGGTGACATTTATACCCACACCCTTCACTACATGTGTCCTCTGGTGCAATCAAATAATTTGCTCTCTAAGGTTCACGTCGGCGTTACTTTACATTACAGTTACATGCGTTTTATAATGCGATGGCCACTAAAAGGCCTTTATTTGGACTTTTGCCGACATAAATGTTGGGAACAACAAAATAGGAATCACCAGGGGAGTCTAACATTAGAAGCAATACCAAAAACAAAGAAAGAAAGAAAAGTCATGACAGGTGAAATGTTTATATTCATACAGATATGCAGTAGAGGCCTCTTTGACATGCATTCCCATGACCTGCTGTTAAAATAGCTTTGAGTGCAATGGACCGTTTCAGTGGTTTAGGCAGGATGCTTACATTGAACTTGATCTCTGGTTTCTGTAGGCCAAACTGCCACACAGAAAACCTACAGCTGTGTGAGTGGGTGAGGAAATGGCCTGAACGCCATGCAAATACCTCACAGCTCCACACACTACGCCGACAAGGTACTGCAACAAATTGACAGTCACAGATTTCACTTGTCTAGCCTGTAATATTTCCCCCCGTAGCGCACGTAGCTCTGCATTTTCCCCAACTAATTCCAAAGGAGCACAGAAGAGAGACGGAGAAAGAAAACAGTGTCATGAGAGGCCGCTACGCACTAAGAAAAAGAATATACGCACAAAGCCTTGTTGTCTGTGTGGAAGAGCAAAACTTACAGTTGTGAGGAGGATGTGACTCTGGCTGGCTGTCGGCGGGGACTGCTAACGTTTAACACTCCTTATGAATGAGAGCGCAGACTTGTATACACGGACTGCCCATTTTGCTACGTCACATATCTCAATTTTCGGCGGCCTCCATATATAAAGGTGGTTAAAACAGCGCCCCCCTGAGGACTCCCGCTCTACAGAAACTATGACAGCTGGTAACCTGTGCAAAGACATTACGCTGGAGATGGGATCAGTGACACCATGACCATGCCATAACAGGTGAAAGGTGGGTTGTTAAGTAGTGTATGGGGTTGAATATAATGTCATGGTGCAATCCTGTTAGAGCTGATAAGGCTGTTTAATGCTTATTACAGTATGACAGGTGTACAACTGAATTTTATGGCAAAGTTATAAATGATCTTTATATAAAACTGTCAAATTGGAATGTCCGTTGTGGAAGAGCTCTGATTTCAGCTTTTGAATGAGTGTTTGGGGGTGCAGAATATGGAATTTGCCCTTGATGGTGAGGTGGGTGGAGTTCTTCATTGTTGATCTTTGAGCTGGTCAGTTTATGATCATCCTCAAAATGCAAATTTGCCCTGGTCATGTAAGCTACTTTTTTTTAAACGTGTCAGGAAATCAAACTCCATTCCTCCATGAAGTTTGTAGGTCAAAGAGGCTCTTTCCTCAATATCTCTCAACTAACAATGTTATTCCATTCACTGCTCCACACTGGGAACGCCACTTGTATCTACAAGTTCATTGTTTGTTCTTGGCAAGCTTCAAAGTCAAAGTCAAAGTCAAAGTCAACTTTATTTGTCAATTCTGCCATATGTACAGGACATACAGAGAATAGAAATTCCGTTACTCTCAAACCCTAGAAGAAGTAGCAATGAACATTTAAATATAAGAGAGAGATTAAAAATGCAAGTAAAATAATTAAAAAGTAAAATTTGAATAAATACAGTACAAGCTATACAATATACAATATACAATATTCAGGTAACGGTAACGGTAGATGACATTCAGTGTAGACCAGGCAGGGTAGTGCAAATAGGCAAATAGTGCAAATGGAGATTTGGTAATGTACGGTAGGAGGTAGTGTAACAGAACAAAGTCTTATGAGGTAATGGCAGTCCAATGCTCCACAGGTGGCTAATAACTGGTGCAGGCCAGTGAGTGAGTCAGAGAGTGTGTGTGTGTGTGTGTGTGTGTGTGACAGAGTTCAGTGAGACCGTGGAGGAGAGAGGGGAGAGGGGGCAGAATCGGGAGGGAGTTAAGCTTCCTGACAGCCTGATGGATGAAGCTGTCCTTCAGTCTGCTGGTCCTGGCTTGGAGACTCCTCAGTCGCCTCCCTGACGGCAGCAGCTTGAAGAAGCTTTGCATTGGGTGCGTGGGATCAGCCGCTATGCAAAGGGCTTTTTTAGTGAGACGGGTGCTGTAAATGTCCTGGAGGGAGGGGAGAGAGACACCAATGATCCTCTCTGCAGCTCTCACTATGCGTTGGAGGGTTCTGTGACAGGACGCATTGCAGGCTCCAAACCACACAGTGATGCAGCTCGACAGGATGCTCTCGATGGTGCCTCTGTAGAAAGTGTACATGATGGGGGCTGGTGCTCCTGCTCTTCTTAGTTTGCGGAGAAAGAACAGACGCTGCTGTGATTTCTTGGCCAGTGCTGTGGTGTTGTGCGTCCAGGAGAGATCCTCTGTGATGTGCACACCCAAGAACTTAGTGCTGCTCACTCTCTCCACAGACGCTCCGTCAATGGTCAGAGGAGCATGTTGGGTGTGCATTCTCCTGAAGTCCACAACAATGCCCCACACTGATATCCAATACATGGAATGAGGAGATAATGTTGGGGAAAGTGTATGTCTGATAGAAATAAACTGCTTTCTTCAGTTCTCAGTGTACTGATAGCTGATAGTGAATTTATGTTAACCCACCCACTGTTTGTATAGGTGACAAGGTGGATGGGTTGTTTTGTTGGATAAAGCATTGGCAGTAGTTAGGGCACTGTCTTAAATAGAGTCATTACTGTTGTTCCTGGTGGAAAAGCCATGTCCATCACAGGTTTGAATGTAGCCTCTGCTGCTGAGCTATTTATTCAAACTAAAATATAAAGAGATATGCATCACCAGGTTACAGCAGGAGGTGTGTCTTGATGCTCTGCCACCCTTCTCCTTGTTGGATCAACCCATTTAGATTTGAAATTTTGATGTCACAGTGAAAAATGTCAAATATCCTTTGTTTTTCTTCTACTCAATTCCAGGGAAATTTTAGTGCATGCTCGTATTTGCTGTGGGCAGTGAGTGCAGCAAAGTTGTTGGTAGAAAGGTAAAGCTGGTACCCTATATATTTGGCCTGCACATAGTTAAAAAGGGAAAAAATAAAGAAGAACACCAAGACAAGACTACCAAAAAGCCGCACCATGTTAAAGGGATTATAATCTGTTTTTGTCATTTTTAATTTTTAAATTGTTAGTGTGCTTAGAGTTATTTTGCAGTTGAAAGAACTACTTCTGCTTTAACCTCAACTGCATCGGTGTCTGCTTACTGACCAGCCCTGAAGGAAATGAAGCAACTGCAATCTATAATGTTTCTGCCATTGTGCCACAGTTGTTGAAAAATTTTCTGTCTAGAAGAAATATGTGTTCTTACTGCTGCCAAAAATTGCCATCTCTGACACTTTGTCCAGAGCTCACTATTGCCAAAGTTCTGCTCTGATGTTCCATCAACAAAGGCTTTGTTTTGGTATGCTTCTAATACACGTCAACTGATGTAATCTTGGACTTAACCAGCTGCAAAAGTTATTATAAACCTTTTTTGGGATTCTCTTGGAAACTTCTTTTTACATTTTGCATTTGGGCATCCCGGAATTATTAATTTGTTCTTTCAGATAGCTTAGAAATAAACATTTAAGCATTAAATATAAAAATTCCTCCCTTGAATCATAGATATCCACAACATTTTTGAGAGGCCATATTGAAGCTTGTTTGACCACAGATCTAAATAATTAAATTTCCACCTATTACTTTTCTTGTTTATCCTTAAAAAAAAAAATCTGGAAGTACCCCTGTCGAAGTACCTGTCGAAGTACCCTTCAGTATTGGCATTGGATCCATCAAAGTGTGAGTGTTAAATAAAATTGCTTAGTTATTGATTAAAAAAAAACCACTGTATGAACATGGGTGTGAGACTTGAAGTAGAAACCGCTTTGCATGTTCAAATTAAATAGAAAGGCACTATACATGTGCCAGTCCATTTACTATATACTTGAATATTGAGTTGCAAAGCACAAGGAAATAAGGAACACCACTGAGAAGATTCAAGAATGAAGTCAAGAAGGGTTGGTGTGACAGAAGAGGATATGGACAGGGTGAGATGGAGACTGATTGCTGCTTTTTATCACCATAGCAGCAATCCCAAAAAGGTGTATCAGCTGAAGGAGGGAAAAAATAAAATCACTGATCACTGAGCATTTCTTAGAAGATCAAATGTCTGCTTGTTTAAATATGTAAAAACCCAAACCTTATTTATGGGATGCAGCTCAGCTTTCAGTATCACCTGCATAGCTACTGTTTATCCAACAGAGGGCGCAATAAGACTTTTTTTGGACAGAGTTTGTCACATTAATTTTCCTAGATCTTTTTAAGTCAAATACTCTACAAACTCTCTAAGAACACAAATGCGTCAAGATGCATTACTGTTATAGCCTTCCCTGGCGCTTCCATCATTCGTCTCTGACAACTCAGTACGCAAGCTGGGGAGATTTCCGCTCTGAACGCGCAGGACATGAACGCAATATGAGGGAAACGACGCAACAGCTCCCTTATTGACATTTTGTATACACTTAAAATCGACAGCCTACCGTGTATTCGCCTTTACGTTCCTCCGTGCAACTCAAACACGAAAAACACGTCCAAACTTTGGATTCACAGAGACCTAAGGATCCCACGGCTGTTCGTGCGCGTGCGTCATACGCTGTCACTGGTGTGCAGCCTGCCAGACAGCTGCAACCAACTCGCTCGCTCGCTCGCGGCATGTGGAGCAGGGCTGAGTGAGGAGGGAGGAAGGGGGTGGAGGGGGTGGAGGGGTTGTCCGTTTGACCAACATCGATTTGAGCGGAGGTAGTCGACACTCGTGGACGAGCCTTTACCGCGGTGGCAACGTCGGTGTGACAGCTCCCCTTTGCAGCGAGGGAGAGAATGAGAATAGTGGATGTAGTTTGTACAGCGCGGCAACAGAGAAGTCACTTCAAAGGTGAGCGGAGACAGCTTTAGCGTCTCTGACACACTGTGTTGTCTTCTCCATCTGATTAGCGCTTGTAACGAAACGACCCGTTTGTTACTGTCTTTTCCTGTCCTGTTATATTTTCACAACTTGCGCAATCAGCTAGAGATCAGTAAATGAACCCCTGTTCACTCGTTTTAAAACTAGTCGCACGTGCAGGGCTGTTAGAAAGCGCTCGTGTTAACCGTTAATGCAAGGTAAGGTTTGTGCTCGTGAATGTTTTGGGGTTTTTTAGGGAACAGATACGGTTTATGGTGAGAGAAGTTGGCTAGCTTCGCAAACCCTCTGTGGTTAAGAGCAGTGTAGGAGCGGTATTCATTTTTGGGAATTTCTGATTTTGCATCACTCTTCACGGGCTTTCCAGCTGTTAAATTACGTGTTAACCGTGTTTAAGTGTTTAAGAACAGGGAAATCTCGGTGTCCTTAATTATCTGGCGTTTCACCCGAACAGCACATCTAGTCTGGGGTTTTTTCTCACGAAGCAAAGACATTTCTTAATCAGTTTCGCTCTTGCTATCTTTAAGTTCCGCATTGTGTTAATGTATGCTTCGCAGGTATGAGAGAAGTGTCAAAATCAGGAACTATAGTTGTGTTCGACATAATGTCCTGTCGTTTTATGTCCGATAAGCGACATAGTTTTTTAACTGGAGCCAGCTGGGGTTTACTCTGAATATCCCACCACTCAGAAAGCAGACTCCAGCATCCAAAAGTAGGCCAGTAGCTGGTCTGTATGTCATGCTACACCGTGCTTGGTCCCCCCTCTGGAAGGTTAACTGGGAGTCTGGCTGGTTCAAATGTGGAGTGGGGGGAGGTTACAGACAGAAAGAGTCAAGCGAAAGATGTCCAGCAGCTCTAGCTCTCCTGTGTAGGATTCCAGTCTCATATTACAGATGTGCATGTAGCTAATGTGCACATTACCTCTTTAATTTAAATATGTATTTGGTAATAGCATGAAAAGTATTGTACAGACGTATTAAGTCAGTGCTATATTAGGTTTTCATACATACACTTCACACTTCACAGCTGTGTTTTTTTTTTTAAAGATGCTGCTTTCTGTTCATATCAGAAAGGTGTTTCTATGTTTTTGCTTCTTGTTTAGCATGTGAGAACCCCACCCATACCTCAGTTTCCTGCCTCTTTAATTATCTCCTGCATCTGTTCCTAATTATTTTAGTTAAGAACTTCTTTGATTTGGTTTCTGTTGTAAAGCTTTTCAGATAGCAATAAATCAAGTCTCAATAAGTCAACCACCCTTTAATATTAGATTTTCCCTTATGAGAAAAATCTGTAAATCTGTGTGCACTTACAGATAGGGCATGGCATTTTCAAAAATGAATATTTACGTGGATCTCATCCTTTTCAAACCGTCAATTTGATCTAGAGTCCAGCAGCACAGGGTGAGTTTAGGATATGTGTGTGAGTAAAATCTTTCCCTTTAAACATTGTTCTGACTGCAAGCAGGATGTCAGCCACATGTGAGGCAGAGCATGTGAGCCCTTATTTTATTATCCTTGTCTTTTTTCCTAATGACTCACTAGAATTTGCCTTTTTTAGAACACGGATGTGTTCATTAAGCTTTTGCAAATTTGCTGTTATATATCCCTGCTTAGCTGACTTTAAAGCAATTATGTAGTATTATGTTCTGCAGTATTTTAGATAATAAGTAAATATATCCCTTGGTTAGCACTTGGAGGAAAGGATCATAATTGGATTTAGTCAAATAAACCATAAACACAGACGCTTTATTTTTTTACTCTGATACAACATTTAGGTCTGTTTATGGTTCACATGTTCGTTTTCAGCCAGGAGTTTGCATTGTTTTCTGTTGGGATAATATTATTACAGCAGAGAAGCAACAATAGTCTTTTTGTCGGTCTGAATGGCGGCTTTATGATAGATTCCAAAGGCTTTACAAATGGGCCAGTGTCACAAAATGCACCGGATAGTGAAGCCTTTTGCCAGCCTTTTAAAGGAAGAAGAAAAAGAAACGCTTTACCCCAATAGTGTGACCCATGAAAAGTTTTCAGTGGCCTTGTCAGATGATTAAAACCACTTACAGGTAATCTCTGATCATCTTGTTGCAATGCAATTGTGGTCAGAGCTGGGGAGGTGTACCATATTGCGTGTGGGGGTTTAGTAGTATAGGCTATAGCTATGTTTACGAAAAGTTGTTCCGAGGCACACTTGAGGCAAGTCCAGGTGTTGGTCTGTTTTTATCAACCAACAAAATAATGTTTAATTTTTGTTTTGCTTTTATTTACTGTATCGTGCTTAAAGCTGTCCGGCCTATTTCAAATGAGAGCTACATCACAACCAGAAGCAGCAACACTGCTTGTTGATCTGTGTGAGAATGTCTCGCACATTGTGTTGTGAGCCATGCTAGGTCGAGATGTCACAAATGGGCTGGTCAAAATTCCTTCCTCTGACAGTATTATTCAATCATAATCTATGGTAGGTTAGATGTCACAGAAGCTATTTTGGACAGAAATGAGTAAAATTTTCCTCAAAATATTTCAATATCCCCAGCCATTAGTATTCTACGTTTTTCTTTTCAGGGTGACAAGATCCTAGAGTTTGTGTCACCATGCATTACGTAATAGACCTTTGCACACCCTGAACAGGTTTTCTGTGTTTTTATGGGCTACATAGAGACAAACATAGTCACACTCACACCTACATACAACTTGGGTTCCTCATTTTCCAAACCTGTGCTTGCACTCCTAGAAAGAACTTGAAAACTCTGCACAGAAAAGCCAAAGTCATCCAGTGGATTGGAACTTAATAGTATAGTCCACGAATATCTCAGAATAGTGGGGCATTTATGATGCTTTTATGAAGACTGCGATTGTTAGCACCTTTTAAAATTATATTAATACACAAGGATGATCATATTAAGAAGGCAGTTATAAGAGGGAAAATAGATGATAGATACCAGTGTAATAACATTACTTTACACTATTATAATCCTTAAGTTTCAAATACAGCATTTTAGCATTTGATCAGTATGTTACTTTATCACAATCATGGTGCAAGAAACTAGGTTTCTGCGAGAACTCATTCCGACATTTGCATGAGCTAGTTTGTCTATAAATGATCCCAATTCTATTTCCCACACTCCGTCATTAGTGAAATTGAGGTCACACCACTGTTGAGATTGTAAATTGTCACTCAGGCTGAAAACTGCTACACCCATGAGGACACGAGTGGTCGGTTCATGGGATAATAGCTGAACACTTTGTTTGTTTGTTTTTTGACATTTGTAGAATGGCTAAAACGGACCATCTTGGAATTTCCCCTCTATGATTGGCTCTGTTTGTGTCTTTTCTAGATGCCACTTTGAATTAGTTTTTGCCCCAAATACTTAACCTCGTTTTGCTGAACTGCTATAAGTGTCCTTCCAGTGTAGAGCTGTCCCCCTTCCATAATCCTCTCTTTCTGTCCTTGTAAACAACATTAAAACTGACCGAATCACACGTGTAACGGTAAGCCTAGCATTTTTTCTTTTTTCTTTTTTCTCTTTTTTCTTTTTTCTCTTCAGCTTTTGACTTTGGCCGTGGTCGGCTCTTCCTCATTGGGTAACATCCTCTCTTTGTGTTCACCCTCTTGAATTATTTAATCTGTTTGGCTTTCCAAAACCTAGCACTGTGCTGTGGTGGGCAAAATATAATGGTTTGTAAAGAGTGGAAGCTGTATCAGAGGTTAAGTCTGAACTGTGATCTGAGCGTTTGCTCTTAATTTAGTGAAGGACGCTTGTTGTGCAGCAAGCTGCTTTTGTAAATGGTTAAATACGAGATCTATCAGCATGATTTAAGCATTGCTTTTTTTTAAACCTGTTTTTCTCTGTTTATTAGTCATTCAGCCTCACGTATAAGTTTACTAACATTACCACAACAGTAGTTATTTAAAGTGTGGATATACGTTGTTGTTTTTTTTCTAGCTACACCGCTTATGTTGTGACTGTGTCTTTTCTAAGATGAGGATCCATTTATGAGAATGTGGCTTTCTCTGCAGGATCTGAGGTTTTGTGTTTATGAATATTCTTCCCTTGACATTCTTGTCCTCCTCATACCACTCCTCAAAAAATTGCTTGCACTCTGGGAAACAGGCCTGCGATGGGCTTGCTTCTCTAGCATCTAAAACTTTGTGTGGTCATTGTTATAATTAGACCCCCCCTTCCTGCTCTCAAGCCACAGTAATGAACAGAGACCGCTTTCAGTCTGAGTGATACAAGGTGAGGTGAACCCTCTTCCTCTTGCTCCATCTTGTTGTTTTTTTTCTTTGTCATGAAAGGAAAAAGGGCACATTTGGATGGTGAGTAATGTTGGTATAATCTATGTTCTGTGTGGCTCTCTCTGGAAAAATGATAATGCAGAGGGACATGGGTAATATAGAGTGCAGCAGGACAAAAAAGTCCTTAGGGACAGCAAGCTATTCTGAGCCTTTGTGCTTTTTCTCAGTCCCTGAGCCCTGGATGTTTCCCCCTGGGCCACAACGTCTGTGTCGGTATTTTCTATGCATAAACACTACAAAAAAGTGAGTGAGATGGGGCGGCGGGGAAAAGGGCCCAGACAGCAAGGAAGACAGGGAATCTTTTGTTAAGGAGACCATAGCTTCTCAGAAATAAGATTTTCTCTAAGTGGCCTAAGGTGGGTGGTATTATTCTTGTCTCAAATTGTCCTTTGAATTCCTAGTATGGACTTGAGCTTTGCTTCAGCTCAGTCAAGAAAAGATTTAGTACACAGTTTATTTTACTTTGCTATGAGTCAGTAGCCACTATGAGCAAGCCTTGAGAAAAATGCTACTGGCATGGGCACGGTGAAACAAATGGCTCTTGTCCATGGACCATCACACCTGCCAAACATGTTTGTTAGTATGGAGCCATATATAGAAGCTGTTGATGATACTGAGATATCTGAGCTTGTTTTTTATATTAATGTGATGATATGGTCATTATTTTGAGCATGTTAAAGCGTGGCTTCTAAAAATATGACTTGGTAGCTAAATTATTATTACTTTTTTATGTCCATTATATTGTACTTAGGAAAAATTCTCTCAGATTAACTCACCTTGAGTATACAATAATCTTGTTTCAGCTGCTTTGGTCTCACTTTAATGGAGGTTTCATAACTTTATTTTTTTAGAGGAAAAAATAGTCACTCTTGTGTTCGTTGTAATAATGATTCCTGTTCTCTAAGTAGGTTCTAAGCTTTCTATGACATTCCTCATCTCTTAATAGTGCTCTCAGTTGGCCTCTATTACCATCTAATTTGACCCTGGATGATCATCTTTCTTCGCCCCTGCTTAAAGTAGGGAGGGCACCTCGTGGTCGTTGCTCTCTGTCTGCTTTTTCCAGCTCTTTTCTGCTTCTCTTGGACACATCCATGCTTACATGCATACACTGTGTGTCTGACACCCATTACAAAACTGGAGCTCTGTTGCCATCTGGGACTTGAGAGTTCTTCATGTGGAAATTAAAGCCATGTGGTTGCTTGTAAGCTTCCCTTCTCTGAACTAGAATGACATACTTGTTCTTCACAGCCGCCACAAAGCTACACCACTGAGCTAATGTAATGACAGGGGAAATCGAATGCACCACAGGACATTCTTTCAATTTAATTGTCATAAATTGTTCTGCTAATGACTGTAGTAATTAATACGATTATAAACTTAAGCAACAGATGTATAATCCCACCATATTCTTAATTTGAATTGCTTTTTCATTTGATGTAGGGAAGTGAGAAACCCTTGATAAAGAATCAGATTTAGATCATTTACATCTTAATCGTGCCTCGTTAAAAATCTGTTTGTCTTTGACACTTCATGCTTATTAGTACCCTGACAGTGAGGTTATAAGATCCTGTGCAGGAACAGTGGTGGTTTACAGTACATGTTTTTTAATAATATATCCATCTGAAGAGTGAGTGTGAGAGTTTACTCTGCAAGGTAACCAGGTTGAGTTGGTGCATGGTTCAAGCTTGTCTGATCTGAGTGTCCTTTGGCTGACCATGCAGCGCTGACTAATCATGTGCTCAAAAGAACGAAACATCTGGCGTCTTTTGCTTTGCGTCGCCGTCAGCAGTGAGGTTAGTGTTTTGAGTGCCAGCCACATAAAATACATTAACGTAAAAATTTGATCAGGCCTCAATATTCAACAAATCTGACCTTCGGGATTCAGGTCAACTTTTTTCCAGTATTTCCAAATTTGACCTCAGCTCGTCTCCCTTGTGTTTTTGCCCTTGTGCTGGTACAAACTGTCTGAGGTAGTTTGACTTGAAGGCTTCAGTTCAAGATATCAACCCACACGGACTTATTGCAAATATGTCATCGTGTATCTATCTAAATAAGAGTCTAGCGCTTGTGGTTAGTTTCCAGGGCCCTACCGTAAGTTATTGCCAGACTACTTGTAATCCCAAGCTTTCATTCTTACTTGGCGCTTGTATAATCCTCTGTCTTAAATCGGAATCCGCTCGGATTAAGATTGATTATAAGCCAAAAGAGAGATGATCAGAAACCAAGGGAAACAGAAATATATTTAAATAACATTTGAGAATTGTGTTCTGTTTCCTGTGAGATTAACTATATCTTTTAGTTTTTGAACCGCAGTTAGCTGATAGAACTATAAATGGCCTTTTGGTTTTCAGTGCGGAGAGCTGTTTAAAAGTGTGCTACAAGTAAGTCTTTGAAATAAAGCTACTTGGCTTAATTTTTTTTCCTTGCAAAAGCCAGGCTGCTTATGGCTTTATCCATGACATTTTAGAGTATGTGAGCAACATTTAGAGATAGGAAATTTTAGTGATAAATCAGTAAAGGAAGTTTTGACTGCCGCATCACGGCATCACCGCTGAAGACCTTGTAATTAGCTGACTGTGACTCAGAATGCTTTGCAAGCTCTTTGTGGTTACAACTGTGCACTGTGAGCTTATATATGTGAGCTTAATTTAGAGCCCTATGTCATAACAGGAAATGATGTCATCTAAGCCTTAGCTTCTACCCTGTTAGCAACATGGTTGTCAAAACGTAGCCATACAGTTGTTGTTTGTTTCATTTTTCTTCTTCTGACTGTTCAGTGGTGTTAACCATCTCAAATTCCAGCTTACTGTTTGCTCACTATCTTCTCACTATCTCAAGCGGCCGATTTTGTTTCTTTCAAACACATAACCTTTATTCATTCCTTCTGTTTTCTACACAGTTAGACAAACGACACATCCCTATTCATATTAACTCCCCCAGGTGTGATATTCGTGTGAGGTTTCTCCCACTTGGTGACCTTCTCAGTTGCTTAATCACATTTTCCATTGAGCTTCCATCTGTTGACACCCTGATCCCGACCACAAGTAGCCACCTTCCTGTTCACCACTTAAAAAGAGCAGCTGAAAGTAAATTACTTTGACGCAGCCACGGATGTAGCCTCAGCTGTTTTTTCTTGTATTTTGCTTATGAGTCATAAGCAAATCACCAGTTGTATTAGTGTGATATAATCTTACTTCTCGGATGAGAGGTGAAATGTCTTCAAGAAACTTAAAGAAGTCTGGTCGCTTTTACTTTGACCTGGATGACTGAGAACCTACACAGACAGATCGACTGTAGTTTTACTCAAAATCTTTCTTGCTGATCACACAGTCCAAGTCTGAAAGAGTTGAAATATTTGTTTAATGGCTGGAGGAAGAAGAATTTTGTCCCACTCTTTCTGTAGTTTTCCTTGAACCTGTTATTGAAGGAGTGGCAGTCACTAGTTTCCTTTTCTTCCTGGCTCAAAAACAATGCTATCAGCATTGTTTTTGTGTGGAGACTCAACACAGGAAGAAAGCATCTGAGACCTAAAGATGAAGCGCGACAGATGCTTTATTTATTTATTTATTTATTTATTGATTGATTGATTGTTGATTTTTTTTTTTAAAGAAATTCCCTCAGCAGACAGGATTTTTAAAAAAGTAAAATTCCATTGTACAAAGCATAATGAAATGTTATACATATTCGGAGTGTATATATATATATTTTTTATACATTTACAACTTACATTTATAAACATTTGAAAATGGAGTAAAGCAATCTTCACTTTGATGACCATAAGGGTTAAAGTTGTTGGCATATAAATCAATTAACTCCTAATGCGTTTGAATTAAGTTTCACTGGCAGTGCCATTAAAGCTGAACTCATAATAACAGAGCACGTTCACTTGGCATAACCTTGCTTACACATCCGTGTTGTGCGACATTCCTACTAAGTCATTGCATCAAAATAAAATTAGTCCTCCTCATTCACTTAAATTCAGTGCATCTCTTAGAAGAGAAACATAAATTAAACTTTTGATAATTGTGAAAATACAATTAAATCAAGAGGGCTTAAAATTCGATTAATTAAGAAAAACAATTATGTAGCTTTACAATGTGGTTCCATGACACTCCACACATCAACTCTGATGTTAAAAAACATTGTGTGCATAGTTAAAGTATTCAGTGCAATTCAGTTTTATTTATATAGCACCAGATCACAACAATAGTTGCCTTAAGGTGCTCAGCTTTTTATTAATTTATTTCTTTACGACGTTCTTAGCCTATGATAAATACACTAGTAAGGCCACATTATCTGATCATGTGATATAGGTAAGATAAGACTTTGGTTACCGAGCTCACCTCACAGACGGTTTACACAGCTGTTCAGAAAGTATGCTGATGCCATCAAAACCCTGAAATGGCTCAAGCTGAGGTGGATGAGAAAAGGGAAATTTTGAAAAGGAAAGCAAAGAGCAACAGAGTCCATTTGTTCAGAGGTCTGGTTTCACTGAGCACCTGTTTCTACTGTGGCAAACCTCTTCCATTATTAGGCCTAATTGTAGGAGAGTCCCAAGAACTGCTCGTATTTCAGCAGCACTGGATACCTTTTTATGTGTGTGGGAAGACACCGTTACAGGTACTGAGAAACAAATTGCATCCTGAACTTGTACGTTTTGTGAATGATAGATCGCTTCAAATGCCATGTCTCCCTGTCAGCACAATGAGTAAGGGTCTGCAGGGAAAAGTTAAAGGGTCTTTGTGTGAGATGACAGGTGCATTCACACCTGTTGCTGCTTGGCATGCTATGAAAAATCTACTGCCTGAGGTTTCTGTTGGCTGCATGTGCTGTCAAGAATCAGTATAACGTTCCTCAGTGCACCACATTTATTCCAAAGGGCTGACTTATACTAATTTCCTGTGTAACCTTTTTAAAACAAACACTCTTCAAAAAGTCAATGTGAAGAATTGCATTGGACAATACCATGCAAGCTAATTCAGACAGCCAACTCTAACTGCACTGTGTCATAAACATGTAACATGCCTCATCCGTTATATTCCATATTTAAATTTCTAAATTTCCTACTCGCTCTGACATGTCAGTGCCACTGCTGCGCTGCATTGCTTCATACTGTTTCAAGCCCTCCACCAACTCCAGCATACACTCATAGGCTGTTTACCTCACAATTTCTGTATGTGTCATATTTTCAGGGAGGGATCTCGGTAAGTTTAATGCAAGGAGATTGTAGCAGTTTTATGTTACAATCTTTTTCTAATTTTCACTTTCAGTTATCTCTTTTACATTCAAGCAACATTTTATACCATGTAATTATCCTACCATACCAATCAGCAGTAAATCAATATTTACTGCAATATTAGGTCAGTATTCTTCCACATGTCCAATGTATATGCCAATGCATTGGCATATACATTGGGCAAGAGAGATTACTCTCTTAATCTATTTCTGTGTGTTTTCTTATAGATTTTGACATGAAGAAGGACATAGACACATTAATAGCAGAAGAACGGGCTGAAATCATCTCTAAATATGACAAGGTAGGTGTTTACAGGAAAACCTAACTGTGACTGTGAACATTTCCATAGTGACCAATTTGTGGTTACACTTAGGATATTTTTGCAAAGCATAATGCATTTGTAGAGGTGTAGCCACAGAAGATTGTCACGTTTCATTTGGAGGATACTACACAGATCAGCATTCACACGCTCCCTACCTTTGCATGGGCTAAGTCTCAATTGCATCTGTCAGGAAGGCAGAACATCATCAGAAAATGTCAAGGCATGTGCTCATGTCTCAGGCTCCTAATTTAAAATGTAGTGCACCGACTCGCAGGGTTTAAAGAGGAAAATAATGGATCTGTCCAAATATGCATGATTTGAACTGTTTGTGTTTCAGGGCAGGCAGGAGGGTGTCAGTATTGATCCATGGGAGGATGCTGACTACAGCATTTATAAAATCACAGACCGCTTTGGCTTCCTGCAGTAAGTACATTTGAAGCTTTGGTCTCTACCTTGCAGTATTTTAAATTTGTGCACATTCCTTGCATTGAATTGGTCCCATCGTTCTGTCTATGCTACTTCTCAGATTATGATGATTTTTTTATCATTATAAAATGTAGATTACTCTCTTAATCTACCTCTTTGATACATATTGTGTATTCCTGCCCTTCTCCAGTGAGGAAGAGCTTCCAACACCCAGTGTGCTTGAAGAAAAGGTATGAGCATTTTAACGTATAGCTACTTCATATTTTTACCATATTTTTACCATTCAAGCGATCTATTTATGTCCCCATCACATATGCACTGAACCACATGTTGTTTTTCTTTCTTCTCTCCAGCAAAAGCAGCAGGAGCTCGAGCGAGTTGAGAAATGGCTGAAGATGGTGAAGAAATGGGACAAATACAAGAGCAGTGAAAAGGTCGATAGTCACCCATCAACATTCAGACACCAACATGTCTTAATTTAGCCCATGCTTCCTTTTTTCTGCTTGGCTATCTGATGTACTATTTCCGTTTCTTTTTATAATCTGTTTTCCATTCCTCTTTTAAGCACAGCTCACTCCTTTATCCATCTCCTCTTACTAGACTATCGTGAGGAGATGGATAAAAAAAAAAAGAAGTACATGAGTGTATGAGATGAATCCGTGTCAATCAAGAGAGCTAAAAGGCGTACACCTCAAGAAGCATTCAAACGTGACGCTGTCCCTCTGTCTGTTTTTGCCGCCTCATGAAGAGCTTGTGTTCATGTGTTTCTGTCACATCTGTTTCAGCTGGCGAAGCGTGTATATAAAGGTATTCCTCTCCAACTTAGAGGACAAGCTTGGGCCTTGCTTTTAGACATAGAGAAGGTGAAACAAGATGGTAAATATGAGGTAAGATATTAAAATTGATGGCAATTTTCTATGATTTTGAGAAACTGTGTCCTGGTTTTTATACACAGAAATGTCATTCCCCTGTTATCCAGAAAATGAAGCAGCAGGCTCGTAACTTCTCCACAGAAATTAAGCAGATAGACTTGGATGTTAACAGAACCTTCAGGAACCACATCATGTTCATGGATCGCTTTGGAGTCAAGTGAGTTCTTAGCTTCACTCAGGAGGAAGCTGTTTACTGCACCTAGTATTTCATTGTATCCACAAGTAACACATTATACATACATACAACAGAAACTGTTAAACCTTGGTTGTTTTTTTTGTTGTTGTTTTTTTTGTTACAAGTGGCTTTGCCAGGTTTTTTTGTTTTGTTTTGTCAGGTCACATGTCCAGGTTTCCCCTGACAGAGGTTCCTGCAGGGTGTGACCTCTGACCTAAACGTTGCAGTAGCCCTGTCCCCTCCCCACTCACATACGCACTCACACAGTGCCATGCACACACACACAAAACCAAAGATGTGGTTTCCTCCTCTCGGCATTTTATTAGCCTTCCTGTCAGCGCGCAAAGCCCCACAGGAAATGGCATTATACAGAAATGTGCGCTGGCGTCACATGTACTGTAATACCACTGCAACAACAGAAACTTATATCACCAAATGTACACAGACTTATCTTCCAAACACTAAATACCTTCTTGTGTTTCTCATTTTTTTTCTTGGGACAGTTGTGCAAGGCGCTGTTATGTGTTACTCTTCACTCTGAGTGTGTAACAGAGTGCTCTGTTTTTGCCCTTTGTAATGTACTTCCCCTCCAATTCAAAGCCACCGAGTCCAAATAGACCAAAACACCGCTCCATCCTGCCTGGCTGCCCACTCCTTCCCTGCAAGTCAGCAGCTGTCTCACACACACTGAGAAACTGACAGCTATTTAAAGCTCCTTTCCTGCTCTGTCACTGTCCATAAGACATCTATTTACTATAGAAGCCTGTGGGGGCATTGTCCTATCTACATCTGCGTACATTAGATCTGTTACTATCCCTACGCCGTGTGCACATTGTACACATTAGCCTACACACATTGGCTGCCTGTGTTCAAGGTCTGAAGCAGTTGTAATCAGATGTAATTTCTGGAAGATCTGTGAGGCTTTCCATATATGACAGCATATTTTCACATATCATGAACAAAATGTATACTTCTCTACTTCACAAGGTCAGCCATTACGAAAAGAAAACCATAAAAGTAATCTTTTTGGTCATCTTTTTTTTTTTTCAGCCATAACAGAAGTCCTGTCACACATTAAAACTTAAATCTGTAGCAACAATACTGAGGGTCGATTAAGCGACTGGGTGGATGAAATAATTGGTTCAATTGAACCGCTTTACTCCAACACAGCGTTTCAGGTTGTTTGGTTGTTTTAACTGGTGGCTTCTCTGTTCTCTCTCCAGGCAACAGGCGCTGTTTCACGTACTAGCTGCTTACTCTGTCTACAACACGGTGAGCAAATTTGTCCGTGTATCCGTGTCCGTACTTAACATTGTGTTGCGTAATATGGAGGAGTCTTGTGTACACTAGCTGCACAGGAACAAGCAGCACATCCATCAAGAGTGTTAGTTTCTGTACAGCGGAAAACAGGCCGAGCTATCCAGACCCATCTGTTGTCACTCTTGTTTAGAGCCTTAGGAGAGATCTTTTATTTATGACTGGCTTGGCCTAATTGTACAGCAACACAGTGTAGCAGATAGACCATTGTTCACATTATTAGACCAACTTCCCCTTTTGACAATATTTTAGCTTCAGGACAAGTATTAAGCCAATTCACTATCTTTTGTTCTAAGATTTTATTCTGTCTTAATGTAAGAGGATGCCTTGTTTCCAGCTAAGAGCAGCTTTTAGAAAATCAACAAACCTCACATCCTCATTTCTCATAGAAGCTAAGTTGGTTACTTTTCACTTAGCAGTCATCTTAACAGTGTCTGCACCAGTATCTTTGAATCACAGTTGTGGATCTGAAGGCAGAGATAATGAGTTTTTCATGCATCTGCTTGAGGGTCTCAGTGTATTTTTCCAAGTGTTTCTCTTTGCATGGTGAAATTCAGCGTTTACAGACATGCACAGAATCACCAGCACTCGTATGCATTTGTATCCTGTGTCTGAACACTTACATCTATCATTTGTATTCATATTGAACAGATTTTAATATTCCTACACTTTTCAACTAGCAGAAATTTAGCAATAGACTTTTGAAGAGTACACCACATGCAGGCAAGCCAAAGTCTGTTTTTCTGATTGGTTTTTGTAGTCGATTCCTGTGTGGTAGAGGTGTTTGAGCCAGAGGAAATGGGCATGTGTCGTTCCCTTTTTCCTTTTTCCCCTCTTCTCACACACTGCTCAGAAGAAACTGGGTCAGTAGGAGAGCCAAGAGAGAAAAGGGAAGAGAGATGGAGGGGGGGGAGGCATGTTTGTTCTTTTTGCCTATGTGATGGTAGTGAAGAATGTGGAGAATGTGTAGTTTAACCTCACCATAACCCTAACTGTATTTATGCTTTTCCTTGAAAGGATATTCTGGTGTGTCCGTTGGTAGCTACACAATAAATCAGCCTTAATATGGACAAATACTAAGCATGTGTCTGTGTTTGCATGTATGTGATTGCCAAGGGCTAGTTTAGTTTAAGTCACTGAATCATTGTGAAGTCATATTGTCAGTAATTGAAGCTGGATGCATGACATTACTGAGAGTCTTTGATTGGCTAGTGTACATATTTGTACAATCCAGGTTTGAAGTGCTGATAATACCAACACTACATCTTGTTGTGTACAGTAAAACTGCACACTTCCACAGTCTGTCTTCAGACCTCATAAGACATTCAGGTGCTCTCTGTTCCCTCATTTCTTAGCCTGTGTGTGTGTGTGTGTGTGTGTGTGTGTGTGTGTGTGTGTGTGTGTGTGTGTGTGTGTGTGTGTGTGTGCTCTATTAAATTATGAATACTTCCTCTCATTTGCCCGTTCTGTTTAACTAAAGCTGTTTCTGCTCCTCTCTTCCCCCAGGAGGTGAGCTACTGCCAGGGGATGAGTCAGATCGCTGCCATCTTGCTCATGTACCTGAATGAGGAGGATGCCTTCTGGGCTCTGTCCCAACTCCTTACCGACAGCAAGCATTCCATGCACGGTGAGACAGAGTTGGGAATGTAGACAAACAGGAAAGCACAGTTAATTAATGTCTGGGAAGTAACTGTACTGTTTAAAACCAATTAAAAATATAAGGATCCTTTACTAACGTTAGTAATTGTTTTCTCTTTAATTTGTATATAATACATCTCTGCTATCGCCATACACAATTTATAGTCTGCTGACTAATTGTTTTCCCTCCCTGCTAGGGTTCTTCATCCCGGGATTTCCCAAGCTGCACCGTTTCCAGGCTCATCATGAGCTCATCCTGTCCAAAATGCTGCCTAAGCTCAAGAAACACCTGGTGAGTAGCAGTACATCTGCATGACTGATGCCTTCCATCCGCAAGAGTAATTGAGCTCTTTGAAACCTTAGAAGTTCAGACTCATTTCAAACAATCAGGTCATTTCTCATTTTTTTGATTAATTCATGTTGCAAAGGACCACATGTTGCAGATCTTAGATTCCAGAGTATTTGAAAAGCGAGATTTATAACTGAAAACAAATTCTAAGGCAGAGTTTCGCATTCATTCCTGCTCCACAGGACAAGGAGCAGATGACAACAGGGATTTACACCACAAAATGGTTTCTGCAGTGCTTCATTGAAAGAGTGAGTATTTGGATTTCCTCCAGATCTTCACTGGGGGTTTTTTTGTTGTTGTTTTTTATATCTAGTCCCATTAATGAGTGCCTCACAATGCTTTCTTTTACTTTCATTTTTAAATTAGAACTACACCTGTGGCAGTTTTATTATGTTTTGATGAGACTGACTCTTAAATTAACAGACACCTTTCACCCTCACCCTGCGTTTATGGGACATCTACATATTGGAAGGGGAGAAGATGCTATCTGCTATGGCTTACACTATCCTCAAGTTACACAAAAGTGAGTATGAGGCTGTGCCATGCCGCGCTTTATCCCTAGATACGGCCGCGGCTGCTGTTGCTACACGAGTGAGTGTTACTGTGTGGATTACATCGCACGCTTCCTCTCGGTTGGCTGCTTCCTAACTGGATGGCTTACATAACAGAAGTGGTCGGTTGCTGTGGAGAAGAATCAAAAGCTGATTTTTCATTGGGTGGCATACTCTAGCACTGGCTCGGCACATTGGTTGATTTCTTGCAAAACAACTCCTTTAACAGGCCAATTCTTTACTTGGCATCTCTTTACTTGGTATCTTTAAACATTACATCTGAGCTTAACTACTCTTTTTAACAGTAACATTTCTATTCCTCACCTCATGGAGATTATCCTCATAGATTACTTTGCTCCTCCTTTGTCTGTATTGTGTGTAATCAGAGCGCCTGCAGAAACTTCAGTTAGAGGACCTGAGAGAATTTCTTCAGGAGCAGCTGGCTGCTTCTTACTTCATGCCTGATGATGCTGTAGTTGAACAGTTGCAGACAGCAATGTCTGAACTACGCAGTAAAAAGCTGGACCAACCTCCTCCAGGTGCACCTATGTTCTTTTACAGGCCTTTTTTCCCCCCATCCTAAGCTTCACATCTTTGTCTACAGCTTTTGTCTTGTATTAACCCACAATTTCTGTTTCCTTTTTTAGCCAAGTCAGATGAGTTACCCAAGAAACCTCTGGGTCAAGAGAGACCAGTTCTCCTTCTCCCATTGCAGCCTGACTCTTCTGTGGAGGTCAAAGTAAGTCCGCAGTCTGAGAGCGAGCCCAGTACAGATACCCAGGAAACAGTTGGCATCACCCCACATCAGCCTCCCTCCCTTGCGGAGCCCCAGGAATCTAGAAGCCTCTCCAGGCCAAACACACCTAGTTTGCCTTCACCAGACCCTGTTGTGGTTCACACACAAGGGACACCATCTTCTCTGAGGCCTTGTCGAAATCCTCCGATCCCTCCAAAAGTAGGGGTAAGGAGAGATGTTAAGGAATTGTTCCCAGCAGTTAGTCAAGAGAGGGGCAACGAGGAAAACGAGACCTCAGTCACACAGATCCAAGAAGAACCTGTGGATTGGCCTCCACCCTACGAGCCCCCTCCCTTGGATATGCATACAATGGAAGCTGAGGAGGAAATCATGGATCTCCCTGATCTACCACCTCCACCTTTCATTTTCCCTGACCAGAGTGACCAAATGCCACTGGGAGGTTGTTCGCCCCATCTGGGAGCTAGGACTTGCCCGGGTATCCAGCAGTGCTCTCCCTCCCCCCGCTCAGCCTCACCACTGGTCAATCAAATTAAGCTATCCCCAAAACTATACCCTAAACCTCCGACATCACTTGACATTATGCAGAAAAAACCTTTGCCCTCAAAACCCTCCCCTAATCGTGCCTTCACAGATTCTTCTTCCTCTCCCAGAATTCCCCCAAAGCCAACCAAGTTCCCAGTCTCTCTATACGTCCCGGTATCTGCAGGAGATAGACGGCCTTCTAACACCTCACAGTATGACAACCTTTCGGAGGTTGACGAAGATGACCGTAATCTAGAAAGAGTGCTGAGCTCCACTCCTGAGGAAATTCCCAGCCTGCACAACAACCCATCATACAATAGAGAATATGACCCTGCTGTGTACCCTCTGCCTCCACCTCCTGTCTACATGCATCACTCTGCTTCCCCTCCCTCACTATGTGCCCTTCCCAGTTTGCCACAAGAACCAGAATATGCAGGAGAGGGCAGTTGGGTGGAGGATCCTATCATTGCCCCTCCTCCACCTAGTTTTGCAGACAGACTTAGTCCCCTCCAATGCACCACTGCCAGCTGTTCAGACCCGCACAAAGCCATGTCGCCCGGTTATTCTAAGCCTTTCTCCAGGGGCCCCAGAGACCATTCTGCCTTCCCAGCACCGCTGTTGTACACCGGGTCACCTCCGGCTCACTTAAGATCCTCAGGACAGTCAGGAGTAGGAGTAACTTTGGTCCAGTCCAGTCCAGACTTTTGCAGGGTGCCTCAAAGTGGACATCAGTTGCCCAAGTCGGTGACATTTTAAAGTGTTATACAAATGTTACTGAGTTATTGATTTTGACAATATGCTTGGAATTCTCTGTTACTGCTTGTGTAGTTTTCAAAGACATTTTAAAGGTGAAAGGCCAGTAAGTTTTAAATTTGTCGTGTGTGTGTGTGTGTGTGTGTGTGTGTGCTCTCGCGTGTGCTCATGTGCTCATGCTTTGTGTATAGATTTCTGATTCTTGCACCTTCTTTTATGGGCAGTGGTGTCAAATTTGTATTTAAATTCTGTTGTCTGCACAGAAAAAGTGTTAACTTGCCTGCTCTTGTTGTCATGTGAGAATATGAGGTTTCAGTTTTTTGGATTGTAATAAGAAATTTTCAGACTGTTTGTCCATACAACCTGCGCATTTCACCATTGGTTTGCTTCTCTCTGTTTAACAGTGTCCCAACAAAGTGTCTTAATCTTATCATAGTGCACAGAGGGTTGCAACTCTAACACAAGGGCTTTGAGGCTGCCAAATGAGACCTTCTTGCAACCAAAGCCTGTACATTTATGCTGAATTTATATCAAACTGTGAGCAGGCTCACATATGTAACAGTATATCAAACTGTAATGAGAAACTGTTAATATAACACTTTTCTTTACAGAATTTTTAGGTCAGTACTTGATTTAAAAAAGGACCACTAATGCAGTGCACAGGCAAACTTTTCAGAGAGTTTAAAGCTGTATCCACCAGCAGCAATATGAAACGATGTGATACTTCTCTGCTTTAAATACTGAAGTTTATATCACATGAAGCCTGGTCAGGTCAGCTATTTCCCAGGCAGGTAGCAGTGGGTACTTTGTTTTTTGTTTGTTTGTTTTTTTAATTTCTTTGTTTGGATGTTTTTGTTTTTCAAAGTAATAGTTCCAGTGTTATCTGTTTGTCTAATACTTGATCTTACAGCAATAATGCACTGTGTATATATACTTGCATGTATCAATTCTAATTAAGGAAAGACTAAAATGAGGTTTCATTCCATCACATCAGCAGTTTCTCAGTAAAATCCATTGACACTTTGAGAGTAGCGCCATCTAGTGTTCAGTGGTAGAATAGATTCAAACCTGTCAGTCGAGATGCTTTTGGGGAAACTATTTCTGCTTATTAATAGTTCTTCCTTTTATTCTTGGTTATGAATGTGCACATATTCAGAGACGTATACATGAGCAAATCCCATATCTCACTGTTTAAGACTGATATAAACCAGGAAGAAAAAATAATCTGAGTTTCTTCACATATTTTAGAGCTATTGGTGACTTTGTTTTATTTAATTGCTATAAGGACTTTTTTTTTTTGAGAAATGGAAGTTGAGCCATAATATAAAATACAAGGACCTACTGTATAGTCAAACATGTTTATGTTCTTACAATTATGACATTGTATGTAAACATCAGTTTTGAGTTTTGTTTTGTTTTTTTGCACTGACATTTGTTATTACAGACATTGCCGTTCCTAATGTTTTTTTTATGGAATTACAAATTAGTGCTAAAGTCTTTGGTCTAGGTTTGCAGACTCACTGTACATTCTTGTCTAACAACTTGGACCTTAGCTCCCACACAAGTATATTTGGCTTGCTGGAGTATTCTGTCATGTGACCTGCCCACCAATTGTGGATCAGTACTCCTTTTATGGATCTGTTTGGCATCAGTGAGATTTGGGCTCAGACCAAAGCTTTTGTGCAGTTATGCAACTATGTGAGTTTTATAAAGAGACAAACCCCGGTTATCTGTTCTTTTTTTTCTCTCTTTTCTGCAAAGACAATTCACAACTGCTTTCAGATATTTATTGCACACCCACAGTGTCATATAGTGTATATACCTCAATATCAAGGTGCTTAAAGTAGTTTTTTTTTTTTTACACAAAGTAAATTAGGGCACAAGAGATTTAAATTTACACTTTTAGAAGTTCCTTAATATTAAATATGAAAGAAGAACATTCCAACATAATCCACTGATTCAACGCCAGCATCCTACAGTACGTATAATATTCGTACTTCATATTTTATCTGCAGCCACCCTGATTTTTCTCCTGTTGGAATGGGTTAAACATACATTTTAGGTATAAGTGCACTCTTGTCTTCAACTTTGGTTGTTCTTGACAAAGCAGTTAAAGGCTACAAGCGTCACAAGTTTTTACGTTTTTGCAGAAAGTTTCTGCATATTCATGGATCAAGTTGTGACAAATTGTCATTTTTACCCAGACAAAATGAACGGCTTGTCATAGATGTGGTTACTGGAAACACAAAATGCTGTCTGTACATTGACGGTATTGATTGATTTGCTATACACTGTCTGAGGAGAACGGATGAACAAATGCTGTGATTAGGTTTATATAAATTCAAAATCGAAGTAACGCCTGTAACCTAAAAACTTTAGTGCAAGGAGAAACCGCATGCAACCTCAGCACAGACACAGTCCACCCGCTGAGGATGGGGTAGTAAGTAGCACAGCTACTCCCACACCGCTTGTATCGTTCATATCCTAAGTTGAGCCATGAGGTTGGAAAGGGAGGTAACGCTGTTCCTTAGTTTGGAGTCTTCTTCCTGTCCCAGTGACACTCCAGCTAGGCGTGTGGAACCATTTACTCCCATAATGCACGGCAGACTGAGGAACACCTCTACAGCTATGCCACCCCAACCCTAAAGTAAACAGAAAATGCTTGTTTTTAGAACGAGATAATCAATGACCTTTCCTACAATTTTGCCCTGAAAGCATCACACACTCATACTCTCTCTCTCACACACACTCACTCACATTATTTGAATTAGTTGTTTCAATAACAAGTCACTTAGTGTTGCTACCTGAGCAAGTGTGGAGACAGAGTGCACCTTCTTCTTATCTGTCAGGACACTATTTGTAATGTCGGCGATAGAAAGACCCACCGACCATGACCGCTGGCCTCGATTTTTCATGATCTCAAAGGCTCTGCAGGCACAAAATAATTAGAATAATAAACAAATTTTTAAAAAGAAAAATATTTACTTAATTGATCAAAAATGCACTTATAATATTTTACAATTATTATAACCTTTTGTTCAAAGTTATAATAATTCATTCAAGTACCTGTCTAACAGTGGTTTGGTAGAGCTGGATCCTTGGGCAATCTCAGGTGGTGCATTGGAGTTCAACCCAGAGTTACTCATCACAGCAACTGTGAGACAAAAACAGAAGCGTAATCGTTTGGATGACTGGTGGTTTTTTCCAAGTCCTTAGAATAGAAAGAAAATACAAGTTGAACCGGTAGTGCAGCATTACTGCTTATGGTTGAAATGGTTGGGGGAAAAAAAAAACAAGTGAGGTGAATGAATGGGTTAAGACATATCTGTAAATGGAAAAACAGTCAGTGTACAGGTCAGGAATTCACTGAAGGAAAACAACAACAAATATTTAAATAGCCAGTCCTTTCTTTCTGGCTCACTTTTGTTATCTGAAAGTTCTCCTATGACCCAGGCTGGTTTGTGTGTGTTCAGGTTGATATCCATGACATGACTGAGTCGCTCCGAGTCCAGGTTACACCCTGCTCCAATCACATGTGTTGGAGGCAAGCCACTCTGCCTCCAGGCAATGTGGGTCATGATGTCCACTGGAGAGAGAGAGTGAGTGACCGTACGTTAGTTATATAATGAGCCGAGCAGTCAGTAGAAGGCGTGTCTGCTGCTGTTACCGACCTGGTTGTGATGCAATTAGCATCACTGCACTAGGGCTGAGACGTGCCAGATTGGGAATTATTCCTCTGTACAAGTCAACGTTGGTCTGTACCACGGTGACATACGACTGTTCACTGCTCCATGCGTTTGCAGTCACCACGACCACCCTGGAGCCTGCAGAGGCTGAAATATCTAGCACAGCAGAGACAATGGTAATTAATTCCTGCAGACCTGTCACAGCAAAACTTGTAAAAGAAAAACACAAAGCTTAGGCAGTGTTAATTCAGCAAACATTGACTGTGGCATTCCCATTCTTGTTCAAATGTTTTCTTTTCCCTCTTTCCTGATGAGTCATCAAATATGCTCTCTACACAAGCACAGTGCCAGTCCTCTCCCTTCTAATCAAACTGACATCACTGGTGACTCAGCAAAGAAGCACCTCTGGGTTATTTGATGGTGCAGTGTGACGTACCTCTGGATACTTCAACATTTGGCAGACTAAAAATCTCCAGATCTGTACTTCCACCCTTAGTGGAACTCTCAGCAACGTCAATGAAAACCAGTTTATCCACTTTACACTGGATGAAAAGCAGATAACAAGATAAACCGCTTATGAATAGTAAAATAGGAATTGCTAACATCTGAAGCTGGTGAAATAATAATTGTATGACATAACAGTTTATTTAAAAAAAAAAAAAAAATCAGGTGATTACCTTGGATAAAATGCTCATCACTGATGCCATTCCTAAATCTCCTCCCCCAATAACTGAGACTTTATTGATTGGTTGATCGTGATGGCTGATTCCACCTGAAATTTAGTAAAGCCATCAATATGAACTACTTGTCTCATTAGTGATCATCAATTATAATAAAACTATATATTAGGAGTTGCACCATCACTGATACGGAAATTGGAGACAAACGCCAGGAGCTCATGGGGATCTTTGTTGTCTGCTGTGGTCTTTGAGGACAATGGAGGGTCTTCCTGAAATTTGGTAACCATCTCATTCAGAAGACCCACCACAGATGACTTTGGCTGTTACAGAGGAAACGAAACAGCAACATTTCAGCACCTTGTCCGCTTTTAATTTTAAATTTCAACCAGACAGTACAAGATCTTACATGATCCCAGTTGTGAAGGCCAGGTAGGTGGATACGTCCACGGGCATCAACGTGCTTGCCCTCTCTGATGACCATGTTAGAAGTGGGTTTCAGGTGGCATATGGGAGGAGTGAAGGGGAAGGAGTCCAACAGCCACAGCTGAATGGGGAAGTTGTAGGAGCGACCTTTGGACAGAGACACCTCAATCAGTACAAAATTATGACCTCATGCTCAAATTAGTGATGCTATTAAATTATACAACTCTTTCTGTCAAAATTGGGAGGCAAGTGAGAAGAGTTTGGGTCAGCCATACCTTCATATTGGACCGGGATGGTGCCAGTTAATTTCAGAAGGTCTTTTTGGGTGCTGTCACTAAATGCTGAAATATCAGTAAAGATAGTATAAGTTTAATGTTCTTGTGTGCGAAGGAAATGTGAAGGTCAGCAGTAAATGGGTTTAATGTAAGAACTTACTGTATGTGCCTGTGGATGGCTTCATCCCAGGATAGATTCGATAGATTTTCTCCAACTCCTCAACAGCAACATCACGAAATTTGTACTAATATCAGGGGGCAGAGAAGGAAGACTTAACTGTTTCATATTTGGGTTATATATTACACACACGAGGGAGGTATATTGTACCACATCCGTTCTCTACAGATTTGGGTCATTACAGTAATCTTTTATTTACATTAATTTATTTATTTGTGGCTGTAAGAACATCTGTCATCGTACATTTATTCTGACAACAAAACACCCAACAATTACTTTTATATTGACATTTTCTTGAAGGGTCCAACAGGTCATTGCGTATTGCTGTATTCCACACCTACAATGGAAATGCTCATTGGCACAAACAACAATAAGTGAAGCACAATAATACTGCGGTCTACGCAAAGTTAGACACGAGTAGAAACCAGCTCAGTTTAGCACTTTTTAATTGCCCTTCCTGTCTCATTACTATTTTAAATAAGTTACCATTCTGTTCTTCCTCCCCCCCCCCCATCTCATTGCCATCCAGGTTTCTCTCAGACTTCAGTAACAGCGCTGGTTCGGCTAGTTAGTAAAGGGAGACAGCAGCTAACCTATATTAGCCTGCTATACTACCCGGCAATTATGTTTTGAGCTTTAACTTAAGAGGATCTTTTGAAGCAGCTCGTAATAAATCACTAACCTTCGAAAGAATCCGCTGGATTTTCTCTGGCGTGAGGTCCATCTATTAAAGCACGACTCCCCGAAAAAAATAAAAAATAATCCACGTTTCCTTTGATTTCCACCAGACTGAGACTTTGCTTCCACTTGAACTCTAAAAACAAACTTCCGCAAACTTTAAGGAGTAGTCAGGCGACACAGGGAGACAGATCCCGCCTACTTGTGACATCAACTACGGCAAAGTGGCAGGTACAAAAAGATACGTAACGCCATAACCACATTGTATGAGCACAAGCTTACATACTGACCATGCCAGTTTCTTTAAATAAAATAAACAAAAATACTCGACACAATTTAGGGAAGAAAATCATTTTTGCTCTCTCTTCCACAGAAACACAAAGCAAAACATTGACTACCTGCTGCATTGCATTTGGAGTCCAAAAAAAGCTCTTTTAGATTGTCATACTCTGAAAATGGCGACATAAAACTAAAAAAAAAGCCTTAATGCATTATTGTCAGTCAGATCCTTGCAAAGATAAAAACACAAAGTATCAAATGGTAATGTCCTCTACATTTTACTGAGTTTACAATAAAAGTTAGTCTGGAAAAATATGCAACAACTTCGCCTCAAAAATAGCATGTCATCATTTATATAACATTTCATGTTAGCGTTTTTTTTTTGTTGTTTTTTTTAAAAAGAGGAAAAAGAAAGAAGAATTAAAGAAATCAATCACACTTTTCCATTACTGTAGTTGTCCATGCCGATCTTTTTTGTTTTTTTAAACAGATGGGACTGTAGGTATCCCTGCACTCAGCAGGTAAAATAAATAAGAAAGGAGAATGTGAGAACTTTAATCCTAGTGCCTGAATAATTTGTGCATATTGTCTTTTTCAAGCCTTCTTTTACTAAAATTCTTCCTCTCCAGTTTTCTTGAGATGCTGCTAGGTTTTATCTAATCTCAGGGAGAGAAGCAATGACAAAGCACCCAAAGTGGACAGTCACTGGGTTTCGTGTATCCCTTTGTCGCATCTCTCAGCAAAATGAAGAAAATGATCTTATTTTATTCCTCTCAACGACAATGAGGCCTCAGTTCATTTTTTTCCTCTTGACGTTTTTTCTTTTCAGCTCTTCTTCCTCCTTTCTTTCCTCCTCCAGATCCTCCTGCACAGCCATTCTCAGGCTAAAGTGGCAAATCACAGAAATACAGAACAAAACATTATTTTTTATTTTTTTTAAATGAGTAGACCACTATGGACAAATGGCACACAGAAAGAAAAAGAAACTGAGGGTCCCCCCCCCAAAAAAAAAAAATCTTATTACCTCCTAGCTTCTTCTTTCTGCAAATCTTTCCAGCTGCTCTCCATGAATTTTAGTGCATAGTCACTCTCATCTCTGTATCTGCAGAGGTTGAAAACAAATATAGAATTTGATTTTCAGTTCAATTAAATGGATTTTTCCTTACATCAGACCATGTAGTGACAAGCCTTACCTGGTTCGATCATAGCCAAAGATTTCCTTTATGTGCTTAGAAATTTCCTCCTGCTCCTCACCTCCATCATCAATAAAATCATCCATTTCTGAGTCATACTCATCTTCCTCATCCTCATATTTCCTCTTGTATGCAGATGTGATAGGTGGCAGCATTGGTCCTGGATAATGAATATAGAAATTACTTTCAAAATGCAGCATATCAAATTTCTCCCTTGTCAATATAAACATAGTAGGGAGAAGACACTGAAATTATGTTTTGTCTGAGGTAAGTCGCAGCTCTGTGACACAATAACGAGGACAAAGGCTGTGAGTGTTGCTGACACTTCATTCAGTTTCAACAAACCCTTTGCCCTGTAGCAGACTCTTGTTGTTTTTTTTCAGGCTGTTAGCAAATGTTAGCAATATAATATAATAATTCTAGCCTACGCCACTTAGGATTACTGGAATTGACGCTTTTCCACACAGACCCCACCCTGCAATCCACACGATCCAAACAATCCACAGTCAGTGTCCTGACACAGACACAATGTAACACCCCCCAGATGTCCCATGTTCATGCTCCAGTGGGTAAGAGCTGTTTTGCAGCAGTCAACACAATATTATGCTGATGGGTTTATTACTGTGTGCACAATGTATAATACAATTTCCTTTGTAATGTGTTGCTTGTGGGTTACGGGAAGTTGTTTTTCTATATATATTACACTATAATATGAAATACTCACCATTTATATGACCTATACATTTGACCTACAAATACATTTTACTTGTTTTGTTACGTGTAACCATTGCAATAAGAGTTCAAATGTTGAATGTTATTAAAAATGTAGAGAGAAGTTCTTTGTATGGTGCTTAGTGTTTCTGGATTATGTTCGTCAGGCTATTTGTAACACTACTAAATATAGATTCACTTAACTTAATTTCATATCATTATTTTCACTCTGATTGTTACCTGGTGGTCTGTTCATCATAGGTCTCTGTGGCATCATAGGTCTCTGTGGCATCATAGGTCTCTGTGGCATCATAGGTCTCTGTGGCATCATAGGTCTCGGTGGCATCCCCGGCCGAGGTGGCATCCCCGGCCGAGGTGGCATCCCCGGCCGAGGTGGCATGCCTGGCCTGGGTCCACCAACATTCTTGGATGAGATGGTCTCTGAGACTACAGTGCACTTTGGTCTTCCAGGTCCTAATCCACTACTGCTAGTTGGTCTTCCTGGTACAAGTCCTCCACTGCCAGGCCGACCTGGTCCACTTCCTTGAGGTCGGGATACAATACTTCCAGGATGACCTTGCAGGCCACTACCACCAGGCCTGGCCTTTGGCACACTACCAGATGTTCCTCCAGTTTTTGACTGAGGTTGGCTCCCTGCCTTAGGAGGGCCACTCAAAGAAGGTCTCATCACTGAATTTCCACCTGATTTTGCTGCAGAATTCATTCCAGACCGTGGTGGTTCTCCCCTTCCAAACTTTGGGCCTCCATTTGTGGGTCCCTGCTTTGAGGAGCTACCCTGACTAGGCTTAATCTGTTGAGAACTCACCTGTTTGGAATTCTGGCCTGTGCCAGCTGTACCAGAAGGCCTGTTACCAGGAATACCTGAAACTTTTCCTTGAAGTAATGACGAGCTTTCTCTTCTGAAGCTAAGGTCACTTAAGGTGCTGGATTTGTGGCTAGACGAGGGCTTTGGTGCACCTTGTTTGGCTAAAACCTGAGATGACATGGCTTTTGAAGGTACTTTACTGTTTATGACACCTGATGAATTAGACAAGCTTGTCTTGGATTTTTCTTTATCACTGCAAGACATCTTGGTTCTTTCTCTTTCTCTATCACTACCAGAGAGTTTGGAAAAAGAGAGGCCTGTATCATTAATTACTGTTGGTTGTGACTTCTTCATTGACCCACTGGGCACACTTTGTTTTTCTAAGCAGATCTTTTGTGGTCTGCTGTTCTTCTGTTCCCTCTCAAAAGTGTTTTTTTGACTTGAACTATAACCAGACTGAGACTTCCCATCTCTTCCTCTGTCTGCCTTTGAGTTTTTGTCTTTGTCTTGTTTCTTAGCCTTGCGCTCCATCTCCAGTTCCTTTATCTCATCTGCTGTGCGCAGCCTTTCTTCCTTTTTCACTACCTTGGGTTTTAGATCAACTGGTTCAAACTGTTTCTTTTCTGCCAATTTGAGCAAGTCAGCAAAGTTCATAGAAGGTGCAGGGGGCTTGGGTGGCCCATTGTTTTTTTTAGAAGAGGTTTTGCCACTACTACTATTACTGCCACTATTACCCGCTATTCTCCCAGGCCTCAGTGGCTCGGGCTCGGACTCTGGCTCTGAATCTGTCTGTTCATACTCGTAGTTGTCCTCATCATCCTCTGGGTCAATTTTATTATTCCTAAAACTTCCCCCATTCAAGTCATCTTCCTGCATATCATGTTTTGATCTCCTCTTTTTGGGAACCTCTACCACTGGGACACCATTGTAGCCTTTGAAATTGTCCTTAGTTCGGGAGGCCATGGCGCGCGCTTTACGGTCTGACTTTAACTCAACCCTCTTGGCTAATAGCTCCTCTTTCTGTTTCTTCATTTCCAATTCTAGGAAAAACACACACACACACACACACACACACACACACAATGAATGAAGAACAATCTGTATACAACAGTGCATAACTAATAAATCCCAATATTCTGCATTAGAAACTTAACAGTTATTAAATCATTAATACCTTTCTTTTTGTTTTCAGTGACTTGCTTCTTCAGAAGTGCCTGCACAGCAGCAGGATTTACACCCTTTGACTTTGGGTCCTTTTTCGGGGGTCCAGCTTGTAAACTGTATCTCTTCTGCTCAAAGAGAAGAACACATACAATACAAGTTGTAGTTTATGGGGAAAGTGTACACTCTTGTTTAACATTTACAGTCCTCCCCATAATGATATAGCAAAAATGGTAATCTAATGTCACAATAAAATGTAGCATGTTTGTACACGTCTATACAGTATGACGACAGTGAAAGTTGGCTACATTAACAGACCCTCCCTGATCTGTTTTTTCACACACATACCCACAGATGTTAAGTTTTCTCACTGGCCTGAGTAATACGTCTGCCAGTGAGAGCCTTCTACTCACCTGTACACTGCCGAGGCCCTGGTTTTGTGAGGCGATGTTCAATATGTTATCAAAATCCATCATTTTGGCAGGCGATGTAGGCTGGCTGTTTGAAGACTCAAGCAGGAGTGCTGAATGACTGTTTAGCTGTCAAGCGTTTCCAAACTTTACTTAGCCAGACAGCTGTAACAAACGACTGTATCAGTAACAGTCTACAGTGGGACATTTGCAAACAGAGTAGTTAATGCTACTTTCTTCACAATAGCACGCGTTAGCAAAGTTAGCTAATCTAACGTTCGGTAACGTTAACGTCAGCTAACCAAAAAGCTCGAAAGGTGAACTTCCGCTCTGTGCTGATAACACACCAAACTAAGGGAAACCCCATCAAAATTTGCGTATTCAGCTCCTACAGATGGACAAAAAGCTCCAAAAAACAAAAAAAATAAATCGAGCACAACCGACGCCGGGTGTTAGTAGAGACTAGCAGCTGGGTAGAACGAAAATTAAAGGTCCGAAGAGCTACCAACGGAAGTAAGATGACTCACTTGTGCGTATATCCGGCTTTGTGGGAGCACGAGTCAGAAAACGTTTTAGTCCGAAGTGTATTCGTGTAATATTTTATATTTGAGCGAGTTTTTGATTCATTTTCACAAACAAAAGAATAACCCAACAAATTAACTTCCAAACATGAATATTTATTTTTATTTTTGTTGACGCGTGTCCGCTGAAGACAGGACGATGACTCTGAAAATGTCACATGGTCCTAACCCATAGACTGCACCTTATATACACTATAAGATGCAGTCTTATAGAAACTCGTGGTTTGAGAGGCGGTGATCCATCTTGATCGTGGATAAAGGAACCGACTGTATTTTACAATCTGTTCGTATAACGGGACTTTCAGAAGTTCCTCCATACACTCTTGCCGGATACATGTATGACGAGCACTTCCGTTTTCGGTCCCATAGTTTCCTTACGCAATGTCCGTCCAAAACACGTTTTGACAGCTGCAGACCACATGGTGTCGCCACTACTGTGGAAATCTAGAACACTCTAGAAATTTGATGCGAGGCATCAACAGAGCTGTTTCCACGTGTCTTTTCTTTCCTCGTCAAATAAATAAATAGCGTTTATGTCTGGGTCAAAAAGGAACACAGAGAATGCTACAACTTGTTTCCAGTGGTGGAAATATTTACAATAAAAAATCATGTAATAAAAGAGGACACGCTTACAAAAGATAATGCTGTATATGAAATTATATTGGAGAAAAGTTATAAAAGTGTATTTAGGGCGCAAAATATCTGTTTCTTGAGTAGAAATATACATATATAAAGTCAGAAAGTGCAGATGATTAATAAGAAGAAGGTGGGGGCAGCTATGCGGAGAATTAAGAGTGGAAAGGCGGTGGTCCAGATATACCAATGGAGCAGCAACAAACAAGGGTGTTTAACACAATCTTGGAGAGTGAGTGGATGCCTATGGAGAAGAAGCCTATTGGTACTGATTTTCTAAAACAAGAGTGTGACGTACGTGCAGAGGTGTAGTTACTACAGAGGCATAAAGCTGATGAGCCATGTCATAAGCTAGGAAACAGTTGTGGAAGCTTGGTTAAGAGGAGAGTTGACAATCAGTGAGTAGCAGTATGGCTTCAAGCGGAGAAAAAAAATGATAGATAAATAAAATATGTTTGCTTTGAGAGTGTTGATAGAGAAGTGTAGAGAAGGTCAGAAGCTGCACTGTAGCTTTGTGGAGCTAGAGAAAATGAGAAACTGGTACCACATAAGTAGTCGCAGAGATGCCTGTGAAGGTGGTGGAGAACATGTATGAAGCCAGACTGTAGTGAGGTGGTAGGGGTGAGATTGTGATCTGTAGTGAGAGCAGGGAGCAGGTGGACAAGATCCTGGAGAGGTGGAGGTATGTTCCAGAGAAAAGAGAATGAAATTCTTAACAGAATACATGTGTGAATTAGAGAAAGAGAGGTGTTACAGTAAATGCAAGAGGGTAGAGGTAGTGAAGGTGGACTAGTTTAAATACCTGGGGTCAGCTATAAAAAGCAATTGACAGTGCACAAGAGCGTTGAAGAAGGGAGTGCACACAGGTTGGAGAGGAGTGGCAGGAGTGGTTTGTGACAGTAGGACAGCAGCAACAGTGATGGTTGACAAGAAAGTAGTGAGGCCTGTCATGGCGTATGGTTTGGAGACAATGACCTTAAAGCACATTGAAGCAGCGGTTGCTGTGATTTGGCGCTAAATAAAACTGAATTTAATTGAATTAAAACAAAAAAAAGAGGAGCGTAAGGTGTCAGAGTTGAAAATGCTCCGGCAGAAAAGTGGTAATTAATAGCTTAATAGCTTTCAATTCATCATTCATACAGCAATAATGTTTTCTCATCTTTAACGCTCAATATGATCAATTAACGCTGAACTGTCGATGTGCAATCAAAAACCAAGCTCGACAAATCAAGCTCCATTTCCGTAGAATGTAAATAAAGGCCATCTGCTCCGGTATGTACAATGGACCCCGACTCCTCCTATCAGGGCGTCCCCTGACGCCTTATCCCGCCCTCTAAGACCAGTCTCTGCACCTATTGGTCAACACTGAAAGGCCTGTCACTGCCTCTCTGATGTCGGACCGCCCACAGGATCGAGGACAAAAACAATCGGCATCTCGCCGTCCTCAGTAAAACATAAACAAGGAGACTCAAACGAATCAGTGTATCCTTTTTAAGCGGCACGGACAGCACCGAGGGAGAAATGGTTTCTCCAGTAACAGTGGTAAGTACGAGTTTCAAATGGCTATTTAAAACATTCAGGAATAAACAGCGGCTAGTTAAGCTAGTGATACAATAACGAGACTTCCGAAGATAACATCCTTAATGTGTGCATTGTCGACTGCCTCGAGCTGCTATTCATGCATTTACTGGGGCATTTTTGTTGTTATTCGTATCTTGTCATACTTTATCTTGGAAGGCCAGCGCATGCTCTCTGGTTCATTATTTAATTGCCAGTAAATAAGCGCGTCTGCTAAATGAAAAACCGCTCGCTCAGGTGCTCGCGGTCGCTCACGCAGCTATCTCATTTTCTCGTCATTAAACAGTGCCCATCTGTATGTGTTTGTGCAGACACAAGGCAGAAACTTTCTTGTTCCCGTCTAGCCGTTTCCCCTTTTTTGGCACAGCAGCGACGCTGCTCGCTGTTCCTTCTCGGTATTGAACGTACACAAATTTCGAAAGGCTATCCCTGACAAAAAAGAAAAAGCTGTCATGCCACGACCTTTTTTGTCTGTTTTTTCCGTTCCTTACCCTCCAGTAACGCATGCGCCGAGCTGTGGTCGATTCTGGCTTTCTTTTCATCTCCCTTGTTGTAGCTGTGCTTTATATAGAGTTTATTGTTTGGCGTATCTATTGGCTCAATAATGGACCTCACCTGGAAATCGTCCATTTTGACAAAAAAGCTGATAACTACATGAATAATTTAAGCAGGTGGAGCATCATCTTGCTCTAGCAGAGCTGCTATGAAATTTTACCCCCTTTGCTGGGGCCATGAAGGACGGTTCATTGTAAGTTGGCCTGTAGAAAACCCTGGTGTGTAAGCCTGTGTGGAGGAATGCCTGCCATACAGACTAGTTTCCTTAGTGATGAAGATACTGTGCAGGTCCTGGTTTTCCTTTATTTCTATTAGGGTCCCAGCATTGCTGAGAAAAAGATGTATGCTTTTATTCAGGGTTGTTTTTCTGATGCTGAAAAAAGTAAACAGGCAATATTGGTGTGTTAGTGTCTGATAATTGCCAGTACCTGTTCAGAAGTAAACATGATTATTGTCCCACTGGAGGCTGCTATTATTCAGTTATTACTTAGATGCAGTTCAATAGTTCCTGCTTGATTCTTTGGTATGTTTTTTTTTTAAACACAGTACTACACTCAGTTTTACAACAGTGAGCAGAATGCTGTGCTTATAAGGGACTCTATGAACATTTTTAAATCTAGATATGTCAAGGAACCATTCAAACAGGCAGAGCACATGCAGTCTGAAACCAATCTGTACTGCCCAAAGACTTTGACTCACGTTGCTTGCCTTAACTTGATTTGCTTATTTTTGGCTATATTGATCATCTGTAGAGGCATCAGCACATCCAGTGCCCACAGTGTTTTGTTTTTTTTTGTTTTATCAGAAACTGAAGTTTTTACTCTTACGTCAGGAACTCAAGACGTCATACAGTGCAGCAGTAAGGTTGTATTCCTTTCTAGTCTGCATCCCCAAATGTCTTCAAGTCATCTTTGTTGAGCTAAAGCAGCTCAAAGGTGGAAAAAACAGAGTTGTGTGATGCTTCGTAGAAATAACATTGTCATAAGACTCACATGCCAGCTGTGCAGACTTTAGAGGCGCCATATTTCTGTACTTCAAAAGGACACAAAAAAGGAAAGAACAAGTTGTCTTTTCTTTGGTTCAGGATACGAGGTGCCTTTTAAAGGTCAGTCGATCTGCACTGACTAATCATGCAAATATAGTCAATCATTAACAGTATTATTGTTTAACAGAGGACAGGAGCAGGTGTGTATAGCTGTTCAGCTTTATATGGTCCTGCACTTTTGCAAACATCCTTTATTTATAATGTGATCATTTAGACAGATAAATGATGACGAAATGATTCCTTTTTCTTTGCTTCTTAAGTGAGGTATTATGTTCTCCTTTTTTTTTTCTGGCAACAGCCGGCTATTACAGGACTAACAGTCATCACTAATGTCCCTGTCTTCAGTGCTCCCACAGACAAACTGACGCCTCCATGAATAAGAGTGGACTGGTTTACAGTTGAGATGATAGTGTGCTACATAACTCCACCAATTTCAGTCAAGTACAAGAAATTGAACAGGAGAACAATGCTGATCATCTGAGCAAGAAACCCATTAAAACTGGTATAAAGCAGTTTATGGATTCCCACAAGCAATTATGCTTTCCTGATGGAAAAATTTGTGCAATCACATTTTGATGGGGTGGGGAAATATTACAGCAGCAATTGTTTAGGATATGACAGAAATGAATACTCGAACTCCTGATACGATCATAATCTGGATTCATATCTAAGTCAGCAAAATGAAACTTCTTTTATAGAACACTGTAACAAAATTGAAGCATAACTGTATTAGAAGACTTGAAGGATTATGTTATAAATGTTTCAAATCCTATTTTAGTTATGCCTTTCTCCTTCTTAAAGGATTTTGTTTAGCGTGTACATGCCATGATTGGATGACAAAGAATAAAAAACGAAATTGAAAAGTATCTCAAACCCAGCATAGAACAGACTAAAGGTTATAGGAATCACTGACTTCCTCCCAACTTCCTTTCCTTTCTTAAGTGCCAAACCAATCATTAGTCTTTTCTGTAGATAGAAATCAGACTGACACTGCCTTATTGAGCCTAGAAAACTGTTTTCACTGGACCTTATTTAATAAGAACTAACCGCTATATGTGTAACGAGAATACTTAAAGTCATCCTTGAGTCCCAGGAGTGTAACAGATATGGTATGTGGTGTTTTCTTGTGCTCTGTCCTAAAGTAAGACAACCCTGGCTTTTTAAGCAGAATTTTCATATCGGTTAGTCTGGGAGTGTTGCCAGGGCTGTCTCCTTGCCTTGCCACCTATGTGGCCTTAATGTGATAGATAGGTTCACTGTACAAGTACGGCAAAGTGGATAATGGAAAGGAGTGCATTAGTTCCCATTATATACCTAGCCCTGGTTTGATGGCAGTGGAAAACAGCATTACACTTGTACCTAGAAGAGACTGATATTAATCTTAAATGTATTGTGAAAGCAGAAAACAAAACTGCTGAAATTTATCTTAATCTTGTCAGAGTGAAAAGGTGGCAGAGCAAGTATTGTTACTTCTCTTTTTGCCAGTTTGGTAGGAAGCCTAAATATTCAAAGAAAAATGACTGAAACAACTTTTATTTTTACAGGATACATCTAACTAAAAGTACTTTATAACGCAAGAATTTGAAGTAATAATCAGGGGTAATTTTAGTATTGTAATCCAGATGCTGAAGCGGCTTAAGAGGTGAGTTTAAAAGTAAATGTCCAATCTTGGCACACAGACCACTAGGTATCCAGAAGCTCTGTGTGCTAGGTATCTTCATACACTCTGCAATCACATCTTAAGGATATAGATAATTAGCTAAAACTTATATTGTGACTATGGAACAATATCAAATAATGTTGTGTATGAAGCTTTAGTAGGTCTGTAGAGCTCCTGGGAGGATCATATAACACATGTAAGCAGTGGATAAACATATAGCTAACCTACGTCAAACTACCTGAGTGCTAAAACACACTCCTGGCATATCTACCTGATGGAAACCTGTTTCCAAGCAAGGGCTTTCCTGGAGACCATATAATTCAGGAAATTTAGACAGATACATTACTGCCTTTTTCCTCTATTGTCTCATTCTCAATGGATGTCCTTGCACCACACAGGCCCTTGGAAGTAATGTGTTTGTTGCATCCTCCCTGAAGCAGACTGTTGAATACATTTAGAAAAATGGTCAAAAGTGCATTCCTAGTCTGGCATGCTTTCAGGGAACATGCAAATTATCTTCTCAGCATCCTGCTTTTAATACTGGAGAACCCAGGCAATAGTTATTTTGCTGTCCTACTTTTAGCTCAATATGGTCATGACTGTATGAACTTATGCGTCAGATCCCTGTTGTTTTCCTGCTGGTAGTCTATCAGGTACTCTAGAGTAGGTTTGGGGTCACCTAAACTCGGTCACTTAAACCTCACCCCCTTCTTCCTTCTCCATGTTTCCGCGTGCTTGAGCACAGGGAATCGTCTGATCATTAGGGCTTTCCATTTAATATTGTAGGGGTTTACCTTGCTATATAAGTCACATTCATTCTACTGTTATTGCAAATTGGCACTATACAAATAAAATTGAATTTAAATAAACTGAACACTTTAGTTGATCCTGTACTGTCATTTGATCTGTTACTTTTTTGAAGAATTGTGCAATTCTGGTCTGTTCCTTTCTACCTTCCTTCACAGTAATAAACTGTAAGATCCTTCAATCTCTCTAGCCTACTCCTCCTCTGCTACTACATCCAGCTGTCATCTGAATGGTGGTACACCAGCTCATTCACTGTTTTCTTCCCCTAAGGCTTCTGTTTTTTTGTGCTTCTTCTTATTTTCCTTTCTCTTTGTCCTAGTTGCCTTTTCTTTCCTTTTTTTTCTCTTTTGAACTTTGCAACCATGCCAGGGCTTTTTTTGTTTGTTTGTTTTTGCTTACCACCGAATATGTCGGGGTAGGATGCAAAAAAACACGCTGTAAAATAGCCCTTTGGGACATCAAATCAGCAGTTCTTGCCCAGTCTTTTGAAACTTTTCCTTGCTGCACTATGACCCATTGTTCCTCCTCTTCCTCCCTCCTTATTCATATACTCCTCTTCTCTCCTCCAGTGATCTCACCTCTAGTGAACCCACACTCAGTGCCTTTCCCTTCCACCTCACCCACTTTCTCTTTTCTTTTGCCTTTTGATCCCACAGACCTGCCTCAAAAGTGATTCTCAGAATCACCAGTGGGTCATCATTCCAGGGGTTTTGTGAAACTTTTTCATACTCTGAATTAGAACTGGGCGATAGAACGATAACGATATGTATTGCGAAATAACTTTTTCTCGATAGAAAAATTTAACTATTGCGATAGGCCTCATCTCTCTTGTCCTCTTAAAAAAAAGAAAAAAAAGAACAGCCAATCCAAATTAAGTAGCGCAGAGCCTCACCAATCACAGCCGCAGCGTCACATCACGTGACTTGTTGCGTACAGCACAAGTGCCAAGGCGCACATGTGTATTTGTTTTTGCAGCCGGGCCGCCCGGGTAATGAAGGAAATGAGTTTGCCGACTAGAGAAAAATCAACCGAGAGCGTGAGCGAAGGTTATCGAAGAAAAAACAGATGATGGTTCCAATGCCGGAGAGCTTATCGAACGGAAGGGCCATAGAAGTTCCGTAGTGTGAAGGTATTTCAGCTATTTCAAGTCTGACAAAAAACAGAGTAGCGCGCACTGTAAATTCGTCATTCGGCTTTTGTCAGACTAAAGTAACTGTTAAAACTGTTTGAAAAGCTAAGCTATACAACAAGGAGAGATTGAGAATTTCCTTTTAGTTCTCAGTTTATTTGGTATTGACAAAAGTTAGTCAATTTTGTCTGTTCTTCTGTAAAACGAACTAAGATTTATTTTTAGAATTAAAATTTTGTTTCTAAGTGGAATTGACAATTTAGTAGTCTGTTTTGTTTGTTCTATTTTGAAACTTAAACGCTTTAGCGGCTGCCTTTTGTGTAGTTTGCAATATTTGCCTTTATTTATCTGAAACTGAAGTCTCATGTTCCTTAAGTACATCTACCCTGTTGAACTTATTATGGGAAATAAATATTTAAATTAAAACAAGCTGCTAATTATTTCACATTTTACTTGTGAGCAACGGCACATTTAAATCTTACAAATATAGTTATTTGGCTTATATCGTGATATATATCGTTATCGCCAGAAATAAAAAAACATATCGTGATATGAAAAAATCTTATATCGCCCAGCTCTACTCTGAATTTGTGTGTGTTGTGTGCCTCATCTATTTGGACAAAAATAAATATGACTGGTAACACAGTTGGAAAGAGGAACTTGAGTGACGATTACACTTCACAGTTCTCAGTAACTTCATATACGAGGAAGAAGGTAAACCAGACGAGAAAGAAAAACAACATAATAAAATTAGTTGCAAAAAGGAGAAATTTAAAGGTTACTGGGAGTCACAGTTTGGGAGTGTTCTCATTTCCTTCGACAGCCTTTTCCACAAAGTTTGGGTTCAGTGACACATGTACATATGGCTGATGGCGAGAAACTAATGGCCACACAAAGTCAGCAGTTTTAAATCTCACTACTTGTTTTTTTTCCTCCTTTATTCACAAATATAACACTATGCAGCTCAAACAGAAAATGCATCTATTTTAAGTCGATGATTATAAGAGCATCACATGTATTTGCAACTATATTTCAGTTATTAATGTAACAATTCATTTTACTTTCAGGTCAAGAGTGAAGGCCCTAAATTGGTGCCATTCTTCAAAGCAACCTGTGTATACTTTGTCCTGTGGCTGCCCACCTCAAGCCCATCTTGGTTCAGCGCCCTGATCAAATGCCTGCCCATCTTCTGCCTGTGGGTGTTTTTGCTGGCTCATGGCTTCACCTTTCTCTGTGCTCACTCCAGTGCCCGCAAGATCTTGGCTGGCCTAATCTTTTCTGCTCTGGGTGATGCCTTTCTCATCTGGCAGGAGCAGGGCTACTTTGTCCATGGTGAGGAAAAGCTCTGCATTTTAACAATTATCTCATCATATGTAATTCAACCATATAACAATAAATGTCTAGGTGTGTCCATTAAAAAAAAAAAAGTCTGTTGTAAACAGCCATCAAATATTAACAGACATAACCCCTGGTTCAGGAATTGTTTTATCACCTGACTCCTCCTGGCTTCTTGGCCTTTTGAGCCCATTGAAAACATTAATCAGAATCATTAGAAAGACTAAATAAAACTCAATGGAAACAACTTGTATTAAAACCTAATTATGGTTTCATGTATTATTTAATATTCTACAGGCCTTCTGATGTTTGCCATTACCCATATACTCTACTCTTCTGCTTTTGGGATGAAGCCCATTAATGTGCGTGCTGGGCTGGTGATCACTGCTGTATCCTTTCTGTGCTATATCCTGCTGTACCCCTACCTCTCTGGCCCCTTCACCTACTTGGTGGCCGTCTACATCGCCCTAATTGGTTTCATGGGCTGGAGGGCCATCGCAGGTTTGCAGCTGGCGAATGACCTGTGGACCTGGACCAAGTTGTCTGCCTGCCTGGGTGCCGTGCTCTTCATGGTCTCCGACCTCACCATTGCAGTCAACAAGTTCTGCTTCCCTGTGCCCCATTCGCGAGCCATCATCATGGCCACCTACTACGCTGCCCAGATGCTCATAGCGCTGTCAGCTGTTGAGTGCCAGGACGTGGAGGTGGCCAGGAAGAGAACATGAGTTGCAGCAGTCTCCAAACCATGTGATTATGGACACATCTCACTGCCAGGTTCCCAGCCCCCAGCCTTCATCTCAGTGTGGTGCTCAAACACCGCTGGGCCACTACAGCCTTTACATCACCCTTCTGTTCCATTAGCGTTGTAATCTCACATGTGTCCTCTAACCAAGAAGATACAGTAGTATTATCTTCTGCCTCACCCAACAACAGTCCTACCTGCCTCCTCTAAAGATAGAATGGCTTTCAACCTAGTTACAAAGGTGATAAGTGCAGTAATATTAACCTGCTATGTAGAGTATTACGTACTTTTAACTGGCTAATGGAAGCATGTCACTGGGCACCTTCAAGGAGTGTGTATGGGAGAGTAATGGGGTCTGTGTGCGTTGATGTATTTGATTTTTACCTCGCTTGGCACACAGTCCTTTCACACACCTCACATTCCCAGCACAGACGTATGCTTTATGTTGTCCAGCATTACTATTTAACATTTAGTTTGTTATTTGTTGATGTTAAAAAGGGAGTTTTTTTAATACCGACGTATACATATTTTTTTCCATTCTCTGTTGCTCTGTGTTCCCCTTAATTAAGGGTGCTATTCTAAAAGCTTGTCCAAACCTGTTTTCGTTATCTGCGATCCCCTTGATATTATTTATAACAATCCTGCCCCTCTACACTTTCATAAGTCATCATCAACATATTTTTTAAAGTATTTTTTCTTCTATGATGTCCTCGAATAACTAGATGCACAGCTTAAAAATGATAAAACGTAAACCAATAAGGCTGAAATTCAGGGAGGGAAATTTGGGTGTCAACAAACCAGTGTGTACTGTAAGTTTCATGATTGAACATTTATGTTGGATGGGGGAGAAGTTTAGCTTTCTCCTGAGATCCCATTCACACTGCTGTCAGTGTCCCCCTGTCACAAAGAGAACACACTAAATACCATAGTCACAGCAGACTACTGCACACATTATTACTTGCTGTATAGTGTGCACCTGCTTCTCCTTTTGGTGTTAAGTCCACCAGGAATTTGTTTTCCCCACCAGCAGCTTTTTAAGAAACGCAGGTGCAAATGTCACCATGTACACACACCTGACACCCACAGCTCCTGCTGTGTTAGTTATTGGAAAAAGTTCATGGGGATCTTATTGCTAGAATGGATCAGCTGACATATGCTTATTTGGCCTAATAGCAATGTTATGAAGACTGAAAAGAAGGGCTATGTTACAGGATGGAATCTTTTTGTTTATCAACTCTGTGTGTGTCTGTCAGGGCCCTGGGAAAGGGCTCACTCGCTCATAATGAAATGCACACAAACATGCACAAAAGTGTGCGCTTTGTCCTTAAGGCAGCCAAAACGAACTGAAAAACCAAAATGGAAAAAAATAGGGAAGACAAGGGAACTGGCATGTCATGTGAGGAAACAGTTATCCCATTATTCCCAATAATTCCCTCTCACAGGACACTTCATCAGCTTTAATCCTGCAAAATCCGCCCCAGCTAATCCCTAACAGGCTGGCTCCTATTTTGTCTTTCATCTCTTACATATTTCTGCTTCTCACCTCTCGTTTGTTTTGTCCCCTGCAAATTTTTTATTTTAAAACTAAGTGTCTTACTGAATATTTAAGAATTACACTGCAACTTTTTCTTCAGATGTCTACACTTGCGCGTGTTTTTGAGCGTGTGCGTATGTGTGAGAGTGCGTACATTGCTTCTTTTTTTTCTTAGCTGTTGCTTGAACGTCTGTGTGTTCTTGTGGCAAATCAGAACCAACTCAAGGCCCGAAATGCTGTGAACCAACAGAGTTTCTATGAAGTACACACACTACTGGATATTTTTATTGTATTATCACAATGCTCTTAAAACCATCTTCATGCCCATCGCCTCTTCAGAACTGCAGCTTTGTAACAGATTGCAGATCTACTGTCAGTTAAGAACTTTAGGCTAGTGTTTTAATAGTGACAATTTCCATTGCTGGACATATGCTGGTGGAGAAACAGATTTAAATTATTAATCACTGTTAAATATGACAGTGGAACATATTTAGCTCAATAGTTTAATAATGAAACTCTCAGATGTGATGCTGTATATATAATGTTTATGAAGCAACCGTGGAAAAATACAAGCCCATGTTATGGGTTTCTTCTGCTGGGTCATTGACCCCAACAGCTGTCAGCAGCTACATACGCACAAAAAAACCCCATACCACAAAAAAAACCACACACATTCAAACACTTCAAAAGGTGTTTAGGCATCACCTTAGCCACCATGACAGATCTGCAGGCAGACAATGGTGTTGACTGTCATCAAGGTTTTTATCAATATCAGTAGCACAGTTTTGCTTTGACCGAGAAAGACACTTGGCACAAGTGGCTATTCTTGACTACTGCTTTGCCAGAAAGTTCCTCAATATTCTTTCAGCCTGTCACTATGCTTGTCAGCACAATGTTTCTGCTTTGTCAGTCAGAAATGTTCCATCAGTCTGGCTGTGTGACCACTTTTCTTCTGTTGCGTGTTTTAATTTGTCCTCCCAGCACTGCAGACTCTGACTCTGCAGTGTTCTCTCCCTGTTTTCATCACCAATGGAGCACGTTCTGTCAACAATTAATATCGGCCGCCTTTGTGCTGAAAGCCGTCCACCGAAGCTTGATAGCAGTCTTAAAAGAAAGTGGAGTGCAAGTAGAGATGCTAGCCAACACAGACTCTAGTACATGCCCTAGAGTAAAACCATGCAGGGATGGCGGGACTTAGTCAAGCAGTCTTACTCATCCTTACTATGTGGGCAATTTCTGTGGGCACCTCCTTCTTTGTCCTTTGCTACATAAAGCCTCCTGACTGTTGTTCCTACAGTACAGAGCATTTATTTTTTCACAGCATTGGCCAAAATGTTTCTTCTCTAAAGTATCTGCTTTTATTTGATTTGGGCTCCAGAAACCAAGCTTAAATTATAATTCAAAACTGAACTCATTTGACTGAGTGGAACTTGTTAACATTAGAGGTTTTTCATGTGTCAAATCAGCTGTTGTTTCACAGGTGACAGAAGTCCCCCCCCCCCCCTCACTGGTGCTGGATTGCTTTTAGCTTTTCATTGAGGACGGAGGTTATTATTGGGTGATATTGTAGCTTGAATTAGATTAGAAGGTGAAATATGACACAGAGGGGAAGCTGTTAGCTACCACCCTGTTCCCCCACAGATGGCAGGCCAGCAGGCGCATCAGTTTACCTTAGTCTGTCAACGGCCCGTTGTTCAAAGCTTTGTGTGTGCATATAAAAGGGACCAGAGAGAGCTGTCAGAGGTCTCCACAGTGAGTCCTGTGGTTTCACTTGGTCCTCTGAATAGGTTAGCACTTTTCTTTGATTAGAAGTTTTCTTCCTGAGTTCTTTTTGCTGTTGTTTCTTGTGATTGTTGATTTGAAGACTTTGCTGCTAATGCACTGTGCTCATGATTATGAGTGGGTTACATTCAAAACAGATAGCTGTTTGTATATTTATCATGCATGACTAGTGGGCTGATGTGACTCCTCCACATCAACGCCAAGGTGTTTTTTTTACTACAACTGACAGCCCTGCAACATCAGTATGAGCTTAAGAGAAATATGTGGAAATAAACATCTTTGTAAAATTACCCCCCTCCCCCTCACCATGTTCTGCACTTTTCTGTACCCAAAGTAAGGCCAGTTGATCTCTCCTTAAACCTAGCAGTGAAAGTGTTTTTAACAAAGGATTATTGTGTACTGTATCCTTTAAAGTATATGCTCATTTTTCCTTTCATTTTTTCTCGAAAAGTTAAGTGTTTTGAAAGTGACAAATCAGCATGTGAGAATCATGTGTTTTCTTTAAAAGACATTCATTTCAATTAAAGTGTTACTTACCTTGATGTATAAATCTTTTTTTTAAAGTGTTATCCTTTCATTTGCAGAAAATGAAAACCTAAAATGTTTTGCCTGTCAATGTGGGAAAAGCCAAATTTGTTTCCCACAGATTATTTAATTCTTGTTTTAAGGTCCATTGCAATGCAGAATTTGAATTCCATTTATTGAAAGAATGTTTCACTTTTCTTTTAATTCAATGACATGCTTTACCTTGTTGTCCTTGATTTTTTCACGTTATTGTGATTTCTTTCTTTCATGACTGTAGAGATGAAATAGTTTCTTTCCTGTAGTGAAACTGCTATGAATGTGAATAACTATTGGAGAAATAAATGCAATTACAATGCAAGTTCAGCAAAATGTCTCTTTTGTTTCTTTGTTGTTGTTGTTTTTTGTTTCCTAGGATCACTGCATTGAAAATGTCAGCAGATGTTTATAACTCTTTGGTTTTTTGTGTTTCTACTGAAGCTGATGGTCCTCAGCAGCTAAAGTGCCATTACAGACAGAACTGGAGGACAACAGAGAGCTCTGTTCTAGTAGCTGCTGTGCAGTATTGTCTGGCCGAGGGAAATGTGCTTTCAACAGCAGTTAACCCTGTGAAAACTCACTCAGAGTTCTACCGACAAGGCTCTCTGTTTCTCTTCCCTTTCAGCTTCCTGTTACCTTACCTTGTCTGTATTTTCTTCCTCAACATGCACACAGACATCTTAAGAATTTTGTCCTGCTGAATCCATGCCAGTTCTCTTCAAATGTGTCCCATTCATTTGCAGCCAAAGTCTTGCCATCAAAGAAGTCCAGTCTTCTAAGAAATAAAGTATCTCTTTTATGGCCCTTATAAAAACAGACTTGGTGAGACACGAAATATATATGAAACTGATGAAATAATGTCACTCCTGAAGAGTGAAGAAAGTTCTTTAAAAAAAAAAAGAAAAACTTAATCACATTAATGAAAATGTGATACAATAAAACATCAAAGAATTCCATTAGAAATGCACAAGAATTAAGTTCCGTTTGAGTGCAGCAGCCTTTAGTTTCTTTGAAATGCCAAGACTAACCATTCAAAGTTTCACTCCACGGTATTTCAACTTTATTGTGGCGTAGCTGAATAGGGGAGAAGCGGAAGGTACCTGTGACGTCAGTTTAGTGCCTTTTGGTGCTTAATTGATTTGAACCTGGCAGTCTGACTGCCAGTCCTCTGGTGGGTCTATACAAATGGAGTTGTGGGCGCCAGCAATAGTGACGCAAGGATAGAAAGGGGTTGTAACCCCTCTCTGTCAGGCTGGCAGCTCCTTACCAGACCACACTCAGTCTCAAGCAGCAGCAGCCCGCTCTGAGGCAATGTCTTTTAAAGAGACTGTCGGATATGCAGATTAAAAGTAATCTGGTATTTTTTAAAGCACTGGATTTAAAAGGAATGGATAACACTGTGGTTAAGTGGACGTTATGGTTGAAAGTAGAATCTGTATAATTACTGTTGGATTCATACGCACCCTTTATACAGGCATTGCATTGTAAGGCAATACAGTAAGTTAGCAATCCTACACATAAAAACCATGTAAGCAGTGGCCAAGCAGCTGGCATGCAAAGTTGATCACCTGACCTCAAATCGGCTGCAGATTAGTGTCACTGGCCAAAAGACACAAAAAACTAAGCAAAAAAACCAAACAAACCTCAAAACAAAAGACAACCAAAAACGAAGTGCAGACTGTCCTAAAAACTTAGTTGTACCTGAGGCCCTGTAGCACTTTGAGGTAAACAAGTTCTTGTTTTTGTTTGAAATACATCTTGAGGCAACTTTGATTTTTGTTTTTTTAAAGCACAGTCCAATACGCCAAGCAATGCTGGGTGTGCAAGAAAAGAAAGATATCTGACAACGGCTCCAGCCTGCCTTCAAGCACAGGTCATTGTAATTACATGGTACAGATCCACAAAGTAAGCTATGGGGATAAGTGAGCTTTAAATTGTGGCCTTTTGCATAATTGGCAGAAAACTATTCTCACACTATTGTCTGTTGTGGATGTGGTGCAACGTGTACTGTGAATTAACTTGGTTTCGTTTGAATCTTAAGATCACACAAAAACTAGAGCAACAAACTGGAGGGGTTTTTTTAATAGGTGGCCTGATGCAGAGTCCTGTGAAACAAGCTATTCTGGAAGAACTGGACACCTATAAGGAGGGAAAAAAAACATTTTTCTTCTACTCTTTTCTTTCTTTCTCATTTTTAAGACAGAAAAGCATTTATGAGCTAAAGATAAAAGACAATCTCTCTGGCTGAATGAGCTGACTAATGAGGAGCAACCCCCAAACCTACCAAACATTTAGCCACTCCTGAAGGAAAAGTGAGAGTCTGACCTCTAGTGTTTGTCAAAAGTATTACCAGAATTGAAAAAACTGAAACCAGAAAAGGGTAACTACAGCATGCCTAACAGTTATAATCAGTGATATACAGAACTTAGCCAAGCCAGAATGAGTGAAAATGCCAACAGCAATGTAAGAATGAGAGAAGTGGCCAATTATAGAAGACTCCTTACTTGTTTTTCTGATTAGTCAGGAAGCTCTCCAGCAGACCCTTGTCATCTTTATCTGAAAGTCACAACATATAGATATATATTTAGTAAGGTAATATCATTATAAATTATTAATTATTTCACTCTCCACCCTCTCTCATTGTAGAACCTACCATGCACCACTAGGTTACAGGTACACTTGACCATCCCCAGAGGGTTTTCCAGCACCAGAGTGTATTCTACATTGTCTTGAGCTCCACAAGTGGGGATGACTAGAGTGCACACTCCATTAACAGTGCGGTGCCAAAAGCGAGTGGAATCAGAGATCATGGATTCCCCTTGATACCAGCAAGCCTACAAAGGGGAGATTTTTTTTACTTGTGGGCAACAGAAGTGAACATCTGTGCGTACAAAGATTGTACGCACAGATGTTTTCAATTTTGCTTCACATATATTATGGTTGCTGACATCAGTAGCCATGTCTTTCATACCAGTGGAGTTGGCAGCCTCTCTTAGGCACAGCTCATGGTGCAGTCATGTCCTCTGAGAACGGCTTAGTCCTTCAGCGGCAGCAGGAAAGTAAGTTTAACATGACTTTGAGGTAATGCATATTCCTTCTCCTGAAGGCTGTTGATGCACACATGGCAGACATAAATAAATCTGAGTAAAGAGCGTGACTGAGAAATACACTACTTTTACCTTTCTCCTTGGCGATGATGAAAGGTTGCTTTGAATCTAAGGGATCCCTGTCACTGACTGAATTCTGTGCAGTGACCCTAAAAATAGTACTTCCTTCCTGGAAGCAGTCCAGTAACAGTGTACTTGCTAATGAAAACACACTCGGTCACAGTAAACCAGGAAGCTGTACATAATGTGTTGCCTGATCCTCATCAGCCAGGTCAGGGGTGTGATCCCATTGCAGAGCCACTGTGTCCAGGATCTCCTCCACCAACTGGAGGTTGTTTGGCAGTTGGGGGAACATCTGAGTACAGCAGCAGGAGAACAAGAGGAAGAAATTACTGTAAATTTCTCTTGACAGATCTGGAAGTTTGTATAAAGCTATAAAAACAGCAAAAATGGATCTGAAGTGACTTCTTGTTACAGAATACAATCATTAAAGAAGGACAAAGTGGGAAGTAAATAATGAAGCATTCGTCACTTACCTATAACCTTGACATAGACTTCATAGTGAGCCTCTCCATAGTTATTCTTCAGGAGAACAGATGCCAGAGTCAAGTTGCTGAGTCGAAGAAATGAATGACTGGGAGTGATTCTTGGTGTTTGTGATGACCTGTCTTCCTGTGGTGAGAATGCCATCTTGGATATAAATGTGTCTGACTGGATGTTTGTGGTTTGTGTTTCGAGGTACAGTTATTACATCCTCCTGAAGAGAAAGACAACTATTAAATATTAGCCACTTTATTTCACTGATGAAGTCTTACAGTGAAGCTGAAGTCAAGGCAAATTGCCTTTCCAGCCTGGAAAACCACACGATTATGGCCAATACACCTTTTACTAGCTCAGTGGGCTCCCCCACCCCTTTTTCATTGAGAGCTCGGACACAGAAGTGGTACCTCATCTGCTCCTGAAGTCCCACCACTGTGAAGGCAGTACAGGAGACGGGGATCTTAGTGGCTTTCCTCCACATCTTAGCATCTCCTTGATGGGCTCATCTCCTTGGCATGGAGGAGTCCACTTTAGAGAAACGGAGGAGTTTGTGGAATCAGATACATTCAGGTTCCTCACTAGGCCGGGAGCTGCTTCAGGGGAAAATTAAATTTGTATACTGTTGAATAAATCAAATATTTAGGTACAGAAATAAAAGGAACACTTACTATAAATAAAAGCTGAACATAAACTCCACATATGTAAAGTGAATTACTCAGTTTTTTTTAAAATGGCCAACAGGGGCATAAAAAAAAAAAGCAAAACCATACATTAGAAATGTCAAAACTTTACACTTAATTTTTGACCTGAGTAAACATTTTCCAAATCACTGGATGGTCTAAGTTGCTAATTTCAAGGTTTTTTTTAATACAACATGGTATCCATTTAGAGTAAAATAGGTGATAAAGCAAATGACTACCAAAGTGGTTAAGACACAAATTCAAAACTCAAAGCTTCAATATGGGAGCCTACATACCGATGGGCTCCATCCTGCTGATTCAGGGAAGAAAATAAACAACACACTGTGAGGGGAAGACGTACATGCTGGATTTTTAGCCAGCACGGGATTGCTGGGAGTGCCTGCAGCAGCCCTGTTTACACTAGTCACTCATACCCCATATCTTCCACCAATCCATACACCATGAAGTTGGTTTCTAGAAACAGTAATAAAGGCGTGAATGTGATAGATGTGAATGTAGCATCAGTAAGGAACCTAGGTTAGGAGTCAGGAGTTTTTAGATAAAATGCTAAAATGGGCACTTCGGCTTGTAACAGTACCGCTGATTTCAATAAAAAATTTGCAGTGACGCAAATTATTTCTCCTCAGTTCACAGATGTAGCCGTGAACTGAGGCTCCTCCATAACTGGCTGGAGGACTCCAACTCACTGTCATGGTGTTCTTAGTTAAATTAGACACATGAGGCTGTGATGCTGTACCTGGAGGCTCTGGATAAGTGGATTTTAAACAGGTGTCAATAGACATCTCAAATCCAGGATATGAAACTTTTAGCATGGCAATGAAGTGGAACTGCAGTGAACTGTAAACCATAAAGCATTTCTCTTTACCTTTCACCTCCAGTTGGACCTATTTGGGCTGATTTTGATCATGATTAGTGCTCACCTATGGACTCTCCACCATTGGCCTCCTCTGTCTCCAGAGGGTCACTCATTCCCTCTTCATTGATGGCTCTGATGTAATGCTAGTATGCATGGCCCTCCTCCACTTTGTCATCAGTGAAGGCATTAATGCTACTATCCACTTCTCTAACCCTGTTCCAGGACCTCTTGCCTACCATACAGCGATCGATCACAAAACTGGTGACCTGCTTACCCCCGTTGTCCCTCCGAGCCTTCCATTTCATCTTGATACACTTCTCTTACAGCTCAAGGAACTCAACTTTCCCTTGAGGAGGCTTTGGGCGGTCTAAAGAAAGTGATGTGTTAGTTAAATACAAACCTCCATTTCAAAAAGTGCTTTAAATTGATATGATTGTGTGATTTCATCCACCAATCACAATGAGCTGCACGTCAGTAACAGCAGCACCACAGTCGCTCTTGAGACAACGCATAAATGCGCCACTAATCTTCTCTCACGCATCAAGTAAACATCCAAAGTGAATAAAAAAACAACTGTATTTGCATATGTACAGGATGACACCCTTTATTTTAATCCACCTGCTAAGCACCAATGAGGTGCTATTATCTGTCTGCTCCACCTTGGTCCTCTCATCCTCCATAACCTTCACGCCATCCTTATACCAGGTAAGCTTAGGATCTGGTTTGCCTTTGAAGAGGATCTAATGGTGGCTGTGTGGCCTGCCTTTACAGTCACAGGCTGAGGCCCCAACAAGTCCAGTGGTCAGACGAATCAATTTCTGGAGGGTCTAGGAAAATGATATCATATATAAATTGGATTGATTCTCTGCAGTTTTTATTTTTAGTACGGTTTTTCAAAGCTTTGAGAAAAGCTTTGGTATCCAAAAGAGTAGCAAAGATGACTACAAACTAATAATAAGCATTTTTAGTTCATATTGACAGTGTGTCAGGGGCTAGGTCTGTGACCCAGTGTTTTGAGTTTATTTTGTGTTTTTGATTTTTATTATGTTAGTTTTCCATAATATAAAGTTCTTGTGGTATTACTTAGTTAGGGTTTTGTTTCACCCATGTCTCCATGAGTCTTTTCTTGTCCTCTATATAGTCTGTCTTGTCCTCATTGTTTTACTTTCTGTAATGCCAGTGCTTTAGTCTCTCCCTATCTTCCATGTCTCCTCAGGTATTTCATGTCTGCATGTTCCATGTTGTAATTGTCAAGCTTGTGTTGTCATGTTTACATTCTTAAGGCTATACCACCCTGAGCACATCTGATCTCACCTGATCTTGGAAGCTAAGCAGGGTTGGGCTTAGTTAGTACTTGGCTGGGAGACTGCCTTGGAATACCAGGTGCTGTAAGCTTAGATACATTTCACTGAGTATTGTACTTGTATAACTATGCATGTGACAAATAAAGAATCTTGTTTCCTGTTTTACTGTGAAAGTCCCTGTGCAGTGTGCCTAGTTTTGCTTCCCCTTGTCTTGTTAGGTCTGATTTGTTCCAGCTGTGTTCCCCATAGAAATAAACCGCAATGGAGTTTGAAAAAAAAATATGGGCGTGTGTGTTTGGAGGATGTGTTTGTGTGCGGGGGTTTCAACGGGGGGGGAGGATTTTTCTTGTAAAACAAAGGGGGACCTAGCAAAACAGTTTGGGAACCACTGCACTAACCTGCAATACTGAGCACAGCCTCACTTTCAGCCCCTTTAGCTCTGAATGTGTACTTGCTCTCATGGGACTCATTCACACCAGAGAAGATTAGTTTGTGCACAGCTCCCTGTTTTACCACCTGAACTCCATTCAGCTTCGAAAACTGTTGAATTTAACACAAAAGGATGGATGAAAAAGACAAAAAATTTGTCAAATTTACATTTCGGTATTAACAGCTAACAAGTCTTTTATCCAGTTCTGCGTTATCTCTTACCTCCACCCCATCCTTCAGCCATACTCCATCCATCTTCTCATCAGCAAGAACAACACTCAGCTCTGCAGGGGAGCCTGTCGAATACTGAACATCTGACATACCACTCTTCAGTGAGGCAAAACACTCTGGCAACACACAGAGAAAAAGAACTTCGAGAGAATTAACATTCATAGGGGCGATCGTGGCTCAGGAGTTGGGAGTTCGCCTTGTAATCGAAAGGTTGCCGGTTCGAGCCCCAGCTTGGACAGTCTCGGTCGTTGTGTCCTTGGGCAAGACACTTCACCCGTTGCCTACTGGTGGTGGTCAGAGGGCCCGGTGGCGCCAGTGTCCGGCAGCCTCGCCTCTGTCAGTGCGCCCCAGGGTGGCTGTGGCTACAATGTAGCTTGCCATCACCAGTGTGTGAATGTGTGAATGACTGGTTGCGTAAAGCGCTTTGGGGTCCTTAGGGACTAGAAAAGCGCTATACAAATACAGGCCATTTACCATTTTTCATAGAATTAATTATTAATCAGTTATGCCGTGTTGTTAGATTTTTACAGTTTTTTCCATTGCCTTGGCTTTGGCTGATTCAAAAACGTTAGCTGAAATCTGCAAAAGAAACATCCGTTTTACTCTCTAAAATATGCTAGTAGTATTTTACATCCAAAATGATCCATCTAATTGTCAGAAGCTGAAAGGTGGAAGTCACGAGCATGACTACTGTAAAGCATATTTACAGAACTTGAGAGCAGTAAGCAATTTGTGAACATGGTGGAGTCTGCTCAGATAAAAATTCTGCAGGGGTAACAGCCTGAAAGAGGAGGAAGGATGTGTGGGAGTGCAACAAGGGAGAGACAAAAGAATATGGGAAGTTACAGAAGAGTGAAGAAGATAGATCGCCATACTCGCAAGTCTTTCCACTGCAGTGTTGCAAGGGAGAGCATTGGGTGCTTGCCTGATAGGAATCTGTGGCTAACAGTTCAACAGTTGGAGCACTTAGTCTCACCACTACTCTGTTGCTGTGAGGTATTATAATAATACACACAGTAGGCCTGTTTTTTGTTTCCACAAAGCTTCTTTTTTGGCACTGACACTCTGTTTTGTTCTGAAAAGCACTGTGTTATTTTTCTATTTCTCTGTTGCTGTAACTGCAGTTTACTGTATTGTTTGATCAGTGGAGGAACACATGCACTTTCACCTTATAGTCCAAGAAAATGTAAGGGTTCTTTTTCTCTACAGAGCAGAATTCTTACCAGCCACAGTGACTTTAGCAGACTTGACATATTCGTGTGTATCGTTGTCCTGAGTGCAGACAACAGAGTACTCTCCCTCATCTGCCAGCTGACACTCTTCTATAATAACCTCGGCCCTTTTCCCCTCACGCATGAAGATGTAGCGCCCGCTTGCTGTGATATCACACCCATCCTTCAGCCAGTGAATGTGCACGTCCTTGGAGCTCATCTCACACTCCAGGCGGGCTGTGCTTCTCTCATGCACACAGACATTCTTCAAATGGCTGGTAAACTTGATGGGAATGCCTATATAGAATTGAAACAGAGGAAGAATGAAAATAAGAGAGACACTTTAGCGCTAATGTGGACTTTATTAGCATACTACACTTACAAAGTTTTAGTAATTTTAGAAGTAGAAGCACAGACACTGATGATTACAAGGTGAAAGTATGAACAGAATTTAAATGCTCTTGCACTTATTAGGCTTGTTCTTTATATTCAGCCCCAGAAAAAAAAAAAAAAGATAGAGCGTACTCATATTCATGAATAACTATAATTAACACAACCTCAATTGCTTCTCTTGGTGCAAACCCAGAGGACAGCCACATGTCCTTGTAAAGATATTTACATGCCCCAACTTGCACCTTGGGCAAGTAAATGTCTTGTTAGGCAGAGCTGTAATAAATGAGCTTGTTGTGAGCAGGGATTTGGTTGGATTACTTTCAACTGAGCACTAGGAGGGAGGATTTATTGCACTACCCATACATCTTCATTTGAAAAACAGGGAAGATGATGTTGTTTTGCATAGCTACGAAGGAGCGAAGCTTCTAATCTCAGGGGAGGAAAACAAGGCAGTGGCTGCTCATATCTCAACTGTGAAGGTTTGTTTCCCTAGAAATATTAGCTCCAACAAGACAGCTCTGTTGGGAAAAACAAAACATAACAAAAACAAGACAAACTAGTTTTTTTTTGTGTTGGTAAATGCAATTAAATCCTGGTATGCTGGTCCATATGTTCAATAAAAAGCAGCAAGGTGGCAGTGAGGTCTCCAGTGCCGATTGTATAGTTTCCAGTGTCAGTGGCTTTCATATCCTTAATCTTTAAGGTGTAGGTCAGATCATCCTCAGACAGAGAGACATCAGACTTTTCATCCCCCCCCCCCTTTCCTTTACCTGCAAAAACAAAAACACTTCTGGGAAAACTATTTCCACATTACGTTCCAGTGTTTAATATTTCCTCAAACAATGGCAGTATGCTGTATCTGTGGGTTCTTTTTTTTGGAGTAACTGAGATGTTAAGAAATTCAGGAAATGATCTTTAAAAAGCATTTTCAGTCTCATCCTATATGCGATATCATATGACAGTGTAAAAGTGTAATTAAATCCTATGATTCTCTTCCTGAACTACACACTAACCTTCCAGATTAGGGGTCGATCTGTTTTCTTGGAAAGATGGACCTCAAACACAGCAGTCTCTCGCTCATTTACTCTTTTTTTGGCTTGAAGTCAGACACGACTTTAAACAGTTCATTTGAATGAGATATAGCAGAAGACAAGAAGGGTTTTTATTGATCAGTCAAGTAAACATATCCAAGGATTCCAAGCCAACTAGCTATGGATCTGGGGGGGGGGGGGGGGGGGGGGGGGGGGGTTGACATGTGGGTTTTTGAGTAATATTAACTAAGTGAAAAAGTCTGATCTCTGGGTCAAATAAATACTGATACTGAATGGAGGGGATAAAATATGACATGGTGTTAAGTAATGACAAATGTAAAGAAAGCATGTAAAAATTGAGTATGTAAATGGGGACAGTAAATACAATGAAATCTGTATTATGAGCAGTGAGAAGGAGTCCCGAGTTCCACTCTGCACATGCCTATGATGTTAAGTCTGGCCGAAAGTCTCTTGTCTCCAACCTGCAGAGTGTAGGTGCCCATGTCACTCAGGTGCAATAGAAATGCATAGCATGTGCTTAGTTCCCATCAGTTTCACTTCATATTTCCCATGAGAGTACTGGACCCGCTGCAGCTCTGCGCCCTGAATTGCAAGCACAACGCCGAGATGAGGGGAGAAATCACAAGTGGTTTATGTCATGGTAACATTCATAAATAAGCAGACTTTGACACTGAACCAGAAAACCGATGTGCTTTACCAAAAACCACTACTGATCCTGATGTTTGGATCCTTCAGTTCCAAGACAGTGTCGAACACGATGTCAACTTTGGCAGTGATGTCTTCCAGGGGCTTCAAGACACGCACCATCTTGTAAAACATATCAAATGTAGAAATACTTATTTATTTAACAAACCTAATAAAAAAAATGACATATGACATTTTGAATTATTTCCCATCTTCACATCAGCTGACTTTTGCTTTCTAACTTAACTTTGTCGCCAAGTTGTGTAAACTTTTCTCAGTTCTCCCTTGCTCTATTTTAAGCTGTTTTTAAAAATATCATATCCCAAACCTGTTCATCTTTATTTGATCCTGTGTCATGTGTGCAAGCTCTCTGCGTCACAGGTGTACCTCCACCTCCACTTTCTTCTTCATCTCCTTGAACTTCTTGAGAATGCCTCTGATGTTGCTGAAGCCATACTCGGCACAGATCCCCCCCTAGTCCTTCTTGTCATCTCCAGCCAGGATATTTAACATCTCCTCCTCTGTAGGTGGCTTCTTCTTCTCCCCTCTCTTCTCCATACCTCTGCAAAAGAAGAAATATCTTACACAGGAAGCAGTTATACAGGTATATACTATGCTTGTTTGCATGCATGACATAGAATATGAATATGTGCGAAAGTAGCTGAAAAGCATCTTCCTCAGTCCCACCAGCAACTCTTTAGATCTTATCCTGTGGGTATTTCTGGATACATGCAAAAACATATATCTGGCAATTGATCAGAGAGTGCTCCATCACACCTTGACAGGTTCTAGGAGTGTCACAGCTAGTATTAGACAACATGCGTGTGCTCCTGCTGCTTCTCCGGCATCTTTTTGAAGTCCATTGGTGGGTCTGGAAACAAAGAGAAAGCAACTTTCACCTGAGGCACTGGGAGAAAAGTGGAGGCAAACTGTGCTGATGGCTTCCAAACAACCCATGCTGTACGATATGGCTGGCTTACTTTCTGTAACACTGAGTGATATGGAGAAGGCAGCATCTCTGTGCTTGTTGGAGGCAGTGCACTTGTAGACATTGGCATCCTCCAAGGTCAGATTTTTGATCTAATTTGGAGAGAAGGTATTAGACATTAGATAAATGACTAATGAAGGAAAAAGCAACGTGTCTAGTTACAGTGAGACGTTTCAAACTGTCACACTGTCATTCAGGTCATTTTTATCCCACTGCAGTACTCATTTTAAGCAGTAGAAGGCAGTGGGATGCTAGGAATAACTCCTCAACACACAGTATTGGAACTTAACAGTCATCCCTTACCAGAGAAACAGATGGCAAGGGGAGATGCATATGTCAGCACCCACAAGTTAATTGCTTTATAATAGCTATTTAAGCTTCAGTTAAGCTCCCCGGCTGGTACAGAGAAAGCACTAAATCCACTCTGGAGTGGTTATAGATAAAAGGTTCAGTGAGATTTTTTTTCGCCGTCCTATCTACTTTTCCTCATGATGCATGGTGTGTCGTCTCACTTGACAGCACCAAAACGGCGGAGCTGTTCAGCTTAATGATAGGCTGTACAGAGATACCACGCCCAGAAAGAGTATTTCACCTTTTAAAGCAACACATTTTTACTAGATACCCTAAACCCTGAATTCACACTTCCAGATAATGATGCTGAAATTACAGTCTTAACTTAAAAAAAATAATGGCATGATTTATTTGTCAATAGAGTAACATTCAGTGAAAAACTTGAGAAAACAGAGTACACAAGTACATGCAAAGCTACAGTAAATACTACTTACATGTATAGTGTTAGATGACTAAAATTAAACAGGGATGCTCATCAGATATAACACAAGCTTAACATTAGTCAGCAGCAACACAATGACAGTGAACAAAATCCCTTAATGTTTTAAAATGTCACATAAAAAGGGGGAAATTTAATCTTCTTCTTCTTCTACTTTCAGCTGCTCACTTTAGGAGTTGTCACAGCCCATCATCTGCCTCCATCTTACCCTATCTCTAGGGCATTCTTCTCTGTCACACCAACAGTCTGCATGTCCCTCTTCACTACATCCATGAATCTTCTCTGTGATCTTCCTCTTTTCCTCCTGCCTGGTAACATCCTGGCCAAATATATCACAATCCCTCCTCTGCTCATGTCCAAACCATCTCAGCCACACCTCTCTAACTTTGTCTCCAAACCATTCAGCCTGAGCTGTCCCTCTGATGTATTCATTTCTAATCTTGTCCATCCTAGTCACTCTTAATGAAAATCTTAACATCTTTACCTCTGCGACCTCCAGATCTGCCTCCGGTCCTTTTTTTTCATACATCATGGCAGGTCTAACTAGTATTTTGTAGATCAAATTTCCAATTAGGCCAAGGATAAGTCATGTAGTTTTACAGTGTCAAACCTTCACTATATGCTGTTTGTCGATGTTGTCATGGGAAGATTTTGTTGCCACAGACAGTGGGAACCCACTAGCTCGCTCCCAGCTCCACACTGGGCTGTGGATTCCCAGTCACATTTGCCTTGTCACCTATGAATGACAAAAAGACAGATCAGGTTAAGATTTATATTTTGCTATAACAGTTGCCATAACATTAAATGATTTAGGATCATCATTTTCTGCTTTCCTTTTGAGACAAGTAGCTATAGGGTCATGAGCTGTAGGGTCATGAATGATAATAGCCTGGCTACTCTGCAGTATTCTGCATATTGTGATGGGCGAGCTTCTGCAGGTCTCTTAATCTATAATTTACAGATAGAGGTAGAGTGAATCAGATTAAAACACGCAGATTTTATGCTAAAAAGGCACTAGTATTCAGCATAAGCAGCAAATGCTTTCTTCAATAGAGGTGATGAGAACCATAAAGTCTTTATCAGAGTATTTCTGTCCTCGGTGAGGTCTTTGTTAGGACTTTAATCAGATGCAGCCCACAGTACCTTCGCTCAGTAAGAAAAAATGTTTACCTAAAGTTTTCACATCACATGAAACTTTTGTTTCCCAGTAGAGTTTTGTTTGTGTCATCCAGTGTTTCCAGGCAAATCATGGGCAAGTGTCTAAATTTGGTTGGTGCACGCTTTTCTTATAGTCTCAAGGGCACTTGTTTGCAATATAATGTGAGGAGAGATTCTGCAAGATGCAAAGGGCATTTTGTAAAATTTCAAGCTGCTGTGTAATGAAAAGAATGGTTCACCTCACCCTCTTGGGCAGTGATGGGGCGTAGCTTCGCTTCAAAATCTGGGACAGACTCTCCCTCTGGGATTTGGGGGGATTTTTGTACCTGGTTGAAGGACTCCACCACAGCGGAGGTCTTACATTGAACCCCAGAATGCTCTAAAGGTGAGTCAAGTACATCCACAGTAAGACTATAAGAATATTGTACAAACAGGCAACCTAAGTGCACAATTGTTTCTTTTTCCTTTTTTTTAAAAAGGAGAAGAGAAAAAAGAACTGAGGCCTGACTCCATCTCAGTGCTGAGAAGTCTGCAGTAGGTAATAAACTTTATTTTTGCTCTCTACATTAGGGGATTTGACATGGTTGTTGAAGCTAATCATTGATGTTAGTTAATTATGCTGCTTTTGCTTATAGCAAAGACAGCTGTTTTAGATAGTCCTTCCTTGCCTGTCTCATAATACCAAAGATTTAGCGCTAAGAATGCCAGAATGAAGGAGGATCTCCTTGCATGCAAGATCCCTACCCTCTGCGCTCCTTGCCATGCCCTAAGCCACTTTAGGATACTTGGTGGAGCTCATGGAGGAGGTGAAGGTGGACGAGCTGCAGGAAGAGGTCATCTGCCTCTCTCACATGCGCTGTTCTGTGTGCTCTGCTTTGACCCCGGAGGTCTGGAGGAGCTCTGATACTATGATGATGGTGATGTAAAGGTGAGGTGAACTGCACCTGGCTTTAAGTAGACACCAATAGAGATGTGAAAGTATATGTCTGTGAAGGTTCTCAGTCATCCAGGTCATCGTAGTCAAAGGAGTTTGCAAAGAAAAGCGTCTGGACTTCTTAAAGTTGCTTGAAGACGTTTCACCTCTCATCCGAGAAGCTTCTTCAGTTCTAAGGTCAAAAGGCCGAGAGTCCCAGATTTAAACCCAGTGGGAGTATCCCCCCAAAGAGGGACAAAGGACCTGAGTGAAAGAGGCCATCTATGTCCACTGTGAGCGACCATCTTTGAACAGAGGCGGTGGTTTACGACACCAACTGTCTGCCATCTATAATCCAGTTTTGAGTTCCCTCCCCAGACGCCTTAATGCCCACTCACATCCTGGGCCATCTGACCTCAGGAATTCACACGACAAGGTGGGGCCAGGTTTCACAATGAGCATACCTGAAACCCTGGCTGATTAGGTCCCACGCCCGCTTTCACACCTTGGCTCATGTGATTAGAGGATCACCAGGGGGTCCTTTGTCCCTCTTTGGGGGGATACTCCCACTGGGTTTAAATCTGGGACTCTCGGCCTTTTGACCTTAGAACTGAAGAAGCTTCTCGGATGAGAGGTGAAACGTCTTCAAGCAACTTTAAGAAGTCCAGACGCTTTTCTTTGCAAACTCCTTTGACATGTGAAAGTATAGTTTTGCAAATGGCAGACGGTAATTACAATATTGGACTCCCACTTCCGTGGGGTTAGGTGCAACATCATTTAACTCTAGTGGATAAGAGGGGACAAAGGCACATCCTTACCAACTGACACAGTGATACAGCTAATATCCTATATTGTGATTTAATAGGACAAGCGGAAGAACCGCTAGCCCTGTGCTCGTGCTTATATACCTGAATGTGTTTAGGTCTATATAAAAGTGTGCCGGTTGCATTTAACACACTCTTCCTGTGATGATTGGGTGTGTGTTCCCAAAAGCATGCAAGATTGTAACTCACCTCCCTTCCTCTGCTCATTCCCTGTCCTTTTCTTGCTTTGTCATCCCCCTTTCAGCAGCGACTACAATAGGCCTTTGCCTTTTCCAGTCTCACACCAAGATCCAATTAAAAAGGTAATCCACACACCTGCTGTGTGAGATAAAGCATTGTGTTTGTATCACCGATGAACTGTGCTCCTTCTTTCTTACTTTGAATTTGGATTTCTCCCTCATGCCCAGCCCTCATTTCTTTTCACATGTGTAGCTGTGTATCTACTTCTTTGTGTGGACATAATGAATACACACTATGAGAAGCTGAAGGAACAATACTGGACATATAAAACCTCCGTGAAAGTATGAGCAAATGTCAAGCTCCGTATACTGTTACCTACTAGATAGGATTTTTTTAACAAAAGAAAAGAACCGAACATACACGTGAGCATGTTTACATGTGAGCTAGTGTACAAATCCAACCGTTTTTCCTCACCCTGGGTTTTACATGTAAATTTGACTTTAAAAGCCAAAGAAATGAGCAATTAACCGCAACATGAGTGATAAAAAATGTAAATCCAAGAAGTTTATGTAAGTTTTGCCTCCTGCAGCAAATAACTACACATTGAGAGCTAATTAGCGCTGTAAGCTTTGATACCTGCCATAGAGAGTCGTTTTTAAGCAGCCCCAGCAAACTCTTTGATGGTATAACTCTACAGTCTAACCGAGTAGCAAGTGACTGCAAGCTACAAAGTGCTGAACAGGTTGCTGTCTCACTGCAAGTGGAACACAAGAACGTCTTTTCTCCCTGCCTACTTCTCTGCCTCTTTGTTCAGTGTCCTTGATCTCTCTCTCTCTCAGCAGCCAGCATGGCAAATTGCAAAAGGATTTTTATTCCCCCCTTGGCTCTATTATTTCAGAAAAAAACAAGACACACAGCCAACCAAACTTACTTGTTACAGCAAAGCTTTTAGTTTTTCATAGATTTAGTCTGTGCCCAAGGTTTCTGGTTATACTGCTTCCAGCCCAAATGTCTCCTCTTATGATGTTCTTAATCCACACAATGCTCCACTCTCTGTGGGATCCTGCCAGTTTGGTCTCCACATTTTTCTTGAGTCTTTTTTGGTGAATGAGCCATGATAGGGCACTCAGCTTGAACCCCTGCTGTGTCCTGTCTCTGGACAAATAAGGCTGTGATCTGTTCTGGGTTATGATTGCTGAGGCTACACTCAGTTGGGCCATAATGCTAATATTTCCCACAGGTCACTTTGTTTGATGGTACTCTGTGGGCTATTGCAGGCATTAATGTTCTCCAAAGAGCTTGTGCTGACAGAGAGTTTCTAGCAGCCTCCATTTCTGATGAACGTTTTCCTTTCTGCTTGGGTGTCAGAGGTCTCAGTATATCATTACAAGTGGAAAATGTATGTACATCTAGCAATGATACATCCATTAACCAATACATTATCATCCTCTGCTCTCAGACCTTGCGTGTCCTTGTGTGCTCTTCAGGATGTTAAAAAGCTTGGCTATACCATGTGCCGAGAGCTGCAGTAAATTGTGTCTATCACTCCAACACAGGATAAACTGCTAAACTATAGACTGTAATAATATAATATAATATAATATAATATAATATAATATAATGAACAGAAATGGTACAGCACCCCCCCCCCCCCCCCCCCCCCCCTTCTTTTTTCCAATTGGGGCAATGCCTGCGGCATTTAACAGAGGAAAAAGAAGAAGTCTGTATAAATTCCACTGAGGTCACACCCTTGATGTTTTTCTGCAAATTTGCAAAAAGAAAGAAAATCACACTTTACAGTTTTCAAGAAGATAACGTATGGGCAAAAAAATTTATTTGTTGATTCCAGTATGGCAGATAAGGAAAATTACTGATAGAAATAATAATATCTGAACACATCATTACATTAATAAAAACTTTAAAATGTCATATGCATGTTTTTTCTTTTTCCCCTTTATTTTTACTTTTTCCTCTTCATTGTATGTCCTGTTCTTCTCTGTCTGTCCTAGTTCCTAAAAAACAGATACTGAGCAAACGCCCATTTACAACTCATTGATAAGACACAACATGCTGTTCAGTAAACGTGCTCGTCAGACACTTTACCAGGTACCACTTTTGTCTTCAGAACTAAATCATTCTTTGCAGCATAGATTCAAAAAGTTGCTAAAAAAACAAACAAAACGTCATTCATTAGAAATTTTAGTCTATATCGAGATGTTAACACCTCACAGTTGATAAGATAAGATAAGATAAGATAAGATAACCTTTATTAGTCCCACACGTGGGAAATTTGTTTTGTCACAGCAGGAAGTGGACAGTGCAAGAGTTATGAAGGACAATTAGAATAAAATAAAATAAGAATAAATACAGTACACAACTGTACAGAATAGAATAAAAATAGAATACTATATACAGTAGAATAAAATAGAATAAAATATACAATAGGATAAAAATAGAATACAAATGCTATATACAACAGAGTGAAAAATACAACGGTGCCAGAAAGATTATTGCACATTTGTGTTATTGCACATTTGTGGATGTGTGTGTTAGATCAGTTAAAGTCTTTGTTGTGGAGTCTGACAGCAGTGGGGAGGAAAGACCTGCGAAATCTCTCCGTCCCACACCGTGGGTGCCGCAGTCTCCCACTGAAGGAGCTGCTCAGTGCTGTCACAGTCTCATGCATGGGGTGGGAGATGTTGTCCAGCAGGGATGCAGATTTTTCTGTTTCACATCAATGATGCAAACTGTCCCTTTCAACTGAATCCCAAACATGCTCTATTGAACTGAGATGTGGTTACTGTGGAGGCCATCTGAGTAAAGCGAACTCACTGTCATGTTCAGAGAAGCAGTTTGAGTTTGATTTGAGTTTTGTGGAATGGCGCGTTCAGAGACAGAGACCAGTCAGTCACTTGAAAGTTTCTCTTTTTGGAGGATTCATTGTAAACCCTCGAGATAATTGTGGGGGAAGATCAGTTGATCAGCAGTTTCTGAAATTCTCAGGCCAGCCTTCCTGTCACCAACAACCATGCCACCCTTAGAGGTATTTAAATGATCTTTCTTCCCCATTCTGATAATCAGTTAAAGTTCAGCAGGTCATCTTGATCATGTCTACATCACTAAATGCATTTAGTTGCTACCATATAATTAGCTATTCTGGATACACTGTATTTTTGGGACATTTTTTACATTTTCATGCTAATTCTGCTACTGCTATAAAGGACCTGAAAAAAAAAATCACTGCTGATGATTACTTAGTTAAAAAGTAGTTTAGAAAGTAGCACATGAAAAAGTTAGGGGATTGCACAATGAGATGAGAGTAACTCAAAAGAGAAAAAAAAGCAAATGTGAAAATATTGCTACAAAAGTTAAAGAAAGTTGGAAGAAAATTAGAAGTCCAGAAAGCAGTGGGAGTCTGAAGAGTCTAACAGAGACGAGAATATTTAAATATCCAAACCAGTCCAAAAGGCAGCAGGTGGGCACAGATAGCGTTGGTGCAGTGTGAGTTCAGGGTAAAAAAGAACTCGTCTGTTATGAAAACAGAAGCGCTTTAAAGGAGCACTGGTGGGAAGGCATTGGTGAAAAAACAGAGCCGATTTCAGCTGAATGATCCAGTCTTGATGAAGATGAGAATATGTGCGCTGAATAATCGTATGTAGGCCGGGGTTGTAAGTCATGCAGTTGAAGTAAAATGCAATTTACTTCAACTCACACCTTCATGCCGTTTCTATGTAAACACTGGTGCTTAATTGTGTTATTTAAGTTTCCTAGAAAATGTCAGCAAAGCTAGACAACATGACATTTTTAGGATTTAATTCTGATGACTGAAATGTTCAGAAAGGTGATGACTAAGTTAACTGAGAAAATGTTCTTTAGTTGCAATCCTACTCATATTGGCTGAAAGTTGAAGAGTGAGTTTAAAAAAAACAAGAACGGTGGTATGAGAAATAAGGTGAGAAAGTTTGTTGTCGAGATGATCTTACTTGTGTAAAACTGGCGGCCTCCTCCTGCTCATCTGTTTCAGTGATCTTTTATTATTGAATAGATTTGCATTGATTACAGCACTTTTCTGGTATAATGACCAAAATGCTCTACACAACAAGAGCTTGATTTCACATCTATATTGATTCCACACTACATCCGTACCTATGGCCAGTTTAGATTCTGTAATTAAACTATGAAAGGTAGTTGGAGGAAACCACATAGGTGCAGGGAGAGCATGTAAACTCCACACAGAAAGACGCCAGCTAACTGTGAGACAACAGTAACAACCATGGCACCGTGTAGTGGTCATGCATCAGTGCATCAATTCATCCACCCAGTTTTGCATTCCTAGTGATCCCCCCCCCCCGCAACTTCTTTTTTGCTTCATTTATCAGAAGCACAAGATCCTTAAAGTCCACCCGATTTTTCATTGGATTCCCTCTAAGGATGCTCTGTGCTTTTTATCCTGCCTGGCTAATTTCTTTTTTTCTTCCTATGTTTTTGCTTTTTGAAGGCGTCTCCCTTTTGTTTTCACTTCCTTTGCCTCTTATGAAATAAATCCAGGGAGGTGGACTGGTCTGAGTGGTCGGCAGAGTAGATCTTCCTCTCATCTCTAGAGACGGGGCCCGCTGAGACCTCAGACATCTGCTTCACTGATGATAGTTACTGACTTCAATTTTCTGAGAGTGAATCTTTAGAGATTTTGTCTTCCTGTTAGATAAGAAAAAAACAGTAAAAAGTGCTTCTTGTAAAACTGCTAAAAACAAAACATGACCTCAGGAAGAACACACTGAGAATATGAGACCATTCTTATTTAATTGTAATATTTAATATTGTTGCAAGACCAACACTTTAGATTTCTTATCTCATGACTAAACTAAATAAGCTACAGATAATCATTTATGTCCAAAATATATTCTTTTTTTTTTTTTTTTTTTACATTTCTGAGGAAGGTATAAGTTCAAGCCAGTTTCAAACTTATGACAGTTCTTCCTCTCTATCTGGCAGATGATCAGTGTGTCGAGGTTTGCAGAAATAGCACCCAAACACAGGACTCACAGACAGGCAAGAATAAACTAAAACCAACCTTTATTTGGCAGGAAACCAAATTACATAACACAAAGTCTGCAAATAGAAGCATAAACCACACTGGGGCTGAAGAGGAGACTGAAACTACATGTACACAAGATGTAATTAGGGAGAGTGGAAACACCTGGAGTAAAAAGACACAGCTGAAGTTTACTTAGAAAATGACAGGAAGGAAGTAAAAGTGGACACAAGACATAAAAGACCAGCAGATATCAAAATAAAACAGGAAGTAAGACGCAATAAAACAAGGGAACAGAATCACTAACTGAAAGGAAACTAACTGAAAACAAACTCCACAAAATCTTCAGTAACCAAAAACTAACAAGAACTAAAGACTCAACATACAAAGCAATATAGAGATCAACTTAATATTGATCAACTTTGGGTGCTAACAAAGAATAAAGAACTCATAAAGAACACAAACACAGATGGTCAAACGACCTTTGAGCTCACAAAAAACTAAAACAACCGGGTCAGAGACCAAGGGACCATGACATGTTGGACGGAGACATTTGGATGCACCTTTGAAGAGCTGTGTTTGTTTTGTTTACTGTCTCATGCAAGAAAATGACAGGAGTCAAAAATAAAGCACAAACTATAAATGGATTCGTTTTACAAGAAGACTACCACACAGACACTTCTTAACCTGCCAGAATGTGACAGATGCTGGAATTAGAGTTGCATTTAAAAAAGATATATACAAATGAATAAAACTATAGCTATGTTGAGCATGTAGACTCACTAGAAAATGTGACACAAACCAGCACGTTTTGTAACCTAGCTTCCCACTTTACAGAGCTATCCCTTTGAAACAGGCTTGAACACAAATTTTGCTGTAGATTTGTGTTTGTTTGTGGCTTTGCAAACGTGTGTTCCCTGTCTATGGCTCTATATCTCTACTGGTGTGTTTATTCAAAGATCATAATAATGCCAGAGAGTATGTTCTTTCAAAACAGAAGTTGTCTCTCGGCAAATGACGCAAGCCTATTTTTACACTCAGCGAAGACGGATGTGATTTCTGCCTTCTGCATCAAGCTTCCTATTTGCGCCCATCTGTGTTAGCTAGTTAACCTTCAGGTGCAGTGGAGTTGCACTGGTGTGTTTGGCATTAGAATGGGGTGCAGAGCAACAACTAGACGGGCCAAAATTATATTGAGAACTTACAGAGATATACAGTGATTCACATTTGTGAATGGCACAGTTTGGCTCATGATTGTCTTTCAGGTGAAGTTTGCTGCTTAAAACTCCTACCTGTGAGTTTTAGGGGCAGGGAAACTATACAGTGTCTGTGCTGACATTTACTTTAATGATTTTATGCAATGTCAGAAGTTAAATTTTGGAACTGTTTCTTGTTTAATGGGTTTTAAACAAGCTCATCCTTGAAGCTTGGTATAATACAGAAATATTTTATTGCAAATTTTGACTGCTTGTCATGGAAATGCTCTTTGAGGTACAGCGGGGAGCACTTAAGTGTGATTGTTTGGTTTGAGAGAAAGAGATAGAATGAAGGAGAGGCAGACATAGAGAGCCCTATTGGCATTATTTCCCTCTAATCCTCTTTGTGCTACACCTGGCTGGCATATTAATGATGGCGAAATGACCTAGATTTCTTTCTAAGCACATTCATACTCAAAAACACAAAAACAGGATGATTCAGTTGGTTGAATTTTATTTTGTGTGATTTTCTGTCAGCACTGAATTCCCGGAAAGCCCCAAGATACACATTCACTCTTGATAAAAGATGGACTCTAAGACTAAAAAAGTCACTCCGGTTTCAGCTGTCTGAGCTTCTTCAGTGGCTACATAATGAAAGCAGTTGGTACTTTTAAAAAGAAGCTACGATATTCAGCACATCAAAGATCACATTGACGATGTCCTTTGATATTGCGTGCCCTCTCCTCAGATAAACTGTTCACGACTAAGAACACTGAAGAATCCACACTTTGATACATTCACCGCTAACGTAACACTGACAGCAGAGCTATTTTTACAGTTTCTGTATTTAGATTCTTCACTTGTTCACATGGGATTGTAGCTTGCTCTTTAATTCACTGCAGCAGTGCTCCACAACTGACAAAAATCTTTGTGGAAAGATAGAGGGTGGACTTGTGTGGGCGTTTAGGTCTATTTAACTTTTCGCAGAAGCAATCAGAGAGAACACTGCTGTTGCTGCTTAATATGGCAACAGCTCTATCTATGTGAAGGCCCCTCTGAGCCGCACATCTCTGGAGACAACTCATTTGGAGACAACGGTATTTGGATGGCTGCAGAAGACAGCTGCAGAGTGCTTGCGTCCATCTTCTGTGCAGCGACTCAATGTAAAAATGAAAGTCGAGTTCTAAAAGTTTTAAATGACAGCTTTTCCATTATTTTGCATTTATATTCTGAGGGCACACATCTGTTTCTGTGCATCTGTTGTTAAGGAAGATTCAATATTTATCAAAGTGATATAAATAAATGAATAATCAAAGCTGAACTGAAATATAGAAAACAATTTTTCACTCAAATATTTTGCTCAAAGGATTTTGATCTCCTGTTTCCTCCTCATCCTTTCACTTGACCTCTCCTCATACCCTGTTTCCTCTTTTACTCATCTATAAACATGGAAGAATGTTATTCCCTCCACCTCCCTCTCCGGAAATAAATTCAATAGGACACAGAGGAGCAGAAAGAAATGCCAATCCGCACCTGTTTTGGGGGGGAAGAAGCTGAGGCACAGAGGGCAGCCAGAACTGATCCGGAGGGATGCAGGAGGCAAAACCTCTTAATCCCTGTGACATTTTAGCTTAGACCTCTCATCAAAGCCTGTGGGCTGCTGTGCTGCCCAGGAAAAAACGAAGGTTGGAGGACAGCGAGGCGGGGTGTTTGTGAGAGACTGAAGGAGATGAAGGTTGAAGGACGGGTGGACAGACAGACAGACAGACAGGCAGGCCGACAGATGGGCGGAGACAGTCAAAGATAGACAAGCAGATGTTGGGTGAGTGCGAGGAAAGAAATTCCTAAAAAGCTGCAGTTCTTGATTTAGTAGAATTGCTGATTAAAACTATGGCACCCTTGACAAAGAGGCTGGTTTCTCCTCATTTGCTCGTCTGCGTCACGTTTTCTTTGTTCAATTTGCAAACATCATCATATTCTGAGATAATGCCCTCTGCATACTAAACTCCTGGTGATGTTGTACCCTGTGGTTCAGTTTTCTCTAACTTCAGTGCTAAATTAGTGCCTCACAGCCTACTGGGCCTTGACTCTTCCCCATGGGCATGGTTTCTGCAATACCGTACAAAACAGCAGCATACCTACCTCTATCTGTCCCCACCTTGAACATACCCTCTCTGTCCATATCATTGCACTGCACACCAGCTCATCTGCCTCCAGGATTCATGGAGATCCCTGCAGGGTGGGACTGGGTGCCAAATGTTCCTGCAGAAGTAAAATCACTGCAAGTTAAATTCAAAACAGAAATCACAAACGTGAAACTTGACCAACTGCATGTTTCAGATTATTTTAAACCGTTTACTAAGCCAGTCTACACCTTCTTCTTTGTGTTAGTCATCACTAAATGAAGCTGCATGTGCTGTATGACAATTTGTTCACTTTTATTATGTGTTAAAAGAGTGACGGTCCCTTGCTGCTCATTGGACGCTTGCCTGATCTTGGATGAAAAAGAAAGAACGGAAGAACAGACAAACAGGGGATTATAGCACAAAAGAGACCGGTTTTTACTTCAAGCCTCACAAAAATGAGTCAGATGATCAAATGTAATGAAGAATGTCCCTCAGAAGGCCTATGATAATCTCCTGCATCCAAATGGGAAAAGGGAAAAAAAAGAAGTACAGGAAACTACTTGATTACATACTTCGGGTGACTTTCAAACCCCGTGTGTGCGCGTGATGAAATACCTTCAATGTTCACTGCAACAGTCCAAGCAAGGTGAACGCTGTGAAGTTTTTGTTTCAGCGTGAATGATGTCTGACTGGGGTCATTCACTCATTTCAATACGGCCCAGGTGAATACCTAAGCATTTCATTTACGCTCAGTGTTTGCTCTGAAGATTACATTATTAATCCACAGAGACAGGGGATTATGGTTTGTGATCCAACTGATTCAGAAGGGACAGTCAGGACAAACTAAATTGAGGTCATAATATTATAGGACAGGTTTTGTGTCCTTTGATCTCTATCTAGATTCATAATGGCATCAGTGTCTTACTATAGCTGCAGCTGTTTGACTGGAACTATATCTTGCTGGGAATAAACAACATGTTTAATGTATTCTGTCATTCAAAAGGGCGACTTGTTCTCTAGAGGTTTATGCGAGATTCCTTTTATTTCATATATCACATGTGTACACACCTTGTTCTTTCACACCCATAGATATTGTCACTTAGACATCTTCTGCAGGCTGTGTGGGTGTGAGCAGACCGACAGCTCCCCCAACCCTTTCTTTGATATCACCTGCCAGAGTGAGACGATTTTATACCTTTTTATCATTCCCACCATCCCAGTGCCATGCTACCTCAACATGGTATGTACTGTAGGAAATAATCACTATAGCAGAAGAAGCTACTTTTAGCTGCTGCCTTATTCACAAGGGTTTGCCACAGCAGGTAGCTCCACATATTTGATTTGCCAGATTTTTTTTTTTTTTACACCCTTTCTGATACAACCCCCAAGGGATTTGTGTCTACTCCCACAGCTGAACTGGGGATCTTTTGCTTGATAGGTATATGTGTAACTCACTACACTATGGAGCCACTAAATAATGAACACAGTATTGTGTTTAAGTCTAGCAGTGGACTTACCCATTTTGTGACTTAAACTTAACAAAAAGACAGCAAGATGCTTTGTTTTCAGTTTGGTTTAGTTTCCAGAAAGAGTTTTGTTATTGCAGTTTAGATTTTCTTTTCATTTATGAGTTATAGTTTTGATTTAATGGATGTTTTCATTTTTCTTTGTTTTAACCCCCCCCCACAAGAGCAGTATTTAAAAGTTTCTGAGGTATTAAAAGACAAAAACACCTTTCTGAAGGCAGCTGAGTCCCAGCCACCAGTACGTATATACACCAAAGCCTCCTCATGCCAGTTGTGTTGACCAAATTGACAAAGACCAAAACTATAGAACGAGGGTGCCAAAGGTAAGGCCAGGGTCTAGAATCGGCCCAGCAAAGACTCCAATCCGATCCACTGGAAAGCTGAAAAATGTGAAGGAGGACATAAATATTTGTTTTTAAATAACGTTTTGCGACTTTTCCTGCTGATAAAGACCTCATGGCTATTCAGGCTAAACCAAAGGAATTAAGTAACAGATAAACAATGAAATGACAATCATGTTCCTGTTTCTCACCACCTACAGAAATTTTGGTTTAAAAAAACATTTTGTGTGAATTAACATAAACGTATATTTTATAAATACAGAGAGTCTGGGCGTCGAGCTACCAGAACTTTTCTGTAATTTTACACACTTATCATCCAGAAAAACTGAAACATGCTGTTGAAGTTGCACTTCTGTGTCTTATTTTAAAACACTTAAGGGACGTAATGTGTAGTTAAACATCTTTATGCTGACATAAAGGGGAAATGTACTCATTTGGCCCACTTAAGAACAGTGTGGGCCGTATGTGCCCCACGGTGTAAAATTAGTTTGACATCTCTGCTATAGAATTTCTTCTTCTTTTTGTGCACATTTTCCTTTCATACTGACTTTTTAAGTACACATAATGTTTTGAACTATTTTTAGCTCAACTGCAAAAATATTCCTCTGTCTCCAATTAGTTTATTGTGAAAACATCTATAAAACTTTGTATTTTTCTTCACTTACCCTTTTATTTCATTTCAGGATTTTGTTTTTAGTTCACTTTAGGTTAAGCTTTTCTCCAAAGTGGCTTTGTGTGTAACTGTTTAGATTTAGTTAAGTTTTTATTAGTTTCAGGTTTAGTTTGAGTCTTTTTAAATGTTGTCAGAGGGAAGATTTAGGGAAATCACAATATGCATTACAATGCAAACACAACAGTTTTTAAGGGCAGTCAACTCCAGACAGCCTAATAAATGTACACCAAAGCCTCCCTGGAGCAGGTTATGCTGACAAATTCTACCACAATGATTAAAACTTGAAATTTGAATTCATTGGGCAGGGCCTGCTGTAATAAAAGAACCTCTGAGCACTTTTATTAAGGAAATCTGTAGCTAAACTATTAAATACGACACACAAAAGTATGCACCATGGACTCATAAGATATAAATAACTAGCAGCCCCTCACAGCAACAACAAGTCATGAAACTTTTCACACATATGCAATCGTTTCTTTTATTTTTTATTTTTTAAATTAGTGTTACGTTCATTATGGTTTCTTTTTATCGTTGACCACTGGGGGGCAGTCAAGCGTGCGTCCTGACTGGTCTACAGGGTGTCGCCACACAGCTCACACACAAAGGCTGTCTAGATAATTTGTAAAGATGGATCACAAGGTTTCCAGCCTCGTAATGACATGACTGAAGTATTTAGTAATTTTCTCACTTCCGCTTCAAGTATTAGGCTTACGATTAATGTTTTAAATCGTAATTCCGACCAAATCATCTTTCTTTGAAACAACTGGGACGTTGTTTCATTTTAGTTTGGCAAACAAATGAAATTTATCTCCAGCCGAGGAATTAAAATGTGTGCTGTAATCAGAAAAATATGCAATGAGTGTTACTGAAACTAATTGATTTAGAAATACATTTTTGAAGGAATTAACAAACCCAACACCAAAATTAGAATAAAATGTGATTTCCTCCCTTTTTCGGTGTACAGTGGTTTAATTAATCTTCCAAAGGCCATTTGAGCGGTTTCATTTGTCGAGTTATTTCTTCATTTCCTGAAAAGCGACTAATCATTGCTCATCTAATTAACATGGGTCCTTGAATTCGGGGGGGATATGGTAAAACAGGAACGGTGAACAAGTTTCAGGATGTGCGTTCAGCTATTGGATGCTGGATCGTGTGAGTGCCAAGCAACGGCGAAGGCGAACAAGTAGACCCGCCTCCTCTGAGCCCATGGCGTATTTGTAATTGGACGCCGGACTTGTCATTCCTCGTCCTCTCACGTTAGGTTGCTCTGCACCGTAAGATGTTCAATTGATGGGCGTACTGAGCTGTGCAGGGACTGGAGATACCCTCCTTCATTGTAGCAAAACAAAACCATGTTCTCTCCCGGTTATTCCTCAGCTTGTTGCTGGGCTCTCCGCGACACCCTTCCTGGACCTCAGCTGGTTTTTATTATTTTTTTTTACTCCCAGTGCTCGTTGACACGCAGGTCTGATGATGCTGTTGCGGCGTTTTAATGGGAAAAAAAGCTCATGAGAGAAAAAACAACACAAGGTAGTGCATCCCAGCAGTGCCACGTATTGTGCTTATTTGTTTAATTCTGGTGAGGTGCTCGCTTGCTTGTGGTCTTTCTTGTTAATTGTGCAGTCGGACAGTGCTGCTAGCCTACTTTGGGAGAATGAGGTAAAAAAAAATGCACCTGCCGTGAAGACAACGGAGAAACCGGAGCACATGGGCATCTCTTCCCCGGACCTCAAATTATTGCACAGTCGCTTTTGAGTAACCCACCTTTGTTACGCCGCCATGGAGCAGTTTTTTTATCTGCATCTCGTAATATTTACTCGTCGCTGGGCTTTAAACCCACCCGAGTACGAGGATGACAGCTGATCGCCCCTCCTCTCCCCGGACTTCAATAAAAACGCGCTCCAGCTGAACGCGCTGCCATCGATTGGAAGCCAGGCTCTCTGTGTGCGCTGTGTTTAACAATAGATGGAGCGCGGAGGGTTGTGACATTTGGCCGATTGCCACCCTGACCTTTCCCCCCCTTCCTAGTCCAGTTACCTCCAGGTTTCTCTGGCAGTAGCCCGCGTTTCACTGACGGCCACTTCACTCATTTGTGCTCGGCGGTAAAAAGATTACATGACCCACCTGCAGAAATGCTAAGTGCGAGCACATCTCCTCTCGGAAACTACACTTCTCCTCTTACTCTTTGATACTTTGCGCTAAAGCCGTGGTCGTGGATGATCCTCGAGTAGCCGATAAAACCGTCGTGGTGTCAGCATGGGCTTGAGCTTTAGGGGATTTGCGTAGATTATCGTCGGACTGCTATTTTATTCCCACGGTCGCAGAACTCAGCGGCTTTTGATCCGCAGTCCCTTTTTCCTCCGCTTCCCCTCGGACGCCTGTAAAACTCCAGCAGGGAAGCCTGAACCCACGGTTTTCGTGTAGGGGAGGGGAGACAACGGACTGCATTCATAAACGATGACTGCCACGGAGGTGTTTGCTACCAGATCTGAGGATACAACGAGTTTGGCGCTGCTGGCACCCCGTGGATGTGGGAGGACGAGACGCGCATTGGGACTGTAGTTAACACTCGCAGGGATGCCGTCGCTGTGACTGGGAGAGGTAGTCCTTCAGCAGAGCCGCGAACAGCCCAGAAACACAACACAGCAGCGCCCGAACAGTCAGCAGCCTTCCGGACTCGTTTTAACCATCTACCGGGCGCCTACCGGAGGATGTTTCAGCGAGGATGCTGCGCTTCCCCGTGAAGAAGATCCGGAAGCAGTTCAAGCTCCTGCTGCTGCTGGTACTGCTCACCTCGGCGGTTTGGTTCACTTACCTGCACATCAACCAGGGCAAGACTATCAAACTACACTTCAACTACGGAAAAGGTAGATTTTGTTAAGAGAAAACTGTCTGTTCGTTTCATGCGTCAAAGTTTTCTAGGAGGAGTACCGGAAACAAACATTTAACAATCATTTTATGAAAACTGTTTTAATCATTAACTAAAGTAACATTGCTATAAAGTTAACACCTAGAATAGAGCTCCTGTAGGATGGGTAGGAAAAGTAAGATTTTAATGCCATACAGTCTCTAAACAGTTACATAGTTGTAGCTCAGATGTTTTCATGAAACAACCGCTCTTCTGGCTTTGACACATTGCTCTCCTTTGTTTGCTGTGATGGGTATAACCTGATATACTACAACAAGTAACACTCTCACGGAGAGAGTGAGAGCATGTCTTATAAATTAGCCAGAGCTTTTTTTTCTTTCTGTAGGCTAAGAAAAGAGCACCTGTTTATCTGTCCAGGTCCAAAGTCAGGCCCTCACCTTCAACATCAATAATCAAAGTGGTGCTTGTGAAGGTGGCTTCAGAGGTCACAGCAACGCCTGAAAAATATTAGAAGGTGGGCAGTGCAGTGAGAGGCACATTTCCACCTGCTGCTGTTGTGCTTCTTATTACCAAGGCTTGATTGCGTTTATCCACAGTGCACAGCAGTAGCGGCTGGCTGTAACAGTAGATGATGCTGAGCATTACAGGAATGGCTGATGATAAAAAGTACTGGAACTAATACACCACCGGTGAGCCTACTTCAGATTTAACGCTGGGTGCTGGTGTGCCTGTATCTCTTGCAGCTGTCTGTGTAAAGTGATATGCAATAATTATGATGTCCTTGAAACAGTGGGCACCGTCCGTGCACATGCACACATGGGTGACTGACATACAAGGATCATTCCATTGTGTCTGATCTCAGTGCTGGGGTTTTCCCAGTGACAGACCAGATATAGTTTTGTGATCATGAGAATCCTGAATCATATGGAGGGCTGGAGACTGCCCAATATCATTTATTTACTGCTGCTAAGTTAGTTGTAAAGTTGTGTCAGGGTTTTGAGTGTAAATGCCCAGCAAAGTATTCCTACACTGACTCTTTTATGAAGCAAATATTATTGTACTCTGCAGGTATACAGCAGATCACTCGAGGAATAAAAAAAATGCATATTAAACTGCTGTTTTCACAAAGGTTACATTTATTGCAAATTTTCACGCTCATGATTTTGTATCCATAACCTGTGTTCACATATATGGAAGCTCTTCACTACCTGCGATTTATTTATTTATTTTTGCTATTGCTGCAGTGTCGTTCCCGAATTTGCGTTAATTAGCCCAAGAGCATGACAGTTGCTTTCATTGAGTGAAATCACGGACCTCAGCACACACAGATATTTTCAATATACTTATGCTCATCTTTTTAAGGGTTCCTTTAATAAACTGCCTTTGTGACGTGTCTGCTGCGGCTGTCTGGTGAGGAAGGAAGCTGTTATGCTTGCAGTGCCGGTCTATGTGTCTAATTGACTGTCTTCCTTTTTAGTAGGCATCTGAGCAGGTCAACTTACTTAACCTCTTATGAATAACATGTCCCTTCTCGCACTAAGGGTTTCTAAGTGAGATGTAGCCATTACTGGAAATGGGGCTCTATGAAGTGTGTAAATATTCATATTGGGCTGCCAGTTTTTTCTTTTTTTCCTACACAATCTTCAATTGATTCTTAGCAGTGGGGTGGGGCAGGTAAAATTAATGGAATTTCATTTTCGGCCTGATTCCGACATTATTTCGATATGAAGTGACACTGTCAAATTTCCATTCTGGTCGTCTGTATTTTGGAGGAAATTAGATTTATCTTGACCCAATCTTCTCCTTCTTTTTTTTTTTTTCTTGTTCATTCTTCGTCATCCACTAGATGAAGTGTTACTGCCTGATGACCAGCAGGGCTTTGAGAAACAGAAGCATGAAGAGCCCAGCTGAGGCCATTCCAGCTTAATTGTGACTAATGTTGTGAGAAGCTGTATTCCGATAGTTTCTCAAAAAAGCAGAAAAGTGAGAATCCAGTTTGAACATGGAAACAGAAAGGATGAACTCTGTCTGATGAGAGTCTTTGTGCTGCAGAGAAAGAAAAGTGCTCTCAGTGGGTACTGATGGCCTTGAGCAAGATTCTGTTTTGGTTTTACCCAGCGACTTACCTTTTGCGTGGCATAAGTAAACCAAATTATTCGAACGTTTGGATATTTTATCTGAGCTGTTTTTCACTGGTCTACTTGGAGTGAGATGCATTGTCACTTGTGGAAATGCGTTGTTTTCGTGCTGGAGGCAGGAGGTAGGACACGTGACGCCCACTTGCTCACTGGGAATTCACTGGAGTATTAACTGTGCTATTCACACATGGGCGCAGGACCTTGCGCAGGAGTGCTGGCATGTTAAAGACCAGCTCATGTTCAATCTGACCGCATCTGCATTAGAACTGTTATTAGGCCTCTTTGGTTCAGGATTGTCGTCATTCAGAGCACTAAGTCAGCCACAGCCGTGCTAAATTATTATACCACTAAATTATTAAATATAGGATCTGTGTGATAGACCAGTGGCAACAGGGCGATGGGCAGTCCACTTAGTTTTTTGTGATTTTAAAGCTTCTAAGGTGGAAGCATGAAGTGAACTATTGATTCTGTCACTATAAGCACATAGGACATGTAGCTTGTGAAGTGAGGGATAAAACATGAGTAGACTCTTTCTAGTTTTTTTCTGACCCTTTGGACTCTCTTTCAAAAAGGAACTGTTGGTCAAGAGGTTTTTTCTCATATCCCATTAGGGAATCTACAAACACAACAATCTTTATTTTCTATGTTTATAATAAGATGATTGACTATGATATACTGAATAGACCAGTCAAAGAAATATAATTTTATTTTAATGAAACATTTGTAAATATATGAGCGTTACTTAGGGCATTTAATGATATTTTCTTGAAAGCCATGCTAGCTGTTGCACCTATGATTATGACGAAAGCCAAAAGGTATAATTAAATAGTTTTATGACGGCACACTGGCCAGACTGGCCTTTATTTAATCTGAATTTTAATGAGGATGTGTTTTGGCAGGTAAATCAGCAGTGCATATTAGATGAGTGCCACATTTACCTAGCCACCCAGTCGTACAGCGGCCCCCCTGTTTTCCAGCTTCAACAGGTCCACTGGAATGGGCGAGAAGGCAAAGGGGGAAAGCTTGCTGCTGCATACAGCCCTCTATTGATTAACTGCGATTACACACGTGGCGGTTCATGCATGTGCATACACGCAGGCACCCCTCATATAAACACAGATGTGGTGCCTGTGTTTGTCGAACGGCACATAATCCAAACATACCTTTCCTTGCATCACTGTGGATAAAGAGGAAGTCGAAGAGGAGAAAATCTCAGGATTTTTAACAGCTTGACTGCTTGGTTGCCCATGGAGACAACATATGGGAAAGGCGCATGTGGTGCTTGGAGCTTATTTTATGAAGACAAGTGCATTCATAGGTTTCCAGGAAGCATGAATCTATTAAATATCTAGATGGAATTTGAAATTAAAACAGACACATCTTATAGATGCGTTGTCATAAAAATGTAATAAATCTTGAGGGGGGAAAAAACTAACCAAGTCTCATACATAATCACATTCAAGCATTCAGATGTAGTTGCAGTTGGGCATAAAGTTTGATTTAGCTTGTTGTTGTTGTATCTCGGCAGCAGCAGGCTCAGGTTGGCTCGCTGTCATGGTAACCATGCCCTCCGGTGTCACTTTTCCTAATTTTAGCTCTTGAGGTTCTTATGGTTGGTCACTCTTGTGCCAAACTGGTAACAGACACTGCTTTAACATGAAGGCCTGAAATCACCGAAAACAAAAAAATAAAGAAGTGACTAGATAAAAATATATCCAATTAAAACAACATTAAAGTAAACGTAGGCATTTATCAGTAATTTAAAATGTAAATGGTCCTTTGGAACAGTATTATTTGAAACTGTAGTGGGGTTTCACTTCTCTGTTGAGAGCCTCGGCTCAATCAAGCAGTAGTCGACACCTTAACACAAAAGGAATGACAGCGTCTTCATTTGTATAATGAGGTAAAATATGTAAATGTATAAAAAATTAGTAAATTAATAAATATATCTGCACTTTATAGAGACTTTGTGATCTATCAGGGTTTAAAATCTTAAACACATAGATAGCAGTTTTTTATTCATCATTTATTCATGTAGTGGTGAATATAATAATATATCTACCTTTTCAGCTTTCTAAATAATGCAGTTACCCACAGTGCCCACTTGCGCTTTGATAGTTGTTGGTAAAGAACCAAACAAACAGAGATATACACCCTCTGCTTAGTAAAAAGCAGTTATGGAGCTTTTTATAGTTTTATATCTTAGGTGTATTTTTTTTTAAGTTAAATTTAGTAGAGCCCAGCGAGAGCGCAGTGTGCAGGTCTGCATCAGGTGAATGGTTTGAGCATGTTGAAGTGAGGGACAGGTGTGAACCCAGCTGGGTAGTTGGGATTTTAGAGATTGCTTCCACTTTGGTATCTTGTTTCTTTGTGAAAGAGCTCGGGTACTTTTCATCAAAGTAAAATCTGAAAGCACTGAGTTATGAAATTGTAGCCGGACTACTGTTGCAATTTATATTCTCGCAGTCCCACACAGAACTGTTTCTGAAGGTATACAAGGACATGATTCAATTTCCAGGTGGATGTTTGCTGTGATCTGAAAATTGAAAATGGAATCTTAAAATGTTCCTGCCTCCGTTCACCGTTATTGAGAGATAATTAAATGTAACAATTAACATTGCGCATGAAACTGTCATTTAATTTGACATCTTATTCCATTTCAGCGGTTGAGTCATAAAACTATACTCGTGTGGCATCTGTTAGATTGCGTCTTGGGAGCTGGGGTGGTAACTGCCACAGGCTCAACCATGAATCTGCCCCACAGCTTATTTGTCCAACCCAGTAAATCTCTCTTTCTTTGGCTTATTCCGCAGCCAGGATAAACTGTTTCTGTAACAGCTCAGACCGCATCCTCGATGTGCTTCGGACGCGGTGGGATCTGCCTGTTAAAGGTGGAGACAAGAGAAGGATTAAGGGAGGGAAATGATACCCTACACCTTTGATACGTTCAGTACATGAATTTGATTACATTTCCTTTTGCACACACAGTCAGAATTTGTGTATTTCCTCAGTAACACTTTTGGCTTCCTCTTGCAATTCATTTTGCATTTTCTTTCTAATGCTAAAGCAATTGCACAGTGCTGCTGGACAGAATGTAAAACAGCTCAAAGATATTTCACACTCAGCATGTGTTACATTCACATGCCCACAGTGCATTTCATGACTCCTAAGTGTTGAATGTAAGATTTAACAGATGCGGATATAGAATTGAGAAATGAAAGAGGCCAGGTTGATAGGTCAGTAAAAAGCACTGGAAAAAACACAAGTCCAGAGTGTGTTAACCTCAGGGTTAATGAAATTTGTGTTGGCCTGCCTAACGAGCCACCATCAAGGTACCAGCTTTGCCCCATGTAGATGAGATCTCTGGCCCGCTGCCACAGCTTTGCCGCAGGAGATTTGTCTGTGTATGTGCGAGAGTAAGCGAGTGAAACAGAGAGATTTTGTGCAAAAGGGAGCAAGTGTGTATGTGTGATGTAGTCTGTTTTTTTTTTTTCTCTTTCTTTTTTTTCTTTTTGCGTGTGTGTTTTTGCATGTGTCTGTGAGTGCACACCTCCCCGCTCTCGCTGCCGTCTGCACTTTAGGCCCAGTGTTTAGCCGAGCAGAAGAGGAAGCAGCTGAATGATGGCACTGTCTGCCCACTGGCACGCTTGCTATGATTGGGGCGAGGTGGGGAGCGGGTTGGGGTGGGGTAAATTGGGGAGGAGCGACTGGGCAGAAGAAGGACACCCTTCTCATGCAACAGGTGGGACATGCAGCAGGATGCATCATGGGAGGATGTGGCTATGACTCATGACCGAAGCCATTTAGTGCTTATGGTGCACATTCATAATAATCTGCCTGTGCTTTCCGTGGAGCTCTGTATATACATCAGATTCGTGGCTCCTACCATTAGTCTGGCTCAAAGCTGGTAACTAGCTTTCTCGTCTGGGCCAACTCAGCACGGTGGAGAGCTACAGAAAGGGATCGGAAAGTTTCACCAATATCGCTTTATTCCTTTAGGAGGTGGCGAGCACAGCGTACAGCTGGATACTAACAGTTTACTCATAACGGGGCTGCTTAGACACACTAAAAGTAGCTACTTTTATTAGTGTGCTCTCACAGAGAGATGAGACTACCTACCGCTCACGCTAACTCATTCATCTACACATACATAACCACAAATACAAAAGAAAGGGGGTGGTCCCTCCCTTCCCCAAAACATTGGACCTATGCCACAAATACATTGCCAGTCAGGCTACCTTCTTAAAGAAAAGGCTTTTCCTGTAATATAGAGAAACCTATTCAGGTGTAGCTAGATTATACAGCGGGGGTATCTAATAATTCTCCAATCACATTGTTAAACAACGCCATTAAGATTTAATTAAGACCAATTTCCTCAGCAGAGACTCGTAAAAACCCACACAATTTGGACAATTTAATAGGACACAGCTGTGAGACACAGGGGAGGTGAGTTTGAGTCAGAATGAATTGGTGAGTTTAAGAAGTAAGAAACAGAGAGAGAAAAGAGCGAGAGCCAGAAAGACAGATGTCAGGTGGGAGTATCGACTGTAGACGATCGTGATCCCTGTCGTGATGGGATTTGTCAGTTTCCTCCATGCTCAGGTTTGGTTCCGCTTTTTACTCCCTACCTCTGCAAAAAGTATTTTCTTTCATGGGGTTTCTGTGCCGTGTTGGGGCTGTATCAGCTCTGGTGTTGCCTTACTGTAAGCGATCCGGACCTTGCAGGATTTCAATCAATCATCAAAGAGTGTGTGTCTGTGCGCTCCCTGCTGCTCAGAATGAGCTTTCTGTGGCGGTGGTTAATGGAAAAGGTCACCTCTCCCTGAGGCTGTGACGACTTGCAACAAAGGCAGGGAAGGGATCAGAGGAGAGAGATGGATAAACCTTGGAGATGGAAGAGACTGACTTTATGGAGACAAAGGTGTTGGTTGCATTGTAACGAGCTTTGAATGCTATTTTTTTTAAGCCCTGCAGAAAATTCCAGAAAATGGAAACACTTGATATAAAAGAGTAAATTAACTGAAGCTTGACTGTCCCTGTGTGCAACTCTCTTTGTAGTTTTCGCTTGTATTCCCTGTTTTCTTTTGAAAGCACTGGCATGCACATTTTTACTATTCATCATAAACTTATGAATATTTACAAGTCTGGGGAAGATCTGGAGGTGGGCTAGGAATTCATCAAATTTATGAAAGCTTCTCGGGTGAAGTGAGGGGGAGAGTCTGAGGTTTGCTTCACTCTGACATTTAAGGACTTTTCCCACCATTTAGATAACTATAAATCCCACATTTTATGTGTGGCTATATATTTAAAAGGATTAAAAAAAAAGTGGTGGTTATGATAAGGTTCCTCACTGCTCCACAGCTGGTCTGACGGAGATACCCTGCTGACAGCTTTCAAATATGATGCTTTTGTAGTTTTGTAACTTTTTGCTTAGTTAAGCTGAATTATAAAGGTTCCTCTTAAGGTTTTTTCCTTTTTACATTGTCATGTTTTATATCCGTCTCCCTCTATGTATAATTGTTTTTTTTTTGGTTACGTGTTGGAGTGCCAAAGGAGGCAGGAGATGAGAGCAAGAAAAAGAGAGAGGACGAGGGCTGCACTTTGTCATTCTTTTGTCTTTTGTCTCGAAGGCCTGCTGCCCAGCTTGATTCACAAAGCAGCTTGATGTGAGCCGCTTTGTGAAGGAGCGCGGCATCGCTCCCCGAGGCCTGTTAAACACTGTTCCCATTTTCCTATTGTGGCTGGTCATAAGGAAAGGTATTCAAGAGGAAAGGAAAGTTTCCAGTTTACTCTGGGGCTCTGTTTGTGTTTGCATAACTGTGCATGCTTGCTTTGAGTGGAGATCAGGCAGTGTGCACTGAATTTTAACATCCCTTCACTAACCGAGCTTTTTAATTTGCTGTCATGTAATGGCCAAAATTTATTTGAGTTTTTCCCTCTTTTCTGAGCCTCAGTTACACTAATCCTGCTGATTCAGCTGTATAAGAGGATAAAGCTCAAAGTCACGGAAGTTGGACGTTAACTTATGTTCTGAGATTCCTTTTCAAATCTTTTTTTTTTTATTCTTTTATTGACAAAGTTTGATTTTCAAGAGCTGCTCTTCTTCTAGCTGTATGCAAGAAGATATAAAGCACGCTGTCATGCTGAAAGCAGAGAAGCAAGAACATGGTAAACAAACTGAGCAGCTAGACGTTTTCTGCGCACACTCGACCGTTTATAGCAGTAATTTTTTTAAACAGTTATAAAAATGATCTTTCTTGAAGTAAGAATGTGTCAGAGTTTTAGAGGATTACATTTTTTTTTAAAGTAAGCCAGTGCAATACTCACCATGTTAGCTGAATTCAGTATACTTTTTCATATTGTTCTCCACACAAAAACCTTTCACGAGTGAATCTTTATAGCTTAAAAAAACTTCTCACTCAACATATCTTACTTGGATGTTTTGTAGTGTAATACAAAATTTAACCCTCCCCCCAACTCAAAAAAAACTAAATCAGGGAGGTAATATTTAACTGTCAAAGCTAGATTTTCTCCACCTTGGAACTGCATCCTTAATAGGCCACTTCTTTCACCTACGGCTTCAACCGATGTGAATTACCTGACCGAGTTTGGGCCAAGTTGTGTCTCTTCCATTAGATACCGAATGAGAAACTCACTCACTCTTAAATTTCAGCACCCACTGTATCAGGCAGTTTTCCCAGTATCCAACACGGTGAAGGCTGCAGCTGAAGGCACTACTATAAATTCCTTCCTCCAGGACAAAACGTCACGCCGAGCCTTCAATATCTAACTCGGCAGAATATCAATGCTAAGAGCCGTCTGGCTTGTTATCCGGAATTTTCCCTCTGCTAGCTCTAACAGTATAAAAGCAACAGCAACAAGACAAATGAAATCAAAGGATAGCAAAAGCATATAAAAGAAAGAGAACTTGAGTGCTAATTATCTTAAAATAATTTTTTATCGAAGCACACGTCTGAACAAAACATTTGTTCTCTTAGTGTTATTGCTCACTCGTAGGACGGTGCTCACTGGACAGCCTTAAAAGCTCATCTCACAGAGGTACATTGTACATCTTATGTCACCACGCTTTCTTCCACCTCCTCCTCCACCCTCTTATCTGCCATTTCCCTCCTGCTTTTACTCTTCATTTTCTTCTTGCTTCTCTTTCACTTCTGTCCTCTGTGGGAAAGCAAAAAAAAAAAAAAAAAATGACACATGCATCTCCACTCCCTGTTTTTACATCCATTTTTACATTTGCAAATGAGACGTGGGACAAATGCTAGCTTTCCATCCAGGTGCATTTGACATGGAGATTCACCTTCTTCAGCAGAGCAGAATGATTCAACTCTATTATCTCTCTGTCAAACAGGCTGCTGCTACCTGCCCCGCCGGTGGAAATGAGGTATTTTTACATTTGTTGGGGAGGACAGGAGAACTGGCAATGAGCCGATGGGTATAATGCATTGGTCTAGCACTTTTTTTTTTTCTTCAGATCACGTGATCTTGTTCTAGATCACAAAGAAGAAGGAGAAAGCAGTCAAGGCCATGTATATGTTTAGTGCTGGAGGATATATAGCAATATTTCTAATGTGCTGCATTTAATGTGGGTCTGGCAAGTAGATGGATAGATCTGTTTGCATATTGTGTGTGTATACACTTGTACACTTGCATATAACAAGACGGATGGTTTCTTAATTCAAAGCAGATTGTGTCTTTGTTTGTGGAATTATTTGGCATTTTGCTCAGAGTGATGCAGAGTTCACGCTTTATTGCGCCGTGCATTAGAAATCATTCAGTCCATACAAATAAATGCGTGGCTCCTGGCTCACCTCTCTCCAAAATAAAAACAATAGTAACTAGCAAGAGAAATTATATGCATGTATAAAACTGCTAAAAGGGCATTTAAAGTAAAAACAACAGTGACATTAAAATATGCAGTAGATGTTAATATATGCACTTTGTCATGTTAGAGCGTGGCCTATACATCAGGATATATGATTAAATTTTCATTAAAAAAAAAAAGGCTGTGTGACTTACTAAAGGTCACACTTTTAATCTGAGCAATAACAATCATGTCCTGTTCAAAAGCTTAGTAAATGTGGCCGGCGAAGACGAAAATAAATAAACGAGCCCGCTGTCATGATGACTGTTGTCACACTCTTCAGGGGTTGCCCTCTTATAATATAATATCGTTGTGCACTCGGCAGCAAAGCGTGACTAACTGCTTTTGTCTCCCTTAGACCAGAGTGTGGATGTCAGCGTTCCACTTTAGAAATAAACCAGTTTGCAGCTGGAAGAATATTCCCGCGCAATCTCCAGACATCTCTGTTGTTTTCAGCTTAATAGAATCGAGTATAATCATGAGCGACAACAAAGCGTACTCGTGTAACTCGCAGATATTTTTTGAAAAAAGAATTTTAAACGGCAAAATAATTACTATTACATTGACTGTTAATTGTGTTTGTCGAGTCATTTTGCAGCTTGTCACACATGAACAAAAGCTTTTATCAGACTTTTTGTTATTATTTTTTAAAAAATTTTTGTTAAAACTGCTAAGCTGTAGGCAAAAACTGTGTCAACGCCTCTTCCAGAGCCAGTGTCCTTGTCAGGAACTCAATTCCCAGCTTAGTGTCGATGGTTTTATGCATAACATTTTGCAGTTTTGTACCTCTGTGGATCTTTTTTGTATGCGCACGCCTGAGGGTAAATCTAGGAGACTTTTTGTTTGCAACAGTTTTCCATACCTATGCACTTAAAAAGCACATGTTAGTGATGGAAAAATTGAGTGTGGGATTTGACCCTTCTGCAAATAGGGTCAATGCAGCAGGATAACACACGTAGACCTTGTATTCTCCTCTCTATTGCCCTCTTATTTTTTTTTTCTTCTTTGCTTAGAATTGGAGGATTGCTGATTATATTGCCTCTCCACACTAATCTGCTTTCAGGCCGCACATTTGTAAGGTGAAACACACACTCTCACATAAATGTATTGAATCTGCACGCAAAGAAGAGTAATTTGTTTTTCTTTGAGTGCCCTTAAAACTAGCTGGTGCTCCGGGGGAGAAAAAAAATCATCCAATCAGCAGAGCGTCCTTGATGTTAAGCCGAGTCGTCACAGATTGAAGTGGATTCTGCTTGTTACCCTGATCAGACAGACATGCTCATTCAGGTGAAGGCTTCGCTCAGCTTGATTAGGTTATTGAAACGTTAAATAGTTTTTTACACTGCCAGAGCTGTTTGTACCTGTGGGAATCGCACAGTTTGGACCCTCAGTTCGGTCTGCTTTATGTGTGTTTGCTGTACACGTTGCTCTTTTGTATGTCTGAGTTCAAGCAGGCAGCTCTCTGCTGCTGTTTAGCTAGGTGCTGTGTATTGTGTATAATTTACTTCATGGTCCACGTTGTGATGTTTTAAAGGGGTTTGATGTATTATGCTTAGATTGAATGACCAGAAGATAAAAAGGATGATTCTTGTGTCCTCTTCATCATTCTGTGCCAGTGTTGGACTGCACTGCTGCTTCGGTGGCAAACACAAAGATTGGCACAAAAAGAGGGTTCTGGATTTGAATCCACGACTAGCTGGGGCCTTTTCGGTGTGGAATTTGCATGTGTGGGATCTCTCTGGGTACTCCAGTTTCCTCTCGCACTCATATATTTTAGGGTAATTGGTGATTCTAAATTGGCAGTAGGTGTGAATGTGAGCATGAATGGCTGTCTGTCTCTCAGCAGTAACCCTGCAAATAGACTTGCACCTTATTCAGTTTCAGTTATGCTTAGAGGTACAATCATTTCTTTTTTGAATTTATTTAACAGGAAAGAAATAACGTAGTACTCATAAATGTACATTAATTAATGGGTAATTATGTCTTCCAACAAACTGACATATTCTCAGAAATGCAAACTATTAAGTTTATGTAGCACTGGCTTGTGGAAGAGGTCATGTTGCCCTGCCAGCAGTCGTCATACAATCTTGGAGATTGACATCACCGTTCCACCTAATCCCGTTTTGTGTATGCAGCTAGAGACCACTGAGAGGCAGAGGGGAGGGTAACTCATAGGTGTTCAGTTGCCGTGGAGGCAAATTTTAATTTGTGTCTGCACCTTCAGACTCAGTCGACTGACATGGGTGAGGTCTTCCAAACTGTACCTTTAAAAACTAAAGCCTGGTTAACAAAAAGGTTTCTTTTCACACCATTTAAAAAAAAAAAGAAAATGTGAAGCCTGTGTGTCTCTTTCAGTTTCCCACAGTGTGGGTTTTCCACTTTGGGTTGGTCTTTCTGCAGGTGGTGGCCTTCCATCATTTCAATGTGCCAAGACATGCAGCTCTCTCACTCTGTCACCCTTCACCTCTTGCTGTCTGTGCTACAGTGAGAGAATGCTGCCTGTGTGCGATGCTTCCAGAGAAAGTAGCACCTGTGTCCTGCTGCAGGCTGCTTTCCCTCTGGGTTTGATATTATCCTTGTTGGTACCCACACACCCAGCCGCACTCATGTCCTCCGCTATATCCGTCCCCTTTATTCAAGCACTCTGTGCTCATTCATATGCTGCGGGGGATTCCTATTTTGCTGCCTTGATTCTATTCCTTCCGGGGTTGTGGGAGCCCGCACCTGTGGGGTACTACACACATACACACACACACACACACAGACATTTGTGGGTAGAATTTGCTTGTATGCCTCCTATTTAAACTGCAGGGAACCTAACTCTGGAAACATTCACATTTGCCCTCTCAGTTCCAGCTGCGAGGAAAATAGGTGCATGAGCTGTGGAGCGGGCAACGTGACAAGTAGAAAAAAGAGAATATTATCAGACTCGAGTTGCCAAGAGATTTCTTTTAAAAGAGGATCAATGTGAACTCTGCATATTTTACAAACCTACAGACCTGTTAAGCTACGTCAAACTAAGGTTTTATTCCATATCAAAGGGAATAAAATTGTTTCTCCGCCATAAAGCGAAGCTTTGCATGCTTTGTACTGTTAAGGTTGTCATAAATGGGTAGTGGAATCTGTGGACATCAGTGGAGAAAACTGGAAAAGTGCTGAACATGTGGGGAAAAAAAGGCATGTTGGCTTTCAATGTGCTGAAATTGGCATATAGAAGAGGTCCGTGTGCACTGAGTGAGCAAGTGTTTCTGTATGCTCACAGTATTATCTAAATGACAGTAAAGCCAAAGCTTGTATCAGCTTTCTACTGCTACATTTTCCTGTCAGCAGCTTGACTCACACAGCTACATGTGAGTCAGCTGACACCTCAGCCCAGTGAACAATGCACACTCGCACACAAAATACTGTCCTCACATCCACACATGGCAGTGGCAGTAGCCCAGCCACCCTTGGAAGATGAATGGACTGGACATTAGTTTAAAAGTCAACCTAAAAATGAAATCATCGTTCCACTCTCTGTCCACCATCCTACTAACACTATGTGGTTGTTTATACTTGACTGAGCATCTCTGGGAGTCTGGCCTCACAACCTCATCCTGTTAGCTCAGACAAGCTTGCAGCCCTCAGCAACTTCAGTGCTGTATTCAGGTCAGAGCAAAACACAAACCTCTCCCCTCTCAGATTTAAACACCCCAGTTATTTATAAGAATGACTTATTTTATTATTATGTAAGAAAAACAGAAATGTGTAAATTATGGTCAGGCAGCTGAATTGTGCCTGGGAAATCACACCGTCAGTTGTTGGTGTAAATAAATACACTTATGAATACATCACTATGGAGTTAAATCTCTTTTCAGAATAATAGAAATTTCTTTTTTTTATTCCTTGTCAACCCTTGTGCAAGAAAAAGAACAAAAAGACAGACACCCCTGCTTCTCTCTGTTTGCAGAAATCTGTTTTGCAGCCCTGGGGCTAAAAGGTCAAACATGAATACGGAGCAAGGAGTCAATCATTGGGGTGAAACTTTCATTTAGTCCAACTTGTAAACTCGTGAACTTCACTTGTTAAGGGAAACATGTCAGTTTGTGATGTTCGCGTCACTCCAGGAGTCATTCTGTGGAGTCAACTTTTCCTTCGCTCTGCCTCAGGTAGTCATCGCCTTCATTTTCCAAAATTACTTTCAGCAACTTGAAGAGAAACCAAGGTTTCTGTTCTGTATGGCTGTGGAGTAGAGTAGAAGATTGTTTCGGGGATTGAGAGAACAGAGCGTCGATACTAGGAGAGAGAGAGAAGAGGGTGAGAAGAGTAAGTAGCAGGTCAGTATTAGGTGAGTCTATTTTCCACTCAAAAATCTTTATAGCTATTTAAGACCTGGATTACTACCCGCCTGTGACCAGTGAACAATCAGAGCCAGAGCCTGTTTAACTTGCTATTCTCCCTGAATTTTTAAGAGCTCTGGGGAAGCCAGAGTAGTCTCTGCCTGCTGCCCCTCAGCTGACAACAAAGCCTTTGAAGTGACAGTGAGTATATGGGCTCAATGTACAATTTCACCTCTGAAGAATATGAAGCAATAATCTGGATGTAAACCTGAGCTGTCTGAAAAATCCAGCCGGTACCCTGGGAAAATTTTACTTCCTTTCTGCATTGCCCTCCCAGCAGAGACTCTTAAAAATGCTTTAATGTCCTGGTGAAACCAACCCCAGTATATTTTTATGCTTTTGCCAGTTGAGAAAAGTGACTGCAGGAAGGGAAGCGTCTTATAAAATAAAAGGTTCTGGTTACCTTGCATTATGACACATAAAGACATCTTCTCATTATGTCATCTTGTTCTCCACACAGATAGGCTGTGTGATTTTCTTGTCATGCTCTGTGGTTTGACCGCTTATTTGTGAGACAGAAGAAAAGTAAAGTACAGTTTCTAATGACACAAGAGCCACACACTTGTAGGATTAACTTTCTATTGACAAGAATATGTAAGCTTAAGCTGGTCAGTGTCTAATATCATAATTCCTGGAACAGGATGGTAAATACAAAATAAAATAAATAAGAAAATGACATGCAGTCGGATGTTTGCCGGTACCTGCAAAATTTCCTTTCAGTTGCTTTTTTCCTTAACGTTCTGGAACTTTTCTTTTAAATGTCTTTCCGTTTCTGTTTAATCTCTCCTGGCATTTCTGTAGTGTTTTCTCTTTAAGTGTCTTAAGATTTGCTAATTGAGAGTTAGGCTGATTGGGGTGTCAGAAGGCTTTAGGACCACATAGACACATCTAGCCTACAGTGCTTTGCTGATGCTGAATGGGTTTGCACACATGCAATCATGTGGTAACTAACATTTCCTTCGCGTCTGTCTGAGAGCTGAGATGTCAGGATATGTTTGTAGTCCACATAATTAGACAGCTGCGTCTGCGTGTGCCTACGAATGTTTCTGGGGTTAAAAGAGCTGTTTTTAATGACTACATTTTTTTGCATTCCCATCTACAAATTTCCTTTTGCATAGTTACTTTGGTACACATCAAAGGCAACAACAAAATCACAAACAACAACGCAGGCAACAAAATAAAAAGGGGAGCTCTGTCACTATGCTTTGTTATTGCTTTCCTATTATCAGTAAAACAGGCTGTTCATATACAGCACAGGGCATTCAATCATGAAGAAAAGTCAAAAACAAATTTCTCATGTATTACAGGAATCTCTTCTCCTGGCATTAATAAATCCCCCTAACATTCACAATTGAATATAAAAATTAAAGTGCTGTGAGGACGTGTTTGCACTCTTTCTGGGTTTTTTTCTGGATATTTGCAATGCTCATCAAACACTTTTTAATATTTGACAAAGATAGTCTGAGTAATGAGAAATTTGCAGTTTTCAAATGGTGATTTCATTTATTAACGGGGGGGAAAAAGCCATCCAAACCTACCTGACCCAAAGTGAAAAACCTGATAACTGCTGTGCCATCCTTGGCAGCAAGAACTGCTGTGATGACTGCAGTTGTGATAACTGACAGCAAGTCTTTCACATCAATGTGGAGGAATTTTCACCAACTCTTCTTTGCAGAATTGCTTTAATTCAGCCACACTGAGGATTTTCAAGCATGAAGGGCCTGTTTGAGGTCATGCCAAAGTATCTCAATTGGACTTTGACTTTGCTAAGCCATCCAAAGTGATCTGCTTTTAAAAAATAATAATTTGAGCTGTTCAAGGTGGACTTTGCCAGTGTTTTTGCAATCATTGTTCTGCGCCATAAACCCAAGTATGCTTCAGCTTCAGGGCAACTGATGGCTGAACATTCACCTTTAGGATTTTTTTTTTTTTCTTTTTTGGCAGAGAGCAAAATTAATTGTTCATAAATCACAGCAAATTGTCCAGGTCCTGAAGCAGCAAAGGAGCTGCAGACCACCACACTACCACCACCACATTTGAGTATTGGTGTATGGTATATGCTTGGTTTTAGACCTGATGTAACGGGACGCAAACCTTCCAGAAAGTTTAACTTTTGTCTCATTGGTGCATAGATGACTTTGAAGACTTCAAATCCGTATGTGGCCATGGCTTGTTCTTCGTACTTTGAAGACTTCAAAGTCATCAAGATGTTTTCTGGCAAATGTGAGATCAGTCATTGTGTTCTTTTTGGTCAGCAGTGGTTTTCTCTGTGGAACTCATGGATGCCGTTTTTGCCCACTCTTTCCTTTTTTTTAAAAAAATTTTGAAACATAAACTGACCTTAACTAAGGAGTGTGAGTTCTTTAGATGTTGTTCTCAGTTCTTTTAAGGCCCGAGTCCTTTATGCACTTTTGGAGTGATTTTGGTGGGCTGGGCACGCCAGAGAAGATTCAGCACTGTTACAGGTTTTCTCCATCTGTGGATAATGGCTCTTACTGTGATTCACTGGATTTTCAAAGATGTAGAAATGGCTTTGTAACCCTTTCTTGGCTGATATATGTCAATGCGTTTTCTTTGAACTCAGTGTTCCAAAATATGTGGTTACTCATGGTTAATTCATGAATTCAAGAGGGGGTGGGGGTCATTTTTTCACATAGGTCAGGTTGATTTGAATGCCTTTTTTTTTCTTAAAAGAAATATCCTCTTGAAAATTTACCTTTGTATTTACTGAGTATCTGTTTGATATTAAAATTTGTTTAATGATCTGAAACATGTAAGTGTAAGGAAGGGATAACTACTTTCTCACAGCACCGTATCTATTTTTTAAGTTTGTTGTATTTACATGTGTGAGCCCCACTCACTCATAAGTTCTCACTGTGGATCAGGAGTAAGGAAGAGATGAAAAACTAATGCTGAGTGATGCACTGAGTGTTTCTTCTTCAGTCACCTTTTTCACCTGCTATGTGTTTGTACACCTTTCTGCATTTAATTATCTGTTATTATTAATCTCTGACTCTCTTCCACAGTATGTCTTTCTCCTGTCTTTATCCACCCATCCCCAACCGCTCGCAGCAGATGGCCCCGCCCCTCCCTGAGCCTGGTTCTGCTGGAGGTTTTTTCCCGTTAAAAGGGAGTTTTTCCTACCCACTGTCGCCAAAGTGCTTGCTCATAGGGGGTCATATGATTGTTGGGGATTGTTTTCTTTGTATTATTGTAGGGTGTTTAGCTTACAATATGATGTGCCTTGAAGCAACTGTTGTTGTGATTTGGCACTATATAAATAAAATTGAATTGAAAATTAAATTAAAGTTTTAGATAATTTAAAAAAAATATGAATCCCAGCTATCACTGTGTTTGTACATGTAGTTGAATGAATAAAAGTTCAGTGAATTTGCTGCTTGATAAGCTTATCTAGCCTATAAAAGCATGATTTTTGTTGTTAAATAAACAGAGAAAGCTAAACAATAATACCATAGCATGCAATAGACATACCACACATTTCTTTCACTGTGAAATCATATTTTTCTCAAAATTAAAATTATTATTCATTATAATTTTTCATTTTGTTTTTCAGTGCTTTAGTTTTTGCACAAATATGTTATTTATTTTAATGGGTTTTTTTAAAGTCTGTTAAGCTGCTTTTTACTTAGACATATCAAATCGCCTTTTCTTCACCACCCCATAAAGCATCCATTTATTCTTTTTTACCAGCATGTTAGTGCAACAGCCGTTCTATTTCATTTTTTATTTCAAAAATATTAAAATTCTCCCTTCCAATATTCTCTCGAGCATCTGAGAGACAATATGGGGCTCAGTGAATTCCCGAACTCATAATCCAATTTCATAATTCACAATTCCCCTTTCCTACCCACTTGCCAAGGCGAGAGCAGCAGAAGCACAGAGGGGCATGCGCACTGACGTGTGGAACGTCAGTGACTGTGAGCAGAAGAGTCAGAGGTTTGTACAGCAGGCTGCTCTGACTGTGGCGTAAACTGCAGTGTAAAGAAAAAAAAATGTTTTCTTCAGGTGACGTTCTGGTAATTGGAGGTCCCTTATCTTCACTTCCGAAAATTCCAAAGTGACTGGTTGAAAGTCTTTTTCACTTTCTGTACGTGAAAAAGGTTTTCAGCCTCTGGCAGCGGTGTAGGCAGTCCTCTTTATTCTTTATTCACCTGCCGCTTTGAATGGCGTGAAAGAATGTGTACACTCTTACCGCATGGATAGGATTTCTAAAAGTTAACCTGATTCTCGCAAATTATCTCACCCACAGCATATTTGTTTGCAAGTGACTTTATCTCATTATTACCTTTTTTTTCTTTTTTTTTTTTTTTTGTGTGTGTGTGTGTGTGTGTGTGTGTGTGTGTGTGTGTGAGAGAGCATGTGCATTTGTAAGTGTTACAGCTCTTGCAACCAGCCTGGCCCTTGCTAAATCCGTATGTGGCCATGGCTTGTTCTTTGGCTCTGAACTTAAATGTCTTGGCGTCCATTCATGGGTACACAAGCGTGATATTGAATCACACAAAGAGAGAGCGGGCTCTGATTTCCCTGCAGGGTCTGCCCTCTGTGGCCCCTTGTCGCCACCCCTCCCCCAGCACATTGGGTGGCAGCGAAACACGGCATGGCCAGAAGATGGAAACTCTGATGATGTAATGGAGAACCACGGGCAGCACGATGACACAATAATTCTCTCATAGGGGTTTTATTGCCACCCACAACGGCATAGCCAGTGGGTTCTGAGTAGATGGTATTTATCCATCTGTCCATCTGTAGACAGATTTTGTCTCGATAATAGCATCCCAACTCTGCAGGATGTTGCCATACTGCAGGTCAATTTACCACTTCAGTGTTCTGGCTTTAATTTTTTCATGACCTGAATCTTGTGCCAAATGTTTGGTTTTTATTTATTTAAGGGCAGTTTTTACTAGTGGAGCTTTTATTCACTTTTTTATTGTGTGATATCATTTTAATATTTTGTTTTATACTGAGAAAATATTTAATCATATTTCTTTTTTTTTATATATATATCACAGATCCTCCTGACTGTACAATAAGCCACTTTAAGCTTATATCAAGTCCTGTTTATACCACCCAGCATGAATAACAGCACTTCAGAGGTGTGTAGTTGATATCAGAATGAGAGCTGAATACCACACTTGGTTTGATCTCAAGCTAGCCGTGCTTTTATTTAATATTAAAGCATCAATATCTATTTTTTTTCAGTAAGGTTTGATAAGTCATCATAATGCTGTAGACTTTAATAGATGGAAAGATTAATTGTAGCTTTCAGTTTCCAAAAATAAGAAGATGATGTTTGAATATCCCAGTTGAAAGTTATGTAGCATTGTAGACAAACGCTTACCAGTCAATACTTCCACCATATTATCCCAGTATGGGACTAATTAGCAGGCTGACCCATTGATTGGTATGTAGTGGTGTGCATTCTGGGTGACAAACTGACCTGCTTTTGTTTCATGTGTAGCATGATCTAGTTTATTGATCTAAAAGTAACAAAAGCTATGATATTTTCCGAGGACGTGTTTCCATATATTTTATCCATAAATATACTTATATGAAGTCCAGCTTGTTGTGTAGTCTTTGCCAGTAGAGTTCTGGTCCACTTTGAGGAGTTGAATCATAATCTGCCAGTGCCATGCTAGAAAAAGGATAAAGTCTTTAAAATTCTAGCACTTCAGCAGCTTCAGTATTTTGTACATCCAAGCTGAGAAGGCTGCATCTTGTGGTTCTGGTGCTGTTTCACTGACTTGTCAAGTCAATTAGCAACCCCCCATCATGAGAGGAAGGAGCTAACTGTCCTAGTGTCAGACTATACGTGCCAAGGTTTCTTTCATGCCATTGAGGAATCAATGGGGACTTGTTTCTGCATGTGGCACTTTTTTTCTTTCTTCGTTTTGTGTGGAGGTGGTGTGGAAATCGATGGCTTTTAACTCAGACGAACAGCAATTCAGATGGGAGCCAAGCGTTTAATGAAATCCTGCCCACCAGAGACACACTCGCCCAATTTGTCTGATGCACAAAAATGTGTGATCTTTAACAAGTAGATCTTCCAGATACATATTTTTAACCATACCCACCAACTATCCCATAAGTGCATTACCTTTGGTAGGATTCGTTGTGACATTGTAGCAAGTTGAACTGTTTCCCAGTTAGTGTCAACGTATAGCTATCTATAGGTGATGAGTCTGTGCCAAGCCAATTACTTAACCCTGACCCAGGGTGACAAGGAATCAGAGAAGCTCTGGACATAGTGGCTATATGTAGTTTTGAAAGAAAGCAGTGATCCAGCTCTAATGTGGGAGCTGGAAGCACCCTGGGCTCCAAGCTGAAGCTGGAAGGAAGCGGCGGAAAATGCAGGCACTATTGAATGTATACTGCTGGGACAAAAAAGCCCAGCCACACACAATGAAACACTGATAATATGATTACAGGGTCTAAAGTCTAGACTTGAGGCCTCAGGGACTTCATTCTGTCTCTGTATTTCTCTTTTTTCAACCTTTATCACATGTACTTTTTTACAAACTTATCGTCATGAGGGCCGATAGCATCTCTTTGTAATTTACTGAGAGGAGAGGGATACCCCAGAGACATCCATTCTTATTCACCTTTCACAAGAAAAACCTCTCAGAGGCCATGTCCAACCTAATGGGGATACTCTTTAAGTTTTATGAGTCTTTTCAGCTTGTATTTTAGAACTCACAATATGCCTGAGTGCCAAAACAATGGAAAATACCCCATGCTTTCTTCCTCCGTGAATTGAAAAGCTAGAAAATAGTACTGGTCTTGCATATTTTACATCGATATTTTTAATAAGTAATGAGGATAAAGCCATCCACTCATTTTTTTAACCCTTATCCAACTTCTGCAGTGTGGTTGGAGCTTTTCCCAGCTCTCATTAAGCAAGTGGACACCTGGACAGGTTAACCTAGAATAGGGAAACCGACAACCACATATATGATACACAGCCAGTTAGATTTAAAATCACTATTTAATCTAGTAGATGTGTATTTAGACTGTAGCAGAAAGTGAGTCAACTGCAATTGTGAAATTGTACAACTCCAGTTCCAAAAAGATGAGACCGTGTGTAAAATGTAAAAAAACAAATCTCATAAGCCCAGACTTTATTTACAATAAAACATGTCACATTTTTACATTTACTTATTTTTTACTATTTCATTAAAAACATTAGCTCATTTTAAATTTAAGAGCAGAGACGTATCAAAATTAGGATGAGGTCAACAAAAGGCTGGAAAAGTAAGTGGTACTAAACAGAGCAGGAGGAACATTTTGCTATTCATTAGATCAACTGGCAGAAACATGACTGCATATAAAAAGAGCATCTTATAGAGGCAGAATTTCTTGTCAAGATAAGCAGAGGATCACCAATCTGCATTTATAAAACTGTGAAAGAATTTTAGAATGTTTCTTAATGTAAGATTGTAAAGACTGTGAGTATCTCATCATCTATGGTACATAATGTTGTGGCAGGGTGTGGCTTGGGGCTCAGCTGCAGGGGAGGCTGAGACACACCGGAGCTCCATCAGCCAATTACGTCTCCCCTATAAAGGATGTGCCAGGACCTGAGGTGGTGTTGTGAGTTTGGGTGGCATCTGAAAAGCTGCGATAGAGTATTAGAGGATACAACAACCAAATAAAATGTTGTAAAGTGCGAACTATATGGTCGGGTCCGTCGTTCTGTCACAGTAGTGCCGAAACCCAGGATCGTGGCATGGCAGAACCATGACTGACCCAGACAGTGGAGGCGCTGGCCCCCATGGTGGCTGAGCAACCAAATAACTCAATACAGGTTAAAGCTCTATCATGCAGTGAAGAAGGCATGTATCAACATGATCAACAAATGCTGCAATGTTCTCTGGACCAAAGTTTAAAAAAACTCAGGCAAAGTGGAAAACTGTTCTGTGGCCAGACAAATCTAAATTTGAAATTTTGGGGGGGAAAACATGCCATGACGCCATGTCATCAGACCAAAGAGGAGAGGGACCATCCATCTGGTTTATCGGTTTTTAATGGTTATTACCCTTCAAAGCATAGGCATATAGGCACATGCTGAGGAGGGTGTAGTACCATTATCTTTCTAAATAACACCAATATTGTTGGACCTTTTTTCCTTTTTTTTTTTTTTTTTTTTTTTGTTCCCACCTTATACTGCAAATTGTTGCTAAATGTATATCATTTTTGTTTCTTGATTTTTATCTTAAAGCTTTTTATTATGTGACTAAACATCTTTAATTTGAAAACTTAGGTTTCTGTAGAAAGGCTGTAGAAAGTAAAAGATGCTGAAACGTCATGTGTAAACTCTTCGAGCATGCCATTGTGAGTTCCCTCTTTCATGTTCAGAAATATCCATGTGAAGGAATATTGATGTAGCATTAAATTTTCCATGTGAAGCTTTTGACATCTAGTGCCAGTATCGAACGTGTTTGAATGATGATGTCCGTGTATTGATTCTAGCGTGTGCACCAGTAGATGGACAGGCCCACATATCTATTTGCATGAGGTAATACCCATTTTCTTTTTGGTGTTATTTGGAGCAGAAATGTGTGTTAACATGCAATCACCCAGTGTGTACAACCATGAAAATAATGAAACGGAGCCTAAGCATGATTGCTCATAACAATGTTGATCTTGCATCACATGTTTGCCCACACAGATGCACACAACACACAACGCAGACCCCTGCGAATTCTACATCAGTTTATGGAGATTGCCCATGCTTATCATGATTGAACAGAGTGGCATCGTGAGAGTTGGAGCAGGATTAGACCTAACCCCTCTAAGGGCTCTTTCCAGTGTTTTTTATTGTGTGTGTTTGTGGAATTGTTGAAATTGCTTGCCTGCCTCTCACACGCCATCTGGGTTTTTTTTTCTTTGTTTAACATAAGCTTCAATCAATATTTGTTTTTGACTATATGCTTATGTGGTGATTGCTTTGAAGAGCCCAATTTGCAAAGACAAAACTCTGCCTCTGTATGCTTTTTTTGTGCCTAATTGTTCTCTAATGCAAATTGAATAATGAGCTATGTGCTGTCCTTAAAGTTACAGGACACTGATGTATCTCAACATACATGTATCTACAGTGGTGTATTTCGTCTCTCTGACGAAACACACCAACAGTCTGCACTTTTCTCTTGTCCTTACCTCTCTAATTGGGCAATTCAGTTGGCCAAGAGCATCTTTGCCAGTATTTCTCTTTTCAGCTAGCTGCTGAAACACAGAGGGAATCAACGAATCATGGCAATCATGGCTTCAATGTAATTGGCTGCCTCAGCCAGTAATCATGCCTCAGGGCTTCCTGATAATAATAGTGCATCTCTTCTCCCTGATTGTCTAAAGGCATTTCAGTGAGATGTTATCTTTTTTTTCTCCCTTACTCATTTTTACAGTGAAGGAAATGTGGAAGGGGGGAACCTCACCAGAGGGCCTGTTGTGCATGAAGAAAAAATAACTAGGAAAAATCACTTTTGCTTTGCCTTTGATTTTAGATTTAGCAATTGCTTTCTACCTTGTATCCATCTCAAACTTGCTGTAGGTAGGTTACAAATGAATACACAACTGGACCATATGTGCGCATTTGTCTGTGCACTTGTTGGGAGATAGTCAGCATGCATGCTTGGTCAGCAGCCTTTTTCATCTTCTGTTGACCTGGTTTCTGATGTCAAGCGCTGGCATGGTCAAGGGTGGTGAGTAGGTGCTCAATTCATCCTGAGCAGTAGACATTTGACAGTATTGGTCCACCATTAGACTCTGTGATGGATGCTGCACAGAGCAAGAACAGATGGGCAGAGGCTGCTAAGAATGGAAATGGAATTTGTTCATAGATATACTGCAGAAATTCATTCATCCTACGGTATAGTTTGTAAGAAAAACAACATTCATTCACATTTCATTTTCTACAGTTTACATCCTGCAAACACTACAGCAGATTAATCTTTTGCAAACTTCACTGGCAGACTACAGAAGATTGTATGGATGAAGGGATGGGAAACATGCTACTAACTATACTATATCAATTTGCTTTTTAATGTGATACACAACGCTAGTGTGTGTCTCTGTTCCTCTGCTTATTTTTCCTCAGTGCTTACTGTATCACTGATGTGTGTTTGCATACCCATAGCCAGGACCCTGCAGTGTATGCATGAGTGTTTGCTGTCCTCCCTAGTTGTTTGCCCCTGTTTGTACGGATGAATACAAATTGGGCAGCGTTCCTTATGGCTAGATTTGCCATAGTGAGTAAGATTTTTATCCCCTCACTCCCTATTTTGTGATCTGTTAACACAGACATTAGTCAGCTCCTGGCAGAAGTTTGGTGTTACCCATGTCCCTTGACACAGCCCATAGTCATTTTACTTTGTGTTACAAGTAATATTGTCACGCCCTCTGTATTTTCTTGTGACCCTTAGTGCAGGCCATAGTGTGAGCGCTCCTGGCCTATTGTCTTGAGCAATCAACATCATGTGCATTTTTGCTGTTCTGTATGTGTCATGCTACTTGTTTTTGTTTCCTTTGACCCTTAAATTTTGCCTTAAGTAGTTTTGCTGGCATTGGTGTTGCATCCCTTTCCCTTAACCGATTGTTCTCGCTCTTTGCATGAACCAGAAAGTGTTTCACTCGAGCAAAACCTGTTCCAGTGTGATTTTCTTTTTTTTTCCCTGCTCTGAGGAGCAAGAAGTGAGAGGGGAACCCTTGGGTGAAAAAAAACAAAAAACAGCCAGCAGGAGGACACATGCCCTCCTTTTCTGGGATTCTATTAGTGATTTGTGCAGCGTATTTGTCTGACTACATCATCATCACTCTAACATTATACAGTGGCCAAATAGTAGAACTTATCCAAGATTTTGCCTTCATTTCTGTGAGCGACACTATTTACGAAAGTCTCTGTAGTCATGAAGAATTATGCGTCACTATATTCCCTTACTACCACTGCCTGCTACTGAGAGAGAAAAGGTCAGTAATGATGTCCACCATCTCACAGAGTGCTGACTAACTGACAGACAGGCTGCAGTGTGTGAGACTGGGCAGTGCTCTGTCTGATTTGGTGATGTGTGGTACAGGAACTCTACAGGGAACTGTGCTATCTCCATTCCTGTTCACCTTGTACACCTCAGACTTTCAGCACAACTCTGAGTCATGCCACTTACAGAAATAGTCTGATGATTCTGCAGTGGTCGGATGTATTGGTGATGGGCAGGAGGAGGAGTGGAGAGCACTAGTGGGTTTTTTTTAGTGGAGTGGTCTGGGAGAAATCATCTGCTTCTTCTAAATGTGAGTAAGACTGGAGAGATGGTGATCAACCTGAGAATGAGATGTCTGCAACACTTGTTTCTATCCAGGATGTTGATGTGATGGAGCAGCACAAGTAATTGGGCATCTTCGCTTCCACATCAACATCAGGCTGAATTGGAACACCAACACAAAGGCTGTATACCAAAAGGGAAAGAAAGTTACTTTCTTCCAGTGTGTACCCCACGTTTTCTCTATGACTGGGATAGGTGAAGCACGGATAGATGGGCGATTTCTTGTCACCCTCGTCATCAATCATCAGTCATCACTGCTCAGTTTTCTAGCCCATTCCATGACCTGCAGAGTTGACAATGAAGACATGGACATTATTAATAAAACATGAATCTTGATTGAAAACACTTTAGTTGTTGCACTAATCAATTGTTTGTGGATCAAGGCATGCATGAAATGCTTTTAATTTATGTATGTTCTCGATAGTTCATGTGGTTTTACATGGTGCTTTTCCACACATGAAGTCATGAATATATTCATGCTAACTGATGAAGCCTTACAGTAAAGTACCAAGAGTATTTTAATTGTCTGTCATTTCTGTTCAGTAACATGTGAGATTGAAAGTATTTTTTCCAAACATTGTAATGGTAAAATGTATAATTAAATAGTGAATTTATAGACATGACATGAGAAGGTTTCACTCAATTTAGAAAACATGTTACTTGTTTGCATTCAGCAATGAGGAAATTGGACTCATCTGAGCATGACCGGGGTTTTTAGCAAATTTGAAGTTGTTTGTGAGTTAGTGGAAAAATAAACAGCAGTGTGAATCTTTATTAGAATTTGAAATTGTATATTTGGGGACAAATACAAACTGAAAACCAAGAAAAGGGAACACAGAGCTTTTAACATCTGACTGACAGCTGAACTTGCTGTGTCGCCATCATTAGAGATAGATGGGACTTCAGAAGCCATTTAAGAAGAAAGAACGTATTCCTTCTTTCAAAACTATTTTCGTCTGTCCTTTCTCACATATTTCCTGTCCTCTTCCTTACATCTTCAGTGGGAGACGCTGTGTAAGGAAAATGCCCTTGCAATTAAAGAAATCGGAATGTACCCCACCTCTTTCTTTTCTCCTGTCCCTCCTTTTATGTAGTTGCATTTTCCAGCAAACCATCACACTTTCTTTTAGCTGTGGTTCTCTCCATATTCTTTTAATCCCTCTGGTGGCTAATATTAAAAAAGTAAAGAAAAAATAATTTTCTCTGTTCTTTTGCATCCCTCAGCATGTCCTTTTACCTCAGTCTCCCACTATGTCTGTGCCCTCTGTTCCCTTCCCTTTTCTCCTCCATCCTCCCCAATCTCGGACTCACAGCTTTGCCTTTGCGCGAGGTGGACCAAGCTTATCTCTGCTCCTGCAAACATTCATTCACCGTTGCTGTCCTCCACTCTTCCGTCCACTCTTTTTACTCCTCATCTGCTGTCCTCCTCACCTCTCTGCGCACTTCTCCTTTCTCCTCTTCGTTCCAATTTCCTCTGCTCAAATGAGATGTTGTGTACTGAGGAGAGTGTGTACATTCCTTATCACCAGCTCCTGTCTGGGTATTAGTTGGGCGAAATGGTCCTGTAATGAAACAGAGTACTGCTGTGCAAACACACACCAACCCGGTTTATAGGTGTTTTGGTGTGTGTGTTGGTGTATACGTGTGTGCGCTTGTGCATGCACATGTACATCCTGACAAGTGGCTGATTAAGGTCACCCTCTGTCTCATCTCATTATTTTTGCCGCTGTCCTTTTCTCTCTTTCTGTCATTCTCATTTGCCTCTTCCTATTACTTCTCTCTTACTATTTATCTCTGTTCCTGTCTCTGTGTGTCCTGCTTATAAAGAAGTATGTCTGATTAAACTTTAAGTTTATAGAACGCAAGTGGATACGGCCTGCGTGTAATTTGTCTGTCTTTTGAGTCCTTGCCATACTTATCAACCCACATCCCCTCACCCGACACTGTGGCCTGTTTCCTCTGTTTTCTACTGTTCAGCATGCATAGTAGATGTGTTTAGCAACAATAGCAGAGTGACAGTCTGGGCCCCCTCTTGTTCGTTACAGGGCTGTATTGTCTGGCCTATTTGTTGAATGTCCTCAGTCTTTGCATAACTTGTTGCAGAAGCAATGCTTTCACGAGTCCACTGTAAGCAGAATGAGCTTTTGTCTTTAGCAGAGACAGACTTCCCCTAACAGCCCCCTTTTCTGCAGTCCTGCACAATCGACAGACTTCTTTCACTTTTACACCCTTTTGGCATGTACTGATCGCTCTTCAGGAGCCTGCATTGAATAGGGGATGAGACCTAAAGATAAGGTAATGCCTGTTAAGATACCTGCACACTGTGAGATTGCAGTAATTCCATACGTTTTAGAAGTTTGCTACAAGCAAACATTGTGTGTGTGGCATACATACTGCGGTTCTAATAAGCTGTTTAGGGCGTCATTTTGGATACATATAAGCTGTAGGATAACATCTACTGAATAGCTGGATGCATGTCAGGTGCATGTCTGCAGTTATTGCCACGTCACATGATCTGTAGTGGTCTTTAGACTCAGACAACCCAAATCACACTGTGGTAGATTTAAACTTTATCCAATTGAAAAGCTGGTGTTGACTTTCTCTTCATGAGGTAATGTTTTAGTGAGCTTTTTCCCTCATGAATATGTTTTTAGAATCATCACAACTTTGTATTGAAGCGCTGATTGTCAGTCCATTTGCTTCATCGCTTGTCTGTTTATGTATTAACTAAAATCTAAAGATTGTATTGGGAACAGAAAGGGGAATTGCAAAATAAAACACCAATTGAAAAAAGAAGTTCAGAGATGGAAGAGGGGTGCAACCAGAAGACAGAGAGACAGTAAGTACACTGCTGCAATCGAAGGAGAGAGGATGGAACGATTGTGTCAGGTTAATACTAGCTCACGACTCGAGGGAAGTCTTGCTTTTCCTTTCCTGCCGGTGTATACATCGAAAGCAGGATAATAACGTTAGTATTGTGAATGGTAACAGATCGAAATCTGCTTTTCTGCCTCTAGCTCATGTTCGGGTCAGCATTGTTGCCCAAGGCGGTGGTTTTCAAGATTAAATCCTCCTACAGGGTGAATGCCTGGTTTCCCAGAGAGATAACTACAAAGGTCCATAGAGACAGTGAAAGCTGGTTTATATCTCAAGCATTGGCTGTTAGTGCCCCTCCTATCAGGTTCTCATTAGTTGAGGTTAAACAGAATGAAAAATCTTGTGTTTATACAGTGCTGTGTAACTTATGCGTTTAGCTAAGGTTTCAATCAGGTATGCATCACTTGACTCAGTAGGTCATAAATGGCTGCAGAGTAAGTTTAAATATGGGTGACAGTACGTTCCATATCAGTCACAGGTGAATAAATCAAGGCAGCTCCTCGCCGCTCGGCTCCTCTCCTCCCCTCGTCTCCTCTTCCCGTTTTCAGACAGCTACCACAAAATGCTTTGCTATTATCTCAAATTGACATGACAACTATGACAACATTTCGCAAAAATGTCTAATGTCATAAAAATGAAAAAGCAATGACAAGTCTGGACAGATATGGATCAAAGCTGTGATTTGACTGGTTGGCAGAGACAGACTGTGGGGCATAAAAAGACAATGTAGACAATATCTGAGATAAAACCTGTACGGAGAAAAGTGTAGCAGTTATTTAAAACAAAGGACAAAAGTGATTTGTAATTGTTTCAAATTTGCTTATAATGGCTTAGTAAAAAAAACAGGATGACAACATCCCTGTGACTATGAAAAATTGATGCTTGTCTAGTAATTGCAATGATTTTTATTTTTTTTTTGCAATTGGCTACTGATTGCAAGTAGTTGTGGTAACCAACTGGTTGCTCACAGGTGAGCCACTTTCTTTTTTCTTTTTTTTTGCCTGTCCCGTTTGGATCTTTAGCCATCAGAATTGTTGTTTGAAGGCCAAGAAAGATGCCAAGCGGATTTATTTTACCAATTGGATCATCATGGCCTTGCCATATTGGTCCATTTGATTGACCTTTATTATAATTATGAATTTATTTGATTTGATTTTCAGTTGTTACAGACGGGACAGACATGACTGGGGGATGGGACAGGGAGAAAGAATGAAAGAAAGAGAGGGAGAGAAAGAAAAATGGAGGGGAGAAGAGATGGTGAGAAAGGGGGGAAGAAAAGAAAGAGAAAACAAACAAAACACCTGGATCACCTGTATGGAGATAAGCAAAAACAGAAGAGAAAACAAACAAAAAAGAGCAACATAATAAATACAACACCATCACAGTAAACTAGCTAACAGTAGATACTAAATATTACATGTTATTGTGCAGTACACAAGATCGACAGCGCACAATGTGCTTTGAGGTAGCAGCCAAGAAAGGTGTAGTTTGTGTCTGTGAACACCCGTGTGTACACCTGTGTGCACACCTGTGTGGATCAGCACGCTTGTATTCAAAAGGTTTCTCCATGTAATGATCTGCTAGGGAGTGTGGGGAGCCATAGCCCCGTCCCCCAGGGCATGAAGCAGGTATGGAGGAGATCCAGGCCCCAGACATTCAGAGGCCCCAGAATACGAGGACCCAAGGAGGACCACCAGGGGGGCAACCGTGCCACCCTCCTGGGAAGAGCTGAGGAGAGCCCCAAATGAGAGGTCACCCGGCAGCCACGGAGCAGAGGCCAGAGGGGGTGGCAGTGACGTGCCCGCGGGCTCTGCCGGCAGCCAGCTGTGCCAGAGAGGACCGGGCCTCAGGCCCAGAGGCCATAGGGCACCCCACCCCCCGGAAGGGGCCCAGCTGGGCCACAGGCGCCAGGCCCCGCCAATCGGCCACCAGGAGTGAGTCGGTACATACATGAGCGCCCAGCCCCAGACACCAAGAACCACCAACACACCAACGTCTGAGGGCATCGGCCACTGGCAGGGAGTGTGGTGAGGGGAGATAGGCCTCCATGCCTCGGAGAGCCTGAGATGTTCCCAGAGAGGTGGAGTCTAAGACCCAAGCTGACATATAGACACAGACGAACAGGTGCACGCAGACACAAACGTGCATTCCCACCCCCACAAACAAATACTCGGCACTCACCCGACGTGGAGACAGACACAAATAGACACTGTACACACATTCACACTCCCCAAACATACTCTATATCCCAGGTCCGGGTACCCCTGCGCCCAGAGGGGCAAACCGTACCCGGACCCAGGAGATGTAACCCTTCTCTCTGGGGTCGAGGAAAGCAGGCCGTCTCCTTATCTGCAGTAGCAGGGAGGCCCCGCATCCCAGACCCCAATCAGACGGCCAGCACCTGCTCCCAGCCCCCCAGCCCCGACGGTTAACAAACGGGGGTGAGTGAAGACCCCAAACCTCCCTCCACCCGCTCATATGTAGTGTTGCTGCGTGCTGTTCTAAAGTGCATTTAAAACACAGGAGGGCACTCCTTGTGATTGGAAGTGATTCCACAGACTGCCAAGTGGGATGCAACCTGTCTCCAAATAATCACCAGCCTGTGAAGAAACTGTAGATATATTTTTAAGAATGACTTTGACTTGCAGTGTTTTTGTTCTAGATTCTTTGCATAAAGACCAATAATTGCTTATAATTTTATATAAACATGCATCTGAAAGTTCACCCACGTCTGTACTGCAACTATCAAAGACCTCGGCAAAGAGTCATGATACCGCAGGAGTTTCTAAAGGAAATGAATATCTACTCTTATATGTATGAGTAGTGTACTTCATTAAGAAACATTCATTTTTCCATACCACAACATATGCACTTTATCAAAATTAGCGACTGTCTTAATGAAACTCGCTAATTTGTATGTCTGTTTCTTATTACATTACTTATTGCATTCAAATGCTAGCTGTGTCCTATGTTGCACATATTCAAATAAATTAGTTATAGATGTCACCTTGCTTAATAGTCACAGTTTTTTTAACTGCTCTTTACATCCCTATTGAACCAGACAATTTTTGTAAAATAGCTATTATCATGTCTTACGTCTCAGAAATGCCGGAGATATTCTCACACTGTGCTTGGACACGTTGTGATCTGGCTTTGCAAATTAGAGGAAACAACACATTGATTGAAGCTCTGCCTGTGCTCAAACACTGAGCAAGCTAGGCATCTGTTCAATTAGGCACATTAAAATGATTTTGTAGCACACTCTTCTCACCCTAGTAATGCCATCTCCCTTGACGATACCTTAAAATTGGAAGTGGAGCTGTCAGTTTGCTTTCTCGATTACACACACAGCAACATGCAGCATTAGTTTGCTATGTTAGTATTTTTTTTTAATCTGCAACCATTTTGGTTAGATCTTTATTTTCCAAATTCTGCTGTTGATACTGATGCAAACCGTGAACATGTAACGCTGAAAGCTGCAAAGCTGCAGAGAATCCTGAGTGTGTAAATATAAAATTCCATTAAAGAAATTTTGTTGTTTTACTGCTGTAAAGTCAACAAAAACAAAACCATGTCATGTGACAGAGATATGCACACAAAGACACTCACCAAATACCAAAAGGAGCTGTATACACAACATTCAGAATTCATCAGTTGTTACACAGCTCTGCCATCTGATAATATACTTTTCAGTAAGCTATAATTTGGTTTCTGTTGGAAGTGATGTGGTTGCAAAAATCTTCCCTAATTTTCACATAAAAGGACAATCTCTTGTTTTTATTCCATATTGTAATAATAGGATGGGTGCGTTATTGCCATAATATGGCTCAGGGGTGCCCAGAAACACTACTTTTCCCTTTTGAATATATTCCATTCCTGCTGGTGATTTGTCTCAATTACAATGATTTTCAATAGTCATTTTGCTGTAGATTCCATATCTTCCATTAAACAATTGAGGTCTACTTGAACAAAGTATGTTCACAAGATGGGTATGCGTGGCAAATTGTCATTTTCTGCGCTATAAATGTCTGCAAATGTCTGACATCTCTCAATAGGAGCTTTATATTTGGATTGACATGAAAAGAATAGAGAATTTGGCTGATCTCTATGTGCTTTGTGCCAAAGCTTAACAGCAGTACTTCCTTCCTTCCTATTCAGTTCCAAGCCACTGTCAGAGATGTCTATCAGTGGATTGTGTTTTTGCCTTCATATTTGCAGCGCGACCAGCCTCTGCTGTTTCTGGAGGATACAAAAAGGAACACCCATGAATAATTTATGCAAAGCAGGAATCTGTAAAGAGGTAAACAGACACAAGAAACAAAATGCAAACAATCACAGCAGCTTGCATGATTTAATTACTAGGGAGTGCCCTGTGTTCTGCTTATTGGCGCACTCTGTCCTTAGTGACTAAGTTGGGGTCGGCGGTCTCGGGGGATTTTTCTACAGAACAACTAAGTGAAGTTGGGCTTGTTGATGAGGGATAATAATTTCCTTGCAGTTTTATGCTCTTGCGTCACGTTTTAAAAGAAACTTCACTGTTTTACACTTTTTTTTTTCTCAAAATCCCCACCACCGCAGCAATTTTAAATTTGCCTCTTAATCCGACTGTTCTTCATTACAGAAATGCTGACTAGGCAACCCGTGCTATCCATACCAACAAGTACATTAATATAAGCTTTCTGTTTTTAAACACTATAAAACATTTGCTTACCCATCACCTTAAAACTACTGTAAGTCAGATGTCACATGCGGTTAGGTAACAATCCACATAGGTGAAAAACTGCTCGTAACATTGAATCATTACCAGTAAGCAGAGGATGATGTGCTGAAGTGTCTGTCACAGTCGAGGGCAGAGTTGGGGGATGTGACGGAGTAGGCCCATTTGAGGTTGTCACTGGGGCCCAAGAGTGACAACAACGACCCAAGATGAATTGGGGCCCTGCTGGTTTCGTGGCTAGCTCGTATATGTTGCCTGATCATAAATAGCCAGTACTGCAGTGCAGGGTGGAAGTGGTTTGTCATCAGGCCTGGCCCCAGCCTGGGCACCGACTCCCTGCTGAGAAGGAAATTTATCACTGTACAGTGATAAGACAAGGCTATTATTGTTTCTGTCCTCCTCCTTCTCCTCTTCCATCTCCCTTTCCTACCCTTCTCCTTGAGTGTAACATATCACCACTTCCTTTTTCCTAGATACTCCCTTATTCCTCTTTCCTCCTTCTCTCCTGTCCTCTTCTTTTGTTCTTCTCTCACCATGTCAAGACATACTTTTTTAGACTCCTGCTTTATCTGTTATATCTGTCCTCTCCCCATCACCGCCCTTATATAGCATCTTCCTTTCTCTTAGCACAAAGGTGATATGATCAGCAGAGTAATGACTCCTTGGAATGATGATAATCAGACACTTGGTGGAAGATAATGACCACATCGGGGTTTCCACACAGAAACCATATTCAAGTATTAATTGCTACAAATACATCAAATGGAAGAAATGAGTGATTGAGATGAAGAGAGAAAGCGGAGAAGAAGGGGGATAATAAATACAAAGTGTGTAGGAAGAGTAATTGCAAGTGAGATGGCACAGAATGAGGTAGTGAAGATAAAAGGGTAGTGGAGAAGGATGCCTGCGAGGGAGACAAAAAGATGGAGAGATAGTAAACAGGTTATTTAGAGGTTAGTGTTTGAGATCTCTGAAAAGCTCTAGGTCAAACCTACTGTGGTATAGCTAAGTTCCCATTTTTCTTCTTCCTTAACCTTCCTTTTTCATTTACGTTGTCTTTTCTTACTGCTCTTAAAGAAAAGTGTCTTCAGAAAAATATGTCTGGCTTACATTGCTCGGTACTAACCAAGTTGAAGCCTGGACCGCGACTCGTGAGATTGTCTTCTGAAGTTGTTTTTTGGGAGAGATGCAGGCATGGTACAGACACAAAATGTTTCTCTCTCATTGTCTTCCAGTGTAGCTGCTCAGCTGTCAGGAGCACAGAAGATGGATGCATTATCACAGAAAGGTCTCCTCCAAAGCTCTCACCTCATTTAGATGCTCTGTTTGGCTCTGACTCTTGCTAACAGCATGACACCGCACTAGCACCAAGGCCCTCGTTGCCTTCATTTCTTTGTTTACAAATGTATGCTAATGAGCGAAGGGGACTCAAGGAAGCAGGCGACCCTTGTGTGTTCGCTTTAATTCCTTCCCCGGTGACACATCAGCTTTGACGGTTGTGGTTCTGCATTGGCTCAGAGTTGCCTCCTTATCTTCTGTACTATGATTGGAGCAGGGGCCTCTGGGTGTCACTAGCAACAGTGAGGATTAAATAGTGGTGTGTGTGCGCATATGCATATATATCTTTGTACACTTTGCTCATAGCGCTGTAATTAAAACCATCATTATCCAGAGGTCTGCACACTTTGAGCATTTATTTGCACTGATGCAAATGCAACACACAGGTGCATCAAGGCATTTTGCAATGTTGAGTTAATGTTGTGTGTGTGTGTGTGTGTGTGTGTGTGTGTGTGTGTGTGTGTGTGTGTGTGTGTGTGTGTGTGTGTGTGTGTGTGTACTTCCATTTGGATATAGTTAATCTGCTCTGGCCACAATCATGTGTCTGTCTGTGAGTGCAGCTGCAGCTTCTTAACATCTTCATTTTCTCACTCTCTGGCTCTACTTTCTCTCTTTTTGATGGATTTTGTCATTGATGAAAATGTTTTATTTTACAGTGTTGTCTCCATGGTAACCCTGCATAGGGCCAAAGCCGACCTTATAGGGCTCGAGATGGCCAGTGAAGTTCAGGGTGGCCGTGGGCACTGAGCAGCAGGAGGAGATGGAAGCAGGTAGACAGCCATCTGAGGGTTACCCGGGAGAGTGTACTGGCAGGTAGCAGAGGAATCCGACTGTTATATTCAGCAGCCCATATCCAGGATCCAGTCCCACTAGATGGGCACGAACAGAATTGTCTTTTTTTTTCTTGCATGCAATTCAAAATAGAAAGCTAGACTGACCACTCAAATGCATCTTATACAAACAACATTCAATCATTCACACACACATTTAAATGCTTTATCCCATATAAAGCTCTTTTATGTCTAGCCACAAACTTACACACTGAAGGAAATAACCTGAAGGTCAGTAATTTGCCCTGGGACTCTGTGGGCTTGTAGTCCATGTGAACTAGACCCAACCACCAACCTCCTGATTCACAGAAGCAATACAAACTATACATTTATAACTACACATATTTACATTTATACCATTGTCTTCAATCGCCGGATTGCATGCACTGATTAGATTAGATCAGATTACGCTTTTCTGTCTCCCTTGGGGAAAAATGTATCTTGAAATTTTAACAAGTTGATTCTTTGTTTCCTTGGCCCTAGTGAGCTAAGAAAAAGATGATTGCAGAAGCTTTGAAAACTTTAAGAGCAGATAATATTTGTATTAAATTTTCAAGTAGATTCAGCTGAAAACTTCATTACAGTCCAGATGGTTTCAAGACAAACTCTAAGCGCTTCCTGGCATATCCTGATTGTGGATGTAAACTGACAACTTAATGCTACTCCCTGCATTGCCACACTATGCTAAGTAATGCAAATATGGAGAAATGAAAGGCCAAAGCTTGCCTTTAGTATTTATGCATGTACTAAAGTAGATGTTATATTAATGAGCAAAGTTCTTACGCGCTGACTTTCATTGTGAAGCCAAAAGACCTCACACTGATCCCCATTGTTGTAAATTGCCAAAATCATCTGCTCTGAAATGCAAATGCTTAATTGATTCTATTCATTAGATTTGCTGCAACAATACCCTGTTAAGTATTAGTGTGTGTGCATGTGTGTGCTCGTAGACGCGTGAGTGTTTTTTACCCTGACACTGCAATAAGGTCATTCTATTTTCTTTCAGGGTGTCTATTAATCTTTGAGTGTGTGCTGGGTGTTGCGGCTCTGATTTGTCTCCATCCAGGCATTTTGTTTTTTGTTATTTGAATTTTCCTAATTGGCTTTAGATGGCTATTAATGAAGTGCAAAACATTACAGATGCTAGAGGAAAGGCTAAAAGAGAGATTGTGGGACCTCTTTGCCCCTGACCCATATTACAGCACATTATGCATCTCTGTGCAGTCTTTTTTCTCTGCCCTACACACCCACAGGCCTACAAGCACACTTTCCTGCTGTGTTTTTTTTTAATCTTTCCTCCCATCAAGTTCTCTCTATCTGTTCTTTGTTGTTTCTCGCTCCTCTCTGTCACAATCCTTTTGTCTCTATTTATCTCATCTGCAAAGCTTTGTTATGCTCCTTGCCTTAATGCACCCTCACTTTGCTCAGAATGCTGTGTTAGTAGAGCTGAACTAAAGGCCAGGGAGTGCAGCACTCAGAGCCAGGCCCATTCATCAGTGTCAAAGGAGCCCTCCACTCTGCTTCATTACTGACCAGCTAATAGCACAGATCAGTGCAGTTTATTTGCTATAATTAGCTAGCTCCATTTGGCCAGCAGAGTCCCAGTGAAGCCTGCTACACTTAAGTTACCCCCTGCCATGCTATCCTGTGTGTATCTATATGTGTGTGTGTATGCATGGATGTTTGTTGGTCCTTAAAGAATCATTAAGAAACTATTCTGGCACAACAGTTTGACATCTTTCACTGGCTTATGCCAACCATGTCTTATACTGTAATGCCTGATTGCGGAATTAAAAGCCGTGCTTTGTAAAAGTTTACAAGCTCTCCTCTTATAAAAAATAGCGCAGTGTATTGGAAATGCATTACAGCGAGAGGGGAGTAGAGATAAAGAGGGAACAAGTAAGTGACTAAATCAGTCAATGAATGGTTGTTTGAGAAACGAGTGATTAAATTAGCGAACGTGTGAGCAGCTGGGAGAACTTTGGCTCCTTGCCTTGTGGTTACACACCTCTTTTCTCTCTTACAGTCTCTTTGCATCCCACTCAAGTTCCCCATAGTCTTCACCATTGTGCCTGTCTTCTACTTGACTTTCTATATAATCCCCTCCCTCTTACCTTCTTTCTCTCTCCACTTTTGCAACCTGTCCCCCTCTCACTTGATCTTCGTTTCTTTCTCCCATTCTCATGCTCTTAAAAGCTGCAGTCCTTTGTTTCATCTTCCTATGCAATTTTAATCTTCTCCCCAATAGAGAGAGGCGAGGGGTGTATTTAGTGTTCCCACACAATGGTGGTGCAAGCTCAAGGGGACTACAGCCTACGTCATTGAGATGGAGTTACAGTGTACTCGTGGAGTAGACGAGATCAACTCGTCAATAATTTACTCGGCGCGTGCTGTTACTGTGCGTGTCTGCTGTCCCGACCTCCTATAAAATCACTGTCTGCTTTGATGTCCAAACACCCTTATACCATGTGTTGGCTTTCCTCACGTTCGTGGTTTCATTTTTGCTTAATGTCCCTCCAAAATCTAAGCACATATTCATTAGTACTCAACAAGTAAGTTAGAGGATGTGACTGCAGAAATGATCACGCTAACAATAGAAGAGGCATGATGTATAAGCAAGGTAACTCTGAACCAAGTGTTGTTGCTGCTGCTCCTGACATTGTTGTTTCAGCATCTCAGAACCAGCTGGCCTGCTGGGATTTGACTGCAATAAAGAAAAACGAAACATAGTTTGCTACAGTTGAGCATGCAAAACCACCTTGACAGCGAGGAAGGTCAGGGCCAGATGACTAAACTTATTTAAGCTAACAGGCAGATAAATATGCCTGTTAGCAGCTCAACCATCTCTAAATTGAGTTCATCAAACTTTGAAGCAGCAGACGACTATACTGTGGTTTCACAATCATCAAACTTTGTTAATCAAACTGTTTAAAATGCTCTACTCGCTTACTGCAACTTTAACATTTTAATTCCTGTTGTGATACACTAACAGCAGGGTTAGAAATTGAAGTAAACAGCATGAAGTCATCCATCAGTCCTGCCTTGTGTTGCAAAGAACACGCTAGTGGTAAATGTGTGGGCGTATTTTCTTGCACAAATTAGTCCCCTTGATACCAGGTGTTAGGCTTCATTTGAATGCCAGCATCTACTTAAGGATTGTTGCTGACCAGATTTTTTTTCTTTTTCACATGGCCGCCTCTAGCAAAATAATGCCACGGCTACCCTTTTCATAATCCCAGAATGTTTACAGAAACATGACGGTGACCTTGGTGTGCTCCACTGAGATGCACAGTCCTTATGACTTAATACGATAGAGAGGCCTTGGAATGATTTCACATAGTAAGTCTGTAGTATAAAGCTAAAGAAGCTGAAGATGCTACAGAGAAAGAAAAGGCCTCTAAAGACAATAACATTTTATTAAACCTTCCACATTGCTATGTGGACCTGTTGACTAGTAGTTGTTAGTTCGAGTGATTATAATGTGCCTTCATAATATTAGAAATAATAAACTATTTTTTTAATTTACCTCCCGAGCAAGCCTCAGTGCTGTGGTGCACTATAGAGAATTACAGTATTGTGATAACAAGGCTTTAAAAAATTAAAGGTCATTAAAAAAGGTAATTAAAATATAATTCTGACAAAAGCTCAAAGCAGCAGAGTGCCTGTTTAGTGACACCAGCAGAAGGGTAATGATTCTGGATGTGACCCAGAAACTATGAGACACTATCTATGCTAGAAAAAGCAGCTCTGCTACATGGCTAGTATCAGGCTACCTGCATGTTTTACATGAGAATACTTTGTCTGATTTGACATGTGACAGACAAATGTTTGCCCACAGAGTTTACATTTCACCCCATACTTGATTCAAAGCTATCCTGTATTTTAAATTTCTTGCTCAATTTTTCAAACCGGGGTCATTTATGATTTTTGTTTTTTCTCAGAATGTTTAACATACTTTGGTTAAGGTGGTAATTGGAAGATTGGTGGATTGATCCCTGGCTGCTCCAGTCTGTGTGCCAAAGTTCCTCCTGATGCTCCCAGAGTTTTAATGTTACATATAAAGCACATATAAAGCAAATAGGGGGGAAGAGTGTTTGTGTGAATGAGGTTTGTAGAATAAAGTGCTTTGAAAAACAAGTCCATTTATCATTTCCATCCTACAGTCATCCCACTCTAGAATTTTAAAATCCAGCAACATGTGTGGGTTTATGATATTCTTCATGGTCATCATAACAAAACTACAGATGTCTGGTATAGAGTAGAAAAAATACAAGATGATTAATCATATATAAACTCATACATATCTGCCATTTTGGCACCTACAGTATGAGGATGGTTGGGGCAAAGACGAGTGTCCAGTAGAAAAACTGAGTGACTCACTCTACAATCATTAAAAAATACTTTGGTTTTGGCCTCTTCCTTATTCCTTATTTTCAATATGACATGAACACTTACTGCTGTATAATGGAACTCAATAGCCCAGAAAAATGGTTGAAACCCTGATATCATCTCCCTGATTGCTGTATGACAGCAGGCTGCCTCTTACAAAGTGAGAATTATAGATCAAATTATTAGAAAGAAGGAATTATTGCATTTAAAAGTAAAAGCAACTGATTTGGTTGGCACATGGCCGTGAACAGACATCCAGAGAAAGTCGTCTCCACGTACACAGACTAGTATCACCTGAGCCTGTTTTTGTTTTATTAAGCCATTTACAGTTTAGCATTTTATTGGTGTGGGGACCTTATCGTGTCAAATTCATACATTTATTCCCTTGCTGTCCGCAATGTCAGCAAGGGAATATGTTCTTCTCAGTTCTTTCTATTGAGAAATGTTTTTAATTTTCTTTATTTAGTTTTTTCTAATCAATAAAGAGATAGTAGGAAAATAATTCTTGAACACAAACTTTCCAGTACTAGAAAGTCTAACATGGACCTCTAGACGACATTGAAGATGTAGCTCGAACCAGTGTTGCACTAATATCCACAACATCAGTTCAACTGTCATCTTGGAACTATCTTTCAGCCATGACAAGATGCCAGCTGATGATAATTCAATGTCAAAATGTTTGCTGGGAGGATCCCGTCTCAGCCCTGCACAATCTCTCCCTTGCTATTACCTTGAGATCAGGCGAGGAGAATGATAGATTTATTCCTCATCAGCTTGCATCTGTCGCTGTACAGTTACAGATTCCTTGTTGTCTCCATTAAAGCTAAATTGTTTGTGTTCTTAAATAATAAACAATATATGGACCTCAGTAGCTGAAATGTACAAATCTGGCATATTTGTACCCAAACTGAATATTTTGTAATTGTTGCTGTGTTATTGTTCAGTGTTTTGTGCTGTGAATGCTACGTCACTTTAATAAAATCTTTGTTATTTAACAGACCACTTTCTAATATGATAATAGCACATATAAAACTATGAGCAGATTTGCTGATATGTTCAAAATTTTAGTACTTCTCACTAAATACTTTTACTATTATCTGACATTGTACAGAAATGTATTGCAGCAGTAATGAACTACAGTTGTTTTTAACCCCCTTTTTGACACTTTAATTTTCATTTGTAACCGTAAGTCATTTAATATATTCCTTTCCTGCTTGGGCTCTGTTGCCAGTCCCGTGTTAACACAAAGTATGCTTGACTGCGCAAGTTGAAAGGAGACCATGTAGGAGCCGCTCTAGAGATGACACTGGCAAATAAATTGTGATAATGACGCTTGGCGTTCTTCATGAACCACTGTGAGCTGGCATGTTTGACTGCGCGCTGTTATTTGCTATTATTTCTTCCTGTTTACCGGAGGGACTTGAGCATAGAACAGATCCTGGGGGGCTCCCACATAGATTATTAGTTAATTTGTTTTGACTTGGCTTTTTCATATCTGTTTAAACTAAACTTGTCCTACTTAACCAGCTCTGTTTTATTTTTCTTCTTCATAATGTTGGATTTTTTTTTTTTTGTTTTCCTCTTTCTCACTTCATTGCATAGCCTGTAGCTGCTGCTACACTCGCTCCTCTGATTCTGTGATTAGCATTCCGCTGTATCACCATTCTGTCTATCACTTAACATACAGTGGAGCACCACCTCGAAGTGAAACCCAGTGTAGTCAGTCCTGTTAGAAGATGAAAGGAGATGCAGACAATGCTTGCGCGTTTACACACACACACACACACACACACACACACGCAAATGCATGCATATATGCACAAACACAGTAAAGTACAGGCATACATTTAAATTGGCACACGTACAGCCCTGATGAGAGCTCTGACAGCTGCAGTTCACTAAAAAGGCATAGAGTTTAGAATAGCTTTACTTTTAAAAGGGCAGCCAGGCAAGGTGAATTTATTACTCACTTCTCAAAAGAAGAAGATGCTCGAAGAACACCCCCCCTTCCCCCCCAACGCCCTCCCCTAACACACACACTTCCTTGTCTCTATCCACAGATTGTGCCCACGTCAACCTTTGGATAACACTTCTGTTTATTGTGATTTTCAATATACCCCGCAAAAGATCTAATCTGCAAAGTGCTCCAAAAACTATTCACTATCTGTGTCCTCTGGAGGTTGAAGAAGTTGCTCTGCACCATCTTATCTTCACAGTAAATAGTGCTGCTGTTTTAGAAGTGGGGGGAAATGAACTGATTAGGCAGAACACAAGAAACAAAAGAGAGGTGGCTCCTCAAGGATTAGTATTCTGCTTGGTCTCCTGCTGGTGGCAGAGCGCACAGTCAATTGGCTTCCATTAACCTGCCAGTCGGCTCTTCATTACTTCATTAGAGCCGGCATTGAGGCTTGAAGTCCCGTCACAGTTCAGCCACTTGCTAGCAGCGCCATACTGTGGCTTTTGCACATTTCATCATGGTCTGCTTGTGCTGTCTGTCTGCACATCCTGTTCTTTCTGTCTTTTTTAACTTGGAGTTGGTGCACAACCACCGAAGGAACTGGCTGGTTACATAGGAGAATACGTGTCCCAGTTTACTACAGTGCCATTTGATTTGGTCATCAAATGGCACTGCTCATAAATAATAGCAGAGAGTATTATTTATGAGTCATTCTCAAGAGCCGCGCAGAACCACATGTCGTCACTTGGTTTATATGCTAAGAAAGGAACTCGCACCCATGCAGCGTTACATTTGCATTACTGTCTCCATTTTTAGAGTATTAAAGCGTGCTGAGGGACTTGTTGGTAATGAATGTTTGAACATTTGTCCAGTGTTCAAAAACACACATGCACGTGCACACTAACTAAAACACACACACAGAAAAGTACTTGCTGTTCTCATTATCTTCACTTTTTTTGTATTGTTGAAGAGTTGATTGAATTAATTAGTTTAAAAACTATCTTCTCCTCTTTTTTTTTTTTTCAGTATTTCCAAACATTTCAATCTTAAAAATCACCCCAAAGGATTTAAGTGTAATTATAATGTAATAAATATCAGCATAAACTTAATTTCCACGTTACTTTCATTTGATAGGGCAGTTCTTATAGAGATATGGACATTATCGTGAAGATACAGTGTTTTTTTTTAGATAATTATTCTTCTCAAATTTTAAAAGACATTGCTTCAGAGGCTGGAAGATGAATAATTTTTCATGAGAAAGTTTGCTTTCTCATGTTGGTCACCTGCTTTCTGACACCTGCTTTCCATTTTCTTTCTTTGTAACTCTAATGCCGTTAATCTTTTCTCTGTTTATCGTTGGCATTCAGAAAAGCTGTAATGGATTTGGCTTTCTGTTTGACTGTACTGCTTTGATATTTATTTTGCATGCAAATCACGATTTATTGAAATCAGCTTTAGATGTTTTTTCCCTTTCTGGTTGCTCTTCGTTGTGGGGTTTGAAACTATCTCACTCAGCTTCAAAGATGATTTTTTTTTTGGTTGTTGTTTAATTTTTATAATAATTTCTGCATTCACATTCACATTTAAGGTGATCACTTACATAAATGATGCAAGACAAGGAAAAAAGTGTCTTGGTGCAGTGCCTACTCTTAATAGTCTCAGATAAATGGTTACAGAAAGATATGCTGTCAGTTGACTCATGCAGTGACTCACACACTGTTTACTCAGAAGAGGAACGAAAATACATTTCAAAAATGAAGAGCTGGATAAATTATCAAGAAATGATATTTTGTTTTTTCATTGGAGTGATTTTTGGGTAATTTGCTATACTTTATTTACAGTGCCGCATGACGTCTTGGCATTTTAATATCACAGCCTTCTAAATCATTCTAAGGCACACGCCCCACCAGGGAAATACGCATTCACAACATCTGACAAAATTCTGTTAAGTCATAGTGTTGGAAGTTGAAGTGTCCTTCTATTTTTGACTCCACAATGTAGGGCTTGAAGTGAGATGAGGTTTAGCGTAGCTGCTCTTTGCTCTTTGATCTGGTGGAGCTTTGATAGACCCCGGAGGCTGTACTTAGGCTGTCCATATCGAGTTCTACTGCGGGGTGATGGCTTTCGTAGCACAATTCCTGTGGCTCAAGTGGCTGTGTTTGACATGAAAATGGCACTTACAGGTTCCTCCGCTTCCACTAGTTGTTATTGTGTTATTTTCCATTTTGTGCAAGTGTCTCTTTTATTTATTTATTAGTTATAAAATCATTTTCGGCACACTTCATTCTAGAGGGGAACACAATCATGGAGAGAAAGATGGGAATCGAGTTTATTTAAGGAAAGTCATTGTGAACATGGTAATTTTCTCCAGTGCTTCATTTGTTCCACAAAAAGATGATAATTTTTCAGATCAAAGTGTATTTTTATTACAGTTGTGTAGAATCAGTGAGATTGCGGAGGGAATGAAGAGAGACGGGCAGGATGATTTCCAAACAAATGAGGAAAACAAACCGTCTGCAGAGATTACGTTTGCTCGAGACTTTGATAGGATGCAGGACAAGCTGAATTAGAGAGATGGAAAATTTTACTTTTGCGACATTTTATTTATTCTGTCTGTTTTCGGCTTGGATTGCTTTTTGACAGTAGTTCAATTGTTCCCCTCCGTTTCTGTACATGAATGAGGAGTATGAGCACAAGTATACCTCTCTGCTTTTCCCTTTCTCCTCGACTGCATCAATCATCCCACAGCTCAGCCCCCCCACCACCCTTCAACCACCCGCATCCAATTCAGCCCACTCAGACTCATTGTTAAGGGGACATATTGGAAAACTATTAGCTCTCATTATGCTTTATGACCACCCGCTCTCCCCATTCTGTCTTTTAATCACATTCCATCCCTTGTGTGCATGTGCGCACATTCTTGTGTGTGTGTGAATGTATGCGTGTATATACGCCGCAGCTACACCGGCCAGGCGGACAGTAATGAACCACTTTCACTGTAATGCATTCGAGGCCCCTCCTTCTCCCATTTTATTGGCAAGTCAATTGCAGTGGCGCCACCTTTTATGGCAGCCCATCCAGGCTGCAGAAGTGTTGTGCATTCATGTACCATGTCAGCCAAATGGGATCAAGTCCAGGGCAATACAAATAAAATGAGATTGGACTGAATTGGGTATGGATTCTCTTTTTTTATTTATTTATTTTTTTTATATGAAGTCCTCATAGAGGTGAAAACCCTTAGAGGAAACCTTACAGTATCCATTTGGTCCTTGTAACTCCAAATAACCAGGCTCTCATAAAGTGCTAAATATCTTGTAACTTCTCTGTATTGAGTCGTGCGGTGCGATCATCCGTGACAACGCGTGTGTATGCATGTGCACGTGTTACTGGCAGTGCAGAGAAATGGCAATTTTGAACATATGCTCTGTGACAGACATACAAAAGCTGACACACACGCATACACACGCGTAATGAGTAGATTTAAGTTCCAATTGTTCGCTCCTGGCCAAGGCAACTGTCATCATTGTGCAGCAAAACTCCCATAATCCATCGGTGGCATGACAGCAGTCTAGCTTTCCCAGCAAAAGCTATTCTCTCTGTCTCTCCATTTGTCGATCTCTTGCTTTTTTTTCCCTTCTCCCCCCCTCCATTTTCATTCCCCCTGCTTCACATTTCCCCTCTGGACTCGGTTTTATTCTTCCCTCTTGTCTCCTTTCGCTTTTCCAATTACAATTTTTTTTCACACTTAATCTGCCTTTCTCTGGAAACTTTTATCTGGGGTTGATGACAGTGGAGAGGCTGAGTTGGAAGAAAAAAGAGTGATAGCTTCAAATTATTGTTGACGACAGTGATGATGACGGTGATGATAATGAGAGAAATCTGAATGACAATGATGCTATTAATGATGATTAAAGTGGAAATGTGGATGACAATAACCTGAAAATTGGGATAATAGCAGTCGCTGTCTTTCTAAGCAATATCCATGTTTCCCCTTGGTCCAGATGGAGAGAGACAGACGGAGGGGACCGACGCCAGCCGAAAGAGGGACACTCGCTCCTCAGCCGGACACCACAAGAGCGAGGACACCAGCGACAGCAGGGAGGACGATGCGGGAGTGAGTGTTTCTTTCTTAATGTCTTTCCTATTTTCTATGTTACCACTCAAGAGTGAATATTAATTTGATGCCCATGACTAATCACATGCTCCCTACCCGGCCCACATCATTTTGACTAAGCAGCAATGTGGATTGTTGCTTATGTGCAGGGGGCTCTCGGTAGTCCTGTTCATGCACCTACTGCTTATTACATGTTTTATTCTGCAAGAGTCCAGTGCTACAAAGCCCTCCCATTATAATTAAAAACATTAAACATAATTAAACAGGACAATCAGCTTATAGGTAAAGATGTCCATGAAACTGGCTAATGTTGAAGATGAAACAATAAAAGCGTCTGTCATCAGATTTTACTGTTTAGAAAGTTTTCTTTTTTTACTCCAGCCCATCTCCAGCTTAGCCTCCTGACCCCACCCACTGCAGTGAATTTTAATAATGTTTCCAGCTCTGGGAGGCCACAGCTCAAATTAGATTGTGAATACATTATGCAATCTAACCTCCTCTTCGAGCATTTATTTCTCTGATAGTTTTCACGCAGAGAGATGTGAAATTAGTCTGAGTAATTTTCCACGGCAAAATATAAGACAGAGTTGGACCACAGCCAGGGATCATTAGCACTTGGTACATGCAGCAGTAAGCCGCAGAGATAATCTGAAACTTAAGCTCATATTTAGTCTTTTTTTTCTTTACTTCAAGTCTTGTTTAGAGGAAAGTAGAGCAATTTTAGACAATTTCATTTATTTTAGATAATTTTCGGTTGTACGGGACCTCCAGGGTAGACTTCCTCCAGCTGTGTGTTGAAATGACAAACCAGTTTGTTTTTTTCCCATGTGCAGTCCAAATGAGGACTATTATCAAAAATCCTCTTAAAAAACTCTTGCTGTGAAAATAAATGTGATAAACTGTTGTCATTACAACCCAGTTCTCCAAATATGTACCCATCGTGGTACTATTTACAATGTGAATTGAAGTTTTTGCAGAGTGATTACAAAGAAAAAATATTTTGATAATTTCTCCATGGAAAGGGATAAATGGCTTTAAGGAGCTTCTGCATTGTACTTTTTGCTGCTTACTTTGGGTGATTTGGTCTTTAGAGATTGAAAACCATCTGGGGACATACAGAATTGAGAACATTTATGGAGTCATAAAACTACCATGTAATAGTTTCTCTTTTCTCACAGCAACTGCAACAAGGTTGTGTTTGTTTGTTTTAGCAGTACTGTGCACGAGTCTCGAACCACTCTTTCTTTATGGTTTGCTTGGAACATGGGAAATGGGTGCAGTGATTTATTGAGACGCAAACATATATTGAAAAACGGTATATAAGGATAAAATAAAGTTTTTGCAATTCTAACAAAGTCAATATTAGTCAATACTTCAACAAAGTCTTGTGAAACTTTCTTGCAATTTTTTTTCGTGTCATTCGCCATACCTCAGGCTTTTCTCCCTGTTACCCTCCCTTAATCGTGGCATATCCACTTATCCAGTTCCCTCATTTTTTTAAAGACGCCCTACACATCATGTTGAGATATGCCAAGTTTTTTGCTATTTTTGCTAAAAGCCCTTAGCTATTAGCACCTTTTGGTGCAAAAACACAATTTTTATTCCTGTCAAACTGGGTTTTCTTTGTTGGAATGTCAAAGAAACTAGAGCAATTTACGTGTTTCTGCAACAGGCTGCAACAGTAACAAAGTGCCTCAGATACTATTTAAAATTGGTTCTTTCTCTGTTATGTGTAGACACAACAGTGGTTCAGAACTTGAGTTAGTTGCCTTTTTGTGCTTGAATGAGCAGGTCAGTATAAAGTGGCTTAACAACTCCCCCCAAAAAAGTAAATCGCTCCTCTGAAGGACTTTCAGAAAGCCTGACAAACTGTTGCTAAAGATCATCTTAAAAATTACAGGAAAGTCTGGCTCCTTACAGTAGAAGCAAAATAATCAGAAATGGGAGGTGACTCAAAACTTTTTTCTTTTTTTTAGCTGTAAAAACGAACATTTAATACTCAGAGGAGTCACCGTTCATCATCTAGCCTTAAGGCAGGCAATTTATTATTAATATCTTCTTCAAAATCTCAGCTGACCAGGTTTGCACACCATCACTTGCCACTCATGTTGACAGCCTGTCTACCTTGAAGCAATATCTTGCCTGAGGCTCAGATATCTATAAAACTACCTGAAGTGCTAAAGGATCAGCTCACTCTTTGAAGGCGGACAATATGCAGTAATTAAATACTCACTGACTGTGTTGAATGTTTTATGCCAGAAGAGGTATAAACCCTTGAAAAGCAGATGATATAGACATATGTAGCTCAATCTGATGTACTAACTTTTAACTGCCTGAAATGAAATCACCAGCTTATAATTATTTCAAAAAAATATTTATTTGTAAAATGTTACAGCAAATATACAACATATCGAAGTGTGGCGGTAAAAATAAGAAATATTTATGCATTTCTCCATATTTCATTAAAACCGGTGTGTGTGTGTGTGTGTGTGTGTGTGTGTGTGTGTGTGTGTGTGTGTGTGTGTGTGTGTGTGTGTGTGTGTGTGTTACATGTGCGAGGATGTGCTGTGTATTTATGTGGATGCGAATTATCTGGACTTGTGAGGCTCTACAAAGATATAGATACATAAATAATAATACATAATAATAACAAGAAGAAGAAGAAGAAACCATAATAATAAAGGCAAACAGATGAAATAAGGGAACAAATCAATAAAGCTATACTTAATTATGGAATAGAAAGTAGAATTCGTGATAATGATAAAGGATGATATTGGTTGAGAAGCTGGGAAACTATATCTAGTTGTAATAGAATAGAAACACTGTGCACTCTGTGGATTGACACTGATGTCATATCCTATGAATATGTCAGAGCTAAAGCAGCTCTGTAATCTAAATTCCTCCCAAAAGTTATGCCAGTGTGCTCTGTAGTTACCAGAAATGCTGATTTTAGGTCATTGTTGCAGAAGGAGTTTCAACCAAGAGTTTTTCAGACATATAAAAAATATTGAACTTTAAGTTAAAATCCAAATTGTTAAAACATTGCTGTGCAACTGTCGACTAGCTGAGGGCCCCGGCCATAAGAACAGGACGATGTATCTTGCTCTGTAAAATGCAGTCGTCTTCAAAATCGATTTAAGGGAAGACTTTAGAAAATGTGCTTGCACCGATAAGAGTAGTGAAGGGAAGCCGGCAGGCTTTTTCTGAACCGCCTTCCTCTAAACTCTAAACCTTCCTGATGGTGTTAGGGTTTCTCTTTTATAATAGTTAAATGAAAGCAGCTCTCAGAGTGAGTCAGTCTTGTCCGCTGAAGCTCAAAAATTCAGCTGCACTGTAAGCGTTTTGCTGAAGTCACCAAAATGTTTAAGAAAGTTTATGGCACGCTCTTCATGAATTTTAATAGCGCCACTTTGTCATAAGTCCCCTAATTGACAGGTGATAGATTTGGTTTGCTTCAAATAATGATTACTTAAATTGAACGGTGTTCATACTTTGACTGTAAACATGCACTAAATCATCACAACTGCAATATAAGAGATAGGAATGGCCCGCTGCTGGAGGTGCTTATTTGGATTTACGATCTGTGCCGTACAGGACTGAGCTCCATTTATGGTTATCTATAACACCACTTTGTTTGTAGCAAGCATTATTTTCTCCTTTCAAGTGTTTGTGTGTGTGTGTGTACATGCACCTGTGTTTGTGTGTGTGCATGTTAACATGGCTCACCCGTACGACTTTCCTGTTGGGCTCTATAAGCGCATTTCTCTTCATTATTAATTTACATGACCATTTAGCCGCTCTTTGTTCCAGCAGTGCTTGACCTGTGTGTGTGTGTGTGTGTGTGTGTGTGTGTGTGTGTGTGTGTGTGTGTGTGGTCTTTGCTTCTTATTCAGCACTGGCATCTTTGAGGAATATCTAAAGCAGCATAACTGACACCTTCAGTTGATGTTACGCTGCTCCACTGTGAACACTCCCCTATTTAGATAATGTCACTGCCAAAGGTCAAACCTGTAGTTCTTGTTTCAAGGCCTGGTAGTCAAAGCTGAGTGTGTCTGTGTGTGTGTGTTGGTGCGAGAGAGGAAGGTGTAGTGTGTTTAAAAAAAGAAAAAAAAACTGTAATATGGGTCATGGGCATATGGGTTTTTTCTCTTTTTGTTTACCTCTTCTGTTCAGCTTTTCTAATGTTTAGTGCTGCACTAATAGCTCACTAAAGCTGCCATTTCAGAAGTTTCAAGCAATAAAATGAAATGGCTTGGGTGAAAACAGAGAAAATCCCGTAAGGCTTTGTGCACTCAAGATTAATAGACAACCTAAACCAAAATAGAATGACCTTATTGCAATTGGGCAGTGTTTTAGACGCAGGTTCTCACAGCAGAGCCATATAGAAGTGTATTTTTTTCAACCAGATAAGAGGTAGACAGATGAAGCTCAGTGGCATCATAGATATTAGTAAGTGTTAGTGTAAGTAAAAAGGAAGTTGCAGTCCTCACACGGGCCTTGTAAATGAGCTCTGTGCTTCTCTTGGTTGCTGTCAGATGCATCGGGAGAGTGGTGGCAGGGAGGAAACACAGAAAGTGTTTAACTGGACTTTTTAAGGGTAAGTATATAAGGATGGGGTGAAGAATATGCTGAAGAAGAGGACAGATAAGACGTGTGTCTAGAGACGTGTAAAGATGAGGAGTACCAAAGTACCATCTGATCTGAGAAGCAAATGTTTGCACCTTTTTTAAAAAAAAAATATATTCTTCCCTGCAAATAAATAATAATGAAGAATCTGTTTCAATAGTTGGCAGTCTGTCATGGTTGGAAATTATAGAAACTAAGTCAGAGTGTTTTTAAAGAAAAATGAAAGACATAATATCTTCCCAGCCACCTGCTTTTACCTATAATGAATGTATCCACTGTCACAAACTGCCTGTAGTTGTATATTTGCAGCCTCCAGGTGGTTGCCTTGCTTTTTTTTTTAGAATGAGAATGAGGTTACATAAAGGATGTTTTATTTTTTTCCTCTTTGCCACTTGGTGCATACATATTCCAATGTACAGTGTATGGACATGTGGGCGTTGAATGGTGGGTGTGTATGAATGTGTATGTTGTTAAAATGAACAAGATATAGATTCTGTGCCCTGCCTCCTGCTATTCCTGTCACTGGCAGATTGCTTTTATGGGCCCACCCCTTCATCTCTTGTACCTGATAAGAAGGGAAGGGAAGTGCTGAGGCTTCATAAGAAATTAAGAGACTAAAGGAGAAAACAGAGACGCATTAGCGATGAGCAGATTGGATTGGTATGAAAGTAAATGAATATTTGAGTCACATGCTTGCCACTGATGTCAGATGCAGAATACCACAATCCTGAAATTTACTTTTGCAGTAATGGTATTTCTGATGGTATGAAATACACACAAAATGCAATATAACAGCAGAAACCTGGGAGAACTCCTCCCGTGGAGTCGCTTTAATTTAGTTTCTGTGTTGCTGCTGCACATACGGTAGCCATTATGTAAATATGTGAAATACAGATATTATATGTTATTGTACTCCCTATCTATACATTCTAGGATTGTACTGAATGATTTCTGTGATGATACCAATATTTTATTATACTGTAATTTATTAATATATTGATTACATACAACACCCACTTCGTGTCTAAAAACAAACACAACTTTCCCGCTGTCTCTGTTGTGAGAAAGTTCACTTCCAACAAGTAAATATGGCTTACAGTTAGATTATACTGGCTATGTATTATCTTTTCAACCACCAATTGCTCATGAAAAGTTAAAAAACGGAACTCAAAATTGCCTTTCATAGTCCGGGGGGGGGGGGGGGATTTTGAATGGCATTAATACTGGAAGCAATTCACTCATTGTATATTGCTTGCACTTGACAGTTGGCCACATGCAGACAGATGTCACTTAGTTGTTTAATTATTACTTAATTACTTTGGTGTGGAATGTAATAGAAATGGGGAATGGAGTGGGCCATCCTTTATCAATTGGTAAGCATGTGGGGCTTATCATAATACAGTTAAAACATCAAAATCTATGCACCCCTAAACATTTTCCAAAGTTGTCCGGTTAGTTGGATTGGAGTCTTTGCCAGGCCGATTCTGGCCCTTTGGTCTTATTTTCATACTCCTGAATTAGATGAACACCTCTGGTTGGAACCTCTGAATCAACAAACAGCTGGTGGTGCCTTATCTGAGTGCACATGAAGGTTTTTGAATTTACACTGCTTGTGTAATATGGCCAAAGTCCAGCCACCAGGTGGTTTAACCCACACTTTGATTTTTGCTTTATAGCTTTTTTCTTAAGAATGATGATCATTAAGTTAACAAAAAAAAGTTCACTTTAAACAAACTGTGTTATGATGGATTCATTCACCCTTTCCCTTTATTTAATGACTAAAGAGACAGCAAGGTGACAAACGTAATTCAGCTCAATGACACTGTATTCAGTGTAATCTGCTCTGCCTGTCAAAGCAGAGACAGTTTGGTAGTCACAAGCTGGAAGTCAAGAGGGTCTACCAGTTAAAACATAACAGCATTAGGTTTGTCACTGTTGCATTAATGATTTAAATTACATTACTTCAGTGAGGAGTCTGTCAAAAGTTATTTTTTTGTAACAGTTAAGGTTTAAATGGTAAATCAGAAAGACACCACAAAAATATCAGGTCTGTAAAAATATCATGCACTCTTGCTATGCAAACAATGCACTGTCAAAACACACACACACACACACACATTCACAAAGGGCAGGCCAACAACTCTTAGAACACTTTCCCAGATTTTAATAAGACAGTGAGCCGTAAAAGGCCAGTTAGCCAAGGTAAAGGCCTGCAAATGAGGTCATGGAGGAAAGAAAGGGAGGATGAGTGCGAGTAGATATTTCATGGGAGTGCTGAGATAAAGGGCTGCACCATTGTCTTTCACCTGACGGAGATTTTAATCATAGTGGCAATTTTACAGCGGCCCATAAACTGCAGCAGCCAGGCCTCATTGTTAACCTCCAATTGCTTTCAGGGCTGTAAATACGGCTGCCTTACATTGCTCTGGCCTTGCCGATGGTTTATGGGAGACGGGATGGAGGTGGTGATGGCAGTAGGAGACTTCCCGGAGAATAATGAGGAGCAGAGAGCATAGACTGACTAGTAAATAAACATATTCGATCATCAGTGACACTCACCACACTCGGCTGCACGACACAAACTTGTCGTTGATGAAGCAAGGCTGTGTGTGCTAGCTGGGTATTAGACTTAATCACTTAATCTGTAAATGGACCCGTTGAGATTAGCGTCATAACTGCTCAGTTTTACATTTACATTTGAAAAGTGACACATGACCATTTTTTTATTTCCAAGTACCCATTACATTTAGCATTTCAAATGTTGTCACATGCTAAAAAGGATAGTTGATGTGATTCAGTGATTCAGGATGATGAATTCACAGCAACTCAGTGACCTCATCGCTGACATTTGGTTGAAAGAGTTCTCTCCTGCCAACTGATTGAATCTGCAGCTAGCCAAGTGGAAATGGATCTCCCATGAGACATTTGGTGCATCAGCTTGAGCACCCTTCTCAAGGATGCCTGACCTCACATTGACATACTTTGTTTTCTGTCCAATTTTCCAGTGTGCTGTCACTCCGGTCGCCAAAATACTTTAATTACATTTTTGTTTTTTAATCAAGGACTCAGAGTCTCTGGGGTTAAGCTACAGGTTGCCAGTCTAAATGGGACAAATGGGAGACAGAAAGATAATAGAATTATTACAGCAAAATCCTTTCTATCACTACATGAGCTAGGAAGCAAACTGTAAAGTATAAACTTTTATTGAACCCGCAACTTCATAAGATACTTAAGACAAATGGGACAACTTGATAGCCCGAGCAGCAGAAGGTTAAGAGAAACAAACTAAGATGGAGAGGATTTCTATGCGGTCATGGTAAAAGAAAAGTACACCCTTTGTCAGTCGTGAGGTTTTAAATATCAGGACATAATAATAAAATAATCAGGTCCTTAATACCTCTTAAAATTAGGTAAATAAACTTGCTTTTTTTCACTTATCTGTAAAACCTTAAAACTGAAAAGATGTATTTTGTTTTAAACCATAACTCTATAAGAATGACACAGTAACAACGAGTCACAAAACACAATAACTGCAACAATCTTACACAATGGATCGAATGTGGAACAAATCAGAGAGGAGAACAAAACAAAAATGGTTTCCTGAAATTGTATGAGGATGTTGGATTTCTGATTTCATGGCTTGCATGTAATGTAATGGTAACATGTGTGATTAAGGCTACTACGTTGTTCCTTCAGTATATTCTTTGATCGATCCCAATTAAAGGACTAAAACATATTTATTCCAGAAAAAATCTGAGCATAGTTCTACTGATGTTTCATTTGATGCTCTTTAAAGTTGTGATCCGTATGCAGCAGTGCATATCCCTTATGTAGCCATAAGCCTCTGATAATGCCTCTCATAACTGATTGCAACCCTACAGACAATGAATTCTTCCCTGTCATTTTTCACATTTCTGAGTGTTGACAGCTCCGTTATAGGAGGCTATTTGAGGATTCAGTCCAGAATTGTTTTTCCTGCGGGTGTTTCAGTGCCTTCACTCATTCTTACTATTACGACTGAGGCATTTGTCAGCCTGGTGTTAGTTCACAGAAGCTTGAAATCCAAGCTGTGGGCCTGCAGTAAACTCCAAGGCAGGACTCCAGCAGCGAGGTCTGCACTGTCACAACCAGATGCCAGCAAAGTAGAAGCCTGTTTGTCAAGATCAACAGCTGTGTGTGTGGACACATGCACTGAAATATACATGCAAACATGCATTCATGCTTTGAGAAAAATCTCAAAATGGACAGCTCAGTATGATACCCACATTCCCAGACTGATGTAAATAATTTATCACTTTTCCTTGTTTTTGTTTTTTGGGGGTTTTTTTCCCTTCCTTTTTAGGCTTTGAAAGCATTTAGCTTTCTTGCCATTCGCTGTATCCCAGTTAGAGAGGAGGAGAAGAATTACACTGTTGTATCGGCTACAATCCTTTTAGAAGGTTCCCGCTCTTCCTGCACTCGCTCCACTTCCCACCAGCTTGCTTTGTTTCACCAGTGGTCAGTGTTAATCTGTTTCGGGCTGTCTGTTTGCTGTTACAGCTCAGTTTCACGCTGGGGCCATGCTGGGTGAAGGTCATTAGATCATAAGACATAACACTGGTCTTTATCTCTGTTTCTGCTTCTAATCCCCACCTGTCTTCCTCAGTGGGGTAGGTTATATTAAAGGTAGGTGAAGTTAAGTGTCTGTTAAAGACAAATAAAGTAAAACAAGGCAATTCAAAGTGCTTTGCATAGAATATAAAGAGCATTAAGGTAAAAAGCAACAGCAATAAAAGTCTGGTCAAGCTTGACAATGAGGCAAATCTTTGTTTATTTTATGTTTTTGCACTCTATAAAATATCTACATCACAAGATAGTTATCCCCATATATAAAAGCATAGTTTTTAGTTAGAAGGAGGCATAGTTTAGCATAGTTTCAGCAGTCCTGTAAATTGTGATTTGAATGGAATTTTCATAGTATATGTTGGTGTCAAATAACCAATTTAAAAATATTTATTAAACACGTAAAAAAAAACAAGCAATAGAAGTGAGTTTTCTCCGATGGTTGCATGGGCTCAGCTTACGGGTCATTTTAGAAGAGTCGAGTTTTTACTCCTCTCAGGAGGAGCCACTTGGGGTGGTTTGGGCATCTAGCTACAATTCCTTCTGAGTAAAGAGAGGTCAGGTGTCTTGGGTATGTCCTACTGGGAGGAGACCTTCAGGTAGAACCAGAGGCAGATCCAGGAGCCGGTGGAGAGATTATTTCTCTTGGCGAGCTTTGGCGAGCCTCCGTGTCATCCCACAAGAGTTGGAGGATGAGGCCGTGGAGATACAAGCTTGGGTATCTCGGTTTACACTGCTGCCGCCACGACCATCAATAGATAAAAACGTGATGCATTATAATATGCAGAGCTAATCATACACCACCATTAGCAGATAATGCTGTATGAGAAGAGAACGATCTGCTGGTCAAAGGCCTTCGATGGGAAATGCATCAAGACAAATGTGTTTAAGTGCTTAATGTTTTAAGTGCTTTTAGATGACTGGATGACAGTAAATGGCTTTGCAGTGGAAGTCATCAGCATAGTGGTTTATACTCAGACAGTGTTTGTGTCTGCTAGATTAAACAGGCAGGTGCTGCTCCTGTTGCCACTTGATAAAGGGAAACAAAAACTGCACACACCTCCATTTTCTGTCCCATAAAGACTCAAGGAATCTGTTAACAATAGAAACAAGGCCGGGATAAGAGCCGCACTGAAAAACGCTAAACAACAGAAGCAAAGCATTCACCCGTCTCTTCATCTTTCTTGACAAATCCCCTACTGCTCATGAATTTATTTGACAAGAGGCAGATAAGAAGACTTAGCAGAGTAGCATGGATGGGTGGATGGCTGAATGGATGGATGGAGGGAGAGAGCGATGTGAGTAATTGAAATAAAATTGTTGGTGTGGGCATGTTGTGTTGCTATGGGTCTAAGGAAGAGGTGGAGAAGATTCATTTGCATCCCTGTGGGAACAGTTCCTGCTTTCATCAGTACTCCCTGTTTGCCAGATTTAGAGCGAGTGCCATATCCCAGAAGAGTTGGAGGGGATTTTGTGTTTTGATTTACTTTTCAGCTTTCCCTTCAGGAGTTTTCCATAGGTGCCGGCTTTCAAGTGTCTCCTTTTTCGTTGAATCCACACTCTTTCATCTAAGAGTGCCTTTAAAACATTCACCAGTATGCGGGAAGATGTATTAACTTATTGATGTACCCTCATGTAGAGTCCTACAGAATATGTAAAGCTTACAAAAATGCTAATGACAGTTTTAAAGCAAGCAACCAAATGCTGTTCAGGTTAGCAATGTTTCTTTTATTTGCAGATACCATTTAATACCACTGACGCTCAAGGTCATTTTCTGTTTACCTGTTTAGATTGTCACTTTACTTCTGCTAGTGCATCTCAAAACATTAGAATATCATGAAAAAAAAACATTTTTTTTTTCATAAACTAGTTCAAAGAGACATTCATTAAAAGTAATGTGAAATATTCCTTTTTTGTATTATTTCTGACGGTCATGGCTAATCAGGAATCCAGTATCTCAAATGATCACAAAATTCTAATACCAATTCAAACAAGATTTAAAATGCAAAAATGCCCAGCTTCTGAATAGGATGTACATTCGTACACATTACTGCATCTGTACAGCGTGGGATGAAGACAGTCAGTCTTGTGACACTGCTGAGGTGTTACTGAAGCCCAGGTTGCTTTCATAGCAGTGATTTTGGGTCGGGTGTTTCTCATCTTCCTCTTGACAATACGCCATAGCTTCTCTGTGGGATTCAGATCATACGAGTTGGCTAACTCAGTAATAATATGGTCTGCAAACCATTTTGCAGGAGTTTTTTGAACAAATGCAAAGTCCTGCTGGAAAAGGAAATTGTCATCTCTATAAATCTTGTTAGCAGACGGAAGCACAGAGTGCTCCTCTCGTAGATGGCTGGGATCTCACAAGTTCCTGAACCAGCTTCTCTTGACAGTCCTGATGAGTTATAAGTCATCATCATCAAAATGAAATTATATATACATTTTTGTTTGTTTTGTTATTTTCCCTTCCTTAACTCTAATATTTCTCTGCTTATTGAAGTAGAAAACTGGAGTATGTGTTTCAGTTTATAATCTATTTCCACCCGTGCTGAACCAGCCACCAGCCAGGAGGCCTTACTCCTTATTGATCTCTGCTGTCCCCATGCTGTCCAGGCAGAAACCAGACACTTGGAGCCTGTTGATTGATCTCTCAGGATCTTTGTCTGATTCATCATCCACGGTCACACACTTTCTTCTTCTCCTCTTTTGAAGATCTTTATTTGCCTCATCATCACTTCTTTGTCACCTTTGTCTCTACTTCTACCAATTTTTGTTTCTGATCTTCAACAATAAAGAGAATATTGGGGATCACCGTTTAGTGTAAGTGGTGATATTCACACTCATATTTAGTATTTATGAGCAGTATATAAACACTGTATTATAATCAAGACAGGCTGTTATTTTATTTGTCAACGACAACAATTATTAAATGATTTTTGACACTGTGTAACAAAGCTTCATTCATATTTGATATGTGATTGTGGATTAGCAATTCCACTGTTCAATTGCACTGTTTATGCTGATGTACAAAGAATCCACAAAATGTGTTTATGAACATTTAAAAATACATTTGTTCAAAAGAAATAAAGACACGTTGATAAGGAGGGATTTGTTTTATTTTCCTATTTTCTCTGTCTGTCTGATAAACTAGTCTTAGAAAATAGTCTCAGCAGTTATCACAGCTGACAAAGACCTTTTTCTGCAAGTTAATATGATGATGCACCTGCTGCCCACCCTTGCTTCATGTTTACTTTGATGGAATATAGGAAGGCATGCACATATGATAACCCATCCCTAAGTCTCTTAAGCCTAAATAATATTTCTTTTTTCTCACCTCATTCTTCAGGTTTAAGAAAACAATCTGCTTTTACTTTAAAATACCACTTCTTTGTTTTATTATAGTATTATTTTTGTGATATTATGACACTACCTCGTTGTCAGTATAACCTGCTACAGTTACTGTCCACACTGCTTTGATTATCTTAGAAAACCCAGATCAAATTTGACCTCTGCCACGCTGGTAAATGATCAGTTCGGTTTCAGTCGTGCTGCACTTCAGATATTTTGCATTTCACATGCTCCTATGATGACTTGCACTGTCATCAAACCTTGAGCATGAAACAACTTTAAAAAAGACAAGATGGTGATTTTTCGTCTTATCCTGGGTTAAAGACTTAAGCAGGACAACCAAACAGGCTATTAATCTCGCTACAATAGTGGACAGAAGTGCTTTGTTGGAGTCTGCTGGTATTGTCAGGATATCAATTGCTTTGAACATCCTCCTGGATTTATTCTGTCATTAAACAACCTGCTGCCTTGATTTTTCTCACTTTAGCCAGAAGAAATTTACAGGTATATCGACACGTGGGTCAATGCTGCTGGCTGGGAGGCAGGGATGGATCCAGAGTAGCCATTCAGACTCCTGTGAGATGGCAGCTTGTGGGAGAAAACCAATTTTTATTGGCTTTTTCAATTTGCATCTGACCAGTCTGGAGAAGCAGTATGTTAATTGGAACCAGTGAGTCAATGGTGTAGCACAAGTGCATATCTTTTGCTCTCTGATGCACTCTTGTTCAGAACTGAAAACAAATGACTGGATGCCAGTGTGTAAGAGGTAAAGATTTGTTTAACTAAATTAGCTAGATGACCCTTTGAGACCTATTTTCTATTCAAGGTCAATTTAATGCTCATCATTGTTACACTAAATATGCATTAAAGCTGAGATGTGTACTATTTAGTGAGTAATTGTTGGATGAGGAGTGTTTTGGCACATGTGGGGGCAATTTTTGAGCGAAGAAACACCAAGTATGATTTAACAAGCAGTGGTTGTACTTCCAAAATTTTATATAAAAGTGATCTCTTCTTTTCCCCTCTCCGTGTTGTCTCAGTCCTGGATAAGGTCTCGTCATAAACTAGTGAACTGAGTTTTAAGGCAAACAGTGTAGCTTGCTCCAAACATTAATTAGCACATATCACAGACAGAATCGTTAAGCGTCTTCCCGATACTAACACTAACTAGCCAGCTTTGCTTCATAGTCCAGGGACATATGACACAAAACCAAAACTTCCACACAGGAGAGTCTGTACTTTTTTGTCAGATGGCTGACTGCTGGAAACTAATGGAGCATAGGTCAAACGTGTCACATCTGCTTTCCACTTTTTTCTCTGCTGTCATACGGACTCGCCAGAAATCGACCAATTCGCTTGAAAAATGCAATTTTGTTCATATTTCTGGAGCAGAATTGAGTTGTGTGCATTTCTTCCTATTGAGAAGACTTTTCACAGACACTTTTCACAGATTTAGTTGGCAAGAACACTCTTTGCTGTTTACTTTGTTCTCTTTTTTGAACATATAAGAACGCACAGGTGGCAAACTATTAAAAGTTTGAAGAGGCCAACTCAGGTTATAATGCTATACTGATCTTTTTTTTCACCTCCCACCATCTGAGTGTTTAGAGCTGCTTGTATGCAGCAAGTGACTCTCTGGGTCAAGATGATTCATGCAGTAGGTAGGTAGTAATTTATATTACTGTAATTAATCTGAATGCATGTGCCTGATTTACAGATGAGATATATGTAAGAGTTTATAGGTTATTTAAAGATAAAACAGTAAAATGGGTAAACTGGAACTTGGCAGTCAACTCATGAAGACACAAAAGCCAAACATCTTTAATAATCTAAAGCTGCAATAGCAAAGAACAACAAAAGTACAGTCGCGGCTTGCACTCAGTTTGTTGTGACACTAGCACATGAAAGAAGGCATGTCGAAGTGTTTGAACCATTTCGCATGCCTATTTTGTGAAATGTAGCATGAAAATGTGAAAGCACTGACTATCCTGACTTATTCATGTAGAAAAACTTTAATTTTTTTTTGTCAGAAAAGATGGGGAATTCGTGCTGCACCTGGAGCCATAATGAAGCAACTGTATGTGGTAAAAGACCCATTATACTATGTGCAAAATTGTGCTCCTACATTTTATCTAGGCAAAGAGCAAGTTAGATACAAGTAGAGTTGCACAAAAGTGAGTAAACCCTTTACGTTTACCAGAATTTCTGCATTGATTACACATGAAATGTGATGTAGCCTTCATCTAAAGTCCTACTTGTGTGTGGTTGGTATTACCAGGAGACCTCATGTGTACTCACACAGCCTCCATAGTTGTGATGAGAGAATGAAGCAGAACAGCGGGAGGGAAGGAAAATAATGAAAATCACGAGTGCCAATTTAAATAGGACAAATACTATTACCTCAGTATTTGGGAAAATGTTGGATAATATGAGGTATTTTTTTTCTTTAGAAATTATGGGCCAGGCAGATTTGCATGAGGCTCAGATCACAGACCATTTCTGTAATTATTACAAAATGAGGTGATGCTGCTTTTATGTGAATAGGGCTTAAGCTGCAATTATAGGCACGTTCTCACTGAAGTAATGACACACGGTTTTCATGTGTTTGTTGAACACACTAAGTAATTGTTTAGTCCAGGCTGGAAAATGTCACTAAACCTCTCTGCTAACTCAGCTGTTAAATTTAAGGCAATACGTGCAATGTACTGCGTTGTCGAGTCCTGTTACTGATAAAGTCGGCTCTTCCCAGAAGATTGGTTGGTGCGTTGCCTCAGCCACAGCTTTCACAGGACATTAGAGCACTGTATAGAAACCTTAGTATTATAGAGATGCATAACAGAGAAAGTGAGGAAAAAAATTACTTCTAGTCCCCAAATAGACCAATGGGGGAGGTGTAAAGTTGCTACTCTCCTTGAGAGTGGGCATCCTGCAGAGTTCACAGCAAATCCAACAGGTGTGATCATAAATAAATAAATATATAGTTCAGCTTTTCTTTATTTTTCTGTCGATCAAGAATGTACAATGAATTATTAAATTGAAAAGTCATAGCATTGCACACCTATATCAAAACCACATCTAAATTGCGAAGCAACAGACCATCTTGGTCCTGAGCGACTTGCCTAAGGACCTCAACATCTAGTGTTGGGAATTGTAGCAAAAACAATTTACTGGAGGCTGCCGGAGCGGCCGTCCATAACCAGAGGTTTGGGAGAGGTTTTATGAGGTGCAAAGAAAAGACAAAAGTAAATCAGTATAATAGGTTTCTTAAATGGCCAAGGAAATGAACTAACCTTAGCCCAACTGTCAGGGTTTGGCTTAACCCAAACAGAGCTGTTCAATCAAGACATCAGCCAAAACAAAATGGTGAATTGAAACAGTTTTTTTGTGAAAGGAATGGTCCAGAATTTTCTTACCATCATTCAAGTCTCATAAAAGACTAGAAAAAAAAGCTTTGATTGAGTTTTGCTGCTGCTAAAGGAGCTTTTATGTGTTTTTAGAGTTCACTTACTTTTCCCAGACAGCCTTCTGATTACTTAATGTGCTCAAAAAAAGACATAAAAAGTTCTTGGGTTTTATAAGTTTAGTCAGATGTTTCCGTGTGATTGAAGCTTACATGAAAATCAAATTACATTTTAGGCAAAATCAATGCAGAAACGCTTGGAAGTTCAGAGGATTTGCACCTTTTTCTCTAGCTGTTGGTGTGACTGACAGAGAGAAGAAGAAAAATCTGACGAAAGACGTCATGTCATGGTAAAAGAAGCAGAGGTGACGAGACAGATGTACAGAGTAAGACTGAAAGAACAACCCTTGACCCAGAGCAACCGCTTTGTCACAGCCAGTCATCTTCTTCTCCTGCCGTGAAAATTCTGCCATCAGATTCAAACCTGTTAGCCATTGGGTTTGCCAATTTATACTCCTCTCAGTATCCCTATTGCATCTATATATGTTGGAGAATTTCTTATAGGTTTTGTTATTTCAGTCTTTATCATTTACAGCATAGAACACAACATAAATTGCATGCAGACAGTGAAATTATAATCATAGAGTATATCAAAGACCATTTTTCTCTCTTTTTGTGTGTAGGGTATGAGTGAGTGGAATCCTATAGTGTGTGGGATTCTTGATGTCTCTGTATACAGTACTAGAGGTGCTTTCCATGGCTTTCCATGGTACGTGTCATCTCTGATCTGACAAGACACTTGCAGATAGATAAAATTACAACCCACGCACCTGCCTGATATTGATGGGGTCTCCAGAACAATGTGGGTGTGCTGTAAATAGAGGTGGATGCCGTGTCCTGGAATAAGCTATAAATTACCTTTCCACCTCCCTCCGAGTGTCTAGAGACTGGATGGACGGACAGAAGCATGGATGGAAGCATGGATGGATGGAAAACATAAAGGGGGACAGGGAAAGGGACTGAATGAGCATGAGGTCTGAGATGTACAATCATAGCTTTAAGACAAATGAACAGCTTGGGACTGTGGGTGTATATGGGCGAGAGACAAGCAGTGACTGGCTATGATGAAGATTCATTGCGCTTTTCTCTACTATCCATCTCCACTAACTTGTGCAGACACCAGTGAATAGCCCAGCCACTAAGTTGCTTGATAGTTTGCTACATGGGTGCTAAAATAGAGCAAATTTCAAAGAAGTTACAGGCTGAATGATGACATTTGAAAGCCAGTCAGAAAAAGCAGTGATGTCAGAATCGTGCGCAGGTGATCAAAGGTGTCATTCATGTCAAAACTATAATTTTCTATTCAGTGTTTTTCAGATATGTACAAAAAGCATGGTTCACACAACATATGCTCTTTGAAAAACCTCCAGTTGAGCTTATTAAAAGACTGCACCAATCTACTGTCTGCATGAAGTAGTCTGCACTTATTACAAATACAATAAACCTTAAATTATAAAGTGTTCATAGTGTTCTTTCTGTCACTGTTGCCTACTTTGACATGTTCTTCTTTGGTATGGCAGTAATTGTGTCAAACTTTTAAAGGCTTAGCCCAAGTGATTCTGCAACTTGAGCTTGTAACCCTCCCAAAAATAGTGATGCATTTCACTGTTGTGAAAAATAAAAGCTTCCCCATTTTGTACATTTTCGCTGTCAGGTGAGCGGAATGATTTTATGAATTGCACCTCAGCTCAGTACTTTGCAGTGTGACTTGGCAATGTAGCAGAGCTCCTGGGCCAAATGTAGGCAGCACATTGCTGTGAAGTGGCTCTGAGGCTATATTGGGTTGACAGGGACATTAAGCACAAAGCAGCAGGGGCAATTTTAATTACTCTTTGTCTGTCTTGTTGTCTTGGTGACAAACGGGAATGAGGCATGTTTATAGATGACTATGCTGCATAAAACATCTTAGAGGCAAGTGAAGGGAAGTGAGTTAGAGATTTCTTATTTATTTATTTTTTTTTGACTGAGATGGTTATAGATGAGACCAGCACGTGGATTTGAGATCTCCAAACAGGTGTGCAGTTGATGAAGTGGGCTGTGGAGGTGAAAGCTGAAGAGACATTAGTTTTGACGCAGTTTATTATCTGGAAGCCTCCTACTCAAACACGCCCATATCTATTCTGTCAGTTTGACTTGCTCTCAGGGAGAGAGAGAAAGGATAAAGCAGGTTCTCAAAATATGTCGCTGAGGTTAAAGATGCCTGACATGTGAAACAGACGCATGTCTGCAAACCATGAGAGGATGCAGAGCTACTTACCATAGACCCAGCTTTCTTTAAGAGGCAACACTGCTCTTAGAGGTAAAAAAATAAAAAATAAAAATTAGTCTTTCTCAGATAGAGATAGAGAGCAGAGTAAGAAAGTTTAGGGCTTTTCGTAGTGCAGATTTGATGCTGAGTGGTTGGCAAACATAAACAACATGTAAAGAGCTTACATAATAACTGGTTTCTCATATATCCAGTCAGGGATGGGTTGGTTTTGTATTAAAATTCATTTCACTTTCTCTGTACTTGGAGGGAAATCAGTTAAATTAGATTAAAAATAAAGTAAAAGGTAGATGGAAAAGAACTGGAAAATTACCCAAGGAAGATGGATAGAGGGGAGAAACTACTAAAGAGGACAGAGGAAGCTGGACTGCACAAATGTCAGTTACAGAAATTGGCGGGGCAGTAAAGAATCTGCTGCATATATTACAGAATACAGCATGCCAAAAGTTCTCCAGCACAAATTACACAGTTAGTATGTCTTGTTAGCTCGACCTTCAGATGTACAGTAATTGTCGTCTTGTCTACTGGGATGCTCTTAAATACAGAGATATGTGTAATTACACAGCTGTGCTGAGTATTTATTGCATACTCTCATACATAAATCATTAGACTTCTTTTGTTCTTTAAAAAATATGAAAAATATAATTTGGAGTTCAAACTCCCTTTAATATTTTATGTATTAGGGAGAAAGTTATTTTTCTAGGTTTGCTCCAGAGTCCCGGAAATGTACTGTTTTCTCACCACAGTGGCGACAAAGCTGTGAGTGGTAAAATTCAACTTGCAGCTGAAATGGCTGCACGACGCAGAACACTGCTCAGCTCACATTTACCCCATAAAAACATTTCAACTTGTCAAATACAGGTGTAACTAATGGCCCCATTTTATTCAGATGCCGTTAGGTGTTCCAGTGTAGTACGGTGGTTACTGTGAATGTTTACTCGCTGGACTTGTTAACTGGGACACTGGGAAATCAGTTATCACTAGGGAAGCTAGTTACAAATGTGCTGTTTATAGTTAAAAACAATAAGTTGTTATAACAAAGGGTTTTGCATATTTTTGCACTGTTGCATTTGGGTTTTTTTTGCAATTTAAATCCATTTACTTTGTAATGGTTTGTATTCAGCATTAGCAATCAAATTTTGAGCCAGTCATTTTCTTCTGATTATGTTGTGATGACTGGCGCATCTGTTATCCCTTGTCACTATGCTTAATGTATTCAAAGCAGGATAAAATAAAATAAAATAAATATATACATTATAGAATTATACATGTTGATTATGGGCAAAATCTTCACAATAGGAGTTTAGGTCCTCTGTGCGTGACATCTTAACTTATAATCACAGATAATAAAAAATTAATAAGTAATGATAAAAAATAATAATAAGAATTGGGAATTCTGGCTTATTTGAATAGCCTATTTGAAGTAGTTCCTACAGATATAGGACGTATGCTTAAGCAAGAGCAAAAGAAAATTAGCTTTTTGCACAGTTTATTGAACAAAAACATTAAATATCAGATATCATTTTTTTCTGTGCAAAAAGGAAAGTATTTCTGTGGTGTCCGAAGCTATTTCCTCTTTAGTAGAAATAACTTTGTGTATGCATTTTTCATAATTGTCTACGCGTCTCTGGCATTGAAAAAAATCCCCTCTGTCTCATGCTGTGTGTATTTAGTTGAAAGGGTTGTGAGTTCTTTAAATCTTTTACCAAAAAATTTTAGAATGAAATTCAGCCTTTGGCAATTTCCTTGATTAGCCCTCATTTTATTCTTTTAACCATTCCTTGGTGGATGTGCTAATCTGTATTGAAGGGAACCTCTGAATCCCGTTGATAGCTCTGCTTGTGTTTCATTTTCATCTGGCTTCACGTTATCTTTAACCTCCTAGGACCTGGTGTCCACATATGTGGACATCACATTTTGGGTTATTTAGACCAAAATACTTAATTTTGCTCTACAAGAGCCTGATATCCACTTACGAGGACATTATACTGCTACTGTTCTATCGAAATTTTAAACAAATATCCTCATATGTGGCTCTAAATTTTCTTAGAAACAAAAATCTGGTAAAAACAAAAATCTGGTAATTCTTTGTTTTTACATTCATCAGGTCCCATTATACCCAAATATCAAAGAGAAATTAAAAATGCATGCCGTGGAAGAGTTCGGGTCTTAGGAGGTTAAGCAGTCTTTGATGTGATTTAAAACTAATAGCAGTCAGCTGTTTAGCCCCTGAGACATTTCCACCATCATGTTTCAGATTTGGTAAGAAGTTATTTTCCTTAAAGCATTTTGGTTTGTACAAATGTCCACTGTTACTGTGGCTAAACAACCGTATCCCCGGTTCAGTCCCATAGCACATGACTAGTTCACACCTGTGTCACTGGAAGGCTATAATTATACTCGGATCTTCTTGTTTTAAACTTTTTTTTCTTGTTTGAAGGCTTTTTCTGGGGCGACTCCCATGCAAGTGAGTTTTTTGCTATTTCATCTCTCTCTGAAAGTTCATTTAGACACCTACATTTATGAGTTACCTGCATGTCTTTTGATTAAATTTTGAGGTCCTTGAAAACTTTGTTTTCGCATCGACTGGTCACCTTAGAGATAAAATTGTCTAAATTTTTCAGCAAGTTCCCTCATTTCTTATATAGTCGCAATGTCTCAGGGATGCTGGAAATGAGAGAGCACTGGCCATTAAAAATATGACAAGACTTTACAATGAGTTCAGAATAGCTCAGGTCCCTTTCATGGCCCCAATTGGCTAATCATTAATCTTCCAGAGCACTTATCTAAGAAGGTTGTCCTTCTAACACAAAACTGCCTTTTTCCTGTCATGATGCCAGAGAAGTTGGTCCACTGCATCTAGTGGACTAAATTATAGGTTTGAACCCAAGCAAGGCAGTCATGTTAAAGCTAAACCACTTAATAGAATATACTACTTGCAGTTGGATCATTTATTTTGTATAATTTGGTTATTTTGCTAGACTTTCTTTCTTCTTCTGTTTTTTCCTGGAGGTCTTACAGAGCTTTAACTCTAAGCCTTAAAGGGCCACACAGTTAAATAGCAAGTAGAAAAGCTGATTATTGAGGTCACGTGACTGCTAACCATGTGACATTAACTTGTCTGCCATTTTGAATGTGTGACAAAGTTGGATCAATTGAATGTCTTTTTGGCTTTTCATAAGCACACTGAAGTAGTTTTATCAGTGTTTTCTCCCTTTTCACCTTGAATGTCTTCTAAAGGCTACGTTTTTCTTCATTGCACAGGAAAACGTAATATTTCCTAGATGCTTTGTTCCCTGCCATTGCTATGGACACTAGCAGATTACCACAGTTGCCTGTAGCACCATGGAGTGCTTGCTTGCAAACGCTCGCAAAGAGCTCTCTGATCAGTGGGGAAACTGTGAAAAGTGTGACACAAACAGGAAATGAAGGCTGTTTGTCAAAATAAAAGTAGTGCTGTTTAAACATGTGGGCTGCGGTGCTGACCCAAAACTTTTACTTCTATATTTCTGGTCGCACTTCTTCAAGTTTGACTGCCGGCCATTTAGTAGTGACTTTTGAAAGTATTTACAGGCACATGGTTGTCTTCCATGCAAAATACAGGAGACCACATGTGCTAGCAACCTGAGAACCCTCTTTGCTTGGGATTTCACCCAGTGACAGTAAGGAGCTCAGGAACCACTCGCCACACTGGTTGGCTGAGCCACAGCCACCCTTCTGAGAGAAAACTCTATAGCTGTTAAAGTTTTAAGCAGTTTAAAGAGGTTCAGATCACTGGCACCTAATCTGGAACCCTTAATTCCAAATGTAATGAGTTGAGAGTGTAAACGGAGGGCTGTACTTACTGTTTCCATGTGATAATGTGGTTGAGCTTAAAAATGGCCATTTTCAGATTAGAGACTCTGGAACATTCCCTATCCAATTATTAAACTTTTCACAGATGCATCTGTCATTCATAATACACTTGAGCTTTTTGATGCGCTTCCTTTACTAATTAGTTATGTGGTATACATCTGTGTGCTGCGTGGATGAAAAGTCACCCCATTCTGAATTTGCTGTGTGAAGCGGGAGGAGAGAGCATTTTAAAATCTTTATGCTTTGATGTCCATCTAGCAGATGTGCTGAGATTTGGATGCTGTGCATGTGATACGCACATAGTTCATAGCGGAGTTCACATTCTTAAACACACAAACACACATGAACAGGGGAAGCAACGGAGAGAGAAAAGTGCTTTCTTTGTCAGTTCAGGCATTGCATTTTAGATGCTATTCGCCCCACGAAACCAGCCTGTTTCATCATTGCCAAACCACTTCTGTGCCTATCACACTTACCCCCTGTAAGAAAACCAAATAACACCAGCAGAAATTTAGATTTTCAGATGTAGACATGCACAGATTGTAAGACAAAAAGACAGAATATAAAATGGAACTTAAAGCGAATTCACAAACAGAAGCTACAACAAAGACAGAAGAAGGTCGATCAGAACCGCTTGCACAAACCCTTCGTCTATTTGTTCCGTCTCATCTGGATTTACTGTAACAGGATCCTAATTAGATTACCCACCAAAGTACTGGAAAGGCTTAATATGTCCAAAACCCTGGCAGCAAATCTACACCACCCAACAACTACTGTCACTCTATAAAATTTTCTGTGACATTTGAAACTCTTCTCCTCTGCTATATTTTTTTCTCTCTATCGTTGTTGGAACAAGCAAACGACATCCCACAAAAAGCCTTTTCTTCAGCATTTGTGTCATTATAAGAAAGTGATTCATGTATTTTCAATTTCTTGGCAGAACAGTGCTCTCTCAAAGAAAGGAACCAGGTGCTTTTTGATAAAATACTCTATTTTATGAACAAGTAATGTAGCAACAAGTTCATATTTTGAAAATATAGGAAAATACTATTTATCCACACTTTTGACATTTTTGTCCTTCTGCTTATGTTTGATAAAAAACCTGTTTTTACCAGCACTTTCAACATCACTGTAGCCTTATGGCACTGCAAAATTGTTTGTCGGTACATCTGTGTATATCCATCACTGTGTGAGGCCACCTCTGAAGGAGGCTGTGTGTTGATTAGGTCAGACTGAGCCCCGGCAGGTCAGCGAAGATTGGCAGTTGAGTGTTTGCCTGTTCTGTTTGCCAGCTGCCCCGTGTCACACCCCGTCAGTAGTAATCAGCCTGGACATAAAAGTCAGGCCTAATGTGGCTTTATTTCTCTCTTTCCTCCCAATTGCTCAATGGTAGAATAGTAATACATTTCATTGCCTGGGCAGCAAAATACTGACATGCTGTTCCAACTTACAGTGTGTTTGGCATCAGGCTGGATTCCTGCTCAGATTCTGGCTCTCTCTTTCTACTCTCTGCGTTTGTTCTCTATTCCTTTCACGTGATCTCTCCTTTTTCACTAAATAAGACCCCTGTCCTAATCAACTACTATTCACACAGAAATTATAAAGATATAAGACACTTTGAACTGTCATTTCACAGAGTATTTTCCTAATGCTGTACCAAAAGGTACGTATAACAGTATAAACAGCTATAAATGTATAAGTTATATTGTAAAAACTAATTAAATATTTCCATACAGTTCTGACGCAGCCACCAAAATTAAATTAAATCGATGTCGACTTACTCAGTTTGTGCTGGCTGTACATTTAGATGCATGAATGCAGACACATGTTTTCAGCACACTAGTAAAAATGAATGTGTGCACACATTACACACATCATCACATGAAAAGCTGTGCTCTGTAAATACCAAACAGGTCACCCTCTAACTTTTCTGCCTCAACTGTCTGCAGTTTTTCATCTCCCCATCTGTCCATCTCCTCTCTTGCCTCCCTCTCTCTCCTCCTTCTTCCCCTTTTGTGTCTTATTGTCTCCCTGCTGTACTCATCTCTGCACCATTAATCTTCCAGCCAATGAATTGGAGCTCCTGACTCTATCGCTCTTATTATCGACTGCAGCCGTCCCTTATTTATGTTCCATTTTTCTCCTTCTCCTCCTCACTCAGCCTTGCTACTGTTGTTCCATTGACCAGCATGTAATTTCTTACATGAATAATGCAAGCAGTGAGACAAAAATAGTTGCATTCCTTCGTTCTCTTGGTTGGGATTTGTTCTGCAATCATTTAACTGAATGCATTTGGTTGAGCTGCTTTCTATTCAGCAGTGCCAGCTACTTTGTTAAATGAAATAGGGATTTGGTTGTAAGGGTATTGGGACTCCAAAAGCTGTATTCTTACTGAAATAGACTAGAACAGCTGATTGTGAGATCAGGGTGCAGATTTATTCAACCTCTCAGCACACTCGAGTACTGATCCAGGATCACCGAGGTGGTTCCCAGGACAATTCTATTCATTAGCCAACACTCAGAGCGGCCACGCCAGCATATGACAGTTTGCAGGCAAAATTAAATTTCAGTCTCCAGCAGCGCTGATGTGCTAGTGATAGACACACTTTTTATAAAAATGGCCAGGGTTGGTCAGGCAGCTTTCACAGTTTAAGATTAACTCTTTGATAAGCATGAATTATATAATATGAACATGCTTTCGGGGCATTGTTTCCTCAATATACTGTCTATAGGTAGAAAGACATAATTATGTCCCTGACTCTTTTTATTTACAGCTAAATAGCATTGCAGTTACAACAATAAATGCAATGTTCTCTGCCGATATATTGTCATGAGAAGCAATGACCACCCACGAGAAATTCACCTTTGTGTGTGGATCAAAGGTGAGTGACAGACTTACCCTTCACATCTCATTTGCTGTACTTGTACCTGTATAGAATATTACAGAATATATTGTGATGCACAGAACAAATGAGGAGAAATGTATAAACTCAGTCGCTAGCTCATAAGCTTTTTTATACCAGCTGTTGCTGAAAAACCCTGTGTTGCCATAGTGAGCGTGTTGGTGGTTAGTGAAGCGCAATGTATGGGCCCTTTCAAATAATGACCTTGTTGTGCTCCTTGAAAAATGTCCAAGGACTTGCATAAACATGTTTTTGGATCCCTACAAGACTCTTGTGGTGATAATTCAGTAATTTTCTCTAATACATATCTCTGTTAAGCTGGCATAATTGCCCTTTAAGGCATAAAGAGGCGGAAAAAGTGAGCCACATAATAATGTTTTTATCTGACTCATCTCCCTCAGCCGTCAAGCGGAGCATTTCGAAAATCACAGATTTTCTTATTGTTCCCTGTGCTGCTTTCTTTGTTTATCATAGACCCAGTTTGCCTTTTTTTTTTCTTCATGATGATGTAAAGTACTAAAAAGCAACAAAATGACAAGAATAAGATTAAAAGCAAGCCAACCCATGGCGCCTCATTTCCTTTTTTTTTTTTTTTTTAAAGTTAGATTATCATTTGGATGTTGAAGTTAGCCTTGGGTAAGGATAAGAAAATGTGCTGTGCTTTTTTTACTTTGTTACTACTGCAGTGAGGAAAGTCTAGCTGTAGGCCTGAGAACTTGCCTTTGTCCCTGTTAATTTAAATTAAGCTAGCACAGTTTTTTAAAAATTATTTTTTCAATAAAATAAATTGATGTTATTTTTTCCCCTCTTACTGTTTAACTGTGCTAGAAAGAAACAGTAAATTTATGGATCCCGGTGTGTCCTGAAAGTTGCGAACTGAAAATCCATCTCTTCAGCTGTAGTCACATCACATACAGATCCCCGGTGCTGGTGAGTGTGTAATACTGCATAGAGCTATCTGGTACTGCTCAGAAACGAAGCAGACAGTGGTCTGTTTGGTCTGTTCAGTAAAGACAGATGGGAAAGGGATTCTGGCAGTCTACATTCACTTCAGACATTGGCTGTGCCGGAGGGATTTCTGAGGACTAGACTTCCTAAACATACCGTGCACTGTTATCAAACTTCTCTGTTGTTCCTGTTCCTCTTTATTGTGCCACTGATAATATTTTACCTCTTTTGTGTTTATCACCTTTCATTTGTCCCGTGTTATCTTGCTTATTCATTCTCTTTTTCTCTTTACTTACTTTACTTCTCTTACTTTTCTGTTATTCCCCAAAAATATTTTTTGTCATTATTATAAATGATGAATAATTTGTGATTAGTCACTTGTCGTATCCCAGTGTCTTTGCATCTATTTCCATATTTTAATTAGATCAGTCAGTTACCAGGAGCCACTGCTGATTCACTGAAACTACAACATGCAAAATCGGAAGAATTATTACTATTATCTTAGGGCTAATTAACATACTGTATACCTGTGGGGCAGTTAATATGAATAAAGAAGTTAATTTAATGCAATTAGTCCACTGTGGTTATCAAGTCTCACGTGGATGGAAATTAGGATTTGTGGACTTGTGGAATCTGTCATAGTTGGCTGGTAATAGTGAAGGATGGTGGAGGGGAAAAAAAAAAGACTTGTGAGATGAGCCCCACTTCCCTGCCCCTCTTTCCCGTTCTCTGCGATACCGATTTTTGCAGATGCTGGTGCTTGTTTGTGTTTAGCAAAGCAGATTAATTAAGCTCATTGGTATTCCAGGACACTGTTCCCAGCTGTTTTCCAAGCCTAGGATCAGCAAGGTCATCCATTTGAATTTCGCTCTCTGAACATGTGGAGCCTGGAAGGAAACAGCTGGGAGGCAAGCACCCACAAAAGCGAGGGTTTTGACAGTCGAGATGGATGGATTTCAGCGATAAAATCTCTCTGATCGGTTCTATCACTCAACTCCTTATGTCCCTGATTCATTCCTCCCACAGCAGATCTGTGTGCGCTGTGTAATAGATCATTTGTTATTCCATTTGAGTGAAAGTCAAAAAGGTAAATAGCGTTGTAAACATATGATAAATAGGCAGTCTCATCAGTGTGATTGATATTTCCTGTTTTGCCTTGATGCAACTTCTAATATATAATGTCATCTGACAGGCCCCAGTTAGTATCAACATTAATTATCAGTAAAACATGATAACATGGTTCTGGGCCCTGTGCCAGCGAACAATGAGATTTGTAAGTCTGAAATAATGAGTCTTTGTGAGTATTTGTGCACTGTAAGTAATAGCAACAACTTGTCAAAGTGGAAAGTCAATACACACTATAGTGGAAAAAAGGAGATACAGCTCATGAAGAATGTAGTGCAGCCTCGGGTCAATGAGTTAACTGTACCTTTTAGTATTGCATCGATAAGCAGACTTTGAGTTAGATCACGCTGAGGCAGCAGTTTACTGAGTTGTGTCCCTGTGAATTACTGTCCACAGTGAAGAAGTAAAGTCTGTTCTTTCAAGTTATTTCTAAAACATTGCCTCTTTAAATTAGATTCAGTAACCACGCACTACAAAATCTCTAATGTGCTGTACACGAATGGTCTTTAATCATCATTCAAACAGCACTCCCACCTGTAAACAGTTAAAGCTGACTTGTCAGGAACAAGAGACTCTTGGTTTGCATATAATAAGCAATGTCACCGAGACGGCCCAAGGTCTAAGCTTGAATATAAGACATTTGGCTACCGAGATTTGCAGCTTTTGTGCTGAGATAAACAACACCTCAAACATAAAGAAGGATGAGTGGATCTCAATAATAATCATAATGAATGGTTAGTAATATTAGAAAGAAAACTGGTCAAAGTATGGAGCTTTGTGGAAATTAATATTTAAAGAAGAGCCTGTTTAAAAAGTCCAACTGTGGATTTTAATTAGCGAGGTTTTTAGTTATTAGTTCATAACTAAAGTTCTACTAATAAAACTTAATCTGCTCTTGAAGGCTGTGAAACAGCAAAAATATTTGTGATTCAGCGTCATGTAAGCTTTCCAGCAAATATGTCAAAAAAAATAATTTTGCTTCAGGCACTGGGATTTAGTTTGCTAGTGTTCAAACAGCTCTTGAGTCATCAGACTGACCGCTGAGTCCTTTCTCATACTTTTTTTGTTCTTCTGTTGTTTTTGATTTATATGAGACACCAGCTGATGCAATATAAATGTTTTGTCCTTAGTTGAGTTGATCTATATATATGTGTGTGTGTGTGTGTGTGTGTGTGTGTGTGTGTGTGTTTGTGCATGCCATGCACAAACGCAACAAAACTAGTCTGTTTGTGAGTCTTTTGGTACCTACAAACATCAGGTACTTTACGCTCCCCTGGTGACAGACAGGAGGGGAGCCTGTTGTCACATTTCTTCATCATTATTTTCCCTGCCCTCCTTCATCTCTCTCCCTTGGAAGTTAAAAAAGTAATCAAAGGCTTGGCATCTGACAGCTCTGGCTCTTTGCTTCCTCCACTCTAAAAAAAAAAAAAAATCTTTTTTTTTTCTCCTCCCCTGAATCTTTTGCAAACACTAGCGCCTTCTCCACAAAAGCCCCTCATTTCAGGGGTGCTGAAAACCTCTCCAGCTTTTCTCAGTGGAGGTGTGCCTCTTTTGACATCTCTGCTAAATGGAGGATGCTTTGCCACTCATTTAACAGCTCTGCGACTTTGTTCCTCCCCTGGGAGGCACACAGCCTTTTATCTCCTCATAGCTGGCTGAGAACTTGCTCTCCTCTCTGCTCTGTCCCGCCCGTCACAGCGCAGCATTAGCATGTACATGCCTCTTAGCAGACCACAGAGAAAGAGCCCTGCAGTGCTCTGGCTGGAGCACGAGGCTTAGTCCCCTAGAGGAAAGATCTTGCCCGCAGGGTGAATAACTGGAGTATGTTGGACATTAGGGCTTTGGCAATTCAAAATGCTGGATTAGAAGTGAATAGTACGGAGGAATTTACACAAGGTTTTAACAGTAGGGAAATAAAGCAGTTTCCTGTTATTTCACGATGTACAGTATGTGTTTTCATTTCATATATCAGTTACTATATGCAGCATCTGGAGAGTCAGATTACCTCAGTAATCGATGGATGGATGAATGGGTGAATGGATTTATGCCTTCATGAATGTAAGGCCTTAGTCTAACCCCTGAGATCCATGACCGCCATTAGTCGACTCCTTTTATCGGTGTTGGTTTATGGTAACTGATTTTAAAAAGTGCTGTTTTTTCTTTTGTATTTTTTCAAGGATGACGAGCCAATGACAGCAGGGGCTGATGGCAGAGATCACACCCGTATTCGGAAGTTCCTCAGCCAGCACACCAAGAAATTACCCTGGAAACCAGAGGTAGTACAAATAATTTGCCCTCCTTTTCACTTGATGTGATTTCTCTCGTTGCACATATCACTCATTCATCTTCCATTTAAAGCCTTTCTTGCATCTCGCAGACAGAGCTATTGTGATTCCTCGGTTGTTTTGCTGTTTGTGTAATTAATCCACTCAATTTGGCAAGGCCACTTAGTGTGGATATCTTCTCCTCATTTTCTATCAGTTGTCCTTTCAGCTGCAGTTGGTATTTGAGGTCAAACAGAGATCCAGCCAATTTCTGGTGGCATTATTGAAACATCAAACTGCAATTTATCATTATTAGGATAAATTATTGTGTCAGGATGAAAATATTTGATCCAAAATAATGATTACATTTCAAGCCATGCATGACTGAAGTGATGTGATTTTGCTGTCTTTTGTGTGTAGTTGACACACCTGCTGTAACAACAGGAGCAGCAGACAGGCGTATTAAGCAGTGGATTATTGATAGAGAAAGCAGCTGTGGAAGTGTAATCTGTTCAGCAGGGTTTAATTATAGCTTTGTGCATGTATGTATGTGTGTCTGTAGCCTGGGACATGTGATGAATTAGTAATTTTCCAAGTGGGGTAAAGTTTAACTACAAAGTCTTTGCTTCAAACCAGCATGATCTTCCAGCACACAGTGGACAGTTTACGTAGGTTCTCTGCCTTTTACTCTGATTTCTCGCTGCTTCCATAAAGCTTTATGCATGTAATCTTTTGTCCAAGGCAAGATTAGAGGAGTGCTGAGTGCAGTATGGGCTTAATATTGTTATAGTAACTGCATTATTTCAGCAGACTCTCCTGAGCTGGTCTCAGGTTAGCTTATCTTTGCCGTCATGACTTCCCTCAGCAACAAAACAGCCAAACACTCTCATTTGGCTTTTAAAGCAGTCATATGTGGATGATGTCTGCTTTTCTGATTTAATATGCCCTGCAAACATCTGTTGTCTAAATAGCGAGGGGCTGCATCTAAATGTGGTGATGGTTTTGGCATAATTTAAAACGGTGCTACTTAGAAAATGAGGAGTCACATTGATATGAAACAGCCAAGCTAGGACCACAGCCAAGTAGGCAGTCTGATACTGGACCATGTAGACTAATTGCACAAATCTAAATAGATTTCCAGGGTTGATCATAGCAAGGAGCTTTATTATGTTTTTTTTTTTTCCTCCTGTGCCTTGTGTTTTATCATTTTGCAGATCACAGGATATGTTTTTGCGCTCACAAACATGTAAGTGATTTCATTGACCAAACATATTTTCTTATTCATGGTGTGGAATGAAAAAGCAAAGCAGCCGCAGAAGGAAAATAAATTTTGCAACATCCACACCCACAACATCTTACATTAGGCATGACTAGCGTCAAAGCTCCCTTTTAAACGTCGACATGGCATTTCTTTGACTGATTTCCAGCCTACTCTTAAAGCACCCTGTCATTGAGTATCAGTGAGTTTTCTGGAAATCCTGCATAATTCTATCAAATATTTCAAGAATTTCTTGGAAGTTCAACACTCAAAAATCCTTTCTTATCTCTGCTATGTCAGGCCTAAGCCAAGTTTGTCAGAAACCATGCAGCGCAGCAGCTCTTCCTCCGCTCTCCTCGCTAGCTTTCTGTCCTAATTACCAGCATTAACTTGTTTTCTTGGTGCACAGCCAAAATGGTAGAGGTCTGTGGGGCCACTGAGCTGGCACTGTCAAAGGCGTAGACTCATACTGGCAGAGGTAGAGTGGTGCCATATGCCTGCCGTCACAGACTGGCAGAGGTCACATGGACATTCAGAAGCAGTCCTAAGCCACATGCACATAAATTCAGTTGCAAAATGGGAAAAAAACAACCTAGACAGAAAAAGAGGCACTTTAATCACTGTTAATACATTTAAAACTGTGTGACTTGCAACAGGTAAACGCTGGTGACTTGATGAGGATCTTTGGCCGAGCGTGCTTGCTCATTCAAAAGTGACATCAGCACTTTAAACGCACTGACATGGGACATAGATAAGAAAGCAAATTGCCCCACTTTTTAGCAGTCAAGCACTATCCAGGCGAGAATGGATAAACAGTCATTTGCAGCAAAGCTGACATGTATCTAGGGAGAATTTGAGCTTCTTAAACAATTTTATTTAGTCACATGCAGAAAGAAAGTGATGGTAAGAAGGATTAGTGGTCTGCTAAGTCATTGTAGACGTTGATATCAGAGGAACTTTCATGTTTTTTTACATGTCACTGATATTTTAAAAGCCACAGGGAGCAGAGATTTAACTTAGTAGTATCTTAATTCCCAGATGTATTATAATTAAAGCATTAAGCCTGGTTTCAATTTTAGTGCACTGAGGAGGACAGGTGGCGGATGACAGTCTCCAAGTTGACTGACTGACTGAAGTGTCTGGTCTTTTGGCTCTTGGTGGAGCTGAAAGTATCTTTATGTCTGTACTTTTGGTGAAACAGATTTTGACAGCCTATTATTTACCACTCGAGGGAAGTGAGGAAGATATTGTGGCACAACACAGACACATGATTCATATGGAAGCAGTCATCACAGCTGTCTCTTCGCACAGAAACACATGGAGTGACAAGACTGCAGGACAAATCAGATCTTTGTCTGCTCTCCGATCCCCTCCTCATACCTCAGTAATATGAGGTGAAGATGCAGGAGAAGACATCTGATATTTGTCTCCCTCTCACTATTGATTTTGTCTGTTTTTTCCTCTGTCTATTCAAAATGCCAACTGGTGAATAACTGTGATTTCTCTTATCTGCCATTTACGTGTAAGGGTTTGAGATAAGAAAAAATGCTGCTCGTTCCTCGTACCCTGTCTCATGTTCCTCAGTTTGACGTATCTACTGCAGCCTATCCATCCCCCTCATGTTACATCTTTGGCATTACTGAAGATATGTAATTGTAGGACAGATGGCAGATTATACAAACCCTCATTACAGTAGTTGATGAGGCTGGGATCTAGATCATATAAACCGTGTCTTCCATTTTTTGCTGCTCTCACTGTGTGAAATGAGTTCTCATTATCTGTGTCCATATAGTGCTTCTTCCCCTCACTGTACCTTCGTTCTTATCCCACTTTCTTTTCTTTCCTAAATTACTAATGGAAAGAGGAAGATGTGACAGGAGGGGGAGAGACTAAATGTGGGCTATAAATTTAAATTTATATCATAGAATTATAGTGCATGTTCAATTATTCCCTATTTATTCAACACTTACATATAGTACAGTGTTATGATGTATCAACACTGAGTTTTAATGCCTTCTGTCCTGCATGTCCCATGCGAGCAAGCAAAGTGGCATTGTATATACCCCAATCTGCCCTTGATAGGAACATCATGTCTCACTTTTCTTACCCAATAGGGATTAATAGTGTCAGTTGGTGTGAAAGCTCGTCAGTGGGTACACTGAGCAGCCATTTGTCAGTGCTTTGCTGCCAGTGGGAAGCGCAGAAGGCTGCACCAGATTTTGAGAAAGGGAGAGCCTTGCGGAGAAGAGAGATGGAAAAAAGAGAAAGTTTTATTTGTTTGCTGGGTTGATGGTTCAGCCAGATGGATGAGAGAGATGAGATATGGTGAAAGACACGCTCGCAGAATGTATGTAGCTTTCTGGGGGAAATGTGTGGTGTGATAAGAGTAGTGTACTATACAGTATTTGATGCTTTAGATTAAATGCCCTTCTTAATCGGGTAGCTTTTCTTGTACTTTTTCTTGTTCTTTTAGTTCGCTCCTCATGTTTGACAGATGCCATAAATTACTTTAGAGAAGCATTTCCAACAAATGCAGGTCACATATGGATGTTTGGAATCTCTTTTAGGGCTGGGCCACTCTAGATTATTGTTATTATTATTTGTTTGAACCACTCTGTAATACATTTACTTTAATGTTTAAAATGGTCATTTGCTTGCTCCATCTCCTACTTAGTTTTAGCTGCCCCACTGTAAGACCCTTTGATAAACCCGATGACGGCAAGCTGTCTAGGCCCAAAGGCACCAGCACACCAACTCTTTCTCCACATCTCCATTCTCATGAGCAAAACGTTACCATCTGTAGTGATTTCTCTGAGCCTTTAGCTGTTACTCTGGGATTTTTCTTCGCCTCATTGAGCATTCTACATTGTGCCTTTGGTACCATCTTAGCTGGGTGCCCACTTAAGGAGAGTAATAACAGAACAAAATTGTCTCCTTTTAATTGTCCACAATTTCTAGACAATCATCAGTGTGAAGTGATTAAATACCTTAACTCTCTGATTACTTTGTAACGCTTTCCAGCTTAATGCAGTTCTCTAACATAAGTGTTTTTGCAAAGCGCTCTTTATCATCAGCAGATACTTTTGTAAGTAAGTTGAAGTAGCTCTGTGCCACACTTCTATATCTGAATGATGTATTCATTATGGACAATTAAAGTAGATTTTGTTTGTTCATAGTTGGAACTTGATGAGGAGAAAAGAAGTTGAATATAATTGCAGATCATTTCAAAAGAGGTAATGTTGTTTTGTTTTTGTTTTGGGGTTTTTTTTGTCACATATGGTGGGCCAGGTGTTTGAACAATATCTGGAATAGTTTGAGATTTAGCAGGGTGTGGATGAACAGGGAAGAAGAAATGAATTCAAACAAGAGAAACTAATGGACAAGATTATACCTACATTTACATTTAAGAGGATGACTGGGCGCAGGTTGCGTTTAAACACAACTGACTGTTAAAACTTTAAGAATTACGAACGTATGCTTTCAGTGTATTACTGCTGTTTATATGCTATATGTTTTTCATATTTTTCATATAAAGTAGACGGTTGAAATATGTACACTATATCAGTTCATTGGTATAACATGATAGTAGAGGAGAGCAGATTTGTAAGTTGTTTATATTTACACGTTGCTTTCCATGTCAACATGTTGCACATGTTGTATTTATGGTGAACTTACAGTCACACGTAATAGGATAAAAGTAGAGAAATTTATCTTAAAATGAACCAAACGCAGCTTTGTCTTGAGAGCAGCGTATAAACACAAGTTGCTAATAATAGTTTGTTTTTTCTAAGAATATGAATATATTTTCTAGTGTACACAGCAAGAAGGTCCTGAGTTCAATTCCACCATCAGGCCAGGGTCTTTCTGTGTGGAGTTTGCATGTTCTCCCTGTGTTTGCGTGGGTTCTCCCCGGGTACTCCGGCTTCCTTCCACAGTCCAAAGACATGCAGTTAGTGGGGATAGGTTAATTGGGAACTCTAAATTGCCCATAGTTGTGAGTGCAGGAGTGAATGTGAGCACGAATGGTTGTCTCTGTCTATGTGTTAGCTCTGCCACAGACTGGCGACCTGTCCAGGGTGTACCCCGCCTCTCGCCCTAAGACAGCTGGGATAGGCTCCAGCACCCCCGCGACCCTGAAAAAGGATAAGCGGAAGTGGATGGATGGATGGATAGATAGTGTATTTAGCAATTTAAGCAGAAGCCATACCTACTACTAAATATATGAAGTCTATAAGTCCCAACAAGTAGCCCAGCACATAGCCACTTTGGACTTACTTCTGATAAAATACAGTTGCAGAAGAATGATTGTGATGGACAGAGGTAATTTAATATTTAGTTAGTTCAAGTAGAAGAAACAATCCTTCCTGAGAGTGCCCATGCCTGTTTACTTGATTGCTAAAAGTGTGATTTTGGATTAAACAATAACAGCTACATAAATGGAAGTAAAACAGCAAAGTAAGAAAGACAGCAGTAGTCATTCTGTCTCTTCTTTAGCCAGTTACTGAATATAAATGTTAGCTATAAAAGAAAGTTAGCTGTCATCTGAAATGACACAATCGCTACATTCCTATATCATACCCATCGTGTAAAAAACACAAAACAAGAAAAACACAGACAGGCAGTATCATTGTCAATACACCAACAAATAATGTGACTATGATTTTATCGCTCGCTGCAGAACGAGGAACGAGAAGAGAGGCAAAAAGAAGATGGAGTGAGACAGTGTGGTGGAGTGACAGCCAACAGCTGAGCTCAGGGAAACTAAGGAATGAGAGTCGAGACACTGACAGCATTTGGCAGAACAAAGACAGAGATAGAAGGGTGGAGAGGCAGAAATGGAGAGGTCAGAGGGAAGAAGAAACAACTTTAGGGATAGTGGGACTGAAGCCTGAGAGAGGGAGGGGGGGCTGAAGCAACACTCAGAGAAAAATGATTGAGTTTAAGTTAGAGTAGTTGGAGAAAAGACAACTTCCCTTTTCCCTGACTCCGTATCCAGCATCATGTTAAGGCCAGAGCACAGACAGAGCTCTTGCTTCCCTGTCGCCCACAAAACAGAGCCAGTTATACACAAGTGACACCCCCCCCCCCCCCAGCAAAAAAAAAAAAAAGCCTTTACTTTACAGCCCACGGCCTCTCCAGGGCCTCACAGGGATATGTTTGTGTGAATAATTAGAGACTTTTAAAGCTGTCCGCTTATTGCTATTTGACAAGGAGAGAGGGGGGAGCAGGTCAGGCCGAAAAAGGTTTGCTTTTAAAACCCACAGGAAATCTATTAAAAGCTTTATATAAGGCATATTTACACAGGGACTAGTCCCCATCTGCTAAATCCTTCTAACCTCACTGTGCCTCCCCATCTCTATCTGTCACTCCCCCACCCCCCTTTTTTTAAACATCAGGCAGTCTCATCCATTTTCTTCATTCATTTCTTTTTTCAGATTTAAATCTGTCAGCCTTTCAACTGTCTCTTTCTGCTTTAATTTTAAAAGGAACATTTACCAAAAAAAAATAAATAAAAATGTGAGCTTAAATCAGGCGTCCCACTGTTTGGGAATGACATGTTTTCAAAACAAAGTTATCCCATGGTTAATTCATGAACTGTAATTGCCATGTTGCTGTCAGTGTCCCGGACATTTAGTTGACCATGCAGAGTGTGGAGAGAAACGGGGACCACGCAGGTCATGCCATCTGTTCGAATGCCTGTGTCATACTGAAGGAGCACAACACCCTCCATCAACATGTTTCTCCTTTAGAGTAGCAGTCAGAGAGACATTTGCTCACGAAACCTTCCATATCCCATTCCTCTAATCTCTCTAATGAGAAGACTGTGTTTTATTTACATGAGGTCACTGCCACTCCTCTGGTTTCTTGATTTGACAGCTCACTTCTTGTTGACTACACAGCTAGCACCTACTCTACGCACAAAAAGGTTACCTTTAACGAATGAAATGGGGCCAAAGTATTGAAGCAATCTTTCCCTTTGATCCAACCGGGGGAACCTCGCTGTGCCGTTTTTCATAGTCAATTGGAGAGAGTCAGCTTGCTGCTCAAGTACTCTGTGATGTTGTAAATATCTGTGGCAGCATTACAGTGGCAACCTGCTGAGACTGCTGTCACACATTAAAAGGATACCATATGTGTGTACAGTATGTGGTATAGTATATTGGTACAGTTCAAGATCATCAAGTATAAACATTTTTTCCACTGTGCTCCTAGAGCTTGACATTAAACTGAGTTGAAGTTATATGCTAATGTGCAACAGCGCATCAGAGTGTGTAGTGAAGTTATTAAGAATTACACTCTTCATTGTTTCACTCTGTAGAGTTTTTCTCTCTTTTTAAACATTGCGTGACCCAAAGCACATAATTTCCATAGCACTGTAAGTTTGACACACAAGTCTATGGAGAGTCATCCCCACTCCAATGCGAGCAGACTTTTGTGTGTGTGTGTGTGTGTGTGTGTGTGTGTGTGATGAACAAGAGAGAGTGCACGAGAGAGGAGACTGTGCCCCAAAGCAGACTGGTTTCACCATCTGTCCTTGCTGTGTCCTGTGATTTCCCTGTGTAATTCAGACAAATGTCATACTATGGGCAGGGGATGAGCTTTGACAAACTGCTCCAGACATTCTCAGTTCACACTCCCCCGATACTCCTGTTGAGTTCTTCTGTTATTCAGAACATTTCTAACCTCACTCTGCAGTTTCGTGTTTCAAAGAGATTTGATTTTTCCTGCAACATGGAGTAAATTGCACATATTCCAGCACGTTCTAGGCAGGATGGCAGCTCTGAAGCACTGAAGCGTATCTCCTGTTTAACAGCACGTATGATGCCGCTGTTAGTGTGTGCATTGACCTGTGTCCTCTGTGCGTGTGTGATTGTGTGTTGACAGTATAAGGGCCAGGCTAACCTTCACGTGTTTGAGGACTGGTGCGGCTCCTCTATAGCCCAGCTGAGAAAGAACTTGCACTTCCCTCTCTATCCTCATGTAAGTACAGCAGTGCGTATTTTCATGCATTAACACTAAAGGCACATTGTATTGACTGGTTGTGCATGCCTGTCAGTCTCCTGCTCGCACAAGTCACATATGCAGCTAGCTGTGTCTGTGTCATATTTACCAGCAGAATTTTTCTTTATTTATTTATTTTGGGGGGAAAATGGCTCTTAGCATCAGACAGCAGGCTTTTCATTTGTACCTATTGATTTGCTGACTGAAATTGACAACTGCCACAAGCACATTTCATCAGCTGCTCCTAGCTGAGGTGTGTAGTGCATGTGCAAATCAGCCTGTGAAACAGTGAATCATCATTGTCATCAAATCAGTAGCTTTTAGCAGTGGAGCGCGCCTCACTGGTAGCTGAAATCACTGTATTTTTAATCCTTCTGAGCCGTCTGCAAAGGCTCAGCAACATTAATCTGATAATATCATTCTAAATAATTAATTGCTAACCTATTTACTTTAACTGCATTACTGGCTAAACTTATAGCAGGTTCAGATGTCTCAAAAAGATCAAAAATGGCAAGAAATGGCTACATGGATAATATTGTCGGATGGGAACTGTATGGCAACAATTTCACTATGATCACTATGATCTGTGAGCATGCTAGCTTTATGTTTAATTAAAGCATGGTCTTTTATTACAGTATCTCGTCTTTTAGTCTTCATCATCTTCATATTAAGTTGCAGACTTGAACAAGTGGGTCAGAGGTTTGCTTTATGCCTCATTGTGTGTTCTTGAACTGAATGTTTCACTGTGACTTAACATGAGATGGAGTGTGTAGGTTGCTGCTATTAAAGTTGCAATATTTTTCCCTCTTTCTTAATACAGGCCAGGACAACAGTGAAGAAACTGGCAGTGGCTCCAAAGTGGAAGAACTATGGCTTGAGAATATTTGGCTACCTTCACCCTTACAGAGATGGTAACTAGCTTTTTCTATTAGTAAGTCACCAATCTGAGGAAGCATTTGCACATTTGAAAGAGTAGACATTTTCCACAGCCCTCTTAATCCAAGCACTTCGGAGCCACTAATGTAGTGGATATTCACATTTTTATTAGGGCTGAATGCCAGAAATCTCACAGCTAAATCTCATTGCAGTCCCCTCATGGTCTTACCCTCAAGCCCAGTTGCTATGGGAACTGAAAGCTCTAATGCCCAAGTGCCCTTACACAAATTGCAGAATATGAAGTTATTAATTAGATTACCATTCATTTAAACCCCTCGTGTAGCTTTCACTTGGGGTATCACTCTCCGTTGCTGATGGCTTAAAGGTCATATTATCTTCTCGGTGACAGCCTGTGCGTCATTTCTCAATTATGTTTTGCAACCAAATTTAAAATATGAATAATGTGGCAATTTAACATGTAGTTTGAGAATTCCTAAATATTGCAATAGTGTAGTAACAAATTAGTTTTATTATAGTGAACACTACCACCTGCAAAATATTAGAATGTCTCACCGAGCTGACCTGGGTTTGCAGCAACCCCAAGATGGGAAGCCCCTTTCTCTATTCAGAAACAGCTGATCACATAGTTAAGTCAACTCTGAGGTTAGTGCTTGTGTGGTGAATGAAAAAAGGGCAGCATCAGTCGAGCAGCAATATCACAATTTGCCATGACAATAACTAAATAAAGAGCAAAGCCTAGGTTTTTAATCCACTGGAGATAGAAAAGTTAACGGGTGCCGTTCTACAATTATCTTCAAGAATGCAGCAGCGGCAGTAGCGAAAGAGTCTGTGCTCAAGAGGAGAAAAGAGTCAATACATTAGCACTATTACATTTCATTCTGTGTTCACGAGTGTTCATCATTCATCATTTTACACAGCAGACTTGATTTCCCAAATGGATTATAAAGTGCTGGAATCCAACTGTAGATTGCATAGTCATGTGAAAAGGAAAGTGTGCTCTTTGTTTTTAATTCTGTAGTTTTATGAAATGAATAATGAAACAAAGAGTCTGCTTGACAGTTTTTAAAAGTATTTGAATACAACCTCGGATAAACAGTAACACGTGGCATATTACACTGTGTCAAAGGCTAGGTCAGAATGCATAAGCAGAGTGTAACTGAACAGCTTCCAGAACCACCTTTAACAGCAACAACTTGAAGTAATTGTTTATCAGACGCTCACATTGGTGTGGAGGAATTTAGGCCCACTCTTATTTACAGTGTTTATTTGGGTTTCCAGGCACTGATTTATGCACAGCTCTCTTAAGATCCTGCCACAGCATTTGCGTCAGGTTGAGGTCTGAACTTTGACTGAGTCAGTGCAACACCTTGATCCTTTTCTTTTTTCTGCCATTCAGTTTTAGATTTGCTGCTGTGCCAATGTCCCAATTCCACCCAAACTTTAGCTGTACCCTCCCCATTTCTGTGCTTGCCACTTAGTATGCTATGTTCATGCTGATATGCTGTACGCTTTGGTTGTCACCAAATGTAGTGCTGCGCATTATGGCCAAACATTTTCACTCTGGTCTGGTGTGTCCAAGGGCTTCAGAAGTCTTGTGGTTTGTTCAGGTGCAATTTTGCAATTTCTATGACCATTGTATGTGTTGACCTTGGGGTGAATTTTCTAAGGTGTCCACTCTTGGGAAGATTGGCAGCTGGCTTGAACGCTGTCCACATGTGAATAATGTTTTTCACTTCAGAATGATGGACTTTAAATTGTTTGGAAATGGCCTTATAACCCTTCCCAGATTGATGGGTACTAACAATTGCTTCTCTAAAATCATTGCCGAAGTGGCATTGAGTCTTTGGAGTGTGTTAACACACACAATAGCGCTCCAGACCAGAAAAAGACACACAAAAAGACACCAAACCAAAACTTCTGCTTTTATAAGGATGGTCACACTTGATCAGTTAATCAAGGGCTTTTGATTAGCAGCACATGGCAGCTACTCACCCTCTTAATCACTGTGGAAATAGTAAGATTATACCTTGTTTTTCTAATAGCAATTCTGCATTTTAGCTTATTTTAGTTAGACAAATAATAATCAGTGCAGCAACATTATTAGAAATCTGTATTCACTGGGGTACCGCTCAGTGCTTTGAGCAGTCGACCACATGCCATATGGCTGAGAGCGGCCAGCCCGGGTTTGAGTCTGACCCGCGGCCCTTTGCCGCATGTCTTCCCCTTCTCTTTCTGCCCCTGCTTTCACTGTGTCTATCAAATAAAGGTGGACAAGGCCAAAAAAAGAGAAATCTGTATTCACAGGTATGTCCACCTGTGTTACGCTTTTTTATATACAATAGTATATATGAATTTGCATGCCAATCCACAAGAACAAATGATAGATAATCTGGCGGTGTGGATACCATTTCGATTTTATTCTGCTCTTAGGATGACTCCACATTTGAAAACTAAGATCACTGTCTCTCAGATCACTGATTACCCATGAACGTGTAAACATTTATGAGGAAAGATGACAAATAAATACAATTTGTCACTATCCTGAGATTACTTATAAACTGAATGACAATGTTTGTGAACTCCACTTACTGCACCCCATGTTCTCACTGTTTTGCGTCTGTGCTCAAGTGTTTATTTCCATTCATATAGTTGTTACATACAGATTAGAAATTCATGTGAGGTAAATCTTCATATCACCGTAACCATGCATGTCATCCATGACTACTGCTCCCGGCAGGGCACCACATTTTTGGTGCGTTTTCTTTTTCACATTTCTTATGAAATTCTGCCCTTCGTGATTATACTCTCTTAGATCATACATATCTACTTCCACTGACACACACTTTGATCATATTTTCTCCCTTCCAGGTGATTTCCAGTTCTCAGTATCATCAGACGATAACTCTGAGTTCTGGCTGAGCCCTGATGAGAGTCCCCTTAATGCCAGACTGCTGGTCTATGTAGGACAGGTAAGCAACAAACTGTGATACACTTCTGAATATTATCTGAGACACACAGAGGGTCACTCCATTTAAAATCAGCAGGGTCCCTATATTCTTTATAGTTTACGATTCAAAGGAAAGCCATTTAGTACAACCCATTTTTCAATACTCTCCTGTTTTTAAATGGCATTGCTTAGCAACAAGCTGTTACTGCAGGAAGAGCCTGAATCTTCTGGGGCCTAAATTCAACCTCTTAATGTCATGACCTAAATAGTAAAACACTTAGTATAATATATACCTCTAGGGAAGTTCATCCATAGTACAGTTTGCGCAGGGAAGCCAAACCTTAATCATTAGACTACATAGTGACTTTATTATCTGATAGGATATTCAGGTGACGGTGACTCATATCTCTAAATGGCTTCTAATGGATTTTATTTCTCTCATATATGGCTATGCACACTATGACAGATCAGGCAAGTATAACTATGATTAACTGCAATTCTTGTGGAATCATAGTTACTGTTGAGACTTTAAAGGGTCAAAGCTATTACTCTAAAATGATGCCATCTAAAATCGTTGCTGAGATGTGAGTAAGAGCATCCAGCTCTGACCACACCTCAACATAAGCCTTTAATTCTGCCAGAGTTCAGTGATACAGCAACAGCAGGGACAATGAGCGATTTGACCTTGTTCGTCTTTAGTAATCACCCGCTCACCTCATGTCACCATCCTAACACCGAGGCTATCACTCACCTCCCCAACACACGGCTCAAAATACAGTGGACTTAAATCCTCCTGTAGAACATCCTGTGAAAAATCGTTTTCCTTTCCCATCTATCCTTGAAGTACCCTCTGCCCGCAATTGAATAAAAGTCAAGCTGTGCTGCTGCCGCTGCCTCTGCTAATAAAGTTTTCTCTGTGAAACCCTCTGAAAGATTTAAGAAGGGAAGGATGCACGAGGTTGCACAATATTTGAACTGCACCATATGAGTGCTCTCAGCAAATATGTGTTAAGAGCAAAGGTCCAGCGATGGTGCCATCTGTATTCCAACAGGATGCGAGATGTCACCAGGTTCCATGGGAGCTGAGATTAATTGGCTGCTAGAGAATATTGATGTGACATTTAGCAGTGGAGAAATATCATCTAGGTAATGGCAGAGGAGCAGCATTATGGCTAAGGATCATTCATCCTGCCACCGGCTGACAGACAGGTCTCACTGCCTTCCCAGTCTCGAGAGGCACTTTGTGTTTCACGGATAAAAATCTAAATCTTTGCTCCGTTCAAACCATCTGCATGAGCTTAGGTGGAAAAAGAGTTTATTTAGATTTTCTCTTACTGTAAGTTTTTTTTGAAAGAGGATTTTGAAGTAGTCAGATTTTCCCCAACTTTTAAGAGTTTGTGTTTCATATAGCACATACACTTTACACCCTGAGGAGACTGCTGTTCTTTGCTTGCTACAAAGCCTGCCCTTAAGACTTTTAAGAGCTCTAATACACAATTAATTTATGGGTTTTTTAAGTTATTTCAAATAAGATAATAATAATAATAAAATAATAATAAAATAACTCAATTTTAGCTTGTTTTTTATTTTCTGAAGATTAAATAAAGATTAAAGGCAGGGGTTATTCTTCAGCCACTTCTGTGTTCTGTGTGTCACATTTACGGCAGTGTCTCTTTATAAAAGACTGAAAAAAGGTTATTTTTCTAATCTTCCTGTGCATGCGAAGGACATTACACTGAATTCTAAATTCACCCATTCACTCAAATAGTATACACAGTATACTACAGTTTTATTCTGTTCATAACACATTTTTCCAATCCCAAATACACACACCGTTGGACACACCAGGGCACTTTTTCTCCTTTTTTTTTTTCGTGGGGTTGTATCTTGCCCAGAGATTGGAGGAACCCCAATAACCCCAGTTAGCATTCCCTGTAAACCTCTGTCCAAATGGATTGCACACCAGTAAAAAAAAATCCACTGATTGACAGACAAGTGTGTGAGGGATCCAGCAAGCCCAGATCTTTTTTATTTGAATAAGCTTCCTAGTGTGCGCTGTTGTTTGAGGCTAGTGCTTTCAAATGAAAACGCCAATGACTAGCAAATATATCTTTAAAAGTATAATTCGAATGTGCTCCCACGAGGCATTTAACAGTGATGTGATGAAAAATAGGGAGCTGAAGTGTTTCTGTGCTGTTTCCATGGTGACCCCTGTCAGTATTTTCTTGTCTTCCAAATATTACACCAAAGAAGATAATGATTTAATCTCGAGATGTGTATTTCTGTTATTCTCAAACATATATAAAATATTCAAAAGGTAAGCTTGAGTCCTAGTTCCTGTGTAGGTCATCCCAAATCCACACAAATGCATACAGTACCAGTGGATCTCCAAAAAATTAGAATATTCTGACTTAGTTTTTCATAATGTAACTCAACTTTTATATTAATCACACATCTAAACATGATTGTAATATTTCCATGATTTAAAAAAGCATTTACAATACAGAAATCTCCAGCTTCTGAAAAGTGTGTTCGTTTATACACTCAGTACCTGGCTGGGGTTGCTTTACCACAAATTACTGCATCAGTACAGCGTAGCATGGAAGCGATTAGTTTGCGGTCCTGCTGAGGTGTTACTGAAGCTCAGGTTGCTTTGATGACAGCAGCTCGTTTGTATTTTTGGGTCGGCTTCTCATCTTCCTCTTGACAACAAACCAGAGATTCTCTGTGGGTTTCAGGTCAGGTGAGTCAGCTGCCCCATCAACCACCATAATAACACAATCAGCAAATCATTTGGTAGGAGTTTTGGCACTGTGGGCACATTCTAAATCCTGCTGGAAAAGGAAATTGGCATTTCCATGAAGCTTGTTAGCAGATGGAAGGAAGTGCTCTAAAATCTTCTGGTAGATAGCTGCGTGCAGATGACATGGCACTCCAAATCATCACAGACTGCAGAAACTTCACACTGGACATAAAAGACCTTGGATTCTGTCTCCATTATTCCTCCAGACTCTAAGATGTTTATTTCCAAATAAAATGAAAAAAATTGCTTTCATATGAAAAGAGGACTGTGGATCACCGAGCAGCAGTCCTGTTCTTTTTCTCCTTAGCCCAGATAAGAATGCTTCTGACATCTCTGGATCAGGAGTAGCTTGATATTAAGAATGCAACAGTTTTATCCTGTTCCTGAAGATTTGTGTGACGGTGGCTCTTATTGCACTGTCACCAGCCTCAGTCCAATCCTTCTGAATTTTCCCAGGTTGCTCAAATAGACTTCTCTTAACAATCATGTCAAGGCAGTGGTCATCCCTGTTGCTTGTGCACCTTTTCCAGAAACACTTTCCCCTACCTGTCATCTTAGCATTAACATGCTTTCATATAGCACTTTGTGAACAGCTGGCCTTTTCCCCAGTAGACCTTGGCAATGTTTTTTATCTGGACTGTCAAGTCTCTCGGGTTTGGCCCTGATCGTATTTACCTGTTCTGAACTAGACCAACACATACACAGTATTTGTATTGTTTGAGTGGTAATTTACTCAAACTCAAAATAAAATATTCTAATCATTTAAAATACTGCATACTAAATACTATCAGCCAACAATCATCCAAATGAAAACATAAAAACAGAAATATTTCACTTTATGACTTTATCAATATAGAATATTAAAAAAAAACAAACCTTTAAAATATTCATATTTTTAGGTGCTCTACTTAAAAACGAAATATATACGAACCCAAGTGAGAGAACAAAATCGACCTTGCGTCATGCTTGGTTCTGCTGCTCGGTCCCTTACATGTACCAGCTCCCTCTTCTCAATTTGTTGAAGTGCGATTGGTTGGGTACACTATTCTTATTAGAACACTTTCCATGTTCCTGCTGGGACATTATCTGTACGCATACGAATGAACTTAATGTGAGTGAGGATTATCCATTGTCCCGCCTTGCCGTTAATCATATTTTTGCCTACAGCTAATCTGTAATGAGATTTTCCTTCAATCAGAATGTCCAGACAGCTCCCGCAGAGCTTCCCACAGAACCAGCCCAGTCTTGTCTGATATTAAAAGGCCCTTATGAGCAGGAAACGGCACATGTGTGCGAGGTTGTGTGTGCTCTAATGCCTTAGTGTAGTTCATGTCTGGTTGCACAGACACTTGGCGCAAATGGCAAATCAGCCACAATGTTTAAAACACCTATGATATATTGTGTAGATCCCCCTTCCACAATGGGGCGCGATGTTGGCCCACCATAGATCCGGCTGCTTGCTGTTTATCTGCAGGATGTTCAATCGGATTGAGATTTGAGGAGTTTGGAGGCTGAGTAAATATCTTAGAATTTTTGTGTTGTTCCTCGAGCCATTCCTGAGCAGTTTTTTTCCAGCTTTTGAGATGAAAGGTGGATGCTATGACATCTAATCTGTCTGGTTCAAAAAGCAGAGACAAAAATACACAGGCGTACAAGAAACTGGGTCAGGGAACTGCGATCAATATGGGAGACTCAACAGCACCAGTAGCTTCTCATTCCCTGACAGACAAGACATTGTCACTGTTGTAGGAGCATGCACCAATTCACAACTTTGCCCCACTCTACAAAAAAACAAGAAACTCAATTTGTACAACAGCTGATAAGCAGATAAGATTTAAAGCATTTGGCTTTTATTTTTCTTTTTTCTACCACTTGGCCATATCGATTGTAAGGAGGGATGGAATTAAGTCAGCTTCTTTGACTTAAAATCACATAAAATCTCACCTAATCATATAAACGTTTAAAATAAAAGATGTTTGACATGTACTTAGCTGGGGCTGTTTCTGCACTGTCAGTGGCACAGCTTACTGGAACACCTAAATTGGAACAATGCCATCATTCATTTTACTAACATTTGTGGTTTTCTGCTACAGTGAATAAAAATGTCTGCAACAACAATGGTTAATGAGTTTCAAATACCCCATTGTTTTACCAGGTAAAAGCACCTGATCAAAAACACTGAATAGGATTTTGGATTAAAAGCGACAACGCGCATATGATACATTTTATTCTTTAGCCATGTAGAAAAAGCATTTTGACAGGGAAGAAAATAGATACAGCCAGGTTTCAAATTTTAACATTGCTTGAGACAGGCAATCTATTACAGTACACAGCACGTCTGTGTATGCTGTTATTCATGTTATAGTTACATACACGTGTGCATACAAGCCCATCCGAATGACTGTAACACCTACGTAACTCTGCAGTTCGAAAATGACTGAAAAAAATTAATTCAGGCATGAAAGTAGGTTTGATGGTCCACATCCATTTAAAGTTAGTAAGGTTGATTTTATGGTAGATGGTGGTGGTGCAATCAAGAAATTCTGCAGCTCCAACCATTAAAAAAAACAAAATCTATACTTTAATGTTATTTATTTTATTTTTTTTAATAGCCCTACAATGGATCGGTGACCCTCTCGTCGCATGACAGCTGGAATAGGGTCCAGCACAACTACGACAGCACAGATGGGCTGTACTGAATCTAAATTTACCTGATTTTCCCTTCAATATCATCTTCTTCTGTGTCTATGAATTGCTTTAAGGGCTACTGCTCCATTAAATTTTTTCCCCAGAAATCCTGTGACCACTTGCCTATGCTCTGTAATTTCATCATGAACCTCACACTTGAGCAGAGAACAACTTCTCTGTCAAACTGACCTGTTGAGGGCCTTCATTCATGATGACAGCTGAAACTGCTATCTCTCAGCTGCTGGGTTTACAGTTTGCATGAAGGGTATGCAATAACTAAACTCAAAGATGGTATATCAGGTTAGAAGCGTGACCACAAGTATGCTTGTCCTTTTTCACCCCCCTGGATCAGATGAGGGTTATGAGGGAGAACAGCCTCTGCATCGTCACTAAACTGCTGGCCAAATGTGTTTCTGTGGTGTTCTCATGTTCTCTAAAATGAACTATAATGGTCACCACCTTGAAACTCTGGAGCAGATCCAGGGGGCATCTCAAAAGCAAAACATATAAGTGGTCAAATGCAGGTTTCACAGCAGCCAAGAACAGCAGCATTGCTGGAAGTTCTCCAGAGGTGAGCAGGGAGACGAACTCGAAAAGAAGATTGATCCAATTTAAATAGGGTAGGTTTTTCTTATTACAGGTAGAATTGTAAATATTTTTGTTTTTATTTCATCTTGATTCAACCAGCTGGCAAAACATGAGGCTTGAACTTCTTCACCATCAGTGTGGTTCAGTATTGAAGAATTTTCAAAAGTCTTCTACATTTTCTGCTATGTAATAGCTTTTTTCATTCACACTATGAATTAATGACATTAATGGTGACGGCCACTGAGAGTCCTAAATGTGGCTATAATTAATATTAGTTACAACTATGCTTTCCTGTTGTGACGCTTCGCAGCATGCCAAAATGTCTGTAGTGTGTGCAAACAGACTGATTAGTGATAGGCAGGAAATTGCTCAAGCTGAGTGTGAGAGAGGAATGATGCCTGAGCAGTAACAGGATATAGCTAAATCCCCTGTTAATAACCATAGGTGCTTTATTGTATCATTCCAAGGTTATATCTCAGCTTTGTCATACATTCAAAGAAAATGCAGCTGTATCCAAAAACATAAATAAGGTATCTGTTAAATTTAAATATTTTTATAGCCAATACATGTAAAATGTCAGGATCGTTGCACTGGCACAATTTTCATTTTAAAGTTTGTCCCTTATTTTCTTTTGTTGCCAGTGTACTTAAATTGAATAAAAGCAGACATAAACTGTACGCACAGACCAATCCCGGTATGTCCTTGTGTCCACCTCTTCAGCAGTGCTGGTAAAAGGTTAAAGTGTGCTGAGGAACTTTTAGTCATTAAAATTTCACAGTTTGGATTCAATTGAAAAAACACATTGAAGGCAAGACAGAATAAGAGAAAGAAAGCAGCACTCACATTATATCACAGGTCAGCTGTTTTTCTATTACTTTTCTCGTCTTATTTGGGCAAGGGGAAAAAAGGAGTGTAAGGGAGAAAAGGAGCTGATAGAAAGAGGAGTAATGTCTCCATAGCTCCACTGCACACTCATATTTCTTTTATCTCTCGACCCTGTTTTGTGTTTCGCTTTTCAGTGTTTCAGGGCCAGTGGCCATCTGAAATTAGATTTCTTAAGGTACCCACATATGTGGGTGAGGTTCACACACAGATGCGCAGTGTGGGTGTTTGTGTCTGCTTTACAGATGCAAAAAAAAAGAGTGTACATAAGCATCCTATCTCTCTGGCTTCTTCGATCAATTTAAGTTTAAGAAATTGGATTGCCAAGTTTGCCGGCTTATTTTTTTTTATAGGGGACTTCAGAAGTAGAAGTACAATATGACAAAATGTAAGTGAGAGGGTGTGTTTTAAGGTGTAATATGAGTAGTGTGTGTGCCTGTGTGTGAGTAACCCCTCATCAATCTCTGGCTGCTTGCTTTCTGATTTACCTCTTCCCTACTCTGGTGAGGAGATGCTGCCTTCACTAAGCAATGACTCATCCTTCAGTGAGAAAACATTTCTGTGTGCGCGCGCGTGTGTGTCTGTGTGTGTGTTATGCATGTCTGCATGTGCACCTTAAAGAACATCTGCTCCTTTCATTGGAGAGCTTTTGTATGTGTTTTGTCCTTGTAACCACAATGCACACCATTGATTGATGTCTTTGTTACCATAGAAAAGAGACACAAAAAGACAATTAAATTAAAAATAAAAAGGCTTTAATTTTGAATTATGTTCACCCTGACTTTTTGTTTTTATGAATCCTATATTTTGTTGAGCTGCTCAGAAAATAATCTAAATCATCAACTATTTTTGCAGAGCATAAATAGGTAAGTCATCTCGTGGCACATAAAGGTTTAGAGCTCAAAGGACGGGGTAAATATAATCCCAGTTATATAAAACCAAGTTTCACTCCAAAAATTCCATTTACTTTGGAAATAAAACGAATGTCTGTAGAGATATAATTTAATGATTTCCTGTATGCGCCCTCAGAAGGTTTCCTGCATGTCGAGTCAGCACTAGATGACATGACTTGGTGAGATTGATATTTTTCCTGTGCTGTCTCTGCTGTGTGATAGCTTTCTATTTTACCTTTTATGTTCAGAAAAAAAAAAACCCTGAAAGAAGGGAGAGTATAACATAAACCGTGCAAGTACAGTAATAGGGGCATTTTCAATAGTGTCTTCTCATAGGTTGACTATTTCAATTTAGTGCTGCATTTTTCACCAATTTCCTCTGCTTTGAAAGATTTTACACTTCTACAGAAATGCCTTGTGTAGTCATATGAAACTTGTGAGTTATTTTAACTGTCATGGAGGTCGGTTACTAACTGTCGAAAGTAATAGAAGCATGTGTAGAATTGTTGTGACTGATAAAACTGTAAATAATAGGTATAACAGATCAAACGGTTAGCCGGAACATCTGGTATCCAGCGGCACAATTTTACAGTTAACAGACATTCACTCTGTAGGCTGTCATATCCACATGGCAGATTTTAGCTTATCAGCATAAGAAGTGAGTCTTTCTTTTTTAAATGACATACAAAAACAGCTGACACACAACATTCAAGTACGGTAACAGGTTTGCACAAAAAATATGAGGACAAAGTTTATTACAGTTGTTTCCAGTAAATGCTCACGTAGGTGTTTGCAAACGTATCTTCATCTTTAATGCAAAGGTACTGGAGTACTTTGCTTAGTGCTCGGTTAGCTAGCTTCCCTGATATTCACTTTCAGTGACCTAACTCCTACCGGAGGAATATTTGAAGGGAATGTTGGTGTGAATATGCACTGTGGCAGCAAGATGCTGTGGGCTTCAGAGTTGAAAGCACAGTAGCACACATTGTGTCCTCCTCCTCTCTACTCAGTAGCCTCACAAAGACTCTCAGAGGCGTCAGCATTGCCAGGGGCCTGATTGGCTTTGGACAGGCTGCATGATTTTAAGGTTTATTATCATAGGGACTCTCCTTTCATGCCAGCAAACACATTCAGATATGCCACTGTACAATTGCCATTTTGATTTGTTTGTGTATGCATGTGCATCACTATATGTTTTTCTCTGTGAACATGTATTGTGTAACACAGATTGAGGATCAACAGCTATTTACTGTCTCTTTTGATTTGTTAGCACCACTCACAACAATGTCTTTTGACCAGTCTCAAACTCAGTTGTGTGGCCAACACAAACAATTAAAGACATGCCCACTGTGATCTTAGTTTTATTCTTTCATTATGGATCAGCAACAGCAGGGGCCCTAATTACTTGTGTTGGCTTGCTGAGAGAATGAATGGGCACCGACTCAACCACAGGGCCAAAACAGGAACCCCAGGGGTTTAGATGAGCTGGCTTCTCAGAGTCAGCATTGGCAGGGAATCTGACTTCCTCTATTTCTGTCTGTTTATTGTCATTAGTTCTCATTTGTTAGCTCACTTTGCCTTTCCAAACTTTCCTTCTGATTGACTCTTCCTGTTGTTTTGGGATGTATTAGCTTGTTTTCCCATTTTCTTTTCATTTGTGTTGCTAACCAGGGAGGCAGTCAGGATCTTTTGGTGTCCTTTGCGATCCACCAATCCAATTTCTGACTTAAAAATAAGTTTAGGACATCCACCTGCTAACTGAGACACCAGTCTCTGTCAGTACCCAATGAAGATAAAGTTGGTATTTTATTTAGCACACAGCTGATTTCTAAAAAGATTTGCAAACCAAACTGAATTTTTCATACTGCTCTGAGGCTTGTAGAGCCCCTTTCTCTTCTCCAGCTTGTCTTAGACTTCTCTCTGACCTGTGTCTTCTCTCTTCTGTATTGCAGCTGGGGACAGAGTGGACCGCTCCAGGCGAGTTTAGCAAGTTCAGGTCCCAGTCTTCGAAGTCTGTGCAGTAAGTACCTCTGACAACCACACACGTATCAGAATGGCAAAATGATTTCACTTTCTCAGCAGTAGAGAGACCAAAAGGGCACAAGCATCTGATGGAGGATCTCCCAGGAAAGGTTTTGCCGGATGTTTTGTTAGTTTCACCTTGTAAACCTGTCCGTGTGTGTGTATTTGTGCCATCATAGCAAAATGCAGTCTGTATACACTGTAGGGGGAAGTACCTAAACACAATTCGGAATACTTGAAAGCTGTTAGCAACACCATATATGTACTAAGAGTCAGGATGTCAACATCTAGTCTTCCATGGTTGTTTCTGTTAAATAGTCTCTTTACCTGTTAAGCAGCAGTCTGCAGCAATTGCTGTATTTGCACATTAATATTACTCTACAACCTAATTTATAGCAATAAAGGTAATCTCTAGGTAGATGCAGATATTATCAAGGAACATGATTTTTGGTACTGGTTTCTGTTTGCAGTCTGACTAGTACAGAACAGTTGTGTTTGTATAGGTCAGGCGTGGGGGAACTCCAGGCCTCAAGAGCCGGGTCCTGCTGGTTTTAGCTGTGTCCTTGAACCAACACAGCTGATTTATATGGATAAATTACATCCTCAACATGTCTTGAAGTTCTCCAGAGGCCTGGTAATGAACTAATAATTTGACTCAGGTGTGTTGACTCAGGGTGAGATCTAAAACTTGCAGGACACCGGCCCTTGAGGCCTGGACTTCCCCACCCCTAGTATAGGTTTTGCTTCCTATGGGGAGCAAAGGAAGAAACACATTTACCAAAATGCAAACTTGAAACCATCAGCCAATATCTGACAAGATTACATTTATAAACAATAATTGGCACATAGAACAGGAAGCCTTGGTCCTGCAACCCTACACTACAACTCAGGAGGCTTTTTTCTCTCTCACATATAAGAAGAAAGTGTTCCCTGGAGACTGAAGAGCAGATCTTCTATGCATGTTTTGTATGCATGCTAGTACCTTTATCTATAGATGAATTACCATACTGTATAAGAAGTGCTCTCAAGTGTCGACAGTCTTAATCCTGAAAGTACTCTCTTTCTCAGTAAATGTAAGATGGAGAGGCATTAAACTATCCAGTCCTCGACACATCTTTCTCCCTAATGTTTACATGACGACTCAGTGAGTTCTTGGGCCACACCCATCTTCAAACTCTCCTTTAATATTGATCTTTAAGTTTTCAGACTCCATCTTGCATGGTTGTGAGACTCAGGTTGACAAGCAAATAGACAGCTGACAAAGTACTCAAAGCTGCTTCTTTTGTCGTAGTTCTTACTACACTACCTGTCTCCAGAACCCAATTTTTATGACAACAGAGACATACAGACAGCCACAGATTCACAAAGTGAACATAATATCTGCCACATTGTGATTGTAAGCACTTATCCGCATCCACTTTGCTTCTGAAGTCATTGTTAAGTTTATATGATTGTGCAGGAGAACAGATTCTAAAAGCTCTTGTTCCTTTGGGTTGCCTCATTTGCCTGACTGAATGAAGCACAAGTGTTGGCCTAAATTATTCAAATCACTGGTGTTTGGGGTGAAGTTAAGGGATACTTGGATCTTTTAAATGTAACAAATTAGGTTATGAACAATTATAACAACTACATACAGTGTAGAAAGAAAGCTCACATTCTGTGTGGGTTGTCTTAGTTCTTACCAGGGCATAAAATTAGAGATGAACAACAATACATGATGTATTACACTGTGTAATTATTTGTTTAACAAAAATAAGCCAAAATGCAGAAGCGGTGAGTGCAAAAAATACATACTCTCCATGATTGAATAGCTTTTATAGCTGCTTTGAGCAGCAATAACTTGAAGCAACTTAATCTTTTTTTTAATCCATCTCTTATGTCATTCTGGAGGAATTTTGGCCCACTCTTCTTTACAACATTGCTTCAGTTTATTCAAGTGTGTGACAATTCATTTATGCACAGCTCTCCTAAGGTCCCAACACAGCCTTTCAGTCGGGTTGAAGTCTAGCCTTTGTCTGGGCCACTGCAACACTTTAATTCTTTTATTTTACAGCCGTTCTGTTGTAGATTTGCTGCTGTGCTTAAGATCATTGTCCTCTTGCATGACCCAGTTTGCCCAAGGCTTTAGCTGTCAGATAGACAACCTCACATTTGACTCTAGAATACTGTGGACAGTGGAGAAGGAGTTCATTGTCGACTCAAGGACTGCAAGGTGTCCAGTTCCTGTGGCTGCAAAGAAACCAAAAACCAAAATAATGATCCCTCCACCACAGTCCTGACAGTTAGTATAAAGTGTTTGTGCTGTTGTGCTGTGTTTGGTTTTCACCAAAACTGGTACTGTGCATTATGGAGATGCTGCATCTCCACTTTGCTCTCATCTGTCCAAAACGCTGTAAAAACTATTTGTTCAGATAAAACTTGGCAAATCTAAACCATGCTGCCATGCTCTTTTTAGAGAGAAGAAGCTTTCTCCTAGAAAGCCAAACAAATTATATATTTTCAGTCTTCTTTTAATTGTACTGTCATGAACTTTAACATTTAACATGCTAACTGAGACCTTCAGACTCTAACATTTCTCTGAACATTGCTCGGTCTGACCTTGGGATGAATTTGCAGGAACGTCCACACCTGGATTTGAAATTGTTTGGAAATTACCATATAACCCTTCACCAACTAATTGGCAGAAACAATTGCTTCTTCAAGAGCATTGCTGTTGTCTGTACTCTTTGGTATTGTTTTAACACACACCTGAATGCTCCAGGCCAGCTAACCGCTAAAACATCTGTATTTATAGAGTTCACACTTGCTGATGAAAATGATGATTTAATCAAGGCCATTTAATTAGCAGCACATGGCTCCTATTTACCCTCTGAATAGCTTTGAAAGCAATACGGCTGTACTTAGTTTTCTACCCATAATAAATAATGATTTTTTTTAATTATCTCCTGGTATGTAAAACCTTAGACTAAATAGGATGTACTTTCTTTTTGCCATTGCTGTATGCTTGATAGATGATTGCTTAGCTGACTCGGGGGGAAAGTGACTGTGATCTTATAAGGTGTATTAATAGCCACATAGTGCACTATATGTTCAAATGACTGAGCTATGTTGAAAAAAGAAAGTAACAGAACATATAGTGTGATAACATCAGAAGTGTTGGTTGGATGTGTAAATGGACCTCTAAGGTGACGCTCTAAGTCAGTGTAGGTGTTCAGTTAACACTGACAAATGTCTCACTGGATCTAGTGGAAGTTTGAAATCATAGATGCATACAATGCATAAAAAAAATACATGCATACATACTAGGGGTGCAACGATACACAAAATTCACGGTTCGGTTCGGTTCGATACTTTGGTGTCACGGTTCGATATTTTTTCGATACAAAAAAATGTTCATGCCCTTTTTAATTTGTCATTTATTAAAATTATAAATATATTTTAACTCGAAAGTACAGTTTTTAAATTTAATGTTGCTGAAACAACAAAATAATAATAAAAAAAAAATCTATCTGATCGAGAAATCCCTCATCTTTGGAAAAGAGAGTTTATTACAGAGAAATGGCTCTTTCCAAAATAAAAGCTATACTATACGCTTCTTCTGGGGTATATTCTCAGCAGCATATTAAACATATCAGGTCCCCATAAGGAGAATCATGTGCTAACGGCTGTCTAAATGACTCGGGTAAAGTTTGTAGCATTCGTGCTTGTTGTTTTTGTCTGCTTCCACTTGTCTTTGCACTAGGATGATGTCGGCGTAAATGTGCAGTCATATTCGTTCTGTTCCCACTAGTGCTGTCAGCGTTAATCTCGTTAAAATGGCATTAACGCCATAACGCAGCAAATCTCCGTTAACAAGTTACCGCGGATCGCCCCGTGCGTGGGGCTGGACGGCGTCAACACATTAACAAGCTAACTGCGTTAACGCACTAGTTCCCACCAATTAAGCATCTGAATGAGGGTGGGGGAGGTTCAGTTTCGGGTAGCGTTGAGGCAGTTGCCATGTTGCAACGAGCTTAGCTTCTGTCTCGCTGGCTTGTGCTGCGCTCAGTGGATCTGCATTCGACAGTGCGGCCTAGGCGGAGTAGTCAAACTCAGATCCACTGAGCTCTCAACACAGACAGCATCGTCAGAAGAAAAGTTGATAAAATAAATAAAAAATTTTGTATTGTTCATATGCGTACCGAACTGAAAGCACTGTATCGAACGGTTCAATATCGATACGAGTATTGTTGCACCCCTAATACATACCATACATGCATAAAAAAATCAGAGGCCCAGATTATTCCCGTCCCAAAGGCCATTTGTGTAACACTATACAACTGTTTTTAAAATTCAGTTTTAAAATAAAATATAATGAACATGATACTTCCAAACGCAGCTCTATATTATGATTAAAAATAATAATGGTACTATGAAAATCAGTCATGCCTGCTTGCCATTTTATATCCCCAGTGTGATGGTTCCATTATCAAAAGGAACCACATCCCAAGCTATGAAAACCCAATGAGATGGCACACATTCAGGGAATATGTTTCACGACGAACTTTACATTCTTTATATTGATTACAGTATTGATTTTACATTACAGTTTATTCAGGCTCTCTCCATCGCACCAGCGTCTAATCATATATTGAATTCTCATCGTTACTGGTGCTGAATTTTTTTCTTGTTTTTTGTAAAGCTATACCCACGCACACAGTTTAGTCTCTTGTGTGTTTGTACAGTCTGTTCTTATTCCAGGTCTTCATGACAAAAAAGTGGTAGTGTGGTTCTTGGCTGGAAGTTACACATACGTAACACCTCAGTGTGTGTGCTTTTAAATTGTGTTTGCTTTGGAGGTTTCGGTAGGTTATCGTCACGGTTTGTGCCTACGTGCTTTTGTTTTTTGGCAGGTTTGTTATGTGTAGGTTGTTTTTGTGACGGGATAAAACCAAATCATAATGCTGAAGTCATTTTTATTCATGAATGCTGTATGTGCAAGTGTTACTTTATCTCTGTGCGTAGGATTAACTGGGTCTGGTTAGCACAGAAAGCTCACCAGCCTACAAGGGAGAGCAAAGAGGTGACAAAAATGAAATAGAAGAAGAGACAGGAGGATGCGGTTGAAAGTTTTTCTATTTTCTTTTCCTGTCTGACAAGTATATTGCAGTCTCCCACAATAACAAGACAACAACAAAGCAACCAAGCGTGGAGGCAGATTATGACAGGAACATTAAAAAGGTTGTGCAGCAGAGGAATTTGGGTGTGACACTTCAAGTTTTGTGACCTGTTACTGTGTTTTTGCGTGTGAATGTATTTTGCATCTGCTTAAAAGTATTTTGGGTGTGTTGTCGTTATTTTTTTTAAGTTATGCCAGTCAAGGGGAAGTGTTCAAGAGAACAAGACTGGACTGCGCGTTGTCTATCCCACTGAAATCTGATATAACGATGAATAACACACAGCAGTTGTTGCCTTCATCTACCTCTCCGAAAGCGTTTAATGTTTCCTGGCCTTGATGTGTAAAGTGATTTATGATTTCTCTGTCATGTCATTATTTATTTATTTATTTTTTGTTCTTCCCAGACATGAAGCAAGTTGAAAATTGTGGGCTTTTAAGCTTGATAACTGAAGTCAAATCTGTTTTGATTTTATAGCTGCTCACTTTCACTTGCTTTAGAGGAGCCATGTCAAAGAGGACATGAAAGTCAGTTTTAATATAATTATACAAAATCGGTTTTGCTATTTCATGTGTGGGTGTGCATCAGAGAACATGTTCATACTTTTGCATGCAAAAAAATACAGGCCTGTCTGCATTAATGTCAATGTGCTTGTTAAATACTGCACCATTTGAAAGTCTGCTCTGCAGCTAATGGCTTTATTGTGGGACCTCAAAGCGAAAAAAAAATTAATTTGTCATTTTCCGCATGTTCCCTGTGCTGCCCCGTGCAACTTGCATCCCTCACACACCATTGCACTCGATCTGTTTGTGGCAGGATATCCTCCCAAACGTGGCAAATCTGTGCAGAAGGATTAATTGCCATGCCGTCATAAAAAGGTATTCTTCAAATTAGATGGGATGGAATTGAAATGAGCAAATTAGCAGTGCACAAGAGAATAACATATCACTTTCCGTCTATTTAAAAAAAAAAAAAAAAAAAAAGAGACGACTCGAGCAGCTGTTATTATCGCTCATTAGATTTTATAACCTGGTAATTTCAAAGATCTGTAAACTTGATAAAATCAAGGAATAATCGAACAAAACGAAATGATTTCAGTGTTCCCGGGTTTTTATTACACTCAATTTTGTAGATGGGCACTGCGAAAATTATAAGTCATTACACATGAGGCCCTTGTCAGCCTGATCTTCTTGTACAATTTGTTATTGGAGAATAAGTTCGGGGCCATTTGAGCCTATTTACAGACTTCATTCTGCCATAGCTAAGTTCTGCACAAAGCCTTAATCAAAACTGCAATTTAAAACAGCTCTCACACTGTGCTGCTGTTCTTAGTTTTATTCATAGTGGGCTCAGAACTAGATGGAATGAGACAGAGCTATATTAAAATGGAGCCTAAAAGAACGGAGTCAAACGGTACAGAGCAGAACGGAGCCAAACAGAGAGCAGCCGTCAGAAATGTAATTGAACAGAGGAGAGCAGAGTGAAACACAGACACTCCTACGTTAGCAAGGTTGTTTCGTTTTTTTCACACTCTGGACTGTGGTTATTTATATGTCTTGGTTCATTGGACCTGTACAGCAGATTGTAGTAGAGTTGAGTGAACAGTGACTAATGGCTGCTGCAGGGCTGAATCATATTGTCAGGGAATGAAACATATTGTTGTTGAGAGGTTCACTTTAAACACTTCACTTGGCTGTTGGAGGTCTCCATACAATGCAATCAGAGGCAACTGCAACTAGAAAACGTACATCCACAGACTTAAGCATATTCAAATAGATGGACAGGCACACATAAAACAGATCAAATCAAACATGTAGTCATCTTGGATAACGCACTTTCATCTGCAACATCTTTCCCTTCAGGGATCGCTCACGTTTGTTGCTCGTTTTTTGTGGTCCACTCCTTCTCTCTTGCTGAACCTCGTGTCACAGTGACAATAACAGTGCAACATTGAATTAAAAGCAGTAAAAGGGGAAGAAGTAGGAATGCTTTCTCTGTGTGCACGCAGTTCAAAGACCAGCTGGAATGATGGTTTTCTCACATGTTGGCCTTCCTGTTGCCATGAAGTGTGGAAGTTCATCCTAGGTGGCAGTTTTAATAGATGTCATCCACAGTCATCTACACCACCTGGCTATCAACTCCTGGAGGTGATGACTCATGCTATTAGTGAGCGGGTGTATTTGTGTGTAATATGATTAAGCTTATTAAAATTTGAAAATAGAGGGTGCTGGTATTCTCTTTCAGCCCTTTCCTTGCTTTCAAAACACTTTTTAGTTCCTCATTAAAATAGATCCAAGTAAGGATTTGTGTAAGCATATCATCAAATGAATTATAGTACCACCACTAAAACAGATTTTTAGATTTCTGGTGACATGCTCGTTTTTTGGAACACAATATAAATAATATTTGATCATCATTTGACAGCTACTCTTTTATTTGTGAAGAACAATAGAAAACATTTGACAGCTCCAGTTTCTTTAATATGTCCCCACATCCATTTTCTGCCTTACAGAAAGAAGGTTCTGCTGTCTAGGCTCTTTCTGTGTCAAGTTTGCATGTTCTTGCAGAATCTTTGTGGATTTTCCGCGGGTTCTCTCGTTTTCTGCCTGTGATGGTTATCCATCCAGGGTGTTTTCCTCCTCTTGGTATACACTCGGGGAGTTTCAACACCAGAATCTTCATTCTGTGAGTCAGCAGTGCTCTACTGTGTTTAATCAAATGACACTAAACATAGAACATATTTTGTTGTTACATTTCTGTGCATTTAAAATCAAACTTTAAAAACATCAAATCAAAGTAAGAAGCACAAAAAACATTTTTTTTCTGATGCCAGCAGAATATGTTGTTTTGACTTTTAATCGAATAACGGTGTCAATTTGAGATAATTTTTTATCTGTCTCCGCCTCTGCTGTGAATTGATAGTTTGGCAGTGCCTGCTAGGTGCTGTCACAACAGCTTGATGAGTGACAGTGAAGTAGTCAGATAAGGAACTCGGATAACCCTGTCAACACTATCTCGTCTCTCTGAAACAGCTAACAGAGCCTCAGGCTGCACACACAACACCAGGGTGTGATTGACATTTACTAAAATTCTATAAGTTGAACCATCCTGAATTCAGACCGAGCTGGGCTGCTGCTCTGCTCGATTTTAGAACATATTTTGGCTCTCATATTGGAAGGTGATTGGCAATTAGTTGAAGATTAGAAGTAATATGATGGGTATAACCATGGATGATCGAGATCAGCCATCTGACACAATGGTTTCTTGATAACCAAGAAAACTTTGCCCTCAGTGTTAATAAGACCAAGGAGCTGATCGTGGATTTCAAGCAGACAAGGAGAGAGCATGACCCCATTTACAGTAACAGAACCTCAGATGACCATCATAGAGGATCCCAAACAGTCCACATGCACACCAATAGTATGATGAAGAAGGCTCAACAACCCCTGTACAACCTCTGGCACCTGGAGAAATTTAGCGTGAGCTCCAGCATTCTCAGTTCCATTGAAAGCATCCTGCTGTGCTGCTGTATCATCTGGTACAAAAACTGCACCGTAGAGGAATGCAACGCTCTTCAGAGGTGATTTTCCTGCCCTCCAGGAGATACACAAGCATTGATGCACTGCCCAAACCCAATGGATCATAAAAGATACTCACCACCCTAACTGAAACCTGTTCATGGCCTGTAAGAACTCCCTGCCTGGAAAACACTATAAATGAATCCTTAGTCACATGAGTTTATTATCCTATTTTCAGACATGTACTTTTTTTTTTTTGCATTTGCACATATCCAAAACATGGTGCCTTATTGCATTCCTTTTTATTGGGAGCTATTGTGCTGCTAGTCTGGCTCATCCATTTCTTTACTTTTGTAAATCTGTATGTGGCAGTATTGCTGAATCTGAATATCATTTTAAAAATTGCTGAAAAAAATCTTGCCAGCACCACAAGTTATTATTGCTTTGATTTTTTTTTCATTGAATTAGAATTTTTCTTTTCAGTTAGTTTGTTAGTTTCCAGAGTAGATTTGCATATTTGGGGTATTTCAGGGTATTTCTTTGAAAAAGTTCAGTTTTTATTAGTTTCAGGGACAAAATTTAAGAAGTTCAGAACAGATATTGCAATACAAATACGACAGTTTGAAGAGGTAGTTGTACGCTGAAAAAAACTGGAAAAAGGTGATGTGTATATTTATTATATGTGGTTTTGGTGTGAAAAAAAGTTTCACTTAATTTTTGGTGCATTTAGTTTTTGCTTTTTGTGATTTGTATTTTTATTTAATTTATTAAAGTATTTACACTTTTTCAGTTTGGAATTTTTCAGTTAAAGTAAAGTTCCATTGCAAAAATGTAATCAAACACTGTGTCACAGTCTGTGGAGACAGTCTGTGTGGGAGTGAGAAAGAGGACCCAAATGCAGACACTGGAGAAACAAACTATGGTTTAAACAAAAGGCGAGCCATTTATTTGGCTGAAAAACATGAACACAAAAACAAAGCATGAGCGAACAGGGCGAAAGCTACCCTGAAACCTAAACTGGGTAATAGCTAGATAAACTATGAAAACTGTGATGAGAGACATGGATGTGGAACTAAACAGCTACATGCGACTATGGAACTATGAAATAAACTGAACATGAACCCGATCAGTAAGAAGAACTCTGAGACATGGCGTGGCTAGACATGAAACCAAACAGACGACCTGACAAAGACTGAATGAAAACACACAGATTAAATACACATAAGGGTAATGAGGAAAGTGGAAACACATGGGGAGACACAGCTAACACAAATGAACATAATGATGCACAGGGAAAGAGTATAACTAAGCACACTGAACATAGAAACACAAGACTTTCAAAATAAAACAGGAAACATGGAGAGACATGAACTGGGACACGCAAGCTTGACACAAGAGACAGAGGGAGCGAGAGAGAGAGAGAGGGACACAGAGGAGAGAGACACAAGGGGAACGTACATAGACAAGGAAGCATAGAAAAAACATAAACCAGACTAAAACTCAACAAAGACAAACTAATAATAATAATAATAGAACTTAAAGTTATGAAATAAGTAATACAAAACAACTCAACTCTACCCTTAACTTAAGAACAGCACATGATTTTAACATAATATTAACATAAGAAATCAACAATAAAAAATAACAGAAAACGCTGGGTCACAGAACCAGCCCCTGGCACACTGACTGTTTCCTTAACTTTTAGTGTGAACCTTCTGTTGAATGCAGAATGCTGAGAATCGTTTCCTTCAGTCTGTAATGCCTCAAATCAGAAATGGTTGTTTCTGAACTTTGGCAGTGATGTGATGAGAAGCAAAGGTCGAAAATGATTCTAAGGTTGTCTGTGATACCACATTTGGCATTTAGAAGGAGCAGTATTCAATTCACAAGCTCCAAATGCCATTCACACTCAAATCTTCCAAAGACACATGGGTCTGTTCTTCAGTTTGTGTGAATGCACACATGACATGTGATGCATTTTTTGTTTTTACTTCTTCTTTACCGCCTTTTTTCTTCTTCCTTTGCGTTTTTTTACTTCTATTTCAATAGTTTTTATATCCATTTGTTTTGTTTTGTTTATATGCATGACTTGGTAAAGAACCTCAAGGACTGATAGTAACTGGGAGGAGAGAGTCCACTGCACCTTTTGCAGCAACACTGAGTGAAACCTAGTGGAGAATGACCAGTTATTTCTCTATGGGATCTCTCAGTATCTATAATTGAATCATTTAAGCACTGCTGGCTATTAGCTGGTGAAGAGGCTTGAGTACTTTGAGAGAGGAAAGTGTAGAGGTTTTTGCACATGACATCATAGGAATACAGATTTAGCACGCACACGAACTGAGCATTGCATCTTCTGGCTTTCATGATATGCTCTGAAAGACTTTTTTCTGGTGTGGTTTTGATCCATTTTTGCCCATCAAGGGACGTATTACTGAAAATCAATAAAAGAATGTTATGAGTGATTACCATTTTCCTGTGAAGCATTTTTAACCTGATGGGAGTGGTATTATCCAGGATGGCTGAAGCAGAGTTCCTGAATGGTTTGATAAGTATAAAAAAGATTTGAATGATATGCTCTGACCTTCATGGTCACCAGATTTCAGCCAGATTGAACCTTTGTTTTGATCAGCATATTAGGAAGTACGACAACATTCAAAACTATAAATTGCTGCTATATCACTCCAAAATCACTGCCTCGTTAAGACACTCTATGTTGATTTTCCCTTCCAACTGGGATCTCTCAGTATTTTTATTTAATTTTTTATATGTAAGTGACCTCTGTTTCCTTGTGTGCACATATGGCCCTGGTTGCATGTGAGGACCTTCTAACCTCTTTCTGCCAATAGTAATTGGCTGATACCCTGTAACAGTTGAACTAGAATGAAGCTGTTTGCCAGCAAACTGCCGTGACTTCTCTGTCCTGCTTTCCTCCCTCGGGCCTTTACTCCACCATCTGTTTCTATGAGTGACAGGAGCCTGCTGAGACGCAAATCTATGCTCTAGAGTATCTTTCTCTGTGTGTTCAAGTGTGCAGTGACTTAGGTTTAATCAGAATGAATTTCGGGTGTTGATGTACCTTGAGCTGTGTGAAACTGCAGAAACTAACATCTGATTGGCAGTAATGCAGGAGTGCGACCGACAGTCATGTTGATGAAGGGTGAGGTTAGTCTAACTTTACATACTGAGCAGCCAGCAAAGTGATATGTAAGCTGTTTGGAAATTGACTTGCGGAATATCCGGGATCTTTCAGCATGTGATAAGAAGAGATCAGTATTTAGAAAAGAATTCTGACACATCATAAGCACATTTGTTTTTTTAATATATTTTTTTTTGTTTTGCTATGAAATCCTGTTAATAAACTGAATCCAACTGTGCTTAAAGGTGTCAGCTCTATATACAGTGCTTGTCAGATGGTTTCTACTCTGGAAACTGAAAACTTGACACTTTTAACAGGTTAACAGTTGGCCAGGTGTGCCAAGGTGAGGCAGGAATCAGTGTTTGATCTTCTTGCACTCTTTTTTTGAGTATGTGAAACTCTGTGAAAGTCGTTCATGAATATTAAAACAGATGAGAAATATCTGGCATTTATTAGACATAAAGAGAACACTCAGTTGGATTCAGGCAATGTGTGTCAGTTTAAAGACCTCAACGGTTTTGATGAGATCCAAGTCAGTGTGGCCAGGACACTAGAGCATCTCTGAAACAACAAGGCTACTGCACTGCTCAACAAATGGTAGATTTTTTTAAAGTAGTTTTTTTTTAATGTGTGGATTACAGCATGTTTGGTGCATTAATGAGTGTTTATGGCACTAAAATAGTGGGTACTGTGACTTTACAAAAAAACCGGCATAAAATATCACACGAATTATCCGTGTATATCTTTTAGCTGCAGATACATTTTCAGTCACTTGTACATGTTCTATAGATTTACCTTGATGCAGTGTAATAATTATAGTTGCACTTCACTGTGATCAAAAGAGCATCTGCTTTAGCGCAGCACAAATACACCCACCGAGTGTAGTTTTTTTTTTTTTCTTCACATGTTCATCCATTCAGGTCAGTAAGAGAAGATGTGAGAAAAAACTGCAATGAAGGCACGGGGGGGGGGGAGGCACTGGAGAAAGTAATGCTATAATGTTGTATTAGATAATTACATATGGGGGAATTGGATGTGGTAGATAAAGGAAAAGGAGACTCTGTGAGAAGAGCCAGAAAGAAGTGACGGACACGAAAGAGAGAGGGAGCGAGAGATGGGGAAAGAGGATGGGGATGAAGGAGAACGGAGAGGGGCAGAGCGAAGGGAGGGGATGGAAGAAAGAGGATTTATTGAGGCTGCAGGGAAGAGCAGCGTGATAGCTCTCTGATGGATTAGAGGAATGTATGAGAAATGGAGTGAAGAGGGGAGAAAGCGCAAGGGGAGAAAAGTGAAGTTTGTGGGCCTCCTTGGGGCAGCTCTAAACACTGGTATCATTAATGTAGTTTAAAGAAGTGTACTCACCGTGAAGGGTCTTTTTTTTAAAGGCCACCTGTGGGTATTGGAGAGGGAGGAATCGGGCAAGGGAGAGATATGGGGACAGGGTGACAGTCAGATAGCATTAATGAGAAATTGAGTTTGAAAAAGAGAAGAGATATTGAAAAAGTAGAATCAGGAAATTGCTGTGGCCATTGGCAGATTGGAGAGTGTGTCATGATTTCACAATAGGAGAAGAAGGACGGGTATTTACCAGTATACTGCCTTTATTTCACTTCACTTCTGCTCACTGCAAACCAGATCAGTAATTCTGAGTAGAGTGTGTGTGTTTGTCAGTCTGCTGGAGTGAGAGTATTTCTTTGGTCCAACACTTTTCTGTACGATTCTGTGAGAGGATTTTCTATACATTTCATGGCAAATAAATATTTTATACTTTAAAGGTAGCAGATACCCGGCAGGCACTCGTGATATTCTCTGTATTTATCTTCAACAGTCTGTTCTTCTGTTATCCAGCCAAGTCAAGTTTCTTTGTCTCGCTATCCATTCAGCCCAATGAAGGGAAACTGGAAACAAAGACTCCAATTAGTCAGGCAATTAGACTGCTGTTTTGTGTCCTCTACTCATCCTCTGAGTCACACACTAATAGTTATTCTTTCCTCTTAAATCTCTCATTTGCCCTTCACTTCTTTAATGTTTTTTTCCCCTTTTCTTTTCTGGCAGGACGTGATCAGTGATCAGTGGTATTCACTGTAATGTATTTTTTTCCTTCAAGAAATCATTTATAATTCCCTGTGGTTTTTTTCTTTCAGTTCATTTGCTATTTATCGCTCCTCCTTCATCTTTCTTTCCGTCTGTCTTTGTCACTTCATCTCTTTCGACCGGAGCCTGCCTCATCATCCATCACGATTGGTGTGACCAGTCCTCCTACACTGTTCCTCTATGCTCTTTTGTTTGTCTTTCTCATTCTCCATCTTTTGCTGCGTTCTTTCAGTTTTCTAAAACACTTTGAAGTATCTCAAATTCTCTCCATCATAATTTGTCATATTCATTTTTGAAAAATTATTTTTGATTCAAATCTTTTTCCGGTTCTGTATTTTTCCCCCAAAAAAATCTTCATATTTTTCACACCAGACTGAAAACAGAAACAAGGCAAAGACAAACATTTATGCAAAGTTTGAAACAGGAAATAGCTATAAGCCGAAAACTGCCAACAGTTATTCTCTCATGGGTAAACAAATATATGAACAGTGGAACAAAATTACACAAATCAAATGTGAAATGGTCTACAAAATGACTGTGAAGTTATAAAGGGAATAGATAAACAAAGGACAGAAAAGTACGTGAATAAAACTTAATGTTCCGCTCTCTTCATATTTTTCCATTATTTGCTTCTCTGTGTGATACGCTTTTTTTCTTTGTCTTACTTTGCCTTTGTTTAAGTTATAGTTTTATCTGCTGTCTCTCTGTGTGTTTGGTTTTTCTGGCTTCTTTTAACTAGTAAGGTAAGCAAACTTGTGCCGGACAAGCGTGCCGTGAATAGGCTTGCATCTGTAAGAGTGGAGCTAAAGGAAAGAGATGTTAAACATTGACAGGCAGTAGTATGTTGTATTCAGCTTTTATTTTAATGTGATTGTCCTTCATATCTTTAATCAATGTAACACAGAAATATTGTGGCGGCAGACTGCATCCTCTCAGCTCTGATATTAAATTATCCCCCGGATCGAGTCAGATTATAGGCTTAAGTAGACAATCTAATGAAGGTTCAGGAAATAGGATCATATTCTCTAAAATGATCTCAAGTTGTTTGGGCACGGATGTGAAGTGGATATGCTAAAAGTCAAAAAAATTGATTAGTAAGCCAGGTTGGTCAGGGGAAAAAAAGATGGCATGTGTTAACCAAAAATGAAATTTGGTAGAATTAGGACAGCGAGATTAGTTTCTCTAATAAATTCCCCTTTTTAAAACTGGTGTCTGATTGTAATAGTTTCATGTGATATCCTTCACTGTTTATTGCCTACTGGTCTCTTCTCAAGTCTCAATTACTCAGTCCTGCTGCATATCTAACATTAACCATGATGGGGCTTTTCACTGTGTTTTTACAGCGGTGAGTTAAATATAAGATTTGTCTTTGGATTTTAATCACAGCTCAGCATAAATTACGGGGTTATGAATGGGGTGATGTTTGAATCGTTTGGGAGAGGGCAAGCAGGGTTCCAAAAGCTGAAAGTGGCACTTACTTTTCTGAGTGCCATTTTAGCAGCTGCACAGAGAGATATTCCCTATTCATGAGAGAGTGACCTTAGCACACTGTCACTGCTCCCGTGCACCTGCAATGATTTATTGGTTACAGAAAGCTGGGCAGCCGGATGATGCAGCAGCAGTTATGCATGGGGAGGGGGGGGACACGTGACCATCCCCCTTCAGCTTTTGTCCTTTTCTTTCAACTCGGTCAACAACATCAGAAATGAAAACACACACACACACACAGTCTAACTATTAAGGGGTGTTTTAAATGGTAAAATATATGGGGGGGTTTTGGCACTTAGTACCTAAGTATACACTTAGCAAGCAAGAAGATGACAGATCAAGTTGATTGCTGAAGAGCTGCCTTTTTAGGCACTGAGAGAAAACTCAATTCCACCTAAATTCAACCAAGACATGTTATTTCAATTATAGCTCTACAGTAGGGCAACGTTTAGATCAAAATTAAACATATGTACTGATACACTGATGAGACGTTGGATACTGTGCATCAAATTCTTGCCTTCTGATGTTGTGCTGGAGCCAGTCTTCCAGTTTGGGGGTGGTCACAGCTCCTAATGCTGCTGTTACCACTGGGACCACTTTAGTCTGCAGAGATCTATCACAAGCCACATCTATCACAAGTATAGGCCTCTGGTCCTATGTCTGGTTGGTTGAGCAGCATGTCCATAGGATCTTAACCCTGTTCTTCTCAATCACTTCTGTCAGTGTCTCCCATGGACGCTTTAGGACTTTTAGTTCATATGAGGCACAGATATTCCTGTACACTGTCCCAGCTTGCATCTTACACCCTGCTACTATGTGTTGGATAATCTCCGGGGTACCTTTGCACAATCTGCAACCTTGGTTCTGTCGGCTATGGCTACTGAAGCCTCCATGGATCTGATCCTTAGTTTGTTATACTCTGTACTGTCCATTAGGCAGGCTTTCTCTAGCAAGTGGTAGGATTTCTTTATATCAGTCACTTCCTCTGTCTGTCATTGGTACACCCCATGCAGTTTGGTTGTCCACAAAGCCATTCCTCTTCCTGTTCCTGTTCTGTCTTCAGCTGCTTGAGACACTCTTGGAGCAGCTCATCTCAGGGGACTATCTTCGTGATGTATTTATGGATGCATCCATATTTCATCCTGAATAGTGGCTCTGACACTCACTAATCCTCGCTCTCCCTCTTTCCATTGTTCATAGAGCCTCAGGGTGTTGGACTTCAGGTGGAGATCTCAGTGCATTGTGAGGAGTATTCGTGTCTTGATGTCAGTGGCATCTGTCTCCTCCTGTGGAGATTTTATTTTTTTTTTTGTATTCCAGTTGCGTATCTGCTGACCAGTGGGTCATATGTATTGATGGCTTGGATCTTATTCCAGCCATTCAGCTGGCTTCTAAGAGCCTGTCTTACCTCCTTGGAGGTATCTGTGCATCCTTATCATGATTCCTCTTGGGTATAGTGTCAAGGATTACATATAACAAAATTATTTCTGTTTGCTTGCTTTTCCTTTTTATTTTTTAAAATCACATCCGTCCTGCTTTTGTCAGGCTATTTTCAATTCTAAACAAAGACTTCATCAAAGAAAATCAGTTTGTATTTGTGTTAGGAGACAAACGGGAGACAGAAGAAAAGGAAGGGAAAACATCAAAGAAAATAGTCACAGGAAACAGAAACAAAGAAAGATCTGAGCAAATCAGACGACACAAAAATGGTGGAGATGACTGCAGATAACGCCAGAAATCATAGGAGGAAATACTTACCACAGTCCACGCATGGATACATATGCATCATGACACTACTGTACATGTGTGTTTTGAGGGGTAATGGTGTGTTCAGCAGTGTTTTGGTGTCTCCCACGCAGTAACAGATGGAGGCCTGTTATCCATGAAGTGTTTTTAAAACTGAAATATTGCATTGTCACATTGTAAGAAAAAATATACCCAGTAAAACTTTAAATTGGTCCTCTACTTAGCCTAGCCAGGAGTTTCAGAGAAATACTGGAGCCTGCATAAGAGCAAAATATTAACTAATGCACAGCATCGATCGTGATTTATTCAGGACATGAGGATTTTTATATTGTGGCTTACTGCCATTTTTTTGCTTTCTTGCCAGCCAGGACAGCATATTTTAGATAGATTAACCCTACATATATATATATATATATAGGCTTAATCGAAGTAATGTTCAATATCTAATAATAATAATTGCTCTTTCCTTGTTTCCCCTCTAGTCTGATCTCATCCAGACGATACTACTTTGAGATTCTCCACAAGCAGGATGACAAGGGCTCAGATCACGTAGAGGTTGGGGTAAGTGTACCTACCCCACTTCTGTGGTTTTGCCTCTCTGAGTACATCTTTTTCCTCACAGTTATTTCAGTTATTTCGACTTCAGCAGTCTGACTGTCTGTGTATGAAAATTGCTTCAGCTGTCTGGTGAAAACCTTGCCCTTTGACAGGAAAATTTCCATTTAGTTTTAACTTGTACCCTGTGTTTAACAGTGTCAGAGTAGTGACTGAATAGATCAAGAATGAAAGGAAATGTTTGAAGGGGAAAGCTAACCTTCACCTCCTTTACTGTGTATTACTTTGCATTTCTTAGTCTTTCAGTGTATTCATCTGTCCACTTTAACTACAACTTTATCCAATACATGCCCAGCTTGTTGGTGCACTGGCTTTTCCTAAAAGGCATAAAGCCTTCACTCATTTAAAATCTCTCTAACTGTTCTCTTTCCAGTCCTTCATCTGTCATCACTCTTCAGCTTTTCCTTTCTTTGCATCTTTACTCTGTGCTTCTTTCACTTTGATTCTGCTCTGCACCATTTCTCACTCACTGGTTTTCTGCACCTCAGGCGAAGCAAAGAGATGAGTGAGGCTTAATTTCGAGATGAAGTTTCAAACGAGAGCCCATACGCCTCGTGTGAGCTTGTACTTTGAGTAGGAAGGTGGATGATAAAAAGAGATCACTGCTGTGTGTGTATGGAATGAATCTTTTAATAAGCCTCAGGTTATCTTCATCATGGTGACCATTATAAGAGGAAGAACAGCAGCTGTACTCTTCTTAAATAGAAGTTGTTGTTTTTTTTTACCCTCAAGGTTAACAATTTGTTTTATTTTTTTGCGCTTCTTTCTCTTTCTGTAGCCTCTGGTTGCTTTCCTCTACTAAATCAATTTTGTTACTTTCTGCATGATTGTATACTTTACTGTCCTGTCATATTTTTAGCTTCTATTTAAAGAAAAAAGGTAATCACTTCCCATTTTGCTAATCATTACCACATTTGCTAGCAATGGCAAACACTAGTACACCAATGTTACCGAATGGTGCTCATAAAGTACAGTATTGTACTCTGATCTCTCCTTTTTTCAGTCTACTGGCAATATTTTCCCTGAGTTTCACACAAGCAGTTTGTTAAGTTATCCATTATTGGCAGGTCACAGTACTATACAGGTTCTGTGGGATGTTTTGGGTCATTGATGTGAGTGTGTTATGAATATGCTGCCACTGAGTTGACAGTGAGAATAGTGGAGTATATTTCAGTTAAATCTGCAGAAATACAGTGTTGTCCTTTTTATTGGGCTACTGACTGCTACTCGTAAATTGAAGAAACATGTGCCTCTGCAAAGGGATCCATCAATGTATAGTGCTATGTATGCATTGTGGAGATATTTTAAGCTTGTTCACTCTTCTAATGTGTTTAGTCATATTATTCCGCTGTTTAGGACAAGCATGGTGCTGCTTTAAATTAGTTGAGTAATTAATTGCTGTTTCCAGGAATCAGGCGGGGGTGTTGTTTAGATAGCATGAGTTGCATCTCCTCACTGTGCTGTCATTTTGTGTCAGACAATGGTGGCAAGCAGACCACAGTGCCGTTGCTACGAGGGGTTCTAACTTAAATGGGGTATAGCCTGATGCAGAACTGTTTCTCCACTTGGCTTTAATTTGATTTTCACAGTCGGGGTTTTTTTCACCTTTGGCCAAACTTATGTGAACTGTAAATATACCACACTAATCCACTGCTTTAAAGAAAATGGGAAATGTAAAAAAAAAAAGTGGACTGTTAAACACTTTAATGGACCTTCATTTATGCCTGCAACAGTTAGCCAACCCTCGCAGTGCACCAAATAATCCCTAGAGGGATGACTGTCATTGCTGCCCAGCGACTGCAGGAATCAACAATATGTTATCCTCATACCTGGCGTGGATCAAAAGGTTGAGGTAACTCCAGCAGCAGACAGACTCTAGTACAAGATTAAAAAGAGAATACCCTATCCAAGCAACTATATCATAGCTATTTGCAAGGAGCTATAAAGAAAATCCTATTAGTTTCTCACAGAGTGTTCTCTAGGGCATTACACATAATTATTTTTTTGCTTTATATGAAATGTTAATTACACCATCTTCAAAACACGTATAGTATATGATTTAAAGCTAATCTGCTGAATTTTGTGGCTATGTCTAGTTGTGGTTACCTCTAGCAGCATACAAACGACAACAGAGACAAGGTTATTTCTTTCTTGATTTCATGTGTTAGAGGAGATTAAGTAATGGTATTGACCATTACTTGGAGATCAGCCTAGTGGAAGAGTGGAAGAAGGGGAACAAAATGGTAATAGAATTAGGCATTAGACGGTAGATGTAGATGATGTAAAATGAAAGTAAAATGAAAGATGAGGAGAAATAAATTTGACCTGAAATATGAAGAAAAAGTAAGAAGAATGTATAAACGGTATGTGCTAAAAGCCCTTATCTGAAGTATTTCTATACTTTATGGTATTCTTTCTTAACAGACTTTGCCAGTCATTCACATACACGTAATGTGACTGTATCTACTAATGAATCAAGGCCACACAGAAATCCATCTCTCTCTTTCCATTTCTTGTTCTTTCTTTTTCTGCCTGTAAGCCAACTACCCATGAGGCCATCATTGTGGGTTTCTACTAGTAGAAACAATTTAATGAAGCACGTAAAAGTTCTGCAGGAGCTCAAGATTGTGTGGAGGAATGTATGTGTAGTTGTGTGTATGTGTGGTGTGTCTGGTACACTGTCTTAGGAAGGCCCCTGTGTGTGATTTAACAGTGGAATACATTTCACACCTTGACAAAAATAGCAGATTTACCGTGACCATCCTAGAACAGCATAAGCCCAGGACTCACATAAATCCACTGGAACCCAGGCGCTCATTTGTTAAACAACAGATAGCGTGGATTCACAGCTCTTTCTCCTATGTTCTGTGAGAAGCGGCGATTGTATGGCCAAAGGTGGACTCGTTCCTCTGGGGAATTTATTTCTCTAGTAGCGATTCCTCTGAAGAAATGAGGTGGAGTAAATAGTGAATAATACACAAGCACAATCTGAACGTTCTATTTTGGTTAGAAAATAAGAGAGAAAATCCTTGTTTTGCCTGTGTTGGCATCCTTCCATTTCATTGTGTGTATGATTTAGGGAAAATAGCTGCAGGGAGGTGGAACATAAACAGCATTAGAGACAGGAAGAGACAGGTTCAGAATTCACTATTCGTTCCTCAAGGGGGTGGAAACAACTTTGTGTTTAGGAAGAGCAGGACAATATCTCAAGAGACTGTTAACTTGTTAGAGTAAGTAGACACATTACCAACCCACATTTCAAGTGAATCTTTCCACTGCAATCTGTGCGTACCTGCCTCGGTGTTTTCCTTCAGATAATGTTTTTTAGAGTGATGGATTTTTTTTAAATGGAACGTGCGATATGACAGATGATTTAGTGAGCAGCAGTTTCATTAACTTTCCTAATTACCATCTGGATCTTTGTCAGTAAAACACAGAACCTTTCCACTTGCCTAATGGAAAACGTCTATTGCTAGCACTGTGACAGAATGAAGGAAAGCTTTGGTCATTAAATGCTATGATTGAGAGAAAGAGTCGCGGGGAAAGGAAGAGAAGAAAGTCACGCCTTAATTAGCAATGGCAAGTTTATGGTCAGGCTGGGGTGAGGCATTTCAATGCAGGAATTTAGTGCCCACCAGTTAACACACACGCCCATGTCTGCACGCACCCATCAACCTAAACTCTGCACATTCTGCATTTATTCAGAGGCACAACCATCACACAAGCACATGCAGGCCTCTTAGTGTCTGCCTTATGCAGTCCAAGCAAACTGTTGCCATCTGTATGTTGCGTGTGTCTTTTCTTACAATTTTTATTTGAGTTTGGTTTGCAGTTTTCACTCCTTTTTACCATTGCAAATACATTTTAAAGCTTTTTCTTATATCCTTTTTGTCCCATGTGTATATTTACATTTCTCTTTTTAAACATTTTATTTTGAGATTCCGGATGTATATCAAATTAATTTCTTGTTTTGTGTTTTTCCAGCAAATTTAGTTTACAAATTCGGTACTCTATAATTGTTATTTGCCTCATTGTGCAAGCCACCATATTGCAATCAGAACACATTTCAGCTTTTGGCACCTTCACTCCAAGACATCATTTAGTGCATATGAATTTATGGAAAAATTGAGAACATCAATATAATATTTACCACACTGACAGTCTTTAATTGCTTGGGATCATAACACTCCCATGGTATTTGTCTTATTCTCAAGAGGACAGTATGAATGCATGTAAGTACAAATTAAATGATTGCAGGGTGATTCTTGCTCCTTATGAGGATTAAAATTGCACGATGTACATTCCTCTGTGGGAATCGTTTATCTTTCTCATGATTGGGAAAATCGAACTGTATAGCCAATTATTATTCTCACTGTCAGTCTCATTACTAAAACCTCTGGACAGTCACTTACATGGGGTAAGCTCAGTGGGAATTAAAGCTGTTAGCAGAGCTAATCTTCGTATCTCTCTTCCTGTCTCGTATGTTGACTTTCATCTTGTCATCACGCAGATTCCATCAGACACATCCCAAAGAGCACCATCCCACACATGACACACAATTTCAACATTAAAAAAGCTAACATGTAGCGCTTTGTCACCCGCATTCATGTTTAATTTCATTAGCTTATGCTACCTTTATACTCTCTCACCAGCTGCTTCTCTGTCCCTCTAAATCTTGTGAAAACACTGCCTGTTTTATGTGGGAAAGTCAACAAACTATATCTTTAGAATTTTTGTCCTTTATCAAAAGATGAAGGAAGAAATCTCTGTATGTGTTTGTTCTTTGCTTTTCTTGACAACCATCAACCTAGTCGATTTCACACTTGCAAGGACATTAAGTTTGTGGGCATTAGAGTGAAGAATTCTCAATTTTTGGATAAAAGTTGTCTTTTTATTACAGTGCGTCTCCAGTCTGTGGTGGGAGGGGCTTACACACAGTGAAATGGAGAGTAAAGGAGAGAGAGTAATGGAACCATAATTGACCACAAGACATAGATTTTCACACTGAGCTGAAATTATTAAACTATTAATAATTTGTGTGGGGTGTGAAGCACTCATTTTTAGCTGGTTGTTGTTAAAGTGTCACATTCGGGTGTGTAGAAAATGGAGACAGAGGACCCAAACGCAGGACTCGCAGATAGACCGAGAAAGTGCACAGTGCTTATTATAAGACTGGATGAACTTAACATGAATGACTGAACTAGACAGGAGACAATGATGAGATAGAGAGCTGAGAGAAACTGAGGGCTTAAATAGACTGGATAATGGGGATGACTGGAAACAGGTGAGAACACAGCTGGGATAAATCTAACTAATGAAACAGAGGAAGTAGAACTAAAGCTAATGTACACAGACAGATGACTGACACAATAAAACATGAAACAGGCATGGAAACTAAACAATGACAAAATGATCAACACTGAGTACACTGACAGAAAGTTTTAAACTTCTTTCTGCCTGTTCCCTGCCCTGCATAGGTTTTAAACAAACATTGTGCAAGCTGAATGAAACTGTATATGTATATTCCATTTTATGTATTAGAATTGTTTTTAATTTGTATGTAACTATTTGATTAGTTCAGAGTTTTCACACTTGTTGCGCTCTTTGAGTCATTTATGTCTGGCACTTCATTGCTTTGGTTATCTTTTCTAGTAAACATTTTTTAATCCAAATTACCTGCACACCCATTTTTATTCATTTTTCTTTATGTAGCTACAGTGTGAACAAGGGGATGGAGTTTTTTGTCATGTACATTTGCCTTGATTTGAAACCTGTGTGATTTTTAGTGTGACTAACTAGTTTCCCCTCAGAGCACACAGTGAATCGCTGTAGACACAATCACTACAACATCCCCGTAATTGCTATGGATATTGGACTCATTTGTCTATTTGAAATGTCTGGTCTAAGAGACTTTGGTTAATGTATAATTTAACTGAGAAAATCAAACACCCCGTCTCTGTATCCACCTCTTCATCTCCCTTTGAATGTTGTCCCTTCATCCCCAGGCAAAACAAGATGATATGACGTGGAAAAACAAGCCACTGTTTTCGTGTCACTGACTGGGAATGGAAAGTGGCATTTATCCTCTAGAATGTAAATGTTTAGCTCTGTTTACATGTCAATTGAAATAAGAGTATAATCATTCATGGGCTTAAATCTTTGTTTTCATGGTTTTTAGTGTTTTAGTTAGTTTTTTTTGGCTGTCTGCATCCTGGTCAGCTTTCATTTTATGAAGTTTGTGCAACAGTATCAGCAAAGCATCAAAACACCAGCAGTCCTTTGTTTCTGCTATGCTCTGTTGGGGAGATATTTGTTCAGAGCCTGTCAGGAGTCTCTCCTTGATGCTCTGCTGCCAGGCGCTTGTCAATGGGCAGCACCACAGCTCCACAGTACTTTCAATTACTGCCAGTGTTAAAATTCACACTTTGTCTCTCTTCCGACCAAAGCAACTTGTCTTGCATCTCATCAGTATAGGTAATATTTCCTTGCCTTTTCTTTCACCTCACATATGATCCCTCTGCTTCCAACGCACTTGTATCATTATTAAAATTAGATCTTAAACTTTCATTGTTAACATTTAAAACATTTACAGGAAATTATGAAGGCTACTCCAGGAAAACTGAAACATGTGGTGTAGACACAAAATATGTTTAAAAATGAAATACATTTGTTTAAAAGTCACGTTAAGTGTAACAAAAAATGAAACCTGCACTATTTAACACATTTCCATGAGACTCATACTCGTATTAATATTATCATTTTTGGCTTGTTAGCAGCCTGTCAGTCTCAGTGCAGTCGTAGTTGCTATGGCCAAACAGTTGTCTGGCAACAGAAACACAGTCAGGTCAATGAAAGCACCTGTGCTTTGTTCTGGCTTTCATTCAAACTCATAATGAATCGTAACAAATGATTTGTCAGATTTATTAATTATCGTCCTAATAGGAAGAATTACGTCTGTTTCTTTTACTTCAGTAATAAAAACCAAGCTTTCTCGTACTATATAAGAACCTGAAAAGAATGCACAGTGTGATTTCAGAGCTATTTTCCTAATGGATATAATAGGGCCTGCTTACCACAGCCTTTTTCTTGAGCTGCTTTCGACTCTCTCTTTCTCCATCCATTTATGATTAAATTATAACCCTGGGCAGTTAACAAAGGACACATAAAAACAAACAAGGCTTCCTAAGATAATATATTATTTACCATCCTCTATCTCTGTTCTAGCCTTGACCCATTTCTCAGTGCTTTCTGTCTGACAGTTCGACTTGGACAACAATCAACGTATGTTATATTTATCGTAACCGCTCATGTTACAGCATATTAGGTAATTTGCATATTTAAACAACAAGTAATTATTTAAAATTGCATGACAAAAAATTGCATGGTGGGATGACAGGTGTTTACTTTAATTACACAAATATTATGTAGAAGTAGTAATGTTTAATAGGCATTGATCTGTAAATAACTGGATATGAGTAACTTTAGCCTATTATATTATATCAGAATAATTATAAGAAACTTAGTTTTAAATAGCATTAATATCACTTTGACCTTCAGATCAATCTTTTGAACTCAAAGAAGAGGTCAGAGGTTAAATGTGGCATGACATTTAAAATCTTTATACGGTGCTTTTTATATGTTGACAGTACACACCACATTTCTTTTAATGTTTAAGTTAGAAGGTTTTTAATCAATTTTCAACCAATAAATTATTGAGTTAATCTTGAAGACCTTGGTAAACCAAATTTTCATGGATTGTTTATGTGACCCCATTCTACACCTCTACAAAGTTTTATCAGAATGTAAAACTTTTCGAGCTATTGTATTTATAGGCATAATGATGCCTATGAATACAAATTCTACCAAAAACATTAAATCCTTGGTGGAGCTAAGATTTGCAAATTTCATAAACCGATATTTTATTTACAATAGAATATAGAAAACATATCAGATGTTTAAACTGCGACATTTTACTACTTCATGAAAAATGTTAGCTCATTTGGAGTTTGATGACAGAAACATGTCTACACACACCCAAATCTGGAACACGGGGCAACGGAAAGCTGGAAAAGGAAACTGTGCTCAAAAGAAACAGCTGGAGGAACATTTTGCAGATGATTGGGATTGTCACCCCAACCGGTCGCAGCAGATGGCCGCCCCTCCCTGAGCCTGGTTCTGCTGGAGGTTTCTTCCTGTTAAAAGGGAGTTTTTCCTTCCCACTGTCGCCAAAGTGCTTGCTCATAGGGGGTCGTATGATTGTTGGGTTTTTCTCTGTATTTATTATTATGCTATCTACTGTACAATATAAAGCGCCTTGAGGCGACTTTTGTTGTGATTTGGCGCTATATAAATAAAATTGAATTGAATTGAATTGATTAGGTTAATTGGCAACAGGTCAGCAACATGTTGGGGTATAAAATAGTATCTTAGAGAGGCAGAGTTAGTACTATAGATGGGCCTGAGGATCACCAGTCTGCAAAACACTGTGTCTACTACTAATTGTGTGCCAACTTCAGGATAATGTTCCTTGACATAAAATTACAAAGACTTTGAATGTCTCATCTTCTGCAGTACATAATAACCTCAAAAGATAAGGAGAAACTGAAAAATCTCTCTGCACAAGGGACAAGGCCAAAAATCAATATGGGACGTCAGACCCTGTGATCTTCAGGCCGTCAGGCAGCACTGCATTAAAAACAGCCATGATCCTGTCGTGGAAATCACTGCGTGAGCTCAGGGTCACTTCCAGAAATCGCTGTCTGTGAGCAAATTCACTGTGCCATCCACCAATGCTGGTTAAAGCTCCATCATGTAAAGCTTGCTTAAAATGTCAAATGAATTGAAATTTGAAATTCTTTTTTGAAAACATGATCGTCACATCTTCCTTGACTAAAGAAGAATTGTTATCAGCAGTCACTTCAAAAGCCTGTGTATTAGTACCTATGGAATTGGCAACTTGCACATCTGGTTAAGGCACCATCAGTGCTGAAAGTTATATACAGGTTTTAGAGCAGCAAATACTCCAATCAAGACTGCGTTTTTCTTTAGGGAAGTCCTTGCATATTTCAGCAAGATGCTGCTAAACTGAATAGTCCAACTATTACAAGAGAATGGCTTTGTAGTAGATGAGTGCTGAACTGGCTTTGCATGCATTCAAGAATACACCATGAAATGAAAAATTATGACAAAGAAGACCCAGGACTGCTGAGCAGCGAAAAGAATGGGATAACATTCGTCCTCCAACAGTCCAGCAAACTGGTCTGCTAAGTTCCCAGATGTTTACAAACTGTTGTTAACAGAAAAGAGGATTAAACATAATAGTAATCATTTTTTTAGATATGTTGCCACCATCAAATTTAAATGAGCTAATATTTTTTTAATTTACAAATTTCATATGCTTTCTGTGTTTGTTGTGAATGATATATGGGTTCATAAGATTTGCAAATCATTACATTCTGTGTTTATTTTACACATCATCCCAACTTTTGGAATTGGGGTTGCAAATAACATCAGAGTAGTCCTGGTCTCTTCTTGCCTTTTCCCCTTAGGCAGGCTTCATCAGGCTTGTTAACATCTGTCTTGTTCTGCTGTGTACGACATGGAGGAAACGAGAGATGAGCTATACAAGGAACACAATGAACCACTCTGTCCTCAGTCGAACAAATGGAAATTGACAACCTTTTAAATGTACCAAGGTGAGCTAGTACTAGCATAAAAGTCATTATTCGCAAGAATAAATCAAACAAATAAAGTGCTTAATTTCTGTTAATTTTATTTGACCACAAATCTCAAGTGGTTTGTATGTAAACTTGAAGCGGTCAGTTATTTTCATTATGTCATTTCTACTTATGTGTCACATTAACAAAACAACTTTTTATCGATAGAGCGTTGGGCTCTGGTGCAACTGATTGAATTAAGGTAACAAATACAGCAGCCAGCAGTCAGTCTTCTCAGAAGCAATAAACTCCTAATCATTGAATGATAAAAACAAATAACAAAAGCTTGATGAAAATGCATCTCACACACTGTGTGTGTGTGAGATGCACACTCTGTGTGTGTGTGTGTGTGTGTGTTATTCGGTTTGGTATCAAACCATACACTAAGAAGGATTAAAACCCTCTTTTGATCATCAGATTGAAAACAGAATCAAACCTTTATATATCAGTCGGTGGTCTAGCCTGTGTGAAACAACACTGCCTGTTGTTCATTGTCATTTTGTTTCCACTGTTGGTACTTTTTATTATTTCCCCTTGGATATTGATTTTTTTCTCCCCCTTTCTTTTGAACTTGCAGGGCTAGTGAGCGCACCTCTGCTTTTTCCTGCTGTTTCCTGTCAAAAGTGTTTTAAAGTAAACACACCTGTACACACAAGACACACTACATTTACGCTTTCATAAAAGATGCTGTGTGTCTCCACACATGCACACGCACACTCGCTGGGTTGGAGGAATTCATTAGCAAATATATGAGGTCAGCCAATGAACAAAAGTTCACATATTTAGAAAATGGGCCCTGCAGGGGCACAAGTGTTGTGTGCCTCATCTTCACTTAAGGCTGATGACACATCAGCGGTGCTGTGCTCCACTGAGCTCTGGAAAGGGTTGTGTTGACATTCTTCCTAAACGCACTGCTGAAACACGCTTCGAGCCACAAGTCAAAGCATCAACTGTCATTGTCTCTCATTTTAAATTTCACAACATCTTTCGCTTGCAGCTTTGACCTGTAAAGCTGAGCCATTTTGAATTGCATTTCTTTGGCGAAAACAAACGGGTCTTTTTTTTTGTTGTTTTTCATTATACATTCCAGAAATGCAGCTACGCAGTTACAGCCTACAGTGAAACAAAGTGGCATGACACAGGAAAAGAGCTCCAAAATAAGACTGTGACATGTGATTAAAAGTAATGTGAAAAAGGAAAGTAAACCTTGAAATAGGATTGATTTATGTATTTTTTAGTGTTGAATGGATGATCACTCGAGTTTTGCTGTGTGTTCTGGCTTTAAATAAGGGAGTGTAAGAATAACAGAAAGGTTGGCTGCATTTTACACTGAATATGTGGTGTCCACTTTTTTTTTTGTCCCTCCTGGAGTTGGGTTGTGGAGCCTTCTGGCTTGACCTTGAAGACGATCACCCTGAAATGACAGCAAGATAGTGAAGCCTTTGCTGGCCTGCTGGGCCACCCCCTGGTGCTTTTCTGCATGATGTTACCCTGTGTCCTTATTTATTGTTCTTTAATGCACTACATGCACTTCTGCGGTTATGTGTGTTTCTGAAACAATGCTTTATTGGCGTGTATCATTTGCATACAGTATACAGTGCTGTGAAAAAGCATTTGCTGCCTTTCTGATTTTGTACTTTTTGTATATATGTCACATTTAAAAGTTTTAGATCAACAACATATTTTAATAATAGATAAATATAACCCAAAGAAATACAAAGTGCTGTTTTTAAATGGTGATTTTATGTTTTAAGGGGAAAAAAAATATTCAACCCTCTAGTGTGTCTGAAATAAAACACTTCTGCAAAGGAGAGTGGGCCGAAAACTTCTCCACAGCCTTGTGAAAGACTCATCGGTAGTTATCGGAAATGCTTGACGCTTGCAGTTCTTGCTGCCAAAGGTGGCAGAACCAGTTATTAGGTTAAAGTGATAAATGGTAAATGGACTGGTACTTATATGCACTTTTCTACTCAATTTGAGCATTTGAAGTGCTTTCTTACTCCAAATCTCATTCACACGAATGCTTTTTTTTTCTATGCCTAAGCACTTTTAACTTTCACGCTCTCAGAGGCAACTTGGGGTTCTGCATCCTGCCCGAGGATACGTCAACATCCAGGTTCTAGGAGCCAACTTTATTTAAAAGCTGAGTTTTTATTTATCTGGGTTAATTTTGCCAAATATGTGACAAATAGCCAGAAAAAAAGGAACAAATACGGAAGAGGGAGAAACACTGTTTCACAGCACTGTAGATGTTGTAAATGCCTTTCTAATTTCAAAATTTGGTGCTACACTCAGCGCTTCATTTGTGATAAAATGCCATAAAATCCAAAACAGTGTGCATGTTTTTATGCCGTGCATACACTGGGGGCATTTGCATAAGCCTGAGGAGGGTGTTTATATTTGTATTCTCAAGCTGAGGGTTGGAAAATGACCTGTCTCCTGTGATTATATCCTTGGTAACTAGAAGTGACGAGGTAATTGTGAAATCTATTTAAAAGAATTGTAGCTTGCCTCTCTGTCTCTTTCTCATCCCCTTTTTATTTCTCTCTCTTGCTGCTGTTTTCAGGTCATTACTACATCGTTTTTCTACACCTACTCATCCCCGTCTTATCCATACGGCCATGTTGTCTCTTTGTTCATGGTCTATTTTCTTTGTTTGTTGTTTTCCTCTTGTTTCCTTTCCTTGCTTACACCTTTTGTAAGGATGTATATGTCCTACATTCTTTATTCTGTTTCCTCTTCTGTCTCCAACTATGTGTGTTTATACAAAAACCCTGCTTCAGATCGATCCTGTGATGTTGTTAAGATCAATAACACAGAGTGTCACAGCTCAGGCAGCAAACAGTGATGGACGATTTCTGCTCGCCGTATACTTTGAACATGTTGGCATTTAGTTTTCTCGCTCAATCCCTTTTCTCTCACTCTCTGCTCTCACACACAGTGGCGTCCGTTCCTGCCTGGTCTGAAATATGAAGTGATAGACTCGGCCTACATCTCCCTCTACACAGGTAAGAGCAATTCATCAAATTCGTGTCATCTTGTCGTGGAATCTAATAATTTCATGATTAATTTTTTGTATTTATTGGCATTTACACACTGGACTTTGTTAATAGAAAATCTGCTGAAAATGCTCAGCTGAGAGCTTGCCAAAAGGAAAGGCTTAATCATGCCATAGAAACAACTTTTGTAAACCAAAATGTTCTTCTGTGGGTTCACTGCAGATGTCAGTTTGAGAACACAGCATGTATTCCCTACGTGCGGCTAAAGAGAAGTTTCAGGATCTAATAGATGATCTTTTTTCTTCCATAGGTGTCATTCTTAGCAGAAATGAGAACACTATCTCCAGAGTAGATGTCTAACCTTTATAGCTCCAAGAATAGTAATGTGTCACAAAGATTCAGCATCGTTAACAGGGGGAAATGCCAGCTGCACAGAAAATGATGTGTGGAGTTGTCATCTTGGGCAAAGCTGCAGTGTTATGTGGATGCATGCCAAATCCTGTCTTCTTGTTTATGACAAGCTGTGACAGAGAGGAATGAAGCCTCGTACCATATATGAGGTCACCTGCTGGATTCGAGCATTACCATCTCCTCATCTGTCTCCCGTCCTCCACCCATCCATCCCTTCTCCTCCCTTATGTCACTCTGCCTCCCTCAGTTGTTTTTTCCATTCACTCACTCTGGAAATTATTTAATAATCCTTCCTGTTTGAGCAAAAACATGCATCTCTTTGCCCTGGGACACCAGTTAAAGTTGTAGGACTTTGATTCTGCAATCAGTGTTGCATTGTATAAGTGGAATACTTGCACATATATTTAGAGATATTTTCTTATGTACCTGAAAAACTATCCCAAGCTATTTTTATGTCTTTCATTGTGCCACGCTTCCCTCTGCTCATGCGAGTGTTTTTCTGTCTATAGTTTCAATATAATTTCTTACTGGCACAACCCGAATTGGAAGCTTAATTTGTGTAATAATGCCACAGATTATGTTTCATAATTTAAGTGAAAAAACACCAAAGATGCAGTCAGCTTAGTTGCTATAAATGTGTAAAGTTAAACAAGCATTTTTTTCTTTGGTTTCCTTTGTTTTTGTTGCAAAGATCCATCTCAATATCTCTGCTGCACATAAATGGATGCTGTGGTTTTGATGATAATACACATATATGAAAAATGATGCAAATTTTTCAACAGGAAGAAAAAGGGGTTCCATTGTTTTGCTGATCAACGAGCCCATTAGTCAACATTTGCAAGACTTGTGTGTAGTAAAAACCAGCAATGTGATCAACAGATATCTTATTGTTTGGAAAGAAAAGAGAGAAAGATGGTGGACACAATTCACCCTCCTGAGGATAAAAATTATGCTGACCACCCTGTTAATTATAAAGCACTTCTCCCATCAGGCATTGCCACTGACATGCCATTAATCACGCGTGTGCTCTCCTCCTACCCTGTTATCGATTGGTATAATTATGACTCGGCTCTGTTCTGCTTTTGTTTGCTTCAACTTTTTTCTGATCCTTCACTTCAGCTTTTGTTAGTGTTCTCCTCCTCTTCCTCTGCTTCCTTTGTGCCATCTCCCCTCTGCTTCTCCTTCTGTCTCTTCCTTCCTCCGTCGCCACCTCGTCATAGATGGTAGCGATTTTGCTGTAATTGTGACACAAATCATATCTTCTTTTAAACATTAAATATCAAATTTGTCCATTGTGAAGAGCATAAAAAAGGAAATGAGATAAAGAATCTTCCTCTTTTCCGCTGACTCTTCACTGCTTTTTTTTTTTTTCAGATGAGTCCAATCTGAAGATGAACAGTGTGGACCACATCCCTCAGACCTTGGCCAGTCACATCCGTCTCCCAGAGGAGTCACAGCCTCAGGGTCTGGAGGGAGGCCGTACCATCCTGCATGGAGCTGATATGCTGAAGCCGGATCCCAGGGACACCTTCTATAGCAGTAAATCTGCCATTCATCATTTCAGGCTGTCCTCTTTATCTGTCTTCATCCTGATTTTCTGGCCTGTCGTTTTCTCTAAATGCCTGATTGTCTGGCTCGATTGTCTGCAGCTGTCATCTTAGCTGTATTCAGACTGTAATTTCATCCAGTAGGCTGTGTTCCATTTTTTCTGGATTTTCCTGCTTTTTTTCATCGCTCACCTATCTGACACTTAGATTTTTATTTATTCATTTATTTATTTATTTAAGTGTTCTATACACACGTTGGTTTGGCCTAGTTGTTGAATAACTGCCTGCCTCTTCCTCTTTCTGTCACTCTGTCTCTTCTCAGCCCCTATGATTGACCCCTCTCGACTGGAAAACGTTCTTCCGGCCTGTCTTTACTCTCCAACCTATGTAGTCAAAGATTTCCCCATTGCCAGATACCAGGGCCTGCAGTTCGTAAGTCACTTTCCATCTGGGTCACAAAAGAGTGATGTTTTTTGTTCGAATCAGCTTTTATTTTTCGACAGTCAGCTGTTGCTAAAAGTAGACTAGCGGGGTCATCAGAAATGTGACCAGATATGGTAGTGGCCCTTAAAAAGTATTCCCAGTGTAATATCCCGATCAACTGCACAGCGAACAGAGAAACAGAGAAGCTACATCTGTGCTGATTTGGATATGGCCACTGCATCTCTCCCTTTGTGTCAGGCACAGCATGAACAAAGTAAGTGGAGGACAGTGTTGAGCACTGCTCCCCCCTTTAGGGCAGCACAGGTTACTGCAACATCTGCAAAGATGAACGACAACTGGTATGAGAGAGAGATACAAGTTACACAGCAAATCCATTTCAGATTAGACAAGAATGACCTTAACAAAATGCAGCATTATATAAAGTGACTGGTTGTAATTAAACACTGTCACAAAGTGCACATAGTTTAACCTAACTTTTCCTCCTGTCACTGTTTTCTGGGATGATTGCATTTTTGATTGACATGTCACTGTTTATCAGGTCTATCTGTCTTTCGTCTACCCTAATGACTTCACGCGCCTCACCCACATGGAGCGAGAGAACAAGTGTTTCTACAGAGAGTCCCCTATCTACTTGGAGAAGTAAGGGCATTATTGCTTTTATCTCATAGGGAGGTATGGGAACATTTGTCTTTGTCTTGTATATATGAGCGCGTACACTGATTATGCAGAATAAGTGTTCAAGTGTCTGTGAATCTGATGGCAGTGATTCATGTGACCCCTCACTAAGAGATTAAGTTTATTATGCTGCAAGGCACATTGAAACTTCAACCTTCTGTTAATGCATGTGGCCATGTGTGTGTGTGTGTGTGCCTGTGCTGCCTCTTGTTTTGTCTGCCAGGTTTGGTTTCTACAAATATATGAAGATGGATGAGGAAGAAGATGACAGGCCGTTCTTCTTCCCGAACCCAGATGGTAACTAATAATGAGCAAACACATGCACCCACCCGCACACGTACAGACTCTCATTCAACTTTAAGTCTCTTTCGTGTCCCCAGATTTCCTAGAGGAGGAGGAGGTGGTAGATACAGAGGATGAGGCAGAGATTGTTGGCACACAGTCACCCAAGAAGCCCTCTTATCCAAGCCAGACCAGCCATACTTCAAATCCCTCCTATCGGCAATCAAAGTCTGAGCCCACACCAGCTGGCCGAGACAAGGAGAAAGAGAAGGAGGATCCTAATGATGAAGAAGATGAGGGCCCAGTCAACAGTATCATACAGCACAGAGAAAGGAGGCGTTTTCCTCGCAGAGACAGACAGATGGATAGGGATTTGGACAGAGACTGGGGGAGAGATCATACAAGGGAGAATATGAGAAAGGACACGGGGAAGAGACTTGAAAACATCGAAGCAAGGGTTCTTCAGCCTGATATCGAAAGCGTGGTTAGGGGTCGCTCTCTGTCCTGGGTCCACACTGATTCTGCAGAACTAGACCCTGCCAGGAAAGGCGGAGGAACAGGTGGCGGAGAAGACAGGGGAGTTGACACACGGACTAAACTCAGCAAGTCTTCTCTTCTCTTTCCCCAAAAGTCGTCCCTCTCTGCCCTTGCTAGCCGAGCCAGGCAGATCCTCAGCAACTCTGCACATGGCAACAACCTCCATGATAGGCTTCCCGGGAGCAAAAAAGAGAAGAGGGAGGAGAACAAGATCTACATCACCAGGCCCAAGCCTGCAAGGGAGAGAGAGAAGGAGAGGGAGCAGCGGCGAGAGAGGAGGGAGGAGAGGGCATCTCGCCACCCTAGAGAGGTTTTCCCAGGAGTCTTTTTGTATCAGACTGGAAAGACCACCAGGCTGGTAAACCTGGGTGCCAGGAGACGTGGTGGGGGAGGCGTAACAGGAAGTAGGAGTCTGATTAGTGCGCCTCAGCTCTGGCCTAACCCCCCTATAAAAGAAGGTAAGGCTTCTCCTCACAATGGAAGCACCAACACACACAATGAAAGTGTGCTAAAGTCTTCTAACAAGGCAGCAGGGGCAAAACAGCCAGAGAAAAGCAAAAGCAAAGGAGAGCACCGGGATTTAAAGACTACTATCATGGCTGACCCACCCAGTAAAGAACACCACCTAATCGAACCGTCCTCTCACCGCGGTCCCCCTCATCCCTCTGTTACCCCACCAAGATTTAACTTTACAGACAACACAATCCAAGGTCAATCACGGGTTACTTCTTACCTGCGAACCTCAGAGATTACAGAGTCCCAGCAGCAGCCAGACCCCAACCCTCCAGATATCGACCAAGACACAAACCACTCTAATCCTGATCCCGACCCTGACCCCGAGCCAGAGCCAGAGCCAGAGGAGGGTGAAATGTCAGATTACAGCTACGAGGAGGTGGAGGCTCGGCCAGGTTGGGCAGAGGAGAGCATTAACTGGCAGAGGACTTTCTCAGTCAATCCGATGGACTTTGAGCTTCTGCGGTCTGACTGGAATGACTTGCGCTGTAATGTGTCTGGGAACCTGCAGCTAGCAGAGAGCGAGGTGGTGGACGTGCTGGCACAGTACATGGAGAAACTCAATGAGCGCAATGGGGGGTAAGCATGGCAAAATGAAATAAAACAGAGGTCTATGTTTCCCTGCATCCTTGTTAGTTTAGGTGTGGTACTTGTGCTAATCGTTATATAAAGCAAAAGGTAATTTTGCTGCAACATATTGGTCATGTCCTGGTGCTTTGAAGTCTTGCTCTTAGTCTTCAGTATGCTGATTATAATTTTCTTCAGTAGTGCTTGCAAACCTCGATGTTATTTGTGTGAAGTAGCTTCTCTGTTTTTATTTTCATCATCCATGCTAAATTCAATGTGCCACAGATAATGAGAAGCAGCTTTTTTGAAGTGGTTTGTACACACAAACAATAATTAATCCACTTGTGCCAATGATGTAAAACGTTGTATTCTATATTTGCAACCTCTCTGTGTATTTTCAAGATTTTCTGTCTGTCTGCCCTAGGATCTACACCCTGTTGCGAATTATCAACGTTGAAAAGCGGCGTGACTCGGCAAGAGGGAACCGGTACCTCGTGGAGCTGGAGCTTATGGAGAGAGGACGTAGCGTGGTGCGCCTTTCAGAATACATTTACCTGCTGCTACACCGCAGCAAGCAGGGGGAGGAAAGTTTAGAGAACACAGACTCTGCCCCTGCCTCAGCACCGGCTTCGGCCCTCTCCACTGCCACTCCCAGCCTCACCACCCCACCGCCTCCTCCTCCTCCCACCAAGTCGTCTGGCCGAGCAGCAGCAACACCCTGGAGCACTGCATATGCTAAGCCTCTGCTATGCCAGCCAGTCATGCTGCAATGGAGGAAAGATGTCATGGTACACTTTGTGGTCCCAGGTGAGTCAAAAGTTAATCCAGAGCAGATTCAGCATCCTTCAGATGAATAATTTATTTGCCTATACTTTCTTTGTTTTCTCAACTTGCTGTCCTTTTCCCTTTGGTATTACTGTTCTTCAGTAAAAAACCAGGCTCGCTGGGTGCAGCAGTTCATCTCTGACATGGAAAATCTTCACCGGCAGACAAAAGATGACAATTTCAGCATCATCATTGTGGATTTTGAGAGCGAAGATATGGACGTGGAGCAGGCACTTCGAGAGAGCAGTGTGCCAAGGTGTGTGCATGCGACACGAGGAGCTGTGTGCTGTGACTTTTAATATTTTAAAGGCTGCCATGCTTTATATATATTTGTGTTTTGGCAGATATGAGTATCTTAGGAGAGAAGGCAACTTTGAGCGCTCAGCAGGACTGCAGATGGGAGTGGACACTATTGAGGTCAGTGAAACAAGCACACATAGAGAAGACGACAATATGTGAGCTGGCAGGCAAAAGCCACTCGCTGAAGGTCAGACGCTTGCACTGACCACATGACCTTTACTGGCTGATGGACAGGCAGAAAGAACACTCATGCATAATGAATGCATCACAGCGAGGTTGGTCTGTCATGGACTGTGGATCTCGCCCTTATCTCCAAGCCTCCTACTGCCTTCCTTGGCTCTCTCGCACAGAGTCCAGCTGTGGCTGACAGGGAATTCCTTAGACAGATAGCCGCATATCCTCTGTCATATGTATGCCATAGCTGTCACATCCACTCCCTCTCACAGGTTATTTGTGTGCATGTGCCCTTACACCATTCTGTGGCTGTCTCTGTCTCGCACGCATGCATACCCACCCATGGGAGAATGGAGCAGCTGGAAGTCTGGACAGACGTTGATCCGTCAGTTGACTGTCAGTGCTGTCATGGTGGGATGACAGGACTGTCACTCATATCTAAATGACCTATGGGCTGTTGACGTGACGACAACCCACTCATGCCGAGCACAGACCTAAAGAGAGCTTCTGCTCTCGTTAATCCTAAAAGCCCATGTAAAAAGCGGTAAAGCGCATGTGAACATCCGCTTGTCTTGCACCAGCTTACACACACAAAAATCAAACACTTCTTTTGCCCAGTTGAAGGAAGGATTTTGATATCATTTGGATGTAGCAAACATACTTGAGCATTTCTTTGCATTTTCTCCCACAGGACAGTCACAGCATCGTATTCCTGTGTGACCTGCACATCCATTTCCCTCTCAACATCTTGGAAAGCATCAGGAAGCACTGCGTGGAGGGACGCCTTGCTTTTGCTCCCATTGTCATGAGACTCAGCTGTGGTAGTTCACCACAGGAGCCCGATGGTAACACACAAAAAATACACGTGTTACATATTAACAAAGGCTTAGTTTGAAGGGGCACTGAAACTCATTCCCCAGTTACGGTGATATATGTGATTTTTATTTTATATGTGTAGTAAATATACTTTTTGAAGTACAATCATGTATAGGCATCAGATTTTCCTGTTACCATAATCACTGTTGCTGCACCATCAAACTGTATGACTCAGTGCTTTTCTTTTGTCTCTAAGGTTACTGGGAGGTAAACGGCTTTGGCCTGTTTGGAATTTATAAATCTGATTTCGATAAAATTGGAGGGATGAACACAGAAGAATTCAAAGACCGCTGGGGTGGAGAGGATTGGGAACTGTTGGACAGGTAGCTCTGCAACATAAACACTCTCAAAGTAGGGCTGCCACGATTAGTCGACTAGTCACGATTACGTCGACTATCAAAATCGTCGACGACTGATTTAATAGTCGACGCGTCGTTTGAAGCTTTGTAAGATCACAAAAGACGCAGGAATAAGTAGTAGGATTTAAGAGTGTAATAACGGACTGAAACAGAAGATGGCAGCACTGCATGTACAAGGATGCCAGCTGCCGTTAAACCCCGAAGAAGAAGAAGTAGCTCTGTCCCAGAATTCATAGCGCAGCCCAGCTCAGTTTCCAACAATGGCGGCAGCTAGTTAGTTTTAATATTACTCTTATTATTCTTTCTGGGTCACAAAATAAACGTTTAACATATTTTCAGGCGAGAATGTAGCTGTGTAAACCTCAAATATCTGCTCAGTTTATCAAGACACCACATATTTTCAAAAGCGCTCCGACGTTTTCGGAGACGTCTGTTAACCACTAGCTCGATAGCTAGCCGGGGGAAAGGTTCACTAGAGCCCGTGAGAACACCGGACTCCCGGCAAATCGTTTTCAAACCCACCGCCGTCTTTCGCTACTCAGGTTAAACATACATAAGTCACTTAGATAACTTAAAAATGTTATTGTTTGGCTTTTTTTTAGTATTTTATTTATTCCTGAGTAAATCGGTTTGGCTGAGATTAAAGTTATAGTTTTTACACAGCTGAATAAACGTCAAGCAGACAACTGATTATCAGAAGTGTGAGATGCTCGAGAATATACTCCTGTGTCCCGTTATATTTTAGATAGCAAGGAGTTTATTAAACTTCACCGAAACAATCTGCAAATTTCATTAAAATTTAATAAACTATCATCTTGTCTTTATTTTTAGTTAGCACAAACTTTAAACACTTAAAGCTGATAGTTATATAAGAGCAGATGCATGCTGGTGCAATAAGCTGTACGTTTTACGTCCAATGGATGCATGATCTGATTAGTCGACTAATCGCAAAAATAATCGGTGACTAGTCGACTATCAAAATAATCGTTTGTGGCAGCCCTATCTCAAAGCATGTATGACACAGAGTGAACAAACTAGTGAACATCTCATTTAACCTTAAAAGCGACGTAAAAGCAGTGCATGTTGTAAAAAATGTCCCTGTGTTTTGTAAAAGTTTATATTATTAGTGAAAGTGCAGCTCAGGAAGGGAAGATCAAAAGAAGCTTTAAAAAGCTGAACATTTATGTTTATAGTGATCAGGAAATTATCTTTTAAATTGTAATTTTTCAGTGTTAGTCCTTTAATCTGCGTTGTGGCAGAGGAAATTATAGCTGTAGCAATTTCAAAACTTGAGCTAAATAAACCGAAGATTATTATGTATTCATGCGGTATCAGAATAACACAATTTTCTGACTTGGAAAAAAAAGACCTTACCTGACTAAAAAGAAGTAATTTAAAGCAAGGACACAGCTATCAATGTGTTGTTTAAACGCTCAAGGTAATAAAATACAGCGTACCTTCATTCTAATGTTCATGTTGTTCATGTCCAAATTCTCATTTAGAAGTACACGAACACATGAAAATCAGGGTTATCAGCTTATATGCAGGGTTATCTTTTAGTGTAGAAGTGTATTTGCAATATGATCTGAGACAAAAAAAGAAACTTCTCTCTGTCTCTCTCGTTCGTTAGGGTCCTGCAGAATGGTTTGGAAGTAGAAAGACTACGCTTGAGGAACTTCTTTCACTACTACCACTCCAAGAGAGGCATGTGGAATGCCCAGAACAAAAAAACTCCCAAGGGATAGCGCAGCCTGTTGGTCAGAGGATCCTAAACCTGCCTGCAGACCCACTGTGTGTGTGAGAGAGACCTGTCGGAGCTCGCTCACTGCCTGAATTCTGCCTTTTCGAAACAGGCTCCTTTCAGGGACTCCTCGGACCCTGTTGTGTATTTGTCTGTACGAGGAAACTGATTCCAAATTTGAAATTTGGAGGCGTGCTTTTTACGCAGACGGACCTGAGTCATCACTTTGCCTCACTGACTGAACTACTGTACAGAGAGAAGAGTTATTTTTATTCTCCTTTTCTCTGTCCTTTTTGGTGCAATGTTTTCAGACAGACTGGAAAGCAGAGAGCGTGTGTGCGCGTGCGTGTTTGTATGTGTGGGTATGTATATATAGGTGTGTGGGTGTGTCGCCATGACGGAAAGCACCTTTTTTTTTCTAACACAGAGATGTGAAGACAACCTAAGATCTTTTTGCTAACATGCTCTCACGCGGGAGCCTAATAGAATGTGTGTCAACGTGTTCATCAGATGATTCAGACGCAGGGTTGTAGCTCAAGTAGAGGAACACTTTGTTTGATAAAGCAGTACATCAACTTCTACCTGTTAAATATCATTGACTAAAATGACTGAGGTGCTGAACTCCTCTTTGTATCTGATATTATAAACCACAGGAAGTTTTCCGTTCAGAAAAAGCCCTTTCTCAAACAGATACATCCCTTTCTGCCCCTCTTTCTCCTTCTGTATCTCCTTTATTTTATTCCTTTCTTATCCTTTTCCTTGTCATGCTAATTTGTGTGTTTGTATCTGTTTGTAATATTATTTTATAATGTCAATTTTAAAATAGAGCATTTATAATAATGCAAGCTATTGGTTATGACTTGATTTGTTTTAAGTGATGAGGGGTTTTTCTTATTTTTTTTAAATAAGGGACTTTTATTTATCTGGACTAAGCATGTGCTTACATTTGGCATGCTATTCCTGTTCAATAACACTGAATTTGTGAGCATTTCAGATCTACTGACAGATTTGTTTGTTTGTTTGTTGTTGTTTTTTTTTGGGGGGGGGGGGGGGGGGGGAGAACAACAAAATGCTATTTGCCATTTGATTTAATACTATCATGCCATTGTTTGGAGCATTTGCGGAGCTGATTGTTGCATTTTAAATAGTGGATTTGGGAGATTAAAACTTCATTTCTCGTATTAAAATCCCACAGAGACGGGGAATGCTTGGCTGTCGAAAATACAGATACTCTTCTGTCTGAGCTTGTTTTAAGCGCTAACAGAAGGGAGACCAGTTCATGTGTGGGACACGGTGGTGCAAGGCATGGCTGTTTCACAAATGTGTGCCTTTATCAGGGTTTGGCTGCAGGCAGTTTTTAAGCTACTTTAATGACTGACGAGGGCCGGGACAAACAGAAATACAACGGTATTTATCAGCAGGCTGTAATGTCAGTGTAAATTCAGATATACTGTAAAAAGAGGAAAATAATGTTCTCTTTAAAGGATCATAGAAGTGTCACTGTTTATTGTATTATCTCAAAAGAAAGGACAGGTTTGATTGAGGTTTTAGTGATACGAAGTGCTCACTGGTGAGATAGAAGGAGAATCGTTAAGAATGACTACTGAGTGGGAACAGAGGGTGTGATAAAGAGTCACTGGCAGCTGCAGTCCAGCAGGACCCCACCTGCTCCCATTATTTTGGCTGGAGGCCGGGCTCCTAATGCCTTCTGTTTATGCAACATGGCACTTATATTGAGGAAGAGTGGCTGGAGGGCTCTTGGCTGGACATGTATATGGATGAACACTAACGATCTGTTATTGACTATATGATTGTCAAAATGCCCTCTAGACCTTTTTTGCCTCTACAGAAAAAAAGGTCTACACTGTACATCATTTTACATTCACATGGGACTATTTAAAATAAAGGAAACACATTAATATAAGAATATATATATATATACATATATATATATATATATATGAAACATTTACAAAATGAAAAATAAGTATACATTCCGAGGTAATTTCTGTGAAATTGTTTTGTAGAGAAAAGGTTTTAAGAATGTATTGTACTTTTATTTTCATTTGTTGTTTGTTTGTTTGTTTTTTGTTTTTGCAAATAAACTTTTATCCTTACATCTGGATAATATTTTAGTTTTTTTTGTTGTGCGTTTATTTATTTTTTTGGAACCCTGGTCTCAATACAGAAAAAGTGACACAAAAGTAAAATAAAAATGTTATTTGTTTTTCTGACCACACGGTGGTGATCATCCCACACGGGCCGTGAAGTGGTAAAATGGAGACATGGCAATCACATTGCTTAACATATTTTGAGCAGAGGTAGGGTGATTCATTGCCAGAGAAATAAAGCTTACTACAGCTGGCTTTTCCAGTTCTCAAATATTTCACGATTTTTTTAAATGAACATCTATTTGTCAATATAAAGGATAAATGACATTTTCCCATTGCTATATTTTCTGTAAACTATATTGTTTGAAGGATTTGCAAATTATAGCTTTTTGTTATTATTTATATGCTACACATTTGTTTTTGGGAAAGCTACATGAACAAAACAGCCAGAGTATTTCACATGAATTTGTCTGGGAAACATTACTACATTCAATACGCTACGATGACGTCAGTCAGGTGATGAAGCTTCCTCCGAGAAAAAATAGTTTCTAATACATCCAGAGAACTCATTGTGCATTGATCACATATCACACTGTGATCACATATCACAGTGTGATATGTGATCACAGTGTGATATGTGATCACGTATGAGTGATATGTGAGAAGTGAAACATCATGACGCTAACATTAAAAAAATTCCCAGCAGAACTGACATTTAATCATTGACACGGTTGTGGCTTTCCTCTCTAGACCATGAGGTAAGCGCTGTCCACACCACAGCTAAACAAGGTCTGGATGAGGCAAGCGCTGACCCCTTGTGATCTCCTCTCCCGTGTCCCGTGTGTCTTCTGCTTTAGACAAGCTCTGACTAACAGCAAGAAATTGGGGAGTTTACATGTACTTTACTTTTTTCAGTTTCTATGACTGACTAATACAGACAGCATGATATGAGTGCGTGTACATATCAGGACTGGGTTTTTCCACTTCAAGCACACAGACGATATGTCCTGTAACATGTGGGTCTGTATATACAAGATAACATTTATTGCAGCCACTGTTGCGGTCCAGCAGGTACGTAGAGTGAGTCTTGTGCTTTAAACCCCTTATGTAATCGAGACACACCCTGCCTATGTGAGCGCAGACTAATGAGAAGCAGGTAGTCACAGGCCTATTTTTATTAGTTCTGCTGAACTGGTGCTGAATGAGCAGAATGTACAGTGCACTACTAGTTAACCACTACAAAATCTCTCATTATTCGAGCTGTTGCAGTATTTCTGCTTTCCTCCCTGTTCTAAATAAGCTTTAAAATGCAGTTTTCGGTGAAAACCCTAAACCTCGTACAGTCAAAGTAAACTTTACTCCACCTCATATGGTATAAGTCTTACACCATTACTAGGTGCTCAGAGTATCTGTTTCACTTACAGTGCAGTTGACTAATATGCAGTGAACAAGCCATCTACTTCTGAGTGAACGTGAGGAACTAACTAGGGACTGGATGATGTGCCATGTATCTGTTACTGTTACAATAATTAGTATTTAATAATTTAATCATATTTAATAGTATTTTTGAGCTCTCGATTTGACAAAATAATATATTTATAAAATAATGTTCTCACAAAATATTTGAAACATTGTGTGATACTTGGATAATGGGCAAATGCAGTAGTAGGTCATACACGTGTTACGGTATCCCTCTTTCAGGGGAAATTAAGTTTACTTTTGTTTTCCAACTTAGGAAAGGTTTTAAGTGTGCTCTGATTGGCTGACGTGAGAGTCGGGCGTCTTCTGATTGGTGTTTGAGCTGCTTCCGCGTTGTCATTCATCAGCAGTCCCTCCTCTCGCACATCTGCAGCCGAGTCTCTCCGGTACACTGTACGTGACGACGAGCTGTGAGAGGAGAGCAGAGATATATATTCGAACTTTTCCACAATTATCTACGCAAAAAACAAAGACTTTCCGTCTGTTGAGCGGCTACATGGAGCTATTTTATAAGTAAACTCGACTCTGGCTGTATTGAAATCGCGGAAGGACTGTTTTCATCTCTTAAAAGACAGGTTACCGGAGGAAAGTTTAAATCCCGGTGAGATCAGGGGGAAGGTGAGCCGGGTACGACTTGAATCATCCTGGCTGTCGTTTTTGTAAATAAAATAGAGAGAGTTTTGATTCAGTCTACTCTTTCTAACAATCAGGACTTTGTCTGCTGAAGGAGTTGTAGTATTTCGCCGTCCCAAGCTGAACTCAACAGCATGTCTGACAAGTGTTGCGCTGTGTAACCAGTTCGTCCAGCTCGCCGGGGAGTTTCGTCAGCTGCCTCTCTGACTTTGCAGGTAAGCCGCTGAGGAGGTTCGCCTCTCTTCCAGAAGGTCTCTGTGAAGGACGTTGGACGACAATGGCTGGCTTGAGCAATGCCCACATGAAAACCCTGGAGGACCTAACTCTGGACTCGGGCTACGGGGCGGGGGACTCTTGCAAATCCCTCAGCCTGTCCTCCTCAAAGTCAAACTCCCAGGCATTCATGACGGCCCCTCACCGGGGGAACTGGTGGTACTACTCCGGCTCCATGAATAGCAGAAACAACAGCTGGGACACGGTCAACACTGTCCTTCCAGAAGACCCAGAGGACATCTTCTCCAAGTGTCCACGCTTACCTGAACTGGAAGAGTTTCCATGGACTGAGGAGGAGGTGGCCAAAATACTGCGTAAAGTGGCCGAGAGTGGGAGCATAAAATGGGGGACTACACCTGTGTTCTCACCGGAGGCTGTGAGGCGGCTGTCCACCCTTCTCCGCAGAGCTCTGATTCGCATTTCCAGAGAGGCTCAGCGTCTCAGCGTCATGCACTGCCGCTGCACACGCTTCGAAGTGCAGAGTGCCATGAAGTTGGTGCTCAGCTGGGCCCTCGCCGACTACTGCGTCTCTGCTACAGTTAAGGCCATCTCCTTGTACAGCATGAGTGCCGGTGAGCTATTGAGGAAAGGCAAGTCCGCCCGCTGCGGCCTCTCCTTCTCTGTGGGACGCTTCTTCCGCTGGATGGTGGACACCCGCATCTCCGTGCGCATCCACGAGTATGCGGCCATATGCCTAACTGCATGCATGGAAGCTTTGGTGGAGGAGATAGGTGCCCGGGTGCTGATGGCCGAGAGGGGTCATTCAGGGCCTGATTTGGGGTCAGGGTGCACCACGGTGAGTGCAGAGGCCATGGAGGGGGTGGTCAACAATGACGCGGAGCTGTGGGGAGTCCTGCAACACTATGAGCACCTCATCTGCGGGAAGAACGCTAATGGTAAATATAAATGATGTATATAAAAGTGCATTTAAGTTAACACAGTGCATAGCATAGAGTGAGGACCTTCAGTGAATGTTTTGTTGCATACTATTTTTTTGTATCACATATTGGTCTTCCTGAGTGTTGATCACAACTTTCCACTCCCTCCGAGTCCATGTGTGGAAAAAGGTTAATCGTGGCCTGGTGCTGATTACAACAGCAGCTTTTAGTGCGTGAGAATTTGATGTATTTGTTGCCAATTTGACTTGTCAGAGCAAGAAAATTGCCTCTAATGTGGGCAAAGAAGGCATTTTCTGTTCAACCAAAGTCACAAAACAACAAATTGCTGAGAAAAAAGACTCAACCAGCGAGATTGAGTCCTCACATGTCACTCTGGTGTTCTACTGTTGTGGTTTGGAGTGCAGAGAGCCTTCAGAGTCTAGGCAGGAGGCTTGTCTGTTGACATAGCTCTCTGTTTGCGCTGACTTCACCTCTCAGCCTCTCGCTGTGTTGGCCACACTCCTTTAAAATCCTCCCTTTCTTCCATTTCCTCATCCTGTGCTCCTGGTAGACAGATCTCTTTCACCCACCACCATCCCTGCATACTGTATCTTACATCTCTCCCTCCTCTCTCCTCCAGCTACAGCTGTGCATCCTGCTCCCTGCCCATTTGTTTCCTCCACCCTCAGATCCCTTCTGAATCAAGTCTCTTTCTCCGCCTTCTCTGTTGAGCCCTAGTACACTCACAGTGCTCTTTCCATGACTGTTTTGGCAGCCCAGTGTTGAGTTGATGCATGAGCTTGTGTTGGGACAGTGTAACCAGCCTTTGTTTGTGGCCCACTACCAGCTCCCTGGAGCAGAGCTTTTTTACTGCAGCACAATGGCCTTTTGTTGTGTGATCGTGCAGCTTAGTCAAACACAGAGGGAGTCAAAGCAAATGCTGAGGATGCATACACGCACCAAGGAACAAAATACACAACTCAGAGAGAGAGAGAGAAAGAAAAAATAACTATAGATAGTCAATATTAAATACAATTATGAGGCTCAGAGTTGCGATGTGCAAGTGTGCCGTGCATGTGGAGAAGACGCTAATGTAACACGGCCAACTTCTGATCTGAGATCAATGTGCTTGTAATAGATAGTACTTTCCCACATGCATGCACTCACATATTAACTGCTACCTTCCATTTCAAAGTCTGTACAGCTTCCAGTGGCTTCATCATTATATCTGCCCCATTTAAGCCTGCAAGTGCTATAAACAGTACATTACTGTACACTAGACAGGCCTGTTGTTTGGTTTTACATTTGAATTGGGGTGCTATTTCATAAAAAAGTTAAAAAGCAGCTTTTGTCACATTACTTCACCAGATGTCTTTAGCTTAGGTTTGGCCTGTTTTGGTGAGTTTAGTCACTGGTCTTGAGAAAGACCATCGTGTGTGTGTGTGTGTGTGTGTGTGTGTGTGTGTGTGTGTGTGTGTGTGTGTGTGTGTGTGTGCATATAATAACAACAGACTATTATTCTGACCACCCTAGCTTTTTATAGGGCTAAATCTGGGATATGGAAGCCACATACCCCTGTACCATCTTTCCACCTGACACCCCACACCCTAAACGGCAACCCCCTACTGCTGAGCAACATCCCCTCTTTTGCCTACCACCCAAACAAAAAACAAATATCCATTTCCTTTTTACAAACCAGTATGGGAGGGTAGATTATTGATCATATAGAATGCATGGCACATTCTATTAAAACTCCTCCCTCTCACTTGATCTCACTTCATCTTTCTGCCTCTTTCTCAGAGGCTGACCCACATCTGGAACTCTTTAAGTTAGAAATGACTTGTACGGCTCCAATAACAAAACTGAAAACTCCCTCCCTCCCGCCTTTCCTCTTGCCCTCTCATGCTTAGTCTAACTTTTGGCTCTCTCTCTCCCTCTTTCTCCCTTTTTTCTTTGCCATTGCGTTCACATCCACATCCACATCCACTTCATCTTTATCTGTTTATTTCTTCTGGTCTACAGGGAGTGCATTAGAGAAACCCAGTTGTGATGTGCCAGGATCTTATTCATTACACTTGCAGACTCACCCGAGCACATTCACATGCACACAGACCCTGAAACCAATTTAGTCTTCTTTGCTTGCATATAAATGGATCTACAGCACTGGTTGAACGCTATACACAATGTGACTATACAGAAGAATCCATTTGTCATTTATTTCTCCTCACAAGGAAATGGCGTGAGCGAGCACTTCCTGGTATAATTTGTATTGACAGTACAGTGGAGCATGTTAAAGTGCAGAGTAGTAGCTTTACTAATGGACAGTAGAAGTGGCTATGAAATCATTGATCTTTATGTCTAGCACACAGATCTGTGTTAAACTTTAGTCTTGCTAATAGGACAATTTCCAAGTGAGCGCCATTCAAGTGTTTGGAGGACCTTTTTTCTCGCTTTTCTCAGACTTTATAGTTGTTTTCTCAAGGGGCTTGTAACAGCAGTCCAGTAGTTAGATTTGCAAACAGTTGACTAGAGGGTCATTTATTTTGGGGCATGAATTTAAATTCAATCACCAGCCCCATTCACACTTTGCACTGGGCAGTAGTTTGATATTTGGGTTGCTGTTCTAAAACTTGAATGTGAATACTTGTATAGTCTGAAGCAGGGGCTCAGTGAAAGAGAGCTTTCATGCTCAAAATATCATACATGGATAGATAAACTTAGTCCAGTACTAACAACATTTTTTTCTTCTCCCTTCTTTCTTTAAATCTATGAAGATAGTAAAAAGACTGCTAGTATTGGGTTTGGGGTGTACTGTCAGAGCATATGATTTGCTACTCAGTGTTTCCCTAAATATGTATTTAGCCCATAAAGAGGCGTGGGAACAGTGGGCAGAGAGATGCAGGGAGAGGAGCCCAGTGCTGTGGTCACACAGATGGAGAAACCAGCACTCTGAAAATACATTCCCCTGTTGCACAAATCTGGTGAGGATCAAACTGAGTCTTGGGAGAAAAAACGTAAAAATGTTAATATTAAGGGCTCACAAGAGTGTTGGGTATGTTGGAGACAAGCATTAACAACAAACCCGTTTCCCCAAAATATCCACATGGATTAATTTAGGTGACCCGTTTGAAAACTGCCGGCAGACATTTGTTTGAAGGACCAACAAAACTAAGTGTTAAAGCTTTAGTAGATAGGGTTAATGCTTCACTAAACTCTCGTGCTTTTGTGTTAAAGCTTTATTTGTGATTGCATGTACCAGGCTGCATTCACACTAATGGTCAATGTCACTGATTGCAGTGGTTGCTTGTGCTGTCCAGCTGTTAAAACAGTAACCCTTTAGAGTGCTGTGTTTCACTGTACTCATCTGTGGTTTCTTATACTTAGCTTTGCGGATACTGACCCTTGTTGGCAAACCATGAGTGATGCTTTCACAGATATGACGGCACAAATGGTTTGTCTGACTAGTAAAAAGCCAATAGCACTGAACCAGGAAACTATCACTGACTTCCTGTCCTCTCATGCAGGTGATTGTGTCTGTTAAATTAATGAAAATAAAGTCAAACAATAATCTTGGAGTTCATATTGTGAACCACCTCAGGTATAACTCCTCTCTCTTTTAATAAAACTGTATTAACATTATTTTGCCTTTGGCAATGTACCTCCTATCATATTACAGCAGCATGAGTCACGTTTTTTTTAACACTGTTTACAGTAAATCGCTGAAGGGAGTGGAACCAAAGAGATGGGCATGGCAGATATTCATGGGAAAGAGGTCAAGTGACATACAAATAGTGATTGCAAAGTTGAAAGCAGTTGTTCCTTTGTGTCTAGATTCAGAGTTCTAATCTCAATATTGGAAATCGGTAATTGAGCCATTATTCTGTCAGCAAACTGGGGAAGTTATATGTTTATAAAACTTCTTTGACCTGTTTACACTGAAAAATGTGCAATGGGAGAGTCACATTCCTCTGTCCATAGGGCTGGGATTACAGCCCGAGAAGCTAATGAGGGAAGCAGGATGACAGGCTGGCAAATGGTTGGAATCTTTAACCAGGCATCTTGGAGCATTGCCTGAATGTCAGCAATATCTAAGAGGAATAACAGTGCATTGCATCATCTCAGTGTTAGGGCTGACACAAAATGGTAAATGGTAAATGGCCTGCATTTGTATAGCGCTTTTCTAGTCCATAGGACCCCAAAGCGCTTTACACTACATTCAGTCATTCACCCATTCACACACACATTCACACACTGGCGAATAGCAAGCTACATTGTAGCCACAGCTGCCCTGGGGCGCACTGACAGAGGCGAGCTTTATTTATACTCCTGCCCGCTTCTCTGCAGTATAGCGTTTGCGTGAGACCATTTATACTTTGGTGTTTAAGTGTAAATGCTTCATCACTGAATGGTAAACAGTTAAAACAGTGTGACTTATTTGCCTAACCCTAACCCGAGAGTGTGACACTGTAGGCAGAGCTCAGCTTAGAAATCATGTTCACATGGATGGTACATTGACACAAAGCACCACCTAACTTGATATCTTTAGAGATCATTGACAACACAATGGTATTTCCTGATACTAGTGGTCTATTTCAGCAGAAGAATGCACTTTACCACTTTTTTGTTTGTTTGTTTTGTGTTCAGTGTAGATTTGCATGTCATCAGAAAGCCACTGTTGATGTACATTTATGATTGGATGTGAGCCAGAAGGTCACCAATTTCTGAAACCTTTAAGGATGTTATACTACAGTAGCCTTTCTGTGCTTATGTTTCTTTTGCTTTTTTTTTGTCAGATCTGCCCAATCAAGTGGCTATAAAGGACTAAACCTAAGATAATAATACAACCAATTCATTCTAGCTGAAGTACAAGAGAAAAAAAATATCTCTATACACAGATGCACACAAACTCTTTATTCATATTTCATTCAATCCTTTATTTGGTTGTTTCTGGGCCAGTGCAGATCAGTTCCGCCTTGCCTTTAAACATTCATTCCATTCACAGATATCCCAAAGAGTAAACTCTGAATAACTCCCTAAGTCTGTGTCAAACCACAAACCCCTACTAAAATAATCAGCTTTCCTGCTTCTTACTCTGAAAAAATCAGTGCCAGGCATCATGGTTGTAATTGCTAATAGGCATTAGCTGGAATGCACCCTTTCGGCAGCTTGTATCCCCCAGCAAAACTAAAGCCAGCCATTGTAGTCAATATAGAACCATTTTGTGAGTGATTGGGTTGTAATGTTTTAATTACACACAAATAGATCAGATGGGAGGACTGCATGGAGAAGAATTGGGAAGTGTGCAGTTTAAGAGGAAACACATTTTTGTGAGCAGGGATTGGATTTAATTACTCTGTGCTGCGTTCTCTGGTGAAATCTGTTGGAGTCGACTTGATTTAGCCAGGTAGATTCAAGCCAAATGTCTGTAGCTGAGGAAGAGTTAGAGTCTGTCTGCAGGATTGCTCCAGTGTGTACATGCAGCCTGGGAGCCAAAGTAAAGGCTGTGATCACTCCAGCCAGTGCTGAATGAGGGCACAGCTTCTTTTGGATGTTCTTCAGCCGAGCTTGGAAAGTATTTTTTTTTCTTCTTCTTTCCTTTAAAGTCTAAACTGTTGTTTTTGTAAACAAGCTGAAAGAGAGAGCTTTTTGTGACTCTGTGAGTGACCTCTTTGTCCACCAGAGTCAGAGAAGCAGTGTGTGGAGACTGCAAATCTCAGATGTATTGCACTGGAAAAGCAAACACAGTCGCTGGTAGCCTCACCGTTGTGCACACAGATTTATCCCCTCGAGATGGTCACACTTGAGTTCAAACTGATATCCATTTACATATGCACATACATTACTGTACACATGAGTATTTGCAAATTTACACGAGTATTTCACCTTAGTCCTTCGGGATCCAAATACACAATTTATTGTAGTTTGTTGTCTTTGTATCACTATTCCCATCAGTGTAGTTAACAGTACAAAAAAGACGAACAAAATTGCACAAGTACGCTAGCTTAATAGTTGCCATTGTATGGCTAGAACAAGCTGTTATACTCTACATACCAGCTTCTTCCTCACAGTGACAAACCAAGGCCCAACTCACAGTACATCACTCGCAGGTTGAGCATTGGTTCATAGTTTGCATTAACGATGGGAGTAGTTTCTCTAACTCCCTGAACAACGAGCCAATTTTCCAGAGGGAGAAGTTGGATAGAGAGAATAGGATGGAAGCAATGGAAAATAAAAAGCAAGCACAATGCAAGAACAGCATTCATGACAAGCTTTTTGGTAAGTGTGTCAGGCTCAGTGAGCACAGTGCCCATTTTGACAGGTTAAAGGAGTTGTGTGCATACATGCCATAAGTAGGTCATTGTAGCCTTTGACATTTCTTGCGCTTGTCTCTGCTTTGATGTCGTGCACTCTCATCCATTTCTGCCTCTAGTCCGATTCTGATGGTATCTGTGCTTTTAAGAGGGACTGCAGTGTGTATCTGTGTATGTGCATACTGGGACTGTGTGCTGTCCTGAGTTAGCCTTATCTGTCAACATGGTTGATTAAGGGCTGACAGAGTGACAGCTAACAAAGGCATTAAAACACAGTGATGAGTGGAGACTGTCTACTTCTGTTTCACCGAATTCAAGAAGATGCAGTTATCTGAATGCCCAAAGAGGAGTTTTGCTTTTTAAAATTTTCTCAAAATGCCCGTGACCAGTGACAGAAATGGATGCAGAGTATGGCTGTTGGTTATCATTGCCATCATAAGTAAGGGTACTACTTGTTTAGTCTTCCCTTCCCTGAACTGTCTAATCTTTCTTCACCAGACACTGGAATGTGTTTGTTTGCATGTCGAGCCTGCAGCTTCATCAACAACAACACGTATATAAACTCTGAGGCTCAGCAGATTTTGCCCACATCACAGGATATATCAACCCTTTCCCAAGTTGTGCTGATTTGCAAACTTCTTTGGCTTCATCTAACATGTTTCTCTTGGTATAGCCTATCAAATCTGGTTATTTATTTATTTACTTTTTTTTTTTTTTTTACCTCTGTAACAGCATATCAGGTAGTCATATTCCAGTCTTTTCTGGCACATTTATGTTATTTTTCTCTATCCAATCCTACTGCTGTATATCTTCTCTCTTTCTTTTTTTTTGCATCTGAAACCTTCTAACCAGCAGTGCCATCTTCTAAAAACATCACCTGTTGGGTCATGGTCATCCACATGGATATGTGGTGATTAAAAGAGCCACCGCAGCACACAGCATATTTAGACCAAAACCATGTACAGTTAGGTTTCCTGGAATTCCCTTGTGGTTAGTGCAGGGAAGGAGCCATATGGAGTACACATGTGGGCACAGGAAAGCAGACTCTGTCAAGACAGGACACCCTCTGCTCCAGACTTAAGCCTCTTTCTGTCGATAAGATCTGTACAGCACATCCACCACATGTGTACTCCTTCCTGAAACTGAAATAAACAGATCAAATCTCATAGGTAACCAAAAGAGGATGTCTATTAGGAAAAGCCAACAATGAAATGCATTTGATGAAATAAAAGTATGACTTTAAGAAGAATGTTTGACATACATTTTGATTTAAGAGGTATGTTTTTGGACATGAAAGGTTAGATTAACGCTGTGGGGACATCATCAGATTAGCCTGGTTCCCAAGTTCCAGACTTTAAAGACTCCTAGTTATACATAATCACCATGCATTTCCTTTGAAAATGTTAGCTATTATACATAGGTTTTGTCTCTGTTGTGTTTATAGGGCTTAAATGCTATTGCTGTTGCACTAAGAAAATTCTGACCTAACACTCTGTTTGTGTTACAATGTGTCTGCACTGGATTTGTCCCTTGGGCACGATCCCGCTTATTTGGGCTACATCTGTATTTAACTGTGTACATATGTGGGCCCATGTCCATGGAAGTGTGTGTTTGACTGGATGTGTTCTGCGAATTGATGGCCTCTGTGTTTTTAGCCACATCTGCTCTCTCTGTTTCTGTGTTGTGTTGGCCATCTGTGTGTCACTGCTGGGTCACAGACAGTGCTGGACACCAGCACTATTTCCTCTCCAGGACTGATATAATCTGAGCTGCGGAGGGGAAAGCGTGTTATGTGGTAGGAATTTTATACCAGTGAAAGGATGCTTTGTTGAACGTGTTCAGAGAAATGTAACTTTAAAAAAAAAATCTAATAGTTAAGGGCTTAAGAAAAAGGATGGACAGTGATCCAGTTTTATTTTTTTTATTGTTTTTTTTTTCATTTGTTTATTGGCATTGATTAATTCTGCAGTCTAGCTTGCATTCTCTCTGAATGTGAATTGGTCTATTAGTATCTTCAGTGATCTGAAGTGAGTTTGTATTGCTTTTGTCTATGCATGGAGAGGCTGTAGAGGAAGTGAGTCAGACAGGAGTTAAACAGAGCACGACTTAAACTAAAGTACTCAATATTTTCCCCTCTTTTAGACTTCTAGGAGCAAATTACAGCCTCAGAAAACAGCCCCAATGCCAACACGTTCATCAGCTCATCAAACCTAATTTGGTTTAACTCTCCATGAGCCCAATGGGATTTTTAAACGTGTTAGGATTAGACATTTCTTCCACCAGCGTGGCCTGTAAATACAAGTGTGACTAATTATAGCCCATTCTTATTTCCACATGCTTTGCATTAGATATTAGACCACGCACCGCATATAGCTTTGTGGAGCTTCTGTTAATAAGTCTTATAAAGGAATTCTCAAAAGCTCATTCACAAATAAGTTAAAATCTAAAACCTACCCAGTTAACAGAGGTGAAAAATAAGGTTGTGGAGCTGGTCAACATGACTTTCCATTAGACAAATGCCCGAGCAATTACAAACTTGTCTATAACCTGGCAGGAAATGCCTCCACCACAGAAGGAGCCTTTCAGTACTCCAGTCAGGTGCTAAGAAAGGGTGTGTCTGTCTGCATGATGGAGATGCAGGGGGCGTATGTGTTGCGAGTTTAAGGCTTGCAGTGGGGAGGGAGTCAGCCTGAGGGTTAGCAAGTCATAAATATTGCAACGCCAACACCCAGCCAGTTAGCCGAGCCCCAGCCAAAAAGAACAGCTTTTACTCTTTCAGGTGGTGCCATGCAAACATTTCAACATAACTGCCTTAATTTGTTTTGCTGAAAGGCTTTGTTTTGACATGAGGTCTGCAGGCAGGCTCCACAGTCCAGGCAGTCTGATGTCAGGGGAACGAGGGAGAATGTACATACGACAGCAGCCTGAGAGGAAAGCCCAAATGTGAAGACTGAGGAAGGAGAAGTCTTGGTGCTTCTCTGACTCTGATAACATTGTGGCTCTATCTTGCTGTCTGAAAATACAAAGATAACTCACACAGAACACGCTTGCACACTTAGACAAAAAAATCAAAAACACCAGAGATAGAAGCACAGTCTGATAAGTAGCAAATGAGCAGACACAGATAGAAAGGAATCTACACTATCAGCATGGAGCGGGGTTATTTGTTTTCTGAATGGAGTTGTGATAGCAAGTACTTCTTAACCTCATTGGGATGTCTGTGTGATATCTGTTGCTTTTCAGGAAAGGAAAGTGGAAAAGAAAACACACATTCTTTACATCCATCATATCTGAATGGATAGCTATAATCTCCAGCGCCATGCTGGGAAAGAACAACTTGATTTAAGCTTCTGCTTGCCCTGACCCCTGGAAGCTTCCCAAAGGCTCCATCTTTCTCTCCTTCCATTGGGCTTTGATTTTGGTACAATTTGCCAGCAGACAGGAAGAGAGAAGGGTTATGAATGTGTGTTTTAAAATAATTTAACATGTCCATACTGAGGAAAAATTATGGACCTACTCAAAAGTAGTGACTTGCACAGTGAGGAAAGCAGGCCTGAGGGACAAGCACAGAGGGAAAAAAAAATCATAGATGAACCTGCCTAGTGGTTCTTGGCTCTTGTGGACTGCTGCTCTGTAGCCCATAATTACCCTCTGGCCAACTTGTGTTAGTAGCTACAGAGTAGTGAGGTCAGCAGTTAGCTGACAGGTCAAGTGCTATTCATGCCCTGGCTCATACATTTCTGCATGCAACTTTCCATTTAACACTCTCTGGCTTTTTTTCTGTGGCTGTCTTTGTTATGTATGAGTTCATTTGCATTTCTGCAAGATGGTTTGTGTGTCACCACAGTGTAAAACCAAAATCAAGGAATCACTCCTCCTCGTCTTCTACCTTCCAAACCCTTTTCCTCCCTGTTTTGCCTTCTTTTTCTTTCTTTTGGCTGTCTCAGCAGTCATCTCTAGTTCTGTTTTGCCAAGTACCCCTGGCCAAAGGTCAGCCAGAGACTTCCCACGCAAATCTCTATCGCACACTCCTGCAGACTCCTGCTACCCAGAGAGAATGACTGGGGAAAGCATAATTATGTTCACATGAAAACGCACCCAAGAGGTCTTATTTTAAATATATTTAGCGATCTCTGGGTATCATATTGTATAGATCTTGACTGCTAGGTTAAACCTGGCTTTCAGCAGTGGACCAGAAAAATCTTTTTTATATATATATATATATATATATATATATATATATATATATATATATATATATATATATATATATATATATATATATATATATATATATATATATATATATATCACTGTCTTTATGTAGAATTCCTTCTGTACTCATCATTATTATCTTATGTTCTATTTTCTTCATGTTTCTTTCAAGTGGTTGAAGGTAAAAATGTTGCTTGTTATCACTCTGCTGTTTCTGAACGCCCTTCTGAGATTGCATGGGGGCTGAAATTGGAGCCTGGGAATTGTTCAAGGGTAGGGAAACACTGTGTGTGTGTGCGTGTGTGTGTGTGTGTGTGCATGTGTGTCCGTGCGTGTGTGTGTGTGTGTGTTAAACCTATGAGGTTAGGTATTCCAAGACCCAACTCTGAACACTTGGCAAGCAGTTGAATGAAATATCCCATGAACCTTTCCTTCTGTCTGTCTAGCCATATGTGGTTATGGGGTTTCCCGTGTGGGCAAAGCAAGCATTATTGTTTGTCTTGGAATGGGACAGGAAGTGCAAGAACTAAAAGTTAGAGAGAGTTTTAAAAACTGTTGAATTATGGGGCAGAAAATAGAGATTTTGCCCAGTGAAAGCCTGTCAAGAAAGAATTGCAGGGGATGGTGAATAAAGATGGCAAGGCCCGTGCATATGCTCAGCTGTCATCATCACACACAGTCAGACTATAGCAGCATATAGAACAGGAGAATGAAAACAGGTTGTTCATTTGTATTGGATCTGTGTATGTGTGCACGCAATAACAGTCCTCTCCCCAAATTTGTTACACATAAACATTCCTCTACAAGACTCACACACCCACGCACACCACCCCGTTTAAAGTGTCTCTGGCTGTTGGGCAGTTATTTCTCTCTGGGAAGGGTAGAGGGGTGTGTGTGTTTTATTGCGTGTGGTCAGGATGTGGCTAGCACCTCTCAATAGTCATGATTTACTAACAATACCCATGGTGGTTTGAGCCCAACACTCAGCACATATTACAGGTCTGAGTGGGTTTACTGTACAGCAATTTGGAAACTTTTCTCCACTCGCTATACCCTCTTATTTTGCTAAGATTGCGAATATGTTTCAAGCAGTGTCAGTCACAATGATTTATCATTTTTTTCCTGCCAGGTTATATTAATTTCTGTAAAGGATACAGTTGGTAATATAAAATTCACATGTGTGCCAGGGTGTGAGTTTCTGCGTGTTTGTGTTAGGAAGGGCTAACAGACTGTCAGTTATTATTTAGCCATTGTGGCTTTGGGTAGCAGTGTGGGAAAGTCAGCTGAAGTAAAGTGACCGGGTCTTCTGCTATGCTCAGGAAGAAATGTGTACACACACACACACATACACACACTAGTTGCCAAAGCTATTAATCTCTTTAAAGGCAAATTGGCTTCTTACAATCCTCTGTTTGTTAAAGTATTCTGGTTTTGCAGTTGTAAGAAGCAGAGATTGAGAAAGGCAACAGTCTCTTGTGATATCTTGTCTGGGATGCTTGCCTTTCCCCCCATCTGCTGCTTAGAGCATGGGGCTTCAGTGGGTGGTCCACAGAGACCCATGGAAGAGACTCATCTTGACCTACGTATTGACTGCACACAGTCACACACACATTCATGCTCACAGAGCTACAATAGCGGAAAGACCCAATAAAACATACCTCAGGGGTAAATCTCACGTTAAGTTGCTAAAATGAACTCTTAGTAACATTTAAAGGAGAGAGAATGAGTGAAGCTTGTCTATAGCACTTGCAGAAGCAACAGCTGGGAACGCAGACAGTAACAAACATAACCCCTGTACACACACGTGCTCACCTCCCACAACTTTATTTGTGTAGCTCCCATGATTGCTGCTGTGGAATGTGTGAGCAGGTGCCCCCTATAGAGAAGAAGCAACACAAACTCATCATAGACTTCTGAAATATTTGTGCTGGACACACATCACTGTTTGGTTACTCTGTACTACAAAATAATGATGACTTAACATAATTGCTGCAGTATTTGTATTTCTTAGTGAAGTCATTTTCTTATTTAACCAGAAATATTAACACTGACTGCTTTTTGTGATATTTGGCCGGCTTGCAGTTAGTCAGAAGTACAGAAATAAGAAATAAATGGGTACACCAGACAGAGATTTATGCTTTTTCATGTCTTGTTATATCTTGAGGTGCACAAAAATAAACTGAGTGGCCAAGACCAGATTCACACAGCCTGGTACTTTAATTTTCTTTCTTTGTTCGTTATTTCTGTTTCTTTCTATTCATTCTTTCTTTTTCTCACACTCATGACACAAAATGGGAACTCAAGTTCAGAAATGCAGAGAAGCACAGTCATCATTTCTACAGGAAGCGGAGAAACGCTGGAGTGAACACTGTATCTGTATTTTCAGTTTTAGTACAGAAGGGCATTGTGGTTTCACATATATGCAGATTACCACAAAGTTAGTAAGTTCTTTTCTCAGTTTCTCATTTTGAGCATATTTAAGGAAAACAGAGTAAATAACACAAGAACTCCCAAACTCCATGCCTACCACCACTATGCCATCGGCATGTTTGTAAGTAGAGTAAAGACACAATGACGCTTTGTTTAGCTTTTACGTGTCTCCTGTATTGCTGACCACCACGTGGACACTTGCTACCTCATGAACACAAAAGAGGGTGGATATGTGTCTTTGTGTGTCCAGTTGTGGCTTTATGTATGTTAAGAGTTTGGGGTCAAGAGATTACATAACTGAATACAGGAATGGTCTTTTAGTCGGCTTTGTTTGGAGGTGCGGACACTCCCTCTATGTTCCGTGTGTGTGAACGGGTGTATAAGGGGTGTGCTGGGGTCATAGGTGAGCTGTAAACCTCAGTGGGTGTCAGATGGGTCATAGAGCATATTGAATAAAGTGACTGGTCCGGTTAAAGCTATTTTACTACGTCTTGCTAAAGAGGTCGACATCTTGACACACCCTGCCGGCCCCTAACGCACCCAGGTCGCACAGACGGAGGATATTTAGTGCTCTGATCTGCTTATTGCTGTCATCTGTGAGACTGACACATGACCCCATCATTTGTGCTCTTTATGACATGTCAGTGATTGGTGCATACAATTAGTTCGTTCTGTGTTTATATGTGTGTGGCCAGACTGGAGCAAGCACATTTATCACAATGTCATCATTTGTGCCTGAGGTTAGGGTGGTCCATTGATTTATTTGCAATATTGCAGATGTTCCATCACTGACATTGATTTCCTGACTAATTGCATGAGGTGCTCTGTCCGCTTTCACAGTACAACGTTACAATTGTGGATCCCCTCCCAGTATCGAACTATCTTCTGTCTTTTTGTACTGAGGACAGTTGTTGTCATCAGTGGCCTGTAAAGGCAGACAGATGTAAATGGACCCAGCCCTGCTAATTACTCCACACAAAGAACCGCTGGCCTTTTGAGCAAAGCTCAGCTTTGTTCACTCACTGCTGCTGAGAAATGCTGATGAGTTGTAATGTCCATGAAATGATGCACATTCATCCTCTTTATTTATCTCACCAATGGCAGGCTATAATGGGATGTCTGTGGGTTGTCCTTTCTTAATGCAGGTTTAATTGGAATGTGTAGTAGTAAGAGGGTTAATGCAGCACTACTCTACAAATCCTTTATTGTCTTTAAGAGACATCATAGCCTTCCACATTCATTGCGCTGACTCTGCAGTTTTTAATCACTTAAACTGAAAGTGTCTTTGCTCGAGTTACTTTACTTTGTTTGGGTGCTACACATTACACAGACTATGTTATTGTAATCACAGAATATTTTATGATGCAGTTGTATACAACTAGAATATACGAGCAGTATGCAAAACGTGGAGCTCTTCTTGATAATGCTGAATGCCAAAATGTTTGTTTCTACTGTTTCACTTATTCAGCATCTTGAATTTTTGTTCACTGTTTAATATTTTTGGATGTTGTGTTGCTTGGCAGCTTAAAACAGGATCTGAATGATTGCTGCCCTCTGTATCAGTTTGTTTCAGTGAGGGGGAAACAGATTTAGCTTAGAAGTGACAAAGATAAGGAAGCAAAGCAGTGATTGAAAGAGTGAGAGGACCTACAGTACTTATCGTAATCTACCCACCACCCCACCAGCCTTGTTTCCAGCCCCCAGTTTGACTCACTGCATCATGATTTTGCTCTCTGCCTAGGCAAACCCGGAATGTTAATCAGCAGAAAGCTGCTTTAGATTTACAAGGGGGAATTTGGATCCAATTCTTTAAAAACATCAGACTCCAAAGCCTAACTATCAAAACCACTACTTGGATTATGAGAACCATGCTGCAGTAGAAAAAAGTTTATATCTGAACACAGACATTCAGAGGGATACGGTGTTGTGAATTTATCTCCTCAAGCTTTGGAAAGTGTGACTACCTGTGACTGTCTGTGGACGTCACTCTTGAAATTGTGTTAATTATTGCCCAGACTAATTTGTGAATGCTAAATTTAGTGTGTTTAAAGAAAAAATAAATTAGGGAGCTGAGAGAAATTAGAAGCTCAGTCTAATAAATGGTGAGTCACAAAATGTTTTTTAAAGGCGTTAGACATAGAGAGGGACTGAAGTGATAATTAAACAGTTCCATGTGTATCAAACAGCCTCATGCTGCTGAGAGTTATTTCTGTCATCATCTTCATGTTTATTTTGGGGTAGTGTGATAATTTAATGGTGGCAGAAGTACTGAGTTTATGTGAATCAAATTCAAACTAAGGTAGTGGATTCATGCACATATTACCATGAATCACTGAAGCTGTGAATTGGTCCTGCCAGCTAAAAATCATGTTTAACCTTCAAAGTTCTGGCTTTAAGCATCCATCACTGGTCGCGCACACACACTCACACACTCACTCACTCACTCACTCACTCACTCACTCACTCACTCACTCACTTGTCCACACAGCCAACTGGACAGTAAAGCTGATTTCTCCTTTTCTCCTATAAGCCGGACTCTTGAGGATTGTGATTTTGGTTGTAATATTGTTTCATTTTTGTTAGCATGTGCTACTGAGAGTTGAGTCAGTGTCGAGTTCAGGTTCAGACCGTTGCCCAATGACCATGTTGTCTGCCATCCAAACTGACTGGCTCTTTGTTCCTACTCTCAAGTTCCAGCTGAGAGAAAATGAGCTGATCACAGAGACAGAAAGGGAGCAATTAGTGCAAATACACACTCACACGCATACACATACACAATTTGTATGTGTTTGCCCAGCCTACAGCCCATGAGGAGGTTAACTGTTTCTCTTTTTAAAAGGCCAGCCCTTGATCTGTTACAGGCAATAATGTCCACTCTTATTAAGACCATAAGATAACACTCAGCAGATGGATCTGTTGATGTTTAAAAAGGACAATAATGAGAACTTGTCTATAAACCTAAGCACAGTTACACTGCTCCTATTATACTTGCACTCCTCTATTTTTCCTGTGTTTTATTTTTTTATTTTTGTTTAAGGGCTTCACCTCATGGGCATTGATTACAAGAGGGTGGATTTGAGGTTATGTTTATATGTGTGCGTAATGACAATCATCCTGTGTCATTAGAGAAACAAGACCAGCTTCCCTATGCTGTATAGCTACAGCCTGATTACTGTACAACAAGCCAGCAAACCCTATAAAACAAGTCATCCAATAATAGAGCTATAGTGTCCCTTTCCTGCACACTATATGAAGCATATGGAAAAGGGGATTTCTGAATGAAACGAGCTCACCCCAGGCACCACAGTCAGCCTGGAGTGTAAAATATAAAACATGATTAGAGAGGGTAAGAGAGAGAGCACAGGAAGGCAGAGGATAAGGGGAGAAAGCTGAAGTCATGTTTAGGATTAGGGCTGGTTGTGTGGAGCTTAATTTGATATTTTCAAGTCTGTGGGAAACCGAAGCCAGCCCTCCTGAATCCTACCACTCCTAATATGAGTGAAAGTGTGTTGGGGGTGGTTGTAGGTATGCTACTGCAGAGCATATTTACAGCTCAATGGTCATATTGTTGCATTGATGGAACCACTTCATTTGGCTTGTCAGCATGGCTTTGAGCATGTCTAGATGTTAGATCTTTTATCCATCTTGTTGGAGTTTACAAATGAGCAGCACAGTTCATGGTTGAAGTAACACTTTTAAAAAAATATCTGTTGATGTTCAAATAGTAAGACCTAAAACCTTAAGTTCAGACATTCTGTTCACATTAGTAGTCCCTACATGGAGGTTCAGATCTAATCTTTGTGGCTTTCCATTCTGGGTTTTTGGCTTGACTTCTGACAGTGGAACAATGCAGAAATTAGACTTTCAGCACAGGCATTGCAATTACATGTCACACTTTTAAATGCTTGTTTTAAATATTGCGATCTTAGTTTTACTCACTTTCTTTTAAGCCAGTTCTAAGGGAGCAGTTGGAGGACAGGAGTAGCGCATTATTACCCTACATATCTTTCTAGTAAAGAAAATAGTTTCTCACGTAACTTTGTATCTTAGTGTGTTCTGTAATTGTTCTCTAATTGTTCTCAGTCAGTGACTTCAGGACGCTACATTTACACAGCTGATAAGGTTACTTCCCTTTTTAGCCCCAGCTGAAGATCACCTCTGACCTGTGCCCCCCTAAAGCCAGGGGTTGCCAAAGGTGTCAGAGGGATGTTGGCCAGACCTCACTTCACTTGTCTACCAAGGTCTGTGATTTTTCAGGCTTTGAAAGGTGTGTGACTGGGTGTGTGCATGACTGCGTATGAAAGAGAGGCTTAGCTTCTGTTGCCTTATAATTCAGAACCATAACGATTTGAACACAAATACTCCAGTGTATGGTCACTTTAGTCAATACTGAGATTTTAACTGTCAGCAGCTTCGACTTATGAATGCTTCTTTGTCCATGCTCCACATAGGTAGTACGAACTTGTATGCTAACTTGTCAAATGCTAGATTATTTTAAGCCCAAATATTAATACCCACTTCAAGTTTCTGAATGGTTCTCTGTCCTACAAAAAAAAATCTGTTTAGATAAGATCATTAGGAGGGTTTGCCAGGGCTAGAAAATCCATGTATATTTTTAACACTGTGTACTGTAGTCAGTGGAGCTGACCACAACTAATCATGGTGATTCAACAGAGATATACACATATACAGTAATAAAATTGTGTCATCAGTTTTACAGTTATTCTCTCTCTCAAATCCCGGTCAATGCCGTGTTAAAGATGGAATGCCTAGAAACAAAAGAATGGGGCTGTGCGGGTGACGTTGGAAGTGTGAAAAACAGGTGTTTTGGAGCCTTTACATGTGGAAAACAAGAGGTCAGGTCTATGAGTGAAGGATCACATCTGGCATATGGATTCCACTGGAGAGGAATGAAGCACGAGTGTGGTCGTTTGTGGTGTCAAAGGCAAGAGACGGTGGGAGTGATATACGCCCAAAGACAGCTCTTTCAAACACTGTACTATTGTGTGATTGTCCACATTCCAGTCTCCACAAAGGGACAAGTCTATAGCCTCCTAAACCAGAGTCAGAGCTCCTTCTTTGCCAGGGGAAGTGTCTTTGAAGCCCCCTTTCCTTGACTCTCTGATCCATCCACCCTGTAATGAATGAAGGGGCTGTTAAAGGAGGAGAGGCAGGTGTTTACATGTGTGTGTGTGTGTGTGTGTGTGTGCATGCTGTGTGTGAGAAGTCTCAAGTTTTCTATCAGCTCAGTGAGAATATACAGCAATGTATTGTGTCTTTCACACGCTCTCTTTACAGTAGACAAAACAGATTAACACACACAGACCAATTATGGTCAAAGAATGTATTTTTTGCCAGTGGGAAGAAGTTAAACCGAAAAGTTAAAATCTAAAAATCACACAGATGTTCTTGCCTTGTTATGTATGACAGTTATTTTCTGAGAGTTTAAAATGCAGTCTGAAAGCCTGGCATGCCTAACGTGCTCTAAATAGGTAAGTTGCCACAGTCTGAGAACTTGGAGCTGTTGTTTTGTGTTCTTTGTGTTATCAAATGTAAAACCCAAGGACGGTGATATGAGAAGCAGTAATGTTCTCCAGAGTCTAGATATCCAGCCTATTAATATTGCTACAAAGCATTTCTGCTGAAAACAAGTTATTCAAGTAGAACAAACTGTTGCACTGAGAGATAACACAAGAGTGAGGGTCAAGGCACAAGAAGGAAGGCAAGGATGCATCAACTTTCATCAGCTCATCCATCAGAGTTTTTGGCATATTGTCCTTGCAGATTGCAGTTTATACTTTAGTTTTTCAATTTTGAAACTGATGGCCTGACCATGTAACACAACTTATAAAGACACATGGAGTGACAGGCTCCCTGGACTACATTCAAAAAACTTTCTGCACACCAAAAAGTTAGTTGTTGGATTGTTCTGACCTTCTTTCGACTAGCATGTCGAACATAGTCGTGAATGATAGCTTGGCTGAGCTAGGAGCAGCAGTAACGCTCCTGAGAGATGGTTGAGATGGGCTGGGAACTGCCATAGGCTTTGTGGTAAGTTTCAGCTTTGATTTGTTGCCGAGATTCCCCACATGACATTTGCAAGGTCAGCCTCAGAAATGGAACCATAATGACCACAAAAGAATGAATCCCTTGTGTCACTTCTCTTCCCGTGCCTCACTCTCTTCATAGTCTCAGATATTCCTGCCTTTCCCCCCAGTTCCTCTTCAGTTATATTCTTCTTTTTTTTTCTACATGACTCATTTGTCTTCCTATAAAGCTCTGCGACCTAAGTCCCTCTCCTCCCTGCCCTCATCCTGTCATCTTATCCTCTGCTTCTCCCAGAGAAAAATAATTCACATAGTACTGGAGCTGCTGGTACTCATATTATTTAGTGGTGGTGGAGACAGGCCCTGGTTGGCTTTCAGACCTACATCAGGCCCAAATGACGCAGGCTCGGGTTCAGGGTGAGGCAAGCAACGGGGTGGGACTGTGAGAAACACTAAGTGGTTTTAACCATTTGCCACAGCTTTGAAATATTACAGAATAAATTGAAGCTGTGTTAACATTTTTAAAGATTCTGCTTCAGATCTTCTTGCAACATGCTAATATAGGCTTAATATTCTTGAAAGGTCAACAAGCATCGTGTTTAAAGAGCTTCAGTTTTTCAGTTTGAGGCTGGTACGCTTCACAACTGAAACCAGGTCGATGTTAGTAATGGGTTTCTCTTTTTAAGTTAAGATTTTGAGGAAAGAAATAACATCAATTTGACTTTTTTGTTAATAAATCCAACTACAGGGAGTCAAAATAACTGTTAACTTCTAAAGACAAGTCTTGCACCTTCATATTCATATTTTTACTCACCCACAGTAACAAGACAGATCTTTCAAAATTGCTTTTACAGCTTGAACTAAGCTATATTTGAATGAGTTCTTCTGATTGCACATGACAAACAGCATACTACTCTGACATTGAGGCCACTGTGGCTATAGTGTCCACAAAGCATGACCGTGTACACACAGTAAAACACCTGAGGTGTATTCCATCTACAGAGGAAGAGAAACTGAAATCATCAGACTCCTGTCTCACATGTATGCAGCATGTGTTTTAACAAACTTCCCTCAACTTTCCTTGGAAAGATTGCCAAAGGCCTTTGTAGAATACTGTAGAAACCCCCCAAATTCCCATGAGGCCTTTCTATATAAAATCATAGCTGAAGTTGCACATAATGCACATTTGCACTCTTTTATCTGGACAGATGACAGTGTATTGGTGTGTTTGTGCTCATCAGTGATTAGGAATGAGTTGAAGCTTGTGTATAATTTGTTTGTGTGGCATGTAGCAGTAGTAGTCTGCCACAGCCAGCCGTTTCTATTGTGTTGGAATGGGGAGTCAGCACATATAATACAAGTCAGATGGTGCAGAGAAAGTACGAGAGAGAGAGACTAGATTTCCCCTTTGGCAGAAGTCAGTGTATCATGTACCCTGTGTTGAGTAATCCAATGCTAACACCTTTAGATATTCAAGCTGTCAGGTCCCCCTGATTACAAATTGCACTGAGATGACTGCTACTGTCTGGGCGGGGGGCTTGTCTCAGTCATAAATCATGCAGTATAATAAGAACAAATCCTGCTAACCTGTTTGGGCAGAGACTCAGTGCAATACAGTACTTACTGAAACACACTGACTCTGGCACAGATTTCTATCAATGAGGCAGCATATTTAGAATCATCATGATCATGATCACATGTCAAAGTTATTTAGTCTTTGATGAACTCCACCCATTGGCGCTGACACCTACATGGTTTTCACACATTCACTGCACCCCTTCAACATTTCTAGACATTAGTTGATGGAAAAGCAAATGTCAGATGCAGTCAGATCAGACATTGAACACCCTATAACCTTAACCCTTTACCCTGTAATCTTTAATTGTGTTGATAAGTGAGACACAAGTAATTGTCCAGTGAATTCACAGAGAGCAATGTTTCTTGTTTCTCTTGCACGCTCCATCCAGGCAGAACCATCACTTAAACCAAACAAAGTGTTTCCTGTAGTGGGAAGCCCTTTGAAGTGGATTATCTTCAGTTAGGTGCTATATGAGAGAAAGGACATCTTGAGACAATGCCCCTATCTTATTCTTCCAACAGTTTACCTCCGAAAATGGCTTGTGGTAGTTGTGTGTCACTTTCAAAGGCCTCTGTTGCCTCTTGTCTATACTTATATGAAAGACCAGAAACAAGATTGTAAGTATGAAGCCTGCCATATTTTTCATATGTGTTTACATCATTTCAAAAATATGAAATATACTGAAGAACTCTTATCAGTTCATATATTATACCCAGGCATTTTGGTGTATCTGAAGGCTTTAAAACAAAAGTATATATCCAAAAATGTATGTGTGGTTTCCCTTGGTGTTCTTTCAACATTCCTCCTTTGCCTTCCTTGATTCTGTCAGCAGTAAAAGTACCATTATCTCTTGCTGGCATGTATCACTAAAAGGAAGAGGCTGTAGTGTAAGATGATGGGATTTTTTTTCAACATGCTTCAGCAGTTTTTTCTTTCAACATCCCCCCTCTGATTCCAGTGAGAACACAGCACTTGCCGGAAGCACATGGGAATGTCATTTTAGGGACGGTAGCCCATGTTTTCCCTTTTGGGAGAGAAGGGAGAGTTTAAGATGATGCAGCTTTTTTTCCTCTGGCTTCATAAATAAATCACAAACCTGCTCTGATCATCTTTCCTCTTTTCCATTTCTCTTTTTCATCCTCAGCCATCCCCCCTTATTTCCTCTGGCTTGGCAGAAAGCTTGCTTCATATTCAGAAGCCAAAATAAAGGTTAACTTTTGGGCAGCTAACTGTATTCAGATCAATTAGATGCACAGTAGCTACCTCGGCTTTCAACCAAAAAAACTAAAAACAAAGCAGGCAAAACTAATGAAGCTGGGAGCTTTACCCAGGAGATCTTTTCTGAAAGACAGAAAAGGCCACTCTGTGTTCTTACTTTGACTGGTCGCTACTGTTATCCATTTTAGTTGGAACACAGCAATTAGAGCAGTGAAAGAACAGGACATTATGTTGTTATGCAAGAAATGATTGTATCTCCTTGCATGCTCATCTGACAACCAGGTTTTTTTTTTTGTAACATTACATATTCAAACTGTCAGAGATGGTTGGGTTGGACTAACTGGGTCTGCTGAGTGTTTATTCAAAGAGGAAATGCCAAATTTGTTCATGATTGGGCATAGTTTCATCAGTAGCTGTGCCTTATAACTTAGTACAATTAGGAATTTTGTCTCACAACTCATGAAATTGTATTATTTTAATGTGCTGGAAACAACCATGTCATAATGTTTGCTTATGTATTTCAATTAAGATGTTTCCCGATTAGTTGTGTTTTTTTCACTTCCTCTTTTTGCATGATAAAATCTAAAACTATAAAGGATGTATTTAACAAGTGCTGCTAAGCACGTCCGTTGTATGGGTTATAATGAAGGTTGCTGTCTGTGCTACCATAATTTTTTATCCTTATCTACCAGTATACCTCTGTCTCACTTACTGTTCCTTCATACATCAGTCAAATCAGCCTCAACATCATGCATCTACTAACTTTGCAACCCTTATTCTTTTACAGACATACAACATATGTCTTTTCTGTGTTGTAAAATAGTCACATGTTAGTAATGTTAAAGGCAAGTATTTGGAATGACACAAAATTCACAACTTTGTTTTGGTTTTCAACATGTGTCTAATACAGTTTTGATTGGTTTTGTTTGCATTAGCCTCATGTCACTATGTGCTCTGTTTACTTTCCTGAATGTGCTGAGAGCAAGGCTCAGATTCCCTTGTGTGTTTGGTTGCCCTCAGTGGTGTGGATTACATGTTATAAGGATTACGACGGATGCAGTGAGCAAATACCAGTCGTGTAGGGATTTCTACAACAGCAGTCCTGATGGATATTTCAGAAGTTATGGACATTGATTTAAATGATTCATATCATATCTAAATATCTGTTCCTTTTTGCTTTTATGCCTGTAGGTGTTTTGTCCCTCCCAGCCCATTTCAGTCCCTACACAGAGAACCAACAGTCGTCTGTGGACAGCAGGGAGGATGCTTATGCCCAGCTGGAGCTGAGGACACTGGAACAGTCACTGCTGGCTACCTGTGTAGGCAGCATCTCTGAACTCAGTGAGTATACATATTGTAAATAGTGTGTGTGGTCCTGATTAGAAGCATTTTTTCACATTATGTTTTAATTGATTAAATTCCTCTGAGCTGTGAAGCTACACAGTATCCTTGCCAGAAAAGACAATTACCAGTTCCCAGAAATAATAAAATGTCATGACTTTAAAAAAATGTTGGTGCTTGACCACAAATGCTTTTTTTCTTGCTCTTCTCTTAAAGACACATAACCTTTTATTTTTTAATTCAACAGAAAATAATAGTTCAGACAGCAAAGATAACATATAATTATCACTTTCTCTCCCGAGTCTCATTGTGTGCCTGAATCTGCAAGTCATCTAATGCCGGCTCTTCTAAAAATAAACAGCGGATCAGTTTAGCTACACATGGAGCTCTGGAGAATAAAGTCACAGTGCCTCAGATTGTATATTTGTCATCTGTAATTTGTTTGCAAAGCAGTACACAGTCTTTTTTTTCAGTGAAGTTGGTCCACAATGCAACACTTGACTGTGTCAGCATGCCTCAGACTTTATTGACTTTATTACAGCCTGCTGTCAGTCTGAATACAATTGCATCCCTCTTTTCTTCTGATGTTTTCCTTTGGATTGATGTAGTAATAGAAAGTATAAAGCCGCTGAAAAGCCTGGTACTTATTTGTCCATTAGGTATTAGACCTTGAATGATTGGACAGATTCTTTGTTTAAACATAGACAGCTCTAGACATTCATACGCATCGTGGATGGTAAACACAGAGTCATGCAGGCACACAGCTTTACTGTACTCTACAGTACGTGTGGTCTGTTCAAACTGCAGGCTGCGAGGGAGTTGGCGGCAATGAGGGGTAGGAATAACAAGTAAGATAAAAACAGGAATAGAGTTAGTTTGAGAGATGGAAGTTGGTAAGGCAGAGGATTCAATTTAAGGAGTGAGTGGGTTTAGAGGTGTAGAGAGTCAGGCGGAAATGATGGAGAGGTAGAGAGGTGAAGATTGAGAGTTTTGGGGCATGCACAGAGGAAACGTGGATATTAGAGTTGGACGGAGCAGGGATACATTTCCTTCTCTAAATGAGCTAACACTTTGCTGTTTGTTCCTAAAGCACAAGGCCACGGTTCATACACCGCTGAAGTTAGTGAGGCATTAAGAAAGTATACACATGCACTTAGACAAAGACACACTCTTTCTCTCAGTAGTCTCTTTGTGCAACATCTCTCTGGTGGGGTGAATTTGTACTGTTCTGGGCAGGGCTGATATCCAGACCAATTCACACCTAGAAACACACACAGGCTTGTGTCCGCTAATTCACATACACGCAGCAAAAACACGGTGGGTTTGGCACTCTGATCCTAGCCCAAGACACCAGGCAGACACAGGAGCATCTGTACCAAGCTGCCCAGCTTTACTTGATCACTCAACTGGACTTGGCCAGACACACAAACACACACCATACACAAACATGGTGGATAACTGATAGTAGGCTACAGCACATTTCAACTAAATGGCCAAAATTGTAGGGGAAGTAGCATAACAAACACACTGACTATGGGAAAATGCAGCTTTCACAAAGACTCCAATATATCTGTAATCCAAGAGTGGAGTTATTCATAGGCATCTGACCCCTGGAGCTCAGTTTTGCTTCAAGGCACAATATATTCTGGAAAGGAGAGGCTCTCCATCATGGCCAATAATTCCTACGAGACCTCCTGGAGCAACTGCTGGTGGTGGTTATCACAAAGGGGGCCCTTCAGCTTTAAGTGGGGTCTGTTTTGAGAGGGTTACCCAGCCTAATCCCCTAGAAGTACCCCAAACCTCTTAACGCTGACACACAAACACACTCGCACTGTTGAATTCTTCACCCGTAGCTGATGTGCTGTCTTTTTTTACCCGGGGGTAATTATGCTAAATGAGTGTTACAAGATCCCAAGTTCATCCTGGGCTCCTTCGTTCACACCGCCTCTCCCTGCCCCTCCTCCATTTCCCTGTATGTACTTGTACTTTTATCCAGTTGCACATAGTTCACTGCTAGAGTATAAACTGATGAATCATCTGATGAGCACCATTATACAAACAGCTTTCATTTAAGTGTTCGCTGTCAAATTGCTATATTCTACTTTCTGAAAAGACTTGATGTTAGTATTGCTATTATCATGTGACTGACGCATAACTTTCAAGGTAGAGGGTTTATAACTACTCTGCTACTACTTAAACAGATCAGTAGAGCCTTGATCATGGGTGAATGGCTATTTAGACTGGTCGTCTGGCTTTGCTAATGACAAATACCACTAGAGACATGGATGGAGGGGGGAATCCAGTTTGACTGAGAGCCCATGGGGCTTTTAATGTAAACAGTTTTTAATATGCCACTCATTGATGTCCATAAACTGATTTTTCATACTGCACTACAGAATCAGGAAAATCATTTTTAACCTTCAGTTTTTTAAATTACATATGACTTGTTAACTATCAATGTTTCTGTGGTTCCAGGTGACTTGGTGTCCCGTGCAATGCACCACATGCAGCGCCTGAGCTCAGTACGTCCAGGGCTGAGCCCTGCCCGCCACGCCCGTCCTCAACAGCCTGTGTCCTGGTCGCCTGACGCCCTCCACACCCTTTACTACTTCCTGCGTTGCCCACAAATGGAGTCCATGGAGAATCCCAATCTGGATCCCCCACGCATGGCACTTAGCAAAGAGAGGTGGGGATTATGCATGACTGGACACAAGCAGTTTAGATGCTCCCTCTCTGAGTGCAAAATAGGCAGTGAAATTACAGATCTAATCTTAATCATTGACCTTGTTCCATTTTGTTTTCGATCCCCTGCCCCTTTCACAGAAAATAAGTGGTACTCCTGATTTTCCCTTTCATACACTTGATGCTTATCTCCCTAACTACATTTGTAATTTCAAATGATTTGGTTTGATTCATGAAGCTGACCAAAATGCGGTCAATGCCAGAAGTGTAGCCACTGCAAATAAACAAACCCAAATTGAAACCTTTAACTTCAAAAATGAACAAATGGGTTCTCAGTGAAGTGAAAAGCTTTTTGCAGGCAACACTTCACTTTCATCCTTTTCCTAATCCCATTAGCCTTTGTTCATTTAAGTGTTAACTTTCTGTTGTTGAATTACAAGCAAGCAAAAGCTTCTAGGTGTCAGCAGTAGTGCGATAGAAGGGTGACTTGCACCTTTAGAGTGTAAATTAGGCTGAAGACTGGTGATTAAAAGAATTTTAAGAGGTGGAAATGGTCTGTAATTTTGTTAGGGTCTGCTCAATCTTCCTCAGTTGCATTGAGAAAGTCTGGCAGTTTTTGTGTTCCCTTTATTTCCTGTTGTTTCTTGGAATGAAAATGTTTGCTCAGTCTGGACACAGTGCAGCACATTCCACTCATTTTTTATTTAAAAGTTGTGGCTTTATCTACAAACCTTCCATACCAACCCCTTCCGTATGCTTGGAGGTGTCTCTGGGAAATTACAGTGTTTCTTGCTTTTTTTGCGTTCTACAGAAGTAACTGTTGAGTAACACTCAAGCGAGTCATGTCTCTATTCTCAAAAAATGTGATAAAACATTCGAAAACATTGCATTACATCACTGTTGTTCACAGTGGTTTGCAGTTCTGATACTGTGATATTCAGCACTTCAGATAAATGTGATGGATTATGTGCCTTCGGTTAAAGTAACATGACAAAAGTAGTTGTGCCTGCCAACACACATGAGGTCTGCTCTCAGAAAGAAATCTTCAATTATGTTTTTGTGCCAGAAATGTAAAAACTGGCAGCAATAGGTGTTCGCGGCTTAATTACATTTTTTATACTGATTTATACGGGCATGTCTAAAGGTAACATAAGCATATATAAACGTGCTGGCGCTCCCACTAAGGTGTGAGTGTTCAGTTTGCAGCAGTAAATCAGTTAATGTTGTTGAGGAGATTTTGCCCTTTAATGCTGATAATGAAAATCACATGTTAGGATTATGATGAAGGCATAGCATCTGTCAGGTGATCATAGTTACATGAATGTTTTCACAATGAAATCACCAAAAATATCCACCTTGTCTTCCCCTTATTACACGTTTGTATGGAAATAAACGCAGCTGCCTCCTGTGCATTTAATAAAAAGCAGACAAAGTGCATGTGAGACAAAGTCCCCGTTAGCTTCAAAGTGAACACAACAGCAAATATACACCCTTTTCTTTCACCTGGCTGTTGTTATAAATCCTCAGATGTTTTTAATGCTGGATGTATATCAGCCTAGTTTATGTGTCCAGGATAAAACAGTTTGGCATCCCATCATACTTTATGCTTTTTTTTTTCTTTCTTGACAGCTGCTGCACACAGGTTTGCCTTTCTGCATGTTCATATTCCTATGCATCTCTTTGTGACTGCGTGTCTGTGAATGTTAGAGAACACACTCAGGTGGTGTGAAAACCTGGTAGTGATTACAATACGAGTGCCTGGTAATGATACAGGCTTCTCTCCTCCAGTGGGCCTCTCCCTCTATCTGGCTCAGCCTCTATTAAGAGCTGTGTAAAACCTTTGGTGGAAACCCAAAACCACCAGATCTGTGTGGGCCACATCGTCAGACATTAGAGGGAGCCTGGTGAGAGCCTTATTGCCGAATCCTTGAGAGTACAAGAGAAACCCTCTTTGTTTTGATCCTTTTAAAGCTGGTGCTTAGTTGTGAGTAATAATCTTGTTTTGGAGTAAGAGGGCGCTTAAAGCGTGGGAGGACAGATATTATTGTCTTATTTTCACACTCCACTATTTAAACATACAGAAAAAAGTTGATCAAAAACAATTAACTTTTTTTGTTTTTTACTATTATTGCAACTTCACTAAAAAGCAGCACTTCCAACATTCTTCTAAACAGACCCCCTACTCCTCTGCTTCCTAAAGGAAAAGAGATGTTTTTAATAATGGAGCTTACTTCTAACTGCATTTACATCAGATATGGTTATGACTCCATTCATATCTGAGCCTTACGATTGCAATCTGAAACAAGATCAGTGGTTAACCTTGACCCTTTGGCAAATTGTGATGAGGTCCGCTTTAAAAGCTGATTGAAGTTCCTTTCAGGTTATAGGTTATATAAGACACATGGGGCCAGTGTAGCGTGTGTGATTTTTGCCTCCTAGGTAGAAAAGCCTTTGCTTTTCATTTTGGACAGGTCAGCGTTCGAACACACCTGACCATGATTTGAGCTCACTGTCTTTATGACCTACCAGATGGTGGTAAGCAACGCACCATGAATCAAAGCTAACGTTTACATGTTCACGTGTGGGAGAGTTTGTGTATGTATGTCAGTGCTTCTATATCCTGCTGTTCTCTGTATGAAGCCTTAGTATGAGAGGTCAGTAAGCTAGCCAGAGGCACTATCTGGTTTCGGTCTTAACAGGCTCTGTGGCTTTTGATGTTGCAGAGACTCTGATGAAGCTAAAGTTTGCGTTTCAGGCTGAGGGGCATAACCCGGACACATACGAGGGTCAAAAGGAAGGCGTATGTTAAAAAAAAAAAAAAAAAAAAAGGAGATTGGTCCTATAGGAGAGATAGGATGGGACATTATAAGTGTGCATCTGTCAGCAGTACATGTCTGGCTAATTGGTATAAGAATGCAGCTAAATATCTTGTCAAACACTATTGTCCATTATTAATAGAAAAACTCTACCTTTATTGTTGGCTGATTGACAAAAGGAAGGACAGAGGGGGAAAATCCTTGATGTGCTAAAAGTTAAATATGGATAATAACTGTAGCAAAGTTGGCTCTAGTTAGTGTCTGATTGCAGGCGTGCAGTCAAGTAGTAGGGTGGATACCTATGACATTCAGGAAGCCACACACAAATGAACAGACACACTCACACAGCCCAATTTGTGTTGAGTGGAGGCCATTAAGGGAGAAATAAACATTGATTCCCAAGCCCATTGAGCCCATCCTCAGAAACGTGACATTCTTATCACTCTGCACCCTCTGCACTACCCACAGACTGCCGCCCAACCCCCGTCTTCATTTCGACATACCCCACCTGCTATCTCCCAAACACTTAAAACCATTATATGCACCTACCAGCCACACTTAATCATCCCTCCTCCCCTTGATCCCCTTGTCTGCTTGTTAACTGTCACGCCTGGGTGACAGCAGAGGCTCCTCCCTCTGACTGACTAGCTACTGATAAAGTACTGAGGCAACATCTGAGAGAATAGCTCAAGAAAAAGACTTGAAGAGCTGACAGCAGAGGAGCTGCAGATACCCAAAATTCAGTTAAGGCCTCAAATGTCAGCAAAAAAAAAAAGTTATTAAAGATTAGACTCTGCAGAACAGTGTTAATTATCAAACAAGCATGGCTTCATTATTAACCACTAATTTTGTACCGTCTAGCTAAGAAAAGCTTTATTATTTATGTAAGTTGGGATGCAGCTGTTTGTTCAATTTATGTTATATCAGGTTCATGTTTTAAAAGCTCCACATCAATTGTGAGGAGGAGAGCCATTTTGCAATATGCATTATTAACAAACCCGTGATGAATGAGTGCTCTTGTGCAGAAGGTTCTTTGCTATAGGAAGCCTCCTATTGCTTTTTAAAGTAAGCACAGTAAGGAGAGTAAATGGCACAGCAGTGCTACTGACAGTAACTATAATCCCAAAATACATTGCTGTGTTCTTGTATACTGCCCATGCTTTTGCTACCATGGATATTCATTATGTAAGTCTTTCATTTTCCAAGAACAAAGGAATGGCCACTGATAAAAAACTATTTCTCAGCATGAGAAAGGCAGTCTAATAACACAGAGACGTTGTTCAAACAATCATTAACGGCTCTTAAATGAGGCTTCATATGATCAAAAGCAAACAGTAGTCACATTCATGCTAATTTGTCATTGTTCACAAACACATTCTATTCACATATGGTGGGAGAGAGGCGCAGACGAGAAGGGACTGATAACAGATAACAAGCTAGACTATAAAAGGACAAATGCAAAGACGGCAATCAAGTGCCACGTTCACAAACATGACAGCAGACCAAATGTTGTGTCCTCGTGGTTTTTTCCCCACATATACTTCTTCAGGAATAACAACACTTGCCCTGTTACTTCAGCTTTAGGTCACAATTTTTAATTTCAGGTGATTCTTTCTGTTTTTGTTGAAGATCTTGGTTAAACATAAGTAGCCGCTATCTTGTATTTTTACATGACCGCAAAGACATGAAATGTGTGAATATAGATTAGTCATATAGAAACATCTGTTTCTTGAGCCTTAGAGGGATGACATCAGCGAGAATGCCGGTTGAGATTAGTAAAGATGACTCGTGCTGTAAAATGAATGTGGGTTGGTGATGTTGTAAGTCATCTGGCTGAAGACAGTCTATGAGTTAATTCCCAAAGTGACTGAATTATGAGTGTTTAAGTTTACACTCCCCACTAAAGTCATCTAGTCTTTCACAGAGCCTCATCTTTTACTGGCTCACTTCAATAAAGATTTGAATTTACTGGTTTACAAGATCACTTTCTGTGTACATTCAGGGAAATACCAATGTCTGTTACCTAGCAGTGAGTGGTACACATTATCATAACCAGTAATAATTGGACCAAAGCAAACAGAAGGTGAATGATTTCTCTTTTTTTGCTCATAGGCCTTTTCTGTTGCTGCCACCTTTAATGGAGTGGATGAGGGTGGCCATAGTTCACGCCGAGCATCGCAGGAGTTTATTAGTGGACAGCGATGATGTCAGACAGACGGCGAGGCTTCTCCTTCCAGGATTGGACTGTGAGCCGAGACAACTGAAGTAAGTGAGAACACTCATTCACCTCACTCACTCTGCTGGGATGAAAGTGCTTAAAATATAAATACAAACCTTACTAATAATTTCAGGAAAAGAAAAACTAAGACTGATGTTTTATTTGAGCTGGACATCTGTCGCTTAATCATTTGTATTTAGCAAATGATTGTATGCGGTAAATTAATGTTTGTTAACTATTGTGTGGCTCATTAACTTTACTTCTTTCTATAGAAAGCATCATTAACATATGTAAGCCACAAGGTGCATAAAACAAGCATCTTAGAAAAGCGACCGAGTAGATCCTGATAAATTAGCCATCAGCCAGAGAGCTCTCAGAAGTTAATTGGTAACTGGTTATTTATTCACTTTTAATTTTTTTTCAGGCCTGAGTGTTGCTTCAGCTCCTTCAAGCGTCTCGACTCCAAAGCTGCCTCTGATAAGTTCCACCTTGATTTGGGTTTTCGGATGCTCAACTGCGGTCGCACAGATCTTATTGGCCAAGCAATCGATCTACTGGGACCAGATGGGGTGAACAGTATGGATGACCAGGTAAATCTGACTTAATTTATGTTGTGGAGATATAAATGTAAGCCGTTAGCTCGAGCAAACCACCTCTCATTTGGGGACACAAAGCAGGCCCCTTATACAATACGATAAATCTCAAGGAAATTGCTGTAAATCCATGAAATATCCTTAGAAGTGATGGAAACATAGCTTTGTGTTATAACTTGTTCAAAGCTTCATGCATTTGCTTCTACTCTTGTTTTCATTACAGGGTATGACCCCTCTGATGTACGCCTGCGCAGCTGGAGACGAAGCCCTCGTCCAGATGCTGATTGATGCTGGGGCCAACCTTGACGTGGCGGTAAATATGCTTAAATATTTCCAATGTGGTCAAATCTGTCTTAATTTAAGCACATTTTGTATCCCTTTACATCTATAAACAGGAAAAGTTTCCATTATTAAAGCATGTAAGAGGCTCTTATGAATGTAATGTTTTCTCTGTGTGTGTGTGTGTGTTTGTGATCTTGGTGTGTAATACTGATTTAATCTGTGTTGCCAGGTACCACCCTGCTCCCCCAAGCACCCCTCTGTGCATCCTGATAGTCGACACTGGGCAGCCCTCACCTTTGCAGTGTTGCATGGACACATTTCTGTGGTGCAGGTCCGAAACACATACATAAACAAGCTACATGTTGCTTGTTTATGTCACAATGACCCTTACAAGATGTCAAATATTGTTTAATATAACAGAGGTAATGTGCCTTTGCAGCTTCTTTTGGATGCAGGAGCCAATGTGGAGGGGGCTGCAGTCCGCAATGGACAGGAGAGTACAGCAGACACTCCACTGCAGCTGGCTTCAGCAGCAGGTGGGCAAACACACAAGGAACAGCTGATGTTAGAGTGGTGTCCATCTCACAGTGGGTCTGTGTTATGGCCACTAAATTACCACTTACTGTATAATTATAGAGGCAAAAAGTCAGTAGGAAGGTTTGACAAAGGAAAAGATTTTGTTGTACAGCTTGTCTATCACCTTTATTAAAAGCGGTAATAATAACTTTATTGGTTATTTGTAACTAACAGAGTGCTAGTTCCAAAGACCACCTAGAGTAACACTTGGATTAACTTGTGACTCAGCAGGAGGAATGAGGAAATGAGCGAGTAAATGAAGGGGCAGTGACAGCAGCAGTGTGCCGCTTGTGGTTGTTTAGTAGTCTGTGGCCTGCATTCCTCTGTGGGATCATCTGAAAGCAACATGTAGCTTGAGTAAAGAAAACACACGCTCTTCATAGCAGCAGTGACAGTGTGTAAATAGTGCCTGCAATGAATGTGTTGGCTGTTTAAATATGTCAAATGAAATGTGATAAATTTTCATTTATGTTTGTGGTGTATAAATGTTTAAAATGGACCTAAACCAGTAACAAACAAAAATGTTGAAATTTTGGGAATGATGAATGATGGTAGAAAATCAAGTACACTGGACAAGTGGGGAAAAATAAGCACAAGGATAATAAATTATCTGTAAGTTTATGAAGAAAGTGGAAATATTTATCTATTTGTGCTTCCCAGGCAACTATGAGATGGTGAGTTTGCTACTGGCACGAGGCGCTGACCCCTTATCAAAGAACCATGGTGGAAACGCCCTTACATCATCCCTCTATGAGGACATGAACTGCTTCAGTCATGCTGCTGCACATGGACACAGGTATGTATCCCCCAGTCTGAACATATGCTGAAAACTAGTACTGGAAGACCAACTGTAAACATTTGCACACGTAGCACAGAAATAATGCATCTGTCAGCTTTATATTACACATGACTAGAGTTAGAGTTTGTGCTGTGAGGACAGATTCAAACATTTTATCGTGTGATTTAGGAAGAGCTTGAAAGTTTTGTAGTGTGAAAGGAAAGTTTAAGGTGTCATTCTATTCAGAGTCAATTTGTTTCTGAAGACCAGCTGGTGGTGTAAACTTCTCCACCTGTTCACTCTGTCTGTGTGAACACGATGTAGACTCAACACTTTACATTCCTCAGTGAGGGTGATAGATTACGTAATGAGAGAGGAGACTCCAGGGTTGCAGAATTGGAAGTACATGTTGCCGTTTTGGCAGATATTAATGATCCTCCACCTTCTAACTTTCTTTTCTTGTTTCCTTCCTTGCATGCCCTCTTTCTGCCCTCATCCTACTTCCTATTTATCTTGCAGGAACGTGCTGAGAAAGCTACTGACTCAGCCGCAGCAAGTCAAAGAGGATGTCCTGTCTCTGGAGGAGATCCTGGCTGAGGGGGTTGAAGATGAGACGGCTGGGATCTGCCCTTTCGTCCATCTTTCCCCTCTTCCTAACTCTTCCAATGGTCTCCTGCCGATGCCAGAAGTGGGCATACCAAGGCTCTGCAAAGCCAGGATGAAGGCTCTCCAAGAGGCCAGCTACTACAGCGCTGAGCATGGCTACCTGGACGTCACCATGGAGCTGCATGCTATGGGTACTTTTCAAATGGCAAGAAGAGGATGTGCCTACTTTTCCAGTTTACAGAACCAAATAATAAATCCTTTGTATTTAACCAGGCGTGCCATGGAAACTACACGTGTGGCTGGAATCTCTTCGCTGCGCCCAGCAGCAGTCCAGGACAGGGGTCACCCTCTCCCTCCTCAAAGACTTTACCACAATCAAAGAGGAGGACTACTGTGAGGAACTGGTCACCACAGGCCTGCCCCTTATGTTCAATATTTTGCGCACCACAAAGGTACAGTCAAACGCGATCATGAGTATGATTTTCACACTTTTTCAGTGTTAAACAGATTTAATTATACATTTCTCTTCTTCTCGTTCTATTACTTTCCTTCAGAGTGACGCCATTACACAGCAGTTGGCAGCTATTTTTAGTCACTGTTTTGGCCCAGCACCCCTCCCAGCCATCCCTGAGATGAAGGCAACTCTTTCAGCACAGTTGGGTAAGGAAACTATGATCCTTTAGAGTATATGGATATACATGCTCAGAGTTCCAAGAGGATAGCCTTATATTGGCACCGATTTCAGTATTGGCTAGTGATAATTAGTCATTTTGACATCTAAAACACCAGTAAATGCTTAAATACAGTTTTCTTAAGCCTGAAGTCACCGTCAACAGATTCCTTATACAGTGATACAAACCCTAAAACAACACAAATGTAACACTTGGGCTGTAAATTAGATTTTTTTTCATGAATATTAGTTAGTAAAAGAGTGTCTGATATTTTTGTTTTGGTAATCTTATCAGCAGTAATGGGTACAGAATGACTCTGCTGTTACTAGAACGTTATGGGTTTTATGCATGTGCTGATGTTTTTCTACAGACCCACACTTTTTGAATAACCAAGAGATGTCAGATGTGACATTTGTGGTTGAGGGAAAACCATTCTACGCACACAGAGTGCTTCTGGTTACTGCCTCTGACCGGTGAGTGCAGAAAGGTACAAGAGTGCATTTTAAGGCTTTTTGATAAGAGCTTACTTAAAGGGTTTTATTTTGCTCTAGATTCAAGTCTCTGCTGGCATCATGTGGATCAGATGGAAGCTCCGATAAGGAGATTGAGATCAGCGATGTCAAGTACAACATATTTCAGGTAACAAACACATTCCCTATTTAGATGTGTTGCATATGACAAAACAGACATTATTTAGATCAAATTGCTTATAAAGAAACCTCTAACCTCTGTACAGATGATGATGTCATACCTGTATTGTGGAGGAACTGAGTCACTGAAAAAGAAGGTGTCTGACTTATTAGAGGTAAGAATTGTTAATCGCATTAATCTGTTTCAGGGTCGGTATCTTAGAAATCCCAGCTTTAGTTCTACATCTTCACATGAATTACTCATTCTTGCTGACAGTGGAGATTGTTCTTTTTTGTTTTTTTAATTTAAGTTTAGCTACAAGCTTGACATAGACAAGTTTGTGTTCATAGCAACAATTGAGCAAACAACAACTGTGTTCAATCGTCCTGCCTGGCCAATCCTTTCTAAGCATGAAGCTGTTACTTTGATTTTGAAATATAGTACCCTTATCACAAGTACACCAGCTGGGCTTTCAAATATGTCCTGTGTTTTTGTGCATTTATCAATTTAAAAATCGTTTTCTCTTCATTTTTTCATTAGTTTTTATCGACAATTCGTAGCTTCTTGAACTGAAAACAAAAGAAAATTCCAAATACATGTTACACCATTAATGTTACACAAAGTTAAATATTGCTTGTATGCAAACAGAATGAAAGGATGCATGACATTATTTTTCCTCCATTAAAATGTTCATGTTTTCTCCTGCAGCTGTTGTCAGCTGCTAGTTTGTTCCAGTTGGGGGCGCTACAGAGACATTGTGAACTCATCTGCTCTCAACATATCAACCTAGATAATGCAGTCAGCATCTACAAAACTGCTAAGGTAACACTTACTGATAGACTTGGATTGCACTACTGTGAGCGCAGTATATATGTATACATCAGTGTTATTTCAGGCATGAAAATATGACGTTGATATAAAAGTTGTTTGATAATTTAGGTTTACATAAATTAGGTCTATAAAATTTGGTCATTTCACTGTCCTTTCTTCTGTCAGGTTAATGGTTCGGTGGAGCTGAGCTCGTTCTGTGAAGGTTACTTCTTGCAGCAGATGCCTGCCCTGCTGGAAAGAGAGAGTTTTAGGAGCTTGCTGTTGGGACCCCCGGGGGCCCGACAAGGAAACAACTCCACTTCTACGCTGGCGCACAGCCGGGGTGACTCACTTGTGGAGGAGCTGGAGACCACCCTGGCTCAACGACTTCGCTCTCTCTACGTCACTTCCCGTGTCTGAAGACAACATGGCAGATGCTGTTGAGAGAGGACAGAAATAAGTGGATAAATGTGGCAATTAAGAAGTCTCACCTTTTCACTGATACAGAATCAGATCTGAAGTGTTTCAAATACAGAAGTTTTCTTGGTAAAATCTGATTTTTGTGTGTGTTAAGGAGCAATATTTTGACACGGGCACAGATTGGTGAGATGCCTGGCAGTGATTTACTCTGTGGGCAACTCGGCATTTCATACTTTGTGCCAAGCACTCCATGAAAATGTTTTTTGTGACGTACAGCGTTCCGAAGAAGAAACTATGATGCCTTTTCTCCAGGGCTCCCGAGGCTTTACTGGACAAGCAACAAGTTGAAAGTCTGAATAATAAGACAATGCTGCCCTCTAATGGACAAAGCTTGCAACATAAATAATTGCCCTGGAGGATTGGGATCAGTGGCAGCCTCACAGTTTTGACTGAAGCAATGTAAAGTGATAACAGACTGAAGCCTTTATTGAAGAATTGAGTGAGGTGGCCTTTTGATGCTGGACTTTAAACTTTCTGTTCTATAGTATTGCATAGTGGGAGCAAGGCTGCAGCCTTAAACTCCCTGCATCAATGTAAGCTTTGGATTAACAAATCTACTTTTTTAATGTAAAAGTTTTTATTTTCTGTTTGTTTTTTTTTAAGTACGATGAGAGTAATGAAACATTTCAGAAGAGTGGGATGGACATTTTCTATTTAATGAGAAAAAGATGTGAGAGTATTTAACGGGGTGTCCCCTTTTTTATTTTTATTTTAATCAAAGCAAATTATTAGTATGGAAAAAATGCTTCTGCTGTTTTACCAGGTACGCTCTAACAGTTTATTAAGCTTGTGTATGCTGAGGTTTAATGCTTCAACACAGGTACAGCTGCGGAGGCTAACATGGGATTTGGACGACAAGAGTCTGTTTTTGTGCTGGATACATTATTAAACCTGGTAAACAAATCATTTAATGTGTGAATTGTTTTAGACTCACCTGGAATCGGGGAAAACAGCAGATTTACAAATGAGGAAGCCTACAAAATGGAAATAATTACATATGAAATACAGTCTTACCACAAATCCATGGCATGTGACATAATGAGGGGGGGGGGGAAAATCTACTGCATCGATCTTTGTTTATGAAACCTTTTTCCTCTCTGGTCTACACTTACCCTTGCTTGCACCGGTAGAAATAAGGATAACAAACACACCATAACTGAATGAGTTTATTTGTTTCAGCACTGAAGATGCTCACAGTTATGTTTTATGGGGATTACAGTCAGTTTTGCTCCTGCTCTGTCAAAAGACCCATGTAGGCCTCTGAATCATTGGATATCCTTAGTGCTGCTAGCTTCCCATTGTAGAAAACAGAAAGGAGGGCGCATATCAGGGTATTGCTTTGTGTTTGTAGTACTGGTATCCCCTCCCTGTGCCTCTACTACTAACGGGTAGAGAGAGCCCAGACCTCAGAGCCTTCCAGAGAGAGGTACAGAGTTGAGGAAGCATCCTTCAAAAACTTTGTGCACAAGATAAGGAGGAGGAGGACGAAGGGAAAGATCAGCAAGACCAAGGGAACAATTTAAAAGAAAAAAAGAGCCAGAAATAAAAGCAGAAAGGGTGGGAAAGTAAGGGACAGAAGGGGAATTTAAATTTTAAAAGGTAGTTTTGTGGAAAGAGAAGTGATGAAGGCTGAGAGAAGGAGTGAGTTTGGCATGGAACATTAACACTAAAGCCATGCAAAGAAAAGCTCATGTTTTGACATGCACACAGCAATACAAGCTAAAAGCACAGAGCAGGAATCCCCAGCATTGTTGAGAAGACAATCAACCCCCACGGTTTGTCTGTCTATTTACAAAGAGAAGAAGCAGATCAGGATCTGTGGTGTTCTTCTCCAGCCTGGCCTACACGCACAATAATATGAAACTGACAAATATCAATAGAAGAGCATATTCCCTCTCGAAAAAGAGGCTAAGTCTACATTCTTAAATTACTGGTAAATCATTTTTTTTCCAAGAGTTCCCACAAGTTCTCTTTCCCTCTGCAGAGAGAGCATGGAAAAGAGAATTTATGACTTGTCAAAGTTCACATAATTCAGTTAAAGTCAGACCAAAGCAAAGGAAATAAAAGTTCTTTTTTTTTCTTTAAATGTCCCATTTACGAACACACAAGAGGGTAATAAATAACATTCAACTGACCTAACAGCTTTGTTCATATAAATAGCCAAGATATAATAAATTAGGAAATCAAACAGTGAGATGAACAAACATGAATAAATAAGGACAACAATACAAAAATATCCACAGTTGCATTTATCACGTCATTTTTTCGTTTGTTTCTCTACTCCTACTGCTGGTAAGTGAGACTAGAGAGAGGTATAAATGAAAACCAAAGAAAAAATGCTGCAGATAATAGGAAACAGGAATGTTTGGATCATTATTGGGTCAATCAAACAAAGACGTACATGATCATGTAACAAAAATACACAGAATTTAAAATGACAGTAAGTGGCAGGCTCAGGTTTACCAACCTGTTCCTATGGTATCTAAACAGTGTCACAACTAGACATTTCTTTTTCTTTTTTTTTTTTACATAAGAAATGATATCAGTCTGTACAACAGAATAGATCATTCATTTTAAATACCCGAATATCCACCCACTTCCCTCCCCCAACCCTATACTATCATTTAATATCCCCCGCTGCCCTGTTCTGCTTGCACCCAACTCCTCTCTGAAAACACAATTCCAGTCTGTTTTGCAGCAATAGTATTAAGTCTAATAAAGTCAGTTAGTATTTCAAACCCAGTTCTTCACAAAGAAAGTACATTATAATAAAAAGCAAACAAATACAATCCAGCAAGCATCCGTGTCGGCTGTTTGGGCTTTCCACAAAACTCCTCTCCCTTCTCTCCTCCTCGTGTTTCTGCATGTTGTCTTCTTTTTTTTAAAATGTTGTTCATCATTGTTGATACATCCCAGAGTTTTTGTGCATACTGGATCTGTGCGTGTATGCGTGTGTATGTTTTGTGTATGTGGCATCTGTAGTGTTTTTGAATAATGCTTGTTTTCCAATTAGCAAATGCTCCTTGAGGTCAGAGAACGGGGATAGCTGGTGAGGGGAGCGAGTGGTCTTGTTTTTACTGGGATGTGTGTGCTTGTGTGTTTCTAAGAACGGGAACACTACAGGATTTTTTTTTGTCTACTTCTACTGATGGCTGCCAGGGGTGGAGTCGGGGTGCAGAGGAAGATGAAGGTAGAAGTCTGCATGAAGGGTCTGTTTCCATGGTAACCCCTCCCCCAGCACACCGCTATAAGAAGAGTCCTCCGTCAACAATTGTCCGTCTCTCTTGGCACGCTGGAGGGGTGTGGAGGGGTGGTCGAGGGAGGGCGAATGGAGCAGGGAGCAGGAGGATGGACTTTAATAGGTTTTCTGGATAATTCCTGGTATCAGAAACAAGTCAGGTCATCACACAGGTTAGCAGCAGCATGGGAGCAAACAACTGAGGCCCACAGGTGATTAGATGGTTAGGGTACAGGGGTGGTAATGATGGTGGACACTGAGGGGTAATGGAAAGGGGAGTGGAATGGCAAGGGTGTGTGTCTGTTGTGTCGGTGCAACATGTTGTTTGCAAAATATCACTTTGATTCTTTTAATATATTTCTATCTATATAAAGTCGTTTTATAGAAAAGATGTCCATAAATGATTTATATATATATCTAGCTATGTACAGATAGCATATTCTCTCTGTGTCTCTGGCTTAAAGTGATACTGGGATGGCTACAAAGCGCCACGATCTAAGATTCCTCTGGTGTCCCCACAGATGCCACCGAAAAGTGGGCTCTGTCTCGGCCTGCAGCGGGGAATTTGGTGTCATTATTTTCTGGGTCATGCCTCCGGACGTGCATGGGTGAGGGGCAGTGCTTGGAGGGCGTGCCAGGGGGGTAGGGCACCTGTCCATTCTTCTCGTCTGAAAAAAGTTGTTTAATTACGTCAAAGAAGTTACTCAATGGGCTGCCTAGGTACACAGATGGGAAGAAAAGAGGACAAAAAAGGGGGGAAAGAGAGAAGACAGAAGAAACAAACTAATGAACAATGGGGTTCACAGGATAGAGACATGGCTACATGTAAGGCAGAGCGAGCAGAGGCGAGGAGGTGGTAGACCCACGTACACTGTGCAAGGATGAGAACTGCCGAAGCAGCCGTGTTTAGACCACATAATGCATTAGCCCCGGCAAATCATGCATACGTTTCAGCGCAATCCACGGAAAAAAACACAAGTGCCCATTAAGTCGATATAGTGTCCAGTGTGTCTGAACGAGTTTGGCTGGCCAGAAGCAAGACAGACAAGATGATAGAAGCGAAAAATGAGAAAGCGTGGAAATTCAAGGAAACGCTTCCTGTCAATGAAGCATTACTGCTCCCCCTGAAACATAAAAAGTCTTGGAAACCTGTCCTCCAGCATCAAACCTCTGACACACCCTCAATGTAGGTGTGTCAGACGTTTGGTTTGACATACTAATCATGAGTCGTGTTTTTACCAGCTAGAAGCTGGCAAGCTTTTTAGTTTTCCTTAAACCTCAAGGAAACATCATCACTTTTAGACTACTGTAATTCCCTCTACAGGGACCACATCCAAAAAAGCATCTCTGATTGTTTAAACTTAGCTGTCAGATTTCTAACAAATTCAGAGAAGTTACTTCTATCCATGCTACACCACACTAGCCACCTGTTATACACAGAATTGACCTTAAACTTAAATTTCATTCATTTTATTTTTAAATACTTATACAACTTCAGTCCCATCTCCATTACAGACATACACACACCTTATGAACCTTCCCACTCCTCATGACAGAGCCTCCCGAATTATATAGAGTTCTGTATCCATGGAACTCCTTACCAGAGGAAATTAGATTTGGAAGTATCTACTTTTAAATCACTCCTCAAATTTTACTTCATTGTGAACTATTTATGCTGTATTCTCTAATACACAATTTTACTGTGTTTTGATATCATAACCACAGCACTGAAGGGCAACATAGACTTCTCATTAGTGAGGCTGTCTACCTTGTGGTAATTGTTCATAGTGATGTACATAACACAGTAAGAGACCAGAATGGACCTCAGAAAGAGGAAACACTTGCAGTGTGTGTACGTATGGACAACAGTATGCATGCAAATTATACAATTATCCCATTGCAGATAAGCATTAAGTACACCAAACATAAGAAATGAAGCAAAAAAAAAAAAAAAAAAAAGAGGTGATGGTCCTTTTGTTAATGGTCCGCATAATCGTGACTGATCAGTCAAAAACAAGACTGTTTCTGACTTCTTTGCAGTCCAAGCAAACAGTTACAGCATCAGTAAAAAAAAAAAAAAAAAAAAAAAACAGACTGAGGAGCTACACGGACAATAAAGCGCACAAACATGCTGTGTCTACACATCAGCAAAATGTAGATTATAAAATATAATTTCTTTTCTTGAGGTAAAACGTTCTGTTATCAGTCTGTATGTACTTCCAGTATGACACTGCCTGCAGTATTGTGTAAATTAGAAAATTTGTCATATACGGATTAATGAGCAATTGCATGCAAGCGCACATGTGAGAAGGCCAGTAGTAGTTTCTACTGATCCATTATCCTGCTGGAATATGGCTGTAGCTAACTTCTTCCCCATGTTTATACTTCTAATTCCACATTAGTCAATTAACTTTCCGGATTGGGAATCTGTGTTTTGAAAAGACTACAACAGACCACATAATATTGCCTTTTCTCAAAAGCATCTTTATCTGAATGAATATACCTACATTTTACTTTCTGCATTCCTCCTTACTCTTCGTAAGTACAGGTCTCAGAAATGCTGTCATCACTAGTGATTAGGGGCATTAATGACCAGGTTTTGACAAAGCCCTTTGACACACTGTTATGCAAATCAATTTCTATTCTTAATTGCAGTCACTGACTTTTATTTTTAAATCCCTTTTGTTCAGGTACTACTAGAGGTGTGTAAGTGGGTCAAAGTAAATAGAGAGGAGGAGAATAGGATTGTTTTCATGTTGATTGCTTCTCAGCATGATGCCGTAAAGACATTAATTCATTCAATTAGCCTTTGTCAAAAATAACTTACTTTGACTTTTAATACTAACTGTATCAGCTCGGACAACACAAACTAAAAGTAGTGTACTTTTCAGTATCTATCCATCTATTTCTTTAAGCGGTTCTCATATTATACTCCAACAATGTCATCTCTCCCACAGAGACAGCCCACTTCGTCAAAACCCCCACCACCATTAAAACCTAATCTAATGTAACTTATTGTAATTTTACCCTTCCCACACCTCAGCCTGGTAATGAGCTGCACGATATAAAAAGATCAAAAATAATTGGTAAACTTACTGAGGCACAGCAATGATAACAGACTGTTAAATATCATAACAGCTGTCGTGACTGCTGTTCATTTCTGAGTGCCAATGAGAGTAATTTTGCGTAAAAGACACAGAGCAAAGACACAGCTCACACTTAAAAAACTGTAGTGGGACATGCTACCAAGACCTGGCATGGAACTGGAAATGAGTTTAAGAGGACAGAGAAAGACGCAGACATGGTTCACAACTGGTAACGTTTCCTCCTGATGTTGTTTCCTTGTCTGGCCAGCAGATGGAGCTCTTGGATGGCAAGTGAGATGCATACAGCTCACAATGATTCAAAAGAGTCAACATTTTAAGAGCAGAAAGGGGTGAGTTGGAGCCCTATGACTCTTCATCATCCAGACTTCACTTTTATGAAACAGTATCGAGCCACAATGGCAGAAAAAGAAGAAAGAGAGACTAATATCATCAAGTTCACATGTGAATGGCTGGGTGATGATGATTGTTGACCTCAGAGGTTTTTGTACCTTGCTTTTAGCGGTGGACTGGTGAACATACAGAGAGTGAAAGCGCACGGGATGCCTAGATTTTGCACTTATCAGGTGTGGTGTCGCTATTTGGCGCAGTGCAATGTGGGAGTGCGTTAAGGGGCAGAGGTGTTGCCATGGTGACAGGCTCCAGTGATCAGTCTTGAAAGTAGGAGTAACAGAATGCGAATCGGCTTACCCTACCTCTACTCTAATCTTCACTGCCAGTGGGCAGAGAGACAACATTTGACCCGCAGTCGGTGCTTGAGAGCAGCTCCCACCCTTTCATAGCATTGAGGCACGGGCATGCAAAGGAAGCCGATTGGAGAAGCAGAGAGTGGCTTGAGGATTTCAAGCATACTGAGAAGACGGGTTGGATTTAGCTTAGCTATAGCGGCGAGTGTAGCTCATCAAGGGGCGGGATGGGCAGATGAGGCGGTAGGGGAATGGGTGAAGAGGTTTTGGTAAAGGTTTGGAATTTCTTTTTTTATATTTTTTTGATAAGGAATTCTTACTCACCGGAAAGCTGTTGGACCCCAGGCTGATCGTGTGTGCTTAACAACTGGCTCTGAATCGTCTCCACTACTCGTTTAAAGCGTCGGCTGGGTCCTTCACAGAGACATAGATAAACACATGAATGCTGACATAGTAGACCTTTTGTCATGGAAAACACTTACAGTTGTCTTGGTAGGTAAAGCAAAAGTAGCATAAATGATGTCTCTATTCCATTAAGTGTCTGAGCAAACCATGACAGTAAACCAGAATGCACGAAAGCGGCACTTCTACAAGTTCAATGCTGCCATCAATAGATCTATTCTCTTCTGTGACAAGTCATGGGGTGCTTTTCACTATGCTAACTTTTGCTTCCTTGCCTCCAACTCTCCTCCAGTGACTTGAAAATCATCGCCCCTTACATGCACCACAATGAGACAAGAAACAAGGAAGTTTCTGGAAAGCATTAATATTCATTTTTGGTGTGATATATAGACAAACACATCAAATGCAACTAATGATAAGAATGATCCCATACTTGCATGTGTCTTGTGCATACTTACTGAGAAGACCTAAGACACGTGATGGAGGGAGGGGGCATGTTATTATACTGAAAAACCCCTAAAAAGTCTGTTCAGGGATACAGAGTATCAGCAGCATGAAGGCACACAGCAGAACTTGTACAAATATGATGCAATAACCAAATAGATTTAAAGGTACTGCTTTTTGAAGGCAAAGCAAACAGGGATATGGACGTGGTGCAAAATGTGAGGTGGAAAACTGCAGAAAGCCTGAGATTATAAATGGGGGCCAGAGATGAGTGCTGCTGAGAGCTCCTGCTGTCTACCTGTTGTGTACAGTATACGGTCAGTGACATGAAGAACTGGCTTCTATTACACCCCATTCAGCTCAGCTGTGCCCCCATTTATGTGAAACAGAAAGAGGAGAGTAAAAGAGAGCATGCAGGTGTTTGTGCAGAACTAAGCATTAACACACAGTTTCGGTGTGAAATTGTGCATAGCTTGACTTCAGTTTGCTAAATCTTATCAAGAATTCAGGATTTAAAAAAATTAATTCACAGGCAGAAATTTCTTTTCATTAAGTTTAACACACCAACATGCTTTCGGGGAAAAAAGGACTTCAGGCTTGTTTGTTTGTTGAATATACATGACTCCATTAGTTTAAAGTGTGACATTCAAAGTGTTTCACTTGTCATTTGTGAGCTTGAATTTAAGGCTAATGAGATGGAGAGCCAGCTGCTCAAATGCCATAATAATACATGCATGTCTGTCCTCTGTGATCGGTTGAGATCCTTGGTTTGAACTTGACCCTTTCTTTCTTTCTTTCTTGGATTCCAGCTTTAAGTACAGAAGGAAGACTTGGTGTATTGAATTTTTAGAGAACTAATTCCTCCCTTGTATGCAACACAGTGTCTTTCAATACTGTTACAACACCTTCTCCATTGATTTTCAGTTCCACTGTTATACCGTTTGCATCTACTCGATTCTCAAACAGTGAAGACACATGTAGGTCAAACTTCAAGTGCCCACAGATGATGTAAACTGAGACAAGTGTTAGTTCACACAAGCCACAAAGTTAAACCTAGTCTGCAATTCTGACAGGTCAGCTCGTATCAGTTCCAGCCCACCATCGGCTGATTGTTCACATGACAGTCATTCATGTATTTTGCTTGCAAATCTCAAACAAGGCTGATTATTTAAGTTGCTTTAGCCTGCCTACAGTTGATACACATCTGCAACTCCACTCTACAAGATCTTCTCATTTTAATCCGGTACCTGACTTAATCAGCGTCATATCTGTTGTCACTGATGCTTTTCCTGCTTCTGTCTTTCCACGTAACCTCACAGAAGTGTGGATACCAGAGCCGTACCACCAAATATACCGCTGGTGAACATTCTGCTTTTGATTCTAAAGGCCATGACTGTAATTTCCTGAACAGGGACAGCCTTTCTAAAAAAAAAAAAAAAAAAGGGTAGAAGCAGGTGAAAATGTTGAGATGTTTTGATGATTGCTGAAGTATCCTAACCTGAGAGCAGGGTGAAGGTTACAGAGTAGATGCCATTCTCCTTAGTTGCAGCTGTGCTCTCTGTGTAGGTGATATCCACCTGAAATTTCACCGGCTTCTGGAAGACTGTGGGGCCGGCTGTTGACTTGTACTCTGCTCGAAAAGAGGTCTGAGAAATGACACTGTGGCTCAGGCTGGGAATCTGTGGGGGCAAAAAAAGAAATCATGAAAAGAAAATGTCAGAAAGAGGAAAAAAAACAGGAATAAAAATAGGTAGCACAAAGACACGAGTAATGGGATTATACATAGGAAGCACTGATGTTAAATTTTTTCTCCCACACCTTGCAAATGACAAGGTGAATAAACCCTCATTAAAATACCCTCCACATAGTACGAGCCACATTTGAAACTCTAAGGAGATTAATGCCTTGGGGAGTAGCCATGCATGCCAGAGAGACTTAAGCTAATGTAATCTTGAGTCATCCAACAACATTGCACTCTCCCGCCTAAAATGAATTTGTATGCCCAATGAACAGGTGAGCCCTGAAATTGTCACGTTTTGCCATAGTGCTAGAGAGGGTTTGACATTCCATTAATGCTAGAGTGCTGAGAGGTATAATTCCACTGATTCAGGTGCCAATCTCCTGTCTGGAATACCAGCTAGCATAACCCAAAGGAAAATAGTTTCCTCCAGGGATGAGGAAACAGATTTGACATTGACCCGCACCGGCAGAGTTTGTACACTTAGACTTTGTTAAATCTAACTGGGGTGAGGATAGGTTCTGTTCAATTATGTACTCTGAATATCAACGACCACTGCTTAATGTTTCTTGGTACTGATTCTGCTGCGCTTACTGAAAAAGCTAGTGCTGCCTTACATTTCTGCATGTATTTGTAGAACCATGCAATAATAACGCACAACACACACACACACACAGACACACACACACGCAATCTACGCTTTTTCTCACCCTGCACATCTAAATATACGAACACACATGCTCAGAGCACTGTATTGAGGGCAAGGCATCTATATGCTAATGACCAAAGCTCAGTGTTGATTTTCTATTGACCTCAAGTGGGTCCACAGTCAAAGAGAAAATAGAAGCGGTGAATACAAGCAGTTTACTGGATTGCTACATAAATCAGCACCATGTTAGCAAACACTCAGAGCGTGCCTGCCTCATAGCAGAGCCAACATCCTGCATTAAAGAGCAAATACCCAGGTGATACGGCTGCATTCATGCACAAACAGATACAGTGTCAGAGAGAGGTGGGGTACGCAGCAGATGGGAAAAGGGTCAGGGGTTCAGTAGAAGGGACAAAGGAAGAAATTAGCAAAAAAGTGGTGTGTCTACCGAGAGAAAGGCTTGAACGATGTCTGCCTTGATTGAGCTGAGAGGTTTGTCTTTGATGACAATAAAGATCTGTTCCTCTTTTTCCAGGTTGATGAAGTTACCAAACCAGGATTTTTTGGCAAGTCTGTGAGGAAAGAAAAGACAAAGTCATTTAGCAGAATATAAGCCCAATGTTGTACACATACACCTTTATACAGCTGACCATTTTTGCAACCTTGTTTTAGTTCCCTATCAGTCTATTGATTCTGAGAAATAACCACCTCCCCACAGTTCTGTAGGGATTCAAAGGAGCAAACAGAGGATATTCCAGTGCATTGTGTATGAATGGATTTGAGGGGGGTGGGGTGAAATAACCGAGTCTCTCTGTGAACAGAAGGAGCAGAGGTAGATGAATTTACTATTGGCCTCAGCCCAGGTGCACTTCCAACCACTAGTAAGCCATATGGACTCCTGTTTTCTGGCATTAATATTAGATATAAGATTCATAATATTTAGATATTACATTTAAATCAATATAAATACCTAGTAAAATATGGAAACAAATGTAGATTAGCCTAAAGAGATGCACTGTTCAGCAGTAAGAGCCTGACTACAGCTCACGTGACTGTATGCTTCTGGCCGAGCTAAAACAGGGTCTCTCTCTTATCAATTTTCCAACTTCTTTAAGTTGGGAAATTCCTATCTAGCCAGGTGGAAATGACCAACCCAGACAGCAACCAGCCAACCAAACAGGCATATCTAGGCCAACCTTGAGTTATCAGGCCCATGGGAACTCAAAAGCATCACGCAGGCTCGTCCTCCCTCCCTCATAACCCACTCACTACCTCCTGCTACTGTCCTCTTTCCAACTCAGACCAGACCGGAGGTCATTACAAGGCGACTCAGCAGGCAAAAATCAAACATTCATAGATGTTACACTTTCCAAAATATCATCCTATCGAGAGTGAGCCTGTTTGAGCCAGTGGCTAAGGGGCTGAGAGGTTATGCATAGTTATGATAGCAGTGGTGCTTTCAAAATGGACAGCGTCTGCTTACTCTGGGGAAGACTCTGGTGTGAGGCTGGACATCTCCTCTTGTGTGGGAACTGTGGAAGCAGAGTTAGATGTCAGACGATTGTGAAAGACTTAAAATTGTCAAAAATTATATTACGGTACAATGTACAGTAAAACTTTTGGGGAAAAACCAAGATTGTAGCATTAATCAGCAATTTTTCATGTAAATCGGCTGAAATCTACCTTGAAGTTTCCTGCGATGGAAACGTGGTGAGCCCAGGAAGCTGTTCTTGATGGAGTTGAGGCGCGTCCTCCAAGGCATGCCTCCAATAGAGGGGCTTGGGGGCGGTGTTGGAGTAGGTGTCCCAGCTGGGCTGTCCTTGGGAGTGTGCACTGGGGTGCCCTTTGGGGTGGGGAGGGGGCTGCCTCGAGGGGAAGGGTGAGGGGTAACCTGTATGAGGGGGATAGATTTGGGTGGGTGGTCAGTAAATGGAGAAGGGGCTGGTGCTACAGGGTGAAAATGGTGCAGCCTGATTGGTGACAGGGGCACCACAGGGCTAAAGGGCACAGAGAGTTGGGGGTTGGCAGCATAATGAGCTCGTCGTACGTGGGGGCTGTTTAAGATGGTAGCACTGGCGATGGAGGATGAGGAAAACGGGGAGGATGGGGAAGATGGAGAAGTAGGGGTAGGAGGCACAGAGGCAGAGGGTGGCTGTGATGGAAGCTGGCAGGGAGTGGAGGGTTCTGATTTGGCTGCAGGTTCTGGATCAAGGGTGGTTTCAGGGAGTGGGTTTGATCGTGTGGCTTGGAGGGGCTTTGGGACAGCTCTGGACTTGGCAGGGAGTGTCTGTGTCTTGTTGAGTGCTTCTGGCAGGGGCTCACTGTTTGGAGCGAGCGAATTGGGGGTGGAGATACGCTGGCCTGTGCGATTTGGAACGGGCTCAGGGGATGGACAGGGACTGGTGTTAGGGGACTGGGACAAGTCTGGGGACTGAGGTGGTACACCAAACTTTCTGACAGGCTAGATTAAAAGAATAACACAGCCAAGAGGAAGAAGAGGTGTAAAACAAAAAGACAACAAAATAAACAAACAGAAAACACACACAAGAATGCATGCAAGTACACAAACACACAAAGCAAAGAAAAGGAAAGGAAGGGCAAACCACCACACAGGTAAAGGAAGAAGTAGCCAAAGAATTTGGAGGCAGGTAACAAGTGCACAGACATAGGAAAGATGGAGGAATTGCAACAACAAAAAAGAGAGAAAGAAAACATGATAAAGACCATTCAGTGACTCATGTCAAAGCAAAACAAAACAAAAATGAAATGGGAATAACAATACCAGCAAACAATGTGCACACTTTAAAAAAATCCAAACAAAACACAAAAAGACAGACTTTATTTGCATAAAACATACAAGGCATTCCCAGCAGAGACACGCAAGCAAACACAAACACACGAGAGAGACAAAAGGCCAATTGGGCTGTCTCAAAAACAAGTGGAAGGTGGCAACTCTGCAGTCAAATTTCCTGATTATTTATTGATGTACTGATTTTGCATGGTTCATTTGCAGTCACACTGGTTCACTATTTGCCTTCAACACATTCCTTTCTTCCAGAAGCTAAGTCTGAGAAAATAACCCCACACAGAGCTTCTTGCTGAGAACACAATCCAGGCTTTGGGTGGGTCTGAGAAATCAATTTCCCTTTCAGATAAGCCTGCAAGAACCTGTGTGGTGAGGAGCTCGTCTTAGGATCCTGGCTAATCTGGAGCCTTCTCAGGTTAGTCAGCTGGAAAAGTTTACTACAAGCTCCCCAGCTTTGAGCAAAGGAAAGTGGGATTTTCTGAAGCATTCCCTGAGCTGGATTTCCAAAGAGCTCAGGCCATAGAAAACAGAGAGAAGGATAATAAGTGCAGAGGATGGAGAGAGAAGAGGCTTTGTGGGGTGGAGAAAGTTTTCTGTGCTGTCATGCCTCCTGTGTGCATTCAGCAGTGTGTTTTACTTGGCATTAACAGAAACATCTAAGTTATATGGACACACAGGAAGCCCTGATATGATACAGGATATGAAAAGGTAATCAAAGTGGACCTATACTTTCTCAAAACACAAAGGTAGATCCTTCAAGGCTGATAAATGTTTATATAATGGTAAAACAGATTGGTGGAAAAATATTGCTGTGCAGAGAAATATTGTTTTCTTTGTGTGTGTGTTCCTTTCATGGTCAGAAAACAGAATATTGCTTTATTTTCTATTGCTGACATAATATGACATCAATAAAATGTGATCAGCAGTAGTTGGTTGGCCATTATCCCAGAAGGTTAACAACTAGTTACTTAGGAACTGGGTCAAGAGGTGTGTGTTTTATGTGTGTGCGTGTTTGGATGTGAACTGAGGATTACGACTCACCCGTGGGCTGCTGAGCGGGCTGGTGGAGAGACCAGAGGAGGCTCCACTAATAGACCGCGACCTGTGGTACAAACATGTGAGAACACACAGGAGAACAGTAATTTGTGGTATCAACACATGACCTGTTATGTGTTTGAATGAACACAGGTGGGGGTGAACGCTTGGTTACTTGTTACACGTTATTTAGAAAGTGGAGCAGCATATGGAGCTGTCATACTAAGCACACGGGTTACTATCAAGCCCCCTGCAAACACAACACCCACCACACAAATACGGTACATGTATCACAACACAGTAAGAGCACTGAGGTAAAAACTACTACCAGCAATTAATCTCACTCAAAAGTCAGTTTAACAGATATTGATTTGACAAATCTAAACTTCCCACACACTAGGACTCAATCTAGCTTTAAGCCACATTTAAAGTTTGATAATAAACCAATCATTCTGACTTCTTAAGCCTTTAGGCCATGAAACTATCTCGAGAGGGAGAATGAAGAGAGACATTTGGTTGAGCGCCATTTGTCATGTTTGTCTTTTCCCTCGCAGATGCCGTCAATAACCCCTATGAGCGGAGTCCTGTTCAGAAATGAACAATCACAGCACAATCTGTCTTCATCAAGCACGCACGTACACATGTACACACACAGACACACACGCACACCCAAAAACAACGCCTGTCAACACTTGGAAACACCAGCTGCTCACTGTCACAACACTGTTCTTTTTTGTCATTCAATCTAATCATACCCCTCTTCCTTCTCTCCCCCCACTTTCTCTTTTTATGTCAGCATGGGTGCATTTATTAATGTATGTCTGTAGCTATAGATCTTTTGTCTCTGCTTGAATAAAGGAAGAGATAAAAAGCAGTGACTACTCTTTCTTTTTAAACTACCTGGTTGAAGAAGATCTCATGAACAAACTTGAGAAGAGACTGAGATCATTTAAAAGTAAAAAGGGAGGATGGATGGAAAAATAAAGAGTGTGTAACAGGGAGTAACAGGGACATATGCTCACTTCTAATGCTGGAAGCATTCCCACAAGACCACACGGCATTCGAGGAGGCAAAAACTAAAAATGATTATGGCTATCAGCCTAAAAAATGATAATACTGTTATAACAACTGCTACAGCCATAACCATACTCCTGAGAGTAAACAAAGCAGAATAAGGAACATTAAAAGCTACCAAGAAAGTGAGGGAAATTTAGAAACACCCACTGGCGAGCTATTTTTATAAGTTTACCGCTCCCCTTCTACAAATTTATTTAGTGCACACATCCTTTTACACATGAGTAGGCGTGCCGAGACCATGCTGGCAAGGATTTCCTGTTTCATGGAACAACTGACCAGACAGTTGGTATCATTTACATTTAAGTCCTACAATCCACTGATACATGGCCACAGTTGCTCACTGCAGCACTTGTGACCATGTAGCCAACTGAACTTCATTTAAACATGGCCAAAACACAACGTCCTCCGGCCATTATGAGCATATTGTTAGGAGCACTCTGCATCTGTTAGTGTTGGACCAGCAGGCCTATAAAGCTAATGTTGCAGATGGTTATGCTGTACAGTAATAGGCTGTCAGAGGCTCACCCTTGCTTCAGAGAGAGGATAAAATGTTGTTGTTCAGTGCTTTATTTATAGGGAACAGCATACACAAGGAGGGAGTCATTTATCATGTATCACAGAAACCACAAGCCCACATTATTAAACCTGCACTGGAGACAACATTGTAGCAAGCTAGCTACTCTACTCTCGAGCTACTCTGTGCTTGTGTGCTCACTATGTTTACATGCACATACAGTATCCTGGATTTATTTTTGGAATATTCTGGCTATGTAGTGCACATGTAAAGGCCATGCTGCAACAAATCTTGAACCCTCCCAATTGACTGTTATTATAATTATTCTTTTAAATCATTTTTAGTGCTTTTTGCTTTGCCCTTGGACATCATTTGCAGTAAGCTGGCTACTGATTGGTTTCCCCTCTTTGCTATAACATGTATACTGTGGGTGTTATCACATGAATTTCATTTAGCTTAGCTTGCTTTACTGTAGCTGCTTGTTGGTAGCTGTGAACATGGCACATTTATCCTGATAATACATGAGCCTCATCATTGCCAAGTCACTCAAAGCACTCGTCCCCTGACAGGTTACCTTCTTATCAGGGGAGGAATACTGACCCGCCTGATGTTGCCAGCCAATTCCAAGAAATCTCACAGCTAAATATTCCAGGGCCAAGATCACTGATAAAGGGGTTCCTTTTCAGCAATATATCCAGTAGCACAGTAAATTCTCTAAATTTACTGGGTCAGTTTGGCCTCTCTTATACTCTGCCATTCTGTTCTTAGCTGCTGGGTGACAAGGCGAGAGAAGAGAGTCATCTTTCCAATGCTGACAACAGCCAACTAAGCTTCCCGCTGTGTCTACAATCAGAAGTTGTAACTACAACTATGGATCTCTGACTTTGTCTTGAGTACAGGAAGCTGATGGCATTGTTCCCAGGAAAGTGCATGTTCACTGTCATGACTATCAATGGACCCGTACATCAAGAGTTAGAGTCATAACTAATGTTACTCTTTTCTGCTCAGATACAAACTTGAATAATGCAGAATGTGAAGACTTAATACCCAGACTTTTATGTCTGTGTAAGAATATTCGTGCATGCAGTGTTTAAATGGCCTGTATTTGTATAGCGCTTTACTTAGTCCCTAAGGACCCCAAAGCGCTTTACACTACATACAGTCATCCACCCATTCACACACACATTCACACACTGGTGATGGCAAGCTACGTAAGTACGTTTAACAGAGACATGGTCTCTGGAAATACTCATTGCTATTTGTGGACAATAGTACGGCACATGTACTGAACTAGAAGATGTTTTTCTTTTTTTTTTTTGGTTGTTGTTGTTGTTGCAATTTTGATACCTATTATGGTAGTTCTCTTATCTAGTAGTCATTAATTCCCATAAGCCTATTTTCAAACAGGACCCATGTCCTCAGTATGTGACCGCCAGTTGTCAGAAACCCATCCAAAGCGCCTGGGGAACTAACGTGTGGCTGCGGGGGGGTGGAACAAGTATAACAGATTCTGGGTTGAAGGCATGGACTGAAATAAAACAAAATGCAAGAAAAATAAAATGGATGGTGCCAAGAGCCAAACAGAAAATGAACAACACTGCCAAAGCCAAAGCACAATGCGACTGAGATACATATTCCCTTTCTAGCACCTCTATATTGGCTGCTTCTTACCAATGGGCCTCCTTTTATATATAGGAAGTATTCATATAAATCCACAAACTGTTTAAAATCATTTGCTTCTTTGAACCTCAACAAGTCCCTGCAGACTCAGTGCATTAATATTTACAGCTCAGTTCCTTAAATGTCTAAATATAGCAAGACCCCTGCAGTTTCTGTAGTAAAGATCACGGTTAAAGGTGTTTTATTTGTGCTTATTGTAGTCTCTTAAATAAATTAATGTCAGTAATTAGCAGGCGAGCTGACTTCTTACGACTGCTCTGACTACTCCACATTCAAACTGCGTGAAGCAACTAGAGCAAATCTCTAATAAAAAAAAAAAAAAGTCAATTGATATTCTCTCCTCCTCGCTGCAGCACTTTTCCATATTTCATTTACATATCATTAACCTCCCTTCATTTCTCCTGGCGTGTTGTTAAGATTTAAAATTAAATCAGTGGATTTCTTATGCTTTGAGTTAAGCTTTAAATGTCTTTTTAAGTGACATTTTTGCATAGAAAGATTGAAACGGACATTCACATGAGAAAGTCTCCATGTGCATTACTGCACAACATAGCTACTGCACCTTTATTCCAACTCTATTCATCCGTACTTCATAGGAGCAGTCGAATTAACAATCATTTGTATGAAACTAAAGTGAGGGCTGATACTCTGAATGTAACTACATGATAAATGAGAGGCAAAATGTCTGATAAAGGACGGAATTCAGACATTTTTGTTATGTAATTTCAGATCAAGCTGTTTCCCCCTCTCTTTCACTATTTACGCTGGTAGAAATGTATCCTGTCAAAACACATGTTTCAAAGTCAGTCCGCTCTCTGAGGCCCTCTGATCTGAAGTTCTATGAATCTTCTGCGCTGTCGACAAAAGTTTGCTGTTGAGGAAAGATAAGGTTAGGTTCAGACAAAGTCACTCAAATCTTTGGACGTTATTCTGCTACGTACGCGCTTCCCCGGCACCATCGTCTATCCACGCACATGCAAGCAAGCACATGATCAAACACAGTGTGCACAAGGACGTGATAAAAGCCAGAAAAGTTTGAAAAACACACACAAGCGCACACACCAAAATCAAGATTCACACAGACTTTGTTACTAACTTCTTTTCCCCCTACTGATCAGATGGATAGTTATGGATTGCAGTAGGGGGGAAAGACATGTATAGCAGGAGAGCAAGATTTGATTTGATTTGGAGGCAGAGGGCCTGTGGCATACCTACAATCTACCACAGCCGATAGGAAGGCAGACAGAGAAAAACTAGCAGCATGTCCTCATTAGCATAGCAATTCCATACTAACAGAGGGGGGTGTTTGGGATTGAAGGTCAGCAGCACACAAGGGACCCACAGGAAAGATAGAGACAGTGGCGATATACAAGAGTGGCGCGGTGCCCTGGAAGAAATTTGGGTATAGGGAAAAGAGCAAACAAACTGATCTGAAGCTGTACTGAAGAAAGATGCAGCAGAGCTGTTTTTGTTGACTGGAGCTGCTGATATGCAAGTTTGAGACACAAACTTTGTCCTCATAAAATCGACTTTTAGAGCCCCTTTCTAATTCACACTATTCAAGATGTGTGCCATCATCAATTGAATTAATGTTAGCAGGCTATTATTAATGGTTTATACAGTCAGTGCAAACTGGCCTTTTTTGGGATTCTAGTTATGACTTGAAATGAGATGAGTCAGAGTGAAGGGCAGAAAAAGGCAGCTACTAAACTAAGACAACCTTTAAATAAAGAAGAGATAAGACATGGATCGCCTGAAGGGATGAAGAGGCACAGCAGAAGTGAAGAAACAAAAGAGGATGGATCTTAAACTAGAATTTGGATGCACCAGCAGACAGAAAGAACAAAAGCACACATGTTTAGAGGTGGGAGCTCTGGAAACGGATTCAAAACTTCTAAAGTGGCTTCCCTCGGTGAAATGGTACGAACCACATTCTTGATATTTTGTTGTTGGCAAAGCACTATGGAGAAAAGTTATTGATGCACCTGACATTTGAAGAACTTAACTTTAGGACTGCATTTTTCATTCTATATAATAAATGCACTCCCCACCTCTCCATTTATGCTCTGTATCTCTGAAAGCTTTTTCCAGCACTCTGCCAATCTGACTATCATTAGGCAGATCAGGTTATCATCCCCTCAGATTCAATCTTCCCCGCTGTCACAAATGTCACTGCCTCTGAGCACAAATGTGTGGTGTGGCGATATATTGGTTGTTCAAATAAGATGAAGAGAAGGATTTTAAATCAGTCCGCTGTGCCTTGTGGGGGTGTGGTTCCGGCTTGACTTGAGCATTTCTAAAATAGAGAAATGGAAAATTGTTCTGCAACTAGAGAAAGTGGGACACAGTATAGGAGAACTGATTATCAGTGCATTCAGATTACGAAACGAAGAGATAATTGAGCTAACGGCAGAACGAAGGGGTGGGGGTAGAAATATTTAGCCTCTGAATTGCAAATGCAGATTTCCCTGGTTTGAGATGAAACTTAATTAAAAGAGTTAAGTTAAACTTCAGAAAAAAAGCGTTAGCGTCACTTCACGCCGACTACAGAGTCAAGCTCAGCCAATTCCGGTTCAGCTGAGCTCAATACCAGTTGACATCAGCTGATAGCTCAGCTCACCTACCCACACATGCAATTAGCAAATCTCATACAGGGTGTGCAATTTAGGCTGCTGTAAACAGGCTAAATCCCAGCCTATGCTTTCAGTCTCATATCTGGTAACTGCCTCTGTTTTTGCACCTATGTGCAAGGAGCCATGCATACTGTGGATTAAATAACTAAACTGCCAAACTGCTACTAAACTATAAGACATGTGAAGCCACCACAAAAAGCTACATATGCCATCATCATTTAAAAACAAAGATTTGACTCAGTAGAAAAAGCCATGCTGCATCTTTCTTTTGCCTGAATAAGTGAGACGGAGAGGAGAGAGGTAAAAGCATGAGGGGTGAGTGGCAAATGAGTACCTTTCTTCTTTGCTGCATTTTGTACTGGCGTCAGGAATATCCAAGCTTTTACTGTAAACTGATTTACTACAGTGAGACAGGAGATAAAGTGAGCAGAGAGTCAGTCTCTGTTTATGTTTGTCTACAATGCAGCCTGCTGACACTGGATCCAGACTCACTGTCAGAGCTGTTAAAACACCACAGGGCTGCTAGATCCTCCTCACACACAAACGCAGGACAAGGTCTGTCTTTACTGGTTCATTTAAAAAGGTATTGATTTTTAAAAAAAGGGGAAAAAAAGAGTTTTTCTCCTCACTTCTGCGCGTACCTTTGTCCATGCTGTGTCATATCGATAGCCCTCCTGGCCGGGACAGGTGAGCCTCCGTCCGTGACACTGAGGACCTCCATGGACTTCCTCTCTGGTCTCCTCTTGCCATGACGATTCAACATGGGAGAGTCCACTCTCTTCCTCGGAGGATCTGTGTGTGACAGAAAAAGAAATGGTGATTTGGAATAAATGCAAAGCACCAGACACGTGTCCATGTTACTGCGAGTATATCTATGTGCTGCTCAGTTTTGTGTATATGTGAGGGTTTGAGTGATGTTTAGGGCTGATCACACTGACATTTTAACTAATAGTGAATAAGTAATGGTTTCCTCCCAGACCTTGAACTAATGGCCACTGTATTGACTGTATCACATTCACTGAAGAGGGAGTCTATTCATCAAGATGTCGGTATCTCAGAGCAGTTACTCACATACACACATTTGCACGTAATACTCCTATTTCAGTGTTCTTGTCAGAAAATAACCCTGGCAGACGTCTAAGTAGAGCATCTCCGTCTCTACTCAGACTTCTGTGGGTGGAAATCTGTGCTTGGTTGCGGTGTACGGATGATAGAATATCTTTTCTTTTTTTTGAAGAGTTAATATCTGAGCCAAAGCAGTTGGGGGGTGACAGTTTTTTAAAAATAAAAAAAAACTTCTCTGCCCTATTGACACCTTCTATTTCTGCTACTACATTTCATTGAAAAGCTTATTTATTTTCAATAAGCAGAATGCTTTTTCTACTGCAGAGCCAATCCACCGCTACTGGAGCCGATCCAATTTCTTCTTAACAGAGGAAAACACCGCAGAATCGTTCAGAAACTGGGAGCATTCATGAGTTACCTTTTTGTAGTGCTTAGTATTGTGCAAATTGGATAGTTTTGTTTGTGTAAACAGTAGTCAAATCCATGACTAGTTTAAAAAAAATCATTAAAAAACAGGCACGATTCTTACATGGTGGTACAGTTCATACGTACTGTGTGTCATATTGTGGTTTAGCTTTCTGAGTTGTTCTTTTTTAAAAGAATATCATTTTCTAATGTTACACTCTTTATGAACAATTCTCTCGTTGTTCCAGGCCTCACCAATCTCATTGCGAGGGGGAAGATTCTGGTCCTCCTGACTAGGGTACCTCTCCTTTCGATCCAATAGCAAGAAGTAGATCATCTTCTCTTGGTTGTCACTGCAAAAAGGTGGCAGTAAAAAGACTACTGAAATGTCAAGAAAAGTAAAAATACTTAATTAATTCCTACACAACCATGTGTATAATTAGATACCTAGGGTGTGCAGGGGAAAAAAAAGTACTCATACCATATCAAACTGTAAAATCCCTCACTATGATTAATGTCCTATAATCTTTTGAGATTCTTTGTGAAGCACCAATAAATATCTCTCATCATTAAAACAAAAGTTTAGTTTTACAGATCATTAAGCCGTCGTGTAATAATATGCATGCATTTTTTAAGACGCGGCACATCTATATATGCAGAGTCGACTGGTAAGTTTATGAAAGTCTCAAACATTACGAGTGCAACCTTTTCTTTCTCAGTAAATCAGGAAGCCTAATATCTTTAGCCTCAAGGCCAATATTCTCTATGCAAAATTCCCAGGGACTGGCCCTCTATAATAAAGACAGATTGGAAAGCAGTAGGAGGCAAAGAGACAAGGACCTGCAACTTCAGCTAAAATGAAACAGGGGAAGGGAGATAGAGACCACAGATTTTCCTCCAGTCCAGCACTATTACGAGATCCTCCCAGGAGAAAGGAAGAATATGGAAGGGATGGGTAGAGGGCACAGTGATGGAGTAATGCTTGCTTAGCATTAAAGTGGAGAGGATAGGCAAATGTAAAATAGTGGTAAAGGAGGAAAAGGAAACAAAGAAAAACTGCAACATCTGCACACTAGACACACATTGATAACAAACAACTGTATGAAAGTCAAGGACAGCATTTAGACGCACACACACAGTAGAGAAAAATATTAGAAACTGCAACTGAGACACAAATATTAAAAGCAGAACAACAACAATTTGACCCATGAGCATGTTCACAGTGGAAACCAGGATCAGTTTAAAGGGAATGTATCCGGTGGCAAACGGTGTAAGCGCTGTGTGATAACAATTAAGTGATCTATGGCTTCTGACATCTAAAGCGACAGCCTCGCAGGATTTTACAGGAGCTAGGGAAAACCAAGGCTGAATGAGCACACAGACACAACACACCTATCCTTTCATTGCAGTGCTCTCTTCTTTTATCAAAACAACCACCAATCCCCATTCTCTTTTTTCTCCTTCGCACTACTGTCTGCTGTACAGCCATTTACTCACTCATCTGAGAGCAGGTCTTTCAGTAATTTGTTTTTGTCTCTGAAGCAGCCCAAAGAGTGCATGCTGTCCAGTACGTCGGGGTCGATATCTTCTGCAGAGGGCAGGCTGCGGATGGTCACCTTCCTGGGAACTGGCTGCTCTGGCTCTGGTTCATTTTTGCCCCCTCTGTTAATACAAAGACATTCAAAAACAAATAAAGACAAAATCAGTGGGTTTGGTTGCTACTACTACTAATTTTCAGTAATTTAATTTGGTTTTTGTTTTTTTCATATAGAAACTTGCATTCGGAACACAATTGTGTAAAATCGTAGATGTACAAACTTTAATATAACCTTTTGTGTCAGTATGACTTTAGTTTATATTAAGAGACTTTTAAAGTCACAGATTTTCCTCAGGTGTAGGCACTTTTGCATGTTCCAGAGGGTGATTGTGTCAGCAGGATTCAGGCAGATGACTTAGTCATGCTGTTATATTCAGCAACCTGCCTCTTCTACTCTGGCGTGATTTCTAAACGTAGTTTCTTCGTTATTATTATTATTAGATTAATTTATGTCACCTTTTTCTGCTGTTTTTTTACATGCACATGCACATTTATATTCTTTAGGATTTAAATAAAAGGTTATTTATAGATTTCTATAATATTCTAGATGTTTCTTTCACACACAAATCTACTACTTCTGCAAATGCGCCAATGCATAGAAGTTATTACAGAGACAGATTTGAACTCACACACTTCCCCTTTTTACCTCTGTCCCTGAATCTATTATTTTTCCTTCAGTGAACCCAGTGAAGCATAAACCTCACTGGCAGCTATTGAAATGACACAGACCTCCACTTTTCTATATGCTGTGAACTTGTGAACCAGACCTACATTGATTGTTCACCCCACATAACCACCAACACTCCTGTTTCAGTATGTGCATATAAATTCGGGTGGTAAGGGTAATGAAAAAGAAATCTAAATATATAATAGTCCAACTTCAATAAATCAAGTCTTCATGAGGACTTATAATGTCAACCCACGGGTGAAACTGTTACTTAAGTTTTGATTTATATGGAAAGCCGGTGAGGTCATAATTCGCCGCATTCTCCCTGCTGTTCAATGTTTTATTATCACCAGCTGGCTGACTCTTCTGGCAAAATAAACAATCCCCTCAAAACAGGTTTATCTGTGCTCGAAATTCAAACATTTCTTTCTTTTTAACATCCCACAGTTAGTAAAATGAAAGCACCGCTAAGCATACTTTAGACAGACGTCAAAACATGAAAAACCGTGGTCATAGCATATGGTTCCAGAAAAAACAAATCATCCACAACTAAGGAACATGGTTTAAATAGTCCATTTACCCTTTTTCCATTTTAACTGCTTATCCAATTTGGGTTCAAAGAGAGTACACCATGAACAAGTGACCAGTCCTTCACTGGGCTAACACAGACAATCGCACACTTTCACAAGCACACCAATTATCCTAGAAAAATCTGGAATCTTCGTGCTGTGAGACAGCAATGCTAACCACTGCACCACCACGCAACCTTCAGTGTTGATACTGCATACTGCAAGTACTGTGTATGTCATGCAGTCCTCCCCCTCCACCATATCTTAACCTCATCCAGGTTGTCCCGGGCATCTTGTCCAAAATCTCTACCAGCTATTTGCTCACTGTGCACCATCACCCTCGCCAGCATCTTAATGCCTCCTACCTTCATGTGTGATTCTGAGGTTCCTTCTCATTAGCCTCATTTGCCTGTCTGTACCCAGCACACAGGCTCTGACATGACCTTAGATTCCTTCTGAAATGGTACTGTGTATGCTTACTCGGCAGAGTTTGGGGCCACGATCAGTGGCATTGTCTCCAATTCTGTTTTTCTGCATTTCAGTGCATTTTTATCAAGGATAATGTCAACAATATGAGCCCCTTTCTGTCGGAACATAAGAAGCACAAGAGTCATCCCTCGTCTGCATTCAGCCATGAAACCATACATGTACTACATACATGATCAGTGGCTTTCACATTTTGTTTTCAATTTTCATTTTTTGAACAAGAACATGGTGCATCACAGTCAAATGTCATTACAGTTAGAATATGTTTCAGTGAGTGAGTGTTTGAATATAAGAGAACAGCAAGTTGTATTTATTTAGGTGAAAATTGTTTCATTTATTGCTAAAAGAGTGACTGATTCAATAAAGATCTTAAGGACACATTTGGTTCAGTAAACAGGAATAAGTTCTTTAGAAATTGAAAAAAGTGAAAAATGCTTAATATCAGAGAGAATAAGATGATTTTTGACTTTGCCAGCTTTTCACAGTTTCTACTTCATGGCAATTTTTTGTGGCTGTAGTTTGCTGATGTTGAATTATACTAATGTTTCTGCAACTGTTTATATAAACAATCAGTTTTACAACCTTTCTTATATAGGACTTACTGTTTTTGTGGGACACTTAGTTTCAGAAAGTTAAATAAACTATCTGTTTGGCCTGGCACTGCGTTCTTCATCATCACAGCTCCAGGCAAGTGTGCTGAAAGATTGTTGGAACAATCACCATCTAAAAATACAGGGTTGATGGCCTTATTCAATTTTCTGTCAAAAGTTTTTCTTTTTGTGATTTTGACATGTTTTTTTTATTTTATTTTATTATGTTTTTACATCACAGATGAGTTGCCTGTGGAAAATGACCACATTTGTCAGACAAATGTCACCTCTCATTCATTCATTTATAAGTTCATTCATTCAGCCAGTCACTTGACAAGCCAGCCTGCCGTGCAGAGACAGATAGCATGGCAACTTCCTCACTGACAAAACTCATACTACATTAGTCTTCTTGCCTAGCTCTTGTCTCCTCTTGTTTCTTATATCAGTCTTCCTGTGTTTACATGATCTTTCAGTACAGGACAGAAACCATAACTCAGCCCCTTCCAAGATGCAGACTCTCCTCTGATGATTCATCGTTGGTATTGCATTGCCAAAAGCAATCCTCAAACCTACTGGTAAATGTTTTTAATACTTAACAAAACACTTGTAAATTATGAAAAATCTATTATAAGAACAATGTTATGAGAAAAATAAATAAATCTCATGATAATGGCGAGCATATTTGAAGACGTAAACACTTTAAATCGTGGATACAGATAAGTAGGATGCTCAAAGACACCCCCTTAAAAACTGATTTTCTCTTCTATTGAATGGTGTTGTTATTAAGTCAAGACCTACAGGGCTTTATACGCTTTCACAAATTAAGATCGTGGATGACAAGGAGGTCAAGTAAATTCTTCCACTTGATCACTTTTCACTTTAATCAAGTAGTGTAAATTTAAAAACAGTGTAATTTTCAAAAAAGACTGACTGCACACAAAAAAGTATCTAGAACACAAAGTTTGTGGAACTACAGTGAAACAGAGACAGTTGTTTGAATGATGTTCCAGGAAAAGCCAATGTTGTCAAATTATAGCAAATCTACGGATCGATAATGGCCAAACCGGTAACGACTAGGCCCCTTTTTGAATAATGTGCTCTGGATGGAAAGCTATAAGATAGAGACACAACTGGAGCCTTTAGTAGAAGAGCCTCATGCATACTCTATTTGTGTATTCATAATTCTAGCATTTATTAATTTGTTTTCCCAGTTAATAAACTTGTTTATTTACAAGTGTACTATAAATTATCTCAAAAGATTTGTTAGCCTAAAAAGGTGGGTACACCCCTTTCGACATGTCAAACGCTGGGCACACTGAGGTTAGCTGGGTTCAGTCTAGTCTTCATCATCTCAGTTCCTGCTGCCCTGCTCTCTGTTCAGCTGACCATATGCCTCACATCCTCTTTCACGCACTACCAATTTACCCCCACAGCCTCGAGAGTGGAGTCGTGCCCTGCTTAAATGTACTCTTGTGTACAGAGCTGGAACTCAAAGTCATTTTTCATGTGCCAGCTCCCTTCAGGTTTACAAGCCCTGCAGAATAGCTGAAGGGAGGACAGGAGTGTAAACATAAAGAAAAAAAACAGAGGACTACTTACATGTACCATGTGTGCTTCTGGATCTGTTCTAACTGTAGAAGTAATGAGAAAAGAAAAAATGAAGATCAGTTCACAAAATGCAATTCACTAGAAAATAGTATCATGTTGTTAACAAGAGAATAAAAAGATCAACGAAGGTATAGAAATTGTTGGTACATTACAACGCCAGTAAGTCTTGAGCTTACGAAGTTTCGAGGAAATAAAACAGAGACAATACAGGCAGGTTAAGGTGTGGAAGTAAAGAATGAGACCTTCAAATGTTAATACTGCCAATGGAAAAAAAACATATTGAGGAAAAGGAGAGAAAGGTTCAGCAAAGGCAAAAAGAGAAAGGTGATACAACTGAGCTAAACACAGAGAATATTATCTCCCTCACACATGCAGCTGACCCTGCCAAGCCCTCTGGTCTGAAGGGAATCTCCTATTCTCATCCTCTTCCCATTTCACTGACTCACACACTCACTTTTTTTAATACTACCCTTGTCATCGCACATCTAGAGTGGCCACTTTGTCACCAAGCCTGTCAACGTAGTCTTTTGTCAAAAAAGGAAAAGCAGAAAGAGAGGAACAGCGGGCAAAATAGCAACAAAGGAAGATGTCTGCTAGAATGACTCCACGGTGTTTCAACTGCCCACAGAAGGAAAGCGGATCAATGTCACTGCTGGGACTTTTTAATTTGCTCAAGCTGTTGTTGTGGAACCACAGGAGATACACATGACAGCTCTAATTATTGTCACTTATTCAGATGCATAGTTCTCGTGTCAGTGTCTCCATCAATGTCTTGATGTTACCACTTCCCTAGAGAATTTACCTCTGTGCTTCAGCACCGATGCATGCCTTCCTGAGATATTAGTGCAATCACAGAGCCGAGAAGACTGTGGTTACTGACTATAGGTGACTCTACCACAGAGGTCGTGATATTGACAAGGACACCCTGCCAGTCAGATACAGACTAGTGGGTGACCTACTCTCTCCGACTTTTATTGAAGGCCTGGAGGCAAGAGTCTGGTATCGCACACAGGGTTGAAAGTGATGTGGTTTGAAACGTAGAATCACATCAATCAGTTTCTAAATGTGTCACTACTGATTCCAGCTGCTTTCAGGCAGAAGAGATGCTGTATAATACTGGCTGAGAATGTTCTGTCCACATCGAGGTGTATATTTATCAAGGTGCTGCATATGTAATTCTCAGCTTACTTGTGTTTGTAGGTCTGTAAGCAGAAAGAGAACAGTCACATGGCTGTTCAGTGGAGGAAGGACCACAATCCGTGTTTACAGTAGAGACTTACTCTGTTGTTTCAAGTCATAATATACAGAAATAGGGATGGGTACCGGTGTCCGGTGCCATGATGGCACCGGTTCTGACATAAACGGTAGTAACCAGACCGAAAAGCAGCGCACATTTCGGTGCTTTATTTCGGTGCTTTTTTTTCCTGAGCCAATTCTAGCCAATCATTTTACGTTTCCGAGGATAGTAGGCGGGTTCAGGTACGTACGTTCTTTTAGAGCAGAGCTACAGATTAAAAATGCCCAAGGCGAAGCGGTCAAAAGTCTGGCTGTACTTCACAGCAAAAGATGCAAACTCAGCTGCCTGCAACAAGTGCTTTAAGCTGATACTGTGATACTGTCAAAGGAGGTAACACCTCAAATCCGATGAAACACCTGGCGACGCATAGCGGGGGGTTTTTTAACGCCGAGAAATGCACCGTATTTGATAGCTTGCTGCGAGACCTCACACCGAGCACATCTACTACGGGTGTGGTGCCTGTTATCGCACCTGGAGTTAGCAACATCCCCCAAAAACCCGAAGAGTAGAGTCCTGGCCCCTAGCCCTGTCAGCATAGCAGAAATGATGAGGATGATGATGGCAGCAGCAGCCGTTCTTCTCTGCGTGAGTAGCTTAATGTTGTTCATGTGTAATTTACGTTGAGTAGGCTAACCACGTTATTAAATTAATGCATGTAAGGTGAACTAGCAAACACCGTCGTAGTTACATGTGGCTGTCTTCTTGTTTGATGGCAGATACTCCCTTCACCCTGGCCAAAAAGGCTAAAATGACCAAAGAAAAAGTGGAAAACAGTTAAACATGAGAGGTTTTTGGACAAAGTTTGTGTTTTTTTCCATTGTTTAAGCACTGCTTCCAGCCAAGAGTGATACCATATATGCCCTATAGCTGCAGAAAAGGCTAACATTGTTATCTTTTTACAAAAAAACAGCTAAACATGAGAGGTTTTTGGACAAAGTTTGTGTTTTTTCCATTGTTTAAACACTGCTTCCAACCAAGAGTGATACCATATATGCCCTATAGCTGCAGAAAAGGCTAACATTGTTATCTTTTTACAAAAAAAACAAACAAAAAACAGCTACACATGAGAGGTTTTTGGACCAATTTTGTGTTCTCCATTCTTTAAGCACCGGTTTGAGCACCGTTTAAGCACCGGCACCGTTTCAAGAGTACCGGTTTGGCACCGGTATCGGATAAAACCTAAACGATACCCATCCCTATACAGAAACACATAAAGTCAGATGTATAAGTATTTGGAAACTGTGTAACTGAAAGATGTGCTCGAAGTTAAAACTTTCAGCTGTGATTCAAGGGATTTAACAAAGATTTAATCCTTCTAGTTTCACAGGCTCCAAACTAATTGCATAATTTAATGATAAGCAGTCGTGTTATGGCCATGAATCAAAGAATTCAAACTGAATGTTTTTAGCAACAAAATTACCAAGGTTGTGTCAGTGCCTAAATACTTACGGACTTTATTCAATTAAATATACAGTTAAGAAAAGCTTTTACACAATGACCAAACATTGATTTAACCTCCTAAGACCCAAACTCTTTCTTGGCATGCATTTTTAATTTCTCTTTGCTATTTGGGCTGACTGGGACCTGATGAATGCAAAAAGAAAGAATTACGTATAATATATAAAACATATAATATGTACGTCCTGCTTGTACTCGATTGAACCCCATGTGACCTATGGAAATGTTCTAACTATTCATGGGATAGATTCTGCAAGGTGCCCGAAAGTTGCATAGGAGATTTTGGTTCATGTTGCTGCACATACTTGATGTGGGTTTCCTGTTCCACTAAATTCCAAAGTTGATCTCTTGGATTAAGATCTGTAAACTATGGAGTCCATTTGTGTACGGTGAACTCGTTGCCATGTTCAAGTAACCAGTTTGAGATGATTTTAGACGATGATTAGCTCTCTGACGAGGCACATTATCCTGCTGGAGGCAGCCATTAAAAAATGGGCGCACCGTGGTCATGAAGGGACAGACATAGTCAACATCAATATTCAGGTAGGCTGAGCCGTTTTAGATATGCTCACTTGGTGCTAAACAGTCCAAAGTGTGCCAACTGCCTGAACTGTTGATACAAAGTAGGGGGTCTATTTATGCTTTCATGTTTTTCATCCAAATATTGCATCAGAAATGGAGACTAATATATTATAAAAATGTTCAATTTTCCAATTTTGGTGAGCTAATGCTAATTGTAGCCTTGGTTTCTCTGTTCTTAGCTGACAGGAGCAGTCCCTGGTCTGTTCATGTGATTGGCTGAGTAGCTGTTCATATTAAAAAGCAGCTGAACATTAGGCTTAAGAAGAAGAGATGTTCTTTTCCTCCACATGAATGCTAAACCCCATTTTCTTCAGCTTTACTCTTACTGTAGTCATTGCAGTCTTTGTAATTGTTGAGAGAGCAGTAACAGAAGGATCCTTAAGTATTTCAGATTCCGAGATAACACTTGCCAATTTTGGCAAGTCTTTAAAAGATTACATTGGCCTAAAAACAATTGTCATCATTAAAGCAAAGTGTTTCAGTCCACTTATAAAAAGGTTCTGGTGTCTCTTACAAAAAACAAAACACCTTCTTTATTTCCATCTGGCAACTTTGGTATTTGATCGACACCATGCCCATGAAGGTATTATCTGTCTGTGATGAACTGCTCTTTAATATAGTAATCTAGTCAATCCTCTTTATTACTCAGGTACAACGAGGAGGCAGATCTTTCCACGGTGTCTTTTATCATTTGAATACTGAAGATGAGATGATTGTGCTGAGGTGGGTGGCTTAGTTGCCTCTGGGTCCCTGACTGCACAGACAGGAAATGGAGAGAAAGGCTTTTATTGGCCTAAGCCCCTTAATCCCAGGTACGTGCCCTCCCACTCAAACTCTGAGGAGGCCTTGACTTTGTGTGTTTACTTGTGTGCGTCTACTTACAAACCTAATTAACAGAAGGTGACAACAGACCTACTGAAACACAGCCTGTATTTAGAGTGATTACCCCATTGATTTGATTCAGCAAACATTATTATGGAAATAATCCCACATAAGTGAATGTCATATTCCATTATGATGTCATTTTTGCCCCTCAGTGTACCTAGCTCAGGTCTGACTAGCGGTCACTATAAACTCCACGAATGCTCGATCTAACGAGGATATTTGACATTCCTCGAGGTTACAACACATCCCCTGAGCTCTGTATGGAGTCCTGATGCAAGAGAGGAGCAGACAGGTAGCATATTCTCTCCCAGCAGCATGGTCTGCATGTAACCCTTTGACTAGGACATTGCTGGAGGCTGGTGGACATATCTAGGGAATCTCAGGGTGACCTGTCCTCATCAGACAGAGGGACCAGAAAAATAAATAATATAGTGTGCATAGCGCATAATAAAAAGGTTTGATCTTTCTGTTTCTTGTTTCAATACAAATGAGCATCCTGCATATGAACATCTCTTTTCATGTCGGTTTCTAAACTTTATTTTTCTGCTGCTACTCCTGCCGCTGTTTTTCACATTCCTGTTACTTTACTCTTACTCATTCTGACACGGTTTGAGATGATTTAAGGCATATAGAAATGGAGCAGCAACATTCGCCAAGGGTGGTGTCATCACATTTGCTTACAGGCAAGTGCATGAAAATAGTTTTGTTTGATGCACTGATTCACAGAGATACCTGGAGAAGCTGTGTGCATACAGTAAAAATGAGGATGTGATCAAATACAGTAGCTTGCAGACTGGGTGTAGCTTTGTGCACTGTTCTGAATGCGAAATGCAGGATAACAAATAAGGGCTCCACTGTCTCTCTGGTAAACATGTCCGTTTTTTAGTTCTTTCATTATTTACATTCGCCTTTGTCCATCTCTCTCAACCCGACACTCTGTCCTTTATATCTCTGTTCTTGCTCTCTAATCCAGTTACCTTGCCAAGGTGATCAGTTATTGGCACTGTGAAGTGTGCGGTACACAAGCAACGCTCCTCTCCTGAATCCACACAATGTACTTGAACTTACACAGAACTGGGAATGATACAAACACATTTGTATCAAGAAAGAACAACAGAACCAAACTGATACTATATATTTTAGTTTAAGTTAGTTGATCTTACTCTTACTCCACATCTGTCCAAATATTTTCCAGGGATAGTTTCTTGAATTACATATAAAATTAACTTGTGGCTTCTAAAATGTAATTAGTAAACACTGTTGGTAGTAAATATTAACTACGAAATATTTTTTGCTGATAGACTGTACTGTTTAAGTTCTAGGTACTATACGAATACTGAAATAAACTAGATAAAAGTAGAACCTTCTTCACTCCATTTGTGAGGCAGGTTATTGCACCCATCTTGGAGAACTTTCAAAAGCTGTTCAGTGGAAATATGCTGTCTCATTTGCATCTGTCTTTTAATGTAGTCCTAGGCAGACGCTGTGATGTTGATGTGATTATAGGACATTATGTTGATGCTGAGGACTCTGCAAGGCCATGTTATCTGTTGCAGAAGTTCCTCTTCTTATTGAAGATTGCTCTTTATGATTCTGTCTGTATGTCTGGGCTTGCTGCAATGCTAACAATCTTAACTTCTAAAATGCCCCTAAAACCTCTGCACCATATTAGATTTCATGTCCCTTTTATTCCCTATGCATAAAGAGGTAAGGTTGCAAAGTGTACTGAGTACTTTTATGTGCATAAAAGATATGCACAAATACACACAATTCTGAGTTAACACTGAGTCTCTTTACTGAACTGACCGTTAATCTTTTGGAGGCATCCACTTCAATCATGCCACGGAGAAGGTTCTGACAATCTGGAGGGATGAAGTGTGGCATGTGAAACACACCCAGCTTCACCTTCTCCAAAAGATTCCTTAAGTTGTCATCATCAAACGGTAGGGCGCCCTGAAGAAACATAAAGGCAGAGAAAAGAGAAAAGAAAAGAGACTGAAATGATAGTTGGCAGACGTGACAAGTAGGAGCAGGGAACTAAGTAGAGAAGAAAGAATTTGCGCTTAATACAACAGCAGCATTATGACAGGGAAAATGGTTTTAACTGACTGAAGTCACAAAAGAAAAAAAGATTATTAATGACTAACAAGACTCGCTAGAAGAAACAAAAACACATTTCGAATCTTAATCCTGCACGACTTAAAAATTCAGCTTGCTTTCGCAACTCATTCAACTCTCCAGCTGGAGCATTTTGCCCTAAACAGCAACGCTAAATAAATAATAAACAGCAGTGAGCTGAAAACAGGGCTTCGCTAATAATTACCCAGATTTCTCATTTACCTCATTCATTTAGAATTCTTTCATAAGAGTCATTTATCAGAGGGTGCTGACACCTCACAGATGTAGCAATTTGATGAATGGCAACCTCAATCACAAGAGAAGATGGAGGGGTGGAGGAAAGATGGAAAGGGTGAGGAAAATACAGAAAGAGCTGCTGAGAAATAAAGAGGCAGGAAAAAGGAAGGTAGACTTGTGTAACAGATGATCTGAGTGCAGCCAAACTCCTGCGGAGTATGCGTGTCTCCCACAATCAGACAAATGGTTATCTCGCGGCTAGTCAGCAGGACGAAACTGAAGAGAGACAGCATTTTTCTGCAGTCAAGCAGCAGAGGCGGAAAAAAAACTTTAGTTTGGAGCGAGAAAAGCGTGGTCATGATGGAGATAATGGTAAGCAACATCAGTTTTATGCAACACAACAGTACTAAGTATACTATCCTTAAAACAAGTGCACACACATATAAGACAGACAGAGTGGAGGGAGAGAGCGGCAAAAACAAAGACAAATACACAGGGCCTGTGGCCAAAAGCTGCCCTGTCAGCATTGGTATTTATTTTAGGCTCTTGTCTTTCAGTTTGGCTGTATGAATTATTCATGGAGCTGGAGTGTGTAGGAACTACAGTACAGCTGTTGATGAAACAAAGCTTCGGGGCTGCATGGCTGGGGAACCACAGACATAATGCAGCTAGAGAATAGACCTGATTATGGATACAGCGTCGTCTGTGGGTACAGGATAATGAATAAAAAGATGCTTCTTTTCTCTGATCTTCTGTAGCACAACTATATCAGCTAGAGGGTGTTTCTGTAACATTTAGGTTTTTTTCATTTAAATGACAGAATTTGAATTTAACTCCTTAACACCTGAGTTTATGTCAGAGGCTCCGTGGTGAGTTTAGGCTAGCACTCTCTTTTTATTCCACTACCTAAACAGTTATGATCGCCCTTTCTCAAGCTTCACTTCCGTTCTTTATTTATTCACTACGATGCAAAGGCTAGACTTACTCCTGGATATGACACAAAAGCAACACTTCATGGCAAAATTGTATTACGCAATATGCCTCTAGAGATGTTAAACTGTGTGTCAGTATAATATTAACATCATTTACTGAAGAACAAGCTGACACTCACCACCAACAGAGCAAAAAGAATGACCCCACAGCTCCAGACGTCTGCTTTCCTCCCGTCATACTTCTCTCCCTAAGGGCAAAACATTGTGTTAGACAAGTTTAGACTGAACGTTAAGGCCAACTGAAACAAGACGGAGGATGACTAAAAATAAGTTAGCACAGGAGGAATGAATATTGTGATTCTGTGAGTAGTCACTTACCCTGATGACCTCTGGACATGCGTAGTGTGGAGATCTGTTGGAAAAGGAGCAAACAGAAACAGAAGGTTCAAGTTATCTAAGGACTTTTTTTCAGTTGTACAGCTGTGCTGCAGAGTAAATAAAAGTTCACAGCAGAGAAAACAAACAAGCATAAGTCACTGTCTGAAAATATGAAGACAACAATTTAAGCAGACAGTAAAAGTCTCCAGCGAACGTAGATCAAGATGTGTTTTAGGAGTTTAGGTGTCCTGAGGGTGTTTGGATGTCCTCTGCCTTGCTCAGTCAAGGGCATCCTCTCACAGCAGACGGTGAACAGACCCACTAATCTTTACAGCCCCTGGATAGACTGACAGTAAAGCCAATGACTAGATTGACATATCAATATCATATGAAGATTTATGGAGCTACCTTGCAAAGACCCGTCCATGAGTGCAGCATATGGGTGACTTGTTATTCTATATATTAATTCTTCTCACTGTTTGACATTCCTATATTTTTTAAGGGATTCTCTGGAAATCAATTAATCAGATAAAAAAACTTAATTTCTTTGCTCCTCAAAACAAATCACCTGTCTCCCTAAACCTCTTACCATTATGAAATGTGTCGTCCACCTCTTTGTCTCACTCTGTTTAATGGCATACCATTTGGGTCGACTGAGGAACTACGTAGTTTGTAAACAGCCTTTAGATTGGCTGTTTTCTTGTGCACTCAAGAATACCAGCTCTGACAGCCCAGCTTATTCAGACTGTCAAAATACTGGCCAAAAACAAACACGGCTACCGTGCCAACTCGGGATCTCCAAGTGCCTGTGCAAATAAGTGCTTGATGACTTTTCTTCAAAGAAAAAAACCATCAGCTCTGCACTCATTTTACTTCATGAAGGCCACAACACACAAGACATGCAAAACCTATAGCTTTGTCCCATTTCGGTCATTCCTTGTTAGTTCATCAAATGCCACACGTTCCCCTACAGTTTTGGTTTCGATGGGACTTCAAATCTACTGTCAAAGACTGGGAATGCAAATATTTTCTTTCTTCAAGCATCCCCCATTCTATGCCACACTCTTGACAGTCTATATTCACAGAGCCATAGTAGCAGATATTGACACAGAAAAAAAATATGGAACTTCATGTGTAAAAACATACCTAACCTTCATCCATTGGGACACTTAAATCAAAAAAACCAAACCAACAGAAACGCGAAATTTTAGCATTTCTTCAGGCAAATTGAGAGTGAGGTGGGAGTTTTTTTGTTTGTTTTCTGTACGGTTTGTTTTGTGTTACATTTCATGAATTCAGATGGGTTCAGATGAACTGACCCACATATAATAGGTGGAAGTAGTCGATAGGTCAAAAAGCTGAAGCCAATGCATCAGTACTTTAAAGTGCAGTACCACCGGTGGTTGCTACAAAAAAGGATCCATGTAGTTCTTTTATAAAGAAGGGTTTAAAAAGAAAAGAGGTAAGTCAGTAAAATGCTTCATGTTATTAGGATTTTTTGATCAAGAATTTTTAAAATAAAAGTATTACTCTTTTATCTAACGAAAACGTTTAATGTATTCATGCTCTAAAGGTGCGGCCACTTTTGGTATGCCTTAGGAACACCGGGTCTAGGATGAGCTTTGTAGTGCTCACTTTGAAACACTCAGTCCACTCATTATTTTATGTTTAGAAAGCCCCTTCTGCTATTATGATAACATTCTGACTTTTGAAAGGCTAACCTAGTTCAGCTGCAATGTTTCCCACTATCACAGCTCTATTTATTAAGTAATTTGCTGCCAGCGACTCGCAGCACAAGCTTATCTACACCAGGTATACAGTGTTTCATTAAGTTAACAACCATTCAATGACACGATAAATCCATCCGAGTACGCTTCAGTGAACAAGCCAGTTAACGGGGTCAATGCTGCAAAGTTCCTTTCACATTTGATTGCGGATCAAGTATGGGTGATATTGTAGAAACATCCATGCTGCTCACACCAGGTTCAGGTTATATGGTGGGACACTAAAGATAAATAGAAAACCGTGAGAGCCACTTCCCACTGACCAGTGTGAAAAATGTAGTCTTTAGAAAAACAGTTCAACGTGGGTTTGGCATTACATCAGTCTTTTCTCTGTCTTTCTCAAACTAACACCACTAGCATCACATAAATAAAATCAACAGACAGGAAAGGACTGTCTTCTATTTTCAGAGGGCAACAAATAACACAAAATTGATGCATAAAAAGTTGGCTTTATCTCATGTATAGAGCTCATCAGTCGTAACTGTCTAGAGAGGGATTTCTGGACCTCTACAATACACAGTATACTGGACACATATGTATGAAGGGATGGTTCGTGATCTTAAGAGATGTGAATTACCACAGAAGCATTGAAAGAAGCGCTGAGACACTGAGACATAAAGCTGATCTTCATGAAAATTCATCTTTTTGGACTAAATCCGTGCACTTCCTCATTGCATATAAGATAATTTCCTTTCATCAATCTGTGCCACGGAATTATAGTAAATAAACAGTAAGCAGTGATGAACTCCCAGCTGGGTTTGTACAGACAGAGGAAGAGGTTGTATTTGCATCCCAGAATCCATATTTGAATATGCTTGCCAATGCCTCTGCTATACATCTGTATGTCTGCACGTATTTATGTATGTGCTCTGAGGCTCCCACTACTCTACCTGGGGCAAGTTTCATCTTCACTCAGCTCCATTACCCACAGCAAATGGAATACATTTGTGTCAGACTGCTGCATGATGAGAAGGGGCCAGATAAATGTGTTTAATTAAAAAGTGTCATATCTACACTTAGAGACGGGACAGTCAGAGGGGCATGAATAATCAATAACAACACACATACACACATATTAGGAAACAGCACGAAGACACGAAAACATTAATGGCGCCAACATTCTGCTATGAGACGTACATGCAAACAGACAAGATCTAATCAAGACTGTAAGGCTCGTGTTTTTGGTGCCGTAGGGTTGTTCAGATAGACACCTGATCTCTCTGTAAATGACAATGCTCAAAGTGATTGCCAATCAAGATGCTATTTACTTGTTTTCTCGTTACTGTATCAAATTATTATCATTAGTAATAATGTAAAACTAATTTAATTTGCAAGCCATCATTTGCAACTCCAACACACATGGGAACCCATATGCATACACAATACAAAAGCATGTCAATACATATCCACACACAAACATGGACACATGTGCAAACTTTGAAATTAATATGCAGATGGGAAGTGGCTAAATTTATTGATTGGAAAGAAAACAGTATTTCTCTCAATTGTCTTCTCATTTCCTGAAGGTGGTAGGTTCTGTATTTGTGCTGTGTTTGTGTCAGGGAAACAATTTAATGTAAGGAGTTGCTATCACCTCGAGTAATTTTATCTTCACTCTTCTCTCCTATATTTTCCCTCCTCACAGATGTGGAGTCAGAGTGGAGGAGAGACAGATGCAGGGCACGCAATGTCAAATGACTTGATGACGACTTATGTTATTAGGAGTGCAATCAAGTGTTAATCTGTAAAAACAAAAAATCGTGAACAGATGTGGGCCCCAACCAAACTGCGTGCATGCATTTGTTTCATGGACAGCTCTGTGTTCATGCTTCCAACGGGGTACTTTTAGCACTTTATAAATTTAAGAGGGCAAAGAATATTCATTCCACCTCTATCAAATTCAGGCTTGCTCCGAGTGAGTGGCAGCAGAATGCAATCAAATATAGATCAAGTTGGTCAAAAGATACTGCTGAGTAAGAGCTGCTGCATATAGGCTTTCTAGGAAAATAGAAAACTTTAATGTGGTCATCAAAGCTGAACAATGACTAAACGGTGGACACATCTGACTTGCAGATTGCTATGCGCACTGCTTTGAGTTGGCCTGATCTCTACCGATGAGTCATGAGAGCTTAGGCATTGTGCGACTGCTGAAAAAAATTATGCAACAGTTTCAACCGGATGCATGTGTTTGCATGCACATCCACAATGAGCGCGCGCGTGTGTGTGTTATATAAAGGGAGGGAGTCAGAGACAGAGAGGCACCCAAACAAGCAGAGGACATAGGGACTTAGAGGTGAGGGATGAACTAAGCCTGTGCTGTGCTGTGTGCGCATGTGTGTTGCTGTATTGCGTGTGTAAAGTGTGTGTAACTTCAGTTTCAGCTGATTTGGAGGCTTAATCTGGACAGAATCAATCTGAGCTGGGGACAGCTGTCACAGAGCATATATCCAGGCGTGCACAGAGTGTCATGTGCAAATGCAGAGGAAATATTTGCCCAAGACATCCACTTTACAAGCAAGATAACCACTTAGACCACTCAGTTTGAGCAAATTTGTGGAACCATTTCTAGAGTATTATGGATGTCTGTCACAAGTGTGTGCAAGACTTTGAGCCAGCTCTGTGACATCAAAACATGGACTCATCATTACTTCCCTATCGAGTGCCTGCTTGTGTTCTATATATGTTTTAATAGGTGAGCTATACCTACTGATCAAAACTATGTTATTTTACTCCATCACTAGACAATAAGACTTCATTATCTTGGGAAAACAAAAAGAGAATAAAAATAACAATGCACTTGTATCATATTGGGTTGTGCTTACATATTAAAAAAGCAGGAACTCCAGCAACACTTGAAGAAAGAAGAACAACTTTAATAATTGACCAACGCGTTTCGGCTTGTGGCCTTGATGAAGGCCACAAGCCGAAACGCGTTGTGCCAGGATTTTTAGCTGTGGTTTGTGCTTACATATTCAAATCTTTTTGAAGTGAATTTAATGGAAGAGTGAAATGAATTGCTTTAGAGGACTACAGTGCAGCAGTGAGGTGTTCCTGTTAATCCATGGTGTCACTGAGTTTATGAACCCAGTGCTTAAAAGTCATCATAAAGTGTGTTGCCTTTTATTGATAAATATGACCCTGCACAATGTCCACCACTCCTTAGGGTTAAAGAAAATCACTCCCACAATAAAAAAGACCTCGGTCCTTTTCCGAGTGTAGTCCCACTTTGAAAGTGACTCTTCCTGCAAGCAAATTCATTAATGTCATGGGATTGATGTGCCTGGAGCGATTGTGACTATTAGATCATAAACCCAGTGTGAAATATTAGAAGACGGGAGCAGTAATGTGTGGCCATGGCCCTGGCCACGCTCATCGCCAGATACCACAGTCGGTGATAGACACTGAAAGTGTCTCCTGAAGAGATCAGCACAGCACGATTATGGGCACTTTGACAACGCTGCACCTAGCTGAGAGCCTGATGGCTCCACTCACTCCACTTAGTCTCTCTGACTTCTCCCCGTTTTCCTCTTCCATAGCAGCATTTCCACCTCCACTATGACCTTTTAATTACTCCCTTGGGACATCTGATATCTAATATCATTCAGTACATACAGACATTACATTTGTGATTCTACTTACCCACAGCTGGTTTCCAACAAACTATCGCCAACCTGAAGGGAAGCCATGCCAAAGTCTGCTATCCTGATGTTGTTCTTTTCATCTAGCAAGAGGTTCTCTGGCTTTAGATCCCTGTGACTGAAAGAAAATGAGATAGAAACATGCAGCAGTTAATGAAACGTGAAAAAGCTCATCATATTTAATAAAAGCAAGTGATACTGAGGAGAAACAAAAGGGGTCCTGAACGGTATATCAAACACCTGTGCACCACACTTGGATCCATGCATGAACAAGACATAACAGTAACCAGCTATTGCTGCTACCATCGTGCTCTTGGCAACACCTCTCTCCTTTGATCTGTCCAAGCAAAAACTAAGGGCTCCCACCTTGTAACTGCACTGGTAAAAGGTGTGACTACCCCCTGCTGTGTCCTTTTCTCCTTCTGTTTCCTTCTCTCTTTGTCCCTCAGCTCCTTCCTCTCATCTCCCAGACAGCCACCAGCAAACTGGCTGAGCAAAGGGCGTCAAGGGGAGGCAACCGCAGAGGTGGTGTTCATTAGCTGCCATTCAGTACCACTAAACACAGCAAGGGGGATAATATCCAGCAGACATAATCTCCCTACTTAAAAGGAACCGTTGAGAGAAATAACTTTCTGATGCTGACTCTGAGGTTAAGATTTCAATTTTGATGAGTGGCTCTTCAAAGAGGAGTGGCGTTAGCATTTTATTGGATGTTTAACATCTCTTCCCCGGTTGAGGGTTCTATTACATCATACTGTACAGTTCTTGTGATGTCTGCCAATGCTGAAGAGGGTAGCACAGACATGTATATGTATGTGTATAAGCTGACACCTACTTGGCTATCTTTTCTACAATCTTTATGTACTTCCTTAGTTTCCATTTTGCTTTAATAGGAGGTCTTGGGTATTGGAGAGCCCCAGAGTTATCTGGACTTTTATCTTCCTGCTAGTCTAATGATAGAAAGGGGAGATAGAACAATAGCTGGATGTGGCTGCCTTTGAAGAGTGCCTCATCACAATGGACATTTAACCTTAGATGACATCAGTTGCTGTAAAACTTGTTTCCTGTCCTGAGGGATTAACTGTCAGCTGGCTTGTTATCATCATCCTGGCAGTCTCTGTGATCTCAGCTATAATTGAAATAAAACATAGATAGCATCTAAAACAGTTCTCCCCAGGCTAAATCTTTCATCAATTCACACAACCATCATTTGACTGTGATGCAAGTAGCCTGAGAGTTTTAACTAGCACTGTCATGGGGAAGGAACAAACATTTACGAAACTGCTCCAGGGGCACCAATATGAGAGTGTCTGAACAGTGCATCTCCGAGGTGCATGCATGTGTATCTGTCCCAACAGGTCAGAGCATTATTGTAAAGTGTTCAGAGTGGCTGTTGATTATATAATGATCAGATTGATATTTATGAATGTGTTAAAAGATTCATTAATATTGAAATAATGGATAAGGTCTCCTAACTAAAAGACCACGATGAAACACTGTAAATTTTAAGGGAGATTAATGTCGTATTAGTCGTTTTTGTATTATTATTTTTGAGTGGAACAAAAAAAGGAGAAGCCTAAAAAATTTGTGCACCAAAGATTTCAGCTCTCAGATTATTAATTAATTATCTTATACATTTTTTAAAAGCAAGGTATCAGATCTCAGACCTTAAGTAGCCTGTGGGTGCTAAGGCTGAGTTTACAAAAACTCATCGCATATTTCCCAAAAATCATCCATCAAGGGTTCCTTTACCCACCTACCAGCTCACAAAGCAAGAGAATGGTAGAGCCAATAGCCAAGAGCAAAAGGAATACCAGTTCTGAAACCTAACATCACACAATCATGAAAACACTAAAGATGAAAAGAGAATGACTTCTAAGACAGCATGGTGATCCTAAATACACCCCAAAATCCACAGCCTCTAGAGGTGCAAGCTCAAGTTTCAGCTACAGCCCACACATTCCCTAAAATCACTGAAAATCTTTGGATAGACATTAAAAAGACCAGTGCATGCAAAACAACCCAGGAACCTCAAAGAGCCACACCTACACACCTAACAAATAAAAACTGATAGCATGTGAAGCGGCTCCAAAAAAGTCTTTATAAGCTGTGATACTTTCCAAAAGGTGCAAGCACAGACTATGCAGGGTGCTTTAATTTTTGCTTCAGGCCCTTAACTTTTTTGTTATTTTGATATAATAAATTAAAAAAAAAGACTAATCTTGCTTAAGAAATTATGTTTATTCTTAAATCTTTTATGACCGTTAAATCACTCAGCACTGTAACACAAATTCTGACCAAAGCAATTATTCCCTCCCTGAACTGTCTTCATCGGATGAAACAACAAAAATTAAGTTTGTCTCTTAAAGAGCACTAAACACGGCATAAAGAAAGTGTGTTGTCACAGGCCCATCTCAGCACATTTAAGCAGTGAACGCACCAGAGGAACAAAGTGCATCTAAATGCTTTATTGGTTGTCAAGACCCTGGTATCTATAATGGGACATTAAACTGCCTCTCTGTCACATTAGACTGCACTTTGCTACTGTAATCCTGCTCACACAGCACACCTCACAGTAGGGATATTGTGTATGTCAAGCAAGGGTGGAGGCTGTTAAACAAATTCAACAATTGCAATGGAATTGAGTAGTTTTTCTTAAAAAAAAAATAGGAGTTGCATACCATTGGCTTGCTTGAGGAATCAAAGACAGAAAGAAAGAATACACTAGACGCCATGGATGCATATAGTTTTTGCAAAGGTCTATGAGAACTGTATAAATGCTGCTATGCTTGCTTTAAATGGATCATTTGAAAAGAACAGAATAGAAAAATAAAAATGCCAAAGGGGGGTGCATAATTTAAAGTTTAGTACTGTCATCCATCATTTCCATGCAGTCTTGCCTTTGTCTGTAACACAGGCCTGTCAGTTCACTATGCACTATGCTCTGATGACGATTCCTTGTAATTTAAAGGGGATATGTGTTTGTCTACAGATTCTACGTGTTATCTGAGCGAGGTTTTTACCCCAAGGGGCTGTTGGACATGATTCTTGTAACCGAACAGTGTACGCCTAATTGCCTGTGATCATTTGCACATATTTTGCTGATATGTTGTGTTTTACAAGAGGTTGTAATGGCTCTGTCCTCTTGGGGCTCACATCACTATAATTTCTCAGACACGTTTATGGTGATGAGCAGTTTTATGACTAGTTTGGAGCTCAATGAAAATATACTTTTCTCATGCTGACACATTTGACATATACCATGTTTTAATGTCGCTTTTCATTAGGCCTGCTCACACCAAGAAATGTGGCTCTAATTGGAGCCACAAGAACACTTACAACTAACACTAATGGATCAAATGCATCTTTTTGACCTATTAACATGCCAGGAAAATGACTCACCTGTTTTTGAATTTTCATGAGGTACTACAGTTATCCTGGTGCAATACAATACACAGAGTGGGGTTTTAAACCACTGTTGAGAATCAAAATGCACCCATTCAGCCTTCGGCGCACCCTTGTGTCGTTCTCCTCTTTCTACCTTTCTGTTTTCCTCTCAAACTTTTTTAGGTTTCTGGTGACCTAATTAGAGAGAGACCAAGCACATTCACTTAGAGAAAGCTTTAGGCTAATATTGTATGGAATTAGAAAAAGAGGACAACTCTGACTGCTGACTTGAATGTGCTAAGCAAAATCCTTCATTAGCCAGTGGAGTTAATTATGTATTCAGAGCAATGAGGGATGAGAAAGATAAAAATGCATTTTTAAATTTTTTTCAGTAATGTAGCTGCATTGCAGCTTAAACAAGTGAAAAAATAGTTACGTTTGCATCAGCTACACACTGCTTAATAGCACAGGAAATCATTTAGAGCCTTCATCAAAGTCAAAGTATTTAAATATTTTAAAATTTATTTGATAAAGATAAAAAAAAATGATGATGCTTTTATAGCGAAATGCGCTATCTGTCCAGACTGAGTGAATGATAGTAGACAGGGGGAAATTAATTATTTGATCCCCTGCTGAATTTGTGATATTGAGCACCTACAAATAAATGAACAGTCTCTAATCTTTATGTTACTTATATCCAGCCAGAACACTGAAGCTAGGTTGTGGATGGGTCTTTCAGCATGGCAATGACCCAAAACATACCGCCGAGCAATGTTCCCTCTAAGCTGCGTGCGTGCGCAATTGCGCACTGCTGGCACGGTCTCTGCGCACATAAAATCTGCGTTGCGCACAAAAAAAAAAAATCTAACCTGAATTGAAATTAAAATTAAAACTTTAACAATTCTGTTTTGCAGTGTTAGTCAGTGACTGGCTGCTCCCGTATGGGATTAGAACGATGCCACCTTATCCCATAGTCCAGCCAATAATGCGATTCACATTCGTATATGCGCAGCTAATCAACGTCGTTGACAGGCTATGACAGCATCCTTATGTGCTGACACCGGTGTTTTAGCTAGCAAAGCGGCGTGGCTGATGTGGAGTGAAGCCACGTTAATGACAACGTGTACAACCATTGGAGATGTGAGCAGGACAGACGGAACAATTGACGGAAAAAGTGTGGACTTTATACCAGTTTTTAAATTGTGTTGACAGGCCACGTAAAACCAGAGTCATGATAAAAATATCTGCAATGTTTGGTTTTCTTCCTGAATACTATTGTTTATATTTACTGCGGGAAGAAACGGTAAAAACGGCGTTTTAGGAAGGAAAACGCTCGAAAGCACTCTCCGCCTGTGAGCAAAAACAAAACCCAAAAGACCCCCCACCCTTTCCTATTGGTCGAAAAATGTACCATGTCGACCAATCAAAAAATGATATGGCAACATGGCATTTAATTGTTTAGGAAAGGGGGAAGTTTTAGGAGTGACGGCGGTGTTTTAAGATGTGAGAGATTTGCGAAGTTTAGTGCAAATCTTGTGTAGTTAGTGTGTAGTGTAGTCAATAGTTTTGTTGTGTGTGTCAGAACAATGAAGCGACTGCTGAATGTTACAGGTGTTACAGGAGTGATACATCTCCTGTTGTCAGGCCTGCAGGTATCAGGCTGTTGTTCTCCTTTATCTCATAGTGGACAGAAATTCTTTTTTGGAGTGGCACAAATAATTTGTGTGGCATCAAATTTGATGCAGAACAGCTGATTGTTCTGTAAATAGTTTGAAATGTTTGTTTAAAAAACACCTTGGCTGCATTTTTAGGTAAACAGCTGCAAAGAACTTTGCTGTTTGCATAACTCAGTTACTTTTTTGACCAATGTTGGGCAATTAATTATATAGTTACTTCTAACTATATAATTAATTGCCCAACATTGGTCATTATATACTGTATTTTGCAGACAGAGTTACATGACTCTCTCCCAGACCACAGACTCATACTCATAATACAAGTCAGAGCTTTATAAAAAAAAAAAGAAGGTTGTGTTTTCAAAATTGGAGTTCAAGTTATTTTTACTTCCAATAGTGTTAACATACTACACAGGTCATGAACAAGATTTTTTTTTAAATTTTCATTGTAAGTGGGCTAAAGCAGTTAATTAAAAGGAGTCTAACATAAATGTAAATGCTGTAATTTGATTATTTTAATAAACCATGCAACCTGGGTGGATTCGATGCTGGTGTGACCACAGTGCACACGTCTAATGTTGCTCACAGTGGTCCAAGGGACCGCTCAGGGAGTTTGTATGTTCGCTCAGACACATGAAAAATTAGAGGGAACATTGCCGCCGAGCCAACACAAAAGTAGCTAAAGAAGAAGCACGTTAAGGAGTGACCTAGCCAGTCTCCAGACCTCAGTCCTACAGAAACTCTGTTGAGGGAGCTGAACTTTTAAGTTGCTAAGTATGCACAGCCAAGAAACCTAAAGGATTTAGAGAGTTTCTGTAAAGAGGAGTGGGTAAAAATCTGGCGAACAAGAAACGTCTAACGAACTAAGGCATGTTACGATTGGGGATCAAATGCTTATTTCACTCAAGGTAAATCAATTTACATGTGTTTTTCTGGATTTTTGGTTGACGTTCTCTCTCTCCATTAAAATTAAACTACAGGGTGGGCCATTAATATGGATACACCGTAATAAAATGGGAATGGTTGGTGATATTAAAGTCCTGTTTGTGGCACATTAGTATATGTGAGGGGGCAAACTCCTCAAGATGGGTGGTGACCATGGTGGCCATTTAGAAGTCGGCCATCTTGGATACAACTTTTGTTTTTTCAATAGGAAGAGGGCCATGTGACACATCAAACTTATTGGTAATGTCACAAGAAAAACAATGGTGTGCTTGGTTTCAACGTAACTTTATTCTTTCATGAGTTATTTACAAGTTTCTCTTTGTTCACAGCCACTGACATGTCGAAGAGGTTAACACGTGAGGAGCGGATCGAAATTGTGTTGATATCTGGTGAACGCAGTAACCGGGTCATTGCAGCAGATTTCAATGCAAGACACCCTACGAGACCACCTATCTCCCATGCTACAGTTAGCAAACTGCTTGCTAAGTTTCGTGAAACTGGTTCAGTGTTGGATTTGCCAAAATGTGGACGCAAGAAAACTGTTACTAATGAAGAAACATCAGTGGCTGTCCTAGCTTCATTCAGCAAGAGCCCACAGCGTAGCACTCGCCGCATGTCACTGGAGAGTAGCATTAGTCGAACATCCCTTCGGCAGATATTAGCTACTCACAAATGGCACCCTTACAAACTCCAGCTACTGCAGCATCTCAACGAGGATGACCCAGATCGACGCACAGAATTTGCAGAATGGGCAAAACAAAAATTGGAACAGGACCCTCAGTTCACGCAGAAGATTTTGTTCAGTGATGAGGCAAACTTTTATGTGAATGGTGAAGTTAACAAACAAAACCACCGCTATTGGTCTGACACTAACCCACACTGGATGGATCCTCTCCAAGACTGTTGGAACAACAAAAGTGATGGTTTGGTGTGGTATATGGGGTACAACGATAGTGGGTCCATTCTTCATCAATGGAAACCTCAAGGCCACTGGATATTTGAAATTGCTACATGATGATGTGTTTCCCTATTTATGCACTGAAGCTGGCACGTTCCCTGAGTTTTTCCAGCAAGATGGTGCACCACCACATTATGGGTGCCAGGTCCGAGCATTCCTAGATGAACAGTTTCCTGGAAAGTGGATTGGTCGTCGTGGCCAGTTGAATGGCCCCCAAGGTCTCCCGATCTGACCCCCTTAGACTTTTATCTTTGGGGTCATCTGAAGGCAGTTGTCTATGGTGTGAAGATACGAGATGTGCAGAGCCTGAAACTACGGATACTGGATGCCTGTGCTGGCATTTCTCCTGCGGTGTTGCTATCAGTGTGTGAAGAGTGGGAGAAAAGGGTTGCATTGACAATCCAACACAATGGGCAGCACATTGAACACATTTTATAAGTGGTCAGAAACTTGTAAATAACTCATGAAAGAATAAAGTTACGTTGAAACCAAGCACGCCATTGTTTTTCTTGTGACATTACCAATAAGTTTGATGTGTCACATGGCCATTTGACACATTTGCTAACTGTAGCATGGGAGATAGGTGGTCTCGTAGGGTGTCTTGCATTGAAATCTGCTGCAATGACTCGGTTACTGCATTCACCAGATATCAACACAATTTCGATCCGCTCCTCACGTGTTAACCTCTTCGACATGTCAATGGCTGTGAACAAAGAGAAACTTGTAAATAACTCATGAAAGAATAAAGTTACGTTGAAACCAAGCACACCATTGTTTTTCTTGTGACATTACCAATAAGTTTGATGTGTCACATGGCCCTCTTCCTATTGAAAAAACAAAAGTTGTATCCAAGATGGCCGACTTCTAAATGGCCACCATGGTCACCACCCATCTTGAGGAGTTTGCCCCCTCACATATACTAATGTGCCACAAACAGGACTTTAATATCACCAACCATTCCCATTTTATTACGGTGTATCCATATTAATGGCCCACCCTGTACAATATAAATGAGAGCGTGGTCATTTCTTTGTAAGTGAGCAAACTTCCAAATTCTGCAGGGGATCAAATAGTTATTTCCCCCCCACTGCATATATATTACAGTGTTGTCCACATTTCTCAGCTGAACACAATGCATTTCATATGATTTGAATACTGTTTGAAAAATTTTTTTTTTGTCATGAACCATTTTTACATGCTTTCAAAACTCTGTCAATCAGGACAGAAATACAAGGACTGAAGAAATGTTGACATAATTTTAAAGTAAAAGTCCACATGATACATACATTTAAGTGCCAGATTTGAAGCCCACACATTGCTTTAAGACTCATTTGATCTTCTATTTGAGTGACATTAAAAAGTTCACTTGGGCAGCTGCCAAAATCTTTACACAGATGCCGTACACATTTAAGTAATTACCTGCCACAAGACTTGCATTTAAACTGGATCAGTATCAAGAAGCAAGACCTGCCTGTGAATGTCTCCCAGTGCACCCCTTGTGTCATCTCCTCCAGTTCTATTTAGTCCTATGGGGGTTTGAGCAACAAAGGGGCATTAATGCATTGTTGCATATAATCTAGTTACTAAAAGTGGGATTACAATGACAGCCAGAACAGCAATAAACAAACTGTTTGCTTGTTGTGCCAAATCTGTGTGTGCAACTCAGCGTTTGCTCTTAATCCAGAGGAGTTTGACTAGGGATGATAGGATGAGCAACGGACCTTCAAGGCAGAATAAACAGACAAGCTGCCAGAAAAGCAGTGAAGTGAAAGAGTGGCATAGATATTTAAAAACCTAGAGGAACACCAGCCATCTAATCCATGGTGCCATGCAAGTGTAAAATTCCTTTAAAGTGTTTATCCATGCCTTGTACGAAATTCGACTGCTCGGGAGGCTTCAACATCATCTCTTATCTGGTCATCTAACAGCATGTCATGTCTTTAAACTGTTGTTTTTGTTTTCCTGCACTTGATCTTATTTTGTTTTCCTATTTCACAGCCTAATTTATTTTACCTTTCTTTGAACAATCATCCCCTCACAACCACTAGCCCATTCCCCCTAAATCAAGGACCATAAACCAACCCACTACTTTCATTTTCCTTCTTCCTGCTTGATTTTCCATAACCATTTCACCCATCCCATTTCCATTTTTCCATTCCACCTCCTCTCAACATCAATTTCTCTCCTCTCACAAAGTTACACTTCAACAGTAAGTGGCACTGCAGGAGAAGAAAATATCAGACAAATACAAAGACAAGAAGAGAAAGAGAAAAAAAAGGTCTGTGTTTGTAGGAGCCATCAGCTGTAATGATAGGCTATATGGCACAGGCTTTCTACAGGCAGGTAAGCAGGCAGCCAGACTATCATCATGGACAGCTCTCCAACAAATATCGGCAAAGCCACAAACAGCAAAGAAATGGAGATATTGATGGCCCTACTTGTTGAACATAATTAATCAATTAACATAAGTAAAAGACAGGTAGTCAGGCTTCGAATGGTGTAAAATCATGCATGAGCCATGCACTTTTGTGCACTGATGAGAGCTTATCGAGGTATGTGATCATTTCTGTCTTTGTTTGTTTTCACACTGAGTCCGCAAAAACTACCAAGACATATTTCACGAAACTTGGTGAAGCAGTGGAACACTGTTAAAGGAATCAGTCTTCTGTATTGTGGAACAGATGCATTTGTTTTACTGCAAAAGGGCATTGGGCATGGATGCTCTTTCAGAATGACCTATACTTTACAAATGAATTGGAGCAATAATTAACAGTCCATATATCTACCACTATTTTTCCACTATGTCACTATGTTATCAGCGGGGCTTGAGATATGTGCTCCAAATACATCTCCATTCATGCATGTGGTTGGCTCTCCCTCCGGAAGGGAGATATACAGCAGCTAATGACAAAGTGTGGGAGAGACAAAGTGAGGGAAAAAAGGTGGATGTGGATGATATGCGTGATTATGCTACTGCGTGGGTTTAACGTGACTTCTGGACCAAGCATTTGTTTGTCATGTAGGTGGCAGCAATAATGTGCACATCATATTATCAGGAATAGGAAAAGGAAAGACTGCGTTAATATGTGTGAGCACATAAACGGAAGCTTCCTTGGTGAAAGGGTTAGAGTTCCCACAAGTGGAAAGACTACTTTGGTTAGGGTGTGTTACGGGTTCGAAATTGAGCTATGACTATTACAGGTGAAATAGTCTCTCATCTGTAGACAGCTTTGAATGTGTCCATGCAGATAAAGGGGGAGCCTGACAATGCATGTACGACAAGTGAAAAATCACTAGGTGTGTCACAAGTGGAAGAGAAAAAATAAGATCTTCACATCCATTACACTCTCCATACTAAAGAAAAGTGAGACAATATTAATCCTGATGCGAACCAGTGTGTTCAAGGAACAAAAACCAAGGACTTTTATTTTTGTCTCTAACTTTTGCAAGTTCTCAGGAGATTCATTCAAAGCCTTCACAAATGTGTTCAAGAAAAGGAAAGAAAAAAAGACATTTTTCATGTCTTTGATTCATTGTGGTTGTTTGATTAATTCTTTTTATGGAGAAGGACATTACCCATACTAGAGAAAAAGGCCAGGTTAAGTCCTGGGTATTTTTGAAAAACAAAAAATGCAATATCCATCATTCAATTTGATTAATTAAATTTTATTTGTACAGTGCCAAATCACAATAACAGTCGCCTCAAGGCGCTTTATATTGTAAGGTAGACCCTACAATAATACCTACAGAAAAAAATCCAACAATCATGACCCCCTATGAGCAAGCACTTTGGCAAAAGTGGGAAGGAATAACTCCCTCTTAAGAGGAAGAAACCTCCAGGCAGAACCAGGCTCAGGGAGGGGGAGGGCAGCTGCGGATATAAGAATAGAGACATTGTGAACTGGGTTCATCATAGAAAGCTAAACTGTAATTTAAAAAAGTGCATCCAATTATGACACTACAATTAAATGCATTAATATGTGTTTATATAAAAACCATAGAAAAAACAAATAGCATATACTGTGTGTTTTGTTGAAGACTGACAAAATCATGTTACTCTGACTCGTAAGTTAAATGAAGTACATTTCTGAAAATTTTATGACATCTTTGAAACATTGTTACACTGTTGCTGTGACCTTGAGCAACAAACTGCAACTCTAGAAGTGCTGCTCTCTAGTTGACCTCTGATGTCCCTACAGGAGGAAGTGAAAGACAAATTTTTACAAAGATCAGTAAAATGTCATATTATCATAGGCGCGCTGTGCTCTGATCTGTGCTCTAACCAGTCTGCCAGTCAGTCCGTCTCTGTATGAGTCACAGGTTTGCACATCTCACATCGGAAGACTTCAAATAACAAATACAAGGCATGTCTTAATGAGAAGGAAAGGGGGGATAGGAAGCTAGTTTGACACTAGATCTATATTTATGCTTTTCTCTCACTGCTGCAGCATCCATTATGCATTTCTTCCAATGAAGATTATTTTCGCACATCAGTTTTTACCCCAGCTGTACCTATCTTTGCCTCATCTCCCTTGGCAGCTATCCCCGTGTGCTTCACTTTGTCCCCTTCTCTCCCTAAAAAAAGACTACTCTGAATCAGAGAGCAATCTGAATCAGGGAGAGAAAACACTGAGTCATAAAAACCCCCGTTTTCCCCTACATTATTTCATTTATTTCAAGCCTTACATCCATCAAGCTGAAGAGATCTTATTTGGGGATAAGACGTGGGTGGAAAACGGAAGCATGAGGAAATGTGAAGAAGTAAAAATGGGAGAAAAGAAAGGTTGAGGAGCATGTGTTTACCCCCACTCTGCACGGTGAGTCACAGAGAAAAAAGGGGCACTTCTAATGGCCTGCGTAGGTCTCCTGTGCAGACAAGTCAAAATGGAAGGAATGATTGCAGAAACGCTTTTTTATTGAGGGGATGCTGGGATCTCTTTAGTGAGAATGGAAGGGAGGTGAGAAGGGCTGCGTCTGCCTGTCTGTTTGGCCCTAATTGAGGTTGGGAGGAGGGCGAGTCGGTGTAGCAACACTCCCAAATAATCCTCCTCATGACAGATTTACAAGGCATCATTTTCTGAGAGTGTTAGTGAGGGGATTTGAGGAGCTAAGACAGTGAGACAGCAACAAAGTAAAACAGGGAAGGAGAGGTAAAACTGCCCAAAGGAGCTCTGATAATCTATCTATGTGCATGCACTTAATGTCAGCTCCAGATGCTTCCTCCTAATTGATCTAATCTGTTCTCACAGCCATTATCAGAAATGTATTTACATGGAATGATAAAAGACTTCTAATTTTTATTCCTTCCTAAGGTGGAACAGTTTTGTTCTATTTTTGCTTGTGCAACAATTATATTGTGGGGGGGGAGGGTTCACCCCTCCAAGTGTTCCAGTTTAAATGCATCAGCATCATTTGATGGTTCAGACAATAAAATAAAGGTGACTGCATCATCTAAAGATAATTCAAGTGTAAAGTTAGCCTGAAGGAAGCAGCAGCTTGTGCACAACAGCTCTCATTTAAAAAACAACAACAAATAAGTAAATAACAACAGCCATACTGGAAGAGGGTCGTTTATAAACTATGCAGTAAAATACAAATTATATCTAATCATAAGAATTGCACTGTATAATTCCATAACAAATTACCTTAATTTTTCCTCTTAATTAACTGTGCAACATTATACTAATCTACATTGGAGCCATTCACAACTACGCTCCAGGTTAAAAGGAGTATTGAATGCTGTTTTTCACTGGCTTAGAGTCGTCTCTTTCATCAGTATAATACTCTACTGTGCACGGAGAAACAGAAAAGCCTCTGCGTCTCTTTGTAGCACTTTCAGCCACATAGCCTTGGCACAAAAGTTATGATGGGCATACATTATCATCATGAGTTGACTGGCTATAACTGGAAACAGTTATAGTGCCAATGAAAAATGCAATGGCCATGGCCTGGCCATGGCTGCGCTAGGGTTTTATGATGATCTCCTAGTTTAAATCTCAAGCCCCTGCCAGTGATGACTATCACAGTGTGATCAGCAAGGAAACAAAATCATAATGTGCTGGATAATGAGCACATTTTGATTGTTACTTCTGCAAGTAAACATGGACCCTGATCTAGTCTTTGCCCTACGTTTTGTACAGCACCTTAGCTACGCTCGACTGTTTATTCAAACATTAATTTTGCTGAAGTGAAATCTGACTCGCCATGTTGACTCAGTTGACACACACAACAAAAGCAGAGTGAATAGTCTTGGTTACAAAGAACTTTTATATGCTTACTTTGGCAAATATGCAGGTAGATAAATATGCAGGAATTTTTAACTTGTGAAAACAATCAGCACATTTACTAAAACAAACATGACTCCAGTTCTATTATTTTTTAGTTCTGTTCTGTAGCAGCAGGTTTGTCTACTGTACTTCATGATTGGCCTCAGGTACACAGTGTATCAATAATTTAATAATATGAATGTGATGGTCTTTTGCCACAGGATTTTGAGTTTTGTTCTCATAACTTTTGAATTCTATTCACTTAAAGAGTGAATAGGGGGATTTGCTCCCTTGTATTTTTGTACTATTTTCCTTCCCGTTTGTCCTTTTGCATTGTGTTTTAGTCTGCTCTCTGAGTCGTGCATTCTGGTTTATGGTGTGGCTATTCTCTTTTTCTCCTTTTCCATTCTCTCTTTTTTTGGACTTTCTAGCTGACTGGTTAGACTTTCTATCTTCATCTTTATTCAGTGTGAAGTGTTCTTTTTCTGTATTTTTGTTTCAAACTTTGATTGAACATGTTCAAGTCTGAGTTCCTGCTTAGGTTTTCTGTGCTAGCATTTAACGTCCTGCATTTGGGTTCCCTCTCCAATTCTCCACGTCTCATCAAATTAACCCGTCATTAAGAATTTTTAACATTTTTCACTTGTGTGAATTTACTGTTATGCATGTTATGTTACTAGATTATGTAATTAAACTCATCCTGTTAATTTTTATTTTACATTAACAGACCCAGCTGTTATTTGTTTTACTAAATAATACACAAAGTATTTATAAATTTCAAGTAGCTGAATGTAGGACTATATTTTGTCTGTATGTTGAATCTTGCAATTTCCTTTTGCAGCTTCTGGCAAGTAGCTGGAGGTTTACAGTTTTTATTCCTCGACAAGGTAAAAATAAATGCATTTGATATTATTCAGCTCTATGGTCCTGGTGCTCTAACATGTAAGAAGAGGCTGATAAAACACAGAATAAAAGAATACACTCTGAAACACAGAAACAAACACACTGCCTTGTTTAGGAAAACAAATGTTCACTATGTATAATCTCCACATGACACACCCTATATACACACACACATAGAAAGTGAGAAACAAACACATACAAACAAATGAGGTTCCTAAATCAGTCTCCTGCTGACATGTTTGACTTCTGAGTTCTATATGATTGCCTCTAGCCTATGAGCTGGTAAACAGTTAAATTACCCCCCGAAGTCAAACAAAATGTGTCACGTTGGAGCATGTTATGGAAATTATGTTTAGAACAGGTTTATTGTCGTGCAAAAATAATCTTCTAAAAGACACAGAATATAAAATATAGATGGGTTCACTATGAAAACATTTCATATCAAGAAGAAAAGAAATGAGCGCACACACTACAGCAGGTACGGTCATCCAGTTCTGACGTCCCCATTCTTCCACAGGGTGTGCTTTTACTATTCCACAGTTTGCATATGTCTATGTTTGTCCTCCTTCCTTATAAGAGGATTTCTACTCTTTCCTTCACTCTGCCTAACCTTGCAGGTTTGCAGAAATAAATAGAGACACCTGAAAAGTAATCTGAGACCTTTGCACAGGCCTAATTTATCATGTTACTGAGAAAAAATGTCCCTTCTGCTTCTCACTGAATCATACTTTCAACTTTTCAAGTTATCACCACATCTTTTTCACTGATTTGTCATGGCTTATCTGCTTCACGATAAACAAACTCATATTTCCTTTTGATTTTGTTTGAAAAGAATGCATATAGATTCAGATATGTGCCTGAGATTCTCTTTGCCACATGTCAGCGATACTCACAAACACTTAGCAAAATAAGCAATATTAAGTTTTTTTCCCTGTTCTGTAATCTCCATAATGAATCATTGGTATGAAAACTAAACAGCACTCCAAAGATCTGAATAAACTGACTGAAATTTAGATTATAGATTCACTTTAGGAAAAGTCTGCATCTTTCCAGAAGTCATTACTGGGGAACTCATTATTTGTTCAATGTTGTATGACAACCAAATTGACTTTGTTACGCCTCCTGGGTATGATAGTTTTATAAATTTTTTTAAATGTAACTGATGTTTTTTATGGATCCCACATAATGAATGTGGTTTTAACTCCAAGTATCTCAAATATTACATCTAGTCTGTGGTTTTCACAAAGTTCTTGTATTACAGTCCTATTTGTATGTATGCAGAGGACAGCTAATCTTATTACAATTTTAAATTCAATATTTTTTCTTACATCTCAAATATTGAAGCATTTATTTTATCAAGGTATATTTGAGAATATGTGTTTCCTTCATTTATGTCAAAACTATATTTGTTTTCCCAATGTCAAAATCACAGATGAGCATCTAAATGAATAGTATCAATGAAAAAAAGTTTGGACTGTTTCATACAGTATCGTTTATTAGCTCCAGTTCCATAAGTGCAATCCAACCCTTTAGACCCTGCACAGTAGCAGCAGCTATGACAGGATGTTTTTCATGAGGATGTCACTTACCATATGGAATGACTGTGGCAAAAATCCAAGGCAGACATGATTTGTCTGAAAAATTTCCTGGCCTCTTTAGGTGTTAACCTGCCTTTCTTCACCAAGTAGTCGAACAGTTCACCACCAGACACGTGTTCTAGCACGAGGTACCTGAGAAACAGAGAGGAGACAGTGAAATTGGCCAAAGAAATAAGGACGAAATGAAGAGAGTACATGAGGAAAAACTCTCATACATGCACCGAGAAAGAAAAAAAAACTTGAAGAGGCAAGAACAAATACCTGCCCTCTCTACAAAGTCCCCTTACAAAGCCCTAAAGAAAAGAAAAACCTTGGACCTCTAAGGTTTCTGAGAAATGGAGCAAAGGCAGGAAGATAGTTCCCTCGAAACACATAGATTAAAGACCAACAACCTTTCAAATCTTTATCTTTGAAAAGCTATATCATGCTGATTAATCTTTTTTATAATTCTTTGGCGATCTATTGTCCATCTACTTAGCTTCATAACCAGTGATGGGAATAACGGCGTTACTAACAGCGTTACTTTTTTCCAGTAACGAGTAATCTAACTAATTACTATTCCTATCGTTACAACGCCGTTACAGTTACTAACAAGAAAATGCGGTCCGTTACTATTTTTCAACAAACAGACGGTTGAAGCTGTGTTACCGCATCTTATATCAGTTGCACGGAAGTAGCTGTCTATGTAAGTAATCTGGACGTTACAGCTGCGCGCTCCCGCGGACGGCAATCACGAACGATCACTGTCTAGCACAACACCTGGAGCTAAGGGGGCAAAACAATCGCATGAGTGCTGCTGTTTGACTGAGGAAGAATAAAGTAGTCGTGGTAAGCTAATCATATGACCACTTAAAGACAAAGCAACAAGGTGATATATACCAGTTTTAAATTGTGTTGATAGGCCACGTAAAACCAGAGTCGTGATAAACAAGATATACACGGAGTTTTTTCCTCAATAGTTTCATCACGTTAGCGCTAGCAAGCACTCTCTGCTTATGAGCAAAAAAAAAAAAAAAAACAGGGGAAGTTTTAGGAGTGACGGCGAGAGAGAGAGAGAGAGAGAAAGAGCAGAAAAAGAGAGAGCGCGAGTTTTGAGATGTGAGAGATTTGTGACGTTTAGCGTGTTTGGAGTGTGTAGTTAATGTGTTGTCTTGTGTACTTAGTGTGTAGTGTTGTGGATAGTTTTGTGTTGTGTGTCAGAACAATGAGGCGACTGCTGTCTCCAGGTAGAAACAGGAGTGATACACCTGCTGCTGTCAGACCTGCAGGTATCAGCTGTGATGTTCTCCTTTATAGTGGACAGAAATTATTTTTTTGGAGTGGCACAAATAATTTGTGTGGCATCTTATTGAATGCAGAACAGCTGATTGTTCTTTAAATAGTTTGAAATTGTTATTTTAAAAAAGGGTAAAAGGTAAATGGATGCAAATAACTTTGTTGTTTGCAAAACTTGTGCATAGGATTTTAAAATTGACAATTAATATTTGCATTTAAAGTTATGAAATATGATTCATTAAACATGTTTGTGGTTGTTACAGTAAAAATATAACTTTTTCTACTCTGATTTTATGTTTTTTGTCTGATTTTAGATCAACTGTGTTAATACAGTATATCAAAATGAAAACATGACTGTAAATTCAGACACGTGAGGTTGTGCTGAAAAGGATGATACCAAACAAGGCAAAGTAAATAGTTTTTAAAGGTAAAATGTGGAGGGAAAATCAAAAGTAGTTAAAAATGGCCAATTATACCCTGGACCCCAGAGGGTTAAACGTTTTTTTTAAAGTAACGCAATAGTTACTTTTCAAGTAATTAATTACTTTTAGAATATTGTAACTCAGTTACTAACTCAGTTACTTTTTTGAAGAAGTAACTAGTAACTATAATTGAATTACTTTTTCAAAGTAACTTGCCCAACACTGTGCATAACACACACACACACACACACACACACACACACACACACACACACACACACACACACACACACACACACACACACCCTCCTTGCCATCACTTCATCATTTCATGCGGCCCTTCGTCAGGTGGCCTTTGAGTCTGTGTGGCCAAGCATTCTGTCATCCTGACTGTGTGGCCATGCTCTGCAGCTCCAAGGGGAGAGGGAGGAGATGAATCTTCACTGACCCATGCCTGCAGCTGTGTCTGTGGATTGAAAGCAAGGAGTGCCCCGGCCGTGCTCCGATCTCAACTGCTCATATATCCTGTACTCAAACTCACTCCATCTTCACTAGGACAAAGTGAAATCCAGACTGATAGTAAAATATTCTGTCTCTCCCCTTCTGGATATTAGGGTGCACATGGATCTCTTTCATTTTATTAACATATGGCGTCTCAAACTGTAACTAGTGACAGCGCATGTGCTCATTAAACAGCCCTCAGTCCAAAGGCAGAACCTTTGTTGGAAAAGCCTCGGCAGCTTTGGCAAAAATAACAACCAGTCCAAACACAAGTGAGTGAACACAAATTACAAAAACACATACATTTTGCATGCAGAATAAGGAGGGCTACAAATATAATTTCCCTGTGAGGTAAAATGCTGGCCTTTAGGCAGGATGCTCCACTGAGTTTACCCTAAAAAAGATACATTTTTGTTACTGCTGTAATCACTCCGATTATTCTGTTTTAAATTTGTATTTGTGTCTGAAAAAATAGCTTTATTATGATGCAAGAATCTTTCAGATTTTATATTATATCTAAGCTAAAGTATTCAAGGTTTAGGAAAATTCTATTACTACTCTTAACTCTTATAGACATACAGTTGTAGTCAGAAGCTTTCATAAGCTGACCTTAGCCATGAATGCCATGGTAATATGGGTCATTTTGTTTTTAATGACTTGTTTAAACTGTTCTTCTTCCAGGGTGGAATGATTGTAGAGTATGTGTCGCAATAAATACATTTGTTTGCTCCCATTGGATTGACTACTGATTGATTACTGAGAACAAGGGAAAGTCCAAGAAACTCAGCGAAGACCAAAAAACTGTAGATTCACACAAACTGGGAAAGTCTCTTGGAGCTATTTGGATACAATTGTAGATTTCAAGATCAACAGTTCAAACAATTGTATGCAAGTACAAGTTATTCAGAAGTGTCACAACTGAATAACTTGTACTTGTCTGGAAGACCTAAACTGTCAACCTCAGATGAGAGGAAACTGGTTAAGATGTTCAGAAACAACCCAGGAACCCCCAAGGCTCAAGCTCACCATAGACTGTGAGCGTGCTAACCAAGATATAAGCCCCTGTCCCAAAATCCACACCTCCAGGCTCGACCAAAATTAGCAGCTGCCCACATGTACAAGCAAAATGTCGTCAGGAAAAAGATTTATTGTCAAATATGGCTGTGTAGGTTCTCAGTCACGCAAGTCATGTTAGTCTAAGGAGCTTGGAAAGAAAGCGACTCAACTTTTTCTTGAAGTTTCTTGAAGATGTTTTAGCTCTTATCCAAGAAGCTTCTTCAGTTCTAAAGTTCTAAATTTCTAGAACTACATAAAAGTTCTAAATCTAAATTTTATTGTCAAACAAAACAAAAGAACGAGCTGTTTGACCACAATTACAAGCTGTATGTTTAGAGGAGTAAACGTGGGGCCTTCAAACCTAACAAAACTATATTAGCTGTCAAGCATGGTAGTGGTAGGATCAGGTTATGGGGCTGTTTTGCTATGAGTGATACTAGTAGATTGCTCAAAATTGATAGAACAAGTATGGAAATTCTTTCAGCTTCACATCAAGAAAATACCTGTTCCTTGTCCTCTTTAATCTCTGCGATGCCATTGCTTACAACATTCCAAGACCTTCTATGACTCTGTGGTGGCATCTGTCATTTTTTACAGTGTGGTATGTTGGAGCAGCGGTTTATCGGCAGCTGAAAGGAAGAGGTTGGATAAACTCATCAGGAAAGCCAGCTCTGTTCTGGGATGCACCCTGGACCCAGTGCAGGTGGTGGGAGACAGAAGGACTCTGGCCAAAATAACATCTGTGATGGACAGAGTCTCCCACCCCATGCATGTAAATGTTGCTGAACTGCAGAGCTCCTTCAGTGACAGACTGCTGCATCCTAGATGCATGAAGGAGCGTTTCCGCAGGTCCTTCCTCCCTGCAGCTGTCAGACTGTACAATCAGAACTGCTCCCAACAAACATAGATGTTTACATCAGCACTGTAACTGCAATAAGTTAATTAACCGAGTTGCACTACAACCTGGTTTGCCTCTTATCTGTAGTTATTTTTATTTAATTTAATAACTGTACAATACTCTGTATATAGTAACCATTGTCCTTAATGTAAATATTTAAGAAAAATTGTGTAGGTTTCTGTTCTGTGTCCTGTGTACTGTTTGTTTGTATATGTGTCTTTTTGCTGCTGTTACAACCAAATTTCCCCTTGTGGGACAATTAAAGGATTATTCTATTCTATTCTATTCCCTACAATGCCTGCACTTCTGTGCTGGCACTACACTGGTTCAAAAATAGAGCATTCTCTGTCAGCTTTGGAAACAGTTCTTCTTCCACAGCTACACTTTATTGTGGGGTACCTCAGGGTTCCGTCTTAGGTCCCAACCTGTTCTTACAACTTCTTCTTTGGTCAAAAATCTTGGCGTGATATTTGAATCTGGCTTTAAGATAAGCAAATTAACTCAATAGTTAAAAATAGCTTTTTTCCTCCTCTGATTCAGCTCAGCCCAAAATACTGCTGCTAGGCTGCTCAAAGGCACCTCAAAAAGAAATCAGATTAATCTGTTTAAGCTATTCTCCACCAGTGAAGTTTAGAAGTGATTTCAAGATCCTCTGTAAAGCTCTGTAAAGCTGTTCTTGGCCTGCCTCCTTTTTACATGTCCAACCTCTTACACAGCTACTTGACTTCTTGTTTCCTCCAGTCAGCTGATCGGATGCTTCTGACTGTCTGCTACTCTGGATTTTAAATCAGAGGAGTCTTAGCAACGTAGAACAGCATTTCCCTCATAGTGATATCTGCTCCTTCCACTGAGTATTTTAAAACTAAACCTAAAACTTATTATTATTCATTGGAATTTGAGTTTGTCTGATTTACTCATTGTGTCTCCTATGCTTTTTTCAGCCATGACTGTATATGTTTAGCACCTGCTAGCATACTTTTACTTATTTCTCTTCTCTTTGCCTATTTACTTTTATCAAATCTGTGGTGCAGCAATTTGGTCAATATAAGTTGGGGTTTTTTGTTTCTATCTTATAAATAAATTAGAGTTTGAGAGCTAGATGGTGGAAACTTGGATACAACTGGATCTCCTAAAAGTACTATGATCTCAAAGACACATCAAAACTGGTTTAGGAATGAATAAAGCAAGCTAGCGTTAAGCTTCTGGAATAGCTTTCTCAAAGCCCAGACTTCAACCTTATTAAAAATTTATGGACTGTTCTTAAAAGGCAGGTCTGTGCCAGGAAACCAAGCACTTTAAATGAACTCTACCAATTCTGTCTAGAAGAGTGGTCAGATATCCAGCCAGAATTATGCTAGAAGCTTGTTGATGACTACCAAAAGCATCTGATTAAGGTGCGATTTGCTAAGGGCCTTTTAACCAAACCTTAGCGGGGGTGTATGCAAATATTTGACCCTGTATTTATACTTTTGTCCCTGTGTGGAGAGAATAAATTTTTTTCAAACTTGTGGACCAAATTCTTGTTTTTCAAAGTCATTAAAAATGTATGCTGTACAATCATTCCACCCTGGAAAAACAACATTTCAAAGAAATCACTGAAAATGAAATTACCATGACATTCATGCCCATGATAAGTGTATGTAAATTTCTTACAACAACAGTAGATCTTGCATTCCTTGATTGATTGTTGTTGTGAATCATTAAACAAACTTAATAAGATCAATACATCTTAGGCTAAAAAAAATAAATAAATCATACACTATTTGCAAGAAATTTTGCATTTCCAAGTTGAGGCTACTTGAAGAATCTCTCCGATATAGTTTGTTTCTTTTACCAAAATTCCTCTCAGGCTCCTTTAAATTCCCTATCACCTCTTGTACACACCCACAACACCAGTTTAAACAGCGTGTGCCAGCAGAATAATAAGTATTTCAAGCTCTGGGCCTGCAAGCTCCAAACATGCTGTATGTCTATCAATTACTGGCTTTCAAGTGGAGATATCGCACTAAGAATCTGAAACATATTAAGAGAAAAATTACATCACTTGTGCAAAGCTCAGAGTGTATTCAAGTCACTCGTGGTGCAAATGTAAATCAATTTGTCTTTTGTGACGCTACTGACCGTCTGTCAGAAGTCATGAAGCAATGTGCACAAAATGTGATTTTAATAATCCAATTATAGGATGAATCATAATATTTTGCAGTTCCTATCATCTTAAAAGATGACACGTACAGCACTGCATGTCCAATCCTATTTGCTTTGTAAGCTAAAAATGAAAACTAATTGAATTTAGTTGGCAAACAGTCTTCTATAGATCAAGAGGTCTACTATGAACAACTGATGGGGCTGTCACTCACCACTGCTAAAGTAAGCTGATAAATGTATGAGTGTCTGCACGAGTGTGCGTGCATGTGTTTGTGTGTGTATGTGCAGCTGCTGCAGCAGGCTCTTCATGGCTAATGTTTCTTAATGCCATGGTGTTGCCTCTGATAAGCATGTCATGGTGTTTACATTACGAAGGCTTCCTCTCCCTATTAGCAGTCCCCTAGCGTGCACAACTAAATTAAATGCTTCATGCCAATACTAATGGAGCATCTATCCCTCTAAGGCTGTAGTTGTTGGCCTGCAATCATAATACACCAATCACAACTGCTCTGCAGACCACCACAATGATTTGTGGCATTTTAACGACTGTTCTGGTGTCCAAAACAGCCGCTGACTGTAAGAATATCTCATAGTCACAAAAGTTGTTACACAAATTTCCAATCTTTTATTGTGTTTGCATTACAATTATGATTTTGTATATTTCACACACATCAAAAGTGGACCAAAATCAGCTGGTGATACTTACAAGTATTTTTTATTTTCGTAGACATCGTGTAGCTTTAAAACATGTGGGTGTTCTATGAGCTTCAGAATAGCTATTTCTCGCTCCACCTGTAAGAAAGAAAAAGACGGAAGAAGAAATTAGTAAAAAGAGTTTTGATTACTGCATCATCAATATTGCTACATTCCTAAAAAGACTCCACACCAAGAATATAATCGGGCCTATTAAAAAATAAATATTCCCTTCTTTCTCTTTTTTAAACCTTAGTACCAAAGTAGTGTAGTACTTTGGTTTAGGTGCAAAGTACTCAATAACCCCAAAAACATCCCCTGATGAGGCACTGCTGAAAGGGTTTCCACCAGTCTGTAACAGTTGTACAAACCAACTGCAGGCAAACCAGTTTAGCACCTGGAGTCTTCTACTATGAAGTCAAGCTGCTGTAATAGATGCAAATACATCTTTTGGCATAGTCTTTTCAGCATTTGAGCACTGATGGTGCTTTTCCAGATGTGTAAGCCGCCAATTCCATAGGCAACCGAATTGTCAGAGTCAATTTTTTTCCAAAAATAGTTTTGAAATATTGCTTGTTGACCACAGAACTTCTTTCCACTTTGCTTCAGTCTATTTTAAGCTTTGTCTCAAAGTGTTCCAGAGCCAATTTAGTGATTTCCATGACAGAATCACATCTGCTTTTAATGCAGTGTCATCTGAGTGCCCAAAGATCACAAGCATCCAATAGTGATTTTCTTTATTGGTTCTTTCTGCTGGTTCTTGAAACATCTGATATGTTTTTTTATATTGTGAATAAAAATGGGTTTATGCGATTTGTAAATCATTACATTCTTTTTCATTTTACACAGTGTACCAACTTTTTGGAATAAGTAAACTAAGGAAAGGACCTGACTGTTACTTTCTAGTGAGAGAACGGACAAAGATAAGCTTTGATCAGACTCTGAGCTGGTTAGCTTCCCAGCCAGTAATAACTGCTATCTCATGTTTGCTTCAAAAACAGATGGAAAACAGGTTGCATTTGCCTTATCTTACACATTCTCTCACAAAACAAGCCTTGAAAATACTGTCACATTTCATAATCCATTGGTTTTCCTGACGTGAACACAAGTCAGTTTGTTTCGATAAGAAATGTGAGGGAGAATAATGTGTCAGAGTCACACATTCCACATTTGAACACTGTCCACGGACTGGCTCTTACCCACAGTCAACAACACAAAGCATAGGTCAATACGGGTCAAAATGTGCACTCAGGTACATGAACATTGCCCACAAGAGGCTTCTTTACACTCGAGTTATTGACTGTACTGTAAATATAAACACTACTGTGTCCAGAAGAAACAGACAGGTGAGACAACTAAAATCCCTACGTTTTGTTTTTGTTTTGTGTACAGAGCTGCTAGGTGACATGTACAAAGCAGAATTTCACCAAAATCCAGCTGATCACTCTGGATTTGTATCACCATCTCCAGAGGTCTTTGTCAGCATGTACAGCTGCCACTGAAAATCAGCATGCAACCCACTTCGACAGAATCCACCACTGCTCTTCAGCACCCTGTCCTCCTGGTCTCCTCTCGGCCATCAGCTCACCCTTCCACAATTCTTGCCCATCTTCCCTTCCACCTTCAGCATCTAACTTTGACTGACAAGGATGAAGATGAAAGAACAGCGAGAGTTAAAGGCTCCTCTCTCAATCTCATCAAAATCAATTTCACTATGTCATTTGACTGTGACAGCCTTCACGTTGCTTTAATGTCATACTCAGCGTGGCTTGGCTTTATGAACACTCGTGTGGAATGAAGTCAAAACTGTGATCTGCCAGCTAACTATGTTTTCATTAAATTCTCCAAAGCTGTTTGTTCAATAAGTAATACACACAAATCTCCATGTCTTATTGACTTATATACTCACAATGCTTTAATTTCAAGACAGGTTTTGTTAGTGGTCTCTGCTCAGTCTGTGATTGTGGTATACCTTTACACACAATTCATATTTTTCAGGCAAATAACTTTGTATCTGGCAAAAACACAATTAAAAACCTGCTTAAATACATTCAGTCTCTCCAAAGAAAATGCGGTGTAGCGTTTTATTATTCAAGCTGGGCCTAACAAAAACAAAAAAAAAACACAAGAGAATAAAAAGCTATATAAAATATATTAGAAAAACTAGGCACACATCTGAGTCTGAAAAGGGTATAAAGTGATAATTACCACTGGCATGAAGAAGCAGCATGAGAAAAAGCTAGGCTAATCAGGGTTAATCCAGACACTAATGAGTGCTATCAGCAGCACTGCACTATGCCACTTTCTCACCCGAGGCTAAGGTGCGTTGTTAAGAATGAGCCCATGGTGGCTAGCTCGCTAGCTGGCAGTAGGCTCCCTGCAAGGAGACTAATGCTAACCAGGACTCGAGATGAGCTGTCGAAATCCTACAGGGCCGACATCCTAAGCTTCTTTTAACACCTCCTTTTAGTTAATTGAAAAAAAGAGAAATGAGGCTTAATGTGAAGACTTAACTGAACAACAGTCTGCTTATTGCAAGATTTGGTGTTGATTAACATACTATTATAAATCTGTGAAGCAACCTTTGCTCTTTCTAGTAATGCCTTTTTTCATTAAGTATCCTACAGTTATCAAAAGGTGACTGGAAAAATACGGTTATTCCTCATTTGCTTTCTTCTGGAAAAGGGGTCACACAGTATGTGTTCTGTTCATGCAGTGGATTAATGCATACCTAATGCATGAAACACACACACAAAGGAGGAACACCAATGGTTTCTGCATTTATCCACACAGCCACTAACTGCCCACTCACTCAAATACACACACTCTGTAACTTCATGCTAGTAATAAACAATACCAGGTGGCCATTCCCCATCTTGGCCTGGCTCCTGTGAATGCCACGGTCTCTCATTAAATTTCACATCTGTGAGTGTGGACAATTCTCTCCAGTTGCCATTTCTCCATGGGACTTCATTAGGCCTTTATTAGCAGAAACTTGGACATTGTTCACCAAGATACACACATGCACCTAAACAGATGGACACGAGGTTAGATGAAGACACTCTTTTTATCTTGTCTTGTGTTCTTTTTTTGTTTGGCAGTTCAAATTACAGCAATTTCTGGTCAATTTCTCGATAACAAAACGGGTCTGCAAGGCAGGAAAAAAGACGCCTCACCAGAAAAAAGGGGTCGAATGTAAAGCAGTGTGGTTATTGTTGTGAAGTGGACATCATTAGCAGAAGACATCAGAACAGGAGCTTGTTAGTGAAAGAGCTGATTGGCACACTTAGACCCACAGGCTTTCCCATCAGTGTCACATCCTGCCACAATAGATGAATCAATAGGAAGGAACAGCAACAGTGATTTTTTTAAAAGATGTTAACTAAGACAACAACTGCAACTACAGTTAAGCTGTAATAAAAAAGCAAGCTGTATGCTGAAAGAAAACGTCTCATGGTCCTAATGGTCTTGATGTTGTTCGGTCTAAAAAGTACAGCTTATATGACTTATTACCTTTACTACAATTTGCAAGCAAAGTGTAGATGCTGCAATAGAATAATACGCATATGTGAGGGAGAAAGGCTGAGAAGGCTGTAGCTACTTGGAAAAATAAGACAAAAGGAGTAAGTGGTGTCACTCCAAATTCAGAGGATGACAGCCAGTTTAGCATAGTTCCATCAGCTTGCTATTGATTTGTTAAATTACAACCCTGGATCTAAATGACCGAATGGATGAGCAAACAAATGAGTGGCAACATCAATAGTTTTATCACCATGGCCAGTGATAGAGGCCAGGGGATTACAGGCATGCAGACAACAACAAAGACGCAAAGAAATTAGATTCATGTCGCATGTGACAGAATGACCAAACACAGAAGCCAGCCCAAAATCTCAAAGGGTGAAATACTGGATCACAGGCTCTGTCATCTCTCACTCTCCACTTATTGCACCTCACACCATTTTTGCAGCCGGCCTCTCTCACTCCACAGAAGGAAAACACAGACATTTCTGTCACCTCCCCAGGCAAGTGAGTGAATGGTCCCTTGATACTGAGATCTAAGGATCAAAGTCAGCAGGGCAGCCATGTGTGTCAGATAAAAAAAAAAAAGGGTGGCTATGCTAACACTGAGGCTGTAGTGCGTGCAAAAGCTGCTGGGTGGATAAAAAACAAACAAAAGAGAGACAGGGGGGGTGTGTGGATGTTGAAGGGATAAAGGAAAAGCCATGTAATTCTCTCCAACAGAGAACAGCAAAAGAAAAGTGTTATGAAATGGGGGGAGGAGCAGTGGTGCCAGCTTGAGCCATCCTCCCTGCACATCACCACCCCATCTCCTGGGTCTTTTATTGTTAATTAACACAACATGGGGAAAGGACAACCTGTTTAACATTGCCATGCACCAAGCAGAGTGTGAATGATAACACAAGGCAGCAACGTAACGAGTTACAAGCATCAAAAGACGCGAGAGACCTCTCCACTTTAATGGCTTTACTTTGCAGAACAAACCAAATATCAACATTAACTGACAACAATGATTTTTTTTTTACGTTTCCATATTTCTCAGCGTTTTGAAAGATGTGTAAAATATAGGATTATGATGGCATGAGTCATGGTTTAACATTAATCTATTATATTGTTTTCTAACAGCTTTGTGCCAGAGATCATTATCTTTACAGCATAACATCTTTTTCCCCCAAAATATGTATTTTCATACAGCTCAGCTTTATAATTCAAAGATTACTTTTTTAAACAAAGCAGTTTTTACTCTTAATCTACCAGTCTTCAACATTATACAAGTAGATATCATATTTCACACTACATTATGATATTTATATATATAGTTACTATTTTAGGGTAATGATAGAATGAACAGTTAACATATGGGGAAAAGAGGCGTAAGATCTGGATGGGGTAACGGCTGTAGAGAAGGAGACCTGGTCTAACTGTTAGGGAGCAGAAGGGGAGGAGACAACACAGCTTGGCTACTGGCTCACAGACAAAACCAGTCAGCTTGTCAGCATTCATACTTGTGACATGTGGATACATTACTCTATGCTGCACACACACTGTACACATACACTCCACTGATCATGGCAAGCCAAGAGCCACCTCCATCCATCCATATGTCGGTCAGTGAGCCAGTAGGGCAGAATAAGGGACAGGAGGTAGCCAAGCTGGTGTGCATGCAAGCATGTGTGTGTGTGTGTCTGTGTTCTTGCACATGCATGTTAGTTGGAAGGAGTTGATTTGCTGAAGACTGCTGCATGTCAGTCTTGGTAACCAGCATGTAAGGACATCTGTTTCAAGGACAAACACAGACTATCTACTCGTTACAACATTGCAGAGGGCATCAGTCTGTAATGTGTCCCAAAATCTACTTCTTGTGCAGCGCATAATCACTAACTTTGAGATGATATTAATGTGTGCTTCTGGGGGAACCTGCTTATCCAAAATTGGTTTGGAAATTTACAAAGACAGGCTCGGGGCAGTGGATTTAACAGTGTTTGTTGAGGTGAGGCGTGTGCACATTAGGTAGCTGCGTTATCTCTCACAACTGAGCTGGTCGCACTGGGAGCAAAACAAACACAAAATAAAATCATTTATTTGTATGATCCCATTTCAGTGAAAGTTTTTGAACTGAAAAAAGTAATCTCTCTCCTACTTTCATCTTTTTCTGTTTATCACTTCTCCGTCCTTGTGGACCACACAAATACACAAATGTAAACTACACTGATACATACGCAGTCAGTCAGTGCAGCAGGTTTTTCTCTGATAATCACTTTATCAGTCATCCTTTGTGAAGCGGAGGTAAATTCCCTACACGGGGGAGTTTGATCAATGCCAGAGACATGTAAATCGATCTGGACATAGTCTCTGCTAGCTGGCTAGTCCTTATCCTTTATCCATCTTCCAACCTTTGAAATTGCGCTCATTACCCCTTCCCACCCAAGACCAATTCTGGTATCACTCCTCCTCTTCATCTTCTTCTGCTGGCCCTCATTTATTCTCAGTTTCTCTCATTCTGTCTCTCTAATCATGTCTGTGATGTGTTCCTGTGCTGTTGACAGATTCATCAGGCTGGCACTTAGACCAGTGGCAGGCCATATCATTTCAACCTAACAGACATGTCCCTGGATAACCTTGGTCCTAATAAAGTCTAATAGCAGAGGTGCTTTAGACCCTGCGGACACTGGGTCTAATCATGAAAACCTCTTCAAATCCACTGCATGGGCTTATGGATGCACTAGAAGGACACATGCTAAAGAGTCGCAGAGACGACGTGTGATTGCTTATGTGAATGACTATGCATGTTTTTTTCTGCAAAAGCCACCTGCAGAATGAGCAATTTATCAGTGACAGGCAGGCAGTGGATCGCTCTGGCAGCAACGTTTTTTTGTTTTTTTTGGTTATTGTCAATTCATTCGTTTATGTCACTCACTAATTTCACAAGACGGGACTGGTACGGTGACCTTGGATTGTGGAGAGATGTGAAATGTGGATTAATGAAGTGGCTTTCATAGACACTGAGGGTAGAGCTCAGAACAGAATGTAATGATTAGATCTGAAGGTCGCCTGTACAGTATCACTTACACTAGGGTAAAGCTAATAACCTACTGTTGTCTATATCTGAATGCAAGGCTAATAAAATAGTTGCTGCTGCTGCTGCTCAGGAAAGTGGATTATCTAACTATTCTGACAAATTTGCATTAAATGCCTTATTTACATTAAATTCTTGTAATTCTTCTTAGAAGAAAAAGCTGCACACACAAACGTTAATGTTCAGTTTTGTCACAGTAAGCTAGTGGTCATTCTGGTTTGCACTGGTTTGTAAAGTGATGTGCAAAAACAACAACTTACAGAAAGTAGGTAATGAAAAATTGACAGGGATAATTTGGTGCGGTAATTCAGGCAGACATAGGTGATGAGCTGACGTGATTTACTTACCAACTAATTAACTTCACATATGAATACGTGACTTATTTACTGACACATAAACTGCAGACAGACAGAGAAGTCAATACTGTATACAGAAGAAGTCAATAAGTAAGAGTGGTCAGCTGAAACAACTTAAATTAGCTCAAAACTTTGCAAATAAGTTCAGAATGAATCTCACATTGTAATTAGGGAGTTGTTTTAGCATTCACACTTGTTAATTAGGCGATACAGTGAGTATTAGACATATATAAAGAAACACAACAGGCGCAAGTTCTCTGTTAGTACTGCGCATTATTACCACTTCATTATATAAATGGCATGTGCAATAATATATAGTGTCCAAACTAATTTACAGTACATGCCTGCATTTATGCCTTGTAGTCATGTATAGTACGTGACTGAGAAAAGGATGGAGGAAAGAACGTCCTTGAGAGAGTGTTAGCACAACGGGGTCATTAGCTAACAATCCCCCTCAGAAATGTAGATGAAGGAGCTGATGAAGTTAAAAGTGTTCTGCTTTTGATGTTCGACACACTGACCAGTCATTAACATATTTGTAGCAAATGTACGTGTTTATTTGCAACAGCTAAACGTGACTAAAAGCAAGTAAATATATGCAAATTAGCCTGGAAGATACTTTACCAATTGATGTCCTCACTTCAGTGGTCAAAAAACAAAACTGGTCCTTGTCAAAATAGCTGCTCAAGTGCACGCACACACACGCACACACGCACGCACACGCACGCGCACGCACACGCACGCGCACGCACACGCACACACACGCTGAATTATATAAACAACACTAAATGGGAATCATGCTAATGTTTGCTCTTTTCTAAATTTCCACCACGCTGTACAAATATTAGTGAATTTATTCACAATAATGAAGACAACTGCATCGTGTTGGAGGTTGATATCTTGCAGTAAGCCCAATCACAGGCCATTGGGCCATGCTTTTCTGAGTGATAAAATCACTCAGAAAAGCATATTTATATAGGGAACATGTTGAGAATTCTATGCAGCACATTAGATGTAAAATATGAAAGTAAAGATAGAGGTTGGAGTATTTTCCTCTAAAAGGAACACGATGTACCTACTTAAACAGATGGATAAAGGATTCTACTAACATTCAGTGGCTGAAAAGGAAGACAAATTCACGCTCGACAGGTAGAAAAGCATAAATAAATAGCCATGAAAAGCTATCTGAACTGTGGAGGGGAATTCAGCTGATCTCTTCAATGAAATCATCTCCCTACTTAAGGGGGAAAGAATATGCCCTTTGCTCAAGAAAAAAGAAAAAGAAAAAAAACTAAAGCAACAACAAATAAAAACGCAAATAAAGCTTTCTCATCTATCTGACAACACAGCAGCTGTTGCCTTTGAAGAGGGGAAACAAATGCCATTGATTCAGACGTCTGTCTGTCTGTCTCCTGTCGAGCTCAGTGGGGGATCCTGCTATATCTTCTGTTCTGCTATCCTGCATTTCATTATTTCGAGTCTGCACTCCATCTCTGTTTTATCAGGATAAGGCATATGAAAGGTAAAATCACTCAAACAACACTGCATGTGTTTGATGAGCTTTGTCGCCACAGTGAGCAGCAGCAAAGCAGCAGTCAAGAGCCGCACAGTTTTACGTGCCGGATGCTTAATATTCCAAGTACCAGTCAGAAGTGTGTAAACCTCAGTGTCTGGTGTCTTCAGTCAGTGATATTGACCCATGAGTTATACAGTCACACAAGTAAGGCTAAAACTTTCTTTCAACTTCAAAACCAGTCTTCGGGCACTGAAGGTAAAATCTATTCTCCATTTCACCAGAGCCTCTTTGCCACTCAGTACAGACTGTGAAAAAACTGATTTGGATGATTAGAAAGCAATTTACAATATAAAATATGGAGTGTCCTTCATCGTGACTGATAGCGAACAAAGAACAAGGCCGACTATGGGAAAAAAATACTCTTTTTAGGTCCCTACAGGATGCTGTGAGGAAACTGGGAGAAAAAAAAGAAACAGGGCACTTTTCTCATATTTTTGATAAGAACTTTAGAATCAAGCTGTTCTCACAACAGCTCAGCCAGGTTGAGATCTGGTGACTGCTTCATTAATGGCAGAAAGCCAGCTGACCGCTTCTTCTCTTATATTTCTTGCACAGTTTGGAGCTTTGGGTCACTGCCCTGTTGATAGAGAAAAATGTCTCCAGTCAAGCTGTGCCCATAGAGTATGGCATGTAGCAAAATGGAGCAATCTTTTATCCTGTGCAATCCTCCAATTTATCAGCACCATCATATTTCTTCCACATACTTGACAGATGTCATGCACTCCTATAAAATCGTTTATTTGCTTTACGTCTCAAAAATATTTAATGCAAAGACCTCAAACCTGTGTCTGTGAGAGTTTCTGTCCAAAGTCTTTGTTGTTTTTAACTTTGGACAGCCCTAGATCCGGCTTTTCTTTGAAACTCTGCCTAGTGGCTTCTTCAATACTGCAAGCTGAGGACCTGTGAGGCATCTATTTTTCAAACACAGACACTGATGCTCGTATAGTCCATGCTTGATAGGGCCACAGGATCCCCCACTTTTCTTTCTATTTTGGACAGAGCCACTTTGTGTTGCTCTGTGATGGTAAAAGTACTCCCAGTTGTATGAAATCTTCACTGTTGCAGTCCAATTCAGAAGAATTTCTCTTTACAACATTTACAACATGTCCAGTAGCATGCATATGCATGTCATGCAAGCACCCAACCTAAGCATACTCTATATCAACAGCAGAATTGAGCGGAAGCACAGCTGAGAAACAAAGTTGGTAATTCTATGGTCTTTCTGTGCAGTCAACCTGTTAAAATCAAACCAAGTTAATTCCTAGTTTCTGGCTCAGCACCATACAAAGCTGATGGATCAACATGGCAAGGCACAATATATGAAACCCATTTATTTTAAAGGGTGTCTGTGCACACTCAGAGGCACGGCCATGCACACGAACAGATAAACACACATTAAGTTAAAGAGGATGTGTGTATGTTGGAGGCATTTCTATATCCAACTCACTTGCGGCAATACAGAGATGGGAGAGAAGGGACAATCTATAATCATTAGGAGGGAAAAGAAGAGATGGCAGAGAAAGAAAGCTACAGTGCTGTCACAGAGGTGTCGGGATAACAAGATTAGAACTTGTGTGATTCATCTGTGGCCATGGCATTCTGCTCCTCACCCGCCCACCACAATCTCTGTCGGTTGGTGTGGTGAACCTTTATTCCTTGTCTTTCTGTGACTGTTTTATCTGAAATTATTATTTTATATTCTGCGCATTTAAAACTCAGATACTATAGTGTCATATAGACAGCCTAAAAGGAGTTTTTCTTTCATTTCAGGTCATCTGTATTATGTACTAAGACATGTAGACTTCACAAATTATACTAGATTTTCTGATGAAATATGTTCATTTGTGAAAATCCACGTATTCAAACAGCCCTGATCTTGTTAATTAACTCTAAATATTTCTGCCTTTATTCGCACCAAAGCTGTGGTATTGTCGTGCTGTTCTCGGCTTATAGTCCTCAGTGCAGTGTTTCAAATATTTGCTTAAGGGGGCAATTATAGTGCACACTGCTGCATCTCCAAACTACTTTTCAATTTCTTGGGCGCACATTTCACATTTAAACTGAGCTGACTTACATCAAGGACAGAGTTAGAAAACCACCTTACTGACCTTATGGTCTTTAAAAGCCATCAAAATCAGCATGGCTATGTAGCAATGTCTACCTCATAAGACATCCATCTAAAGTGTTCCAACTTCATATTCACCACCCTCTCTAACCCTCCCCCGACCCACTCACACTCTTCCCTCCCTATCTTCCTTCATCCTGCACTTCATCCCTCCTCTCCCTCTCTTCCTTTCGCTCTCTGAGCTTGGGGACAGTAGAGTGACTTTGAAGTTGTGCTGCTTCAGGAGAAGAGAGGGAGTCACTCTGGCTAATTAGTTGTCCTTATCCCAACAGCAGCAGCAGCCACCAGCTCACTGGCTCAGAGGAAGAAAACAGAGCAGGCATCAACAGCAACTACCAACTGCTGCATGTTAAAGATACCCTGATCCCTCTGCTAACGGCTAGCAACAATAATACTCACCCTAAGACTGAACTGCAGATTTATCGGAGTTGCTTTTTTCATATACAGTATAATGATAGGCAGTATGGTAGAAATATGTTACAGTGAATCCTCTTTTTTCAGGGAAAACTTGTCAGACCATAGCCGACTGTAATCTTATGATTCTATTGAAGTCCTTTCTGTCTTTTCCCTCAAGTCAGTGTCATCTAAAGACAGCTTTATATACAGTGAGAGAAATCATTATGTGATTAAATGAAATCACATAATGTCTCTAATGTTATGGTAGTTTCATTTTAATCTAGAGAGACAGAATATCAACTAAAATCCAGAAAAAAGACACTTTATGCAAAAGCTATAAATTAATTTACGTGTCATTGAAATATAGTATTTGATCCCCAAGCAAGACACAACCAAGACTAATTGGTCACCAGATTTGCACACATCTCAGGAGGGATGTTGGCCCACTCCTCTTTACAGAAACTCTCTAAATACTTTAGGTTTCTTGGCGGCCCCTTGGCAACTTGAAGCTTTAGCTCCCTGCACAGATTTCCTGTAGAGTTGAGGTCTGGAGACTAGCTAGGCCATTCAATGACCTTAATGTGCTTCTTCTTTAACCACTTCTTTGTTGCCTAGACAGTTTTTTTCTGGCTCTTTTTTATGCCTGACACTTCTGTCCTCCATTTGTCTGGAAAAAACACTGTCTGCACTGATGAATCTGCTGCAAGACTTAGATCTATGCTTTCATGCTGTTTACAACAAATTCCAACCCAACCACCCAACAGCATAAAAACACCATGATACAAGGAAAGATCCAACTTTCCTTGTATCAACAGCTCAGGATGCTGCTGGAGGTATAATGCTGTAATTCTTACCACAATTGAGGCCAATTTGAACATTCAAACACCACAGCTTATCTCAGTATTGTTACTGACCATGTCAATCCCTTCATGACAACAGTGCACCCATTTACTTCCAGAAGGATTACCCACCATGTCACAAAGCTCATCTCAAAATGATTTCTTGAACATGACAATGGGTTCACGGTTCTGAAATGACCTCAACAGTCAAAAAAGTGCAGCATCTTGTGGTGGAAGGGGTAATTCCCATCATGGATATGCACCCAACACATCATGTCAATATGGATCATGTTGAATCTATGCCATATAGAATTAAGGCAGTTTTGAGGGCAGGAAGTGTGTGTGTGTGTGTGTGTGTGTGCGCGTGGGTGCGTGTGTGCAGCAGGGATATGGTTGAAATGGAAGCTGGATTTGTACTCTTACGCTGGAAGTGAACACAAAGGGCCATGCCATATGTGGGAATGTCACAGTTAACAGATCAAGAAGAAAACAGGAACTTCTGACAGGAAATGCATAGAGATGTATTGTCCCGACAAAGACATCTGTGTTATATTTTCCCAGCAGGGTTTCTCCCAACATGTCCATCTCCCTTCTTACTACAGTTCCCTTTTGCTTTCTCTCAACCTCATGGCCTGATCTCATAGAGACATGTCCAAAATAGAGGAAGGTAGAGAGAGAACTGACTGAGATTCAGAAACATCAACTATTCCCTTGAGATACCCACACGCACTCAGATTCATGCACAAAATGTTGGTTCTCTCTTAGTATCGGTTTGCCTTACTTTATTCTGTTTGGCCTCAGTGCGAAAGACTGCTGACATACTGTCATATGTGCACGTACTGTGTATTCTCTCTCTGTCTTTTTCTCTCTCATTCCAAACATGACAGGCAACCACTTCCCGCTGACGGAGACTCTTATTATTATTCAAGTAACTCCATTGTTAGCTTTTCTGCTTAGAAGTGAAAAAACATTGGGCCGCACTTGCTCTTTGAAGTAGTCAAGGCTCATTCCCTGGTTACAAACTGACATAAAGTTCATAGACGCATGCATTAACCAAGACAATTCAATGTCTTTCTGGTCCTTAGTGTCACAGTCTGTAGGGTTATGGAATAAAGAGTTCAGCATTAGTTATATAAAGTTCAACACACTGAGAGTGTAGAAAAGACCTCTCTGCCAGATACTCCGAGACAATTAATTCAACCCATCTCCTCATCTCCACAGACCCCTGACTCCCAAGGCCAGTCACAAGAAGGACAGACGGAGAGGGATGACATAGGTCGTGGAGGATGTGCACATGCTCATACTAAAGAACGTGCGGATGTTGCTATGGCACATGTGCACACATTCGTCTGCACATTTGTGTGTGTGGCCTATATTTGTCTATGAGTGTATGCATGCATACAAAGTATATCTGTCATCAGGAGTGTTGCAAATACACATGCACACACACACACAGACGCACACACCTGTCTGGGCGAGTCAGACTCTCCCCTAATGGCACCACGGGGACCCAAGACATTAGCATATTAAAAGGTGACATTTCACAGCCTGAGCTATGCAGGAAGCTACAGCCCGATCATTCTGACAGCCTGACAGCCAAATATGCAGTCCGAAGAGCAGACACATGAGAGTATGGGTTGCGACACAATGGGAATATGGGAAAACCTCTACTAGATTTGAGCTGGAAAACACCTGTCCAGTCATAGTAGGAAGCCCCAAAACATGAGAATGAATTTGTAATCTAATTTGTGAGATCAGTGTTAGGTGTAATTTGTGGTCCCGCAAATGTGTCCATCTGTGTATGCATTACTATTTGGACAGCAAACAGAGAGAGGTTTTCACCCACAGCGAACGTGCTGCTGTGTAGTCATCCAATAGCCCACCTACGGGGATTACTTATGTGCTGATCAAATGCTGATTGGTTGATAAGTGACCTGAAAAAGGTCACTTGAGCGATAGTGGAATTCACCAGGAAAAAAAGCGGCAAAAAAAAAAAAAAATCATCAAAGATTAAGAATACAATGTAGAAAGTACAGACACTGACCGCAGTGGATACTTTTCATTGTTTTTAACACTTGGTTTCACTTCAGCTCTTTGTAAGTTCTAACTTTGCTCTCCTCCACAGCAGGCTGATGGACCAACAACAGCACAAGCAAGAGTAGCTCACGCACTGGTTGTACCACATGTTTTTGACAGCGCCGCCATCAGACAACAAACACTCTCTCCAGGTCGACGAGCCATCCATAACTGCTACCAGACTGCCTTCAACTATACCTGCTCAAACATTAAAATAAGCATTAATGTGTTCCAAAACTAGCAGGAAATTTACATGTAACTTGTAACATGTAAGCTTGGTAATGAATCGTGCCATTAGATTTCCAGACTGTGTGAACGGCTGAGTTGTACTTGAGTTACATGGCTCTGACAAAGCAACAGCACACAATCTCACACTCCATTTCCATGTAAACAGTGTTACAGGTTAGCAACAACAGGCACAGGTAGACACAAACACACTGACATTTTAGCATGTAATCCAAAAATACTGACTTGCAGCATGAGTGGAATAAAACCTAGAATCTCTTTTTATACATGTAGAATAATGCTGATAAATTAGAATTTTTGTAGATACATATTCTCCCCGACGTAATTCAGTTCTCACTGGCACATACACCACACCTGCTGTTACACACACACCCACACACACACCCAACAGTCTACACTGCTGAGACAAGACTGACAATGGCTGAGGTCAGTAATTGGCTGTGAATTGCAGCTTCAGCAAAAGACTCGGTCCTGTTGGAAACCTGTCAGTATTTGGCATCTGTTACCCTCATTTTCCTTTGCAGGACAGCAAGATGTCACCTAGCTTACTGACATGTGTTACAATAGTTCCTCCAACTACTTCTGCTACAATACTTCTGTCAGAGCTGAAGCTCTCACAGAAATGACCTGCCTGTCTTTCATGAGAACATTAAGACTGCATGTTGAATGGGATAAGAGGCAGAACAGAGAGAGACTTCAAGAGCAAATCAGCAGCAAGCAAAGAGCAAAACAGACTCTGACACAGCAAGAAGCTAATAAATACAGACCGTTTATCAAATAACAATATCCAAGGACAGAGAATTTTTCATCTGTAGTTGAATAATGCTGCCACGTGAAGCGATCCAAAACTGAGGGATTTTCCATTTTCAGATAACCTTTACTGTGAGCAGACCCATTCTCCTCCTGCTTTCCAGCTCATAAGCTAACAATTACAGCAAGCACTTGTCTCTGCGTGTATCCTATAACTACCATTTTCTGGTTGTAGTGTCTCTGAGTTGCCCTCGCTCTTCTTCTTCTCTTTAGTTTCTTTACAACTATTCCATCAAAACAAGGGACAATGTTGCACTGAATGGAACTTCCCAGCAGGAATCCTATGATGTAATGACAAAAAAAAGAAAACAAATTCTATCCTACTATATGCCTTAAAAAGAAACAATGCAGACTTACTAGTAAAAGCATACTAATTATAGTCACAGAAAGCCGCTTTGCTGTTGTGCATTAGAAGCTCTGACTCTTGCTTGATGGGGGAGCTAAGCAGCTGACTCTGAGTCTGAAATGTGAAAAGGATGAAAATCAGCTGCTTCAAAGACCTGCTGTCACTACCTCAGCATGTGATTCCACTCTCTGATATAAACTGCTAATATTTAAGAATTTTTGCAAGATCAGCTGTTGATTTTTTTGAAACCTTGGTTCTGCTGAGGAAGTCCACTAGCTTAGAATACTATTCGTCCATCAACTGTGGGAACATGACAAATAATAAAGTTTATGGTAAGATAGTAAGGCAAAAACAATACAGAAAACTAAATTATTTTTTTATTTGCACTAACCATCCTCATCAGAAAGTCCGAAGACTAAGAGCCGCAAACATACCTTCATTAGTACTGACTCGCTGAGTTTCTCACGGTTCACAATCTTAATGGCGACTTTCTGGCATGTTACACAGTGGACTCCAAGTTTGACCAACCCTGAAAAAAAAGGAAATACACATTTCATTAGGTCAGACACTCTGCTGAATATGAATTTCCACTGAACACATTAGGAAAAGACCTAAAATGGGCTGTGATTCTTAGAAAACACACTTTTAAAAAAATTCTCTTGTCAAGTGCATTGACAAGAATAATATAAAGCAGCTAAGGACCAAATGTTGCTAATGCTTGTAATGACTTGTGAAGTGTACACAGAGCCTTAAATTAACTGCCCTCTGGGGTTTATTTGAGTCAAAAAGGCAGTAAGTGAGCAGGCCATTTGCTCTATTGATTCCGATAATGTATTAAACCACTGTAATGCAGTAATGTTAATTCATCTAAAATGGCAACAAACAATAGGATTATAAAAAAAGAAGTGCAGGATAAAAACTAATTATCAACCAGCATCCAAAATGACATGAATGAAGAAAAACTGCACAGAGCTGTAATGAGAAACAAAAAGTAGAGTGGCATATTTCAAAAACCCAGCAGAAAACATTACCATTTTCTTCACAAGACAAACACACTGATTCATGGGTAGAAATCTGAGTGTGCCAGTCAGTTGTATAGGGACTCCCACGCGAAGACTCTGTCAAAACTCACATAATTCCTGTGATTTCTCACACAACCCAAAAAGCATCTTCTGCGTTGCCTTACTAAATGTCCCCAGGTGTCCTCACTTAAGTGATCAGTCATAAACAATGTAGAAAACCAACAGGGATACAACAACGACGAGTGTAGTTACAGTGGAACAAAGTGATGTGTGCATTTGATACAGGGAAGCCATGACAACAGCACCAATACATTTTCATTTGAGCTACATTTTTATTAGAAAGATGTTTGTTAGTTAGGGGTAAACTACAAGAAAAACAAAACACTCCAAAAAACAAATTTTGGTTCTCTTTCATGGAAATTTCTCATGATTTGGCAGATATAAACTGCAAACTATATCTAGAAACTATATCTAGAAAAAAAACGACTTCAGCAATTTAACAGCTGAAAAGCAAAATTGAACCTGATTTAATTTAGCCTCTTTAAACTTTGAGGACCTCTTTCGGTGCTCCACATACATTTAGAATTTTCCCTAGAAATACCTTTCTGATGAAAACTCAGTTTCACCAGAGAACTTCGGACTTGCACAGACAGCAAACATAAACGTCTGTGTCAAACTGACTCAACAGTCACATTAATGATCATTACTGAAGACAGCAGTATTCAGTGGAAGAATCTGTCCTGAGCCCAAATGTGGCTCACATCACATCAGGTGAGAAGCACAGTAAGGAGCATGCTTGCCTTTTTTCCCCAACATTGTGCACTATAAATTAATTCCCCAGGATCACAGTCAGCATGGGAGTTCTACAGTGACAAATTCCTTGCCTTACTTGCAAGTGTCAGCTTCCTGTGACTGCATGTTCTTCTTCAAACTGAAATTCAAGTGAATGGATTGCTGATTTGACACAGTGCAGAAGATTCAGCCTGCTGCTGCAGCTGCACGAGTGCAAGTGGTGTGAATGGAACTTCCAGGGAGCAATCTAAAAATAGCAAGAATAATGACAGTGGTCCGGAGGTGTACAGTAAAACATCCTTGAAGTTAATAATGGCCAAAATACAAACAAGTATAGGGGTTTTTTTGTTTGTTTGTTTTTTAATGGATGGAGTCATAATTTTCTTTTTATCACACCCTATATTTTAATATAAGGTGTGATCAGTCAATGAAAGATTAAAGAATAGAGTAATATCCTACAGAAAGGGTTTGCTGGTGTGAAGCAGACCAATGTGGGCTTTTAGGATGCTCAGCTATGTCTTTCTCATAGATTTATTTCTGTATAACCCAGTATAAGAGGAGAGTCAATGAGCTTTGAGGAGGTGTTGAAACACAGGGAAGCAGAAGTATTCTGACGCCACAGAAATGCCTGGAACGCAACAGAGATGAAGGTGGGGGGGAGGGCCAATCGTGGGATATAGTGAAGGAGGAGTGAAAAAGTGAATAAAGATCAAGTGAAAGATGAAACCAAAAAATTTAAATAGATTGAAAGTAAAGGACACAACATTATTCAAATGACAGGCCACAGATAATTAAGCAATAATGGGGAGTGTGTGGGTGTGAGCCTCTATCTTGGGAAGTTGAGAGGCCGCAGGGGCCGAAAGTGGAAACACATGGAAAGGAGGTGTGAGAGATAGAGAATGACAGAGAGATGGGAAGCAAATGTTAAAAAGAGGAAGATAAAAGATTTAGAAAGAAAACATTTTGGAAAGGGGATGAGGCAGTTGAGCAGAAGGGGGAACAACAGACAAACCCATTAGCCTTGTGATGGTAATCATATGTTAATGACTGCTATAGAGAAGCTCATAAGTCATGATAAACACATTAAAGAGAAAATATCTGCCTGCAAACACATGAAAAGCTAACTGGATTATTCGCCTCACTATCCATCTTCCTCCAATGCCTTTGTTTTCTTGAGCAGGGGGCACATTAGCAAGAGAAAATGTGCACCGAGAAGACAACACATTATGATTTTACAACCACTTTGCTTATGGATTGAAATGAACTGTTACAAGGAAGTTCAGTACATAAGACATAAGACATTAGCCCCTCTTATGCAAAATATCTCAAAATTATGAGTCACAACAAGAAGCAAATAAAACTAATGCTCGTGGAAAAACACATTCAAATTACTAGCTAAAGCCAACAACAGACAGAAGTCAGATTGTCCTTTCTAAACAATACCAAATGTGTCAATTAAATACTCAGCTGAACATGAATTGTTGTACTAAACTTTACAGCAATCCATCCAGTGGTTGTCAGGATATTTCTAAAGGCCAGAAATGTCAACTTGTCCATGTCTGCATAAAAGGTTGTTGAAATGTGTCAGAATCAAAATGATGTAAATCACTGCTATCCCTGAAGCTAGGCTGGTAGCACAGCTTGTATTTTATATGAAAATGAGGCATAGAGCGCTTAAAACAAGCTAAAGCATGTCATTATGTGTGGGTCTTACTTTCAGACATTCAAAAAAAAAAAACATTTGCCAAGTAAACAACACTTGGACATAATGTCAAAGTGTGCCCTATAAACTCAAAGTCATATTTGCCAAACTAGAACACAGAGCAAAATAAGAAACCCTGAAAAAGTTGTCAATCCTACCATAACACACCAGACAAAAAATGCAATAAGTAAAGCATTTCTGTTCTTTTCTTTTGGATTTCTGTCAATGAATTGGCTTTTGTTCAAAGGACAAGCTGTAGACTGGTGGCATGTGGTTGAGATCTCTCTGCAATTTTGTACCTTCAAAATAAATTCCCTGGCTCTTACACCTATGACAAAGCTGATGATATTACGGTCAATGTTCCCTTTAATTTTTTATGTGTCTGAGCGAACACACAAACTCCCTGAGCGATCCCTTGCACCACTGTGAGCGACATCAGACGTGTGCACTGTGATCACGCCAGCATCGACTCCATCCAAGTTAAATAGTTAATTAAAATCAAATCAAATTACAGCATTTACATTTATGTTAGACTACCTTTAATTAACTGCTTTAGCCCACTTACAATGAAAATGTAAAAAAAATCTAGTCATTGACCTGTGTAGTATGTTAACACTATTGGAAGTAAAAATAACTTGAACTCCAATTTCGAAAACACAACTTTCTTTCTTTTCTTTTTTTTTCTATAAAGCTCTGACTTGTATTATGAGTATGAGTCTGTGGTCTGGGAGAGAGTCCTGTAACTCTCTGTCTGCAAAATACAGTAAATAATGACCAATGCTGGGCAATTAATTATATAGTTACTTCTTCAAAGAGTTATGCAAACAACGTTTTTTGCAGCTATTTTTTTAAATGCAGCCAATGCATTTTTAAATAAACATTTCAAACTATTTACAGAACAATCAGCTGTTCTGCATCAAATCTGATGCCACACAAATTATTTGTGCCACTCCAAAAAGAATTTCTGTCCACTATGAGATAAAGGAGAACAACAGCCTGATACCTGCAGGCCTGACAACAGGAGATGTATCACTCCTGTAACACCTGTAACACTCAGCAGTCGCCTCATTGTTCTGACACACACAACAAAACTATTGACTACACTACACACTAACTACACACTAACTACACAAGGTTTGCGCTAAACGCCTCAAATCTCTCACATCTCAAAACACCGCCGTCACTCCTAAAACTTCCCCCCGTTTCTTAACAACTAGATGCCACGTTGCCATATCATTTTTTGATTGGTCGACATGGTACTTTTTTGGACGAATAGGAAAGGGGAGGCGGGGTTTTTTGTTTTTGCTCACAGGTGGAGAGTGCTTTCGAGCTTTTTTTCTTATAAAACGCCGTTTTTACCGTTTCTTCCCGCAGTAAATATAAACAACGATAGTATTCAGGAAGAAAACCAAACATTGCATTTTTTTTATATCACAACTCTGGTTTTACGTGGCCTATCAACACAATTTAAAAACTGGTATAAAGTCCACACTTTTTCCGTCTGTCCTGCTCACATCTCCAATGGTTGTACACGTTGTCATTTACGTGGCTTCACTCCACATCAGCCACGCCGCTTTGCTACCTAAAACACCGGTGTCGGCACATAAGGACGCTGACATAGCCTGTCAACTACGTTGATTGGCTGCGTATATACGAATGTGAATCGCATTATTGGCTGGACTATGGGATAAGGTGGCATCACTCTAATCCCATATGGGAGCAGCCAGTCACTTACTGACTCACACTGCAAAACAGAATTGTTAAAGTATTAATTTTAATTTCAATTCAGGTACTGTCAGGTTTTTTTTTGTGCGCAACGCAGATTTTCTGTGTGCAGAGACTGTGCCAGCAGTGCGCAATTGCGCACGTGCGCAGCTTAGAGGGAACATTGAACGGTACATCTCATACATGACCCTTGACCCATGACCCTACATGATCCTTCTCCTAACATCAAACACATTTAAGAAAAAACCCTCAAAATAACTGCACTGTGATTCACTTATTTCAAGTATGCTGCGATAGCTAACTAACCTCAGTTTCTCCATGACCCAAAATAAACTCCCCTCCTCTGCTCTCGAGTGTGCTGTAATTTAAGAGCTCACCTACTGCCAATGCCCCTTTCACCTGTCTATAACAGCACCCTTGGACAAACAGAAAAAAAATGAAAGCTGGCAAGCGAGGGAAGAGGAAGACACCAGGATTTTGTCTGGCTCATGCTGTGATGAGTAGGTAGGCTGTCTTTGAACATAGGTCCAAATGTAAGGCTTCAGCTGAAAGCACAAAGATTTGGTCCACATGAGGGCTGCATTTGCCAGCGCATGGCTCTGTGTGCGCATGCGAAGCAAGTTTCTGTGCAAGTTTGAAGCTGATGTGTAGCATTCTTTAGATTCTCGCTACAGAAGAACTGTATTGTGATTTAGTATCACATATGAGTGGTTTATGAACCAAACAAGACACGCACGTGCTTTCACTGACACATGCAATATACGGACAAAAGCAGGCTGTGCAGTGAAGGTTGCGATGCCACTGCATCAGCAAGTATATTGATGTCTCCTCTCCTTTGCCCTCCTCCCAAATCAATAGCATCAAAACTCTCGCCTTCACAACAGTAGAAGAATAATGGCACTGACCAGGGACTCATGGGCAGAAGAGACCACTTGACTGACCCCCCCCCCCACTCTAGCCTGTACCCCAGCTACACAATCTTTATTTTTCATGCACCCTTGTGATTAATGGCCTAATGTGGAGGGACTGCTGGAGGAAGACGCAGAGTGAGAACTTTGGCCGACTGCTCGGTGAGCATCATGAGTTGAGCATTGTTTAAGTGCACTGTGCTGGAAGCTTGCTGGATGTCACAAATCTCGGCTGAGAAATATTCGTTTTAAAATAAAAGCTGAGCAAACTGTGCTGAGTGAGCTAGACAAAAGGTGTAAACAAGGGTTGAAAGAAAACGTTTAAATAAGAAAGCATGACGCAAGCAATAGGTCGCAAAAAGAACATGCACATAGAGCATCCGCTGTACAGCACCTCTTTATCGCCAATGGGAAAACTTAATTAACCGCAGAATGTGCACAGTTGTGAAAATCCCTCTAATCAGCTACTTTTCAAAAACTAAAAAAAAAATAAAAAAATCTGGCAGTGCATCTGTTTCTCTATATCACTGAGCCATGTGTCAGCTCTGATTTGGTAATGAACCTCTGGTCTAACTTCATAAGTCACTGTTTCAAGATATTGCTGCAGAACTTGCTGTCCTAAGAAATCTCTCTAATGGGTCCTAGAGTGTATTCATTATGACAGCATGTAGTTGGAACATTTTGAATTAAGCAACTTTTCTGGAAAAGATCTAATTGACATGAGACCGCTGGCCTGAAGAAACAATGTTTTTACCAATTTGACACATACATTCAGCCCACGCAACAATTTATGTGTGCAACACATTTCCCTAACAAACTTTAGCTCATCTCTATTTGATACTGTTAGATATTGTTAATGATTTCAGAACAGTTCAATTCTGGTTTTTATAAAGCACCAAATCACAACATTAGTTGTCTATAGGCACTTTACACTGGAAGCTAAAGACCCCATAGGATTCTGGAGAAAACCCCAACAATCAAACTGCCCCCTATGAGCAAGCAGTTTGCAACAGTGGGAAGGAAAAAACCCCTGTTAACAGGAAGAAACCTCCAGCAGAACCAGGCTCAGGGAGGTACCCTGAGCATAGCATAGCATAGCATAGCATGACCAGACAAAATACAAACTAAAGGAAAGGAAAAAACAAAAAACAAACAAAAAATGTTAATGACATGCTGTAGTGGAGAGTCAAAACAGGTGAGCGGCAACAAAGTGCTCAGTGCATCAAATGAAGTCCTGCAGAGGTCTGAGCCTTTACAACCATAACTGAGGGGTGGCTTAGGGTCCAGCCTTAACTGAATATGTACTAGAATCAAGTTGAAAGACTGGAACTGACAGAGAAAGATTTTGCAGAGGAGTCAGTTTATCTGACCCCACCCCCATTATCTTTTTTTTTTTTACCCTCAGGTTTTCCCAATAGGTCCTTGTTGGCATGTTTATGTTTGCCTTTTTCTCCCTTCCCTTCAAGTTGTTTAACCTGGCAAAGACGGGAAACCCCCAACACACGAGGAGAGAAACTCGCTTCTTCGGTGTTAACTTGTGAGAGCGCTCCAGCTTTCAAAGTAGTCTGATCAGTGGCTGATTTATAAGTGGGTATCTGGGGAAGAGCAGATAGGAGAGGAGTGGGACCCTGACTGTGAAGCTGATTTCTAATGCTATCAATCAACGACAAAAGAAGGAAACAAAGGAGGGAGAGAGCGTACATGAACACCCTGTACTCTCCTGAGCCTAGAAGAAGAAGAGCTTTATGATCTCCACCTGCTAACTGCACACAGGTACAAGAGCCACACACGGAGTCAGTGTTTTCTGCTTTATCCTCCTCACAGCCCTGGCAACCAAGCAGTTAAAGATCATTACTGGATTAATTTCCATCTGGAAGCAACTACAAGGCAAGGAGAGCAAAAGATGAAAAAGAGATGTTCCCACTAGCACACCTCTCTCACTTTCAAATCTTGATCTTTCAGAAGTGCTAAACCAATGCAGGCAGATGGTAGTAGCTTATGCTGGCTTAGCTTTCTCTCCCTGAGGCGCTGGCTGTGAGAAGCTCATTGCCCTTAGGCACAGATCTGTGAGCCTCTTTCCACTTCTGCTCTCTAACCCTGACTGCTCTACATCAGGGCCACAGCCCTGCCCTAGGATCAGTGTTTGAAAGGAAACACAATGTGGTACTAGGGCTTCCTAGAGCCTTTTCTGACCATGTGGAAAGCCCTTGCAGCAGGGCGTGGGAATTCCCTCCACGAGGGCAAAGGGTAGAAGACGCTTTCACGCCCACATCTTCACACCTTTGTACCATTTTTTCACTTTCCAGCACAAGGATAGGAACTGACTAAATTATGCCGTCTTCAGTCTTGTTTGCTGAATAAATATCACTACATTGAACGTCTGCAATGTCAAACATCAGTCGGTGGCGGCTTCAACAGGAGCACACATTTTCATTGTATATTCTTGGGTGTGACAAAGTGACAGATACAGAAATATTATCATTATTATTATTATTAAAATAATGTCAGCACATTGTTTGCCTGCATTTATAGAAAGGAAAGGCAGTGAATCCCTCCCACAGAATATTACTATGTGCCAACTATGTATCTATACTCATCATACTATGCAATGCTATTTGTGAGAAGTCATATTTGCAGAGAAGAAAACACCCGACCTGGTTTAAAGATTTACCTTTTGGCCTGGCCCAGCTTTCTATTCCAATGAGTTTCTGCTTTTTCTCCGCTTATACAGTTACTCCACATCCTTTTCTTTGCTTTGTTTTTTCCCTGCCATTTTCCCCTCATTTCTTCTTCACCCCTCATTGTTTTCTGACTTATTTATCTCCACATTTCTATTCATCATCTTACCTATGTACAAAAAGAAAGATAGAAAAGGAAAAAGTATACACCAGCACAAAGCTGTTGAGTCATATTGTGCGGGAGGAGGAATGTTGACGATCAAACAATTTTCACTTCGCTACTCAATGAATTCAGTTTCTCTTCCTCTCTCTGCTTCTCACACACATCATTTCTCGCCTCTCCCCATTCACTAAATCTGTATCTTCTCCATTCCTCCGCCTCTTCTTTCACTCCTTTTGCATTTTCAGTCAGCCGTGACGTTAGTCTACCCAGCCTGAATTCCCCTGCAACCCTCTAAGCCCTACCAACCAAAGCAACAGCAACAACATCAGTAACACCAGCGGCCCAGACCAACAGAACAGCTTCAAAAGCAGGAAGAGCAGTTTAGCCCTGGAGTGATGGAGCGAGAAGGGAGGCACACTGACGCATGAATACAGAAACTGTTTATTTGGCCTGTGTAAAATAAGACGTTTGCTCAGCAGCGCCAATATAAGTTAACTCCCAACTTAGTATTTTATTAATACTCCATACTAATAGCCTCTAGACAAAGTGGTCTCAGTTTACCTTTGATACTTTGAAACATTTTCATACAACAAAAATTACAATATTAAACACAAATTACATGCACACACACACAAAAAGTCACACTTTGTATTCTTCATAATATTTGTTTTCTCTGTGTTCACAGGTGTAGGTCGAGTATTTCAGAAAGCAAGCATGTTTGTTTGTAGAGAGAGGGAGGTACTAAAGCTGTGAAAACCCAATTTCATGTATACAACTGTGATTTGCATAACATTGCCCCAACAATCACAGAATGAAATGTAGCGAGGTGATGGAAGTTGTAGATGGCTTCAAGGTGGTAATCTATTTTACACATTCTGATACAAGTAAGAGAACAATTGTGAGTGTCGCCCAAGGGCAGCAAGAACAGTGCAATCCATTTAGTTGGTAACAGTCTTTCTGATTGGCATATCTTGCAAAATCCCCACTCTTTACACATTAGCCTTATCAGAATGTAAATATAGGAATGGAAAAGCTTATCACTTGCTTGGTGGAAGATGCAAACTTCACACCGTTGCTTCTGCCTACAAGGCAAATAAGCTTCATTGTCATTGAGGTAGGTGCATTCTGTCTTATGAATATTTGACTCCAGAAAAGGGTTTCCTGGTTTATGGCTTAGACATGTTGTGCACTTTACACATTTCCCCACATTTCCACAAACTAAGGTGGGTAAAGAATTTTCCCAAAGAGCCACAAAAGAAACCGGGAATGTTGTGCAGGACCACATAATGATTTAATATTGAGCAGAAATGAGTTCAGCTTGTTGTTTCGGCCCTCCACAACAGTCCCAGTTTCTCATGTGACTCCTTTAGAAAACTAATTGCTCACCCCTTCGCTATGGTATTTGTAAAGGGTTCATATTACACTTCCATATGAAACACTGAATTCTGCTACAGCTGATTTTTTAGATCAAATAGATACAATAAAAAGTCAGGCCAAACTTTTTGGCAGTGATTTTGTCCATTGTTCAGGAGGCTGTCTCCCCATTAAGCTGATCACAGGCAGTGATATCTTTTCTCTCTTGAATCTCGCTGTGGACATGTCATTGCGGATTCAAAATATTTGAGTCAGAATTCTGGACTGATGTGACTGGAGGTCAGGCCACAGAGCCAAGCGAGAGTGACACTGTCAGAGGAATGTTCTGCCTGAATCCTGAACAGGGACATCAGCGCAAGCATGAATGAAGACACTGCAGAGGAGATGAGAGGATAGATAGAAAGAACAAATACAAAAAAAGGCTGTGACAATGAGGACAGTGACAGGGAGACTGAGAAATACTGATAAGGATAGCTAAATCGAGAGATGCGTGGAGAGACAGTCAAAACACAGAGAAAGTGGGGCCTAGGAGGGCGGTGCAGAGAGACTCAGATCTATTTTTAATGTCTGACTGGGGATCAGCAAAAGGAATGTATAATTACAGCCTCATGAATAATGCAAGCAGGATTCTTTTAATTAGCCACACCAGACCTAAATGCAGCAACTGCAGCAGACAGGACAAACATGTGCACATGCACATGTACATACACATGTACACCCACACACACTCATCTACAGTGTTACAGTGTTTGGGTCCAGACCTTTGATTACGTCCACCCCATGCGTCGACTGATTCATCATGAAACAGCACTTTCTCGAATGAAAAACCAGTCGAAACAAGGGAAACTACAGGAGAATCAACTACTAGCCAATCAGTGTTATGGGGGGGACTCTCCCTGATGTCAAGCTGTTGTCAAGCTGGTCGTCAGGGCTGGGGAACTTGATGAAGTGTTTTCAATTCACTCTATTCTTAAAACCCTGTCTTAAAAGTCAAGAGCAAAGTCAAGATGTAGGCCTGAGTATGCACCAGTGATGACATCAGTGAATGATGTCATCACCCCAGAACCTAGTTAGAATGAAAGCAATAAAAATAAGAAAAGAAAAAAAAAGAATGAAAGCAATAGATGGATGGATGGATGGATGGATGGATGGATGGCAGCCAACCAATCAAAGCAATGGCAGATTGAAGATGGAGACTAGGTCTAACGAGTGTCTGACATCAGGCTAGTAAATACATAACTGCATACAATAATGAGGTGCCTAATCAAAAAAATTATCTCACCAGTTTACACATGTGCCATGTTTGGAACATTTGTGTGTTAGCTCATCCTTTAACCCCTGGAGAGTGTCAGTTGATGCCTTGATTATGACTTTCTGATAGGCTTCACAGCCTCTAGACACTACTCAAAGAGCTGCACACTGTGTGACTGTCGTTTGTTAGATAACCCCAATATGAAAGCATGAATTATTAAATATCTGACTGGATAATATTACGAAACCTCACTGTAACCATAGAAAACATCCTGGCAGCACAAGTGTGGTTTTCTGTATTTTTCCACTCACATGCACACTGAATGCAAAGAAACATGGAAAAAAAACATTGCTGGCAAACAAGCCATGCAGCCAGGCCAATTGTGTGGGCTCAAAAGAGAAAAAAGAGAAGAAGCAATAAATTAAACCTTCCTCCACCACAATTCAGCTTGAGTTATTTCATTAATTAACAGTGTTTGGGTTTTCCCTGCAACATCTTCATTATTAAACATGGGTCAAACCGGAATAGACTTCACCGAGAATGAGTTCTCGTCAGCCCATCTTAATAACTACCTTTCTTCTCAATTAAAACTGAAATGGATGGTCGAAACTCAAACAGGAAAAACACAACTAGATTGTCTCCACACACAAAGAGAAAGGAGGAAGTTGGATCCAAGTTGGAACGACGCATCAAGAAAACGGCAGGATGTTATTCAGTTGTTATCTGGCAACTCGAATTCTCCCATCTTCAGAGTCTTAATTTGTAAGCTAATTTGTGGCTGGCAAAGACAGGCTTGAGTATGGAAGAGGATATTGGATGTAATTTGATGTCTCAGTACATCTTCGCTTGGTGATTGGAGTTTAATTGGCAATGAGGGTACTGCGTTCTCACTTTGGGGCTCGCAGGAGGGTGACGGCACCCACACAAACTGCAAACTCTGTTTCACACAACTGAAGTAAAACTGGTCATACAAAGATGGCTAGCAGACAAATGTTTACCTTGTTTGTGAAATTTAAAAAAAAAGTATGACTTTAACTTTTCTGACATGCAGTCTTTTCATAAACAAGCAGGGGGAAAAGAAAGTAACAGCAGGATAGCCTGTTCAAGGTGAGTATACACCCCACTATTATGGTCAACATGTTGTTATTACACATTACATACCAGTGTGTGGACAGAACGATCTATAGAGCTTCAGTGTGTGCACTTGAGGTAGCGGGCTACCCCCTGGTGTGTGACTTTGATACACACAGACACACTTTTCCTGATAAAAAGTCAGCAGGTGCAAAAAAAAAAAACAATACTGGGAAGAGGAATCCTCTCATAGCTTTTTCTTAATGCTTCTGACATCTTTGTAGTGTCTTTGTTTTCAACAAGCGCTGCCCAAGAGAAAAGGTCAAAGTGTCAAAGCCACCATTAGTGCAAGGCCCAATCAGAAACACCTCAGGGCATGGAAACAAGGGCAGGACAGGATTTGTGTGTGTGTGTGTGTGTGCGCCTTTGTGTAAGAACTGTCTCACAAACACATGCAAAAAGCAACTAAGCAACTATATTACTGTAATGACAACAATATACAGAATCCTGAAAATATCCATGCTGGGAGTAAAAACTATATAAGTAGAGTGACACAGGCTATCACACACAGACACACATATAGAGTACAAGCGGCTTCTCAGCTCTATGTTGCATTTTTGCTCATATTTCTTTTAAAAAATAGGCTTTAATTAAGCTTTTAATCATTTGAATCATTTCATTTATTCACTAAGAATCATGTGATTTTCAATCATCTTAATTCTTTACATGCTTTAGAGGTTGAAAATGGTTGCACCTGTAGCCTGTAGAACAACTTTAATTTGACATTTTAAATATACTTAAAGCGAATTCTTTCATTAATGCTCTACAGTGATACGCAGGTAAAACAGTTATGACATCATATCTCAAGTTAATATGAGTTGCGACATACAATAGGTAACAAAATGTCTCACATAACTACACATTTACAAACACGTATTTTTACCACCAGCGCAAGCACTGGGATGAGTAAACATGACTCATCTGATCTGGAACATTTCCCTGTTTTCTCTATTTTTGCATCTATGAATAATCCATCCATCCAGAACACAATCACACACAGTCACACGGGGTCATTTGCATATTACTGTATCTTAAAGGAACTTTTTTTTGCTGTTTTACAGCTTCTCCTTTTGCCATTTCTCACCCAATTATACTTTCATTTTCCTCTCACTTTACTTCTCCTTTTTCATTTCAGCTGCTGTTCCATGATCCACAGTTGTATATCATTGCTTTCACTAAAACCTCATTAAGCCGTATGCTTTCACAGCAATCCTTTCTTACATAACGCCTAATATGGCTGCACAATTAATCGAATCTTAATCTTGATCACAATTTGGGCTCTCCAAAAATAAATGAACATGATTATGCAATGATGAAAATGCGTGCCCCACCAACAGAATGCAAATCAAGGGGTCACTAAATGACCATCTCACCACCTGCCTGAATGTGCCAATCACAGCTGTTCTCTAACCTGTCTGCCTTGAAGTTTCCTGGACTAGTGTAGGTAGGTCATGCTACATTAAAAGTCAGATATCCAATAATATTGAAATATTTGGGCCAGTGATGTTAATCAAGAAGAAATCATTTGCAAACAGTGTTGTGGAGTTTTCTACACCACAAAGCAACAGAACTAACTTATTCAACCACCTCAAAACACACCACAACCAGCAGTACAATGAATGCCAAGAAAATCAGAGCAACAGTTGTTGATAAGAATCGTCCAGCATCAGCTCAGACATCTTTAAAAGCATCAGAGTATCCATCCAGCTCACAGAGACACACTTAAATATCTCACCAATCCCATTCTATTTGTCCAGTAAAGTCAGTGAGTAAAGAAGCCTTCAGGAAATGGTCAACTTAATGGGAAAAAGTTACATTATCCTCTTACATCTTTTCCAAGATGGCAATATCTGTGCCGTACACAAAACATTACAGAGGAAGTAGAGCAGGATCTCACAGCTGCCTGCCAACTTTAGTCACATCCATCATGTAGGTATTGTATTATGCATACAATGGAGTGAAAGTATTCATATTTTGCTTTAGAAGGTGCATTTAGGTGAGGTACTGTTAATTATAACATTGCTGTTATAACTAACAGCACAATGTAAAGGTGAAAGCAGTTAACTGTCAATTGAATTTTCTGTTATGTTTTCACACAATGATTTTACTTATATTTTATCTCAATGCAAAGATTTGTAAAGATCTAAGAGCAGTATTCTGTTTGCATGAAAGTGTAATAAAAATATTTTTCCTTATTTAAATCAATGAATAACCATGGGAAATAAATGTGATCTCAATACTGATCAAATTAATTGTGATTATCATTTTGGTTTAAATCATGTACTCCTAACATCTAATGTACTGGCTTTTTCCACATCCAAGGGGGACATACTGAAGATGAAGACAGGAAAGAGTTGGAGATGGTGCACCGAGTAGAAGAACAGAATACATAATGAGTTATGGGAGATTTCATGGTGGGAGGAAGTGCTGGTAGCCAGCAGCCATTGGTGAAGCTGTTGACATCTCTGTCAAGAAGCGGGATAAATTAAGCGACTCTTCTCACTAAATCAATGCATCAGCAGCCGCAAACTCATTGCCCGAGCAACCTTTGTATCTCAACAGAGCAACAAGGGAATTTCTAACAACCATCGAGCAGAAACTCTGTCTCTGTGTTGGTCTTTGACCCCTGTAGATTGAGTGTCTCATTGTCACTGCTTCGCATATTCCCTTTACCCCGTCTATCAGTCCCTTCTTCCTCACCTTACTCTCTCCTTTTTTTGATCAGTAGATATTGTCTCTCATCTCTCATTTTCCCAAGAGACACATTGTAAAGAGGGATAGCTCTGCTCTGCTGCATCATGTGTTCCGGTGGTTTCTGTGCATGCGTGTCTGTGTATATGAGCAAACAGGAAAAAAAAAAGCAAAAAAATATCCAACTCCAAAAGACAATAGACAAAAAGATAAAATATTACTAAGACAAAGAAAGCTGGGCACTGACCCTGCTTGAACACTCTCCGGCTTCTCTGTAATTATCACTGTGTGTTTGTTTGTTTGTGTGTTTGTTTGTTTGTTTGTTTGTGTGTGTGTGTGTGTGTGTGTGTGTGTGTGTGTGTGTGTGTGTGTGTGTGTGTGTGTGTGTGTGTGTGTGTGTGTGTGTGTGTGTGTGTGTGTGTGTGTGTGTGTGTGTGTGCACAAGAGCACACATGTTCTCCTGTGAATGAAAATGAAAGCGATTCTGGAGACAATCCAACTCCCAGATTGCCTGCTTGCTCAGAGTCTGCGCTCACGTCACAGAACTTGGAACGCTGCCTTGTACAAAAAGTATAGATACACTCAGGCCAGAAACACACACACTCACACAAATTAAAGTACACAAAGTGGAACACCAGGGGCACTTCACCAAGACTCCATTTCACCTGGCCTTTTTATTGAACAAAGGGAGTGAGATGTTTAACAGAGCTGTAAGAAACCTCTGCCTGAATATCAAAAAGAGATCATTTTTAAAAAAGGAGAAAGTTTGAAAAGTCTGTCCAGTTTGAGCAGCAAACTTTACCAGAAGTTTATCGGAAGAGACAGAAGGACAGACATATGAAGAGAGAGAGTCAGAGAGAGAGAAGGTAGCATGCCAGGTACCACCATCAGGGAAACAGAGAGCAGAGAGAGACATCTGTTCAACACAACTTCAGGGGGCTTTTACTCTGATGTCAGCCTGTCACCACATACAGGACCGCAGGAGTAGATGCATGCTGAGAGCCTGAAGAACATGAGCCCCCCACACACACAGGTGCACGATCTATAGCAAGCACTGTCTCACTTCATTTCCATCTCCCTCTCTCTCTCACACACAGCTATGGATGAAATCACAGCTAAAACCAGTGAAACCAAATCCTAAAGAAAGTAAAGCATCACGGTGCTTTATCCTCAAAACTTCTCACAAGTTTTATGCAAGTTTTTTAAAACTTCCTAAAAATAGTGAGTGAGCGATAAGTGCTTTTAATAAGGGTTTTTGTTTTTTGCAGGGCGTGGGTGGTGGTGGATGGGGTTATCACTTTGTATACTAATTTCCCAGAGTGCATTTGAAACAGAAAACTAATCAGCAGTGTTTCTGATAAGTAATTAAATGTTATGTAACTGATAAAGCAAACATGATAAGACGTAGCCAGCTTCAGATAATATAAATGTGAGCTTTTCTTTCCTTTTTATAACAATACAAATACATATGTTTTGGGACGGTTCTTACATTTTCTGTAATCTTAAAATCAACATGTTTAATCAATAATGTTAATCTTGCTTAGCTGCAGCAGCAAACCAGACAGTGTGGCTACAAATCTGGACTTCACCCACAGGTAGCTCATTAATTACCACAGTAGAAATATCTAATGCATAGTTTAAAAAAAGATCATATTTAAGAAGCACTTGGACAGGAAAGAATTCACAAACAAGATAAAAATCAGCCTTTTATTAAACTAACATTAATCGATGATCTTTGTATTATTTTCATTAGTTGTGTGCTGTTTTCAAAATGTCACCACCTCCTACGTAACACTTGACTGGAGCCTCTGGCTCATTTCGCTCACTATGGCAGCGGTGAACTTTTAGAGATCTCAGATAACTGTTTTGTTCGCCTAGAAAGCCATCAGTAGGGAAAATACTGCAGTCATTAAAATTATAATGGTACAGTCAGAGAGACTGATGATGTATTGATTAGACCTCCCCTATCTGTGGTGCTTCACACTGATAACAGACCCATATAATGAGGATGGTTACTACATGGCTGTTTGCCCGCCTATACAAATTTAAAAGGCACTTTCTTGGGTATAACTGTTTAAGTGCTCATTAATTGCACACAAATATTTAATCAGCCAATCGCTTGACAGCAACATGGTCAATATGACCTGAAAAAGTTAAGCATCAAAACGGGAAAGAAAAGCAGTTTAACTGAATGTGGCATGATTGTTGGTAGGGTTTTCCCACATAACTATCTCCTAATGCTCGAGCTCAATAATGGCAACATAAATAACCTTTTTTATAACTCAGGTATACAGAAGAACATCTCTGTGAATGGAAAACATGTCAAACGTTGAAGCAGATGGGCCACAACAGCACAAGACCACACAGTGCCAATCTGTCAGCTAAGAACAGGAAACTAAGGCTAGAAATTTGAATAGGGTGACCAAAATTGAACATCAGAAGTTTAGAAAAACATTGCCTGGTCTGAAGAGCATCAACGTCTGTTCTGATATTCAGATGGTTGGGGTCAGAATTTGGCATAATTAATATGAAAGCACAGGTCCATCCTGCCTTGAGATTTTTTTTTGGCGTGTATGTACAATGTGTTGGGTTGAGAGGGCTATCAAAGATGTGCAGCCAATACATCTGAAACAACTGTGTGATACCATCATGTCAATATGAACCAGAACCTCTGAGGAAGGTTTCCAGCACCTTAATTCTTCTTGTCATAAATGAAACGAAGAATTGAGGTTGTTCTGAAGGCAAAAGGGGTTCCAACCTTGTATTAGCAAGGTGTACCTAACTAGGTGTCCTGTATTTGTATATAATCAATTTTTATGTGTGGTTAATACAAGAACTCACTGTTAATTTGTACAATGAAATGATCAAATCACTGTATGGATTGTTTCAAAATACAAGTCATGTTTGCTGTGCAAAAAACTGTTACTGAAAGTGTGTGTCCTGGCACAACCGCTATAAATGAACCTGTCACCAAAGCATGATGGATATTTATAGGCCAGTCTGGGCATACAACATCATTTGATGGTCAAAGACAAAAATGTCTTTGACCAATTAATTCAAACCGCTACCCAGTCATTCTTTAACCGAAAAGGATTCCTTTCACCAGCTTCACACTCATGACTCAGGTGGGGACATGGGGTAATTTCATCATTCAAGAATCAAATCTATTTGATTGAAAAAAAAAAAAAGGGGGGGGGGGGGGGGGGGAAAGGGAAACTTAAAGTCAGTTGAATTCCATTGTGGTTTAGAAAAAAATCTTTTCATTTTGAATTTAATTCTAGCAACATGTTTAAAAAAGCTGGGACAGAGTCATGTTTACCACTGTGTTGCATCACCTTTTCTTTCAACAACACTCAGTAAGCTTTTGCAAACTATGGAGACTAATTGCTGTAAGAATTCTGAAAGAAAAACCTTTTCCATTTCTTGCTTTAGACAGTATTTTAGCTGCTCAACAGATTGAAGCCCCCTGTTATGCATATTTTTCCATCCTCTCTGGGATGCTAATGTTAATTTATTAATAGATGACAGGGTTGGGCTGTAGGCTGGCCAGGTTAGGCCTCAAACACGAGTTGTAAATGTCTCTGGATACCGTTTACAGTACTGTGCAAAAGTCTATAGCCATCCTGCATTTCTTGATATTTTGCAGGGGAAATGGGAAATGGTGCAGTGAGTTACTGAAACATGTAAATATACATGAAAACACTGTATATCACACCCTGAAATTTCTTAGGCAAGCTTTCTTGTAATTTCTTTAAGTAGTCTTCAAGAATAGTTCTCTGGGTGTCTTGAAAGACATTGAAAGCTCTTCTTTGAATGTTGCCTGCCTTTTGTTGTGTTGTCTCTCAAGATGACCCTACAATGTTTCAGTGATGCTGAGGTCTGGACTCGGCATTGGCAGTGTGTTTGGGCTCATTGTCATACTGAAAAATTGAGCCGTTGCCACCAAGCTTTCCAGGTGGTATTGCATGATGGATCAAAATCAGACAGTACTTTTCTGCATTCGTAATTCCATCAATTTTAACAAGATCCCCAACACCACTTGCTGAAATATCTCTCCAAACCATGACAGAGCCTCCACCATGTTTTACAGGTGGCTGCAGACACATTCTGACACTTTCAAACGTGGATTATTACTCCATAAGACCCGTTATTGCTGATTTTCAGTCCAGTTCTTGTGTAAGTTGACAAATACCTCAGCCTTTTCTCACTGTTTCCCTTCCTCAAGAATGGCTTCTTGACAGCCACTTTTCCACTGACACCATTTATGATGCTTCAGTGAGCAGCAGATTGATCAACTGAAGAACCAGATGCATCTCTCAGGTTCTCTGTCAGGTTTTTGCTGGATTTTTTGTTCCTATTTTTAAGGGCATGACTTTCAGATACCGTTCATCTGCTGTAGATAATTTTCAGGCCTGTCCAGTCTTTCGTCCTCGACTTGTCTGGTTTCCTGCAATTTTTGAAGGATGCACTGCACACTGTGCTGAGATAATAACTCTTTGGGAATCATCTTGTTGGCCCAAAAATACATTTTAATGCCTGGCAACTTGTATTTTTGACATTTTGTCTATTATGTATAGACAACACTGGTCTATCCCTTGAGTAAGTAACTTACTCAAGGGATAAGACATAAAACATTTCCTTGGAAAATGGTCTGTACAAGGACTGAACTGAAAAGGTGTTTTAAAGCAGCCAATGTCCAAAGAAAAACTTAGAAGGCCCTTTAGAAAGTTAGAAGAACTTTGCTCAAGACCGTTTTAAAAATTACAAGTAAATCTGGCCCCTTGGAAGCGAAACATAAAGGAATGAGGGATAGGTCACGACATTTTTACTTTACTTTTTTTATGTATATTTCTTTCTTTGCATTTCTAATTTTGCCAACAAACTGTCAGTCCTAACAGTGGTCCATATAGAGTCCATATAGAAAGGTTTTTCTATTCTTAACTTTACTACGCCACCATAGCAAAGTCAAAAAAACCCAAAACATTTTAGTTAACTGAAAAATCAAACAACATAAAAAAGCAAAAGCAACCAAAAACTGCTGTGCACTACAAAAAAATGAACAGGCAATGTTTTAGTCATATGTTTAACTCAAATTCATTTTAAGTGTTGTGTTCATGTTGTAATATCTACTCAGGACTTTATAAATTTCCCCCTTGACAAATAATTGCCAATAATAAAAATATAAATATACTAAAAATAATAATGAAGCTAATAAAAATTAAACTAAATTTCAATATTTTCACACAAGAAAAAAATCAACTGAAATGAGTAAACATAGCCTGGAAACGAAAGTCAACTGAGAACAAAATGAATTTATTAATTATAAAGAAAATTAAAAATAAAAACAAATGAAAAATACTGAATTCTTATTATTCTGCCCTGCAGTGATTTCAACCACAGAATAATGTTTTAAAATGCAGAGCTGCATGAGGGCCCCGTTGCTTTTTTTGGACTCTATTAATCTTTTAGTGATATTATGTATCATAGATGATGAAATTCTTTGCAAATTTAAATTGAGAAACAGTGAATGAGAGCCTACATGGGCATATGGCATCCTTCTAAAAGACTCAGTCTTCTCTGGGATGCTCTTTTTACACCTAATTAAGTTGATGAGTTGTTACCAATTTATCTAATTAGTTGTGAAAAGTTACACCAGGTGATTTTTTTTGCATCAAGTTTATTGTCTGTTGTTACGCTGTGCCATCTATTTTCAAATTGGGTGGAAAAAGCATTTATTAAAATAAAGAACACTATTTCACTTTACATGTAGTGCAGCAACTGCCAATCAAGGCATCAGAACGCCTGATCAAGAATCCTCTCAGGCACTCATGACAGATGGAGAGGTTTGAGAGAGGTGAGTTCATGTCAAGGGCTTTGCTTGTATCTAGCTGGGTCAGTGGGGGGTTGCTACAGCGCTTTTATAGAGACAAGACGAAGGCAGAGGTGGTTATTGAGGATACTGATGTGAGGCACAGACCTGAAAATAAATTACAGAATTTGCATACATGCAAAGATCACACAGTACTCAGTCACTTCTATCTCCCGTGTTTGTGCATCTTTGGACTCAGCACGGCATGTCGCCAGAGCCCAAACGCTGTATGTGGAGAGCTCAGGTCAAAGACACACACACACACACACACACGAGACAGGATCTGCCTGAAGCTGATGACGTAAATAGCCTTATAGCTCTGTCTTGGTGCAGCGCTCAAGTGTAAATAGGGAGGGACAGGAGGAAAAGAAGGGTGTAGAATGAAAGAGAGGAGAGGCAGGAACAGAGGAGTTTTAGTTGCTTCTATAAGTGGAATGCAAACTTTCATTTAAGCATAACCAACATACACACACACACACACACACACACACACACACACACACACACACACACACACACGCGGTGGCCACGGTCATCAGGGAAAGTGATTACTGCTAATCTGTATGAGCATATCATCTGTAACCCAATAAAGTGATTAGTTTCTTAGTGTCACACGGATGGGTTGGACTAAGCGAGGGAAGAGGAAAGAGAGGAAGATGGTAGTAAAGGAGTGTGTGGGGTGACATGGGGTGTGAGGCATCAGTACTAGCTCCAGCCAGATGGGGGCTCCCTTTTGCCTGCACTTTTTCCTCACATGTATCCTGCACTCCTGTTTTTCTTGCCAGTTTTCAATCACACTCTCTTCCCATTTCTGCCACAGGGTTCTTTGCAACTTTCTTTGTATTTGATGCCTTTCAACTTATTGTATTTTCATGGTCTTCTGGAAGTTTTCTACCTGCCCTTGTTTCCCCAATTTTTCAATCTCACCCCCATTCTGTCATTCTACCTTTTCCAAAAAGTTGATTCTGTTAATCTGGACGTAGCGTTTTCAGTGGGAGAAACGTTTTGTGACTCATCCAAGTGAGTTCTTCCATCTCAGCTGACTGAAGGTTTCCCCAACCTTGTAAACAGTACATTTGCATAAAGACTGAAACCAGCCCCCTCCTCAATTTAGACATGGTCTTTTCCTTTTCACATAAGCGGGCTCCTTGACTCCGCGTTCAAACCAGCGTTCCTCCCTGTCCAGGATGTGCACATCCTCATCATTGAAAGAGTATCCACTGGATTGTAGGTGCAAACAGACTGCGGAGTCCTGGCCTGAGGAGTTAGCTCTTCTGTATTGTGCCATCCGCTTAGCCAGAGGTTGTTTGGTTTCCTCAATGTATAAACCACAGCAGAAACAGTGAAACACACAGTGTAACCGGCCAGTTCACAGAGACACAGGGATCCCATGAGAAGACAGCAGTGATACGACCAGGAGTGGTGTGAGGTGTGAAGAGCAGAAGTAGAGGGAGACAAATTGACTGAAGTGAAAAGCAAATGGTTACACAGCTCAACAGAGAGATAGAGGAAAATGTTACTGAGAAAGGATGTGATATATAGTTGGTGCCCCCTGTCTATTAAAGGACAGCAGTGTAGTGGGAATGCCACGACTCACACTACTCCACTTATGCATATCACTGTACTTCAGAGCTCCACTCCGCTGTATCACAGACACCTATGTACGCACACACTGAACACCTACACTGAGGTTTTGCAGACACGTAGCCACTAACCAGAAGACATTAATTTTTATGACATTTTGGACATGTGACAATCATGATAAGAACCTTGCATCACATCACTAAGGCCTACAGAAAGGTCTGCAATCATCTGACAACCAGAAGTCAAGAGGGAAAAATTAATATTCCCCAACAGTTACAAGTAGTTGCTGGGAAAAAGAATGCTAAAATCCCACTTACTCTTAAGAAATGTGCACATGAAAAACCTCAATATATATATTTTTCCTGGTTCAAACCCACAGTGAGAGAGAGAGACAGACAGAGAAATTTACAAGCTAATGACATCCAAAGGAGAAATATAGGAAAAGTAAAATACATATCCTATAACAATGTAGTAGTGACAAGCCTACGAGCCCATATTGATGTTTTCCCTATTTCAGCTCTGTCTCTATTTATAGATCATCTTAGTCCTTCAGGAAGCCCGTATCACTTGATGAACAGCACCTCATCATTACAGAAGCCTTGCTAATGCATGAAAGACCTCTTAGACAATCAGTTCAAGATATTTTATTGCACCCAATTCCCCTTTCGGAGTCTTTTAATAAAGTGGTAAGTGAAAAATCTCCTGTATTGAAAGTTAGCAGAACTCGTTATTAATTCATTGTGTCACTATTTCACACCAGTCTTTTAAGCTAGAATAGACTGTCTCTCACCTGGCAAGTCGTGTTACAGAGGTGGCTTTTTAAAACATCCATTAAATCACTCATTAGATTTTATATTTCTTGTTTCCTTGTGTCTCTACAGTTATCAGTAGAAGAAGCAAAAATAATATTATCTAAACACAGGATGTAGTGTCAGCCTTAACCTTTTTTTTGCAAAAACATGTCTTCTTTTATAGAAAAAGGTGTTATAATTGTACCCTCTCTTTCTCAAATACTGCAGGAATTAGCTTTTGTGACCAGAACTGGACAGAAGTTCTAGGCATAGGTCACATTTCTTTTAGCTTCTGTCTTTTGAAAAAACACTTCAACGCTAAACCATGAAAATGGAGATGCTGTCTATTGCTGCTGAACTGTACTCGTGGCAACAGTGTGGGGTTTCAAAAAGATACATTTTGAACAAAAGAAAAGAAAAAGAAGAGTTTTCAGTGCACTCCACTGGTAAAGGTGGCAAAGGCTTCTCCAGATCTCATGTGTGGCTCAGAAATAAGTAGCAACTTTTTTAACAGTTGGCTTTCCCTTACCTGGAAGGTGAGTGAAAGTACATCATGGTAAATTGTTGTAGTTCCAAACACCCCAGAGAGGCAAGAAGAGGGGGTGGGGGAGGAGAGAGAGAGAGAGAGAGAGAGAGAGAGAGAGAGAGAGAGAGAGAGAGAGAGAGAGAGAGAGAGAGAGAGAGAGAGAGAGAGAGAGAGAGAAAAGCAAGGTTAGTAACACGATACAGACAAAAGCAGAAAAAATTCGACATCCTGAAATTTACAACTAAGCATATCCAATGGAATCACCATTGACAACAAAGTGATTAAGGAGGAATACATATATGTCAATTACTGTACTCATCTTTCAAAAAAAGTCCTCATCCTCTTTTAATGTGTTCTCCTCTCTCACGGACACCATCTCTGACAGTTTCTCATCTCCTGCAAAGCACTCCTCTTCTAACCACAAACAAACATACAAGCACACACACTCTAACTCACTTCCAAAATAAAACCCGGCTGTTTACCAAGCCTGAGAATCCCGAATGGAATCCCATTTTGCCTTTCAAAGGGTGTTTGAAGTTCCCGCACAGATGTTGCTGTCTTCCTTTTTTTTATTATTTTTATTTCATGCAAGAGAGCTTTCCCTTGCTTTTTTCACCACCTTGCTCAGCACAGTGTGACACTCTTTCAGTTTCCGTCAACCTTCCCCATCCCTCCATCTTTTCCACCATGATCACAGGGTGAAAGTTTTATCCAGAAGAGAAGCATGTTTTAAAAAGTTGCTGGGTTAGTCTCAGCAGAAGGGAGAGAAAAGGGATCAGAGGTTAAATCTGAAAGGCAGATGTTTAGTGAGAATGCTAACCTTGAATGTGTGTGAGAAGACACAGAGCCTGAGTAGATTTATATTTGGTATACATTTAAACTAAGTCCACTGCAGTATTATGGCAGGTAAAAAAATACGTCCTTCAGAGACAATTATCACTTTCATAATACCAATCTGTGGAGTCAAGCAGTGGAATCACATGAAGATAGCATTATTCAAACTCATACCACTTGCAGAGTTCCTGAAAGTGCTTTAAAAATAAAAGCGCTTCCATACTATTAGCTTGCTGCAAAAAACAAGTTGTTGAATCTACAAAAAAAAGCAAAGGTAACACCACTGTTTATCAAGCATAAAATAGTATTTTCACACCAACAAGGTGAGTCACAAAGAGCCATTAGCTATTAGAGCTATTAACTTTCAATCTCACCATGGTGTAGAATGTGTCCTTAAAAAATTGAGGGAATCTAAACAAATGAAGGACAAAAGAAGCTGCTGAAAGCGTTAAAAAATTATCACAGCAGATAAACAGACGCTGAAAGTCCTGTTGTTAAGACACTGGGGGGGGGGCTTTAGTAGATCTATGTCCTATTCACAGCTCATCAGAAAGGATCTTAGCAGAAGGATTGCTGTGAAGAAGCCATTCTTAAAGAAGGGAAACAGGGAGAAAAGGGTGAGGTATGCCAAATTACACAATAACTGGTTGGAAAATCAGTGCAACAGGTCTTATGGAAGATGAAAATCCCAATTTGATTATCAGTATCTAAGGTGGAGGCCAGAAAAGATGCACAACAGTGAGCATCTAAAGCCATTTGTAAAACATGGTAGAGGCTCTGTGGTGGTTTGGAGCTGTATTTCAGCCAATCTTGATGCAATTACGCATGCAGAAAAATATTGTGAGTTTTTGATCCATAACATAATACCATCTGGAAAACATCTTACTGGCAAAGGCTTCATTTTTCAGCATTACAATGATGCCAAACACACTGCCAATGCAATAAAAGCACACCTGGATGGAAAAAAAAAAAAAAAACATACAATGAAACACCATCAGTCATGGATTGGCCTTCCCAGAGCCCGGACCTCAACATTACTGAAGCAGTGTGGGATCATGTAGACAGAGATCATAGCAAAAATCAGCCAACATCCAAAAGGGCTCTGGAACATCCTTCAAGATCTCGGAACACTATTCCTGAGGACTACTTAAGGACGTTACTGGAAAGCTTGCTTGTTAAACACTGTTTTGCTTTATTTACTGTATTTCAACCACTTGTTATGTCACTATATGTTTCAGTCAATTGCTGCACATATTCCCATTTTCACAGCAAAATCTAAGGTTTTCCACACTGAACCAAAGTTGTCCCACACATCATTTAGTAAATGATCACTTTCTACCACAGGCTTACTTCAATATATAAATAACAGAATGTAGAGAGAAACTGAAAAAAGAGCTCTGAAATCCAGAAAGCAGTTTGGATAGCTACATAGAATTCCAATAGGTGATTTTTTTCATGAAAGGTAAATACTCTCAAAAAACACTCCCTGGATGATTCGATGAAGATAGATTCTGCCAACATTGTGGTTTTTAAAAAAAAAACAAGCAAACAAAAAAGAAATCACGCCGTCTTGTATGGACCAGTGGTACATTAGATAAACAACAAAAGAGAATTATTTTGCTAAAAACCAATTTAACACATTTAGCTACAATGACTCAGCACTGATCAGGTGTGAAGAAGTCTTAAAATTAAAAATAAATCTGGACTTATGGAATTACAAAGAAGCAATCTTCTAAGGATACTCTTCGTCTCTGCTTAAGCCTTAGCAGCTGAAGACTTCATTAGCTTCTACTTGCAATTCACATTCAAGCTTTCACCTGAACTGTTGGTAGTTTTACCAAAGATGGAGACAGCTTGGAATTTAAAAAAAAAAAAAAAAAAAAGCTTTGTGATTCAGTTGTGATTTTAATCATGACACACGCACACCTTCATACATCAGGTTACTTTTTGCACAATACTCAGTCTTTTGCACAACCCACTGTCATTGTTGCACTTTTCTAATGCATTATTGTGTCTGCATTGTCTTGTGACTGTATTGTTCTGTTCTGTCTGGTGTTGCACTATCCTTGTTTTGGTTTTTTTTGCAATTTTTGCACACTTGCACTTTATGTAGTACTGTGTTGATTGTCTGTTATATGCTATATGTAGCACTGTGGTCTTGTTTCGTTCCACTGTGTACTGTACCACTGCACATGGTTGGCATGGCAATAAAGCCACTTGACTTGATTTAATTTTTTGGCCCTTGGCAAATTTGACAATACTATTTACAGTAATTAATGTATTTTTTTCAACTGCACTTATAAAAATATCCTTAATTTAATGAAAAAATAAAACCCCCAGCTGATCTAAGACAGTAAAAGGAGATTTCTATTTGTGCAGCTGAACTAAAAGTGAACTGTATGCATGCTAAAGAGTATAAGGTAGAGGTAGGTTGCCTGTCTCCACCTCAAACAACTTTATATTATATGTACTTCTCTCTTATAAAATTCATTCCACTCGAGAAGCTTTGCCTTTAAAAGCCAGACTGCAGGGTAGTAAGAGAGACTAGGTCAGGAAGTTTACGACCTAAACAACCATCAGCCTCTCGAGCTGTCATGCTTTGGAATGTAGTGTGGAAGTTGAGCCACACATAGGTTAACAGTGCTGTGTCACACCATTAAATTCTATTGCTTTTTATGACCTTCTCAATCTGTCCCCAAAGACAGACTGAGAGAATGCTGCGAGAGATCTGAAAAGAAACAAAAAAGGAGATGAGTAAGAGATGCAGCAAGTGAAGGAAGGTGAGATGAAGAAATGTGAGGAAGAAGCAGAGGGAAAAAAGATAAAGAGAATAAAAAGAAACCTTTCCAGCCAAGAAAGAAAAAGTCCTACACCGCCCCCCACCCAACCCGACAAGAGCTCTGTGTGCTGTGATTCTGACAGAGTAAAATGAGGCCAGCTTTGATTATGCCTCTCTACACTATTAAAATGGAGCTCTGCATCAGACACACAACATTTTATGGAGTAATGCACAAATGTGGGCCATGGTACAGCACAGAGAAGAACAAAGGCTGTGGTTGAAATGTTCCTACAGGAGCTAATTGCAGTATTAGTGGTCCAGACCAGAGGAGGAAAAGGAGAACAACACCACTACTAATTAAAAGAAGTAAAGCTTTTCCCAACTGAACAGAAGGAAAACACAAAATTTAAGCAAAGAAAATAGAAAAGGCAGGAAAAGGGTGGAAGAAATGACTGAACTGTGAGTCACTGTGAGGCAGTGAGTTCATGTCAACTATGTCTATGTACTGTATGTGAGGGTATATGGGGAGTATGTGCGTGTCCATGAGTGCTTTAAATGACTCTAGTATCTTTATAGATAATCCAACCCCATCTACAACAAGTTTCTGACTGCAAAAATTAAACCGCTAACTTTTTTATTGATAATACTGAAATTCATGGACGATAAGCCTTAATCAGTTCTATGGTAATGGTTAACACATTCACCTGACACATGAAAGGTCCCTGGTTCAAATATTTGAGAACACAAATCCTGGGAGGGTTGCATCAGTATGTGCTGCAAAAACCTGTGCTAATTCAAATATTTGGATCTGACTACTGTGGTGATCCTTTGCAAACAAAGGAGACGAAATAAGCTATGGAATCAAAGTCAATCATAATCTTTAATGGTTTGGTGTGTATATGAAACGTTTAAAAAAACCACTGTTAATAAATGGCACGCAAATTTTATTACTTATATTACTTGACATGTAGTGTTAGCAGAATGATGCTAAATTTAGGTGGCATTAAGTGTAACTTGCAGTATTAAGCAGTTTAGAATTTAATATTGTGATTACTGAAATGCAAATGACACTGTAAGGAAATTTACGCATGAAATTTAACTGGAAACTGACTTAATATTCAAAGACATTAGTAAAAAAAAAATGTTTTGCTTTCACAGCTCTTTAAACAAACAGTAAAACATCTCTCTGCACACACCTGTCAGTGGTAACACAGGTGTCATTACCAAACCAGCAATCCACCGCACTCATGGTTTAACAGTTTTCACAATTCTACAAAATATAACTGAAGGTTGGTAAAACACCGGAAAGCTTTTAAAATGAAAAAAACAAAAAACAAAAAACAACAACCCACATTACTAATATAAAGTAACATAAAACAAGTCATTACGACAACCCGTGGATTACATTTTAGCAAACACCTGCAAACTATGCCACGTTAATCCTAGAACTTCTGACACACCCACATAGTGTAACAGTTTTTGTGGGCAGAAATACTGTTTATTTTTGCCGTATATTCTCTGCTCAGTGTTGTGAGGAAACACATATGGGAAAAATGTGCATAAATGCAAAGCTTCTGCAAATTTACTTAATAGATTATTCAGTTAATTTAGTGACTGAAGACTTCAATTTTCATCATATTTGATAATATAACAACTTTTAAATACATCTTTAAGTGATTAATTTAGACCACTATGTAGTCTTTTTTTTTAACAAATGTAGAATAAAGCTAGTTACATAAAGGTAGAAATGCAAACTTTTTATTAATAATATCCCAATTTTACTTTGTTAATAAATGGAAGTGTACGTGTGCAGAGCAGTGAAAGTCTCCTTTCAGCTATGGTTACTGGCTGATTATGTGGAACCGTAACAGAAATTGATGAAATCACAAAGGGGGAAAGCAGCTCTAATTCTCCGTTTCCTCTCTACATTTTTTTTATCTTTATCTTTCTCTCTCGGTGAAATCATGTCCGACCACCCATGAGAAAATAATGAGGCTTCTTCATGCAAAGAAATCCAAACTGTTGGGTGCTTTGACTCTGAAAGGCTCACTGCATCTTTCTCAATCAGGCTAGTTTTTCCACCCTTCAGGTCCTCCTTTCCTGTATCCACTTTCTCCTACCTGGTTCTTCCTCTTCCTCTTGTCCTCTCTCCTCCAATTAACTTCAATCACCTAACCCCCTTCCTTCCCTCGACCATCTGATCGCCCTGTTGCCTCTGAACCATGTTGCATGCTGTGGTCTGTTGTCATGATGGGAGGTCAGCGGCTGGCACATGTCCAGTACATACAATCAGACATGCTGTTTGCACTGACCCGAACAGACGTTCTTACATGTACACAACACATGGTGTAGAATTACAAGAGTATATAATACCACAGAAACACTGCAGATGAAACAACAGCTGTCTGAACCACTCTAGAGCTCTGAAATGTCCTTCAGTCAGCCATATCAACAGATACATTCACTGTCATGTTAAAAAATGCAGCATAAAAATTAGGTACCCCATTTTAATTGTGCATGGCGACATCATAAAATCACTGTCTTTGAAATTGCTTCTTTGTAGTACACTTTCTATATAATAAGAGTGGTCCGAAGCCTCTTTTTCACTGAAAAAACGGGGCATACATTTTTATTTTCATTGCATCCTAGCTTGTGTTAACATTATGTCAGTGCACACAAAGACAATGTCAACACTGACATTTTTTTAACCAAATTAGAAATTGCATTTTAAGAATGACATTGTGCGCACCCGGCGCTAAAACAAATAACAGGTGCTTGAGTGTGTGTATGTTTCTGATTGCATGTGTGTGTCCAGGTCTACCGCTGTGACACCTGACGCGAAGCCCCTGATCCGAATCACAAGCACCCAATTGGTTTGAGAGAGTGGGGCTCAGGTGCATCGCATTGAACTGAGGAGAATACTGCAGGGATCCGGGATTCCCTGCTCCGCCAAACAGACACATACAGAGGCATACACGCACATCCGCACAGAGAAAGGAACACACACACACAGTCATACGCGAAAGTGATTTAAATTCTGAAGGCAAACCATTTTGGGGCTATGTATAAATCAATCCCAGGCAAACTATACACCTGCAAAAACTGCACTCAGCTTGCGTACCTTCTCCAGCTGTACCCCTTGGAAGCATACAAATCCAGACGGAGAGCCGAGAACAAAGCTACATTTCCATTTCTCCATCTATTTAGTGAAAAACAGCTCAAGTGCTGAAATGATAAGTTGATTAATATATTAAGAGATTGACTGAAAATCAGCAGCAAATTAAATACTTCCATCATTAAAGTAATTTCTCAAGCAAAGCTTGATTGGAAATGGAATTGAATTGGGTTTTGGACTGCTGAAGGGACAAAGCAAGCGACGAGGAACTCTGATTGGCTAGATACTAACGACAATGATCATCAGTTGCAGCTCCTAATAGCTCATACTTAGACCTCATACTGGACAACCTGCAAAAGCTACCACAATTAAATGCCAGTTAGGGCAAAAAATCACCCGAGGAGAACAGAAACCCATTTCTTTCAGCTGTTCAACTTAAATTTTGCCTTTCTCTCATTTTCTGCTCACAGTTGTTAAGCTATTATCAACTGATTCTTGCCTACAAAATAGTCAAGGTCATATGGAGACAATTCACAGCTCTGAGTCCAGACTGCACCAAAACACACACATTAGAATCCGTAACGATTCTTTCTCTGTAATAATATTTCTATTATCTTATGCACCAGTTCCACCGTGTGAGACAATAGACTTTTTCACTCTTCGCCCCTTTCTTCTCTGATTTGATTCATTTCCTTGAGCTCCAGTGTATTGACCTTTTCCAGCTTATCTTTTCGGCTCCTTTCCTGTATCTCTTCATCCTTACTTTTCCTCCTATTTCTGCTATCTGTGCCTACCTCTCATTTAAGTTTTCTTTCATGGCATACTGAACCAAGGAAGTGTGCACAATCGTTTTTCACAGATAACGTGATACCCAAATTTGTAAACACGCCACACTCGTCAAATTCAGACACCATATCATGCTCCCTGCCAGGATTCAGGGTCATTGTTTGATGGCCCTAATAGTGAGCTGATTTGTACAGGCAACATTATCTTCACTTATTATTCTGTGACTTTACGCTACGTGCTTTCTTCTCATAGATGTGTTTCTTTTGTTTTCTGTGAGCCGAGACGAGTTTTTCCCTCAAATATGATTAGAAGAACTAACACAGAGGCAGACAAACCTTTGAAAATAAATCTTGCTTTTGACACAAGCAGAAAATGCCACTCTCTATTTAACTTCAACTATAGCTATGGCATTCCAGTGATTCAGTATGAAGTGGCTTGATCAGACACGCTCGCATCACTAAGCAAGTGAAGATTTTTTTGACTTTGCAGAAACACACAACACATCAGTGCTTATATAGAAAAGTGGCTTCTATTTTCTCAGTTTGTTCTGTTTTCAGAGTAATGCTGGAACATATATGTTTGCATCTAAGCATTTATTGTGAAGATTTTATCAGATAAATGACTTTAAACATGCTCAAATAAAAACTGAGCAGCAGGAAAAGAGGCACCACAGACAGGTTTTGCTTGAGTTTTCGCCAGCCACTTCATCCACTACCAAAAACATGTGTGCTCTAATCTGGATTTTAATCACAGCGGCACAGTGCCTGTGCTTGAGTCACAGCTTTTCAGCTCTCAAACTAAAAATAGGGTGCTGTTTTTCTAATCATACAGTAATGGCCCGTGAATTCGACTCTATATGCGTACAGGTGTGTTTGTGTGCGAGAGAGACAGAAAGAGAGAGACAGAGGGATAGTTCATTCACAGTTCATTGGGACCTGGGCTAATTGGCAGTAATGGGTTCTTGTGCTGGGGGAGGGGAATGGTGTGGGGATCTGTGGGACTCGTGTTTGGCAGTTTCTCCAAATACCACTCCACTTAGGCTGGTTAACATTAGTTTTCACTCTCTCACTGTCCCATAGAAACAAGGGTGTGTGTATGTGTAAGTGTATGTGAGTATGATCGTGGGCAGTTGCTTCACTTTTTTTTCCCAACAACACAATTTTGATTTTCTTTTATTAATGATGGGAATCTATTATATCTTGGCTGTTGTGCTATACAAAGCTAGCTGGTTCTATGCAGTGAGGCAAGGGAGTAAATGTAAGAGATGACGATACCGTATATTTAATGCATTATTTTCAAATGAACTGGTTTTGTATTTAATGTAATACACATCTGGGAAGCTAAGCGTTCCTTCCGGGCTTGTGTGTGGCAAAGGGTCACCGAAGCAGTGACTTGCACTAATGTAAATTACACCTACCAGCTCTGTGCCACAGTTTCATTCCATCCATGCACATGCTGGATAACTCATGCTTTGTCAAGCTGGAAATTTCCCATTAATTCCACCCAAACACACTATGCACAAAGGCTTTTCCCCCAGTAAGCATGATGTTCATTATGCTTAGTGTGGGAATGCCCCCCCACCCCACCCCTGGTAATAGATTGAACTGTGGATACGACGAACGGTGCTCACTAATTTGACTTGAGTAAGTGGGTGACAAATAGTCCAGCCAGAAATCAATGAGGGAAATTATGTATACACAGAGGAAGGAGAGACATGAGAAGAGAGTCCAATGCAAATGACTGTATACACTGACAAAGCACGAAAACATGCACACTCTAAGTCATGCAAACACAATGCAAACCGAATCAGTATCCCAACAAATCCTCTATTAAATCGTGTGTACTTTGCATCAGTACAATCTAATAACATAGAGAATACAATAATATTCCTACATAAATTATTAATGTAGTGCATAATCTTGTTCTCTTGTCACCCCCCTTCGTAACATGTACGAGAGCAGCAGCAAAAGTGAAACATAAATAAGCATTATAATTGCATTTTTACCAGTGTAATGAATAACCCAGAAAACCAAATATTGTGTCATTTTTTTCCTCTCAGCAGAATGCTTTATGGCTTGTGGATACAGGTGAGTGTGTTGCAAATATGATTCCCACCCTGACCAGGATGGACTAGATCAGAAATGAGTAGATCAGCGGAACAGCTCAGGTTGAGTAGTTGGAGACAAGTTTAAAGAGGCAAGGCTGAGATGGTCTGAACATGCGTGGTGGAGGGACAGTGAATATGTTGGATAAAGGAAGACCACAGAGCAGATTCATGTACCCAGTGAAGGAGAACATGCAGAGAGTTGGTGTGACAGATGCTAGGGCGATGCTAGGGACAGGATAATCTACACGACGTGCTGTAGCTTCCAAAAGGAAGCAGATGAAAGAAGTTTTAGATACTAATATGATTTTCAAAACTTTAGTCACTTCTATGGTACCAAGTCATAACCTGTATACTGCATCTTGCATGCCACATAGCTGCTCAAAGATGTGAAATAAACTAGTCCAGATAATTAAATAACACACAGTAACAAAATATAACATATAGACATAGTTTAATATTCAAGCTGTGGGACAGAAAGTGTAAATTAGTAAGAAACAACACTATTCAACCGACCTGATTCCAGTGTTTTCTCTCTCTCTCTTTTTTTCCCCCCCAAACTGTGAGGAGTTCAGGCTAAATTGAGCTGTCTCATTGTCTCCCTCCATATCTTTAAGGAAGTGGTCAGCCAGCGTATTAATTTGGCTCTGGGCAGCTCTCAGTCGAAAGGGCTGCTGGTGATGTTGTGGCTGCTTTCCAGTGGAGAAGATTGTAGTAAAGTGGGAATCATTGGGATGTAATCCAACACTGCTCTACACAGAGCAAAACCAACCTGCAGGAATTCATTAAGAGTGGGCCACTTGTGAGGCTGTCAAATATACGTGCTTACACACAAGCTCACACAAACCACAAATCATTTGTAGATTGCCACCAACAACATTAATGCCCCACAAACATATCAGCATGTACACACATTTTTGCAAGTACACAAACACACACAACATAACTAGTGTCTCCAAAGGGAGTCCTGCCCCTTGCTAAAGAGTTGTAGACCTCTCTTTGCTGGCATTACCACACAGCTTGGTGGACTGCTCTTAGAGTAAACACTCACAGACAATTACAATCATTCCATATGAAATATTAACTAATAATCAGATTGCCTGGTGTTTTATAGCCAATAGTGGATCATGAAATGTGCAGATCATCATTTTTAATATGTTTTTATGCTGTACAGTTTATCTTTCACTATTTTCATTTAATGATTTTTGAAGTTAAGAAACCTGAGCCACTGAAGTTGTTGGCTAACAATAAAAAAAAAAAGATTCTTTCCAGTCCATAATAAAACAGCAATTGTAGCCCCACCAGCAATGTAATGAAATAAATGAAATAATAACACTTAAAGAGTCAAAGAATGCATTAAGGAAAAGTCTCAAAAGGTTAAAAAAAAACTGCTGTTGTGCAGCAGAGAGGTAATACTTGGGTGCTTTTGCACAGCTTTCAAGTTGTACAGTGCTCAACAAATTTATTATACCACCACCCAGTGTAAGGTTTACACTGCAGCTGCCCTGAAATTCACAGTACCGCTACCAAAATCATTTTTATATTTCTATAAAGTTTAATATGTCCAAGCTCTTGAAATTAAAATGATATTTTGAATGTTAAAATATAATTACTGCTGTCATCTGCAAACTTTCAAATTTACTGTTTTACATAGAAAAAGAAAAAAATAGTAATGCACATTATAATTTTTTGATTAAGATGCAGAATTACAGTTATTTACTTGAAATATGAAACATTAGTTTTAGTGGTTGAATGTTATGCTTGATTAATTTCGAACTTCCCAGAGAAGTACAACGTGTCAGCTCAAATTTGGGTTTAAAAACGTTAAATCAGTTTGTTATTTTCCTAATAAATGACATAATTGATGGTTTTAAACATATTTTTGACAGATTCTGAAAATATTTATGTGCGCACCTGTGTGTATTAGCTAGTGTGTGAATTAGTGAATGTGTCTGACTGTTTCGGTGTCTCTTCTAAGGCAGAGCACTGCAGAATCTCTCCTCTTGAAAAACTTGCAGTGCAGTCATCTTTGTTTACTATTCCCATGTTTTTCCTCACCCCCTCTATTCTCTTTCAGCGGCCATCATTCAATGAACCATGCTCACTGTACCCGATTTAAAGTGGCTACGTCTGAGCTTTACCCTCCTAGGAGGGCAGAGGCAGAGGAGTGTTCCCTGCTTCCAAGGCAGCAACACAAAGAGCCAGTCAGAACAAGACAGCTAGCTGGTTCACAGCTTGCAGAGAGCCACCAGTACTGGTCTAAAGGGCTCAGTAATGAGCACCATTCAGCTCCCGCAGTCAGGGGATGTGAGCAGAAAGGCTGGAAGGGTGAGAATATTATAGAAGGAGAGAGATAGAAACTACAGCGAGGAAAGAGGGAACATAATGAGAATAAGAGAGTATGAAAGAGAGCTGTTGGGTCCATAGCCCAATTCACTTTTGAAAATGATGGTTTATTTCCCTGTTCAGCTGTTGAACACACTTCAAAAAGCCTTCTGGGGGCTCTGACTAGAGACTGGACCTCTACTAGTCCTCTTGCCCAGGCTCGAAACATTCTGGCCAGTTGTGGCCTGCATCTCATGGAGGAGAAGGAGGCTCTCTATTCTGACTCGAATGGAAAGGCAACGGGCAAAGAAAGTGTGCTGGGAAACAGAACTGTCACACTCTAACACATAAATAGATGAAGGAGAAGACATGCATGACTATACAGACACACACATAGCCACACACACAGACCAGATCCTGTAAAGTTAGGTCAAGCAACAGACCAGAGCTATGCAACAAACTCTCAGCTCCATAAATGCAACAACACTGAAAGCAAAAGCCAGGTCAGCCAGTAAGAGGACCGGCTCTCCAAGTAGGATGCAGACAGTGGAAGCTGAGGTCAATGGGTTTACCTAGCAGGAGGTTAGAGAGGAAAAGTGAGTATCTGAGAATTTCAAATGACAAGAAGAGGAGAGGAGTCAGAAAAGAGAAGATATTTATGCCATAACCAAACAGCATGCCACTGCACCAAAAACAACATATCCTTCAAAGAGAATGGGAAAATGTGGAAACTGAAAGAGATTTAGAGGTCGGTTTAACTTGGTGTACAGTACATATGCCACGTGTGGATGGATGTACTTATGCTATGGGCCTAAGAGGCGTAAGAGAAGAGGAAGCAAAAAACTTAACTAATGGGGTATCAAGAGACCCAGAGAGAGAGAGCAAGAAAGCAGAGAAAGAACATTTAAAGGATGGGGGAACATTTTTTTTCCCATCAATTATTAAATGCTTGAAGGAATAATAAGTAATGCAGATAAAAATCATAGACCACAGTGGACTTCATTAATTACATATATCTTGTTTTTTCCTGTTCTTTAGTTAGTGTAATGTTGATGTTATAATATGATATAATGCCCCAAAGACAAAACATAAACAGCAGCAGAACAGCAAGCAGACTGATTCACAAGTGTCTTTAGTCAATCTGTGACAATAAACATTAAACCCAGGACGCTGTCACCCAACTTAAGGTCACACTTTTATTTTCATTTTGTGCTTCTCATGCTTTCCTACAAATCAGAAAAAGGAAGCACAACCACATCCAAGCATACTACTGGGATGCAGAATTTGATCCTTCTCTGTTAACATTTCCAAGCAGCTGCAACACCTCGCTTGTCACTGCAGAGGCAAGAAGGATGGAGGGGATGGCAAAAGACTGGGAGCAAACATTAGAGTTTTAAAAATGTAATAAAAATCACACTCTACAATGATACCTCCACAAGAAAAGGAGGTTATTGACAACCTTTAAAGACTGAACCCTCTGCTAAAATTATAACATACTTCTGTACAGGGAGACAAATAACTCTAACCTACTTCACTCCATGGGGTCCAACTCGTAAAAGGGAAGAGGGGGAGGAGATTGCAGTCGATCATCTACCTTCACAATACCTCTGTAACATTTCAGGCTGGCTAGAATAGAAAACAAATCCATTCAGAGAACACCACAAAGGATAAAGAGGAGTAAACACTGCAATGGTATGGCAACAATTTCACGATTCAGTTTGCAATAAAGCCTAACCTGCGCAATGCCCTGATTTTGTTTCCATATTTGTTGATACATTATTACAAATGCCAGTGACATTAATAGGAGAGCTTCTGTTAAAATTAAAGGTTGGCGGCTTGAACTGTACATTAAAAGTTATAAACGTTAGCGCTGTGTCATATCAAACCATCCACCAGTAATACAGGAATACCTTTGTACATGACCAAAAATGTCATCTTGCAATGACATATTGGCACCATGTGTTAATGTTTCCTAGAGCACACAACAATGACACAAACCCAAACATGTCTGGGAGTGACGTGCCAGCCTCCGATGATGATTTAGTACCGAAAAAGGGAGCCACTTCAGCAACCTCCAGCAAAGCACAGTACTTTGCAAAATATGCAAGAAATCTGTTCCTGCTGAAGGCGGAAATAACAAACTTGTGTCACCACTTGAGGCAAAAATACACCACTGAGTACAACCAGGCTAGGAAGGCAAGCAAGGAGGAGATACTAGCAGATGTGATGTGCAACCCAAATGTAAATAAATGAGTCAACCGAGCATCACTGGAACACTGGCTCATTAGAATCCATATAACAGGAAACGCAATCGGTGGATGGAAATTACTAATGTGGTTATATAGTGGAAAAAGGAGGGCTTTAAGCGAAATACAAAATCCCAGGTAGAAAATATTTTTCAGTTTGATTACGTGACAATAACGTACTGTTGTCAAGTTAAAGGGTTAGGTTACTTTAGTTGTTGTCGTGTTAAGCAATTATTTTAGGCTTTTACTTAAAATTTCAATGGTGAATACTATGAAGGTTAATTTTGTGCTCACATAAGGATGTAACATACCCTCCATTTTATAGCAAATTTTCTTGAGATACTGAAATAATCTGAAAACTTGATGTAATCTTGAGGATAATTACCCACTCTTAGTATATGTTGGCCTCTTCAATTTATTTGTGAAGTTGTGTTGCTGTTTTGAATTCAGAAGTAGCCATATTTGGACAAGAAAGTATAGCTATCAGGTACCTCACTGTGTTACCAAGCTGCATACCTACAGGCTTACCTACTAATTAGTGCCAAGAATATAAAAATTACTAGAAATTCACTCACCCAAATGTAAGCACAATCACCTTGGTTTGGCTGTTAGTACACTCGTTGCACAGCAATCAAAATAATTTGCCCAATAATTCCATTAGAGACGCTTGAAAAAGCAGCAACACCACAAGTGATTCAGTGAGTCAGATTAGGTGAGATGAGGCACAGCAGATCACTATTGGCTACAGAAGCCTACTTGGCTTGTACTTGTCAATCAAAACAGCCACAACCCCAATAATGATAACCTTAAGGCGTAAGAATTAAAATAGTTGAGCTATAAAACAACTTACCACTACACAGTTATAAAGAATGGGGAATTTAGCTAAAATCTATTGTCGGTGCCAGGCAGTGAACATCTTTATTTTCGATGTATATTTGCATTTTAACATGGGAGTCTATGGAGACTGACTCATTCTTAGAACCAGTCTAAAGTGGCCATTCAAAGACCTGCTCTTTTTTACCACTTCCCACACTGGCTTTATTTTTCAGTCCTTTTCAGCCTCTCGGTTGGAGCCTTAGACAAATTTAGCTTGAAGGTTTTCATATTAGCATTTTTCATTGCACAAAACCTCCATTTGAATGACGACACCTTTACACATTCTTGTGTGCAGCATTGAGTCCAGGGTACTTTTCTACACAAGCGTGTAAAAACACATACACACATAGAGTATAGATGAGAGTTTGTGAAAGGAAGAGCACAAAGCAACAGAGGGTAGATGACAATGTCCCTCGTCAGACCCTTTGCAACCTACATGGGCTGCTTAATGCAGTCACTGGCAGCTGTTGTGGATGAGCACTCCATCTCACCTCTTCCCTCTCTCTACCCCTCCATCCCTCGCTCCAGCCATCATTATCGCTGCCACCAGATAGCAATGATGCAGGGAAAATTGTGGAGCGGTCCCAACATCCCACATCCGCTACCAGAGAGAGAGCAAGACGGGTGGTGAGGGAGGATGCTCAGAGAAAATCAACATACAGAGAGGAGAGGGATTGTGAGTGCTGAGAGTAAGGGGGCCACAAGAACTAGTGAACAGAAGGAGATGTAGTGAAGAGGGAAGGGAGAAGGATAGACAGACTGACAGACAGACAGAGAGGAAGAGAGATTATAGTTGTTATGGGACTGATGTGTAATAAACTGCATGAAGGAGCCTTCAGGGAAACATTATTTTCTACCTCAACACACAACATCCCCAGGAAGCACACACACACACACACACACACACACACACACACACACACACAAACACGTACAAGTCTGAACTCTGTGTGACTCATAACCTTATTCATATTTATGAGTATCCAAACACCAGCAGAGTGCACAGATAACGAAAAGTTTGGTGGAGTTTTACATTGTGCCAGTCTGGTTGATTCATGATTTTTGTGTTACAAAAGGTTGCAAAATGAGGCACTGCCAGTTAACATGCAGAAATGAATTGTGAATTTGCTTCCTTAAGCACCGTGTTGCTGAGATTTGGCAAGAATGCATACCACTCACACCGGTTGTGAAAACAAACCCAAAATAACTGATTTTATCTTGTTAGCTTAAACCGCACAAACCACACCAGCATTTTATTGATATAAAAAGAATAAAAACCTTTGTTACATAATCAAGTTTCAGAACTCAAAATAAAATAGAAATTCACTTTTCTATGCATGAATCTTGGAAGTTTTGCTCTGTACTTTTATTTTGAAAATTCAGCGTTCGTTTTAGTCTCAGAAACACAATTATGCAGACTGTGTCTATGTGCATTTGTTTAACAAACACGTGATCACTTCTATTGTGTTAGTTATGACTGCTCAGTCAGTCTTTACATTTGGCTCTTGTGTGACTATATAGCTGTTTGCTTTTTTGCTACAGATTTGCAAGCTGGCATTAACTACATGAACACCATGTACCTATCAACTGACATCCAAAGGAAGAAGAGCCCTCTAAAATACCAACCATACAGTAAGTAGTAATTTGAAGGACAAGATGAATAAACACAAATAAATCATATAGGGTACACTAAAGTATTTTGGGGCCAGCTCAGAAGTGCAAGCATTGTCCTAGGACCAAAATAATTACAAGGGAAGGTGCAGATTAAGGAGCACAGTGGCCACTGCCACCAGACTACAACAATCTTGATTAATTTAAGGATGTACGAGCAGCAACAATCAATTTAGTCACACAGGGACATGCAATTCTATCTAGGTGTGTTGTGAACTCCGTCTTTCTTTCTCGTCTGCCTTTTTCCCCTCTACTTGATCTTTCTCACTGCCTCCATCTCTAATTCTTTCTCCCGATGGACCATCCATTAAATATCAGCAGGGTTTTTGAGCAGTAGGAAAATCAATGGCTCAGTCTCTGTTAAACACCAGCGATTTTTAGATTCATTTTAAACATGTGGTTTTTGTGAAGATTTCATTGATGACACTTTATTCACATCTTGTGAATAAAAGTGAGCAAAGGCCAGAGATGGGATAGGAGAATGGAAATCATGTGGCTGATCCCAGATGTACAAACTGTTTAGTTCTCAGATAAAGAAAGAAAAGGGGAATAACAGCAAAAATGATACTGTGTTTACAAGAAAATCATAGGAGAGGAGGTTCAATTTTTGAAGAAGGCTCCTCTCTTCTTCCAGTTTCCTCACTCTTCTCCCAACCTATTTTTTGGAGATTACAGCACATTGTATCTGCCAGTGGAGACAGTAGCAACACGTTGCTATGACCCAAATACAGCAGTGTGGTGCGATGATTGGCTAAGAGAAGGAGCAGGGGTGGGGGTGCAGTGTTCACCACATCAGCAGTAGCACCTTTGAAATTCAAACATTTATACAAGCAAGAAATGGACCGAATTCTTTTATCTATCTGTCCCACCCCCCCACCCCATTTCCTGTCCCCATCATTCCTGTCACTCACCTGTTACTCTGCCACCCAACTTTCTCCTTCTCCTCATCTTTCCCTCTCTATATTTCTATATTTTCAGTCTCAGCTCCCATCTTTCTTCCTCTCACATATCTACACTGAGTTTGCTCAAAAACAAGAAAGATGAGCGATAGAGTGACAGAGAGAGATAGAAAAGAACAAAGCAGAGTCATCCATTGTTAATCAAAGCAGTAGCATAAAATAGTGTGGTACTGCAAGTCAAGCCAGTATAAGCCAACACACTTCCACCCTCCGATCTTAACTGCAGCTTGGAATTCTTACTGTCTCTTAATATAGTCAGCATGCCCGCTTCCATCAGCGTCTCATTAGCCAATGAGGTGATTAGAAATCTACACTTGGCTGCAGCAGTCTTTAAGCTGTGGACAAGTCCATAAATGTAAAGGAAAGAAATGCATCCTGACTCTTTAGTATTTCTGCATGGGTATAAAATATAAGCACATGTTTAGTGTTTATATTTTAGTGTGTTTAAGTATTTCCATGACATTAATGCACTCATACCTAATGCAGCCAGACTAACTCTCCCATCAACTTAAATAGCGTCATTCCATAAATGTAGTGGGGTGGGTTATAGTCGAATGTACTACATTTCATCTTTATTTGCTCAAGAAACTATATAACCAATAAACGCAACACAAGTGCAAGCTGCACAATATGGGGATATTAAATAGATTTAGTGAATATTAAATGTAACTTAAGGCAACTGGCTTGTTCTGCTCCAACAGGGTTGATCTTTAACTTATGTGCCTTTAGGGAATTCTCTCAGAAATGGATTCTTTATTCTTATACTGTTTAATTTATTTGATATAGCTTAGTGTTGTCATTTTAGATACTGGTCTGTAATGTGACTGTCAGATATCCCTAAATACAGAGAAAACACAGCATCACTCAGTGTAACTAGAATCCCAGGATGTTGGTGAACATTAAAAAAGGTTCAAATTCATACAGTACAGGCTTAGTTATTCTGACAGCTGCAGACAACAGATGAGCAGTTCTTCTTATATTATTTTATAGTCCATTTTGAGTCTACATGGAGAGTTTGTGATTTATAGTGCAGTGTTACAACAACACACTGGACAAAACGCAGACGTCTGCATTCACCTTCGTTTAGGTAGACTTTTGTCTGGCCCAGGCAGGCCCTTGCATACTCATGTATGTGGAAAATATAACACTGTGTTGTTACAGAGCACTGGTGGAGATCCAAAAATGCTGAATCCTACATTTCCCTGTAATGAAAGTCAACCGTAGCCTTCATTCCCCTGCCTGGTTAATAGTTAACACTCTCTGACTTCATGTACCAGATTGTGGGGTGGGGTGGTTGGGGGGTTTTTTGTGCTAAATTTCAGGCTTTCAAGCAGATATTGAGATAACCCTGTTGATATTATCTGGGTTATTCTCTTAGACAGTAAACATAAGAAATGTTGTTATTGCTGGAGTAGCCTCAGCGCACCCTTTACAATCCACTGACACAAGTAAAGTTATACACTTTACACTTATTGCAACAAGAACACGGGGTATTGTGTTAACATGAGCAGTCACAGCTACAAAACCAAAAGGCAGAACGAGTTCTGAGCAGTGTTAAGTAATTAAAGGATTAACATGAAAGGTGCATATGCGTAAATAGAAACTCTAACACTGTGTCCTTATGTCATATCAAGAAATATTTCTTATATTCAATTCAAGTTTCTTCTTTGGCTTGTTCCCCATTTGTGTGAATGGGTCCACAGCTTCAAGTAGCAAAGAAACTTCCATGACAGCTAAGCTGCTGGTGTCTGCAGAGACACAGTGACAGGGCTACACTTCTCCCCCATATAGCCAAGTAGGGGGGAGTAAACAACACCAATGGAGAGGGTGACAAGTCACACCCCCTAAAGGGATAAGAATACATTTCGAATAATACACAATTCTGTATTTGTTTGCACATCCCAAAAGAATGCAAGCTCTTACTTTTTGAAATTGACACATAACCAAGGTAAAAATAACAAATAGCAAAAACACCAGCCATGTGGACTACCACCTTATGTATTAGCTGCACCCTGGGCTGATGTCACAGGTTAAATCCCTTTTGCATAATCTGAGGTTCACACTCAATATTGCTGCAATGAGGCTGCAGGGATAACACACGCAAACACAAACACTATTTATAGAGCTCTAGTTCTCCAGCTTCCTCCCTTTTCCTTAATTTGCTCCTCATATGCTCTAAAAGCCTTTCTACCGCTGAGCAATCAAATGACAAACACTTAAAAAAAACCTGCAATGTGATCGCAAGGACACCTTGTTTTCTACATCGCTCTCTCCTCGTTCCCTCCCTCAGCTCCCTCTCCACACTTGTTCTTTCCCAGGGGATGTAAATGAGGCCAAATTTTCTCTTTTCTCTTACGCAACTTAATCAGGGTGATGACGCTGGTGGCTGCTGATAGAGGAGGAGGAAATTCTTAACAAAGAATACCCTCTTGCACAACATATTGTGGTTCATATTTATTCACAAACAATTTATTGATGACACGTTGCAGTGAAAGCGAGTTCAATTCTAAGAGTGGCACACTTCATCATCATCCAGTCCCAGGAGTAAAGAGAAAGACCACATAACAGATGACACCAAGATATGTAAAAACCTGTCTCAGTATCTCTTCAGATCAGATCCATTAATTTGAAAGAATGTTGTTTATTTGATCACTGTGGTTTTGTGGTTAGTCCCACAGTAGCAAGGGATTTATTTATAAAGTTGGTAAGGCTTTCTTTTTGTGTTCAAGCCTGTGTATGCCTACAGATCAATTTATTGATCAGTTTATCCATTCGATTTCAACCTGACCATGCATCCACCCCTTCTGTATCCAAACGTTTAGTATGGGTGGTTGCACACTGTCTCCGTAACATGAAAGAGCAGCCACTTGTCTTAAACCTCTATCAGTAGCTTGAAGGACTGCCCAAGGCGCACAACACAACACAACACAACACAACACAACACAACACAACACAACACAGCCCTGCTACATGTGTAGTGTATGTGCCTGTGTTTCCATTCTGTGCAGACATGTGTGTTTCACTCAGGTTTAGGTCACAAAGGCAGCTACAGATGCAGGAGTAGCATGCAGTATGTGGGTGTGTTAGGTCAGTGTTGGGCACTACCTGGTGTCTAACATACAAAACGCACAGTAAATAGACAGCTGAAGCTCAGCGAGAGAGAGAGACATGAATTGAGAAAGAAAATTCATAAACAAAAGGAAGACTGACAAGAAAGACAGGCGGAACAAAGAGAAGGACAAAACAGCAAAAGGGGAAGAAAAAGAAAACAGACAGAAATTGAATGTGAAAAGCCCTCTATAACATGGCCAATTTTTTCCTCTTTGGTTTGTATTTTGGAGAAAATAAAGCTCACTTTTTCCCTGAGCACAGCAAGACTAAATCAATAGCGCACTCTGTGTACACCCATTACTTTTCAAAGGCTCCTGCAAGGACGGGAAAAGGGGGGAAAAGAAGGATGGAGGAGGGTACGAAAGGATGTATGCATCTTCTGCAGCACAGGGAAAGACTCAACAGATTAGCAAAATTATGGTTTTACAGGTAAGAAGCAGCTATCAGACAAAAGCTTGCTCCACACAGCAGATCAAACAACCTAAAATCAGAACACTAAAATGAGGGTTGTCTTTAAATAATGCCAAACTTTTGACCTTACATGCACATAACCAATACACAGATAAAACATTCATCTAAAGCCATGTGTCTTTATAGGTGATACCAGGGTTATTCAGACAGTACAGCTGTATTGATGTCTTGCTTGTCCTGTATTTTAGGTGTATGTTTGAAGTCTTTCTCCCCTATAGAGCTGCTTTGAACCAGCAGTGTGTTTGATGTGACTTACACCTCAAGCCTGAGCCAGAGGCTCAGGCTGTATTGCCTCCTCTTTTCATAACCTAAACCTAATGCACCCACACATGATGATATATCTATATGTACATCCATGTATATCTATTTCTATATATCTAGATAGATAGATATAAACAGTCAAAAGTTTGGACACACCTTCTCATTTAATGGGTTTTCTTTATTTTTACTACTTTTTACATTGTAGATACATACTGAAGAAATCAAATATACGAAGCAAGATATCTGGAATTATGTAGCAAAGAAAAAAATGTATAAAATACTAAATGTGTCTTTAATTTTAGATTCCTAAAAGTAGCCAACCTTTGCTTTGTGGACTGCATTGTGGAATTTGTGGAATTTCTTGCCTTCTTAATGGGGTTGAGACCATCAGTTGGTCAAATAGCTGCTAAGAAACCACTGCTAAGGAAAAGAAACAAGCAGAAGAGATTTGTTTGGGCCAAGAAACACAAAGAATGGACATTAGACCAGTGGAAATCTGTGCTTTGGTCTCATGAGTCCAAATTTGAGATCTTTGGTTCTATCCGCCTCTAAAGGTGAACGGATAGTCTTTATATTCATGGTTCCCACCACAAAGCATGGAGGAGGTGGTGTGATGGTGTGGGGGTGCTTTGCTGGTGACACTGTTGGTACACTGAACCAAGATGACTACCACAGCATCCTACAGCGACATGCCTTCCCATCTGGTTTGCGTTTAGTTGGACCATAATTTATTTTTCAACAGTACAAGGACCCAAAACACCCCTCCAGGCTGTGTAAGGGCTATCTGACCAAGAAGGAGAGTGATGGAGTGTGTCCAAACTTAAAAAGAGTAAGGAGACAGTGTGTATGTATGTGTGTGTAATATATATTTTATTATTATTATTATTTTTTTTTTTTACTGCTTTTTTACTGCTTTTCTGTACCCTCTCTCTCCCTCTCTATGTGAGCAAAACCAGAGACAGATCACAATCTGACAGATGAGACATCCTCTACATCCTGGCAACCAAAAACCTATGAATCAGCAGTGTCACAGTGCATGCAACAGCAACTGTTCCCTCCATAGGTAGACGAGGGAAGCCCCTGCAAACTAAAGTACCTTGACAACCATTGTGGTCCAAGAAAGAATGTTTTCACTCCCCCCCCCAATGAACTTTATCTCTATCTAGTCCACTATGTAAAATACATATTTATCCAACATTAGGAATAAAGGGCATTAAAAGGAAATAGAAGCTTATGCATTCACTAAGCAAATCCCTTTGACATATCTGAGCTCCATTTAAAAAAGATCTGCTTAGAGCAGTGAGTGAATTTAGATGTACTTTTTTCCCTGCTGCTTCTTTATCTACTGCCCTTTTCAAGCAACATGCCAATGTGCTAGAGGAGATGTAAGCAAATAAGAGTGGTGAACTCAGTGAAAAGTTTTCTGTTTCTGCTTAACTGCTATTTATCTTACGATCTGCACTGAGATGAGAGGGGAGCAGTTATGTAACACCAGCCAAAGATGAGCTCCGCCAATGAACATACTGATACGAGACTTTTGCTTAGTAACATAATGGTACTCACAGAGGGGAGCGACGGAGGGGAAGACAGAGAAAAAAGGTGCGAGAGACAAACAATGTCATACTGTAAAAAAAAAAAAGACTTCATGATAAAGATTAATGTAGAGATTAGCCAAGAAAGACGTACGGGCTTTAGAACAAATCCTTTGTTTGATGTCAGCATGTGATCTGCAGACCTTGAACTCCAGTGGGAGGCAGGAAGGCATCGACACCCACCTGCAGCTACATGCCACTGGTCTCCTGGGCAACAGGATGGGAATAACAGCAATGAGAAGTCAGGGTGATACCCAGCATTGCCGATTCTTCGTGTGAGCATGTGTTTCCATGCAGGGTAAAGCAGTATTTTCAAGCTCCTTGTTTAAAGTGAAATTCAATATTCAACACCTCTATTGTAAATACAGCCAGCTGAGAATGGCCTCTTCTAATAATAGGAGTTGAATATACATACACATTCTGTGTGAAGGGAAACTGACACAGTAACACATTTAAGGAGCTCAAAGCTCACCAAATATAGACTCTTTGTAATGCTGGGATAGTCTGTGGCCACTATTAAATTAAAGTGCTTTGAAAACCAAAGCCAGTAAAGCAGTATACTGCTCTGCAATACATTTCACGTTTAGCTCTTTTCAGAAAGGTAAAGTTTCAGTTAACAAAGAGACATATTGGCCTCTGGACACAAAGGATTAAACCACTTCAGGAAAGAAATCCTCACCCGAACAATGGAATAAAGGAAAAACAGAATCGTTTTGGGAACAACTATTCCCATTCTTTGATTAATACTCTTCCTATGAATGCACAGGGAACAAGCAGACAGTTAGCCCAACTCTATACAAAGCGATCACCTAAAAATGATACAAAATCCTAAAGTATAATGAAAACATTTGTTTTACGATGTGTTTTGTGCCGGACTATTTTTTGACTGAAAGCTGCAAACTCCAAAATGCCTGTTATCAGCATGGAAACCAAAGGGGACTTCAGGAATTGTGTGTCTCTTCTGCACTCTGCAAAATGACCTTATTTACAGTGTTAAAGTGCAGTGTGTCCCTAAAAGAACTAATCACATTGTCCTTTGTATGAGAAGTGATAATTAAGGCCAAATGTTGTTATAGACTGTGTGTTACAAAAATAGCACAAATTTAATTTTAAAGCCCAATAAACTCAACAGACAAATGGCCAAATAACAGAAACAAGCTATTAAAGCTACTTGATTTATCCATCAAGGTTATAAAGAGGTTTTTGCATCAACAAAATAAACAGGATACACTTGAGTAAACTTGATAGGTTTTTGGCTGACTATGTGTTAAAGACAAGCAACATGCTGGGTGGAAATGCCATTACTGAAACAGTAAAAGAAAAGAATCCACTGCACTGTGTTCATTTAGAGTATCATTTAAAGCTGGGTGTAATATTTCTATAAGAACCTTACAAGGACTTAAAAAGTATTTGTCAGGGTTTAGTGATTTTACATTGACTTGATTATATTTAAACCTCTTTTGTCTAAATTCTACTGCCACTAACATTTTTAATTCAGAAGTTGTTTCTACTCATACACTTACCTAACGCTACTGCAGTAACAGAATTGGATGCATGGAAAGGTGGAATCCCAAATGTCCAATGTTTCAGGTAAGCATAAACACAGTGTAAGTAAACCCAAACCCACTTGCACACCTTGGTAGTGCCAGGTTTGACCCACTTTCAGTTTCAGAACTGTCTTAATTATTTTTCCTCACTTTGTCACATGGAAGCAGCCACCAGCAGATGGTTACACTGTGGACATAATGGGATGGACGTGGTCAGCAACAATACTCAGGTAGGCTGTGACGTTTAAGCAATGCTCAGTTTGTACTAAAGAACCTAAAGTGTCCCAAGAAAAAAAGAAGCCCACTACAGTATTTGGATCCATCCTTTCATGTTGTTTACACCAAATTCTAAGACTACATCAGGCCCAGCTCTCAGACCAGGTCATGAGACCAGGCAATGTTTATCCAATCTTGTATTGTCCAACATTCATGGTCAAATACAACAACTTCCTGTACTTAGTTGACAGGAGTGGCACCTGGTGTGGTCTTCTGCTGATGTAGTCAATCTGCTTTCAATGTTGAACTACATTACCTTGGTTGCAGCGAGTGGTTATTTGAATTACTGTCGTCTTCCTGTCAGTTCAAAGCAGTCTGGGTATTCTTCTCTCACAACAAGGTATTTTCACCTAGAGAATTGCCCCTCACAGAATATTTTCTCTTTTTCGGATCATCCTCTGTAAACCCCAGAAATGCTTGTGTGAAAGAATTTCAGCAGATCAGCATTTTCTGAAATACTAAGGCCAGCCATGTTACATTCAAAGTAACGTAAATCACCATTCTTCCTCATTCTGGTGCTTGGTTTGAACATCATCTCCTATCTAGAGGCCTAAATGCACTGAGTTGCTTCCACATGATTGGCTGATTAGATATTTGCATTAGTGAGCAGTGAAACTGGTATACCTAACAAAGTGACTTGTATACTGTATATACCCTGCATGCGCTAATGTTGTACTAAATGAGGCACTTAAATTTTGTTTTCACATTGCGTTTACATATAAGTTGCTCTAAAATATGTAGAGCTACAGAGCACTTGGGAGTTTCGTGATGCAGAAAGAGAACATTTGAACCATTTGAGTTCCTGCTGAACTTTCTTGTTCTGCATAATATACTGCAGTGACTCTCTGACATTTTTCTCCTGTACCGATCTCTTCACCTGCTGCTCCGTTTGAGAACAAGTAGTAAAATGCCTTGTGTTGCCCTTTCCTCACCCCTCCATTTTCATGCCCTCGTCTCTCTGTCCTCTGTCCTTTTTCTTCTTATCACCTCGTCTTTCATCTATGACAGGACACAGGAGAACTGCTTCCAGGTCCTGATCTGTATCTCCTGAACACTCTCCCTCGCCTTGCTCCATCTTTTCCTCCCCTCCTTCCCTTCCCTCATAATTCTCCCTCCCTCCCTAAGTCCTTCCTTCCTATCTGTGCTCTGGTCTGTGCTCTGCGGCTCTTCGTCCATGTCAGAGGAGAAACACACCCTGATACCTATCTCTGCTCTCTGAAGAATACACAACATGAGACGCCCAGAAAAGGATATTCGATATCTCTCTTTATCCTTTTTTTCCCTTCTCTCTATGCCTCTTCATGTGATGTAAGTTGACTTGCGTATATGTCTACCATGTGATCACAGTTTCTTGTCCCCCCTGGGGAGGAAAATATATAAAGCCCACATCACTGGTACAGAAGAGGCTTTCTGAGAGGCAGGAACAGATAAGACATTATAATAAACACACAAACATTAAAGGCACATGTGTGAATGTGTCTCTGTGCTTACACAGCACAGGTCAATTCATATGCTGGAAAATGTTACATTCAATATGATATGAGCTCATATGTAAAAAGATATGTATGCTGATATGAAGGTTTGGATTACTCCAAGTGGGGGGAAAAGTCAATCCCTGCCAAAGATATTTTTGTAAGGTCAAGAAAAGATGTAGTTTCTACTGAGGCTATGGTTATATGTGATTGTATCCTTTCTCCACCTTCACTATGTTTTCATGTTAGTCTCTCACACAAACACAAGTCACACACACAAACAGGTGCCTTCGTCCATGTCAGAGGCCTGGCTAGTTGCCAGGGTGACACCAGCAACTCAGGATTGGGAAACAAACAGCCCATAATATAATTGGAAACTGTACAACATGACAACATGGCATGACCTGTCCTGTTACCCGGGAGACCTCCTTCTATCTCACCATACTCAGATCTACCCGCCTCCCCTCTGAAACAAAGATGGTTTTGATTGGAGGCTGCGCTGCTATAGGATATAAGTAACTATGAAATAAATCGTAACAGTAGCAATTCTGGCTTTAACTGAAAAAAAAAAAAAATATGCGTGCGTAACACAAAAAAATAATTTTCTAAAGGCAACCTCTGCTGATTAAAAACTAATTATTTTTAAAAACTGAATTAAAGAGAAACAATTCCTGTCTGCCACATTTATCACAAGGAGCACTGACTTGGAAACGTGAATTAGAAAATCTATGTTTTTAAAAAAGGTTTAGACAGAGAAACATCTCCTGGTGACTGTGTCCCAGATTAACGCCAAAGCATGACAGCAAGAGTGTTGAGTGACTGAGAGAGTGTGTGTGCGTGCGTGTGTGTGGGAGCTGAGGTCTATGTAAGAGTGGTACAGTGAAAACTTCAAGGCGCTGCAGCCCGAGCTAGTTCACACTTGCTGAGAGTTTAATCTCCAGGCCTAATAAGGATCAATGTAAATGCAGAATGATACTGTTCTTTCCAATGACAGGACCTGCCACAGAGCTGAGAGGATCACCCAACTCTCCTCCCACTCAAACCCACATCCAGGCTTCTCCACAGTACAACAGCTGTGCGTGTATGCACTGTAAATGTGCGTGCCCATGAGAAGTCAGCCAATACAGATGAAATCTGAGATTACTTATGCAACAGCAAACACATTAAGATTCTCGACATCCTTCATATCAGATTCTCTTTATCAGTGTCGTGTTTCTATACACCTACACAAGAAGCACAAGGGAAGCCGACACTGCATGCTAATGCAGGCCAGAAAACAATACTAATATCAGATTAGATCCCTGCGGTGAAAGGTAGGCAGATATCTGCAGCAATATTAAGACCACACAATATAAGCAGTAGACAGATTTTATCACACTGTAAGTATGGCAGATATTTATTATAGCCTCGTTTACAAGAAAAGTTCAAAATGCACTCCCAGAAATAAGTACTTCATATGTTATGCAGAAGTGGGAGTTTGAGTGGTTAAAGTTAAGTGCCGATTGCCAAACATGGATCCTTTTCAGTGCAGGCCAAGAAATATTTAATTCAATGTCAGGGGCAGGGATTGTCCACTCTTGCAGAAGCACACAATGCAAACATTTGCACCACTTATCTGGTTGGAGTCTGCATGAAGGAAGTCTATACAGCTAGTGATCTTGCGATATAGTGACCAGCCAGACGTTTGCATACCTTTAAAAAAAAAAAAAAAAAAGCCAAATGGCAAAATTTACATCACTCTGACCCATGCAGATTCTCATCACAACTACAAAAGGTATAAGCCTGACATAAGTAATAATGTTGACATACCTTGAAAACAGAATTTACTTAAAGTTACCTCGCGTCATCGTTTAATCCCTCCACAGCTTTAGTAAGTGAACAGTACCAAACCCTAAACGGCCAGCTTGTTTCATCATGTCTTTGAACTCTACCACTGCAAAGTAATTTAAAAGTTTTAAAATTCTCCTCATCTGCAGCCAAGTGTAAACAGGTGTTAACTTTACATCAGCTACTTTGTAAAAGCGCTTTCAGCCTGACTGTGTCCCAATCCATTAAGCCGAGCATCACTTCAGTTTAACTGCCCTCAGAAGGACCTGGCCTCAATAATGTATGCAGCCATACAAGCCTCTATTACTCAAAATTAATAATAAATGGATAGCCCGGCAGGCTATCCCCTTCTCACTATTCTTCTCTTCTTTCCATCTCTGCCTGTTAACAGTGATGGTCTATACCATCTGGCACTGAAGAGAGGCTGGAGGCTGGAGCTGAATAAGGAGGCAGGAGGGGTGGTGGTGAAGTTCACAGAAAGTGTTTTGTTAGCCCCCAAAGTAATCTGCACAACTTTGTTAGAAAAGGGACAAAATATATGAAAACTATTTTGAGACCAGATGCTACTGTGACCTTTCCATTCTATCAGAAGTAGACAATGTTCATTTCCCTTTCAGGAATGAGTGCACAAGAGAAATTAAATTTAGGCATGTAGCTATTTGGGGACTGTGGGCGTATTAACTGCCTGTGGATGAATGTGTGTCTAAAATGCACTAACTATTGAGAAGGTCAGCCATCGCATTTTATCAGCTTTACTTGTTATGCTGCCCATTGCTGTGAGAGAATCGCTGTGCTACAGCGATCCTATGAAACATTATATTTTTGCTTGTGCTCACTGTTACCGAGTCTCCTTTAACATATGTGATAACTGTAGCTGTTCATCTTTGTTCCAGTACCATATGTTGTTTGGGCAGATGCTCTATGAGTCTGTCAAGTCAACAAGTAGTAGTGCCTTAGGAAGAAGCAGCACAGTATCTTTTTACATTTAGAAGAGAAACTCTTTACGTTCTGGAATCAAGAAAGAGTACATGAAGAAGTATATGAAGAAGACAGAGAGCAGAGTAAAGGCCTGAACACTGGGCTTCTGTCAGAGATGAGTGTGATTAACAGCAGCTGAAAAAAGGCTGTCCGCTCAGGGCCCTGACATCACTCACTCTACTTCTAACACACACAGACACAAACACACACACATATACACAACCACTGAAGCAGTCACTCAAGCAGCACTCTGGGAAATGAAGCAGCCAATTCTCAGAACACGGTGACCTTACCCCACCATGCACTGCTCTCCAGAGTGAGAATCCACGCTGGTAGTGGCTTTGATGACAACGATGTCAGCTGTTGATGATGTGAGTGTGCCTGGTATTTTGACTCCTTAAAAGCAACTGTATATGTGCTCACTTTGGTAATTAATCCAGTAATAATGTGTATCATGTGTGTAACATTTGTGTTAAAGACAGAAATCAAAGAGATGTCCAGCAGTTCAAAAGCAGGTTATCTCCATTAAACAGATATCTTATCTGGAATACAAAATCATACCCTACCATGCGTGTGTGCGTATGTGAAAAAAGAAAGAGAGAAAAAAGGGAAAAAAATAAAAAAGCATGTGAGGTCGAGGCTAACTGGACAGCCAGAAATGTCAGTAACCTCTATAGCCATGACCCTGACAGCTGCAAAGAAGATACAAGCAGACATCTAATAATGCAAATGCCAAGGGTTCACTGGCCTTTGCAGCCTTAGGATATGCTGTCTGTTACCACTCTGTTACAACAGGGGATTACACAGAGTTTTTAAAAAAAAGGTATGCTGAAGATAAATATCCTTCACACAGATATCCCACTGATATTTTCTTTATGTGCCACATTTTCCATGCTGCAAGAAACTATATCTCTTTACAACTTCCTCACTGTTGTTTGCCATTTTCCAGTCTCTCCCCACTGCTCCATCCAACTGCTCTAATGGATAACGGAAGACAAATTACAGCCCAGAGGCCAATGTGTGTGCATGTGTGTGTGTTCATCTGTATTTGTACAGCTGGAGTATTGTCAATGTATTCATGCTTGTGTGAGCGTGAAGAAAAATGTATGATGTGTAAGTGTTAGAATCGGGCGTTAGTGTGTGAGTGACTTTACCAGTTAGAACATGTGTAAGTCGAGGTGGCGATTTGACAAAAGCCCTTCTGGGCTTTGTGAGGGTGTGTGAGTGTATATAACTGTGTGAAACCACAGACAACTGTGGTTCATGTGAGGCGAACGATGCTGCTCTCCTATAACATGCTGTGCTGCATCCTGCTTACTCCTCTGCTTTCCCACTTTAATTTACGTACACAGGAGTTTGTTGAAGTGACCAGAATCGACATAATTAGAAACGAGTATATCAGAGGGATAGCTCAATAGTGGTATGGAGACAAATATAGAGAGCCAAGGCTCAGATGGTTTGGATATGTACACAAAGGGATCGTGGATATATGATGGGAGTTGAATATTGGCGTTGTTTGGAATGAAGAAAAGAGGAAGACCGCTTGAGGATTCATGGATGCAGTGAAGGAGGACATGCAGGTTTTTGTGGCAGAAGAGGATGCTTGGGATAGTATGAGAGGGAGGCAGATGATTCACTGTTGACCCCTAAAGGGAACAAGAAGAAGAAGAAGCAGTGGAAAGAGGAAAAAGAAGAAGCGAAAGACATAGGAGCCAAGAGGGATTGTGGATATACTGGACAAAGGATGCCGAGTATGGAGCCGTTTGGCAAGAAGAAAAGCGGAAGACCGCTTGAAGATTCATGGATGCAGTGAAAGAGGACATGCAGGTTTTTACGGCAGAAGAGGATGCAGGGGATAGTGTGAGAGGGAGGCAGATGATTCACTGATTCACCCCTAAAGCGAACAAGAAGAAAAAGAAGCAGTGGAAAGAGGGAAAAGAAGAAGAAAAAGACATAGGAGCCATTATTTGCAGCTATTCTTTTCGTAAGATTGTTATTTTGATACATATGCGTTAAGACTTAGCAGACACTTTCTGTTTGTCACTTTAACTGCAAGAGTTTGAATTGCTATAAGACCCCAAAGTTTTTCATCAGCTAAGTACACAGGCTTGAGGAGAAAATGGGAAAACAAAGACAAAGACAAAAACACTGTGTGTATTATGCACGTGTGTGTGCGCACGTCTTTGTGTCTGCGTGCACTTTATGTTTGTGAAGGGGTGTCCTGTGGAGAACTCCAGACACAACAAGCTTTTCCCTGCAGGACTCTGTCTTAGTGTGACAGTCTGATTAACATCACACTCACAGTCTCACACAGATGCACATACACATCATACATCCCTGAGCCACATCTCGAGGGAACAGGTGCATCATACACACACACACACACACACACACACACACACACACACACACACACGCACAGAGCCACACAGCAAATCATTCAAGCTTATCTCCCACCTGTTTTAGCAGTTTTAGATATGTAGCCATGTGTGCATGCAACAGCATATCAGCATCAAGCAACACAAAGGAAAGCATCAACTCTCAAGCATATGCTTTCAAAGGGGTTCAAAGTACTGTCGATGCATGCTAAGCAATAATTATGTGAATATTTTTCGGACCTTGATAACAGTAAAAACGTAAAAATCATTCCCTTTGCCTCCGTCCCATATATACCAGCATCAAAGCCTTGCTGGCATTTAAGCAAATCTCTCACGTTAAGCCCCAGAAAAGCGGGTCATGGCATGTCTCCCCTCCCCCTCCCCCTCCTCCATCGGACAGCCCCTTCTCCTTCTATGCAGCTCCCAGAGTTTCGACAGAGATAGAGCTTGACATTTCCCTCCAAATGATGAAGAAGGCAAAAGCAGGAGGAAAAAATTGCAAGGATTAAGCTGAAATGGGCAGAGAGAGTTAGAGATCTGAAAAGAGGAAAAAACATGGATCAATACACGAGGTCTAATAAAGGGAGGATTTATTGGCACCTTGCAATAATGTGAGGCGATGTCAATACAGCTCAGGAGTTGTCTTAAAAAAGGAAAGGGCTGCGAGTGGAAACAAATGGAGCGCACGGTGCCTTCAGTACCAAGGAGAGCTCCTAGTGTCAGCGCACACAAACAGCACTGGGACAGCTTTTTCAAGCCCAAGAGTGCTTTCAGCCGCTTTCAAGGCAACACTATTCTATTATTCCATGCAGCTGTCAACCTCTCGCCTAAAGACCTGTTAAATTCACATTGCTATGATTTTCAACCAGCACCGTCAGTGCTGAGAGCCAGTCATTTTTTAATAAAATGCAGGAAAGTTGTAATTGCGGAGAAGGAAAAACTAATTTAGCCCCAGGCCAGGATTGCTTGGAACAGGCAGCTGAGTGGAAACAGTCACACAAACAGACACATTCATTAAGAAAACAGGAAAAACAAAGCATCCCAAGTTAGTTGTTGTTTGGTTTCAATTCACTCACTTCACGTCGAGCATTTCTCTATAGCATTCTCTCCGGTGTAAAATTAGTATATGAAGTTCAATTAATATTACAAATCGAATTATCTACAATGAGATAACTTTAGATATCCTCTAAAAACACAAGTAAACATATTCACAAAAGGAAAACACACACACACACACACACACACAGTCAGTAAAATAAGCTGCTTTCAGCAAAAAGTCCTGAAGCTACTGTCAGCATAAGATGAATCAGTAGTGTTCATCTCAGAGTCTCTATGGACACACAAACACACACACAGACACAGACGGGCACTCACACATACACAGGAGAATACCAAACGTTTAAATCATTCAATACCTCCTTAAAAACACAGGCTTTCTACACTTCGATTGAAAGGAAATTCAGGATCTCACCTGCATGAGCTCACTTATTTGGGCTTCCATCACTTCAGGGGACATTACACTGACACGTTCATTATCTGGGGAAATAACTTAAAACCTGCCCCTACTTTCCTAAGCTTAGCCTTTACCCAAACCCAGTATTAGCACTAAAATGTTCAAATTTATGATATTTAGAGTTGCTATTTTGTCTCCATACTGTGGAGTAATACAAGTACATATACACACAAGGGCACAAAGAGACAGAAGATTTCTACCTCTGTCTTCTTCATCACTTCTCCTTCTCATCACATATCAGGCCTGAAAGAATTGGCAAGATACCCCAAGTTCCACAATCATTTACCCTCCTCCTCCATTCTTGGCCTTCCTCGCTCTTCCTCTTCACTCCCTTGTTCTCTGAGGCCGAGCTCTCATAGCTCCTCCGATCCCCCCATCTCTCTCTGTCAGCTCATTAAGCTTGACTTATCTCACAGTGCAAAGCGGAAATTAAATCCTGAGCCCCGAACCCCCTCAGTTGCCTCTGCCCCTTTTCTGTTCCTTACCCCCCTCTTGCCTATCCATGTAACCAAGTCAGTGACGGTAAATTATGCTTATGTTGTGTGTGTGTGGCATTGTTGCTGTGTTTGTTACTAATTAGAAATCATAATGCATAGCTGCTTTCTGATGGTTCTGTAGTTTGAAATAAACAGCTAATCAGAAGTGCTTATCATTGTGGAAATGCAGCCGACTCAGGGTTTTTCCCTGATGTCACATACTTACGGGAACGCACACCTGGAGTGCAAAAAGGGCTCTTTTCAGCTGTTTTTGACAGGTTTATTTGCTGCTCATTTTGTTCACAGCTGCTAGTCAAGTGTAGGGTAGGTTATGTCTATTAATGTGCACACATCTTTCTCCTTCTGCACTCCCAACACACTATCAGTGATGAGTTATTGCAAACTGACATTTTGTATTAGTTTTGATTACATTTATATCATATATTATTGCACGGACCTAAACCAAATCTAAACATTTATTGTTAGACCACCCTCATCACAAGAATCCTGACAAAACTAAAAACCCAGGTAGGTAGCTAGCTAACATTAGCTAATCAGAAGCCACCGTGGTCTGATTGAAGCATTTCTTGTCCTTCCCCTACAAAACAGCAGCACTATGATGGAAAATAACTATAAGTGTAATTTTTGCATGCTTTTATTAGGGCAATAGTGTAATGGGAGGGATTCAGGATGAGATCTACATGGATGTTGCCAAAGTGATATTCAGGCAGGGCCTGTTTTGGTGATGGGAATGTGTTCACATTTCATATAGCTTTGTTTTTTCAAATTGAAATTGGCCTGTGCTTCAGCTTTATAGTGTTTCTTGTTGGCTTGTTGAAACAGTGTTTTGCTCTCCAGGTTTCTACACCACTCACATGACTGAAAAGTATGAACAACCTGCAATGTAAAGGTCATTTTGACAAAAGCAGTCTTTATGTTTTCCTTCTATTCCTTTTGTTTTCTAATAAACCTTTCTCATCTCTTTTTCATACAGCATCTCCAATAACTTATCTTCCCTTTGGGTCTTCCAGCTCTCCAAAACCTTTCGCCACTTCTGCTTTTAACTCAGGGAGAAGTAAAAGTTAATGTATGCGATAGAAGAGTAATCAGGGTATTCTTAAGCAGTAAGACCATGCTGCACAGGGAATCGTGGCAGATTAAGGAACTGTATTTGGCAGCATTAACATGAAATCGTTCCATAAGCTCTGCTAATTCAACTTCACTGGAAGAGAGGGGAGGTTCACCCCCTCAAACAACACCCACGCAGTCTCTGATAACTTAATGTAGACATACATAACTCTTCTGCAAAGAAAACCATGCATGCAAACTAACAAAAAGCCAAACATTAAGGCCCAGCTCTATTCTACATTCTCCAGCTCATTCATATATGACAAGCTTAAGGTGTAGTTAAGCATTTAGTCTCGCCTTGTTCTGGCACTCTGCTCAGCAGTGACGCATACTGCAGAATGCTGATGATTCGTCAGTAGCCAATAGGATTAACTATGGAGACTGTTGCATTGTGGGTATCCTCGCAGCAGAAAACTATGGCTCACTCACTAAGACAGAAGTGTTTAGGTTTTACTCTGCAACAATGAATAGATAACCAACAAGAACGAAGCAGAAAATGACAGAAATGTGAGTGTGACCTGAATCTCTCATCCATTCATTGGTAGTCATAGATCAAACCACAATAAATGGAAAACATTTGCAATAGGAGAGATGCATGGCGTCAGTGCCCACACCATGTGTCTAATCTTTTGTGCAACTCCAGGCTGAATCTAATTTAGCATCCAAAGCGAAAGACATGCAGCCAAAAAATGTGCACAGAGGCTTAAATAACAGGAAACATGAAAACAGAGAATATACACCACCAGCAAGCACATATTCATATTCATCAGACACTGGGGGAAATTAACCTGACAAAAGACAGATGAGAAGATCAATTCCTCTGTCCCCTGTTGCCATCTTGAGTTTCTGGAGCCACAGGTGGCACATGAGAGTGGATCTGCTTGAAAACCAGCAAAGCAGTGAGTTCTCAGTATTAGTAGTATTAATACTACTATTGTCTGCTTTCCTCTAAATTGTTATGCTATATTGATGAGGAGTAGAATTTAATAACTGAGACCATAAACTTGTAAATTAAGTCATACGTGTCATGTGTAACAACTGTTTTTATGGACAGAGTTTGATTCACATAATCTTATGTTAGCAAGTGATCACATCATTGTCAGGAGGTGATGTCTGCAGCTAAAACCGCACATTTATGTTATTACTTTGCAAAGAAATTATGCGATATATATAAAGCTGTATCAATTAAACATATTAAACTGACCTTTCCATTTATTAGGCAGGCAAAAAAAAAAAAAAAACAGCACCACCCATCAGAATAAACATGCTCACAGCTTGTCCTGAGATCAAACAGTCTGCCGAGCACTAGGAGGCAAAGAAGGAGAGAAGAGAAACACCTGGCCTGCACTGCACAAGGAACACCCACTGTGGACCACACAGTGCCCAGCAGACACACAGCGACACACACCCACGTGTGCAAATTGTTACATTCAAAGATACATAGAGATACAATATTTACTCTTCATCTGACAAAATAGATGCACTGTACTGCAGATGAATGTGCACACAAGCAAAGCACACAGACACATTATCATGACATCTTTACTGGCTACACAGTGAACAAACAAAGACAAACAAACAGCAGATTCACATAATGGCTGCCACAAAAATACCAGACCATACAGTAGCGCTCTCTCTCTCTCTCTCTCTCGCTCGCTTTCTCTCTCTAGGGAAAGTCGAAATAGACGGAGTGAGGGATTTAGAGGGATGGAGTGAAAGAGAGTGTGTGGGTGAGTACCAACACTCAATAGAAAGCAGAAAAAGAAAAAAAAACATCAGAACATGTCTGAGTGGATTATAACTATACCACGTCACAGGGGAATGGAGTGGGAGGACGGAGGGGAGGAAAGAAGGAAGGAAGGAAGGAAGGAAGGAAGGAAGAAGCAGGAGGGTAAAGACAGAAAGTAGGAAGAAATGGATGGATTGGAGAGGCTGTCATACCTTTCAAACATATAACACTTGGAATAAGTACCTGCACATGAAACAAGAAGTGCACAAACATACACTGATAAAGACTCATTCTGTCACTCTCTGTCTGACAACAGCCCCTCCCTACACACAAACACACACACACACACACAATACTGGGGAGCAATACTAATCTTCCTCTCTGAGATATATCCTATCCCCTCTCCACCCCAGCTCCCCTCTCTATTTCACCAATGGCCCCCATTTTAAAAATCTGCCTCTTTGGAGGGTGCCTTCAAAGCCCAGTAATCTGTCTGGGGAGGCAGCAATGACTGAGAAGAGGGAGAATAGCTGTGGATTAGATCCCCTCTCTTTTCTCCCAAAATAACACTCCCTTCCTTTCTCATTTTCTCTCTTTGCCTCGCTCCGGTCCTACATTTTCCACAGGACAGAATGCAACTCATTTTGCTGGGAGTAATTTCCCGAACCCGAATCGAAAGTGGTTAGCTTAAACATGCCCCGTATTTCCATAGGAGTTACATGTATGCTTGCACTTTTAGTGGCTAAAAACAAAAAGATGGCAAATATCCAACTATTCCACAGTTAACACATTCAGTCTACGCATAATATTTCCTTTTATTTTATGATCTAATGTGCAGTACTGCTGGCAATTACATGAAATGGATTCCAGTATATAACAGGTTCAGTACTGACCTTTAAGGTTTTGAGGTTTCCCATTTTTGTCCTTCTTAGGTGAAGCAGAAAGAAGATATTAGTCCACCTGTCCACAGCAAAGCTGCCCAGTGCATTCTTTCTTTAAGAATCTACCGAATTATAGATTGGTCCATTTTTGCAATCTCTCTGATACATTTATTTAGATGTTTTACTCTAATAACGGCCTGCTTCACTTGCAGCAACATCTCTTTGGGCTCCAGTTCCAATGAAAAGCTAAAAAATGTAAGTTTATTATTTGAAATCAAGTCCAGATCTTTTATCTGCTTAAACTGTTGTGAAATAATAAGGGAACAAGCCTCACCTGGCCACGAAACAGACTGTCAGTCCCTGGTCCAATTATATTTAGGCTTCTGACAATGGGCAACTATGAATAACAATTGCTGTAGCTCCTAAAGACTTAATGCATGCAGTGCCTTTATTAAACCCCTGGAAATAAAGCTGAAAGTCTGCTCTTCACTCACATCTTGGTTGATCTAAACTCCTCTGTGTTGGTGTGCAAAAGCAAAACTACAAAATTGTGTCATTGTCCAAACACTTCTGGATTTAACTGTATATATTAATCATGCTACTCTACCCTGCTAAGATCTCGCTGAATGAAAGACAGCTTAGCCCCTCTAAATAAGATCAGAGTGATCAAGAAATGTCTAAGTCTCAGAAACAAGCATCTTAAATAGCCCTTTACAGGCAGTCACAGGAGAGGTATTATGGATGAGAGGTGTAGCTTAAAAGATTACACTTGGAAGCTTTTTAAATTAGTTTCCTTATTGTGATCATGGGACTAAAGGCGGTCCACAAACACAGAATTAGTGTTCAAAAAAAAAAAAGAAAAAAAAAAGTTGGACCCCCACGGGGAATTGCGAAAGTACTGCAAATACTCTGAACCAGTCACTGCCAACTCTGGAGTTGCTGTGAAAAAAAGAGCACAAATGAGATTAAAGCGTGATGTGTGGTCAGGAGAGATATTTTCCTTAAGAACTCAACAGGCAGAAAAGAGGCTGGATGAAGTGGGGAGAGGCTGGGGGATAGGGCAGCAGGAGGTGAAAGTAGGATTGAGAGGAGAAATTCCAGCATCACTCTGGAGTCATTTTCTGAACAACTGTGCAACACAATTTTACATCCACTGGCACGCACAGATTTGGTTCTGATCATTTAAAAGTACTAAATAACCAGTGGATCTAAATGTTAAAAATATTATTTACACTAATCTCAGATTTACTGAACCAAACAAAAATTTGCCAGTGTGGCAAAACTGCAGGACCAAGCTTTAAAATGATCCAAAAGGTGCCAGCAGCATGAACACAGTTTTGGTGTGGGCAAGGAGATAGCTACTGGCTACCTCCACCTCATCACTCCAAGCACCTTTAAATCTCAATAAAGTGTAAAGGAGTTAGTTGTCCAAACAAATAAATAAATAAAACATCCATCATAATGTAGTCATGGAGGGGTAAATAAGCTATAGAGGCCAAAACCGTTTTTTGATTCAGTCTGTATGGTGACTTAATTTTTAAACCCTGGAGGACAATGCTTATATTTAGCCTAATAATTAGAGATGCATCAATTCACTGCTGATATGGAGATTGCATTAGTTACCTGTGACACTGACCATTACTCCAAGGAGTTAAGTTTATTTGCTTACATGAGTTTAGTATAATTTGATTTAACACCAAACTAACTGTGATTGCCGGTGAGACTTTTCCCTGTTCATTCATTACATTTTTCATTCCTTTATTTCTGTTAAAAAAAACACACATTTGAAAGGTTGTAGTAATGTAATGAGTTGTCATCAAATAGAGTAATATTAGTTTCACTACACCTTCCTCTGAAAGGCTAGACACCTGCACACAGTGTAAGCAACAAGAAGAGTGTGAAAGCAAATGGCAGAGAGACGCTCTAATGTTGTTATGTATAAAAAAAAAAATAACACTTGGTACATTTTTTAATATGAATTTCTTGCAATTTCCTTTAGAAAGTAGAGAAATCAATGTTTAAGTCAAGCCTGGTATAGCCTTGACGCAAGAGAAATTATCACAGGAATACAGGTTATAATTTTAAACTGGTTGCAGAGTGCCACATTGGTAGTGGCACTGGAAAAAAATTAAGTGTTGCATCCCTGTTAATAATCACTCATTTTCTGTGCCATAAATATCTGCTTTAAACCTTTCACATTTACAGTTTACAGAAACTTCCTCCTCTGGAGCAGCAGTACTGCAATAATGCCACAAGCGTGTATTAATAGAGTATTTGATGACAACATTTACACGCAGCATGTAATCCATTTTCACTTTCAAAGTCATTCTCTCTGACTCTCTCCGCTCTTTCTCCTTGTTTTCCTTTTCCTTGTACTCTTTGCCTTTATTCCCACACCTTTATTCTTGTCCTTTTTGACCGCAATCTCTCTCGTTTTCTCTCCTCCTCCTGTATACCCACTATGGATTAAGGTGTTCTAACATACTGTGCTGGAGGCGTCATTTTAAACACATCCTTGGATAAATCCTACCGCATTGTAGGGACCGTGACGGGAGCTGAGTAGCTTAAATCACTAGGGACACAAACCCGAATGATCAACAAACCTAGCTGTACCCCTACCTGTACTGATACACATGAGGAGGCAAGAAATGAAATGAGTGTGTAGCATCAGGGGAGAAACTAACAGCTTGGGGAGAGATAAGTGGAAAGGTTGTTAAAAAATGTCTGTGATCATTAGCACAGACATGGTATCAAAACTTCTTCCAAGTCACTTTATGTCTATAACTGCAGCTGTTATTATGGAAAAATCTGGGATAAACACATAGATGTCTTTCAGGTACTAGCAACCAGACAGGGGAGGGGAAAGGAAAGGAAAGGAAAGGAAAGGAAAGGAAAGGAAAGGCCTGTTAGAGCAAAATGTCTACACAATAATATTTATTTATCTTAGGCGAGGTTTGCATTTGGATGTAGCTCTCAAGTGAAACCATTTGCTGAGTGTTTTGCATATACAATGAGGAGCTCCTCTGCACATGTCAATTTATCTTGCCTAATTGAATTGAATAGGATAAGAAATGCTGCCTCCTACCATCCATCTCCTATCTCTTCCAACCTCCCAAATAACACACATATACACACGCAAACCTCCATGTGTACACATATCTGTGTACACCGATTGTATACCTTGTCTACGCGCACACGCACACACTGCCCTCCAGACCTGTCATTCTAAGGTAATTACCTGGCCTCACTAACTGACAAGGTTACAGCAGCTAGACCTCTGGCATTGGGAGTCGTTAACCCTATATTACCCTCCAACACACCCCTTCCCCCCAGCACACACCCAGAGCAAGAGCAAGAGCATTTCAATCTAGGAAGGCACAATAAAACAATGTGTCAGGCTCTGCCCCGACCCATTTTTTAAATTTCTTTCTTCACTGTGAGTGTCCTAATAAAAATGTGCACGGTTAATAAGAAAGGGGAGAACACAGAGAAGGAAGAGGCAAAAAACAGGTACACTAGTCGCTACTGTTGACATCTATGTTTTGAAGGCTTTAAATCAAAGCACGAATGTCTAACCGGAAGGGATTTTAACACAGTGGAGTGTTACAATACAAGGTACTGTGGTACTGATGTCATTACGTTTATGCAGAGTGGGACTGATTATAATTGACAAACAACTATTACATAGAAGCAAACCTTTGAACACAAAAGCCTGCATGTGTCACTGTAGTTGTCATGCATCTACAAAAGCCTGTATAGGGAGCAAGTACGGGGGTGGAAAATGCATGTCCTAAACCAGTCAGCAATTCCCATTATACATGGGATAAATGGGGACAAACACAGAGGAGGATGGGAGGACCGTGACCTTGAGAACGGCTGTAACAGCAATGTGTGCATGTGTAGCACAGTGTGGTACTACATCTACGGTATAGGATCATGGCCTACTTTCTGTTGGTGAATAATAACTGAATGATTTACAAGGTTTAAGGTCAAAACAGCATAATGCATTATAATGCACACAGGTCTCAACATATGGAAGATCTATAACTGTTATTTTCAATGTAAAAAAAATCCTATTTTCCTGTTAAAATTCATTTATCCTTTTCTTAAAGACTTTTCTAACTTGCCAACTTTTCATTGTTTCATTTTCATCATGTGGCGAGAGGTGGGGTACACGATGGCTGCCAGCCTGTCACAGAGGCAGACAAACTCACTCATATTTACACCCATTAGAATCACCAGTTTAACTAACATGCTTTCTTTGGATTGTGGAAGGAAGCCAGAGTACCTGGAGAGAACCCACGGAGGCACAACAAGAGCATGCAACTGCACTCAGTTCAAATCACAGCTGGTGCATTTGAACCCAGGACCTTATTGCTGTGGGGCAACATTGCTAACCATTGCACCAGTGTGCAGACTTTCAATTTGTCTGCTGCACCAGCAGAAAGCGTGACAGTCTTTAATATTATGTATTATAATAATATCAGCGTGACACACACACACAGAAAACAACTGACAGCAGAAAGGCCTGTAAAAAAAATTGTGATGGGAATAAAGTCTGAATAGACAGATTTCCAACCAGCAATTGTCAGCATAGCTGAATAAGTCATAGTCAGTGCACACCTGGGCTCTTTAACTTTGATAAATTTTGCCAGAAAATGTGGTGGTAGGCTCCCCCATCTACCCATCATCTGTCATCATCAACTTCTACATTTTCCTCAAGAAGGCAAATTTAAATACTTAATTGGCTATTTTTCATCCTAAAACCTCTTTGTCAGTGAAGGCCTTCCAAGCTGGTGTCACATGAAAAAGCTAGAGAAAACATTTGGTTATTAGGAAGAACAGCACCGGGGCACTGTGTTCTACTCACCTCCCTTTGCTCATTTCCCTCTCTCCCTGTTGCTGTGTAAATTAGCAGGGTTAATGGCCAACTTATCTACAAGCTGACGCAGACAGAGGCAGTCAGAGAGGGTGAGAGAGAAAGATGGGCGGCGGATGGGGGAGTAATGGGCTCAAAAGAATGAGAGTTGTTCAAGGTTTGTGAACAGGGAACGCTCTGCTGTGGATGAAACGGGAAACACATCAGGACTAATTAACATCAATACCAACGCAAGACAACTTTTACAGGCAAACACAGATTCATGCATGATCACAGATGCCTTGTGCAACTTTCAACAGCATAATAACCACGTACACGTATCATTCAGTAAACAGCACTCTTTAGTTCTGCAAGTCTAGCCCATAGTATATTGCTGATGCCACTCATATCTGTCAGCACAGCTTAGAAAAATACAGGAAAAAGGTTAAAAATGTGTTAGCAGTTCATTTTGTTGGATAGAGCCAATATTTGTATTAGAATGGTTAGATCGCAACAATTTATCTCAAAGCTGCATGCATCAAAGCTGCTATTTTGCCTCATTATGATTATCAAAAAAAAAAATCTTTCTCTGCATGGCGCGTTATTCATGGCTACTATAAACACATTACACACACAAAATTATTATTAAGGAGGGACTAGTGGAGAAATTGGAGAGCACTTATCAGATCTGAGACTCACATTAAGCCGTGAAGCAATCTGGGTGAGGTGCACAAACATCTACACTCTAATTTATAGAGAATTAAAAAGTCAAGTCTTAGTCGCATCTGCGTGTGTGTTTTTGAATGTCACAAATCTGCTGAATTTGAGTAAACAAATTGTTTGTGTCCCTGAAGGCAGACAGAGAGAAGGATTACATTTCTTCCCACGTGTAATGCGCAAAAAATGACATCTTTTATTCAATTTGAAGTTTTGAAGGCATTTAGTCCACTTTGCTTTCAGTCGTGGTGGAAAGGAGAAAGTTACCTACGATCACAAAAATCAACTCTCTTGGAATGATAAGCTGCCGTTTTCTGTGTTAAGGCGGAGGCAGGTTTTGTCTTGCAGCCTGGAACATGGTAATTGGATCATTCATGTTACCTGCACAAAATAGTATGAGGTCCATCTGCCCACACAAAAATAAGACCGGCGTCTATGCCACCTGTGCACCACGCTACTATGCATACCTGCAATGATATGTTCATCTCAAGCTCAATTTATATTCACAATAAAAATGCAACAGAAAATGGAAAAAAAAATTGACTCTTAAGAATATTCTTATCTGCTGGACAGATGGAGGTTAGTCATGATGTATTTTCCATGTCTCCCTCCTCTCGTGTTCTTTATGCATCCCCAGACTTCAGTTATGATTGACTCACACCAACCCTGATGTCGTATTCAAATAAAGAAACTTGTCTTCTCGTTTCTTTGAAGACGCTGTTCCAGAACATTCTACGCTCTGCCACAGCCTGACAGGCTTAATGCCAGTAATGCATATGGCTCCATTCAGAGGTTTCTCTACGCCTGTCACTGGTGTCAGGTCCTCATTGCTTTCAAATGACATCACACTGACCCTGTCAGAAACAAGCGTTTTCTAAAGGGTTAAGAGCCATGAAAAATGCTTTTCAAGATGAAGGGTTTTTGTGGGATTTGTTGTCCATGGAATCAATGGAATCTCACTGGCTTCTCGCCATGTTGACTAAACAGCACCACACTGAGTGCAAACAGCCAAGCACGGGGAGGCATCTCTCATTACAGACAATGCAGACAGCAACTGGTGGTTTTTCTTCAGTGCAGATATGTGACTTGATGCATTGTGGGAAAAAGGCCCAAAATATTTACTATTTTTCCACAAGTACCAACTCAGCTCGACTCGACGCGAGACACAAAGCTAACCTCTATCAAATGCTCTCACTTTCAACTCCAAAGAGAGAAAGCTGAAGCTGACAGTTTGGGTCAACCTCTCCAGCAGCCCAACAACTTTCTACCCTTCCCTGGTATTTCCCACTCCTCCCTCCTCTTGTTTCAATAACTTCAAAGTGAGCATGCTTTTCTTCTGCTGCCTCCCTGTCTGTGCTCTAGCCTCCGGTCCCAGGTAAGATGGGAAGAAATTAAAACAGAGAGAAGGTCTTTTTGTCTCTTAAGTAATGATCAAAGAAGTGCTTCATCCTCACAAGGACTTGCTGTGCTGTTTCTGGGACCCCTATTGAAACAAGTCATTTCCCACTCAAAGGCCTGTTAAGTCAAACACTAGGCAGGAACCTGTGTCTGTAATGTGAATCTTTCCAGGGGTATGACAATAATCCAGGTTGATTTTTTCATTCATGACAATTCTCTTTGAGAATAATCTGCGATAGCGACAAGCATTTCATTTCGGAAGCAGACAGAGACCAAGACAGACTGTGAGAGTGAGAGAAAGAATGGCATCCTGTATTGCAAAAGCCACTAGGTTATTGAATATCTAGTATTTCTCTGTGACAAATTGTCCTTCTCCATCCCTACTTATGAACTGTCAAAGGCTACACGCTTCAGAACTGATGCATCATGGTCCAGATACAGGGTGTGTGTGACTCTGACAGCTGCCTTACCAGCATCTAACAGAGAGCATCACACCTTCAATTTCTGAGTACCACTGACGTGTTTATGACCACACAAATACAAATACAGTGAAGACACACACACACACACACGCACACACACACGCACACACACACACTATTTAAAACAAGAATGCTTCATAAAAACACATACCTGTGCACACATGCACTCGTTCTCTAAAAACACACATACACAGCACATGCACACATGCTTTATAACACTCCGCAAACAGAAGCCCAGCTGGGAGAAGCAGATAAGACTGCATTTGGGTACAGAGGGTTAGCAGCTACTCAGGGACACACTGCAGCTTTTTCTGTAAGATTTTTATTGATTTTTTTTAGGCCTGGACAAAGCAGAAATAGCAATGTCTTACTCTTACTTAAAAATGTTTCACTTGCTGCTATACGACAGTCCTTTCGCAAAGTAAAAGAATGGTAAGAGACTGTAAAACCCATCAAGCTAAAAGACTCAAGGTAAGCTACCGTGCTATCAAAGCCAAAGTTAAACCAGGGCTCTAAGAAGAATTCCTGCTAATACTGTCAGCCAATCCAAGCCATTGCCACGCCAGACCAAGGACAGTGCCTCTGGGGAAACTGCTGAGAATAGATATAAAATTATTAGAAGCCCTTATGTGCTTACCAGAGCTTGAATTCTTTTCCTTTCCTTATATCACTTGGTTTGTGCCACCGTGAGGTGTGAATTTAAGGGGAAAAAAAGGAAGGGGGGATATTTTCCTCTCTGTCACCAGCTAATGAAGTGAGGGAATTGTTAAGGTATGCAGAGTGGAAATTATGAGCACAAAAGTAAAGCAAAGGCATCAGGGAGCGAGGAAGAGAGCAAGACAGGAAGGAGAGGTGCTAGAGAGAGACTGGAATAGAGACTGACATCAAACAGATTGGACAATAATCCACAAATGGGTGTAGTGGAAGAGCTTTCAATATCGTTACTCAAGCAGAAAACACAACTTGTACTGACACCCATGAAATGATCTGTTTGCAAAATGGAATCATGGGAACATACTGCGCTTGCAGAAAAAAACCAAAGAAAAAACCTCAGCATGCACCAAATATTTGAACACAGTGAAATCACACCATTGGACACGGAGTCTGAAGGTACAAGCGCAGATCTGTAGGGCCAGGGAGTCGGTGTAAACGTTCATGTTATAAATATGTTTTTGAGACCAATCACATTTAGAGAAGCGTTCATGACAGCTTCAAATACAGAAAGTGGTGGTGGTGGGTGGAGAGGGGCGGGGGGGGGCACCCTGGGATGACTACACCAAGCTTCAAAAAGTTGCCCCATTTACTAAAACTTGCTTAAGCTCTTAGGTCACACTCATTTGCATTATAAATCTGTGCTCTAATGGTAAAAGAGGATGAGGCAGAGAAATTATTTCAGAGCATTTCATAAGGATTGACCTGCAGCTAAAATGCAAAGGGGCCCGAAGGAAGTGTGTGTGTTTGTGTGCACGTACGTGATCGAGAGGAAGAGCAAGACACAGAATGAGAACAGAGTTCCTGCAGCCTCGGGCTTCTTTCCCTGTGCGTATGAGGACATCCAATAAAGTCTGAACTCTGTATGTATTGATTAACATTAGTTTTGTGCTTTTGTGCCTTCAGTTTTGTTTTTCGAGAAATATCCTTTTTTAACAGCTGACATTTAAAAAAGAAAATGCAACTAAGAGTTAAATATAACACTGGTTTGTGTTCTGCTAAAATAAACTAATGCGCTTGATTTGTTTTTGTGCCTATTGCAAAATCGTGCTGGCTTAAATAGGCAGGATCAGTTCCCCCTATGAGATTCGGGTAGTCTCTTCAAAGCTTAATCGCTCTCGCTATCTGCCTCTTTATCCCTTCAGTGCGAAAGAGAAAATCATTGACCAAAAACTTCTGCTGTGCTTCTCTGATTTATGTTGCCCTGTAAAAATGCCAGCCACTTTAATGACCCTCTGTTACCATCTCCTCCATCTCACAACTTTCACATCTTCAGTCAAGCTGGGACAAATGGGGAGAAAAAGAGGGAGAACAGTTCTGGTAGGTGGTAGGCATGCGTTGTTGGTTTGTAAGTGTGTGTGTGTGTGTGTGTAAGAGAGAGAGAGAGAGCAAGCGAGTGTGTTCCAGCTGCAGCAATAAGCCTGTTCAAGGACACCATGTCTTTTACACACATACACACTTTTCACACACAGCATTCACCATCTCAGATCTACCTCCTAGGGAAATTAATCACAGCTGGAAATAATATAAGTTAAATACATTTCTAAATGCCACAAGGACTAAATGAGAATATTAGGGAATGGGGAGTTTATGACTGATCAAACACAAAAGCCCAGAGTTTCTGATCTATATGACATTTATGTTTGTAATAAAATAAATAATTAAAGAAGAAAACAAGAAACTACAATTTGATACAGCCCACACGAAGCATGCACAATTAATAGAATCAAAGCTACTTGGAGACAATGAGTATTTCAATGTGATAACAGTCAGATGTATGCACTGAGAAGCACTTAACTTGCAACTCAAATAGTCCAGGGTGATACATCACAGGCGACCAGTTCATGTATTTATCAGGGTGATTTCAGCTGGCTGTGAGTTGAAATGATGGCTTCATTTATTGTCAGTGATGCCTTTTGTTTAAGGATCACAGATTACATTCAGCTATGTTCCTAGCGACATCAGGCTATTGTTTGTCATGCGTTAGGTCTGCATGATGTGGGGAGCCTTTGTGGGTGTGTGTGTGGGTGTTGTGTGGCATATACAGCCTGAACAATCGGTCAGGGTAACCTGGATTAATGCATCATTTGGACACACAAGGCACAGCCACAGAGCAGGCCAGATTAAGCGGGACAATAGAGAGGAGTGACAGAAAAAAGAAAAAAAAAGGAGAGGGGGAGAAACAAAGAGTAGGACGCAGAAGGTTGAATACAGTGACAATAAAAGGAAGTGGACGAATTAGAGGGTAACGAAACACACACAGAAATGGCTGTCCTATCCAGAAGCACGTGGAAAGCCAAACTCGGGAAAAGCCGGATGAAAGAGGAGATAAAGCGACAATAGGAAAAGAAATGGAAAAAGTGAGAGGACAAATGAGAGAAGAGATGAGAGGGAGAGGGTACTTGTACCAGAGAAATTGGCAGATTGCTAGAAAGACTGTAAAAAAACACTTTGACCTTGGACTTTAAGATTCTGTGCTTCCACAAACACACATACATCTTGACAGCAGCAGAAACACACACAAGGACACCGTCAAACACACTATTTCCAAATGCTTACTAATATGTTTGGATAGATGTTTCGTTAATGTTATCGTGGCTGTCGGGCTGCCAGCTGTTTGACTGTGTGCTTTGTCTGCTCCAATAAAAGCCAAGTGAGTCTGAGTGTGAGTGCCTCTCGTGGTACCTTCTTAAGCCCTCACACAATCAAAACAGGAAAACACATTTCACCCAATAAAACACATCCACAATAATAGCTCCACCACCTCCTGATTCAGTGCGTTTCAAATGTATAAAGGACAAAGCAGGTCACCGTAGAAACCCTCACAAATACAAGCTGCGCTTTCATTAGCTGCCCCCACCCCACGCCAACACAGTCACCATACCGAACACTCGCAAATGCAGCATTTCTCAGGGTCAGTAGATTCATTATGATTTAAATCTTGCAGTGGCAGCACTTTTTTTTATTCCCATTAACACAGAGTCACATATACAAAAAAACAAACAATTAATCTAAAAAACAATTGCTCAGGCTCTTAACTTTTTCACACACGTATACATGAACACGTAGAAAGTCTCCTTTGTTGCAGTGGATGACTGACGCTCCCAAGGTTTCGGCTCCCTCAAGGCCAATTCACAGAGTCAGTCCCCCCCCCTGTTCACCACCGCCGCATCACAGCTGCCCCTCTGAAGTGAGAACTCCAACCACCCCCGCCCACCTCCTGCTTTAAAGCGACTTTAATGCCACAGGGGCACAAAAGGCTCACACATACATACGATGCCTTCAAATCTCTAAGCCACACCAGCCCAGTCAGAGAGGTCGGGCTAACCTTCAAAACACACTCTTTGGCTGCCCTAGTCATTCCTTCTCTCTGGTTTCAGGTCATCTCTGGTTTACAGAAGCATCACCTCAACTAGAGATGGCGGCACTACATCTACCTATATAGCATGTAAAATGGAGCAACAGGTGGTGGCTCCAAGTATTTCTCAGCAAAATAAGGATTTTAATCTACCAAGGTGTTATGTGGTGTAAGGCACAGAGTTCTTAGCTGCAGATCTTTTCAGTCCGCAGACGTGTGGCTTCTATCAACCACTTTTTTCCCAGAAAATCCCACAGCTGCTCGATCACCTGAGATGTTAGGAAATTGGAGATCAATAACTTGAACTCTTGTTCACATAATCTTCAACAATTCATGAAGAAATCGGCAGCGTGGCAGTGTGCCTAACCATCTGAAAATGGCCAAAGACATCAGACATCATAAAGCTGTTTTCAACAGTGTTTTGGTACGAGGTCCAAACAAATGTCAGAGCATCCACACACTAGGGGCTTTCTTTCCTGCCATCTCAGCAGCAGTCTCTCTTTTCAGCAATTAACTGAAATAAGACCAAATAGTAGACCAGCATGTCTTTCCAAGTGGTGCCTAACTGATGTTACAGTCATAGTGTTTGTCAAAGCACCTGCTACAGCAGTCAAATACTTTTTTCTGTGTCCTTCCTGCAGTCTAATAGATGCCATCATTTTTCCGGTGTCTTTGTAATAAGATGATCGACATTATTTACATTCCCCAGCATTGATTTTAATTCTGTTTTACTACCAACAGATGGTTAAAGTGCACCATCAATGTGAAAACAGCAACATGAATCGCTTACAAATGGGAGGTTGGAATGTAACTGGGTTTGCTTGGATTGACTCCTTAGAAAACTTTGTAAGTTTCAAGTGTCTGCAAAGCACTTCAATCCTAAATGAGAGTTGTTGAGAGTTATTATGAAGGGAAGTGCTAAGGCAGAATTTGGCTATCAATGAGTGCTTTCAGTTTAAAGACTGACAGACTTTTCTTGGTTCATTAAAAAATATATATACATATAGTGCTGCTCCTTGTCACTAATATCCGTTTGCCAGGGTCATAGACACTTCTTGTTAATATAAACTGAGCTTACCAAGGTTATGCTGGTAAAAAAGTAAAGTTACCCAACTATTAAAGCATCTTTGAAGGCTCAACATTACCCGTGGTTCTAATAAACAAAATTACATTATAAAGCATTGTAAAAGTTTGAAGGTTGACTATCAGTCAGCATGCCTATGCACTTTTAAGGGCATATAAACAAGGGTTTGTGTGTATACCACACACACATAGAGTACTTCCCCTTTCGGTATCTGCTATGAGATTTTCCCAAGCCTGAGGTATTCAATGACCCTCTTTCTCAAACATGGTCATTCACACTCCATGCTCCTGAAATCGCCCTCTGTATTTTAATCAAACCCATCTTTTCTCTTGCTTTTCATATTTAATGCCAAAAGCTAGCCTCCTGAACCTTCTCGACCTCTCTAAACTGCCAGCATCCCTCAGTGCTGCCAGTTCTACACAAACACACCTCTCAGTGACTGACACTTCCACTCAGCCCATACCAGCGGGAAATCCTGGAGCAGCGTTTAAACGCTTGGTCAAGCTCTATCTGAGTGTGGTGCTATGGGCTTGACAGGAATCAACTACAGGGCTCTACAGTTCAGCAACACACACATACGCAGCTGCCACTACCAACTCCCACCACCTCCCCACAGCGCTGACAGAAAGCAATCTGCAACCAGATGATTCACCTCCATTAGGCTGCAGTCTAATCGTGAAAATAGCGATCCTTCAAGTGCATTGATAGGGTGGCTTGTCAATCAATGGCAATGAGGAACAACAATAACAAAAAAAAGAACATTTTAAAATCAGCCTGGTGTTAGAAGAATTCTAAAAATCTTATATATTGGTGAATGTGCAGGATTCTCATGGTTGCTTAGCTCATCTGATACTAAGTGTAGACCTGCAATTCACTGTGGTGAGTTTACAGTATTTGGAGCCATGACCTGAAATGATACTCTGCAGTACTTAGTTGTATTCACCCTGTCTTCACCCTTATCTTAGCCTTCCTAAGCACCTCACTGATCCATACTGCCTGCGGCTATACTGTGCATGACTGTCTGTTAGTTTGTGCGTGTGCGTCTCTACATTACGGATATATGCGTACGTATGTGTGTGGCGTGGGCATTCGTATGCCAGTCTCTAGGTGTGCTTGTCTAACTGCTTGAGTGTGTGTCTGTGCATGATTGTTATGTCAGTTTGAGGAGCACCTAGGGACCACTCAGGAAGAAGCGCCCGGGGCACACACACGAAAACACATACACTCTCCAGCCTAAAGTGCAGCACAGCTTGGTTTGTAGGACTACAGAGTCCCCATGCTAAGCAGCATCCATCTTTGGAAAAAAAAGGGACAGGTTAACACACACAGAGGTGTCCGGAACATAGCATAATCAGCATGCTGATCAAAGCATTTAACTCTAGCTGAACCTGGCTCAGTCAGAGTGATGTTTTAAACATAAATCTGTCTTCCTTTGGGAGGGGGCAGGGGTGATGGTGCTAGAAGAGCTCGATCCGTCTCCCTCTTTGTATGTTTTAACCTTTATTATCTCCTCTTGTATTCTTACAGTTACAAAAGCAAAAAAACAGGTTTAGTATAATTAATAACATGCCCTTCCTCATAGTAAACAATTTACTTTAGGTTATACTGATGATAAAACAATTGATAAACAGGTGCCACTCAAAAATTTAGTTTTTACAGGTTTAATCTTATTAAATCATTAATTTAATTCATTTTTTCCATCAGTCTACTTCAGCATCCCATACACATTTTTTATTTATCCTAAATAAATAAACAAATCAAATTTGTTAGTGCTCACGTTACATTTTGCTAACCTTTCTTTGTTGTCTGACATGTACACTGCAATGAACCTGTTCATATGATAGGGCATGGTTGGCCTTTACCTCTTTCCATTTCATTGTGTTTAACCTGATCACATAGTTCACTGGCTCTCTTGCACCAATAGGCCAACTGTAGCAGATACACACAGGTCTGTGACATTAATGAGTTATCACAGTTGATAGAAAGTGAGGGGGAAGACAGAGTCAAGAAGAAGCTAGGGAGAAAGACACCCAGTGCGGCAGGAAGGAAGGGTAAGTCAGTGTTGCCTCTTTTTAAAGGCAAATGTGCCCCAGTCCCTATTGTTTCCTGGCTGACAGGCAGCTATGGAGGGAGGCAAACAAGGGGGGTGGGTGGGTTGTCATCCGGGGATTCACCAGCTCTGAGGGGGGTGGGAGAAAAACAGAAATACAGAAGCAGAGGTTGAAAGGGTATAGGCAACATTCAAAGTGAGTGAGAGTGTCTTTGTGTGTGCACATCTTCTGACAGTAAGTGATTCAGAGAGGAACAGTGATGACAGTAATGACTGTTCTCACCCAAAAAAATTAATGGATGCCAGACTATTATTATTGCTGTGCCTGCAACAGAGTTTTAATGTGTACACGTGCATGCACATATGACCAACGCATGTGACCGTGAGACTGACACCCATTTTTCAGAATGACCTCAGTCAGACTCAGACCAATGTATGAATCCAGCCTCTCTCTTCGCAGTAAGTAATGGCAGGCTCAGAAACAGCCTGAATATGCATTTGTAGATATGTAGGCATAAATAAAAGATGATGTAAAACCAGAGACTAAAGAGCGAGAAGCAGAGTGAGCGAAAGGGTGGTAGAGAAAAGTAGCTGAATACTTGTTTCCCAAGAGAATCACTGAAACACAGAGACATGCTGGTGATTTTGACCTGACCTTTGAGTAAACTCTGGCATTAACAGAGTAAGGCCAGCCGGCTCTCAGTTCTATAAAACACTGGGTTTAGTCCATATACTTAAACACTTCAGCTGTTAAAGAATAATGCCGGGCAACAAACTACGTAACATTATGACATGTAAAAGTTCTACTCAGTGTGTTCAAATAAACACTCCACATAAATAGTCTATTCCCCAAAGAGCTATTAAAGGCCTTCTAGTGGTTAGTTAAAAATCAATAGAAAGCTTCTAACTTCTGGGTTGTATTCAAACACTACTTCCTGGTTTATTCTGACAGTAATGCCATTTAAACCTTCTTTATCGCCACATATCTTTCTTTTTTTCCCCCCTAGAAACCATTCAATGTGTCCCAGCATGATTGAAATTTCCTATCATACCTCACGGCAGATTAAAATACTGCACTTAGAAATATGTGTCCCAATGTGAAATTGGTACTCGAGTACAACAAATGAAAAAAAAAAAAAAAAAAAAGAGTAAAGGACATACTGTATTTTATCATTTCTTATTATCCTTCAAATGTGGCATAATAGTACGCTGTGTTGCTATGACAGACCACAGGCTTTGAGAAATGAGCAGCAACTGACTATTTTGTGTGAAATGACTGGAAATAGGCAATGATCATCTTAGTCATAGATATTTTAGTTCCTTTGTGTTACGTGTGTTGGTGAGAATATATAAAAAGCGAGGCATCACAGACACAGAGAGCTTGGTCAGATCGCCCAGCCGTCTGTGTTTCTATAATCTGTAATTGAAACCAGTGAATCACTGTAGGGAGTTAGTGTCCTGTGTTCATCTAAAGACTCATCACTGAGGGAACAGAAAGAGAAGAAAGAGGCGAGTTTATGAGTGTCTTACCAATGAGGTAGCTGTTATTAATGAGTCGACAGCAGGGTGACAGCAAGAACCAAAAAACCAATTCTCGAAAAATATATATTTACACACTTAAACAGCACTGTCTGCTTTATTAGGTACACACGTTCAACTGCCTGCTAATACAAGTCTCTAATGAGCTAATCATAGGTATGTAGATATAGTCAACAGAAATGGATGAAGTTCAAACCGAGCAACAGAATGGGAAAGAAAGGTGATTTAAGTGACTTTATATGTGGCATTATTGTGGGTGCTAGACTGGCCAGGGCTGGTCTGAGTATTTCAGAAACTGCTGATCTACTGGGATATTCCCCACAAACCTACCTCTAGGGTTTAGAGAGAATGGTCTGAAAATATCCAGTAAGTGACAGTTCTCTAGGTAAAAATGCCTTGTTGATGCCAGAGGCCAGAGGAAAATGGCCAGACTGCTTCGCACTGACAGGATGGCAAGTAAACCAAATAACCACTCATTACAAACAAGGCATGCAGAAGAGCATCTCTGAATGCAAAGCACTTCGAATAGTGAAGTAGATGGGCTACAGCAGCAGAACACCACACTTGCAGCCACTCCTGTCAGCTTAGTGCCCGAGGCTAAAATTCACACCGAAGATTGGAAAAATGTTGCCTGGTCTGATCGGTCTCAATTTCTGCTGCGACATCATTTAAACACCACAGCCTGCCTGAGTACTGTTGCTGACCATGCCCGTCACTTTATGACCACAGTGTACCCATCATCTGATGGCTGTTTCTAGCATGATAACACATCAAATGGCCTACCACGTCACCCTATCATGTCAACATGGAAAGCAATGCAAAGTCTTTGAGCGGTGTTTCTAGCACCTTGTTTAACCTGTGTCACAAAAATTAAGGCATCTGTGAAGGCAAAAAGGGGTACAAAAACAGATAATAGCAAAGTATACCTAATAAAGTGGCCAGTGAATGTATATACTGTAACTGTGTTCAGAGCTAGCTGAACACACTTACACAGTTAATCGGTTTCTTGCCCTACAACCATTCCATATTGTACCACACAGACTTTCTCAATGTCAGCTTGTCAGTGAATACTCTGAGGGCCTGACTCCATCTGACTCCTGACACACACAGGGCCTGCCACCACAAGACACACACAGACTTCTGCACTCAATTCCCCCCTTTCCTTCAGACATAGGCTGCCATGGTGACATCAGTCAGCCTGTTGGCATGATGACCCTTCCATCACCATGTCAGGTCACCTTGGCTCACCCGAGCACCCTACCGGGAGGGTTTTGCAAATGTTTAATGCGTATGTGTGTGTGCGAGGATGCTTATCTGGCACTTTTCCAAACCTTGTGGCGCTGTGCCACAACTATCCTCGCTCTACCTGGGCCGCCTGTCTTCTTCCTCTATTTCTTCTGTTACTCGGTTCATCTTTTCACAGCTTTTAATAGATGTCTGATTAGTGAGAGAAGATTTCAAACTGTTTGCACAAAGTATGCATAAAATAATATAATGTAATTATACTTATTTGTTTTTATGGGTGCTATGCGTCAGGAAAATGAATTGTGGAGTTATGAATGTGGAGTGCTTCTCAGTAAGGTTGCATAACAATACAAAGGGCAGCCATCTGCTTCACCCTGGCCCCTGGGTTAGCAACGGGACCTAATCCACTACATTGTTTGTGTATTTACGTGCATGCATAAGGGTGCGTGTGTGGGTGTGCCTGCATGTGTATGTGTGTACACCTAATCTGCCTGTGTTTTCATAGCACTCGAGTGGATAGCTGGTAATCTCACAGGGCTGGGCCTGAGTGAGATTTAATCCTTGCAGCTAGCCACCATCTCCTTTTCTCTCAGGCCTTATTCATCTATTTTCTTTCTTGTAAAGATGGTTTTGTTCTTTTTCCTCCAAATAGTTTACCTTTCATTTTTCCTAAGTGTTATTTATATCCATCATGATATTCTGTTCTTATTCTGCACTGATCTGAATCCCCATAAATGGTCTGTTTTCTTCATATATTAGAGTGGTTTTCTCTGAATATTTGTATTGTCAACATGTCAAATGTAAGAAATAGCTTCTTTTCTCTGGTTTAGATCTAGTTTATTTGGGGATTTTTGTGTAAGGACAAAAATCTAAGGTTGTCTAAGGAAGTAATGTGAAGACAGACCCTTGGACTAAGACATTTAAGTGTTGTATTTTTGGCAAAGGTTTTTGGGTGTTGGGGGCTACATACCAAACTATTTATAACTTAATCAAATCAGTTACTGATATGTTTATTGAGAATTTAAAATATTAATTTATTGTCATTGCATAAAGAACAACTAGCATAAGAGAGTTTATGAGTGCCTTACCAATGAGGTAGCTGTTAATAATGAGGCGACAACAAAATTTTAAAAACATATCAGCAATAAACTGCGATCGCTGACAATTTCTGTGACATCTCAGAGATCACATGGGCCTTTGATGACATAACCGTCCTATCAATTATAGCTAATCCCCAAGTGTAATGTGGCCTGGAGTTTCAAAGCCCCAGTAACAGTTATAAGAATGAATGAATGAATGAATGAGGTGCGTCATCAAAGCCAGCAACAACTCTCACTCTCCTCTCTCTCTCTCTCTCACACACACACACACACACACACACACACACACACACACACACACACACACACACACACACACACACACACACACACACACACACACACCCAGTATGCTAGTTACCATGGTGACCATATGACTATAATGATGTCCAGCAATGAGGGTAACCAGGTATAGAAGAAAACAGTATGCACACATGCGCGCACACTAACACACAAACAGGCGCATGCACAGTATAAAAATAACCGGCACTCCCACTCACTCACCCGCGTGTACTTCTGAATAAAGCAAGTCAAAAAAAAAAAAAAAAAAAAAAGCAGCATCTTTTTGCACTCAAGTGTGGTGTAAAGATATATCAGTGTTCATGCGTGGGGGAATGTATGCATGGATGGGTGGGTGGGGTAAAAGGAGGGTGACTGAATACAAGACAGGTGGGGGTGGGGCTGGTGGGGACGTCAGCATCGCTGTCTTGATTGGAACCTCTTGCTGTGAGATGCTGACATGCTGTCTGAACTCACCAGGTGTGCCGGCACACGCTCCCTGCTCAGTTTGCTGCTTTGTGTGTGTCTGTGTGTGTGTGGATGCATGTGCGTGTGTGTGCGTGATTATATTCAGGGACTCTGTGACAGATAATCCTTTGCATTTATCCACATATGCATTTTCCTCATTGACTAACCCATGAGCCAAGCTACAGGCAGTATATTTGTGCATTAGTCTGACAGGCCAGCCAGACTCTCTCTCTCTCTCTCTCTAACACACACACACGCACGCACACGGTGACAGCATTATACGTACACAGCCCACCAACAATGCCATCTGTGTGGGCAACCCATATGTGACATTTCTGACAGTTAGGGAGGCTTGAGATGACAGCACTCGTGCATGCACAAGACATATACACCAACACATGCAGAATTCCTCCTCCTCTCTGCTTTACAACTTATACAAAAAGACTCAGGGTCACTGATAGAAGCGCAACATTGGCAGTTAGAGGAAAGAAAGCTTTAAAGGAGGCCAAGGGAGTAGGCAGGTGGTGTTTGTACTTACTGAGCACACAACATTATGTGCAACCAGGCCTTTCTATTTCAGTATTAGGCAGAGCTACAGAATACAGACATTTAAAAAGGATTTGGGGAGATAATAATACTGATGGAAGGGAAGAAATTCATTTACAGCCTCATCGATTGAGTGAAAAGACTAGGATTAGGAATTAAAGATAGGAGAGAGGCGAGTAAGGAAAAAAACTGAGGCTTGCTCACTTTGGACTTTAGATTTAAAGTCAGAGGAAAGAAATAATAAGGTTATAAGAATAAAGATACTTAGAGAAGGAGGCTGCTATGAGGGGATGAAGATACTATAGGTGAGAAAGTGGGGAGGGAGTGATGGAGGGAAGGGGTCATTCTTGAACTCCATTTCATTAACTTCACAGCGATAAGCGAGGATATAGTAGAGACCTAGGCTAGAGAGGGAGACATGTTAACCGATGATCCCATTAGGCTGAAAAGGGGTAATACAGAGAGATGGAGGAGGAGAGAAACAGCAGGGTGACGCTGAGAGCCGCAGAGAAAATGGTGAGGGAGTTTGAGGACAGGAAGGAGGAATTGGAAAGGCAGGGTAAAAAAAAAGGAGAAGCGGATGGAAATGAGGGAGGGGGTGGAGAGAGCGAGGAAGAAGTTGATGGAAAAAACCAAAGCAAGTGGTGCAGGAAAAAGCACCTTTGAAAATGGTTGATAAAACCCATTAAAAAGACTTCAGCTCTTAGTTCAGTCTCACCAGTGTGCTGGGCTGAGAATGTGGATCCAACTCAGATATTACTGCAAGCTTGGGGAATATGGAAAACCCCTATTAAGGCAAAGCGGCCAGTGATTTTAATATGATGGGGATCATTTGCAATTTTTGGTTGGAAACATGTGAGCACTGAGGCATTCTGAAGCTATTACATGTCCAAATAAAATAATCATAGACTAATGTGGCTTGGCTTAATTAACTTGTTTTGCTAACTGGCTGAACCAATATAAATGTAGGCCATTATTTGTATTATTATAATTGGGCTAATCACTCATCCAGATTATTAACATTCAAAGAACTTTTGAAGTTAAATATTGTCTTGTCATCAGCTTCTGCTTTGCCATTGTGGATGTTGGGTTGTGCCACAATGGATAATGTGAGTTACAAGATTTAATATGCCAAATGGATTGCAATGTGATAAAGGCTTATATATTATATGATAAATTGACGAAATCAAACAGGGTTGTTTCAGATTACAGGGTGAACAGCTAATAGAGGCTTTAAACTTTCCCTGCAATACACTCCACAGCTAAATGAGGTAATATATCACTGAATAATTTGCCAAATATTTAACTGCTTGAATAACTAGATGTTAGAAAGAATAAGGGCTAGCCTTGGTAGAGTGCTTTAGAATGCTACCAATTCTACTTCTACTGAATGTAATTTCTAAAGAGAAAAGTTTAAGGTTATGATGTGGCATTGTGTAAAAAAAAATAATAAAGTGAAAGAAGAAAAAAAAACATCAATTTACTCATCAAGCTGACTATGAAGAGTAAAACTGGGTCTCCTCAGCAGTAATAAGGTTAGCCATGTCCCATGGGGACAGCATATTGAGGAGAAGAATCTGATGAAGGTTAAGCCCCAACGACCCCCACTTTAATCACTGTCATTAGCACCACAGGCAACTCCACTCTGACCCCATCACCTCAGGGCCTCAGAGATTAATCACATACAACCTATCACTGTTATATCTATGCATATGCTTGCTCACAGAGTAACAATGCGGTGTATGCGTATTCATACATGATGAACACTCCCTGCATGCGATTTGGTGTTGCAGAAATGAAATTTTACACATGCGTCCACATAAACAGAAATGGATAAAATCCACTTAAAACTGAAACTGAATAGTAGCTGTGTTTGACACGAGGAACATTTGTTTGCTCTAGCCATTAAACCGAGACGACACCCACGGGGAGACCACTAATCACTCTGTGCTTATATACCACCAACTAGATGGAGGACCCTCATCCCCAATCTCTACCAACCATGCTTAGCCTCTCCATAAGACTTCAGAGACTGCCTTGTGTGTGAGGGGCATGTAAAGGCAAGATCAACATCAGGCTGAGAGCCTGTGTGAACCCGAATAGGCCTGATGTGAGTGCTGGGAATCGGTTAATGAATCGCTCCGTAGTCTGGACACATAACTTCGGGCCCCGGGAGAGGGCCCCGGTGAGCTCTCTGTACTCATCTCTCACCTCCATGCCCTCATACATGGGACTTCTCATACGTGACATAAAAACTGCTGCAGTATAATTCACAGGGAACAAGAGCACTTCATTAAAGCGATCTTCAAATGGGGCAAGGGCAGCAGAGAGGGTCTACTCCTAAAGTCAAACAAGACAGAGGGGGGTAAATTAACTACTTCTTTTAGACGAGCAAGAAAATTAAGTACATGACGAATGAAGAGGTTTTTCTTAAAGATCAACATTCTTCTCACGATGCTGGTCTGACGTACAGTCTACAGTCTACTGTACATGTTTTAGAGAGGGAGCAGCGAGGTGTCCATGTGCAGCTCAGCCTGTTTATAGCGCGCTTAGAGCACAGAAAATGTGACTTTTAATTAAAAGGCCAGGCTGATTTAGTGTTGTACTCCGTTAGAGACAGCGATAGAAAGAGAGGGAGAGGGTGATCGGGGATGAAGTGTAAGAAGAGAGGAGACGCAGAGTAAAGCAAACACACACCCAGCCAACAGGCACATCTCTCGCTCAGGTTTAATGAGCCTGATCTAGCCTGGACCCCTTCATCGGCTGCTACGATAAACTCTGGAATAACAAATCATTACACAGGCTCAAATTATGTCCGCATGCAGGTGCGTGGAAATGTATTCACGAGTCTGTCTGTCTCTCGTTTCGCTGTATCTGTCAGTGCCGATACACAGAAACACACATACAATGAGCACCTCCAGGTAAAGGTTAGAATATTTCATAAAGTCTCATTACGGAGTGAATATAAGAGGCTGAGGTATAATGACACTGGTGAAGACAGAGTAATAAATTCAGGTCCCTTGCAAAGCTAATCAGCTCAAGTTGTACAGACGCAGTCACAAGCTTAAGGGCATCAGAAACGTGAGTGAACAACATCAAGTAATAAGGCAGTGCAGTTCTCACTTCTGTTTTATGCTGACAAACATATGAAATGCCACGCATTACAAAATCTCAGATACATAAAAAAACTTTAATGACAGATAATAAAATGTGAGAAGAGGCCACATTAAAATTACACGCACACACTTTAGTCTTATATCATTGTCCAATTACTATTAGTGTCTTCCCTTGTGGTTTGTTACATGAAGTATGAGGATACATTCAGCTCAGATCAGTCTTTACAAGCAATTACCAGCACTGGCCCATAAAGCCAACACAGGGTATGCGTCTTTCATTAGATGCACTGTGATAGCCTCGGTTCACATCAAATTAACCCATTTATGCACACACCCATGAATAGCTGTGTGTGTGTGATTTACTATTTTTAATGTTACAAATGGGGTCTTTGGTGTGTTACAGTGAGAAAGATGTGGAATCTGAGCTGGAAAAGAAGGGGAGGTGGTAATCTTATAAGAGTTAATGCATTATGCAAGGGTAATCATATATACATAGATCAAATTTCATTGTATATTAAGCCATGGCCACTATAGTGTGCAAAAATGAAAGCCTGATGTAATGTATGAGAATTTTTACATTCATGCTTGCTTGTGTGGGTTAAAATTTATGTGCATATTATGTGCAGATTGGCAGGTATATACTGCAAGGGGAGTATATGTAAAGATTTAATTGAATTCCTTCTGCTACTATGCAGGCCCACAGCACTCTGGCTTATCCAGCCCTGAATTGCAGCCAGTGAGATCTAATCATGCTGCATGAAATGAGCCCTACCTGAGGAGAATGGCAGTGCGAGGTCTGAAGGCTGCAGGGGAATACCTCCATTAGGCACAAAGCGAGGAAACGAGGGAGCAGGAAGAGGAAGGGTCAGAAAGGGAGACTGTGGCAAGACATGTACGGACAGAGTGTAATGGACACAGAAATACAAGAGAACAGGAATGAATTCTGAGGTTACAGGTGAAATGAATTTGGAGATTACAAGTGTAAGAAGGATAAGTTCAGCTTTATTATTTATCCGTTGAAATCCTCAGTAGTAATTTTAAATATTTTAAATGAAAGCTTCACAAAAGCCTTTCATTCAGTGGTTTGGTCCAAGTACTGTCATTTAAATGTTTCCCAAAAGCGATATTTTTTTTAAAATTTTATTTATATATATATATATATATATATATATATATATATATATATATATATATATATATATATATATATATATATATATATATATATATATATATATATATATATATATATATATAATACACACACACACATATATGTATATATATATATATATATATATATATATATACACACACACACACACACACACACACACACACACACACACACACACTCTCAATGTAAACTTGTACTGTCTGCACCACAGCAGACGGGTTGAAAGACTATCATATACGGACAGTAACTGTCATAACGATTATAATAATGTACCCATGAGTCATGCGGTGCCACACGCCAACCTGCATATGCCGTCAGCTTTTCTACAACACGCAGCAGTGTCTGCAGAGCCAAATGGACACGAACACACTGTTGACTACAATCATGCTCTCATTCCACACCCTATAATGCATCAAAACAGCACCGAGGATAGAAAACACAGCTGACCAATCAAAATAACAACTTATTTGGGCTTGGCCACAATCATACCCCCGGCATGTGAAATTACACATGAAGAGTGTGTGTCTGTGTTGCTATGGCTACTGACTCATCACATCATAGCAGTGAGAAGATACATGTGCAATTTACAAATATACAGACTGTATGAAACACTTTCCAACCCGTCTTCACTGACAGTTAAGTTCTTGTGAGGTGAAACGGAGGACGGGATTGAAGAGTAGAGGAACAAGCCTCCTAAATATCCTACGGGCATGAAGAAGTGTGTGTACATGTTTGTGTGTCTTCAGGCTCTGTACCAAGAGCAATCCTTCCTGCTGTGGATGCATTTCCACCATTGATGCTGTAGAAGTTCTGCAGCAGCCATTCCTGTATAACTAAAAAAAATCCACCACAGTACTGCTACACAGCACATTCCAGTCTCTGTGTGTGTGCTCGTGTTTGTGCACCATGTGCAACTGTGCATCAACGTGGTTGGTGTGCATGCTGGATTTGAATGATAATAGAGGCACTGACCCTGAGAGACGCTTTACTGCTGTGACTCTTTTTCTCACTCAGAAACTCTCTCCTTTGGCAAGGCTGTACCCCCCTTCCTCTCTGCCTCTCTCATGTTCACCCCTGTCCCATGAGTTACAGCTCTCAGACGCTGTTATGTATCGACAGAGAGCTTGTGAAATGGGAACACGCAGTGCACACTAAAGCTCCAGCAGTCAGACCAGTCTACACACTCTCACATACACACACAGTGGCATAACACACAGCAACAGCCACCGCAGAAGTAAGCTGCTCTTAGCAATGACTAAACAAAGCCAACTAGCTGGGATCGAAAGATGAAACAACCACTGACTTCATCGCTTTTTTATTTTTACAATTACCCCACAAACTGTCTAATTTGTAAAAAAAAAAAAAAAAAAAAAGTATGAAAAGGGAAGTGAGAAGTAAGGTAAGAAAGCAAAATTGCAAAACTTTAAAAAAAGATAAAGATCTGACACCAACAAAAGTCGGGCTCCTTTGAAGATATGTCTTTCATCAGTATTGAATAGATTCTATAGGGCATCTATTTACTTCGGCTGACTCAGATTTTAAGCCTGTTGAGGGAAAAATAGAGCTATTCATTTTCAACTGCAACATAAATGTGAGTTTTAGAGTTAATAATCTAATTATATGAGAATTAATTGAATATTTCCAGTCAGTTCATATGAGAACATTAACAAAGGAACAAGCAGTGCAGTGGTAATGATGCATAATAAATAGCACCTAATCTTTAGTCTAATGCTGTCCCCTATTAATTGGTGTTAAATAATAATACAGGGAGAAAGCTAAATTCTGGTTGGCGCAATGTCCAAATAGGAAAGCTTTCTGGTGGTATTAAAAGATTTATGCTGAAATACTTTTACAAACTAGCACAGTACTGCAAGGCCACAGATTTTGAGGAAAGTAGCACTGGATGAACCAACAATTTAGGCCAAAAGAGGGAAAAACACATTCAAAACACACATTAACTACAGTAGCAAAGTACTGACATTTAGCTATGCTGTCACTGAACTGTTATTTCACAGCATAGCTACTGTAATCTACATCAAGACCTTCTCACTTAACTTTTTTTTTTTTTGCATAAGCAGTATATTACTGTATAGTTTCATGTTCTCACCCAGGTACTCTGAATTCATTTTTTCTTTAACTATGAAGAGATATCAGCTTTGTCACAGTTTCCCTACTCCTTCCCCCATCATCACCATCATCAGCACCATCATGAGAACAGTGCTGCATTTAACATTTTAACAAGCACCCTGAAAATGAATACTGTCTGGACATGATTAATCCCTACAGAAGTCTCGGTCATGGCGGCCCATTTCCAGCTGAACACCGGAAACCACAACAAACAACAATCAAAGCCTACACACAAAATAACTGAAATAAACATCCCTATACTTCTAAAGTAATAATTTAACCGACTCTTTGAGCAAACCAAAGAAAAGATTGTGCAAAAATATGAAGCAGGTTGGTATATTTTTTTAACCTAAAATGTATGAGAATAATACAGTTTCTGAATTTTCCCAATAATTAGTTACACTGTACTAGACTCACTGTCATCTCAGATCAGTTTTCATCCTAATTTGTAGTCATGACAGAAGATGTGACCTGGCAGCAGGCTCAAAGCACTGACCCCGTCTCTGATCGAGTGGCAACACAAAAGAAACGGTTTGTTTTGGCCGGACAACTGTGGTACACCTGTGATCCAGGCCCATTATCAAACCAAACCTGTCCTCTTCCCTCTCTCGATAAATAACAGTCACCTTCATCTTTCACGCTGGGATAAAATGAGTTGAGCTCGCAAACATTGTGATAAGTCTCTTAAGTCCGGCCAAGTGTTAGAAGTCAGTGTCAAAGAGACAAGAAAGCAGCGCAGGTTCCCGGTTTGTGACCAGTCATGCTCATCTAACCTAATCTTATTGAGGCCTGTCTGCTTCACTTCACATGCCAAGCCACGTCTCAGGTGTTTCGTGGATGACATTGTGCTCCATATCCTAAAGAGCTGACAGCAGAGCGCGTGGTAGTGGAAACTCTGAATGCATCACAATTACCCTGCCCCTGCCATCTGGGATGCGCTTCAGTCAGTAAATGAGTGCACATTTTCATTCATGTATTTTTTTTTCTTGGAATGCAGTCCAAAGGGAGTTGCCAGCAGGTCTGCAAAAGCAAAGGCACCAGTTCGTGCAATTTAATAGTCATTCATTCAGTGTATTCATACTGGAAATTCAATTATACTTCAATAAGCAAAACTTTCCAGGCTAGCTGACTTTCTTAATGGCATAGCACCCCAGGTGAATTAGCCAACTTGGCTAAAAATAATCCTAAAATGACATGCACAACTCTTTCATTTATCTTCACACTTGATTTCCAATGTATTCATTTAGTACACAAAGGCTTTTAGTGTGCATCTGGTGATATTTGTTAGTTTGTTAAAAAGAAACTGGAAGATTCACAAAATTAAATATACCACTTAAAGCTTGCCGCAGTATAAGCATTTAAAATAATGCTACTTAACATTTGGAATCTTATAAAATTTAATTTAAAAAATCTTTAAATTCACATCCTGCATTAACGTGATGTGTGTGTTTTTAAAAACGCTGCAAAAGTCAAGGTCAGTGGCCCACTCCTCTACTTTTTAATAGATAAGGTACAGCGCGACAGACAGCATTGGAGGGGGGATGAGCGCAGAGATTCCCCCCTGATCTGAGGACAGCGTGCCAAGGCTAGCTGAGCTGACAGCAACTAAAGCCGAGGCTCCCCACATGTGCTAATCTCCCAGATTTAAATGGGAACACAGCACACAGCGCAGAGCACAGAGCAGGGCAAGCCGGTCTGATCCATGACCGTATGTCTGAGCACACGCGCGAGCACACGGCCAACACACACATACACACATGCAGCATTTCTTCAAAACAGTCGTTCACAGACTCTTTTTCCAGAGGCATGTAGCAGCGAGGCAGGGAAACAGAAACAAAGACAAGCTTGCGAAAAGCAGCGGAGGACTTTGCAGCATGACTGTTACGATGCTAACTTCAGATTGCAGCCACTTACAGAGCTAGAAAGCGAGAGGAATGAGAGCAACAGAGACAGCATGAGAGACAGTAAGAGGAGAGAGTTAGAGAGAGAGTATTCCCTTTATTTCTTCATGAGGGAAGACTGGGAACCAGCAAGAAGCAGGGAAACCATGACAACCAGACAGCCAACCTTGGCAACCAACCCGGTGTTCTCACAGTCAGAGCCAGACAGGCAGCTCAGCAAGGGTTAATCTGAACTGGGTGAGAGAGGAGAGAGAGCGCGAAAGAAAGAGAGGCTGGCTGATTAAGCCAACTGCTGTGCGCACAGACGTTTAATGCATTATAGTGTCTCCTAAATGCTCCAAGTTAACACAGAACAAAAGATGTGGCAGCTGACTTGACCGACTGAAAAGCTGACTGGCAGCATCAAACATTCACAGAGACTGCGGCTGGTGGAAGGATGTTTAAAAGCCGAACAAGACTGAACAGTGACTTTGTTTGAACAGTGCAAACAAAATCAAGTATAAATGTAACAATTTTTGCACCGTGAAAAGAAAAATGGTATGTTTCTGCTCGCATTCTCAGTGCCGCGTTGCAAAACTAGCAGTGTGAAATTCTAAATAGTGCGAGACGATAACACATTACACGAAACACAGAAGCTGAGCAGAAGTGGGGACCTCAGTGATAGAGAGAGAGATATGGACAGAGTGAACAGATATTGTTTGCGTGGGTGTGTATGTGGCCCGCTGTAACTCAGGGAAAACAGACCGTAGCATCACGTCGCCCTAACCTGATTCTCCATGCTATGTAATGTAACAGAGATGTAGTGACAGCACATGCACTGAGTTAGGTTGAAAACCAAATAGGATGTGATGGGGCCTGTCCAAAAAATACACACAATAAATAAACACCCTCATTCATGATCAGCCACAGAGATTATTCCAGCACTCCCGCTCTTTATTCACTGTCCTCCCATTTAAAGACTGAACCCTTTCCTGGTCTGGAGGTCAGCAATAGAGAGATGAAAATCAGGGAGGAGGGGAGAATAATGAAGAGAATGATCGATACTTTGCCTTAATTAATAACCTCCACTTCAGTCAGAACATTCACCACAGCTTCATGCTCTCTCGGTTCAAGGTTCTTCCTTCCCTTTGCCCCCCGCACCAGTTCTCCACCTCTTTCCTCATCATTAATCTCTGAAAATCGTTGGCTACATACATTCCTCCCAATCGATGCAATTCCACTGAGGTCTTGTCTGATTTACCACATGGCTGAATCCCTGTATGAATCTTGACTGGCCATGGGGAAGAGGGACAGAGAGGGAACGAGATGGAGCGAGGGAGATGAGAAGAGAGGGACATTAAATGACAGAGACCATCATCATTATATAACCTCAGCCAATGACGCAGACTGTGAAAAGACTACATTCTTGGTTTGAGTTACTTAAAGAACCCATAAAAATGACCAGAACATTGAAGCAACAGCCTAAATACACATTAAATATATATTTTTATCCAAAATATAACAACCTAGGTGAGACACGCACACATCTCCCATTATTTCAGATACATTTCAATACAGAGGGAGCAGGGCTTCAGCTTTAGCCAGACAGCCAAACGGCTGAGACTGAGGAGGCTTGCCTTCCTGCTCTACAGCTCTGATCCAACCTCCTAACATGAGGTGCTATCCAGCTGGGAGCAACAGAGTACAGCTTTTGGGTCAGGGCTTCTCTGACCTGAATCTTTGAACAGGCCCCTTGAAACATGGGCCTATCATCGCAGCCTTTCATTTATTTCCCCTCACTCACCAATTTTAGGTCAAACCTGGCAACTTTTTCTGGGTAATCTTGTGAACACAGGGGAGTAAGACAGTTGTGTTTGAGATTTTTGTGTTTCATTTTTTCTCCTTTTTTTTAAAAAAAATGGCAAGAAGGCTATAAGTCACCTGTAGTACGATCACCTGTTCCATTCACAAGACACACACGTGTAAGCACCCAAATGCATTTCACTTTTGTGGATTTGCTAAGTGGCTTTTCATTGACAGCATTGAACGAACATGTCCTAGTCACTTGTCATCATCAGGAATATCATGTGTTGTGAAACAGTATGGATCTATTTCACCTGACAGGAAATCTTTGGGAGTGGCCGATGATCTAAATCACCGGCTTACTAGCTATCAATCAATGCAGAATTAACGGTTGTGCATCACCATTGCACCAGGCTCCAAGAACAATCTGGGTAATGTATACATGGATGGATTTTCCTCCATTGTTCATACACAAAGATGCACAAACACACCCCAATACTGCAAACAGTGAAATCGGCAGTTAGAGTTAGAAACCAGCCAGCCCTTTGCTGACTCTAAAACAGCGAGAACAGCTAGATGCTGGCTCCAATGCCTTGTAAGCACAGGGAACCCAAAACAAGAACTCTCCAGCAGATAGATAAAAGCAGAGAGAGCTAAAGAGAGAAAGAGAACGCAAGACACAACATCACGCAGAGCTTTTTGTCAGCTGAGCAGTCAATATGAAAGTCACTGAAGCACAAATGATTTCACTCTCTAAACGTCAACCAAAGAATCAAGGAGCCTACACATCAACCTCCATCGCTTAGCCTGTCAATATCCAAGTCTAGCATAAAAAAAAAAAAAACTAAAAAAAAAAAACCTGGGATTTACGCTGGATTAGCATGCAGTGTTTTCCAGACAATAGGCCTCTATTTCACTAATCAACAGCCTTCAGGAACAAAGTAAAGGCAAAGCAAGGCAGTGTTTTCCAAAGCATTAGGGAACAGAGCGGTGATTCAGCCTGTGTTAAGTCAGTGCACTGGCAAAAACACAAATTAAACATATTCAGCTTTGTCAAACAAAGCTACAAGATTTTGAAATGCAAGAAGGCTGTGACTGCAAATCCCAGCGTGATGGAGACATTCAAGTTCTACATTTTAATAAGGGTTTTAATAAGTGTTACCTCAGTCTCTAGGCCATCGTGACACAGATTAGAGGCTCGTGAAGCTAATATAGGATATAATACAGCCTAACAGTGCATGGAGTTCAACTTAGTGTTTGACAGAAAGTAAATCTGAATGGGAATTCTGAGAGAGTAAATGCACACATACACCAAATACTAATCCAGAATCCATAATGCAAATGTTCCACCTTCTGTATCTATTGTATGTTTCTTGCCCTCATCCGGTCATCCCACAGCTACCAGAGCTGTTCATAGGATGTTTTAGGGAAGAAATCTAGTGAAAGTTGTGAAACACAGCTTCTCAGATCCTCCATAGATGCTAAAATGAGACCGCTTTGGCCCTGTAGCTAACTGCAAAGACACCACCGTGTTAGCCAAAACTTTTAGCCATTAAGAGCATGTTTTGTGTTGGGGTAAACAACACACATGTAAATAAAGGCTGAGAAAATCCAACTGAGAAGTAGCTTCAGTCAAGTTTATATCATGCATAATGATACAATCATTTGCCATGTGTCCATGTTGTTCATGCTAATTAGCCATGTGGAGGTGTTAAGGATGTTAATCCGGTGAGCGCTGTGGTGTTTAAATATTCTTCATGTAAAGTGTGAACTAGAGTTGCATCAGGATAACAGGGTTTGTCTGTCTGTCATGATCAAATCATGATGAAATTGTCATGTGTAGTTTTTCCTTAGTCTTCCCACCACCTTCCAGAATGAACAAAATCTTGGATTTTAGGCTCACTGACTACATAGAACCGCAGACACAGTGCACTGGGCAGGTTGGGCCACAACCTGGATTCCATACTTTTGATGCTTCAGCCCCGATAAGAACACTCAATATTTCAAGACTACTTCAGGTCCCATCTTACACCTGACAAAGAAATTGTCATACACATGGTCTACAAGTACTGAGTAAACACGCTTGCTCTCCTGTGACAAGGGAATATATAGAATATGCATCCCACTATTTGTACTGCATCACTGCAAAAGAGTATATGTGACTTGTTGTATGCAAGCTGCACAGTAACATGAAGGTGGAGTTTGAAAGCCAGAGCGGGACAGGAGTTAGAATGCTACCTTTGGGCCACGTGAACGTGCGAGTAAGAGCTGACGGGGCTTTGGCTGTGTAGAGGATTAGATCAGAAAGCCAACCAGAACTACTGAGGTGGCCATGTGTGTGTGTGTTTATGTGTATATGTCAGGACAGGGCCTAATCACTTAATGAACATGGAACAGCGCAATTCCTCTGAGAAGGATCGCCAGATCTACCAGAGGGCTTCCGCTTTCTCCCCTCCAATAATACCAGCCAACCATAGCCTGGGAAACCTCACAGAGGACTTTGCTCATTGGACAGTCTCAGCTGCCACTTGTGGTTAAGACCAGCCCATTGGGTGCACTCAGTTGCCAGGCCAACCCTTTCCGTGGGGCCTGGGAAAAAGATCTGACAGATTAACAAATTGTAAATGGGAGAATGGGATATTAGGCAGTGTCATTAATCTGAATAGGTTTGGCGTGGACTAGCACCACAGATGCCAATAACCAAATGAATTTTCTAACAGAGAACATGGACAAACACATAACGCTGGGCCTGGCTATTTCAGTGCATATGAGTCCTGAAATGTAATTGAAAAACCAGAGCAAAAGCATTCAAACTAAATGACTGTTATTCAATTAGAAAAATCTGTCTGACTGAAAAATGTTTTAAAAAGTAAAAACCTTTTGATAAATTCGGCCCAAATAAGTTTGATAAAAGTTATATTTTGCAAGCTGACCTGTAGCTTGCATACTACATACTAGACTTCAGAGGAGAGTACGAAATGTTCATCGAAATCTGCCCCAGCATTCACATAAATACACACTGTGCCACAGAGGATTACAGAGACAACATATGATTAAATATCCAGCCATGGAACCAGCTCTGTACCATCATAAACACACATTAGGGACTCCTGAGAGCTATTTAAAAGTGAGTGAGATGTTCCTATAAACACAAATGATAAAATAGATAGTTGTCAGGAGGATGTGAATACTGCGTTTATTATTAGGTTGTTTTGAAAATCAACTGCTGCATAAACTTTAACTACGACTAATAGATCATATGGCAATCATTATGCATCGCACTGTGCTGGTTAACAAACTTTTTTTGAATCCACCTGTGGGCGTCATGGTGTGAAACATGACTCGTTCAAATATCTTCTACAGTTAAAGAGGGATTATGAAGACATGCTCCCTTCCCCCTCAGACCCACTAATGAACAGTGAGCGCTGGTCAGGTGACTAAGTGGTCATTTTAAGAAAGCATACTGTCTGAGAGCGCGCACAAACATTTGCACATACACACAGGGTTGCTCAGCATGACCAGCTGGACGGGCTAGGGGAACTAACGCCTATTGTAGCCATTTTAGACAACAGATGGGAAGAAAAATCTACAGAGAGATAGTAAAAGAGCAGAAGAAAAAGTCCCACTCCCTCTCTCATTCTAAGTGCTGCTGAGCTTACAGAGGATGCTGCATCACTCCTGCTATTTCTGCCTACACAGGGCTGTGCCTGCCTCTCCTTTCACATGGCTCCACTGGCTGCATGTACTTGATCGCAGAGGATTCTCACCGTTCAACAGGGGGACGTACTGGACAGTGATATGCTACTGCCTTGTGGGCTACTCATCACCTAGCGTGAAATATTATGGAATCGAGACCTACTGATTGGAGAGAGCATGTGCCATGCAACTTTAGAAACTGCAGTGTCATTGCTGTCTAGGCTCAGATAAAGCATGTGACTCTTATAGGAAGCCCAGTCGCATCTCCTGGCTGGGGGTGTATGAATATACATCAGCGTGGCTCTTATTTCCCAGCTCTGTGAACAGCTCATCTGTCAAGGTGGGACATGTTACTCCGTAACGGAGGAAACCCACGTATTGCAGCCAGAGCCTATAGGAGAAACGCCTGCCTCTCCCTTGCGTGCCTGCGGACTAAGAATAGATCAATGTATCAGGCAAATCGGGATTAACGGGCGTTGTGCTCCAATCACAGAGCACACACACACGCGCACACACACACGCACACACATACAAACAGGGGAGCCAAAACACAAAAAGTTCATTTTCATTGCCCATCACACTGTCATCATTTCTGCTGCTGAACGGCTTCCACGCTGCTGCTCCTTAATTCACACACACACAGTCCAACGCCAACGCACAGCCAATAAAACAATGTAAAGCAACATCCTGTGTGAACAATGATTATGTCAGACCGCTGGCGAAATAACAACCCTCCAAATTCCCCACAAGGCTGGGCAGGTGTTTGTAACTAAGCGGTTAGTTATTTATCACCTGCAGACACCCAGCCGGCCAAATTTCAACTCGCTGCGGAGCGCTCCGAAAATAAATTGTGCAATTAAAGAGGATGCCGCGAGCAAGCTGTCCCAACTAACCTGTCTGTCCTTTTCCGAGCGTCTTCTCCAAACGGTAAGGTCCCACGTAATTGGCGTGTTGGGCACCGCTGTTGTCTTTACCGGATGATGACATGTCGAATCTGTGTGAAAATTAGACACTTTATAATAAAGCGCAGACAATTAAAGAGTCCTGGCAGGAGGTCCAAGCCGCCGTTGTCTTTCTTTTAACTCCACAGCCTCTCGTCTTCCTCTCGCTCTCTGACTCTTTTCCCTACCTCACTCGCTGTTAGAGGAGGTGAGGCTCTCTTTTTCTCTCCTCTTTTCTCCTATCGCTGCAGACGAGCCGCAAGTGCCTTGAATATCATTGTGGGTGAAAGCTGCGCTGCCGCTGTGCGTCTGTGGGAGGTGCTGCCGAGTACTCGTGGATGATTGACAGCCGATACAACCAACCAGAGCACCGGATCCCCTCCTCTGCCGCCCTGTTTCTTGTTGCTGGAGGATTTTTGCTTTTTCCAGAAGAGCTGCAGGTTGTGATCTTAAAGAGTTTAATCCCGAATGAACAGTTCATTAAAACCAAGGTAAGTACCTAATAACATTTAAAGCATAAGCCGCAAAATTTAAATGCCCCCGTGAATGAGCCCATCAACTGAAGCCTTTTTTAAAAATAAGAAATATAATGTAAATCTTCAACTTAAGCCCAAGATTTACATCTACCGTTAAGGGGCTTCTCTGATCAAGTTCATTTGAAATTCTTCAAATATTTGTATGTTTACTCTCTGTCGTGCAATAAAAACCCTTTATCCATGATTATTCAAATATGTCTCACTCTCATTCAAATACTCCACTCAAGTATGCAAATATGCTGAAAAGAAAAGCTAAAAAAAAAAACTGATTTCAAGTTTTCTCCTTGCAGGTCACAAAAGGTCACTTGCATGCGCACATCTTAAATTCAGATTTATGGTAAGCACCGAGAAGCTTTTCACCTTAGGCAGACGAATGAGATCATTTTTGCTATCTACAAAATGAAGCTGAAATATCCAAGTGAAATTAAAATTAGCGAAAGAATTGTACCCTGATTTCTACGTCTGTTGTGTTTTATGGTTTCTCACAGGCAAACCCGTGCAAGCAGTACACCGGTGTTATATTAAAGCTAGACTTAAATTCATTTGGGGTCATTCAAACACAAATTTATTTATGAATGTGCACCATGTGAGCATAATGTGGGGGAAAAATCCATAAAACAAGATTTTAGGGCTGACTTATGAGGTTCAAATTCCCTAATGACACTGAAATTAATCAAAAATAACAAAAGCAGTTGTCGCCCAGTGATTCTGGTTCTTGCAGGGTCTGAAGTCCTGAGACTGTTACACATTTGCCTTTCCCAGTCTTGTCGACAATAAAGACTGAACGAAAATGAAATGCCAAAGCTACACCGCAATTAGTCCAAACAGCATCTCTCATGAGAAAGCGTTACAGCGCTGATAAATATTTATACTGACTTTATTAACTGAGGACCTATTAATGCAGCTAAAACCACAGTGTAGGAGTTTCTTGTCTCTACCTCCCCTTCTTCCCTTTCTTTCAGTGTCCTTTCTCTCCTTTTATGCTCCTCTGTCTCTCGCAAGCGCGCATACACGCCACGCAACACACACCCACACAGCGAGTCGAGTGTGTGCAGCAGTGGGAGAGTGTGTTGGCCCTGTGATTCATTTCACACCCCACTGGTCTGAGACCTGTGACTGTGGCTCTGGCCTCTGTCTGTTCCTCACACCCTGAGAGAGTACAGGTGTCAGGGGACACATGCAGGAGAAACACACGCACATATATTCATGCACATGCACACGCACAAACACAACCGTGACCTCTAGTTACTTTTTTTTCCTTTTCCTTTTTTTTTTTTTTTTTGAACAAAACAAGGTTGAGGAGGCTGCTGAAATATTAAGCAGCAAGAATTGCATCAACACCACACTGGAGGTTACTTCAAAGATGAGGATATTCCAGAAAGATTCACAGGCTTTCCTCTGAATATGCTCAATAATGCAGACTCTACTGAATCATGGTCACTGCATTTCAATTATTGACTCCATAAGAAATTAAACTGTTACGCTGCTGCATCTTTGTGCATGTTTGCATGAATTTGACCATAAAACAGACCTTTTATGCTGTATTTTTATATCCTCTTACAAGATGGATGCTTGTATTAAACATAGGCAAAATTTCAAACAGTGAGGTCAGCAGATCTGCAAGTAACTCTCTGAGTAAAAAGCTCAGGCCTCAGACTGCTGCAACCACTCAGTTTCAGTTAGTTTTTTCTTGGTTTTGCATTATGTCAGTTGTAGGTTACATCCTTAATATGGTCACGTTAGGTACACAGCTCAGGCACACAGCTCAGGAACCCCTCCGCTGCTGTTCAGACTCTCTATTTGGAAGGACCAGCCAGTCAGAGAAAAGTTGACTTAAATGGAGGGGGAAGGTTGCAACTGCACCGAAACCCAGTGCAAGACAAACAAGCATTATTTTAAACTGTAAATCATGCAAAGCTACTTTAGTAGAGTGATAGTCAAAACATGGAATGGGAAATGAGCAGAGCAGTCCTCTTTAATCTTTTCTCAAATTACTTCAACCTCCTAAGACCCGAACTCTTCCACGGCATGCATTTTTGATTTCTCTTTGATATTTGGGACCCAATGAATGTAAAAACAAAGAATGATGAGATTTTTTTTTTTTTACCTGATTTTTGTTTCTAAGAAAAATGAGAGCCACATATGAGGATATTCGTTTAAAATTTCGATAGAACAGTAGCAGTATAATGTCCTCGTGAGTGGATCTCAGGCCCTTGTAGAGCAAAATTGAGTATTTTGGTCTAAATAACCCAAAATGTGATGTCCACATATGTGGATGCCAGGTCCTAGGAGGTTTAAAAAACAACAACTTTAGAAGCAGCCAAATAAGGAAATAATATTTTTCATGTTATCAATTCCACATATAGGAGAAAAAAAGTTTTGCAACTGGCAAATTATTCCTCCTCACTTTCAATTCATGAGGCCAAGTTTACAGTCTGCACATGCCCCAGTTTAGTGCCTTTGAGGTCTATGTTGAGAATGTGTGCTGTATCCCCTGATGCCCTTCAACGCACTGGGAGCTAGGTTTGTGTGAGGAGGTGTGACCCAAAGTGTCACCCACGTGACCGCGCGGCACCAGGTGGACAGGGTATGTGATGTCAGCGCCAGGTGGGCTCCGTTTCAATAATGCATCATGCCCAGCACTGGCAGGCGCAACACTTTGAAGTGTTCCAGAAACATCTGTAGCCTGAGTTTTTAATCACCTTGCCTGTACCTCCCTGCTTCCTATCAATCCATCTCCACTCCTTCACAGCCCACACCCCCACACCCACCCCCTTTTTCTGCACACAAATTAATGAGGAGCCTTCTTAGCTCGTGTTTGAGCTTTTGCATTCGCGTTCGTGTGCGAATGTGTTTATGTGTATTATTTACATGCGTTAACACACACAGAGCCACCAAGCTGCAAAATCCAATCAGAAGGATAAACAAAATTCAGAAAGAGCTTCTTGTCTTCTGGATGTTTGCTGAATATTCAGCGAAGCAAGAATTATCAAAGAGTTGTGTTAGATAACACAAATTTACCAACGGCCAAAAAGCATTCGGCTGCAATTGGAGCCTCCAACACTCTACAGTATGAGCATACTAATAGTGTGTTGCCAAACAAATAAACAATTCTGAAATTAAGATATAAAAATGCCCAGGAAAGGTGTAGGATCTCTTTAACAGAAATTATCAGGTTTGATGTTTTATCACTACATCTCTCTCTCTCTCTCTCTCTCTCTCTCTCTCTCTCTCTGTCTGCTTTGCAGAAATGTGATGAAAGACGAGATGTGCCAGAGAGTAAAACACAGAGGGAGGGAGAGAGATGGATATATAGAGAGAGGTTTACTAAAAAGTGCAACATATTTGATGTGCGGCAAGAGTCCAATAACCTCTGGACGTGACAGGAAGCCCAGACTGCATAATTACTTCACCATACTACCATGTAATGAATAGCTTTATAGGAGAGTCTGACCAAATCAAGAGGGGGCCATAAACACATTAACTCATACCGAATGTGTGCACATAGGAAATCCCTCGCCAACACACAAATTCACTCTCTTGTTGTAGTGTAGCGTTTCCAGCCAGGAACAACTGCCACACACGCACAAACACATATGTGTGAACTTGCAGCCCTTCAGGGTTGTACAAACTGGTTATTGCCAGCTAGCTGCATGTCAGAAGCTGTTGGTTGCTACTGGACTGGCCAGCATAGAGTGCTTGATTAATTAGAGTGTCATCCACATACAGAGACTATTAGCGATCATCTGCAAACATTACAAAACTGGGGAGAAGAGAGATTAATGAAAGGGCAGTGAAGGTGAACCATAAACCAAGCACCCAAGGGGAAATAATACAGAACACTCTCTCCACGTCTCAAGCAGATCTCCACCCAAGGACTTCTATAGTGAGGTTTTCATTTCCACACCTTACGTGCAGGTTTGTGGGCATATATGTGCTTTTGTCTGCTGAGGTTCACACAAAAAAAGGTGAATAAAAGGATAAAAGTTAACAGAAGCAGGGTAACTATATACTCAAGAAAGGCTGATAGCTTTGAGAATAACACAAAAAGGCTGGTTACATGTTCGCAGCAGGATCACATTGCACGGTCACATGTACATATCTGCGGATAAAATCTCATAATTATCAAGAGCCTAGAGGAGATTTGTCCACATCTCAGAGGGTGTAAGAGGACTTTAAAGTGTGGGACACATGAGCCACTTATATATATATATATATATGCAAATGACTGGTATCACACACATTCATAGAAAAACACACCCATACACACAGACATATGCTCCACCATCCAGCATGTTCATGTACCATGATCAGTGGTCAGCTGGTGTTCATTTCAAATGTCACCACAGTATGTTAGTTGTACACTGACATGCCCGGGAGTGGAGCCGCGGAGGGAATATTCTCCACAGGGAATAAGCCTCTCTGTCTCTATGTTTCACTGTCACACCTCTGCAGTTCCACTGCCCCCTGCTGGTTAAAAAAATAATAATAATTTACATTCTACCACTAGCAGCACCTCTTTAACATCCATCTTCACAATGTTCTAATAATAGGATAAGGAAACGCCGATCGACCCTTTTTAGTTATGACAATGGACACATTTATACAATTTTTTTAACATTTCCAGACAAAATCTTGGCAGAACAAGTGACGCTCTGTCTCAGATTTTCTCGGCTCTCACACAGTCTCACACATCTCATCTCTCTCCACTGACATCATGAAATCACAACCACACTCATCTGACCCAGTTTGCTTCTGTTTCTCCTCTGTGGTGCTGCAGCCTTTAAGCCCTCAACACTTCAGTTAACAGAGAAATATGCTAGAATTAAGGTGTGCTGCTCTTTCCTATTGTGACTCATGAGAGAGATGATTACATTTTCAATATCAAACAGAAAAGAAACCTTCAATCGAGCCCTATTTTTTTCTTCAATTTTAGAATTAAATACAAAATTTAAGCTGGGGCTGCGACCAATGGGGTTATCTATGAAGGCATGGAGAAATACCTTAGTTTTAAGCACACAATTGCATGCAGCTAGCTACTTGTGCCTTTACAAACATGCTCAGACACAAAGCAGGCATTTCCTCTTTAATCATAGCTTTTTGCCATTACGAAGAATGTAATTGCAGTATTAGAAGCAAACTGTTAGTAATCATGTAGAGGGTTTGGCTGTGCTGTTGGATAATTAGGTTGGCTGTGTGCGCCTCGCTAATCACAGGGACATTTAATGGAAGCGTGGGGTGAAGGACTAAAACAACTACATCTAGCCGTAATAAATTTACTGATCATTGATTTAGCGTGCACAAACCCTCTTCCATACTGTCAGCTTGAGTTTAAAGTACAAACACATATAAGTACAGGAATGTTTTCTTCAGCAATTAAGATATTGGAAGCAAGTTAACACTGTTTCTCCACAGTTTTCAGTGCCTATGTTGGAGATGTTAGAGTGTCCGTATGAAGTGCAGATAGTTACTTAAAAGCATTTTTTTTTACTCTTTTTCTGCTTAACCCTTTAGAAAGTCCTCTTACATGCTGTTTCACCTTTTTATAAAGTTCTTATCAGAAAAAGGAAAACAGACACTTTTAAATTCTTGAACATGTGCCAATATTATTTAGTCTCGACTTAAAGCAGCTGCATGTGGAGCTGGCAACACGGGTGACCTTTCTCTGTTAGCTGAGTAACCTTGAAAATTACTCACACACACGTACTGAAGCAAGCTTCACTCTCTAGCCAATTTGAAATCTGCTTCTGGCAATGTCATTCTCGCTAGCCTTGTGAACCTGGCTACGTGTGCCAGTTACATGATCTAATGGTCTTACTTAAAATAAAAACAAACTGTAACCTCATGTATCGTGTACATTGAATACAGCCTGATTATTCATCACTCCCTAAGCCTGACTACTGACCTTTTCACAGTCAACTTGATTGCACTCAATAGGACACAATTTTGTGTCCTATTCTTGTGGTACATCAAACAGAGTGGAGCATTAAGTGGTGACGTGTCTCCTCCAAACACATTTTTGGAGGAGACATTTAAGGAATCATCTTATGTTAACATGTTGCCTGTCATAGAATTATTGAAAGAATAATATAGGCAAAAACTTACAGAGAGATGAGGCTTTTTTGTACCTCTTTTTCCAACAGTGGCAGATTTAATTCAAGATGCCGTGTCTGTGAAGGCAGCTTCATCTGGTAGTTATATCTAACAGATCGCTGTGCTGGTAGTGGTGATACAATTTTATCCCTACGAACATCACATATTCATGTATTTGGACCAAGGCAAATACAGTAAGACCAAAAGTTTATGTAATTTTGTCTCTGTGCACCACCACAGTGGATTTTAAACATGTGATTGGAGTGAAGCCTTTTAGCTTTAATTCAAGAGGTTGGAAAATATACTGTATTAACCCTCTCGAGTCAGGCGTTGCCGATTTGCAACAGTTAAAAACTAACAACCTGATTACCCCACATACATATTTTATGAGTTTTTTTTACTCAGAAGTACCACTGCAGGACTTGGTTGTGCATTAGCAACAAAAACTTAATTTGAGCCTGAGAGGGTTAACTGTTGAATTAGAGGCATTTTCATACATATTCCCTTATTTTCCGAGGCTCAAAACACTGAACACTTTGGCCAAGCAAGGCCGGTACCCTTATTATTCAATGACATGTTAAGAATACAAAAGACCTGGAGTTGATTGAACTTGAATTTAGTAGATTTTCACTGGCACTCTCCATATTCCAAAAGACAATGTTGCAAGTGGAGAAGGCATCATTAGACTTAAATAATAAAATAAAACAAATTTAAATATATCTTTGGGTATGAAAAATCAACAATAGTGCATTCTCAAAAAGGGGAAAGCTCTAGCCAGTTCAACACCAAAATGTCTGAAAGATCATAGTGGACAACTGAAGTGGAAGGCTGGTCCTTGTTTATACTCAAGAACATGAACACCAGATTAGATTTTGCCAGAAAACATCTAAAAGACTGTGCACAGCTCTGAAAAACAACTTTGAACAGATGCAACCAAGATTAACTCTTACCAGAATAATGGAAATAGAAAAATATGGAGAAGGAGAGAAACAGTTCATAATCCAAAGCATAGCACATCATCTGTCAAACATTGTTGAGGCAATGTTACGGCAGGGCCAGTGGAACTGGGTCACTAGTGTTTATTGATGATGTGACTGCTGCTGGAGGAAGTAGGGGGAATTCTGAACTGTACAGAGCTATATTCTCTGCTCAGATTCAGCCTAATGTAGCAAAACTGATCACATGGCATTTCACAGGGCAAATGGCTAATGACCCAACACATACTGGAAAAACAACCCAAGACTTTATCGAGGCAAAGAAATTGGATATTCTTCAAGGGCCAAGTCAGTCACCTGATCTCACCCAATAGAGCATGTTTTTCCATTACTGAAGACAAAAATGAAGGCAGAGACCCACAAACAAGCAGCAATAAAGGAAACTAAGATACAGGTCTAGCAGAGCAGGCAGGGAGGAAATGCAGGTGATGGTGGTCCATGCATTCTACAGTAATACTTACAGTATATTTAACATTATATTAGTTTGTCTAATTACTTTGGAACCTCAGAAAATCAGGACTAATGAAATACTTTAGTTAAATCCCTTGAATTTAAGATGAAAAATGTGCACTTTAAGCACATCTTGAATGGTTGACTCTAAAAATAATAGTCAGCTTATCCAAATCTAGCAAGCTCTCTATAAACATGTCCAATACTAAGCAGTATTACAAAGAAAGTAATAGGAATTGTCACGTGTATAACCACTTCTACCACCATCATTATGTCTATGATAAAAAGGGCAGAGAAGTTAATCCGAAAATGACAGCTAGAACATACAGTACATGTTCATGTGAAGAAGTATTCAGAGGAACATGAACAGGGCCATGCTTCAAAGGATGTACAGTAGGCACGTGTGTCACAGTGGAGGTGTGACAGTATAATGTCCTGTTGAACAACACCTTCCTGGGCAAGGTCACATCACCTCTTTGTGGCAGCACCAGTAAAAGTGATTAGAAGAGCTAAGCTTCTCCTGCACCCCAATAAATCTTTCTCTAGCTTTCACTGCTTTTAATTGCCTGCAGGTCAGGCTGCAGAGTTCAAGTGGCCCACGCTTCTACAGAGAGCAGTAAAACCCTACTAATCATCCAATAAACAGAGGTGCCATTATATCAAATACTCAATTGCTTCTTGGTGTCTGCTATTGTGCTACTTAGCAGAACCCAGTGAGAATTTGTAGATGTGCCATTTAAATGTTTGTGCTTCAGTAAACACTCTTTTTTTCTATTATTTTTTCTTACTGTAGGTACTCCGTCACAACGTCACAAACATTGAGGTACCCCATTTGCAGTTAACATAACTAGTTTAAATTACCAGAGGGTAAATCAGTGCATTAATCACCAGTCAAAGCTAAGCTGCTTAGCCTGAATGCTTTGTTCTACACTTATGCCATTACCAAGTAATTGTTTTTTAGTTTTCACCGGATTTATATGTCAATAACATAAAATTGCCTGCGTAATATCTGAAAGACTATCATTGTTTTACTAATACAAAAACACAAAAACATACTGTTGCTACTTCAGGAAGACTGCTAAACATGCAGCACCTTTGATAGTAACTGTGCATGCAGTAACATTTAGTACGCCTTCAAATACATGGCTTTGGATCATAGATTATACGTATGACACAAGCAACTATAGCTTCAAAGTCACACTACTGTAACTTGCCGCTTCCTTTGTCTTTGTGGGAGGAATGAGGCTGAGAGGCTGAGAGGCTGTGGAATGGAGGTGGGCTGCAGAGATGGATGGAGAGCGGGAAGGAGGCGACAGACGTGGGCGATGCAGGGGTGGCTCGGGCTGTCGGGAGCGGGCAACGGTGGCAGATGTATTACCAGCGACATCTCCATCCCTGCTGACGCTGGACTCTCACTGTCTCGCACACACACAAACACATGTGTCTAAGTTGATTGAGGCCAGCAGTTTGGCTCCACACCAGGCACAGAGGGTAATGACTGTCACCCTTTTTCTCCATCAGCCCCCTACCTTTATCATCACACACGCATAGTCACACGTGTGCATACAGATACACAGAGTATAGCTACTGCTCTCTCCTACTTTCGCCTTTACTCTCCTGCTCTCTGAAATGTCATGCTGGCAGGGGGTTGTGTGGGGCTCCTCTGGAGAGCAATAAAAGCTGATTGGAGTTAAAACAGTTGGTCAGGCCTTCCCGCCCCAGCATCTGTTGGATTACAGTCAGCCAACCTGTCATCTGTGAAATGAAGGCTAGTATGGGAGGAGAGGGGAAAGGCCACAGGAGGGGACAGACAGACAGAGCAAGAGATATAGAAGGATGCGTGAGACAGGATGATGGAGGGCTGCTTTAGCAGATGCTCTGGTGTGAATGACTATGTGAAAAAGACTCACTTGGACCCGGTTTACTCAAGATAAGTAAGGAGAAACACAAGGAGATCTGAGGCAAGAAACACTGATGGGTGGAGGGGTCAGATGGAGGGACGGACAGACAAACCTGACCTTTAGATAAATCACATCATGTCTCCGTCCTCATGTATCACTGCCTCTTAGCACTGGAGGGGACGAGCAATCCCTTTGACCCCCCACCCCCCCTTCTCTTTATTCCTTCATCTCACCCCTCTCTCCGTCACCGGCTGCTGCACCCACCCATTGCCTCCACCTGCTACGTCCCCCCTGAGGGAATCATTTTCACTCTAACAACTTCAATTAACCTTAACCATTCATGCACGCAAGCGCACACACATAGACACACACCACCTAGACCGTGCCTGCACACATACATCTCCCTTCCAATATCAATCACAGGTGTTAAGGTCACCGGACTGGGAGGCAGAAGCTTCACATAGCATCTCCAGTGACATATAAAAGAATGTGGGGCTACCTGCTGCAGTCTACCATGCATGTGCGCACGCTGTCTTTAAACATTGGCACAGTCGTAAGTCCTACGAAATAATTAGAGATTGGAGAGCGACGGGAAATGAATTCAGTTTCAGGCTTGAAATCTAAATTGAATGTCTTTTATTTTGTGCTCTCGGAATAACTTTCTGAGGTCACAAGCAGAGCTGCCTCACAGTTACAGAAGACCAACATGGCAAACATTCAGACACAAAACACCATAGTTAATCAATATCTGCTGCCCTGTGACTGAATAAAACAGCAAATTTAAAAAAATAATAAAATTTAAACAGAGGTCCGCTGGATCACTGTTTCTGAAGGAGGACTAATCTGCTGTATCCACACACAGTTCGCCAAGTTCACTTAAAGCAAATCTGGAACTGAAAGATTGGTGGGCTTTCCAGCAGCACAGCAGTAAACAGATTCCAAGGTCTCTGGTTTGGCATTAAAAGGAAGACTGTGCTCGCAAACGCATGAGTTTGTGCACATGCAGGTGTGTACATGCATGCACGTGAAAGCGTCTTTGCGCATGCACAGAAAAACAGACTGGAAGGGGGGCAGGTTAAATCCATGCAGCTGTTGTTGAAATCAGACTTGGCTGGTGTGTGAATGCCTGCAGGGGGAAAACTCATATCTATGCTTCCACTCGTTTTCATCATCATTTAGCTGCTCTATAACAATGCCAGCCTGCTGTTTAAGCTGTGATGTCCAAAAACTAACAAGTGCCAACATTGCAAATGAAGTGTTTTAATGTGTAATGATGGGAGAAAGGATGTCTTCAATCATAATGGTATACTTGGAGAATAAATGATATACCATATTGATTCTAAGCCCCTGTTTACCCAGCTGGTTTGCTGCACTCATGCTTTCATTAATAACTTTGCAACTGCACAGATGAGAATACAGCTTGCCTAGTCATGACTTCAATTAGCACCTGAGAAGAACCTTGAGACTAGGACTGATTTCACATCTGATCATAATAATATGCCCTATGAAGGGATTAAAACCGCAGGCAAAAAACAAAGCGTGCTCAATTAAATATACTTGTAAAACACGTGTAAATGTATGCACAGACACACAACCTTTAATCCTGCACTAAAACACATGCAATCACTCTACAAATGCCACATCCTTTCCCACACCCAGCAGAGATCTCCCTGGGCTTATCAGTGCATAATTGCTGTTGATTGGTGTATTATTGCTCTGGTTAATCTGCCTGTGGGTGGCTAATAAAGGAACTCCATCAGGGATGTTATCAGTCTTAGGCAGAAGGTGTGCGTGAAGCAAATTTGGAAGCAAGGAGAAGAAAGGAGAGGGAGCGCTGGGAGCTGGGAAGGAAGGAGAGATGTAAGGATGAGAACGATGCAACTTGATTGTGAGAAGAAAGGGAAAGAGGAGCGAGAATGTTCGAGTCGTGCCGAAAGAAAGCGAAGGACAAATGAGCAAAGGAAAACTATAAATTAGACTGTGTGCATCAGAGGTAACACCAGTAAGCTGGATGTTGTTCTGCCAGAGTTCTGAGCATCAAGTGGCTCCCTGGAGAATCCTTTTATGATTGATGTGGCCTTATTTTCTCTGCCACAGTTCTATTTCTAAACACAGGCTGGAGGAGGAAGAGGAGGCTGTAGTGAGGTGATTAGATTCCTCTCCATTACTGGAGCAGCCTGAGACAGATATCACCCACAACAGACACCCCCCGGTCCCAACGCCCTGTGCAATAACTGTATGTTGGCAAATGATGCTGTGGTGAGAAAGGGGAAGCTAACATGACAAACTGGTGTCTTTTTATTCCACTGTGGGGCCCAGCAGTGACTCAATTTACACACTCTCTGGAGCGCACTGAAAGTGACGGCGCATGATGGAGGCAAAGACAAGAAATTCAATAGCAAGGACAAGAAGAAGCTGCTTGGAGTCTGGGAAAGTTTGGAGTATATATATCGCTGCAGGCAAACTGAGGACATTAAACACCAGGAGATGAAGCATGATTTCTCACACATCTAATGAAACTTAATCTGTTTTCAGCAGTGTCATATACTGTCTTTGCCATACACTGGATCACCTCAACACAATGTAGTGAAGTGTTTATTATTTTTAAAGTCACAGGCAGTGAGAACGAGCTTGTTGAATGTCAACAGCTGGTGCTACAGTTTAAGGAGAATCAGCCTGGGGTTCTTGGGATAATTTGTTACATCTGATTTGATACAGCAGGGTATATTGTTGCGCAGGAGTAGTTGATCCAAAATGTTTACCTAAAAACTGTGAAATACATCTCAGTCAACAAATTTTCTTCAGCTGTGCTGCACTAAGATAAAGTAGAAGACCCCTGTGGGTCTAAAACCACTACTCGTTGTGGACTCCTACTGAGCCACTAGACTAGAACTCAATGTGATGAATAATTCATGGCCTAACGAGAGATTTCAATTTACCGCATAATTGCGAATGATTTAATTTCAGCGAGTTTGGTGCAGGATTTTGCTGGATGAAATAACTGTTTAGATGCTGCTCGCATTATAATCAAACTCAACTGGAAATGATTTCAATTTAAAGAGGAGCCTGGAGTTAGTTTTGCTGCTTTTATAACAGCACCTCCTGCTGGTGAGCAGCTTGCATTGCATTAGGATTGATAAATGGACACATAAAAGGTTATCAATGAAGAACATCAGTGAATGTGATAACTGTGGTAAAACCTGGGAGTAATGAATAAAGCAGCTTCCATCCACTCAGCCATTTTATTCCACTTATCCAATTCAGGGGCACGAGGGGGGGCTGGAGCATTTACCAGCTGTCAACGGGTAAGAGACAGGGCACACTCGTGACAGGATGCCAGTCTGTCGCAGGGCTAATACACAGAGACAAACAACCATTCATGCTCACACTCCCACCTACTGTCAATTTAGAATCACTAATTATTCTAACGTCATGCATGTCTTTGGACTGTAGAGGGGAGGCCCGGCACTCAAAGATGGCATATGCAGAGACAGGAAAAACATGCAAACTCAACACAGAAAGGGCCCAGACTCTATTCAAATCAAGGACCTTCTTTCTGTAAACGGTGATAACCACCACACCACTGTTTACAATTATATGCATTAAAATCTAAGTGTAATTGCATTTTTTACTTGATTTAATTTAATTCATTTAGACTTTTAACAATATCCTCATTTATTAGACATCAATTTAATTGAAAAAAAAAAAAACAACACACAAAACCTTATCACACAGTTCTCCCAGCCAAATCACATGCAATGGATTGTTTCATGAATGCACAATATACACAAAGCAGACACAACAGGAAGCAGATAACAATTCTATTAACTTTCTGACTATATTATTTCATCCCTATTAAGCTCCAACTAACTAACAGAACAAAGAATAAGACTGTGGTAAAGGTGAGGTTTAGGTAATGTTATGTGAACAGCAGCAGTGGCAGCATGTGGCAGCGGCAGCTGCAACAGAGGTTTTCAGGGGGCAGCAGCCATGACTGCACAACAGTGAACTGTCTGCACTGTCTTAGACAGGCAATGTATTAACAGATGCAGTGGATTTGTCAACTGCACATCCATAATGTGAATCTTCTACTCCACCATATCCCAAAGGTGCTTTATTTGATCACCGACAACCCAGCCAGAATTCTGGCTCCCACAGACTGGCAGTCTGCTCATGGGGCAAACAGATTACAGCCAATTAAACAATCAGTCAGTCAATCAATATCAGATACTCATGATCTCAATTTGTTATGTGAATAAAGCGCACCCATCCACAGAATCAATTTCTTCCATTCCAACCTCTTCACCACCGTAGGCAAGACCAAAGGGCTGTCAAAGGACGTCAGGGACAAGATTGTAGACCTGCACAAGGCTAGAATGGGCTACAGAACACCAGCAAGAAGCTTGGTGAGAAGGTGACAACTGTCAATGTGATTATTCTAAAATAGAAGAAATATAAAATGACTATCAATCGTCCTCGGTCTGGAGTTCCATGCAAGATTCTTCCTCATGGGGGGAGGATGATTATGAGAAAGATGGTGGATCAGCACAAAACCACACAAGTAGAGCTTGTTACTGATCTGAAAGCAGTTGGGAGCACAAACAGCACAAACACCACTGGTAACACACTACACTGCAACAGATGAAAATCTTGCAGCGCCCACAACGTCTCCCTGCTCAAGTACCCACATGTACAGACCCATCATTAGTTTGCCAGTGAACATCTAAATGATTCAGAAAAGAGTTGGGGGGAAAGTGCTGTGGTCAGATGAAAGTATAATCAAGCTTTTGGGCAATAACTTAACCCATCGTGTGTGGAGGAAGAGAAATACTGAGTATGACCCAAATAACACAATCCCCACAGACAAGCATGGAGGTAGAAACATTATGCTTTGAGGTTGTTTTACACGGCAACTTTGCTGCACTAATGTAAAATCCTGGATTGGAACCTGCTTCTCCCAGCCAGAACACTGAAGAGAGGTTGTGAATGGGTCTTCCAGCATGACGGTGACCCAAAATGTAACTCCAAGGCAACAAAAGAGTGGTTAAAGAAGAAGCACATAAAGGTTATAAAGTGGCGTAGCTGGTCTCCAGACCTCAGTTCTGTAGGAAATCTGTAGAGGGAGCTGAAGCTTCAAGTTGCCAAGCAGGCACTCTTCTCCAAGTACTAAGTCGTGTTTTGCTTGGGGATGAAATACTTATTTTACTCAGTGACAAGCAAATCAATCTATAACTGTTATGTAATGTGTTTTTTCCTGGATTTTGGTGTTCATGTCTTTGTAAATGAGCAAACTTCCAAATAATTAAATAATTAATTAATAGTAATTGGTACTAAGGAAGCCAAAGTATGCAAAGAAAATAGATCCCACCACCACCAGACTGAACTGTTGTTACAAGGCAGGATGACTTCATCCTATAATTTTCTTTTTTGCCAGATTCTGAACCTACCATCAGAATGTCAAAATCAGATGATGCAATGTTTACCCAATGTTTTATTGTCCAATTTTAGTGAACTAATGCAAACTGTAGCCTCAGTTTCCTGTTCTTACACAGGAGGGGCAACTTGTGTGATTTTCTGCTCCTATACTTCAAAGTTCAATATGTTGTGCAACCCGAGATGTTCTTCTACACACCCTGGTTATAACTAATGGTTATTTGAATTACTGTTGCCTTCCTATCAGACTGAAGCAGTCTGGTGAGTCTCGTCTGAACTTTGGCATGATAGGCGTGTTCTCCCAGAGAACTGCATTTCACTGGATAGGTCCTTTTTTTCAGGCCATCCTCTGTAAACAGTATGGAAAAACCCCAGTAGTACAGTGGATGTTTCTGAAATACTCACACCAGCCTGTTTAGCATCAAAACCCATGTCACATTTTGTATTACTTAAATCACCTCCCTTTTCTATTCTGATGCTCAGTTTGAACTTCAGCAGGCTGCCTTGGCTATGTCTACATGAGTAAATGGAGTGAGTTCCTGCCATGTGAATCACAGCTGAACAGGTGTACCTAACAAAGTGGCCAGGGACTGAGTGAGTGCGTATTTTAGGTGTCATGACTGAAGAATACCCAAGTTATCTTTACGATCCTTTCAAGGGCAAGTTAACACAATCCACCATTCACACGTGCTCTGACAGAAAATCCTCTGGGATACTTGAATTCTCTTTTCCATATCCTCCAAGAACTTTGTCAAATAAATAGGTGACAATTTCAGTTTCCAACTTCATCAAACACATTGCTTCCAGAAGGATATATATTAAACGGGTATGCTTGGAAAATTACACATTGGTTAAAGCATAATTTGTACATTCATTTGAGTGAACTTTTCAATTAGCAATGACTGATAACCTTAGAAACCTAGAAAAGGGTACATAATCACTCCACTATTAAATGTTTGATTTTAAACTGCCCAGAAAAGCGATTTAACTAAAGTCGACCCGATTTGACCCTCCTTGTCCATTTATTTTCATGTTTTTTTTCTCACATGCTCAAAAATGCATTGAAAGCTGTGACCCAAGAGGACATCACGTTGGTGAAATAGTCCTAACTGAAAGCTTTTGTTTTGCAACAAAAAAATTCAAGCCGGGTGAGGTGTAAAGAGCAGCCAACAGCAATCGATAGCCTGAGAGCACACTTTTTTGTGCCAGTGTAGGCCACTTGATGATTCAGAACACTTAATTTTAATAAGGCGGGGTGAGGGTTGGGATGCTAGTTTCCGTGCCTTTTGTCAGCCGAATCATATCTGTGTAAGAAAACTTCCCCTGACATACAGGACAAATGAGTTGTTTTATTGCACACGGGTGAGTAACTCGACTAGTTTTGAAATAACTCAGAGTGGACAGGAGGTGGCGCGAAATGCTGCTCCTCTGACTGTATGACGACACAGTCACTGTTTCCTTCCAGTCACAGCCACATGGGCGGCCTATGAAAGGCTATCCTCAAATCAAAACCGTAACATTTTATGTTAAATTAACAGCCACGTGATATTTATCTCGGTGACTTACACACTTTTAACACAAATTCCCTTATTATTGTCACGAAATATCCACTCACGTCCGGCAACCAAGCCGTGGTTATAATGCTATGTTGAGAATGTTGCTACCCTCATTTAAAATCAGTATCTGTTAAAGTGTCAGTGTGGATGACAGAACTGCATTAGAAACCAGCACTGAGGCTTTTTGAAGTAATTTAGGTGGGAACTATTTCTTCTATGTGCGGACTGTGACAGACTGCGCAGTGCGTCCCTGTACTTTCGCCTTACACTGTAACCTGTGCGTTAATCTATCACAGGCGAGAACGGAGTGCGTGTTTTCCATCGTTTTAAATGCAAGCTGCCTGAAAATATTAAAGGACACAGAGCAGATTATACCAGACCTCAGTACCGCATCCTGCCGTGGACGTGCCATTCAACACGGGTTTGCCCACACAACCATCCGACCTCATTAATATGTAGGTACGTAACGTCCACGCCGGAGGCTGTCTTTAAATACAGGGAGACACCCCCACACCATTTCAGTCAAAGAGCGTTAGTGTGGAGCTGACACATTCCAACTCCTGTTTTCACCCGTTTCTTTGAAACCTTCAAGGTAAGATGGGTCGTCGGTTACTCTGACTCTACACACCACATCATCTGCACCCAGGACTCTCCGAAGACTGTTTTGCTGCAATAACTCGTTTTTATTTAAAGATTTTAAAAGCTGAATCTCTCAAACCGCGTGCTAGAAGACAGACAGGGGCGTGACGATGTGCAATCAGTATTAATTGGGTTCAGCTGCAGATCAAATCAATTAAGATTTCTGGCAGTATTATTTCTTTATTTTCCTTATAGCTTAAGTAAACAAGTCAAGCAGAGGTAACAGGTTGTCTTGGGCATTCTGCAGATGCATAGTTACTTGTGGGCTATTACGGAGTATTTTATTCGCCCGGTTGTATAAAATGTAATAAAAACAGGAAATATTCCGACTCGCCGACGTATAAAAACAACCTTTTTATGTTCTTTCTGTTTGAATCCATCTCCGTGATTGAGGCGCTCGGTTTTGGTGACGTAAAATGCGCAGTGGTTACGCATGCCTACTGCCGCCGGTGGCGACCATCTTCCAACAGCTATAAATGACCCTGGCCCTTGAAATTTACTGCGCTTGGGCGTGCTTGCCTATCCTATCGCAGGGACACAGTGTCTTTAATTGTCTTGTTGGTGTTTTATGGCTTTGCCAGAAATGCCGTCCTGCGTTGTCGGCTTTGTCTGATTCATCGGACCATTCTTGGCACAGAGTTGTGGATAAATATTTGACAGATACAGACTGTGGGGAAACTATTAATGTCTGGTTATATGACGACTGCAGGGCGGTAAAGCTTTTCCAGGACTTAAATTCAACAACTGTTTTTTCTTGAATTCAGATGTGGACAAGAGATGTGCAGCAGCATTGTAACTAAGATGCTGAACGGCAGCCGTTACCTGACACCCTGTATAGCCTTTAGTGGCCTGCTGGCAAAAGAATTAACCAAATGAGCACAATAATGTTGGGAAACATGATAACACTAGGACTGTGTGTAATGTCCCATTATACTCTTCCAGCTACTAAAAGTCGTCCTCTTATTCAGGCAACTAAGGAAGCAGTTTGCCTGGTTTGTGGAGCACAGCAGTGAAACACTGTCCCATATAGAACACTGGCAATAATCCTAGATTATAACAGGGCCAAATGCTGGTACATGTTGTATGGATTACATTACTACATTTTGAGCAAACTGTATATACAACCTGTAGATGGTCACCTTGATGTTAGACTGACATTCTGGCTCCAGCCATCTTGTTTGTTTCAAGTAAACTGATGGATGCCTGGCAGCTCATGGACACTGGTCACTTGTACACTAGTGGATGCTCATTCAAAAGTAAGCCGCACCCTAATGCAGAGGCTGCTTTATCCTCAATCTTCTCTAAACGGCGCAGCATTTAAGACTAGAAGGGAGCAATTGGCACCATAAACCCGTTTGGGAAAGCTTTACCGAGGACATAAATCATGGAAGATGTAAGGTCACATTCATACACTTTAAAGAGGGTTCAAGTGAGCTCTAGTAGGTGTCTCAGTGCATTAATATGGCCCTGTACTTGGCCATACGTGCTCATCTACACGTCTCAGTGGAAACTGTGCCTAGTCACGCCGGTGGTGGAGCCAGGAAATGTGTGTGCATGTGTGAGGTCATCTGGGGATGTTCCCTGTTGCACAGAGGCAAGCTGCAGTGCTTTCACAAGCAGTGGTTGCCATGGATGCAAGGAGAGGCTCTTTAAAGCTCCATCTCTCAACCTTAATGAAAGTGTTCAAATGAAAATGACATTTTCAGTTCTGTAATGATGAAATAAAAAGTAAAATCCAGGCTTGACTCATTGTGGGATGTGAAAGTAGTCATGGAAACTTTTTTTGTGAGCCAACTAGTAACCACACATTCAGATTGCTTCATAGATTATGCGTCTCGCTCTCTCATTCCCCTCTGTTTACTTACACCCCCCCCCCCCCCCCCCCAAAAAAAAAAAAACAAACAAAAAAACCTTTTCCCTTCATTCTCTTCCCCTTTATACTTCTGCATGGCGTCCTTACAGTCTTGTCTCATATCCTTAATTTCCTTTTATCTTTACTTTTAATAGATGACCACCAAGGAGAAGCTCATTGGCCATGTTATGAAGGAGGAGCCTGTTGGCAGCAGGTGCAAAGTGACTGTAGTGGGTGTTGGCATGGTGGGCATGGCCACTGCTGTCAGTATCCTCCTCAAGGTAAGAAGGGTGGGAGGGGAATAAACTTGTTGAAATTAAGAAGATTGCTACTAGCCTTATTTGGGGATTGAAAAAGGTTTACACAAGAGGATTTCACTGGAACAGACGTAAAGGTTGTGATGGCTAGAGCAATAGATTTATCAGATCCAATGACATTTACCAGAAATGATGCGTTTGCTGTATTATGCATTATGTGAAGTTTGTTTGGTTGTTAAAATGACCTATAATATAATAATTAGGACTTGTGTGATGAGCTGGCCCTGGTTGATGTGATGGAGGACAAGTTGAAGGGTGAGGCGATGGACCTGCAGCACGGATCCCTCTTCCTTAAGACGCACAAGATTGTAGCTGATAAAGGTGAGAATTGACAAACTGTTATTTACTTTACTTACTGAGTAACCTGGAGTGGAATACAACTTCTTTTTTTCTCCTCCATCTCTTCACAGACTACAGTGTGACAGCCAACTCTAAGGTGGTGGTAGTGACTGCAGGTGCCCGCCAGCAGGAGGGCGAGAGCCGTCTCAATCTGGTGCAGCGTAACGTTAACATCTTCAAGTTTATCATCCCCAACATCGTCAAGTACAGCCCCAACTGCATCCTGATGGTGGTCTCCAACCCAGGTTAGACAAGGAGTCTACATCATGTGGGGTTTATATGGTCCAATTCCTGTTCGAGGCAGATTAATGGCTGATAATTTCTTATTTGGCTCCTTCCCAGTGGACATCCTGACCTATGTTGCCTGGAAACTGAGTGGCTTCCCCCGTCACCGTGTGATTGGCTCTGGCACTAACCTTGACTCTGCACGTTTCCGCCACATCATGGGAGAGAAGCTCCACCTGCATCCTTCTAGCTGCCATGGTTGGATCATCGGAGAGCATGGAGACTCTAGTGGTACGCTTGCGACATTATTTGTGAAATGTATACTGTCATGTACAGTTCAGAATTTCCTATTTCAGTGGGGTGTATTTCTTTCTCATAGTGCCTGTGTGGAGTGGTGTGAACATTGCTGGAGTTTCTCTTCAAGGCCTCAACCCAAAGATGGGGGCTGAGGGTGACCCAGAGGACTGGAAGGCAGTGCACAAGATGGTGGTTGATGGGTGAGTGTTGCAATTTATTTATTTGCAGACTCCACTGTATACAGATTTTTACAGCATGTATACAGTGACTATACTATTCCCCATGAGAGGCTGTGTCAGACTGAAGCTCACTTGCTCTCTTACACTCCTGTGTCTAACTGAAATGCCTGACAATGGTAAACGCTGATTCCATAAATATCAGTAATGATGCCGTATGACCCATTATCTGTATTGGCATGTCTGAAAGTTGTATGATGCAACTCTTTGCAGAAAGGTTAATATTGCGCCATCATTTGTCTGCCAATCAGTAGACTTGTATTGTAATAGCTGGGTTTTTAGAGTTCAGCCATGTCAAATACAATGTTCTTTGTGTCCCAGTTGAGGCTTATCATTTCACACTTATCTTTACAAAGATGAGAGAAATGCACATGTATTATGTTTCAACAGAAGAAATGGTATCTGCAAACGTGCACCTCTGTATGGCTAGTAGAACTCATTTGTCTTTTCTTTTAAAGGCAGTTCAATAATTTATTATTAAAAAAAAAAAATGTAATTTTTTATCTGTTTTCAAACTCTTATGGGCAACTTGTCAAATTTAAGTTTTTCAAACAAATACCAGTGGCTACAACCAATGTCTACTACAAACAATTTTTTTTTCTTTTTTTTAAAATCACACAGCATGACACATTTCTCCTTTCAGTCTGTTATATGCCATGCTCATTTTTATTTCTTGTCCATGCTGCAGAGCCTACGAGGTTATCAAGCTGAAGGGCTACACTTCCTGGGCCATTGGTATGTCTGTTGCTGACCTAGTGGAAAGTATCATGAAGAATCTGCACAAAGTGCACCCTGTGTCTACACTTGTCCAGGTAGATGAGAAGTCTTTATTTTTTTTCACTTGCTGAAAAATAAAATGCTATACTTCCTGCAGATGTGACAAGGTCAGCTTGTAACTATTCATTTCCTTGCCTTTTACTGTATAGGGCATGCATGGAGTGAAGGAGGAAGTCTTCCTGAGTATCCCTTGTGTCCTGGGCAACAGTGGCTTGACAGATGTCATTCACATGACGCTGAAGCCTGAGGAGGAGAAGCAGCTGGTGAAGAGTGCTGAGACCCTGTGGGGTGTACAGAAGGAGCTCACTCTGTGAAGAGCACTACTCTGAATTCTCCAGTTGTCCCTAAAATGACACCAGACACCATTTGACTCCCTCCTAGTTTCCCTCTTGTGTCTCTCATTGTAATTGGTTGATGTCACCTGTGAATTTCTTAAAAGGCCAAGTGCTTGTAACTAAACCACTCAAAGCTGGGTTTTACTTTTGAGAGATTCACATACAGGTGTCATTTTCCTTTGCTTCCTTCAACCTGGCCTTGATCGTCCATGACTGAATTTTTGGAAACTCATACTTGTATCCTTAGAAGTCAGCCTGTGTTGGAGAGCAAGTATTTGTCATCCATTTGTCCTCTCTGAAATCATGCAGTCTTTGTGCATATATATATTCTGTGTACTGTATGTTACGAGTACTGTTACTGCTTTTTCTGTACACTCCTAGGTCAGTCTGTATGCATTATGTGGCCGTTAAAGTTATGTTTCTCCACTTGGTAATCTCTGTTTATATCTTGGAGTATAACGGAGACATTCCATTCTGTATGAGGAGGGCTTCCTATTCACCCACAGTAACACTGCTGCATACGTCACTGGTCCAAAAACTTGTGATACCAAAGTACCTTATATTATAGTAAAGCAGACTTCCATAAACTTGCTTGGTACTGAAGCCTTCTTAAAAAGCCTAACCACAAGTGCACTGACAAAATACTTTAAAAAGCAAATTTTATGGCGCACAAAAAAAAAAAAACTGGCAAAGTTTACATCTGATTAAAAATAAAGTGACTGCCATAATATAACAGAGAGCCAGTGGAAAAGGGTTTGGTTATGAATCATAAGACTGCTACAGTCCATTTAAAAAAAAAAAAAAAAAAAAAGTTTGTGTACCCTAAATGTTCTAACAAGGTTTTGTTTTTTTACGCCACCTGACTCTGGAAAAGAACATTAAAAAACAAATTCTATTTATAAATGTTAGATCTATTTATGTATTAATGTTACAATATTAAAGAGGATTTATCGATAAATTACTGGGAAACATGTCATGGCAGCTGGATATTGAGCTGTTTGCTGTAACGTCAAATAAATCTGCCAAGATGATTCAAGTTTGTCCTGTGTTCTGTCCTGCATTTGCCATCAAACCTGGAGTTGGGGGTCAATTTGTTTGTTTGCGGAGCTGCTGGGTCAGTAGCTGTTGCCCAATATGAGGCTGATCTGAGCTTTTCATGCAAGACGTCAAAATATTCAACTTGCCTTTAAATTACTCGTATTCATACTATTCTACCTGCTCACAAACGCTAGCATTTTAATGTGTAACTACCACTGGCTTCATAAGTGGTCTGTGTTAAGAGCAGTTTTCTTACAGAAGGCAGTTCTACAAACCAGTGGGGGAAATTATAGTTCATTATTTTGGCCTTTGGTGTACAGACTAGAGCACCAATCTTCAAGTTGGTACACAACCCACTCTGAACCAGCGCTACCTTTTGGTTGTGCAACACAGAAAATCGCTGAATAATATCAATTATGCAAGCCACATTAATGACATGACCAAAAAGAGATGACCTATTAAATCAATTTATTTGTACTGATTTACATCTTTACATAAAAGAGCAAGTTGCCTATGGTTAAACTGAGAAAAAACAAAAAATCTATAATACAATTCAAAGTGCATTTAGTAAAAGGCTAAATTCAAGAAAAAAAAACAAAACCCTTTACATAAGTTAAAGTTTTGATTAGTACATTTGTCTACTTTTGTACCTCTTAACACCCAGTTTTATTCACAAATTTTTAACTTATGTTTACTTTAACCTTCTCAGCAGGACTGAGAATGAGAATGGACAGCATGGGAAAAAAGAAAATAAATCAGATACAATGCAGAAATTCCTTTATGATCCAGTAATGTACGCCAAGCCTGCCATCTACCTTAGAGACCCTCTACAGAGTGAAACAAAAAAATGTACATGATTGACTGGTTAAAGCAGTCAAAGGGTATAACAAGCAGCCGCCACACACTGAAAGAACCTCACACACACACACACACACACACACACACACCCTCCATAAGGAGACATACAAATGGAAAATCATGTAGTAATAGTAGTGTGTGCAAGTGGGATAAGAGCTCAAATTAAAGCTGAATGTCTGACCCAAACAAATCGGTTCAGGTTAATGGATATAACTTCATGGCTACTGAAACATGAACAGAAATCCTGAGGATGAACCCTTCCCTTCCTGAAAAGTACTCCTGTGTATTTACAGACACATCTTTTCATTACAAAAGGGAGTGATCATATGGGCTCTCTACAAAGCTCTTCACTTTTAGCCCCTACCATCTGTACTTACTAGCCAAATCATGTGTTATGGCAAAGAAATTGCCAACAGAACCTGTAAGCTTTAGTTTTAGGCCAAATTTAAGGTCATGACAGTGTTTTTTGCTTTTAATATTTGGTCACAAAAATAACCCTCTCATGTTTAGGTCATGTCCTTACACAATGACCTCAAAGGAGTGTTTGGTTAGTTTAAAATCTAAACTGTCTAGCTACAACTATGGCTGCAATTTACCATTCAAATATGTAATTTTCCTTTGTTGGTGCTGTTCAAATTTCTATCAGAATAAATTTAATATAAGACTATAAAATAGAGCAGCTGGTTGATATACAAGATGATAGAAGAGAGTAAGAGAGCATGAAGATATGAATGTTTCTAGGTAGTAAGCGTGGGTCAGTAGAGGTCACTAAGCCCAGCAGTCTTGCGGGCTTTTTGCATAAGAGCACGAAGCTGGAACTGCTTCCTGGACAGAAGACGTACATGCTATAACAGAAAAAAAAAGAGGCAGGTAGGTTAAAGTGTCTGTATACTTGTTTCTGTTTATATGTGCTAGCAGCTATCTAGATCTGGTTACCTTGAGAAAAACTTCCAGGTCTATGACACCCCTGCGGAGGGCTTCGCCCAGGTAGAAGATTGTGTCTTCAATTGCATTCTCTTCAGCGTACAGGTTCAGGATCTGTTTGTACAATGGAGCTGTGGGCACAATGACGTCATCAATGTCATTATTCTCCGACTGGTTTTCCATTTTCTCCAAGGCCTCGCTCAGCTCCTCGTCTTTTCTCTTCAGCAGATCGATGTTCCTGTCAACTTCAGTCTAGTGGAAACATCGTGATGATCGCACATATTTAGCAAATCTCAAAAATGACTGCTATAACAGTTAACTGTGGTGAATAGAGAACAAAACAAACAGAAAGATTTAACACTGAAAGTATGATCATCTCTCACCACTTCCTGGTCCAGTCTTGAGATCATCTCTTCCAGTTTCTGATGTCCTTTCTTCAGGTCCTCTTCTGTTCGCTTCAGGGCATCCAACTCTGCCTGAGCTCTGTCCATCTCCTCCTTCATTCTCCAGCGAAGCTTGTCACTCACTGCAGAAATTAGAGATGCCCGGATGGTGTCCTCGCCAATGGTGCCATCTCTGTTTGGGCCTTAAGAGGAAGAGATTATAATAAGTCATCTAAGACAGTGAATACAAACAGGAGAGCCAGATGGAAAAAAAAGATACTACTACAACTTAAACCATAATCTCTCCAAAATATAATTATATTTGATTTTGTTAAGTCTCTTTTACACATACCACGTCCTATGTAAAAGGGCCTTTACTGTAAATTGGCAAGCTAACCACCTTCAGATAACTGTAAAAAAATGATTAATTTAAATCATAATTCTGTAGAGGCTTTTCTTCCACAGAGAAACTGTGCCACCCTAAGGTGAGGATGTTGGACTAAACCATAACAGACATTTTTTTCAGGTTCTTGGTGGAGGCAAGAGGAAAATGCACAGATTTCTGTCAAATATGGCAACATGGACTCGTGGCCTTTACACCTTTACACAGACCAACTCTACCAGCACACAAAGTCACTCCCTAAAGCTCAGTATGAGCCAAGAAAAACTCTCCACTATTCATCCTTGCATTGCAGTTATTCAGTTCAAACAATTCACACTACATTCAAAATATTATCAACAGTATTTATAGGCACAGCAAGGCATCACCACAGAGAAATCTGACAACAAGGTTTATATACAAACAAAAGGGTCCAAAAGGGTGTTCTCCAGAATGATGGAAAATGAATGAAGTATTCACATGATTTTCCCAGTTAAGCCATTTATTGGCCTCCAGTTTTAGTTTCAGTTTAACACCCATTGGCCAATCTATGATTTATGTTCTGGTTGTAGTACTATCCACAGTGACAACAATATTGTAGGATGGTGGTGAAAACAGCAACAGAAGGAAAATTACATCTTAACAAATTCATACTTTTATTGAAAAACAAATTCCATGTAAGCAACCTTTCTAGGCATTACAGCTGGTATTTTGGACTGTATTGTAAAACAATTTACATGTTTATTTATTAGTGTTTTATACTAGCTACACAAGACAGTTCAAGGACTGGCAAATTCCAGATTATATAACAGTAAATATGCTGGCAAATGTCAGCAGAGTCAAGACCACCTTGTGTACAGTCTGGAGTCAGTGCCACAAATGTCAGAGTTAATTCACCCACTAGGTGACCCCATTTCTTCTCGTTTACCGTTCCAAACCTAAATATAGACCTGTGTGCTTCTGAAGTTTAAGTTGTGGGGGGCATAAAGAAGCTTTCCCTTTCCGTTCAGGGCCATCCCACCCTTTGGCCTTTAATAGACCCCACTCTAGTTACACTAATGACCTTTCACTGGTGACTTGGTACGCTACTGAAGTTATTCAGAGGGTGAGAGAGTCGAAGTCAAAAGGTCAAGTGTCTCAGTATGGATTAACTAAAGATCATAAAGTTATCAAGGGTGAATAAAGTTTTTTGCTGAGAATTAAAACTCTGTATTGTAAACGGTCTTGTGATGTTTACACAGAAAGCAGATGAGTGTGTAAAGGTACAGATAATTAGTTTCTGAGTGAACATATTTGCCTCGGATGCATCTGTGCAATATGTAAAAAGTCAGAAACTGTGCTACATTAATATTTCAAAGATACCTGGAAGTAGAAAACGTATGCACCCAGATGCTGGATGTAATACTTACCCACTGTGGAAACTGGAGTTTGGGTGGGGTAGTGTGCAGGTCCAGCAGTGGCTGGGTAAGAGTTCCCCCCTGGGTACTGATAACTTGGGTAGCCTCTGAAAATAGTTAGATGATTGTCAAGCTAATGCTTTACATTTTCTATTCTGAAACATTTTAAGAGCGTATTTGCAAAATTCAGCTGTACATGTAACAGAGCCAGTGCTGCAGTGTCTTGATAATAAAAGTCAGTGAATACTCCACCATCAAACATGTTGAATTTGTTGTGTCACACATATTGCGTATAAGTGTTAGCTGTAGGCAGCAAATAAAAGAGCCTGGGAGAAATCCTACCCAGAGTTAGGATTTGGGCCATATGGTGACACTGCAGGCATGCCAGGCATGTAGGAAGCTGCAGCAGAGAGAGAGAGAGACAAAAAACGAGATCTCAGGGCACAAAGGTCAAAGGTTTCATTGATTTTTTTTGGGACTGCTCACAGGCACATAGAAGAGACAGAGATAAAGTATCAGTTTCAGTATTGTGTTGCCATAGTATGTGAGCTCCATCTGGTGCCCAAGGAAGTAAATGCACCATTAAAAAAAACCCCAAAAAAACCCCACACCAAACAAACAAAAAACCCATTTCTAACACTTTGGAAAAAAAAAAATCCACAAACCACTGTGTACAAGAAATGTATGTCACTCACAATTTGGGGGTCCAGCTGCTTGAAAGGCTTGGTAAGGAGCTTGTGTGGTCGGACGAGAAAACACAGGGGGCTCCTCCCCGAACACCACAATCATCACCTGAATCAGACCATACAGGTCTGATTGAGGCTATAAAACAGTGAGACACATTTTATTAACCAAATTGCCAGGCAAGTCAAGAATGCAAATGATATCTCGAGCCACAAAGGCACTTTTTTTGTCCTATAATCCAGCATACCGAAATGTTGCCTTTTTCTCCATCTAGTAAATTTTTTGAGCTACATTTCTGTGTGCAGAAACTCTAGTTCTCACACTACATGCTTTTAATACCTTAAAACATGTTTTTAAACATGGATTAAAAGAATTACTACTTACATGTTTCCATTCATGTAGATACGGCAGGTAAATCTTTCCATTAGCATCTATGTGCTTGCCAGTTTTGATCATCATAGCGCTGGTAGGTTTGACAAAACATATAGGTGGGTTGTAGGGATACGTGTCCAGGAGCCACAAACACACTGGGATGTTGTACACATTACCTACAGAAATCAAATACACAGTGTTATAATATAGCTATTGTCCAAAACCTTAATGTCCTCACTCATCCCTTAATATTTAACAAACTCCATATTCTGTTATCAAGAACATATTAAGTGAAACACATTTTATGTATCTTTGTACATCAAATACACATTTTAAAAAATCCCTAAGTCTGATTTTCAAGCAAGATTTAAAAAAAAAACTGCTTTCTGTCCACATCCACAAGATGAGAAAGTTTAGGTTTGACATTTGTCCTGAGATAATGGTGTAAAAAGAAAAAAAAAGTGCAGTTAATCCAGTAAGTCAGAATGACCACATCGGATAGAAAAAAAGTAGTCTAGTAGACATTATAAATAGTAGTAAAAAAGAATTGCACTTAATTATGCTTGAAATTTTCAAAAATATATAGAAATTTATTAATTTATAGGAAAACCTCTTTTTAGAGAGCAAAGAAACATCCATTACCTCTGTAGCTCACAGGAACAGTTCCTGTCAAGCTCATCAGATCTCTTGTGGAGCCATCATTAAATACTGAAATACAAGCAGATGCATGCCATTACACAACATACAAGTGAAACCAAGCAGTTAAAAACAGGAGATAAATATTACTTAATTTACCATAAGCATCCATGAGTGGCTTCAAATCCTTGTACTGGGAGATCACATTGGTTATTTCACGAACAGTCAGGTCTCTGTATTTGTATTGCTGGGCAACAAGTAGAGGAGACAAAATTAATCTTTTTACTTATTTTTTAAAATATTTTGTTTACCAAGCTGCCATTCAAAATTCAGTGCCATACAAACTGAGAGTGATCATTTGTATTGACTGATTGATTTTATTTCACTCCAAAACATATCACAGACTAAAAACATATATGACTTAATTACCAGAATAATGACTAAAAAAATACAACTAATAATAAAAGTCAACTTATTTGATAGGTATTTTGCACTGTCAGTTGAGCTAATGTTAACTGAATTACATTTCACTGACAGGCCACGTTTGTGAAAGCTTAATTTTTTTGATTACTATCAGAAATAATACTTTCACTCTTCAACAAATGAAGTGCAAGCTTACTGTTCCTGTAACCGCGGGATAACAGATTCTTATTACCTAGCTTATTACTGAGCTAAGTTCAATATCCTTAGGATTTTTACACAAACTACAAGAGCTGGATAAGAATCACGTACATAAAGGAAATGTTCAAAAGACAAATCTGAAACAGTAATAGACCTGTAACAGATCCTTGTGGTACACCACAGATAAAATTTCCAAGGGGTGACCTTGAAGAACCATTATTTAATTCTACATACTGTAAACAAGACTTGAACCACCTTACAGATTAAATTTACTGCCTCTATACATTTTCTTATAGATTAGAATAATCCAATTAAAAAGCCTTGTGAACGTAAATTAGTACAATACCAGTATGGATACAATTATCCATATTAAACTTATTTTCATCAGAGAAGTGTTTAAGACCAGTGTCAATAGAGTCCCTTGGTCTGGCAACTGATTGAAATTCATTAGCTTTTTCCCACCGATGCATCACAAACCTGGTAATAAACAATTCTCTAAAGTATTCTGTACACGACTGGCAATATAAATACAGGTCTACGGTAACCTCCGAAACTGTGGTCTCATTTTTTAACCAGAGTAACTTCAATTAATAATATGTGCAACTGTGTGTTCTATGGTTACACAGTTATGCCTCAATCTAATTTAGTACAATATATTGTATCAAAACAATATTTAAGAGACTTTATTATCTTAAATTTGACGAAAATGTACAGTCTGTTAAACTAAACCGTACCAGGAAATGTTAAACTGGCTTCTAACGTTAGCCAGTGTCAAACAGGACGCTATGAGCTAATTTGCTATCGTTTTTCAACAGTCAACACTCAAGCTCAAACTTACCTTTAGCATTTTCTTCAGGTTACTTTCGTTGACTACTGCCATGTTCCTTAGGTGTTTATATTGACTTTTCTTATTAATAAGTTAAGCGTCTTAACAGCTGACTTTTATGACAGCTAAAGTGACAGCTAATGCAAGCTAAAGCTGGCTAGCGGAGCTCCGGTAAATGCAAGGCTAACGTTAGCCCTAGCTCGGGCGGACTCAAACAAGGGCGTGATTCAGCTACTACGAGAAATCTTCCAGTCTTGTAAACGGGAAATGTATCTGTGTTCCACGCGAATACTCAAAAAACAGCTCATAAATCGACAAAACAGCTAACGAGTAGTTGTAAAAAAGAGCTTGAAAACAAAAATCCGATGGTCAACAAAAGGAATTTCCGGCAGTTCTCTTTAGTGCTTCCGGTCCCTGTGTGACGTGATGTGATTAACACGTCAATGGAAGATCCCCAAATTCTACGATAGCCCGTGATATAAATCTATAAATGTACACATTTAATGAATTAATAATTACATCTTATTCAATGTTTACTGTTTTTACTTCCGTGAGATGCACACAAACAGAATGTACTGGCGAATCCCCACGAGGAAGCACTTGACTACCGTGGGAAGGAAGAACTCCCTTTTTACAAAAAGTGACCTAAAGCATGACAGGTTCAGGGAGGGGCACTCATCTGCCACAACAGGACTCGGGGTGAAGCAATAAAGAAGAAACAAAAGGGGAGCATAGCAGACAAGGACAAAACAAATATTATGGAAGAGAATAGACGAAATTTATTCACATGTTGCAGTGGCATCCAAATGCATTAGGAGTGAAGGAAACCTGATCTACCCCTAATTATAAGCGTTATCAAGTTTGAAATATAATTTTAAAACTAGAGAGCATCTGTCTCCTGAATTCAAAGCAGCTGTTTCCACAAGAGAGAGAGCTGCAGGCTCTTCCTGCCATTCAACTATTGGATACTCTAGAAACCATGAGTAAGTCTTCATTTCAAGAGTTTAGTGCTCTACTGGGATAATATTGGGATAATATGAGATTTTTAAGAGCTCATATTAAATATTAAAGATCTCATATTAAAGTAAAATTGAGACTTTCAAACCTAAGAACACTGCCAGGCATGGTGTTGGCAGGATCACACTTTAGGGCTGTTTTGCTGCCAGTGGTATTTACAAATTCTTCTACTTTTACCTCAAATTATGATGATGATTGAAACTTAAACACAATTCCATATTCCAACAGGGCAATGATCCAAACCATACATCAAAACTGGTTTTGAAATTAGTAAAGCAGACTAACATCAAGCTTCTGGAAAGGCCTTCCCAAAGTCCCAATTATGGATTATGTTTAAAAGTCTGGGCCATGCCAGCAAGCCAACCAGTTTAAATGAATTGGTCAAATATTCAGCCACAATTATGCCAGAAGCTTACTGATGCTAAAGAGTCTAGTCAAGGTACAAGTTCAGGACAGCATGGCGTAATCACTGTCCACTTAACATCGATGGATCCTCTGTGGAGGTCATCAAGAGCACCAAATTCCTTGGTGTCCACCTGACGGAGAACCTCTCCTGGTCCCTCAACACCAGCTCCATAAATAAGAAGGCCCAACAGCGTCTCTACTTCCTGCAGAAGCTGAGAAAAGCCCATCTCCCACCATCCATTATCACCATGTTCTACAGAGGGACTATCGAGAGCATCCTGAGCAGCTGTATCACTGTCTGGTATGGAAACTGCACCGTATCGGATTGCAATACCCTACAACAGATAGTGAGAGCACCTGAGAAGATCACTGGAGCCTCTCTTCCCTCCATCACGAACACTTATAGCACCTGCTCCATCCACAGAGCCACCAGCATTGTGGAGGACCCCACACACCCCTCACACACACTCTTCACCCTGCTGCCTTCTGGCAAGAGGTACCGGAGCATTCGGGCTCTCACTACCACTACCACTCTGTACTGTACCACTTTACATGGTTGAAATGACAATAAAAGCCACTTGACTTGACTTGACTTGAACTTAGGACATTTAAACAAATATTAGTGGAAATGTATACATATACGTGAGCCTGTATGTATACTTTTGCTCCGGTATGGATTAGAGAAAATTCAAAATAAATTCAAATGTGTTTAAGCTTAAAAAAAACATTCAAAGCCTCCAATTACCATGATGCCCATGATGAGTGTATAGAAACTTCTGACCACAACTTTATGTGGCATCCCAAAATCATACTTATAGTCATCAATCACACATTTAGCCATCATTTATATTCTTTAGCAGAACAAGGAAGACATAGGCTATATAAGTTCAGCCATTTATAGTTGCTATATTAAATATTATGGGCAAAAATCAAATGTTTTTTTATTGAACTACAATTCCATGAGAGTTATTTTAACAAAAACAAGCAATGCAGGTTTAACATAGCTATTTATTTACAGTAACAGAATAAATCAGTCAGTTTTTTACAAAAGATTATATTTCAGAGTCAATCAGTGTCTTCAGGATATGTGCTTACACTAATGAAAAAAGCTTACACCTATAGTCTATTGACAGAGGTAGTGTTTTTTCTATTTTATATCAGTTTATAAAATAAGACAGGCTTCTATAAAATGACAGAGGACCACACCCATCTAAAGTCCAAACAGCCCAGAAAATATTGATGCAGTTGAGCAACATCTTTATGAGGCACTTGTAAAGCAATGAAGGCGGTTAAAATGTTCATTGCCACCACACAAAATCAAATGAAAGGGTGTTAATTTGTGATGAAAATCATTTGAAATATATCTGTGAAGGTTCTCAGTCATCCAGGTCATCGTAGTCAAAGGAGTTAGCAAAGAAAAGCGTCTGGACTTCTTAAGGTTGCTTGAAGACGTTTCACCTCTCATCCGAGAAGCTTCTTCAGCTTCTTCAGAACTGAAGAAGCTTCTCGGATGAGAGGTGAAACGTCTTCAAGCAACCTTAAGAAGTCCAGACGCTTTTCTTTGCTAACTCCTTTGACCATTTGAAATATAAAAATACAGCATGCTTTTTCATATCTGAAGACATCACTATTTAACACACCTCAATAGATACCATATCCACAATATGAGGAAAAAAACTGGCAAAAACCTTTCTCTCACAAATTGTTGCCAAATCGCACAAAATACTAACAATTAGTTTCATTTTCTTGCTGAAAAGGTTGCCCGTCTTCTCTTGTTAAAGACAGATATAAACTTCCATCTGTGTCTGTAAATACTTCTGGTTGTCTGTGGAACTGCAGCCAACCTGAACAAATAGAATAAATATCGTTAATCAAATAATGATCATGTCTGACATTCTGACAAGTGAAAGGTATTTTCAAACTCAATCAGGCGGAGCCTCGATTATTGGCTCCATCTTATCAGTATCAGCTAGGACACAGATGTTGTTTTTGACAGCATAGAGGCTTCTTTCGTGCTTGTGTGTGCTACTTACAAGAGGCTTGCTCAGGCTCTGGATAAGGCTTCATACATACAGGAGGGAATTCTCCAAACACGGCAACCATCACCTGAAGAAGGCTCATTAGGTCACACTCACCCTAATAATAGAAGGAAAGGGTCACTTTCATGCGCTCTGGCTGTAGAGTTATGCAACCACATTGTGTCAGTGCCAGCAAAATCAACCCCTAACCCACATGCAGCTTTGTCGAAAACAAATATTGCTTCAATTCTCACATTCTTCCACTCTCGCAGGTAAGGCAGCATGACTTCACCATTGCTGGAGATATACTTTCCGCTGAGGATCATCATCTGTTGTGTGGGTCTGATATAGCAGATGGGAGCAGTTTGGGGGTAGGTTTCCTCAATCCACAGGCAAATGGGAATGTTATATGTCATATCTTGTATAATGGCAAAGAGAAAGATATCAAAATCAGAGAGATTCCTAACCTTTCCTGACATTCATATTTTTTGTTTGAAGTTATTCTGTTATGAAAGAGAAGAAAATGGAATGCAAATGTTATTACTGTTAATCGTGGCAGGAATGGTTCCGGTTAAACTCATCAAGTTCTTTGTAGTTCCATCATTGTAAACTGTACAAAACACAGCAAAGGCAGTTACTGTTACAATACAACGTTCATTTTTCCACCGAGTTTACAAAGTTCAGCAGCATTGGACTGTGAACCTTACCATATTTATCCATTATGGGCACAAGGTTTCTGAAGTAAGTTAATGCCACTTTTATTTCATGAGCCACATACTTCCGAAGATATATCTTCAAAACATAAAATAACAAAAATTAAAAGGAGAATAGAAAAAAAACAAATAAACACTGGAGAAATCTGTACATGAAACTACAGCCGCTGATCCAGCGATAAATGAAACATTCCTTACCTTAGGAAGCATTTTCTTAATCGTATCTTCGCTGTATGGCATGGTTAAAGTTTCTCTGAGAAGAAAATGCCACCTTTTTTTTTTCAATCAGTAACACTCTGTATGACTGTGTCAGACCTGTGAATGTCTGCCTGTCATGGCTTTTCGAGAACCTCTTATCTTTTATGACCCTTGAAAGCCAGGAAGAGAGAGTATGCAAATCTTCCGTGCTGAAAACCAATAACTATTCTACATGGCTTAAAGAAGAGGCATAAAAACATGAAGTGACTTGCGTCATGGGTCACTATTAGCTCAATCTGCTAGCATGTGTCTTGCTTTTCGCTTCCTGATTTAGTGATGACACTAACTTATCACTGTCAAATAAATCATTTCATTCATACCATATGGGTGACTCTGTGGCACTAATATAAATAACAGTCAACTCCAGTAGTGACAGAATAGAAATAAGTTCCGAATGCTCTGCTTTAGTTGAGCTAATTTAATATCATAGATACCATTTACTCATGTAAAACTGGGAAATACATAATACACTTCAGTGATTTTCTTATACTATACAATGTTCCTTGTTTAGTCCTTCCTTCTTTTTCAGATGCTGGAGGTGACTGAAATACACAAGCCTGACCCACTATTGCTGACTTTTATTGAATTCAGTTGTAAAGTAAGCCAAATAACTAACAAGTATGAATCCCACATCAAACTTTTTTTTTTTAAACCAAGGCTTCTTTTGAAAGCCTGCTCCCTTATTCACTACGTGGTCACTGCCCAGTTTTCATTAATGAATGTAGGGCCCTATCGCTTGTTATCACTATAACTTAAATGTAATATTTTAATTTCTTCTAACATCTAACCATCCTGAAGGGTTTTAAAAACTACACATTAATGTTCAGTTGTGCAATATTAAATTTGTTGTCACTGCAGTGTTATATGGTAGAATCATGTGTAAACACAGGGTTTATGATTGCCCTTTGAACCCCTTATCAGAGCTGTATTTTCTCACATTATATAGGCCTCATGCTGTTGTACACTGGGACTCTTCCTTATAAGCAGTTAAATATAAAACATTTGTCAAGAATATCTATATATGTCATCAGCTTTTATGATAAGACAAAAGCAATAGTTACTTTTGTTTTTTTTTTAAACCAAAGCTGTCTCAGTCCTTCAACTTCACGGCAGAATACACATAGTAGCCTGCAGGGGGAAGCAAATCACAAACTTAAGAACAAAAGTTTGGTGGCGAGTGGACCAAAGCAGTTTGATCTTGACATCTTTATTCCTGTCCTGCAATACATTTGCCACATTTTCAAAGAGTAAATACATCTTAAATAGCTAAACAGTTGACATTTTCACAAAATCCATCCACGCACCCATTCCACAGTCTGCAAGGGGACAAACAAGCCCCTGAGCCCACCGAATCCTTGTGCAAAACCCCCAATGGTCCTGAAAGTCTTTGTCATGCTCGCCAGGTTTTCAGACATGTATACTGGTGGCTCACTGGCTGAGTATTGCGACAACATGATGCTTTTTCTAATGCAATGGTAATCTGAATGCATAGATTTGTGAAATTCTATGGTATTATTATATCACGGATGTACTGTTTAAAGATTAACAAGGATACCACAAGGACTGTAATTACATACTACAAACTCCACGCTCCTTTTCCATTGAAATGTCTGAGTACAGTGGATGAAAAATAAAAGCTGGGTACAACACAGCCAAAAGTAGGGCCCCTACGATTATCCCTCAAATAATGTAAGCAATATAAATTGTAAAATCGAGGCTTCTTTCAAACAGTATCAAGAGACTCAAACACATTCACAGTTCATATCCTTCCTCCAAGCAGAGAAAAGAACACAAAACCTGACCACCATCATCCAGACAGTAATTAGACTGGTCATATTTCTGTAAGCAATGGTGGGAGTGAAAGAGTTCATTTGCATGTACAATATCAATTAGGTCAAAAAATAAAAACACTGTTTCCTTTAAAAGAAGGACAATGGCCAGATAAAGTTTGTCATCTGTTACATCAGAGCTTTGGATTTGAAGCAACAGGCTTGTAGTGTTTAGGACTCGGTACATTTCGACACATGCCCAATTCAGTGAACTACTATAATCTAGATATAATCTGTGCTAAATGCAACAATTTAGTCAAATCACTATCACATGTTCCAATGTGATGGAACTGAAATGTCATGAATATTTGATTACGACAAATTGGCTTATGCTGGGTTCTCTCTAAAGTTCATTACTACAGAAAAGCCCGTCTGTGTAGTGTTTTTAGGGACCTGTCTTTCAAATTCTGTACAGCGCATGTCTAAAGTCAACACACTCGTGTCTCTTTTTTTTTGCACACATAGTTAAAACAAACAAACAAACAATACAGCAAACTGAACAGATGACCGTCTCTGGTAGATCTCGCTGCACACATGAGGTACGAACTAGCTAACAGATAAGGCAAAGTAAACACACATCAGTCTTTTTATTCAGGCAGCAAATTAATCCAGTTACGGAGCGCACAAGCCTGTCTGTAATAAGAAACACAAAACAATGCACTCCCATATCCCGCTCCTAACACCTGTTACACACAATAGTCCCACATATACAGTAAATATGGTTCTGACATGACTAGCACCTGACTTGATATTGTTCCTTTGAAAAGCTGAAAGTGGCAGATAAAGCAGAGCAGTGTGAGGATAGTCTGGTGTGTGGAAAAACTGAAGTTTTACTCTGAGGCAGGACTTGTGCATTACACTTTGCAAAAACTAACTTATGACATCCCTTAACCCTGGTTTCCTGGACTGATAGATATCCTCCGGGACACCAATTCCTGAGCCTTATTGTCCACAAGGAGTGATTCTTGCAATCTAAAAATAGCTGTTGTACACCATACAGCTACTAAAATGAAATGCAGGGACTTTTTGCATTGCTGTTTTTTTTTTTGTTTTTTTTTTTAAATCAACTCGCTGCCAACTTTAAGGTATTTATCCCATTCTACAGGCAACCTATCGTGCTTTCGCAACTGCAAAGATAACAACAACTACATTTTCATGCACGGTACCTCTCCTTCTTAAACAAAAAGTAAAGCAGAAAAATAAGTAGTCATGACAGAGGGTATATTCCCAATACTTTGTAATTTGGAAAGTAAATTATTCTATTGCACCAGAATCTACGTACACTAACCATTACTATTATTATTCCACAAGACGACTCGGAATGAAACATCTGTAAAGAGAGAAGGCAGCGGTAAGCCATCTATCTAGAAATTCTCCATTCAAGAGATCTAGTCCAAAAGGATCTTCAACTACCTCAGGCAGGTCAAAAAAATGTCAAACCAGGTGCCAGCTGAAATAAGCACTTTCAAAACTGCCAATCAAAAATAAATGTTTCATATCAAATACAAAAATCAAATATTTTTTTTGTTTTTTTTTTACAGGTAGGCTAATTGATAAACAACAAAAAATACAGTCTTTCCCATGTCAGCATCCACCCCCTGTATCCAGTTAGAGGGCAGGGATTTCATTGCCATTCAAAAGAAACCAAAGGCAGGTAGGGTGAAGCGGGAATGGGATGGGTTAGCATGAGAGGTGTTGGGTTAACTAAAAGTCATTTCCAGTTCTTTCCACTGAAGTCAGTCATTCCTTCCAGCAGCTAGGTGGGGGATGGGGAGTGGAATCAGGCTTTTAAGGAGGGCGGAGGTGAGATACCCGCCCCCCCAATTACCAGTGTTGAGACTGAAAACAATAAGTTAGCAGGAAAGTTGTGGAGCTACCCAGCGACGCCACATTGCAGCTGACAAAGAGTCATTAGTGGTGTTGCTCACAGGTCGATGTGGACCAACAAAAAAGATGGGGCTGGACCAGGCTAGTTCCGCTAGCCACTTAGGCAACAGTCCAATATTCCCCTTTCCATACAAGTCTATAGTTCAGTCAGCCCTGATGGTTTCTGTCAGGGCTTTTGTTTCAATCGTCCTTTTGTTGGAAAAGTTTTTGTTTTCATCGTTGGGTTGTTTCATCTTCCAGTCCTTAAGTCCATGCTGCCACTTTGCGCCGTAGCGTTTCTCAACATGTAGCAGTGAGCTGGGCAAAGGAAATGACACAAGATATAATTAAAGTTTTAAACCCAGATTGTTTCAAAAGTGCTTGTTTTTTTTACAATGAGCATCATCTACACAGAGTTACAGGTGGTCAACAAATTAATGGTGAAACCAACAGAACAGAGATATCAAACTCATTTTCCATGTTTGACCTTAAGTGGGCCAGACCAGTGAAGCACCCCTTTCTGCCATTGCAAGAAAAAAAGTACTATGTCTCAGTTTCTCTGCATGATAAAGAAATAATTCTATAGTAAATGGAAGAAATCTGTCAGCACGACTCTTTGGGACTAAATTATAAGTAATAAATGTATTAAATTACAGAAAAAGTAGCTCATTGCCTTTTTTATTGTAAAATAACTATCTACAATGGAATTTTATATTGTAGATGGTGAAAAATCATAAACGTTTTCTTATTTAAATGTTCTCCTATTTGTTAATTACTTCAGTGTAATATGAAGTTTTTTTTATCAGAAGGAAAAATGGTAAAACTTCAAAATATATGCCCTTTCCACAGCTGTCCTGTGGGCCAGATCGGAGTCTTTGGTGGGTGAGTTCTGGCCCCTGGGCTGTATTTTTGATACCCCTGCAATAGAGCTTTGGGATACCATGTGCTTTGATCGCTCAGGCTCTGGAGCTCTGAGAAAATATTTCCAAAATTTATGTTTGACTATTGTGCTACCTAACATATCAGTCCAAAATCTTCCTTACATGTTCAGTTACAATAGCATATAACATCATTTTCATACTCATCAATCAGTGGCTGCTTGTACTCTATGGTTGGGGGCTTTGTCAGCCTGGAAGAGGCCAGCTCCCACCCTAACAGGATAAAGGTGAACAACTTTGTATTAACTTGTAATGATATGTCCCTTTAAAGGTAATAATTTCTCACCTGCATCACGACACCACACAGCGACAGCTCATACAGTCTTGACCACTCTCATCGGGTGGGTTCAACTTCCTCAACTTATGCTGCCTGATCTCTCTAACCAGTGTGTAGAAGGCGTCCTCTACTCCCTGTAAACACACGCAAACACACAAAAATGTTACAGAAAAATCCAGGCACTTAAAACACTCCCTTTCAAGTCAAGTATATTAAATGCACGTCTTCTGACTGACAGCAAAGCTTTTAGGTGTGCTCACCAATTGCCAACATTACCATGACAACCTTAATCATTGCGAGCACTGAGAATTATTAAATACATCGTCAAGAAATCATGATGACTAAAAAGACTGCATTACTTTACTTCTTGCATTTCCTTTTGAGTGACAGATATTCTGCAGGTGTAGCGATGAATGCGAGTATGTATGTACCTACATAATGTGTCACAGTGAGTCACAGACAGTGGGAGCTGTGAGGCAACTGGTCCTTATGAGCCCTTTCAAATACTGTAGTTCTGTTCTCAAGCCAAGGTAACCTGGCTATGAGTCACTGCCTGCAGCATAATAAAATGTTCCCAGCAACACAAATCACATCATAGCGCATGGTCTGCTGTAAGATGCACATGAATATTTTTGCAAAAGGTGAAATTACACAGCCTAAATAAGAACACTGATATAACCTGCAGATAACATAATGATGCAGCAAAATTAGCATATGAGGAATTTTAAAGATTCAAACACCAATAAAAGAGGCAGGACACGAGAAAAGTATTCCTCTGCGGAAAAACTTTATGTTGCTCTTTACTTTATGTAAACCGCTTACCTGTCGTGTTTTGGCAGAGGTCTCAATGTAGGGGATGCCATAGGAGCGAGCGAGCTCCTGGGCTTGCCTCGTGTCCACCGTGCGTGCAGGGAGGTCACATTTGTTTCCCACAAGCACCATGGGAACATCATCGGAGTCCTTAACACGTTTAATCTGTTCTCTGCGTTGCAAAACAAGAAAAATGAAAATTTAGTTTATTTATTTCATTTCCTTATTATTATTTTTTTGTCCCTTGATACATCCAAGCACTTTATTTAGCCACAGTTACATGTCTGTTGGCTGAGATCCTCCCAGCATCATCAACAGCAGCTCCACCCCTGGAGAACCAACCACCCAGGGAACTTTAGGACCCAGAGGAAGAGCTAGTGCCTACCGGTGCTGGGCTGTGCTGCACTGCTGAAGGAGGAAGGGAGGGTGGGTGGACAACAGGCAGGCGGCAAACAGCATTACCTCATCACTACAGCAGCAAGTGCCAAATGCCATGCAGCCAGGGGGGACTGAGTGAGAGGAGAGGGTCAGATCACTCCATCAGCCCAGCCTTTCTTCTCAATCAGCCCCAGTATAGCCTCCAGTACAGTCAGCCAAACCCATCTGCAGTCAATACTGCTAATGGTAATTATGACCACACTTGCTCTGAGTTTTGATGTCAAAGCAAACAAGTTACCTTATTTAAACCACAGACTGTATACCTGGTATTAAGGCGAGTGCTTAAAGTTTAGCTTTAAAGAGTTGTGGATTGGTCTTTATTTGGTGTTTTTGTACATGGATGAACACTGCTCTGCCATGTAGCGCTAGTCAGCACTGATAGTGGTGGGAAAAGTTTTTGTGGGTTTTATTTCTTGTCACAAACAATTATGTATACATCTGCTACCTGTATTTACAGGCAACAGATGTATAGATAACTCAAAACATTTAACTGGGCACTGAGCCAAAGTGCACTGCATACCTTCACAGGTAGCAGTGTGGTTTAAGAGCAGTTATGTTAAAGCAGGGTCCAAAACAGCTGAGTTGCAATGGCAACAGGCCAAACAAATGTACATTTACACACTCTGGAAAACTGTGACTTAAAGTGTAGCCTCATGCAAGACCAGCAAGTGGGTGCCTAATGTGATGAGAAAGACAAAATGTGGCAAAGAGAGAAAACGCTGTCACTTCCAGCTGAAACTCTCACCCCCACCCTCCCTTTCTCCTTCCCTGTCCTTGGGAGCGCTACCTCTCCCTGCTCCTCTAATTGAGTCAGGATCGATTTCATTGGCATCGTGCTGTAAGCCTCCAGTTGGGAGCTAAGCTTTCTTTAGCCGTGTTAAACGCTACAGCATGACATCATCAACTACTGCAGAGAGCTGGCACACACGTATATAAAGCCCTTTTCCTGCAGACTCCACGGGAGTCCCTGTAACACACACTGCATATGCACATCCAGAGAAGCTAACAGACATGATTTAGCATCGGAGCTCCACCCCAACAGGCCTATGGTCTGGCCAGGAAATACAGAGGTGCACATTTTCCAGTTCTCTTTCTCTGCATTACTCTTAGACACACCTATACTGGTGAATGTCCTCAAAAGACTTGGTATTGTTGATGGCGAAGACACACAGGAAGCCCTCCCCCGTCCTCATGTACTGATCCCTCATGGCGCTGTACTCCTCTTGACCTGCAGTGTCCAGGATGTCCAACAGGCAGGTCTCCCCGTCTATCACAACCTGCTTCCTGTATGAGTCCTGCAGAAAAAGACAAACTTGCACTTTTAGAGAAGTGCTAAAGACATCACACAAAACTGATAGTTCAGGTGGGCTTTAATGTAACCGGTGGTCCATTGCACATTCTTACCCTGGGTCACTCAGGGCAAAGAAGTATACTATAGGGACACTATGTCAGTGACTGAATGTTGCTTGACTGTAATCAACTTAGGTTACTTTGTTAAATTCCCTCCTCACTTTCAGGCCAAATGAAAATCAAGAGATCAGAGGAGCAGGGTATCAGAGCCAATGTTTAGCCTTCCAACATGCAGTCACAAAAACATGGGAGTGCTGTCCCTTTGTTTGTTAGAGCATAGGGGCCAGGAATGCAAATACACAAAAAGGACATTGTCTGGCCAGAGGCAGGCGTGGTGAGAAAGAGAGGGATAGAGAGGGAGAAAAAGGGGAGAAAAGACAGGAGAAGACATTCTTCCACTTTGCTCTGCAATATATTCCAGTGTCTTTTTCTCAGGAAAATATTGAGTAAAAGGTGGAGAAAATGCTTTTCTCTTTTCTGAAATTATGGATTTCTTTCAAGCCTTGTCATTTGGAGGATTGCCACAGAAGTTAATTAATTAAAGTAACTTGGTTTAGACTGTGGGCTTGGACATTTATATAAAACAACTAATTACGCAAAGACTGCACATGAACCATTTTAAAGAATGTCGCAGAAGCACACAACAGTTCAAGGGGAAATACTTCATCTAAAGATAACTGCTGCAGGAATAATGTACAGAACACGTAGAAGCACGTCATACCTCTATTGTGGGGTCATATTCATCCACAAAGTGGTTCTGGATCAGCTGTATGGTAAGTGCACTCTTGCCCACGCCTCCAGCTCCCACCACCACCAGCTTATACTCCGTCATGTTCGCAGCTGCAGCTCAACCACACACTCACACACAACCACCGCTGCTGGAGAGAGGAAAAGGTGCAGGTTAGTACAATGACCAAAATAAACATGACACACAGTTTTGACAAGCACATGTCAAGATTGACGTGTCCTCAATTGGTGGTACAGACAAAACATATGACAATACCATTAATGCCCACTGGTGAGAAACATGAGTGGTTGTGTATGCTGAAGTGTGTGCATGCAGTGGGGGCTGTAGTTGAGACCCTCAAAGGGGAATGTGAAAAATGTGCTGAAGGTACTCAATGTTCCAGTCCTCTCCCGCTCAGTGTTAGCAGCAAAAAGTGTGCATGAGAGGGAGTAAGAGAGAAAAAGGAGGGGCATCACACTGGCAGATAGATCCATATCACTCAGGGTTTAGATTACTGAGGTCTACCTTTGAACATACAGGGACAGTGATCCAAAAATAAATAAATACATATTAATAAAGATCAAATTGAGTCAATACTAGAACATTCTTAATAAAATAATTCTAAAAATATATTTAAAACTCTTCCACTGTTTCATTTTAATGATGAGGTAAATCACTATCTACGAGACTGTTGTTATGAAGGATTTCTTGTTGATTCACTCTACAGCGATCCATCCAGGAGGGTTACGATTGTATGACCCCCAGGTGTGCCTGCAGCTGCCCCCTACGCTCCACCAAACCCACTTAATAGGTCCAGTCGATGTAACATGGTCAAGTTAGCCATAAATCAAGCCATGTTATTAAAGAAACACGAGGAAACATACGCGATATCAATTTTCTGTTACCTGAAACGGGCACAATCAAACCTACATAAATTTAGGAGAAATTATTAAAACTTACTCCATTTCAAAAGCTGGGAGAAAAACCAAGTTATTCAAATATTAATGAGATATTTTTCCAGTGTAACAGTGTAATAGATTTTTGTGTGCTTAAAAATTTGGGGAAATTTGCGTATATTACAATTTTGCTCATTTTACCACCAAACTAGGTGAAGCCGCAAATATTCATGTACAGACACAAGAAAGGCACGTACATGCAGGTCATCATCCCCCACCACAGCGTTGCTGGCCAGTAAAATTCCAGTGTTAAAGAGAAAGTAGTCATATGGTTTTTCTGTTATGTTCTGTGGCAAAGTGAGACTCATTGTATGAACAGCTGACCACAAACTCACCAAATATGCAACCTAAAAATGACCAAACAGTTTCTGAGTAGAAGACATGATGAGTCAGATTTATTACTGACTGATATGAAGTTGTTGTGCTGGTTTTATAACATTAAATCGACTACAAATCTATGACTAACCACAAGTGTGCTGGAGGCCCATGGTAACTACAGGACTCTACTATGGTTACAGTTTGACATTGTATTAATAATGAGTGGAATAATAATGATGTCATATCTGGTTAAAGACCTAAGAGGAAAGTAACTGAGAACAGTTATAAATGATAGAAAGCCATGTGTTTTAATAGAAGCATAGTTTCACTTTCTGTTTGACAATTTAGACCAACAACCTCTAGACGCCACCTCTATGTCAAATATCTGTCTTTAAGTACTATCAAACAGCAAAGCCTCAGTTGTCATAATTGTACTATACAATGAATTTAAAGTGTATATACAGTGTATATATAATATGGGCTGGTTCAAAAAAAAGGGAGGGTGACCTTAAAGGGAGAGCAGCTAAAACAGCTTGTTTCAGACAGTGGGTGGCAAACTGAGCCCCCCAGCATGAGATAAATAATACTCATTTTGAACTGTGACTAATGCAAAATGACTCTGATAAATATTCAAGGTGAAAACTGGTATATTATAAGTCCTCCTAAACAAAACAGTTCACTATTAATACTAACTTAAAAATGACATCAGAGTAGCATTATGCTGTCACTTTTTATCTGAATCTGCACCACCCTAGCACCCAGAGTAACCCTAAATCTCTCTTCCTCAAAAGTTTAAACTATGTCTCAAATTACCGATGAAGCCATTTAGCATAAAAGACGGGCACATGTGGGTTAAACATCTCCACATGCTCATTAATAGTGTCTCACTTTGCTGAATGGTCCTGAAGAGGAAAATCATTAACCTGCACCACCTGCTGCAGTGTATAATCAATCTGTCAGGATTTCATGAGCAGCACAGTTCACATATGCTCTTTTACCTTCCGCAGGGAGCCGTGTGTCATCCCTCATATAAAATGCACTCTTTGTTATAGCTGCTACACAAACTACTTGCGCACTTAAGAGTGTAAACATCAGGGCTTCAGTTGACCTGAGCAGTAAACACTCACGCCCTCTCTCTTGTGCTTTGAATCCCAAAGGAATAAAAGTACAAGTGAGAGCTGGGGTGAATCTTGAACTCTAACAGTATAAAGAGAGAAGTAACAGGTGGCCTGTCATAAACACAGCCCGTGGTCAGTTCAATAACCGGACAAGACACAGAATTTCAAAAGAAAATGAAACATATAAGGTAAATATAGCTGTGAAGAGGAAAAAAATAACAGACGTTCTATATTTGTCTCTGGGTGTGGTGTTGTATTAATAGAATCTGCATGCATCTCAGAAAGAAAGAAAAAAGTCCTGCTTGGGTTATTTGTGTCTGAGGCTGTATGTGCCTGTGCTGTTAGGACAAACTAAGATTAACCAAGACTGCAATAATGTTAATGATTGAGAGACAACCAGACTTGCTAAGTTGAGGACACAGTCATTTAACTGCTCTCATTCAATCACTGAGATACGCAAGCACATAAACGCACACACTCCTGCACCACATTCTGTATCCCGTAAGCCACTGCTTCACCTTAATGGAACAGGTAGCTCTAAGCACCATCACCATTACCAACAACGACCTCCTTGTCAAAACACCCTCGCTGCTATAATTCTGAAACGCAACAGGAAGGGAATTATACTGACCCCTCAAACTTGTGGTTAAACATTTAGCTTCCTTTTCCCTCAGTGTAAATAAATCAGCCTGGTACACAGTGCAGCCTGCCCTGGCTGGACTACAGAGTCTGGTGGAGTAGCAGAGCCAGTCTAGCTCCTTAGAGCCCCCTCTAACTAAATAAACAGCAGCTGTGTGGCGAACAGAGACTTGTGCGGGGCAGGCAGACGCTGGATCACCTTTGGCTGCTGAAACTCCAGACAGGGCAAGGATCAACAATAATAGACTCATCGGCAGTTATTTCACGTTTCGTGTGGACACAAGATAAAATGTTCAACTATAGACAAGTCATTTAGATCAAAGATTTGATATGACTTATTCCAGTTCACTAAAACACAGGATGACCAATATGCCATCATACAGGATGAAACACTTGATGACTAAAACTGAATACTCAACCATACTGTTGGTCAGCTGTTCCACGTATTCGCTCTGTTTTGTCATATATAAACATTATTGTTAATCAGAGATTGATCAGATGCCACAAGCCTCACTGGTGAGCACTTGTGCATCTTATCTTCACTTGCTGCCTCACAATTAACGATAAAAGCACTGTTTTTCACAGAATTGGATTCTATTTGTGGCAGTAGCGACCTGGTCAGCCAGTAGGGAAACTCAAGCCTGAAAGAGCTAGATGGGGTAACATCACTAAAACTGTTGAAATAAGAGAAGCTAAATCATTCTGGGTTGAGATTTTTTCGAAAAGATGAAATGTTGCCAAAGCCTATGAGAGATTCACACAGAAATATGCATGAAATGCCTCCTTTTTACCCGATATTCATCAATATGGCAGTGATAACTCATGCGCTGAACTGATTAGTATGAAGAATGTAGGCCAAACAAAAACAAAAAAAGATTGATAGCTACATTATCAAATACAGCATCATACACAGTTCTTCAACATTTAACACACGTGGTTACAACATTTTTTCTACATAACCAGATCTCTAGTGTACACCTGCCAAGCCAGTGATATTTACAGCCTAAAAAAAATGCAAATTCAACACATCCATGCACCGCTACTGGGAGTCCAGAGGAAGGAAAGCAGACAGCCGTCTTCTCTCAAACTAGGCCATGTCAGCTGCTGATTAATAATCCACATATACATATGGAGATGAATAGCAAAATCAATCACTGACACAGACATTGCTGTGTTTCTACAGCCACTTGTTGTCAGGAGGGGCTCATACTGAGCGGGTCTTTGTGTAGATAGAGAGGAAAGACGAGGACACAGCCTCTGGAGGTCAAAATCATCAGTGCTTGCATCAATTTCATCCACACTCAGGGACTAAGCAAAAGAGCGTTTTGTCTGAGCTTTTCTCTCCTCTACACACAGATGAGTATTTTGGGTATAGCTGTATCAAACACAATATATCCCCATTTTCTCCTCTGCAATCCCGAGTGGAGTTGCTCTCAGCATATGGTTAAACTCTGCTGCCCTTATTTGCACACATGTAAAAACTTGCATTCATGATGTGGCAGTTGTCTGTGTCCTTTTTACACACGGTGCACATGTGACAAAAGTGATAATCCTACAGCAGGGTGACTTTTGTTAGTCATTCAACAAAAAACAGTAATGAATCTGCCACAGCTGTCACACAGGCCGCACCTATCCCTTTCCAAAGTTCCCAAAACCTTTGTAGAGCAGCTCTCTAATATGATCAAGGGCCACTATTTAGCATGTTTGAGTTTAGGGTTATTTATAGTGCACCACCGCCAGTCTGAAATTAACAGTCCATTTTGAAACCCTAGAGCCTCGCCTGGACCAAAAGGATAATCTTACATGACAGCTTACGGAGGGTGCAAGCAAAGAGCAGCAATTCAGATGGTAGCAGGAGAGTTCATTGGCGAGGGAGGGAGAAGACTACTCTCTATATATGCCAAGGGCATAACAAACACAGAAGAGAAGAGTCTAGCAAGAAAGTGAAAAATATTAAACATAATGAAAATCCTCCAAGCCAAACTTCAATGCATCTTTTTCATCTTCTCAACACACGTGACACAAGGAGCTAGGTACATGGATGACCGTCTTCCTCAACATGCACTCTGGTCTCCATTTAAGTGCTTAATTGGTTAAAGGATCCATACTGGCAGAGCCACAAGCCCACTGAAGAGATAATAGATTTTTAATGGAGCTTTGATGGTAAGGAGACCCTCTCAAGGGAGGTGTCACGGTCAAATACGGAGACTCCGAGACCCATCCTAAAGTCTCGATAACCACCCCACCCTCCCTCTGCTTTCCAGTGACATCATTCTTCTAAACAGCATCCAAAACAGTAAGTGTTTTCCACCAGCTCAGGAATGAAGCACTATTCTGCTCTCAGGTCAGTGAAACACAATTACCTGAAGACATTGGTTCAGATTTTATGAAGTTGGTAGGGGAGTCAAACTGACTACAACATAGGTAAAAAAAACAAAACAGGATTTACTCTTTTCTCTAGAATTTAACACAAAGCTGAATTTGGTTCTTTCCACATTTCTAAATGTTTCACTATCTAAAGAGGCCTTTTTGCTGTTCTGAAAGCCACTAGCCTCTAGTGACCTTTTCCCTACTGGGTCATCCTTTTAGTTTGTAGGACAGGGTGACACAGTGGAGGCAGCAGCAGAGATAAAAAGAGCGGCTGACCTCCACACAAAGGCCTGCCGGTTGGAGGAGCTGCAAGGGTTATCATTAGACACCTAACACCCCCAAAACTCTAAATGTGGGCTCTGGGTAAATCTCATCGAGTTGTTTTAGTTCATGAAACAATGTGAAAGCAAAGAAAGCATCTTCTGGGTCACATAAAAACACCTAATGTCCATTCAACAACCCCCCCCTCCCCCCACACACACACCAATACTAAAACCCAGCAGGGAACGGTGTTATTTGTAAAATCTTGGTTTTTAGAGTCACACTTACTGCTTGGCTGCATAAAAAGCTTAAAAGAAAACGAAGACACATTGACCTCACACCTCAATCACTGGACCACCTCCAACTGTTTTCCAGCTGACTTGCCAAAACGCTGCAGACACCAACACCAATATTTACTCACACAGAATCGCTGCAAAGCCTCCTTCTCATAGTCATATATACTGATGCACATTCACTTGCATGATTATGACTTTCACAGAAGATGCTGTGGTCAGCGAATGTGACGATGTGGCGGATTAAAAAAAGAAACCGTACACCAGAAAGCCCCAAGAAAAACACATGAGTGAAACACTTTCTGTTGTATTGCCTAAGAGGGCACTCATTCAAATGTTTGATACTACTTTGAATGCTGAATGCATTTAATTGTTTGCTGTCCGGGAGCTTCTATGGGCATTCGCTGAGTGATTAGTGCTGTCTTTGTAAATCTCTTTCACCTTACTAGCCATTTTTTTTATCAGATACGAGACTTGAAATGATCATCTTTGTGAATGCCTTGTAATGGAATCTCACTTCCGCAGTGATAGCTTTTATTCACTGTGACGGGGCGTCACCCTAGTTGTCTCTGACGCCACTATCGAGACCAGCAACCTCACAGCCTGCCCCAGTCTTTTCCTTATACAATACAAAAGACAGAGGTACATTAGCATCTATTGCAATGGCACTTGCAAATCTCTTCGGTTTCTCTTTCAAAGTGAGGTAAAGCGGGGGGGAAATCCTGGATGGTCATGTTATCCCTTTATAACCAAGTTTTAACACCCAAACTCAAGGAAGACCGCTTACCAGAAAATATATAATTGGCTTAAAACAGTCAGGGGTTGGGAGGAAAAATCATCCTATGGAGGCAGGGTAGAAAGAAGGCTGAGTTCTAAGCAGGATAATGTTCAAGCTCGCCGGGCGTGAATTAAAAAATGTTATGATAGCTAGCTAACCTGTTTTTTCTGTAAGGACCGCAATCTCCAGCGGTGCCCAAAACACTGAAAGCACTTAAGAGAAGACATATTTCTCGGTGAGGGGAAAAAACCCGATATTTTTGGTAAGCAAGGATGTGTACAGTATACTTACAACAAGCAGAGGTCTATTGGCGACAGGAGCGGCGTTTCTACCGGAGAGGAAGAAGAAAATCTTTCAATTGTTTTGCTTCTCCGCTGAAATCGGAAAAAAGCCACAAAATATTCCGAGTCTCTTTCCCCGTTTGTTCAGGTATTTGCGTCCTATTCACTGTAAGAAACTGTGTAATTTTAAGTAGCTAAACTGCACCAAGGTATTCATTGGTCCTGGGTCCTATAATGTGCCCGCGTTGAACAATGTGCTTCCCAGAGAGAGCGGAGGGGATGAGGAGAGTAGTGCCCACGCCCAGCTCTATCAAACATAGATCCGCCCCGGTTACCAAGCATGTTACCGTAGCGTTCTAGTGCTGTCGGATTTTTGGCAACTCCACTGTGAAGGCTACTGGACCTACACATTTAAACGCTAAATCCGAGTATTTAAAGGGGCACGTAAATCTGAATTCATGCAGAAACCTGAAAGTCATGAATGCCAACTTAATTCGTTTGACAAACAGGAACGCAGTCTTTTTTTAAATTACTATTATCCATCTCTACCCAGCATAACCCTTCGCCACTCAGAAAAGTAAGTGACACCCAAACAGTTGACTAGCAGTGTTTTGGTTGAGAATATATATATATATATATATATATATGTATATATATATATATATATATATATATATATATATATATATATATATATATATATATATATATATATATATATGTGTGTGTGTGTGTGTGTGTGTGTGTGTGTGTGTGTGTGTGTGTGTGTAATCCAAAGTTTAAAAACGAAGAAACTAAATCACCAAAATTTCCCAGACATTATGATTTTTTTTTATGTGATGACTCGAGGTTGGGAACCGGTGATAGTTATAAAGGTAATGTCGAAATTATGTGGTAGGGGAGAGCAGGCGTGATTGTAACACTTTTTGTTTCAGTAGTTACAACTCAGTAGGATGTAATTTTGAAACAAAATACCGTTATTGGTCCACTCCAAGTAGTAATGTTTCTAACCTCTTCATCTTCAATTTCACAGATTAATTATTCATGATTGTTGATTTTTTAACTGTATGGGGTTTTTTTTCTTTATATTTTTCTGTTCCAGGTGCTGGGATTTTTTTTTGATTCCATGCAAGTGCTACAATTGGCCACTCATTGTGGTTTTATGCTTGTGCTCTGATCCTTTCTGTCATTTTTTCCCTTCCTGACTGTCAGCTCTGTCATTGCTATATTTCACATATACTTTGAATAATAACATATATAATAAAAACTGAAATTAAGAAATAGATCAAATAACATGAAATGGAAAAAAAAATTGAACGAGGTGAGACTATAGGCCTTGTCTTAAAAAAGCAAATATCTCTGGCACAACTTTGAGATAAGACAGACAAAAAGAAAAAGAAAAAGACTTCTATTGTTACAACCTTTTTCCAAAGATCCAGACTTTCTTAATTTTTTTAAGCAATAGTTCTCTAGTCTTTCTGAGGGTTTCAACAATTTTCTTTGGACACTGACTGATTTTTTTACTCATTTTGTAGCCCAGTCCATGTGCTTGACCAAGGTTGAGGACTTGTTGTAGACATAACCCAAATGCTTTTGAGGAATATTTTTTTTGTTCAGCCACTCAATAACACTGACTGTATGCATCATTCAAGTATAAAAAATGTACCTTACTCGAGGCATGAATCAGCGTTGTGTCTAAACATAATTTAAATTGGTATTTTTAGGCTCTTTGTTACTAGCATCCTTTTCTTTAGTTGTATGTATGAAAAATGTCAAAGATAACACATGTTTATCGCAGTGTTTGATGTTTCCCAAAGAACTGTTTGCTGAAAACTTGGAAATCGTTAATACTGAGCAGTGTGCCCCTAAAAAAATCTGGGCAATCTGGGCCGGTGGAGGACAATAAAAGATGTGACAGGCATAAAACGATTTACAGCTGATCAACAGAAAGAAAGACCTGACACAGGACCTAAGAGATGTATCTTGTCCTTCAGTTGATCAATCTACTGTTTGCTGAATCTTCATCAGAAATGTTCTCAGTGGCTGTCATGAAGGGAAACAGGGGGAAAAAAGGTTGGATTATGCCAAATTACACAAGAACTGGGCTGAAAATCAGTGGAAACAGATCTTATGTTGAGATGAAACGACTTATTATTATTATTGTTATGAATGTAGAAAGGTTCTGTTAGATTTTGATCCACTAAATCGTCTGATTGGGAACAGCTTCATTTTTCAGCATTCTGATGATCCCAAACAGACTGCTAATGCACACAAAAAATTATTTAAATAAAAAAGAAAGGCACAAGAAAACGTTATCAGTCCTGGATTGATCTCATCAATATCTACAGGATATTATCCAGTAACTACTGGATAATAGATTAGATGAGTGTCAACCATAAGAAATACCGGAGTGTACTACATATCCCAGGGAGCCACGGGTCTAACTGAGCCGCTGAATGGAATCCATTCAGCGGCTCTGGGGTCAGTTAGTGCCGTATCCAGGAAGTCGTCTGTGGTTGCCAAGGAAACTTTTGCTTGCGAGCCCTCAGTTGTAGGTTTGAATGTAAATGTATAGACTATCTAGTGACACAGACGGGAAAATTCTGCAAAAGGTGATATATATTCTTATTATAGATACAATATTATATTTCCGTATACACCAGCATGTAGCTAGGGTAGTTATTGCTTTATTTAGCGCTACTTAGAATATCTGGCTGTAGAGAAGGTACTGCTCACTGCTTCCCTTTTGTTTCACAAGCCATACGGTTTTGGTGTTTTCAATATAACTTTATGATTGTTTATTTTATACAGCGTGAGGCATGAGTTACTGTCATGGGTCTGTGCCCCAGGGGGTCCGGCCTGGTACAGCACGGGTCCTGGTGACTGAGCTGAGTGGTTCAGGCTCCATCAACCCAACTCCTGCAAGTAAACCCTGTGAGGACTCTGAAACACCAGTGGACTTTTATCTCTCCCCGGAGAAGTTGGTAGGTACCTTTAAATACAGTTAGTATTTATCACCGTTATACACCTCTTATCATGTTGTTTATACGAATATAATATACTAGTGAAAGCATTTAGTTAGCATAATTCTAAATTGACAATAGCAAATATTAGCATCTGGATAACATCTACCATATACATCTTGCCTGTATTATAATGCCTATTTTACTGAAATAATTCCGTTAGTGTTGTCTCCTATACTAATTAAAATCCTCTTTGATTTTTGTTTAAAAAGAGTATGTTTGAAACTGAAATTGGGAAAGAAATTCTTCAAAGACTTAACATCAAATCAAAGTCATGTTTGTTAATCGCAGCTACAGAATGATACAGACTACATAAAGTAAAGAGACAGTGCCCTTCTGCCCAGGTCAGCTTCTTATTCTCCTCCTACAGAAATTGCTGTGTGGCACACAAGACCTCTCTAATGTGACCTCACTGGAGATCTGTGTAGACACTCAAGAAAACACACTTGGTAACTTTGGTAAGATATATAACATGTCACTGATTAAATACAGTACTGTGCACTGTGCAAGTCTTGAGGCACCCTTCATTCGGTTATATTTTGCAAGAAATATGGGAAATTGGTGCAGTGATTTATTGAAGTATGTGCAAATATACACAAATATACACCATAATCAGCGTTTGTAATAATCTAACAAGATTTGGTCTACCAAAGTCAGTATTTAGCATGACCACTTTTATTCTTCAACACAGTCTCAACTCCCTTACGCAAGCTTTCTTGTCATTTCTTTAAGTAGTCTTCAGGATTCCAGAAGGACATTTCAAAGCTCTTCTTGGGAGTTTGGCTGCCTTCTGTTCTGTTCTCAGTCAACACGATCCCACACTGCTTAGGTAATGTTGAAGTCCGTGTTCTGGAGAGGCCATGGCATGTTTTTCTACCCAGGTATGCTTTTACAGCAGTGGCAGCATGTTTGGGATCATTAGCATGCTTAAACATGAAGTCGTTGCAAATACAACACTTTCCAGATTGTGATCAGAATTGGACCATATTGGTCTATCACTGGCTTAAATGCAGCTCCAAACCATGACACTGTGTTTTACAGATGTCTGTAGACACTCACTGTTCTAACTCTCTCTTGTCCTTCTCCATACATATTGATGATGACTTGAACCAAAAATGTCCAATTTGTATTTATCACTCCATAAGATCTGTTGCCACTAATTTTTTAGTCCATTTTTTTGTGTAATTTTGCTGGATTTTGTTTCTAATTTCTTAAATACATGACTTTTTGATACTGTTCCTCTGCTGTAGTTATTTTTCGTCTGTCAAACTGTGTTATCTTTTGTAGACTCGACTAAACAAATGAATTGTTACTGTGACAGGCAGCTTGTAAAAAAGTCCCTAAATATAGAATTTAAAACTGGTTCTTTTCTAAATTGTCTGTTGTGTAAGTTGTGTGTAGACACAAAACTAGTTCACCTCTTGAGTTAGGTACCTTTTTTAGTTGTTGAATGATTCATAGGTCAGTGTTAAGTAGTTTAACTAAGAAAGTGATCAAGTACAAAGACTGTACTGAAAATAAGTAAAAAAGCAGCCAGTATCCCAAGAAAAACTTCAGAAAGCCTAGAGACCTGTTGTTCAAGACTAATTAAATACAACAAAGTCTGGTTCCTTGAAGACAAAATACAAACAAATGAGGAATGGCTCAAGACTTTTGCACAGTACTGCAGCTGAATATGTAAAACAGTAAAACAATAGGTGTCTGTTTGTATGTGTACTCATTAGAGCTCACTGTTAGTCAGCATCAGTGGTGTTATTGTTTTCTTTATGTAGCCAAGGCTACAAAAAATACAGTAAGTTTTATCTCATTTAAGTTCAGTTAAACTAACGAGCAATGAGAAACTGTTAACACAATTTACAGTAATGATTCATAACAGATACTTGTAATAGTCACAACACAGAACGAGCAGACAGTCATAAATATACATAACATTTCCACACCTGATTACCTCACAGGTGTGCCAGCCATCATTAGATAATGGTAGGGGGATATATTTACTATGACTGAGCTTTGTCCTCAGAAAAAAATCCCAGATTGTGTAAGGCATGACAAACACTGTCTGTACATGTATGAGTCATGTTTTACCTGCCACTTCAGGGACGCTTTCTTTTACTTAAATGATGCTGAACATCTGATTAGCAAATAAATCAGGTGATAAGAACGAAACCATGTTAAAATGACACCAGTGTTACACGAAAATGAGAAAAATAGTTTTGTTTAACTAATTTCTTGCAGGTGTCTACTTGCCTGGATTAGTGCAGCTAAAAATGAACAACAGCAGGATCCTGTCAGTAAGGTAAGTAAGACAAAAATACCATCTTTTTGTTTACTTCAAAGTTTGTATTCCCGAGAAACAAATTTACAAAGTATTATAAATTATAGATTTCCAAGATGATACTGATGCATGCTTCTGGTCATTTTTATCTTATTATATACATGTTTCCAAAATAGGAAACACCCACATATTTCCTTGAAGATAAATAAATATAAGTTAACCCAGAACAGAAAAAAACCCATAGTTTAGTGAATGCTGTCGTGGTTTACTCTGGTCTTGCTTTGTGTCATTACAGGAAGTCAAAAGTTATTAGCTTACCCAAAGAAGTATAGTATGGCTATAGTGACAAGGTTTTGAAATAGGGACTTCCAATATTTATGTGTGGAAGATGCTTGTTGCAACTTGTAAACCAGACACCATGGAGGTGAGACCTGTGTACAGGTTTAGAGATACACAGAGAACAGGTTAAACCACCTTTCTCACAATAGGATACAGAGGGTTTCAGGTACTATCAGATTTCAAAATCATGCATTTGATCCTCAAAAAGAGACAGGGAATATCTAAACTTTTTCCTAGCTTGTCCAGTGATTATAGCTATAGCTGTTTCATCAAAAGTATATTGAAGCAAAGCTACAAATTGTTGTCACAGTAAGTGAGAGGGAGAGAATTTTTTTTTTTACCATTACTGTGAAAAAGTCTTGACCCATCTCTCATTACTTTATATTTTGCTTCTCATGAGACAGATTTTCTTGTAAGTGGTCGATTTAAATAAATTATAAACAATAGTTTATAAAGTCTTGCACAGTTTTAATTTAGACATTGGCAGTTTTTCACTCATTTTCAGTCCATCGCTTATACCTAACCATTTTCAGAGGATTTTTTTTTTGTTTGTTAAACAACTTAACATAGAAATATGAAATATGTATTATTCGAGCATAAAAAATGCACCCAACTGAAGGGATGAACCAATGTTGTGCACATAACAGAAAGTTTAGCGAAGAAAGAATTTTAAATTGTATCTGTAGGCACTCTGTTAATAGCAGTCTGTCACAAAAAACATAATCCGTTCCCAGTTCTGTAGTTGTATCTATGAACAGATAATAAAAGATACCAAAAGATAACACAAGCAATAAAGTAATATATTTGAACCACCAATGTGATTCCCAAAGAACTGTTAGCTGAAAACATGGCATATCTAAGCATGGTGGGCAGTGTGTCTTTAATTAAAATAAGGAAATTGGACAATGACACAAGTGTTACATGACAATGAGAAAAATTGTTTCGTTTATCTAATTATCTAATAATCAATATTTCTGGAGGAGGAAAGGAGAGATGTACAAGAGTTAGTGTCTACAGCCATCTGTAGAACACTGTGGAGGGCTCTGTCATGGTTTGGAGCTGCGTTTCAGCCAGTGGTGTTGGAAATCTCCCCAACACTGAAAGTGTTACGATCACAGAAAAGTACCATCTACCTTGCAATGAGATCTGAAAATTGCTGGATTGACAACAGTTTCGTGTTTCAACACGCCAGCGATCCCCAACACACTGCCAATGCAATAACTGCAACACTGTCAGTCATGGATTGGCCTCCCCAGGTATAACAGACTGTATTTATGTTCATTTCAATAAATCCCTGCAGCTAATTTTAATTTTTCCTAGCAGAATATAATAAAATCAAGAGTACTCTGAGACTTTTGCACAGAACTGTACACAGAGAAAGATAGTGAACTGTCTGCTCCACCCCGAGAGCACCAGAGCAGAGCAGAGTCAGCCGGACATGCACTGGCTCTGATAGCATTTCCTGCTTTGGGTTGTGGGAGTTGTAGTGGAGTCGGTGTTGTAGTGTAAGGTACACTGACTGAAACTATTGTGGAAAGGTTCAGGCAGGGAGGAAAGCGGGAGACAGTGAACAGGACATAATTTTCACAAAGAGAAAGGAGCTGCAAGCTTCAGTAGCCAAGAAAGTATCCTTTTTTTAGCCATGATTATGTAACTCTCTTTCCTGCCTCTAAATCAAATTTTTGTTATTTTGTCTCCCTAGAGACTTGGGAACCACCATCTCCCAACTGCAGGTGCTATGGATGTCTCGGTGCTGCCTACAAGACCTAGATGGGATTACTACTTTCTGTGCTGTTACGGTAGACTTTATAGGTTACAGGTGGCTTTGTAGGAACTATTCAGGAGCTTGGTAGCTTCTTTCTTTTCTCTTTTTGCAAAAGTTAAAAAATGTGTGTACAGAACAAAAAATAAATTGTGTCAAGGATTTTTGGATACATTTCAAATAGGTCTTCATACCTCAAACATTAATTTCCATTTGTCATGGTACCTAAGTGACCCATTTTTACCCAAATCATTTCCATGTTTTTGCGGCAAATACTGAACGTGCCTAGGTAGTAACATATGATTCAAGTAATTGAACTTCCGCTGTTTAAAACGTCCAACTGTCTGTGACATGGGACGATACCACAGCGTGACCTGGGTCCAACATGTTTTTTTTTCTTTAGTGCATTTTCCTTCTGCTGGTTCAGTTCATTAATCACACATTTTCTACCACTTAACACTTATTTCCTGTCCTTCTTCTCAGGAGCTGTACTTGTCCTATAACAACGTGTCAGACCTGAGTCAGGTTGGCATGCTGGAGAACCTGCAGCTGTTAGATCTGGAAGGGAATGACGTGGATGATTTAGTCCAGGTTCAGTATCTCAGTTTATGTAGCAAACTGGAGAGACTTACCCTGGAGGGAAACCCTGTCTGTTTACGCCCAAACCCCACATCAACTCAGGTATGAGTATTATGCGATGTATTTGTCCTTTGTTGTTTAGACTTTAAGCGGATGCTCCTATTGCGATTAACATACCCAGTACATCTTGAAGCAACCGCTACAGAGTGGTGCAATGCTCAGAGTGGCAGTCTGGCAAAAGATAAAACGAAACCAAGAATGGTTGCAGCTGAATAGAGCTTGAGCAAGGAGCTGGGCAGAGTTCCTGAAAAGGAAGTGTTGTATTCATTTGATGTTGTAAATGCCAACTTGCAAATGCAACTTGTGGTTCTAATCGTTCAACAGTCTCGCCTGTGCTGGCTGGCTGTCAGCCCTGAAGACAGATAATCTCTAACATGTAATCAGTTTGTGCTGAGACATGAGAGCATGTGTGCGATCGCAACTCTCTGTATGTGGGTCCTTAACTCAACAGAAACACTCTGCTAGAGCAGGAGACATCAAAATACTCAAAAATAATTAGACATAACATACTGTTGAAATAGTATGTATGTAAACATCAATGCTTTATTTTTATGTTAAGGTGCATTTTTTGGTTTCTGTGACAAAGCCTTAAACAGCTTATCATGGGCCAAGTCAGTGAAACTGATTGTAGCTGGGTACACGGCAGAAGCTGCAGTGAGCTGAGTTTTTTGGGCCACTGTGAATGTGTTTATTTACACCCACCAGCAGAGCATTAATTAAGAAACTAGGGCAATGAGGAGAGATGCTGAGCTGAATATGCATTAGGCCCGTGCTTTGTAACGACTGAGGGGGGTTCTTGGGTTTACTCCCTTGCCAAGTGATCACTCTTCTTGCGCTCTGTCTTTCTCTCACTTCCTCTTATTTAAAACTCATTCTCCTCCTCTTTTCTCTCATTTTCTTGCTTTTGTTTACCAGCCTCTCACACTCTCCTTTTCATTTTCTGCATCTGTGTGGTTTGGTGAAACCAAAGAGAGGCCAGCGATTCACTGGCCTCTCTCTCGCTCTCTGCTCTCTTCCGGATGATAAAAGTCTAGAATTTATAGTGCAAGACTTTACAAACGCTAGTTGTTATGAGCTGGGATCAGCTTATGCTGTCTGGCACCCCCTATTTAAAAATACCACGTATTATTAAAAATGTCACTGTTGCAAAAAAAAAAGAATTTGAATGTGATCTTGAATCTCGTTGTACACCTTGGCTCTGTCATTTTCTCTTGTTTCGTTCCTCCTGCCCAGATGGCAGACTACAGTTACCGGGCAGTGGTGAGGGAGCTGGTCCCTCAGCTGCGTTACCTTGATGATGTAAAGGTGGAGGAGGACAGGCTTAGCTGCTGTACCACCATGGGAGAAGACTGGGACATTCTCAGAAACTCCATTAGAGATTCTAACTCCTCTTATCCTGCTGGTGATGGTGTGTGTGTGTGTGTGTGTGTACTATTTTAAATCCATCAACATGGTCCAGATATTCAGATGACGATTTAACAAACACCTCACTTTTGTCTTTGTAGAGGAGACAACCGACAGTGTACATCCTTACAGCCGACCCAGTTCAGCCACATGCCCTTCTCCCAGCTTCTCCGGTGTCTGGGCCATGTCATCGTCAGGCACCAGACCACACTCAGGCTCCAGACTCATGTCAGCGATCAGGCCTGGAGTTCTCTCCCCTTCTGGATCCAGACCTGGTTCTGCAGACTCAGATCTGGCAGTAGTGGAAGCTGAAACCAGCGCTCTGACTCACAGTTAGGCACTCCTGTGGTTGATCTCATTAGTCTTAGTGCCATTTCCATTTTATTTTGATTAGCATTACTCTGTGCAGGTGAACTGTTGGAGCAGTAAAAACAATCTTTGCTCAACAGTGCCACCAAGAGGACTTAATTGTGCCATGAAATAATGACAGTTTCAATCACTGATGCCTGTTTTACTCTGTCGATTTTTGAAGGAGCAGGTAACATCATCTTCTGTGGGAACCCAGTCCAGGCTATTCGAGCAAAGCGACAAAAGTTAAGGGTAAGTAGCAACAAAGTCCTGCAATGCAGTGGAGAAAATTATTTGATCTCACTTAATAAATTATGAGATGAATCCATACACCACACGCTGTGATCCATATACATGAGTTATTTCTGTCTCGCTGTTCCCCATAAAGCAGAGTCTTCATTGTCCACTAAGAGGAACAACAAGCTTTATGAGCTTTGACAGGCCATTATGAATGCCTGGCACCAGCAGCTCGTCTCTTTAATGTCATGTCAGTATAAAAAGAATCAGCTAATTATTATCAGGCAGGCAAACAACCTGAGAGGACAAGCATAGTGAGGGGTGATGGAGATGTGAGAAGGGTTGTGTCAGAAGAAGTTGACAGACGGGGCTATCACTGTCACCACCCTCCGATCTGTTATAACTGGCATAAATACACCCCACCACTGTCACCCTGCATCTTATTTATACCTTTCTGTCTCATTCAATCTGCCCTTGCTGTGTTTGTTGTTCCTCACTGTTCTTGCTATCCATAATTAATGTGCTCTTAGGCCTCTATTACTTTAAGTTTCCTACCATCATCTATTACCACTCATGCTTGTTGTGCCTCTCTACTGTCTCATAGACAGCACCCACCAGGTCTACTTTCACCCCCCGAGACTTTCCCATTCACGTACCAGAACACACATATGACCTCGAGGAGCCTGATCTGACAGAACGTGCTGATGTCTTTGCAGAGCTCAGAGCTTGGAGGGAACAGCATAGCAGGTATTAAATGCTGAATTACTTTACTTTTTTAAAAACACATACATGTAAAAATTAATAAAAGCTACATTTTAATCTATATCTTGCCATTACTGGCCATGCAATAGATTAATTGCATATTAAAACAGTTGTCCATTTGAATACCATCAGAGGGCTGTGGAGGATTTCACAAATACAAAGCCTCTTCATAGCCAGTTAAAATTGCAGAAGCTGTCGATGTGGCTATGTCTGAAGACTTGTATGCACATAAAACTAAATATCATCATTCTTTGTTTCAGACGTCTTGAGGCCATAGCGAAAGACAGACTGCCACAAATCTTGTCCATTCAGCACTCTGATGATGAAGAAGCCCGTTGTGATGAGGAAGAAGATGGCTGTGGTTCTATGAGGAGTGACAGCAGTGAAGAGGAGAAAGAGTATGACAACCAAGATGCAGCCTCACTAGATTTCTCTTTCCAGTCTCTTTCCCCAGGTGAGAACTCACCGTGCAAACTTCACGCATTATAAATAAGTCTGTACAGAATAAAAGCAGTAATTGTAATGTCTGATCTTTTTGTAATGTAAGGAGAAAAATAACTGAATTATTTCAATTATTCTTATTATTTATTTATTTTTAGATCTGCTTCCCAGAAAAAACTTACCTTCAGATATGGCTCGACTGTCGCTGGCTCCCCAAACCGCAGTGTCCCCTTCTCCTCCTCTCAAAGGCAGTGCAACTGCTGTTGATTTGAAACCGCAAGGGATCCGTGCACGGAGGCTTCATCTTAGCCGGGCCAGACCACAATATTTACCTGAATTCAGCAGCGCCTTTGAAATATGTATGACTTCAGGAGATACAGACCTGCAAATGAGTGTGCCTCCAATGACTCTGCCTGCACCCATACCGCACCCACCTCCAACAGCTGCCCCAAGTGAAAGGCTGAAGCATTCACGGTATGTCATTATTAAAAAGTATCTTTATATTTAAATAGTCACATTTGAAACAACACATTTTGTTGTAAAATGTTCAGTTGAGTTTTGTAAATCAGTGACATCACCATATTATAGTTAAATTGTGATCTCAACTTGGTCAGTGGAATGTGGACATTAAAAAAGATCTCTATCTTTTAGTGTGAAGATGGACTCTGGTGAGCAGCCAGGCCAGAAGTGTGAGATATCCAAAATCCTCAAGAGACCAGCAATAACTCGCCCTCACACAGCCAGGGCAGCTTTACAGAAACATCACCAGCACCACATACTCCAGTCCTGCAGAGGGAGCTCACAGCCAGACTGACTGTTGACTGTCCCCTGTCAGTATGACTGCTCTTAACATCTCCATTAAATGGGGTCTTTCCCCTTTTTCAACTCATCACTCAGCCGTATGTTGATTTATCATAGTTTACACCATCGTTTCTTTTTCTCTGTTTTTTAAGAACTGAAGATACTGTTGTTGTTCACTAGTTCAACAGCATCCAGTGCTCACGAAGCTCACAGCGCAAACAGTAGTTGGATATTTTCCTTTACTGAGACAAAACCTCTCACACCGCAGAACTGCTCTTAAATAGACTAAAATATCGAAGAGGCCGTAAGTGCACATCTCAGGATGCTCTATAGAATTTTTACAAATGCAGCCCTGTGCTGTTTTAGCTGGAAAGATGTAAAATGTGAACTTCCACAAAGACTACCTGCAGTGATGGTAAAGTTCCTGATGTTCAATGTGTAATAGTCTCATATTGTCACTTGAGGGCACTGTGTGTAAATATTAAATCAGAAAATGAATCCATTGCTTCAACCATGCTGAGCAAGCAATCCTTCAAACCTACCACCTTGACATGTAACATTTATTATTTTTTTGTCGGTTTGACTACACTTAAGGCTGGGGTTACCTCAAAGTGCATGCTACAGTATTTGCCATATAAATGTACAACATACAAGCATATTTCATATTTTACTGATACAGCAATGCCGTAATAGAATGAAAAAAAAATCAAGTCCATGTAGAGTTTATATGTTTTAACTATGATATAACCTTTGTTTTCCAAGCGCTATGGAGAATTACCCATCGCCTGCACTGTGACGGTCAATCCCAGACTCATTTGTTCTGAGAAACAACTGGAACTAACAACACTGCATTTGTGGAAATGAGGGCCAGGGTGGCAGCCTAATTCCTTAGTGGTTCTTAAGAGCAAATTATGCCAGGACAAGTTTGTTTTGAAGCCGTCACAATAATTATAACATGGAACTTCATTTCAAGGAAACCCCGACAACCAGCACAGTGATGTCTCCAAACTTGCCCCGTGTTTTGTATGAACACCTGACATAAGCACACACACACACAGCAGAACACACAGGTTAGAACGCACGTCCCATATTTGTGTCTGTCGTGCGTCACTTATGTCCACAGAAACAGGATGTAAATAAATGACTCAAAGTACAAAAAAAGAACCACAGGATAGTATTGCTAATACTCCTGACCACAGTGCTGGATTAAGAGATGTACATGCTCTTAAAGTAGGAATTTATGTATGTTTGAACATGTAATTGCCTACAGCCATCCAGCTGTTATGTAACATGTTAGTTCTTTTCTTATTTTCTAGCAGCACTTTCCATCAGGCAGCCACCCCATCTTTTCACATAACTGCTTTGTCTATAGGATTGTTTAATTTTCTCACTCCCTGTCAGGCTTTTGTAGCCACACTCCCATCACTCTGGTCTCTCTGTATTACATCTCAGGACGCAGGTAGAGGAGAATGGAATGAAATGCAATGCCTTTTATGGCAGACACCTACTCTGTCTGAGCAGTCTTGTAATTTATTCAAAAGGATCATTCTCCTAGCTTGGCAAGACTAGAGACGTAACCTGGCCTCTTCTTCACTCACTCAGTTATTACCAAATGTTGTCAGAAACCATAAAGGTGTGTTTCTATCTAACGTTTAGGGGTGGTAAACACTGTGGAAAAAACCCCAACAAGAAAATAATTAAATAATTTTGAAGTTCATTTTTTATGTAAAAGTAAAAAAAATAATCCAAAACCTATTTTATTCACAACAGAACATTGATAATATCCGATGTTTAAACTGAAACATTTTATAATGTCACATTTCAAAAAAGTTGGAACAGGCCTTGCTGACTGCTGTATAGCAGCCTTCCTTTTTTTTAGACTGAGGAGACCCGTTACTAGATTTTTAGATGAGGAAAGTTTTTTTTTATATATAGAATTCTTGCTGCTCAACACTTTTGGATATTTCTGTTGGTTAAAGGTCTGGACTGCAGGCGGGCCAGGTTCAGCACCCGGACTCTTCTACTACAAAGCCATGCTGTTGTAACAGTATGTAGCAAGACAGTTAGTAGCATTGCCCTGCTGAAATATGCAAGGCCATCCCCAGAACTTAAGATGCCATCTGGTTGGGAGCATATAGTTCTTTAAAGCCTGGATATATCTTTCAGCATTTATGGTGTCATTGCAAATGTGCAAGCTACCAATTCCACAGACACCCATGCACCCCCATAACATCAAAGATACAGGCTTTTGAACTGAGCAAATTGGGTTGTATATGTACTAAAACAACAGATTTATTTGCCCTTAACGTCAAGACATGGTGCTTTTCTAAATTTAAAAACCCCCTCTATCTTTAGAGTTGCATCATATATAGTACCAATGTACAAAGAAAACTGAATCATAAACTTGTTAATTATAAAAATGTATAAGATTATTCAGAAAGTTCTAAAAGAGAATCAAGTAGACTTCAAGAAAAAATGCTCCTGTCTGCCGCTAATACACCCACACAATAGACTTTACACATACAGTATTTGTCAACAGTGAAGTGGAGCAGCACATACTGTATGTCAGCATATGCCATGAATACTTATAATAATAAGTTCCAGATGTGGTGAATAGGACCCAGGTACTTTAGGTTGTAGTTACATTCTTCAGAATACTATCAAAGCCGCACCTTCTTGCTGTAATTGCTGTAAAAAAAATTGTCCAAATAAATTAACGGAAAATTGATAGTGAAAATGAGGTATTATGATAATATCATCGTGTTTTGACTTGAGACGAGTCACTTTTTCTATCAGGCGTTGGAACTGGAAATACCTACATGAGTTCAGACAGGTCTGGGAGACGCCATTTGTACAGTACCACACGATTCTGCCGCGAGGAACATTCCTTTGTAAGATATTTAGGTTTCATAACTCATTTTCCACTGACACCTTTACAACCAAATGCAGACATGCTGGCCATAATGGCAAACAAAAGGCATGAACACAATAATTATTCCTTTACATTTGCAGGTGTTTAATTTGAATTTAATTTGATCTGTATGGTAAAAATATATTCTATTCAATTCAGGTTTACAACAACAGTAACCTCAAAGTACTTTATACTGTAATTCAGTTCAATTCAGTTTTATTTATACAGTGCCAAATCACAACAACAGTCACTTCAAGGTGCTTTATATTGTAAGGTAGACCCTACAATAATACAGACAGAGAAAAACCCAAAAATCAAATGACCCCCTATGAGCAAGCACTTTGGCGACAGTGGGAGAGAAAAACTCCCTTTTAAGAGGAAGAAACCTCCAACAGAACCAGGCTCAGGGAGGGGCGGCCATCTGTTGCGACCGGTTGGGGTGAGAAAAGGAAGACAGGATAGAAGACAGGCTGTGGAAGAGAGACAGAGATTAATAACAAGTATGATTCAATGCAGAGAGGTCTATTAACACATAGTGAGTGAAAAAGATGAATGGTAAATGGATGGACTGATTCTTATATAGCGCTTTTCTACTCTCCCGGAGTACTCAAAGCGCTGCATACAACATGCCTCATTCACCCATTCACACCCACTCATGCAAGCACTTCTAAACGCAAGTGCAAACTATAACTACATTCACACACATTCACACTCCGATGGATGCATCGGAGGGCAATTTGGGGTTAGTATCTTGCCCAAGGACACTTGACATGCAGACTGGGGAAGCCTAGGATCGAACCACCAACCTTCCGATCAGTAGCTGATCTGCTCTACCACCTGAGCCACAGCCACCTGACTGAAAAGGAAAAACTCAATGCATCATGGGAGTCCCCCAACAGCCTATGCCTATTGCAGCATAACTAAGGGAGAATTCAGGGTCACCTGATCCAGCCCTAACTATATGCTTTAGCAAAAAGGAAAGTTTTAAGCCTAATCTTAAAAGTAGAGATAGTGTCTGTCTCCCGAATCCAAACTGGGAGCTGGTTCCATAGAAGAGAGGCCTGAAAACTGAAGTCTCTGCCTCCCATTCTACTTTTAAATACTCTAGGAACAACAAGTAAGCCTGCAGTGCGAGAGCGAAGTGCTCTAATAGGGTGATATGGTACTATAAGGTCGTTAAGATAAGATGGGGCCTGATTATTTAAGACCTTGTATGTGAGGAGCAGGATTTTGAATTCAATTCTGGGTTTAACAGGGAGCCAATGAAGGGAAGCCAATACAGGAGAAATATGCTCTCTCTTTCGAGTCCCTGTCAGTACTCTTGCTGCAGCATTTTGGATTAACTGAAGGCTTTTCAGGGAATTTTTAAGACATCCTGATAATAATGAATTACAGTAGTCCAGCCTGGAAGTAATAAATGCATGAACTAGTTTTTCAGCGTCACTCTGAGACAGGATATTTCTAATTTTAGAGATGTTGCGCAAATGGAAGAAAGCAGTCTTACATATTTGTTTAATATGTGCATTGAAGGACATATCCTAGTCAAAAATGACTCCAAGGTTCCTCACAGTGTTACTGGAGGCCAAGGTAATGCCATCCAGAGTAAGAATCTGGTTAGATACCATATTTCTAAGATAAAGTATTGGAAAAACCCCTAACAATCAAGTGCCCCCTGATGAGCAAGCACTTTGTGACAATGGGAAGGGAAACTCCCGTTTAACAGGAAGAAACCTCTGGCAGAACCAGGCTCAGGGAGGGGCAGCCATCTGACAGAACTGGTTGGGGGTGAAAGGAAAGAGAAAAGAAGAAAGAGAAGACAAAAGAAAACAGAGCATAGGAAGACGGGACCAAACACATTAAGGGAGAGATAAGATAAAATTATAATGACATGTTGCAGAGGTATATAAACACATGGAGAAGAAGTGCTCTGTGCATCGCATGAAGTCCCGCAGCAATCTGAGCCAATATCAGCATATCTAAGGGATGGTTCAAGGGCACCTGATCCTGTCCTGACTAAGCTTTATGAAAAAGGAAAGTTTTAGGTCTAATTTTAAAAGTAAAGACATCCATCTCCCAAATCCAAATTGGGAGCTGACTCCACAGGAGAGGGTCCTGGTAGCTAAAGGCTCTGCCTCCCAATTTAGAATCTCTAGAAACTACAAGCAAGCCTGCATTCTGAGAGTGCACTGTGGGCATAATATGATAGTATGAGGGCCTGAAGCATTTGTATGTGATGAGAAATTCGGGATTTACTGGGGAACCACTGAAGAGTGGTTAGGAGAAAGTCATGTTATGTATGGGAGAAAGTCACATTACGTAAAGCTGCTGAAACGTGATTTCTTTGTCATCGCCTTTTTGCAATATAAAACATAAGATAATATAGACTAAAAACTGCAGCTTCACACTGCACGGAGAGGATATATCAGGAATGATGACCTAAGGCACTGCTTTGAGTCACTGTTTTGCAATCTTAAATTGGCATACTGGAGCTATATAGCACTTACCACTCATTGTGTTTCAATGCCGTGTGTTCAGAAACTTTGAGCAGAGGCAACAAGGATTACCTGATGTGCAAGAGAGAGTCTTAAACAGACCGATATTCATTATTGTTTTGGGTTTTTTTGCTCAAACTGATGTGAATGAAACACTTAGGCTAACATTCACAGACCTAGATTTTGTCTTTATTTTGAAACAATAATTATTAATAACTGTAACAGCAGTTATAATGTTAACTGTTACAATTAATAACAATTTGGCAAAAAATCTATATACTCAGTAATACTCAGTAATATTGTTGTTCTACATGTTCTTGATCCAACAAATACATTCTTTTAATTAAATGAATAACAATCTTATGTAAGATCAGTCATGGGTAACAGTCAATATTCATGCGATTACATAGATACTAAAGAGATTGTGATGTAACACAATCAGTTTAGTCAGAAAAATATCTATTAATAGTGCCAGCTTCCTCCTGTCAGATCAAATCAGATTTGTTTGAGGAGGAGAGAGGTGATTTTCAACTTCAAAATCATTTAAAATTGCTGTTACTTACAATCCATTAAATGATCTAACAGTCTGAAGGACAAATACTTTTCTGCTACATCCATCACGCTGTTTGTTGTGACTACCTAAAGCTATGTGTTGACACAGGTTAACTAGCTTTTTATCATAATAAACAATGAGCCAATCCTAAAAGGCTTATTAGTGTTTGCTGCTGCCATGGAGACACAGCTCCAGGCTGTTCCTCCAAAAGTGGCGGTTAATCATTTGCCATTAGTCATTTCTATAAAAATGTGTATAAGTATGCATGGACACACAGGGCATAGCCTGGGGTGGCACTGGCCCCACTTGTTGATGCCTTATCATATCAGTGCAACCATGGGTATCAATTAAAAAGAATGATAGGAAAGTGATAGCTCCCTCTTTCCTCTGGAAAACATTTTTATTCCTTTTTCACTTGCCTTACTTTGAACTGGTATTTTACACTGGTATTTTAAAATTATTTCGTACTTTACACTGGTATTTTTAAATTATTTCGTACTTTACACTGGTATTTTTAAATTATACCTCATCACTGTTTTTACCAGATTTTTTTTCACAAATAAACATGTGTACTGTTGCTTTGTGATACAGGCTATCAATGCTTCATTTCACAAACACAAAGAGCTGTTCAAGGACGGCGTGGTGCATATACCTGTTCCAACGTTTTTAAAACATGTTGTTGACTTTTTTTTTTTAGAAAAGGTGTCGCATTGCACTTTTGCATTAATCTGAGTGGACTAAAGGAGTCCGTTTATATACAAGCATGTATATAAACAAATACAGATACATATAGGGGAAGAAGAAAAAAAGAAAAGAGCGACGGTAACATTAAACAAAGACATTACAAGCATTACAAATTGTAATGTTTTTATCATTTATGGATGTGTAATTTGGCAAGGAGTAAAGTCAAGTAGATGAGGTAAAAAGCTTTGAGTCCTTCTCGCTAAAGTCAGTACACCATATAAAATTTTCTTTTGTAGAAAAGTACAAAGTCTGACAAGATTTTGTTAGAAATAAAATAAACAATGTCTTTCCATGAAAGCTGTGCGTAAGTACAAGACCAAAATAAATGGGAGCAAGTCTCTAGAAAGGTCTCACAAAAAATGCGTGTTTTTCACAGGGTAAAACCTATGAATTAATTTGAAAGAGGCCGCCTTCATTTTGTTTGTCATAAACAAACAAAAAAAAGAAAGTCCAAATTCTTCCCAAATTCCCTAACAAAATGACTCCAGTAAGAGATGACAGGAGGCACAGACGTCAGATCACACCTTTGTGTGAGGTGAAGCAATTGTTAGGTGAGGTGTGAGGTGAATTGTTACTTCCTTACCTCGAAGCCATGTTGCTTTGGGGCACAGGAGATCTTTGCTCATTAATATTATTATAACTCACTTATTTTTAATGCAGATGTTCACGAGTTTTTGTTTATTTTGTTTATTTCCAATATAATTTTCGCTTCTGGGGAGGTACAACTTTTAGCATTTCACGTTATTTAATTTTATTTTTTTCACAAGCTTGTCGTTAAGACCTTTAATTTGAAAGGGCGAACCGGAAGTCGTGTTGCTTGCCTTTACCGGACTTGAGTGCGGACTTTTGCCCACAGCGAGCAGCTGGAAGATGAGATGAAGCACTCGACTGTCCGCTGAATTGAAAACGCCTGCTAACTCACTTGTAAGTTGTTTTCATTTAATTTAATTTCGTTTCTTTTTCTTTTTTTTCTTTTTAAATCTTTCTTCATATCAAGATAAAGTTGAACGGAAATGTTTTTTAAGACTGGTGGTAATGCAACAAGTACTGGCAACTGAGCTCAGAGCACCTGCAGGATGGTGACAGGCTAACGATAAACTGGGATACAAAATTTACCTACCCACTTTGTGGTGTTAATGGTCCACTTATGTTGATGGGAGCAGCTCCTGTGTAGGTTTAGTTGGATTGTTGCTATGTTAATATATTTTTATGTAAATAGATCAACTGAAGCTTTACAAATAATCGCTTAAATGATGTTTATACAGTACACTGAAGTTACTGGCAATGAGAAGAAATGTTATCATTTCACAAAACTCCACGATGCTCATTGACTGCATATAGAAGATGGACGTAGCTCTCAGGTCTCAAAAATGAAGCCAATGCTAATGTGAAGTAAACATTCATTCCTTTGATTGGCCAGTAGGGGGGCACTTCTCTGGTTGCCAGAAGACAGTTGAAGCGGTATAGAAATCCATAGGAAAATGACCCTCTGCTTCCTTGCACAGTCACCTTAGTGAACACTTTCCTAACAACACTATGCACTCAGTAACTAGTTTCAAATCATGCTGAATATGCAATTATGTCATAGAACGATTTGGGAAGTAGTCACAACCTCTAATCTATGGATTTATTTTCCTGAACACAATTTTTCCAACATTATTTTTGTCTGTCAGAACATGATTTTTCATCTTTCCAGGTCTCAAAATACTGATTCATGTTTGTTAGCATCAACGTTATATAACAATATTTCAAGGAAATTTGTAATGTATATATAAAATTTTTTTGTCAACATAGAAAATTAATACTGAAAAACATTTTATTGAGTGCAGCCCAAAGGAAGCAGCATTTAGTAGTGCAAACAAAATGAAGGGCATTTTTATGTCCTTTTTCAGTGAGTTACTGCCAGAGCACCAACCACTCCACCCACCAAACGGGTAACAGAATTCAAGCTGTCAATTTATTCAAGGCCGCCCAACAATATAGGGCAATAGCAGTGACACCGCAGAAGTCAAGTGTAAGCACAAAAGTAGCCTATGTAGTGATTTCCTGTGATATTTTAAATAAAAGTATCAATAACTGATTAACACTTTAACAACAGCAATAAGTGAAGTAACTTAACCCTGTAACTTTTAAGGAGACGCTCAGTATTCACACATACTCAAATGGAACTTGAAAAATATTTTCAGCCTGCGATGTTGTAACCTTAGTTGAGCTTTTTGACCAGTTCTTTAAAGCTGTGCTTTTCCACTGCGTAACCATGTCAGCAATTTCCATGTTTGCTCTTCCTGTCAAATGGAGTGCAACTAGCAAGTGCTTCAGCAATGCTCGGTTGAGTCATTTGTTTACTTTTGGGCCACACATTACCAGCTGCTCTCCTTGTAGCCTGGTTGCACATGACGGTGTGTTTTCGCCTCAGTTGGTGAAACAAGTATGTTTATTTTGTTTCCACCTTGAGCAGGAACAGATTTCTTGCATATTTCCATAGCACTGTGTTTTATTGGTGGTTGGTAAAGTAGTTCTCGTTTTGCTATAACGTCACTGGAGGTTGACGTGCAGCTCTTGCTATCATACATGTCAGATGACAATGACTGGAATCATTAGGGACGGTATGATATGGCACGACCATAGTGTCTATGTAGGCTAAACATTTCTGATGGAGGTGCTGGCCATTGGTACACCTGACATGTTGACATATTTTCACACATCATTTGTATTATTTTTAAAATCTAAGTACATTACGTCAACACTGATCTGTAGTTGTCAGCCATTTTTTATTGGCCTACTGATGCATCTGCATTTTGTGCTGATTTAAAATCTGTGCATTTGATATGATTGCTTATTGTTTGGCTTGATAGATAATAAGGAAAAGTACACATCACTTTTCCGCGTTATCTGTTTCTTCAAATGTCTTTATCGACAGTCAAAACTCTAAAGGTCAATAAATGCAAAAGCAACAAAAATATTCATAAATTGTTGATGCAATTAATTGATTTTATAAATATATCACAAATATTTCCACCAAGTATTCAAAGTATACCTACTGTATACAAAGACGTTTATCAGTTTATTTACTTTTTATCTGTTATTTATGTTTGCCTAGCTATTCTGATGTGAGGTGTTTTAAGATTTATTATTTGTATTTGGTATTTGATTCTTCCTCGTATTGATTTCTTGTATCTCCTCCACTTCTCATATGTTGTTTGTACTTCTCTGTCGCATCTCTCACACACCGTGTTGTATTATATTGGCTTCTTCCTCCTTTTGAAAAAAAAAAAAACTTTCCCACTTCACTTTTTAAAACAATCGTTCAGCTCTGTAAACTGTTTTTGCTTCCTCTTCATGTTTTACTTAGAAGCATTTTGTAAATATTTAATGTACATTTGCAAAAATGAAAGCCATGATTGATTTGTGAGACAGTTATAGAATCAGTCCTTGATGGATTTTATCAGCGAATGTAGCATGAATCACTGAATGAGACCGAGACTGAGTACTGAGTGGTCTCCTTTAGTCCACTCAGATTAATGCAAAAGTGCAATGCGACATCCTTTAACAAAAAAAAAAAAATTAACACCGTGCTTTGAAAAAGTTGGAACAGGTACATGCACCACATTGTCCTTTAAGAGCTCTTTGTGTTTGTGAAATGAAGAATAGACAGCCAGCAACAGTACGCTCCACTGCAGATGTTAAACAGTGCATCAGGTACTTTCTCCTGACAGATACAACAATCACAATACCAGTGCTCACTGATAAGTATTCTTCTATAAACAATCACCAGCATAGGGCTGTGCGATATGACCAAAATCTCATATCCCGATATTAAGACATCTATCGTCCGATAACAATATAAATCACAAAAATGTAACATTTTCTGTAAATTCTGTGAATCTCGGGCAGCTCGACTTGCGTGAAGTGATTCCAGCTGGGCGTCGCGTACCTGGAGCCGAGTGTTTTAACCGATGCATGAAACTATACATTTTTAGACATAAGTTGTAACGGCCGCCGTTTTCTTTGTGAGTATTTATTACATGGCGTGCTGCGGGGAAAAGCCTGTTCTAACGTTTGAGTCTAAGGTTTATTTTTTAGCACCTGACGGCTCTTTTTTTGCTTCTCATCCGTAAATACCATTGACTTTCTACAGTCAATGGTAAATACTCTGCATCTTTCACGTGATTCAGTTTATTTTGAAAAGTCTCAACAGGATCTTGAGCTTTATTGTGAAAGGTTAATGTGGAAAATAAACAAGCGGACACGAGGTTGTTTTACCGTCGTTGTTGCTAACGACAAGGCATAAAAACAAGCGCTTGTCTGTCTGTAGTGTGGTTATATTAAATATAAGAGAAAGAGAGAACTTTAAGAAATTAATATAGCCACTACAGTGACCATCAAAATAATGAAAAAATATTGCCGTAAACAGTTTATTTTGCGACACCACGAAACAAACGATAGCGTAAAATGCAACGATAGACGTTTTTATATCGTCATCCGATATATATCGTTATATCGGAACAGCCCTACACCAGCATATGTCGGCCAGTGAAGTACCCCCAGTTTAGTCAATTTTATATTGAGGAATTTTATTTTTTAAATTTAATTGAGTCTGCTACCATATTTGACACAAGGCTATGCATCATCTTGCCATTTCTGACTATTTGATAAGTAAATGTCAATTATCTTTTTCTCCTTCTTCATCTTTCGGCTGCTCTCACCTCCAGACTCCTGCTTTTCCTTCTCTCTCACTGCCTCTGAACACACCTTGCTTCACCATAGACCAACAGGACAGTTTCCGCTGCACCCTGTTGGCCAATAGCACCAGTATTAACCTGGTCATGACCGATCTGGTATGGAAATGTTTATGATCCACACGCTTGGTTTGCCAAGCATTTTACACCAGATGCCCTTCCTCCCCATTTATCTGGGCTTGGGACGGGCACTAGAGCTCACTGACTTGTGTTTTTGTTTTTATTTTTATTTTTTTAGGCCTTACGCTACTTTTCCAGCATTTTGATGCTCTTGTCCTGACATTTTGAAATGTGTCTGCATGCCATTCATACATGTATGTATTTTTATGTTGATATACTTAAAAAATGTACTAGATTAGTGGAGTTCGTACAATTTTCAATCCAATAAGGCAGGAGAAAATAATCTCAAACTCACTCACATCATAGACTCTCGGGAGCAAATCCGCACGTGGATACTTTGTAATTATGGCTTTTAATTAATTTAATTTAGAAAGTGCATTCATATTTCTTCTGAATATTCATAGAAGAAAGTTATTAAGACTGTCGGTCACACACTTTTAGAAAGACTGACAAATAACTCAATGTGTCATTTTATGAATCGGTCAATCTTCAGGTATCTCCAAGCATATCCCAAGAATCTGTGATAAGCCTAGAGCTACAATGTGTGTGTTATCTATTGATAAGCTGGTACAGGATTGTTAAGCCTCTGGCAGACCTCCCCATAACCTTTCTTTCTTTTATGACTGTCCATGCAGTTGATACAGGCGGCTCTATCGTCTTCATTTGCTGAGGCTTATTGCTGTTATTGTGTCGCCATTCATGTTGTAGGGAGGTAATTGAGCCCCTTTTTTCTTGCTAGATGCCTTTGGAGAATGAGACCTACCAGCCACAGCTGAAGCGGGGTAATTTAGTGTCACTGAAGCAATGTATTAAAAGGCAGATGATTGTGTTCAAGTGTTCACTATATTGCAGAGAGAGTGATGGATGTGTGATATCATCAGGGTAATAAACCATCTGCCTATCACTTGTAGACCATATTTGTCTCACTGCTTTGTAGGGAATTTACAGTTAGCTGGAAAGCCTCACTACAATTTACTTGACTATTCAGGGAGTGCATAGTAAAAAAAATACAAACTAATTTTGAAGTTTAGGTTTATTACAATGGTCTAAAGTGGAAACATAAATAAGTCATGACAACAATAAAGTAAACGAATGTAAAAGTAGCTTTGAAAAGATTTTAGCTTAAAACAGCTGAAGAATTGTTGGCCATTCATGCTCCGAGATAACACTAACCTTGTGGGGAAGTGATTGTATCCAGCCCAAGGGGCAGGATAAGATCAGTAATAAGTTCTCCTGTGCACATGGATTTCAGATCACGCTTCAGTCATCTGTTGATATTGGATCAAATAAATCAACCTGAAAACGGATTTCTGCATCGCCACTTCCTACAGATGATGCAGCTTTGCTGGCTTCATTTGGCTCAGACATCTGCTGTGCTCTGGGGCTGTTTGTAAGTCGGGCGTGTTGAAGTGTTTGAGATGATGGCAGTTACCGTTTCCAAGTCTTCAAGCCTTTCGGTAAACACTGGATTGACTCCTTTGGGTTTTAAGAGAAGTACTGCCATGAGTGCTGTTAAGATGGAAACTTTTTTTCTCCCAAGTTCCTAGTATTAATAGTCATTATTTTTTCAATGCAATTACAAATAGTGTGTGTGGTTTTTTTTTTTAATGGTCTATTAGTGTTTTCTTCTGATAATTGATTCATTTTTTGCTATCACACAGTTACAAGCTATACACACTGTTAATGGCAATACTGTGTGTGTGGTGTTAAGTGAATTTTGGTTTAGGGAGGGGGTCCTCAGATTGTTTCAATTGGGAGATGACACAACCTGTGGCCCTAAGTGATTCTAAATGCACTACTGAGCTGTTGGTAACGAAACCAGCACTAGTCCCTGCTGCTAGCACCACAATCACTGTTCAGTCTTATTCTCAGCCTTTTTTTTAATCCTTTTCTTCTGCAAGAGAGCAGCTGAAGCCAGTATCTTATTACATTGGGGGGGGGCATAGTAAACTGAGATGACTGAGAAAGCCCAAATTTTCCCTTTTCATGATTATAGTGGTCTAATGATAGCCCAACAGCATATAAAATTTAAATGTAACATTTACACATACAGCTGTTTTGTTTTATTAAAGCTGGTATATGTGTGACGGGTGGTTTTGGTTAATGTTTCATGAAGACGACAAGTGTCATTTGGTCATGATGGTGTCCTGTCAGAAAGTGTATGCTAATGCACTACATATAAAAAAACATTACTAAAGTGGAAAGGAAGTTATAGAGTGTGTCAACTGTTCTTTTAATATCCTATTGTTAACAGAAAAAAATAGTTTCCAATTTATTTCATGTTAAGTTTAGACTAGGTGGAAAAAGTTTATTCACTCAAGCGTCAGGTCGGCTATACTTTGAGTTTCTTTCCCTTTCTATCCTTGTCTCTTTATCCTAGGTCCTCTATCACCCCTCCACCCCGAAACGCCATCCTTCTTTTTTATTCTCTTCCCCTCTCTCTCAGTGTATAGGGAGTGGTGTTTGGGCAGTCATGTGACTTTTTGTCTGAACACAATTGCCGGTGTTTGCCATTGGCCATTTTTCTTTGAAAGAGCGTTGGTTTCCCGGGTAACGGGGAATGGCGGCACCACTTCGCTTTTCTCTCCAGCTGCCCCCTCCCGTCTGCGTTGTTCTGACCTGGTCTCTCTCTCTCTCTCTCTCTCTCTCTCGCTGTCTCTTCCTCAGGCTGTGGATCAGGTAGCCTGTGAGCACGACACACACATACAGTGAGAGGGTTGTCTCGCTCTTCTTCCTCTCCTTCTTCTCCTTTTTCATCAGGCAGGCAGTTGCAGAGTCCATTAGACTGCAGGAGGTGAGTGAAACAAATGACCTTATTTGTTTAGATTTAGGTGCTTTTTTTTGTTGTGTTGCACTGTTTCTTTTCTAGCTGAGCACATGGTTGAACTTGTTTAAAATACTAGGTACTAAACTATCCACCTACTAAGTAAATAGAGCATCCAGTACAAATTAGTCAGTGATTAAACAATCATTACTAATTGGAACAGTAATCTTAAAGTTAAAAATAAATTGGCCTTATTTTAGAGATACTCTAACTCTAATGTCCATGTTAGCAATAGAGTGGGAGCACTATTTGATGCTCGTTAAAAAATATTTTTTAACTCTAGCCGTTTGATCTACTGGGATTCCTGCTAACACAAAGTTTTATCCATGTTTTATTTTGAAATTTAAAGATATGGCATCACGCACTCATTTTACACATTCCAAAAAGGAAGGAAATCAAAGTCCATCAAGAGGCAAGTTCACTTCTTAAGCATCTTGCTTATGTCTCTGGGTAGTTATGTGAGGAGTAACTTTTTAAGTCCCCATCCAACTGAATGAAAAAAGTGATGCTTGTTTTCTGAACAGAATGATAATTCATTAATGGTCTAATTCAGAGCGCTGATACGATTACATTTCTGCCCATCCAGTGAGAGTACTGAAGAAATACTCTATTGATTCATGTTATTCATGGAAGTAAAACACACAAAAATAGAGAAGTGTGCTTGCTACAGTGAAGTTGAAACTGTTCTGCCTCTCTGTTACGTGCATCCATCACTGCAGAAACATGATTGGCTAACATAGTTCCTGTTTGGACTGTTGATTTGATCTTTCGAGATATAGATGGGGGAAAAACACGGTCTTTGACAGAGGTCTATAACTTTGTGTTTAGGATTTTGTAATTAAGCTGGCTTTCTATTAAGTCGTCTCTGAGGGAAAACTGGCTGGTCCACATATGGGCTGAGAGTAACTAGTGCAAACAGGTAATGTAATTAGGTACCAGTATTAACCATAAGAGCCCAAAGCTATTTTGTGGGTAATTTCTAATAAATACCTTTTAAATAAATCTCTTGGGAAAAAACTAGCTAGTCATACGTGCTGTACTTTAATTATTTTTTTGGGCCTTCTGACTTTAGTAGATGGTGCAGTAGTGGAGAGTAGAAAAGGCCTTGCAGCATATGGTTGCCTGCTCACCCTGTGAGCTAAACTGGCGCCCATATTTATCATAAATCTTTAAGGTGTCTGGGTTATTCATTATATTGTTTTTATTTTTCATACAACATGTCAGCTTCATGTTTGGGACATCGCAGAGGTTTTCTATATATTTAGAATTCGATTACTAAAAACTGTTTTGCACAGAGAAAAAAAAAAATAGTATTATGGGAAATTGTATAATCTGCTCTTAGAAATGAATACATGGGTAAAACTGTTATTTGGAAAAAAGTTTAATCTTTAGTCTTCAAAATATGATTTCTGTGCCAGGTTAGGTGAACATCATCATAGAGAGCCTCTGTCTTGTTATATATATTTCCCCACTCATCCGTGCTGGCAGTCTTTATCCTTCAAGCTTGGGTCCTCTACAAGAGGTCTGGGAGCTAGAGGTTCCAACGACTGCACTCTTCTGGAGCAAGATCTCGGATGTCGTTCCTGGGATCTGCTGGAGCCGCTCACACAGTTTGGGGTCACGGCCCTGATTTCTTCATGTAACCCCTTCCGCTGGGATTACCTGCATAGTAGCGTTCCAACAGCTCCCTATTCTCATCCCTTGTCTACTTCTGCCTTCTTGTTCTCCAGCCTTACACAGCTGTAGGTTTGTGTGTGTGTGTTTGTGTATTTTGTATGTATTTAACTTGTATTTTACTACTTTGCAGGTTTACAGTGAAAATGCATAGGTTTTTATCTTTTTATCTTCGTTTTATGCACATTGAGTTTAAGTACAATGAATTGTGCTATATAAGAAAGTACAACTGTCATAGTGCTTTCAGGCTCAAAGCATGGTAGTAGGTCCTTGGTTATGATGAAGCAGAGAACTAAAACAGTCATGGCTGGCATGGGTTTTTAAATGTCTCACAGGATATACTGTGCCCTAAACTGTGTGGAGATTATATGAACATTATTGGCCTAACTTATTTCTATGTTGTAATGAGAGCTGAACAATAGCCTCAGTTATTCTTGAATTTCCATGAAAGATTCAACAGCTGTCTGTGATCTGTGCTCCACTCATCATGGCACTGACACAATAAGGCCTGTGTTTGGGAATGAGGCCAATTTGAGAGGATTTTAAACATTGGTTGCTGTCCTGAAGTGGTTCCCCTTGAGCTTCATTTCTTAGGCTCTACCAACCAGGTGGTTGCTTCTGTGTTTGGTTACTGTGGTAACACTGCAAAGTGGCTCCCTGCCCCTGCCTCAGGTGTACTTTATCTTATGACCTGAAGGACACTTTGCACATACAAATACACATACACTTGCACTCCCATATACAAACACACGCTAGGACCTTAATTGCTGACACGGGGAAATATGAAAGACGACTTTGTCCATTCTAGAAGTGACGGTATAGTGGGAACAATGTTGTTATATATGTTGGTTTCTTAGGTTTATCAGTGTTAATTCTGTGCAGATATATTTTCTTCACTCCTGACTTTAAAACCTCTTAAAACTAGTGAAGATTTGGGAGTCTCATCTGTGCTCATGTTTTGTATAAAGCCATTTATCTGTGCTTTTTTTTTCTTTTCTTTTTTTTTTGCCAGCTTACATTGTGGCCAAATTTAGGGCTTAAAGCATTTCAAGCCTATTGTTACTGACTGAGATTTAACTCTGCACAGTCAGTTCATGAAGATTTTAATTTAATGGTTTTTTTTTTTTTTAAGGTATATCCGTTTCTTGTCTGCATTAATCGTTTGTAGACTCAATAAGCAGGAAACAGGGCTGGAGTGGGTGTCATTGATCCGCAGTCTGGTATTGCATTGCTGATGCAACCAAGAGGAAACTGGTGCCGAGGCCTTGTTGTTGCCTCTGACTGGCTGCCATGATGTCACCACTGCTGACCCGACAATCCTGACATTCCTGCTGATAGAGGTTTTATGCAGACGTGGAGGGCAATATGTGAGAGAGATGCACAGACTTGCACACATACGGCCTTTGTCTAAGCACTGATTAGTAATCTGGCATATACACCAACACACACGTCATTAATTCAGTCTCACGCATATGCCCACTCCAGCACACTCAAATGCTCTACAAGCCGAATAAAGACGGTGATGGCTAGTCTCATCAGCTTCGTTAAAATTCAACAGGTCTTTAAGTGTCTCTGCTCGAATTTTCGGCGAATCAGTTTTGCATTCATTCTGTCCTTCAAACTAAAATGTCTGTCGTTAAAATGGTATGATTAGAGCGAGCCAGCTTCATTATGCATTAGTGTCATCACTTCTTTGTCTCTCTATGCGCATCATTTTTTTTGGGTGTTTGAGTATTTGCTTATAGTGCTTATTTTTTTAACTACAAAAGACTTGCTATAGTACAGCTACAGCTTTCCTTTGATTCAGCCAAGCCACAGAAGGAAAGAGATGACAGGCCTGCTGCAGTGAAAGCTTTTAAACGCTGCTGTTCCCGCAGGTGTTTGGATAGTCCTTTCCCCTAGACACTTCACAGCAAAGGCCAGCATTGTAAACAATGTTAAGAATAAGTGGTTAGAAAATGGAGTGTGACATCTGAGACCATATGGAGGACAAATGGAAAAGGATTTAGACTCAACAAACAGTTGTAAGAAATAATGTAAATCAACAAACTGAAGCCTGAAGACTGGAGACAAAGGTGTAGACCAACAGGCTGGGTATCTGTGAGTGTCCAGTGTGGCTTCTACCTCACACTGTGTGAGGTTTACAAAGCTTTTGCTCACATTTGACCCGACCCCTAACCTGCACCCATCTGATAACTCCCCTCTCTGTAACCTGGATTTCCTGTCCATCCACTTCTCCACTTTGTTGGGCTTGCTCGACACACTTGGCGTGATAAAGCTACCTCTGGCTCTACCTCTTTGTTATTGAGTGAAACATACTAACAAAGGACATAATTTGCAGTTGAGAAACGGTGATAAATCACAATATATGTTAATGCATTACTCAGCATATTGAAAAATGTTGAAAAAAATCACAGTAACATTGTATTATGAGTGAGGATTTGTGATAATTTTGTATCGCAAGCTAGTGATTACTACCTGTAGAAGACAACACCTTAATCTTGCACTAATTTCTCTTTCTTTGTATTCTCGCTCTGTAATCGCACATTAGCTAGGATTGTAACTCATGGGTTGGGTCCTCCCTTTTTCTAAAGAAGTCTTTGGGTTAGTCAGGCCCTGAGGCTGAGACAAACAGGCCCTCACAGGATTGTCTTGATCATTACAAGTATTTTTTAATAATGCTTTTATTGAACTTTTAAAGGACGTAACAAATAAAGAAAAAAGAAAAAAAGAACAAAATGTTTCTATATTATTCATATCCTTGCAGCTCAATAAAAAGAAATAATAATTCACTGTCACAAAACCAAGTAGCTCGGAATGTTAAAATATGACACAAAAAATGAGCTCCCTTAAACCGAAAAAAGAAAATGTGAAACAATAGTAACGAATAGCAACAAGAATATGTCTGGTGTGTTTTTATTATAGTGATTTAATGTGACAAGAGTCGCATGTTCTCATGAGGCAACTAAAGTGTGTTAATCTGAGGTGTTTATTCACAATTCCCTTTCAGCACAAGCTGATCATCTGCTGAGGTTGCAGTTTCCATATCTTCACCCCATGCTTTTGCATATAATATGATGTATTCATATTCATAAACGGACTATAAAATTCAGATGTGGAGCCCTTTATAATCACTTTATAATGACTTGTTGATTTTTGTATCCCCCCCCCCGATCACTTCCTTTTCTTATATGGGAGAGAGAAAGGAAAAATTGAAAACGGCTGCTACATCTGGTACAAACAGTCTATCCAACTTTGTGTGTCACAGCTCTCTCTCCCTGTAGCATTGAGGCTGGTTGTAGTATCCATTTACTGATAGGAACAGCATGGGGCAACACAGTGTGACACTAATGGCACAGCTTTTTCTCCAGAGTCAGTGTCTTACCAGGAAGCGCGATTTTTTTTTTTTTTTTTTTTTTTTTTTTTTTTTTTTTTTTTTTAAGCAGTCGAGATATTTTGAAGCGCTAGTTTGCTGCTTCCAACATGAAGCCACTGAAGATTAACACACTGCAGCGTGTGATCGCTGTCCAAAAATGTATTTCATCTCTCAAAATAGCTTTTCATTCAGCTGTTCAAAATGCAACGTGATGCAATGTGTGACGCAGCAGTGTTTTTGGTGGTAACTTTGTCCTGAGCCAGTCTAGACTGGTTCTGAATAAAGAAGCAGAAAAAGAGATGATGGAGAAAGTGCCAGAGTGTAGCCAAAGTCCTGACAACTTGGAAGCTGTAAAAGCCAACTGAGAATCTCTTTTGCTTCATTGGAGCGGTCTTAAAAAGAGTGATCAGAGAGCAAGGGGGCTCTCTGTGTATTTTTTCTGTTATCTATCCTGTTTAGAGGAATTCAAAGTTTGTTTACCTGGAGTGTATCAGCTGATCCAGTTGACCGTGTCTTGCTGTCATTTTCCTTTTGTGCTCACTTGTCATCCCTTTGTGTTCAGATTCACCTTGGCGGCAGATTGTCTAATCACCCGTTGTTATTTGTCAGGCGATAATGCAGTGACATGTATTTGCTTTCAAACCACAAATCATCTTGTGATCCAAGTTTCTGGGAAGAAAACAAAAGTCTTTGTCTGTTCTTGATGTGGGATGTGCTATATTTACATCTCAACAGGGCAATTACCTTCACTGGCAAAACCATTTTGTCTGTCATAATGATACACAAGACATAGCTGCAATATGGGAGCACCAACATTGGCCTGACCATAATGAGACAGCAACCCTGTACTTAGCCATGTTTGGGAAAAACAGAGCATTACTACCTTGTGTTGCTTGAGAATGAAAACTGATGTCAACAAAAGTTCAGGATTTTTTTATTTTTTTATTTTTTTTAAAGCTTGTTTGGCGTTCTGAAAATAGAAGTGCATCATTCCATTCATTGTCCAGGTTTTAGTCTTAGCCAACCTGTTGACTACTTGTTGGAGAGTGCTTTTAGTGAAGGGCTGAATTAACTGAGGGAAGAAAATGGTGGTGGTTTCAACAGGGAAGATGGAAATGGATGAGCCTTGGGAGCAACTTCATGCTATTCATTGTTGTTGAATAATAGCCAACAGAGACAGTGTCAGCATGTATTCCCCTCTCTTTGCTCCCAAGTTGAACTGCTGCCAGACACAGCCAGTCTATTCCTCACTCTCAGAGCCATCTTCTTGCCTCTCCTGAGTCGAGTTATGGATGGGTCATCTTTAGACAGATTTACAACCACTTGCTCGTTGAAGTATTACCTTAGTTTATAGATGGTGTTTCGAAACAGCTGTGTGACATTTTTACTTTTTTTCTTTTTTTTTTGAATGCGGATAAATGATAAAGAACTACTTGAAAGACTTGCCCCGAAAAGTGCAGGTTTTAAAGCTGTTTTGGCCTCATCTTTGTTTTCTTTAGCGTCTTTGCTGAATGCAGAGGCGGAGCTGGAAGTTGAGAAGGGGAGGGGGTTGCAGGAATGTTTGAGTCACAGGAAAAAAGGGATGATATGTAGAGCTTGACAAGGGAGGGTTGGGATGTGGGGTGTGGGGTGGGGCACAGCAGGGGGAGGTACCCTGAGGAATGCCTGGAAGGTGTCAGCAAAGTCTGGGAGGCTTTGGACTGATAATCCTTTACATCACAATGCCCTCACTCTTAAATGAAGTGGATGTGGGTCTGTGGACGGACGAGCAGATGATCCATTTACAAGTAAAAGCCCATCAGGACCCAAAAAGTGTGGTTACTTTTTTAACTATGGCCTTTTGCACCTAAGCACTGCCTCAGGAGGCTGTTCCCCTATTTTATTCAAGAGTGGTTTAAATTTTGTCAGACATCATAGCTCTTAGATGTGTCAAAAGCTTTGCTGTATAGACAGAACAGTGAAACACTTTACACTGATGGGAACTGACCCTCCGTGAACCTCTGAGTCAGCCTGGCTAAAAGCTACAGAATTCTTCGCAGGGATCTTTTGTTTTTTGCATGATTTAATTCATCAAATTAATGCAATTAATCCCCAACATCTATTTTTGGAACATCTGCTTTATATGTGCATGCTGGTTATTAGGCACTGTGACTGCGTGTCCTCATTAGTTTGGTTGGAATACAGTTTGTTGTTAGATGGAGGCAAAGTAAAGAAAAGGATGACAAAGGTTTTGTTGATCGTCTGCTGCTGCATCTTTGCATCAGTTCCAAAACTACAATGGATTAAAGTAGTGGGGAAGTAAAATATTTGCTCTGATATTTTGTGACACTAAAGGAAAATTGTGAAATTGGCCTTTTTATTCCCTTTGACTTGGTTAGTTTTTACTTAATTAATGCCACAAAACACATTGATTATAAATTAACTAAAAAGAGATGTAACTAAATAAGAACTGATGTATTAATTGAGACTGCTAAATGTCACTTATATGTCAGTATTGGTGTATATATATTTGCTCATGAGCTACTGTAAAAGGGGTGTAGTGGTATAAACACCGCTTTATAGTTTAAAGAACTTCTGGTAACAACAGGTGTTCCTGTAAGATATGCTGCTGAGTATTTGGTCTCAGTCTTATTAATACAAGCAAATTTTGGGGATTCTCATCAGAAATATTTGCGTATGTTTTCTGTTCATGTAAAAGAGTGTATCAACTACTACATTTTTTAAAAATTATGTTATCTGGTTAACATGCAAATCTGTAATCTTGAGATTACATGTTGCCTCTAGGTGAAAAGTTGGAGGAAAATATATGACATGCCACCTGGAGCTGTAAAATGTCCATGGGTACAAATTGGTGGCGCGATCGATTGGTATCAGAAAAGCCTCAGGGCGATATGTAGATTAATTGAAATTCTTCTTTTTATGCATTTTGAAAATGTATTATTATGAAAAGTCAAAGGAAAATATAACATGTGTGCTTTTGAGCTGAACCTGTGTCTCAAATTTATAATGAGGTTGTCAGTAGTTCAAATAAGAAAACTACCACTGTGGTTAAATGGTATGCAGGTGTACGTGTTAGACATGAACTTATTACTTCCGCGGCTGCACTTTGTTTTTCATGTGCGAGGCACAGCGGAAGGGTGCCAGACAGAGAGCGGGGATTGCTTCATACTGAAAAGAGCCATAAAAGTTTTATTTATTTTTTTTAAAACCCATGAACGTGTTCATTTTAAGCTGTGACAGTCTGAAGGGTGTTGTTTTATGTTCCTATAAAAACTGGTAACAACCAGTTTTTAATGTGTGCTTTATTTAGCATCATACAGGCTGTTATAGTCTCTGTGCTAATATATTAGCTGCTTTGCTTCATTATCTGCGCCTCAGTTAGTCCTTCTTTTAAACTCGAGATGTTTGCTTGCTTTTACGTAATGTCTAAGTGGCCATTTTCTAGTTTCTTGTGTAGGGAAGATAGTAAGGGAGAAATAAGACACTAAAAAAATAGTTTACGGTTAAGATTGAGGGAGACGTACGGATAAAGATGAGGATAATGTCAAGAGAGTGGGGTATGGCTCATGCTGGGGGCTCCCACACATTCTGCCTAGCCCATTGGTCATGCATGTCTCAGCTCTGTGTGTGTTTGTGAGAGAAGGTTATGGAGGTAGGAGCACAACTCAAGATTGTCACATTATTTTAAAATGTTAAACAGTTTCTATCCTACTTTTGTAAAGTAATGAGTTTCTCTTATAATGTGACTGTGTTGCTTTCTGGACAGTAGTCATTAGATTTAAGTTGCTTCTTTCTCTCATTTTCCCACAGGGCGTTGCCTGACTCAAACGCATGCACGCACACACACACACACACAAACACACACACGTTGTCCAGTTCCACCTGGTCTCTCGGACTATGACCTCATTCCAGGAAAAGGAAGAGAAAATCACCTGACAGACTCATTTGTGTAATCAGCTGTAACCAGAGGCCACTGCGTGTATGTCTAATGCCTCGAGCTACTGATTGTGCTAACAGCAGGGAGTTTTGAGTTTATACTGCTCTTATTTTTTAAATTCTCCTCTAAGTAGTCCTTTGTGTCATTCAGAAATACAGATTATGAACAGAAGAACTGCAAAAATTGATGCTGATAGAGTACGGCAACACACAAAACACTCTTTCAACTACCTGAAAAAGGGGGGAGGTGATCTGATCTGTCAGCACAGCAAGAAAGGGTGGGGAGAAAAAGAGTGAGAGAGAGAGGACTGGCGGGGAGGGTGTGTTTCTGTGTGGGTGAGAGAGACGGCGAGGAGGAGGAGTGTAGAATGACAGAGGGAGAGAGAACTCTGGCACCTCTCAGATCTCGGCTGTGGTGAGGGCTCCTGGTTGAAGCACATTCCTCAAGCAGCCAGCGACGAAAAGGCAGCGGGACAGTGCGGAGGAGAAGTCGCGACATCCTTTAAATCTCTTCGTGACCACATAGGACTGCCTCTCACCTCCTCTCGGCTCACGCACTGCTCACACAGACACTCGCTAAGCTGCCCAACACACCAGCCGCTCAACCAGCTCTGCTGCCCTGTCAGAAGTAAAGGATTTCCCCGATTGAGGCACAGGGACGGAAAGAATAAAAAAACAGATTGAGGAAAAGAAATTTAAATCACTGAAGAGGCAGAAAGGCTTCTCTTTTACTCGGTAAGTGTAAGGGCTTCTTTTGGTGATTGTTTGAACGTGTCCTTGACTGCTTGAATCACGGTGTCAGGAAGTTTCTCTGAATACAGCCGGCTTTGCCGTATGTTCCAGCATGCATGTAAAAATCTGTTATTATTACTACTATAAATACTGTTAGTTTTTATTATAAATGGCGAGTTTCTGTTTGTATTGTTGTTTGAATGGCATAATAATGAAGAGACTCTTGTGTTATGTCTGTAGAGTGATGAACTGTGTCTTTACATGTACCTGTTGACACTAGACCCATCACCCAACTATTCTTGCCTGAGACAAAAGGACCCAAACCTGTTTGGAGGAAACCTCATTGACTGTGCACTTGTGCAATTATGCCCTTTTCCCCCCTTTTTTTAAAAAAAAAAAAAATAACTTTTTGTGTCAGTCACAAAGCCAGCCTGCCTGTGCAAATAGAGGCTATCTGTCCACAAGTGTAATGTATCACAGGCTGCTCTTTTTACTACCCCAGGATTAAAGATTAATTTATGAAAGTCACGGGCAGAGTTCAGCTCACTTACTGCACGTTCCGTGCTACACATCTCAAACACTGTGCAAATCTAATGCACCAAATCCAGTGGAAGTGAGCCTATATAAACGTTGACTCATCATTATGCATGACTAGCATCTTAGTTAAAGATTCTCAGCATGGTTTGTGTTAGACAGTGAAGCTCATTAGCAGGCTGTATTTGTTGTCCAATCAGGGCTGCTGGTTTTAAATCCCTCTCTCCAGGAGGGTAATTTTTTTTCCAGGTTGTGGGAGTCAAACAGTTACACCTCGTGTGTTATCTCTGTTAGTATGTTTCACAAAGTTGACTTGTTTCCAGAAAGATAGTGTCAGAATAATAGATGGTTAAGGGAAGGGAGCCATATGGACTTTGACGCAAGCGCTTGGTTCTAATTATTTTGTTTTAGTTTAGTTTTACGTTATGTAATTGTTAGCAGTTGTTATACTACAGTGTGTAACCCTTATTCAAATGATCAGTCCCACCTGATGTTTGCTCAGAGTTATCAAGTACAGTAAATTTATTATCCTAAGTAAATGTAGTGGACCATGTTTGCTTGAGATCTTTGAAGGGAACAGAAGTATGACGATTTAATGTACTAGAAAACAGAGTGGCTATTATAGTCATAAGAAAAAGCCACATGTGAGATGTGAAAGGCACTTTTAATTAAACATATTGTGGTTAAAATAAGATCCCTTTATGTTGCTCAAGTGTTTCCAGCTGTCAGTAGAAAGTGACTAAAGCCTGCTTGAATAATGCCATGTGCCACTTAGCATATCCATGATGTAATCACATCGTATTTGCATCGGCCTAGTGTCTGCCCTTTCACATCTGCTATAAAAACATTTTCTTTTTTTCACCTAAATTTCCAGGAAAAGTTTGTCTCACATACATGATTTTATTTTATTTTCCTGTTAAGTAATAGTGACTGAAATGCAGCCCATTAAGACTGCGTTATTACGTTATTATATTAAATCAGATTGGATTACTGCAGTCACTTCAAAGCCATTTCCAAGCAGCTGCTCTTCATGGCTAAAATTGTGCTTCTGTATATGTGATATCAAAAAAACAAACGCATACAAATAGTTTGAAAGTAGAGCTGCATTATGACTTTGGTTGTGTATACAGAAAAAATGTAAGATGTCCACCAACTTCCTCTTTTTTAATGGGACATGCACAGCTCATTTGTCTGGTGCAAAAAATCAAGCGATGATAAAGGAAACGATCAATGTGTGTTCAAAACATCATTAGAATTGTTGCCAGGTGCGTTTATTTATGTAATTTTTTTTTTATGTCACTGCAGGGGGTACAAAGTCGCTAAGTTCCCAACAATAAAGAGAAGTTGTGAGCAAGTGGAGCGGGGCTTTGGTTGCAGATACAAAAGAAAGTTTTGGCACCAAACTATGGCTCCTGTTTACGTAAAACTATGAATGATTAACTCTATTGTACTATGAACATATGTGAAGGCATATCTGCTGAAGGTTTGAAACCATATTAAGTTGTAGCACTTGGCTCGATGTTTTCAACTTCAACGGCTATATTTCTGGAGCAATTTTTTATTAATGTGCAACAATAGCCAAAGGGAAGAGTATCAAGTTTATCATCACCAAGGTAAAGCCAGCTGAGCGGCAGGTTTAAGAAAATATTAATGCTAACGTTTAAAACTTTCACTGCTGCATGGCCGGGTGGTAGGAACTCTGTTATGAACTATATAAATGGTATTATCTCACCCTTTGAAATATTTTCAAATGAGATAATGCGATTTAAAAGGCGGTATACTCCCTATTCCAAGGAATGCATCATAAAACGTTCAACTTTTTTTCTCAGCCTTATTTTCTCTCTGCTACCCTTCAAGTCTCCATCAAGTGCTTAGATATTTCTTATTTTCTGTCACATGAATGAGCCTTTTTAGCATTGAGACAGTAGAGTGTCCTGTGAGAGTGGTTGTGCCTTGTTCTCTGCAATGTTATTTTTAATGCTCTTTTCCTGCTCGAATACACAGATGGACTCCTCTTCTAGAATAGTCCGTCTGTCTCTCTCTGTCTCTGTCAGTGTGTCTGTCTGTCACTCAGCTCACACGGCAAGGAAGGCAAGCCTGCCCATGCACAGCAAGATATCTCTTGGGATTCTTGATGGGAACTTTCGAAGTCATCCTTCATGCTGTGAAGCATCTGAATTTCTCACAGTCCTTATCAGTAGCATTTCCGTACTCCTGCCGATGCACTCAGGTGCAGATGTAATTGGAAACTCTACGGCCACATGTTGGTGAAATAATATTTTTGCATGTATGAGGCTGTGATTATTTTCAGGCGGGTGGTTTGAGCCACTTTCTCGTCTTTTCCGATAAAACTGTCTTTCTTTCTCGTGTGTTGCTGTGCTTACCTCACTTGCTCTCTCCTGTACTTTTCCGTGCATCCTTCCCCCTGCCTGTGCAATGTGACGGAAGGTAATGCTGTGCCTTGCTCATGTCGGATCCATTAGGGATGAAAGCACACTGCAGTGATAAAAGATTGATCCAGTACTTCTTGCATCACATTCACATCCCTCACATCTTGCTCCCTTATCCTCCCTCACACCCCTCTTTCCAATCCAAAGTCAACCCAGTTTTCAATTTATCAAATCATTTGTACTCCTCTAAATAAATCATCCTCACCGAGTTTACTATGGCAGACGTTTTCCCACAGGATTTCATAAAGGAGAACACAGTCTTGTAGGATGCTGTACTCAGCCTTGTGTAGAGTCTTACAAGTTCTCACTTATGAAATTTTCTCGATGGCGTGTTTATTTAAAAAAAAAAGGAAAAGAAATTGGGACGGCTCTGTTTCAGTGTCTCCTTTCTTTCGTGTTCTTGCTGTATCAGGTAGGGTAGTATGTACTTTGCTAGAAGAACCAGTGAGAGACTGGCATCCAGCCCAACACACACACACACAGGCCTTTTCTTCGCCTGTTTTATCTGAAGAGGCAAAGACAAACACAGCAGACCTGTAGTTTGTCAGCAGAGAGGTTATAATTACTGAGAGGAAGGGAGGATTTAAAAAAGGAATTTCACTGTGGCTCTGTTTTGAGATTTTTTAGAAACCTCTCTTTTCAAGAGCACCTGGCTTTCTACTTTTTATGTGCGAGTTGTAAAGCTGTACAGAAATTTGTGGACTGATTATAAACAAGTGTTGAAGTCTTTTGATCCTTGAAGTTGGAGAGACATTTCCCTGAGGCAGTGGGGCTTTTTTTGTTTTTTATGCCAACTTTTCTGAATTGTGCTTACTTTTGTCCTCGGTTATCCCTTTCAGGGGAAGCTGTTGAAATAATTCGAGGTCACCGAGTGACACAAATAGCCACAATCTCCCTTCATTCATCTAACATGTTCAGGTCAGAGGTTACCTAAAGCCATCTACTCTCAGAACTATGCAGACTTGGTCCACCTTAGGATATGTTCCCACGTAAGCCCAGCTGGCTATAAAGTTCATCTGAGTCAATGTTTTCATGTCCTATCAGGATAAACTTCTTGTGACATTGTCAAACCAATAGCGTCTATTTCCTGTCGCTGTTTGACACCAGTGGCAGGTTACTGTTGCTGAGGTAATGAACAATCTGTGTCTGTTTGAGTGTCTGTCCGTGCGTCTCAAGCCTACAATGTGTAGTCATTATACTGCGGTAAACATCTTATTCCCGCTAGGATGGTCATGTGACCGTTTATGTGTTTGTGTGGATCTGTGAACATGTGTGAGCGCGAGCTAGCAAGCAGCAAGTTGCTCCCTTGCTGAACCAGCCATGCTATACCGATTCTCTGCACACAGAGCTCTCTGGGCAGTAAATAACACGGTGCCTCAGCCGGGGGACCTGGAAACATCCACGGGGGGGGGGGGTCAAGACTCCAACAAGAAAGCGAAAAAAATATCTGCCTGTGGGAGCAGAGATAGTAAATCATCATATAGGACAGGAGAGAGGCAGGTGGATCTGACAGATTTGCCCGTCATGCTGAGAGGCTTGACGGTAGACCTGTCATTGAATGTTGATATGGTAGATCAAGCATAAAACATGCAAAACAAACCACCATTGCTCATGGGTAGATGGTAGCTAAAACAAAAATTCTCTGGAAACATTTGGTCTGAGAGGATCTGCTTATAAATCCTATTATAAGTACACCAAACATGAAAACGTTACAGCCTATACGTAATATTGCTACTTCATTTTGATTGAAGTACAAAAACAGGTTCTAAGTGAACAAAGTTACAAGAGTCTAATGATCCTGTAAGCCAGAGGTAGGCAACTCCAGGCCTCGAGTGCCGGTGTCCTGCAGGTTTTAGATATCTCCCTGTGTCAACACACCTGAATCAAATGATTAGTTCATTCCCAGGCCTCTGGAGAACTTCAAGACATGTTGGGGAGATAATTTAGCCATTTGAATCAGCTGTGTTGGATCAAGGACACATCTAAAACCTGCAGGACACTGACACTCGAGCCCTGGAGTTGCCTACATCTGCTGTAATCAGTATCAGTATGTTTCATGCAACCCTAGTGAGTTGAGTCTTCATCACCTGTACAGTTTACTTTACTGCACTTCCTTTAACCCTGTGACAAAGACACCAAAACTGATCCTTTATTTCATCCAGAGAGATAAGCAGATATAGGAAAGATACAGACATATTTTCAGCATCAGATTACCGTCATACCTGGGCCCTGCTCCAAGATTTAACTTTACTGAGTTTCCTGGATATCTTATCTGGGTAAAACCCTCAAAAGTGGAGCATGTCATAAGTGTTATTTATAAGATATATATTTTTTGTAAGTTTTATTTTGATATATCTCACATTTGGTATTTCCATCTTTATGCTTGCTACTTTTAATATTCCTTCATTAAGAAACACCTCGTCATTGTTCCATCTTGTCCTTGTTGTTCTTGTTATTCCAAAAGGGTAGCTAACATATCTCTCAAACGTATACTCAGCCACAGCATCCTTGTCAGTTTGTGTATATACTTGTGTATCCATACCAAAGATCACCGTGGTGATCATGTGGAAGATCTTAGTCCCAAAGGTGCTCCAAGGATGCTGGAAATCGGCACCCTGCCCTCCTACTTTTTTCTGATGCACACATCCGTCAACTGCACTGCTCAGGCATCGTCGTTACTCCTCTCAAAGTAATGATGGGGAGAGAAAGTCATGCGTGACACCACCTTCCCATCAAACTATAAATCACCTGAACCTTATGATCTGCTTGCAACACAGGCATTTCATCGTTCACTTTCTGTGCAGTTGAGTATTAAAACTTAAAATTATACTATTAAGAGCACTGTGTATAAGAAACAGGTCTGAAAGCTCATATCAATTTCAATTGTATTGTTTAATCTTTTCGATACTTACTCAGAGTTTGACTTATTTTGTAAAAATAAGCATACATTTTTAAAGTAAGGTATCTAAAAATGTAGCGTGTTTTATTCATTTATTTTATTTAAATAGTTAAATATATATATCTTGAATGTACTCCCTAAGTTACTCTGGATCTTTTTGGTCTTTTAATGTTTATTTACTCCACTCTCTGACTGATGTTTTGTTTGACTCATGTAACATTTAGACCACACACATGTGACACTGCAGTTCTGTGACGCATTGTAAATACCAAAGTGTTTACCTGTTTAACCCCTTAGGAGCCTTTATCTTAGCGCACACAAATAGCGTCTTTGTGGAATGAATCTCCTTTCCGGCAGATCTTATCTTTGTAGCAAGACTTAACAAGGTCCTGCTGCAATATTCTACCTTTAGTTTTACTTACACACACACACACACACACACACGCACACGCAGACTCTTGGTTGCTCTCACTCTATAGCTGTGCTGTACTCCTAGCTAAAGGCCAGGCATGTTGAAACTCCCTAGGTAAATACTGTAAAGGTGTGAGGATGAATGTTTTGCATAGCTGAAGGTCCTTAGCGATGGAATAACATGTTAATTTGTACAGCTGGTGGCTGCTTCTCAAACTTTCTGGCTGTCTTTCAACGATTGTCACGGTCGGGACCCAGCTTTCAGTTTCAAAGTCGAGTCTAATCAAAACCAGCAGTGAATCGACTGCATTAGCTAGAGTAGTCACATGTGAACTGCCCATGTAATGTTCACGGCCTGTAAAAAGAGACAAGTGGAATTCCTCACTTTGATCTGTGAAAACATACTTCACACAGAGAGATGTATGTGCTGGAGTTGTGTGTTTTTTGTTGTAATATTACCTTTTCATCCCTGTGCAAGAATGAGCACCTGCTGTATCCTTAAGTAATAACTGCCTCACCTAACAGGCAAACAGACCTGTGATGGACAGGTGTGTGGATAATGATGATCTGATGCTTTGAGATTTCTTTTGTGCTATTTTTGTTGCTGCAACACAGATATATATATGTGTGTGAGTGTATGTGGGTGTGTCTATATGTGTGAATTTTTTTCTTCAAACTTGAGCAACTAATGGTAACAATCCCTTCAGCTCTTAAGCTTATATAAGGACTGACGAGTGTTGTTGCATCATGGATTGCATGGACTTAGAGTGTGATGAACAAAACACCACCTCTCTCGGTTCTGAGGCTCTAAAGTCAAAGGAGTTACTAATTCCATGTAATTTAAATACAGTTAATCATATTAAATGATAAAAAGTAATTAGACAGGGCTCAATACTTAGTTATAAAGATTGCATGTCTTCAACCCTAATCATTGTTTCGCTCTTTTGCATTCGAGGCCTTATTTCGATTTTGCTTTAAGATCTAGGAAAAAAAAAACATGAGAAAACAAAAAAACAAGAGTAAATAATTGATATGAGCAGACATGGAAGCGACCTTTAAATTACTAATGACTTTAGCTTCAAACTTGTGACACTGGAGGATAGCTTTCCTCCTCAATGGCACATGCATGGGCACATGGGCACATAAATAACGTGTGCTGGAAAATTCAAGACTACAAATTTTCCACTTATGTACTGTGTAAATTGCATTTGTTAAATTAGTGGGTTCAAGCATAATCATTTTTGAGTCAGGCTCCCTGGTGTCTATACTTATTCTCATGTAACATATTATTTAGTCTATCTGCTAACTGAATATCTTCTTCTGCGAGTCTGTTCATAGGCTATATATGACCATGTACTTATTGCGCATCCTATATAAGTGGGTCTGCCACTACTATGTGTTTTGTATGAGTTTGGCTGGGAACAGAGTGATATCCTCCTATCCTGGCAAGCACTGCTGAGTCAGGTTGGGAGTATATAATTACATATGGGTACCCATCAGTAGTCAGAAAGTCTTCTTCTATGGCTCACCCAACAATATAAACTCCTGTGCTTGCAGGGCTCAGCTTGCAGGCAACCAAACCAGTCATCCTGAGCTGAGCTCTCAGTGGAGGCCAGCTTTGCTTGACCTCTCATTGGCTATGTGAAAAGGACTTTATTATCATTCTCACCATTAGCTGCTGGCTCTATGGGCGGATCCATGAGTCAGCGCAAACAAATATGTCCCCTGTAATCTTTTCACCTCCGCTCAGCTTCCAGGGTTGAAGCAAATAAGTGAATGGCGACTGCCAAATCAGGTATGAGTAAGTATTCACTCAGTGCGATGAATAATGCAGTATTGTTGTATTGCGGCCAGGCCTGTGTAAACTATTGTGGCTACATGCTTATAGGTGTCTAGTTTATTGGCTTTCAGTGAAATCCAAAAGTGTGCCACGAGTTCTTTAAATTTCCAGAGTAGAATAATAAAAGCAAAACCTACTTTCTTGGGCTATCAGTTCATTTTGTTTTCATTCCTTTTCAAATTCACGATTGGAGCCTCTCCAGGCTGGTGTTGGGCGAGAATTTGTAGTTTCAAGAACTGAATTTGAACAAATGTTCTTTGTATGACATCTACATATGCTCTTCCTCCCTTGTGGTTAAGGGCAGGTTACGATTTGTCACTGTGAGTGTTGCTGGTGATTCACGGTGAGTGGGATTTTACACTAAGTGGTGTTTTTACACAGTGTGACTGCAGGGGTATTGACTGCCAAGGGTGATGGCAAGACTCTGAACGGCCATTTCAAGGTGTCCTTCAAGTGGAAGTAATTGACTTTAAGCTGTAAACTCTCACTGATCATCAGTTGCATGCTTAGCGCAAGGACAGCTTGTATTTTATTTTAGATATATGTATGATGCAGTGAGTTGCACCATCTGATTTAGAGTTAACATTTAAAAAAGAGCAAAACAAATGACATAACTAATCTATATCAAGAGCAACTTTTTAAATGTGTATAACCACCTTCATGAAGCTCATTTTTAGCAGCTTTTCATAACTACTCTGATTCTATTAATACTATATTGTTTCCTATATTTGCCCTTGCAAAGGTTCTGCCTGCATTAATGAACCACTGATCCACTTTCACTGAGATTTCACACTTGGATTAGGTAATCATTATAATGGAGAAGGCTAAAAGGCTGGAGTGACAGATCCCTGTATGGAAGTATGACAACCAAAGCTTATTAGTGCTGTTTCTGATTCTTTTGCGCTCAGTCATTAGCATGTCAATGGAGGAGAAACACAGGCAGACGGGGGGCATTTTCAAAAGGGCTTGTCAGTAACAAGCACTTGGACTTTTTCTGAGAAATATTTGCCAAAATAATGTACTGTGAAAAACTGCATTATTCATCAGGTGTGTTGAAGCTTCACTGAAGCTATGCTAGTAGAAACCCAGGCAATTGTTCAGTCTCTAATCAGCAAACATCGTATCTGGAGCCTGGGCCTGGACTGTGAGGAAGAAGTGTCACTGTCAGTGTCACACACAATTTTACACATAAGGCTACCCTAATGCTCGCATTAAATTAAATGCGACTTTGCAAGAGGAAACTAATGTTTATTCTCAAAAGTAGAAGAAATTTTTCCATGTGTCACTTACTGACCCTTTTTCGAGTTGCTTTCCTAACACCTAAACAAACTTATTGACCACTAGAGAGGTGTGTATACATGGAAACTTTAGTGTTAATTTGTGCAGTAGAAGCCCTCACCCCTCGTAAATCTACAGCACTTTCCTCACAATACTCAGTGTGCCTCTGTCTGCTGCTGGCACTTGGTCCCTGCTGATAATAACTTATGCAAAGGAGCTGCTGGTGTCCGTTGGAGAATTTAGAAAGCGTTTCTTACATGCTTTCATCATGTAAGGTTTGGAAGAAGCGCTGTTAAAGATACAATCGCTGCTGATAAATACATGAGGCTAGGCTAGGCTTGTTAGCGTTATTAATTTAAAGCAAGTCCCTGAATACCTTCTAATTGTGCCTGAAGGCTGAGTTGATCCAGGATTGCACAGATGTTTTATACAGTACAGTACAGTTCAATCCTGGAGGCAACTTTTACTTAAAAATGTGCAGGTGGAAGAAGAGAGATTTAAATGTTTGGGTACTGGGACTACTAATTTTTTTTTCTCTCTTTAAATTCAGTTGCTTTTTCCGTCACAGTTCTACTGTTCAGATATGACCTATCACATTGGCCTTATCAGTGAATACATGAACAGTTTAATGTGTAAATTAAGAACATTTCCATTTTTTAGTTTGTATCCGTTGCAGCTCTTTTGCAGCCAGTGTGCAAGACAATTGAGATTTCAACATGTAAAACCAGTTCTATTTGCTGAGGCTAAAGAACAATTTTCTGCCACTGTGAACAATTTTTAGTGCTGTTCTCAACTGTGATCGTGTCATGGAACTCTTTGTTCTCATCTGTCTGTGCAACATAACCTGTGCTGACGTAGTAGATACTGAAAAATGAAATAGGAGGAGGTGTGATAAAGAATGCGAAACAAGGAAGCCAGGCAGAATGAAATAAAATATCTGTATTCCATTTTATTGGTGGTAACAGTGCTTATCTGTGGTAACACTCCAGAATGGCAGTAAAAGCTGGTGTGTCACACGACTCAGCGATGCCAGAGGCCACAAAAGAGACAGCATTGTCTGCTGAGTGTAGAACCAGAGCAACAATAGTCTCTCTGCAGTTTAGATGAGACCAGGCTGTTCTGTGCCAGCGTGTTGCTGTCTCTTTGAGTGTTTGTCTTTGCCAACCTGGAACAGAGTGGCACTGAGGGCCTAGCTTCTCCCAGTACTCTTAATTGTCCTTTAACACCAATATTTATCCTATTATATACATGTAAAGCAGCGTAGGACAGGGTCTTATTTTCTCTGCGTATACTGATAGGGATAAATGTTTGCATGCATTTGTTGCTACGATCCATTGACAAATGTGATGTAAACTCTGCCCTTTACTCCTGCCATTGTTCCTCAGACTCGTGTTGCTGCAGATAAAGCACTGCCCTTACTCAGAGCTGGAGCAGATTCTTATAAAGATACAGGGTCTGTCTTCTTTCTGTAAACTCCCAAACACATACAGGCATGCATTCCCAACCTTTGACCACTGCATGTGCATGACACAGGGTGGTGTACTGCCCCTGCACACACACTCACATTCATATTACACACCCACACGTAGCCTCGAGCATTTAGGAGCTCTAGTACATTATTAACCCTGCTTGGAATTTTTCTGCAAAGCTTTTGTTTCCGCAGGTTTCCTAATATTGTGTATGACTAACAGAAATTACCTGTTCAGACCTTTTAGAAAGGAAATTGAAGGTTAAGGTGTGTCTGCCCAGCTGCATCAAACCAAGTGCATTGTGCTTGAGTGTCAGCTTTTATGTCTTTACATGTCTCGTGTGTTTATATGTATGTAAGAAAAAAGGGGATTTGGAGATTAGGTGTCTTTCAAAACACTTGATTCCTGTCTGAGCAGCCTCAAATGTTGGAACTTTAGGGTTTTTTTTTTTTTGGGTCCTTGTGACATAAATGTCGTCATCGGACCACGACCGAGGTGGTCCAGTGACAGCGTGGACTCGTTTATGGAGAATTTACATTACAATGCACCAACTACACATGCGTCCAGGCAGCGAATTTCAAGCAGAGTTCAAAGAAGTATAACAGGAGTGGCTAACTCGGTCTTCTGGTCTCCCACTGTCCGTATACGCAACCAAGTATAATCTAGGCTTAAGGGTCCCATCAGTTCACAGCTTGAGACAGATCAAGCCTTGTGTATTTGCAGGGCTGTGATACAAGCCACTTTTTCTTTTAGTCAAATTTACAAAGCAGATGGGAGACCTGTATTGAAGAGACACAAACGGAGGCATAGACAGGGTGATGAAAGACACAAAGCAGGTTTGCTAGATGGATGAGTGATAATAAGGGTGGCACATTTTCTCTACCACTCTCTTTTTTTTTAAACTGTCAGCATTTTTTCTTATATATTCGTTGGCTTTCTCATTTATGCACTGTCACTGTCTTTCATTATATAAAAATGACTTATGTGTTTTCCTTGTGAAATTTCGCAGATGAGCTCCTCAAGTGGCTCTTTTGTGAGTGTGTTCTTATCTGAGCTTGGAGTCAGAGATTATTGATTACTGTTTATTTCTCTTCAGGGGATTTGTGACTGGTCAGAGTTTCAGTGAAAATTGCAACCTGTTTTTTGTCATGGGTAAAGTAGAGGTTGGGTATGTGGTGTATTATTTTTTTTCCATTAGAATTGGGTAGGGTGGGTCAATCTGAGTTTAAGGTGTACGGTTGGAATTTAATTCCCATGTGGGGCCAAAACTGATTCGTAACAGCCACTAAAAACATTTACTTTTCTGTTGCTGCAGCAACTACACACCAGGAGAGATTCACTTCCTACATTTAGAATGAGTCACTCACGCGGATTCATTAACCTTGTTAGTTTGCCAAGTGAAGCGTTGGAGAATGTTGAGTACATTTAAGCTTAATTATTTATGTTTTCGTTGTCTTTTATTCCTGCTGATTTACAAGCTTTTGTTTTCCTTTCTGCCTTATTAGGTATAATAGTGAAGTAATAAAGGTCACTAAGTAAAATAAATGAAGGATGACTCTGAGTGATTGCCTCCACACCACCATCTGCTTAGCTGTGAATGCTACTCTGCTGCATGTGCTGCCAGACAGTCCTGAGATTATTGGAAACAGTGGATTTACTGCCTGAATAACTATTGCCAACTGGACTGTTCTACAAGACAAACATAAGATGCATATGTCAGGCAATATATAAGGCAGTTGATACCTGTAATAGGCTAAAATCAGGCTCTAGCATGTTTAGAGGCTCATAACATGTGCACAGCAAACTGCAGCTGGTGTTTGTCCATAGCATTTGCATATTTATGCGTTATATTTTCAGTGTATTCCCACTCTTTATCTTTGGTGTTTTTAGTCCATGTTTTTAATGGTACCTTTGGTTGTCCTCCTCCTGTTTTTCCATGAGAACTGACACAGGACTCCAGAGCTGTTCTGAGAAAATGAGCTGGGTCAGGCGGATGTCTGGTTGTCAGTGTTGCTCTGCCTTTGACAAAAAGAATAGACAGCAACCTGAGACTCACAGGCCCGTTTGTTTCCTGTTAGTTTATCACATTTCACTAGCCAGGAGGTACAAGAGCTAAATATCATGGGAGAGTGACATTCTTTGCTGGGAGATGTTTCTGTGTTTGTATTCTCATTTAATCTGATTCTTATGGATGTCTAATGTAGGACATTTTAGATGAGGTGCTGCGAAGAAGTTGCAGAATAAGCCTTAATGTCAAGAGCTCAACCTCTTCTTTAGCTCCGTTTCTGTTTCTCTCAGGGTTATTTCCGATCTATGATGGTGCCTTCCTATAAATTAAAGTTTGGTTTCCAGCCTTTAGTTTTCATTCCCATGCTTGAAAATTAATGTTTCTTCAAGTTCATATGTATGTGTTCATAAAAAGCCTCAGAGCTAAAATAAATGATTGTCTACACATTCTGTCAACCTGTTAGGCTTGATTGTGCATTGCAACATAGCACACCGTGTGCCCACTCAAAGAAGAGTGTTGACATCTTTGCTTGCGTTGACATTTCTGGTGTTGGAGTTTGATAAGCACTCCCTTTTTCATATCAGGTTTCATTCCAGATGAAATCATCATACACGTTTCATTCAAAATAATTTTTACCTCATGTGATCATCCATCACTATCTCCCGCTTTATTTCCTATGATCTCATTGTATGTGATCAATCTCTAAGCTATGTGTTTTGGTGCCACATTCTGGGATGCTGTTGCCACATCCATCGGGTCTGTGATGCTGTTTAGATGCCAAACAAATGGTAAATGGCCTGTATTTGTATTTGCTGGGGAGCAGAGTTCTTGTTTGGCATCTAAACAGCGCAGAAGTAATGGTGGTGTGGACCAGGCAGGTCAGAGGAAGGGTGGGGCGAGGTCTTTGTTAAGAAAAACAGGAATTCTTCCGGCTGGAAGATGAAGTCAGTGCATTCCTCCAGAGCAGCTCCCAATAGTCAGTGGAGCATTGAATGAAGGCCATGGTGAATGCTGGGGCTCAGTTTTAAACACCTCCCATTGAAAACCAGAGAGACAGACAGAAAGAGAACACCATCTGTCACACTGTTCGGCAAAGAGTTGCCTTTTACCCACCTAGGCTACACTTGCTGTGCCAAGTCCTTACAGATAACTCTGCCTGAGGCCTTTCACTTTTTATGTGTATGACAGTGTTTTATTACCTTGTTTTGAAGTGTAGCTATAAAAGTACAGACTGACAGCAGGACTGCACATAATGAAATTTCTTTAGGTTAAACCTGCTGCCTGGACGTGTTTTAGACTACCTGCTGATCAACTGTGGAAGTCTGATGAAACCTACTTGTGGTCCTGCTGAGGCCCGTCAAACTGAACACACGTACACACATTTGTTCCATCTCTCCTGCTATGTTTCGTACTCTCCCAAACACCCTCTTCAAAACATAGACACACTTGAGTTGCTCCACTTTCCCTGTCTGTTCCCCTCGGCACTAAGCTATCATAACGGCTTTGAAGGAGGGCAGCAGAGCGTTTAATTGGGTTACAGATTGGCATTTATGCTCCCAGGTCCACACGATACTGCCGGGCTTTTAACTAACCACTGGGAACTTAATAAAACGCCACAATGCTGTACCCATCAGCTGCCAGTCTTTTCTAATTCCATGATCCATGTCTCAGCACAGCAGATTTTGGATGTCAGTGCTGTTTGTTGTATAAACTGGTATTTCTACAAAACGTCCAGTAAGTGAGGGCAATATGTACTGTACATCAACGCTTTCAATGCATCATGTTTAGGTTATCAACAAGTTGTGTCCCATGTGTTGGTGTTGGATTACATAAGCACATTGAGCTCAAGTTTTTGTTTGCTGGGTATTCTTGTTACTTTGAGGAAACTTTGTTACAGTAGCACACCTCTTACTTTCTTCTCTGCTGTTTAATTTTTTTTTCACAGAGTTAGTGTCATGCAGTGGTAAGCTGAGGAAAGCCAAGCTGAACTGATCTGCTCTGAAGACTTTCTTACCCTTCACCCTACCCTATCAGTCCCAGATGGAGCTCAAAGTGTGGGTGGATGGAGTAGTGCGGGTTGTCTGTGGTCTGTCCGAGGAGACTTCCTGTCAGGATGTGGTCATTGCTCTAGCACAGGCCATTGGTAAGTACCTCAAGCTTTGTCATCATTTCATGACACCAGCTTATCTTAAAGCCTGCTTAGATAAAAGCTTGGCATTTAGATTTTTATGCATACACAAACAAGTGTACTGAAGCATCACAGAATTGCCCTCATCCTGTTCTTTATTAACCTTTTTGCTCTCCACTGACCCAAATCAAGTACGCTGCTGGATTGTCAGCAGGTCAGTTTGAATTTGAGCCGGCACTCTGTCCCTATATCCTCCGGCTTTATTTGAGCTATACGCTGCGGTAGGATTGAACAGAACTCCAGTTTTAGCGCTCTCCTCCTTCTATGAGCAAGCTGCTTGCCAAGTCATTAGGGAGGGTTTGTCCTAATTTCAAGGTCCTTGTGGAAACTTCAGTTTATTTGAACATTTTTCACATGTTGTGTGGCTCTTACGCTGCTGCCTTTTATTCCAGTCCACAGAGGCACAGATTTAGAGGTATCAGCATCGTCATAATGCATCTGATGTCATTTGTTCATTATTTTGAACGGTAGGAGGACATAACCCCACAGTTTTATTAAAACTAAAAGAGAGAAGCAACTAAGAATACAACAGATTTGATTGATTTGATTTTTTAGGAATAAAAATATTGGTGTGCTGCTTCTTTGTATGGAAATATTTAGGGTAGGAAGTTTTTTTATAGTCACTCTTTATTTTTTCTGTCTTTGTCACAGGTCAGACAGGCCGTTATGTTCTTATTCAGCGTCTAAGGGACACAGAAAGGCAGCTGCTGGCCACAGAAAGGCCTCTGGAGTCTCTCGCAAAGTTAGGCCAACATGGCAATGAAGTTCAGTTCTTTCTACGTCGCACTGGCCCCAGCAGCAGTGATGGACCTGGCTCAAAACAAGAGAGACCTAATCCCCTTCCATTGCCTAAGCATCCTGAACCAGAGCCTTTGAAACGTAGCCAGCCTAAAAAAGCCCTGACCTTTAACTTGGGGCCTTCCTCCTCTCCTAAGACCAAGGCCAAACAATTTAAGAGGTCTCCACGGGACTCTCCAGAGCAAAGAGCCTCCCCCTCTCCTTCATCCAGCCCTCTGTCCCCTCATATGTCATCCCCTTCTCCCTCACTACCTATAGGCCCTTCAAAAGATGAGGTATTCAGGAAAGTTCTTCAGCAACAGGAGAGACTAAGGGCCATTGAGGCCCAGCTAGAAGCCCTAGAGAGGGAGTCACACACCTGGGACCGCCCCTACCCATCTCCATGTCCCTCACCTGTTTCTGATGCTCGTTTGCAAGACGAGATGGACGCTTTGGAGCAAGCAATGCGGAGGAACCAGGCAGAGCTTGCACATGAGCAGTACTGGGAGGAGGAGCTAAAAGCCGAGGTAGAAAGAGAGCGAGGAATGCGAAGGAAGCTTGGAGAGCTCCATACAAAGCTAGATGACTGTGGACGGCGGCTCCATGAATTCTCAGTTCGCTCTGCTCAGCTGGAGGAAGAGATCCACCGGGAAACCCAGACACAAGGGAAAGCCACAGGACCTGAGGAGTCGTTTGACGCTGTAAGGGAAGAGTTACAAAGTCAAGAGAGACATGGGACAGAGCTAGAGGAACAGCTATCTGAGACTGACAAGGCTCTGGAGAAAGCAGAGTCTCTGTTGCAGGTAAGGAGAGAGGTCTGTGCTTTAGAAAAAGGGCTGTAAATCCACACAAGCCCTTCTGTTGTCATTTCAGGGGTGCAGTCCATACCCTTTTTTTGTATTACTCAAAACAGTATTCATGTTATACACTCCAATAAACAGTACGTCACGAAACCTGGTGCATATTGATGAAACTGCAGTAATATGATTGCTGAATGCTCATATTCTACCATGTCTGAAAGTGCTTCATTGTCATGAGCTATTTACAACCTAGCTTAACTGGTTTAGCAGGTATCATCTTTTATGTATCGCACTTTCTAAATACGTAGTTGCTGACTGTGTTTATATTATGTCGGCTGATATCTGCATATTGTATTGTTTATAGATTTAAAAAAAGATTAAAAAGATTTGATTTGTAGAACAAAAGCCTCTTTTATTGGATCTATTTCTCAGCCTCAGCGTGTTGTAGTTCAGAAAGTCAGTTTGCTTTTGGTTGTCTTAGATGTGGCTTCATCAGTTTGAAGTGAAACTTGTGTTTCCTCTGTGATAGTGATAGTTCAGTTTTTCAAATCCTCATGCACTGAAAGCCCAGAGTGTCCCATTCTTTGTCCTGTTGGCCACAATAAACATCAAAATATATTGTCACTCATGCTAATGGGGATGCATTTGTCATGAAACATTTTGCTGTGGAACAGAGATGTCAGGTTTTTTTTGGGGGGGGTGTACATGGCTGTATAAAAACACCGGGTCATAACAGGTAACCAACAGCCCTGTGAGTGCTTATAATCCAAAAGTAGCCCCAAAGGCATTTTGCCACCCAGACAGTAATTGCATGGAGGGAATGAGAAACCAGTATTTCCTGTAAATGAAATATTAACCTGACAGGGTATAATAAACCTCCGTTCGTAGTAATGGAAAGGGTCTATGTCAGCTGATCGGTTGAGGCAGCCAGCCGAGCCTTTAAAGTGTTGGTGGTGATGAGCACAGTGTTCCTGTCATCAGACTAATGGAGGAAGACCTGCAGGTATGAACTGCCTCTCCAGAATGTTGTGGTCCAGCATCAATTACTCAGATACACACACTTACTGGCTTGCTTGTGTGCACCTGAGTTCAGTCTGCGGACCTAAAGGTGATGCCACTGCTTCACAATGTTCTTGAACACCAGCTTTTCAGTAATTGTAGGTGATGTGTCTTTCCACCAGGCATCTGAAGACAGATTTAAAGGGAACAAGCAAATGAGCATTGGCCTGTATCTATTTATAAGTTTGCATCAGGCTGCTTAAATCTGACTGAATCAGAAAAAGTCTCATGGCACTTGTGGTGATTTGATTATTCATTGCAGCTGAAACCGTCTAGTGGTGACCTGATGGGCAGTAATCTTAATCAGTGACTGGAAGGGAGACTTTTAGAGTCTAATGCCCCCTTGTGGTGAAAGCAAAAAACGTTCATTTATAAATGCAGTGATAAATTGTCCCTGCAATTGTGCAGACCGGACGTATACCCACTACTAAACATCCTTAAATATGCATCCATACTTAAAAATGCGTAATAGTTTTATATGCTGCACCCACTTTCCTTTACAGGTAAAATACTTGTCCTAGATTTCTCTCACTGATCCACTTTCTTCCCATCTCAGGCCAAACAGGATGAGCTGGAGGAACTGAATAAGGAGCTGAGGCAGTGTAACCTGCAGCAGTTTATTCAACAGGCGGGTGTCCTGCCTGTTCAAACCAACTCACGCACAGAGCTTCAGGAGCAACTGGAGCAATTTCTACAGGATGGATACAGGGATGGAAGTAAGGAAACAAAAAAATTCCTCAAATATTAATATTATGTTATGGTATACCTGATTTGTGTCATCTAAAGATATTTCTTCTTTTAACTCAGATCAGGGTGTAACTCCATTTGAATCTCCACCTCGTCCTACTGCAAAGCAGTTCCTGGGACATCCACGCAACCTTCAAAACCCTCTAGTTTCCAGCCTCAACCCTGAGGGTGTGTATGTGTGAGACCCCGCTGCTTCTCAAGTCCACTGCCCTGCTCCTCTCCTGCCCTGCTCTGTCCATCCCCTGGTCCCAGAGCCCCTCACCCCTGCCATATTTTCTACCCCAGCTTGATTGGGTTTCGGGCTACAGCTGTCGTTTGTGGTGTTGGGTAGTCGAAGCATCCCTATGGTGGCTGTCCCTGCTGCTTCCCAGCAGCTTTCCTCTGCTCTACATTTAAAGACCTAAAGACCTCTATGGCTAATTTTCAGTCTTCAGCAGATTCTTGTCCTCAGCTTTTTACAGTATTCTTAGAAGTCCATCCAATTTGTCACATATACCTGTATGCTTTAACTTTTGTGGGTCTGTTTACTCTGTCAATTTCCCTTACTCCTTGTTCTCCGCATCTTACTATATGCTTCTCTACTAACAGTAGCTGCTTTTGTTATCCTTTAATGCATTTAGGGATTTGCTGCTAACCCTTTTCCCCTCCTCTGTAATAACAGAGTGGCCTTTCCACCTTCAAGTCAATAATCGACTATCAACAGCTGCTTTTCAAAGTATTTCCATGTAACACAGCAATTGCACTGGGAATTACTGTGGCAGGCATTCTGATTGTGTTTGTTTTTTTTTTACTCTTGACATGAAAATACATGCCACCAATGTAATTTCAGTTTGCCTTTTATGTATGGATACTATTTATGAGAAGGGTGTATCTATACAATGCCTTGTACTTTGGTGATGCTTGACCAAAGAGCAAGAGCCTTTTACGAGGGCTCTGCAAAATATATTGCACTGTCCCATTCTCTTCCCATGTGAAGCCTTGGTCCCTGTGTGCCTGCAAAGAAATGGTATCTTCCTGCTCTCTTTCTGGAGACAGTGAATCGTATTTGGTGAGCTTGTATCTCTCGCAAGTCCATTTTTGCCAAACTCCATGCTAAAAGAAGAGATTCATTTCAAAAGTAGTGCCACAGGACCAGGGTTTGTTAAGATGCTTTTCTTTCCCTCCACTGGGATGAATCCGCCTGGTTCCTTTGCTTTCGTCACACTTAACATTTGACCTGTCACAATTCGCACTGTACCTCGGTGTGCTGTAGATTTAGGATCAGCTTAGTTTACATACGTAGGTTCCAATAACAATCATCAATCAAACAAACAATGGGAGCTATCATCCATAAGTGATCCTGCAAACCACCTTAAATCAATATTTATTGTGTCTTAGCACGTAATATCTCATTATATTATCTTTGTATGTGTCTGTTTGCTGACAGGTCAAAGTGACGTGTGTTGAAGTGTGCACTCTCTTTACCTTCTGCTGTGTGATGCTGTTTTCTTTTTGGGGTTATATCAATTCTCTCTCCTTTGGAAACAGACTGCATCCCAGTGCTTGTTATAGACACAGCTTGAAACTGCTTGTGTTCAATAATACTCATCTGAGTGCAAAACTCCAGTCATGGTGCTCAAGCCCTGTGGGAGCAGGAATTAACCCAATGACTGGGTTTGGGTCTATCTGTGTTTCTCATAGGGTTATGTGAATATCTTGATTGACCCAAATCTCTCGTGTTGTGTCTTAGCTGAAAAGTGTTATTTTTTCTTTCCCTCAATACAAAGGGATCATCATCCCCATATATTTTTGTGTCTTGCAGTCCTGACATCCCGAGACTCGTCATGGAGATAAAACATGGACCGCAGGGCCAAGGAAAAGTTGTTCACTGTTCTGTCACCATCACCTCTTATTTAACCCTTTCCTTTGTAACGCTCATTTATTTTTTCAATATACCATGATATATATATATATATATATGTATATAAATAAGACGAATATATTTACAGAGTTTTCCTACTGTAAACACTGCAGAGTATCTGTATGAAATGTAAAATAATTAGGAACCTTTGACCTAGAGAAATTATTGCAATAACTATGTATTTAAATATAATAAAATGTCCACAGTGTTTTAGATAAACTTTTATTGTCTGACTGGTTTTTGCTACACTCCTGTTCAAATTTTATTACAGACATATTTCTTTAAATGGTGCAGTCCATTAGGAATCCACTTTCTAAAAAGGACAGTGGCACACAGCATGCGAAATGCATTATGAATATATTATATGTACTGAAATATGCATGTTTTCCTCATAGCGGGTGGTACAGTACATGATGTGAGAGTACACAATAATTTCCAAAGTTCACAAAGCGCATCCTTGCTTGTCTATGCATCACAGCTGTTCCTGTTATGGATGCAGTCACACAGCGCATCTATATGAAACTGAAAACAGGAACAGGAGCATTGCTCTATGATCTGTTTAGCTGTAAATAACGTTGGCGTTCCTTTGACACTGATGATGTCGGTTTAATCATTTGGCTTTTCTTTTCTTTCCACTAGAGGAGATGCCATTGCTTCACTACAACAAGGTCAGGTGCATCGAGTGTCTTGTGTCGTTAAATTACAGACGTGCTAAATTATTATGCATTTAGTAGTTTGATTGTTATGTAATTTGCGATAAGAATCACCCTGTGCAAAAAGGCACGACACATTTGTGCTCCACCCCTTTCCTGTTTTGTTTACTCTGGAGGGTAAATATTCTGGCTGTCACACACTGAGTGACACGAGCCTTCCTCTCTCTCCGGCTAACCCCCACCTGAAACCCTGTGGACGTCTATAAATACTCTCATGTACTGATACTCAGCAGGTATAATTACAGGGAGAGTAAATATTTTTCTTCTGTCTGTCCATTTAGGTGTGTCTATTAGAAACTGTGTCCATCCATCAAAAACATTGATTTATTTTTTTTTCCATCTGCCTTTTCTGCTTTGTGCCCATTTTAATGACTTGTGAATTATAGAAAATTAGATGAGACTGCCAGTTTTGATATTATGATCAATTATGTGGAATTGGATTATCCTGAGAAGATTTAGAGCTGTCTGGCTTTGTAAGGGTTAGATAAGCTTCAAATCCTTGTTTAGGTCTCGGTGTCTGGACAAGAACAAGCCTCATGTGACACTGATGCCAACCTGTGGACATAGGAGGAATTACAAATGTGCCCTTTTCCTAAAGGAACCTTTATAGTTTCCTTTCACTATATTAACAGTAATATTCTGATCTCTTCAAATTATGTAAAAAAGAAAAGTTGTTACTTGAGGACCCTTCACTTTTTTCTTTCTTTTTAAAAAAAGATTATCACAGGATAATGTTACGCATGTTTCCACACCCCAGACATCCCACGTGCAAAATGAGGCATCCACCCATTTCATATCTAAACCCTGAGGGCTCCAATCTCATAAGGGCACATTAACAGATTACGACTATGTTTTAGGACGACGCGCTGACAAAATCTTTTCTCATCAAACAAATGCGCATAAAAGGTGCTGCAAAGCTTAAAATTTGATTGCTTTCAGATATAAAAACTCATCAGCTCACCATGTGCATCGGGCACTGGTTGCCTGGGAAAGAACCTCCTTGGAATGGGAGTGAGCATCTGCACGTCCACACTTTATGATGATGAATGAGGCCATGAGTTAATGAGTCTGACATACTGCACTTATCTATTCCTTTGTGTCACTGTGAGTCATTATGCACTGATGGGGATAAAACATCCTCACACCAAGAAATGCACTACAGGGCACAACACACAGACAGTTGATTTGAGCAGAAACTTTACTTTGGTTACTTACAAGCATACATTGTACATACTGTATTGCTGCAATCCATATGTATTTTCTTACACGGTAAGGTTGTGTCACTATATAGAATATAGTTATTCTATATATGGTTATAGTCTGATTACTATGCATAATATTATCATAATATTGCATAATATTATCCATTCTGTCCTGAAACCGAGTTTCTTTATAGCACTGTTCATCTTTTCCTTATGGGCCCAAAGGAACCTCTTGGAAGAACCCTCTGGAGGCCCCCTGACCTCAAATTGGTAACCAGTGAAGTGAACATGATCCAAACCCAACAGATGAAACAGAAACTGAAACGAAACACTCACCAGCAGTCTCAAATGATGGCATTAAAGAGGAGGGAGTGCAAACGCCACACGGTCCTAAATAAGGTACTGTATGAACATAGTAGGAAGTAGGTTACGGTACACATGGAGACCACTGGGAGAGCATTTATGTCCAGGCGGTGCTCACGGGGCCACGATCAAGGGCTGCTTGTAAACAGGTGTCTGTCTGATCCGGCTCTGGCTGGGTCTCAGACGAGTCAAAAATATGAGAGGTGTTCCCAAAACCAGGTTAGCCGCTGTCACACGCACAGTGGAACTGGAAACTGGCACAATGTGCGTTAGTCAGTGGCTTACCTGCTTTTAGACTGCAGATTTTGGCCTCAAAGCGCGCACAATCTGTAGAGTGATACAGACAAATGCTGTGTCATAAACAGCTGAATTATTTAAAGTTATTACACACATAAAACGACACGATAATGAAATTATCATCATGGAATCTTCTATGGTTTCCTGGAAACTAGTCTCTTCCAGAATAAGACATTACACTTAGCTTCCTGCCCACGATTTATGGATTACGGAAATATATAATAATGCATTCATTTTCAATTGGCATTAAAAAAAAAGTTCCTAATTAACATATAATCACACCTGAACACTTGGCGACCCTAAAGACAATATTACGCTGTTGTAACCAAATAGAACATCTAACGACATGCTGGATATATGTGGCCTGTTCCCCACACCATATAGAGAGTAAAGAATAGTGGCAGATAAAACAGAGCTACTTACCAATCCCAAGTTTTCTTTTTTGGAATATTTTTTAGGACAAATCTTGAAGTTTTCCGCCTAGGTCCCAGTCTGCTCATAATCCGAACATCCAGCTAGTTTTTTCCTCTATTATAAATCTCAGCGCACGATTAAAGTTGGGTGCATTTAAGAATATAGTGTAGCCTACACCGACGCAGAAGTTCAGTTCACTTGCACTACCCCTACCCTGCCCACTCCTCTGCATCTGCAACCCGACCTGGTTATTCAAATTAGGAAGAAGTTGACATCACACTCAGCCAACGGGCTCCCGCGCTGGGGTTGAATGACCCACCTTTTACGGATAATTGACCAATCACAGCCTGGGAGAGGCGGGGTTTTAGGAGAGCACCGTTCGGCTGAGTTCTCCTGTTATAGTTGGGGTGCGGCGCGTTCAGTTTTGCACGTCGTACATTAGGAATGAACCATTATGTTGTTAACGGTTTCCTGCCCTGCTCGATTATTTATTGCGAGCATCAACGCCGCACAGGTTTCTTTGCCCTTAAATAGACATCATGTGATGCGACAGCTGCCATTGGAGGTGGCATATCTGTACTTTAGGCTAGTTTGATAAAAGACGCCCCTACCCCTACGATGTGAAGTGGTTGAACTCGACTCGCTTGTGTACAGTGTTGCCATGAGCCGAGTGTGGCTGAGCACGTACCAAGGATGCTGCATGACAGCCTGATCTGACGGTGACGAGGAGGTGGAGGAGGAGGACGACGGGGATGAACTCTCAATTATTTACGACGGGAGAGTTGAGGACTCCCTAACAAATGACATAATATCATAGCGAGTTAAAGCAGTGTGATTGTGAACGATCCCCAATTAGATGACATTACCCCCACCCACATTTATTCATTGATTAATTAGTTGTAGTCATCTGTTAAAGTAAACAATGTTACTTTGATGACTTGACCCATTTTTAAACTGCAACATGTTCTCTCTTTCCAAGATGTTATCAGACTTTTCGGTTTTGGAGTTTTCTTGTAATCAGTCTTAGACTGTCAGAGCGTTGTAGGATTATTCACAGCCAGGATACACATAACCCGTGACATGGAGTAGAAAACCAGGATTACGCACATTGTATTACGTAACAGCTGATTTTGTGTAAATTGGAGTTGTCACTAGGGGGCGACAGAGTTTGGCGTTTCAATACAATCCGGCTCAGACCCTCTTGGTGTTATTGCAGGTGTACCCCTCTACAATGTTATGAATTTGTGCAAGTGAACTTAAAATATCACCTTTACTGTGGAGCGCATAGGCATGAATCAATAAAATAAAGAAATCAGTTTTAAAAAGGGACACAAAGCACTTGACCTCTCGTTGACCTCATGCCACTTAAGATGATGTGAACTTTAAACTACTGAAATTAAGTTTTCTTGAAATGTCTTGTGGTTTATTACTGCCAGACTACATTGTGTCCATCTAAAATGCCATTCTGTATTTTTTTAATCATAATTTTTTGATTAAAAATGAAGACCTCATATAGACTGCCACTCTAAAGCTGTTACTATAAAACCAGCTGCCTTGGTTTATTTGTTTATTTAGCATCTGGACATCTGAACTACAAATTACATTTGAACTACAAATTGTGCCAAATAATAGAGGTATCACCTCATTGCCCCTTCTATCATTCCCCTGCTACAGATCTCTCCTCCCTGGATGCTCGCGTCCTCTCTCTATAAAATAATTTCTCTCCCTTTCATATTGTAGTGGACTTAAAATTCGGATGAGTATATTGAAAGAGAGCTGCTTTGTGGTATACAGTTCTACCACCTAAAATCAGGACCTCATGCAATCCCCATGAATTTTTAACAGTAGGGTTCAGCCTTATGGAAAGTGTCACTAATTTCTATTCAGCCTTCTCTCATTTATCATAACTGCCACACTGTTTTCAGAAGAAATCTGTTTAAAATCTGCACTCCTGCACAGAGGAGCTTTCCTTCATGCTCCTCTGTGCTAGTTTCTGAGCCCCTACTCTGCACTGCTGTTGGGATGTTATTAAAAAAAACATAAATAAAATTTAAAACTAAATATTTCTATTTTGTATGTTTCTGTTGTGTATTTAATAAAAAAAATTATTCATTTTAAAATCTTTACTCAAATACAGTATTCATGTAATAACCCAGACTATTACATGAACTGGGGGATTGCTGGGGGATTCCCATGATGCAATGAGTATTTCTTTTTCAGTCACCTTTCTCACTCAACATGTGTTAATAGACCTCTCTACCGAATCACACTTGTTATTAATCTCTGGCTCTCGTCCACAGCATGTCTTTCATTCCGTCTTCCTTCTCTCACCCCAACCGGCCGCCCCTCCCTGAGCCTGGTTCTGCCAGAGGTTTCTTCCTCTTAAAAGGGAGTTTTTCCTTCCCACTGTCGCCAAAGTGCTTGCTCATAGGGAAAAAAACCCCATATGATTGTTGTTTTTTTCTCTCCTCTGTATGTATTATTGTAGGGTCTACCTTACAATATGAAGCGCCTTGAGGCGACTGTCGTTGTGATTTGGCGCTATATAAATAAAATCGAAGTGAATTGAACTGAACTATTACAAAGGTGATAGAGTAAACACTTGTGAGCTAGAACAATTTATGATTATTTTATTTAAAAATTATATGGTGAAACAGAAGATTGCACCTAGTCTAGTCAGAAAAGACTGGATGAAATATAAAATATTTCAAAGAAGACTGACTTTTGTCCCACCCATGGTGTTGGCACATGACTGGATCATGCCAATTCCTCTTTGTCGTGCCACTCAGTGCTGTGGGTCAAAACTTGCAGTGTTGTTTTTAAAACAACAACAAAATCAAAAAAGAAAAAGTGCATTAAAAATGACGTGTGGAATAGAAAGTGTTGTGCAGTTGTAGAATGCCCCATGAATTGATTACCAAAATTACGGAGCCCCGCAGGGGACATGGGAGAAAAAAAATTAAGACGGACTTTTGCGAGATCCCGAGTTTGTTTTGCGAAATCCCGAGTTAGTTTTGCGAGATCCCGAGTTAGTTTTGCGAGATCTCGCAAAAGTCCGTCTTAATTTTTTTTCTCCCATGTCCCCTGCGGGGCTCCGTATAAATCCAATGATCACTAAATATTTTCGTGTATCGTCCGTAGCTGATCTCGAATAAGAGGACACTATCTCTTTAAGAGCCACTTCTTCTGACTGCACTCGGCCATTTCCGTCTCCAACCAGCCGGTGGTGTCAGTCAACAACCGTGGAGACTTCAAATCACTCTGAACATATACCCTACACCTCTGAATAGGGTAGGTCTTATATTATTGTTAATTGCTGTAATAGGACGCCGAAGTTACGTGGGTTGAACAGAGAGTTTGAATAAATTACGGACACACTGAGTGCTTTCAGTAAAGACTTCAAGCCAGCTTGTACTTGACGTTTTCTAATTTTAGCGTCCCAATGCTAGCTAACATGCTACACTAGTGCTAACGTTACTAGCTAGCGGCATTTGTTAAGTAAGTACGGTTATACAGAAAATGCTATGTTCTTGTCGCAGCGGATAGCTTTAAAGTGGATGTTTTTATATGTGCTGCATGCTTATTTTATCTGTGAGAAAAGGAAAAACGCAATGTTTGGTGCCTAGTTTCTTCTTTGTTTACAAATGTAGCTCCTGCAGAGTCCATAGGTTGTCCTTTAGCTACCGGGTGTTAGGAAAGCCCTTTCTATTTGTGTGCAAGCAATTAAAAGCCATCAAAAGAGTGAAAATATTGTCTCAGAAATGACTGCATATACAGTCATATGACACTTGTGTCGCTTAAGAAAAGTGATTTGTCACTTACATTCTAGTAATACATTTCTGAGACCATTTTCGATTCCTGATTGGGGCAGAGGGGGGCGGGTGTAAATAACAAAAATCCTTAAGTGGCTAGATTCGCACATATGTTATCAGCAATACATGGTTATCACAATCTATTTCGTTAGGGGAAAACGGTTATTACCGTCTTTATTTCTGCATTTGTGTTAAATCTTTGAATTATTATATTGTATTAGAAAAGTTGCTGCTGTTGCTGTTCTGATGGTCAGCCATGGATGAAGACGACAGCCAAGATGAGCTGATCAATTGCAGCACATCTCACAGCAGAGGAAAAAGAGCTGCACTGTGGGCCATATCAGGTAGTAGTTTCCCATGGTCGGGAGCCCCACATACTTCAAAAGTTTTACTGCATTTTCTTTTCTTTTTTTTTTTTTTAACGTTAACCTTTCCCTTTAGATGACTCTGATGACTCAGACGTGGAGTCTGAGGAGGGAGAATCTGAAAGTGGGGATGAAGAAAAGGATGGCCAAGTAAATGGAGATGAGGAGGAGGAAGAAGAAGAAGAAGGGAATGAAGAAGAGGATGGTAGGAGTGACTCAATATGTATTTTTTGTTGGCTGAACATCTTTGTGATCTGAATCTTACCTTAAGTATCATAAGCATATTTGAGAAGCAAGTTTGCATACTTAGGACATCTTCTTCTTACCTGTATTTGCTTACCTTAAAATCAGCAGTCAGGCTAGTTGATTCATGAAGGTGGTTTTCAATTTGCTAAGTTAACTCAGGGTTTCCTACTCTATCACTGTGTTCACATGGTAAATGGACTGGAGCACTCAAAGCACTTTACACAACTAGTACATTCACCCATTCACATGAGCACTTTTTTCTACTGTTTCTAAGTGCTTCCTAACTAACATCCACACACATTCATACTCTGATGGATGCATCGGAGAGCAACATGGAGTTAGTATTCTGCCAAGGATACTTGGCATGCAGACTGGGATCAAACCATCAACCTTCACATGAAAGAAGTGGTTTAGTATCATAAGATCAGTTACATACATGGACAGCATAATGGCATATTTTACAAAGAGAGACTGTAAAATATGAAAGTATGAGTTTAAATGCGTATTATGACTGCAGTGTGTATATGATAGGAGAAATGCCATATCTTACGTTAAAGAAAAGATGTATGAATGAGTATGTGCTTTAAATGCTTTTACCGTATAAGTGCTTTATTGAAAAAGTCTGGTTAGAGCCAGGAAGGAAAGCTGGCCAAAATGCTGACTGTATAATTTAATAGACTGAATGCTATTATTAAGGCAGGAGAAAATTCCAAATTAAAGCCTATTGTTCTTTACTTGAAAATGGTTGACAGATCCCTCCAGGTTTGGGGGAGAGTTGTTTGCCTGGAGCATACAGATTTAAATATCTTGGGCTCTTGTTTGTAAGTGATGGAAAGTTGGAGAGTGTGGTTGATGGGAAACAGTAATATGAACACTGTACTATACCATTGTGGTGAAGAGAGAGCTGAACAAGAAAGTAAAGCTTTTGGTATACTAATTGATCTATGTTCCTACACTCACCTATGTTTATGAGCTTGGGGAAGTGACTGAAAGAACAAGATCCTGGTTACAAGTAGCTGAGATGAGTTTCCTGTGTATGTTGGTTGGGCTAAGCCACCATGACCCAGCTTTGCATAAGTGAAAAGCGTAAAAATTGCTGAGAATATGTAGGAAAAAAGTAAAGAGTTATTTTTTTCCTAAGGATCTGTATTTCTCATCAATGCTTCAGTCTTTTATAACTACCGTACAGGAAGAGCCATTGAATTATTGGCGAATGTTTCCACAGTATTGATTAATGAGTGGTTGATGGTTTTTGTATGAGTTAAATTTTTATCTTGAATACATCCTGCTTGGGAGCAGATTAGGTTTACAGGAGTCTAAATGTTTAATATACCCCAGGAAGGCATGAACTGTCTTTGGTAGACACCCGAAGTTGCCTCACTAAGCTCTAAAATCTTACTTTAAAGTGCAGAGCTGAGAAAATAAGATATCTTTTGCATACTACTCTGTGCACGACTTTTGTCTGGTTTATGCCAGTTTATGTAGAATATATTTCTGGTCATTTTTATTAGATCTAGAAGAAGAAGAAGATGCTCAGCCAGAAGATGGAGCTTTTGGAGGAACCTCTGTGGACCTTGCAGTGATGAGCTCTGATGAGGATGCAGAAAAGTGCCCCATCTGCCTTAACTCTCTCAACAGCCAGCCTGTTGCAACACCAGAGAACTGTGAGCACTACTTCTGTTTCGACTGCATCCTGGAATGGGCCAAGGTGGGTCTGAATTTATGATGTATGAACAAAAGAAAACGTTTACTTATGAAGTGTCTTACATTTTTACGTTTTTATCTTACGTTTTTATCTGTACTATGATCTTATGGAAAGCACTTTGGTGTACTTCGGTCTTGAAATGTGCTATATAAATAAACTTTGATTTGATTTGATTACATTTTTTAATAATCGCTATTTTCTCTGCAGTTTTATGCTTTTGTGGTAGAATCAGAATCAGAAAGACTTTATTTATCCCCAAGGCGCAATTAAGATACAACAGAGCAGCATGACGTTAAAGATAAGGACAGGGCATAAAAAGGCAATAAGAATGAGATAATAAATACACAGAATATACAGTATATACACAGTTTTAAAATTAGACAGTTTTAAAATTAAAGTGACTAGGTAAAAAAATAATTGTAAGTGACTAAAAGTGAATAAAGTGTCAGCAATATAAAAGGGTGTAGAGTAGTTTATGTTTCTGGTGTGGGAAATGTTCTTATCGGCTGCAGTTATAAAGCAGAGTGGCTTTGGGGACAAAGGTGGCTCTCCTCCTCTTAGTCCTCCTGGAAATGCAGCGGAGGCGCCGCCCAGAGGGGAGCCATTGAAATGCGGAGTGAAGAATGTGAGAGGGGTCATTGATGGTTTTGGCTGCCTGTCTAAGGGCCTGTTGGCTGAAAACCTGTGCAAGAGTTCTGACAGGCAGGCCAATGATTTTAGAGCACACTGATGCAGTGTGCTGCAGTCCCTGTTCTGAAGGCTGAGGGAGTGGAACCAGCAGGTAATGGAGAAGGTCATGATGCTTTCCAGGAATGCATAGTAAAAAGTCATTGTGATGGGTGTGCTGACTCCAAAGGAGTTGAGTTTCCTTAGGAGGTATAGCCGTTGGTAGCACCTCGTAAGAATCTCCTCTGTGTTAGCAGAGAATTTCAGGAGGTTGTCAGAGATGGTTCCCAGGTATTTGTGCTTCTCAACTACCTCCACTGGCTACCGATGGATGGTGGTGGTGACTGAAGCAGCCAGATCCCTCTGCCTACTGGAGAAGGTCACCACCATCTCTTTGGTTTTGCTCATGTTCAGTTCAAGTTTGGAGCTGTCACACCACTCTGCAAACTCCTGAAGAGCGGGCCCATGGTGTTGTGAGGGGCCTGACAGCAGTGACAGGAGAACTGTGCCGTCAGCATATTTCACCAGGTGACAGTTGGGCTGCAGTCATCGGTGTAGAGGATGAAGAGCAGGGGGGAGAGCAAACAGCCCTGGGGGGAGCCAGTGGAGGTGGAACGGAGACCGGAAAGAGAGTTGTTGACCCAAACGTTCTGTAGTCCTGTAGGTCAAAAAGTCCAATATCCACAGGATTAGCTGATCATCCAGGTAAAATTGGGAGGAAAGTTTAGTGACCAGGATACAAGGCTGCAGAGTGTTGAACGCTGATGAGAAATCAGAGGAAGAGGAAGGTCAGCGGCTCAGTTATAGTGTTTTTGTTTGTTTGTTTTCTCCTCCAGAATGCAAACTCGTGTCCTGTCGACCGTATGGCCTTTAACAGTATATACCTTAGGAAATGTTATGGAGGCAAAGTGAAAAAAATGGTGAGTTTGAAACAATTATTAACTCATTTTACTCAAAGTACATTGTGTTATGTTTTCTATTTTCTCACGTGTCTCTATGATTATTGCTTCTTTTTAGATAACTGTGCAAAAGCCTGTGAAGGAAGGGCAAGAGGAAACAGTTAATTTGAACTTGGAGCAGACCAACTGTGAGGTTTGTGGGGGCAGTGACCGAGAGGACCGCCTGCTGCTATGTGACGGCTGTGATGCAGGGTGAGGTTTACATTATCATTTAGGGTTGGGCGATATGTAGAAATTTTCCAACCGGCAATCGTCAGCCCAACAATCGCCGATGGGCGATATATTCACGCATGCGCAGACGTTTTGATGTGTGGGGCTATGTAAACATCCACGGACTGATTCGCGCGTTTACAACACAGAAGTCCAACGTATATCCAGATGTATAGTGCGAGCAAGTATGCATGTATGTGTCCATCATCCGGCTGAGTATGCTAGACTATCATCAGCTTCTGCAGCTCCATCAACAAGCATTTGGGCGCACTCTGAGGAGGGTGCATTTCGCTCACAGATGAAAGAGGGTGCTGTTACAACAGCGCTATTATTTTTTTTTCTGTTGACTGCTTCTGTTAGCTCCATAATTATTAGCAAATGTACTCACGGGTAAATAAATAAATAAATAAATTGCCCTTGTAAAAACTGTCGTCTATAGTCGGTATATTCGTCCAATCGCCCAACCCAGTTATCATTGCTAAATGGCCTTCATATTGTGACTCATGCATATGCTTGCATATTTATCAGTAAGGTGTTTTATTCTATAGATATCACATGGAGTGCCTCACGCCGCCTCTTGACTCTGTTCCTGTAGAGGAATGGTTCTGTCCTGAGTGTGAAGCCAACAACCGTAACTCAAGTAAGCCTTTAAGTTAATGAAGTTCTTTGTGCAGCACGTGATCATTCACTGATAGTGTCAGGAGTTTTCCTGTAATTCAACTCAGATGGGAATAAATGACACTCAGACAGGTTTTATAAATTAACGTGCACGGGAGAGAACTGGACAGGCGCTGTTCCTTCGCTTGACCTCAGTTGCTCTCGTCCGCTCTCCCGTAACACTGCTCTTTTATTGTGGTTACATGAATATGCATAGGTTCATTAACATATGCCATCTTATAGGTATACATGTGAACAAAGAATACCTTGTGTGTGTGTGTGTGTGTGTGTGTGTGTGTGCTCATAAAATGACTTCCTAACCCTGCTGGCCTGGAAGTCCAGCAGTTCATCTAAACAAAATGCACTTAGAGTAAAACAGACATAGATACGTTTATCCTACCATAAAACAATAAGACAAGGTACGACCTCTCCCATGCTCCCAGGATGTGGGTGTGAAAGCCAGAGTGCTCTGGAATGCACACAAGCTTCCTAGGATGAGACATCCTTTCAGGATACTATCAACTACATACTTCTAAACACAAATGATTACATGCAGCATTCTACCATAAGTAAACCTATATAATTAAAAGGTAATACTGACATTATATTTAACATTCTATTAACATTCCCTCCTGTTGTCAGTTTAACTTTTAAATGAGATATCATTATGTAACATCTTGTTGTACATTTCTGTCACTTCCTCATTAATCACACAAAATCTTCACGTTCCAACAGGTCAGAGTCATTATCATCATTTGTCACAACTATGTATGTAGTAACACTGGAAGATATTATACGGTTAAGCATGAGTTTTAGACATGGCAGGATACATGTTACAAAGTCACAAAATAAAAGTAAAAAATAGTCCAACTCCAATAAGTAGTCTTTCTAGCACCTGGCTTCAACCTTAAGTATTGTGTTTTTGGCAGGTCATAGATGTTCTCACATATTCTTTTGCTGAAGTTTCAAAATTAAAATTAAAAAATAAAAAATAAAATTAAAAAATAAAGTGTAAAATTGTTGATTTATTATAGAGATCATCTTCCCTCCTGTCGAGACATGATTTAAAGCATGGCTCACTAGAGTGGCTGTTTTGTGTAATGATTTGGGAAGAATGGGAATTCCTGCTATTTCATATGTCATCAGTGTCTAATAATGCTCCGTGTTTTAGCCATTGCGTTTGTTCTTTTAATTGTGCTGCTTCTTGTTCATCCTGCAGTATAGACAGTGGGATAGTGTGATTTTCATAAGTCGTTAGTAAGACTGTGGTTGCTATGGCTGCTGCTTTTGCAGCTTTATCAGCAAAATTGTTTCCCTTTGTAACTTCAGAGTCATCCTTCTAATGTGTGGTCCGCCACATATTTCTGCAGAACAGTTAAGTTCTGCAGTGCCGCATATATGTCTCTTCCAGTTGTTCCCATCACTGTCCATAGGATCAGAGTCCAAATGTATGTAGAATAAACATTCAAACATACCAGTTGAGTTTGTTGTTTGTCAACATGGGTCTCAGCTATCTTGAAAGCTGCAGACCTCGCTCGAGTTTTACGGCCTCTGCCAACCCCCATCACCTCACTTCAGGCCTCCTTGTCCTGTGGGGGATATTTATGACTCCTCCATTGTCCATTCTCTGCAGGAAAAACTCTGTGGAAAGGATGCTGGATCCAGTTATCTTACTGCTGTTGTGATCCCAGCAGTCTTCAGTGTGCCATCGTATGCACAGTATAGTGACACAGCATTAGGTGATGTTCATAGGAAACTGCTGTCATCACCACCATCGCTTCTGGTTCCGTGCTGTTCACAGAATCATGATGCCATCCTCGAAATCTGCCTGCGCTGTCGATTGGAGCTTGGCACGCTCCCCTCATCCTTCAGGTGCCCGTCTGTCGTCCACAATCTCCTCTGTTGGTCTCTGGAAAGACCCCCTTGGCACAGCTCTCATTCCAACGCAGCTTCGTGGTCCTTGCTGTGGCTCCAAAGTCTGATCTCATGATGGGCCCCAAACAGCTCGACCTTTGACCTCAACCACTGCCTTGGCTGTCAGCTATGCCTGGAATGGGTTCGCTTCTCACTGGGCCTCAGAAGATTTCTCAAGAGATTCCTTTCAGCAAGACTGCTGCACCTGTATTTCCTTGCTAGGAAGAAAAACTTCTATCTGGAAAGCATGTCAATCATCATCGAACCACATTCTTTAGTTCAGTGAGCTCCATCTATGGACCATCAAAGCCTCATCTGAACATGGATGCACCACTTTGCATAGGTTTAATACCTGTAAATAAACTGTTAATCACACAAAAATCACTGCAAAAATCATAAAAACATAGTTTAGAAAACATAAAAAGATAGTTTCATGTAACTCTGTAATTCTGGACCCCTCCTCTTGACGCATGGACACTCCCATGAGTCAACTCATCAAACCTAGATTCCTGTCTGAAATAAAAAGTTAGCGAGATCATGTCCCAGGCAACATCAGGGTGTCTCCCCCTCTGGAGCAGCACCACCCCGGACCTATAACCCTGCAATAAAAGATGTTAGTGTGTTTTGCATATTAGGTTTGCTTAAAACCCCGCTCCGCCAGGAGCCTGCATACACACCATCATGGCCTGGAAAACAAGATCTAGAAGTAAAATCAACCTTCACACTTATAAACAATTGTATAATACGAGTATGAAAGCATTCAGCATCAACAGGACAAGTATCATGTGCAGGTTTTCTCAAATCAGTAAACTGCAATTATTGGCATAATTTGCCTCAGACATGGATCATCCCATGTGCTCAGTTAACATTAATGTAATCGGTGACTTCCCTTAAGCAAAGTCACTCCACTTAGCTATCACTAGGAGCTCAGTAGTGGCCAGCTAATGAGCCCCATATTAAACTATTCCATAAACACTGTATCTCTCATTTGCTTTCTCATGTTACTTGTCCGTCTCTGCTGAATCCTCTACATGCAAACTTAGAAAAACAAACATTTAGCAACACACATGGACAATCCTGGAGGTCAGGCACATATTGACAGGGTCCAGAGGTGCTGTAAAAAGACCATAAAGTTAGCCAACCATAACTGTGGACACAAGTGACACTAGTTTCAACACAGGAAATGTTTCACATGTTATTCACATCGTCAAAATAACCTTCACATTTCCCCAACAACACAGTGTAACAGCATCACCAACTCATAACCTGTAAACACAGTTTTCTTCACACATGAACCCAGAAATCCTGTCGTAGAAAAACATCAACCAGCTATCCTGGTATAAATCACATGATCAACTGACATGAAGAACTATAATGTTGTAGAAATGTTAGCGCTGCGCAGGTGTATACACACTTTCTCACAGTTACCTCTGTGAGCAACACAAGGTAGTGAATAACACCCTTGGTAGATGCAAACACAAAAAGTGGCATTTAAAAGGCTAAATCGTCATGCAACCTCGGATGGTGCTGTCATCTTCCTGCTCCTTGTAAGAAGAAACACACATATTTATCTGCACCTTTGTCAGGTGGGGGTTAACTTTGCACAGTCGTGTTACATCAGTAAAATTGTGTCAGCTTTTGTCAATCAGTCAGTTTTATTTCTCTTACTCATTTGTCATTCACTCATTCATGCATTCATTCATTCTTTGCTAAAAGTGGAACCCATCAACGCATTCAGTTTCCACACTCAGCAAAATGACGTCATTTTAAAAAGAAAAAGAAAGAAGAAAATTTCAAAAGAAGAATTTAGGCTGGATTATCTCGCTGAATCCTTTTTAACAGGGACTTTCATTCAAATTATCCCAGATAAGTGACTTTCTCCTGACCCCATTTCAATATTTTGGAGAAAGTCAACGGTTTGCAACGGTTTTCTCGACATGTCGTTTAGCGCTTTTGTTCCAATCATGCAGATCTGCTCAAACAGAGATTATCAAACAAAACTTTCAGTGCACTGTGAAAGTATCAAAATAAAAAGGCCTTGTTAAATCATGACACACACTCCTCATCTCAGGAGGGTATATCATACCATTAGCATGATTTATCAAACCATCATACTAATTGGCAGGCTCAACTTCACAACAAAAGAAAAATCATCAGCTAGATAAACACCAAACCAACCATCAGCCGCACGACACACAACATGAGCCTAATGTCTTATTAGCTATGAATTTAATCTGTACTTTTTTACTCATTTAGGCCAAAGATCTCATTTAGTTTTCCTTTTTTCCCCGTCATCATAAAACATGTGACATGTCATCAGATATTTCACAAAAGAAGTTCGTTCTTATGTATTCAGAGTTGTGTATCTGGGTGCAGGATTCACTCACACATCACAACAGGAAACTCAGTGTTTTAGAGTCTCCACTCCAACAAACTCCAACACATCCCATTCACTCGTGCTAGAATTCAGTCACCTTGCATTGATCTAAGAACGATCAACTAATTTGCATATCAGCTATTAACCCACTAAGATGACAGTACATCAGAAATGCATGTTCAAAATATTACCACAACAATAGAATTTCCCTCATACAGTAAAATATTTTGTGCTGCATCAATCAGGCAGAAAGCATCTCCCAATTTACTATATTAACAACTAAATTTATTGTCCGATCACTGGTTGTTCAAACCAGAATCTTTTTCCCACAAAAATTAAACTGTTGTCCTGCAACCTAGAGAGTTAACTGTCAGCATTGGATAAATTCAGCATTTAATAACAAGTCTGTTAAATTGACACGATTTTAACACTGATGAGAGATAACAAGCTGATTTTCATTGCATATGTGTTTGTGTTATTAGGCAGGTTTAATCAATGTGTCTGGAGCTGCATCTCCAGCAGGGCATGTTCTTAAAGCTGCCTTTCCTACACACTTCTCTGCTATTAATTGATCATTTTTTAACTAACGTGCTATGAGTCCACTGGTCTTTGCATCACACGAGGTGACTTGGACAAGATGATAAACAGACTCACATGCTCAAGATGCTGTCTAATCTTCATGAGCTCTCTTGTGTTTGTGTTAGTAGGGTTAACGCATATTCTGCTTGTGTGTGTGATTTTGTATATGTTTCTTTTTGCAGTGGTTCAGATTCCTTCACAATTTTCAACTTAAGCAGTCAGTATTATTTTGCCCAGATTTGCTAACCCAAAATTTTGATTTCCCACATTAAACAACAGCATTCCTCTGTGTTCTCACCTGCTGCTCTCACTCTGTTGTTCTCTCCCACTTCAACAGTCCAATAGCCGGCAGTTCTTCTTCAGCTTTGTCCTGTGTTCCACTGTTTCTTCTTGCCATTTTCTCCAAAGGTGGCAAATGTCAAACTCCAGACAGTCTCCTCAGTTCTCCTCAAACGTTCTTTTCACAAGCACAGTGAAGTTGCAGCTTGTTGGAAACACAGTGCCATTCATCAATCAATCAGGATGATGGGTTTGCTTTTCTTCTCTGATGCTGTTTGTCCACACTGCTGCTGCTTGCTGGGTCTCTTTGCTCAGGACTTTGCTGTCTCCTTATCTGCCTCGTTATTGCTCTTTGGAACTGCATTCCTTGTCTTCAGGGAGGAGTGAGAGCTCGTTTGTGAGGTTGAGGGACACATGGAGCTGTAGATAAGTTAGCCAGAAGCCTGGCCTGAATGTTTCCAATGATCTTAAACTATAACTTTATTCCGACCGCTGCATGTGGAAAATTGGTCCAGGTCTGCTTTTCATCTGAAAGTGACAAAACTAAGACATTTTCATTATTATCATCACTGCTTAACGAACACACAGAACTCTCCTTTCTTAAAAGCAGAAAATGAGATTGCAGTGGTTCTTGGCTAATAAACACATAACCTTTTTCCTATGATTTTTCATCTACAATGTAGATTCTGTCTCTTTTTACTCTTTTTTCTTTACACTAGCTGGTGACCTGCAGAATCACCGCTCTCATAATTTGTGACAATTACGTTTACACAACACACGCACACACTGCGACGTCAGGCACATTCACACTCACTTTTTTTTCATCTGCATAAATAATCATATGGCTGATGACATGTGCCATGGTGATCCATAAGTATGATCACAAGTTTATTTAATTATTTTTCAACCCAACAAAGCAAATAAACAAAAACATGATGCTGATGCTATGAACACTCTACACACGAGTCAAGATCCAGGAAAACTGCTGCGCATCTGAAAGAAGAAGCTGAACTCACGGATACGCTACATACTCGAGTTATCATAGTTCTCTTCCCCTTTCTTTGATGAGTTCTCAGCCAGCTCCTGATCTGATAATGTGTAGCTTGCTCATCAGCTCAGAAGAGACAGTAACGCAACCTCACACAGTGGTTGCGTGCTTTTGCCCACAGTGGCAAAGACTTATACATATTAATTTCAGCTTCTCCATCATGTAGTTTTAGCTGTTTTATACAGGGTTCAGCTTATTAGTTGTTTTCATAGGTGTGCTCTATATCTCAACAATGGCTCATATTAGAATGACAGTTTTTAAACAGGTCAAGCTTAATGCAGATTACTTTTAACACTTATCCACCTCAATCAAATCTGTGGTCTGGAGCACAGGCTGTTGTTGATCAGGGCAAGCTAAAGAATCATCTAAATATTTTGTGTCAGCAAGGGGTGGGGGAAGCCATTCACCAGAGCATAGTTTAAAGGCTGCTGATGTGGGCTGGCCTTCTCCACACGCTCTTCGAGGCTGCTGTGTTTTCTGACAACTTTTAACATGTGACATTCTCCAACCACTGGTTTACGGTGATTACAGTTATGAGCATATAAATACCTCGCACTGCCGGGAGTAAATCCTTACATGAATGTGTCGTCTCCCTGTGAGACAGTCTTACTTGCTCGGGAACCCATGATAACAACAACAACCGTGTCACAGACCTCGCCTGCTCCGCAGTCATTCACACAACAACAACAACAACACAAAATAGGCCTTTTCAACGCGTACTACGTTTTACGGACAAGGTTTATCTAAAAATGCTTCCAGCCCTCTTTCAGGCGAGCCTTTACTTCTAGAAACCCTTCTAAAAATGCTTCCAGCCCTCTTTCAGGCGAGCCTTTACTTTTAGAAATCCGCCTAAAAATGCTTCCAGCCCTCTTTCAGGCGAGCCTTTACTTTTAGGAATGCTACCAACCCCTCTGGGCGAGCCTAAACGTTTTACGCGAGGTGTCTCAGAGTGTCAATATTCACCTGGTTGCTGATTCACTGCCGGTCTCTCAGGTCCGCCTCATCAACCCCCAACGCCGTGTACCACTTGTAATAACGCCAGCCAGAACCCGAATTCACGTCTCTGGTCTTTTATACTGTACCTAGACAGTAGCTGTCGACAGACTTCAGCGCGGGCTTCTCACGACGTCAGGACTCGATGAGGTTTTCCCGTAGGAGCACACAAAACGTTATGTCCTAAATCCGGCTCGGAGGACCAAATAAATGTCAGGAGTTTTCCTGTAATTCAACTCAGATGGGAATAAATGACACTCAGACAGGTTTTATAAATTAACGTGCACGGGAGAGAACTGGACAGGCGCTGTTCCTTCGCTTGACCTCAGTTGCTCTCGTCCGCTCTCCCGTAACACTGCTCTTTTATTGTGGTTACATGAATATGCATAGGTTCATTAACATATGCCATCTTATAGGTATACATGTGAACAAAGAATACCTTGTGTGTGTGTGTGTGTGTGTGTGTGTGTGTGCTCATAAAATGACTTCCTAACCCTGCTGGCCTGGAAGTCCAGCAGTTCATCTAAACAAAATGCACTTAGAGTAAAACAGACATAGATACGTTTATCCTACCATAAAACAATAAGACAAGGTACGACCTCTCCCATGCTCCCAGGATGTGGGTGTGAAAGCCAGAGTGCTCTGGAATGCACACAAGCTTCCTAGGATGAGACATCCTTTCAGGATACTATCAACTACATACTTCTAAACACAAATGATTACATGCAGCATTCTACCATAAGTAAACCTATATAATTAAAAGGTAATACTGACATTATATTTAACATTCTATTAACAGATAGTAATTAAAAACAAAACCTAAATGTTAATTAAATAAATATACAGTTTTGTACATATACTGAATAGTATCCCTGTTGGCTTAAATTTTGTTTTATCTTGCTTTTAAAAATTTATTCTTTGTGTAATTGATGTTTATACCTTTAATTTTCTTTAAAACAAAACAAAGATTTCGGGAAAAAAATGTGTCTTGGTAATTCTTCAGCACCCTAATACATCCTTTCACAAATCAAACTTTAAAATCTCCTTTTATCAGGAGGTTCAGCTGAGGAACTCAGTGATGCTGACAGCCTGCCTTCTACTGCACGTCCTGCCACCAGTCGATCACAAGCCCGTGCTTCAGGCCCCACCAGAGCCATTGCCCGTACCCAGCAGAGTGAGAGGGTCCGAGCCAATGTCAACCGACATCGCATCACACAGGCACGCACGTCGCAGGTTTGGCATGAAGCGTGATGCTTCTGTCTTGGCTTATTTTCTAACTCATTACTGTTGCATTCATGCGTTGTTGGATTTTGCAGCTTATTGTGTCAAAGCTTAACAAAGTTATTTGTTGCGTGTAATACATTTATTAATACCATTAAACACTTATTACCTCTACCAAGGGGATTATGTGATTGGAGCAGCTTGATTGTTTTTTAGCTGTTAGCAGGATCTATCAAAAAGTCATGGACAGATTTGCTTGAAAACTTTCTGCAAATTTTCAGCCCTGGTGGAGGTATGCAGTCTGGGACTGCTGTTGGTATTGTCATGTATCTGGATAAAATACTTTAGTGCTATTGACTGCAAAAAAAAGGCATGCATTTTTGACTTTTAAATGTCTTAAATACCAACTAATATGTTTTTGCTAAGTAGCATTTATTGTTTGAGAGTCAAGTTTGCAGAACGCTGTGAAAGCAAAGCAGTGGAGTAACGCAAACCTTTTCCCATTAGCTGGCCCCGACATATCTGATGCAGTCCACTTGGCTGGATGAAACGATTAATGCTGTGGTTGCTGGGCTCAACACAGCTGTATACATACGGGACTTAACACCCCGTTTAGCATCTAGCCGTAAACGCAAGACTGGTAAGTAAGGACATATATGAATGAATTATTTTAGATAAAGGTACTTGCATGAACAGATGATGTGTGAAGAAACTGAAGAAGTTGCTTCTGATGATTAAATGCTTTTTTTTTCTCCCCTCTGTTTCGTCACCTGTCCAGGAAAGCACAAAAAGGTGAAAAGTAGGAAGACATCTGCTAAAAATGGTAAAGTGTCTAGCACGGGAGTCAAGAGGAGGAAACGAAAAGTAAGGAGGAATAAATCTAGGAAAAGGATGGTAAGTCTATTATCAACATCAAACATTTATATATGTGATTTTAAACATTCTTCATTTTCATTTCAACAATGGAAATTTCTTTTGTAGTCCTATGAAAGATTTCAAGAAAAACTCTCTTTTCCTGCTAGATGATGAAGAAGGTTGCCACTCCACGAAGACGTATTGCTAATAGTCTTGGAATTGTAAAGGACAAGAAGAGCTCGTCGCTTCCAACAGTTTATAGGCCATCAGAGCACACACTAAGCAATATGCGTGCTGACATAGGAGCTGCATCCCTCTCTATCTATGGAGACCCATTTGATTTGGATCCATTTGTGGATCGGTAAGAGACTCGGCTCTATATACAAAGATTAGAATATCATTAAGTTCATATTTATTTAGTTTCATTTAAAAATGGTCAGCCTTCATATAATTCTATATTTGTCACGTGCAACGTTAAATATTTCAAGCCTTTCTTTTTATTTATTTTTTCTAAGATCAATCAAAGACAGATTTCTAAGAAAATTATTGTGTCAGTGCAGTGTAGCATGAAAGCTATCAGCTTTTTGTACTGCTGTGGTGGTTGCTTTAGTAGTAGCCTTTAGCTCATCTGTATTTTTAAAATTGGGTGTTTCTCATTTTCATCTTGGCAGCAAACCATAGATTGTCTCTGGGTTTCAGGAAAGACTGGGTGACTGGCCCATGACAGCAATGACACAGTCAGCAAACCATTTGGTATTTTACCTGTTTGAACAGCAGTTTATTCAAGCTTGAAATTAAATCTTCTAATATTTATCAAGCTGTCAATTATAAAAATGAAAAATGAAATGTTTTTGTTTTTTACATATCATAGGTGCAGAATATGTTGAATGTTTAATTTCTTAAATAATTGATGGAAAATATTGAAATTTTTCAGGATTTTCTAAATTTGAGTTGCACCTGTATGTCTCACTGTGTCACTAAGCTTATTCGGTTAGAACTATTAAGCCAGATGTATTGATAGCCGTGTTGAATATTCTTACACAGTTAAAAAAACAAAACAACTGTACGTAAAATAATTACACCATAAAGATGTTTTGTTTTTCTGTTATCTAAAAGAGGGTAGTGGTTTATTTTATTGTAACCTGTAATTTATTGCAGGTCTTGTAAAACAAAGGGGAGCCTAGCAAAAAAAAAAGTTTGGGAACCACTGTATTAAGCTAACTTCTTTTCTTTTCTTTTTGAACCTACGGTGTCCATTTGACCAGTGAGGAGGATGAACAGCAGGCTCATGTTTCATCGCTACTGGAGGCCAAGAGACGAGGGATCTCCTGCTCAGCGCTTCGCTCTCATCAGCCTGTGGCTCGACCAATCACTGCAAGTCTTTCCAGGTACCATTTCCTGTTTGCCCTGGGACATGGATTAGGTTAAAAACAACTGAAAAGTTGAATAAAGCTTTTGGTATTTGTTTGCTTTGCTCATGCTCAGACATTCATAGTTAATTCATCTGTATAATTATTGTATAAAACAAACTAATCAAATACAGGTAGCTTTAGTTGGATCTGTGCTACTGTGCTAACTGTTGTTTATCAAAATGTAAGCAACACGACTGATGCATCATATGTCGTTTTACTACTACTGCTACTGATAAAGTGAGTCATTTTATCAACAACCCCAATTTTATATGGTAAGGCTCTTTTTTTCTGTTAATTGTAGAAGTTGATCTGCCTAAAAACCATAAGCCTAAATACCTTAATTACTATTAAATTACTACTAAATATGATTTTGAGCCGTGTTTAAAACTACACATTTAGTTTGTCACTATGAGAGGAAAGGACATGACTTTCAACATTTTGGTACAGTTCAGGCAGTTAAACACATTAATATCAATGATAGGGGCTTTTAATTGTAAACCTTAGAAATTAAGATGGAAATGGCTGAAAAGGTAAGGAAAAACTTTACCTCAAAGGAATGAATGGCCACACCCTACAGCTACTTTTATGTTGATTGTGGTTTTTGAACATAACATGCAAATGTCTAGAATGATTCCCCTCTCTGTGCCATCTGTTGTGACCATCTTTCACCCTTACTTATAGGTATAGAATATTAAATCTGCTCCAGATAGGAGATGAAAACTTGCCAATTTTTAAAGCTTGAAATTTCTGGTGAACATTAAAACATATCTGTAATGCACATATGAATCTACAAATGTTACGTTTGATTTATATCCGTAAATACTTCACAAATCTTATTGAAGGTTTGATATGCTATACCAGGAGGGGTATGGATGTCCACCCATCAGGAGGTGTTGTGGAGGCAGCTCCTGTGCCTGATCTGCTGGGCAGCATCCTGTCAGGACAGAGCATGCTCTTGATGGACAGCTCTGATGTTGTCATTAATCGAGATGGTTCGCTTAAAGCTACCAAACCAAGTAAGTGTATGTAATACATTTTTGTGTCACATATCCAGACTATGAAATGGATTTATATTGTGTGTACTTGTATTTTCTAGCTGTGTGCAGTATTTCCCACACATTTACATTTGGGGTGCATGCATTTGGTCTTAAATACTACTGTTTATATTTTACTGCAACATTAAATTATAATTATTTTTTGCCAAGTGAACAGGCAGTTTAGTATCTGCTTCTGCTGTGAGATAGTATACTTTGTTGTTCTTTGCAGCCATGGTGAGCTAGCGGCACATGAACTAGATCTGCTTTAGTTTAACTGCGGTTCTAGTTAGAATAGCCTGATACCTCATAGCAGAGGTCTATATTTTAAAAAAAGTACCATGATAATTGTATGATAAACCTTAAGATGCTTAAATTTAATTTTAGCAAGAAAACTAAAGTTTGTTTGTTTTTTTTTCCTTTCTTCTGTTACAGTGATGCCATCTCCATTAATACCAGGCAGTAGAAAAAGCAGTAGCTCTGGAGATGCAAATAGCCCAGGGATGTCAGCAGGTCTAGGAGACACTTCTCTGTCTGTGAACTACAACAGAGATCAACCAGGGCCCTCCTGCGCCTCTGTGAGCACACCATTGTCCCAGAGCTCAACTCGGTTACGTCCTTTAGCAGCTTCTTCAACTAGCCACACACAAACACCTCTCCATTCTGATCTCAGAGGGCATCCAGGTTTGCATCCACCTCGTCCAAACAGACCCACACCCTCTAATCACCGGGTAAGCAATGGATTTGGAGTCCCTAGGGAAGGCTTGTCATCTGTCTGTCCCACTGCAGAGTCAAGCTCCAAAAGCAAGGGAATGATCCCATCACAAAGCCAACCTAAAAAGGCACCTACAAAACCCATGTGGGTAGATGTGTCAGAACTTCCTAGAATACCAAAAATAAAGAGGGAAAGTAGTGGCATGACAAATGATGGCACTAGTCAAGATGGCAGTCATAAAGTTAGTAGCAGCAGGCGTCAGGGTAGTAGATCCACCCCTAATGGTAATGGTTATGGCATGCCTGAAACGGGCATGAATAATCTTTCTGGGGACAAAGGAAGGCAGCAAAGTGTAGACCGGCAAAGGGGCCAGGCTGATGGTCAGGCCTCGAAGCACAGGCCTGATGGAGGTAGCTCATCTTCAGCTTTCTCTAATTCATTCTCTTCATCCTCATCCGCTGGGTGTCCTGCCGGCCAGCCACGATATGCCTCCTCATCGTCGTCGTCGTCGTCGTCATCATCGTCATCATCATCAGTGAGCTTCCGCATCAACTCTAGTGGGAACCCATGGCAATCAAGGCGGCTAGGCATTGCATCATCCTCTTCTAGTGTAGGCGCCTTCCAGGAACACTGGAGGAAAAAGGATGATGAAGCTAGAAAGAGACAATTGGACAGGGATAAACAAATGCTTTTGGCATCACGTACTCTGGGTAGCAAGGAGCAAGATAATATATATGATCCCTTTAATCCTACTCTGTCAGATTCAAGCAGCTCAGGTGACGAAACGGAGGGCACAAGCCCAGATGGCACTTCTCAGTATGTCACACTTGACAGGAAGCCTCCTAGTCTAAGTAACAAGGAGACTATAATGCAAAACGAGCAGGACCTGGTACAGGTGAAGACTGAAACATCAGAGATTGAGGTCACACAGGAAGGACCAGGGATAGCTCAGGAAACCACATCTGGGGCCAGACTCTTGGAGGACATTGTAAAGGTTGAAAATGAATCAAGACTATCAGGCATAAAGACTGAAGAACAAACTGTATCACTTGACAAAGTTAAGAAAGAACCTTGTGAAAATGTAGGTGAATCTGAAATCCGTGGTGACAGATTTTTTAATTCAGAGACCACAGACACCACACCACCTGCTGATCAAACTCTGGATCTTGTAAAGACTGAGAGAGAGACTCAAGAGGCAAAGAGTGGACAGCGTGCTAGAATTCCCAGCAGATCTCTCTCAAAGGATAAGGAAGATTCATCAGTGGATAACTCTACAACTGTCAAGAGGAAACAAAAGGAAGAAACTAAATCACATGTTATGTCATGCTCAAAGTCCCCATCAAGAGATTTGGACTATAAGAAGAAAAGCTCCAAAGCTTTGAAGGAGCAGTCCTCCAGTGGATCTGAGACAGACAGAGGCAGGAGAGGAGATCAGCATGGTTCAGGCCATGTGACAAAGCAAAAAGAAGTAGACTGTAAGGAGAAAGAAAGGAGTTCCAGGCGATCACGGTCTAGAGAGAGGAATAGGGCACACTCAAGCTCAGACAGTTCTCAACCCAATTCCCCTGATAGGACTCACAGAAAGAGACGGCGGTCCAGATCACGATCAAAAGATGAAAGGAGAAGAAGGCGATCCAGGTAAATATATAACAGTTTTTCAAATATACTTTATACTAATTAGGCAGTGATGCTGTGTTTTATTTTGACCTTCACTGGAATGATTTATAATTGTGGACATTTTAGGTCAGCTTCCAGCTCCAGCAGTAGAGACCGTTCAACAAGGAAGAAACATAAACGAAGGAGCAAGGAGAGAAGTGATGACAAAGAGAGAGACCACGAAAGACGACGAGTTTCAAAAGACAAAAGACGTGGTCGGTCTCGGTCAAAGTCCCAGTCCAATTCACGTTCCAGGTCCAGAACCCGATCTAGATCAAAGGACCGTAAGCATGGTCGGTCAAAATCCCGGTCCAGATCCAGGGAGAGGAGGAGAGAACACAGCAAACATTTGTCTCTCTCTTCAAGAGACAAGGTGGAGTCACGATCTAAAGAGAAGAGGAGAAACAGGTCTAGATCCAGTTCAAGAGAGAAAAGCAAAGAAGAAAGATCATCCAAAAGCTCACACCAAACTTCTCTTTCATCCTCCAAAGACGCAAAGAGGTTGCAAGACAAGAAAAAAGAGAAAGATGTTTCTCAAAGCTACAGTAAAGATGAAAAAGTTGAAGCCAATGTGAATAAAAAGGAGGGTCCATCCTGTTCTTTCGCCTCTGAAGTAAAAAAGCCGGACAAAGTCCTTAGTGCAGAGAGCCAGTCCAAAACTACAGAAATTACAAAAGAAGCAAAGGATAGAAAAGAAATTAAGAAAGAAAAACAGGCATCGGTTGACATGTTTGAAGATAATCCTATTAGTATATCGATTAAGAAAGAGGAAACAGACACTTGTTCTTTGGCAGTAAGCAAAGAGGATATCGAAGTCCCCATTAAGACTGAGACTTGCGAAATTCCCATTGTTAAATCAGAGCCAGCCTGTGTATCCAGCTTACCCCCTGATACTTCCTTTTCTACGCTGACCTCGCCTGTTGCAGACGAAAGCCACCAGGACACAGTCTCTGAGACTCAGGCCGTGGCCAAACATCAAACCACTGAATTGACTGTCCCTGTAAAACTGGAAGTTCAGCAGCCTTCAGACTCTGATGATGACTTTAATATTGATGTGATGCTAGACAGCTTGGATTACGTGAAATCTGAGCACACAGAGAGTACTGGTGCAGCTGTCATACAAGAGAAAGAAGTGGTGGACGGGAAGAATGAGGTACAGCAGATATCAACAAAAGCAGGAGCAAAAACATCCAAAACACAAGTGAAGCGTGTTACCTGGAATATACAGGAGCCTGAGGGTCCGCAACCAGAGAAGTCTGCGAGCAGTAAGTGGTATATTGTTACTTTACTATATCATGCTAACTAATGTTTTTTTATTTAAGTCACTTCATTATTTTTAAATGCCTTTAGAAGTGGTTGTTGTCAAATATAGCCTGGATACAACTGTTCCCTATAAACTGAAAACTCAAGCTTCAGACTGCTCTGAACACTGTTTCTAGCAGCTTTTTCTAGTCTTTAAGCAAAGATTTTTAATATGTAAATAAATAATATCATTTATTTATTTATTTTTTACCATAAGACATGCAGAACTAATGTTTTACAGTACAAGAATAAAGATGAGCAGAGATCCGAGGTGTGTTGTGTATCTTATGTAGCTAATTGTGTGTTTTTGTGCTTTCCTTTTCGCCCCCTTGCACAGAACTTGCTCTATATAAACTGAAGCTAAAGCAGGAAGGGGCTCGCAGACCTTCTTTGACAGTCCAGGCATCCAGTCAGGTAGGTCTGAGCTACTTGCCACTGCAGTATTTACCAGATATTTTTTGCATGTGCTATTTCTTATGTAATGGCAATATTCGTAGGAAGGTGGCAGTGTTTATCCAGAAGAAGCAAGTTTGGTGTTTTTTTTATAGTGTCGTGTGATAGAAAGTGAAACTGATACCAAAGCAGTTTCAGAGTAACTGAAAGTAGAACTGTGCATGTAAGCAGTACTTATAAACTGTGTCCCCATACAAGTCTCTGTAAGAGACACAACAGTATTGTTTTAGACCCATCAGTATTAGTAATTATTTGTATAGACACACAATAAAACACAGGTTGTTAAGTATAGGACAAATGTGTGCAAATTGAATTTTAAATAATTGTGCATTTGGAGTGTGACTTGATTTTAAATTCATGACCACAATTTTCTGTGTGTTTATATGATGGAATATTTTGAATTTTTGTAGGTGGTGGTCACTGTATAATCTCCCTTGACTTTTACAGGATATCACTGAAGCTGTTAATGACCCCTCCAAGAAGTGTGCTGATGGTCTTCTCAGTACTTCCTCTAAATCTGATGGTCTTCATTCTGGGGAGTTATCGGCCACTGCACAAGGAGAGGCAGAAGAAGGAGATTTATCAAGGAAAGACAAGGTGAATAGAAATGCATTTTCAGCTTAAATAAATATTTGATTATAACTCTTACCTTCATGTTATGCCTCTGCAGACTGAATTTGTGCAGACTGAATTTGTTGTTGTTTTTTGGGGGGGGGTTGCTGGTTGATGGGAATTTTTTCAGATAACTGAGATACATGGATGAACTAATTAGATGTTAACTGTAAAAGGTTACGGTCCCTGTAACTTCATAAAGCTGTTTCTTTCTCTTCTTTTTCATTATTATTTTTGAACTGTAATTATTAAAAAAGTGCCCAACAAAATGAAAGGAAGACATGGTAGCCTTTTATTTGCAGGAAATGTCAACGTTCAGCTTCACCTTATGTTGTGCAAAATCACTTCTCTGGCCAGCCCCCCAAATTCGAAAGAGAGAGAAAGATTGTGACACCATGCTTCATGTTTGGGCTTGCTTGGATAACACTTTGGAAAATGTGTGAAAATTAATTGCACAAATGTTCCATGCTGCAGGCCTGAAGAACGAATTTGTCAAAGAATTTGAAGTTCGAATGAAAGCAAAAGCATGCAGAAATGTTAGTTTCAAAATGAACGTGTGGAAAAAATTATGTCATTGCATAAATTATGATTCTACTTCTCCTAACAGTATTTGAAAAAGCTGCACATGCAGGAGAGAGCGATAGAAGAAGTTAAGCTAGCTATCAAACCTTTCTACCAAAGGAGAGGTATCAACAAGGATGAATACAAGGAGATTCTTCGCAAAGCCGTTCAGAAGGTGGGTTAGAAAAATATGATGATGAAATTCTTTTTAATTCTTTATTTGCTTAAACAGGTTTTTTTTAAGGTGTGACTCAGGAGTTTCTCAGTGTCTCTTTTAACAATTTGAAATGATCTTTTTCTCAGGTGTGCCACAGCAAGAGTGGAGAAATCAACCCAGTGAAAGTTGGAAATCTGGTTAAGGCATATGTGGACAAATATAAACATGCTAGGAAACATAAAAAGGGAGACGATTTAGGAAAAGCCCCAGACACCCAGGCTGAAGCAGCGAAAACCTCTGACAGTCCACGATGAGGCAGGAACTATAGGGAGGGACAACTACACCCACACCCACAATATTCACTGATTCATATATTATGCTATGTTATTCTATGTCCTAGAATTGGGCGTGATCACACTCTAAACATACCAAGTGCAAAAGGTCAACCAACCTTTGCTCACAGTTTCAAGATGGAACATTTTCTATAATGTTGAGATTTCTATCTTAATGGTATTTTGAACACAACCTTTATTCACTGATGACTTGAACAGTACCTATTGGTGTCTCTTGCCAAGAACTATTCTCGTTTGTAACACAGCTCAGAAACTTAATGGGAGACTTTGAGAGTGTGCCTTAAAGAGGCAAAACTCAAAGACCATCCCATAGAGGTAAAAACCGGGTAGCTTTCTCCAATGGCATATCACTGGTAGGATACAATGTGGCGTGGCTTTTGAGTTTTCTATGTATTTCTTTTCTTTGTTTGTTTGATGGGAGGGAAGGGGTATTTATCATAGGCAAAACTCAATTTGTCAGACGAGAAGCGAGAAAATATGCAGAATATGCATATTTAAGAAAATTACATGTTAAGAGAGCACATGGTTATGCAATTTTTGTAGAAGATTTATCAGTAGACTTAAAAATAATTTTAGATTTGGTTGTAAATATAATATATAGATTTGATACATCCACCTGTATGTTCCTTTCATCCGTGTTGCCTGTTGCGAATGATTGACATAAATTTGTTCTAGTTCAAGTTGACTGTGTTTAATGTTTTAAATTTAGCGCTTCTTTTCATATTCATATTTCTAATATCCATGTATAATGAACTAAGTTCAGTTCAGCATAATGCAGGTGAATTTGGAGTGAGTAGTCATATTCTGTTCTCCTTTGCTGTAGCTTCAGCTCCTTTTAAACCCGTAATTTTTTTTAAAGAACCAGAGAATATTAGTTTTTTGTGCCAAAGGAGTAAAATGAATACAAAATCCATAGGTGAGATTTCATTTGTTTCAGTATTATGTTTTTAGACAAGGGATACAATTCCATAGTAAATAATATAGCTTTTACTCAGGAGTGAGGGCAACACATTTCTCAGTGGCAAAGGTGGAAAACCCCAGTTATTCTTGCAAAAAATGTGGTGCAAATTTCCACTCAATTCGTATGTCACAAGCAACAGCATTTTCCATTTTATTCAGGGTATGTTGAATGCATATCTATAATTGGAGCAGTGGCTGTAGCCTAAACCTTAGTTTTTGATGAAAGCATACAAACTAATTCTTGCCTGTTCACCACTCTGTTATCTATACTAGTTTGTCGACTGTAAACACTGATTAATTAGGTTACTGGACCTGCCTTGTACTACTTCCTTGTCATCATCTTTAATTGTGCTGTATAAAGCCAGGAACTTGGAATGGAAGAATTTAACAAATAGGTGCTCATGTTATCTGAATGTGATTTTTTTTTTCTCTATTTACTTGATCAAACAGTCCAGGTGTTTCTACAAGGAAACATCAAAGAATAAATCACTGATGACAAAGAGATGTTTGTCTTAGTTTATTTCAAGTACTCACAGTCTGTCCTGTTTTTTTTGTTTTTTTTTTACAGTTGTGTTTTAGGGATTTTTCAACATTGGCAGTTAGTAGGACACTATTTTAAAATTTTATCAACACAGTCTTAGCTTTACACGAAACTATACCAAGTTTAAAATAATCTATTTTAGATTTTACATAACCCTTTGTGCATAACTCATATACAACAAAGGGTATGGAAATGGCAGTTTATTCAGTATGAAAAGTGCAAGATGAAAAGAAGAATAGCTGGTCAGTTTATCATATATAGTACAGTGGCAGTATGACACAAAAATATTCCTATACACATACATCATTATATTCAAATACACACAGCAGTTCTATAAATATGTGATCAGTAATATAAACTTGGCTTGTCAGAATGGATTTACCATTATAATAAGCATTCATTTCATTTAATATAGAATGATATTATCAGTTTAACAATACATTAGATGAAAGATAATTGGACAGTTCTAAAGCGATTTTTAAACTGAGGTTAGTAATGTAACAGTACAGCAGTAGATGGGGCATTTCTCATGTAGTGGATTAAAATGTGATTTAGCATAAATGTGAACATAGAGTGAAAAGTAGGCACATGGCAGTATTGGCAGCTATAACACAATCACATTCAGCTGCTAAGCGGCCAACTTTTTAGCTGATTCAGAACCTAGTGTAGCATGTGTCCCATTACCCCATAGGAAATTAAAGTGGTTTCAACTTAAAGTCAGTGAAAGATCAAATTTCAAATCTGGTTCGGGAAAAGTGCAGCGTCCCGCATCGGGTCTTCAGCTGTTTGCAAGGGAAAGTAGGAGCTGATGAGATCATAGAGGCTGTTATGTGAGATCTGTAGGCTGACGTTGGAGCTGTAAAGAGACGACGCTCCCTCCATCTGGGCCATCTCATGAAAATGTCGACAGATTAAAGGTACCACCTGCAGAAATGGAGAGAAAGCTTTACGCTAAAGAGTTGCATAACTGCTGATGACGAAGTAACCATTGAAAGTGATGGTTGATGATAAGCAACAATAGCTATAGGGAAAAACATGTCCTCCTACTTGGCAAGTCGACATTCAACATTCTTTGTCCAGTATATCCACTATCCCTCCTCGGCACATGTCTAAACCATTGCCTCTCTAACTTTCTGTTACCAAACTTCTTCTAACTATAACTATACTATGCATCCTTCTGCTTTTACGCTAGATGCAATTACGCTTACATTTGATTTAAACTTGTATATACACTTTATTTCTATATATAAAATCATTTTTTCATATCAATGATTGGTTCTTTTGCTACTGAAAGTGCTGGATACATTTTTTCCCACTGAAACAACTGGGGTAGTTAAACTACAAGCATATCATAAAGCGAGAAAGGTCTGGATGACCAGGATAACTTATGCTGATAACTGCTAATAAACAATCTAATTACTATAAGGTCTGACTGGTCATATTCCATTATGCACAGAGCATCTTTAGTCTAGTCTTCTTCACTGTTACCTGTCATTCGACCCTTGATTCTGCATGGTCTTATCTGCAATTACTGGATTCCCCAACATGCCAGTTGTTTTATTATTATATTGTGTGTAGTCTGTTTTAAATCCTCTTCCCTCTAACTTTAACTGGTTGAGGCAGTTGGCAGCCCACACCAGGTGGCAGCCAAAAGCCAAGTGTTGCCAGGTGTTTCCTCAAAGGGAATTTTGGGGTTATTTTTGTTCAGTCTCTGTCTTACAGTGTAAGTACCCAGCTGTGCTTTTTTTCATGAATTATTGCTAAGAAAATAAAACAAAATTGAATTAAATCGAATAACTGACTGAAAAACTGAATGTGTCTTTGAGGTGAAGCATGGGTCGGGGGGTGGTGTTACCTTCACTACAATAAGCTTCTTCTCCAGCGGTTTTCCATCTGGAAACTTCTCTCCAAAGCACATGGTGATGGTGTATTCAGGAGATCTACCATTGTTCTCCTTAAACTGTTTCAACTCTGAAACAAATTCAGGGGGAGTCATTTATTTAAGGATGAAATCCATTTTTACTTCAGCAGTAGTCTAAGGAGCTTAAAAAGAAAAGCATCTAGACTTCTTTAAGTTTCTTGAAGACGTTTCACCTCTCATCCGAGAAGCTTCGTCAGTTCTAAGGTCAAATGGTGGAGAGTCCCAGATTTAAGCCCTATGGGAGTGTTCCCCCAAGAGGGACAATGGACCCTCTAATGATCCTCTACCTAATCACATGAGCCAAAGTGTGAAAATGGGTGTAGGTCACAATCAGCCAAGGTTTTGGGTGAACTCATTGTGAAACCTAGCCCCACCCTATCATGTGATTTCCAGAGGTCAGAAGGACCAGGATGTGAGTGGGCATTAAGGCGTCTGGGAAGGGATCTCAAAACTGGCGGCAGTGGCTTACGAGGCGAAATGTCTTCAAGCAACTTAAAGAAGTCTAGACGCTTTTCTTTCCAAGCTCCTTAGACTATGATGACCGAGAACCTTCACAGACATACTTCAGCAGTAAATGGTGTATATATATATATTTATATATGAGCAAAAATCTACACCTACCATTCACAAACTTTTCAAAATTAAGGAGCTCCACCATGGTGTTTTGTGGAAGCTTTGCTGGCTCTGCATTAGCCAAACTAGGGTCACTGGTGCTGGCAAACACATGGCATCTGTCCTGCCTCCAGGCATAAATACCACTTTGTTGCACTTCCAAGAATAGACCTCTCTGGATGCTATTAAGTATGCGGTTGGTGTATTCAATCTGGTAATAAGAAGGTTGTGGTGAGTAAAACATGAAAATGCTTCATCACACAGCAGTATACTGTACTGAAAATTAGGGGTAAAATCCATCTGTCCTATTCTAAAGTCAAATTTTATTCATCACATCAGAATCTGTTAGCCTCATGCCTGAAGTAACATAATAAAATAATTTCTAGTGTCTGCTTGGATGGTACAACTGTGTAAAACATGCATCTAGCTAATGTAATGATTATACCTGTTTGTGGTCCAGCAGACCATCAGTGGAGGGGAAGCAGAGTTTGAATGCCTCATACTCAAAGGCCTCTGAGTTGTAGTGGAGCTGCAGTCTGGGAGTGTTCAAAGTCATCTTTACCATTTCTTTTTTCCTGTAGTGGATGGATACCTCTAGGTCACATAGCTCCGGCTGAGGTGGAGTGAGTACTGGTGCAGGAGTTACTGTACAAAACAAAACAGTTAATAGACAACAGATCCCTCCTTCTTGGGTAACTATGTACACATACTTTTAGTAAACCTTTCATCTAGGAAGAGAAATTTGTCTAAACATACCTCCATAACAGGTTTGCTGAACTGGTAAAAGCTGTGGGTTGTTTCCGGCTGCTACAGGATAGCTTTCAGTTGCGGGTGGATTTTGCTGCCCATAGTTCTCTGTCCACGGTTGCTCCTCTGTTTTGATAGTAAAATCATTTTAAACTACAATTAACCTCCATTATAAACCACAGAAAACCAAATGCAATCCACAAACTTTACCTGTTGACTGGCTGCCAAGACCCAAGGCCATCAAATCGTTAACCAGATCATGCTGTTTATTGGGGAGAGGCAGTGAAACAGTTAATATTTAGACAGAAGCACAAAGACAAGTGAGATTACACCAACTAAGAGAAGTGAAAGTGCGCTTTATGTGATGCTGAACCTCATTTGTTGAAAGGAGGTACTCTGTGGAAGAGCTGTATATATCTGGTATAATGTCAGGGTCCTCCCAAGCGTCCTGTGTTGCCAGACCGTCTTGGTTTTCTTCAGGGAAAGATGAAAGATCAGCGTTATTTATACATTCAAACTCGGAACGGTTTTACCCCAGAATCTTGGCTTAAGTGACGATTAGCTTACGTGCAGTGTTGATAATCTCATAGACTTTATGTGGGTCATCAGAATTCTTGGAGTTATCTTTTACCATCTTGAAGCGCACAGAGAGGTTGTTCAGAGCACAGCGGAAGTTGGTTTTCCACCTGGCTTTGTCATTAGGGAACTCATTAATTTTCCCACTTGCTACTGCCCAGGCCTATGGAGGAAATGCAGAGAGGTGTAAACATAATGACAGCCGGGTAGGAAATTCAAACTTACTATACATTTTATGAGATAATTACACACATTAGACTTCACATGCACTTCCTAATTGTTTTACACACTATTTGCGTTTCACATCTAAGCAGAAGTGGCTGTTTATGAAAAATTTAGACACTTGGCTGAAATCTGTAGAATTCCTTTAATACTGGCACCAGCGTATAATTATGCTCTAAGTATGAAAACAAGCTGTGGTTTTGCACATTACATGTATCAAAAACATTAGTACAGGATTTGTTTGACTCAAGATCAAGTGTCACCACTCAAGTGTCACTACTAGAGATGGTGCCATAACTGCCTCTGGGAACAGCTGCAACAAGCTAAACAACTCCAGCCTGATAGTAACAATAACACGACAAAACTATTTTTGGAACTATTTAAAGCACACGCTTAGTTTCTAAGTCGCTTACTCATGAATGTAGTAGCTTATTATTTCAGTAAAAATGTCAACATAGTCATTTTAAGCCTTTTATCTGATCGCACGGATCTGGTTAATCTGGCAATAAACTTACCCGGAAGATTTTACTGTCCTCGTCACTGCAGTCTTTTCTGGAGTTGTGCTTCCAGGGGACTCTGAACTTGTTTGGTTCAACATAGCGCAGGCCAGCATACTGGCCCGTTTCCACCTGCTCTAATAGCCAGTTGGAGAACTGAGGTTTGGGGAAGCTGACGGGAAACACGACAGGTCAGTGCTGTTCTACAGCGGCAACAAGCGTGAATAAATAGAGACGGCTTACGAACGCACAAGGGAAATCTGAGGACATTCAAAAAGAAACTCCTAAAACTGGAAGCTGCAGATTTATTCTACAGCAATAAACCGCAGTAATATTAACTATTAAATGTGCAAGGGAGAAAAACAATACGAGTTTCTTCTTACCTTTGCATTTCACCGATTCTCTGTAAAGCCGTCGGTCTGATTTTTCCGAACACGTCTTCTAACATTTATACTGCATTTATAAGTCCCTCCTTCAGAGGGTGGAAGCATCACCGGCGTGGGATTTTCGAGGCACGGGTGGCTGAGAGTGCTTGTTTCTTACAAGACAGCCTCGCCGACCGGATGTAATGGGCGTGTTAGTGGGTTTGTATAATGGAATTTCTCGCTGGAGATTACTGGGAGAGATCTGAAAGTCGCTGGCTGCTTGCCAAGCGAAATTTGTTTCCCTTGCGTCGGGAGCGCGCACTTTGCAGGGAGAAGGGGTGTGGGTTTTTTTTTTAATAGAAGAGAATATAACATAAACAGGTTTCGTGTCTACTGTGCAAATAGGCAACACAAACATAGAGCCCCAAATGCTTCATCGCCCTGCCGTATGTAGGCTTAAAGTGATCTCCTGACTGGAAGTAATCTAAACATTTTGGAGCGGCCCAGCCAGACCCTCATATTCAATCTGATAGAGAATCTGTGCAGTGAGCTGGAGATGCAGCCTGGATGAATGAAAAATGTCAAAATATCGACTTCTTGTTTGAAAAAACAAACAAACAACAACAACCCCAAAACACTTTAAATGTATATCCATTCGACCAGTATTCAATCATGTGGTCTATCTGGGGAAAGGGGGATTTCTGTGTTTTAGCTACAGAAATCCGTTTTATAAAAATAAATAGACAGTTGGCAATTGTTTTCAGTCATGTGCTCAGCAGACATAACCTTTGGCGATGTGCAAAAATCCGAGCAAATTGTATTTTTATAGGACGTCTGAAAACGACCAGAGCCGTTTACTTGTTGAGAAATTGGTATATTGAGCGTTAAAGATTCTCCTCCTATTCTCTTATCTCTTAATAATCCGTAATGATATATCAATGTCTGTTGTAACCCAAAACTGAACGGTAATGTAACGAAACCCATCTTTCACTTTTACACAAAAGTAAAACATCACTACTTCCGCGTCTGGTTGTTTGGGTCAACCGGATACGCTCTCCCTGCTCAGTGCGCGCTCCCGACGCGGGGAAACACATTCCGACGGGAATAACTACTTCGGTACGACGCCGGTCTTTTTGAGGCTATTTCGTCACTCCGTCAGAATCATTACATCATCCCATAGGCTTACTGTCCCATAGTTAAATGCTTACTCGAAGAGTTTTTTGCCCGCTGAAACTTTGGTTCACATTCAGTTATAGTGATCAGCTGGGAGTTTCACCAGTGTCACAAGAATTCACGAGCATCTGATTAAAAATATGCATCATTTAAAGTATTATTAACGGCTTACATCCAAGGCTCAGATATGTTAAGCGGTGGATCATTCCAAACGTGACCTATTTTGCGATCATGTGGTCTACGACCCTAAGGCTCTATAATATATATATCAGTGACATTTTGGAGAATTTTGAAGACTCTGTCCACATCACCACAAATTCTAGCTGAAATTTCACATTCATCTAATGAAAAAAATATGAATTAGACAGTAACAGCCTTATAACCAGTGCTGGCATATCCTCCATACCATTACACTACCAACAGCATCACCGCTAGCCTGAACTCTTGATACAAGGCAGGATGGAGCCATACTTTCATGTGGTTTAAGTCTAAAATTTTGGCATTCATCTGAATGTCACAGCAGAAACTGAGACCCAACAGAAACATTTCCCCATCTTCTATCGTTCAATTTTGGTGAGCCTGTGCATACTGTAGCCTTGGTTTCCTGTTCTCAGCTGATAGCAGAAGACCTGTATCTGCTTCAAGGTATGAAGTGCTCTGCATTCATAGAGGCTCTTCTGCACACCTTGGTTGTAACAAGTGAGTTAATATTGCCTTCTTGTCAGCTTAAAGCAGTTTGGCCATTCTCCTCTTACCTCTGACACCAACAAGTCATTTTCACCTACAGAACTGCCACTCACTAATTTTCTTATATTCTGGGCATATTCTGTAAGCCCTAGAGATGATTGTGCATGGAAATTCCAGTAGAACAGCATTTTTGAAATACTTAGAACAGGCTGTTTGGCACCGATACATGTGACATGTTCAAAGTCACTGTAATCACCTTGCTTCTCCATTCTGATGCATGGTTTGGACTTCATCAGGCTGTCTTGATGTTTGCTGTTTGGACTGGATACTTGTGTTAGCAAATAGTTGAACAGTGGCTGGTAATGTACATAGTATCAACAGTAGTAGAGTCATATTTGAAAACCATATCAATACAAAGCTTTACGACAATTTTTATTGTATACCATAAACTTTAAACTGATCAAGTATAGACTCTATACATCACTTCCATGGATTTATGCATTTCAGTGTTATGTAAATAATGCCACTTTATTAAATATGAAAAATCTGGTGTATTCAAAGATTTCTACACATATATGATGCTGAATAAATGCAAGTGTTGTTGTACATCTTAACATTAATAATGTGTAAACAGAGATATACAAATTACAATAGTGCACACGCTATATTATATAACAGGGTGAATGTTTTCATTATAGTGTGTCAGAATATCAAATAGCAATATATGTTAATCTTTCACACTATCATATGATTTAGCAACTGCTAAGCATCACTTAAGCAGTTTCGACTCAGATAACACCTGACATGTTTCTGATTTTCTGAATAGTCTGCATTATTGAATGGTTTCACCTTGTCTGTCCCGATGTACTTTTTTTTTTTTAACTCTTGCTAAATGAGTCCCCCTTGAAACCACCAAGTTCCAGTGAGTTCAGAAAAATAAATCCACCAGTGAATACCCCACAGTGTGTATTAAAAGCTGTGTGTCTCTGTGTTTGAGACTTTCTGAGTCAAAGTTCTGCAGGTGTTGTACAGACTTGTGTCATGCGGTAGAATCAGAAAGAATATTAATAACCTGACAGTGATACTGCTTTGGGGGCGTCTCAGCTGCATGCATTGTAGTTTGCCTTATTCAAGAATAAACCTTTGTTGTGCTACTTGATCCAACCCAGGCATCATTTCCTCTTTCCGCTGTTGTGTTTTCAGAATTTCTCTGTGCACAAAAGACTAACTGAAAGGTATTTTCTTCACCTTATCCTCCTAGGAACCCTTTCTACCTTTCACCCACAATCCCAGCATAAAATGTCAGTTTCTCTGTGCGCTTTAGATACTTTACATCTTCAGATTGCACAACCATGTTCTGACCACAGATTGGGTTACTGACGTTCTCACTTTTTAGGGAATATAGCTCTCAGAGCCGAGCATCTGTGTCAGGAATAAGGAAGTGATTCATGCTGTAGATGGAGCACTTCTCTTTTCTTGCTCACTGAAAACTGTGTGCAGTCCTTGTAGTTGGACCTTGTAGAAAAAACCCCCAAGGCTCAAAGAAGCTAATCAGGAAGGATCTGGCTTTAATATTGACACAGAACACAGATTGTCACATCCTATTTTGCTAGTTTATGCATAATTCAAGGGTAATATTTTGACTTGTCTGCAGAACACAACAGCAGATCATTCCCGCGTTTGAGAGATAACATACAAGCGACATAAGAAGCACTCAGCTTGTCCTTGAAAGACAAACTTGTGTTAAGCAGGTGTATTTCAAGTCAGACTTGTTATGTTTTTAAAGGGGATTTCTACTGGGAATTTTAAATATAGATTCTGCCCCCCCCCCCCCCCCCCCCCCCCAAAACATTCATCTCTCTGTTTTGCATTCTTTCTCTCTGTGTAGCTATATCATCCCACATACACGCACATACTTTAACAGGGAGCAGTGCTGGCTTAACGTATTGTAAGTAAGAAAAATAAACAGACTTGCGGGGGTGTTGATACACTGGATTAAAACGGCTTGACTGAAAAAAAGAAAACCACCGCTTTCTCGTAAATAGACACGCCCTTACAGGTGAATGAGATTTCACCTGAAGCTGTATGAACATGGGTTGATATTCCAAGAAGATAGCGTTTGTTGATTCAAGATTTATTGATTTACTGGTAACGATGTTTGCCTTTATTGAGTTGCATTGTATTATACACACACAAAGTTCTGGCAATTGCAGTCCATCCTTTTGTATATTGCTTGTTTTAGGATCATTTATAGGATACCTCTTTTCCAGCCCTGTGTCATTGTTGGTTAATTGATAATACTCTAATAATATCCTGTGATCAGGTGTGTCTTTTGGGCAGTTGTCCAGCCCAGTGACTGCCCTTTGAATGGTGCCCTTTGAAACAGATTTCATATTCTACAATTTTCCTCTAAGATGATTTCTAATATAATTTTTAATAATGTTTGATATGCCTAATCAGCACTATGTCAGGAAGTCAGACATCTGCTGAGCCAAGACTGACTTGCACTGCAGGTTCCAATGAAAGCATGTCTCAAAAAAAAAGCAGTTTGTTCAAAACAGAAACTAAAATCCTGGAGGTGTGATGCAATATGTTTTTTTAACAATGTCTCAAAGCAAGAAAGCAGCATACAGTGTGGATTATATGACTTCCCCTAAGATGAGGTTATCAAGGTCCACAGATCAGTCGTGGCAGTGACCGTGCTGAATGAACTTGTTCTTACAGAGCGTTCACTCGGCGCCCTCTGCTGTTTTTACGGAGAGAAGCGAAACCTTGGCACCACACCGGGCTTTGCCATAGGCTACAAGACGCTATCCTTCAAGCTGGAAAAGGCAGGTTATTATGTTTATCACCGTGTAATTATATTATATTACATGGAAAATACGCATATAAAATTAACAACATCAAAACACAACTGATTATTATATGGCACTCAAGCATATGAATGCAGGAGTGTGTATGGATTCTTAAGGCAGATTTAGAAAGTCCCCAAAGTGAACCCACTTAAGCTTTTATTTAAATAAATTTTACCTCATCGTGATTTCCTGTTTTTTCTATGTTTGTCATCCTTAAATATTTGAGATAATCAAATAAATTTAAATTTTAGAAAATGATAACGCAAGTAAACACAAAATGCAGAAAAACCCAAACATACACATACATAATGACATAAAATGTCATTAAAAAACGACAATAAAATGAGTGTGAATTCTCTCATGGAAGTTCCAGCTGAATGTGAGCCAATAAACAGGCTTAGGGTAACCGGGTGTGACACTACCCTCCGGTATTGGATGACGCAATGCTGATAGTGGAGTGATAATAACAGCAGGCCCCGAGTACGAATTTCAGATTCTGTCCCAGAAATCTCGAACAAGAAGTCACTTTGCCTTAACTAACATGTAATGTAAGTGTAAACTAAATGTAGCCACATAGTACAGTAGAAAAGCGCAATCTAGGCACAGAGGGGGGAAAACTATCAGGGAATTTCGTTTTCTTCAAAAGTGTAAAGTGGCTTTGGATGGTGTAATTGCTATTTTTCACCGCCAGATGCTGCAAATGTCCTTTAGAAAAACACGATGCAAAACTCTCTGTTTCCACGCTGACTTGTTGGTGTTTTTGCTTTTAAGGAAAGTTTTACACATACAGAATATATTCCTAAGATTCGAGTCGATGCTGAATGAAACTAAATTCAAATAAAACAAACAAACAAAAAAAGGGTTCGGTTTAGAAGAAAATGGTTGCATGAAGCTGTCCAGTCACGCTGTGGTGCTGAAATGTTGCATCCGTGCACCAGCACATTTGGGTTTGGGTTCATCTAGCCTGTATCATCCTACAGACGTAAATGGAATTATTATAACATAAGGGAATTTTTATAAAACACAGATGGGAAATGAAGAGATGCCGTGCATCTGAAAAAGATATTTCCGGGATAACCTGTCGATTAAGCGCAAACAAAGTGGACCTGCAGGGCACAGACTCGAGAGGTAGCAGTAATATTATCTTTCCTCTCACAAGCATCTCATGAATCGCGTCTCTGCGAGTTTTATAACTGTGTTCAGAGACACGCTTGCAGTTTGCAAAGCTGTAGCCTGGATACAGCAGAGAGCGTCCTTGGTATTTGCGATTGTAAAGAGCTGGAGGGGGGGGTAAGACTGATAATTTGAAGACTTGCCAGAGGTACATTGTCAAATTCAAAAGGCATTTCAAAGAACCACACCATTCACTTTTTCATTCTATCTTCTTTTTTCTTCTTTCTCTGTCTTTTTTTCCTCCCTTTCTTTCTTTTCGCACGGTTGCAGACCGTTTGAATCGACCAATGGGCCTTCAAGTTAGAGACATTGGAATGTAAATGAGCCCAGCGCGTGCTCCCGGCGCAGTGAAAGCTCGGGATTGTTTATTGAGCTCCCGGAGCCACGCGCCTGGCCCGGGGGAGTCGGTGTGCAGAAGAATCACACAGCGGGGGCGGGGCCTCGCGACGAAGCGTGCGTCTCAAAAAAGGGGTGGGTGGGGTGTGTGTTGGAGGCGCGTGTTGAAAAAGAGGAGTGCTGCCAAAGTTTGGGTCAGATCGGCTCGTGGAGTAAGCAGTCAAGAGAGACTTGGACTAGAGTTAGCCACACGGTCCCCACGCGAAGGACACGAGAGCTGTACACTGCCAACTCTTCTCCTCCTGCCACAAGTTTCAGGCTGTCCCTCTTTGCGAGATGGAAACCGCGACCATCACCACCACGCAGACTGCATTCACCTTTGGACTTAGCGAAAGACGCGCCAGCATCAGCCTGCACGCCCCGGCCCAGGACTGCTCGGTGAGCGCTGTGCACCAGAACACCAACGTTGCCGGCTACCAAAGCAAAGCCAAGGTGCTGAAGAGACAGCGCTCCAGCTCTCCGGAGCTCCTGCGCTGCAAGCGTCGCCTGAGCTTCAACGGCCTCGGCTACTCCATCCCCCAGCAGCAGCCTGTGGCCGTGGCCAGGAGGAACGAAAGAGAGAGGAACCGGGTCAAACAGGTTAACATGGGCTTCCAGACTCTGCGTCAGCATGTGCCAAACGGCGCCGCCAACAAGAAGATGAGCAAAGTGGAGACGCTGAGGTCCGCGGTGGAGTACATCAGAGCTTTACAGCAACTTCTAGACGAACACGACGCGGTGTCGGCTGCTTTCCAGTGTGGACTGCCATCCCCGACACTCTCCAACAGCTACTCTGCCGACCCGGAGTCGCCTCACTCCACCTACTCATCAGATGAAGGTGGCTATGAGCCTCTGAGCTCAGAGGAACAGGAGTTATTGGACTTCACAACTTGGTTTGACAGGTACTGAGGCTGTCATGTAAATGAACCGCATAGCAGCGTGTGCGCGCAAAAAAGAAGAAAAGCGTCTGACTTCTTCCAAAAATGCTTCGAAAGACTCGATAAAGGCATCAGATCTGTCTTGCTCTCTGTGCTTCCAAGTGATCTGTTGCCTCCCTCACTCGGGCTGCTTCTGCAGGAGCAAAGCAATAGTGACAAACAGGGAGAATGAGTATGAATGCGTGAGAGAGGGAGCATCTTGTTGCATAGAGCGTAGTCCTCACAGGAAGGAGGGAATTGGACACGTTGACGCGTGGAAGTAAAAAACTGTTTGAATAAGTGCAATTAAAATGTGACACAGCATACTCTGCAGGGACGGCGCTGTCCACAAGATCTGTTCGTCAGTAGTTCATCAGACCCGGACTGCCTTCCTCAGCTGCCACATCTGTTGAAGATGTACAACATAAAAGATGCGTCAACAGACTTTTTTTTTTTCTTTTTTCGTGATGTACATGTCCTCTCCTTTCATAACAAAGCTGTACCATACAACAAACTGTTTTAACACGAAGACATATTTTTGTACATACAGTCAAACAGTGTTGTAGCAGAACGTTCACTGCCACTTTTTTTCTGACAGTGTTTTGACAACCAGCTGTCAGCGGGGCGGCGAGCTGGCATGTATGAGTTGTGTGACTGGGCAGCAACATCAAGGCTACTGCCTGTAGTTTATTTGTGTGTGTATGTCTTTTTTTTAAATAGTTGTCAAGGAGACATTTATTAATGTATGCACTCTCAGCTTCCCGTAGCCTAAAATGTAAATATTTGATTTTAACAGATATATTTTGTGTAAAACAAGTTTTATAAATAAAGATTAATCTATTTATATTATATGTTTTTGCAGTGGCTTGGTTCTTTAGCTGATATTGCGTGTGCGTCTGTGTGTGTCAGCAGCGGCGCTAATTGAGCAAACGAGGGAGCTTCTCTTTTATTCAAAGCCCCTGCATGACCTTTTCCCGACTTGGTTGGGCACACGGGAGAAAATTGCGCAGCTGGGCGAACACTCACCAACCATTATAAACGCGCACCTTCCACGGCGCTTTGTCTGCATTCAGGGCAGGGAGATTAATATTACGTTTCATCCATCGCATTGTTTCTTTTGCGTACTCTGCCTTTACCCAATGGCCCAGAGTGCCTGGAGCTGAGGGAAAGGAGGGGGCGGGGGTGGCAATTCACTCAAAGGGTATAGACACTTTGAAATACAGCCTGGGGAAAGTCAGCAAGACAATGAGACGGGGTCAAAATTCTTATTGCCCGATTGAGATCAATCTAAATGAAACCTGGGGTTGTAGACTAGTTGTATCCCCAACTGTGTTTTTCATGGCGCACACAGGCCAATCAAAAAGCCCATCTCCTGCGAAATGGGGAGCACAACGCCCCATTGTGAGCACTATTGTGTGCGCCTTTGCGCCTCATTATACGAATTATTGAAGATCTTCTATTGTAAATAAACACTGATGCCGTGTTCAACTAAGCAGAACGAAGTATAACGAGTTTATTCTCACCTGGCGCTCCTTTGGGGTGTGGAAAACGGGAGCAAGAGAAGCTGCTCTTGTTTGTGAATTGTGAATGTACTTTTCCACAAAATTTAAAGAAGAGACGTTTTTTTAAATCACTTTTGATCACTTCATATATTACTTAAAAACAAAAAATATGCAAACACAATAGCCGGATATCAAAACAACTTTTATATCCGGACAAAACGTTAAAAAGTAGCAAAGTCAAAGATGAGTAAGATGTTTCTCTCTCTCTCTCTCTCGCTCACACACACACACACACACACACACACACACACACACACACACACACACACACACACACACACACACACAATGGAGCCTGCAGGTGTAAGCCACGTGCCTGTACTTGGTCACAAAGGGCTCCGGCTCTCCCATTGGTTAATGGCTCGCGAATGTGAGCCCTGTCGGTGGAGGCAGTGACAAAATCAAACAAGTGATAAATGGCATTAATTACGCTCGGCATTATAACCTCCTACGTCACAGCGCCTCAAAGAGACAAATCAATGTTAGGCGCAAAATACCCCGCTGGTCCATTATTATTCGGCTGAAATGGCGTTTGCTATGTCCTTCAGTGTCAGGCAGAGGCCACGGCACAAAGTAAAAATAAGCGCTTGTCTCATGTCCTCCTAAGATTGATATGCAATTTTCTCCTCGGCCATGTAGGGAGGAGAAGGGGCGAAAGTAGATTTATTCATGTCATTTTGTCCATGGCTCATTTTCACTTTGACAATACATAAGGGCGATGTTAATTTAGCCATAGTCCACTGGTGAATATCAATCACATGGAACCCATTTATGCATGCGTTTTCGTGCGCAAAGCCATGATTTACGCTTAAACCATGGAAACGCCAAATGGGAACGTATAATATAGGGATAAACTGGCCAAGAGCGGAGTGATGAGAGGTCATCTGTTGCTCTGAATGCAGTATTGAGTTTGCCTGGTGAATTTTGGCTTATTTTTCATGACGCATTTGCATGCGTATTTTGCACATTAATGAGCTACTTCGGATATGTTGGGTACGAATGTTTTGACCCCTTCGGCAAAAACGTTTATCTTTGTTATCCCACAACATGAATCATTTTCGAAGGCAGACAAGACGCAATTACAGTCTAACTGACACTATTTACCAAACAGTTTTTCTTTTCATTATCTTTCCCTTGAATCAAAATGTGAGTAACTCGGGATGATTCCCATAGAAACAAAAAGTAATCATCGCTTTTTAGCAAAACAAAGAAAAAAAAAGTGGGTTATAGAAATATTATTTCAGCATATCAAAATAAAAGTCATGGCTGCATTAAAATGTGAGACAACTGTTACTTTGTCCTGTTTTTAAATCAGGTTGGTAGTCACTGAAATAAAGGATCTGAAAAAGTCCTGGATGAAATTTCTGCTTTTCATTTAACATTAATTCTTTCTAAAGGGGTTTGAAGTTTAGCTTTTCTTGCACAACACAGTTTACTGTTGTGATGACTTGTACAGATGTCTGTGAGGACAAGGATTCTTATTGTGGTCATTAGTGAAGACGAGTTCAGGGATGTTGGTTGCAGGGATGTTGGATGGATGTTTTGAAGGAATACTAACCCAAGCATAGTCAGAATCTGTAAGATGTGAGTGAATGGTTCATCCAGTCATGGCTCAGAGTCACATCCTCCTGCTGAAAGCATTGCTTTAGATTAATACCACCTTGTCAGTGTGTCACAGTTTTTGATTTTTCATAATGACCTTAACAAACATCATCACCTCCTTTCAAACTTATCATTAATGTAACACTATCAAAATAAATGTATACAATCCACAACAGATTCGTTTTGGCTGATAGAAGCACTTAAAACATTTTTAAGTGAGTGAAGAGAGTCTGAATGCTTAACGTGTGTGCACTGAAACTATTTCCTTTTTTGCTTTTGTATTTTAAATGAAGACAAATATGATAAACAAGGTAGAAAACCTCAAGAGGTACCAAATATAAGGATTTTAGCAGCATGTTAGACAAGAGAAGATGTTTAGAGATAAGTGCAAGAAGAAGACAGATGAGTAGGTGGTGTGCAACCTTGAGCGATGCTTACAGAGGTGTTAATGTTTAAGCAGAGGCACAGATGTGTTTCTGTTTAACATAGAAACACCACACACACACACACACACACACACACACACACACACACACACACACACACACACACACACACTTGGAAAGAGTTATTGTAGCTGGTTAAAAGACCCTGCGGCTATTACCTGAGCTAGGTAGTAGAAAGACTGTTTATTGTTGTAGGGTTTTTTTTTTTTTGCCTTAAAAAAAAGAAGAGTTCATTTTTTTCCAAAGCTGTGCACTAACAAGCAACTCAGCAAAGTCCTTAATCTCCCACCCCTTGGGCACCAGTGCAACCAAAAGACACACATCACAGGATCGACTCTTGTACCAGTGCACTCACAACACTGCCTGTCAACAGTAACAATCTGACAGTAGCTCATTACTAACACAACAAAATAACCCATAAACACTAACAGGTAACATTACAATAAGTATGGCAATGACTCAAGCTTCCATTACAATAAAAAAAACCTGTTTATCGTGAAGTGTGACCTTTCTCTCTATGTTGGAAATAATTCAGAGCTGCCGTATGCTTCATTAAGCATTACTGGGGTCTAAGCAGTGAAGCTGTAGAGATACAGAAATGTCTATAGGTTGTATTTATTTTTTCTTTCATTGGCGCTACAAAGAACTGAAATCTGGGTCAAAACTACCCAAAGTCATTTCACCAAGTAAGTAAAAGTCTAGTCTAGGTATTTATTTTTTGGATGCAACTTTCAAACTTTTTAAAAAATGAAACCAATTTAAAAGCTTCTAAATGATATTAAACAAATTTGGTATAAATGATCTTCGGACCAAAGTGTGAAAATGGACCACCAGGGGGTGCTCCAAAAAGCGAAAATTCTTCATAGCAGTAGATTTGCTCCTATTCTTCATACACTTTCTTCATAGATGTGAAGCTTTAGAGTTTTCAGATACCAAAATGTTTCTCTAATCTAATCTAATGCTGAAGTGGCTAAACGTGAGGTGAGGTAATATCTCAGCAAATGTGTCATTTACTAACACCAAGCGTGGTGTGTGGACTCCGCACCCATTCAGTTAACTGCTAGGGATGCTAGACTAAGCAACATGTTTTTCCTACGAGCTTTTAAGATGATCAAATCAAAATTTCATGGAGAAACCTGCTTGTTCTTTACAGTTTTTATGATTTGTACTAAACTGTTTTTTTTTTTTAACTCCTTCATTGTAGCCTAATTTCTGAATATCTCTTGAAGGTGTCCTAAAGTTAGAACTGAAAGCCTACTTGAATATAAGTGTCAACACAAGATCTTTATCTTTGCCAAATTGGGCATGTCACATTGTATTTTTCAGCAAATATCACAGGGCCACACAAGAATGCTGCAAAAGCCTTTTCTCTACCCCTAAAGTCTAGTTACTAGTTACTAGTAGGAATCTTGCCCAAGTCACTTTTGCTTTCTAACCAAAAAAAAAAAAAAGTCAGCCATTTGACTCATGTTTTTCTTCTGTCTTCCCAAACTAAAAGAAAGCAAAGTCTTCTTTCTCAGCTTAACGGAGAAAAGACATTTGAATGCATGCATGCATTCAACTCAGCACTTTTAACTGACACCTCTGTATGTGTGTGAATAGGCCCTAAACTTCAGTCGACCCAGTAGAGGAAGAACCCAGCTCAGGCCTGAAGGTTGGAGGGATGGAGGAGGTAGGGATGTGTGATTGGGTGGAGGTGGTGGGGCTGTGATTTGCATGGGCCATTGTGCTGCACAAGTTTGGGTGCTTTTTTTCTGGCTTGGGCCCTTTTGGCCATTTACTTCCACTCTGGCTGGCTGTGGCGAGCTGTGAATAGTCTCTGCTTGGAGGAGACACAAAGACGCTTTTGTGCTACGGCCGCACCATATTCATCATGTAATGCCTGTAAGACAAATCTGATTGGACGTCTCTGTCACTTTGATGTGGGTCCAGAGTGCGAGTGGCCCCGAGATTGCTAACTTCACTCTCTATTGCCTATTCTGCAGCATTGATATGGGGGAGGAGGCAAAGGGGACTGAGAAGAGGTAGCTTAGAGGGAGAAGGAGGAGGGAAAGGGAGAGCAGGCAGGGGGTAGTCCTCATTATTTGCAGGAGCAAATTCATAATAAATTTCCCCATTCTACAAAACCGGGTCGAGATGATTGACACTACTTTACGCCAGGCCGAACAAAAGCCCTGATTTGAGCAGAATACCAAATGAATGGGGCGAGCGTGGACTCAATTCAAACAATTTTAATCTCACCCTGTCCTCCCTTATTTCTCTTCTTCTTCTCTCTCCCCCTTTCCCTCACACTTACCCTCCTTTTTTAGCTCCAACTCTCCTGCCTCTTTTGTCCAGAGCATTCTCATTTTACAGGGTAATTCTACTCTAACGGATGTGCTAATTGTGCTGGGTTAAACTGGATGCTGGTGGACTCCTGTGATACAGAGCTTATCCTTGCCTAATGACTGTAATGATGGCTCAGAGAGACTGCAGCCTGCAGCCTGGAGTGGACTGCTTGTATAGAGCTTGAGAGGGAGATGTTTTTTCTTTTAGATTTGTATGGGCTGATAGGAAATGAAGAGCAGAGCTCAGCCTGATGTTAGGGTTAGCTGAAGGAAAGAGGCTTAAAAATGAAGGGACTTCAAACCGATGCTTCCAGCAGCAGTACGTGGTTTCTTACAAGTGCAGGATGAATTTAATATAACCACAGGCAACAAGGAAGCTTGTTTTGAAGCCACAAGAATCAAGTTAGTGATGACTAGAAGAATGTGAGATCAGTGAACTTTTAGTGCTGATGTGGGAGCACCACACAGAAGTACAGAGCGTGTCAAAGTGAGGCTTATTATAGGGGCAGTGCAGTAACAGTGGTACACAGGACAGACAAATAAACAAGTTTTCTTTGAAGCAGCATCTAGTGGCTAACAGTGGAACTACACTGTAGGCACTTGAAATGTACTGGTTTCAGAAGTTGTAGTGATTATTCTCTGATTAACAAAAAACAAAACACTCCAAAAGTCATATTTATTAAATACTTCCATGCTGTCAGTTTAATTTCAGCCTAACTACAAATGTATTTCCTCCCCTGGAGAGCTGCTGGGAGCTCCTTAGTACCGCACCCACACTTGTTCCGTGCTCACTTTTGTGATGATAACATGGTAAGTCATCAACAAAAAAAGAAGTTTGCGTGTGTGTGTGTTTACCGAGTTCAGGTGCATTCCATCACTCAACAATATGTAATGTTTTAACATTTGTGTATGTGTTGGGTCGGTGTGCAAATATTTATGATTGTGTGTCTGTCAAAGGTCGCACATCTATCTCTATAAAAACACCTTTCCACGCTCTACTTAAACAAGCTCTATCCCCTCCCCGCTCTCTCTCACACACACAAACGCACAAACTGGATACATGCATGCAGACATGTCCCAGGGTCTTCAGCAGGTTCAAGCCTGCCCCTGGAGAACTTGTTCACAGTGACACACCATGGCTTCATCAGTTTCTGACATGTTTCGCCGTCAGCTTTTTAGATCACACGCTTCATTCTTCTATTGTTTGATTCAGACAGACAGTAGGACACTTAGATATTTTCCTTTATATGGCTTGTGAATATCTCTGCATGACACAATAGATGTGCCTTCTTTATGGTGTCAAAGCAAAGTATACCCTCGCTTGTAGTTATGAAAGGTTGCGGTGTAAAGATTCAATAGAAACATGAAAGTGCTTGCAGGATTAGGATAAAAAAAGATACTACACACACAGGTGGGTGAATGATGTTTTGTTTGATTCGTCTGGTTTCGCAGTATTGATGATGCATTTTATTCACTTACTTCTTATTCATATATTAATCTTGTTTTGGAACCTTTGTAGGTATTCAAAATTACAACAAGGTACAGGGCACCGTGCTTAATTGGAGTTAATTTACATTTTAAATTACTGTATATTATAGCAGCATCAAATACTGCACCCTATTCAACTACATTTTTTGACAGTTATGCTTCCTGGTCACTTCAGCTTTTTATAAAGATTATAAAAAGCTGTATTAGAGAGGTCAAAATGTGACAAATGCATTTGAAATGTGAATATATGGTGAGATATATAGATATTTGCAGCACTTGGTCACTCTCTCCTTCTCTTGTTCACTCACACACACACACATTCACATACAAATCCATAGTCTCAGGTCCCCCTGCACCCCGTGCATTATTATCAGCAGAGATGCCCAGGTTTAGAGTCCTGCACCCTCCTCCCTAAAACAAGGTAGAGGGAGGATTAGTGTGCACCATTTAGGGCTTCCTTTCAGCCTTCCATTTCATTTCATTAGCTTGTGACCTCTCCAGTTAATTATTTTGATCTGGCCAAAGGCTTGGCCTGCTTTTGATGATCCTGACTGACTCACCCCCCTCCCCAGAAAACACAATACTTAACACACCCATTGAGGGTAAGAAATGGGAGACGTGAATAGGAGAGAGGCACGAAAAGGGAAAAACTGAAAGTGGCATTTACCAGTCACAGGCAGAGGCTGTATGGAAGGGAACCTGGTGATGGCAGGGTGGTGTTAAGACCTCAGAATACACTTTTGTTTTTCACTCGTGAAGTCGACAAGAGAATAAAAACTGTAATGCTTGAAAAAATTCAAGCGATTTCAGGTGAATCGCTCAAATGTCAAGTCTGTTGCTGTGGCCACTTTCTGACAGTTTCACATTTTGATCATGCATATGTAGCTGGAATTATGAAACAAATTGCTCCTTTCTTTAAAGTCCACCTGTCCATCTGTTGCTCTGATGCACCAGTTGCCTGTATTTGTTCATCCTGTGGGTGTTTGCAAAAGGATAGTTTCCATTATACCGTAGCCACACAGCTCCATAATAAATGCAAACACAGTAATCTTTGCAACTTGTGCTATTTAATGCCTAACAAGCATGCCAACCAATGCATTTAAATTTTTTTTTTATCCCAACATGAAGGATGAAAAGTTTTGAGGGTGGTGCAGGGCGATGGTTGCCTGATAGCCCTGTTTTTTTCCTTCCTTCTTTCCTTCTTTCCTGCCTTGTATGCCTTGCCTTGCTGGCACTGCTGCTGGCCAGTTTACTCTGTCTGGCTATGCATGTAAAGAGTGTCCCCTCTTTGTTCCAGTCTTGGGCCCACAGCCAAGCTCCCCCCTTCAAAACTTAAGCCACACACACATGCACACACACGCACACACAGTACCCCACTCACCCCTTTTTTACTCCCTCAAACAACTCTGTCCCTCTCCCCCGTGCTGCCCTCAAATTGCAGATAACAAAAAACGGAGGATAGCACCGCAGAGACAAGCATCACTTTAAAAAGCAGGTGTCTACAACTTTTCAGTGCTCGTCGATTTCAAATGGAGACCCTTTAACCTTCGTGCTTTTCTAGCTGGTGGATGAGGTATCCAGTCAGAAGCCTAATCAGTTTCCTCTGACAATACTGGGAGGTTGAGGGCTGTCAGTCCTTCTTTCAGACAGGGGCTCCAATGAAGCTGTGGAAGGGAACCCCCTGATTGATTAGTGCCTCTTTATTGAAGTGTGTGTGTGAGTGTGTGTGTGTGTGTGTGTGTGTGTGTGTGTGTGTGTGTGTGTGTGTGTGTGTGTGTGTGTGTGTGAGCAATAGAGACTGTGTGTCTCTATAGGGCCCCAGCCAGAAAGCTTTATTTAAATCCAGCCAGAGAGAGTACTATAATTATGACTTTTTCTTTTTGCTGGCCGGTTAAAGCTGACAGAGAGGGTTCTTATGGCTCACTTCACCCTCTCAGCCTCCTAAAGAGAGATTATTACTGCCCCCTAAGAGGCCACGGCCAGTCAGTCTCATCAATGTGGCTTTATAGACCTGAGACATGGAGCCAGGTCCAGACCAGAGCTCTAAAAAAACAAAGGTGGAGGACAAGTCAGTGTGTAATCCCATTCGGCTGTATTCACCGATGCCAGTTTGGGTGCCCAGTGTTTGAGACAGAGAGTGGGGTTAGTTCACAGCTATCACCACCCACCCACAAACAAACAAACAAACAAACAAACAAACATAAGCTAACCAAGGGTCAGGTAAATTAGCAACACGAGGCTGATCCTGTGTGGCCTTGTTCGTAGGCGGTCTTCCATCTGCCTTCTTCTCTCTGTCTTCTGCTTTCTCATTTTAACAGGTCATTGACTATCAGTATGTGTCTGCTGTTCCATCTGTGAATCCCGGCAGTGGAGCAATGGCCCTGCTTCCATTGTTCAGCCTCTATCTGCTGACCATTTTTAGATATGTGTGTTTGTGTGTGCATGTGTATGCTCACCTGCTCAGTGGGTGGTTTGCCTCATAATTCATACATTTAACTCTACTTGTTTGATTTGTAGTTCCCCTTTTATTGGGTTGCTTTCAGATAAGCCAGTAAAGACTTTGTGGAACAGTCAACAAGGCAGGGGTTGTCACATGTAGGCAGGAAGAGTAATTAGGCTTCATTGGCGCAGATAAAAAAAAATCCTTTACGGACGCTAAAGATAAATGTCATTTAAACACTGTAAAGCCATAAGTCAAACTATAAGCGAGAGTGATTTATTTTCGACAGGCCTGTAATAAAATTAATGAAAGGCGGGCTAATAGATATCGTTAGCATACAGATAAGGAACTACGAGACTTATGACACCAGAGCACAGCCGGCTCATAGTTTGGCTTTACCAACTCGGGCAATAAAAACAACACAAAACTGCTTTGTTACCCTCATAAGGGAGAATTAAATTATCCAAATTTATTGCAAAATTAAATAAAATCCTTTTTCTGTGTTGTGCTTATATTTGTGCCTCTGTACAGAAGTACAGACTCACTGTCATGGTGGATTCAAATTTTCTTTGCTTTCACTGCATATTTAAAGGAAATTACTTTAAATATGTTCACACAGGAAACCAAGTATGCACAGTAAACTATACAATTTTACTAAATTAACTGCGTCTTATTTTTAATTTAGGCTTTTTTGGTTTTTATCTGAAAGCCATCACAGGAAATGCAAAGTATATTTCACCGAGCCTAGCCCTGACCGCAATTATTCACTAGCGCAGAAATTAAAAACCTGGCAATGGGAGCTTTTTCATCAGGAGCCGCCACTGCACAGCTGGATAGGGTGACCAGATGTGTCTTTTTTACTGCACTGCATTTTTCCTCGTCCCCCTGTCCCACGCGTTGAGAAAATGTCCCACATTTTGACTGGTTCTGCAGGACATGCACTTTTCTAAAGTCTGGCTTTTACTCAGTGTATATGAATGTATAGTCAGAAGAAGGTTAGCCTGTGTAATGCTGTACTCATCAGAGAAAGTTAGAGTAATCCAGTAACACACACAATTTATTGTATTTTTGAGTAAGATATAACAATTTCAGACTACCTCTCAGCATTGATCTGGTCACCCTATAACTAGATGTCATATAAACATTTTAAAAAAGTTCAAGAACACATTTATTTCTTCCCAAAATATCGCTGGGTAAAGTACCATAAAAAATAGACTCAAAATTTAAAGTAGTAGCATTAATGTGTTACATTCCACCACTGGACTTAAACATTGGACTTGGAAATTTACCCCATCGGACAATGTAGGTCACTGTGTATGCACCCATATGTGTGTTCACATTCTATTTGAACCATTATAACACACTACGGACAGTGTCATTGTTCACCCATCTATGACACAGACACAATAACACTACCCTTCCAGGTTATCTTGAGGACCTTGAGCTGCACTGTACTGCCAGTGTCCTGTGCCAATGACAAACTGCTATCAGACCTGACCAGTTTATTGCCATTACCGCCACAATTGTACAGGGTGGGCCATTTATATGGATACACCGTAATAAAATGGGATGGTTGGTGATATTAAAGTCCTGTTTGTGGCACATTAGTATATGTGAGGGGGCAAACTCCTCAAGATGGGTGGTGACCATGGTGGCCATTTAGAAGTCGGCCATCTTGGATACAGCTACGCTGTGGGCTCTTGCTGAATGAAGCTGGGACAGCCACTGATGTTTCCTCATTAGTGACAGTTTTCTTGCGTCCACATTTTGGCAAATCCAACACTGAACCAGTTTCACGAAACTTAGCAAGCAGTTTGCTAACTGTAGCATGGGAGATGGGTGGTCTCGTAGGGTGTCTTGCATTGAAATCTGCTGCAATGACCCGGTTACTGCGTTCACCAGATATCAACACAATTTCGATCCGCTCCTCACGTGTTAACCTCTTCGACATGTCAGTGGCTGTGAACAAAGAGAAACTTGTAAATAACTCATGAAAGAATAAAGTTACGTTGAAACCAAGCACACCATTGTTTTTCTTGTGACATTACCAATAAGTTTGATGTGTCACATGGCCCTCTTCCTATTGAAAAAACAAAAGTTGTATCCAAGATGGCCGACTTCTAAATGGCCACCATGGTCACCACCCATCTTGAGGAGTTTGCCCCCTCACATATACTAATGTGCCACAAACAGGACTTTAATATCACCAACCATTCTCATTTTATTACGGTGTATCCATATAAATGGCCCACCCTGTACATTTGTACATACATGGAGAGCTTTTGGGTGATGTTTCTTCTTATTATACTGTATCGATTATTAATGCATGAGCATGGGCTGAAACGGCGCTCATGGATTTGGCCTTTTTCATGTTTGTGTATGTATGGTCTCAAGGTTAAGCGTTTTCACCCTAATTTAGTTTCTTGTTATTGTGTCAACAGAAGTGAAGCAAAAACATGTATGCAACGATAGACATTAGAGTCAATATTTAAACTTAGATCCTTGTTACTTTCTCCCTTCTGTATTTTCTTTAGCAGTTTTTCTTTGGCTCTTGTCATCACTCTGAGCAAACAGGACTGCTCATGTCATTTGATTCCAGGGATTAACAGAAGCAAAGAGCGTAATCCTAATGCTTTGAAGTGCATAAGACGGTGCAATCTCACATCACACGGAGCACCTGAAAAGCCCTATCATTGTTATTGATTTAAAGACACCACCAGGCTGCTTTCAGCTTTGAACTTCACTTGATTATTCTTTTTATTTTTTACTCTCAATGGAGGAATGTCAGAGTCATTTCTCGAAGAGTTACAAAAAAGAAAAACAGTAGAAACAATGGACTCAATGCAGCCTTTCAGTTTATTTATCCACCATATAATAGGAATAAACAGCCTATTAGTTTCATGCATGTACTTTGAGTTTTTAGCTAATCTTTAAGGCGAGTAGCAACAAGTCTGACCTTTTCACCATTAATTACAGCCTGTTAGATAACAACTTCAGTCTCACTCTTTACTGTTTCTGTTCTTTTGGTTGTTCATGGCCTCCATGGGTATAGAGGATTCACAGCCAAACACGAAGGCACCATTTACCCCCGTTTAAGCATTAACTATGTCCTCCATAAGTGAATGAATGCACAGGTCCTCACATACCCTTTCCATCTGACGCATACTCAGACACACCTGTGTTTAGCATGTCTTTTAGTTGGAGAGCGAAAATTCCAACATGAGCCCATTTATCAGGGGGAGAAGCTCAGCGATTAGTTATTGGTGATAAAGATTTTAAGTCAACATCCTAGCAGGTGTTTTTTTTTTAAACTACACACCAGTGACTCCAGTCCTCTCTGGCAAGAAAGGATGAAACCCACCGCTAGCCTTCCTCTAAGCTACACACATTATCAATCGATATTGCCGGTATTGCATAATTAACATTTACTTTATAATGAAAAATTCAGCTAAATAAAACTAATTTTAAGCTTTATGGACTTTATGGACATTATATGTCAGCTAGTCCAAATTCATGAATCCTCCCAGTGTCAGAGCTATCATCTTTAGGAGAAAACTAGCTTGTTAACTTCCTGCTAACTCTGCTAAACCTTTTAAACGCTCTTTTTCATGGATGACGGGATGTTAAACTTAATTATAACACCTGCAGGAACAGCCACACTGATTTTATTGGAGCTGCAAGACTTTGGACTCTCAGTGGTGCCTCAGAGTTTGTTTGATTTTGGGAACTAGAAGAGCATTGGGACCTGAAAACGGTTAATGATGTCAGCCTTAACAAGCAAATAGTCACGAGATACATCACTGGCCCCGATTCCTAAAGTAGATCTTTTTGGATTTATATATCTATATATGTGTATATAATCCCCGAATCAGGTCCTTTAATTAGAGAGGTGTCCTACAACAGGACTAAAACACACAGGTCTATTTGACCCTTAGGCATCCAGTATCAGTGCCGAGATAAGTAATCTCCTTGTAGACACAAGAATGTGTGATATGCTTTCGCCTCTACTGGGGGGTCCACATTCACTTATCTCATGAACAGCAGCAACTTGCACCAGCAGCAGTAGCATGTTTGCACCCCCCATGCAAACAATTACGATAGCCACCTACCGAGGCAAGCAACTCCATCAGAGTTTGACAGGAACGAAGCCACAGGCTGTGAAAATTAACTAAGTTAGCCTTTCAGTTGCTAGTCTGTGCAGAGGAAGCCAGGCAGAGAGAATCTGGTTCATTTGTTCCCTGATCAATCAAAGTCCTTTATGGGTTGACATCAGAGAATTAAGTTGGATTGTCTTCCTAGTAATCCATTCCTGTGATAGTTTCATCACAATAGACAACAAAAGAATGGCAGTTGGTTTTCCTGCAGGGATTCTTTACTGTATTCGACAAATACAGATGGATGGACAGCATGTATTTGGTGCTATTGTTACACGGTGGGCAGGTTGTCCTGCATCTGCTGCCCACTGGGACCAGTTACTCCATTAACAGTCCCTCCAAAATTCCATTCATTCAGGTATTGTTGATGCTAAGTAAACTGATGTGTTCAAGCTGTATGGAATAAAGAGGTAGATATGGATTTCATTTTAAACAGGGCGCCATGAATTAGTTTAAAATATCCTGTCTTTTAAAGATGGGTTAAAATAAAATTTAAGTTACCCAGATTTCATCCACCTCTTCTGTTACTGCCAACCTTCATTTAAGTAAACACATTTAAACACACGGAAAGTTGCGCGCAAACTGTCGTTGTTCACTTAGGAAAGACTCGTCTTTAATTGGTCCCTTAAAGATAGCAGAAAACAGGCGGATAAACAGAAATATGATAATGCAAAGAGGAACTAATAGTTGATTTTCTGGTGTGCTGCCAGAGTTTGCTTAATGTTAAACCAATAAGATAATACGGGGACCACGTAGACAGAGAATTGTGTGGCGTGTGGTCCCTCTCCCTGTATCAGTGGCTCTGATTTTCAGTTAGATAGTAGAGCCAAATTGTGTCTGTGCGTGTGTGTGTGTTAAAAGATTTTACAGCACCCATTCACCGGCAGGTGTGACTTTAAAGTGCAGTGAGTAAACCTGTGAACTCTGCTCCTCAAGTTGTGTTTGCTCGGTCCCATTTTGTTGGGACAGAAGAAAGGTGATGATAATATAGAAGATGGTGACTACAGGAGGAATACACTGCTATGTATACTGTGCCAAAACACCTCACCAGGGGCAATCTTGCCACCTATCATCACCCTGTTTTCTCACTTCTCTACCACACAGCTCAACATCCGGGGCTTGTGCCCCATTTCCTGACCGCATTTTCACGCTCCAAGGATGCTCCCAGTTTGTGACCCATGCGGAAGAGAAGGGGATAGCCTAGGGGGATAGGTATGTTGGGGGAAATTTGGTTGGAGGGAGCAGAAAGTCAGTGGTCCTTTACAAATATGACACATAGCCACAGGTTTAGGATGCTGGAGTGAAAAAGAAAAAAAGGAAAGTGGGGAAAAAAGATGGAGAGATTTCTATTCTCAGCTCATCGACGTGCAGCTGATGTATTTTAGTGTGAAAACAAGTGCAATATTAAATGTTATTCTTGGCATATATTTCAGTTTGATTTAGTAAATGTGTTTGCCTGCATAATAAAGAAAAGCACTTGCGCAAACTTTCAACTTGGTCTAAGTGTGTTTGCCACCAGTTGAGATACACAGCGAAAAGAAGAGTGTGTAACCTGCCGTGTCTCCGAGGCATTAGTGCACAAACACAGACATATGCACGCAAACACATTGTTGTTTTCCCTCAAACATCTTGGGATTTGGAGTTGCTGTGCTGGCAAATTAAGACTCCCAAGCATCCAAAAACAATTTTCCATTCGGAAGATGGAACACAGGTCTTTGTTTATTCCCTGCTTCATTCAATTACCCCCTCTTCAGTTTGTTTAACATTTCATACTCATGGTCTAATTTTTTATTTGGTTGCTCTTCAGATCTGTAAATTAATGCCTCAGCTGAGTGCAGAAGCTGCATGTGGTGTAGAATTCATTAAGCCTGCTTGTCCCCCTGCTCGTTTGTGTGTGCGCACATCCCATAACGACGGCATCCCCAGTTAAAGTGAGCGTGAGTGTGTGTGTGTGCATGTACGTATGTGTGATACTACGGTGAAAAGCACCATCTGTTCCATGTGACAGTAATGAAGTGAGGGGCATTGTGGCACAAAGCCTCAGACCCATTCATCACAGCTGTAGGCGGGCCAAGCATATTCCCTCTGTCTTATAGGGATACCTCCACACACACACACACACACACACACACACACACACACACACACACACACACACACACTGAACGATTCCAGTTTGTTATGGTCTGAGTGGTGTGTGTATGCAAACACTTGTAGAACAGTTATTCATACAGTAAACGTGAGTCATGATAGCTCTTGATGAAATACTGCACATTATCAGTGGCATCTTAGAAGTGGATTTATTTGCATGTTATCTGTGTATCTGCAGTACCAGCTAGCCTCATTTACATGGCATACCATAGCAGCAACTGTACTGTGCTGTGGAACCGTTTTCAGCTCACGGTTGCAAAATTGGGATTCCCACACAATAAAGGCCTTCAGTCATTTAGATGAACTGTTGAAACATGACTCTGAATCCCCCTCAAATAACAAGGAAGCCCTTTTTTCAGTATTTATTTCAGTTTCTGTTTTTTGAGCCTTTGAGTGAGCTTTTCCCCCTGCACTTGCACAACCCATACAGGAAAAAGAAAAATGGCTTTTGAAGAGAGGCGAAATGGACATTAGCTTTTTTTTGCATGAAAGGCTAGAAATAACTGCAAACGCCTGTGCACCCTCACAAGACAGAATCCAACTGTTTCAGCCCGTTAACCACAGGTGTATAAAATCAAGCTAATGGCCATGCAATCTGTCTTTGCAAACTTCTGGGAAAGAAGGGATTTCTCACTGAATTAAAGCGTGCTACACTAATGGGATGCCATCATTTCAACGTGTCGGTTTAAAAAATGTCTTCCCTCCTACACGTTCCATGATGAAATGTTTATAAAGCACAGCAACTCAGATTCTAGGTACAATTTTGCTAAATTACTCAAATTAATGACAAGGAGCTAAAATGGTTGTGGCTAAAGAGATGTGAAAGAGAAAGAAAGCATGACACACATTAGGCTCAAGCTGGAGTAAAGTGGTGGAACTGAGCTGTCTGAACTCTACAGTATGAATGATAAATATACAATCTTAACACTTAATACCGTGCAACAATGAAAGTGAATTAACCAGAAACTAAAGAAAACACCATGTAAAATGTCACAGCAAAGTCTGTGCACAACCATTATGTCCAGTTAAAAGATCAGCGAGATAAAGGTAGTCGTGTGAGTGGATGACACGTCTGACAATGTTTTGTTATATTCTCATCTGTTCGACTGATCAGAATAAAAGAAAATAAATAAAAACCACAGCAGTTTTTTCATAAATAAGATATGAAAAGAAGTCACAAAGTCACCATTCTGGGTGCTGTTTTTGTCATGAATGTAACTGTTTTATTTCTGTTATTGATGCAACTTTTTAAAAATTATCAGATTTAAACCTAATTTTGTTTGTTGTCGGTCAGTGCTTGAAAAAACTAGAAGTACACAATGTGATAATCGTGCTGACCTTATCCAACAATCGGAAAAAGACAAGGGGGAGACTTTTGCCTCCAGGGCAGAGTTTTTTGGCACAGAGCCCCCTCTTCCTTTATATCAGTTTCAGTTATCAGACACTTTTTTTGGTTAGGTTTAGGTGGATAGAAGTCTTGGGTAGGTCTATGAAAGAATCATGAATTGGGCTCATATACACCTTTAAAAAATGTTAACTGCGTCTTAGAGAGGCTGTCAAGCAGAAAGCATTCAAAGCAACTTTCCCATGTGGGTGTTAGTTGGATGCAGGTAGGACAAAACTATCACAACATGTTTTCCTTCAAGTATTTCCATTTGTAGTGGGTATAAACACTTTTTCTCTTAGATATGGATCAAATGATACCATACACTTTTTTAATCTATGCTTTTCATCTCTGTCTAAACTGACAAAACACGCTATCGCCCAATGTTGTGGATGCTGATGAGGAGATGCTAGTTGATACGTGCTTTGCTGTATCAAAAACAAATAAAAATATAACATACAATTATAATGTACTGCATATATAATATACACCAATTATTTGCGACTTTAAAACCATCTGCCTATCACTGCATAGGTCTCCTCCTCCTAAAGGGTAAGGCAGTAATGATTCAGTAGGTGTTATATGTCAAAAAAACATCAACAGGATTTCCAAGACCCCAATTTGACCAAAACAACACTGAATGCATCAGTGTTCTTTACATTACCATGATAATAACCTTATTTGTAATGAGTGTTTGGGAAATCAAGAGTTCTTTAGTAGAGCTGAATCCAAACACCGGTGCCTAATCTGTTGGATAAACCACAATCTCGGAACCTGTTTGCTAGTGTATGATCATTCGGTACGACGGAGCAGTGGCCAATATTTCAGAGCTGTTATCTGGATAACAGATTGTTCCACGTGCCTGTTATTGATTGTAGTAAGACTATACATGTAGCTTTGCTGGCATCAGACACTAGCTGAAGATTTTGAGACATCGTTTTGGGCTGTTCACCTTGCATACAGCCAAAGTTTGCTAAGATTTGTCAATAAAACTCAGACTAAAATAAAAAAGAGAGTGCTTCTTATACCAAAAAAATCCTGTTTGTTGACAACACATTCTGCATAATGCACAGATATCAGTGTGTAGAGATGAGATAAACCAAGACAGGCCTCATCTCTGTGCAAATGATTAGAATCATTGTTCAAACACTGACATCAGCTGGAAGCGCTTTATTCCCAGCTCTGTTTAACCAGACAGGGCTTTTCCTAATGCTACCAACACTAATATTGACTTTTATGGTCTAATCCCTCAGTGTCTTGCCTTGTCTCCAAACTCTGAATGCTGTGATTAAACAGCCCATTTATCATATTTTCAGAGGCTCACTGGAGGTGTCTCCTCTCTATAACCTACACTCCCTCCTAACTCTGCCTTGTGATTGTTTAGCCGCTGCACAGTTCAATGCCATTGCACACTTTCTGTTTTAGTTGTTTGGTTTTTCAACACCCCATTCTTGCCACCACCACTGCCAGACCACCATGCACAGCTGACATACAATGAGGTTCATTCTCCGCACTTGTTGCCCTCTCTCTGCATGGGTAGCTTGTGTGCGCGTTCCATCTTTAAACTACATCAACACAAGCTTTGTACATAACTGCCCTCTGTGACCCCAGGCTGAGGAAACTCCCTTCATCTGCCACTGACACACCCCCATTCACATTTACATGTTTGCATAATTACACAGTTTTGAGCTTGTGTGTGTGTGCTGCTTACGCTGTGTGTTTGTTTACGTGTGTGTTTAGAATAGCAATATCTGATTGGTGGTTTCCCATGTGGACATTTTCACTTCAGACTTGGACCATGAAGTATTGGTAAAGTTGTCTTGCACAAGTTAACCCCTTCATCATTTTGCTGGTGTTTTTCTTTTTTCGTTAAGCATTTTTTTTTGCTATATATTCCTTTTATTTTCTCATGTGCATGAAATAATATGAAACTTAGACCCAGGTGACCTTCTAAAACTGTAGGACTTAGTGCTACAGTGTAGTTTTAGTGCATCTGTTACAGGATTTACACTGAGTTGTGTAATGTTCAACTATTAAGGCCTTTTCAGCTTTAAGAAAGTGATTAAAAAAACCCTAGAAACTTTTTTTTTTCATTCTTGCAGAGCATTGTTGTTCTTTTGCAGGTTTACAAATTGCTCCTTGCATCTTTTAATGGCTCTTCTTGGTCTGTTATGAGCAAGTTTAAATCTTCTCTCTCTTCATCACCCTCCTTCACTCCCCGACCCGCCCTCTCTCCTCCCTGCCTCCTCCTCCTCCTTATTTACTAGGGTGCTGGTGTGCCTCATGCTCTGCATAGGGCCCCACTTTGCATTTGGTTGTGCTTGTGTGTATGTGTGTGTCTATGTATAGGAACCCCCCCTCCTTCACTCTCACTAGCTGAAAGCATAGAGACAGCGTCCCTCCCCTTCAGCCCTGAGGATAAGTCTACTGTCATGCTAATGCCCATGTCCTGAGACTAATAGGTCCTTTTACACTGGAGTTTTTCATTCCCCTTGCCTCACTAAAGGGTTTAGTGCCAAGGCCCTTTCTCTCCTTCCTAAACTTTTAAACAGGATAAATATTTCTGTGATTCCTCCGCCTGGATGATAAGTATGGAGACCGTTCTTTGTATAATTGGCTCCAATCACCTTGTTACGCTTTCTGTAAATACACCAGCCAAGATGCAGGAATGCATAAATTGAAAAAAGAAAAGAAAGGAAAAAAAAACCCCCCTCAATAACAAAAGATACAGGATTATGTTGTGCATTTGTGTGAGTGTGTGCTGATGTGTGTTGGTTATGTTGGATGATTTACATGAGATCCTTGGCGTTACCGCTGTTGCTCTGCAATGAAATCACGAATCAGTGATTGAGACTGCAGATTAAACGGAACCACCAGAGAATCAGTGTTTTAAAGGCGTAAACCAAAGCTAACACTTGCATCATAAATATCTTTATTCATGTTTTGACAGCGGTGAGTGTGGATTATCAATGTGTGAGAAGGATGATGAAAAAAATACGTGCCACTGCCTCTTTATTAGGTACATCTGTTCAGCTACATGTTTGTCCAAACATCAGCCAATTACATTGCAGCAAGTCAGTGTGTTTAAGCATGTAGACATAGTCAATATGACCTGCTGAAGTTCAAACTGTGCATCAGAGTGGGGAAGAAAAGCAATTTAAGTGACATTGCAATGTGACATGGTTGCTAAAAATACAAGGCGAGGTCAATAAAAAATACAAGTCAGCACTGATTTGGCCTACATCATGTTTTTTTTTTTTTTACTGTAGAAATAGCTCTGTTTTCTCTAGATGAATTGCCTGTGACTAAGGCATGCAGCTATGAGTTGTTCATACTGTTAGAAATATTTTTACCGAGTGTGAGATATTGCACACTTCAGGAATTTTTGACGTCTTTAACTCTGACTGTCCACTCTGACCTTGAAGCAAAAAAAAAAACTGTCAGGTTTGTGGTAGCAGGGATAGGCTCCAGCTAATTGTTTCCCTGATTCATTGCTGATGTTTTTCCTCATTGGTGGACCAGCAAATTGTTAAAACATCTGCTCTTATAGAGATGGTCACACAGTAAGGGTGGAGACTTATTTTTTCACACGGTGCTTTTGGGTTTGGCTTAGTTTTTGTGAAATGAGTAATGTTACAGTGTTATATGTCGTGTTATTTGTATGAAGTTAAGATGATTTTGTATTACGTCTTGATATGTGAAAAAAAAAAACACTGAGTGTGGGGTAGCTGAGTGTAGTTGTGCTGCAGGGAGGCAGGTTAAATAAACGTACATGGAGCACCTTTTATGTTCTGATTACAGATATTTTATGGTTCTCTGACTTTCTACCCAGCCACCTAACATGCATGGCCATGACACAATTTGCATGTCAAAGTTCCCAAAAGTCTACTTTGGCTGATTTTTTCCTTCTGAAATTGTCATTGTCTACCTTTCCAGTCCCAAAAATGTAATTACACATTAAATTTTTTTTTAATGATCTTTTTTTTTTGTTTTTTCTTTCTTTCTTTCTTTCCCCCCTTTTGGCAACAGTGACTTAGTTTCTAGCCTTGTTTGCATATGTGTAAATATGAGACACACCCACCCACTCCAGTAAAACCTGACTACCTTCGGGGAAGCTCAGTGTCATTCCAGTGAAAAGGATCGTTGAAGCACGTTGAACATTTGCTATGTTTTGGGTTTTGCTGAACTCATGGTTCGGTAAACAAAAGGGCAACGTGTTTGCAGAAGATGATTAAAATATAAGCCAAACCCTCTCTTCCTCTAGGTTACACATACACACACACATACACACACACACACTCACACTGGAGCTGTTAAGGCAACCTTCCAGTGTTTGATGTTTACATCAGGACAGATACTGGTGGTTTGTTTTTGTGACATGTGGATTCACGCCTGGTGACTAAACAAGAGTTCAGCAACGACTTTTTCATTTACAGTTTTTTTCTTTCTGCCTGAAAAATCCTGACAAATAAGGACAGAGAGATTTTATCCGTTTTCTTTATTTTAATTTTATTTTTATTATCAGTGCTCCTTCAAAATCCCGTATTAAATTAAATGTAGTGAGAGTCATCCAACTGAGTTATGAGTTTTATATGTCATAGTTATGGAAAATGAAATCCAAGGAATGTAATATGGTAGTTGTAAAGCATGATTAATGAATATAACCCTTTGGCAATAGGGTCACTCGCAGCTCCGGGGTTTCTGTACTTGATCAAAGACTGAATGTCCTTGAAATTTTATTTGCATGTATAAAAACAGCTTTTCTTGACTGTTTGCATTTACCATAACACATACACTGTTCTGTACATTCACAAACACATAATCATAGTCACTTGGCAGTTAAGAGCATTCTCTAAGTATAATTGGCTTGGGATATGACAGGCAGGTCTGCTCTTGTCTCAGAACACAGCAGAGCATGAAAGTAGCCTGGAGCAAGAATGGATTTGACTCTCTAAGCATTCGTGTCAGTTTCAGCAAGTTGAACCTCACACTGAACCTCAAAGACAAGTTATAAACACTAGTTTTTGCTGTCATTGTTTGCAAAAGCTTCCAACCACACGTTTGAACTTTAGTCTGAACACAGTTTTTCTCCAAAGTAAAATGTCACATTTTTGTACACCAGGTTTTGTCCCTGTGTCCAATACTGAACGGCACTGGCGTGACCAGCAGAAGGGATGGCTCACAGGGCCTCACCCTGTCATATTCTGTATTTTTGCAAGTCTACCCTACCTTTCTTTGTGCAAGAAATGTCTCTCCTTATAGATGAAGACACCTTCCAGGTCTCATCTTTCCATTTCCTGATGGAAGAGTACATGCCCTCTCTCCCAAAAGAGAGAGGACAAGCCAATGCATTCTGACAGCTCCATCAAGCACAAGAAATGGCTGCTGGCTGTCCCTGATGCTGCTGGGTACCCCCACCCTATTCACACATTCAACCATGTGGGCATACATGCATGCATTCGTGCACATATAAGTTCACATGTAAGTTCAAACTCATATAACATAAATTACATTAAAATATGGACAAATGTGTTTTTTTTCTCTCAAAATTATCATAAATTATTTTGTATAATTTTCATCAGTACATATTTTTTCCTCTGACTTCCAATCCATTTTTTCCCATTTCTCTTTTTACTCACCTGCATCAACACAAGTCTGTGGGCAGGTTGAGACTGAGTAACAGATAGTTTCATACCAAGCTAACAGAAAAAGATAGCCGAAAGCATGCATTATTTCATTTTGATTCCAGCAGCAAATCTAAGCAGATATAGATACTATACATATAAAAAGCACAGGAAACATGTTGGTTAAAATGTTTCTTTTATATCTAATAATCTAAAGATGCACTGGGTGTTTATTCTTCATCATCTCTTTTCACTCTCAGTGTGTTTATACACCACTCTGTATTTAATCATTAGTTCTTTTTAATCTCTGGCTCTCTTCCAGAGTGTGTCTTTTGTCCCTTCTTCCTCCCGTCACCCCCAACCAGTCGCACCAGATGGCTGCCCCTACCTGAGACTGGTTCATATTGGAGGTTTGTTCCTGTTAAAAGAGAGTTTGTCCTTTCCACTGTCACCAAGCGCTTGCTCGTGTTATTGCAGGGGTTTTATCTGTATTATTGTGGGGTCTTTACCTTACAATATAAAGTGCCTGAGTGAGTATATAAAGTTAGTTCACCGATGTTGTGATTTGATGGCATATAAATAAAACTGAACGTAATTAAGTGGATATAGAATAACAAAGTGTACCTAATGAAGTGACTGTTGAGGGTAAATGAGACATTATTCATACAAATTATATTATAGAGAACTGGGCACAGAGTTCAATATATTGTTCAGAGATCAGCTGCTTTTTATTCCACCCAATCAGAGATTGCGTTACAGTTGGATTATCACGTCACTTAATGGAAAAGACAAGTTTTTTGTGCCAGATATGTAAATGTGGTTGCTGCTAGGGTATCTAACTTTGGTTTCCTGAACTCACTACTATGGGCTGTTTTGAACAGGATGAAGAAAGTCTGATCTTAAAAAAATGGACTGAGAATGAAGTAAGAAAAACAAGAAGGGAGTTACATGGAAATTAGACCCTCCGGGCTGTTGTTCTTTTTTCCCACTAAACCCTCTTTGAGGTGAAGTATGCATCACTTTGTCAATCATGAAAGATAACAGTGTCATCTTCTTATTTCTCTCAGCATTTCAGCTTTTGATATTTGGAGAGCTCCAGGCCATTTGAACTGTAATGCAAACTCAAGGGCGTAAACAGCCTGTTTCTATTCAAAGCTAGTAACGTTTATCCTGGTTGATGTAATCTTACAATTGCTTACAAAACCTGCCTTCTCAAGATCAGTGACGACTTTTCACATGTCTTCTGTTTTTATAAACTAATGTGTTGATGCCAATATATGAATATATCTAGGCCTTTCAGTGCATATTTATATATATATACACACATTTATATTATCACCCTAAATAAGTTTAGTTGTGGACAGTAACTAAACAATTGGATAAAAAGACTGTACACATCAGCAAATGCCATAATATAAAAAAGAGGGTCACATCTCCTTCGCAGGTCTCACTACCACCTTGCAAACCTTCCCTTTCTGTAGTTAGACCTGTTTGATAGAAGAAAGAAGCTTTACTGGTCACATACACAATCACACAGAGTACAACATGCAGTGAAATCTGTCGTGTCCGAGCTGTGGACAGGCTGCAGACATAGCCGTGCCATTCCAGGGCTTGGTGTTTGGCATGGGGGGCCTAGCCAGGACCCTTACTGGATACTGGGAGGGAATCGAACTCGCTACTTCTGCTTCAAAGGTGTGTGGTCTTACCACTACACTATGCAGCTGATGTGTGGATTGGAGACAGTGGCACTAACAAAAAGACAGGAGGTGCAGATTGAGGTGGCAGAATCGAAGGTGACTAGATTTTTATTGGGAATGATCACAGTGAACAGGATTAGAAATGAGCACATCAGAAGGAGGTGAAGGAGGACATGCAGAGGGTTGGCATGACGGTAGAGGATGCTAGGGATAAGGTGAAATGGAGGCGGATGATCTGCTGTGGCAACCCCTAAAGGGACCAGTCAGAAGAAGAAGAACAACAATGAAGATGAGAGTCAGCTCAAACTTTCCACTTTATAAGGGAACTAGGATGATGCACACTCTCACCATCCTGATTTGCCATTTTTACACATTTTTACAACAAATGTGAAGGAATTCAGATTTTCTGACAACATAGTGTACAGGAGCCCCAAGAAGCTAGTAAAAAAGATGCTGTTAATCAGTTCCCTTAGTTTAATCTAAACTGTTTATAACAACATTTTGAATTTGAATTTATTTATTGAAACGGGACAGTGCATGTTAATGAACATATATCAATGTAAATATGTCAGATTCAGCCAAAAGGCTACTTTTCATCTGTAGTCCCTGGCAGGTCAGACAAAAACGAGAAAATAAGGAATTAAGCACACCATCAGACAATGTAAAGCAATCTAGTCCAGACAACAAATACATAAAATTACAACAGAAATGCAAAACAACAAATAAATAAAAAACAAATAACATTACACACAGTAATATGAAACTACTGATCACAGCTCTGAACAAAAAGGTTTTGATACATGTCTTTCAGTTCCTCACATTTTTTCATCTGTAAATCAGGTGAAAGAGTTACTGGAATGACTCACGGCTACAAATGAACCCAAATCTATGTAAAACAGTGCCAACTGCAGACCTTCTTACTATGCTCAGGAGGCAATGTGCGTCTCCCACCAAACCATCTGACAAATGGGCTCCAACATTAATTGGAAGATTGGTGGTTCAATCCCCAGGCTTTGCTGGTCTGCCTGTCAAAGTGTCATTTGGTGGGTTATTGCACCCCCAGTGTATCCATTGGTGTGTGTGTGTGTGTGTGTGTGTGTGTGTGATAGATAATGGGCTAAAATGCTTAGAATAAGAGCTCTGTATGGGTGAAATAGGTAACAGTATCTAACTAAATCATCACAAGCATCATGCAGTTGTATATAGCATTTGTATTCTATTGTATATATTATTCTATTTTATTCTATTGTATATAGTATTTTATTTTATTTTATTGCATTCCAGTGTTTTCTAATTTCTGCTACATAACTTTGCACTTTTGCTGTAACGAAACAAATTTCCCACCTGTGGGACTCATAAAGGTCATCTTATCTTATCTTATGCAGTTACACTCTAATATCTGCAAAAAGACTTACAGTTACAGCGAAAATCTGTAAAATAATTATTTAACCAAATGATTTTTTGTTTTAGTTGACAACTGTCTGAAGCTACATGGTTAACATTTCTAATGTTGTGTGAGCACTAATCATCTGTCTAGTTCACAGTGTTAAGGGCAGCTTCTGTGAGCCGTGACCTGCTGATTGACAGGTAACCTGCAGGGAAGGAGGCCAGGTATGCACGTAGCTTTTCCCTCCATCCTGACACGTGTGAACACCTGATAGGCAGTGACAGGAAATCACAAAGCCCTGATTTTGTTTTCAGAGTAGGAATTTGAATAAAAGTTAGAACAGCAGAAAAAAACAAATACATCTTTATTTAGTTCCTACAGCACAGATGAAGCTGAAAAAAGCAAGATAAAAAGAACTTCTCACTTGCCAGACTACAGACAGCATGTTTGCCTCCCCGTGTCTGCAGGGTATTTATGTTAACAGATAAGTCTGTTTATATTTAACACATGTATAGGATTTTTACACAAATACACTCCCACCACCGCGACCGTTAACTGCTTCAAGCGTGTCGTCACACGTACTGACGTGGAAAGAGGGGAAGAAGCAAAGCCATGAAAATGCAAAGTTTTTCTCTTTGTGTGAATAAAATACACATAATCTCATCTAATGCAAATATCAAAGTCCAGAATGACCTGCTTGAAAAACACACCCAGTGAGGAACTTTACATACTGTATATTGCCTCTTTATTTTTCCCGATTTTCTTTCCTGCTTGTACACTTGTGTATTTCTCTTTGGTGCAGACGTTGACATGTCATTAAAACCCAGAATCCAGACAAAAGGTTGCACTGCTCGTTGCGGATTTTCAGCCATTTATTTAAAAAGTGGTTTATATGTTTGTTTTAAATTTATGCTTGCATAGTTTGTCCCGAGAGGCTACACAAGAACTTGGTTATTCTACAAAGGTGACATTGCAAAGAGTGTGAGAGATAGTGCATGGCTTTTTAAGTAGTGATCACAGAACTGTGTGAATGAGTGTTTAATGGCTGATTTTGTTAGGGAAGAACAGCCTCTCTCGGCTCTTCCCTGAGGGTTGAATCTGCCGCATAGCGATCTATTTTAGAGTGTTTTTAAACCTCAGAGAAGAGGAGGTTTTATTAGTTTTTTGCCTGCCTTGCACTTTTCAAGGTTGGCAAGAAAAACAAAGTCAAATAAAGGGTTTTGGAAACATGGGTATATTCTTACAACTTTATACTGTGTCATAATGAGCCATGATGAAGACATGGCAGTGGAAAGGGATACTGAGTGATCATGAATTGAGTGATACCAAAGTTATGAATGCAGAGGTTTAGTTAAGTGACTTTGAGAGTTACCAGGTTACAATGCAATTATTAACATAATTAAAGCATGATGGTAATATAACATGGGCAGTGTAATTAAGTTTACCCCACGTTATTGGACAGATCAAAATACAGAAACCTATAGTACATATACAGTGATAAAGGCATTTGTATAAAATGTATATACTCTATAAATTGGAGCTGTATTTTTAGAGGTGATGGTAAATGCACTGAAGTTTCTATAGCTTTCTACTCAGTTAAGCACTGAAGGTGCATTCTTACTTTCAGCACTGATACGTACACATCTAATGGCTACGTTGCATCAGGGGCAACTCAAGTTCAGTACCTTGCTCAAGGACACTTCAACATGTAGACTGCAGAAGTCAGGGATTAACTCACTGACCTTCTGATTGGCAGACAACTCACTCTCCCACCTGAGCCACAGTTTGTGTGAGTTATGGAAGCAGTTTGTAATAATAGCCGACCAAACACTGACCTATTAGAGCAGCCTTGTGCACTTTCTATCATACAAATGTTCTCCAACCAAATTTGACCATAAACACTCAACGAGTACCCAGTAATTTAAGCTATATTTATATTTAATTTAAACTATGTCAGCTGAAAATATTATTTAAAAACAACATAAAATGTATTCAAATATTAGAAGACGGTGGGTTAAACTAAGAAGAACTCAGGTTGTATTATTCTAGCTGTGCATTCACTGCATATACCATATGCGATTTGGCACTCTGTCATGAATGATTTCTTGAATGAATTGCTCTTTCGAATGCCTACATCCACTCTGCTTTTTCTCACTGATGGCTGTCGGCTTGAAAATGTGGAGAAAATGTGAACTCTAGAAGATTTGTGCATTTAAAGTGGATTTGTGTATTTTTATTGTGTAAAGTGTGCAAATAAAGAAACCGTGTCTCCTTAGAATAAATAAGACAGTTTTTATAGTGATGTGTATTATAAAGGAATTGCCTACAGCAATAAAGATAACGGTCAAATTTTGTAGTTCTTGATGTAAATATAAGGCAAAGTGCTTGGATTAAACCGACACCTGTAGCTTGACTAATAAAAAACAGACGTTGCTTGGTACAGGGGAAAATGCTCTCAGAAAACTGACACGATCCTCAATCCTCAAAATATTCATTTACATGATAAGGAATCACATTTTTGTTGTCCTCAACTTTGTGTTCTGTGTCAACCTTTCTCACCTATTATTATCTCTACTGTCTGTAATGTCTGCAAACATGCGGTTGTCTGACCTCAGGAAAACCCTTTTTTTACTGCAGTCACACACCACAATGGCCACACACTTGTTTACTTTTAGATTTTGTGGACCATTATTCAGGTTGGTTTTCCCCTGAGTACAGAATTTGATATTGGTCCAACTTCAGTTGGTCTGAAGCAGAAAGAAAAAACAGAAAACAGCCACTCCTTGCTTGCACACACACACACACACACACACACACACACACACACACACACACACACACACACACACACACACAAAGACGTTTTTAAAAGGTAGGCAAATGAGATGGGGAAGAACCCATACCTTTTCATTACCGTAAGTGGTCCTTGGTGGTTTGGTTGGTGAAAAGATGAGGCTGCTTTGATCCATTCATAAATGTGTTTGAGAAACAGTCTATGACAGATCATCGTTTATTAAACAGCATTTCCAGTTTATTTCAAACGTGCATATTTCCTATTAATTACTGTTGGAAATAGTAATTGTGTTTCTGTGGTTTTTGCTAACTTTAAATTTGTGCACCTTTGTTGTAGAGATTTAAGGAAAATGGAGTCACACAAAACAACACAAACTTATGAGCACATGTACCCTGTAGCATTCTAGAAAAAAAGGGCACATTTTTACATTAATCATTTAAAGTGTTTGTTTCCTGTCTGATCAAACGTGAACGCAGAAATTAGCTGGGACTGCTATTTCGATGTTAAGGATATTCATCCACGCATGGCGATTTGTTTACATATTTGAGGCTGGCTGTGAAAATCTATGTGTTTCCACATATAAGCTCCCAAATGAACGACTTAGCAAAAAAAGTAAAATAAATAAATGCTGTTCTGGAGCTTGTAATTCATCCCTCATAAGCTAAAAGCTATTACAGTTAGCAAAACGATCTAAATGAACAACAAAAATAGTCTAAAAATGGTAAATCCATTTTCTTAACCGCTTATTCTGTTCAGTGTTTCAACTCAAACAGACTCTAGCTTTCTCTGTTAATATATGCGTTGAATGCTTTTAAACTTAAATGTGCCAACATGCCTTGCAAAGAATAACGTAATTGCGGTACAGGTTATGTAACGGTGATTTATTTTCAAGGGGTTTATCATTTATAAACCTATCACTTGTGTCTCTTTTTTATGCAATGGCATGCCATTAAGATGACACATCGGGCAATAATGTCAACATGTGGCACATTAACATATGTGGTTCCTCTCTCCCCATCTCTCTCGCGCTCTGTGGTTGACGGAGGTGATGTGAAAGTAGACAGATGGGGTTGGCAGCCAGACAACAGGCTGTCATCCTCTGTGTCTGTTACTGGGCTCTTTTTCTCTCACTACCCTGTGTACCATGTGCCCCATCTCCTCTAGATCTTCACCAAGCCATGTTCCCTCTGTCTTACAAACCATTTCGTCTCTCACACTTCTCACCCTATCTGCATTTTTTTTCACTCTTTATCCAAAAATTAATTCCTCTCCACTCTCTTGCCATTCTTTTACCCAGTACCATTATGGCCAAGCACTAACAGAGGCCTTCATTAAATGTCAATTATACACCAGAGACCACACAGTGGAAGGAGAAGACACAATGATTTCTGACCCCGAAAGGTCAACATGCTTATGGGCATTCAACTTTTTTTTTTTTTTTTTTTTTGGAGAACAGTCTGTCAACTCTGAGCCCCTAGAAAACCTTAGTAGAACACCTTAGCAGTAAAATAAATAAATGCATAAATAAAAAAGACATAATAGAACAAAATTAAGCTGTGTTTGCTGCTTTTGAAAAACAGAAACATAAAGAAGCAGGCTTGATTTGTTAGTACCGTTGCAGAAAAAAAAAATCGTGTGAGCATGGAGCATGGGAATATTGTGAACACACATCTGTGCACCCTGTGTACTCCCTGGAGTGTTCCAGTGTATGAGTCTCATACCTCAGAGAAGACCAGGCCAGATGGTGTGTGTTGGTTGGGAGGGGGACGCCTCATGAGTCTCCATTCAGACAAGCTGTGCAGCGTGGACATGCCCCCAGCTCTAAATAAACCTGTGGCAGCACCAGGGGTGGAGTCTATAGCTTCAACAGTATTAGACAGGAGGAGGATAAAGTGTATGAAGAAATGCATCACAAGAGCCTTTTTGATGTTTTTGTTGCATAGTGTGTCCTGGCACATATTTTATCCTGAACTACATGTTGGTATACCGTTCACCTCATTGTACGCAGCGGTGCAGCTTCATTTTTTTCTGCAACTGTGCATCTCCACTGTTGCAGAAAAACAATATCACTCTGGAGTGTTATGTATCCAAATTACAGGATATTACAGATTTTCTGCATTTGCGTGCAGAGACAGAGTGGGCAATAAATGTGAAGAGGCAACAGAAAGATAGCGAGCTGTCTGCATGTAACAAGGTGGGAAAAGAATAAATGAGTGCACATCCCCCAAAGAGTGCAGTATATTTCTGAAGAAGCTTGAACTGCAGAAGGACTGAAATTCACCTCATTTCTGTCTGAGCTGGGTGAATAAGAACACCTCTACCACTTGAGAGATGTACCATTGGGAGGTTTGTGGAGAAAGTTCCCGGGACACATGCAAACCCACCGGCACAGCAGTTTTATCTTTTCCTCTTTTTATCCAGGGAAGCGTTCCCCGATTACTAATGCATCTCCCTGTCAGCAAAGGCTGAAAATAGGTGAGTGCTGACCCACTTAATCAGACTTGTACTGACCCCTAACTAAGGTGAGAGCTTGCGTTGGTCTAGAGCTACAGGAATTGCTCACATCATGTGTGTCCTGCTCTCTTTCATCTGAAATTGCAGCGAGGTGGAAACTATAGGTAACTTTTGAACAGAGCTAGTGGATTTGAGGATAATCTAGTGTATCAACACAAAGGTCATGGTATCCCTGTTGCAACACTTTCCCACCCTCTGTGCTCGTTTAAAGGTAGGGTTCCCTACGCACAGATTGTTTGTCCAGCTAACAAGTTTAAAGGTTTCTGAAAAGTGGACAGACGTGACAGAGGGGAGATTCTCGTGGGAGACTGATGGTTAAGTTCAGCTGGCTTGTTGACCCGTGTCTACCCTTTCTATCATTCTCTATGTCCTTGTAGGTGCCCTTCTGTGCCCCTTGGTCACCACCTCTGGCCTTCTGGCCCCTGATGTCCACCCCCAGTGTACTCCTGTCCACCCACTGTGCCCTCTCAAAGAGCTTGAGGGTCAAGGCAGCAGCCCTGAAGGTGAAAATGCATCTCATCTCTGGCCTGTTTGTTCAAGGCTGCCATTATGCTGGGTGTGATCAAGCTACCAAGTTCAGCTCCAAGATAAACCAACCACCCCCTCACCCCCTCTGCTCTGTGTATCCCCAGGGAGATGCACCCCCATGCAGTGTCTCCTCTCTTTCACTGCACCCCATCTCTGGCAGAGGACTTGCTCCCTGTTTATTCTCTTTTCACTACCCTCTCATTTGTATTCTCCTTCTTTTTTTACCCATGTGCGCTACTCTTTCTCATAACCCTTACCCATTTCAAGGTTCTTCATCCTCCACGTTCCCTCCTCTTTCGTGACGCTCCTATTTTGCATGGATTTCATCTTTTATCTTTAATCTTCTGTTTCTCTATCTCCTCTCTGATCTTCTTTCCTCCCTCCATCTCTTTTTCAATGTATCCTAGACACCCCATAGTCTGGAAAACGGCCCATCCCGGCCCTGCCCCTGAGGCCCTCCGCACAGCCCCGTGGGTAATGGGCATTGTGTATTCCCACTGATCCCTGACGGGACCATATTGTGCCTCGGCGGGATGTCAGAAGCATAAAAGCCAACCGGCCTGCCACATTGTCTCACACTCCAAATGAAGAAGTTCCTCCTCTGGCTCCCAACACAGCCTTGAAATGTCAAAAGAGAGGGAGGTGGTATAGCATCGTGGTGGTGGCGATGATGTGTGTGAGGATTGTTTTTCTTTCTTTCTTCAGTGGGCATGTGAGGCTCTTGTCGTTGCAGATGAAGACTGTGTTTTACTTATTAATGCATCAACAATACACTTATTTAGATCCAAATCATAGAGGCATCTATGAGAGCGTGTGTACTCAAACATGTACACACACGTCAGTCTTAGAAACACTAAGACTTTACTGACAAACTATTTGCCCAACCATGTTGATCTTTTGTGCTGTGACATCCTTCACACCACTGCCATCAAAGGTATGATTCAGATACTGATTATGTGCAGCTATATAAATAAAGATAAGAAGGAAGGTCTTTACCTATCACACAGCAGGAGTAATTGCAAAGAGACGTGCTATTCAGACCTCTTTGCCTACCTGTGCCTATCTAATAAAAGTCAATATTAACTTTCCAAAGATAACCTGGTGCTTTGACCCCCGCTTCAAATTTTCTGTGGTATTCTTAGTGGTTTGACCTTGAGCTAATTTTCTTGATTTACTTCTATCACTTACTGTTGGACAAAGATGATTTATGGGAAACAGATTTCACACCGAGCTAAATTTGGCTTTATCTCCAAAACCTTGATTAACCTTTTTTAAATGATCTTATAGCTTTAAACACATTTCATGGCTGTATCAACAAGATTTAACATAGATCTAGTAAACTGAAATATTATCAACTCATGATCTTCTAAATCAGAAAAAGAAGGATAGCCTAACTGGTATTGGATCTTCATCTAAATAAGAAAAGGAAAATAAAATAAAAATCCCAACTACGGAGTGGTCTGAAATCTCAAACATATGCACAAACAGAGGTTCTTTATTTTAAAACCCAAACTTTTATTATTGTAATATAAAACTGACAGATATTTTAAATGATAAAGTGCATTATAAGCAGTTAGATGTTAGATAAAAGTTAGTAAAGTTAATAAACTTGTCAGTTCCGCTAATGATCGTTTGATCATTAAAGCAAATCCCTACAAATTTTAATTTTAAAATGCCAAAATTCCACTTGATACAGTTTTTTGGGCCATATAGCTAATTTCCCTGACTCGACACCTGTATGGGAGGCAATTATTTTCGTAATTCACCTGTTTTGATTTTGTTTAGAGTTTTTATAAATGATTTATAAGCATGAATCTTATGGTAATTTGGGGCTTTTAACAATTTCTTTGATCTGTGATTTTTCCAGTTTGGAACGATTGTAGAACATACATTGTGTGCAAGTTTGCTTTATTTGGAATTTTCTTTGACAGGTTCAAAAGTACACAGAGAAAGCAAGAAACCAACAAACTCAACAGTTTGGGGTTTTAAGGCAACTCATTTTAATATACACTACAGACTGTAGATATTTTTTCTGATTAGCTTTCATTGTCAGGAGTGGGTGTCTGGTGGATGAAATTCCAGCGGGCTAGAGGTCTTTATCGTACGGGAAAATATTAAACCTGACTTTCTCATTCACAAATGCAAAATCATTATCTGAATATAAATCAGTGTTTAATTTTGTTAGTCCATAGAAAAACCCAGCATTGTTATATATCTACTTCAGATTACTTTGTATACTCTTAAATTGTTTCTAAAACTTAAATTAAAATTAATGTTCTTATATCAAACAGCTGCTTCAGCATAGTTTGCACCATATCCCTTTAAAAGAAGCTAGTGACAAAGTTTTATTGTAGTGCTGTTTGAGTAAAATATTTGTTATAGGGCTGCACAATTATGGCCAATTATGGCCAACATAATTACAGTATCAATACTGAGGATCATGATTATGCGTCACAATTGTTTATACATTTTAGTGACAAAAATCCATCCATCCATCCATCCATCCATCCATTTTTTTAAAACAGTAATTGTTTTATTAACATAAATTAAGTGCATTTCACTACTAGATATTACTAAGTAGGTACAAGAAGCTTAATGAAGTTTTCTATGTGGGCAGGAGTGTAAATGAGTGTATTTTCCTGGCAGCAGTCAGCTCAACAGGTTGTCTGGGAGTACATCTCGAAGGCTGAGCAGACTGACCCCTGTACATACATAGTGTGAGCACTGTTGCACTGACCAAAGTTCAGAGGGCTTGGCTGGATATTGGGCCCTGCTATGCATAGACTTTCAGACACCCTGGAGTGAGGCTGTTTCTGCATGTCTACTCTGAAAACAGCAAATCTCTGCAATACTGGCTCTACCAAAAGCCCGCTCTTGAAAATGATGGCATTTTTTACTCAATACTAATTAAAGTATTCCTCTCAGTTTTCACATCTTATCATCTCTGTTGTTTACTTTTTTTTAGCTGCTGCTGGTTGTAGGATTTGTTTTAACTAATTAAAATGGGGGGTTTGTGTGCTACATGGTCCTCACACACTCATTTAGGTCATCATTTCTATTGGTTTTGATAACTCCACGCTCACAAAGAAAGTCACACGCATGCACAATGCATTTTGGTGAGAATGGAAACATAACCTGGGCTCACTTTAAGAGATAGGGTGAGAAATTGTGGCATTTAAGAAGCTCTCAAACTGCAGCCAGTACTCCTCTGCAGCAAAAGGAGCCATTTCAGGTGGGCAAACCTGGAACACCCTGGAGAGATTGTGTCTCTCAGATGGCTAAGGAATGCCTCGTTATCCTCTAGGAAGAGCCGGAGGCAGTGGTTGGGGAGCAAGAGGTTTGAGCATCTCGGCTTGGAATGCTGTTATTGCAAGCTGGACCCAAATAAGTGGAAAGAAATAGACTGAGTCATATATTTTTAGAATACTAAAGATCGTAATGAGCTCGTAAGAGATTTTGCATGCTCTTTATTTGTTTGTTTATTTGTTTTTAATCAGGCAATGGGACTACAGATGTTTTATTACCAGTTTCGTATAGATTGCAATTTGTGCTGAATACAGTGCAGAGCTGAAATAATACACATTATACAGAGTAAATATACCTTTTAAAGTTACAGTGCTTAAAGAGGAGATTCCAAGGTTGCTTATCTATCTCTGCTCTTTATGCATTGTTAGATTTCTTTTTATTGATTTTCATGCATCCCAGATCTCAGAAATATCCAAGAAGAAATACAGCTAAACTTAAAATGCAGTATTTTGATAAAATAAGGTGAATTTAATTTTGTGAAAAATGTATATGTGTGAGATGAGAATTGTAAAACTGATATGAGTAGTGGAATATGAGAATTTCTGGCCCCTTCCCACCCTCTGCTCCAGGGGTATTATTCATTATCCACACTCTTCACTCTCTTTAACAGTCCGTATGAACCTCTTCTGTCAAATTCACACTTGGTTTTACATTTCATCTGCCCCACCATTACTTCTACTGTCTCCCTTGCTTTTTGTCTCATTTTCCTTCCCCTTCTGCTTTTTCTGAGTTATCGTTCCATTCTGCAGTAATGAGCGCGCTGTTGCTGCAGGCCTGTCCGTGCTCTGTATTAATCCTTCCTTTCAGCTGGAGGGCCATTTAGAGCACAAGCACCCAGAGCCTATTTCAAAATTTAATTAAACATTCTTGGTGTTGCTGTTTTACTCTGCACTTTCTTTCTTTTTCTTTCAGACATGCATATGCTTGCATACTCACACATACATTTTTTTCTTTACTGTCTAGGCCCCGCCTGCTGGCCTTTATGTACAAGCCTGTAAAGAGTTGGGATAATAAAAACACAATGAAAAGATTTGCGAAGCTCACAAACCCATATTCTAAACAGACACCTTTTACTATTTCATGAAAAATACTGGCTCATTTTGAATTTCATGAATTTGATGCTGGCAACGCGTCCCAAAAATCTGGGATAGGGCTGAATTACTGCTGTGTTTCGTCACCTTTTCTTTGAACAAAAGTTACAAATGTCTAGGAACTGAAGTCTTCAGTCACTATGTTTTCCAAAAAGAATTTCAAAATTTGATTTGTCTGACCACAGAACAGTTTTCTGTTTTGCCTCAGTCCATTTTAAGCTTTGGCCCAGATAGGGGAGTAGAACTTCCGGATCATGTTGACTTATCCTTTCTTCTTTACACGACTGAGCTCAAATGTGCATTTGTGGATACTACAGTGAACCGTCTTTATGGACAGTGATTTCTGGAAGTGTCCCTGAGACCACGCAGTGATTTCCATATTTTTAATGTAGTGCTGCCTGATGGTCCAAAGATTGCAAGCATTCAATACTGATTTTCAGCCTTGTCATTTGCGCACAGAGGTTTCTCCAGATTTTCTGAATCTTATGATAATATTATGTACTGATGATATATTAAAAATCAACTGAGGAACATTACTCTGAAATTATCCTACAGTTTGTAGATGCAGATTTGTTGCAGATTGGTGAAATTCTCCCAGTCTTAACTTCTGAGAAATTCTCCTTCTTTAAGATGCTCCCAGCTGTCAGCCTAGCCCACATCCTGGATGATCATCAGTCTGTCGCAGGGCTAATGAAGAGACAACCGTTCACACTCAAATTCACATAAATAGTGAATTTAGAATCCACAGTTAATCTAACCCTTCTAACTGGATGTCTTTGGCCCTTCTGTGGTAGCAGGAGTACCTGCAGAAAAACTTCACAAACACATGGAGATCATGCAAACTATGCACAGAAAGACCCTTCGTGAAGTTTAATTCAGTTTTTATTTATATAGCACCAAATCATAATGTTGCCTCAAAACCGAAAACCCCAAGAATCATATGACACCGCCTAAGAGCAAAAGCTGTGGCAACAGTGGGAAGGAAAAACTCCCTTTTAACAAGAAGAAACCTCTACAGAACAAGGCTCAGGGAGCGATTCTATCTGGCAGATGGATGCTGTTTCATCAAACTGCTATTTGATTTACCAATTAACCTAATTACTTCCAAAAATGCAAATTTTTCCAGTATTTTTTGCCCTTGTATCAACATTTTAAAAATGACTCGCTACCATCAGATTCAAAATAAACATTTATTTTGTTTTCTATGTTCTATTGTGACTAGAACCGTACACAGTCTTCCAACTTTCAGGGAACTGGGGTTGTATAAGAAAATCATCCATGACTGTGTGTCAGCTTTTGCTCGCTGTTCTAAAATGGCACGGGCGCTGCCTCATACATGCACGGTTGATACATTTGATCATCTATCATACTTACTTCAGTTCATGTTTTAACACTGGCATCAGTGATTTAGAATGTCATTAAAATGTGTCAGTCATTCTTCAGTCACTCAAATGTTAATTATACCCAGTGATTCCTCACAGGTGTATCGGAGAGGCTTTTATGAATCTTTACAAGGTAAAGAGTTGCAAAATAACCATATTATTCCTCTACTTAGTGATTAGAGGGCAATTTTAGCATTTGACAGGGTGGAATTTGCTCCTGGCATATCCTCAACCTCATGTGGTTCATAGAGTTGAAACTCTATAAATCAAACCACTATTTCATCACTATTTTACCCCACATTAACCCAACAGTTCATGTAATTCACTGCAGAGTAGAAACGAAGGTACACAGTCTTGTGCAAATAGATATCTGAGACAATCATGCAAACAAATTTCTTGCCATGCAACTTTGATGATTTATTTTGTATGTGTTGTTTGTGTGGTTAGCTTGGCTTGGCACAAGTGTGGCAGGTTGTCATGGCATTACGATAAAACCCTCTAAGCTCTAAACCTTATTAGGCGATTGGATTTTGTCTTTCATAAACATGAATGTACAAGGAGCTGGTCTTACATGCATGTAGACAAGCTCTTACATACATGAACAAACACCATAAAAACAAACAGATGGACAGGTGTACGACATTGCCCTGGTCAGTTATGCTCATCAACCAATCAGGACGGTGAGTTGGTCAATATAAGTTCTTTCTTGCCAATGAAATGATGAGGAGGGCCAGAATACACAGCGCTTGTTCCACCTCCCTGTGAATGTGTGTTATCTTTCCTAGACTAACACAGGCCCTCATTCATACTCAGGTCTTTATAACTGGCCAAAGAAAGACTAATTTGGGTGGAGGTTTTTTTTTTTGGCGGAGGAGGGCAGCGTGGGGGAGCTGTATTGTTTGCCTAATCCGTAGTGACTGGGAAGTTGTACACTGTGCAAATAGTGCATATTTGAGCAGCTCTGCTCCAAAGTAAAGCTCCTTCTGCCTTAAACGTTGAGATAAGCACTGGGCTTGGTTTTATTCAGAAAGCACTGTCTTAACGGTCATATTTTTTGCGGTGGGGGGGGTTTTCTCGTGGCATTTTGTCTTTTGTCTTATAACAGATCAAATCGTGTCACAGGGAATATTTTGTGTTGTTGTTGGGACAATTTTTATTTTGCAACAATTTAGCTTAGCTCTTTGAGAAAAACTTTCAGGTGAAGGTTTTAAAAAAAGCTAAAAAGCTGTGATTGATTTAGTATCACCAAAATGTCCTATGTGATTGGATGTTAGGGCTTTAATCCATTTCTAAAATTACAAACTGATAGCCATCTTTAAACAGTAGTCTGCCAGTGAGGAACCCACCTACCCTCACAAAGACACTTCCATCAAATGGGTCAATAGGCAATCATGTCATTGGCAACCTTGACCAATTACTTTACAGTCAGCAAAGTTTTGTCAGTCATTCTGTAAGTTAGATGAAGTCCAGATTCACGAGTCTCATCTGGGGCAGCGTGATCCCCTTTTACTTTTTATACTGCTGCAATATTTTGTGCAATGGTGAAGTGCTCTATTCTAAAGAGAGGAAATTGAACATGTCTGTGAAAGTGGGTTGTACAGAGCAGGGTAAGCAGGGCACAGTCAGAGTGTTTGTGGGTTTGATAGTAACCTGGCACTGTCGGGCCTCGTTGAAATGTTTACCCTAGTGTATGTGGAACAGATAGGCTCATATTGTGGCCCCGGGCTGCATGCCGAGTGCTCTGACAACGTGTCAGTGTAATTATAAAAGTTCTGACACAATGCCTTCTCAATGTTTCTTGCTGCATGGCCCAAGGCTGACTTTTACCAGTGCTACATTACATTAGCATAGCACTGGTTTCAAACACTGCAGACTTTCTGGGTTGGAGTGCACCAAAAGGTTTGATAAGGAGTGTGAGTACCAACAGCTAAATCTGGTGTTTATTCATTCATGTTTAAGGCTCAGTAGATTCAGACAGCTGCAGCATTTAGTGGCATTGTATTACCATTTGAATTATTGCGATAGATCTCTGCATCAGAACTTTAAAGGCCTTGTGTAGTTCAGGCCTTTCCTAATCGTCCTGTCATCTGCATAGAACTGCATAAAACTGCTGCTCACAATGGAAGCGCAGATCAACACCAACAAGGCTAACTTGTCTAACAAAGTGCTGCTTTATTTCTGCCACCCTTTAAAACACACAAGCTATAATCTATGGGGGGAGTGTTTGGATTTGTGGTCTGAATCTTTCAAAAGCAGTCCTCCCCTTTCTTCCCTTTTTGCTGTATTGAGGAATTCCCTTATCTTGCCTCACCAGTGGTGTAGCACAGAAAAGAGCAGGCCGCTTCATTGTCAATCCCTTAGAGTTCCAGTCTTGTTTGATAATGTTTTCTGTGGGTCACTTGACAGCCCCCCTTCCTTCTCTTTTTTCCACCCCTCCATGCCCTCTCATTGTTTGCCTCTTCTATTATTCTCCTAACCAGATTCAGGGTGTTTTTGAGGTGTTTGGCAGGGGGATGGAGGGGGATATTGAGAAGTGGGATGAAGGGAGGATAGAGAAGTTTGTCATTGGTTTGAGAAAGAGAAAGGCCTCAGTCTGCTAGCTGCCAGCCAGGGTGAACCTAAAAGGCACCGAACCATATGGAGCCTCCCGACAATCAAATTACTATTTTCTCACCTCTTCTTCTCCCACACTTTGTCCTTCTTTCTTTTTATTTTCTTAAAGAAATTAGTGCAGACTTCTGCATTTTTCACCCCAAGGCAAGGGGCACAAGTGAAAGATGTGACCAAATTCCACCAAATGAGATCACCTCTTGTCCATCAAACCCTAATGAATTCTCGGGGGGCAATAATGCTTGCTCTAAAGGTGAAAGCCCAGAGTTAGCCAACATTCTCAAGATTAAAAACAAAACAATATATAGCATTGCATAGCATAAAATAACACAGGAAATATATCCATGCTTAAAGCCTAAACAAATTGTTTTTGCAACATATGACTTAGCAAAAGCAAGCAAAAGGTTTTACTCTATAAGAATGTTTTCAGTTGAAACAATATTAGCTGAACTCAAAGACTTTTTTGCACCTGCAGCAAAATGTTTTCACGATCTTGTGTGCGAGCTGCTTCTGTTTGCCATGGTTACAAGCTTCCCTGTCATCATTTAAATGGCCAAGGTGAGTGGAGAATAACCGGGGGGTGTTCCATGGGACAAGAAACATGCACGTGTTTTGGGCTAGAACTCACGCCAGAGTCAATGCCTGGGTGGCCAATTAGCAAAAAGAAAAGAAAAGACCCTGTGCCATCAACCAATGACGGCTGTTCAGGCAAAGAAGGGTGACGTTTTTTTTTAATGTTTTCCTCTCCCTTTCCTCCCTCCCTCCCCACGTTCCTCTTTTTCTCTCTAACTCTGTCAACTTGGTGTCCACGGCAAAACTCTGTCGGAATACCCAATGAGGATTACAAGAGTGGGAGCAATGGCTTTCTAGAGTTGTGTGTGCGTGTGTAACTGTGTGTGTTTATGCATGTATGTGTGGCTATGTGTGTGTGTGTGTGTGTGTGTGTCTCACTTGTTTGTGGAACAAAAATGTCCTAGTGTGGCCCAAGACAGACATTTGGCTGTGTCCCATTGGCTACAGAGGATTACAAACCCTCTCTTTGCCTCTTCACACTGGTCCACAGTGCTTCACTCCCCCTGGCTAATGACCCAGTGAGACACATTCATTCCTTCAAATAGACCCCAGATCTGGGCTCATCTCTGAAATTTCCTCTACATTAGGCATTTAAACTCCAGGGAGTGATCACCAAGAAACAGGGAAAGACATCCTTGGATTCTTGTAGCCCCCCCCCCCCTTATTGCTTATTGGGTTCACAAAAGACAACAGGTAGCAGCGAGCAATTGATTTTACTGAGCAATCACAAATTCTCATTTATTCCAAACTATTCCGTAATCTCTAAAGCAGAACCTAAATGCAGCATTTATCTCACTTGTTCATGGCTTGAAGGCAAACACTGGTGCTTAAAGTGGCAGTGGGAAACCTGACTGTAGACTAGCAAACTTTGGTAACTGCTCAGTATCATATACAAGTGTTGCTTCCAGAGATCAACAAGGTGGCGGTTTAAGCACTGTTAGCTGCATTGCTCCTTCTAGGCCTGCACATTAATGATTCGGGAGTAGACGGGGTGTAAGAGAGACCTGTGGGAGCCTGTCTTCTACTCCGCTTTGCTTCATCTTCTCTCTCTGGCCCTCCAGATATTCAACTGAGCTGATCTTCCCTGATGCTACAGCAAGCCCTGAACATGTTACTTCCAGCAATACAACCTATTTATATAAATCAGGATAGAGAGGAATGCAACCAATGATAAGAAAATCAAAGAGGAATAAAAATTAGTTTTGATCAGAGGGTTTATTTAATTGCAGAATGCGACTCTTCTATACTTCTAATATATCCATTTGTTGTAAAGTAAACACCTAGAGGCTTTCTGTGCTTGCATGACTCATATATCACTGTTAATACTGCTCTGAATGACCTCTTATGTTTTTTTTTAGTCCTGCATTGCTTGTTTTCACTCTGCCGCAGGGGAGCGTTGCATCAAAATCGAAGTTAATGTTAGCGGGCTTGCAGTGTCCCAATTAAACTTCCCAACAAACACATTTTAAATACACTCCTTGCATTTGTTTAGAAGTGTAACATATGCAATTGTGTATTTGAATGACTGTATTGGTGGAGAAGCAGCTTGTTTAAATGACTCCAGCCCTTGCTGCTGAAATTGAGAATAACTAATGAGTATGTGCCGATTGCTATCCACTCAGATGTGTGCAAGCATGCCATTTTTGTGTGTGTGTGTGTGTGTGTGTGTGTCTGAGTGTACGGGATACGTGTTGAGGAGCGCAGGCCTGGAGTGGGGTGCTGCTACCGCATTCGGGTCTTTGTGGCTCTCTGTGAAGCGGGGTCGACCTTGTGGGGCTCTCCTCTGGGGCTCAGACAAAGCCAGTGCAGGATTATCCACCCCGGGACAAAGTGTGTGATTACCATGAGAAAACCGCCAGCTCCAGCCCCATACCCGAGGACTGCCAGGCCTGCTGGAGAGGTGGGCCGCCACTCATTAGCTGCAGGGAGAAGCTGAATGCAGGCGCACACTCAGTCACACGCACACAAGAAAACACAATGGTGCACACGCACACAGTGAACCACATGCTCATACTGTTACACATGTGTATGCATGCAAGAGTGCAGTCTGAAGCGGATGCACAGCAAAGTTTACAAAACTACCTCTTTATTCATGTTCCATTCATCCTGCACTGCGTGTGGACTATAACATATAGTATGAGACGATTCTCAGAAAAGCTGCTGGATGATTACACTGAATGTTGTACTGTATAAGAAATTAAGAGGATGCTTTTGTATAATGTATAAATATTAAGTACACATCCAGAAAAAGAACATAAATATAAGTTTGCAGATGTTGAGAAACTGTGTTTTGGTACAAACGCTAACTGACCAAAACTAATTTTATCTGTGCAGAAATTCAGTGTTATGGTTTCCTTTATATATGTGGCGATGATGCTGCTTTATTTTTTTCCAAACTGTGATTTATTATAATTTCAGGAAAAAAATATTCAAAATATTATTGGGATATTATTTCAGCCATCACCTAGCTCAAATGCCAACTTGTATCTCCATTTACGTCTGCATGTACTTGTACTTATCACAGCCATGCTGTGTATTTGCAGCGTGTGCTCCACGCACTGCCAGTGGTGTCCCGCCCTGCTGTGATGACCCCAACGAGAACCACAGATCTCTTGTAGAGTTTGTATCTTAAGCCCCAGATCAGTGGATTTCCCACATCTTCACTGAAGAGTCTCTCTGTCTACCCTGGATTATAGGGATGAGCTGATGCTCTTCTATCTCCTCATCCGTCCCTCTGTCTCCTCGGAGGAGGATGAGAAAGAGACGTCTTTTGTTGGAACGAGGCAACCCACTTGAGTTGAGCTGGAGAGGCTCTGTGGCAAGGGAGTTTGGGGGAGGAAAGGAACATAAGGAGGGTGGATGAGAGACGTGATTATTGATGAAGACCCCTACCAGGAGGTGTACCTCCATGCATAGGCACTAGAAGACACAGGGACACATGACCGCTTAGAAAAGGAAAGATTATGAGTGTATTGTTTTAATTAGGTAGCAGCTCCCGGTCACCGGTGAGGTCAAGAGTTCGGTCCCCTGCCACTTTGACCTCTCACTGTTACGGCAGTTGTTTTTGACTAAAGCCACTTTTTTATATTTCTTTCTCTTTTGCAGCTTTGTGCTATTTTATGACCTCTTTGTTCTTCAGCACTGGGTGGGTTTGAAGTAGCAGTGAGGATGACAGATTGAGCTGGTGCGGAGACACGTTTTGCTAAAACGTTCTTGTCATACTTTTATTTAGTCCAATCTCCTTTTTCTTGTCTTTTTGTTAAAAATAAACTTTCATTAATGAAAGTGAAATGCACACCTGTTTTCACTCTGATAGCAATGATTTCGATTAACTTTGTACTTGAGATGTTATTTTAATTTGTCTGGAGTTTACATCTGCTAATGCATATAATCGGAACAGTGTTACATGGGCAAAAGTGATGAATATGTCATGCATTCATCTCGCTCAATGGCTGTCTTATCTCTTTTAGCGGCTCCCTGAAGAGCCAAGTGAAATGTCAGCCAGTTTGCACCTATTTATACTGATAGAGGTATTTACACAAAGCAAGTTATCCTGCAAGGTTGGGTTTTTGAAGAGATTATAATCAGAGTATTTGGGACCATGCAAACAAATCTGTTTATACTTACATAACCGGCTGACTATGGCTTGCAGCTTTCTTGAAAAGTGCTCATCCTGCAACAGATAGGAGATCTGTTGTAATGGTAGAGTGGAGCCGATTGAGGGGGAAAACACTGAAAGCGTATTATCCATCAGAAGACGAAGGCTCTCTAACATCCTTGTGATTGTGAAAGTGTAACACAACAGAAAATATGAATATCAATATAATATTCAACGGTGCACTTTGCTGGGTCCCCATTAATAAATAAACCCAGAAAGTGCAAAGCAGATTGGATGGATGAATGGTTGTGGAGAAAGGCAAATACCAGCAGAAAGTCATACGCTCCCACATACACACACAAGCAAACACCTTCCTTTATATTCACTAGAGGGTTCACTACATCCACGCTTCTTTCCTTCTTTCAGTCCTTCTCTTTTCCCTTCCTGTTCCTCTTCCCTCTCCAGGGTGGCAGACAGGTCACAGCTGTAGGGGGACGGCAAGCCTGTCACATGTTGCTTTGTCTCGGCCTTCACCAGAACATACCGCCACATGCTGCCCTGGCAACTGCCTTTCCTTTTAACCACCATACTGTAGTGTGGAGGAAATGGCAGCATTCCTCTTAGGCTGGTATTCTCTAGTGCCTCAACAAAAGGTCACAATTTCCCTCTTCTGGGTATGATTCATGGTTTGCTCTCTTATACGGGCTTGTTGATGTTTATATTTGACTTCTACCGGAGCTAAAATTAATTTAGATCTGATTGGGCACTCAGCTATTTCTCAACCTGGAGATGGCTGCCAAAGCACAATTTGCTGAAGAAGGAATTAGAGAATGTCACGAGAGAGAAATGGATCGTGGTGCGTAGCTCTATAAATATTTGAATCTCCTTCTTCGAGCCCTAACGGCAAGAGGAGGCTCTGCCTACTCCTGCTCTCCTTACCAGAGGGAACAGGGTGGCAAGGAGTCTGATTAATTGACTTAAAAAGAACATAGATCATGTTTTTTGGGAGACCTAGAAAAAGTTTGGGCCTATCCTTAATATCCAACAGAACGTCTTATTCAGCAGTAAATTTGAACCTGTTATCAGTGAAACATTACACTGGTAATGCATGCCCTGCTTCTTCCCACATTCTTTTGCAGTTGCTTCTTTGAAGTGAACCATGTGTGGATAGAAATCTATTTTCTCGCAATGCCCAAAATCCTCTATGTGTCTCTGTCTGATTTCTAGGTCTTAGTAAAATAGATTTTTTAAAATGTATTTTTTTAAGCCCATGTCTCATTTGTACAGGCAGGTCACTTAAGCATTGTAGAAAACATGAAAACTGGCAATTTTTTCCTGAAATTGATAGCTATGCAAGTAAAAAAAAACAAAGTTTGGTAAGGCTTTTTAAAATAAATCTGTTTCCTTTGTCAGACTAAAGCCACAAAAGTAGCTACAAATAACGCAATGACCAAATCCCTGCAAGAGAGGACAGTGAATGGAACTTTGCATAACCCACAGTCACAACTGTGAGAACAGGACTCAGGTTTAAAAGCTAATTCAAATGTAATTTAAGACATTTAACCCTGGGGTGGAAATCTGAGAAAAAAAGGGGAAATTGCAGAGGTTTTGGTTCCTCTCACGCAGTTTGTGTTTCAGTGTGTGTAGTGCATCACACTATGAGATCAGCTGTGAGTATCACAGATGGCTTGGGGTCCTTTTGCTGACATGACTCTCATTTATAACCATCAGGGGTGAATGCTGCAACACTTGCCTCTCTCGTCTCTCCAAACACACACACACACACACACACACACACACACACACACACACACACACACACACACACACACACACACACACACACACACACACACACACACACACACACGTTACATTCTGTTTGAAACTTAAAGGCATCACAGAGGTTTCTGGTCCAATTCCAGTTCACTGGAATCAATAGAGGCCTGACACTTGATTGTTCATACTGCTGCCCACAAGGGGGGGTGTTTTGTCTTTGCCGATCAGTTATGAGAGCACAACACTGCTATCTTAACAGACTGAGGTGAACATGATAAGAATAAAATGATAATTATTACACAGATAGTGAACTTACTGCTCCCCCTGTCATTTAAATGATTACAAGGATGCAAATTTAAATGTTTTAATAACTCATCCTTCCCTCTATTCAACAGTTACTATAAATTTTTGAATTCCATGAGTAAGGGAACTCAACAAGCTGTTACCCCCACTTCCCCGACCCCGCCACTCATCCTATCCATCAACACAACAACCAGCGATCACCGAAGAAAAGGGATCAGCTCCTTCTGGTGTGTTCCCTCGGCTCATTTAGCATAGGTCCCCACCCTGAGGCCTTTGGGCATGGCTCTGTGCCCTGACACAGGAGTCTGAGGGAATGCACACCCTGCTGAATGCTTTCTAATAGGTCAGAATGGTCTTTAATGAGCTTGAAGATGCAATGCTCCGTATGGTGTTGTTCACCTGGGAAAATCGCAATCTGTGCGCACGAAGACCGGACACAGGCCTACATGAATAAACACACCCACACGCGCATGTACACGGAACGCCAGAAACACACACGCAACTGGCTTTTTGCAGCTTCAGCACACTATTGTGCTTCTAGTGAAAAGAAGTGGAACGTGGTCAGTCACGCTTCCATTAGGGTCCTGTGTGTCTGAGGACTGATTGAGTGTGTGTGTGTTACAAGTTCCAATTTTGTCCCCATTGTCTCCACTCCTGCCTTCCCTACATCTCCAAAGATTGAATGAATACACACACACATATATAAAAAATAACTATGATAAAAATGGTAACATTTTTTAAATAGTCATTAAAAATGTTAACAGTCAGTGTCTGCACTTTTCTGTTCTCCAATTATCAGTAGTAGTTTCCTCTCCCCAGCCTTCCAGCTCCTCTTATTCTGCAGGTCTGATATCTGCCTCACAGGTCTCCAGGGTCTAATAAAGTAGCACACTGAATTTGGATAATCCAACATGTACTTTGTTTCCCCTGACCTAGGGTTTCTCCTCATTAATAATTCCTGTCTGCTAACCTTTTCTGCATAATCCTTATCCTCTACAATTCTCCAGGTTAGCCTTAATATATTTTTATATCACTCCTGTTTAAAAAAATCAACTTCTACATACTTACCAGTTTAAAAAGTTTGGTGCATTTTTTCCCTTTGCTTCTTTTGTCATCCTAGTTTTTATTTTGATCTCTTAAACATCACTTTGTTTTCGTGTCTGCTCCTGACCGTCTATCTTTTCCACCCTTCCACCTCCAATTGTGTCTAAGCAGCTGCAGGACTTCGTAACATCCATGACCAGCAGAGAGAGGTGCTCTATCTGAAGAGGGTGTGAACGTGACCAAGCAGGGACTTCCCTCTCTTCCTTGGGCCACAAAAGCAGGATGGCCTGCAGCAGAACATCAGCACCAACAGAAAGACACCAGCTTTTGTTTGCATTTAACGGATGCTGCCCATTCACTTATGCGCTCCCCTCCTCAATCTTTTTATTTTTGGCTTCTGCCTTCTTTGAATCAGCACAAACACTGCTATGAAAGGCGTTTCTCTTTCTTTCTTCTCTTTCTGCGCTATCAGAAATTAAATATGTGTTCCACCAGCATTACAGTTGAGTGCACATACCACACAAAAGTCAAAGGTGCCTTTGATGTCAACCTATGTAAATCCTTTACTTTCCCCCTCGCATTTTGTTAAGAGTTCCCTGCAGATGTACACCAAGTCCCCCTCCTCACCTGAGCTTTATGGTTCCACTTGACAGAGCCTCAGTGGTCAGGCCAGCAGAGCACGGTGAGCCCCGTCTTTTGGGGCCACCGAGTCAGGAATTTGGGGCTCTTACTGCCCCCCAGAGGGTGTGCCTGTGGACGCAAGGGGAGTGCCCAGGGCCGCCCCGTTTGACAGCTCAACACGAAGGGTTTGCTGGTGACCAAGGGGCCATCAAGGGGACCTTAACTATATACTGCTTTAGTCAGAACCACACCCATCCCCCAAGCCTTAGGGGCTGTTGTTCCCTCAGAGAAGAGGGTTGGGTTTGTAGGCGAGACCAGGCGAGGAGATGCATGGCCCAGGACAAAAGGCGGTCCTCTAGCCAGCACTGTTCTGCATGGTAGCAGTTGTATTCTTCTCCCCCTTTTTTTGGCTTTTCTTTTGGTTAGCTGCCTTTGTGGGGACATGATGGAAGCTGAAAGGGGCAGATATGATGGATGGAACAAGCTGGGGGGGAGGCCCAGGGAAGATAAGGATGGAGGGGCCCTGTGTCGTGCTCCTTGTTTGAGGGGAACGTGCGAGGCATGGGGTGGCCTTGGGTGGTAGCGAGACTTAGGCCAGGGATAGACGTATAGTTTTTATGCTGCGTGTGTTTCATTTTAAAAGTGTGAGGGTGGAGCTTGGGGGAAGGGTGGAAATATTGGTGAGGAGTATGATGAAAAGACATGAAGGTTCATGTATGGATGAGGATGCACGCATGAAGATAGATGTTGCGGGTGGGGAATTGTTAGGGAACATAGCACATACTGAGGAAAAAAAACCAAAAGACTTTTGCATCGTGGGAGGTAGCTTGCAAGATGAGACCACCACATGCAGATCTGTTTTCAAGCGGAGGAATATTAAATATGGGGGAAGTATACATATAAGTGATTTTAAGATACTTAGCTCAATTTTGAATGTATGTGAAAGTTTAAAATAGTATCAATATATGGTATTTTTAAGGGGTAGATACTGGCTTACTGCCAGTGTATGTGGGATTGTAGTGAGTGTACATGTGTGTAAATGCACTGGGTGCTGCTTTATGTGGAGCTCAGTTCTCTGGGGGTGAAAAGACAGATGAGGGTGCAGAGCTGGGATGAGGCCACAATATTTCATCATAGACAGTATAGAACTAGGGCTGGATAAATTGTTTAAAATAATCATCATCATATGACTATCCTTTGGCCGACAGCATATAATACCACACGCACGCTACATGATGTTGTCATTAATTCTGAAGCTTCACACTGGTCTCCCTCTGCTCATGTATTTCATGTAATCTACAAAACACATCACATCACAAGGATTAGGAATTGAAGTATTCCCAAAGGATTAACCTCCTCCTCTGGCCTCCTTACTGCACCTTGCACTGTGGAATGTCCTCTCAGCAAATCAATGGCAGCCTTTTCCGAGACTCGCAGTGTCCACCTTGCAGTGTGGAATGTCCTAATCCACAGAGAGGGATGCTTGAGTGCTTATAACCACAGGAACACCTTTCAACACTGCATTAAAATAAAAAACCCACCCCCCTCCCCCTTTACACTTCTCCCAAAACCATTAATTTTTTCTCCATTGTTCAACAGAAATACAAAGGTCAACTAGCTTATAAACCAACTATTTGTTTTCAAATCTTTGGAGGTCACTCAACATGGCTTTCAGGCAACCAGTAAAAGTCTATCAGATCCACTGGATCTCTTTGTTGACACATACAGACCACCTGCTGCATGACAAAATGCCTTACACTACACTTTCACTTCCCTCTCACCAAGAAAGATAGCAAACCTCCTGGTGCATCACAGATAGAGGAGAAACAAAAAGAAAATCGGGACAGACGCCAATCTTCCGCCCATCAGACACCAATCAGAGCCTCACAACCTGCTGGCATCCCTCTGGAGGACTGAGATCAGTATCTGGCAGCATGCTGGTTGTCCAGGAGCAGGCAGCCTGGTGGCTGTCACCCAGTGCCCAGAGAGAGACATCCTCTTAGGGCTGGGACAAAGGTGGCCGGTCCTCAGGGATTACCCATTAGCATGCTAGTTTGTGTGTTTAACACTGGCCTGAATGGAAAGGACAAGAGCCAACACCCCGGCCTATTCTTAAGCAGGGAAGTGTTACTGTTTCAGCTGCTAATGCTGGTCTGACTTCTGCATATATGTGCATAAATGCATATATATTAGGAATTTTTGTTTCTATCGGTATGCTGTCTGACTTAATGATACCTCTGCTTTTTTTTAAGGTGGAACTGGATAGTTTTAAAGTTACGTACAAAAAATTATAAATGTATGTTTTAATATTTATGAACTAATCCAATAGAATTTAAAAGACTACATGTAAAGAGGCCTTTAAACTTGTATATGATGAACATGTCCTTGACTTTTCTTTTGAATGGCCTATGAACTTGTACTTGTTTTGTTTTGATTATCAGACTGTGGCATACACTGATTCAGGAGCAGAAATGCATGTTGTCTGCTGCAAGAAGTGCATATTTTTCACTTTTTCACATTTACGAGAATCTGTCTTATTCTGAAATTTATTGTAGCGTGTGAATAGGAGCAAGACAAGCCAGGTGGCAGTTCAAAGTATTGCTGATTTTTTCACTCAGAGAAAAAAAGCTCATTTCTGAAAGGTCATTCAGCTATCTGTGCATTTAGCATGATCATAGTCTTTCTTTTCCTGCTTGTGTGTTAGACTAATGATGTGGAAAGACGCCTGTATGGAAATGTGTATTTGCGATTGTGTTTTGGTGTGTATGTGTGCCGACAATTGTGTGAAATGGTCCTCTTTTCCGACTGCAGTGTGTGCGATTATGTGCTCAGCCTTGCTGGCTAGTGGTTGATAATCACACTAGACGCCGTGTGTTTGTGAATCTCTTAGCTGAGGAGATTCCCACCGTGCTCAGCGTGTCTGGCCTCTGTGTGTTTTTGGGGTTGCACGCGTGACTCCGCCAGCTGTTCTATTCTCCTGTTGGCCCCCTCAACCCCACACAGCCCTTGTCCTTCGCCGACCCCTCCTTCCCTCAGAGGCCTGCTCTTCATCTGATAAGGGCTCCACTGGCCAAACCCTCAGCAGAGCTCCTCAGAGCTGCTCCGTGCTAACAATACGCCCTCCTTCCCCTCTGTGCGCACACCATTTACATGTGAAAACACTGGGTCTTATCTTCAGTTCACTGGAGCAGTGGCACAACAGCCAAGTAAGTGTGCGTGCTCGTGTATGTGCGAGCAAAAGTGGGCCTGGGAGAATTGCATGAATCCAAGCAAAATGAACAGTAAACACTTACGTGACTAAATCCATATTTATATCCCTCCTTCATTTTCAGATATAATGTTATTAGAAATTAAATAAAACATAAAATATAGAGTAACCTCATCAGTCTCATCTAGTGCTAGCTGAAAGAATGAACGTCTTTATTACAAGTGGGATATAAGCCAGATTTTATCACACTTGCACTGTTTCCAATAGCTGAGAGCGATGGTAATGCTAAATGAAAGACCCTCAAGAGAGTAAAACTACTTTCTGGCTCATCTCCTTGGAATACTGCCATGGTATCTGTTAACAATGGTTCTCATCTACATGAACATTAACATCGCCTTTCTCCTTACTACCATCATAACAGCCAACCCAGTTTCTAAACATAGTCCTCTTCCTGTCATTCTTTGCATCATCTTCACTGTTCTTACTCCACTGACCTAATATAATTACAGGGATGGCCTCCACTGATCCAGCCACACACTATTCAGCAGCCTATGCAGAAAGTCCAGATTTTTTCTTATTCACCGGACAGAAAAAGAGAAGTGTGCAGGGTTTTAATTAAAGGTCTGTGTAGTTAAGGGCTTGGGCTAAGCAAACATGGGCCTCCAGCATCACAGTTTAAGATGAGGTAAAGGAGTGTGGGGTGATCAGAGTATAAGCGGCTTGCAATGAAAGGGAGAGGAGGGGGCAGAGGAGAGAAAATGAGAAAAGGCAGAAAGATAAAAACTGAGAAGAGTGGAACAAAGAACAATTAGGAATCAGGGAGCAGGTAGAACGATGGAAAGGACAGGAGAGGGCCGAGTGCTGTCAAAGATGGTATCACGCTATCTGTAAAGCGGATATTAGGGTGGGAGGGGCCAGATGAAACGGGGGGTTTTGAGGGATGTTACAATAAAAATTGAGGTGGCTAGGGAGATAATATTTGTTTTGTACCCATTAAATTATGTGTAACACATTTGGATACTTGCCATGAACACAAAACATCTGACGGTATAAGTTTGAATTTTGTTTTTATCAAACAATACATAAATAGCTGTACGCACACACGAACACAGCCACACAAAACAATATTTGATACGTATGCTAATTTGGCAGAACAGAAATCAGCTTTTGCACAGGCTTGAGGTTTTTTCATAATGGTGAAATGCTGCCATCTGTTGGTAGAACTGCGACATTGCATGACTCCGCGCAGCTGCCACTGAGGCATTCGAGAAAGTAGTAAAGAAAATCAATACTTGTGGGCAGAAGAGCACTGATACATGCTAACTACTCACCAACCATCTCTGACAGACACGTTGAGGTTGTTTGAAAAGGTTAAAGAGATACAGCAGCAGAAACAACCTTCGGGGTGGGCCATTTACTGTTACGGTTTGCAAATTATTTTAAACTGTTGCAGGCTTTGTTGCCTCAGTGCTTGGTATTTATCATGTGATTTTGTTGTTCACTGGTTGCTAAGGGGAACGGCCTTGCTTTGAGACTGCCCCCCAAAATACACGGTGAGTGGCCTAAACATATCGAACCTAAGAGAATCCGAAAGTAGATAAATAAGCAATAAAAGAATTAACATTGTATCATTGTTGAAATTGACTGTCAGTAAAATTCAGCTATTTTAAATAATAAAAGCATTTTAGTTACCGATCCTCTTCACCTGATTATTTGTAAAAACACGTCATCAAAAACGTTGATTTGAGTAAAACAAGATAATGGTTCTTGTTATTAAAAAATATATCATTAATATATTTCATTATTGCATCCCTTTGCTATGTTAGTTGCCCATTTTAATAGAAAAAATAAGAGAAAGCTGATGTTTCGAAAGCTGTTTGCGTCTGTGAGCAGTTATATTTTATTAGATCAATTAAAAAAAATTAAAACAAAATACTGGCAGCTGTCAGTGCTACCCCTCAGCCTCCTAGTCAACACACCTGTGGTGCAAATTTCAAAATCCCACGTTATTCACAAACCCGCCCAGTGGGGTGACCACAATACCCCATCAGCTTTGTACATTTGAGAATTAGCAATCCTTATTAATCATAATAAGTTAACAGTTGAATGTAATATGTAAGATTACTGTCCCAACTGATTTACAAAAAAGTGGTCCAGATTACCTGAGGTCACCTCACTCAAGTGCTGCACAATTTCATGTACTTTATTCTGGATAGAGAACGTGGAACGTGGAGCTTCCAGGGAAAGTTTATGATTTTAGGATGAGATGAAGGCAGATGAAACTTAAAAGAAACAGCTGAAAGAAGACTTTTTATTTTTTTAATTCTTATGTGTGTGCGACACAGAGATTGAAAAAAATGTTTGAATCCTGGATGAGGAAGTTGAATCTTGGACGAGGGTGTCTAGTTATAATGGCCAAAACACCCGATGAATCCAAGGTCCACTACTGACGATGTGTCCCAAATCTTAATATGATAACCTAGATCAGAGCTCTAATCCCCCCAAAAATGGCAGATTAGCTTGGGTAAAAGACCGAAAGTTGAGGCACACAACGATGTGTGCTGCTGGTAAAGTTTCTGGGCTGCTTTTCCTCATAACAGCCATCCCTCAAGATTCTCACAATTTAACGCAATGCATTATCAGGGACTACAACATCTAGTCCTTTTACTGAATTACTACATCTAGCTCATTATTGTGCTATTGTACTGTTACACTGTGGTATGTTACTTTTACACTCTATCATCCAGATGATAATAACATTATTATCAACACCTGTATTAAAAAAATATTTAATGTCATAGTGACTATTGTGACTCATGACAAATAAATATATAAGAATCGTATACAGAAAAGCCATACACGTAATATCTGAGTCAGAAATATTTATATTATTTCCAATGTACAGAATACAAAGAGTAAAAAGATCATCACGGACCACTTCACAAATATGTATGAGAACAAATGAGAAATAAAAAGAGAACCTGACACAAAACTGAGATATAAACTGAATCGTCTGACTGGTACAATCTGTCCTGAGAACCATTTTCCAGTTTTACAGCAATAACATGAATTCTGCTTTACCCAATAAACCTTTGCATGTTCTGATATAATAAAGTTACAGGCATAATAAATGTTCCTTTGGAGGGAAATAGGTTTATATAATGACTATCTTTGGTTTGATTGTTTTTTATTTTTGTACCTGCATCATCACCGCTGCCTCTAGGCGAGAACTAAAAACTTAATTTCACTGTTACACATTCATCTCCCACTTTTAAACTCCAAGTAGCCTTCTACTTAAAATAGATAACTTTCTCTATTTTTTACATGTGTGTGTGTGTGTGTACACAGTGTTGAACAAACCACTTTGAAATGAATAAAAGAACATTCGGATATGAATTTCGTGATTCTAATACTTCTGAGGATGAATTTTCTGAATCACAAAGTTATATAAATTCATTACATTTTGGAAGACAGCATGTTCTTAAAAGGTTGTCTGAGAGCTTATTGTTGAATACCACAAACAAAGAAGGCACTAGCATAAAATAAGGCCTCAACACAATTCTTTGTATTTTCTATTTCTTTGTGTTTACATAAAATACTTACAGGCCTTCAGATAGAAATGCATTACCAGCAGGGTGGTTCTTTTGCTTAGAGGAATTATTTATGAAACTTAATACTTACATAACTTCTGCTCTTCTAACTATATAACTTATATAATCTATATAATTTCTAACTCTGGTCCTCTTCACATTTTCAGCTGGAATTTAACCAAATGACAAGAAACAGTGAACAAACAAATACTGAAAGGAAAGAAACAACCTCCACTCATCTTTAACAAATATCTATAAAATCCTATTAAAGAATCTGCAACTGTTAATATTTATCACTAGCCATATTATTAGTTCATTTTTCACATCAGCACTTCAATCAGATAAAAACTCTCTCTCACTGAGCCACTCCTGTTTGCCACAGCTACATGGGATTCTGTTAAGTCTCTGAAATCTTCTCAGCAGCATAGATTTGATCTATTATTAGAGTATTTTGCAGTTGAATCGAAAATAAAAGTCAGACGTTGGAGACACGAAATCTAAAATTGAGAGGGGAGTGTCGTAAAGTGCTGCACGACTCTGACTTCGCTCTCCAAGTGCTGCAGAAAAGTAACACACAAAGACAAATATCACCACTGACACACAACATTACATGTTAATGAATATGTTGATGAAATAGCTCCTACTTCTTTAGCGATACAGTTTGTGGTCACTGGTAGGTAATATACACAGTAATTCTTCAGGGGGCGAATTCAACCAAACTAGTACAGCTGTGATCCCAGCAGGGGGCGCCAACACACCAGCTCAGTCCACCAGGGAGAGCTGTTCTTCAGTGATATGTCAGCAACAAGCTGAGGTCACTGTTCAGCCTGTCAGTCCTTGTTGAATCACCTCAAGCGGGTCTTTGCTGTGGACTGTCCTGGCATCATGCTGCCCTGCAGCCTGGTCCTTGAGTCCTGCAGTCTTTATCAGTCTATCAGTCTCCACTAAAGTAGCTACAGCTGGGCCGACTCCTCTCCGGAGCGATTGCTCGGCTGTGTGCCTGTGGCCACAGTTCTGGGTGTTGAGGGGGTGCAAGGATGAGCCGTGGGGTGGCTCACAGGGTCCTGTGGGGTCTCATACTGAGGAAGCTCGCCTTCTGAAGCAAGCTCTCCATCTTGGAGGTAAGGGGGCGGAGGGAGGTCAAACCAAGGAGGTCGACTAAATACAGACAGAAGAAACATTACACTGGGTTGTACAATCGTTTCTGTGCCAGCGATCAAGAGCAAGCAAAAAGAACAAAAGACCTTTTCTCATTTAGTTTCCATTAATATGAATAATTATGCAATTGTTTAGTTTTTTTTCCACTCTTTGAAGCAAGAACACTGAGTGTCTTTTTAAAAGAAAGCAAACTTCCTTCTTTTTATCAGGATCTCATTACTATTATTTTGCCATTTTAGCAAATGTTCTCTTTTTTGGAGCTAATATCTGAGCAGCAACATTTGTGTTTAATAATAAATGAGTATACAACAGTTACATGATTGTTCATTACAAATAACATAAAAGCACCCGTGGGAAGCATGCTGACAGATTTCTGATTGCAAGCAGATCATAGTTTGATAGAACAGCACATTTGAGCACTGCTATTTCTTTTCATTTTGCTTTTTGGATCAGTCTAAGGTTACAGTGTGAAAATGTAGAAATATGTATACAGACATTAGAACTACTTGTTCATCTCACCTGACATCTAGAACAGCTTGTGAGTATGATGGAGGGGAATCCATGGAAGGTGCTGAGGGATACAGGGTCCCAGACAGTAGCTGCAGAGCTCGAGGTGTTGAGCTGTATTGACCGGTTGTGGTGGGGGAGCCAGGGGAGAGTGCTGGACCTCCAGAATGTAAGTGGCCTCGGTCCAAGATGACCAGACGGGACAGCAGCAGGGGCTGGTGATGGTGGTGGGTATGTGAACTTCCTCGTACGCCTCTGGGCAGCAGGACGCTGCGTTTTCTCTGGTGATGGAGGACCAAGGCCAGCAAGGCTACCACAAGGACAAAGATGACGGTGCTGCCGATGACGGCGTAGGTGATGCTAGGGTAGTAGCGCAGGCGATAGTCCAGTGTCACAAAGTCCTGGCCAGGAGCTTCTGTGCAAGAGAGGAAGGAGCAAACTAAGGATGCATAATGTAGGTGGATGAGAAAAAAAAGGATTAGTGGTGCTGAGGGACAGAGAGGGGAATGGAGGAAGGAAGGATGTAGAGGAGGAGGAAGAGGGGAATTTAATTTAAGGAAGATGAGTTGTGGTGTTGGAGAGCCAAGGGAATAGAGAAGGGAGTAAAGGAGGCAGGCATGAATATCAAGCAGTAAATTGTTTTTAGGTTCATTTGGAAATGTATTCTATGTGATTCAACAGCGGCAGCCTCTCCTGGAGATGAGAGTGCTAAGCAATAAGCATAACAGCAGTCAAACTCACCCTAAGAGCTCCCAGAGACAAAGAGAACAAATCAACCATGGTGCACCAGTGCAGAGGCTACTTCTAAAGCCTGGTTCATAAACAGGGACTCTTTAGTATGACAGAAAAAGAAAGGAGAGGGAAGCTAAATAATTCATAGTGAAGGCAAAACAGCTTATAGCATTTTTAGATAAAATGCAACTTGAAGATGAGAGTGGGCAGCGAAACACCAGGGGCCGTCACACTTTGCCATGTTTGTCCCAGGGAGATGCAGAGTTTGCAAACTACTCAAGAGTCCAGTGAACCTAATGTTCACAATGAGAGCTGGAGCCAAACACACAAGCGCAGAGCAGCCTACCTGCTGCCTGAAATGAGGAAAAGGACTACAGTAATGCTACAGGGCACTGCAGCTTATTATTTTAGATAGGATGAGGAAGTGCCGCTTAAATATTTCCGCTGACTGATATTACAGTGTGAGAATTTCAATCAGGCTTTGGGATGGGGCTCATGTAAATGGTGTTTCAGCTTACCAGCTGACTGTACTGTTCTATTAAGGAGAGGCAGCAAGAGAGTGGAAAGAAATCTATTTATTACAGAGCTGCAGAAAGGATGTGCTGAGGAGAAATGACTACATCCAAGTATTTTACAGTTGTTGTTTCACTTCAAATTACACTAATGCTAACTAAGGCTGTGAATATCAAACCTCAAAGTTCAAAATACTTTCCACGTTCTCTGCTCAAGGTTTCCATTAGCTACTTAAAAGGCCATGTGCATTAAAGCCTAGGAAACTAACTTCTCTGTACACAAGCCATCATGCAGACAGTTGAGGCTATTGCCCAGATAGCTTGCCAGGAAATGACCATTACAAGACATCTTAAGGTCAAATCAATAGTCTGAAAGTGCTTCTATCTGTAAGGATTAGATCCCCAGAAAGTGCAAGGTAAGGCAAGCCTTTTTGGAGCTTTTTGAAGTATTCCATGCTTATACAGACTTACAGGCTCTTGAGGGATATTGTGTTTAGTACAGTGTAGAGATTTTCTCCACATTTATGAGGTAGAGGTACAGAGACCCAGCGAACAGAACCACGAAAAGCTCAAAGTCAACTAACGTGAGTCTTTCATAGTGATTATTATACCAGCTAAGATGCTTATGAAAGGGAACTCCACTTTCTGATTTCATCTGCATCAATTTATATGCTGCTAATATGCAAGGAAACAGGAACATATGTAAACCATTGGACTAACAAATGAAAGCTCTCCAGTTCAATCCTAGGAGGATCTGCCACATCAAATATGTGGCGCTCCCTGCTGTGGTAACCCCTGCTGAATAAGTGAGCAGCTGAAAGTAAGAACGGAAATTCAAATCATGCTATGATTCCAATGTGTACACAAAGGGAAAGTTCTACATTTTTGGAGAGGGGACAGCTTGAAGCAGCAAAAAATTCGAGCCTGACAGATATTTAAGGAACCTGAAGGACATAGGATTTTTAAGGCTGATATTGATACTGCACAGTTTAAAAACTTCATATTCAGGAACACTGGATGATATTTGTATATTATATTTTATCAGTTAACATTTGGAGTTTGTATTTGTTTATTTAATCATTTACACGCATATTGGCCGATATTAACTATCTGTATCTGCTTTTATAATGCTGAAAAATGAAATTTTATTTAATTTAAAAAGTAAGGAAGAAACGTGAAAGTTCTGATGTTCCATAGTTGGTCCACCACAGGGCCCTCTGCGACTTGTTTGCCAACAGTCCCATCTGGCTGCTGATAAATTAGATGGGCTGTACTAAATATCACTAAACCTGACCAAGACAAAATCTGCTGCTGTAATGTGTTTTTTTGTTTTTGTTTTGTTTTTTTGTTTTTTTTACAAGGAAGGTGTAACAACAAGGTCAAACTTTGGGGGGTTTCCGGTTTGTTTCCCAGTCATTATGTAAAGCTGGGTGAACCAGATTCCAGTTGCAGCCTTCTGATCGATCACCCTCCAATACACAGACTGATCCGCAATTCATCAAACTTCCTTCACAAAGTTCTGGGAGGTTGTCCAACATCATTATTTGAGACTCTTCCTATCCAGCAAAAAAAAAAAAAAGAAAAAAAAAAAAGATGTTGTTAGGGGTCCAAACGTTGTTTAGACAGTGAAAATATCTGAGGCCTATACTACGAACTTATTCAGGTTAGGCCTCGGCTACAAAGGTGGATCACCTCTTGCTGGGATATACTGTCATGATAACTTATGCTGTGAACATAACCTGCACCGGTGCAGGCTATGTTCCAGGTTAGAAATCAATAGTTATGAAATCACAGCCTATTGATCCAGCAGTCGTCTTGAAAATGGCGTCACCATTCTGGAAGATCCCTTGGACCTCTGTGTATGCACAGTGGCAGGATCTGAACTGTTTTTAACAATATCTAATGTCTTGGTGTTTCCCTGATGTGCATTAATGACAAATACAGATTCTTATATGCAACTTTATCGGGGGGTTTTTTCTGTTCTCTGCAAACAATTTTACAACAATTTTCTTGTATGTTTTAATATAGGATCCAAAACAGGAGACCAATTTTAACCTCTATACTAGATTTGAATGTAAACTAAGCCTACTATTGAATTGTGTTTTTATATTTACTCTTTACTCTCAGACTGCTGAACACAACCAAAGCTGCAGCTGTAAGAATAAAAACTAAAAATGCCTTTTAAGCATTAATTTAAATTATGATCCATCACAGTCCTTATCTTAAAGACAGAGCTGTGACACTGATAAATCTGTTAACTTATACAGTCTGCCTTTTTTTCCCCCAAAAAAGCTTTGAATAGGTTGGACTTGATCAAAGTAGCAGCTCTGTTCCAGTTCCAGTAATTGTGATTGGTCAAATGGTGCCAGCACCACCCCTTTCATGTGAACACTCAGAAGAAACCCTTATGAAATTAGGATTCATAATAACTTAATAATAATACAGTTTTGTGTGACTGCTTATCCTGGTTCCCAATGCTAGGGTCAGTAAACCCAGATAATGGAAAGAAACCCAAAGTGTAATGAAATCACCTCATAGCACAAAGCTCTAGCTGCCTCAGCACATGGACACAACAAGTTTTGACTGATTGAAAGCAAGTACAAATCATCACTGTGCAACACACGATAAAGCATAACCATATGAGAAACATTTTTTTACAACCAAATTTTATTCGGATTTAACTGCTACATACCATTAAGATATATTTAAACCTCTAATCAGAAGAATTGTTTGTTTTGACAAACCAGCAACCTTCTGTCAAGACAGAAGATGGTTTTCAGCTTCCATTCTCTCTCTTCCAGACACCAAGCTGCAGGTTTCCTCTGCCTACCTGACCTTGAAGGCCCAGGGGAACCTCTGCAGTGTGTGCGTGTTTGTAAGTGTGCTCACACATACTGCTGAATTCCCATCAACCAGCCTGGCATACAGCCTATTTGTGAACCAGCGAGTATAGTCAGGGGCCCCATGCCTTAATTAAATCTAATCTAATTCAGATGCTCCACCCGCCTGCTACCCAACCAGACACCAGCAACTAAAACAAGCCCCCTCGACCCCTCCCTTGTGATTTTTAAATTGGCCAGTCCTTCACGCTACCAATTAATTATGAACTGGACTCAGTAGAGAAAGGCAAAAACAAAGCAGAATTCTTTCCATAATTACCTATTTAAAAAAAAAAAAAAGGCGCAAATAAAGAGATCCCACCACTGCCAAACTATGCTGCCTATCAGGTTTCAGCGCAGCCTTCTGGGAGCAGAAAGAAACATACACAAAAGAAACTCATATTGCTGTAACATTAACAATGGGAGCCTATTTGGTGCATTAGCGGCAGAGGTCTGAAAGGCTGTTCAAATCACACAGGAGATAAAAAGACAGGGAGAAAAGAGGGTGAAGCAGAGACCCCCTGTCAGGGGGAGAGAGAGGGGGATGGATCCTGTGTGGCAGCCCCCCCACCTCCCACCCCATACTGTGTGTGTGATTGAGCCCTGCTGCCTATTCTGTATGGTTTAGTTGAAGTTATGGTACAAAGAATGGTGTCATCATCACATGCAGAGATAGGTGAGCAGGTCTCACCATCAAAATGGAATTTTTGATAAGCTCTGTAATGATTCTGGAGCAATACGATACAGCACTTCAATAAATATCTATAGTGAGTGCAACATGGTGGATCTGCTACAAAATGATTTGTAAAAATATTCTAATAAATGATATAAAATGAGACACAAGGTCATTATTTACATTAATAAAAACATCTTGTCTGGGCTGGGCCTGCGGACTCTGCTGTGTGTTAACTTGCTGCCAGACTGAAGAGAGAGCGAGAAGGCACAGCTGGTATCTGTGCATCAATACTCCATTTACTCCATTTATTTTTGATGACAGTGACTCTGATTCAAAGAGTCCCAGTCAAACTCCCATTCTTTACAGACACACTCACAGTCACTGCACACAGGATATAATTATTAGCTTTGATCTGTAAAGTTTGCTATTATCTGCCCGTAAACCTAATTTCTGTGAGGAACAAGTTCACACATCTAGTGCAAAATCTAGTGCAGTCGTTTATTATATAGTACACTGCAAAGACTTTCGGCACCTTAGACATTCAGATTTGTAAACATCCAGTGGCATAAGGTAGAAAACTACCAGGAACTCCTGGGAACTGATGTAAAGTTCACATTTCTGGCAGTTTGAGGTAGCTTAACCGTGCCGAATGAATTCTTCAACGTGACTAAAACTACAGTCGTATAGCCCTGCAATCCCATCAACTCCATCATCACTGCATCACTCTTTGATTACTAAAAGACACGCAGTCAACAGAGATAGTAAACCTGCATAACTACAAGACCACTGAAAACCCTGTGAAAGTGAACCAGGAGGACTGCTACCGTTTTAAGACACAGGTTGGTTTCACCAAACACTGATACTACAATTTCTGCAACTTGTTAATTGATGAATAAAACATGTCATCATGGTAGCAATCGCAATACATTTCTTTCTTTACTCGTCGTGAATGTCCTATTAACCTTCTCCAATAGCTTTGTCAGAGAACTCTAGCAGGACATTCCATTTGACCTAAATGTCATGATCAAAGCTCAACATCAAAGATCACTACAAGCTTTCCTGTCTTGTCAAACTAGACATGAAATGCTTGAATACTTTCGTGCTGTTGAGCAACAGCAAAGCTGCTTGGGCACGTTTGACTTCATGAGTCCAAAATGAAAGGATTTTTCGTCTTATTTAATTGACAACCATTACAAAAACTACACTTTTAAAATCCTGCTTTTTCACAATTTACAAGTTGGAGCTTATGAGTGATTCCCAACCAGGAGTACTAACCCACAAAGTAATTCTATAGCGGTCAATGGTTTAACAAAATAATTGGCCAAAATTTATGGCTACAATGAAATAATATTACAAAAAAACAACAACACCACCATACTGAGTGGATAATTGGTTAGGATAAAAATGGTAAAAGTAATAAGTGCATTGTACTATATTTACTCAGAATAATCCCCTTCATATGGCAGCATGTTGAAAGGGGCTGCACTTTTGTTCTGCATTAATACCCTCTCTCTGCAGTGCTCCCAGCGCCACTGGCACCTCTTACACTGCATCGACACTGCGTTTATAAACTCGTAAAGCTTCCATATGTGGAGGCTTGGGGAGAGGGGCGAGGTGTAGCCTTTCAAATAAGCCCCTCTAATCACATCAGAGTGCCTTCTACCCACATCTCTCCACCTCACACTCCCCTCTCGCCTACACTCCACTACCTCTATGCCTTTTGTTTTCCCATCTTTTTCTTCTTGTCTATTGTCTGCCTCCCCCTGCATAGTGCTCCCTCCTCTCCTCTTCTCTTTACTTGGTATTTTCTTGCTGGTCATGTTGGTAATTTATTGTCATGGATATTTAATGTACTTGGCCATTCTGATACACCAGGCTTGAGAATAAATTAAGCAAAATTGTTATAAATAGCTAAAGGGATAATTTAAAACAAACAAACAAACAAACAAACCCCCCATACACCTCCCATCCTTATCTCACTTTTTCTCTCCAAATTTTTACTACTTACTTTTCAGCAGTTCATTATATCCCACCTCTATTGATCTTATTACCTTTGCATGAGAGAGAAGATTTAAAGGAGCGCACAGAGGTCACAGGCGGTTGTTAAAAGAGGACACAGAAAGAAACATGTCCAAAAGGGAGAGGGAAGAGAGAGTGTCTTTTGAAGTTTTATGCACACAGCTTTGCCAAACTGAACTCCACCTAAAATCTATTAAATGAGATAGAGTCATACAGACCCCCTGCTGTATGCCTTCAGTGCCAGGAACACACTCCTTTTGTCTGCATCTCTTTGTGTCATCCTTTCTAAACCTTGCTAACAGTTTTTTATTTTTTGACATCTTCCCTTTTTCCTATTTTTGTGTGAATTAGAAAGGACTAAAACAAGAATGGGAGCTGTCAAGAATTCAGCCTTGATCAAGCGAGGTCCTACTAGGTAAAAATAGCTAAATGATAGGCTTGCACTCAAACTGTGCAATTCTTAACTGGTACCTTTTATTTAAAACAACAATTTGGCCGATAGCTCATACTATTTTTTTCCTGATTTCATTTTTGTTCTTGGCATTTTCCTACTCTGTATCATAAAAAAAGACATCTTGAGTCTGAAAATTACAGTTTGACAGAATTTCAGGTCGTCGAACTTGATTCCATGATTTACTGAAATGTGCAAAAGTAAATGGAAATATAGTATACAAGACAAAAACTAAGTTGCACAAATCTAATAAGCTTAAGAACCTTAATTTGTCAGCACAACCTAAACTTTCTAATGTAAGCTTTCTTGTAATTTCTTTAAGCAGGCTTCAGGAATAGTTCTCCAGGCTTCTCAAAGGACATTCAAAGCTCTTCTTTGGGTTTCTGCTACTTTTTGTTCTGCTGTCTGTCGAGCCACACTGCTTCAGTAATGTTGAGGTCCAGACTCTGGGGAGGCCAATCCATGACTGATAGTGTTTTTCTATCCAGGTATGCTTTGACTGCACTGGCAGTGTGTTTGGGATCAGTCATTAAGAAAGATTAAGACATTGCCAATCAGACAATTTACAAATGGTATTACATCAAATTATTGGATCAAAATCTGATGGTGCTTTTCTGTGTCGATAATTCGACAAGATCCCCAAACCATGACAGAGCCTCTACCGTGTTTTATAGATGGCTGAAGACACTCGTTGTTGTACCTCACTCCTGATTTTCATCGTACATACTGACAGTCGCTCTTTAAAAAAGAAGGATGACCTGGACAAGAACTATCCAAAGAACAACCCAAGTTCAAAACCACAAAAATGAAAAAACATCTGGTTCCTTGAAAGGAAAATACAAAGAAATTAGGTGTAGCTGAAGACTGTAGCTGATGAAACGCTGAAGATAAAGCAGTTTAGAAATAAAAAATATAGCAACAACATGATGAATTTAGCAGAATATATTAAGTACTCAGAAAGTTGATGTTTTCTGATAATATCATATCAGTACTATACAGTAAGATTTTGTTACCTACCAATCAGACAGAACCAAACAATGTGTGTACACTCATATTTTGGTTAATACTCATTGGAAAGCACTTTCTACTAAGATTTACATGATAATGTAGGACAGCCTGTAGGGCAATCAGAGATTAAGCTTCGACATCAACATATGCCTTAACTGAAATTAAAAACAAAAATTCACTGAGGAACTGCCTCGAAGCACATGAGACAGAATACTGGTGAAAATATAGTACATGCCCACAAACACAGAAAACTGGATGCAGCTACTGAAGCAAAGTGAGGGCCGATGTTAGTGCACAATAGGCTATTGAGAGTGCAGTGATTAAAACAAGCTCCAAAGCACTCTTTTGTCTGTCTTTAATCAAACTACTCTGCAGATCAACGGCTGACATGCCGCTGGGTTGCTGAGATACAAGCATTTTTTTTTTTTTTTTTTTTTTTAACTAGAGCCCATTCCTTTGGCTACCTGCCAATGAATATGCTAACTAGCCACTGTCAGAATACACTTATCCGAAGACGAACGAGCAAAATAAAAAAATAAAAATAAAAATCAGCCTAATAAAAGACTCCACATATCTTAATTGCCACACTTAAAACGCCTCTGAATAAAAGGGAATGAAGATATTTCCTCCCTCTGGCTCATTCCTGAGGGATAAGATAGGGGCTGCACAGATGTTCTGTACTTTCCCCATGCACAGAAGACTCATTTCGCATTCACAAAGTCTCAAATTTAAAAAGCGTCCAAAGTAGGGTGGGGTGGAGGCTGTGTGCGCGTGGGGGGATGGGTAATCATCCTCCACTTTCTGCATTCCAGGTTTGCTTCAACCCCTGGAGTGCGCCTGCCTTCAAATGCTAGAGCTGATATAGGAAAGTCGCCGCTGTAGCCTCTATTAGATATAGTAACTTTGTCTGATGCTGATTATGGGTATGAGGTTTCTGGCTGATTTGGAATTTCTCCTGCCACCGTTGCAAAAGCAGAGTGATAAAATAAGGTGTGCAATGGATGAAATGCCTACCATCATGTATTAGCACACTGGCGAGCAAAGGGAACAAGAGTGCACAACAACGGAGAAGAGAACCACTAGGTGTCAGGCTGTTCACATGTTTACACATGCACGGTGCAACGTTTAGTATTAGGCGGGCATCCAGAATAAGGAGAGGGCGTGCATTGGGTTTGCAGAGTGTGATGAGGAAGGCATGCCATCTGGCTTCAAACACACCCACAAACAGATACACACACGTGGCATTAAGACCCGGTCCACTGAATACAGCGTGAACATTAGTCAGGAACGTACATTCGTGAGCAGAACTTGCTGAAAGTTTAGCAGAAATAAAGTTCAAACATTTTCACGCGCACACCCACGTATTCACAGACAGACTGCTCTCAGATCCTCATACGAGTGAAAACAGCAGTACAAACAAAATTCCATAAATCCTTTCATCCTTGTCCAGAGTGTGCTAACTAAACCCACGCCACATGGTGATTTAAAAAAATGTGGGGTGTGCAGGGAAGATACTACAAACCACAACTTCTTTGGTTCATTAATGCCTTTATTCTCTGTAGACGAGACTATCAGCAGAACAGAGTCTAGAGGGTGAAAAAAGACCAAACTCTTAAAGTGATGGTTACAGTTTCAATGAACACAGCTAAAAAAAAAAAAAAAAAAAAGGTTGGGGGGGGGGGAATAGAAAAGTACTTTCACTGTCTTTTGGAACATGTTTACACCTGCAGATAAACTGAAATCTGCATGTAGAACACAACACAATTGCCACACTTGGATTTAACACTAGCAATGTATCCTTCTCGTTGGCATTCTGCCTGCATTGTGATTTAGCTGATTTTCTTCCTTTAATTTTTCATGTACACTATGTAAAGAAGGAGAGTAGGTGTGAGGGTGGGAGGTTTATCCGTTGTCAACAAAAACACGCAGCAGAGGTAGCAACACTAGATTCTTTTTATTTACGGGAGAATGAGAACGTGCCAGTTGTTGACTTTGGAGATGAGAGGTTTAGCAGCAGAGCAGACTTTGTAGTGGTTTTATTTCAATCTCTTCACACCATCTAATGCAATCCAATCATTCTGAAATCCAGATCAACTCCAGCAGGAGTCTAGCTGTTTCTCTCACATGCTGATAGTGTTAGTGTAGCAGATAGCGTGTTAGCACCTCACTAACACAATCCCCTTTATCTACTGCAGATAGGACACCCAGATACACATCAAAGTTTTGAGTTCCACTCAAAAATGGGACCCATGCCTCACATCTATCCCAGCTCATGTTTTCGGCACTGCACTCGAGACGTATGGTGTTTGCTTGTGTGTTGTATCTTACAGATGAGACGCGTCCACTCAGGCAGCACTGATAAATGGCTTTTGGTACAGGCAAAGAAACTGTGAAACACTAAGGGATATTTCATCTGGAAGATACTTAAGAAACATGTGATGCCTTTTACTCCTTCTTTGAGCAAAGTCTGTAAGATCCAATACTTTCAATGAGAGTACATTAGTAAGTGAATTTGAAGCAAATGAAACACTGATTTCTGACCTACTCCCACTGCCAAAGCCTTCTGAACAACTGCCTGCATGCAAATAATTTCAGGCTGGCAGTATTTTCAACCAAAGAACAACAGCTCGATTTATTCCAGTCTGCTCTAAACACGCTTAACTTGTGCAGATCAAAACACAGTACAAGTGGTTGCTTTTAAAATTGCACTAGAGTGTTTGAACCCTGGCACTTTCAAATTAATTTAAACCCCTGCTCTCTCGAAATATTAGGGTTGTGCACCCAATACTTCAGCATCTGAGCCTCCTTACTGTTCTCTGTGTATTACTCTTTTATAAACCTTTACTGCCAACAAACATCCTCCTGGTGGGATATAAAAAATTGATTGATTGAAAGCTGCTCTGTAAGCCAAGCTAGGAAGCAAAATATGTTAACTGCTCTGCAACAGTGCCGTTCCAGATCCCTTTGGCATCCTAAAATTAATATTCATGCTCCATGTTGTCACCCCGTTCCTGTTGCTGTGGCTCGTCATGTAGTGTGTCTCCTCTCGTTAGCGTGCGTAGAGAAAGCGTGAATTAACGGACAGGCTGTGTGTATGCATGTGTATAGGCATGCCAGTCTTTCTTTCTCACCTCTTTTTGTTTTTGTGGAAGAGAGCAGTGAAAAGTAACATCTATATTTGTGCTTGCATGTGTTTTGTACGTCTATCCTATTTCTTTCCTTCCATCTGTCTGTATATTCTTTAGTCTGTACATGTGTGTGTGTTTGTGTGTATATGTATGAGTGGTGCTTTAGGGAAGGACGGTTTTCATGCTTCATCGGGCCTCTATTTGCCTGTCCTGTAATAACTTGCTCGCTCCATTGCTTGCCACTATCAGCCCCACCACCCGCCCCCCCATAACACTCTGTCAGAGCTTACCGTGGGCGGCAAGAAGAGTGGAGGGGAGGTGGGTTAGAGTTAATGGATGGCTCCGGCATCTAGAAACCATCCACAGATGTAAAGAAAGAAGAACACAGTACAAGGACAGAGGGGAAGAACTGACTAGAAAGGTGAGCAAGTTTGCTTTAATCAGTGCAAATTACATATAATTATTATATATATATGTATTATACAAGGCAAGTCAGAGAGTAAGAGAGCTCTGTATTGGTAGTGAATAATTATAACCCATATTTACAAATAAGTAGCAGCATCTTTTTCAGCTGAGGTGGTAAACTATACATGTATTTTTTGGTTTTTGCATACATATTCAAGCATAAGTATGGAACAAACTGTAATTGGTCAGCTGTGGGATTATCAGTTATTAACTACAAAAAGTAAATTTCTCATCTAACCATGGCTGTATTTTGTTTGGAGCTAGTTAAGTTTAAACAAGAAAAAAGAAAAAAGGGAAACTCTGGGGGAAAAAAAAAGAACAAACAAGCAAATTCTTTAAATAAATTAAAGGCTTTCACCACTTCAGTGTACAATGCAAACTATTAAATGTTGCTGCTATTGAGGAATAACAGGAGAGCCATGAGAAGTGAGACAAAAGAGTAGCCACTCAAGCAGAGTGGTGAAGGACTCTCAGGTATGTTTATCAAAAAAAAAAAGTGAAAAAAAAGATGGGCTGTGAGTCACTGTTGACTGTATATCTCACAGAATCAGACTAAGTCGTAGCGGCAGCAACAAAAACGTGCCACTCATCTTTCTTTTTGTAACATGTTGAAAAAGAAGCTCACATGTGGCAGCTTCAACTCTTCGTTTTTACAGAAAACCTTTCAGTGGAGCGGCGTGGTTGTGGAACGGGTATTATTTATTTGATTTTTTTCCTGGAGGAAGAAGAAGAATGGGGAGGGTGAGAGGTTGCTCAAGATCGTTGAGAGGCTTTGACTACAAGCCCGTCCCACCAGAACCTGACGGGCATGGTCTCCATGGCAACTGTTCTTTGGGGCCATAAGGTGAGTTAGGAAAGAGCGGAGGGGCGGAGGCCAGCCTGAGAATGGACACAAAGCGAACAGATGCCTCACAGGCATGACCACGAATCCTAGATGTGATGGACATGAGTGATAGGGCTGCAGATACTCAGGTGTGTGTGTGGATGTTCAGGGGTGGGATTTACCATTATTATTATTATGATACAGTAAGAGGCCAGATAACTTAAATGTTATCATTCAGAGAAACAGGAATCATAAATTAAGAATTTAATCTGTGATTCATGACAGAAAATTAAAACACAGAGAAATTAGGTCTTAGCAGAGAGTGGGATGTAAACCATACTGTAAAACAGTAACATTTTAGTAAAGCACCTATAGTTTAGCTACAGTTTATTTCTGTTACAATTAACTTCTAATTTAATGTGGATTATATATATATTTTAAAAGTCACAAAGGTGCTCAAAAAACAATAAAAGGCAGTGTCTGATGCCAGGGAGGGTTAGGCAGAGTTGATCGGCAAATGATGCTATCGTGTGGCTATTTGGATTAAAAAGGTGACAGTTTTAGAGCCACACAGCACAGGAAAAAAACTATTTTAACCAAAGTCCAATTACTGACAGTCTGGCAGTAGTGACAATGTTTTTTTTCTATAACGGGACAAGTCTCCTAATAACTGGGTAGCACAGAAGCGAGGACTGCTCAGTACATCCCACATGTTCTCTGTTCTCACTGTACACACTCTTATCTGTGATGTTGTTTCTCCATTCTTGTGTCAGTATCTCTCAAATCTTTTGTTCTCTTCACCATTAATTTAAGTCTCCCTGTCAGTCAGACTTATTTCATGGCTCTTCAAAGCATTCGGATCTCCATGTTCCATCAACAGCTTAGTCTGAAAGAGTTTCTCAGCTTGATAAATAAACAGCAGTGATTAAATGTGCATCCTTTCCCAGAAGCATCTGAAAAAATCTATTTAAAAGTAATACATTGGTGACTGATGATTTTTAAAGTCATTCATTTTAAAAAGAAGTAAGATTTTTTCCTAATCAGAGGAAATGATTTTTTTCTTTCTTGCTCATTCTGTTTGAGTATTCATTTGTGGAAAAACTCGCACTGGCTGACACGGCTAATCCATCACGATGAACATTACCATATTTTCCTTCATGGTCATTGTGTGCTCTTCTTTTGAGAGGCATTTATGGAGACATGTGGAACTGGAGAAGCATCTAGGTGTTAGGTTTCTTCATATAAAAATGTCTGGTGCATTTAAACCCCCATTAGCACCGTGTCAAACAAAGAAACAAGAAAGAAGTGTGGTAAGAAGAGGCGTGTCCCCAGCTGAAAAGGAATCATGCACTAGCATTTATGTGATGTCCCCTAGATTATAATCATTTCTCATAATCATATCCATTATCATTTTTAGGGAACAAAAGCCAACTATGTAAGAAGGCAATATGAGTGTTATGTGTTTCTAATATCACAGCACTCCTGAACACTCTTGTTTAGCTAGGACAAAACCTGAAAAGCTGTCATCCTTACAAAAATGATCCACAGTAACTATTGGTGGGAAAAACATTTAACAATATAAACCTGCTGTTAAGGTGTATACAATAGCTGTCAGAGCTGTCACAATATCCTTTTGTAAAAGCCTGCAGTTAAGACTGCTACTGCTTATTCGACTCTCCAAGGGGAGCTGTCCCCACATTCACACACTGCTGTAATCAAACAAGGGAATGGTTATTGCTACTTGTTTTAAGTTGATTGAGCATGTTTCTAGTGTAGATGTCAATTTTATTGATCATATAAGTGGCAGTGAAGTCATTAATCATTCAGAGGCTGCCACTCACAGGTTCACCTCCTGAGCTACTCCCAAAGTTCCCTGGTAACTGGCAGGTCTACACCTAAGATCAAAGCAGGTTAAATGGCTGCTCCTGTGCAGCTTATAGTATCCGCAGTGAAATAATGACACACAGAGGGGCTCTGCACATCTGTAGAGATTCTGTGAAGAAGAACTCAAAGAACTCAAACAAACACTGTCATTTAGAAACTGCTCAAATTGTTTTTATCTTCAATAAAATAATCAGCGTGGCTGCTTTTTTCCCTAGGTGTTACAATAAAGTTTAAAATCATGGCATCCACGAAAAAGATGATTTATAAGGTTTAACAGTCTTAGAAGTCAGCAGGAAGCTAGCTCGTTAGCTGTCTTCTAAAGATGAAATATCATGTTTTGACTGAGGGATTCTTAAAAAATTAAAATGACAGCTCTGCTATCACTCTGGACAAATATAAACAGCAGGTTGTAGGGTTGAAGTTGGGCTAGCTGTCATAACATGAGGTGCTACGTGGTGGCTACCTACAGAACTATAGTTAGCATAATATAAACACATTAGCAGAGCAAGATGAATGCTAACGTGTGAGGGTTCCTGATGAGCAGAGACAAACGCAATCATATCTGAATGAACAGACACTGAAAATGGACCAAACATTTGTCAAGAGAACACATGCTGGTGGATGGTTTCAATGACTCTATGAAAAATACCTGGCCCTAAGTTTCAAGTACCTTAGCTAGCCTCAAAGTGTTCATTTTCAAAAGCTTTAAATATGTAGTGTCTGACAAACCACAAGCCCGTGGACTGTAGGTATGTTATAAGTATTTAAAATAAATGTTTTTATTAAAATAAACCAATATATTTAACAACTGAACAGACTTAGAAGTCAGCAGGAAATTAGCCTTGCAAGTTTCCTTCTTGTAAACAAGATAACACCCTTAATGATAGTAGTAGGAAGTTGGACACAGAAGCAGCATTAGTACATCATCATTTAACAAACACAGAGCCAATGTGTATTTAAAGTATAAGTATTAGAGTATAAGAGAGTGACCTGGGAGAAAATAACGTTCCCCTTTCTACATATGAAAGGTAATGTATGAAGAGCCTGTGTTATATTTAAACATTAAAAAAAATGGGACAAAATATTAATATAGTAATATTTTGTCAATCAATTTTCTTCAACACTGATAACACATGTACTCCGATACCATAATGCAGTTATTAAATAAATAATTATTCCTGCTTTTTGTTTTTGATAGCCATTTGTTTTCTTCAATTGCACAGACAATATAGATAATTCAGGTGCTGCAAAATAAATTGCTGTTTCACAATGCCATCATTATTGTGGGCAATGTATCACAATGGGATTATACCATACTGAAGTTACTTTATCATTCCCACCCCTAGTTCTATAGAATACTTTACACAGGCTGAAACAAAGCAAGTTTTATCTAATTATAAATTCTGCAGCACTCGCAACTGGGAAACAAACAGTGCACTCAAGAAAACTCTGCTCACTATCCCAAACACTCATATTAATAAGCACAAAGGATTAAAGTTATCTGGCAATCTTTCAACAAAGAACAGTGAAGAAACAAGACTTTTCCTTTGAACTAAATTCCACATGAAAAACTTTACTTTGTTCCAAGCGTCACTGTTACACAAACATAAAGTTTAGTTCTATCTAATAACAGACTAGAACTTACCAACTGGATTCATTTATGCACATTTACCAACAACGGTATCACATGGAGTCCACTTTCATCAGATATAGTTGCACAATCCAAACTAATTAAGTAGATATAACAATATAACTCAGTGTAAGCCCCTTCCAGTCTGAGCACAGTGTCTGTATCTTTGTTTCTGTCTGCATGCAAAAAAACTACAGGCCATTCAATGTCAAATTACAGCATGGGTGAGCCTGCTCAAAATTGTTAAAGATACACACAACGGTCCCAATTTATTCTGCCGGGCTGTGCTACAATAAGTCGGAGCGCAGAGTGAGGATAAGTGCGCAGGGAAGTCAGAGTATGAGCTGGGTTCAGATAAAATGGGATAAAACCTGCATTCATAACACACACACACACACACACACACACACACACACACACGATAACATGGTCTTTTTCAGGCACACACATGCACACATACACAAATTATCATCGCCCTGATACACTGCCAGCCCTCCCTTGTGTACACTTCTGTCCTATTCTTCTGCTGCTTAAGAAACAGAACAAAACCCCATGATGCCCATTCTACCATTTAATCCCCTCTCCTTTAACAATAGGTCTGGTCAGGCTAACGGAAGCGTAAGGAGCCCCTGCGTGTTTTATCAAAGTCTAACAAAAGAACAACACAGCCCACTAGTGAAGGTCTATGGCTCCTATTCATATCTTTCTCTAGAGTGGAATCACTGGCCTCTGTTTCAGTGATAAGAAATGAAACATTATGGTCAGTTATGCAGCTCGTGCACATGCACTCTAAATGTGATGGTTAGGGTCGAAGAAGCATGGAGTGATTGAGGGATACTGCTTAAGGGAAGACCGGTCCCTGTGTGCTCTCTGAGATAAGTGCTTGACCCTTTATGTATGGGAAAGCAAGCTGAAGCGAGTATGTGAAGAAAGCAAGTCATGCACAGTATGCGGTCTGAACAAATAATGAGGAGCTGTGCTGATGAAAATGCAAGGGGGAAAAAAAAATCCCAACAGAAATTTGATTTGTCTCACTAGAATATGCGCTAAGTATGTCACCATCTCTGTGTGGTTTTTGCACAGTCCCTGTCTATTATTGCATCTTGGTTTTTCTTGCCTCGCTCTCCCTCTCACTCGCTTCTCTTTTCTTTCCCTGCACACCCATTTGCATGTTTTTGAATATCAAGCAAAAAGCACAGTTGGAAATAGCTGACTGACATCTTCTTTAAGAACAAAGAAGACTGAAAGCAGTGGTCGATCAGTTGTGAAGATACGCTGAACGGTGTTCTGTGTAACCTCCTATGCTGACTAATTACGACACTATGGCTTCATTTAAAAAAGAAAACAGAAAATAAGAAAAAAAATCCACCTCACAGCTCATTAAAATCAATCCTTATAAAATGAATTATGCAGTCCATTATACAGTATATGTAAGCATGCACAAAAGCCCTGTGGCTTATTGACTAAACTGAAGCAGGAGAACTCAGTGTGAGTTTAACCTTTGTAAATGAAAAGGAGATTTTATTTAACATCTTTTGCTAATTCTTTCCCATGTTTTTGTCCATCTGCTTTGACAAAATTCTTTCTTTTGCTTGCTCATGAAAAGACCCATGTGTATTTCATTTGATTCTCTCCCTTAAACATGGCTATGAAGATATCCCTTACATGTTTCCCAGTCCATATCATACAATTCAACTTCATGTCTTTAGGCCTGCTAATCTTTTATACACCTTATTCTCAGCAAGAGCCTCAAGTGAGTTAGACATCCACATTAACCTACATCAACAACTGCCAGGCAAATATGTTAACACACACGCACACGAGCATCATTTCCAACGTTATTGATCCCCATTTGTGCACTCACACATCCACTGGTTTAATCCCTGTAATTAATTATTCTGAAATAACACATGTTTGCCCATGATCCCATCTATCAGCACTGGGCTCAGGCATGCACGCACTTATTCTACAACATATAAATGGCATCTCTCTCCCACACAGCCGCAGCTGAGGCAGACCACACATCAAGCTGTCGCGCACTGTGCAACAGATTCTATGTTATGCGCATCAAATTAATAATGCAGCTTTAAGCTTTGCATCATCCATAGCCTGAGGGAATCATATGATATGGTTAGGCAGGGTGATCATGAAGCATGTTGTGGATTGCTTGTGTGCTGAGGCACAATTGTGCAGATACAAACATGACTACAGCTGTGTCCCAATTCCTTACTCCATGCTAAAGCTATGTAGTGCCGACGCACTTGTCTGTCTGTCCACTAAAAATAACTTCAAATGTGTACTGGCAGGCATCAATCAATTTGATACTTTGGAATATTAATGCCACTTCACAAAGCAAATGTGTTTTCCTGAATATTTTGTACTGTACTGTTTTTCACATTCAACATCTCCCTCAAGCCGTCTCACTAATTTCATTCAGCCTTTTCCAACAATAATAAGCCTAATTTCCATTTTGCATGTGGATTTTGTATTACTTGCATTGCATTAAAGATTTTAGAGATAAAAGAAACAATAAAACAACACACAAATGAAATTAAAGCTGGTATATAGGCAGGTATGCAGAATTTCTATCATTAAAAACAACTGGGTATAATGTGAATTTTTAAAAAAACATAACAGTGCTTGCCAAAAGGTAAATTAACAATATATTTGCTTTTGCATGGAAATGAACTCCTGCTAGTTAGAAGAGGTTTGTTTCAAGAGACTTATGAGGAAAAAAAACCTTAGAAACAATAGAAAAATAGAAGTCAAAGAATATCATAGGCCTGAGATATTTCTATGCTAACACTGCTAAAACGTTTCCCAGTAGACTGACAGAGATGGAAGAAACTGCTTTGAGAAACTAGGCTAGCAACTATAAAACATCACTCGAAAGCCATCCCTCAGGAATGCACTCAGTTGGTCTAAACATTGACATCTATTGTGGATAGTATACAAGGAAATTGCCCGCAGCACAGTGCATGGAAAGCAAAGGTGTATAGAAAGAGTTTCATAATTAAAAAAGTAAATAACCACACACTATAGCTCCTTTGAGATCCTCGTTAGAGGCAATAGGAGTTTAACATTTACACCAGACCAAGTGTGTGGTTTTTCATCTCATATAAACCTTTTAAAGGCAGATATTTTTCACAATGAAACAATCTCATGGTTTGGAGAAGAGGAAATAGTTCTTTGTAATTAAAAGATTTAAATGAGGCTCCTTTTGGAACAAACACATCATGATGGAAGTGATGTGGAAATTACTCATAGGCAGCAAAAGTCCAACTCTGGTAAATATTCTGGTAATCCCAGCCATAACACAACCTACAAGTGGCTGCTTATGTTCAGTACTTATCCAGCATGATAGTGTTGTAAAATGCAGTACTGTGACACTATAACCTCAATCTACAAACAACTGAAGTGCCTACTTACTTCAAATCCCTATATTCCTAGTGGATCACAGCATTCACAAACACATACAGTACTTACCCATGTACACAAAGACACTCCTCGTACACTCACTTCACCTCGTACAAGTTAAAAGTACAGGGACTAACTTGTTACAATAAGTCATCAGTTACTCGTTTACATGCTTGTTTGTTGAGTTCCAAACATGTGCTGCCAGTGATGTTGAGTGAATCTCCACATTCACAACATGGCTGAAGGGTGTTTCTCCCACTTTTTCTTTACTTTTTAAAAATTTCATTCACTGGTCATTATAAATGCGGATAAACAGGATAAAAAGCTACTAATAACCAAAAGTCTGCCACACTGAAATATCAGTCGGCAGTAATGTTAAAAAAGCAAAACATGCATTCATCCATCCATCGTCTTATCCTTATCAGGGTCACAAAAAGGCGGGGTACACCGTGGAGAGATAGCCAGTCTGTCGCAGGGCAAACAAACCATCCGCACTCACATTCACACATATGTTCACTTTAGATTCACCACACCTACACCACCCACAAAACAGTCAAAAGAAACTCTCTCTGTATTGTACTGTTCTGTTTTATAACTGATTATAATCGTCAGTTCTTTTACACTGACAACAGTTAAAATATCACCTATCAAACATTTCAGGAAAGTTAATATCTATGTAAATACATCTATCCAGTTGACAAGGCTGAGGTTGATCAGACTCCAGCTTGTGTCCAGATGGCTAGCTACTCTGACCCCATGGCTCTCCTCTTCTGACCCATTTCCATTACTGTAATAAGCCATAAATACCTTTAATGTACTCACTCAGAATACACACAGATTTGCATGTGTATATATCCAGCAGGCACACTTATCCTCACTTTTTACTAGGGCTGTCAGTCGATTAAAATATTTAGTCGCGATTAATCGCATACTTACCAATAGTTAACTCAAGATCAATCGCAAATTAATCACAGATTTGTTTTTTAAATCTGTTCTAAAGAAACTTTAACAGCATACTCTTCATGTTTCTAATACCCTTAACAGTATGGGAGTGAACAAATATACTTGCTTTATGCAAATATGTTTGTTTTTATTGCAACAATTCAAAACAAGTCCAAAATACTCTTCAGAAAAACCTCAAAGGTACTGAATGCTCAAAAATATGCATAAAGGAAACTTAAGCATATACTCCCATACAATGTAACTGTTTAATTTACCATTAGACAGTTAAGGCTCACAAAACATATTCCCATCTAAGTGGGATCAAAACAGAGAGACACAATACACATTAAAAATAAAAATACAATAAATAAAATACATATGTAACAGTGGGGAGTGTAATACATAAGTCTATAAAGTGCAGTTAGGCTATACCTTAATACTTCCAGTGTCTTTGATTTAAACAGTTTGGCTATACTTCTTGTTGCTCTCCAGTTGTATTTAGCAGAGGCTGAGCAACGCAAGCCGCTTCCTTTGTCTTGTTTTCCTAACAAAACATGAACATGGAAACACCACAAAGGTGAAAGAAAAAAAGAAATACAAACATACTGTGCATGGGTTGTCCCTATTACTTTTGTTTCTTTGCACTGAACCAGTTGCTCAAACAGACAAGCATTATGACATTTTCAGATGACAGGGCAGCTCGCTTCTTCTGAACAACATGCCCAGAAAGTGAAAATAACCACACGATATGGATGTGGCAGGTGCTGCCAAGTACTTGCGTGCAAGGTAGGCCATCTCACTGTGTGCCCCTTCATGCTTGGACCACCATTTCTGGGGACAGTCCTCAATGTCAATAGTTGGCTCTGCCCTGTATCGCTCCACACATTTCTCAATACAGTCCTCCTCTTCATCAGATGAAGACTCTGAGGCAAGCACGAGAATTGATCTTTTCTTAGATGGTTCATATGTTGCTGGTTGTTCAGGCTGTGCAGGCCTCTGCCTCTCCCTCTCCCTGAGCACTGCTCAGACACTTAAGAGCCTTAAACCTAGGATACAGTGCTGTTGCAACCCTGAGCCACATGTTAGTTTTTTCCTTGCGCTTCTCCATTTCTGCTTTGAAGGTCTCCTTGAACTTAACCATGTAAGCTGGGTCATCCTCAGAGACCTCCATCACTCGCAACAGGTGACACAAAGCTGGCAGCATCACTGAGCAGGAAACAAACTTCTCCCCTCCCAAAAGTTCTGTTATATACCTGCAGTTATAGAGAAATATACTTCATTAAGAATTTGTTACATTCACTCACATAAGGTTAAAATACTTTACACACACACACACACACACACACACACACACACACACACTTTCCTATGTCAAAAGTGGTAAGAGTAAGTATTAATAAATTACCTGCAGTGTTCCAGCACAGTCTCCAGCTTCTTCAGTTTCTCCAGTTCAGCTGTTGTTGGCATCGTGACATTGGTTGGATGTAGTGCCAGTGCATCTCTCAGTGGTTCTTGATTTCTTAGAACACGCTTGATCATCTCCAGGGTACTGTTCCATCTTCTTGATACGTCCTGTGTAAGTGACTCTTTCTTATGAAAATGTGCAATTTGCTGTTGTTTGAGCTCCAGTGCGTTTGGTGGGCTATGCTTGAAATGGCCTATGACCTTTCTGCATTTTGCCAATGCGCTGTTAAATGGACTGTTCTGTAGAGAAACTGTGAAGACTCGATGGAGGCTGTGTGTGACGCAAGGCATGTGCTCAAACGGCAGCAGCCTGGCCGCTACAACCATGTTGCGTGCACTGTCAGTGGTCAGCGTGCTGACTTTATGTTCAATTCCCCACTGTCTAGCTACCTGCATAAAGTGCTCGGCGCATGTGTCAGCGAAGTGCCTCTCCTCCGTCTTCATAACAGTCAAAGCATGCGACTGAAGTTCCCACTCTGGTGAAAAATAATGCGCTGTTACCCCAAGGTAACTGTGATTACTTAGAGAAGTCCAATAGTCTCCGGTGAGTGCAACCGTGTTGGTCTGTCCCAAAGCCTCCTCGACTTTGGCTTTCTCATCTTCATACAAGTTGTGTATCTTGGTTGCAGTGCTGGCTCTCGAAGGCAATTCATACGTGCAGTCGTTGCATGCTATGCGAATTATTTCAAGTAGCCCCTCATCCTCCACAATGTTAATCAGCCTGCAAGCTGTAGCCACCCATTTTGCTATGCTATTGAAAGTTTTTTGGTTGTAGAATTGTCCAGACGTCTCCTTTGAAAGCTATCCAGCGTGGTCTGCCTTTGGCGAGAGGGAGGAGGGCTCTCTGCGTTAGTTGTGTGCTTGGCTAGCAAGTGGTATTTGAGACTGGACGTACTATGGTGATAACTCAGTTCACATCGACAGTAAATACAAATTACTTTGGTCTTGTCAAGAGAACCATCTGGCATTGCTTTAAAATGGAACTTGCCGTTCAAAAGACCTTTTTCTTTATCCATTTCTGCTCACATCTACAACTTCCGCGTCGCTTCCTGATTTCTGAAAAAACGAGGCGGGCCAAAGGTCACAGGCCAGAAGTGTGTGAGTGCGTTAATTCCGCGTCAAAAAAATTAAAGGCGTTAAAAAAATGTTGCATTAACGCATTGTTATCACATTAACTTTGACATCCCTACTTTTTACATGTTCCTTCTATCAAGAAAAGCTGCTTAGAAGAATGACCAAAAGTGCAACACAACAAAACAATCAGTCACTATAATTCACTATATGTGTTGCTCCTTTTCTGTCCCTGTATCCAGGCTCTCTTAAACTCCAGCATAGTTTTTTTATGGCTCTGCCCTTTGGGTGGCCTTATGGCAACATAAAACAATGAGAACAACACCAAGAGAAAAAAAATGTGTGTGTGAGAGGGTGGAAGACAGAAAAAAATACGAGGTTGGGTGTTAGGATAATAAAAACATAAAAAACACAGCAGGAACCAAGAAGCATTATGATCTCAAGCATTCAATTGTGCATGTGAACAAAGTGACCACAGACTGCCGGGGGGGGGGGGGGGGGGAAGAGCAGAGAATAGAGGAGGGGGGAAAGCCTGTGATGAGTGGAGTCAAGACACTGGGCAGGAGGAAGTGAAACTGTAAAACACATGATGTGAAAAGAGCAGAGATGGGAGCCAAATGCTAAAGACTCAACGAAATAGATGGGAGACTAATGGCACATGAGCAGGATGAGTCAGAAAAAGTGGCTAGATAACAATAACAAAAAGAAAATGGTTCAGAATCTCAGTAATTACCATAAATGAGACCACTTTTGCATACAGGGACTAATCCAAGCCTTCTGATTCAAATATGAACCATTTGAAAATGTTATTTTCTCCATTTCTCTCCTTCTCCAACTCTCCTGTCATCATTGAAACGCCATTCTCTTTACCGTTTCAATCCTTTCCTGAGCCTTTTTTTTCTCCTCTTTCTACCCCGCTTTGTTTCATTCCCTCCCCCCACTCATGCTTGTCTTCAATCCGCTCACCTGACTTAGTCGTTTCTCTTTCCCCCGCGCCTCTCTCTGTTCTGCTTTTACCTTTACTTCCTGCACCTGTCTCTCAGGTTTCTGTCTGCTTGTTCCCCTTTCTGCAGATATCTTGTTTCCTACTTTCTTTCTCATCTTTTCCAGTCAGTTCCTTTCTTAACACTCCCTGATGTTTTTTCTCTTTCTACTAGCACCCACGGGCCCTTTCCCCATTTACGGTTTCCACTTCCCTCTGCTTCTCTGTCCTTCCGCTTGATTCCTTGTCTCTTCATACAATGAATCCAGAGGGTTTTATCTTTTTTTTTTTCCCCTCAATGGCTTTGCCACTCTCCCAAATCCCTCATCTCCATCAACTCCCCTCCAACCCTGTATCCCTCTCTCCTTCCCTATGCTTTCCTTCTCTCTTCCGCTTCATCGTCTTCACACGTTTTGCTTTTTCCCCCTCCATGCCATATTCTACCCCCTCGCCTCCCCTCACCATCCTCTCACATTTCTATTTCTCACACTGACATGCAATCCCTCTTTTCTCTCTCCAGGGCACTCTTCTTTTCCCTCGTTCCACTTAAGCCCTCGCCCTTTCATTTCGCATTTCCCCAACAAATGCATTCAAGCCAAACACGCATTCGAGCACTTACATCACTGCATCCTTGGCTATATCACCACCCAAACACACATCTGCAGCCTATCACACCTTTGTAACTGTTGAGGCCCTGTGTCATTTCAGCAGCGCCTTAAGTACAACCATATCATGAGACAATGCGCTTTTACAGTGCTGGCAGAAAATGCATTTACAGGAAATAACCCAGCCCATTAATTACAGTGAGAGCTAGCTGGCCCCAATTCGTCACTCAATAATGCCCTGTCTGTGTACTTGTGATAGCTGCAAACCGGATAATGCTGCCACTTAGTAATTAACACTGGATCCGCGACTGTCTCACTAACCAATAAATAAATGCACATCAGAGAATCATGGTAAGGCATCAGAGTGTTCAGAACCTAAATAATGACTGGAACATTAACAGCTGCTGGAGGTTTGCTTGCTCCCGATTTATAGTTCACTTCATACTTTTTTATTTAACTTTACCAAGGCTTTTTCAGCCCTATAGATCTGTGAGGATCCCCCAATGATTCACTCCCACAGACTAAACCTGTAATGTTACTAAGAGGTTCTGCTACTTATGGATGAGTGCATTAGACATGCCTGGAGAAATATGGTTGTGCCGGGGAAACTAAATTGAGCTCTAGACACACAACAATCTTGACATTTTTTCCAAAATTCATCAAAGTTATATCCAAATGACTGACATCCTATTCAGCCCGCCTCTTTGCTAAAGTCTTATCCTTTTCTCCATTTTTAATTCAAATTAATGCAGTTCTAAAATGTTAGAACAGCGTTTTTACTCGACCACAAAAGGATGAACAGAGAAATAAAGTGCAGGGAACATTTCTAAGCGAAATCAAAAACAAGAAGTGATTATATTTTCCTTTTAAGTTCTCTCTGCTGCACAGTGAACTTATTAGGGACTTCATTAATAATGTTTAAAGTTTCCCAAAGAAGTAGTGAAATTATCTGCCACCACTTTACAGCTATTGAGGACTTGAGCAAAATGACAAATGAGCATTCACCATTTAGCATTAGTTCAGCTTCAACACCTCTTGGACTTTTTCTTTCATGCCATATTGCACAAAAAAAAAAAAAAAAAAAAAAGCCTTCGAGCCTCATTGAAGTTTGCAGACTAGGCAGGTATATTTTCTGGAAAAAAAAAGCTAGTGCACTGTGAAAGGTACTGTAAATTACTTAAATGATTCATATGCAGAGATGGAGAGGAAAAGAGCCGGCCTCACTGAAGCACCACATACTTTTCATTGTGCTGTCAGCCAGTCTTTGAGTGTGAGGGGCCATACAGGAAAGGGGCACGTATTTCAAGCCAAGTGTCGCTGAAGCAGGGAAATCTGGCAGTTGAGGCCAGGTTTAACTTACTGTAATGTAAATGTGATGCTCGTTGAAGCTTAAATCAGCACGCAAATTAGCGTGGTTTTTGTCCCTTTTGGGTATTTTACATTTTATGGTGTCACTCAAGTATTTTTTCAGTATTCGGTCACTCGCCACTATTCCAAGTCTTTTGGCCACTGTATCCATCGATCCAGCTCTACCAGGGACTTAACACTTGTGCCCTTAACAAAAACCCTGGACTTTCTTTTGACTCATCAAGTCATGACGCTTTTATAGAAGAGTAGCATCCTCACATACACTTAAAATCTACTGGTAAAATAATTCATCTCATATATAATTAGCAACCATTAAAAATTCAAATCACAAGAAGGCATAGATGGGTTGGATTTTCTCCTTTACTTTCATGCAAACCACATCCAATATATAATTAAAGCGATGCATCCCATGCAGTCAGACAACACATGCACAGACAAGAACAAACTTTGTGTATTAGGACTCCAATTACAGACTTACTTTTCCTCAGCAAATGAATCAAAAAATTAAATTTATATAATGGGGGAGAGGCTGAAAGCTTGGTGGAAATTTCACAAGACAACAAACTGCACATTTTTACCATCAATTTCTATACCCTTGTGGAATAACCCAGATTTTCGGCTGAATAAAATTGAATCTTTGCCTCTTAGATCGAAGACTCACACTAATCCCACACATTTTTCAGAATAATATCCTGTCCTAATTTTCTCACTTACCCGATTAAATTCTTAAGTTTAAGATCAACACAAAATAGGTCATTTTGATCTCTACCTACTACTTTGTCAAAATCAACTCTCATACAAAAAGAAAGAAAAAAAATCATCTCCTGTGTAAGACATCTAAACTAGAACGTCATCCTCATAAATCACACCAAGATTTATCCATCAATCCCAATGCCAGCTTCTGCACTGCTCAACAGAGGAACAGGAATACCATTAGCCCTCACATTAAATGTTAATCAGTAGAGTGCACTTCTCTGGAAAATAACCAACAACAATCAAAAGAACAAGCATTCAAAATAGAAGTTTCCAAACTAATGCGTGATGTTACAAAGGCTACTGTAGTTCTATACGTGTCATACACATAGTCTACTTTCCTGACATCTACTTCCTCTATATCAGGCAGTTTATTCCCATTACTGACACTCTACCTCTTTTCCTGTTTGGCTGCATCCTATTATGCTCTTTCTCTGCTAATCTATGCAAATGATTTGGTATGTTACCAATAAGTCCTTGGAAATGCCCTTCACTGGATCACATTAATTCCAAGGATTATTGGTAACAATAAAACAAACAAACAAAAAAAAAAAAACAGCACATGAATATGTATTAACATACTGTCTGATACCATTTTAATTTAATATAAAATAAAATGTCCTAAAAAACACACAGAACCTCGTTGGCTGCCCTGTCTTAGTTTCTTGAATATTCGCAGATTCACTAATGTCCAACTCTGTTTTTTTTTCTTTTACACTTTTGGTTCATTGTATTGCAAAATTAGATGAAAAAGCACAGCTCCACCAAACACCAACAGTAGAGCTTTTGTTCAGAGTGAAATTCCTCCACTACTCAGTGGTTGCAGGTCATCACTTGACCGGCATCACCATGGTGACAGAATAAGGATTGGTTTAAGAGGGAAAGGTTGCTAATTTACAGCAGCCTGAACAGCGACGCTTGACTGGTCCTGATTCAAGGACAGGGATGATTCATACAGACTCTGGTCCCGGGAGTGACCCCCCTGTGCAGTCATAGCCAATGGCAACGAGGCCCTTAAGCAACAGAAGCCTGTAACTGACAGTTAGCCTTGGTGAGTGGGAGAGGGTGGGAATGGATACCAAAACGATGAAACAAAAGCACATACTCTCAGTTTAAAATAAAATAAAAGCACATACTTTAAATAGAATGCACACAACGGCATATAAACACAAACTATTTTATTCAGTTCCACAAAACAAAACTCCTACTATTACAACATCCAGACAGACTTAAAAAACAAAGAAACAGGAAGCTGCATTGCCTTAGCTGTTGGTGGCAGGATCAAACTAACAGCATCCTGCCAACTGCTTGGCCTTCCTTTCTTGCAGACCAAGAGCTGAGAGTCTCTTAGTATTGCTTTGTGATCACTTTAAGCTACCAAAAGCAAAAACCTGAAACTTTTCCAAAGTTGAAAACCATGGGCGGTGACATGTGCAACCTCTCCTATTTGTGCCTGTCAAGTGTGTGTTGGCTCTGATGAACTGGCACTATTACATTCCACTCCCACACCTCAGTCTACTGCCATTATATTCCCCTACACTATTTTCATGCTCCCTCCCACACCTTTCTATCTCCGCCAGCTCTCTGAGGTCTGCTGATGAAGGGCATGAACAGACCAACATCTCAGCATCATATACGTCTCTACCACAAAAATGCCCATGGACTAACTTTTCATTTTAATCTATAGCGCCTATATTATTTGGGGCCAAAGTCAAGCAGCAGTCAGTGGGGGGAGGATGTAGCTGTTTGAGAAGCTATTAGCAGACTAAAAGGATACCAATAGTGAATAGAGGCTCAGGGACTTTTAATCATTCTGCCATTCTTTGTTCTTTATATATCAGGCTGACTCTATATATTAATGTCTAATTTACAGGCACTGCTATTAGGGAGGCTGGAGTTACTGCTAAGTGTCAGAACACAGTCACTGTATATACAGCCCTATTTGAATTGCTGGTGTTTATTGGCCTAGTAAATGGCAAGGCTGTGAAGACAGGTTGTTGAATACACAGTGCTTATGCAAAATAGCAGATGCAGTGCTAGTGGATCTATCTAGAAGTTCTTACACAGCCTTAGGAGGATATAACAAATAGAAAGCTGCAGATTACTCTCTGTGGGAGGGGAGCATCCCTGGAGTTTAAAATGAGGGATTTGACTTCTCAGAGAGCGTGCTCACTATACCAGCTAGAAGGTTAAAACTGCTTATTGTACTGCCGGTGTGGATTGAAAAGGGTTTGTGGACATGTGCCTGTGGTGGCCAAAATGAAGCTTTTTAGCATATTAGTGTTTTAGTTGGATAGGCGTTTTTGGAATACACCAAATTCCTCTGACAAGCACTGAAAACAAGTGATTCTCACTGAGAGGCTTATCGAAATGTACAAAAGAAACTGGCAGATTTAATTAAACACAGTCGAGTTAAAAAAAAAAAAAAAAAAAAAAAGCTGTGATACAGTTTAATTTTTCCAGATCTTGGATCGTGTTTATTGGGTGGGCTAATTTTCATCAAACCAGTCAGGGTCAGGGGTGATGCTAGCTGCCAATGTTTTGACAGTGTACTCATGTAGCAGATTAATGTTACACGTCAGCTCAGTGCCCAGTGTCTCACTCTGACTGACAGCTCTCTGGGGACCTGCAGGCCAATGATTCCTCCTAAGGAGACATTAGTAAAGACCATAATGATGAAAAACATGTATTTTAGGACAGTGCAGTTTTCAGGTCCCTGCACAAGCTGCACAGTGTTTTTAATGAGACATATTCAGTTGGCTTATTTATTGCTCATTTCTACTGGGGTCTGAACATAGCCAAATAAGTATACCATACAACACACAATAAACAAAGGTCTACCCTTGGGTGTAATTCCCTAATTGTAACGATGATGCAAGACACACGTGTCAAAAATACTATAAATAGCTACAATTGCAATGCACATGTAACTGGCTCTATCTTGCAAACAATGACGCAATCTGAATGCCAACATATTTAAAGAGTTTCGGTATTCAGACCCGATGTCACCCCTTTTGTTCAAAGAAGGAACTGAGAGCCTCACAACAGTAATTGAAAGTGTTTGTGAATCACAGGCTGTGCAGTCTTCAAGAGTTTAAAGATTTATTATTTGCCCAATTATTGCCCTGATATTAAAACAAATGTAGTCTAGGGGAGAGGCAGCAGAGAGGGCATAAATCTTACTCATGCAAATTTGAAAGCTTATGCTAAACTTAATGCAGGGTTTTAGAGCTTTGCTACTGCATGCTTCACACAGTTTTTTGTGTATGAAAACACAACAGGAAAAAAAACCCCACAATTCTTTGATGGCTGTGACTCTACAAAGCATGCCTTATCTTCAGAAATGCACAAAGCCAGCTGAGAGGTTTTTGAAGCCCTCAAATCATCCCCTGGCCCTTCTGTTCCTACCTTTACATCATTTCCCCTCCCTGTTTCTTGCTTCTAAACTTTAATTAAAAAGGGACAAGAAGAATTGTCTTTGAGATGGGGGAGGTGTGAGTTTTAATCATTATCACACTTTTCGACAGTCTCCACGCCATCTGATACTCTGTCTACTTGTGTTAATTAACGTGTAACGACGCTGATGTGAGTGTTTCAACTGCTCTTCTTAAAAACCTCTAAGGGGAATCTCCAGTTTTTAAAACAGGTCAGCTGCAGTGAATGGAGCTGTGCTCATCACTTTTGTTCTGAGTCCTTTAACTTGTCAAGTGCCGCGACCTTCAGAAAGTTTTATGTGTCCTGACAGCATTATTTTTCACATCAAATATGCAGAACAACCAGCTTCTGACACACTGTAGCTCTGTGTATGTGCTTATCCACTCATGCACATGCTCTTTTGGATATGCAGAGAGGCTCTCTTGTTCTCAGTAAGGGCTCCCCCAACATCTGGACCTGTATGTCCTGTATGCCCTGCAGCAGTGTTTCAATAAAAGTTTGTTTCAGATGCAAACATGCACAAACATTGACTGCACTCTATCCTCTGCTGTAAGAAGAAGGGAGGACTGGGGAGAGCAAAGCGAAGCTCGGCTGTGGAAAACCAGCTTTCAAGTCATTTCTGTTTCCAGAGTTGTACCGGTCGGCCTCAGGGCCCGACGTGATAGATGCTGCTCTCATCCTCTCGAGCTTATCGCTACCCCTCACTCACTTTTATCCAAATCCCTTCCTTTCTCTGCCAAATCGCCTGTCTCTCTTTGCTTACCTCCATCTTCCTGCCCATTGCTATTCATTGCTTCCTGCGACTCCATTTCTGGTTCACTATATTATGTTTATGTGGTGCCCCTTTCCATTTCTTTATCTCCGATATCCATTACAGTAGACCCATCCCAATCCTCCTATCTCACTGTGCGATGATTGCACAAATGCATTTATAGGAATTGTGTATTGTCTGCCACTTTGGCACCTTTCTGCTATTTGAAAAATCAATTACCTATCCAATAAAACATTAAAAGCAGCTCTGTGCTCTGCTCTGTTAGTGCCTAACTGCGCTACATTGTTTAAAATCACTCGGATGAGAACTAAAAACACTGGAGGCATAACAAAGCCGAGAGGATGATGCTGCCTTTGTAGATTTCATTGCCTGACCCCTCCAGGGCAGGATAACCAAATCCTAGCAGGTAAATGCCGTCATGAGCTATCCACTGACAGACTTGGGAGGTGATCTCTCACTACACTCATTCACATAGAAGAACCAAGTGTAGAGACACTGAAGCGAGTAATTATGAATAAGGAGAAAGAGTGGTTGAACAGTGGAAGCGAGGAAGAGGAAGGAGCGAGGAGGGAGATGGTACGGTCGGGTGGCTGAGAACAGATATTGCATGCCTTATCACTCACCTCCAGGTCTTTGCTTATTATAAAGAGAGGAAAAGTCAGAGTCGAATGTAAGGTGAGAGAGAGTGTGTGGTCCAAGCAGTCCTCTTGTTGTGGGGACCTAAATGTGTTTACATAGTCACATTATGGGGTCGGGGCTTCCTTATAGAAACTGAAAGCAAGTCCCTATGACATTTAAATAAATACATTGACTATCAGACACAAGGTTAGGATTTTGTTAAGCTAAGGTTAGATAAGCAGAAGATTATGATCTAGGGTCGAGCAAGTCTGCACGAAATTAATACATTAATACAACAAAATGTCCTCTAAAGTGATGAATTGATTGTGAATGTCTGTGTGCAAATGGGAAAGAGATCCCAAGAGTCAAACCACAGCGATACTTTCACTCCTTCCAAAGTAGTGTGCGAAAAATGGAACTGATCTTCCTTGATCCTTTTCTGGGGTCAAAAGAAGAAAGTCTAAAAACGTTTTAGCACTTACACTTTACGTAATGCTACAGTACACAAGACTCAAGCAGCAAATATGAGCAAGAGAACATTTAGGTTATTTGCTCTCCATGCACACAAATATTACCATAAAACCTGTGCTGACACAAAGTCTTGAGGGAATACAACAACATACCCAAACAGACTCAGGTTAGAAGTTGGTGCGCAGACACATTTCTGTGAAATCCAAAAACTCGCAAACTAGATAGCTGAAAATGTAAGCTTTTTGGGCGGAGTTTTCTGCGATAAGGAAAGGGTAAAACTTGGCACTCCATCACCTGCAGACAGTTTAGAGGTAGATGCATTCTGAGAAACCACTCCGTCAACCATTGCAGCAGTTATAATAGAATTGCTTCTAGGCAGAACACTTTCTCTCTGTAGTTAATGGAGCCAAATAATTGCACTCAGGACCATCAAAATTCCCAGTCATGTATCACTTGATAGATCTTCACTGAGCCCATATTGATGCAGTTGAACATTTTATGACATAATGTAACAGAGCTGTAAAAGATGAACAAAAAAAAAAATCTACCATTAGGTTTTCTGTTTGATCACTGCAACTCTCCATACAGTGTGAAGTAATGCTTTCTGAGATCTAATGCTTCAGATGCCAAAACTACAGCCACAAGGATTCTTCCAGCAAGTAGTGGACTTGGTATTGTTCACTTGTCAACAAGGAAATGGAGTGCAGTGGACACAGATATCGATCAATATTTCTGCATCACAATACAGTGCTATTCAGCATTCTGCGCCTTTGCATTGAGTTGTGGAGGACGGGCTTGTAATTACAGATAGACTGCCTTTTCGCTCTGTCTCTTTCATAACACAAACAAGAAGAAATAATAGTAATGCATTCATTAATTCGGCTTCACAAAATTGGGAAAAAAGTTGACCAACTCCAGCTTATTAATTTTGACTTGAAAATAATAGTTTTTGAAGGAAAATTGGGCAGAATAATTAGCTTCAGCAGCTACGGCTTGTACTTTGTCAGCAGTGGCAGTTGAGGAAAAGCTGGACAAAACTTTTTGACGGCTGCTGTGCGACTGCTGCAGTGCTCCTTACTGTTTAGTAGACATGTTTTGCCTCTTGAGTTTCAATCAAGTTTCTGCCTGACTCAGTCCTGGTAATAACAGTAGTGTGTAGTGGGCTATAGATGCTGATAGTTTTCAACTTTCCACTTAGCTTGTTTTTGTTTGTGTTACTTTTGACAGACTTTCATTCTCAAAGTATAAATCAATATGACAACAGTCTCCTGGCAGGACAGTTATATACTGATTTTTTTATTATTATTTTTTAAAACATGGAAGAACACCTGACAGCAGGTCCACACTGGGTTTCCGGTGGTTATACGTGCATCAGGATTAGACTGCTGGCAGAAATCACAGGCTTGCCAGTGGAAGAACAAGTGAGGTGTTGACAGTAGCTGGCTGTTGTGCCAGGAAAATAAGAATGCCAGATATAAGTGCTACCTGACAGTGAATAAGGCATTCTGTACCAGAAGGCATCATTCTCACTATCAGGGATCATCCTGCTACTACCTGAATTACACTACAAGTCGACACATTGCCATCAAACATTACACTAATGATGCTGTGGTGTGTGTCTCTCTGTTAAATAAAGTCACAGTGAGGGTTTTTTTTTTCCAGTGTTGTGGGAATAAAATCACAGCAGCTTATGTCTTCTTTGGCATAAAGCTTAATCTGTCAGTGGTTTTGTTATAAAGCACAGACTGCACAATATCTCTTAAGTGATGTCTCCAAAACATCAAATTCTGTGACATATTGAGTGACTAAACACTGCAGCTCTGCTATCCAGTTTAACAGCGAATCTACAAGCTTCCACGTGTTTGGAAATCTGCTGCAAAGTTTACTGCCAATATTTCTGATAAGGCAGAAATGTGCTTGGAATTAGTCTTGCATACAGAAAAAATTATTAAGATTAATAATTGCTTTTTTTCATGAAGGACCAGCTTTAATTAGATTAGTATTGGTGGAGTAAGACCACGAGAGAAAGGCTGAAATAAAGTGTGTCTCACTCTTGTGTTAATGATATTAAGGTTTTCTCCAAAAAAGTCATGGCTTTTACTGAGCAAAACATCTGCAGGAGAGAAACACATGCACAGTTGTAATCATGTATGCATCCATGCGTCAATGTGATGGAATGTATTCAATGATACACTGTATTGAAATTGATACGTGCATGGATGCAGGGGTGTTTCCAAAAGGGGGAAATGGGGTGGCATCAACCCCCCTCGGTATATGATTAACTCCTCCAGTGCACATCCCGAACCAAAGCCATTGGACTACATTTACTCTTTAAAAGCCACAACACCAAAAGATTACACGATTCCTTTAATGTACTTCATGTACTTTATTTAAGTACTTTCATGCTATGCTGCTTTCTGCTTTCACTCCATTATAATGTTGATGCAAATAATGTACTTTGTAGTCCACAATACTTATTTTAAAGTTGTAGTTACTTATTATTTTGCAGATTAATTGCAATATTATAGTTCAAGCTCCCATGCAATATAAAGGTTATTAAAATCTTCAACAGCTTCAACATTAAAGAGATAAACACATCAATAAATCAGTAATTATTATCCAATAAGTGTTACTGCACATAATGAGGTACATTTACTTTAGATACTTCGATATATTCTGAATATACAACTTTGTGAACTATTAAGCTGCTTAAATAGGATTATTTTTTAATTAAGCAGAAAGCCTAAATACTGTTTTTCCACTTTGCAATAATTATCTGACGCAAGATTAAGTTTAAATTCTTGTGCAGCTCCACTTTCCATAACAAATCTGCAACAGGACACAGGTTTTTTATCTCTGCATCACACTAAAAGGTTATTATAAATAGCACATAATTCGTCTGGGTAATTATGGTATGTGTAAAATTGATTGGTATTTGCTTGCTGCTATCATTTGATTTTTGACATTCCTTTTATTTGATTCATGTGCAGTTCATAAGATAATTAAATAAACCTGGTGCTTGCACATCTTAGATGCAGTTCACACGTTTGCACATTACACTCCAAAAATGCATCCATAATGAACATGAAACATATACATATATATTATAGAGGAGTTTGTAATGAATTAGAACGTGCGTAAATATTATATGTAGCACTGTGTATACATTATACATCTGTATGGAATCGATAACTGTTTGATATTCTTACATGTTTCTAATTTCACAATTTTTAGCTGAAGCTGTTTCATTTTCATGTGCTTACAGAAACAAATCATGCTTTATTGTATTTTACCAGGAAAGGTGTGTGTTGAAGCTGAATAAACAGATAATCCTGTGTGTATGTTCGATTCTCCATGCCTCAGTAGATGTTCCATTTAGTAAAAAATTAAATTAAATAATAAAAAAAAAAAACATTACCTGCTGTAGTCAAGCAAATCTCCTCGTCACTGTTGTCCTGACAGTTGTCCTGTCCATTACACAAGAAGCTGCGGTCCACACAACGGCCATTTCGACACTTAAAGCGAGCCTCCGAGCACACCAAGGGGTTCTCCGCTGTGGTCAAATCAGAGCAGAGGTAAAGGGTCAGCTGTTAGCTCAAACACAATTACAGGGAAAAGTTTTCAGCTCAGATTGATCTGCTGTATCTGACAATTTGTTTAAAGTCAGATAAATATTATGTGGTGGCATTTTAGCAGAAGATATGAAACATTTAAGAACTATCGGCAAGTTTGTCTGGAGTTTGATAAAAATCAACAATCAGTCATTTAAAAGAGAGGACAAAACCTTTTTAAAACATTCAAAGTCCTGCAGAGAACTACCACTCCTTTTTCAGTACGTTCTGGTTTTTGTCTTTGTTCAAGCCTCTGCAAAATGAGGCATAATTATCTTGTGAGAAGATCCAGACAATTACACAGTTGTGACGCAGTATGTGCTGGGAGCATAGAGCAAAGCTCCATTTAAATGGCTAGATTAGATTTGTGAGCATGGGGCCCTGCAGGCTAGAAACACTGCCTCTGACAATGGTGAGTGATTGGCTCGAATCACATTCCCCACTGGGAAAGCGGCAAAGGGGTCATGTGAAAGCCAATTATACTCTAAAAAAAAATCTTGTGTTATCATTGTTGTACACCTACTACAACAACACTAGGGTAAAACATGGACAACAATATTTACATTGTTAAACAGATGTAAAAAGTAAAGATAAAATGATGCATAACCATGGAGTTATGAGCAATGCATAAAAATGATATTGTCAACACTATAATATGCAGATGTGCAAAAATCAGTTTTAAAAATTATTGAGACACAGCAACTCTGCAGAACTTGGACTCTTTATAGAATGACTTTTCCCCTCTCAAAGTAGTGATATAACTAAAAGTCCACCAGGGATAGCTGTGCCAGATAGTGCTGTGTCCACTGAAGCTGATTGTGCCCACCATGTGCCACAGCATACTTCAGAAGACTCACAAAAATGGATCGCCACTCTTCTCCACTAAAAATACATGGGTTCACAGCTTTGATGGAAGTTTCACAGAGCAGATCACTCCAGACAGTAAAGTCAGCTTGGTATTTCATAACCCCATAGTAGAGACATACCAAAGCCAGCTTTAAGGCACATAGGTTGTGTGAATATGACAGACTTCAAAAACCCAGAAATGTGTTAAAAATGATCAGAAAGAATCAAACTTTTGACAACATAAATTTGTGGGAGTTTGTTCTGCTGAGAATAAAGTGCAACTTCCACAGGACGAATCAGGAATCTCCTGTAAACCACTTTAAACTCAATAAGGCAGCTGTACAGGTGGGATTAATCCTGGAAATGCAGTGCAACTTTCTACCAGTTCTCGTGCAGCTCGTCCAGCTCCAGCACCCTTTCTCAAGAACATTTTTTAGCCAGAAAAGCCTATTTTGAAGTGAGAAGATGATTATAGCTTGTTTTATGACTGCAGGAGACAGATACTGTCAGGAACTTTAGGGGGGAAAAAAAGTGAAGTGAGATCTTGCAAAGTTACATAACTGAAAGTCTGAATAAACCGTGGGCTGGTACAGCAGACAAGGTTTTCAAAACCTGTCAAGTGCTTGTAAAAAGTTGGACAGAGCAGACAAAAAGCACAGCTTCTGAAATGCTGTGTGGTTTGTTGAAGCCACATGGTGGAAACCTGTCTATAAAAACAGCTACATCAAGATGTGGAACTTAGTCAGAGAAGAATATAACCTACAGGATAAAGTGAAGATATTTAAATAGTGTGCACATGATCCAGATGTTAAACCTAACTAGATGGAGAGCAGATTTAATACCTGGATTGCAAAGAGTATTACAACCCTGTATTCTTTAACAGATAAATGGACCCTGAAAAACTTACAAGCCCTCCAACAGGCACATGGCCTAGAAAAGCAAAATTTCTACAGATATCTTCAGCTACGCTACTACTTTGACCAAACTATAAAAACCACATGCATAATGATGACTCAGTGATAAAAGAAATGTTAAGAGTAACATACTCCCTTTAGAACAGGGGCATTATATCAAGTTTATACAAAAAACCCCAACTTAATCCACAGAAAACATAAAGCATAAATGGGAAAGTGAAAGAAATTTTGTAATCTCAAAAGAAGAATAGTCTAGCTGCTGTAAATTCTTATACATGGAGAGAATTTGGGTGTAAATGCCTAATAAAAAATAAAAAAGCAGAAAGTTCATATTTCAACAGAGAAGTCCAAGTGTTGGAGGCTCTATGGAAATCATGAAGCTAATCGTGGTTATCAAAGTAACATACCGTTCCAGTTCAATGTCTTTTTGTTGGGAAACACTGATTTTCATTTAAATAGAAATGTATATTTTGACTGAGTATTTATTTGGTGTCCTGATATCAGCTGGTAGGAAAGCTCTAACCAGACACTTGTTACAACCAGACCTCCCCACAAAAGAAGAATAGATAGAGGTTGTTGGTAGCATACAGTACTGTGCAAAGGTTTTAGGTAGGTGTGAAAAAATGCTGTAAACAAAGAATGCTTTCAGAAATATAAATGATTGTTTATTGGCTTCAAATGTATTCTGCAGCTGGACAACGATCCCAAACATACAGCCAAAGTCATTAAGAACCATCTTCAGCATAAAGAAGAACAAGAAGTACTGGTGGTGATGGTATGGCCCCACAGAACCCTGATCTCAACATCATCGAGTGTGTCTGGGACTACATGAAGACAGAAGGATGTGAGGAAGCCTACATCCACAGAAGATCTGTGGTTAGTTCTCCAAGATGTCTGCCAGCTGACTTCCTTCAAAAACTGTGTGCAAGTGTACCTCTGGAAGAATTGATGCTGTTTTGAAGGCAAAGGGTGGTCACACCAAATATTGATTTGATTTAGATTTCTCTTTTGTTCATTCACTGCATTTTGTTGATTGAAGAAAATAAAAGATTAACACTTTAATTTTTGAAAGCATTCTTTGCTTACAGCATTTTTCTCACCTGCCTAAAACTTTTGCACAGTGCTGTATATCTAATGGAAAAGATCCCATAATCACACCGATTACAGACGGAAAAGTTTGTCAAAATATAAACTGAATGGACTCTCCAGACGCATTAGACACAGACACTGGAAGGGCAGTCGCTCTGAATCTTCTAATTTGTAATACAGAGATGCATTTATATTATTATTGTAACTAACTGAAATTTTTGGTACTAATAGGGGTGTGGCAAATCCATTAAGCTTAAGCAAAAGTATTTTACAGTTTACTCCAGAAGCATATTTGTAGTTCAGAGTGATGTTAGTTGCACCCCTATAATTTTGCTGAAGAAAAAAAAAACACATTAAAACTGCTATAATTTTAAAAGGGCTATTTAGCACTTTTACACTTTAGTTTTTAGTGTTTATCAATCTCTCCAAGCAATGGAGCCTGCATTTTTTTCCTTTAACCTGTTCGAAATTTATAGACTCCAAGCCCATCCTAACATAACCCTGACGTCACCATCAGAGTTATTTTCTCAGATTTGATGAAGCTCCACCAGAGGAACATAAGACATACAACATATATATTCCATATGTTGCTTAGATCTGCTTTGATATAAACAAGACATGGCATCATCTGGCCACAGATCCATGGATCTGGGTGTCATGTGAGACTTACTGCAGTTTTCCTCGTCACTCCCGTCAGGACAATCACTGAAGCCGTTGCAGCGGAAGCGTCCAATGATGCAGTGGACACCGTTAGCGCAGGCGAAGAATGTAGGAGAACACTTTGACTTGACCTTAGCTAAAGATATAAGGGTTGGGGGAAGTGGTGAAAAACAGAACAATGAATTAGTGTGTGCATGATACAGAGACGGTGCAGAAATCTTTCAGACATCATGTTTTATGACAGCATTTGCCTTGGCTGTGATGAACAAGGTAAAGGAGAGACCTTCACTAGGAGACAGTGCTTGTATTACACTTAGGTCCATGTGTTTTTGTGACACTTACACAATTTTGCCTTTCTAGAACACCATGATAGATTTGAAATGAAACAATCAGGACAAAGGAAGAGGAATAAAATCAGTGCATACTCTTTATCTTTGCTTCAAAGAGTTGAACAAAAACACTGCTTAAACCATAGTCCTCTACTTTCAGAGGCTTCAAATGCATTTGAACTATCCACTTTAAAACGCTATGTCCAGATGAACAGATTCAACTTTTGGAGATATCCACTTTAAAGCAGTTTAATGTAACATAACTCTAGAACTGGCCAAATCAACAGTTTGGCACATTCTGTGAAAAACAACACAATGGTGAACTCAACAGCATAAGGTCTAGATTTTCATTGAAATCAACAGTAATGATCACAGCATCAGTCACATGCTAAAGAAAATTCCCATCACAATATTCAGGACTTAGTAAGGGAAACAAAAAGGTTCAGCACAAGGTACAAACCAATGATCAGTCTCACCAAGAGAAAGGCCAAATTAGACTTTGCCAAATAAACACACACACATGTCAAAACATAGCTTTTCATCTACCAGGTGATAAGATTAGCCTGTAACAGAATGACTAGGGATGGGTATCGTTTAGGTTTTATCCGATACCGGTGCCAAACCGGTACTTTTGAAACGGTGCCGGTGCTTAAACGGTGCTCAAACCGGTGCTTAAAGAATGGAGAACACAAAATTGGTCCAAAAACCTCTCATGTTCAGCTGTTTTTTGTAAAAAGATAACAATGTTAGCCTTTTCTGCAGCTATAGGGCATATATGGTATCACTCTTGGCTGGAAGCAGTGCTTAATCAATGGAAAAAAACACAAAATTGGTCCAAAAACCTCTCATTTTTAGCTGTTTTTTTGTAAAAAAAGATAACAATGTTAGCCTTTTCTGCAGCTATAGGGCATATATGGTATCACTCTTGGCTGGAAGCAGTGCTTAATCAATGGAAAAAACACAAAATTGGTCCAAAAACCTCTCATGTTTAGCTGTTTTTTTGTAAAAAGATAACAATGTTAGCCTTTTCTGCAGCTATAGGGCATATATGGTATCACTCTTGACTGGAAGCAGTGCTTAATCAATGGAAAAAACACAAAATTGGTCCAAAAACCTCTCATGTTTAACTGTTTTCCACTTTTTCTTTGGCCATTTTAGCCTTTTTGGCCAGGGTGAAGGGAGTATCTGCCATCAAACAAGAAGACAGCCGCATGTAACTACAACGGTGTTTGCTAGTTCACCTTACATGCATTAATGTAATAACGTGGTTAGCCCTACTCAACGTGAATTACACACAAACAACATTAAACTACTCACGCAGAGAAGAACGGCTGCTGCTGCCATCATCATCCTCATCATTTCTGCTATGCTGACAGGGCTAGGGGCCAGGACTCTACTCTTCGGGTTTTTGGGGGATGTTGCTAACTCCGGGTCCGATAACAGGCACCACACCCGCAGTAAATGTGCATGGTGAGAGGTCTCACAGCAAGCTATCAAACACGGCGCATTTCTCGGCTTTAAAAAAAAAACGCTATGCGTCGCCAGGTGTTTCATCAGATTTGAGGTGTTACCTCCTTTGACAGCATCACAGTATCACCTTAAAGCACTTGTTGCAGGCTGCTGAGTTTGCATCCTTTGCTGCGAAGTACAGCCAGACTTTTGACCGCTTCGTCTTGGGCATTTTTAATCTGTAGCTCTGCTCTAAAAGAACGTACGTACCTGGCCCCGCCTACTATCCTCGGAAACGTAAAATGATTGGCTAGAATTGGCTCAGGAAAAAAAAAGCACCGAAATAAAGCACCGAAATGTGCGCTGCTTTTCGGTCTGGTTACTACCGTTTATGTCAGAACCGGTACCCATCCCTAAGAATGACACAAAAAATGTGGATGGGATGGCTTATTATCAGAAACATACTAAATTATCTGTAAAAAACAGCAAAGTTAGTGGTTTCCAATGGCAACGGGTCACTAGTTCTTACTGGTTATATTCCAAAGTTATCCCAAAGTGTTTAGGGCTATCCATTTTAAACAGATGCATCCTAATTAAGCATAACTGACTGGACAGTGCAGATAGAGATCCAATAGTAACAGAATATTTTCAATTGCCCAAGTCAGTCATCCGATTTCAACCTGATCTAGACGACATTTCACTTGGTAAACAGGTAAAACTAAGGGGAAATTAACCCATGATCAAACAATAACCAAAGACGGATGCAGGAAAAGGTTCAGCAAAACATCACAATGGAGAAAAACTCATTTTGGTGACATCCATGGTTCCTTGGCTTGATAGTCATTGCCTCTAAAAGATTTCTTTAAAGTATTAAAAATTAACAGCTTATGTATGATTATGATAATTTAAAAGCTGACAGTCTGCATTTCATTTGCATTTGTTCCTTTTCATATCTACTGCAGTTAGAAATTGTCATTGTCCAAAAATGTCAAGACCTAACTTTACACCTGCATGTTCTAACATTCAAACACACACAGCCATTCAATATTATATAATTTTCAAACAGTTGCTTACGGATAAAGAATCATTAAAGGTAGCCCATTTTGTTCTGCATTGCTAATACTCCCATTTCCACAATTATGACACATAATGGGTAAGATCTTGACCAAAGAGTACTGATAAGAGGAGAAAAAAAATCAGTTAATGACAAAGAAAGTAAATCGTGTGGGAGAGGGTTTGTATGGATTCTGCCATTGATCAGCCTAAGCAGGCCATGGGCCTTATCTCTCCGGACAGCCCTGAGACTGAGTGAAGAGCTTGCAGAACATCAATGCCTGGCAACCTCAGTTAAGCACCAAGCCCTAGCTTTTTACCTCAAACTCATTGATCTTCCCTGGCAGAAGAAGAAAAGCAAGATAACAGGTAGATACAAGCAAAGACATCAGAAAAGACCCTGCAAAGTTACTGTAGAAATCGGATTCCAACCAGGAAATACACACAAACATTGCTGCAAGAGAACCATGGTTGCTATATTTACAGTTTGCATTACTGAGTTATATTATTATAAAATACAATGTTTCAGACTTATGTTTCTCTATTCGAGACTTTTTTTTTTAAATTACCTACTGGATGCATTTTTCCCTTCCAGTAACAAGCATTTAAGTAAAGTTGGCATTTGGAAATCTGGCTTCTAATCAGAGCTGCTCTCATTGTAACAGTATTTACTAAAGACAGAGAAAGGAAAATCTAAGAATTACAGCTAAGACATTGTTATGATGCTTTGGTAAATAACAGAAACGCATGCCAGTGAGGAAGTAGCATGATACATTTTATGAACACTTGGAAACAACAGAAGGATGGAGCAACCCACACATACAAACACACAGGGAGGGGGAAGTGAGTGGGCATGCTAGAAATGTCAAAGAAAGCCACCAAACCTTCTATGTGTTTTGTTTCCCTGCGTTGAATGCAGTGGGTAGAATTTGCTCGCTCATAGGCTGGCAATGTGCTGCTTCAAATGCCAGGGGTGCACATTTTTCCCTCTACAATTTATTGCGGTAGCCTGATTTATGAGCTCTTTCAAGCTGTGGCGATTATGTGTAGCAACAGGGAGGGCAAGGCGCAATAACCACAAGGCTTTGGAGCACCCATCTCCAGGATGAAATGTAATCCTCTGGATGCAGGAGGAAGCTGGGATAGTGCCCGATCTATGTGTCTATAGCCTGGGAAACCTTTGTTTACCTGGCCAGCAGAGCCCCTAAACACCCAAATCTCATTTTGTGCAGCATATCACATTCATAAAAGTCTTCTTCTGTAGCTTTCAGGGATATTAAAAGATTAGTAATAAAACAAAAACACGCGCTCCCGCTGGGGGTTAAAGTGAGATTCTGCTGGCCACAAACAAAGGAAACATAATCCTTTATTATCTATTTGTATTCATTTACACCGGTGTTTCTTCTTTTACCAATTTTCTTTTCTATTTCTATACATAAGAAAGAAATGTTATTGCTCTGAGATTCATGTGAATCCTAATTACCACTTATCCAGCTGGCTAGGATTCTTCCGACCCAGCGTCTGTGCACAAAATTAACTTAAAAGTCACATCAAGGGCAAGCTTATGAAGGGGAATTGGTGGGTGGGACAAACACAGCTGGCTGGACAGATATAGCTAATGTGCTTAGCTGTGTTTTTGGGTTGCATACCCCCTCATAGCCTAAGCCAAGCTGTTTATGAAGCAAAAATGCAAAAACTTAATTAGACCCATCAAACTAGAGTGGAAGAGATGGCAACACAAAACCATATTAACTTTCCTTTTGATGATCCTGTAAAGGTGCTCTGTTTTATTCAATATCCCGGGCATTAGCAGTTCAACTTTAAATACCGCTGCTGATCCAGGTAATGCTGATTGATTTCAGGTCCTCTGCTACACTTTTCAATTTACATTGTATAAGCATCGATTTCATCCTGCCTTCATCCCTTCTGTCATCACTGTTTACTGCTTTACTTTTGTGCCAAATTTTCTCTCGCTCCTCTAAGCCTTTGTAGAAGTTTGTTTATGAAAAGCAGACAGGGTGCTGGGTGGCTTCCAAACTTAGTTCCAGTGTTCAGCTGAGCAGCACAAATGAAAACGAATGGGGTAAGCAGTCGAGCAGATTTCTTGAAGTAAGACTACCACTTGCAGAAAAACATGCCTGGTTCACACTGAAGCTCACAGGTGGAGGACACACAAACACAGGCACAAAAAAACAAACATGTCTCTGTTTTTTGTTGTCTGATATATGCAATTACACATAATGCTTGACATTTTTATTAAAAAGTATACTTCTGCTAAACACCTATGTGACAACTGTCTTTTAATTTTAACTTAAAGGTAAATAAATAAAAGAAGACTTGTTTTTTCCCCCCTTTTTCATAATCTACAGGTTAATCGTAGTTCAAATCCTGACCTGGATTTGTAGCACCGTGGCATATTTTGTACTTAAATCATTGGATGATACAACAGAAACTGAAAACAGAGCACTGCTCTTTATATTTATCTCCCCTGTGGCTTCACTGTTCATGTCGGGTGGAATCCGACAACCCTGTTGGCGATGGCATGCTTTTGCTCTTCCCCCGGTGTGCGCCTCTATGCCCTCAAATTATTCTCCCCTGATTGGTTCTTCAGAGAACAGAATGTTCAGCTCAGGTAGTCACAGCCATGATGGGCATGCATGACTGACAGAGTAAGGAGGAGGACTCGCTGAAGAGACTAACAAGAAGGAAAACACTTGGAGTGAGGAGAGAACAGAAACTAAGAAAGAGTAGGAAAGACTGATGACTTCAAAGGTTTCTCTGACCTTGCAGAGTATTTCTGAAAGGAAGAAATCAATAGGTAATGGAGTCAGGGTGCAAGCAAAAAGTGCATGGGTAGTTTCAGTGCAGTGGGCCTAGGGATCAAAATAATCCCTACATTGCACTGTACATTTCACTGTCTAAGCCCTGCACACTCTTTTGTACAATACAATAGCACTCCGTGAGGGGCATTGCAACATTATAGAGCTGCCTTCATCTTAAGTGTTTACGGACCAATGGTGTTCTGCAAAGCCATCAAATTTTGTGCTAGATGGGGTAGCGAGAACGGCTCGTATACCACACAGCGAAGGCGTGTGTAAAATATCAGTGATATTTCAACAAATTCCAATAAAGTGAAGAGAAGCAAGGGCATATGGTGAAAAAGCAGCGCACGATCTGTTAGATAATAACGCTGCTGCAATATTCATCATAGAAAGCAACATACTGCTAAAATTGGCTCGTTTGAACTGATAGTGCCCAACAATGTGTTCTAAAATGACAAGACAGCATTTCTTATTCCTTTGAAGCATCAGAAGCAATCATTTTGGCTAATTTGTGAAAATCGATGGAACAAGGATAGCGTTCAGTCGAAAGTGAACAAAGAGTCAGAGAAGAAGAAAGACACGGCGCCAGAGTGAAAGACTTCATGCAGGAACCTAATAAATATTTCAGCCCCGTTCCTTGGTATCAATTACACCAGCTTATTGATTAATCAACCATTAAGCTCATGGAATCCACCAGACTCTGACCCATTAAACCTTTGTCTGTTTTCCATCTTCCTAATTCTTTATATTTTAATATTTTATTTCTCATTTCTTTTTCATCGCATAGGCTGATACCAAGACCGACCCCTCTCGGGATGCATGATATTTATTATTGGAAACCAAACTGGATATTTGTGACTACAGATTTCTCAAAGTCATTCTAGAACCAAGACATTACACTCCAAAGCCCACTTTATTCTTCTTCTTAGTTTAATTTTTGATACTAGGTCATGCCGGAAACACAAAGAGGTAGCCTGCTCCTCAATTTGAACATTTCAACACGGAAGACTACTGGCTCTACTCCAAGTCCCTCCCAAATGACACCCTCTGCAGGAAGCTCATTTCCACTGCTTATATCTGCAATCTTATTTTTTTTGTCACTAGCCAGAACTTGTGACCACAGGTCAGGGTAGGAATGTAGACTGATCTATGAATTGACAGCTTCACTGTCACACTACAGAAGATTAGTAATTGGAATGCTGTACCAAAGAAGCTGCACAAATCTGTCTGTTACACTCACTCTCAGCTCTTCCCTCACTCGTAAATAAGACCTCAGAATGCTCCTCCTCTTGAGGCATCAACTTGTTCCCGACCTAGAGTGGCCACTCCACCTTTGTCCAGCTAAGAACCGTGGCCTCAGAATTGGGGGTGCTAAATCTTGTTCCTGACACTTCATGCTCAGCTACATGCTGGAGGTCATGGTTTGATGAAGCCAAGAAAACCACATTATTTGTGAGAAGCAGAGTCAAAATCCTGAGACCCGAAAACCACCTCCTTCGGCTAGGCCTAGAAATTCCCCCCTTAATTATTATGAAAAAAATCTGTGACAAAGGGGAGAGCGGTGGACCTGAGCACCCACTGGGAATGAGTCTGATTTATTGCTGGCAATGCAAACCGAGCTCTAGCTTGTCCAGGGAGAGGAAACGATTCAAAGCAACTGAAGCTAAACACAAACAACAGGCAGTTATAGCACACAGTTTACCTCATGCTATGCTCAGGACATGCTGGCATGTGACAGGAGGAGCAAACAGTTTCTACCTTCCTGTTTGTGATTCAGGAGCAGAGGTAACACCTTTTTCAGGCCAAGCACTGCAGTCACATCAGCAGGTGGAGTTTTCCTCCAGGCAATGTTACAGCAATGATGGGCTAGTTCTTGAAACTATATGATATAGGACCCAAAAAACTAAACAACTAAATAAATACTTTAATTTATTAATACTGCATAGGCAGAATTTTGCTTTTGACTGGGGTCAAAACATTTGTAACTCCAATAACCACTAAGACATCACCAGGAACAAACTGATTGACAATTCATAAAAAAGGTGAAATGACAGAAAAAAACCTAATATTTTGAGTAGATGTGATATCAGATATATTTTAATATATATATTAGAAGCAGTGTGGAGCTAGAAAAACTGTATTCGTAGAATCACCAGTCCAATGTGGGAAAAACAAAGCCACATATACTAAGTTGTATATGGTCACAGAATGGTCAGTGTCTCTGTATCATCCTACCAGAACCCAGAACAAATCTCTACCATTCTACTACATGTTATGGACACATCTTTACTATGATGCTGATTTAAGCAATATGACTATAATGTACCAGCAGGCTGTGCATGTTACCAATTTCAGTCCTGTGTCAGTGCCACAATATGACTGGCTCATAAGATTCCCTGTTTGGCTGTTGATTGGCTCGCTGGGAGCAGAGCGTGAAAACCAATATCTTTACTGCCATCTACAGAATTCTCCAGTAGATTTCTAGTTTGGATAGTTTTCTTACTCTTTTTAATGTCCATGTTGCATTAAGAGTTACTATTATTAGCACTGCACAGGTAGGCGTGTACATGTAGCTCCTGTTCTAGTTGACTTTAGCATACAGACTGTAGTAGCCGGAGAATCGATCCACCGGCCTTCCAGTTGGCAGACAACCCACTTTACTTTAGTCACAGAAAGGATTTCTTACATAAGTTCCAACAATTTGTTTGCAATAGTTTGTGACGTGATTGTGATTTAATGGCAAACAGAGGTAAGGTGAGCTCAACTGATGGTGAAGAAAAAGCACCATTTCATTTCTCTGTTGGCTTTGCTCTCCCTTTTTCATTAGCTTGGTAGGCTTAACATCTGTTGTTAAGCCTTTAATTACATTTGCAGTAATAAAACAACATTTACATTTTGCTTTACAATATTAGGAAACTATTTAAACTAAGCTCGATATTGGCTTAAGCATCATAAACAAGTAATTGACACATAAATCATTCACACTATTAATAACTGAAGTCACCTGCATATCCTTCTAGTCTGTCCTCATAAATTAAACACACACAAACGAGCCACATACAGTATACAAACACTGTCATGTAAAGCTGGCAGCATTTGCCCAACTTTACATTGCTCTTGTCTTAAAATTAGGCACACTGGTCACTTTTCTTATCGTGTAAACACACACAGTCCTAATCTTAGCTAAACCTTATATACCCACGAAGAGTTTGGTAAAGAACCATTCTGTGTCAGGAATCTTTGTAGAGATAATCAACCCTACTGATGTGGAGAGCTTTGTTGCTGATGAGCGTTTAGTGGTTCTTTTGAACTCGGGATCTCATTAGTATTTTGTGCGAAGGCCAGCACACAAAAAAACCAAACCAAAAAACAAAAAACTATTGATGTTGGTCCCGGCTTTAATATTCATTTAATCCAATAAACTGAGGAGTTTATTTTGCTCCTAAATGTTATGAAGATCAAAGTGGATCAATAAAAAGTGGAACAAGAAATTAAAACTTGAAATAGTGATATTTTGCACTGTTAATAGAGTCTTAATAGAGACTTCAATAGCAGACCACGTGTGAGGCTACAGTTCATAAGTAAATGTTTCAAGCATGTCTGGAATAACAGACAGATTTAAGTTAATATTGTTTAAAGATGTCAAACATCTGCTGCTAAATGTAAGGCATAAACCAAGCTTTACTGATTGGCATGACAAATGAATGGTACTGTAGCTCAGCTAGCTGTAGTAATAGCCCTTTTGGTTTTTACAGTAACTGTTGGCTTGTGTACTCTGTTTCACATTAAACAACTTCTGAATAGCTCCCTGATTTTATTATTTATATTTGGGCAGAAGTTCTAGTGAAGTGTTTTTCCCCCCTCATAGCTTGATTTTAATTGACCCACTGTGCAACAATTACAAATGTTCAAGATCAAGTTCAAGCAGTGAAGAGTTATCGCCCTAATTAAAGGCATGCTGCCATGCAAACAACTTGAGTTTAAGCATTGAATTAGGAGATGCGCAGCCTTTCAGTATGACCAGTGCATTCTGATCTCTCTGTGAGAGCCAGTGGCCTTCCTGTTGGGCCCTGTAGTTCAAAGCAGCATAGAAGTTTCAGAGAAGTTTGTGAGTGCAGAGTTCGGAATATGTGAACTCTCCCACACAGAGAGGCCAGAGCCTCAGCCTGCAGGGCCACTAGTTCAGAACAATCATTGCTTTGAAATGCACTTCTCCGTCTTTTCTCTTTCTCCTAACTACATTTCTGTGTCTGCGTCTTTGATTCTACACTTCTTGCGTTCTAAATCATGTCCACTCACCCTTTTGGCCCTGCTATGTATCCGTCCTCTCTCCTCTACTCATGTCCTGTCCAGACAAGGGCAAAGAGGCTAATCCTGGCTCTGAGGCCCAGTGAGCTCAGTCAGCTCTCCTTCTCTCGTCTGTCAGCATCCATTTCGTCTAACACTCTCCCGGGCTGGCGCTATGGACACCAGAGAGCAGGATGGTACTTCTGACCTCTTTGTGTGAGGAATTATTCAACAGCCTGCCTCTGAATCTCAGTTTAAAGACCCCTTTAATCTGCCGACATACATATATACACAAGCACTGCCCACAGATGGCAGATCCCCAGGACTGAATAACTGCAAAAAAGAGACAAAGTACAAATGACATGTTTTAATCTAAAATGTAATTAATTTAATGTACAGCAAAGTAGAGGTTGCACTCCAGGAGAAAAAGGGCTCGATCAAAACAATACTTTGGGGGTCGTGGCCTCAACTAGTGAGGCGGAAATACAATAAGATTCATCTTAAATGAAATAAGACTCAGGCTGGAGATATTGCCTTTTTCCCCTCAGCCAAAACTGTTATTTAAGAGCCAGCAAAAAGTATTTACACAACTCCAGTTGACCATTGTGCTACAGGGGACTGGAAGAACAAACAAACAGCAGAGGAGCAGTGGGGTTTGGGAAGAACACAGGAGTGCCTTTACAATTCCTGGGCTGACAGCTGTGACATAATGAGATATATCTACAAATAAATAAAGGATTGAGAAAAAAACATGCAAATGCAAATGCGAACCGTCTAACTGGTATCAACACTGGAATAAAATGTAACCAGGTCAATAAATAAGGCAGAAAGTTTATTTTGGAAGCAAAACAACTGCTGGCAAAAAAAAATCAAACTCTCCTAGAAAATGTCGTCGTAAGTTCATGTGTAGGTGGATCCATCTTCCAAAATAGATTTTTTTTTCTTACTGATTGGACCACTGCACACCAGCATGAGTGTACATGCTTATGTTTTTAAAAACTATGTTCATGTTTTATGTTGAAGATATCAGAACGAGTTCAGACTGACTTGTTGTCTCTTGTGTTTCCCATTAGCTACATGGTGTTCAAAAATAAAATTCTCATTAATGAGACACCAGGGGGATGTCCCCACATATGACCTTTACCTCAGGTACAGGATAAGTATTCCTTGGTGAGAGACTTCAGCACAATCTGTTGGCTAAAGAGCAGGGGCTTATGCGGGATCTACTTTCTGAGTACAGCTGTCTTCTGCAAATGAATGAGGTAAAAATAGGCACTGCTCTGCGGCACAAAAAAAAAAGAAAAAAAAAAAATGTACCAGAGAATTTTATATGGTCACACATATGGCAAAAATAAACACAACACAAAGTCACCAAATATATGCATGCCTGCAAAGCACAATTTTTCCATGCTTATGAGGCACACAAAGAAGAGAATTGAATTGTTTTGTTGTTGTTTTTTAATCCACTGGTGTGATACTTAAAATGGACCAAGAGACGGAAATGATGTAGACATCGACACGTATCAACAATTAAGGTGTGTATTTATGGAAACCTTTTGACAAAAGCCATCTGCTCACATTACAGATGGAAGGAAATTTAATATCCAGTAGTAGTCAACACTGCTCTGCCTCCATGGTAATGACTATGAGTGCAAAGGGCAGCAGATGGACACTGGACACCCTAGAGATTTCTGATACTATAAATATAAAGAAAGCAAGCCTTGCAGCAATCATTTGTAACAATAGTAATATTTAGAATGTGTTTTTCTGAGAAGTATGCTCTCGAAACAAACTACCCTTATGTCTCAACGACAGAAGGAAAGCAAACAGAGTCAACAAACCTACCACCTTCCACATACACCCATAACTGTGAGTTTATTTGTGTTTTCATAGAGGGGGTGTCTAATTATAAGTCAACCTGCAGAGAATGCATAGCTACAGTCACAAAGTTTCCAGGCACTGTGTTCTCCTTAGATAATACACAGCCTGACAGAACTCTTGCTGAAGCCACAATAATGAGTCCCCCTTTTTGCCCCCTCTCTTTCTCTTACTCCCTTGTTTCCGATCTCTCCATCTGTCTGTCTGTCTCTGCAGAGCCCCTAATGGAGCCAGAAGTTTGTCTGGGGATTTCGGGAAGCAGTCGCCAGAGATACCAACCGACAACTAGCCATCTACTTGAGGATAATAAGGCCCACTTATGCCAGAGCAGATAATGTAGATGTCTACAGCAAACACAAATAGCGCTCTGACAGCCCAAGCAGGCTGAGCGTGATGCCTTGTGATAACTTGTTTTAATCTTTAGCAGTATATTGTACATACAGTACATGTTATGTCAGCGAGAGACACCGCGTGCACTATATACATTCAGTTTATGTTGGCAGTTCAGTGATCTGCTTTCTTGAGAATGCAGCAAGGAAGTTAACCGAATTCAAACTCCAATCACAAACACAGTGGGGCGTCTCGTTCCTTTTTTGTTGTGCCAAAGTTTAAAATTGTTCGCAGATGTGGATATACTGCTTCTCGTTATAAATGGCATGTATTTGAGGAAAAGCACCAATGCAGACGCCACCATTCACTTGCAAGACAATTTTCTGAGCTAACAAGTTATGCTAGTCTAACCCTGATCATAAACAGCTTATGTTATCCTCATCTGTTATTTAGAGGCTACCAGACATTCCTCAAATATTTTTCCCCCCCATTTAATTTGTCAGTTTTGTAATGTTTAAAATAAAAATAACTGCAACTATAGCACTAATTGCATGTTGTTGGAGTGAAAGTGGCTGACCAGAACGATATAGAGGCTGTATTATACTGGAAGTATCTGATACTTCATATGCATAAATGATACTATTCCATGTCTGACAGTTGTTGACACATTAAGGTCAGTGAGTGATGAGAATCTGAACGTATAGTCATCTATTAATGCAACAGTCTTTCTTTAAGTTAAAGGGCGTCACAAGCAAAAGGTATACAAAAAAAGGTTAGTCTATACAATAAAATTCCCTATGAATATACAACTTAGATTTCCAAGTCATTCCAAATTAAGACAACCAATAACCTATACAGTAAGTTTACCGACTGTAGTGTGGCAGTGTGTGTGTGCTTGTATGCCAGGGAGCACACCTTTGTCAAGAGTCGTCTGCCTTTTCCCTGAGCTGCTAAGAAGAGAACAGTGAGAGAAGTGAATGTTCGAGGAGGAAAAAACAAAGAAAATGACGACAGAATGGAGGGCAGACCATATGTTTTGTTTTTGTTTTCTAACTGGGGGAGAATTAGCAGGGTTAGGAAAAACAAAACAAAAAAAGATCTAAGAGGAGGTTTATTGCTTACTAAATGAAAACAGGCCTCTGCAAAGCAAATTACAAGCCAAAAGCCAAAAATGATCAGATGAGATAAACTGGGATGGTGCACAGAGACGACTGAAAACGGGAGGGCGAGACATTCAGAGAGATGAACATATCGGGAGATGAGGGATTCTATTTGGTGTGGCAGCGCCTCAAAGTCGATCTTCATCAGCAATCCCATCTTTGTGTGAGCTCTGGCTGAGATGGGTGGGAGAAAAGGAGGAGCTGCAGACCAGAAAGATCAAAGCCAACTAAATTTGAGGATCAAAACCAAACTATTACTGTAGCCTTACAGTAGAATTATGCACGCGCCACTATTCGTGCGCACAGAAGTAATCGGCCTTTGCTTTGATGGTATTAAATTTCGTCCTGGTGCTAAACTGAGGCCAAGGGTCTGGAAGAAAAAGAGGAAGGCTGTGCACTGAGGGGGAGAGTGATTTGAGGATTGAGGAGGGAAGTTCATTTAAGTTGGCAGAGAATGTGTTTTAAGTGGCCCTTGTGGCTCTTTGGACGGGGATGTCAGAAGAAGTACAACTGCTGGATCGCAAAAAGAGTTCAGGAGCTGTGAAGACTTGATGTAACTCTAAATAATCAATTTGGCTTCAATGGTAAAGGCGGATCTAGTCGTTAAAAAGGGATTTATTAATGACGAACTTACGACAGCCTTTCTCGTCACTTTTGTCAAAGCAGTCGGGTAGTCCATTACACTGCCGCCCGCCTGGGACACACTTGCCATCGCCACACATGAAGATTCCAGGGATGTTGCAGTCCGTGGTGAAGTTATTCCCTGGAAGCAGCTGGCTCTCTGTTGATAAACAAGAGAAACAGGAGAGGACAGACTATTACAAACTCGCTCTGTAAAGAAATCAAACAGGTAGAGGGATTGCATTACAGCGATACTCATCACCAGAGTCAAAATGGAAATCTGTTATTATCTCCATTGTCTAAAGACAGAAAAATATTAAAGGCAGCACCTCTATTTAAAAAGCCGTATCAATCTATGAGCAAATAAACAGAGGAAGATCTCATGAATACAAAAGCGGTCTAGGTCATTCGGTGTTAACAGTATTGTGGGTGAAAATCACGATAGGGAAGATAAAGATACAAACATCAAAGAACACTAATATACAAACAGAGCACATATTTCACCCTAGACAGATGCACCGATACACACGTGCAGAACGAAAATAAGCACACCGTCGGCACAGTAATCATGTGCCCCGAACCAGTTTGGGGCATTTCTAGTGGACGCAGTGCAGCTGCGGCATAATGGGCTGGAATGTGAGACACGGCCTTTTGGCTGAGGCTTTGACACTATGTGGTGAGCAGTTTAGCTCGCAAACAAAGCTATGTGGCAGTAATAAGGCGTCTCGGACAGACCGCGGAACACTTTTATGCTGCAGTGCTAAAACGGGTTCAGCTGCTAGGCCACTTCATTACACTTGAGGACAAGATGCAAAAAGTGCACCTGCTGCGAAAACGTATGGACCTTTGCACCTTAAATGGCAGTGTGGCTTACCAGAACAATGACTGATGGAGTCCTCAGCTTAAATGACTCCAATTGTAAAGTGCAGCGATGTGAAAATGTAATTATTATTTACCGTGCTCTTTCGGTTCTTTTTCTTTTTTAATTTAATTTCATGACTGAACTGAATAACAACAAAAGGAGGGATATATTGATACATGAATGAACTGCACAGTACTACACAAACTCTTAAGTCCTTAGTTTTTTCATATTTGTTTTCATGAAGCCAGTAATTTTTTAAAGTGGTTTTATGCAATATGTCTGTGAAGGTTCTCTATTGCTTTATGCAATAGTTCTCCAGGCTTTCCGACAGTCTTTCAAAGTATTTCTTTTTACACTGGCAGGTTTTTGCTCATTTCCAGTTTAATTGTTGTACCCGACCATTTTCAGAGGAATGTTTTTTTTATTCTATTGTTAAACCATTTAACACTGACCTAACCGAGCATACAAAGCAAATCTAACCCAATAGATGACCCAGTGTTTTGTCTACACAAGACAGAAAACTTAAAACACCAATTTTAAATGGCATATTTGTTACCAGCAGCGTGTTGCAAAAACATAACTGTTCCAATGTTCCAATGCCAAATATAGCTCGACATCGTATATTTTCACAGCCATAAAATAGAATTTTGCATCAACAAGGTGATTCCCAAAGTGCTTTTAGCTTATAAAAAAAAACAAAACTGGTATATCTTGGTCAGGTGTGGTGTGCAGTGTGTGCTTAAAGAAAACAGACAAGTAGGGGACAAAAACAGGTCAGAACCCCCCCCCACAAAAACTAAACAATCTGCAGCAGATGAACAGTATCTGAAAGTCATGCCCTTAAGTAAGAGAAAACCCCGCAAGGACCTGACACATGACCTGAGAGATTCATCTAACCTTTCAGTTGATCCATCTGCTGTTCAGTGAAGCCTCATTAGAGATGGTCTCAGTAGGAAGGGAGGCTATCATGAACATGAAAGGAAACAGGGAGAAAAGGTTGAGGTATGCCAAATTACACCATAACCTGACTTAAATAAGTGGAAACAGGTCTGATGGAGTGATGAATTCAAATTTGACATTTCTGGTTCAAATTGTCAGCAGGAGGAAGTCAGGAGAGAGCTACAACAGTGAGTGTCTAGAGCCATCTGTAAAACACGACAGGAGCTCTGTCATGGTTTGGGGCTGCATTTCAGACAGTTGAGTTGGAGATCTTGTCAAAATTGATGGAGTTATGAATGGAGTTAGATTTTGATCCACTGTGCAACACCATGGAATACCATGGAAATCTGGAAAGCAACTGATTGGCAACGGATTCCTTTTTCAGCACGATCCCAAACACACTGCCAGTGCAGTAAAAGCATACCTGGATAGAAAAAACACACAATGGAACACTATCAGTCATGAACTTGGCCCTCCTCCGGAGCCTAGACGTCAATATTATTAAAGTGGTGTGGGATCAGCTTGAACAGAACTGAACAAAAGGCAGCCAACATCCAACGAAGAGCTTTGAACGCCCTTCAAGGAGCCGGCAGAACCACTGACTGCTTAAAGAAATTACAACAAAGCTTAAAAGAGCCTAAAACAGTTCAGGCTGTGCTAAAGAACTCAGCTGGTCATACCAAATATTGACTTTTCAGCTTTTTAAGCTCAAGAATTCAGCACAGTACTTAATATATGTAGGTACCTGCAGCTTTTTTATTGTATTTGACATTAAATATTTATAACAAAAGACCGTGATGGATGTCTAAACGTCCTTCTCAACAAAATCTGAAAATGAGAAAAGGGATAAAAATGTTAAATGCAGAATAGTAATGACAAATATTAAAACCTCTAAATTGCTTGGATGGATACAGATCATAGATATCGTTCTGTATCTATGTTCAGATGCCGCTTCCATTTGTTCAGTCCTTTAAAATAATCCAGTTAAATGAATTCCCTTTCTCCAGCAGTGACACTGTTCATTTTCCTCAAATAAACCATTACAGGGACACATTCTCAATGAAGTAATCTTCATTACCACAAAATCCACTGCACCCCACTTCAAATAAAAACCTCTGACTTTTGAGCTTTTGTGAATTCATAAGTAAAACTCACATTTTTACCACAGCTCGTTGATATTCACTTAGCACATGTAGCCAGCCTCTAGAGTGCAGCTGAGTAACTGACACACAGAAATAATCTGTTCTTACATCATCCTTCCACTGCTGCTTTTTTAACAGCAGCAGGTACTGGAAACCATGTATAGATTGTCTCTTAAATGAGACAGCACAACCCTTCTGGATCTGAATGCATGACGCAACGCCTCCTTTTGTCTCATGCAATATGAAACAAAAAAGCTGAGTGATAAAAAAAAGAAAAAGCTCCTGAATCTTATGAGGACAGGAACACATTCAGATTTCTATTTCTTTCATTATTTATTACGCTGATTCATCTAAGTTGGAAATGAATAATATCGCCGTGATTATCTTTTTGTCAAACAACCTTTCCAAAAACCAAAATAAATAGCGGGCTTACTCTTAGCAGCTTCAGCTGAGTGGTGTGATATTTCAGTAGACAAAGTTTCCACTTCTCTCAACTTCAACATATAAACATTAAGGCTGGTTTGATATAAGAACAATGAGTCATCTCTTATCTTGAGTTGCTTCAATGATGTTTCAGTATCAAGTGAAAAGAAAAAAAAAATCCAGCTTAACTTCAAGAGCACAGTGAAGCATAGAGATGGTGCAGAGATAGCAGTCGCACATTAGTGTTAACTTATAGCTCGGCTTCAAGGAGACGCTTTCAATTTCAAGTTGCAATCAGCTTACATACAAAGCTACTCACACACTGTTCAACCTTTGACCCTCATCAACACCAGCTGGCTTATTTGCCCATGTTAACTTGCAGGGAAAAAAAGGGTGAAGACGATATTTTACAAAATAACAGATCAGATCGAGCTGCAGTCAATAAATACATGCCTTGGAAAATTTCCTTATACATTTTAGAGCCGATAAGAAGATAAAGCCTATCTGATTAAAATATTTATAACATACCCATCGTCAATAATCAACTTATTATAAACCTCATGCAGCATTTATGCCATCTGCTAATTAACTATGCTCGAATATAGCTTATAAGACTAAAATATGTTCAGGTCACTTTCAAAATGTAAATATTACATCTCACTGGCTTTATCTGACCCATTCTTCACAATGAAGGCACAATGTGCACACTGACAACAGTATACTCTTTAGCAAAGGGATCAAAATGGGATTTGGCAGGTAAGGGAACCTTAAGTTCTGGTGTAGCACTGCAGGGGGGAAGTGATTCACCTCAAAAGGACTGATCTGATTTGTTGAGTTAAATAGAGTTTGCCATATATTATATAAGCAGATGTTACACGAGCTATCATGGCTGCTGTCCAAATGCTAGATAAAGGTGGAAATTGGCAAGTAATCCTTAAGAGCACCATCAGCTTAAATTTAAATTAATGACTGCTACCCCTGACCTAACAGTGGGCATGGCACCAGTCCAACATGGGCCATTATGTCCTAATGGTGTTTCTTGCCAGGCCTGCAGCTCTTTTTGAAATTCTTCATTCCATATTTAGACTACACTCAATATTAGCAAAGAATAACATAGCGCGAACGGCAAAACAGGAGGACAGAAGTAAATAGAAACAGAAGTTTTCAAAAATGTGAAAGCATTTCACGCAAAACAGACAAAGTGGAATGCAGAGTGTGCAAAGCAGCGCTTTCCTTCCATGAAAGCACTACTGCGGTGCACACGCATTTAAAACACCGACACTGTGGAGCTGTGATGTCAACTCTGGGTGGGTCAGCTTTAGAGAATTAGTTGGTGTGTCGCACTGATACCTTGTTTATGTTAGCTTACCTGGCAGAAACTTCTCATGCTTGCTGAGTGAACACAATTTCAGTTTTGTTAGCTAATGAGTGAAATGCGATAGTAAACCATTAAACTGGAGTAGCTACACCGTCTCCTAGTTTGTTTGTTTTTTCTTCTCACATTAATATTAGCGTTTATTCTGAATAGTAAACCCTTTTCAACAACAGGGTGATTCACAGGTGGGCAGACTTGAACAGGTGAGGTACTGGAGCCTAGAACAGGAGGTTTGCCCACAGGAAGAGGAGATAAGAATTATTGAAATAATCATTAACTAATCGACTAATTAGAAAAACCTGGCAAACTGGTCGACTACCAAAATGATAATAAATCCATTTTTGTGTCTATGTTTCATTCGTTTCATGTAATCATGCACGGACTTGTAAAAACGATCAGCGAAAGGCTCAGCCTATCGTCGACAGTCGATATATTCGTTTATTTTATTAAATGTCAATTCCTGAGCAGTTCTTGACTTTCAGTTCTTACCTAATCTCTCACAATCCTAGTATATTTCTTACACATTTCTCAGAGCTGTTTCTTTCTTCTGCCACTGAACTACAGCAACTGCATCAACACATCGACTGCAAGACACACTGAGTGTCGAACTGCACAGAAACAGCTTGTGTGCGTGCGTTTGGTAATGTCTGTTGAGCTGTTTGAAACGTTCCATTTGAAATTACTTTCTACTTTGAAAAAAGTAACTTTAGCTGATCCTGAAGTGCTGTGACTGCAGCTTTTTTGGCATCTGCAGCATGATAGGAATGAGACAGAAAAAAGAATGTGCATAGTGTGCATCAGGGACTGTGGGGTGGTATTACTTTCTGAATTGTTATCTTCATCGTGGCACCAGCTGCAGGGAACGCCAGCCTGCAGCACATGAAAATGAACTTGCTTGAGGTAATTATGTATTGTAATTGAAGGTGATGGAAGGCCATTCAAGCTTGTTCCAGTACACTAACCTCTGCTTCAGAAGCTTATTTTTCATCAGACTTTTTAAATATAGTGCCAAATCACAACAACGGTCATCTCGGAGGTTTTATACTGTTCAGTAAATATCTTTCAATATGACAGAAAAGAACGCAAACAATTCCCTATGAGGATTCGGCGACACTGGGGAGACGATTAAATAAGAACCTGTTACAGAGCTGTGAGTATTCACAGACCAAACACCGCACAAAGAAGCGTGATTAGGGCAACACATTGTTGACAACCCAGAAATGTCCATTCAGAGCCCCACAGAACAAGTGTAGGCGAGAACCATATAAAATGACTTCAAAGAGCTGACAGAGATACACTGGGTTAATTGGAAAGCTGCTCTGGGAGCACAAGAGGACAGGAAAAGGACTGTCTCTCATATATGTGTATGTGTGTCTGCGTGGGTGTGTTTGAGGAGTGACCAATAAGAGTAAAAAAAAGAAAGAAGAAGAAACAGTTGATGGACAGCTCGTCTTTTCCCACAAGTCTAACACTGCCAGTAGCAAACCTTTTGCAGCACTTCTTGCAACAAGCTTGTGATGAGTCCATCTTTTGGCAAGCTCGACACCTCTTATCCCAATGCCCCTGTCATTCTGTCAATTCAGTAATAAGCCTCAATACTTGTTCGCCACTGAGGTAATGAACAAAAACCCACCTCATTACTGCAGAAAGTGTAGCTATACAGGTCATTACAGATGGCACTACAAGAGAAACGAAATAATAACAATTCACTATGCAATAATAATTCACTATGGTACTCTGGGGTTGCTGCAACACTCCCAAGGTGACCTGGGCAGTTTTATTGGAAGCAACCGCGACCATAGTGTGTCGAGCATTTATCCCTTATGCTTTTAACCATTATTTTGTGGACTGCTCAGGGCATTGTGCACAATCCCCAGTGTATGCGTGTGTAACTGTGGTCACACAGTGAGTGTGCGAGGGAGAACAGGAGGAGATAAGGCAGGGATGAACCTGGAAGTGTAGACCAATTACTCTGAGTAAATATTGACTACACCATCCTTTCCTCTGCACACCCACCGTCTGCATCCCATCTTTTCTCACCCTTCAGCAACCCTGTGTCTACTAAGGCCCCATTTAAACTGTTAAATCATAGAGCGTAGAGATATCAGCTGGATACTCCCCCTTTTTTTTTTTTTTTTTTTTTAAAATTAGCATGTACATTTTTAGTTTGTGCTACTTTCACAAAGTTTCAGTGGTTCAATCTGGGTGAAATCTTCCTCTCTCTATTTTTTCAGCTCAGCTTCTGTTGCAGTTATATTGATTGCACCTCTCTTACCTCAATTATAATTTGACATGAAAATGAACTCCCAGCATAAACACAAGCTTAATTTCCCAGTGGTTCTGAATAATACTCAAGTTATTTCTCAAGTAAGCTTCCACATTGTTTCATGTTAAGTAAGTGATATGCAATATGATGGATGATTTTTTGCAAGATTATATACAAAAAGGTGTAATTACTAGGCGCTGGCCGATACAGGATTTTTAACTCCGATACCGAGGATTCTGTGATATTAAAGAACCGATATACTGGATGATAAAGAGATTGCTCTAACATTTATGCATAGTTATTTATGAGCCCTTAAGGTAATATAAAAATGCAGCTTAAAATGAATCTTGTTTTATTGTTGCAGCAAGTCATGGATTACTCTTTTACACCCTGTCTGACTTTGCCCAGATCAGCTGGTTGTTGTGTTTGTGGTGTTGCCAACAGGGAAGTTTCAAAGTGCCTTTTGGAGGACAAACTATGTAACGTCAACACTCATTACATGGTTGAAGGCTCTTTCCCCCATTTCTTCTATACTTTTTAAAATGTTCATTTATTGGCTATTATAAAATTACATCAGCTTATTGTTCCATGCATTATAGAAACTAAAATCTAAAAAAGATGGTAGATCTTGTTATTAAGAGAATAATTTCTCTGAATTAAGCTGAATTTAGGTGAGGAAGGAGAAACCCGAGTAATTTAAAACTCAATCGCAAAACTGTTAACAGTTAAAAAATATCCAGGTCGTTCACAGTTTGCAGTAAACCACAAAGGAATGTGTGTTTCCACAAAGACGAGAAGATGTTGAACATGGATCCAAATGATGTAGCTTTCAACAGTTGGGTTTATAAATCTGGGTTTGGAAAGTTGAGAAATGCTATTAATGTTGACTCTAGGATCTTTAGCGAATAAAAGAAACTCATTTTAAAAGATAACTACCTTTGTTTTTTTAACCCAAACAGACATTTCTGGGTTGTGTCTGACCTTGAGAAATGCCACAAGTGAGAAAACAAATCAAAGTGATCCCGCATGCAAAGAAGATTAAGAATTGCAAATGTTGGAATCGAATTGGAAAGATCTGGGAAATATGTAACCACAAAATCTCTTAACAGGTTAGGACTTTAATATTTAGGACCACTGTTACCCATTTAAAGAAAGAAAAAAAAAATCATATGAGTGCACATGGAAAGCTTCCAACTTTCATTCCAAGATGTTCCATGGGTATACTTCATGCATAATGATTCTGGAAATGGCAGTCATGAGACTTTTCAGAGAACTGCTTAGGGTGCCTTAGCAGTTCTCTGAATATGCAAAGACAGGTCCAACCACCCACATCTGCCTCTGTCTTCCAGGCCTTATGAATATTTTCCAACCAAATGTCAGTATGCTGCCTCGACAATGAACAGCTAATTTGGTAATAAAAAAATATATATTACTCTTGACAGTAGCTATTGAAAACGTATTAAACCTTAAAGCATACAGATGACCTCCGTTCCCCTATAAGACCCTTCTGGGTGTGTGTATAGACTTTGGGTTGTACAACAGAGATATGTTACTGCAATACTCCACAAGGGTAGACAGGAAAGTACTGTGTAAAGCAGAGTAACACACAACAAGATGCAATAAGGATTAAACCAACACTATATAGGAGCATGTAGCACATAAGTTTTTTAAAATTCTGTTTCAAAAAAGATGAAAGGAAACAATAGAAAGGGGGAGATCAAGATATGACTGGATGTGAGTCATATAGAGCAATTATGAAAGGAAAGAGTACAGGGGTAATAAAAAAAAAAAAAAAGAAGCAGGGAGGTGACCAGTAATATCATTTTCTGTCCTTGGGTTCCCAGTAATATCCACCCTAAGCAAATTCTGTTCCCTGTGCTCTGCACATAAAAGGTCAGTGATATAAATCTATAGCTGAGATGACTATTGGCTTGGCTGTTACTTCTCTAACCCCATCTTCCCCAGCAGCCTTAGATATCTGACCTGCATTGATTAGCCCCGAATAAAAGGTTGAGCCTCAGATTGAAACAGCACCCGAGAATTGATTGGCCCGACTTTGTAAGCTTGAGTAGCAGTAAGAAATAATACTATGGGAGAAACATCACAATAAAATGGTTATGAAGGGGAGTTTTTGAGCTTTCCAGAAAAAAAAAAATGTCCTCAGAAATAAATCCTCATCAACCACCCCTGAACATAATCTTTTTGTCCACACTACCACACCATGCTGCGTAAAACTATCTCCAGCGAATTATGTGAAATTGTGTTTGAAGCTGTAAAGGAGCATGCCAAGTTACATTACAGACAGATAATGTCAATACAAACATGGGCAGCAAGGGCTGCTTCTGCTGGAGGATAAGGGAGGAGCGAATCAATATAGCCCAGCTTGGAATGAAAACTAGCCTTTCAGGTTCAAGAAAAGAAACTTATTTTTCAATTACACACCGCTCTAAATGGGCTAACTACAAGCAGGGGGCTCTTGGACGCAGCAGGGGGTGATTTGGCTGTCTCTTTCATTGTGTGTGTGTCTGTATGTGGCAAAGGGAGACAGATCTTCCCAGAGAAAAGAAGAGATTCTCCATCCTGTTACTTTGGCTCACTGAAGCATCCAGTATAAATAAGTGCAAGTGTAAAGGACCTGGTCTGCATCAATTAAAGGCACCCTATGGACAGACAGACACACACACAGGAAGGGTAGCATAAGCACAGAGCAGCCGAGCAAGCAAAGCAATAATGGCGAGAGATGGAGAAAAGAGCAACCATGCATGAAAATAGACAGCAAGCCAGAATAATATGAAACCAGCTACAATGTAGCCACAGTATCTTTCAGCTGCTGCTTTGCCTTTTTTGGTTTTGCCTCTAAGGATGAATCTGCGTCAGTTGGCAACAAGGGCTAAATGAGCTATTGACAATATCACCGAATGACAAACTGAGCGAGGACCGCGTCTAATTTAAAGTTAATGTCATTTTAATGTGAAAAGAACACACGGTGAGAAAAAGTCACAAAATGTTCACATTAAGTCATCCACGCTGTGTGCACTCAGTTACTCAGTCAGTAACTAAGGGTGATTACCTGAAGAACACAAAAGCAGACTTCAAATGCAATCAGACTTTTAAAAAGTGCAAAAATCAAAAGTTACCAAGAAGAACTCCTACAAGGCAAATAAAACCTGCCTAGTGGTGATGTACTTGAAATAACCAAGAGCCTTTCAATCTATAGATTAGTTACCCTTGAATTTAATGAAATGCATTTTTCTTGTGCTTTTAATACCTTTTTCTGTGTATAGATGATATGTACACCCACTTCACTAAGCCTTTTGATACGCCTTTAATAGAACTTATTGTGCACAGAAATATTAGGGTTATCTGACAATTAATTCCTCATTAAACACACTGCACACTCGAAGTGACGGGTGCTCAGACACACTTAACTTTGAGTTCCAAAGTAATTGCAGTACTATCATTGAGACAATGTAATAACTCTGTTCCTGACACAGCTGCTAAAGTTAAGAAATTCATGAAAATAAATACCATAAACCACATATAATATTTAGGACAAAATTTTTTTTTAAAAAAAGCTGTAAGCACGTACTACCTTTTCAATAAACCAAATGCATTTGAACGTACTATCAAATTACACTCATCATTAGCGGATTATCCCGTTTATGCTGATTCTATGGTGTAGCTTGTTTACTTAATAGGCAGCGCATCCCTTTTGTTATAGCTTTTAATGTGTAGCACACTCAAGAAAAACAACTTTCTCACAGGGGAAAACTAGTCTAACAGCTTCAGAGAAACAAAAAAGGAATGTAAGAGGTCAGGACAATTCTTTCTAGCTCCAAATTCTTGTGATATACACATCACTGATGCACACATACATTCGTCTGTACACACATCTTAAGCTGGCATCACCGGATCAAAGAACTAAATATAACTTCGTCCTTAAGTGCGCATAAAAATGGTGCAGGAGAAAGGGGTTGCTGTTTTGCTTGGCAGACTTGCATTTTCATCATAATTTACAACATATTTTGTTTATAATACTGACTCACTGGGTTCCTAAATCAGTTTTACAGCATGGAAATTCTGTAGCTGTGTGGCCAGGCGTCCAACGTGTCACCTGGTAGGAAGATTCTGCAAAAGATGCATGAGGAAGCTCGAGTTTGCCAGGAGAGCAGTGGTCAATGCTTAGCTAAAAAGAAATGCTAGCTTTTATCCCTGCCATCCTGCTCACCAGTGGTCATTAGCCAAGTGGTTAAGCTTATGTTGAGTTTTCTGTTTTATACATGTTTTATACATGAAGTTAAACTCAGACTAGAAACTATACTGGCCATTACCCTCTTTACAACGTTGTCTTATGTAAGAGCAGTCGATTCCAACAGTGCTCAGGTGCTCGAGCACCTTCGGAGAATGCTGAGCGCCCAAGTTTGCCAGCACAGCTCAAGGTTAAATTTATACTTCTTGGGGCGGTGGTAGATTGGATCAATTTAAGGGACTATGCGTGACTGGTTATTTCGCTGTCTGTCCTTTTTTTTTTTTTTTTTTTTTTTTTTTTTTTTTAACCTGTCCCGTTTGGTTCTTTTGCCATCAGAATTATTGTCTAAAGGCGAAGAAAGATGCCCAACGGATTTACTTTACCAAATGGACCATCCCAGCCTTGCCGTAATGGTCCATTTGATTCAACTTTTTATTGTTTATTTTATTTTCACTTGCTGAATACGGGACAGACTTGACTGGAGGAGAGAATGTGGAGAAAGAAAGAGGGAAAGAAAAAAACCTGAGAAGAGGGACGGGGAAAAAGGGCAAAAAACAAAAACCTACAGAATAAGCAGACAAAAAATACATATATCGATCACCTGGATCACCTGTTGAGAAAGAAAAAAGAAAGCAAGCAGAAGAAAACGAGAGTAATAAACAAGATCACAATGATATATGAGAATATGACAGTAAATACTAAATATTAAACATTATTGTGCAGCACGTGAGATCGACAGCGCACAGTGTGCTTTGAGGTAGGAGCCAAAAAGGGTGTAATTTGTGTGTGTGATCACCCGTGTGTACACCTGTGAGCATGAACGCGCTTGTTTTTAAAAGGTTCCTTCATGTAATGATCTGCTAGAGGGTGTGGGGGGCCACTGCCCCGACCTCCAGGGCATGAAGCAGGTATGGAGGAGATCAAGACTCCAGACATCCAGAGGCCCCCAGAACACAAGAGACCAAGGAAGACCAACAGAGGGGCAGCCCCGCCACTATCCCAGAAAGAGCTGAGGAGAGTCCCAGATGAGGGGTCACTCAGCAGCCGCGGAGCAGAAGCCAGGGGGGGTTGCAGTGACGTGCCCGTGAGCTCCGCCGGCAGCCAGCTGTGCCTGAGTGGCCGAGCCCCGGGCCGTGAGGCCGAGGGCACCCCATCCCCAAAGTGGCCCGAGCGAGCCCCAGGCTCCAGGCCCCAATAAGCAGCCGCCAAGGAGTGAGCCGGTGGGTACCTGGGCGCCCACCCCCGGAGACAGAGAACCACCAACGCACCGATGTCTGAGGGCGTCCGCCACCGGCAGGGGAAGTGGTGGGGGGAGATGGGCCTCCAAACCTTGGAGGGCCTGAGATGTCCTCAGAGAGGTGGCGTCTGATACCCAACCTGACATAAAGACACAGACATACAGGCACACACAGATACAAACATCTATTCCCACCCTCATGCTCTCATATACAATTGCTCAACACTCACCCAACGTGGAGACAGACATAGAGAGACGCTGTACACACAATCACACTCCCCAAGCGTACTCTAAGCCCCGAGTCTAGGTACCCTTGCCCCTGGAGGGGGAAACTGCACCCAGACTCAGGTGGTGTAACCCTTTTCCCTGCGGTGGGGAGAAGCAGACCGCCCCGACTCCGCAGCAGCAGGGAGGCCCCATACACCAGACCCCAGTCGGACGGCCAACTCCTCCTCCTAGCCCCCCTGCTCCAGCAGGCCGCAGAGAACGGGGGTGTAGGAAGACTCCAAACCTCCCTCCACCCGCTCATATGTACTGTTGATGTATGTGTGTTCTAAGGTGCATTTAAAACCCAGGAGGGCATGGAGCCACCTGCCAGAGCAGCAGGTAAGCATATAGCCCCTCCTGCTAGCCCTCAATGTCTACATGTATTTAAAATTGAGAGGTGGGCAACGACGCCAGGGGTGAGGTGTACACCCTGATGGTAGTTTGGAATCCGTGTAGCGTGCCCACCTCCAAGATCCTATATGTATGTGTAATGAGAGTGTGAGTAATGTGAATGTCTAAGTTGTGGGATAAAATTGAGGCAGAGGCAGCCAGAAGGGGACAGAGGGGGGGGATGTCTCCTCTGCACCCTGGTGACACACCCCTACCCCAAGGCCCTGCATGTGTGGGTGATTGTGGTGGAGCGGGAAGAGGGAGGCCGCTGGAGATGGGGAGGGAAGGAAGGGAGGGGCAAGTGACCCCTCCCTGGGGCCAGCTCCCCCGCTGACCCCAGTAGGCACCCCCATGCTGTGCAACCCGCCAGGGAAAGGGGGCCCAGGCCCCCTTTCGCTGTCTGTCCTGTACTCAGAATCATAGCCACCAATCAGACTGGCACTCCAGACAGATTGGTGAGCCTATGCTTCTGACGCGTCACTCACTGCATGTACATTAGCCTTTAAGAGGGGGACTTAATGCTAACAAAACAGACCAATTTAAAAACCAAAGTAAAGTGATGCTTCTATATCTACCAGTTCCACCAGTGCCTCCAGCAGTGTCCAGTCAGTTAACAATAAAGACACAGACAACAGAAGTGAGGATGAATGCAAAAAAGGAAGGATTATCAGGCTGGTTACAAAATGGAATTTCTTTGCATAGCCTACAGCCCTACTGAGGTTTTGTGAGGTCTGCGCTACAAGTAACAATCAAGAGTCTCTGAAAGCTTTTGTTAAAGATGGATTTTCAAGCTGGGCTATAGCACTTGAACGATTCAGATTACACGAAAAGTCCAATCTGCACCACACTGCTAGAATTGTTGCAGCTACTAATGCAGGTGTTAATGTTGCTGCTTCTTTGTCTGCTAGTAAACAAAACCAGATGGCTGATGCTAGAATTGCTTTGTTGGGTATTCAATCCTCTGCTTTCTTTTACTTCAAGGATTGGCAAGTCAAGGAAAAACAGATGCAGAGTACAAGATGACGCTATGACAGCAAGCCACATGTGTAAAGAGGTTAAAAATCCAGCAACATTTAAAGTATGACAAAACCCTATTACTGCTTGACCAACGTGTTTCGACCTGTACATTATACAGAGAACTCTTATAGGAAAACATAGACTTTCAGTCATTTTTATTGACACAGCTGGGGAAGCAGAAAATCTGGTACCTGCAGCTTTACTACAAAGTCCAAAGGTTAGAGACATGACTAATTCTACAGCCAGACAAGTTTTAAGGAAATTGTGGATTTACTCTGTTAAGCAAAGTGAAAGTTCGAACAAAACAGTCACTGCATGCTTTGGAAAACTACAGTAAATATAGACTATAAGCTGCTCAAACTGGTTTGGCAATTATGAAAATTCTATGAAAACTCTTAAAATTAGGAAAAAAATGAATTGAAAAGGACACATGTGGTCAGGTTCCTAATGTAACAATAATGTAACAATGCTACATTGAACACTAATGTGCACTATGTTATCGTTTAAAGGTTTGGTTGTCTATTATTTCTATAAGTAAAGGGTTATAATTTTAAAAAAGACCCGTGCATGTGGAGGTAGCCTGTGTAACACAGATCCTAATTATCTTAAAAGTGACAAAATGAGAATGAGACAGAGCTTTGAGGCATTCTCAGTTATCATTTGTAATCAAATCTAAAATTCGAGGGTTTTTATTGGAGGGTAAGAGAGACATAATGACTTCTCATCTGATCATCATCACTTTGTGTACTGGAGAAGTTAGTCTGAACTGCTTAACATTCCTATTCATAAGGTATAACTTAATATACCAGTGGATATCTATATCCTTGTGACTGAAAGACAGTGCTTTAAATAAGAACAATATTAGGGCAGTCCTCAAGTGTCAAAAGTTTCATCTTATTGCATACACTGCAATATTGATTCTCAATATCACATGTACTTTCATCAGCTTTAATCCAAAACTTTGTAAAATCTGTTAAACTTTTATCACATACTGACTTCTAAGTCAATGTACAACAAGAAATACTTAAGCATTGCTATTTTGAAATGCTTAAAGAATACAATATTGGTGTGCTGATGCAACAGGAGGGTAACAATGCTAATTAACAAATATGTTTCAGCATTTATTACTTTGTGGTGCAGTTTGGAATTGATTTCTTCCACATTCACATTATTTTCTTGCACACATATGGTCTTAATTAAAACTTCCAATGCATTGTTTTGTCTTCTTCTCAAAGTTTTTCCATATCACTTTGTCCAAACTATAAAGCGCAACAGTACAGGTGATGAAAAGATAACACTGGCCTTTGTGTGTAGTGCCAAAGACTTTCTAGGAGGAACTGATGACATAGTGTTATTTACCTGTTCTGTAGGTTCCTCTTCTGTGTTTGACGCACAGCACAGAGAACACAGAGTAATGGGAATGTCATTTAAATTCATGTGATCTACTCATTTTATCTCTATCGAGGATGCCGTGCATAGACACACAGCCAGAGAGATATATACATAGAACGAAGGAGGAATACTGAGCAAGAAAGTTAAACAAAAGCAGCAGGTTGCTGCTGAAGAGAGAAAAACAATGTTTAAGAATCCTCCCCCGTCACTTGTGTCTGATTTCCACATTTCACGACATTTAAAATATTCACCAAGCAACAATGTCATTTCTGAGCCGCACACACACCCATTTATCCGCATAACTAAAGACGTGAAAATTGAACTACACATATTTCAACATCCTGAGGAAAGAGACTTTAATAAAAACAGGACTTTCTCAGCCCACGCATCCTGCTGAAAGCAATGCTAAACAATCATAAAACAAAAACACACGCTTAGAAAAAGCTGCTAAACTTATTCTTACTCTGACATAAATTGTGTGGTTTGACTGGCTGTAGTGGTTGCGTTCTAATCGAAGTGTAATGAGACCAGCAACGTTTCACTGGTGGGTGTGACACGGCTCACCGCCGCGCCTAGAGGCATCTCTACATTTGCATATTCATGGAGCTTGGAATTTTTGATGAGAAAAAAAAGGAGTAGACGTACTTCTAATTCTTTCCGTTAAATTATCAAGCATGTTTTTGTCAGGGAGAAAAACATATCACACAAAAAGCCTCTTCACTGCAGAGTATTTAGCGTATATGATGCCGAGGGGCTCCTTTTTTCATCTTTAGTCTAAAAATAAGATTAAAAAAAGCAAACAAACCATCAAACAAGCAAAAAAAGGCTTAACACAAGGTAACCAAACTTGAATTTGGGTGTTAAAGGACATCTCAAAAAATTTGCACCGTCAAACCCAATCAAGAAACTCCTGAGCACCAACTCTCACAAGGGGAGAGTGATTAATTCTCGGCTGGATTTGCCACAGCACCGGTCAGCTCTCTGTGGGTGGGCAATCAGCAAATCCCCCTGTGTGCATCTGAAGAGAAGCAAACAATAGACCACAAGCTTGTCCTCTTACTCTAGGATGAGGGAAGATTAGTCACCAGTTGTTTGGAGGACTTAACATTTGCTTTTTAATGAAATAAGGATGCCAGAATTCAAGGAAACTCACAAAACAAAGGAGTATTGCTTAATACCAACCTTTAGATGTTGAAACCAACTCCTCTTTATTGATACAAGACAATAATTTAAATAATCATTGATTCAAAATTCAAAAGAGGCAATAAAAACAGAATATGTGACTTGTTGTATAAACTAATTACAACCAATCTGGTAAATAAGTGCTGCAGATTTACAGCCCGTCAGACCAGCAGCAAAACTGAAAAGCCAAATTGCATTCCTAAAGTAATGCTTTTCTATATACAAGAGTAATATGGCAATACTACAAATCAATCATTCTCTCAAAGTGCACATATTATTTTTGCTTTTCTTCAATGAATCTATGGGCTTGTGTCATTCAATATGCCCGCATAAATGTACGTTTTCTGTAGCTTATGACATTATCACAGACATTGAGGGATAGCTGTAATTTCAGAACGCATTACTCAGAAAACCAACAGCCTCCGTTTCCTCCAGACCTCCTTGAAACTAATCCAAACACACATGCTCCACACAGAATTAAGCAGTCTTTACCACATGGGTTTGCCCCAAAAGATGTTGGGGCTGTTTGGGATTTGCAATGCCTCGCCAGCCTTCTGTTTGGTGCATAAAAATGTAAACAAGTATTAAAGTGAAATATGAACTTTTTGTGACCCTGCCTGTCTTCTTGCTTTGGGTGCCATTTTACTCTGTCTACAGCTTAGGCTTTACATCCCTGGCAAGACGCTGACTTCTTGGCCCGCCAGTATTAAGTGTGCTCTAGCTTTTTCAAGCTTGACAGGAAACAAACTCAATAACAATATAAATAAAGATATACAATGTCTGTTAGCAACAATTTTATTTCTGGTTTCTGTACAAAATCAAGGACTTTTCCACCAGGACATGACCACCCAGTGACTAGCAGGCATCTAGAAAGGAGGGGCTTTGACAAACCCTCTTAAAAGCCTAAGCCTTGTTAAAGGGGCTAAATTATTGATAGTGCATCTGTGGGCTGAAATAGCACCAGAGTGAGTGGAGTGAGGCAGACACACAAGGAGAGAATAGGGGGGAAAGGAGTAGCTTAAAGAGGCAAACTAAGGCCAGACAGAAACTGTGATTAGTTTACAGGCATGTACATATTTTATGCTTACAGTAGAACTCATTGTGTGACTTTTGAAGACATCTAAACTACCAGTTAAATGTTTGGACACGCCTTCTGATTTAATGTTTTTTTTCCCCTCTTTTTAGGTTCACCTGTAGGCTGAAGTTCAAACTGAGCATCAAAATGGGGAAGAATGGTCATTTAAATTAGACCGTAGTGTGACTGTTGGTGCCAGATTGCTAGTCTGAGTATTTCAGAACCTGCTGATTTACGGGGATTTTCTCACTCAGGAATCTCTAGACTTTACAGAGAACAATCTGAAAAACAAAAAAATATTCAGCTCTCTGAGTGAAAATGCCTTGTTGATGCCAGAAGTGTGAGGACAACGGGTAGATGGCAGATTATCTCAAATAACCAGACATTACAACCAAGGTACAAGGTATGCAGAAGAGCACGTCAGAACACACAACATGTCAAAACCTTGAAGTGTAATTACAATTCACACGGGCTCATTAAAATTGGACAAAAAGTTGTCGGGTCATTCAGATATTCAGAACATTCAGAAGCGTAGATATAGCCTGCTTTGGTATCAACAATTCAGGCTGGAGTTAGTGGCACTGTAATGGTGTGGGGGATATTTTCTTGGCAAACTTAGTCCCAGTTGAGCACCGTATAAATGCCACAGGCTATCCAAGTATTGTTGCTGACAGTGTGCCCATCTTCTGATGACTACTTCCAGCAGGATAATGTGCCATGTCACCAAGCTCAGATCATCTCAGACTGCTTTTTGAACATGACAATGAGTTCTGTGCTCAAATGGTGCCCACAGTCATCAGATCTCAATTCAACAGAACACCTTTGGGATGGAGGATTTGCACCATGCATCATTCAACAAATCTACAGCAAATATGTGATGCAATTATGTCAATATGGGCCAAAAGTGCTTATTTGTTTTTCATACTTTTTAAGCCTGTAAAGTCTAAACCATAAAGTAATTGCTAGCAAACTATTTGTTTGAAAACTGTAGTGCTTATTTAACTCTAACAAATTAAAAAAAATTTAAATATCAATTTGAATATATGAGTTATAATTTGTATAATTTATACTACATTTGGCATTTTTGTGCAACTTATTGTTTTTTTTCTTTGAACACTTTAGCCCACAATAATAGGTACATTAAAAAGTGATTGAAATTGTTCCATAAAAATGAAAAAACAAACCCAGTTTAATTTGGAAATTACTGTCAATTTCCCCTTCAGTGTCATCTATTAATGTATCTCTAGAATGATTTCAACACAGGTGCTATTAAGAAGTCCTATTAAGATTTTTAGACTAAAGAGTCAATAACCCAACTGGCAAAGTCACTACATAGGAAACAATAAAGGGAAGCGCTGACCAAACGGCTTTCAAACTTGCATCCACATACAGCTTCTATGGCAAGATGTTTACAACAGTGTTTCATTAGTTCTGCATGATAATTTTATACTATTAAAGCAACAAATCCAATGTCAAACAGGCCTTTTTATATTGCCTGTCATCACTGCAATGGTGACAGGCAAAAATTACCCTGGCTTGCCTAAATAAAACTCCATTAATCACACAATGGTCCCCCATCAATCTAGGATCAAAGATCTTAATGAGCCTATAATCCCAAAGCTTTGATATATTTTTGCTGTTTATGAGTCCATCTGTAGTTACATTACAAAGGAGATCAGAACATCAGTGCATACCTATGCAAGCTGAATACTGAGGACATAAAACCCAAAAGCTGTAATGTTAGAGGTTACTTGCATGCTGGCAGTATAAGGCACTTTTAGAAAAGTTGTTTTGATGCAGTTTTCTTTGAACTGCTTGGCTTGGGCTTCATAGAAGCAATTGTCCATCTAATCCTCTAAGAGATGACAGTGGCAATTTCAACAGTATCCCAGACTATTAACATCACCTTGGGATTACCTTCACAGCATTTAGGAGAGAGAGGATGGAGGGTGGGAAGAATGGGGGGCAGAATGATGACTAAAACTAGATTTTGATGTTGGAATCATGGAAGAGCTGCTTGTCGCTCAAATGCAGACAAAAAAAGAAAAAAAAAAAAGCAGTGTTGTCTGACACACAGGAAAAAAAATACAAAAAAATATCACGTATTTCCAAGTAAAGCATGCACAACTACACACAGTGGCAGCTAGACAAATATCTTCCTATAGGCTTGTATTTCTTCATCAAACAAACTCACAAAATCTATTCCATTAATTCTGTTTCCCTACACTGGCCATCAGTGGCACAAAACTAAATGTCAACACTCCCCTGCGTCTCTTTCATCATGCAGTCAACTGTCGCAGAACACACTGGTAAACAGGACATATCCTTCATCCAGCGCTATGCTGCGAGACCCCTCGCTGAGCAAATTGGCATTTCAGCAGAGCCAGCCAGATAGTGAGAAATGATGCAGACAGTGCCACAGAGGGAAATCTGACAAAGCTGACCTTACGTTACACCTGTGAGGCTCTCTCTGTTCCTCGGCTTGCTTTTAGTTGTAGACCCTGAGCTCTGAACATGAAAAGCTGGAAACTTCAAACAAAAGCCCACATTGCTCACAGTTACAGAAACAAAATTTCTAAAACATTCAAATTCCAGTCAAATTCGAATGATTAATATGTATAAATAATTTGTTTGCAAACCTTAAGGGAAAAAAGGAGCAGTTTTCTATGCAGGTACATCTGCTGACTCACATTAGCACAAATGCATGGGTTAAGGGGAAAATCACAACATCCACTATAGATAAGGAGTATTTAGCTCCCTTTGCAGCTGTGTCTTTGGTGGGGTCAGTTTAGAACTCTATTTAAACCTACAAGCCAAAGTTGCATAATTATAACTTTACCATAAAATCGTGATCTACAAATAGTCATTTGTTGTCACAGCTATATTGATACATATAAGAAACAGTTGCTTCGGACAAAGTTACCAGCTATACATGGAAAAGCAGCCTACACTAATTAGTAAGCATAAATTGCTGATACCAAAACAAGATGATAGCATACTAAACGTCACTGGGCAGACAGGATAAAGTTTCAGGAATGAGATGTTTGGCTATGCCCATTCAGCAATAACAGCACTATTTCTGAAACCCAGCTCACGCCAATAAAAGCTAGTAAAAACGCGAGTAATGTGGATCTTAAAGTAAATCCAACTCTCCTAATCATTCTTAAAGTTGCCGGAAGGAAAATGCCGAGAATAATTAACAATTGTAAAAGTGCAAAGAGAATGTTCGCCTTTAAAATAAAAGTTGTGCATCACAAACTTTTGGTTGGTATTTAGCAACCAAAAAGGCTTTTCATACAGCACCTTTGTGACTTGCAGGCTGCGGCTGATTGTGACATTGACCAATATCTAGGCTTGCATGGCTGGGACTTTAGCAATCACAGCAACTGCTGTCAGCCTCATGCAACCAGCAGCCAACCCATGAGGGAATACACATTTTTCCCTCTAGCAGCCAGTGGCTGCCAGACGGCCATGAACCAGTCTCTAGGCCTGTGTCTGTCTAAGCCTAAGGATGCAGACATGAAACATTTGTCTGATGAATGTCATCAGTCATTGGCGCTGATGACATTGTACTCTGATATTCATATTTGAGTGTCAGAGGATGGCTAAAGCTAAGGATGTTTGCTCACATTATTATAATGTCATTCTAACCTACCAAAATTTATGATTTAAAAAAAAAAAAAAATAGAAATTGATGGATCTAACATTAGGTCTAACATTAGAATTCTAGAAGGTTTAAACACTTTTCCATTTGTTTTCTGCAATCATTTTTGTGTGTATGTGTATCATCCATTAAGAAACAAATGTCAGATTTTCCTGTAAGCAGACTTTAAGCTTTCTGGATGCCAAATGAACCAGAAAATAAGAATTGGAGATTCAAATGTCTTAGGTGTAAGGGCTGAGAGTATATCCAATTTCACAAAAACAATGCTTAAGCGATGGAAATTGAACTATTAATTCTTCTTAGCACACACAGGCTCATTATACACCATGGAGAAGATGTATTGTAGCAGAGGGTGAGATGAGAGAAGTGAGAAGAAAAAGTGCCTGGGGAGAAAGAGATATAAAATGATGGAAGCAAGGAGCACAACAAAAAAGCAGACTGCCTTTGTCTGTCTTCTAGTCTGTGTATTAGCAAGTAATGAGCTCCTAATTGTGTAGCCAGGCCATGGAGTCACTCCGGGGCTTGAAAATGAGTGGGAATTGACTATATCTGCCAAATATAACGGGCCAAAGAGAGTGACAGAGAAACACAAAGACAGACCACAAGGTGAGAGGGAGAAGAAATAAAGGTACGTGGGATAGACGTTAGACTCAAGTGAAGGGTCAAAGAGGGGAAACCATGAGGGCAGTACAATGAAAACACTTGTTTCCCAATGCAGATATGATAAAGGAAATAGTACAGGTAACTCTTGACTGTAGCCCATTTCCAATCTCTGTCTTCTCTATATAATGTTAAATCGACTCGGCCAAATGGTAGTATGAAGTGAAATGAGGACGACAGTTTAAAAAGTAGAAGGTGTATGTGTAGTTCACAAAATGGCATCTGATGCCGTAACTAAAGGTCACTCCAATAAGACTTCAGTCAGTGTGCTACCTCCAAAAACAGCGACTCGCATACGAAATAATGTTCATAGAAAGACATGACTGGTGATGAGGAAGAAGGTCATTACTGAATTCCAGGTGACCCTTTTCCCCTACCTGTTAATTACAGTAAAGGCCATGAGCGAACAGGTTAGGGATATCTCACTTTCTATTAACGCCGCACTATACTGGACAAAAACTGAAAAAGTGATATGGTTCAGATGTCTCAGCGTGCACCTAAAGAATAATAATAAAACAACCGAGTCTAATAGAACAGCATGGTTCAGCAGCCGCCGGTTGCACAGGGTGAGTAAACTGACTCACCCCTCCAATTTATTGCTTTTCTTTTTGAAACCAAATCTTCCCTTTTCTAAGCATCTCTCCTGCTCCTCTGCGGTGAGATTGCAGACCCATTGTTCTAAAAATAAAGAACAGTAATTTGATATATCCAAGAATCCTTAAATCTAAGTAAATAATTTTATATCAGGCCAACTTCTTTTTTAGGTTAGTCATGGAAAATGAGAACCATGCGAGTCTTTTAATGTCACAGCAGTTATAGCATGAAATGCTTAAGTAAATTGGCCTCACTGAGGGGACATAGTGCGATTACTACTGCCCATGGGAACATCGCAATGTTGATGCTGAAAAGATATGCTATGCAGCCCTGCTTTCTATTGCTCTCTGATAAGCGTTTAGCCTTCCTGTGTGATAAAAAGTGGATGTGACTAAATCACCACCACGTTACTGCAATTTCACCCCCCCCAACCAACCCCCGCCTTGTTTTTCTGGCTGCCACTTAATTCTCCTCTGCTGGTGAGCCCACTTGCTCTGGCTTCACTTCCCCTTTGTTTTACTTAGACCTGTAATTCTCTTACATAGTGCAGAGCCCTAGTCCTCTATGTTGTCATGGCAATGCCTAAAAAGTACTCTCAGAGTACATTAGGAAAACGCTTCATAGAGCTCATGTAATGAAAGGCAACCATTTGCTTTTCTCCATGTAACACGCCAGTGCACCTGCTGCTCAGTATCGTATGCAGAGTCACGGCATCCAGCGCCGTGAAATCTCTTACAGCCTCCCCTGGGTCAATATCACCATCTACGCTGACATTCTCCCACTTTAGCCATCACTGATGGCCTTTGCTCTACATCTGTTTTCTTTAGCGGCTTGTTGACCAGGTGACTGAACGTACATCAGTCTGCACCGGCGATTAGTGCCATCCACCTCATTTCTCATCATGGCTGCTACACTAATTCCATCTGTGGTAATGGAACGAGGGGTGGTGGTTGTGGGTGGAGGAGGTGGCTGATCTGACAGAGATGCACTGCTCAAAGTGTTCTGCACAGCACCGGTAAAGACACCAAACAAAATCAAAACAAATGGCCTGCTGTGAAAGCGGCTCTCCTTCTCTGGGTCTGCTTTTAGATTTTTTTCTCCTTTTCCCAGTGGGTTTGTGTGCTTTCATCTGAGTTTGTGGCGAGTTAATTAGGTTCAGAACTATGTATTACTGATCAGTGGCACTGCATTATCATTGTACTTTCATACAGCGATTTTATAAAGAATGTGTTACTGTATGGTCTATGCTTGCCAGTGGGTAAAAAGATCATTCTGTTGCAGAGTGTCTTTCCAGGGTCTATTGCAAAGTGTCACCATTGTGAACATTTACGTGTGTGAGGGTGTGAAAATGCAGTCGGGGAATGTGCGACTAGCTGCAGAGGACAGTCAAGGAGGGATCTATCATAATCCATCATAATCAGCTGCTGTGCTGTTCCTTCAGGACATATGAGCTCCTGACCCATGGCGGACACGGTGGAGATGAGAATCACATGACAGTGAAATGTGATGTTTACCAGCTTCACTGGTTTCTGTATAAGACATGTTCAACTCTGTCCAGGGCTGTGTAGACAACTCACACAGGTCAAAGCATCTCCAGTTTGATTGTTGTAGGATTGTTGATTCTTGCAGTTTTCTCTTTATTATTGTAGGGTCTTTTTCTTTACAATATAAATCACCTTGGGGAGACTGTTGTTGTGATTGGTGCCATATAACCAAAATTGAACTAAACTGAACTGAATTAATAAGGATGTGGTTACTGAGGCACTGAGGTACTGTCACTTAGGGAATTTAGCTGCAGAGAGATCAGATCACCAATTGATGGAGTGGTGAACATGCTATACTTTGCCAAGCAAATATAGCTTTGTCTAGCCTTGATATGCAACTTATCTTATTATATAATTCCTTAAAACTTAGAAACCTACTGCTCCTTGATAATACTTTAATACACAGTGCCGGCAAAATGTTCCCCACAGCTAAGCTGAGTCAGATCCCCACGCTATGCTGAGGTCAAGGTTTAAGATTTTTGCTTTAATTTGCCTCTGCTCTGTCTGGATGTATATCTATAAGCAAAGTGCACTTTGAGGACATCAAAAGCCTTTGAGTTTGCAAGTCTCCCGAGTGCACTATGAAGTACATTAATATAAACGGTTCATTCATGTTTTTGGAAATCTCACCAATCCTTCATTAAGTATCTGGAGTCATTAGACACAGGACAGCCAGCCTGACATATCGTTCTGAGCATAGGAGAAATTAGTCAAACCCAAGGCCTGCAGCTTCTCATTAGAGCAGGCTATACAGAGACGGACTCAATTACCATCTCTGACACACTAGACCCTAGTAAGACTAATAGTTCTGGTCTTATAATGACCTAAGATAGGCCTGAACTTCATGCTTTGCCCCCATTTCATATGATACCAACCTCCACTTTCATTCGCCCTCCCATAGATCTGTTCTGCTTTCCTTGCTTTTAAATTTGAGTAAATAAAAACTGATTCTACTTTGCATTCCTGGGGAGCAGAACTCCCTTTTGTCTTTGGCATTCATTGATGAATTTAAAAAAAGAATTTATTTTGTGGCCCGGTGCTGAAGGCCGCTGCCAAGCCATGGTTGACAGGGAAGCAGCATTAAGGCAATTAACATGGGCTTTGCATTTGATTTTGGCTGGCAAGACTGCCTGTAAACAGCAGGCGGGATCGGGTGATTAGTTCCTGTGAAGATGAGCGCCTCGCCTCCTCTGGTTCCTTTCCAAGAGAGGATTACCCTTTGTACATATTGCACATACACTCTACACCTTATACCTCCACAAACACACTAGCATGCACTGGCTCACAGGAATGATAACTGGCAGAGAAGAAAGACAAATGTGGGGAATAAAGTGTGCACACCTAAAGCAAGGCGCTGACAGCTCAGGGGGTTAAGCCATATTTGTGACATGACAGAGGTGGAGTTAGTGCTCCTCTGCATACTTCAAACTTCCAGTTTCTGCATGACTTTCTCTCTCCTTCCTGACCTTTTTATCATCCATTCAACACAGAAACTAATTCTTCAGATTCAGGTTCACTTCAGGAGCAGGTAATAATGAAGACATTCAATATCAATATCATGGGGTCTTGAGTCAAGGCTCTGAAATTAATTGTGACAAATAAGCAATTACTTCAGGTCGGACGAATTGAGATTGATCTTATTTGCTCATTTACGCACTCGCCTGGAGAAATAGCATCAACTGCATAATAGCTTTTATGTCTCTAGATTGGAATTTCACCTGAGAGCTTTCTAAATCAAAACGTGTGTCCGTGTGAGTGAGCACGCAGTAATAGGTGAAGAGGCTTCAATTGGCACTGTCAAGTAAATGTCAATCTGCTGCGAAAAGAACTGCGGTCAGATCGCTCCCTTGTGCTTTTCCTCGTAGATAAGGGTAGATATCAGGGTACCTGAGGTTTAGCTGTCCCTTTCTCCCACTCTGTCAGGCCTAGTCAAACACAAGTTACGGAAATATGTCACATAACGGCATGCACAAACCTCCAAGGCGATAATATTCACGCTTAAATCTAGAATCTGTCAGATTTCTATTAGTAAGACAGAGTGTGTAAATTTCACACTCTGTAGCACCTCAATTATAAATGTGAGGCTTGTTTCCTGAGCCAGCATTTCTCTTGTTTTAGTTTCAGCTGTGAACTCTTGACCTACTGAGCAATCCTAAATTACTGTGAGGTGTAATACAAGAAGAAAAGAGTTCCACTAACTGTCTTCATAATCCTAAAGATTAATCCAATCCTGTCAATGAATACATTAGCGATAACGCTTTGCTTTGAAAACAGCGTTCACCTACAAAGCTATTAAGACAATTTGCATATTTATCACAAGACACTGAATGCTCATGTACTCACAGTTGGTGCACAAAAGATACCAGCAGGGGAAATAAATGTCTATGTGATTGCAATCAAAAACATCATCTAGTTGAAATGAACATTTTTCTTATGATTACATGTTTGGAAAATTGCACCTAATTGCAGCTTCCAAATCTGGTGGATGGAGCTGGGCCACTCAACAGAATGATGAAACTGCCAGGGCTGTGTAATTATTTTAAAACAATTATGTGTGAGGTTAAAGATGTACACACACAAAGGTTTAGTGCTGCATAATTTTCACCACAGGCATTTGGTAGCTAATATGTACATCTTGTAATAAAGGTGGCAAAAAAGGAAAGAGTAGAAAGGAAATGCAGGCATGGAACACTAAATCAACAAGAGACAATTAAGTACAATTTTTTCCATATATCTCAAGTCAAATTCACATGAACCCAGCAACATGTAACTGCGCTTACACCCCATATATTTTCACATAGTTCCACTAACAAACAAAGTATCAGCTGCCCTGATGGTATCCATTTTTCTCTGTGGGTTTTTGTTGACCTTTAAGGTAGAGTTTGTTTGGTTTGACAGTGGGATGGTGGAATTTCAGTCCAAAATAGCCTGTCAGTGTCCACACTGGCTCCCATTGTGGCCGTGAGACAAAGTACAGCAAATGACTGCTGATCACATGGGACAGCAGGGGAGCCAGCTGTCAGCATGCCAGGATCTCTTCCCTGTGTGATAGGAGGCAGAGCAACACAGGGGACACATACAGCAGGTCATTCTACTCTCACAGGGAGCACCTTGGATGAGGATGAAAGTAGAGAAACCAAGGTGAGCGGGTGGATCGAGCCAAAGCTGTTTAAGATCCAAACAATGTAATCTCTATTCAGCTTAGGGTTCAGATCCAGAGCAGTGTGCATTTCTGGTCTGAAGTAATAACACTGGAAGCTGTTCAAGGTCAAACATTTTAAAAATTGAAAAATTTCAACAAGACTCAACGTACTGACAACAACACAGTCTGATTCTGACACCTCAAACCCAGTCATGGAAAAACAAACAAAAAAAAACCAAAACTGTAGCAGACTCGACATCCATCCAATTCGATCAGCTAACAATTACAGTCCACTGTGAGAGTCCTGCACTGGAACAGCAAACACAGGCTTCCTGATACTTTGACATTTAAAATCAGCAAGTGAGCAAGCTTAACTGTCCTCAGGGCTCCACAGTATAAACAGGTTATATTTATACATACATTTACTGTACATCAGGGTTGTCATTGTTATCATACAAAAACTGATAGACATACTAAAACTATAGACATAGCCAATATGGCCAGACTGCAGCTCGTTGCATTTCACAAACCTTCCCTTGGAGGCAGCTCAGTTTGGCAATTTACTGCTTTCTTGTTCCAGTTTATATACATTAGACAAATGATACAGATCGATGGATAAACTCCATTTGAAATTGCATTGCAGCTTTTATTTCTGCAGTAAAATTTCTTAATTTAGATTACATACACTATGAACGTCAGACATGAGTGCTCTGCTGATCATTTTTTTCCCCACCTCTGCTGTAATTGAGCACATTGTGAAGTAGCAAAACGCTCACAAAGTGAATGAACGCTGTTCTGAAGGTCCATCAATGTCACAGTAAAAGATTATTAAAAATCATAAAACAACGGGATATCAATAAAGCGGAAGGAGCTGTTTGAACTAATAACGGTGACCCAAGAGCGGGATTTATTAAAAACATGCAGGGTTCCTAAGTTCATCTACCTCACCTCCAGGAAAAACTAAAACATAAAGGTGTGAAATGTGACATTTTTCTGTTTTATAACAAACTAGTGTCAGACTTGACAGGAATGGGTAAACCTGCTCTCCTCCTCTTAGCTGCTACAATATGTGTGCATGCGCTATAAAAATGTCACTAAGACACTGCAGCAGTCTTAAAAATGCTAGAAAAACATTCTGTGCTTAGGCATATCTTGTAAACAAAGTTCTGAGCACATCTCAAACTACTTTATGGCTCTGGCACTGCAGACAGCTACAATCAATGTCTAGCACAAACTATATTCAAGGTTGACCCCACTAGGAATACCTATTGGCAGTATATACTGTAAAAGTGTAGCAAAAACACCACAGTTTGTAAAAAAGTGCAAATGCCATATTCTTGGGGTGACAAAAGAAAACTAAATATTTTCATTTAAACAGCTCAAATCAGTAAATAAACAGAAATCCATGATCTGCTCTTGGCACTGAAAGACAAGGCAGATAAATATCACGTAGCCATCAGGGATTAATCGAGCCTCTGCATCACTAAATGGGAAACAAGTTAAGATCAATCCAAAATCAATACATAGCACTGTGCAAAATTCTTGATCCACCCTTCATTTCTTTCCCTTTTATTCCATTTCCAAGAACAGAACAACAGACAAGATAATCACATACTGCTTCAATGCTGCTGAGGCTCTGGGGAGGCCAGTACACGACTGTTAGTGTTCCACTGTGTGGTCACCTATCATGTACGTTTTATTGCATTGGCAGTGTGTTTGGTATCATTGTTATACAAAAAAAAACGAAGGCTGTTGCCAATCAGACACTTTCCAGATGGTATTACAGAGGGACACATTGTTATGGTACTTTTCTGCATTCATAATTCTATCAATTTTGACTATAGGGTGGGCCATTTATATGGATACAGCGTAATAAAATGGGAATGGTTGTTGATATTAAAGTCCTGTTTATGGCACATTAGTATATGTGAGGGGGCAAACTCCTCAAGATGGGTGGTGACCATGGTGGCCATTTAGAAGTCGGCCATCTTGGATACAACTTTTGTTTTTTCAATAGGAAGAGGACCATGTGACACATCAAACTTATTGGTAATGTCACAAGAAAAATCATGGTGGTCTTGGTTTCAACGTAACTTTATTCTTTCATGAGTTATTTACAAGTTTCTCTTTGTTCACAGCCACTGACATGTCGAAGAGGTTAACACGTGAGGAGCGGATCGAAATTGTGTTGATATCTGGTGAACGCAGTAACCGGGTCATTGCAGCAGATTTCAATGCAAGACACCCTACGAGACCACCCATCTCCCATGCTACAGTTAGCAAACTGCTTGCAAAGTTTCGTGAAACTGGTTCAGTGTTGGATTTGCCAAAACGTGGACGCAAGAAAACTGTCACTAATGAAGAAACATCAGTGGCTGTCCCAGCTTCATTCAGCAAGAGCCCACAGCGTAGCACTCGCCGCATGTCACTGGAGAGTGGCAGTAGTCGAACATCCCTTCGGCGGATATTAGCTACTCACAAATGGCACCCTTACAAACTGCAGCTACTGCAGCATCTCAACGAGGATGACCCAGATCGGTGCACAGAATTTGCAGAATGGGCAAAACAAAAATTGGAACAGGACCCTCAGTTCACGCAGAAGATTTTGTTCAGTGATGAGGCAAACTTTTATGTGAATGGTGAAGTTAACAAACAAAACCACCGCTATTGGTCTGACACTAACCCACATTGGATGGATCCCTCCAAGACTGTTGGAACAACAAAAGTGATGGTTTGGTGTGGTATATGGGTACAACGATAGTGGGTCCATTCTTCATCAATGGAAACCTCAAGGCCACTGGATATTTGAAATTGCTACATGATGATGTGTTTCCCTCTTTATGCACTGAAGCTGGCACGTTCCCTGAGTTTTTCCAGCAAGATGGTGCACCACCACATTATGGGTGCCAGGTCCGAGCATTCCTAGATGAACAGTTTCCTGGAAAGTGGATTGGTCGTCGTGGGCCAGTTGAATGGCCCCCAAGGTCTCCCCGATCTGACCCCCTTAGACTTTTATCTTTGGGGTCATCTGAAGGCAATTGTCTATGGTGTGAAGATACGAGATGTGCAGCACCTGAAACTACGGATACTGGATGCCTGTGCTGGCATTTCTCCTGCGGTGTTGCTATCAGTGTGTGAAGAGTGGGAGAAGAGGGTTGCATTGACAATCCAACACAATGGGCAGCACATTGAACACATTTTATAAGTGGTCAGAAACTTGTAAATAACTCATGAAAGAATAAAGTTACGTTGAAACCAAGCACACCATTGTTTTTCTTGTGACATTACCAATAAGTTTGATGTGTCACATGGCCCTCTTCCTATTGAAAAAACAAAAGTTGTATCCAAGATGGCCGACTTCTAAATGGCCACCATGGTCACCACCCATCTTGAGGAGTTTTCCCCCTCACATATACTAATGTGCTACAAACAGGACTTTAATATCACCAACCATTCCCATTTTATTACGGTGTATCCATATAAATGGCCCACCCTGTAGATCTCCTCATCACTGGTTAAATGCAGCCCCAAACTATGACAGAGCCTCCACCTGCAGACTCTTACAACATTGTCTCTTTCCTTACATCCTACAGACATATTGATTATGTTTTGAACCAAAACTCGGATCACTCCATAAGACCTGTTTTTTTAGTCCCGTTCTCGTGTAATTTGGCATACCTCAAGCCTTTTCTCCCAGTTTCCCTTCCTTAATAATGGCTCCTTGACAGCCAACCTTCCAATGACACGATTTCTGATGAGGCTTCAGCAAACAGATGGATCAACTGAAGGGCAGATGAATCTCTTAGTTCCTGTTTCATGTCTTTGTTGGACTTTTTTTTCCCCTATTTCTTAAGGACACAACCTTCAGATACTGTTCATCTGCTGTAGATAGTTTTTAGGTATGCCACTTTTTATTCTTCCCTCCACTTGTCCAGTTTCCTCAAACTTTCTAAGGCCACATTGTACACCATGCTGAGATATGCAAACTTGGGAGCTATTAGCTCTGTGGGAATTACCTTGTCTATGCATAAATATTCTTTTTTTTGCTATGCTTGGCATTTCTCAACTAAAGAAATTGGAGTGGAGCAATTTGTGTTTTGTGACAGGTTACTAGTAAAAAATGTCTAAAGATACCATTTAAAATAGCCTCTTTGTCAGTTTTCTGTTATGTGTAGGAACAACACTGGTTCAGCCTTGAATGAGTCACGGGTCAGTGTTAAGTGGCTTAACAATCTACCTGAAAACAGGTACACGGACTAGAAAATGAGTGAAAAAGCCTGGGGATATTTTGCTCAAGAACACTTGACACAAGAAAGTCTGGCTCCTTGGAACCAAAGTATAAAGAAATGAGGGGTAGCTCAAGATTGTTGCACGGTACTGTATAATGTGCTGTTTCCTAACTTTTTCCACTATACTTTTTCTTCTCCGTTTCTCTTCCTCTCCTCCAATACACATACACAAGGATTCATGAAATATTTAGCATCATGACTTATAGATCAGAGCTGCTCGAAGAAACCGGACAGAGCACATACATTTCCCATGGAGGGAACACACATAACAGCCAAAAGGTCCAACTATGTACAAATCCCTTATTTGTAAATGTCCTGCAGCATACACGTCACTTCAGCACTAACTCTGTGATATAAGTTATCTGCAAATATTAATTATTTTGTCACATCTTCAGATCTGAAAATAATTTGGGGGATATTTACTTCAGCAAAATATCATATATTGCATTGTTAGATGCCTTGCAATGGTATAAGCTCAGTAGTCCTTTTGGAGTAAAAAAAATAGTCTAAAAGGCACTAACACCAGGCAAAAATCACAAATTTCAGTTCAGTGAGTTGAATTATCTAAGGTGAAGCCTAGCTGACAGGTTGCGGTGCAACCATCTGTGCCACGCCATAAATAAGACAAGTTTAAAGCCTTAAAAAGGTCAAAGAGATCTGTTGTTTCTATAGAGAACCAAAACAGTTTTTGTGCCAAGCCTAAGACTATCGACAGTGACTTGCTTTTGGCACTAGCATCAACCACAGACTGTATATAAAAGATGCACAAAATCAGCCACTGGCTTTGTCCCCTGTATTTTGAAGTCTCAATGTTAGTAGTGCGTCTGTAGCCATGTTGGTTTTGCCAGACATTACCACATTTAGAGCTGTCGACATGGGAATGACTCGACAGGTCTCTGTACTCTCTACTGGAGGGATTGAACATTAATTTGTTTGAAATACATTCACACGTGTACTTGTTTTGTTTTTGTTTGGTTGGTTTTTTGAGGATGATGGTGGGAAGTGCTGTCTAACATGGAGGGCTGTGTGTAGAGTTAGACGCAGAAATGTCTTTGTAGATTTACGGCCAAAAGTGTGTGTACATGTGCGTGGTTTAAAGTACGCGGGAGGTCTGCACATTTCTGCTGCATGTTTTTCCTCTATAAACACTAGTTTTGGGGAGGAAATAGAGACACGCTGTTCTGCTTTGTAAACACTGTTTATACATGGGCCCCCTGGTGACTGCAAAGGCCATAGGATTTAACCGACAGCATTTTGATGTTCGTCAAAACATTCAATGCTTACTGCATTTTTTTTATAGGTGGCAGTGATGATCACAACATCTTCATCACTGGATAAAGACAATAAAAAATAGCTTTGTGCTGATTTACAGTTAAATGTCCCTGTAACCGGACAAGTGAGCCAAAACCATTCCAGCAGAATTCCCCAGGTTTTTATTTTAATTTGTCTCTATTGTGTATTAATGTTTAACTTACAAAAAAGGCATAAACCACACAATATGTGGTCACTACAGTTAATGATGCTCTGTTCCCAAGGACTGAAACATGACTCCAGTCATGTGGCTTTGTTTAACAACTCAGGGAATTAAAGCCACACTGGTCCTCCTTTAAGTCTAGGCATACTGAGCAAAAGCAACTAAGGCTGAAAGTAGGGATGGTTACCGTTAAGACAAGTAATATAAAACAGAGAAAAAAAAAACAAAAACAGTTCATTTCTACCACTGCCAATACCAACACTCTGTTAGAGGAAAAGGTGGAAACAAAAAAGCAAAGCGTTTGTTGCCAACAAATCACTGAATTCCTCCCTGCTCTAGGCACTCTGAAACTGATGTTGAATTTCTGAATAACAGTTCAATTTATGCGTTGAACATTTCCATTTGAATTTATGAACACACCCACACCTAGGCAATGAGCCTGCAAATTCTATTTTCCTAATTTTTCCAGTGCTGAGAGAAGAACCAATAATAACAGCATTTACTGATACTCCTTTCAATAGTTTACCCCTGGAGCATGTTTAAAACTGGGTTTCAATACTCATGCCTTGCTGGAAGCATATCAGCTAAGTCAGCCACAGAGGAGGAAAAAAACAACAGAACAACACAACATCTCTTTCTCTCTTCCCTGTTTCAAAGACATGCAGTGATAAGCACAAACACGCAGAGTTTTATGGGGCCAACTGGCCTGCCTTCGTGAACAAACACTGAGGAAATACAAAGCACAATAAGCGGCAAACAATGTGATTCTGTCGTTCTGTTCAGTAAGAGAAATGACCCGAATAGTCTTTCTCTGGTTATGAATGGAAAAATCCTACCTCCTGGCATTTATGTGTGGCCTTCTAACACAGAGTGATCACTGGAGTGCAAATTATGTTGATCAAGGAGAATGGCTATGTCAGGCTGAATATATGGTGTGGTTGTTAACGTTCAAGACCACACACCCACACACACACAGTAATTTTACATGCTGCCATGTACTTTGGGTGAGCAAGCCAGTTCAGTGTACACTCTGTGAATAACAGTAACCTGTAAAGCATCGAGGTTTCATTCAAAATTCCCCACTTAAGTAAGGGGTGGGCTTTGGCATCTCTTTGAGCTTACTTGTGTGGTTAGCAATCTAAGGATTTAATAAAAAAAACACAAGTAAGGTTAAAGCTTAAACATACACAAAGAAGCTTAAACATACACAAAGAAGCTTAAAGCTAATCCTATGTTTTATGGTAAATAAGTGTCACAGAAACAGAGTCGTCAATTTCCAAAATTGTGTTGACTTCTCAGTGTTTTAGGATGTTTTTCCACCTTTGCCATTTAATCTGTTTTAATTGAACTACGCCTCATTTTCCTCCTTGGGGTGACTCCTTTGTGCTGATGTGAACACTGTAATCACATTTAATCAAGTACCAAAACAACCACGCCCAGACTAGTTGGACGACAGGGTCCCCTTCCAGTTCCAAACAAACTCCTGAGCAGTTTGTTAGCAATAAGAACAAATCTCAGTCCGACCCAAATAACATGTATACACTGCAAGTTTGAACTAAATGCCTTTCTGCAGTCGGGTATGCGTTGCATTGTGGGATGCGGTAGAGTACCATAGACATACGGAAAGAACAAACTATAGCAACTAGCTGTAATATGGGCTCACTAGCTCAGATCACAGCAACTTCACACTGTATTTATTTTGTTGAACCTTTTATGCAGAGTGAAACCTGAAACCAAAACCAGACCACCAGAAAACGGCTATAAGTTTAGAAACTCACTCAGATCAGAGTAAATGAGCAATAGACCACTCTTAGTGTTGTAAGTGCCTAATTTACTTGGATCAATTCTATTGGACAATAGATAAATACGCCATTAAATGCCAAACAGGAGTTACAAAATATCTACATTAACATTCCAAAGTATAAATCATCATTTGTGATGACCTAACCCTAAGTCCAGTCATAAGTCTGACCATTAGAATTTAGAAGATTTAGAACCTTATTTTTAATAAAATTCAACAAAGAAAAATAATCTTTATAATGGGTACACTCAAAAACTAGCTACATTCCTTTTTTTAAAACCAAGCCTGCTTTGCCCTGCTCCAAAATACAGGGCTGGGTTGGTTTAGGGTAACCACCTAAGATGACTTGGGCTTAAATGAGTTAGTAACGTAAGCTGTGGACTGCAGTGTTTTTGGTCTACTACTAAAAGGAATATGTTAAAAAGAAGTTAAAAAATAACTTGACAGTTGATGAAGACTTAATGAGCAGAACATCCAAAACACTCTTAAATGAGGACTCTACAGCAGATGATGAATTACTAGAGAAACTAATAAATACGGTGAAACAGATGACCACTTTCCTCATAAGTAGCTCCTGATTTACTGAACCAAAACTAAGCAAAAATTATTAACCATCTTTTCATTATTGATCACTTCATCAGTAGTTTGCACAGTAAGGTAAAGCGGCACGTCATACTGAGAAACTCCAAACTATCATCAACATATCATGTCCTGTCTGCTCATTATCTATTAAATCATTACCATTATCAACATTTTATACAATCATTATCTACATTATCTTTCGTTATCATTATCATTTTATTGTCTGCATTATTGACTATCAATACCGCATTACCTCAGAGGCATTTCTTTAAGGCTTAATTATCAGATAATTCTTCCGTAACTACTGACATATTGTGCACTAATTTATAAAGTGTAATATACTCATTCTTCACAGCTCATTGGTCACAGCTGGCTGTAGCTGATGGACAAATGCTGTGCTATTGTGTGTAAAGAATATTAAATGCACTAAAATATCATTTGAGCATTTGCAGATCTTCAACATTCACAGTTACAGGCATGGGGTAGGTAACAAAATATCTGAATCTGCAATGTATATAGAGAGTTTTTAATGTAAGGTTTGTATAATTGTAGTGACATTATCTGTTGCCAAACGTTCAAAAGTCAATGTTGTCATATTTCCCCATCCCCCAAAAACAAATAAAAAATATATTATTAATGTTCATTGAGAGAGGAGAGAAAGACTACTACTAGAAGTTAGTTACGCCTAACTTTTAGTTATGACACAACCTTGTATTTACTTTGGACTTGACCAACATTTCCAGTATAGCACAGCACTAACCACTAGTATCCTACATACTGATTGTTAAATCCTATGCTGTGTTTTAGCCTTTATGCTGGTTTAGACAACAATACAACACAGTCACATAAACACAGTCTAACTCATATCGAGCTGACATTATTACCCTGGTCAGGCTATGAGCTAATAAAACACTGACGCACCGTTTATGTATTCAAAGCTGAGCAGACGTAAGCCATACAAAAGAAAACAAACTACCGTAATATTTCGAAAGAAAATTTCTTACATTAATCACAGATACATCCTCCTTTGCTCCTGCAGAGAAAACCAGAGTGGGCAGCTCACACTAAATCTCTGTCTGAAGCTAATATAATGTTATTTGCACTTCCGTTTCGGTGACACGAGCAAAACATTTTTCTTCTTCACTGCAGACATTTCAGTTTTTCGTGTCAAGCTAACCACGGGTGTTGCTAATCACATTAATGACGGCTCCATTATTTTCAAGAGTCCCAGGAAGTCAGGACAGCGTGACAACCCACAACACCAGGCCAATTATAATGAAGACGCTAAAGCGAATTCAGCCAATAGGAATGCAAGAACAACCGTCTCGTGAAAGAGTTACAAGTGTCATCTTTAATGACTCTGAACTGATTGCAAAAATATACTGTTTATAATTATGTTAATGAGATTTTGTGGGCAGAGGGCAACTGCAAGTACACAGAGCTGTAACTGGCCTGTAACCCTCATCAAATCCTGCTAACTTAACTTTCACAGTTAAACTCCACTTGCAGGTAACAGCGTAGGCTACAGGAAAGGAGTCAAGAGTGGGGCACACAATGGACTAAATAGAGTAAGAGCCAAAACAAACACAGCCACCACACCCACCTTCTTCTTTTGATTAAATACCCAACACCCCACCAGCCACAATCCACTTATTTATTCACATTTTGTGTGTGTGTGTGTGTGTGTGTGTGTGTGTGTGTGTGTGTGTGTGTGTGTGTGTTTCTTTTGCTGGGACAAAACAAGCATCATCATCACCACCACAAGCATCTTGGCTCTTTTTAAATTTTCCAGCCACGCCCATTTAATGCACCTGTAACTTTGAGACCGTGAAAATCCACCTAAAACCCACACTGCTGGAAACATCAGCAACGCTGTCACTGTTACACTCCATAAAAGCCACGCATTTTTTCGTCATTAAAAAGCAATAAAAGCAAATCCAATTATCTGTGACTGATACTGTTTATTTCTGGGTCATATATTTATTCACTGTAGGTCCTCACTGAAGCATTTGAGCATCCTGTAATAACCACCGGGGAAATTATACGTCACTAATGTGAACATTAGCTCAAATCTGCATCATGTTTAAACCGAGTAAAAGAGACAAGTGGCTGTCACAAGTGTCCCATAAACTACAAGACGTCATTCTCCGGGCCCCGTGCAGTTTCCACGGCGAGGCTGGAGAACAGATTGACTTGTCAACGGCACCCTGTCAACAACCTCTCAGTTATAACGTAGCAGGGGGAGACCACAGCGTCATCTCAAAACAACCCGGTGAACGGACACGCCACGGAGGAAGTCTCTAGCAAAAGAAATACTTTGTCTCAGAGGTGAAGGGGACATGTAGCCAATGCGAGACATTCGACATGCACGAAAAACTCTGAAACTGCTGCCAATAATCCAGAAATACAGGCGCGTACGCACACACAAAGTCCAGTTCAGTCGAGGGAAAAGAAATGTCTTATAAGTTCTTTTCAAAGACGTCGTTTCGCTAACTTTGAGGAAACTCGAGGGAGAAAGTAGTGCACCACACAGCCCGTCCTTAAGAATTTATATCAGCGCCCCCTCTTCCTCTGAACCCGCACCGAAGCGTGTCCGCGCCGTGATAACTACGTTAGTTTCACCCTGGCTTTGAAAAACTTACCAACACTTCTTGAGCCTGACCCCGAACCAAGCAGAAGGTACCAGATCCACATCATACGGACGCCTTTTTTTGCACCCCCCGGCCTACTCCTGCTGTCCTGCCCCGCTGCAGGGCAACAACTGAGGGCAAGAAAAGGGAGAAAAAAAAACTTCTCCTTTGCTTCGATACTCTTGCCTGTTTATGCTCTTAAAGTCTGGCTCTTTGACGTCTTCCGGAAATCTAAGAGCGCATTCGGCGAGGAAGAAGTGCTTTCGTTGGGACAGCCGTAAACTATGGAGTCCAGTTTGGGGAGGAGGGGTGGGGGAGGCATGAAAGCTGGAGGTGGCGGTAGGCAGGCTGAGTGTAGTCGGTCGTTCGTGTGTTGGTGCTCAAAGAGAGGCGGAGTCGGAGTCAGAGAGCCGGGAGAGCAGAGGCCGGCCAGTCCGGGACACTGGTTCCCTAACGGTGCCGTATGCGCAAAAGCGGGACCGTAACTCCAGCAATAACAGACTTAACTAACTTTGAATCTGTTCAGAAAAAGTGAGTGAAAGAAGTAACTGAAGGCAAATTAAAAAAAATAATAATATTAAAGAATCAAAAAAAAAAAAGGTTCAAAACAATCCTTAAGTGAGAAGGACCTGAGGATAAAATGACCATATTGGTCTTTGTTAACGTAGCAAAGCTAAAAGGTAACAACACCAGCTGTACCTATCAGGCACATATATAGCTACCTGATTTCAGTAGGAATGAATATATTCTGAAACTCTAAAAAAAAAAATACATATGGTAGCAGATGGCATGGAGGAGGGGGAGCTATTTGGAGCAATCTTATAACAGATGGTTAGCCCTGATGAAAGTTAAAATAGGGAAAACACTTGTAGAAAATCAAAGTATGGATGAATTTGTGGTGTTGGCACAAAAACTGAGAAATGCACACAGAAGGAGATTAGTTCTCCTGCATTTCTGGTATTCCATCTCAGCTCTAGCAACTTCCACACAAGCAGAAATGTAAAATTTAACAATCCATACAGAGCACCAGAGCATCCAGGCACAAAGCGTAGGCTATATACAGAGAGACAGGGAAGAAAGTAAGAAGGAAAGTAATCCTAGTGCTATATTTTGGTGTTTGCATGCCAGTGTAAGTTGGATTCAATTAGAAAGAGACAGGGAGAGGGATAGAAGGACAGGAGGCTTCACCTATCAAACCTCTTTTTATCATAGAACTGCAGCTGTGTGCACACAGGCAACCTCGCTTCAAACGAACCCTTTATTTCGATAGCAGGCGAACCTGGAGGCATAAGATTTGGATGAGGCCCAAAATCAGACTCCTCCAGCTCACTTTGTATTCATCCAAACACTGCCTTATCAAGCCAGAGCTTCATGCAGACTCGAACCCATGGGAAGGGTCCTGGCATGTCAGTCGGATCTGTTGAAACTTTGTCAAAGATTCCAGCTTGATAGCTTCTGCAGGGTCCTGTTGTCCTCATGTCCCCCTATTGCTGCCTTTTAGGCCCTTTGCATTTCATTCCAAGTCCTGGTGCTTCATGGGTGTACATGAGGAGCCACAATTGAAAAGTTTACTGTTGGCAGGCATGAATATTTTAAAGATCCCCGCAGTTCACAAAGACAGACACAAGTCTCCTCAGCAGAAATCCAGACTACAATCAACACTAATAAACTAAATGCTTGTTGAGGAGGAAGAAGATTTGTCAGTCAATGTTAAATGGATTTTTATTCCGCTCCCCTGGAGATATCATTAATGTTAATGCTGAGCTGTCTCACAAATTATACAGCCTGATCCATGAACCAGAACGGCATAATCTGTTTTGGGGGGCTTTGCCCGAGAGAGCTGCAAGCTAAAAGCAAAAATGTGCTCAAATGCATTAGTGATTGACACACAGTGTTTCAGTAATGCTCATCAATTAGTATAGGCTATCTATAAACAGCTCAGACCTAATTAGCCGGTGGCCAACAAATGGACTCGTTAGGGGACATTAAACTCTAATATGAAGGTTGTTATTGACTTAATCACAGGAGAAACCCAATTAGTGGCCGAATTTGGAAAATGACTCTGAGGTAGTAAGTAGCAACCTGGGATGACTTTGCCTGTAGGCGAGTGGTGGCACTGAGAGAAAGATTCAGCCGCAGAAGCAGGGAGGGGTAAGAAGATGTATAACGGGAAGTGCGCAAAGAGCATGTGTGTGTACGTGTGGGGAGAGAAAACAACACTTACAGAGCAGTGCGAAAAGACAGTGAGCAAGTATGCCGGCGGCAAGAAAAGTATCAGGAGGAGGGTGAAGAAAGTGAGATGGAGAAGGTGAAAAAGAAAGAGTGGGAATAACGGATGCTGTGATAGAAGGAGTGAAGTGAGAGAGGAAAATATGCTTGACCAAAATTCCCCTCGACTCCTCAGGTGTTGCCTCATATAACAGATACTTACATGCAAGCTGTGGTGTACTACTGAAGGTAAATATAGTGTAACTCTGCCAACAAGAATAGCTGAGTCCGCTGCCACGGAGGGCGCTGCTAATAAATCATTTTATCTAATGAGAACGTGAGCTGAGGATGAGAGAGCACAAATATAGCTCTTGAGAGCTTCAGGGTGACACGTCCTTGTCGTGTCAGGCTGCCATCAAGGTAGCTGCGAAATGCCAAGGCCCCTGAAGGACTGGCAACGGCAGGTTCACTCTCTAGTGTGAATCTCTTGACATTCGTGTTATATTTAATAACCAGTGTACTGGTGGGAACGATGTCTGTGAGTGTATGAGTCAAAAAGCAATAGAGAGAAAGAGAAACACAAGAGTGAGGACACATCGTGCATCAGTGCAGTAATGATTTCAACAAAAGTTTCTATTGAGCCATTCAGAAGTTTATTTTAGTGACTACCCTGCACACCCATACATGCACGTTTGGGTGTGTGAAGCATGAACATAGTTATGCACTGTGGGATACCACACCCAGCCTCCTTCATGCATTTCCAAATGCATTAATTGGGTTAATTAGCCATTGATCACATAATTACTCAATTATGTGATCAATGCTGTGTTTCTTTGACATTTGTTAGCAAAGCTGATTGTCTTGCCTGCTGCAGGGACATCAGATAGGCACCAGCAATTGAATCACAGGGAGATGTGCGGACTAGCTTCTGTGTGTGTGCATGTGTGCACACATATCAATCTATATAGGTCTCAGGCTGAGAGTCAAATTAGGAACAGATATTGATTTGGGATTTCAGAGACAAGGGGAAATAACAATTTAAGACAGAAATGCCTGAAGCATCAACAATTGCGTTCTTAATTAATCTAGATTTTAAAACAACATGTACAAACTGGAATGAGTTACATTATGAAGTGTAAAATCAAGATGATGGAAGAATGTGACAAATAGAGAACAGTATTATTATAATGCAGCAAAAGTAAGTCTATTGATTTAATCGTGTTATGGCAAATTGTAAATACAAATACTATACTATAGTCGGATAAACAATAATGTATTCATTAAATATAATGTTTTAGCAGCACTTTAGCATCCACTAGAAAACAGGACTCTATTGTAGTCTGATTTTGTTCACATTATAACTTAATGCAAAAGAAGCTCAGTGTGCTCCCAAGGCCACAGCAGCCCATTATCGCTTCTGGTCTCCAAACAACAGGCAGAGGCATTTCTAAATAACAGCCTTAAACAAGGTCAAACTGAGCTGAGTGATGGCCAATCTTCTCTCGCTTATACATAATTACATTGAGTTAACTTTGAACAGTCATCAAGATTTCTTCCCTCGGATTCTGCCCTTGATTTTAGGAAGAAAAAAAAAATTCAATCTCAGCTAATGCTCGTACAACCTTATATGTCACTCTAAATGATGAAATTATTGTCAATTGAGTTTAAACAACAGTTGATTAGAGAGAAAAGATACACCAGGGGCAGCTTGTCAGAATGAGACTGTCCTCCGCTCTGAACTAAAAGGATTTAGAGTACAGTTGAGGATGCTGGGAATGTTGTTAGATTTTAGTATTAGTTCTTAAGCTAAAAATGAAGTTACCTAATGATAATGTTACATGTAAAATTGGGGGATAATGAAAGCATAAATATCTGAATCAAATCCAAAATAAACACAAAAGCGAGACGCGACACTGAGGACTAAACCCTTCAGTTTGTTCTGCGTTGCTAGTCGGGAGCTTCTCTGCGCACAGGTTCATCTGGTACACGGTGAAAGTACATGATCTGACAAGCTGCCTCTTGAGTATCTTTTCTTTCTAATCAGTCATCATGTAAACGTCATTTGGTACATGTTGTGGAATTTTACTGGATAGCTGAAAACCTTGGCATACCAACTGAAAATTGAGGACAACATTAAAGTCATTTGATTTATCTTCCACAGGAATAATACAACATATATTTAATTGCTGAGCCATTTAATACTTAGATTGTTAACATCAAGGTGGTGCTCAGTCAGTATTTACAAAAGATATTTCAGTCTTGAGCTAAAGGGTGGGATCAGCTGCTGGTATAAATGAAGCGACTGTGTTGGTGAAACCAGTTAATGTTGGTTTTTATTACCATTAAAAAAGTCCTGGCTGAAACTAATTCACTGGAGGTGGAATAACAGTCATATTTTGACAACAGTGGTCCTAAAAGAACTTTAGTTATCCGAGGTAGCATTAAAATGGGTTTCAGAATAAGCTGAATTGAAAAACTGAACCCTTTCCATTTTGCTTCACTGCCCACTGCACAGAGCAACACGTGACTAACAGTACACACAAAATCTAATAAAATATTTAAGAGAAGGAATAGGAATATCACAGTGAGTGAGCCAGCGAGTGGAAGAAAATGGGACAAGGACAGACGAGAGCATCGGGGCCACGAGGGTCATGTGATAGAGATAGGCTGGGATGAGAAGAGGCGGCAGTGCTCCCAGCAGGCTTGGCCTGTTTTATAGCATTCTGGTTTGGCCCACTGCTCACACCCGCAGGCCGCCTTCATTTATTGGACCACCAACTGTCACAGGTGGAGGAGGATGGGGGGGGGGGTTTATGGCTGAAAGTAGGCCTTTCATTCCCTGCCTCCTCGCCATGCCATGACCCTAATCTATGCTATTTTTTAATCAAAATGCTCCATATATTTGTGTTACATAAACCACCCAGATTAGCATCAGGAGAGTAACCTTGACAGCATTAAAGTAACAATGTCTGTCGAAGAGAACGAGTACGTGCTTGGTGGTGAGCAATTAAAGTGTGAGTTAGAATAGAAGGAGCAGCAGAAAGCAGCTGGGTAAATAGTGAAAGTTATAGGAAACATGGAAAAAAAAAGAGTTGGTTCACACTTGAGATTCAGCAGTAAAGTGCATAAATATAGGTGTCTGTAAAATGGTTTAGGAGGAAAGGGAGCATTAAATATCTTAACTAAACTGAAAGTTATGGGCACTCAGAGAGGTCTCATCAAGAGCGTGACAGACTGGAATGGATTCAAGAGACTAAACAGAGGGTAGGGCGGCGAGCAATGTAACGGCATTGTAACTGCCTAAGGTTGTAAAAAAGCCTTGGATTGAACGCAGTAGTTTATGTCTTGGTGCGGTTAGAGCATGCAGATTGACCATGACGGGGGGAAGTTGGGTTTGGAAGGCTAACAGTCAGCACAGTGAGGGGTTGTCAGTCAGGCAAGACCAGTAAGATCTGCAGGACTCGGGGATAGCAAGGAACACCATGACAGGGTTATTGCTCAGCCATCCCTGCTCTTGGCTATGACCGGAGCAGCGAGGAGAGACGAGGGAAGGGGGAAAAATAGGAAACAGAGTGAGGGCGTTAGGGGAGCTTGCTGGGAACTGGGCCTTTGATCACTGGGTGAAGAATTGCCAGCTCAATGCCCACTGCTGCTGGGTCCCAACCCTAAAGCACTATGGGAAATGTTCATATTCAAATATCAGCTTCTTTTCTTCCACCACATGCCTAATTCAGTTTTTGGCAGCCAAGTAGACTGAAATACATGCACATTGCCTACACACTGAAAGACACACAAATAAATTGCTTTGTTCTGATGAGTTGCCCTGGGCAAACTCTCATTAGAGTCATCGCTGTGAAGCTTAGGGCCGTGACACGAGGCAACATAGTGTGGTGGCATGCCTCAAACACAAGCACACACATCTGTGTGTCAGCCACTGCCACACTCTGGAAAACAGGTGGCAGAATGCTTATATGAAATATTGGACATATTCTGATAGCATCGAACAGGGTCTGTTTATGTTTTCCACTGATTGACAGCGATGCAGCCACTCAAGCAGAAACGTTGTGTAGGAGTCTTCATATGGCCACAAAATACAGCGGAATATAAAATATTCTGAGCTGCTTAGCAAATTTTTGTTTTGTATTTCGCTGCCCTGTCGAGCATGCCCGAGGCTTACCCTACTGGCTGGTACAGAGGCGTGCGTTTGTGTGTGTGTGGGCCAATGGGGGTTTCCCACCTGCTGTTAGGAGGGATAAAAAGTGAGTGTGGAATGAGCATAGCTTTGATCGTTTCTAATCCTCAAAGGAGGTGGAGGACAACCTCAGCGTGTTGCCAGGGGAAGGCCAAAATAGCATTTTTGAAGAAGGAGGAGTTCTGTGTTGCATGTTTATGTAGGGTGGATATCGTAGCTTAACTGCACACACTTGAAATTATTATTTACAAGCTTAAATTGTTTATGTTTGTGTGTTTTTTTTCCTTGTGGAGAATGAGTCATCCTCACTTGATAGGGATAAGAACTTTCCATTGCTCGACCCGGTCATAGTCCCCGTGACTCCAGGAGGCGTAGCAACTTTAAGAGCTACACCTCCTGCGCCTCCTATCATGTTTTCTAGTAGCTTTAGTTTCCCGGTGTGTGCCAGCCACTTGTCTACCTGTCAAGTCGTGGGATAGTGATGAACACGTCCACACTACAAGTGTTGCTCGAGCTTTAACCTCTTAAGTCTTTGGATCCTTGCCACGCAAGAAACTTCCCTCCCCGATTTCTCTCCAGAGGACTCCATCTCATCAGCCACAGACCTTTTACCAAGCCCTCTGCCTTTCTGAGAATCATCTTTACATATTCTTGCATTTTGTAAATAAACCCCTTGAACTTCCCTTCAGCCTCCTGCTTTCATCATTTTTGAGTCTGCCAGTTCTGGCAGTAAATCTAAACAGACCCCACAAATCTGTAAATGTCATCTGGGTGCAAGAAGCACTGCCTTCTGTCTTTGTTTCCCTGTGGATAATTTAATTGAGAAAGTCTCATTAAAAAAAAACCCACTGCCCTTGGTGCCTGGGCTGTGGCGCATGCTGAGTCTGACCTTTTGTCATAAGAACAATTAACTTCAGTGGGTGCTCATTAAATAAGACGGCCATTTTATTATCATTACCTTAATGGCGACTCATATATCAAGATTAAAGTCGAACCCTGTTCACCGAGCTGTCCCGTGAGGTTGACACCAGGTTAAATGAGCACTGTGAATGGCAAGGATAGAGCATGGCTTCAAAACAGTTTTATTGTATCTACTCATTATTCCACTCAGACATACACAAAGGATTCTGTATACTGTGGGAGTATGACTCAAGTGAAGTGTGGATAAACAGATACTGGCTCTCAAAACAAGCTGGTTATTCATGTTCCCCTCGATGATTAGGTAGGGGGCTTTTAGTGTGTGAATTTGCATGCGCATTGTTGTCATCTTCTTGCCCATTATTTACCATGCAAGCCCCGCACTGTATAATGGCGAAAGAGATGCCACGTTTGAAGTGATTACATGCAGGTTTAGAGATGGACCTTTTGTAGTCGCAGCCTCCTCAATGCACGCGTACACGAGAGATGAAGCAGAAAACACAGATGGAGGGAGAGAGCTGTTTTTGTTGTGTAACTGTATGAAAGCATACAAAGCACAATCAAAGGTGCGCTTGGTATTCCACCCACAGGTAGGGATCACAAGGCCACTCTAAAACAGTCCAAAGCTACCTTGGGACAGCTCCAGCTCCTCACTTCACAAACCAGTATACAGCGAGACCCTGCAGGGCACTCGGAGGGGTGGTTAAAATTGGAACACATTCATCTCAATCCCCTGCCTGCTAGCACTAATGGATGTTAGCCTGTTTTGGAGAGACAATGAAATCGAAGAAAGACAGGATTTCAGGCTCCTGTGGACATGACTGAAAAACACATTTAATCCCTTTGTGCTACAAGCCTGTATGATGCACGATTTGAATTCAACAACTGCATCTTCTTAGCTTTGAAAACAAATCTTGTCTTTCTTGCCGTTGTTTCAGTAACCCTGATGTGTCAGTTGAGTGCAGTCAGTTTGGAGGATAACGTTACTTTTCATTCTGCTCCGTCTCCACATTGTCTGCTCTTTCTGATGAGGCCCATGTCCCATTTCCCCTACTGCAGATAAAAGAGGCATCAGTAATGCTAAAGGATGATTAAATAGGCGCTGCTCGGCTACCCACCGAAACACGTCATTGTGTTCCTTACTTGCTGGAAAGGTATAAAAACGTCCCACAACATTTGTAGTTTTGCTTTGTGCTCTCCATGCACATCACAAGACGTCTTCTATCTGCTTCGCATAGGTGTAGAATGTGCCACACGCCTTCTTTGCTGTTTTAGTTTCTGTACTTTCCACGCATTTCAAAATGCACCTCTGCAATACGGGTAGAGAGGTTTCTGTCTACCTGTATTGTAGTATCATCTTTTCCTGCAGAAGAATATCACCCCTTGAGATCTCAAACGGAAGTATCTTTTCTGCCAATTTGCTGCTCCGGTATAGAAATCCATTAAAGATCCCAGAGGTCTCCAGGTATCTTCTTTTTCTTCTGATTTCCCCTCTTCTGGCTCGTGCTTATATTTACTATCTAACCACCATGAAATACTATATGCCATTGTAGTGTATCAGCTGTAGTCTCTTAGCAGTGCTTTATGAAAAGCACTACTTTTCATAAAGTAGTGCTATCATCAGTAAGACTGGATTTTTGTGCGGCATTCCTGATGCTGCACATACTCTGGAAAGTTGAGTATTTTTCTCTACATGTCGCTACCTTGGAGTACAAGTGTAACCGTGCCATGGAGTGACACATGGATCAACAGAAAACAGGAATCAAGGCATAAAAGAACCGTCTTAATGTGTGTCTAATTCTATACAAGTTTTACTTGAGAGGAGGAAACATCTTCTTGTTGAGAGGGAGACGGGGTTTTTCTTCAGAATACATTAAAGCGTTCATGTTTAGTTAATGTCTTATCATTGCCGCATCCAATTAGGATGTGTTTTTTAAGCTGCTTGTCATCTCGATTAAGCAGTCACCATGGGGGGTCTTCTGAAGAAACACTTTGCGTGGGTGGGAAGTACAAGGACAGACATAAATACAACATGTCAGTAAAGAACCAAACGGATAAAATTATGTTGACTGTGCAAATACTTAGTGATACTCACATTCCCTGTGTGTATACTTTCTGCAATTTTTTCTGTCATTTGTCTAAACTGTGAGTTAATCTCAATCACTGCCCCTCCCAAAACACATTTAATCCTGAGTGAATACTACAGTGTACATGATGTTGCAAAATATACTTTTAGATCAGTGATTAAATGTGTTTTACACCTAGATATAAAACATCAGAGAAGTATGACACTGTACTGTTTGTTCTTTTGCACAACTGCTAAGCTGTCTCTTGTAAATCCTATTTGAATGAATGCCGAAAATGAGCACACTCTGATTTCACAACGTAAGCTCTATCAGTGTAAATCACAGCCATGTTTGCCTGGAAATTCCTCACACTGGCATGAAAGGTCAAAGGAGCTGATTTGTGCGCAGATAACCACGAGAATTCCTGCCACCATGGTGATATAACGCCCTGAAGTGCATGTTCGAGGCCAACTGATCTCACAGGATACCAAAAAGCAGGAGCAGCAGAAAAGCTTGACACAAGGTGGCTGACTCCGAGCAGGTTTTTCTGAAGAAATGAAAGACCATTACGAGTTGCACACCAGGCAGGAGCTTGGTGGATGGAAAAGTATGTAAATTTCAATGTACTATTCCACTCCAGAGCACAGCACACTTAAAACCCAACAGCAGACTGTGAAATAGAACAGATTGCTTCTTTCCTACCTGAAAATGGTTAGGATACTGAGTGATATGCTTAAACTTTGCTTTTACATTTTTCATTTCTGAGACACATGCTGGGCTTACATGATAAAAACACAATAGATTTATTACACTACAGCTTCCAAATATTCATTTTTTTTAATGACATTGTTTAAAACCACTTTTAAAACTGCCAAAAAGAAAATGATTATTCTTGGCATCAATTCATGCAACCTGTATGTCAAACTCAAGCCCGTCATGTTATACTTCATTAATCACTATGATGAAGTTTGTCTTCTGTGCTTTACTTTATCCACTGACCCCACTGCTGTTTTTAATGGCACAGAACAGTTTTGCTGCTGAGTAACATAAGTCCAGGCAGACAGAAAGGCTTTCACATCCGGTTCAAACCCAGGCAATACAAGCTATACTCAAAACAGCCAGCTTCTCAGGCTTTGGCCTCTATTGATTCTCATTATTTAAAATTGTACAATTTGTACAAGCATCAAGAGTTTATTTTTTATTTTTTTTAATTTCGTTGCAGATGAGTAATATTGTGGCCCAACTTGACAGCAACCCCAAAACCAAAATGAGGCCATCAGCTTCTATTTCAGTACATTTCAGGAATCTATAAATATTTTACAGCACCAAGCTCCCTTTTCTTGAAAAAAAAATATATATATCATACTGCTTTCTTTAGATTATTTCATGAATAAATAGCCGACAGATTTGACATTATTCCCTCTGAATAGTCCTTTTTAGTTATTTAGGACACGATTTAGGCAGAATCATCTGTTTTTTTTCTCTTTTCTATGAACACTTGATGAATGGAGGCCACCGACACTAGCTAACAATCTGGCGAGGAAGCTATTTGTGCAACAGGATGCATTTAATTCTGCCGCTCTCGTGCATGTGGCTCTACACATTATGCAAAGTGGTGGCATTTGATCTCAGTGTTTTAGAGGGAAGAGAAACAAATAAATTGAATGAGTAACACATTGCCCCTACCGTAATCTGAAGGCCAACACGAAAGCTTTTCAAGCCTTTCTTTGGTCCAGCATACAAATAGAGTGGGTTTTTTTTGTTATTTTGTTCATGTTCAGTTTACTGGAGTATTGTACTTTCTTACTTAAACCCTTACATTGGAAAATATTGTTTAATGTAACCATATTATCATAACATAGTTACTAGTTATTAGACCAGGGATTTCAAACTCATTTTGAATAGTGGGCCACATACAGCCCACTTTGATCTTAAGTGGGCCGAACTACCCTCCAGGGTCAAATTGTAAGAAATAAATATGTAAAATTACAGAAAAAGTTATGTTAGCTCATTGCATATACTTTCCTGTAATTATGAAATGTGAAAATGCTGTTAACTGACAGAATTTGTCCTTTTTTTGTGAAATCACTGTAAATAAAAAAATGCATTTCTACAGCATATAGTAAAAAAAAAAGAACTTTCTGTGATTTAGTTGTTCTATTTCTTATTTACGTGTAGCTAATGGCAATGGGGGAGGTTGTAATAAATCACAGAATCTGTAAAAGTTATGAAAAAAAAACCCAAGTCCAAATATTTATGCAATCCTTCCACATTTTCTAAAGTTGTGCAGTGGGCCAGATTGGAGTCTCTGGCAGGCCAATTCTGGCCCCCGGGCCTTATGTTTGACCCCTTTGAGATCTTAAGTTAGAAGCATTATTTGAACTTTATTTAGGCCACCTCTCAGCAATGCAATTAAAATTAATGAGGAAATAAAAACAACATTAAACGAGTGACTTAGCCAAATCAGAGCGCATTTACATTCCTATTTAGAAATTCTGTAGCCAGGATCACATGTGACCCAGCTGCTGCGTGACCTTTTTAAATTCCCTGACAGTCATCGGTTGGCTGACATTCAAACAACCAGTCACAGCAGAACAGAGAAATGTTCAGGCTGATCCAGTCTTGCATTAACTAAATGAAAATGTATCTTTCACACGGTGAAAATGCCTTCTTTTTTTTTCTTTTTTTTGGGTTGTTTTGTACCCGGAGCAGCTGGAAAATGGACGACAAGTGCCCAGCCCAGTAAAACAGGAACAATCCGAAGGTTTTATTACTCTGGCCATTAAAAAAGGGAAAAGGCTTACCTGATTTAATGATTCTCAACAAAGTTCTCCTTTTGCACGTCTTCTGCACCACTTCCAGGGATGCTGCTCTTCTTCAGATCACACCTTGTATGTTGTGCTCCTGTTGGTTTTGCAGAAGAGATCCATGTTGCATGCAGCCAAATGTGGTGAGTCACAATTCTCTGCAAGTGCCCAACGAACCCCGGTGTTGTGATTTGTGGCTGCATTTGCGGCTCAGTGGCCCAAAAATAGACACCCTTGCTTTATGTGAATCACAAAAACGTATACATACTTGATAAGCAACTAACATTCCTCAGTTAAAGCAAAACAGGTGCTGTCGAACTAATTAATTAATTGCAGAAAAGCTTCATTTTGTATGTGATTATAATAGAATGGAATAAAATAGCTCGAAACCTGAGACTGCAGTTTAGGGAAGGACTCAATGAGGAGTGGCGGTGGCTCCCAGGCCAGGCAGGTTCCTATGGACTAATGAGAGAGGAGAAAACTGAACAGAAGGGTTGGGAAGAGTACAAAAATTTGAATAAACAGTCCATAGTGGAGTGAGGCATATATAGTTATAGAACCAGAAAGGGTGTGTGTGAGATGTAGTTCCACTCCTGAAATTCAGATAAATTATCTCCAGTTAAGCATATTTCAATATAAAGATGATTAGCTCTTGTACTTTGTCATTAAATAAAGCTTAGAGAATTTAAAGTGGCATTTCATGATCAGAATATAACAATCCCAAAACCACAGTAGAGGTCAAATGGACTCAAATTCTTGTATTGTCTTATACATACAGTAACTTCTGTTTGATAAAAAATGGTCAGATTTGATCTACAAAGTCTAATGTAATTAATTTCCAGTAATACAAGATTTGAACATTATTATCCCTCTACTACTGGGATATTAAAGGGTGCTGATGACTTTAAATCATTTATCAGTATTTGCGAACCATCTGTTGACGCGTTAGCACATCACTTCAGCTGCTCCAGCATACTCCATTCTGTATCGTCCAACAAACCCACAGAGGACAGCGGTTCAGGTTTTATGGTAGACACTGTCCCTGATAAAACTGCTAACACCATCCATCTCATCAAACATGGAGGCGTGTATCTAATCTCCTAGCCTCAAGGCAGACCTGGAGGCCAGATGGCCGCACCCTTCCTTCCCCTCAGGCCAGGCTGGAGCAATTACTACTGCTGCTTCACACACAGACCTGTGTCACCAACGCAATTAACAAGCTCCGGAGGAGTCTGGGCAACCAGAGAGGGACAGACTGTGTACACAGCATGAATGATGAGAGGAACGAGAAAGGACGCATCAGGTTTGGTTGCCAGGTTTTAGTGAACATTTAATATGGGTTAGACTGGACTTGTAGCTGCTGCAAAGGTTTTTGTAATTTCTAGGAGTCTTGCATATGTAGATATGTTTGTTCTCTGTTTTCATATTACAGCGTGTATATGTATTGTTTTCGCTTTTATGTAACTTCGGGGAGAGGCTTTGTGGAGTGAGCCTGCAAAAATGTAATATTACACTTCTATCTCCTTTGCATTCTGCATTCATCCTTGTTGTGAAAATGATTCATCACAGCAGTGGCAGAGAGACTAAAATGTGTTACAGCACCCAGAAGGAAAGGCAGTAGGTGTTATCTAGGTGAAATGTCATTTTATTCATGGGCACATTCCTTTATACGCCAGAGGAAACCACCCCATCACAATCATCATTTCTGTTACCTTGCAAGCCACCAGCCACCAGTTTTATGACTCCTAATTGCCTTCCTAATTTTAAACTTTCATTCCTTATTACATACCTGGGTATAAACCTTTTCTACTCTGTCATTCATTTACTCTTCCAGGTAGGAAACTTTGACAGGAAAATATTGCATAAAGGTTGGAGACTGAGGGCCCTAAAGGTGTCTTAGCTGAATCTGGGATGAAAGAGTGATGGAGACTGTCGAAAGGAGAGATGGATTCTCTGGCCTGTCTCGTCTCCACCCAGTCATTGTTCATGAGCTAGGTTTTCCAGACAGCTGTCTGTACCTGCCACCTGTGACAGATGCCTGCTGTCAGTCAGTCTGGGATGGTCCACGATCTGCATCACCTTCTCGCTCCAGTTGGATCTCATATGAGCCCCAAAACCCCCCAATGAATGGGAAAAGATTGATTAATTCCCTGTTACTATTTCCCAGAGGCACTTTACATGAAGCAGAGACAAGTTAGAGGTATTAGGTGCAGGTTGTGACATAAAATACTAACAACTAATGCAGACAAAGGTCATAAATAATAAATAAAAAAAAATTAAAATTCTTTTAATCGATTCATTCCCACCATAATAAAAAAGATCATTTGTGTAAACCAGTGATTCGCAAACATTTTCTGACATGACTCCACCACACACTTTTATCAAACTAAAATCATTAAAAAAAATTCATAGAAGGTCAACACTATAGCATTTCAATATTAATTTGCCTTAGTTACTCTTAACGATTTTCACCTGGTTGCTTGCACCAATTTGCACTTGCTCTGTGCCCCAGAGTCTGAAAAGCAATGGTGTAAAACGAGGAGGCCAAAATGTGTTTTATCAGAAAGACAATGGACTCTAGAAGTGTGTTCCTCATCTTCTAGTTTCCTCACAGTCTTAGCTTTGTCCAGTGCTCTCAATGACACCAAATATATCGGAAAGTTATTAAATGTATATATTTCCGAATCTGATTTAAAGAAGACACAATGTCTACTTTGTAAACAAACAGATCATTTATAAAATCCTATATGAAGGAACCATACTTTTACTGCAACAGACACTACTGAAGCCAATTCTGTAAATGGAGGTAAAAATAAAAACTCATACAGCACTACAAACAACAAATTGTGGAGAAGAGGCAAGAACTGTAGTTCCTCTAGATTCCACTTGAGGATGGCTCCAAACAGGCATCCGTCCCCACAAAGTCCTGCTTACAGTTTTTCTCGATTGCTAAGACACATTCCTGGAAAGCTGCTCTCCTTTTCCCCAAACTGTGAACACAAAACCCAATTTTCAAGCTACATTTACAAAACCTCTGACTCTTCTTGCAAAACCAAACTTTCACCCCAAAACAGTTCAATCTGTGCTCAAAACTGAACTATGCCATCAAATCATGCCTCAAGTCAATCTAAATTAAATACTCTACTAAGTAGTCACTAAACACTACACAGAAAAAGGAAAACACAATGCTCAGGACATGAAGCGGTAGAAATAAATGTTTATTTAGGCTAAATGCATGTTGCAAAACAAAATACCTGGGCAATTCTAACACTTGTACATAGAAAAGAGAATTTGCCAAAAAACAGAAATCCTGTGCATTTACATGTAGCACTTGTACGTAGAAATAAAGCACACAAATATAAAAATGAAGTACAAAGAAAGGAAGTGCATTACTCTGCCACAGCATCATTTCTCGGTACTGGGTCAGGCCACAGGACTTCATCTACATCACAGGCCACATTTTCTCTGGCCAGGCAATAGGGGAAAAAAAACCCCTGGCATGCTGTATCCAGGCTTGACATGCCTCCACACCCATGTCACCACAGGCCAGTTCCATGGCTTGCAGGAGATTTACCCTGGTGTAAGGTTGGCGTTCATATACCTTCCACCGCCATGAGGAGAAGAATTCTTCAATGGGGTTCAGGAAAGGGGAGTATGGTACGGTGGAATCTACTGATGTTTGGTTGTACCCTTAGTCCGGCCTCCTTCATTTCATACCATGGACAAGGACATGATCAATAACAGTAGCTCTGATTTCATCTGATATTACTGTTCTTTGTCCTCGCTGACCACCTCGACCTGCTTGACTTCCTCTCACACGAACTCCTTTTCTTGGATGTCTATCCATTGTAGTGCCTCACAAACCAGTGCTCTGGCTTATATGTACCCTTACATCATTAGCCACAAGTGTGATAAATTTTGAGTTGTTGTGTTCAACTGGTGACACCTGAGCTTTACTTGTGTTTGACTTTTGCCACCTGTGCTCATCATTATGCAACACAGGTGCATCACAATGACAATGTGTTGACAAGGTGTGTCTAAACAGGTGAAAAGTGCTTGTGGTTTTGCCAAAAGAGTTATTGATTCAATAAATGGGTTCAGGCAACTGAGATTCTGAGGGTTTAGTGTTTTAGCAATCAAGAAAAACTGTAATAGCATATTTGCCTCCAGGGATAGTTTCCCCTTTATAATGACTCTGAGATTTTTTTTTTTTTTTTAAGAAACTAACTCATTGATAACACAAGTTGATAAGTGTCTGTTAAGCCTCATCCAATACTTTGAGTCAAACATGTCATGGTCCCCGTGTCTCGCCGGCTGACCTCGCGTTAGGCAACATGTTTTGCTGTTTTCTGCTCTCTCTCTCTCTTTCTACCCTCTGCCAGGGCGGTGCCCATTACGGGCTCCCGCCCCTAGCCCACGCACCTGTCTTCAATCTCCACACCTGCTGCTGATCTCCACTAATCATGAGCCCTACTTAAGACAGCAGCACTTTGCTACTCATCGCTGGATCGTTGAGCTATCGGCATCAGCCCTGAACCCGTCTGTGACACTATCTGGACGAGTGAGCGAGAGGAGCGGCTGAAGAGAAGAGTTGGACTTTTTTTGGAGAACGAGAGGAGCGTTTTTGACCTTTCCACCGTTTCCCTACCACACCGGAGCCCCGGACCCTTTTCTCCCCGGGAACTCTGTATATATATATACTCACCTGGTGTTTTCTTCACTGTAAATAAACGCACTGCTTTTTGCCCAAGAAATCCCTGGTCTGCGCCTGAGTCCATTTAAGGAATCTTGTCTAAACACACTTCTTTACTTGTGTGTGTTTGCAGTCAGTGCCCTTTGGAGCTTTTTTAACTGATTATCTGACTAAAGATTGGTCTTGCTACCCAAGCTAACTATTGTAGCATTAGCTGATAAAGTAGTACTCTTGAGAGCAACTGTCTGAACTCAGATGATAAAACATGGTTAGGCTAAAGGAGGCAAAATACATCCTTGACCACGTTTTGCCATCTGAGTTCAGGACGTTGCTCTAAGGTGGCTGCTAACTTGAACCCCAGTGTAGAACAAATATTATAGGTTTTTGTGTAAGCTGCAAAAAATAGCCCTTCTTTGAGATTACTAAAGATATCTTAATGTGAAAGTCCACCCTTTAATTCATATTGAGATTGTGGAATGCTATGTGTAGATACCATAGCAGCAAACCGGTGTTTGGAATCAGTAGACATCCTTATCTGTCTGGCCACTGATTCTCATCGACTTTACCATTAGCTGCACTCTTCTGCATCTTCTGCTCTGTTGTGGTTCTCTTGCTGCATTGCCACACATCCTTTGCCTCTTTATGGATGGTGAAACAGGCTCCTCCATGGTTACAAAGTACATTTAAGTTTTATAAATATGTTCATACAACTTTTATGATGTGCGCTTGCGAGTTTTGTGGATTTTCACACCTAAATTGGCTTTTATATGTGTGATTATGAGCATACTTTGGTGATATAAAAAATCTATTCAACAAAGAAGAAATATTTTCATCAAAGACAGAAATAATAGGCTAATTACTCAAATTGTAGACAATTATGCTTACCCATTTGCCTAAATGTGCAAAACAATTTGCAATTTTTGCTACAGAATTAAAAATGTCCTGAAAACTTCAACTGTCAAAGTGGAAAAAAACCCCTAATAATCTAATCAAATTTTTCCACTGCTCTTCACCTCCCTCTCTGTAGGGTGCAGATTGAAAACCCTTATAAGTCGACACAGGTGATGAAAATGTTGGCTTTCAAGGTGACACTAGCTTTAAATTTTCACCACCACGTCAGGTGTTATAGCAGTCATATCTGGTTGTAGCGAGAGTGCTTAAACCGAAAGCCAACTGACGAAAATGTAAAATAAATCAATCTCAACTAGCAACCTCAGACTGATGCCTGTTTGCTTGTTTGTATTTGTGTAGGTACGCATGTGTGTGTGTCTGAATTGGCCAGAGGAAAAGACGAATAAGAGAGTGCATTTACTGTGAGAGAAGCAATACATTCTACTCAAAGATACATGCCAATTGGCGAGGGTGGAGGATATGTGTCTCTGCAAACGCACATCCTAACAAACACTTAAAAAAGCACACACATATAAATATACCACACAGTGTGCATGTGCAAGATACATTTCAGCGCAGCGTGCAGCCTGTTATTAGAGAAATTTCCTATTTCTCTTGCTGCTATTGCACGCTAATAAACAGAATCATTAGGGCATGTTATGGTGGATTGGTGAGTGGCGGAGTTGCTCCATTACTGGGAAACCCACAGACTCTGACTGCCTTTTAAAATGACGGCAGAGAAACAGGCTCCATTAATGGCGGCAATCAAAGCTTCATCCCCACCACTAGCAAGCCTGTCACGTAGCTAATTCAATCTCACAACCCATGAAGCAATTAATTCATGTCAATACAAATACACAAACAGCTTTTTTTCTTCTTGCCCCATAAGGAAAGTGGAGGTCTTAAGACTGAGCTTCTGTTTATTTGCACACCTTTGTGACGGTGTGTGATCATGCTCGGTGAAGTGTACGAGGAAGAGCAGGTGTAATTGGGTGTGGAAAAAAAGAAACCTCGTGGTCTCCCAGCTAAATGAGATCCGACAATCGTTTCCTCTGCATTTCCTCCCCTGACAACGGGCACATTGTCCCCCTCCCCTTCCTCCTCAGGTTTGTCATTATTGCTCCATGACATAAGCAACGCACATGAAGGGATAATAAAACCAGCCTCCCTTTGATAACACAGGAGCTTGTATCTGGCTATGCCCACGCCTAACTAACTTAAATCAATTTAGCTGCAGACACTAAAACGCTCACAACAAAAGAGAATCTCTAAAGGGGTTTAAGTGCTCTGGGGCTTTGACAGGAGGCAATGGCTTAGTAAATGCTGGAAGATCAAAAGTTAAACCAATTAGAGAATACCAAACTAGATGTTATCATCTAGATAGCAACCAGAGGCTAAATGAGTTTGTCAGAGTCAATGTCTCAGTGTTTTGTTTGAGTCAATATTTCAATTATGCTCTAAGAAAGCATTCTTGGCTTGATGAAGCAGCTCAGGGAGAAACTGGGTGTGAAGTGAAATGCGTCACACGGTGTGTCTGAAAAGTAATGTGAGAAAGGAACACGAGTGATGGAGAGACAAAGCCTTTCAGATTCAGGTTAGGAGTTGATCAAAGGGGGTTCTAGCTCATCTGAGACTACAGGCATGAAGCTAGTGTGCATTTAAATGCATTTGTGGAGAAGCAGAGACCCTAAAGAGCTCTCCTGCTCCATCACTCCCTCTTGTTTCCAAACCTCCCATTCCCAGCACTTTCTGAATGTGTTGCTGCTTTGAATTTTAATGGAAAAAAAATTCTCCACTTCCCGAATTCCCTCTTTAGGGCATTTCATCTTGTTTCCTGTCTCTATCTATCAGAAAAAGGAAAAGTCTTACATGCCTGTAAGGTTTTCTGATAATGGTGACTTGGTTGACTGATGATCTTCATATGTTTCTAGAGTTTTGCAAGAGATAAAAATAATGGCTCTTAAAGTGGAGATATGAATGTCATCATCTGCATCCAATCTAAGAAACAAGCAGTTTATTTATAGATTTAAGACAAAAATAGACAAATAAAAACAAGTGAAAACATCAGATAGCCAGACTCCTGTGTGCTGTTATACTAGGAAAAAAAAAAGCGCTTTCAGTTTTTTCAATAGGCTGTTGACACACCAACATTTCCCTTGGGAAGGTATATGCTCAGTGCATCTTAGTGTAGTGCTACAGTGGTGAAGTCATGTTGTTGTCAAACTTGTCCCACATATTATGGGTGACAAAGCTTTGAATTGTGGATTTAAGGCAACAGAATCAATCACATTAAAAACAAACTGCTGATACAGACAGACGCGTGGCAGTACATCATAAATGAAAGGTATGGATGAGCAGGTCAAGGTAGGAGGTGCATACACTTGTCTGGACTGTAATCTGTCACTCGGTGCAGATTGGCCAGGAGTAATGAGCCTTTACATTACAGTACATAAAAGGTGATAACTACTGGAGAGCTGTTGTGCGCAAAATGTGGTTCAATTTTCACCTAACAAAGAGTCAGCAACATTCACCGATCGATAGATGTCAAAATGTCCCCCCACCTTTGATAATAAATCTGACAAGCACATGAGGAAGTGGCACAAATCTACAAGCCTTCTGAGACAGGGTAGGGCAGAGGATGTGGGGAAAAGAGAAGGTGAAAGCAACAGGATGATATAAAGCACATATGACAGTTTCCTTTCCCCCCCCTTTTATACAATCAACATAAAACACCCAGAACAATAAATTCTCTTGACAATCTAAGGCATTGTGGCATCTGAGAAATGCTCCCTTTTTATATCTGAGAGTGTCCAGAGGGTTTGTCAAGACAGCAGAGCCAAAATGATATTGCAAATAAATGAAGAGTGAAGTGCACCGTGTCAAAGAATTTCCTATTGCTGACATCAGTTTGGGCTTAACAGATGCTTTGCTCGGCTGCCTACCCAGGCTACCGTCTAAGTCAGCCAGGCTCACCAGTAAGCCAAGGACCTGACTGGCTGTGAAAATTGAGCCTGATGGTAATTGATTGCACATAACTTGCGTGCTTCAATTAAAGAAAGTTAGTAGCTAGTGAGGAATTAGAAAAGTTTGAGTAGAAAAGATGTGGCTATCCATATTTGTCACAGTAGCTTTCTTCAAGGTCACTTTACTGCCAGCAGGCACTGAAAGGGGAGGGGGAGGTCCCAGGGAGATGGCTGACAGAGAGAGGGCCAGCCTGACAGCTCAAGCGAGCTGATGGCTGGCTGAAGCAGACAGTGAAGGACAGGTGGACGTAATAAGAGTCTGATCTTCTTGTATCAGGGGGCGTGGTCCATTGATGGTCCAGAATCATTGTCTTCAAAGTCCCGTGGGTTCATGGGCTCTGCTCGTGGCTCAGGCAGCCTAGATGAGAGAAAAACACACGTTATATCATATCCAGTCTTCCAGCTTTTCCTCTCTTTTATCTTTTTCCACAAACATCTAAAAGCTGTCACACAAACAGCACCCTGCCACCCACACAGTTCAACACTCACGCACATTATGGAAATATAATAAACCTTTTGTGAAATGTAATCAGCTTCAATCAAGCTACGCCTTAAGTAGAAATCATCCATTCTGTCGGTTTTATATCAGCAGCTCTGAGCTGACAGAGACAAAGTGATAGCTAAATTGCAGGGACCTGTTGTAATTTGAGCCTGGCTGATAGATTCAATTTCACCGGAGACAGTCTACACTAATCATATGCTCTAATTGGACAATGTCGCAAGGGTGACGGAGCACTGGTTATGCCAGATAAGCAACTCTCCTGTAACTTCTCTCCCACCCCATCTTTCTCATTATGATTTTCCATCTAAATCTACAGGCCAACATCCATTTTTAAAAGACTACATGTCAGCATCTTTTTCTAAACACACACACACACACACACACACACACACACACACACACACACACACACACACACACACACACACACACACACACACACACACATTCACAGTATGTGGAAGCTGTTTAATTCACAGAGATTCAGTGCACTTTAGGGCTATGCCATTTAATCTCGCCGTTCAAATACATCAATTCAAAGCAATCGCTTCCTATGACCTTGGGCAGTTAGTTTGCATTTATATATGTGAATTTACACTCATCTATCAAAGCATGAATACGCAAAGAACAGCTTAGTTCAAATAAACCTCTGACTTTCTACTCTGCAGGCCACAAACTACAGTAGAAGGACAAATAAACTCTTATGGAGGATTGATTGCCTGTATACTTAAAGATGTACATGAATGCCAGGCTTTTAATGCCTTTTCTTTATCACTCTCAATAGTATGTTGTATTGGTACAGTGCTGCTTTTTTCATATCTGTCAGTTTTTACATTTGGAGGTTTAATAACGAGCAAACAGCAACAGGTACATTTTAATCAATAATCTCTTCCACGCAAATGGTTACAAATGATAGTTAATAAAACAAATGAATATATTCCCAGACAAGCACTTGGAGCAGGAACTAATAATTGGAAAGCTTCTGCACATAGTAGCAAAACAGTTATAATGCAAGTAACAGTTGTTTATAGAACATATTAGTGTGATGTGGGTGCAACACGAGTCATTTCATCAAACGTTCTCTCTGATGTCTTCAAATGTATGTAAGTTGATGTACAGGAGATGTGATGGAAAGAAGATTTGTTATAATCACCTGTAGACTGTTCACAAGTCTTGAGCTATTTCTTTGTTATTCTTTAGTTGTTCATTAGACAATGAAAATAATTGAAAAAGGAGCCAATCTAGTGCTTGTACCTGAATATTTTCAGTGGAAATCCTTTTATCTATGCACCCAACTCAAGCGATGAAACTATACATTACAGAAAGCTTAGCAAAAAATCTGTATTAAATTGTACCTTTAGGCACTGTGTCACAAAAACACATAACGTGTTTCCATTTCTTTAGTTCAATGTACAAAAAATACCAACAATAACACAGTTTGACAGCCAACAAGATGATTCCCAAAGAGCTATTAGCATAAAATTTGTATCTCGTCATGATGTTCTTAAAATTTTTTTTTTAGGAAACTCACAAGTGGAGGAGAAAAAAAGAGACGGGTCTAAAAAAGGTATCTATAGGAAATGAACAGCATCCAAAAGTCAGTCCTTCAGGACCCTTCAGCTGATCCATCTACTGTTTAAAAAAAGTCGCATGAGAGATGGTCTCAGCAGAAGGGTCGCTGTCAAGAAGACATTATTAAGGAAGAGAACCAGAAAGAGAAGGGTGAGGTATGCCAAACTACAGAAGAACGGACTGAAAATCAGTGGCAGTATGTTTTATGGAGTGATGGAGGAGGAAGGGCAGGTCGTCTACTAAACTGAAAGTTGGTGGTTCGACCTCTGGCTGCTCCAGGCTGTATGCCAAATATCCTTGGGCAAGATACTAACTCCAAGTTGGTATCTAACCCCATGTGTGTGAATGTCATGGTTTGGGGCTGCATTTTAGCCAGGGATGTCTTGACAATGTTGATGGAATTATGAATACAGAAAAGTACCATCAGATCTTGGCAATGGGTTTCGTTTTTCAGTGTGACAATGATCCCTAACACACTCTTAGTAAAAACATGTCTGGATAGAAAAACATACAATGGAACACTAGCAGTCATGGATTGGTCTCCCCAGAGCTTGGATCTCACTGACTAATTTAATATATTATTGAAAGACTATTACATCACGTAGTAGTATTCTACCTGTGGGTAGCTACAGTTAGTACTCTATACAACACCCAGCCACAATCTTAAAACACAGAATACTGAAATAAGCTGCAGTGTTTATGGGAAACCTTGAATCCTGATATTGACCCAAATGCCATTTTCAGTTCTACTACTACATACTAACCACCGAAACACTGACGCAGAGAATACTAAAGATACTAACACTAAGATGTTTTGATAGGACACAATAACCAACCAAAACCAGCTTAAAAAAATGAGCAGTAAGCAGTTTGGTAATCTACAAAGCAGTTTCAGTTTAAAAGTGTCAGGACAATGTAATATCTTACATCGTTCTGACACTTTTAAACTGAAACTTTTCATCTAAGAACAAAAAAGCAGCAAACTAATAAATATATTCTAGACCTTATTTTGTGAATGTTACCTCATTTTTCTGTTATAGATACATTTCCTTCGATCTCTGCTTCCCTGAAGCTTCCTTGCCACCTTTCTTCCTCCATCTTTGTTGTCCATGTCATTTATAGCACAATCTTTGAGGGGGGAAAAAAAATCCCAATTTTTGTTACCAGGAAGCAAAACCTTTCAGAGCACCTGGATATTCCTGTCTGACACACTTTTGTTGGCAGAAACAAAGAACTGCTTTCTCTCCCTTTCTGCACCTCCTCAAGGAGCAGATCATCACAATAGAAACTCAAAACAGGGAAGCTGATCAAAGAACACCATGACATGCAAGAATACCTGGTAGTCCCTATGTGTATGACCTGTAATTAGAACCATATTAGCCTTCCAAACCTCAGTGGGTTCACGCCAGTTTAGTTATTGGTCAAACTGTAAAACAACACTATAAACCAAGAAGCTATAATAATCATGCAGAAACACACACACACCTTGGCATCCAGCGCCAACTTACTGACTGCCAAAAGTAATGATATTAGAGTCAACAAGACAAATAGCACAGGGTAAGTTTCTATTTAGTTGTACACTTAAGCGTCAAGATAATTAATTATTCCACAGTTCTGTAAACTCAAATTCTTGGCAAAGTTACCTTTTGTGCTTTTATCCACTAGACCAACTTTACTGAGGATTCATGCTGTCTACTGCATCACACAGGCTGTTCATTCATTGTCATCAGCATAGCACACAAAAGTCTATATTGAGCTGAGCCCTGAGCTCTCACAAAGCTCTGTCCTGTCTGAGATGGTGTTTGGGGTAAAACGTTGACAGACTTATTTGTGTAAGGCAATTTCATCTTGCATCTCCAGTCAACCAAAACAGTCACCCTGCTCCTCTCTCACACACACAAAGAGAGGCACAAAGTGAGGCCTACACTACGGAGGCAAATGAACTATTTATATTCAGATGGTCTTTGCTAAGCTTTAGGACACATGGATGTTATAACTTATTTATTCCACCCAGAGGAAAATGCCATTACTTGAGTGAGAGTGAGGCTGTGAATGGGACATGTAGTGGATAAAAAAAAAAAGACAGTAGAGCTTTCAACATACAGTGGATGGGAGATAAGTTCTCCATAACTCAAAGGCTTTGATTTGTTCTCTTTTTCTGTCTGTTCATCTTCCCTGGCCTAAGTAAAAGATCACTTAGCTGATTGTATATGTGCATGTCTTCTGACGACTCGGTTCTTTCCATCCATGACTTATTCATAAGCCTTAATGCAGTCGATGTTTTATTGATCACGACTGATCATTGCCTCCTTCTCTTTATGTGACCATGGCCAGCGGATAAGAGGAGAGCTGAAGGCTGAGAGGGCTGCTACAGAGCAGGCATGGTCTTCAGTGTAACGTGCTGGCTATGCTTCTGGGTGATGGATGGACAATAAGCATTGTGTGTGTGTGTGTGTGTGTGTGTGTGTGAGGGAGAAAGAGATACGGGTTTAGATAGGATTGATCGAGTAGGAAAAAGCTAATCTTACTAATGTTTCCTCTCTGAGTGACAAAGAAAAGTTTCACCAATAGAACCAGAGTGACTCCATCGCTCACTAGAGAAAACCTCTGTCTCCCTGTGACGAAAACAGAGGGGGGGGGGGGCAAGCATGTGATGATCCCTATACTTTGACTTTTGTCTCTTTTACTCTTTTTGTTTTGTTTTGGCCATAACCTAGGGAGCTCTCTAGTAGATGGAGGAGGGAGGGGTCCTTGCCCTGATTAAGTTTGAATTCCCTGCTCTTGGCAGAGGAGCTGCAAGACTCCTAAGTCATCATCCGGAAAGAGTCCCATCATGCTGTGGCAGCCTTGCCAGCTTGAGCCAGCCTCATTGCCATATGAATAATCATACTGCAGTAGCTCGGATATGCTGAATGGGGCCGAGGTGTGTGTGTGTGTGTGTAAATAGAGAGACGGAAAAGGGAGGAGCTGAAAAGCAAACTGCAGGTCGCTGATAGGGGAGTGAGGTTCTCCTTGATTAAGCAAAGAGGTTGAACGAGAGTAAGGCTATGTACATAGGCCTCATGACAATCATCCAGAGGGGGAAATAACCATTGCAATTTGCATTTCCAAACAGTGGTGATGCCATCTAAGCGTACCCCATCACATAAGATGGCTGAGCCCATTCCTCAAGCCCTGGGGGTCTATGAGATTTGGTCTAATGAGAGAGGATCCTTAATCGTTATTGATAGAGCCCATGAGGACAGACTCTTACCCTTACTCTCCAGTCAAGCAGTGCACTCTGCTACTATTTAATGAAGTAAAACTTGCTGCTTCTGAAGGATGATTTAACACTAAAAACAGATTTCTGACAAGAGATGACGAGCGAAAGGAGTGCAGAACATTAAGGAAATAATGAAGGAAGATGGTGAAAAAAATGTAAATGGCAATGTATAATGTAAAAAAGTAAAGACAGACTCTCTAGCATTATGAGTAATCTACCATCTACGCACTATTGCTTGATCTAATAGTCCTAGAGAGGCTTACATCCTTCTCTCTCTTTTGCCATCAAGTCATCAACATCCATCTTCTCTCCGTGGATTTATGTTCTTTCCTTTCATCTGACAACCTTGTCTACGGATGAGTAATTTAGAAATGGCCCATGCACACACACCTTTCATTAAAAGCACCCCTGTGATCTTCCCAGCACTTTGCACTGCGATGATCCTGTTAGCTAGAATTTGAGATATGAATGTATTCTAATGAGGAGAAATGTAAGGGCAAGTCAGAGGAGGGAAAAGGAGTGACACGGAAAGGTGAAGGAAGACCATTCGGTCGAGCTTCGGAACGCTAAATATCAGAGAACAAAGAAAGGAGAGCCAGAGTGATGGAAGAAAAGTGATATTATCTTGATTTAAATGTGTGCTGCTGAGACATGAGGAAGGAAGTGGTAATAAATAAGAGTGAAAGGTATGGATAACAGATTTTAAAGAGTTTCTTTTAAAGTTCCACTAGTCCACATTCTTCAGGTTATTTACTACACATGAAACGGCAACAGCTTTTAGCAGGCTATAATACAAGCTCAACAGGTAGTGCATTTAAAAAAGGAATATAATAAGCACAGCAGAAAGGTTAAGGAAAAAAAGAGTACCTGAAGATAAGCTAAAACTGTTTCAAGGTTAAAAAAAAATCTGTTTAACCTAAGGAAATCCGAAGTGCTACATTCAACATAATGCATTCTTCGAGTGCAGTATCCAATATTTCTAAGTCAATAAATGATACCATACTTTATTAAAAATGTCTTTTTCTATTAAAAAAATAAGATGTTCCATTGATGGCCATCACATCTATTCAAATAAGATACAGTGAAGGGTGTTAGAGCTGTTTCCTTTAATAAATTTAAGAGAACAGCGACGTATCAAGGGGCTTAAGAACACGGGCAACAGTATCCATATAAATTACATCTGCATAGTCAAGCACTAATAGAAATGTTGCCAAGAACAAGGACAAGCTATAGAAAGAAGCTTGGGTAGGGAAAAAGCATGCCCATAATTAAGTAAGTCTATTGATTTTAGTCCCCTAAAATTTGCTGGATTAATTTCGCAATCAGCAGAACAAAATAAGTGTGAGCATTTCTAAATGCCCTGACACAGTTGTTTCTATCTAAGGTCCTGGCTGCAATCCATTCAGGACTTTAAGCCTGGTGCTATTTTCCCCTAACCTTAACATCTCTGAGACATTTCTTGTAATATCCTCTGTAATATCCTTAAGGAACAACAACAAACTGTTTTGTTGGCTGTGCAATGAAATGTTTAGTTTGTCTCGAAGGTGTAAAATTAGAACATGATCACTTAAGATTAAGGCAAGCACCACTGACAGAAATTTATGTGGTTTATTCTTTAAGATTAAATCTAGATGCGTTGACGTTTCTTGATTTTTGGCATGTGGCTAATTAGGAGTTGAGTTTAATTTAATTCAATACACTGATTCTTTTTTTAAGGAATTTCTTTTCCAGATAAATGCTTGTGAGAATGGCATCTATCTCAGGGAGCAGATGCATCCTAAAATGCATTGAGGAGCAGACCTCCTGAGCTGCATGAATCAGTGAAGCCAGCGAAATTCAAATCCCTGATGCTGAGGAAAGGAAAGATCACTTGAAAGGTCAGAGAAATTATCCATGCACTAAAAAAACAAAACAAATAAAGAGGTGATTGCTGCACCTTGAGAGACCTGGCATCAAATCAAAGGCAGGCTTGCTGGTTTGAACAAGTCATGCCTACAAAGTAAGTTTCTTCCCTGAATATACCAACATTACAGGCCCTATTATCTGCAGCCATTCCTAAGCAGTTATTTTTTATCTTCTGAACAACAAATGAAGCTCCCTCGCACACAGCCTGAAAAATTCAGGATTCTTTATTCAGCTCTGAGGCACTGGGTCATGAGTAAGACACGGTGTTCAGGTGGATGTGGAAAGGCTGGCCCAGATAGCAGCACTAAACCTTTATATATAGGATACAGAGTAAGGGCGAAAAAAAAAAAAGGAGGATGTGGTGGGAGCATGAGATTAAGACGAAGAAGTCAGCTTGTTTGGAACTGTGCACTGTGCAATGTGCACTACAAAGCATGTCCGACTTCTGCTAGGTGAAGATGGATTCAAGGACCCAAGAACACATCCTCGAGACCCTCACCCAGAGGAGTTGCAGCTCAACTATGACCAGTTCCCGAAAACCATAGTGCAACTGCAGAGGCAGTACCACTAAAAACATCTCTATATAGTGAAGAAGAAACAACTGCTAAGGGAAAGGAAATACTAGTATCAGATGCCCAGATCTCTCTGGTCTGATAGCAATGGCACAACATGGAAATTCAAACTGGGGAAACAACCAAAACATCTCTGATGGTATACCCAGTAATATCTAAATGATGTGTGTGTGTGTGTGTGCAAATATAGATTCTACCGGCTAAAAGGCACAGATGCATTTTCCCCTCACTCTTCTATCACTTTCTATGCCTTCATTGATTAGTTTCAAAGTGTGACTGCATCTGCTTCTTTTGACAACAAATGATTTTTCTATATTCTGACCTTCAGACAAAATCTGTCCAATTTGGCCAACTAGACTGAGGAGAAAAGCTAACTATTTTCTGCACTGAGAGCTCTAAAAATTCAGAACAACGCACCCCAACATCAGGGTATACAGGTCAGTAAAGTACTTACCTTTATCTACTGTTTAACGATTCATTTTATGTGCATATTTTTGGCCGCCTTTTTATGTCTCCAATATTGTTCTTTCTGCAGTTCTGTTTTATTTGTAATTCAAAACACCTACAATATTACAAGGTCTTTGTCTGTCATGGCAGAAAAATAAAACCTCCGAGTGTGAGAACAGTAATCGAGAGGCTGCTGTTTGAGCAAAGGTGCGACATGCAGTGCAGGCATTAGAGGTGGATATCAGAATCGATGAGTCACAGCTGGAAATTCATCTGTTTTTAAACCACTGACTGATGCAATGTATTTCATATTCGAAAAAGCATAAATACACTTTGCAACTGTATTACTTGAGAGTCACTTTAACATAATGACACGCAAATAGGTGGCATGCTGGGTGGGTCTGGATGGTTTAATTTATTTTGGCATAAAATATTCCATTTTGCTTTATATTTCCTAATTTATTGAGGATTTAAGCACAACAACAACTAGACAGGTTCCCAGAGAAAAACATTAGTAGCCATATCGAAATCAGTAACACATTATGATACTCTGCAAAAAAATTCATGATGTTAGAGTCTTGCCTTGAGACAAATAAAATAACCACAACACTGTTATTCCTCCTTGAGATGGGAGATCATCTACAAGGCTGTCAAAACTCCCCGGGCAGTTTAATGACAAATCCGTACATAGCGACCCCGCCTGCATGTGTGCACTAACCCTTGTCGAACAATGCTTGTAGAAATTTCGGCTTTGTTTACATCGTGATTTATTGAGCTGAAAAGATTCTTTACCCCAGGAAATATAACTGGTACCATCACAATATTTAGACTGCAGCAGACTGCAAAACTGTAAGAAAATACTGTTATACAATTATTTAATTTTTAAACGGCTCCAATCCAAGAAATGTGTCATCTTCTATCCAATCAGTTATAAATTAAGCACACAAACCTTTTTCTAATTAAATTTTATTTTGAGATAAAGTCTTTAAATATTCATATTTAAACTCTGGTGATCACTGGAAGAGAGTGAAACAAACTTGTAGACCAAAGAGAAGACCGACTAATATGATGCAAACTGTGAAAAGACTGACTAATTGCTATAAACAATGACAGTCTGCCTCTTTCAGAGTCACTGGTCTATTCATACTGTTCGCTGGGACTGTCTGTCCCCGATAAACATTGCAGCACCCTGTGGTGTTTTCATGCTGCTCCAAAGACTTAATCAGTTTGCAAAGGAAGTCAAGAGACAAGGCACAATAACAGGCAATGAATCATGGGACAGGGGACAGAGAGCTAGGGGCTGTTTAAAATGACCCTCTGTGAGCACCACAGCTTATTCATCAGAACATAACGGGAGCAGCGAGGATAAAATCCATCTCATCATCCACCAGATGTATCGCCTTAAGTAGAACCCGTTCAAACTCATGTTCATGCATGCGATTATTTTTAAATATACATCAGGAAGTATGCTGCTTACTACTCCAACCAAGGAGTGCGTGCAAGCAACGGACCGCATGATGCATGTGTTGCCAAGGATGCTTTCTCCTGTGTAGAGAGTGCACGAAGCGAGACAGAAAAGGCGGATGAAGCAGAATAAAATGGTGTGCTGACGCCTAGCCAATCAGAACAATCACACAGGTCTGTCTGTGCTGCAGCACGTACAAGAAGTTGGATGAACACCATTATCCCATAAACTAAATTCTTGATCATTTCGACACAGCTACCTGCCGTTAATCATACAGAGGAATTAATGCAGAGCCATTCAGATAAGAGCATTAAACCACTGTAGAGCCTCTATCTTACATTGGCTCACTTGGTAAGTTTGAAATTTCTGTGGCCACAGGGGCAATTGAGAAATTAATCGAGGAGAACTGCAGCAATCCAATCCCGTAGCCCACAAACATAAAACTGTTGATTAGTGTTAATGGTGAATTAAAACTGCTTCAACAAGAAGACAAGCATCTTGTCACTTGCTAGGTATATAGCTGTGTGCAGACAAGGGATACTTTCTTAAAAGCTCTTCTACACCATGGGGTTTTTAATCTGTCAACAATTACCTTGAATAGCACACCCCTATAGGCTTGTATGCCTCATCCATCCCTCCCTGCTTTTTCCTTTCAATTTTCTACAACCATTATACCCTTGGTCACAAATTAAATGGCAATGAATGGCATTAAAAAGATCCCTTAGAGGGGCGCAAAAGCAGATAATAGAATCACCTTAATGGTTCTCCAATGTCTAACAAAGGGAGCGGTATACGAGGACAACTGTACTGGATGTGGGTTGATCTTGAGGATATTATACTTTGCCATTTTCCACACTTCTACATTATTACAAATATGCCGGTATTCATTTTTATAACACCAAAAAACTAGGTTCCATTTCTAAACCCTAAGGGTACTTATCATAAATTGCTCACTGTGGTCTAACCTACACAGTCTTGTGATAAAATCCAAACACTGCTGTTTCCTGTTTCACTGTAAAAAAAACAATCCTGCAAGAGCACCACTGCACTGGCAGCATGGCTCTGGACTAACTGATGGGCGAGCCTAACAGATGTGCAACTTCTGGAATCAACATGTATGCAAATTTTAAATGCAGACTATGTGTTTGGTTTAAATCGAAATTCTGGCAGTACCTTTGAAGTTTGAATCTAAAGCTCACAAGAGTGAAAATAGGAGAGGAAAACACACTGAAGAGATAAACTTTTATCTGTTTCTCAAGAAGGCAGCGTTACCTTACAGGTAATGAATAGTGACAGGTTACAATATACCTACTCTCCTTTTTACTTAAAACTTCTTGCATTTCTTCTCCCTAGTGCTTCTGACTCCAGCATAGCTGTAATTATGTTTCCTGGTCCAATCTCTGTCCTTTATTATATCCTATGTCAGCTTCCACCCTGTGTTCCTGACTCCAAAGGAACTACAGTACGATTGAGCCAGGGTTTCTGAAGGGAGGTCTTGGTTGCCTCATTTATACAGTCTGTTATATGACCAGTGAGCTGGCTCTGTCCCAGAGGCAGACAGCCATTATGAAGACTGACTAGTCAAAGCAGCGCCCACACATTTGGCAGGCTGGCACGGCTGCCCTCTGTTGCCTCTTTTTAAACAACCCCATTCTTTAACAGCAGAATGTTGACGCCTCCTTAATAAGTGGAGAGCTCAGGTGCCCCAATGAGCTATCCTGGAATCTGGAGAGATTTTGAAAATTAAATCCTCTTTACACTAGATTTGCAGCAATCATAGTGGCTGCAATCTCTTCCGTCATATACGAAGTGATGTCATGGACACAAATGGACAGAAAAAGCGACAGAGAGAAAAAAGAATTGTGTGTCTATGAGACCGAGATACATGGACAGAGTTGGAGAACAGACTGGCTATTAGGCAGAGCCTTCTGTCGCTTCAAAACTCCCCCTCCCCTGCATCCAAGCCCTCACTGTGAAGGACACCCAGACAGACAGCCCAGAAAACCTGGGCTCCAGACTGTCACAACGCTCATCTTGCCAGATAAAAGTCTCATATGCCTCATGCGTCCCTCCCTGCTTTTTTTTCTCCACTGAATGTTAAACACACTGTGGAATTAAAGGACTTCCCTCAGAGTGCAGCAAGAAGATCTTTCGCTTGCAACAAACAAAAAGATTAACAGTTATGATCTCTACCACATAACTGACTTTAAAGCTCAAATTTCAAATGCAAACCTGGTGCAACGATGCCAAAGATTAACATCGAGCTTTAAAGATGGTGCTTCACAAACTAAGACTAGCCTGGACACAATTCTTTTGTTTTTACTCCTGCAGCATCGTTAGATGCAGAAATTCCACACAGTGAAATACAAAGTGTTGGGGCTTAAAGTCTCCCCAGTGTCCCCTGACTTATAAAACTTTATGTGTACTAATGCATCCTGTAAAACATCAGTCATAAAAGTCTGCCTTTTGAAGGTCACATGCTGTTATTGCATACTTCATCATCAGCAAACGGGAAGCAATTTCCTTTTTTATTTTACTTTATTTATTTATTTTTTGTTTTTGAAAGCTAGACCCTTATCTGTAATCACAGGTGAATAAAAATTTTAATGTCTGCTTTACATGTACAACTCTCTATATGATACACAACATTCATAAAAAAAACAAAACTGAGTGTTAATTACCTACAAAAAAACAGTTATGAACAAATCGTTTGAAGGGGAAATGAGGATGGGCAAATGGGGCTGACTTCAGAAAAAGCTATTAATTTTTCGTTCACATCCCTCCCCTCAGAGAATAATGCTGGATTAAGGTGATTTTGTAAAGTGCATGCTAAATCTCCCATTAGAATCCTGAGGTAGTTAAATCCAAAGCATCTCCTCATTCCTCTCTACCCAATACTATAAATCTACATGGTGACAGGGCTTGTCGTGAGGCTGCTGAATTAAACATGCCAACCGTCGCACACTCCTACTTCCTCTCACTGCCAGAATAACTGATCAGAGGGGTAAAGTGGGGACTGGAAGAGTCACAGTGCCTTGTGTGTGATGTGACATTGTTTCCTATGTCCAAATGTGGAAGGGAGATGTTTTCCAGAAGTGTGAGAGTCTGGGTTACTGCAGTTTCTGCGATGACAGTTCATACCTAGAGCCAGAGGTTTGATAAGCCACTGATTCATAGCCCCTTGGCTGAGGCTGCTGCTGTTGCCCTGCTACATATTCACCAAGCTGAAATCAGACCTGTAATTTCACCCGAAGAGTAACGCGATGTGATATGCATGTGTACATGTGTCTCTGATTAAAGTGGACATGGGTCAGACAGCATGAGGAAGGCATCTGTGCGTGAAAGAAACCATCTCTTCACTCTGTGAAGAGGTGGTTTCACAGAGTGAAGAGATGGTTTCCTCATTCTTTTCGTCTCTTCCCTAATTACCTCATCCATGTGAGCGTGTGCGTGTGTCTGAGTGTTGTTTGTGTGGCTTCTAGAATGAATAATGAATGTTTATACAGAGTGTGACACCTTTTGAGAGATTTTACTGTGTGTGCATGAGCACTGCATGCACAAAAGGGTGCATGACCAAGTCTTATCAGATCCAATATGACAATCTGCCTTGTGGACAGAACCCTCAGACAGGGACTGTGTGTGTGTGTGTGTGTGTTTGTGTGCATGAGAGAATAAGCAAATAGATTACAGAGAACCTATTTTTCCTATTTGTAAATGGGAAAAGTTTTTTGACAAGAACAAGACAGGAGAAGAGGAAACTCTAATTGCCTAATCCATTTCCTGTACGGTATGTCAATTCTGCCTTCCCAAGGCCAAATCATTTTATTTTCATGAGCAAACAAAACTCCCAAGCACTACTAGACTGAATATGCAACATGCCCAATCCACTAATTATTATCTGGCTGGTCAATTTCTCAGTCTCACTGACATTTCCAAAACCCTTATAGTCCAGAGGGGTGCACTATAAAGTGAGATAAATGGCTTAGTGAGCCGTGTCGATCTTAAAGTTTTCTGAGATTTCTGTGTCACAAAAGTGGCTCTCTTTTTACCTGGCTAAATCACTGCAGTAACTTATACTGAACACACAACCTGTTCGGGAGCAGGTTACGTTCAGAGTTTTGATTTAAAATTGACTGGGAGTGACAGCTTTTACTGATTCTTTTATTTACAGCATAGATGGATCAATAAATGTTTAAAGTGCGTTATAGATTCTCTGCTGGGGAACAGATTTTATATGCCCAAGTTGTTAAGCAATGACTACCTAAAACCACAGTGCAAACTGTGCATCGCACTGTCATGGGAATGTTCATGTTTGGTGATGCAGAAAATACATAAATGTTGTTATAATTGATTCTAATCTGCCGTTAAGCCACTTTTGCACTGCTGGAATTGCAGAACAGAATTCACACCAAGAATATCTGTTCAATCAATAACATCAATTTCACTGTCATTTTCCAACAAACTAAAGTGATTTTCACATCTCTTTTATAAGAGTATGGGAGAGCCACCTTTGATTTAATTCCATTTTATTTATATAGCACAAGACAACAACAATTGCCTTTTATATTGTAAGGTGAAGCCCCTACAATAAATACAAAGAAAACAGAAAAAAAGAACAACAATCAGATGACCCCCTATGAGCAACCGCTTTGGCAACAGTGGAAAGGAAAAAAAAAAACCCAACAATCCTTTTTAACACGAAGAAACCTGCAGCAGAACCAGGCTCAGGAAGGGGTGGCCCTGCCCTGACCGGTTGGGGGTGAGTGGAGGAAGATAGAACAAAGATGTGTTGTGGAAGAGATACAGAGATGGCTCTAGTAAAGGGATTGAGTTTCTGAGCTTCACGTTAGAAATACTCATCAGTACCCACAGCGTTCGCATTTTTAAAATAATTAACTTGAATCAAAATGTTTATTTTATCACTCTTTGTGCTTACTTGCAACAATCTTGCATTATTGTATTTATTTTTATGTTTCATGATTTGTAGTGATTTTTAATCCCTATTTTATCATCATTATCTGATAACATCTGTGGTTGTAGTAGGCGGGACTCGCAGGAACCATTTTGAGTGGAAGAGTCATAAAAGACTGAACCTGGAGTTTTACGTTTTGTCAAGCCAGCTAATGCAAAGAAAGTCTGGATGTACTGAATTTTGTATTTTTGTATTCTACCTTACAATAATATTTATATTGTAAGGTAGACCCCACAATAATACATACAGAGAAAAACCCAGCAATCACATGACCCCCTATGAGCAAGCGCTTTGGCGACAGTGGGAGAGAAAAACTCCCTTTTAACAGGAAGAAACCTCTGGCAGAACCAGGCTCAGGGAGGGGCGGGGCCATCTGCTGTGACCGGTTGGGGTGATATTAATGTGTAGCCAATCGTCTGCCCATCAGCTGGGACTACTGTTTTTTCCCCTTTTTTTTGCAGAATTTGTAAAATTCCCAGTCACTACAGAAATAAACATAATAATTTTAGTGATTCCAATAACTTTTATGTTGTCCACAGTAAAGTAATGCCATTTACTGTTCCCATATGGCAAATGCTAATTAATGAGGTCATCGTACATCGTGTGACATGTTTATTAAATACACTGCAATGAAAATTGGGACATTCACACAAGGGCACTTAGTGTTTAGGTTATACCTAAGTACAGCCTTATTATTGATTTAGACTTGTGTAGTAAATCTCCAGGAGCCTATGACATAACTTGTGCAAGTAGCTGATGCTGTTGCCAGCATGTGTGGTGCATTATCTGTTAATTACTGTGTCTCGGACATAAAACACATAAAATGTTGGGACTTTGCTCCTTTCTCAATCCCCACCCTTTGTTGTGCTCCTTTTTTTTCTTTATAGGCACTTCTTTGTACTTTCTCTCACGTCTATTCCGGTAATTTCATTAATGTCCCTCCAGGAATTTGGCAACATCTGTGAGTCCTTATATTGAGGCTATCACAGTTGATGTGCGCTGTATAAATGTGACATGTATTTACATTTCTAATGAGCTGCACATCATGTTATGGTGTAGGTTACAATGTAGGGTTTCAAACGTGCATGTGGTTATGACCTGTGGTTTAACCGGCGGTCGGTGTACCTAATGTGTTTGTTTTTTTGCTAGTTGAAAATTTAAAATCCCTTTCCTGTCTGCCTTACGTTTTACACTGGTCCCTCGTTTATTGCGGGAGTTACGTTCCAAAAATAACCAGCGATAGGTGAAATCCCCGAAGTAGCCAGCTTAATTTGTTTTACAATTATTATAGATGTTTTAAAGCTGTAAAACCCATCACTACACACTTTATACACTTTTCTCAGACAGGCATGAACATTTTCACACTTGTAAATTTAAAAAGCTGTACGCATTCTGTACTGGACAGGAGACACGGCACGAGATTGACAGACAATGGTCTACAGCCAATCAGGACGCAGAACACAATGTGCTGTTAAAAAACAAACAAACAAAAAAAACCAGCATGCAAAATGGCACCAAAAAAAAAAAGCGAAACAGTGAGGCTGCGAAAAGTTAACCACGCTATAGCGAGGGACCACTGTACTGTAAAGCATGAGCTTTAAAACCCCCTATAACATCTACCAGACAATAAAATATTCCTCAACAACAACAAAATCCAAAACAGAAGGTTATTTCAATACCACTGCGGCATGTGCCTTGGCATGTGATGGACGTACAAGGAGAATATGCAGATGTGCATCTTTGATACAGCAATTTAGCTCCTGCCGACTCTCTGTCATTGCACTTCGTCAATCACCTTACTCACTTCTTCTTTGTTGTTTTTGCTTTCTCCTATTCAAATAATTACATGCATGCAGAGATACACACCAAGATTCACACTCTGCAGAATAGACAATCACTCAACAAGTATCTGGTTTCATGGGAGAAGGTAAGCTGCAATTAACACAATTGGATTTCTTTCTTTTTTTAAATATTTCTGATACCAATTCCTCATGGTCTTTCCCCGAGTTTGTGTGGCATCTATGACAACGTGATTATCAGACAAAATAGCTACAGATGTCTCGACAAGTAATTTAATGAGAGGATGCGAGGGGAGGGGGCAGGCTATGAAAAAGGGAAAAGCAGCATATAGAAACACTGTTCTGTACTCCTAAATAATGAAGTACATAATAACACATCAACACACTTTATGACGTGACATAAAGATGACATGTCCTGGCTCAATTTACAGCCACAGCAACAGTAAAGGAAGGTGAGACCTGAAGAAACTGAAAGTGGTTCCTTAGTGTAAGTGACTCATTTTGATCTTCAGTACAGAGCTACAGTAGGTAGTGCAAGGTTATCAGGAAGGGTAGTTGGTGAAGCAGATACGACAAAATATGGTCCACTGGAAGAGATAAAAATGCTTTGTGCTACGAAGGTCAGTGAAGTTTACTGAACTAACCTACTGTTGCAGACTTGTGCAACAGAGCCTTCTGAAATATGATTTGCCATGCTTTCTTTCATTTTTCCCACCTTTTCCTTCTGTATAACCAACCTGCTCAGGAGTCTTACAGTAGTTCTACCGTTTTCAACGCCCTCTATTTTTCCTTTTTCCTCTTCAGTAGTCGCTCCACATCTTCCCTGATAGAGTGGAAATAGATCTCTACAGACTTCACCTTCTGCTCATCTCATCTCTGCCTGGTTACACACTACCACAGCTAAATTTCATTTGCACAATGTACCAATACAAACGGTATTTTACAACTGGCTTATAATAGAGTTTTGGTCAATGCATGTGTTTTTCTATTAGACATACTAGACTGATGTTAACTTTCAAATTTCATAAAGATGCTCTGGAGAACAACACTAGCCTTTTTTAAACAAAAAACTTATTATTTTAGAAAAATTGCAAAGGTTCCCACACTATTTCTTTCTGTTAAATCCAATCTTTTATACTTTAAGGCAAAGTTGAACAGATATGAATATTTAAACAGTTCTGTGGTGCTCCTTAAATTGCTAAATATCTCTTTCTTACAGTTACCCAATGTTAGCAAATCAAAACTGACAACCGTTCCTTTTCTCAAACCAGTATGCTGATGAGGATCTCTTAAGAAAAGCAGATGCACACAGAGCAGTCAGAACAATATCAGATTACAAACACACCTTGGCACACACAGAACAAAGGGGAGAGTGGAAGATGGATGTATTTTACATACATGGATTAAGAATATTTTATTCATGGACACTTCAGGCTCAGTATCAACACAAACAGAGCAATAACCCGACATTAGCCCTGGACAAATCCTAAGCACTTAATGCAGACTCTTGGCTCTCTGTGTGTTGTCTGTGATCCCAGAGCGCTCTGTAGAGCACTCGTGTATATCTACACAGCAGATCAATACTAGAAGTACCCCTAAACATGCTGTGCTTCTGGTCCTTACAGGGCTATAGGCAGTGAAAAACTACAAATATCCAGCAGAAGTGCCCTAGAGTTCTGGTGAAATTCCTGAGGTAAGATCAGACTTATCTGATGACTTATCAGGCCCATGGCAGTCAAGTCAAATATCAAAAGAAGGATTTTCTGTTGGAAAATACTTTCAGCGCTGTCATGTCTGTTTTTGCAAAAATATATTCCTACCTGTCTGGACTATTTCGCTTTTTTGACAGGTGGTGTACAGTCATGATTCTTGCGACTCTAACAGATGATTCAATTAGACAGTTTCTATTTCCCTACTTGATCCGGAACCACCATATTGTAATGTGTGTCCACAGGCAAACGCAAAGTAGATGGGCATCATCAGAGGTGTTTTTCCTCTAGGTATATCAACTAGTTTTATATAAAAGAAAAATGATTCAGGAAAAACAAATAGTCATTAGCTCCCATAACAGACAAACCTGTAACAGATGTACACACATGCACACATACACCTCTCCCCCTTTGCTTCCCAAAAACTGTTTGATGTGAGTCATGCTATGCTGACAGTATTCATGATCCACACATGTGCCCACACACTCAAACACAAATGAATGACATCTTAAAAATTGGAGGAAAATTGTGCCTGTGGCATGAATTATGCATGCTTATAGTCTCTTATCATCTAAATGCATGTCTATCCATTTGTCAGGAAGGTTTGTGTGTGCTTTGCATTCATTAGGGGCCTCAGATCCACCCCTGTGGAATGGTGATGGCCTAAAGACAGACTGAAAGGGGACAAGAAGGCAGAGAGAAAGCAAGGCAGATGCAGAGAAAGAGCAAGAGGGAGAAGGGATCTGGTGAAATCATAAAAAAAGAGCAGAGCCTTAGCCCTCACACACACACACACACGCACACACACACAAACACACATGCAGAAAAACAGATACAGATGCATCTAGCTAAAACATTTTTAATTATTAAATGAGGGCATGTTGATATGCGCACACAAACACACATGGCATAAAACCAGTAGGTGCTCCTTTTATAGAAAGCAATGTAAATTTTTCATTAGAGGAAATGCAGCTCTCTCTCTCTCTCCATGCCTTCATCTCTGGGTTCTGTCCTGTGTCCTCCGGCCATGCTCCCCTGACACCTTCTTGCTTCACTCAACACATCTATTTGACCCAGCGAAGGGCAAGCAGCCCAGACAGATAAGCTGTGTCCCAAAGTACCCGCTTTGCTTCCACATCAACCTCCTTTCTTGATTTGTGTGTTCATGTGAATGCATGCCATGATTTTGGGTGGTCTGCAGCCTTCACATAGTGAGGCAGTGTGATTTCCCTCCCCCCATCTCTCTCACACTTCTGTCAGCAAACATGCAATGATGGATGATGTAGTGTTTTAAGAACACTCAAAAACAGAAAAAAGGAGTATAAAACAGGAAAATAATACAAATCCATAACAACAACAACAACAACAATAATAATAATAATAATAATAATAATAAGGAGAAGAATAGAAATAAACTCTGAAAATGGTGACCACATGTCTGTTTTAGTATTTTAATGTTTCCTTTGTCAAACAAAATAGAAATTTTTGCTCATGAAACTGTGCAAAATACCAGGAAACTGGACAGATTTCTGCCAAATCAAATAACAGACACACTGTGTTTACTGTATACAGTTATGTTTACTGCTGTGCCTTGTCATTCCTATAGACTGTATATATAAAAAAGCTCCTGGGCTTAAAGCTAACCCAGCAACAATAAACTTGCAATAAACTTGAATTCTTTTTAATAGCCACCAGGGGGCAACTACCTTTAATGCAAAAATCAGTCAAATTGTACAAAAATCCAAGGAAAAATGATCTTGTATCTCTCTTGACAGTTTTTGATTAGTTAACTAATATATTCTAAAAAAAAAAATAAATGACTTTGCAAATTATCTTTCCAAATGAACTCAAAAAGACCAATAAAACAGGGTGCACTTTAGGTGTATCCCTCGGTTTCTATGTTCATCTTTTACACCTTGTATACAATCCTCGTACTGGGTTGGATGCCCTTTTGCCTTTATTCTTCGCTTCATTCTTAGCTTAAACATTCCTTAGAGGTTTTGCTCCATGATTACATGACATCATTACACCGTTTCTGATTTGTTCACTGGCTTCCAGTAAAATTCAAAATCCACTATAAAATTCTGTTATTAACTTATCAGGCTCATATGGACAGGTCTCTGCAGAGCTTCTAAGACCTTGGCCTCTCAGATGATCTAACCACAGTCTTCTAACTGTCCCTCGCTGTGATTTTAAAACCAGAGGTGATTGTGCTTTTGAGGTTGTTGTGCCCAAACTGTGGAACAGCCTTACCCAGTCAATCAGGTCGGATGACTCTGTTATTTGTTTTAAGTGACTACTGAAAACTCATTTTTATAGGTTAGCATTTTCTTAACTTCTTCCTTTTTATTTTTGGCCAGAGTTTACAACCATGCATGCATGTCTGTCGGTATGGCTGATTCTGTGTCTGTCTGCTTTAATAAGTACACTTAATATTGACTTTATTTGAACTGTGAAGCAATTTGTATTGTGTTTGTGCTGTGTTTTCAAAAGTGGAATATAAATACAGTCATTATTATTATTATTATTATTATTGTTGTTATGGCAAATTCTGACCCTACATCTGAATGTTGCAGTAGAGAATGGTCACTTCAGTCACAGACACACCCTCAACTCACAGTCTATTTATATCCACCATTAAGGAGCAAGAACCTGCTGCAGTATTCTCCTAAACAACAGTTACCTGTTTTGCAACATCTCCCTCTGTATATTTGTATGTCTCTCAGCTTCTGTACTGGAATATAAGTATAATGGTTGTAAAAATCAACACGATCGTATGCTCATATTTTCAGTCCAGCTGCGATGGCTGTGGTGCAACGTGCCAGGTTACAAAAACCGAGAGGTCCATGACTGACCGGTGCAACAAACAATGTGCTGCCAAAATCGCTGTGAGACACCCGTGACACAGTGAAGATAATGGCCCCCATAAGAGTCCCACACACCAGTAAAAAAAAACAACAAAAAAAAAGTCATCCCCACCTTGCTCTGGCCATTTAAATCTTTTAAGTTCTCATATATTTTCTTGAGCTCATTTATATCTAGTGCAATGTTATTATAAACGGAGACTATCTAAAATTACAAAACAAATAAAATGTACAGAAATGACTAAATAAAGAACGGAACATTGGAAAGTACATTACTGATACATTAGAGTAAATTCATGGTAGCTATTCAGTGCGATGGTTGTGTTTATGTAAGACAAAAGCAAAAAGCAAAAAGATTACTGAAGGAACCAGAGAGAGAATCTTTACTTTCAGCTGTGTGTGTGTGTTATGTGAAATGCATTAAAAAAGTAAGTGAAGCAAAGCAAAGCAAAGGGACTTCTGAGATACAGAGAGACGTGAGTGATTAAAGCAATGAATGGGGGGAATTCTACACTGGAATTAGAAGTGCTGCACTCTCCTGCTAGTTTTACCTTTTTTTGTGTAATTGCACCATGAGAATCATAAGCTCACAGGCAGTTCAGTTTAAAAAAATAATTTTTTTTCTTTGCCTATACTGAACTGAGAAACAAACCCGATTATCAGCAGCTATGACAGAGCAATATGATGTAGTTAATGACAACTATAGCCTCCAGTGTCCTAATCCTATTTCCTTATTTGTGTGTATTTCTTCTTTTTTTCATTATTGATGGATTCTGCTGCTTTTCAGTGCACTTTTATCCTTGGATCTGACTTTCTTCCCATGCAAATGCAACTTTATGTATTAATTACTTTTGTTTCAAAGTCTTAAATATACCTCTATACATAACATAATTCTTGTTACCAAAGATCTAAGTACATGTTTAGTAGGAATGATATTTTCACACATAATATAGACACACAGAATTTAATTACATTTGATTAAGTGACACATTAACACATAGATGATTTTAAGCGTTCGTTATTTCCACTGGTTCATTAATATCCAGTGTAATATTACAAAGTTCAAATCTTTAAAGTTCACATTTAATACACTTTTGTTATTAAGATATGATTTCAATTTATTTGTTTGAATAGGGTACAATTCTTTTTGTGGCTTGAAAAGCTTTTAAACCTATTATATAGACACAATTGTAAGTCAACACTGATGCATGATTTTTCCCAAAATACCTCTCTTAAAGGCATCTCATATTCTGTATTTGTACTGTAGTATATGGCCAGGATGACAGGTTAAATCAGAGGTACAGGTCACTGTGCGAAGCAAAGAAAACAGAAACCTGCCTTCTCTGACAAGACCTAACTTAAAGATGGGCCAGCTTTCAAAAATACTTAGAGTTACAACTGTCACACTAGAAAGTGTGAAGCAGAATTTTACAGAAATGCTTGGGTAAGTTTTTTATTAAAGAAGTGTAGCAAAAACACATCTGACAGAGTAAATATAGGCATTAGGCCTAGTGTTGGGACCGGTTACCATCCTGAACCTATTTTAGCAAGTTATGTATAGAGGTGTGTTCATTAGATATTCACATCTCTGACACAACTAAGTTAAAACTAAAGCCAAACAGGGCAAACATCCATCAGCCATCAACAAATCTATCACAAGTATGTGCAGGCGACAGTCATATTAAAGCTGACTTCTGCCCTTGCTTAGAGGCTTGATAATGTGACAGAGCAGAATAAAATAATCCCATGAACGGTGCCCCACCGACTTCTTTTTGGCAAGCGGAGCTCCAAAACCCACTCACTCAAAAACACATTCAGTCCTACAAGCCAAAAGGCAGTTAAATCTGTTTACACGTTTGCTAAAAATAGGCCTCCAAAAAGTCTAACAGAAAGGCAAATGCAAGCCTAGTGCGTAGAATTCCTTAGTGTAAAATCTTTTTCTGTCAATGTCTTATTTTATTTTCTTCCATTTCTCTCTTAAGCAATACCTCGGGAGACAACTTAAAAGTGCCTTTCAGGAACCGAAAATCCGCTATACTAGTAAATCCATTTCTCCCCATCCTTTCCTTGACTGTGGATGCGTGTTTGTGTGTTCAGACAGCATGCAACACACGTCTATGATCACTGGCAAGTAGACATAGTTGCAAGAAAGTTTCTGAACTCTTTGGAATCACCTCGAGTTCTTCACTGATTAATCATAAAATGGGTCTGATCTTTATGTAACTCAGAACTGAACACTAAGAAACTGACTAAACTAATAACACACCACTATACTTTTCATGTCTTTATTGGACTCAGTCCAGTGCAAGCTGGAAAAAGTTCAGTGCTAATAGCTTCTTCAACAGCTACGTGCTGAGCTGGGGGAGAGTGGACTGTAGAGGTGCGCTACCTACAAATGAAGTAATAGAAAAACTGGCTACTGGTAAAGACTACTCTCTAAAAATGACTAGTTGTTTTGAACCTCAATTGCAGTAATGTAGACGAAGCATTACATAAAAAAAACACTACAAAAAGCCCTGTAAGACATGGATTTTTATCAATCCACAGAGAAACAAAATCAGCAAATGATGGAAATACAGAACAGCTGCAGCTCTCATGAAAGAAATGGGGTAGGCAAGGGTAACAACAAAAAGCACCTACAGTAATCTCTACAAAATCAAAAACACTGTCATTTTGTGCATTCATTCTGCTTCAACCATTTTGTGTTGCAAGAATGGTGGAAATGCAGACAGCACAAATGAATATACTTTCACTTTCCCTATGCTCTCCCACTTTTCATGAAAATCTGCAACAGGCAAGACAAACGACTGCTGAAAAGATACAGTTCTTTGCAGAAGTAATCAATGCAGAAATTCTGCTAATTGCCCAGGGTTTGCAAACTTTTTCTTCCAGTTTGTACATAGATAAGCTATGAAAATGAGAGGAATGCCTATTAGCTTTAATTTAATAAATACTTTTAAAATTAAATTTATAAAACAGATACATTAAATGCCAAAGGCTGCAAGCATGAGATATGTCCACCTTTAAGCATTTATCTATGAGCACATGCAGCATATAAAACCACCAAAATGATTCATGAAGAGAGTCTAAGAGATAAATTAGATAAATGACGACAAATAATGTTCCAATTCGCAAATCTGAATTCATACAAACATTACACTCAAAAAGCTTTGTATACTTTAAATCCACACCAGACAAACACATATACAAACATATGTAAAAATGTAAAAGTCAGGAACAAGGGCTGGAAGGGAGGCACTCAGATTAAAGCTAAAGAATAAGAGTGAAATTTGCAATGCATCATATTAGAGCCAGCAGAGAAATGGTTGGGAGAAGGAGGAGGGAGCGAAGCAAGATTTATATTCAGAGGAGGACAAATCTTGGCAGGCATGAAGTACCTATGTTAAGCGGCTTGGGGAGAGGCAGGGGTTTGTATTGATGAGCAAGACCAGGAAAGATGTGTGTGGGTGCAGGATTGTGGTCCTACGGGAATGCTCTGTCTACGGCAGCGATATGGGGCTCAGACAGCGGATTAGTGTTTCTGCTCCATAATCAATTTGCTGTCTGGATCCCATTGCACATAACCCTAAACATCCTTTCCATGCTTGATCCTCTAAAATCTATTTTCTCTTTCTCTTTATTTCCTCCCTACACCTATTCCACTTCATCTCTTTTTCCTGCTTACCTTTTTGTTTGCTTCACCTTCAAGTTGTAAGACGAGTAAGCCCACCCCCCCCCCCCCCCCCCCCCCCAAAACAACAACAACCCCAAAACAAACAAACACCGTCCTACATCAAGCTCTTTCAAACACACCTTTCTGGTTTTTTCCTTTCATTTCTCTCCAAATTGGTGCCATTTTACACCAGCCATGGTAAATTCTGCACACACTGCGTTTTAGTGTAATATGTCGGAGTAATTATATCAGGGTGTGTGTGGGTGTGTGTGTGTGTGCGCGCACAGAGATGTAGAGGTTAACCTTGACCAAAGGCAAACTATTAGCTTCATTTCACCCTCGAGTCCAAGCTTGCCGCCATCTGGTCTAGAACTTCAGGGTCATAATAGTGGCTGACCAATCAATAACACACTGCATGTTGGCACCATGCGCCAGCCCTGGCCAATGTGTTCATTTCTTATTAAAAAGAACATTACACTCCAGGGAGAAAATAAAGTACATTTCCCACAATCAGGCAGCACAAATGTCAGCGGTACAAAGTTTAATTAAAAATTAAAGTTCTATTTGCTGGAAACAAGGATATTGTCCATCAAAAGTGTATTATACGGCACATGACTATTTCTATATTTATATTCAGCCTTTATGTTAAATAAATAAAGAAATTATTTTTCTTTAAAGACAGATCAAGTGGCATTTGCTGTAACTGTCTGAATCTGTGTATTGTGTGTATTTGTGTATCTGTCTGTGTCTGTAGAGAGGAGGAGTACTTTTGAGATGAAAGCCCACAGAGACAGCTAAGCAGGAAGGCAGAGACAACAGATGGTGTTAGGAGTGCTCCTGTTCTGGTGGAAGAAGGTAGAGAGGTTTTCATGTCAACAGATCAATAAGTGTGAGACTATCCATTTCAGATTGTCTGACACACACAGACAGAATGGTGAAAGACAAAGTATAGACAAACCATGATGCAAATTAACACATAGTAGCTGAGAAAGAAATCTCCCTTCTACACGTCTGTAGGCACACCTTACCCGCTTTGAGACATTAGAGATGTAAATACAATGATGTATAAGATAGTGAGACTTGATCCTGCTGATGATGCAGCAATCCTGTCAGAAATGCATGCAAGCCTAGATACGCCCTAAAATTATCACCGATAATATTGTATTCAAGGATTAACTATGGATCCAGAAATTAGTTAGGAACCATGTTAAAGATTATGGGTTTTTTTTTTTTTTTTAAAGACACTTTTGGGCTTTTTGAAATGGCTCAGATGAGGGAATGCATGCACATATGCACATACACACACACACGCACACGCACGCACGCACACGCACACACACACGCATCTTGCCAGCAGCTGTTCTGAGCACTTTTATTGGACCAGGCAGACTGTCACCTCTTCTGATTCCAGGGGGACACTCAGAAGAGGACTACTAATTGCCTTGCTGGGGCACAGATGTGACTTGCATGTGACTGAATAGGTTTGGAGGCATGGAATGGCTTGATGTGTGTGAGTTTGGGTGATGTTTGAGGGAGGAAATGACAGGTTGTTAGAGGGAAGGTTAAAAAAAAGAAAAAAAAAGTTGTAAGGTGTGTGACTGTATGTGAGATGAATGCTAGTTGGAGTCATAGTGGATGATGTTGGAGAAGGAGGAGGTACAGAGGGGTCTTCAGTCACAGTTAAACTATTCTGCTATAAAAAGCTGAACATGAATCATACGGGCAGTCTTACCTTGGCCTGGCCTCAATGTTGTGCTGAAAATAATAAATGGAGGGAAAGGGGGAGAAAGAAAAGAGTGAGAGAGGGAGAAAGAAAAACCTATTTTAAAAAAACAAAACATTTGACATCTTTTTGCATGCATTTTGAGTAACAAAAAAAATAACTCAATTTAAATCAGTGCAGTCCACAGCTGGTGTGGCTTAAAATCTGACCCATTAATTTTTTGTTTCATTTTGCACTTGTGCTCATGTATATTCATGAGCTTTTAAAGGAACAAACTGGAACGAAGCTGCAAACATTAGTCATGTGCAGGCCGTTCTATTTAATTTTGATTGGAGCTTAAAAGATTTTTCAATATCACACTGCCGGCGTGGAACACTCATATCATCATTGCAAGCAAAATGCCTTTTTTCATTTTTTTATTTACAACAAAGTAAATGAAATCTCATCCAATCCTAGAAGATGCAAATTCATTATTTCCCGAAGCAAATCTGTCACATTTAAATTACTGCTCGACTGTAGACATGAAATCTTTACAGTCAGAAATTAACATGTTTATACATGTGCTTATATTGAACACTCCTGTTTATACATTGATGAAGGTATAGACCTAAACAATGACACTCCTACATCCTTGAAATGTTCTTGACTTGGCTAGATGTTTTATTACCCCCCCCCCCCAATCCATTTTTGTTGTCCTCTGTGATGTTTCATGCATTTTGGTGTTGCTTAACTGGCCAATATTCCTTCTGTTTAATAACGCACCAGATTGCTGACTTGGCCACTCCTAAAGGTTTTGCTTTCTCTCTGATAGGTTTATTTTGATTTTTCAGCCTAATGATCGACATCTCTTCGGACCTCATATGGAAAGTTCCAGTAAACAGCTGCAACTTCAACACTTGGAATCAACTCTAGATCTTTTATCCCCTTAATTTGTCATGCAATACTGAGGGAACAAGCCTGGAACTGATTGCAAGTCAATTAATTTCTAGCCTCTGAAAATAAGGGACTGTGTATAAAAATGGCTGTAATTCCTAAACAGCTAATACAAAACTTGTTTTTTGTATCAATCCTTGAAATTAAAGTTGAAATGTTGCAGTTTAATCAAATCTTGGTTGTCTGATTTAAAATCTACTGCGGTGATATACAAAATGACAAATTGCCTCTGTATACCACCAAATGCTTATGAATCACTGGTAATCTTGTTTTGTCTGTGCCGTTAAAGCAAATATGGCTTTTTAATGAGGTAAATCGCATTTTAATAGAAACTTCCATTTCATTTTTTTATGAAATGGAAGTTTTATTTAAAAAGGCCTAATAGGGTTATGCATACTGGCTGTTAAAGGCAAAATATATCATATTCATGTCCGCTTCACGTTTCACCTTATCATGCAAGTCTTTTTTTTCATTGCAGGCCAACTGTCTATTAGTAACACATAATGCATTTCTTTGTTTTGACTAGATCAGTTTATGAGTACAAACAAGGCTTGTGTTACAGTTCTGCTGTGTTCATAATTTTTATTTTGTCCAATTAAGAGTTTTTAATGGAACAAAATTAAAAGAAATGTGCAGTTTGAAAGAAGATGTCAGCTATAGGACTATGGTTACCTTTTCAATAGAGACAAAAATATCCCTTAAGGTCTGAATAAGCCCAGATTCAACATTTCCTACATTATTCACATGGCCTAGGGCAACTTAGTTATTATGTGCACACATAAAAACTGGTCTCTCAAAGCTGGAAAGAAACCACAGTCGAACAGTCATCAAACAATGCAACCACGAGCTGCTCAGAGAATTTAAAACGAAAATATCCTAAAAGAACGATCTGTTTTTCAAATAACAACTTAATCTTATTTGAAGCTTTAAGCATCAACTGAAAAGTGTAAAACAAAAAAAATTATCTGAAGCAAAAAAATATATTTCATTTGACACCCCATTTGTACAGTCATAAATAATAAATATAGAAAAAATGAAGGGAAAAAAAGAAAAATTATTGTTCAAATATTATTTCTTATCATTTTCAAATGATTTAAACCAAAATCCTACTAACATGTATAAAATATTAAAACCGAACAAAGCAGACTTGGGTCAGAACTAAGTGAGGGTTAGGTCACTTGTTCTGACTCAGATTGCCTGAATAATGAGGCTTCTTAGCTTTCTGTTCATGCTGAATCTTCTTTATAGCTTAGTGAGGCTCTGTGTCTGTTTTTCGAAGATATATTTCCGAGAACTTCGAAATCCAATTCTGTACTTATACGCTAAGAATTTCACATAAACTCTGTCTACACAGTATTAACCGTGTTTAGTCTACAGTCATGCACCTGTTGTGTACCATCTTATATAGTCCTGTCGTTTGAGTGTGCATGTTCAGTTACTCTGTTTGCTGTGCTCTCTGTGTATCTGTATGGATATTTTAGCTGACACATATCGCCCTTTCAGCTGTAAGACTCCTGCCCAGGGGCATGTGTGTTTTTTTAATTACTGTACTATCATCAGTAATTGTTTAAGTAAACACAAATTTAATGATTATATAAATGAGTACCTACAGCCACTTTTTAATGAAAAGATGGAAATTGAGCAATGTGATAACAAACAGACTGTAACTTTTAATAGTTTTGTCTAACTCCTTCCAATTGTTTAATTTTCATCCAAAGGATGTTAAAAAGATGGTTCTGCGTGCAAGCTTATATATCCCACAGACTTGCAGTAACATGGCCACAGTATTTGGCCTTGATATGCAAAGCAGCAATTGTCTGAAAAAGTAAATCCTTCTTTTCTTGTAAAATGTTTGACTCAAAGCACCAATTCCAAAAAGGGCTGGAGGGTGAACTGTAGCTCCCGGGCTAGCAGGATTAGATTGAGCTTTACAAGAAGAGAAATAAACAGTAATCCAAAAAAGCAAACAGGGACCGCATACAGCATGTGAAAACTTTTCAGACCCCTTTCTAATTTTCCAAATCTTGTTAAAATGGATTCAACCCATTTTCTTCCGTATAAGTCTGTATGTAATTCTCCACAATGTCAAACCAAAGGAAGGCTATGGAAATATATTGTTAATTCATTATGGGAAATCCTTACAGAAGCACAATCAGTAGCACGGCACTTCACCAATAAGATTTTTATAGAGGGATGGTGGGATGCAAGCCATTTTTAGGAGTGCTATAAAGCATCTGAAATGAACCATTTGGCCACATTTCCCAACCACATGAAACCAGGCACTGAGCCTCACTTCATTAGTATAATCCACACAATTGAAAACTGTGGTTGCAGCATCATGGTGTGGAAACTAGTCCCAAAAAAAGGAGGAAAATAATGGAACCAAAGCACAACATCTAACAAACTACCTAAGACACCAAGTAAACACAAGTGTGGTTTTGGGTAAATTCTATGAAATTCATAGTGTGACCCAACCAGATTCTGACCAGCAACCAACATACCATTTATCATCTACCATCATAGACGGACCTTAAATGGTTGTGTACTAAGGCTCCCATCCAGCCTAGATAAAACTTTAAAAAGACTGATCCCAAATTTGCCTAAACATCCAGCCCTATCAATAATTGGTGGAGTCATCAAAAATGTTAGTTTCATCCATGACAACATGAAAGGTTGTTACCCAACTACATGAGGACTACATGAAACATGCAACAGTTACAAGCGCTGTGGGAGCACCAAAATGTTGTAGATAAACAAGCGAGTGATAGCGTCAGATGGTACTGTATATTTGCTTTAGTACACAGCAAGATACGTAATAAGTGAGCTATGAGCTCAAAATGTGGTCATAAATATTTTGTACTTGTAAATCAGTTTTGTACTTGTAAATCAGGATTTGTATGTGTAAAAAGAATTTGTGTGTGTGTAAAAAAAGATTTGTATGTGTAAAAAAGATTTGTGTGTGCGTAAAAAAGATTTGTGTGTGGACTTAGCCAAAAAACCCCTGCAAGTTACACGTACGAATTTTGACCCTATTTTTCTTCCTTTCATCTGATTGGTCAATGTCATGTCAATCACAAATGTAATAATCCAATCAGAGAACAGATGGGTTTGGCTGTCGGACGGGCACTTTTTTGAACTGCAGGTCCTTGAAGGGTAATACAGTTTGAAGCTGGAGGATCTCTATATAAATATCCGATAGCAGCTAGGTCCGCTAACTTTCAGCAGCTGTTGAAAGGATAAAGTTGTGGTATGTCAGTGGTTAGAAATACCATCATTACTTTAGGATTAGATTAACACAAAGTCAGGGCTGACCCGGGACCATTGCTGTGAGTCACAGTGCGCAGCATAAAAGTCCTTTCACATCAGATGTAGGATGTGCTGCTAATGCTAACTGCTAACTAAAAGCAAAGGATCCAGAATTTGTTGCGCTGGCTGCTGGGCTCTGTGGGTTTTTGCAGCAGCTCTACCTGTACTAGATGCACCTGCTCCTTGTCGTTTCTATCTCTGACTTTATGTCCTCTACAAGAGTTTCGTTTTTTTTGCTAGTTCTTCAAATGTTCAATAAAAACATGTATGCTAATTCATAATGAAGAAAGCTTTGTAATGAAGACTGTCATTTCCAAAACACTGCCCGCCCCCCGCGGTCCGCAGCGCTGTTGAAAAGGCTGTGGAAGTCCCTGTATTAAGCACGTAGACCTGTGACACAAAAATCACCAAACTCAGACGACCACAGACTGTTTTCCTTCGTGGTGATGAAGGAAAACGCTGGGTTGGCATGTAAAAGGGCATTTATTCCCTTCAAAGACCTGCAGTTCAAACAAAGCGCCCCTCCGACAGCCAAACCCATCTGTTCTCTGATTGGATTGTTACATTTGGGATTGACATGACATTGACCAATCAGATGAAAGGAAGAAAAATAGGGTCAAAATTCGTACGTGTAACTTGCAGGTTTTTTTTTGGCTAAGTCCACACACAAATCTTTTTTACGCACACACAAATCTTTTTTACACATACAAATCTTTTTTACACACACACAAATTCTTTTTACACATACAAATCCTGATTTACAAGTACAAAACTGATTTACAAGTACAAAATATTTATGACCACATTTTGAGCCCATAGTGAGCAGCTACTTAACTTCTCTTTCTGTACCGACACAAATCTCCAGTGAACGAATAACGCTGCTTTTTAGTTACTCCATCAATAACTAACACATGACAACAAACAGCTTACCCATCGACATTCATTTAGGGCCATAATGAACTTGGCCCATTAGGATTAATTTCTCAGTAAGAAAAGCAATCTACACGTCAGCTACCGCCATTACTACAACCTACTTAGTTGTGCACAGAACCTCCAGGGAACACTCAAGCTTCCTCTCTTAACTGCAGTGACTGAAATATAGAGAGTGACAAATGGACCAATGCGATATTTTAATTTGGGGCCATGAGCAGTAAAAGCCCTCTCTTCAATTTTCAAATGAGACACGCAGTGAAGTGCCACAGAGTTTGATGCACATGTGAGGAGATGGGTTGCAACCCTTCACAGTGCAAGTGGTCACATACATGCAAACCTCTATAATACATAGTGTAATTGCACACATGTGCAGGTGTGTGCAGTTCTTTGGCACAAGGTGTAAACTTTCACCAAGGGGCCAATATGTAAAAAGACTAAATGTGTTTATAACTGCCAATACTATAGCAAAAGGGTATTTGGCCTTACATTGCAGCCAAAAGCTTAGGTTTTATCTGCATCTATCTACATGCATCAGTATTAACAGAGGAGAGAACAGGCAGAAAACATAATTTCAATATATATAAGTATAATGTATAATGAATAAATACTGTAGATCCAGTGTCTCTTTTCACTTGGAACAAAGCTGTGTATGATGGCACCTGTTCTCCTTATAAATGTTGCTGTTTGCAGAAGGTTTCTTAAGTACTTGGAAGAAAATCATTTCAAGTGGATGACCTGGGATCAAGCATCCATGGCTGACAGCATTCATCTTTAAACAAAGACCAGGCCTAATCACAAGCAAATAAAGACAGCTTTATGTAACGCTGATAACTGTTCTGTGTTGCAGTTCTTGTTCTCTATTCATCCTACCTTAAAACTACCTATAACCTTTTTTTTAGATAAGAGCAATAGCACTGATTTTACAAGCATATTCTCATGTTACATGAGTTAATCATTCTTTCAAAATCCTCTCAACAGACCTTGTGCTGTTATGTTGCTAATTAGGGTGCCAAGTTCAATCAAACATGCAAGTAAGACACTGGCTTTTCATTACATTTCTTGAGCACTTGGTTAATGTTCTAAGACTGGTATGTAAATGACATTTTTAGGCCTAGTTAGTAAACAAGCTTGTTTAAATATGCAAATGGAAAGGCTCCAGTGTACTGGGTACGGTATAGTTTCTGTGGCTGCGAGCCTGCTGGCATGCTTCGATTCACGACGTACATTTTGACGGTAAGCTTAAAGCTCTAGGTAGATGTTAGTGTCTGAGACTGTGTGGACTCGTCTGGTGACTTTGCATTACAATGCATCAAGATGGGATGTGTCCCACAGGCAGATTTCATTATAGTAAAACAGGAATGACTGCTTTTATATAGTCTCTGCAACACTATAGTTCCTGCTTAACTGGTCAAACAAATAGGTAGCGTAAAAGTCTAAGAACATAAAGAAAATATTTATAAAAATAATTAAATAAATAAATAAACAAAAATCAAATTTTGTTTAAAAGGCACCAACTTAGAGGAAACAATTATATTCCCCATTGCATGTAAAATGTTTAAGAAGGTAAATATCCCTCATAAAAAGAAAACGTTATGAATGCTACTCTTACCGGCACTCTGTGAGCTGCTCCAGGCCCTGCTAAAAGGGCCTCTACTGCCACTACAGGAGCTATTGCCTGTGCCTCAGCCTGCTCCAGCAGGCATAGCTGGTGTGTTATGTTGGCCATTTCCTCCTGAAGCTTTTCAGTCTCAAGAGTGATCTCTGCGATTTTCTCAGCAGCAGATGCTGTGAGGAATGCTTCTTTAAGGTCTACCAGGTGAAGGGTCCTCTTCTCTTCCAGTAGCACCAATTTGCGGAGCTCCTCAAACTGACTGTTCACATACTCCTCAAGTTCCTCAGTAGACATCTAAGATATGTAGACAGATATGTAGAAAGAGTTCAAAGAGACAAAGAAGGAAACAATGAGAAAGAAAGAATGAACAGGGCAAATTTAACTCACCACAAAACAGAGAAATACAGCCGCCACAAATTAACCAGAATAAACCACAATGAGCTACTCAAAATCTGAATGCAGGGGGGAAAAGCAATTAAAAGCAATGCATGTGAGGGTCAGATGGGGACTTTATACATTTAAATGTGAACATTATTTCAGCAAGCCTACAGGTCTCTGTCATGCATTAACTAATTGATAGCATATATTAGATTCCCCAAAGGCAAACTCCATGCATCCCATCTGCAGATAGAGATCTCAGAGGCTCCTTCTACCACAGCAAGCCATCTGTTTGGCTTTCAAGGCAGCAGAACTGCTCACTGAGATACCTTTTTAATTCCTTTGCCCATTCCCCAATGAGCCTCTCTTTAGCTATGACTCATTACGTTAAAACACCTCAATAAACAAACTCGTTCCTGCAGTCCTTCTGTCTAGACAAAACTCCACCTCCAATGAAGATGCTGTCATGAGGTAAAATAACCCAAAATCCCTTGTCATGATCTCTGCTCCTGAATATAATTGCTTCAATCTATGAACATCAGCTGCTCTGTCTCCCGTTTTCCCTTGAGCAGAACTTCACTCTCTTCCTTTCCATCTATTTAATCTTGTTTCCCCTCAGTCTCCCTCTCTCCAGTGAAGCAAAGAATCATCAGTCTTTACTAAGGTTGGCAGAGCCATGGCCCCTGGGGGCCCAAAGTTTTATCGTGTATTTGCCATTTCTGCACAAGCAATCAGATTCTCCAAATTGCCCATTAAACCAAGCGCAAGAAGTAACACTTTTAATTTACTTTCTTTGTATGAGGAGAGAAAAACATGCACATTGCTCATTCTGAATAAGACAGAGGGAGTTAGTTAACATCTAATTGGAAAGCAAAGAGTTGTTTTTTCTCTTATCTTCACCAAAATCAATGCCATGAATATATTTCTCTCAGATAAAGAACAAAAAAGTACAACTGGGTTAGACTAGTTACAAAGTTTCATTCATTGTCAAGACCTACTTGTATCAAAGCCCCCCATTGTAGAATACTGGAGAGAAAGGACCAGCATTGACTACATGACTCTCGCTGAGTTCATTTATTCTAAAATGCCAAAACAACTGTGTGCTGTGTGGAATGTAAATAAAAAGAAAATTCAATAGTTTTCAAATAATTTAAAGTTTATAGAAAATAGTACCAAGGAAACACCACAATGCTGAAACTGAGAAGCTGTATTACTTTCTATTTAAAAAAACCACTCTGAATTTAATTCTAACATAGCAAAATATTTAATATGTCAGGAAAGACGCAACAGAGTAAAGTTGAGACAGTGAGTGCCTCAGGACTATAAATAGGCAGGGGTTCACAACTATGTGAGCAAAAACATGGAGAGATGAACATTTTTCACTGTAGAATTTCGATTTTAAACATTCTAATAATCTGGACAAATGCCTGTACACAGTCTTTTTTTGCCACAGTGAAGGCCAAGGCTGAACATCTCATTGGCATTGTGGCTGGTGTGATCCCATGTTGTTTTGTGGTCACACAGGCATTAGATAATGGACCCAAAACAGTTAAATCAGGAACCATAAAGAACAAACCTTCCCAAAGCAAACACTATGGTATGAATACACGGAATTAGGCGTCCTCTCTCTCAACCATCTCTGTTGGTTCTCTCTGAGGCCCCATGGCCTATGAGGCAGATGGAGGCTGTGATCCTGGATCAGTTCTTTGTTTGTTGAGAAGCAAGAGCTCTTTGCCATTGGACCTTTCACTCAGCAATGAAGCTTTTCTGAGAATTTGTCCCGATTGGAAAGGAAGAAGGAAGAAGCACTCATGCGTGCTAATCTTCATTTGCAATGCTGCAAACTAAGGCCACAAAATGAGGCCTCAGGAGGGACAACAGTCCACTGCTTACTGGGAACTAGTTGGAGTAAAGATACAGCGTGAGCATTCATTTGTTTCTCAAGTGCCATTTTGAAGCCTCGATATTAGAAAGAAAATCCAAATCAAACAAACAAATAAATACATGAAAAAGGGAGAGGGGTTGATCCTAAAATTGCAACCTACATGGATAACCCTTCATTCTGAAAGAAAATGACCAAGATTTACAAAGTTAGAGGGAGAGAAAAAAAGCTGTTTTTCCATAGACTTCCAAAGATCGGAAGTCTTTTTGGAACCACAGCTATCGCCATCTGGTGGCCTATAAATAGAATGCAAGTTGAAAACACTTCCGCATTAGCTGATTTTTGTGACCCATAACCTACGTCCATGTTTTACACCATTAGTGACTGAATTATAAAAGCAGCAGCAAGACAGAGAATGGCCTTGGCTTTCTGCTAAGACTGAAATTTGTGAATGGTCGTGTTATTCATTAGGGACAAAGAAAAAAAAAAAATCTGAAAAAGAACCCAGGCCATTGAAAGGAAAAATAAACAACTTTAAAAATGATTGCCATGTTTCTATTACTTTGATTAGACATCAGGGCACACTAAAATGGATACAGCTCACAACAATATCAAAGGAGTTTTTCATCTTAACATTTTAAACCACAACGAAACTTCAGTAAATTCATCATAAAAAAAAAAAAATAAATAATAAAATGCCATTTTAATTTGTAGTTAACTCCAAAAGTTTCAAAAGACTGCTACGGTCTATCAGCACAATGATTAAAACATCTAAAATTAACTGACTGATACAAAGGTTCAAACTTTCCCTGTTTTTAAGGGATGAAAAATCATCATCTCATTTTTTTTTTTTAATTGGAGTGGTAAAAATGTTTGTGCTTTAGGGTTTTATTTTAAGCGACAGAGTTCATATAGATATGTTTCTCCGTTCTTCCAAATCACAGCAGACTCTACTGCCTATTCACAGCTCTGTTTGGTGTGATGCTTTTTTAAAAAGGCCTAAAAAGCATTAATAGAACATTAGGACTAAATGGATTTGAACTGTCCTTGCCCTTAGCAACAGTGGCCCTGTTCCAAGTGAACACTACTCTCCCTCGCTCTCCTTTATCTCTCCCAGAAACTAGATTTTCCAATTTAGCCTCTAACACAACAAAGCAAGGGACAGATAATTGATTTGAATAAAAACAGCTCTGCTATAGTCATATAAAACAATAAGAAAAAAGGAAAGTGGCGGAAGTTATAAAAATGAGACAGGAGGTGTTTGGTTTTACAATAGCATAGTTTCAATTCCCAACACCTTTTTATTGGTTTTTGAGTAAAGGAATGTCAGCCAAGAAACTTCCTGGGGAATGATACTGATAAATTCAATTAAAATAACAAAACAAAAGGGGAGTGAAAGCTCTAAAGAGCAAAAGGAGGTAGGAAGAGAAAGAATAGGATAAGGTAGAGGGGGGTGAATAAACCTAACACTACCAAGTCTTTTCATGTCTCTCCTGTCTATGCCTCAACCTCAGCTTCCTAAGACACCTTTAATGTGTCTGCTGCTCTTGTAGATTTTATGAGGCAGGGAAAATGGATGTAGCCACTGCACACACATACATAGTTGTGACTGGGCTGATACTGCTGTGCTGCTAATGGACTCTTCTCTCTGTAGCTGAGAGGCTCTGTGGACTGCATGTGCCCTAGACGGCACCCTGGCAGAAACAAGTAAAAAGTAAATAAAACATGAGATGAGGTAAATATGCTGACTATGTACTGCTGTGGTTTGAAACCCCAACATGCTTTACCTGCACTCTTACTATAGTTAACTTCAGGTGACTGGCTGACTGGCTGACTGACAGACGGCCATCTTTACTCCTCAAATTATGTTACGCCTCTGGCCCTCTATTAATATGTATGCAGCTTTATCACTGTTTTTCCCCCTTATATTCTAGTCCCCTGTGGAGAATTACAATATGAGCTCAGAGATTAAAATCCCCAAGCCTGTGGCAAAGTACATAAGCAGATTAGAATTAATAAGCAAAGGCAAGCCAAGGGTTAAATCTTTCATCCACCTCTCACCTACACACAGACAGCCACTCAGACCCTCTTTCTCTCTGAAGTGTTTTAAGATGTCAATACCATGCAATTTAACCACCTCCAGCTCCTCTTTTTCTTTACCCTCTATTTTATACATGCACACACCCACCCACCCAACTTTTCTCAGCACAAGTAGTCATTCTGACTTGCCTGTCATGCATAATAAGCGACGCTGACATTTGAGAGAGCCGAAAGGACATGCCGACATACCACATAATAGTCTCTAACACAGTGCCCTGTGAGCAAGCAGGTAAGAGGTTTTCAGCAAGCACACTGCACATCCACAGCGAAACAACCCCAGACTAAATGTTCAGGAAGTCCTTGGGGTGGCACTGATATTTTACTATGATAATACACATGAACTTGGGTGGGGTGCTGGCTGCCAGAAAATGTGTTCTCTCTCACAGGCCAGTCAAATTAACCTGTTACACTACGCCACTGTGCTTGGGTCACATCTCTGCATGTATTCAACAATGCTCTCTTGTGCCACGGCTCACCGATGGGTTCTGACACAGTTATAAAAGCAGAGCATACAGTAGAACAGGGGCTGCAGAGGTGGTTGAGAGAGAGAACAGGTACTGCAGCTTTAAATGGTAAATAGCCGAGACCGCGGACGCACATTCCCAATCCTGCCTTTGTTTGTCACACCTCTCAGTGCACAACTCCTAGGTATATGTGGTCAGGTTTTATTTTCAGTGGCAGAACATGCCCCCGCTATGGCATCTGTAATGGAAACACAGCAACTGCTTTCAAGGTTGACTTGTCATGAAAATTCCGTTTGAATAGCTTTTGTTTAGGCTGACATTAAGAAAAAGGTTACCATGTTTGTTTTTGGAGGGCAACCTGGAAAAGATTTGATGAAAATGGTAAAGTAAGGTTACAGCTGTGTCATGATGATTGAGACAATCTGAGAAGAAGAAACAAATCTATGTCACATATCCCGCCTCTCAATGCCTACACCAGCAGGTGCCTTTGCAGAAGGCACTACCGACAGTAAGATGCTGGTACACAAAGCCAGCCCTGCATGTATGAGTCAGATGTGTGTGTGAGCCATAGAATTTGAGTGGATTTAACAAGTAAACAAAAGTAGTATAATAGCACAACAGTCCTGTAAAGATACGATCTTCATTATTATATTGGATAATTCGTCCCCCTTATTTCCTTAATTATGAATTATAAAATAATAAAAATTCATTGCAATGCAACATTGTATTTTACACCATATGCATATTCTGAGTCGAAGACTGAACACTTGATTTTTTTTTTTTTTTTGTCAGCTTACCCAGTTCAAAAAGGGTTTAACAACAGCTACGGGGCATTCAGTATTTAGCACTCTTTATTTTTTTACATGACAATGCCTAGATCACAGTCACTTTGAAAAATACAACCTCTGACTTGGCACAGAAGTGCTGAGTCAAAAAAGTGAAATCAACCGAAGTCTGAAAACGTCATGACTCAGTAATCACACAATGAAGCCACGCTTCAAGCTGACTTCTATCTGCAGAAACCTAACACAATAGAGAATATCTGTGGTCTGTGCATGGAGCAGCACAATGAATATACACAATGCTGAATCCCTTTACAACATAATCTACTTCTATTTTAGACTGCCGTTTCTGATACTGCACTGTCTATATCATATTTATAACTGCACACAAAAAAATGTGTGCAGTTATAAATATGATATGATTGTCTTTTGCCTTGTTAGGACTTCAAATAATGTTCGATCGTAGCTACAGAACCTACAAAATCAAACAAGTTGCTGCTACAGATATAACCTAGTTGATTTTTTTAAAAAAAATAGCTATTCATCTTTTTTTTTTTAAAGAAGCCATGACAAAGAAATAATGCATACAAGGACTTCATATCAGTGACATCCCAACTGTGCCAGCATAAATATGCATTTGCATTTAAAATATACAAATGCCCAGCGCCTGCAGCTTCAGTTTGTTAGGATGACTGACACTGCTTGCCCTAAATACGTCCATGGATATGACTTAAAATCGACCATCATTTTCTTGACTCTGGAGTCCCTCCCAAGTGAGTAAAAAACCTTCAAAGAACTGGTTATTTGTATAACTACACTGTTGTTTGATCTCAAACTCAAACCTCTTATATCTATGTTCTGTAACACTTGCACACTTAATGTTAAATACATTGGTTGTTCAACTGTCTCTTAAATGTAAGCTTCAAAAATAATCTGCATATTCAATCTCAAAACACATGGCACAATCTCAATAAAATCCAAATTAATATACAAATGGTGCCCTGTCACCCCTTGCATGGAATTTAAAACCACCTTTTATCACCACAAATATATTCAAACTTCATTTTAATAAGTGCCGGTATGAGCTCATTAATTAAGAACAGATGCGTGCACCTTTTCTGGGAGAGGTTTTCTAAAAATGGTTCTTTGCTGTATAGCAAGTGTTAGGCTTCCGTACACAGGAGTTAGCACTCACCTCAGGGTTGGTCCACTTGGTCTTGATCTTCTCAGCCATCTGTTGTGTACAGCCCAGCAGGTCATAACCCTGCCTGCTCTGCAGATACAACAGACAAACAAGCGGTAAACACAGCACAGTAGGCCACTATAAAAACAGCACAAACACAGATATTCTTTTTGTGCAAGTCAAACAAGACATGCAGCAGGCTAATTATTTGTTCACCTTAATCTTGCAGGCATTCGAAAGAGCACCATTGAGTTTACATTGTAGTTTATAACTCTACACAAGGACAGTGCCAAAAAAAACTCTTCTGGTAGTATGACAGCATTTTGAGGAGACTACAGCCTACAATATTACATATTTTGATATGCAACATACAAGGTGATAAAGTTTCTCCACAAGAGTACATCAACACAGGAAGCAGGATTAAAGCTAAGGGATGTTTAGACTAAACACTGTGGCCTTGGGCTGTATGTCTGACCCTCTTTGTCTGTAATCAATCCATATGTGTCTGTAAATGTACGTCAGTTAAGTGTGTTGCTCTGCTTTTGTTTGTACCACCAAAGACAACACTGCAGTTCTAGACAGTTAAGTTTCACTGACTTTGCACGACCATTTTAAAATAAGGCTCCTGCGCAGACTTTCTAAATCAGTTTATTTCACCGCTCACAAACAAAAACCTCTGTTGCTCATAACATTAATTCAAAACTAAGCCCTTGTTTTTGATCATATCACCTTGTTAAAACGTCCTCTGTGCAATAGCACAGCCCAAATGTGATCAGTGTGCTGAACATCTGACCTGAAATGAAACTGTAATAATCAGAAACACCATGCTCTGCATAGATGAACCCAGATTTGATGGACCTTTTTTTTCCCCCCACAAATCCAACACATTAACATGACTTACTGGACCAAATGCAGTGCTTCACTAAACAACTTGTGACTCAGTGGCTCTATTTAATATGCCTGAAGAGAAAAGGCCATCTGTGAAAACGGAGTAAGGGTGAAGCCATAATTGGCACCAAACCAAAAGGGACATCGTGGTGTATTCTTAATGTTTCATTTCTCTTTCACAGCTTTCACAGGAATGAAAGTGTCTGTAAGAATTAATTTATTGATGAAGAACTGCGGGTTATCATGGGACATTGTTATATTTAAAATAGAGCACATAGCCCTCTCAAATTAACTTGAAGACAATGATTGGCACACTACCTAATACAAAATTAGAAATGCAAACTAAACATGTGACACTGTATGCTTCTGTTGGGGGGCATGCCATAAAGATTAGGTGCACTATATATATATATATAAACCTTACATAAGTGTGCAGCTCACCTTCTGCCAAACGTAGGCTTCATGCAGAGTTATGATCTCATGTTCCTTGTGCTCACCTTGCACAGCACACACCACACAGATGATCTTCTCATCAGGTTTACAGTAGAGGGAGCCCTCCTGGCCATGCTCCTTGCAACGCAATCTCTCTACTGTCACAGTGTTTCTCTTCCCATTGTCTTCAGCAGCCCCAGCCTCTGGCCCTGCTTCTGCACCCTCAGCTCCCTCGCCGAGCTCTGCTTCCACAGGTGGAGAGTTATGGGCTCCTTCTCCTTCCTCAAGATCAACCCTCTCATTCCCATTAACTACTGCCACTCCAAGAGGTGCCATCCCACGATTTGCACCCATTTCAGCTGCCATCTCTCCCACAGCTTCATCCTCAGCTGCGCCTCCAACTCTGGAGTCCCTGTTTGTGCCAAGACCATTAGCCTGTGTGCCTTCATGGTTATAGGGCAATAGCACATGATGCGTGCTACTGGCGTGTCTGTCTGCATGGATGGGGCAGAAGGCAAAACTGCAGATGGGGCACACTTGTGTTGCTGGCTGGGCCTCATCAGGCTCGCATGCATCACATGAACCGTCCATCTGCGGCAACTCTTCTTGTTTCAGCTCATTAGAACCTGTCTCAGGTTCTCTGTTGTGCTCCATGGTGGCTGAAAAATTGAAGGTATCAGATAGCCAAGTCTGACAGGAGAGAAACAGTGAGAAGAAGACGGGTTATAAATAGCTGTGACCTTCTGTAAACACATATCATCTTTGCACAAGGGAAAGTCCAAGATTCTCAGGACTAATCCCCTCTGATTTAATATTCCCGAAACAGATGTTGTCAGGCATCTAGACGAAATGCCATTGAGTGCCACATTACAGCACAAGCCCCACACATACACACACCACATCTGCAGTCACTGAACTGCCTTTGTGTGCAAACACACTCACTTTGTTTACTGACTCACAAACAGAAAGTGCTGAGTGTGTATGCCTGTGCCCTCAGCATGACCAAACACTCCCCTGCTCTCCTTCTTTCACCTCCCTGGTTATGTCGTCAGGCCTTGACCTTTTCATATCGTTCTTTTTTGTCTTTATGTGCACTCACCACCACCCCCTTTCAGACCACTCTGCAGGAGTGAAGCTGAACAGAATGAGGAGAGCACAGATGCATGCCTGGCTGATTCACACTTTTTTGTCTCCTTTTTCCTTCTCCTCGAAGTCTTCCTCTCTTGAGCTCTGTTTGTGTACTCTCTCCACTGCTGACACAAACAACCGATAGAAAAAGTGCTGTAATGGAGAGAAAACTCCCCCTCTTTCTCTCTTCCACCGCCCCTCTCTGCCAGTTCTCTGTCTCTTACTCACATTCACACAGTGCCTCCTCACACAAACACACAGACATTTTCTCCCTCATCCTGCAGGGCAGTTTGCAGCAGTCTGCAGAGTGTACTTACTCGTCTGTCTTCCTCTTCCCTCGTGTTTTCTCTTCAGGGCTTGTTCTGAGCTAATGTGGAGTCTGTGAAGAATTAGCTTGACGGCTAACTTCCTTAGCGCAGCCGTCGTACTTTGAATTCTGCTGCTGAGCTGTCGACTTAGCTACTTTTACTTTACAGCACAAAGGGAGCTCCAGCTCTAAACCGACAACGTTTACTTCCTTATTTTTGTCAGCTGTCTTCTTTTTTTCTACTTCCTGCTAGCAGTCTCCTGTGTGTTTGGGAACGGTAGAGACACACAGAGGCGGGAGAGAGAAAACTCGTTTGACGAGTAAAACCAAGACAGAGAAACTCTGACCCGAAGCCTCGCATTTTTTGTGTTTGGGTTAACATTTTTCCGTGCTTTATTTATTCATATAAACATTTTATCTATTTATTTTTACTTTACAAATGCACCAAAAGCCCCAACCTTGTCATGTAGCTAATATATCACGGGTCAAGAGGTTAGATGAGGTCTTCAGGGGCATTCTGTTTTGTTCCGGGGTGAAATCTTTGCACAGCATACATCTTTAAGAGATTTCAAAACAAGATCTACGTGGACTTTCACACAGAGTCAAAATATACACATGCGCTGAAATGTATGCATACCTTAACGTAAATATTTTAATAAGTGGTTGTGATGACTTCACAAAGCCCTGGCCCATTAACTTCTTGGTAGGGATCATAATTGACAACAACTGGCAGTTTCTGTTTGCCAGCATCAAAAGGATTTGTTTAACAGCGCTCACTGGACTGAAGTGAACTCAGAACGGTAGGAAAGTCGAAGGAACTCACCGGTAAGTACAACTTATTTGGGTGTGTCACCACTGCCAAGGGCTGGGAGAAGACAGAGACTGCCACCTTTAAATGAGAAGTTGGTTAGGATGTTCAGGAACAGCTCAGCAACCACCAGTACTCAAGTCTGCCATGAACTGGAAACTGCAAGAACCCCAACATCAATGTCCACATTGAAGAGAGTTTTACATTTCTGCACAGGCTGACAATAAATCTCTTGGACGTTATTGTCAAAGTCCCAACATAAACTGTATTGAAAATTTGTGGACTATACTTAAAAGCAAGGTCTGTGCCAGGAACCCAACCAATTTATATGAACTCAAACTTAAAAGCCCAAAATTCTGGGTTACGTGTAATGCATGACATTGTATGCATTACTGTAATCCCATTACATTTTTCAGTAATGTAATGATTTACTGTACTAAATTTAATCATCACACTGTCATTACTTGCATTACGTTGATTCAGTTACCTGAACGTAGGATGAATGGAAAGGGAAAGAGAAATCACAAACATGCTGTTTTCTTCCTACGCTCTACAAACAGCTGATGTTAGTTTGTGTTCAAGGAGAAATGGTGGGATGTGTACAACTTTAGAGGAGTAGCGATGTTCACATGTTTATTTATTTATTTTTTGCAGTAAATGACAAGCATGATGGTACAGCGCAAACTCCATCTATGATAGAAGCAACCACATTATACTGCTAACACAACTTTGACTCTTTTAAGCATCTCCACATGCTAACTTAAATCTGCACAAAAATCTTCTAGTTCACAAGAAAGTTCAGCCGTTAAATCAGTAAAACACATAAATAAATGTATCTAAAATTAACTGGGTGCAGTAGGTTTAAAATGACAAATATTTACCGAAATATAGTATTGTTATACTAAGATAAGACATTTTTCCAACAAGTAAAAAACATTATTTAAGGTGTTAATTAAAACTGAGCATTTTCATAGCAGTAGCCTTGGAATTATGAATTGAATGCAAACCCCCCCCCCCGCCTTATATATAAAGCAACCTTATATTTTTATGTGTTTAGTTGGATCCTATTGTAATCCTTTGCAGTGGCTCAAAATAGGGTGTGAGGATGAGAAGACATTGCTATAGTTAATTTTATAGTTAACAGAAAGAATGGATGCCTCCAGTGTTCATCTAAAGGGCAGTAAAGGAAGGGTTCTTTACAGCTGATGCATACATTTGTAAAAAAAAAAAAAATACAACAAAGTGAGTGGCAGCTATAAACGCCAATGTATTCATTATACAATACAGGAAAAGGTTCAGCTGGAAGAGTAGACAAATTGAGAATTTTAGCACGGGTGTTAATGGGGAGTTTCTAATTATGATGTCTGCTTTACCCTTCTGTTCATGTCCTTACCATCCATAAAACTAAACTGAGAGACAATGGAACTGGATTAGAGGTCTGGAGAGAGACACAGAGAGATGATTCAAAACAAGCTGTTCTCTGTAGAGAGCTAAAAAGGCTATTGAGCTGGGCTTCACACAAGCAATATTTGGCAAATAATTGTTGACTGTTAGTCCGATTTGAATGGCATGTCATAAATAGCCATAAACCGTGTTCCAAAAAAGCCTTCTGCATCCACTCAATATGGATCCTGCTGCTGTTTTTGCCAAAGTTTGTGAGCTGCTTTGTCGAGGAGAGCTCTTGTCCCATATATCTTGTTACCAGAAAAGATTTCGTCTCAATGAAAAAATATTTAACTGGCAAAATCATATTTGCCTTGGCATCTTGACATAAGGATTGAAAGTGAAGCTGTGTTTCAGAGGCCATTTAATCATAATCGGGATTAGATTTGTCGAAGGCTTGTAACTGTTAGCACAGACGTCACAGCAAAATCACATTCAGCTTTGTATTATCTTATATGACTGAGCCTCGCTGCATCGTCAGTGTGAAGTTCAATGGCGTCATTACTGTCTTGCAGCACAGCAAAAGACAGCATCATCTTGCATTCTGCATAAAACTGAGAACAGTTAAAGGGCTCATTGACTTGCAATTCATTAGAATAAGCGCTCAATATAACTACAATATGGGTCTGTGGTAGAGAGATCTGCTCTTTTTTTCTCTACCCAGGAACTGTAGTGAAACAAAATGTGACACGCGATAGGAGCTAAAATTATTTACCTAAAATGGGCTTGTGCAGCTCAGAAAAGCCTGCACATGGATGCTCGAAACACAAGGCACATTGAGCTCTCAGAAATGCCAGCCAAGAGTGAAGGAAGGAGCTTTGGCAGACAAGCAGAGCAGACAGAAAACACTTACCTAATGCCTCAGTTTTAACATTGTTTTATTGGCACGAGGTCAGCCTTGGGTCTTAAGATTAAATGTCCTTCAGTGCAACAGCACTGGTCTGTCAGAGGAGGAACTCTTAAAGTGAGTTAGCGCCCCTCAACAGCACCCCCTCCCCCATGGCTCCCCTCTTATTCGCTAATATTTCATTCTGTCACCCTGCTCCTCATTTGCCCTCTGGATCATTCCCTAGATGCTCCTGACTTTGCCACAACTCTTTCCACCTGTCATAGGTGGAAAACATGAAACAGAGTCAATAAGCTGTTTTGTGAGGTTGTCTGTACATCCCTGTAATCTGTTTTATGAAGAAGGATAGCTAAATGTTCATGAATAAAACCTGTAACCCCTTCGACGCTGATCTGGAACACGGACTGCTGTGAAAAGAGACGTATTGGAGTTTTATTTTCATTCGAGTGGAGTTTTTCAGCTAAATTAGTATTTCGGCTTTATGAGATATGCCCCTTGGAGGAACTCTTTAATGTTTATTTTCTGTTTGTGCATCTCCGTGTTTGTGTGTGTGCGTGAGTGCGGGGCAAGGGAGCGACACCTGTCACGACTGATCGGAGGCAGCGAGGAGCGAGATTCTGGTGAGAGAAGATGAAAATAAGCACAATTTGTGCAAGTAGAGCGCATATATGTATGAAGGACTGAGATAACGGGCGGCATTTTTCAAAAGTCTTGTCATCCTAAATATTGTGCAGTCAAGAGCTCACAGCATTCGCCATGAATACAAAATGCCCTCAATTCCAACATTCAACTTGTCGATGTGCTTCAGTTTAAAGGAAAACTACATTATCTTAATATGGTACTATAAACACCACATTCTCTAAAGCCAGTGAAAATACACGGCATTCACGCAGCATTATCTAAAACAGACTGAGCTGAATACATCAGCCCTACAAGAAAACATTTAAACAGGCTTCAGTGTTTAGTTTTGTAGAGGTTGTTTTACAGAGGTGTTTATTTGCCTTTATAATTAATTTTGAGGTTTTATTGGACGTGTTACATTGATTTTTGTCCCCCCCTTATCCTTTTTAGACAGAGGGTAGAGATATTTTGTCTGCTTTCACTAACATTTCATTTCAAGAGGAAGGAGAAAAACATATTTTGAAGGCTCCCTCATGAAAGTGGAAATATTTTAGTTAGTGAGGAAGAGCGCCAGCATTTCCTCCAGCTGGATGCAAGTACTTTACCTAAAATAGTTAAAATTACAAGACTGCGGCCTCACGTTAATACATCATTTATTCAATAATCGCATGGGACTCCTGCCTCGTATTTGCTTTTCAAGCCTGTTTCCTGTCTTGGACGAGATTACTGGGTGCAGATGGACAGAATGAGAGCAATGGGTTATATCAAGTACTAAATTGGGAGTCTTTGGATTATTATACATTAGCAATAAAACAACACTACTTGATTATTCCCCTGTAATGCATTAGTAGTGCTTAACTTCTTAAAGAAGAATATGGCTTTTTCATGAAAAAATCACAGAGCCTTATTAAATAATCTAAGGAAATTATTTTACACTTAAGTCAGCAACTGCTCTCATTCTTTTTTTCCTTGCCTTTTTATGCAATGTACACACAAAGCAATTGAACTAGCAAAGCACTGTCACTGCCTGGCTCTTATCAGCCTCTTACACACGTTCTGTGACTAAAGTTACTGTCTTACACCACTAGAAGCGGCGCAGTCATGCGCAACCAGGTCTGCTTTTGCTCTGGACGGTGATGGTAATAATGTTGTACAGACTCAAACATCCAGCTCAGCTAATATGATGACACTGAATTCTCAATGCACAGTTTAGTGTGTGGAAGCAATTAAGTTTAAGCTTGTATTCCTAAAGCAATTTGAAATGTATCATACATCACTAGTCCTTTATTTGCTATGTGTGGGAGAACATTTCAGAAAGTATAGAGGGATTTAGTTTTTCTTAATTTGTTTTGTTTCTATAGCAGCTTGAGTGTCAGCTGGGACCTCTAAAGAGCTCAGCAACCCCATGCACCTGCACCTGATCAGCCTCTTTTAATTAGAGTGACATAATGAGAATGACTCATGAAGGTTACATGGTATAGGGTATATATATAGAACAACATTTATACTTGATGAAGTCTGTTTTTGTACTTTTCTTTCATTGTCTTTCAAGAGAGTAATGAGTAATGCACGCTTTTGTATTTGTTTAATCCAAGTTGAATTAATATAATAAATGTGAAAATAAAATAGAAAGAGAAAAAATAAATTATACTTTTGAAGAACAGAGAAAAAAAGGGGCAGTAACAATTGTAATTAATTGGGTAATTTAGGTGGTGCATGTTTATGCCAAATGGTCTTGATTAAGTATTTTACATAGTTTTTTTTTTTTTTTTTTTGGTATACGACTAATTTAACTTTTCATGATGGTCACACGTGAAATATTAGATGTCTTTGTCTTTTCAAATAAATCAACAGATACAGTTGTGTTCTGGTTTTGCAGGTTGTTTAGAAAAAATAAAAGTTTTCTCAGACTTAAAATAAAAAACTCTGAATAAAATATGTCAGCAGCTGGTCTACTCTTGTGTGTCGGCTGCATTCCCAAAGCACTGGGCCCTTGTATTTTTTCATTTGGTCAGCATAAATGTTCCACTGCAAGAGTTTGACCTTACAATACTATACATTTATTTTATGTTGCAGAAACACCTAGGACCTCATCTTTAATGTTTATGTTATCAGACGATTCCCCTGTATACATTCATAGAAACAGCTACAACGCTTATGGCTGAATGGTATACATCAGTATTTATTATGGAACTATATATTTGATGACAAGCAATAGTGCTGAAGTCCTCTGGGGTCCAGAGAAAAAGAAACTTCCAAGAGAAACTTAATCTGCAAGGCTGAAAAGGTGATTTGTGTAGAGACTGATATCTTCGGAGGAGACCATCCTTGAAGTTATTATTGGATTCATGCCCAAAATAGGGATTTTGGTAATGGACTGTGAGAACAGAAATGCAAGTATTAAGAAAGGTTTTTTTGTCAAGAAATCACAAGTGTGAACATACAGTGGAGGAGACCTGGTATAGAAGATAGAGCCTGGTGACAAATTAAAGGAAGAAAACCAAACCAAATCATCCTTGTGAGGTGCCAGAACGGCTTCAATGGACATTGGATCTACACATCTCTGAAACTCAGTTCTTCAAAAAGATACTCCAACTTGTGGTGTTTTGATGATGTTAGTACAGAGCTGCATTTTCCAAAGGTGTAGCTTGGCTGGGATCTGGCTCAGGCAAAAACCAAAGCGTAATTATTCACAGCCTCCCCTTTGCCCTACAGATAGGAGCATTGTCAGGGAACCGCTCCCATCAGGGTAAAAGGGTTTCACAACCAGAAAAAGGTGATCACAAAGAACAGCTTTGCAGTGACGTGCATGAATCGTCATGTGCATGAGAGCGCAAATAAATTGTCATATTTCATTTATATCTTAGTTTGAACTCATTTATGTTTTTGAAGAAAAATTCTGAGGGTTATTTTCCGTGTGTCATAATGTTTGATTTGGCCTTTTCCACAAGCTGCCTCAAAAATAGCAGAAAACACAGATGCTCAGTAATGTTTACTTTGTGGAAGCAGTCAGACCTCCGCCGTGAAGCAACAACAAGGAAAAAAAAATTAATATCACATGAAATGTTGCTACATTTACTTATTTAGATGGTTCTCTACTATGTGTTAGAATTATCTGTACTTAATAGAAGAGTCTGCGGTTAGTAAAGTAGACCTACCTATCTGTGCTTACACTCATTCTGTCTCTTCTCTCAGACCAAAATGTAAGAAAACAGTGTGTCATACACAACGGGTGCTTTGTCTGAGGTTGTTATGTCTTGGCTTTACTCACAACATGCTCATTTTTGTGCTACATCTGTGCTTCATCAATAGCAAACAAGTGTGTGCTTGCCACTGAGTCACACTCTGCAAAGTAGAGCACACGCCACTTGCATCTTTTCCACTTTGATTACTTTCCAAACTCTAGAACTTAGAAAGAAGTTGTGTGAATACAAATATGGTTGCAAAGTGAAGTTAACATCTGATTAAGTAGCTTGCATGCAAGAATATTCAAGTGCATAATCATAGAGTGCTAAGATTAATGACCTTTTTCAATAGTCAAACGTGCTTGGCCACAGCTGGATTAGTGTCTGCCATGACATCATAGCTGAGGACACAGAACAGATCGTTGGCGCTACATAACAATGACATTCAGTGTTTTTCCCTCAGCAGGCCCCTAAACGTGGGCGCCAGTTGACAATGCTCCTCTGTGCCCCCTGAAGTATGGCATCCTGGCATCGTTGTGGCCCTGGAAGGCTCTCGGGATGAATAATCGTGCCAAATGCATTCAAACCTTCCAAATCCCTAGATGGTGTCCTCTGGGACTCATGCTTGATTGTCTGGGATTCAGCTTACAAAAATGCTGAAAGAGAAACTGCTTTAAGGTAAGTGTGTTTAGTGAGATAGACAAAGCAAGTGAGGAAAAGAAAGAAACACCTTTAATAAGTTAAAAAGTGCCATCTTCCAACAAGAAAGGGTAAGTCTACTCTGAAATGCATAATTTTGTAGATAAATTGGGCTGATAATGACTGAAATGGTTTTTACACACTTCTTGCTTGGAGAAGGAAACAGGAAATGTATTTCCCAAAGAAACCTGACCAAAAAATAAATAAATCTTTAAAGCACATCCCATTATTTTTTGTACCCTCTGATCAAATTCTAGCATTGCTCCCCACGTACAGTAACACTACACCTGCCAGTCAAAAGGTGGCAACACAAACCTTATTATTTCTTTCTCTGACAGAGAGGAAAATTGGGGAGCGAGACTGCATTTGGCTCAATCACTGAGGTAATTACAGATTTAAAGACGAAAAGAGATTCACTCAAACAACTGTGCCCGAGGCCAGTGAAACGAAGAAGCGGTTTTTGTGTGTGTAATATGTGTGTATGAGTGTGTGTGTGCTGCTGCTGTGAGTGACAGAATGGTGGGAAAGAATAAGAAAGATACGGGAAAGAAGAGCGAAAGAAGGAAGGGGAAACAGTTTAAGAGGGAGGGCAGAAGCAGAGAATAGTTTTAGCAAAAAGGCGGGATGATGTGAAGGGGGGACAGAAAAGCAGTGAGTGAAAGGATGAAGATTGAATTTCGTCTTCACAGGCGAGAACACTGTCTGCGAGCAAACAAAAGGATGAAAAGATGACCCGCCGTTGTTCTCAGACTGACAGTTGGATAGTCCCCCATCTTCCTGATGTCAGCTCCTCCCTTTAACTCTCTTTGTTGCTGCAAATGTCCTATTGCCACTGTGCAATATGAACTCCTGCGCTGAGTCAGCAAACAGTTGTGGAAGACTACCTGTCACAGACCGTGGAGAGGGTCCAGGAAAATGGTGCAGGGGAGGGAAATAGAAAGGAAGGGGAAAAAAAGACGCAAGGAAGGAAGAATGGATGAATCATTTTAGAAATGGAACTCTAAAGACAGTTAAGCCGCTTAATAATTTGGCTGACGCTGCAGATGTGTGCGTGCGCATGTGTGCTCGCTTGTGCTGTCTGTTTGTCCTGCGCCTTTGAGGGAATACAACTTAAGTCACAGTAAAAGCAGATTATGAGATTAAGTGGTGTGCTGCTGGGAAATAAATAAATAATAATAAAAAAAGAGGTATGTGAATGAATATAACAAGTAGCCTACAATAGCACTACAAGAAAATTCTTAATTGATTTTTTGTGTGTGATGCGTTGATGTAAAAGGAGGAACGTAGGAGTAAAGTATGACTGACATTGGAAGCGGCTATGCATTACTGTCATATTCACACATTATATCCTGACAAAGAGAGGGCCGTGCAGGTTAACTTCACTTTATAAAAGCTTTACTGAGAACAGGGACATAAACTGATAAATCAAAGCATCGATGACGACTTTTGAAATGAAGTAACCTGCAGGGATTTTGCTTTTATCTCCTGTGCTTACAGAGTTGCGTGTCTTGCTTAAAATTTCCTCGCGAATATACCACATAATCCCATGGGATTATTTTTTATTTTAACTGTTTTTTTTTTAAGGAACGTGTAGCACGGCATCAGAGGAATCTTTAAACCATGTTAAATATGAAATCGAGGCTTTGATGTTAACCACTGCAGGGCCACTGCTTTTTTCATGCTTCCTCTGTGTTTATCTCTCTTTGCCCCCCTCTCTCGTTTCCTCCGTGTGTTTAGAAATAGGATCTTATAGCCTGAAAGTGGGACTGCTTCGTAACACTCAACACATGGCAGCAGATGTGTAGCAATATGTGAGGAGAGTGTGAGGGCAAAGGGAATATAAGACAGAAGGAGGGTGAGACATAGAAGATGTAAGAAAGTAACGGAAAAAGGAGAGAGGGGGAGGGAATTGACAGACAGAGGTATAGAGGAGGAAGAAAGATGCGAGGAAGAGGGGAGGGAAGAGAAATGGTGGGGAGTTTACAGGCTCTCAAACACTTTGCACTCCCAGCACAGCAGATGCCACATTCTGTCTGGCACAGTGATCTGTGGGCCTGCTCTATTTATACCCTCTCCGTGTCACTTCAGGGCCAGCAACACACTCACAATGTGCACAAATCTAGTATGAGGCTTTTGCAGATCCCTTACTGACTCAGATGAGGCAGGTAAGAGAGGCTCCCAGCATGGGGTAGAGATGAAAAATGATTTGAGAGCATGTGCAGAGACAAAAGTGGAGCGGGATATATGGTGTGGCTCTATAGGAATGAATATTGGGTGTGTAGAAGTGTCTGAAATTCACATGTGTGAGAGAGGATAAAGAGCCTGTTTTTAATTTCTTATAATACCTGATTAGTTTTAGTTGGCAGGCAGGACCATGAGAAAAAGGAGATTGAACAAACAGTGGTCTGATTAAGCAGCGGGAGGATTGGAGCCTTTTGAGTCACCCTGGTTACTGGGAATAACAGCCACAATTTACTGCAGCTTTTCTACCTTAACAATGGATAGAACTGAAATGCTCAAAGAAGAAAAATTGAAAAGCAAAGTCAGAGGGAATGAGAAAAAGAAGCAACAATTTGAGCCTTTAAAGTTGAAACAATAAATATACTTTGAAATGCTTTCTTCCATAAAAAGTGAAAAGTGGCTTTGAAGAAATACATAAGATGGGAAAATTGTACATGAATCATCACACAGCTTCATTTTCATCCTGGGTGGTGCTTTCATGCGGGTGGAGAGAAAACTTGATAATGGCACAGCTTTAATTTAAAAAGCTGCACGCTGTGGACAAAAGCAGGGCGTCTTTACTCATATTTTATGTATAATCTCATCTATGAAGCTATGTTGCATTGTTAAGAGACAGCACCCCTGCATATTAAATGGCATTTGTTTGTAATCAGTCAACCCAAATGTTACGGAAGCAAAGCAGGGTTCATTACACATCTGCTCAGAGAAACGACAGTATTCCACACATCCATCAACTTCACTCACGTGGGCCCTTGCGATGTAACACTAGCTGGATGGGAACGACAGCGTGCTCACGCGCAAATACAAACACACCCATTAGTCTGTGACCTATCGTATTATATCAAAGGCACACAAGCAAACTGTAATAGCGCAGAACAAGGTGGCTTTTAAGTGCAAGATATTATATGCAGGTGCACTAAAAAAAGATTTGAAGCAATCTTTGAAGGGTGACCTTTGATATGAAAAATAACAGGCTAAATCAGAGCTCCGTGTGTCTATCGATGTGTGGGGATGAGAAAGGCAGACTTCAAAAGGTGCAAACCGACATCTCTCTTCATACAGGAATCAAAAAAATTAAATGAAAGCTATCTGAACAGATAACAATGTGTAGACCAGTGATTGAACACTCCAGCTGTCTGACGTTCAGAGGGAGAGAGTGCTCATACATGTGCACCACTGAGCACCGAGGAGTAAAACAACAAACGCTTCCTCCTCTTTGAAGTGGACCCTCTCACCCTCCCAGCAGCAAGTCTGCCTCCCCCTCCAATGTCCATCAGCAAGCCATAAATCCAGGCTCTCATCTGCCGATGTGCCTCTGAAGTCCTGGAATGCCCGTATAGGATTTGAGCCCGGGTGAGTTATGGGAACACCTGGGAGGGGTAAAGGGGAGCAGGAAGAGAGAGAGAGGGGGAATTCATGCATGCTTACCTATGAGGGGCAACGTGTTGACAGCCAACAAAGCTAATGCATTCGTTCTGGCGGATCTTAGGTGTTATATGTAAAGTAATATGCCTTTGAAGACTGGATTAAGCATGGAAAACAGCCTGCTGAAAGCATGCACATTTGTACCCATGCACACAGCTACTGTTTTTACAAGATGACAACAACGGCGTGTGATACAGGCTTCCACGTCCAGCGGCAACGTTTTATAGAAAGACGTTGCAGGGAAATAAATGATGACAGTGGGGTGTTTTGGAAAAGGCTGAGGGTTATAAAAATGAAACGTGGCCGGGGTCGTGGGACCTGGCCTAACTCTGTTGTTCTTGTGCTGGAAGCCGAGTTACCCGTGTGTCTACCAGCAGAGACGCTACAGTGCCCTCCATTTGTGTCAATGTGAGCAGCAATTTGTTTGAATCTATGTACCAGATGTGTTGCCTTTAGGTCTCCCTTGGTATACTATAATATGTGAACAAATACATTTTGAATTTGTTTGTCTAGAACCACAGCTGTTTTTTTGCATTACTGAGGAATCTGTGTTTATTTTTTTTAGCCAGGATTACTCCACCATTACCTACCTTTCCCCCCTCTGGTGGAGAAAAAAATGCTTATTCAATTTAATTTTTATTCCTGTCAAATTTCCATTCTCTATAGGCAATTTAGAATGATAATAATAAACATTTGTGAAATCATCTCATTTCAGGTATCCAAAAAAGGCTTATCTCTGTGAACTTTAGTTTCGGCAGTTGTTTTTGCCAGTAAAGTAAGCTAACGTTAATTCATAAATTCCCTGACCATGCTAGCTCATTTCAAAATGTCAAAATGTGAGAACATTTATTGTACTTTCAACAACATGCTGAAGATTTAGACTACAGCTACAACTCCCTCTCTGGCCAATAATCAATGGAAAAGACATGAAAATAAGAACATTCTTGTTATTCAACACAGAACTAATTAGCCCTGGGGCCTGTACTGTGAAACAAGTTCAACATACCCAAATTATCAAAGCACAAATTTGTGCATATTTCTCATGAGAATAGCAGACAATAACTCCAGTCCACCCATTTATTTATTTGATTGTCCAGCTTTGGGTTTCAGTACACCCTGAGCAGGTTGCATGTTCCTCAAAGAGCATACACCCACCCTCACCCTCACACCCACGTGTGCAGCCAGTTTAGAGTAACAATTAGCCTAACATGCATGCCTTTGGATCAAGCAGTTTCAAAAAATTGGTGCCCAAGGCACACCAAAGGGCAAGCCAAATTTTCAAGGCACATCTGCACATCAGTGGATAACAGCTTCTGTATGATCTGAAATACAATCAGTTCTTCCCATTTGTCAAATAAAGGCAGTACAGTACATATGAAATCAAATAATCATACTGCCCAGCAGGACTCCTGTAGTTTTAATTATTTGTGCTTTGCTCCTCATAAAGTGATCTTTCTTACTGCTTTGCAAATGTTGCCCTTCTTGCTCTGCCTAAGCCCCTTTAAGGTCTGCTAATGTAAATCAAGTTAATTACAATTTGTGCAACTCTAATAGAGCAATACATTTCAATTGACGCAAATTTCCAAGGCACAAATGGGCATGCCCTAAGGCACCCTATACAACCTGTGGGTTTAGTTTGAACCAGGAATCTTTTTGCTGTGAATCAGCAGTGCTACCAACTGGACCACCATGCTGCTCCCTAAGCAAACAAGAGTTTAAATTCTTAATGTCAGCTAAAAGCTGAAGCCAGCTCAAGCCAGAAAGGATAGAAAGAAATATCAAACTGGGCAAATGCACAAGTGAATTAATCAGAATCACTGGCCTGCCATAAAGGCATGTGCATGATTCATTAGTTTTTTTTGTTTATTGGCTCCATTTTAAATCTTATAATGTGCTTTAACAAGTCTCTGGTTTAGGGTTATATTTATATGAGAAGGCTTATAGAACAATAAAACAGCAGCTTCCTCCCCTGAGAATCTATGTCACTTATACAGATGCTTGTCAGGGAAAGCCAAAGACAGTCTCTAAGAGCTCTTGTCTTTTAAGAGATCTTCACATTATTAATGCACTGATGCCCATGATGTCTTCTCGGTGAAAATGGTGATTTTATTTTCTTTGAAAAGCGAATGTTCATTTGGTGGTGAATTGTGATTTCTCTGTCCTCAAATGCAACCTGCTTCTTAGCGAGTTATTACATGTACAGCTTAAATTACCGTGGTAATGTATCTCTGTAGGAAATTAACCGCAATCATTATGAAGGAGAAAGGGTGCAGTATGAAGCAAGATTAATGGGTTAGTGAGATGTATGAGCCTAAAGCCAGGATTTTTAATATCACAAAGATGGCTTTTTTTAAAACTTGGCTTATTTATCATGGTAACTAATCCACGTGAGGAGGAGGAGGAGGAGGTTACGTTCAGTGTCACAAACATGCTGAGCCATAGGTTAGTAATTCCTCAGGACAAAGTTTTGTTTTATTAATGAGAGGTAATCATTAAACATGATAACATGTAACATTGTTCTGGGAAGAATGCAGATTATACTTGTTAATAAAGAAAAGGTCAGTAGAAAAAATGCCTTACTCATATATTTATATACAAATTTGTATATTCGTATATGAATATACTCTGTATGAAACTATATATCATTTAAATTGTGTAAATGTTGAGTATCTCCCTTATTACAGCATGATCACGCACACTCCCTCAACAGATGGAGAGATCCAAAGCTGGACAGACCTGCCGTGCCCCAGTTACAGCTGCTGTCCTATGAATGGATAGTCACTGTTTGGGGGAGGGGTTCCACACACAGCCAGCTTCCTTGAACTCATCCCTGAATTGCTTGTTTTGTCTGACAAACAATCCACATCAATTTGCATAAATCAAAATGGACACCAGTGATTGATTCATTAGCAAAATTGTTGTCAGTTTATTGTGATTTCATCTGCTAATCATTTTACTATGCATGACCTGTTTTGTTGGGTCTGGAACGACAACTTGCAGGCAACATGACAAGTGTACACTACGTCTATGTAAGAAGGCAAAACAGGAGGAAGATAAGTCAACACATTAATTGCCAAATTCATTTTAGTGCGCTCTGTAGATGGAAGTTTTCTGTACCTTTCTATTTCCTGGTTGGAAGCCATAATTTGTACCATTAAAATTGATTCATATGTAGTATACAACGCTTTGATGATGTATTTCAAATCTCAAGTGTACAATAAATCTCCTTCTTTCTCTTTTAAAGGATAATGATATAGAATAAATGAGGTGGTTCAAAAATCGAAGATGTAGGGAAAAAAAGAAGAGTCAAAATGTGAGAAAATAGATATTCCCCCTGTGGTAGACAGTGCTATATTACAAAGGTTTGTGGGAACCTAAGAAGATTTAGTTTCCCTTTCAGTGGCATTGATTATGGGGAAGATGTCTTTGTAACCAACCCAGATGATTAGACCCCACATACAGTCAGTCAATGCTCAGAGGATCTCACAATGGCAATATTTGCAGGAGCCAAATAGACTGACATGAGAAAATAGCGTTATTAATGGAAAAGGTAAAGAAGAAAACTTGAAAAGCGATAGCCCTTAAAAAACTGAGACAAGGTCAGGAGCCACATCTCTATATCAAAGCTTTTTCTTTAGTGTTTTTCATAAATTCCGACCTGCTGATTCATAAAATCGATATGGCTGTCTGAATTTCACATAACCGTATCTTTTCTGTCAAGTGCTCTTTTTCATATTTGAAACCTCCCGCTTTCCGGATTTCAGTTCTGTTGCCCAAGGATTGATTTTATGCAGAATAGCACAATGTAAGGCTAAAACAAAGGTTTGCTACTTGAACTGCCTCTTAGCATGGAAGAACGTGAACCACTACACCCTGTATTGTTTCCCCTCTGGTTAGGGTAATTTGAGGGTGTCGTGGAATGCTAGACACCAAGCCTCACCCTGTAGTTGTGTCAGAGTATAATTGCTGTTGCGGCATGTGTGGGAGGCCTGAATGCCTTAGTCTTGTTGTCTGAGATGAGTCAGATTACAGGTGTGAAAGAAAAGAAACATCTCTGAGACACAAAAATTTCTCAGTGCTCATATATATACATATATCATCCATTCTCTTGATTTTGTCAAATCATGAGCTACTTCATGATTCTTATATTGGCTGTTATGATACAGCAGTGCAGCAGTTAGCACTGTCGCCTCACAGCGGATGTGGATGTTAGCATTAATGGTTGTCTGTGTCTCGATCTACTGTGCAATATAAAGCACCTTGAGGCGACTGTTTTTGTGATTTGGCGCTATATAAATAAAATTGAATTGAATTGAAATTGAGTTGATGAACTGACACTCAGCCCAGGGTAAGGTGGGATGACATCCTACATTAAAAGGACTGATAAATGAAAATCATAAGCATTGTAGAAGCTCATTATGCCGAGTTAAGTTTCTAATGAACCCTTTTACCGTGCACGTGTAACAAAGCACTGTGTGCATATATCTTGGCCTAACAAATAAATTAGCTTGTTAGCTTGTAGACATGTTCACAGAGTGGGTTTCTGTTTTTCACAAAATTAATATACACCCTTTCACAGCATTAAACACATGCTACAAGGCCACCCTCTGTGTTTTTTAGTATATAAGTCCTGCCTGAGGCAGTGGCGATGATACTAAAGCCTTTCTTAAAATGTTTGGCATTTCATGTTGTTACACAAGCAACTGCAAGAAGTCACCTTAGCAGGCAGCGGCTGTTTGACCCTTCTCAAAAATCTATCAGTAAAGCTGCATATCTGAGGAAGACAGGGTGATCACGGTGTAGTTGCATGGAACTGTATTGGCTTTTTAAATTAAAGTTTTATTACACAAGAGGCAATAACAGCAGCAAATCTACTCTAACTTGCTGCCGTTAAAATCAAACCACACGATCCACATGTTCACATAAAAATATTAATAAATCATCTTCGATAGGAAGCTGTTAGCTTATGAGGCAGTTCTTGAAATTGTCTGTCAGAGCAACACGATGTTGAAAAGATACTGCTTTAGTAGAGTGTGATACAGGTAGGAGAACTGAGTAGTGACAATGAAAAAGAGGAGACAAAAAAAGTTTCACAATTCATTTACATTGTGTTTGATTTGAAAAGAGAAAAAGTTCAAAGAAACCTAATTTTCTTTGGATAATTCAATATAGTGATGCCTTTAAGTGATACTGCTGTCAAGGACACAGAGAAGATAATATCTGTAAGAGACATGATTGCTTGGCTTGCGACACTGCCGAGATTTAGACCTAACCCTAAGTTTATAAACCATGAAGTATTACAACCAAGAAATCCTGTTGGTGTCATTAGGCTATATGCATATAACAATATTTCAATTTTTATACTTTCTCACATTGTTCTCTATCCCAGCGGTCCCCAACCCCCGGGCCTCGGACCGGTACCCGTCCGTGAGTCGTTTGGTACCGGGCCGCGAGAGTTGAGGCTCAGGTGTGAAATGTATGGTTTTATCAGCGTTATTTTGTTATCGTTTTTATCGTTAACTCGGTTTTCCTGGGTCTTTTCACGTGTGTTATGAATAAATCTTCTTTTTTTCGGTACCGGTACTAGTTTTATTTTGTTGTATTTATCCGCGACACCTTAAAGGCTGGTCCGTGAAAATATTGTCGGGCATAAACCGGTCCGTGGCGCAAAAAAGGTTGGGGACCGCTGCTCTATCCTATATGTAGCCCTGTGGGCTCAATTTTATTTCTAATACGTATCTATGAATAGTGTTGATGAATAGTGTCATTCTTTAGTTCTCTGTATGTCCATATTAATTAAGGTAAAGTTTATTTTGTTAACATGCTTTTGTTTTGAACTGAGAGGAGCCGAGAGGATAGAGAAGGACAAAGGAGAAAGAAAGGAAGGGAAGGAGAAAAGGCAAAAAGAGTTGGAGAATGGATTGGTTGGGTGTGACCAGTGTCAACTGGGACATTCATCATGGAATATGGTGGGTGATCCAGTATCCACGGCCAAAGAACTGGACTTAGATGTGGGTTAGTACAGCTCAGACTAGCCAACACATATCTGCGACAGTCAGGGCCAAACATTACTGAGGACCTTAGCTCGACCAGGCTGAAGATTTCCCCAGTTAGTTTGCATATATTAACACCATATATATTTGGTAAAGAGTGTTTGGTGGTATTAAAGGGTAAAAAATCAGAATTTATGCAAAGAACATAAAAACTTTCTGAAAGAAAATCGGCCCCAGGCAGTTATAAGAGCAAAACTGGAAGTGATAATAAGCATAGTAAACAGAATAAGAGAGTGAAATGTTCTCACAGCTCATCTGGCTGTACCAGAGGGCCAGGAGCACTACGTAAACTACAGTGTAATTTTTCTTTCGCTCAGGCATGTCCAATCTTGTGCAAATGACAATGATACCACAGAGTCAGCCATAAACCTCCCCTAATGTTTGTCTCCAGTGAGCTCTTCCCTCTTCCCCCATGTAAAGAGACACGCAAGCACCTGGATGCAACCCAAAAATGGCTGCTTGAATCTTATACCTGTCTTCAACGGCACATGGCTGAGTGCTTTCCTCTTCTTTCTATATTTATGTTGACCTATCTACTCAGCTGATTGACTGTCATGACATTTTCTCACAGTTAGCTTTAATCATTTCATTGTAACGGTGGACCATTATGGGATGAGGCAAGCCGCTGCATAAGCGAACAGAAAAGCCCACTATGGTGGCACAAAGCCCAATTTACATAGAAATGGCCAGATTACTGAGCCCAGCACAGGCAATAAGTGCTATAATTCAAAATGACTACTGTGAGTAGCCAAGTTCAGATCTCCGACAGGGTATAGCCTCCAGCTAACACTAACATTCAGAGAGCAAGTGGTCAGCAAGCAGGAAGGAATGTGTTGTTTCAGCAGGTTGTGGGTATTTTGTCATCAAGTATCACACGTCCTCTTGCCCTTCTGCGTATCGATTCTCCCTGTGCTTCAGGCATGGCAAGTGTAAAGCCCTTATGGCAAGGTCACAACACATTAAAATACTCAGCTGACAAAAAGTACACAAAGTAAAAAAGAAACGGCTACTTTGGGAGTAAGTATGCGTTTTAAAGTCTGAACAATAAGATACAAAGTTTGTTTGATGTGTTTTAGCATTTACATACAGCTTTGCAGAATTAGAAAAAGTCATCCCTCCCATTCAAAACACATGTCCAGCTTGCTAATTAGTCCGGTGCTGGGGTTGATTCATAGCCTCCCCATTTATAGCATTTGCACAGAAATATCTTAATTATGGTCAAAGCCTGAGCTAGGTACAGGTGGCGATGAGAAAAGCACATTCACTAACAAAATGATAGATTATCACCCCATGGATATGATCAGTTATTCCTTCCTAGCAAGAGATTGGGGGGGAAAAAAGTCATTTCCATGAGCATACTAATTCACATTTACATAGAGATGAATCCAGATGCAAATGAGAAAAGCTGCATGTTACTTAAAACTGGTCCACTTTCTGTACTGACAAGCTTCACCTAGATTAATATCGACCTTTATCAAGGATGTCGATCAAATGCTATGCAAGAGGGGAGAAGCAAAACAGTTCAACACAACAAGGCCCCCTACAAGGGAGCCAATGTCATGCAAAAGTAAACGAAAGAGATTAGAAATCTTAAGTTTCACTTCCTGCTTCGAAATTAAAATTTGCTAAAATGCTGGCATAAAGCATCATGGTGAAACTAGTTTAATTGCTTTTTTCCCATTTTGCACATCTGCTAAGTGAAGAAGGGAAGAAACGTTTATGATAAATGTGCTGTAGATATGTTGGACAGTAGACTTTCCTGCCTGTTCTCATATCTGTAGACATAGTGTTTATGATAGCAAATATAAATGTTGAACATGAAATCAACTCAAGCTTATGACTGTCTGCAGGCTACGGTGTGACATTCTGGAGACAGAGCTTGATGAGCGCAGCATGACAAACAGGATGGATTTAAGTGCTGAAATTAATCAGGATTTATTTTTATGTATCCTATGACTAGCGTGAAGCAAATCGCATTAAGGGAAAATAGAGGGAAACCAAATTGAGGCTAAACAGTTCTTGTTTCTAAAACTGTTAACGGATTATTTGCAGATCTGCATCTGTGTGCTGTAGGCTACAACATTGCTCCAAGCCTTATACTATCATGAATGATAGTATAAGGCTATCATTCATGATAGCCTTATACTATCATTATATATAGACAGTGACTTGTCTATATTTCTGTCTACGTAAACTATTGAGATCAAAGATTTGACTTAGGGTTTGTCATCACAGATTGAGAGGGAAAAAAGATGTTTGCAATAGCGGTAACACACTTCTGTGATTGAAAAAAACAAGTTCGCTGTAATCTCTTCGACAATCTGCAAGGGTGGCAGCTGCGGGAGAGTACAGAGATGACTGGAAAGGGACAAAGAATCCTTGTCTTTCAGCACCTGGGAGCCTAAAGCTCAATAGCGGTCAATGGCAGTGGTAATGTATTTTAAAAGTGTGGAAAAACAACAAGCAGGATCAGCAAACTTTAGTAAGTAGTAGTAGTAGCAGTGTGCAGCCACCATGGAGACACCAGGGATCACCTCAAATTGTAAGTCAGTGCCTTGGTCAAGGGCACAGTGGCAGAAGAAATTAACCTAGCATGGTTTTAATGGTGGGAAAACCTGGACAGAGGCGTTATAGCTTGGATCTGAGGTCTCATGAATTGTTACCCAAAGAACTTCAAAATCATAGAGCAAATTAAGACATTTTTAACTAGTGATAAAACTAGCAAATTTTCAACATAACATAAAATAATATTTAACTTTTACTTCAGTTAATTTGCACATTCTCAGATATTTGACACATTTTTTCAACATTTATCACATGATGCATGTGCATTCCCCTTCTCGCCTTAGTTTGTTACTCATTACTTTCTGCTGTACAAGAATGCACAAAGCCTTTGGCCTCGCACTTCCAGCCCTGGATTGGACAAATTCAGTCTTTGTGCCAGCTCTTCAGGCACACCACAGCCTGCATGTCCAGTGCTTGCATTGTCAAAGGCCCTCGAGTCGTTGCCCCAACCCCCCCAGTTTAACCATCATGGCCCGAATCCACTCAGCTGTGACTAAGTGACTCTTCCTGAGTTTCATAATGAAATCATTCAGTCATGCGCAGGAAGTTCCTTGTACTGTGTAGCTGTGAAACAATGCAAGTTATGTTCTTCCACTCACGGGCCACCAGAAAAGGGACAGTGTAAGTCAGTTTGTCACCTAGTGTCTGGGAAAATGCTCTTTTTTTTGGCACAGTCTGACAAAAGCAGCCCTGTTTTCTTGAAATAAATGAAATAGAAAAAACATCTAAAGTCTATTAAATAACTCCAGAACTCAGTAATTGATATGTTACACCTTGTTTTTACTCTTAAATGCACAGACCAACAAGTGTAGAAACAACAAGCAAATTTACAGGGTAGTGTGTGCCAGAATATTTCTTGGCAGGTGTTGTCATAGTCTTGTTGTCGCCATAGGTTTGCCAGGCAGTTGGCTGAGAATTTGGAGGAGTCACTCCTCTTGGCCAAAAGAAAATTTAATCTTAAATCTTATTAAACCAGGACAGTCACATCATTTTACTCTTTCTTTAATGTATACGGACTCAGCAGAGAAGATACAGTAAAAGGTTTATTTGTGAGATTTAGAAGAGCTGATGGGTAGATTTTCCTTTTAGTTAATAAGATTCTGGCTGTATAGCCTCCTGACGCCAAACTGACTAGACTGGTACTCTCACTTACCTTACAGCAAGAAAGCAACAATAACTAGCATCTACTGAAATGTCTTTCTGTTCCTAATAAAATGTAGCATGCTGTAATTTATTTTTTTTTAAAAAAGATGAAAAAGGATCTGAGTCAACGTTGACAGCGGTTTGTGTACACAGCTGGGACGCTTCAGTGCCTGAGAAGTGTCTGTGTGTGCTGGTGTGTCCGTGGAGATGATCCTCCCTCAGCTCCTCAGGAATGTTTGAAATTTGCACAAAGAAGAAGAAAATTGGCTCGAGTACCTGGGGTCTGTGCTCGGGCCTGCTGTTAGCCCCTGGCTGTCTGTACTTACACAGAAAAAAATGAACACATCTGCAGGAAACAGCAGAAAACTGACATGTATTAACGTGTAAGTAAAATAATCTGCTGCACTGATGCCACAAGCTAGGATGGGTTGCATTCATTACACAACTACACAAACTTAGCTGTATGAAGATTTTGTTGGTGTTGGGTGGGAAAAAAAAGACCTCATGAAGTCTGTGTGGTTATCTGAAATAAGCAAGGCGGTAAGAGTGAAGGAAGAACATATGTGAACAGTTAAGGGTGTTTCAACAACCTCTTTGAAATACCCCATTAGTGTGATTACAGCTGGCAGGAAACCCGGGTTAAAAAATGACTTTCTTGTGCGAAAGAATCCACAAAAAAACTAATTAGGAAAATGAAACTTTCATTTTCAATTTAGGTCATAAATGAAGCTGACAGTGCTGTTAAGAGCAAAGACAGATGCACAAAACGATGGGCATGGTGTGGATGGAATACGGAAGGGGAAATCATGTGAGGCAAGAAAGGAGGAAAGGTCACAAGTCTGTCTTCGACATGCAGACCTTAGCTTTGCATTGTTTTTAATCCCCAGAGCCTGCAGCCGGTTGTAAATCTCTTTGCAGAGTTTGGTATTAACAGACATGCCTGGAGCACCATACCCAGCTGCAAGTGCAGCTTTTGCAAGGCCCTTGAAACACATGTTCACATTTTAACTGAAAAGGCAGCGCATTAACATGACCTTCTTTCGCCTACACACCAGTCAGTGCACATATTGATCCCCAAGTCCCTATTACAGCTGAAGCACAGCAGAATGCCTCCAGTTACACCTATTTACACCTTTGCTGCCTGTCTCCCTTTATGCAGTGACCTAGCAGGCAGAAGAACAAATCACTGAAACACATGCCGTAAACCATGAAATAAAGTATAAGTACAAAAATCGAGCCACTATTTTTACAAGGTGCATTCATCTCTCTTTGTGGAGTCGCGCAAACAGTTTGTGGCGTGTCCTGGAGTTGAACATATATAAAGAAATTTTAAAAGAAACCAGATGGGCTGTAGGATAGCAAAAGGCTGGAAAGAATTAGTCTGTCAAAAGTTTGATCACTGTCTTTCCCTTAGATGTGCTCATAAGTCTGGAACCAGAGATCAGACACAGAAGTAGGCCTGTAGTGGAACGAATAAGAAAAGTATGGCTCTATAAGGTTCAAATTAAAAAAATGATGTGCTGATGTAAAGTGACAGCACAGACTATACAGCGAAATAACGCAGATGGCCTTGAGGTTTTTCTCTTGAAAACCTTTCACGGTTACATTTCCAACCCATAAAAAGCTGTAAACAAGTCTCTCCACTGAGGGCAAAACACTCATTAACAGCACATGCAGCACATGCAACCAGTAAGGCAGACTGCTTATAGGTTGACCAATTTATATTGTGCGACAAATATTCTGCAATATACGGTATAGCTATGAAATGTCATAATATAGTTAGGGAACAGCAAATTCCTTTTCAAATGATGTCAAATAATGTCAGTCGTCTCCTTCAGTTCATCATTCTGGGTGAGATTATAAAGGGGATTAGAGACGCCTGTTGTAGCGTGCCTGTGGCTGACAGAATGGCTCCTGGGGAAGTGTGCCAGTGCAAGATATTTCTACAGTACAATGAGAGCACTGTATGGGAAAGTACAGAGGCAACAGAGGCTTCAAAAAAAAAAGGAAAAAAGAAAAAAAAAACAGCACTCCACACAAAATAGGTAAATATTTGATGCCTTCTAATAAGGCAGTTAAGAACAAACTGCATACAAAATACGCATTAACAGAGAAGTTAAATTACAGCATATTTATATATAAAAAAAACAAGAGTTTTTTGGAATGTTAAAAAGCACATTAAATTAGTTTAGCATCAAATTTTCAAAACAGGTTGGCAGACAGTATTTACATCAGACAAATGCACAAATGAATATGCTCCACCTGTGAAATTAAGGCTAAGTACGCTATCCAAACACAATTACAAGAGTGCAGGTGCTGGCAATGTGTGTGCAAAAGATCTTCTCTAAAAAAGCGAGCCGAACGTCAACAGAAATACAATATTCAAGAGTCAACTTACGTTAAGGCTTAGGAGTTTATCATTGGGATTATTGAACACAAATCAACAATCCAAACCGCACATGAAGGGGTAGTTTATGATACCCAACACGCATAGTCTACTCTTTACATTTAGTCATATTCAGGTGAACATCAGAGGGGTGAAGTAAAGACAGGGTCATTCTTCACAGTGAGGCGTACAGTGAACATCTCAGCTTATAAACGTGTCAAACTGATTCATTGATAAACTAGGAAACACATTCTATTCACAGGAGGTAGTTCAGCTGGATATTCAAGACATTTTTTTCTGTGTAATGCGCATCAGCTTAGCACAGGTGTGCCAGCTGTGTTTGCAAAGCTCATTACTGTGCAGGCAGACAACAAATCCATCACCTGTGCATGCTGAATGTTCACAGCTGGCCGTACTTTCCTTTGCAATGCACAATGTGTGTATATAATCTGTCTATCCTGTCCTGGAGAACACCGGCGTGCTCATCTGAGAGAAATCCTAATTCCTGAGACAAAGGCTCGCTGTCTCTGTAGAGCTCCAGCAGCCTTTGCCTGGAGTCTCTGCGCGTGTGCAGCTCTGCCACGCGCTGCGTGGTCCTTTTTCTAAACACGCACACAGAGCTCAGGACTGTATTGTGATAGTTCTCCCACATGTTTAACACTCGAAACCCGTGCACTAATCCGGCCTCGTTATCTATGAATACGAGGTCACCGCGAGGGGTTTTCAGGAGATTGTTCGTGTCTCTCTCCATTACACGGGAGTCCCACTGCAGGCTAAACAAATTGCTGACGAGCCTGTCGAAGTTTGCCGTCAGGTAGTCTAATACGATCAGGTCTGTCCACTGCATCAGCTCCAGCAGCTCAGTCGCTGTCTTGTTCCAGAGCTCCTTGAGCGCAGGATGCAGCCCGCTGCTCTCCTGTCTCAGCGGTGCAGGTGTGATGACCCCTGTCAGGTTGGAGATCCACTGAGTTAGAGAAACCACGGCTCGGTCATTCCACTGTAAACCATCTATCCGCGTCCTCACACTCTCCCATTGCTCACTGTCACTGTCCAGCTGTGACAGTACGAGAGGGGGCAGGTTTGTGATGCCAAGCAAACGTGCAAGGTAATAAGTCAAAGTTTCACCCTGCACCTGGTCCGCGTTTATCCCGTAACGCACACAAGCTTTGGTCCCGTCTGCAAACGTGGCGAGCTGATTGGATATCCTGCCGCATCCCGGCTCCAGCTTCACCACCCGGTACGTCCTCGCTTTCTTTTGCCAAGCTACAGCATATTCCTCCGTGAATCCCACAGGAAGGGTATCTTCCAGCCATTCGTTCCAAAATATTCCGTCTTCCAATGGGGACAACTTGACCGGGCCCTCCCGCGGGGCTGACCTCTTGTTATTCCCATTCATATTGTAATCTCGACTTCCTGCAGAGACAGGTTGATTGGTGAGGTTGAGGCGAGTCTTAAGTCTGTCTCCAAAGTACAGTCTCTGTGCCGCTGGGACAGCAAGTAATGCACGGAAAGTTTTGGCTGAAAGGTCCACTGGGAGAGCTTGGTGAAAGGACCCTGCACCTGGTACTGAGAACCTCCGTTTGTGTCGCTCCATACGGTCCTCCAGTGCGCTCCAGACGTAGAAAACACTTGCGAGGGCGCACAGGAGGAGCAGAGAAAACAAGTTCGCTGAAAGAACCCTCATGGTGACGGCCACCATTCCCCTTGGCACACAGTACTCCAGCAGATTTTAATTAGATACAGGCAGAAATAAATTTCTCCGATCCGCAGTTGAGCTGGAGCGGCTTTGAGCGGTGCGCTTTCTGTCCTCTACACGCCCGAAGCCCTGCGGCTCAAAGGCGTACTGTGTAAGATCACAAGGAGAAGAGGGTCTCCGAAACTGTGTGAAGCTCATCTCCCGTCCTGTTCACACGCCTTGTCATATTCCTACTCTATGGGAAAAAAAGAGCGCATTTCGCTTCACCCCGATAGCCGCTATTGGACGTTCTCCGTTACAGCCCACTGGCGTCGTAAGGGCTTTCTGTGCGTGCACGCCACACTCTTTCCCATCTGCCTTTATCTCTCCACCGGGCGCTGGGTGAGTTTGATTTGTGGTGGAGTCGGTTAGCAGAGACACACTAGGCGGTGAGACACGTGACTTCAGTCCCGAGATGGTGGGCGGATCGTGGGAAGGAGGGTTCCAAGAGGAGCGGAGCAAGTGCACCGCTCTGCGTTTTATGTGTTTGTGTGATGTCAGACGATTGTGTGTTATTACAAAAAAGGTAGCCATTATGATAATTGATATCCAGAGTATAAATAATCCGCATTTTAATACATTCGTATTCCGTGCCTGCGTGGAAAGCTGTGCTTGCATCAGCGAGGCAGACAAGAATGGAGTCCAGGCGAGAGAGTTTGCAGACCTCACTCTTTTGACGTTTTTGCATAGGATTTTTCACTGTTTTCGAATTCATCTTCTAATTTATGTCCGTCAAGGAGTCATTATGAATAAGAGAAACCACTAAGTCGTGTCATCATATTTTACTTTGTTGTTTTACTTTGTATTTTTCAGCAGATTTCAGATTAAAGTCAAGGCAGTGCTGAATTTCAGCTTTAACGCTTTTTTTTGGGAGTATCTGTATTTACACTGGCCACAAGACTCTTTGTTCCAGAGCATACAAACTAAGCAACAATGTACGAACAAATAAACCAAATGATCTGATCACGATGATTTGATTGCCTCTCTGCCAAGAGCCAGAGTAACACAAAAAGCAGATACTTAAACAAAAAGCCTGGCAAAGGATTCAGCATATTCCAATTTATTGACTCAAGCAGTTTGTTGGGAGCCAAATGCAGCCTCCTTCTTTAAGAACAATGCAATCACAAGTAATAAACAATTTGAGTCTGTTTTTTACATTCTGTTTTAATTCAATTGCGCTACAGTTCCCCCAGTTTCTATAACATACAGTTTTAACATTATCCCCTTAAGAGAAGGCCAAGTCCTTATTAGCAGATAAGACTTGCTCAGTTATGCATAGCGGATACAAATACACTATTCCAGTATTTTTAATAGTTTGCACTCTTGATTAATATTTAAAAAGAGCACAGTTATTTCAATTTGTGCTGCTAAGCATTTGACCATTTTCCTATGAACACCAAAGGCACACTAAAGTGAACCCCTGCTTTTTTGCTCTTTGTTCACGGCTTTTGTTAAACCAAATGTAACATTCATGCACATAAACTCCTTTATACACTTCTCCCTCACTAATATTCTCTCTCATTAACATCCCACTGCAACCTATACCATTCCACTCATGTTTTCACTCTCTGTATCTTGAACCTTGGTTTCCTAATCAAATTAATTGGGTCATTTTTATAGCAACATGCTGGCATGCTAAATTGCCTGAGTCGAAAAGACAGCCACGGACAAGAATACTCAATTACAGCCAGTAAACTAGATGTCCACTAATGTATGCTTGAAATGCCCAGAGCGCTGAAACTCTTATCTCCATGCTGACATTCATATTATATCATAGCTTGAACAGAGACATAGTGAACTACAAAATAATAAAATAAATAAATCTAATTTATCTTTTATAATCCTATATAGAAGCAAAACTCCTACAGACAGGCAGGCGAAATGATTCTGATTGGGTCATGCTTCTTGTGTGCTTTCATTAACATCAGCAGGATAATTTCCTTTCTGAGAGCATGTTTGATTCTGCATTGCAGCTTGACGGAGCAGTGTGGAGAGAGACCGAAAAACCTCTCGATTCTGTGCAAGCAAAGAGGAAATAATGAATGCAACAGTCTCAATACATGGTTTGTGTAGCGGTGAGTGAGGCTGTTTTTTCTGACATGTTGACAAAAGAGTCACTCCTGGTAAAAGTGAGGCTTTTCCACCTGCTGTGTAAAACAAATTAGCCTTTCTTAATTGCATGCCGCCAATTGCTCAAGATTGCAGATAGTTAGGGCACTCAGCAGGCTTGCTAAATATATACAACTTTATAATTATGTTGAAAGGGTACCTTGAAGTAGTTTGAAATATCTCTCTCTTTGATCTCCAGTCATAACAATCCTTCACCACCTTGCCACTTCCCTTCAGTTCCACGTGAAAAGTGAGTAACAGCAAGATTTAAGACTTTCAGTGTCTAGACATAGAAAATGAAGAAGGCTTAAGTGCATTGCTGGAATTCTGTCTGATGGCTGTTACTTAAAAGGAGCGTGGACTAACAGTAATGGCTGGCTCTTGGTGTCGCTTTTCCCGAGCACAAGTGTGGGCATGTTCACATATCAAACCTATCTGTTTTCTTGCTATGTGTTATCTGCAGGTCACCTAACCCCTATGTCTCTCTCCTCATTACACCCCCATCCCCCACCCTCTTCCACACACACGCACACACAGACATCCCACTGCCGTCATGCCCCCTGCTGCTGCATTCCTCCCACAGCAGTCCCAGGGGGGCTGTAACTTATGGAAACCTTTTCTCCCCTTGGTCATGGCTGTCCGTAGTCAAGTGCCGCAGTGACACGGGAGAGCTCAGACCGTCTGTCATTCTGTCTGCAGCAACACAGTACACCCATCACTAGTCGCCTGACAACGCCACAGCTGTGATACAATCTCGTGGTGTCTGTGTGGTGCCTGTCTGCCAGCGCAGATGGACGCAGGGAGGGAAAGGAGATATTAAGGGACGGAGACAGTGGAAGAGAGAGTGCAGTGAGCTTCTATCACTTCCCTCGTAGTCTTAGGTTGTTCACGCTGAGTAATAACTCATGGGTCCCTTGACACTTTGTGGCACTCTGTTTCCTGGACTGAATAATGAATGTGCAGGACTTCCATTAGTGTTGAAAGCTACGATTATTTCACTAGGCCTTACAATTACTCATGCTCTGGGATTTGGGGACAGGGCGGAGGAGATCCATGGGGATGAATTTGTGTCTCCTGGTTTATGTATGTGCAGAGATGTCTGCATGTGGATGTATGCTTACAAGTGTTTATTCTAAAGAAGAGAGTGGAGCAGATAATACCAAGGGGATTAGAGGTTGACGTGATTATGTAATGTATATGTATATGTGAGGTGTCAATACTAGCTTTGAATCCAGGAGGAGGCACATTTCTATCTGTTCAAGAAACCCAACATGCTCTTCTCTTTCTCTCCCATCACATTAATATAGAATAATTTTAGCAGAGTATTGCAATGAATACTTCAGAGAGACATAACACAATTATTTTAAGTACCGGAGACACAGATACAATCTTCTCAGTACTTGGTTCAAGTAATGCTTTGGAATTCTGCATACATTGCCCAAAATTGATTTTATCGTCAGCAGATTATCCTGACTTCAATTAGCCGGCAGATGTTGCTGGTCTTAAATGTGAGAGGTAATTCAGTTTAATTCTCGGCTAGAGTCTTCCCAGAATGATGCCATTTTTAAAAGTAGTTTCACTCATGGTTTCATTTAGACAGAAATACAGGGAGTGAACAGAAACAAGTAGCCTGTGCAGAATCAAACTGAAGCTGTTGCTACAACAAGCGATCCACTGCATTGCTGAACATGGCACACAGCCACCAAACGGCTGCCTTTTTTCCACTATTCACTGCAGTTTCGCTAGCCTGCCTTTGCCAATTTCCTGATATGAAGGCCCAAGGTTTTTAAAAGAGTGGTTGGTTGCCATTTGCTAATAATGAATGGGTTATTGTTAATAAATGCTGAATTTATCCAGTAGTCACAGAAGAAAAGATGGTTGGGTTATTCATGTACTGCACCCTCGTCTCCGCCCGGCTTCCATGCAGCAGAAGTTAGAGAGGGGAGATTTGAACGAGCAGAGGAGTGGGCCATTGAAATTCAGCGCTACACAAGGGAGACCCTCTTACAAGAGTGAAATCAGGAGGGGAGGAAGGAGATGTACTGTGGAGCCACTTGATTAAAGAATCAGTGTCCAATCTCCTGGATTACACCCTCTGACCTGCCATGCCAAATCCCCTATTAAATAAGTCAAGAATTGAATTCTTTTTCTTTCCTTTCTGCTAACTGGCTTATTGACTCAAGTGTGCTCAGTGCCTTGTGGTGAGGTCCGCCTTTCAATTGGCTAAAGGGAGGGTTTAGGAACATCTGATCATTATTTACAAAGTCATGACTTTCCAAGCCTTGGTATTTTTTCAGATGAAATGCACCATGTGATGCTGCGATCTGGTTCCCCTCCCCTCCCCAGTGCTCGAGGGGGTCATATGGTCAGTTAAGATTAGAGATGGAGGTTGAATGTCTTCCTAGCATTTCAGCGAAAAATTTAGCAGCTTCAAATTTAATGGGCAAACAGCGTGAAGTGCTTGCTCTCATATCACACTGGAATGAATCTGCTGCATGTGTGAGGGAAGAGTGCAGCGGTCTAAATGCATCTTCTCTCCTAACTCCTCCCCACCCTCCCAGGATTTCAAACCAGTTTAAAGCAACCACTAATGAAAAACATGGGACCTTTTCAGCATATGGCCCAAGCTTACACAGAGAGAGGAGGGAACACAGTTACATTTCGTTTTAAACTGATGCATCCAGATATGCATGTTAACATGACTTATTTCACATCATAAAAAACTCCAAATTAAGTTATTGTTTTTCTAATCTGTGCTCCAGATAGAGTACAAACAGTGTTTTCAATTACTTATTTAAGCTCAAATTCAAAGGCTAAAGTCCACAGGACAGTGCAGATCTGTAATATTATTAATTTACCATATGGAGCACACTGCAAACACACATACACGCTTACACAGTAACTATAGCTTGCGCATTTATTTCATCTTGTCACTTCAAAATATACCTTAGATGTAGCAGCTGGACATTGGGCAGAAAGAAAAATTGCAATATGCTACCAATGTATGAGGTTGCCACAGATCTGCTGATCACAAACTGCCAGATAGAATGAAGGCACATTAGGCACATACTTTAGTTGAATACAAACCTTTTGGTCAGTAACATCTGAAAAAGTTTCTGTTATTTCAACCTTATGTTTTGTGTTTCCCAGTGGTAGTCTTGTTTTTATGGTTCCTCAGCTGTAGTAATAATACTGTTGGGGCATTAAGAGAGGGAAAAGGCCAAATCCCGGGCACGAGCTTGACCCCTTTGCATTTTGACCTTTTTTTTTTTCTACCCATGAGGCTGGTAGTGTTGACAGGACGCTAGTGGGGGAGCGTAGGCAAACAAGCCACATGGAAAAGGCTAGCAGGCAAATGCTGCAAGACCAACAAGACTATGGAAAACCTTTCTCAAAGCTGGCTCAGTCCTCTGCTCTAAATTAGCATGCATTATAGGCTGTTTGCAACTTGACTCAAAGGACTGGCTGGTTTTGTGAGACTTTTCACAGCACAGGATGTCTAAATCAGGAATAATCCCTTTACTGTTATCTTGTAATCTTTGTTCTATATTTTTACATGTGCTGCATCAACAAATATTTGGTAGAACTGAAAGAGATGTTAGATAGTTTTTGTCATTTTAAACTACGAAGAGAAGCCTCAAAATGCTGGCAATTTTCTCTGAAGCTGGCTATGGAGTGAAAGCCTGATCATTTATGGCTGTGGCCTTGCAGAGCGAGTCTTTTCCACAGGCCTTGATGCTCAGTGTATTTTACTTGCCTATGCTTCACTGCTGCTGGGAATCACTAATGTAGCTGATAGCACCCACCACTGATAGATTTGTGTCCCTCAGGACAGGTTTGTATCACCGCTGGCTGTCAGCACATACATTATGCGGTTTAAAGAAGAATGATCACTGCTATTAACAACAAAGCAGGCCCAATTGAATAATTTAGCACAGTGGGTATTCACAGTGGCTCGCTGCTGATAAAGAAGTGGAGAACTGATCAAACAGCTCTCATGCAAGGCTTGGAAATAAAAATAAGAAAATAAGATCAGAGTAATTAGTTAAGGTGCCCCGTTCCAGTCCAGTGCCTAGTGCTTACATCCCTCTCGCTCTGACATTTAGTCAAAATTGTGATTCTGCTTTTCTGCCTGCAATGGCAAATCAATATGTTCCATAACAGATGGAAGTAGGAATGATGGGATGTGTTTTCTGTGTAATGCAAAAGCTGATTTTCGTTCTTCTTCTCTCCTTGATCTGGTTTTTGTGATGTTGCTGCAGAAGTTACAATAAAATAAAAAAATAAAAAAATAAAAAATAAAATAAAACACCCTACATTTCCTGTTAGCCTATTATGGGCTACTTGAGATTGAGCTCATCTTCTTGGAGAAGAAATAAATGGATTTGCAGGCTCTGACTCCCTCTAGAGGCCCTGATGATTAACAGCAACACACACACACACACACACACACACACACACACACACACACACACACACACACACACACACGCACACACACACACACACACACACATTTTTGTGAATTTCTGGCATGTACCAAGTGTTAATAATGAAATGAAAGGACATAAATTATTTTGTACTCATATTTATATCAACACACTAACATGCTGTTGCTAAGAATTCAAGTGCTTTAAAATATATATCAGTTTACCGCTGAGTTCAGTATTGGCTTGCTGTTCTGGGGGGTTTTGGCTTACTTTTGCAGCTGCTTCTGTCTTAAAATGTATTCATAAATTAATTTTAAACAATTTTTCAGTGACACAGTGGCATTCTAACAATAAGTTAAGTCACATCCACACTGGTGACTCAATTTGCACAATTTAGACATCTGAAATGTCCTTTTCTGTGGTCATGCTTTGAGATTATTTCAAGCATTTTTGTCAATTTGCTGTCACAGGCACAACCGAGTAAGTGATGAGAAAACAATATATTTGCATCAACATCAGAAGGCTCAGTCAGACCACAGCCAATGTTGCACGCTCTGTGCTTCAGCTGCCTACATTGTAGGAGCTTAGACATCCGCATGAGCAACACATGATGTAACAGGTCTGTAAGGATAGCTTTATTAAAGACAGAAACAGATCCTCAGCTATCAGCAGGGTTTATCAGGATCATGGTGCTTTTTTTGATTAAAGTCTTAAAAGTCTTAAAATATTTGGATCCAAGATCAATGATAGATAAGTGATCTTCTGATATTTTACTCATTTAGATCTAGCCTTTTAACATTATGGAGTTTGCTCTCCAAAGTTTCCAGTGAGAGACAACACATGTGAAGATCAAAGGTCTTTTGAAGTTAAATAGTAGAATGACACCAACAGTTACAAGTGCAGAGGTACGAACGTTAGAAAATAGAAGTGCAATTTCATTTTTTTCAGCAACTTACACACGTTTTCACACTTTTTGTTCTTTGTTAGATTCATTTTTAGATTTTAGATGTGTTAATTATGCCTCATTTTTCTCATAGATCCTTTGTTTTTTTTTAAATTGACCAGGCTCTCTCTCTCGCAAGCACAGTCTGTCTCTTTCTGTTATGTCAGTTTTATTACAAATATAATACAGATGCTCCAAATGTGCCTTGCTTTTTATTTAAATAATGGTGGCCTTGAAATCATTTCATATTCTTCATATTTTACTAGGATAATGTGAAATACGTGCAGTAATTTGTTGGAAGATGTGCAAACACAAGTAGAAATACAGTATATACTGAAAACAAAAAACAGTTTGTACAATTCTAGCAAGCTTGAAAGTCAATATTTGGTATTGCCACCTTCATTCTTCAACACAGCGAGAACTCTCTGAGTTCAGGCCTGAGGTGTGTTGTTATTTATTTAGGAATAGTCCTACAGGCTTCTTGATGAATATTCCAAAGCTCTTCCTTGGATACTGGCTGCCTTTGATTCCATTTTCAGTCAAAATCCCACACTTTTTCTACAATGTTGAGGTGCAGTTTCTGGGGAAGCCATTATGTGTTTTTCTATCCAGGTATGCAGGTATGTTTGGGATGACTGTAATGTTAAAAAAAATATGAAGCTGTTGTCAATCAATCCATGATAGTACTTTTAACTTTTAATAGTACTTTTAATTCCACCAATTTTATAATTTAATGAATTCTCACAAGATCCTCAACACCACTGGCTGAAATGCAGCCCCAAAATATGACAGAGCCTCCACCATGTTATATAGATACATGTAGACAGTTACTGCTGTGCCTCTCTCTTGATGACCTCCAAATGTATTAATTTGGAGTCAACATGACTGATTTTCAGTCAAGTTTTTCAAGAATTTTGTATACCTCGGCCCTTTATCCCTGTTCATTCATCTGAATATTCAGTTTAAAGCCTGTGAGTGGAGAATGGAGAGCCTATTGTTCCCCACTCCTCCAGTTTCTGAAGGTTTTTTCTTCCTCTTTTTTAAGGACTTATTTGACACAATTTTTTTATGTTTTAGGTATATAGATTTTTATTTACTAGGTCTTTGGGAATAACATTCATTGTACAAAAATACTATTAGATGATTTAACTAAAGAAATCGGAAAAGCTATGAGTTTTTTTATGTTTAGGTTATAGTCTGTTAGTAACATACAATTTAAAATAGTTTATTTTTCTAAGTTGTCTGTTACGTGTAGACACGGCACTAGTTCATCTCCTGAATTACTACATTGTAACTGAAGGTACACACTGAATATACACACACTTTCCCCTTCGAGCACATGCATACTGTGCACTTTCCTGTCTGGCCACAAGAGGCTGCTGCACACATGTGTCTCAAGAAACTGATTTAAAGAACACTGTTGCTCTTTAAGCTATTGTGCTCCTTATTTTTTTTCTTTTTTGCAAAGATAAGTACAGAAAAAGGGTGGACATGTCCATACACTACCAGTCAAAGTTTGGGCATGCCTTCTCATTTAATGGTTTTTCTTTATTTTGACTACTTTCTACATTGTAGATAGATACTGACAACATCAAATATATGAATATATATATTGCTACATATATGGAATTGTGTAGCAAAAAAAAAAGATAAATAACTCTAAATATGTTTTATATTTTAGATTCCTCAAAGTAGCCACCCTTTGTTTTGTTGACAGCGCTACAAACCCTTGGCCTTCTCTCAATGAACTTCATGATGTAGTCACCTGAAATGGTTTTCACTTGACAGGTGTGACTTGTCAGGGTTCATTTGTGGAATTACTTACCTTCTTAATGGGTTGGGACCATCAGTTGTGTTGTGTAAAGGTCAGGTTGGTACACAGCTGACGGCCCTATTTGACAACTGTTAGAATTCATATTATGTCAAGAACCAATGATCAAAGTAAAGAGAAACGACAGTTCGTTATTACTTTAAGAACTGAAGGTCAGTCAGTCCAGAACATTGCTAAAACTTTGAATGTGTCCCCAAGTGCAGTTGCAAAAACCATCAAACACTATCACAAAACTGGCTCACATGAGGACTGCCCCAGGAAAGGAAGACAAAGAGTCACCTCTGCTGCTGAGGAAAAATTCATCCGAGTCACCAGCCTCAGAAATCACAAGTTAACAGCACCTCAGATCGGAGCCCAGATAAATGCCACACAGAGTTCCAGTAGCAGACACATTTCTACATCAACTGTTCAGAGGAGACTGTGCTAATCAGGCCTTGATGGTCAAATAGCTGCTAAGAAATCACTAGTAAGGAAAAGCAACAAGCAGAAGAGATTTGTTTGGGCCAAGAAACACAAGGAATGGACATTAGACCAGTGGAAATCTGTGCTTTGGTCTCATGAGTTCAAATTTGAGATCTTTGGTTCCACCTCTTTATGCAACGCAGAAAAGGTGAGCAGATGAACTCTACATGCAAGGTTTCACTGTGAAGCATGGAGGAGGAGGTGTGATGGGATGGGGATGCCTTGCTGTTGGGAATTTATTCAAAATTGATAGCACACTGAACCAAGATGGCTACCACAGTATCCTACAGCGACATGCCATCCCATCCCATTTGCATTTAGTTGGACAATCATTTATTTTTCAAAAGGACAATGACCCCAAACACACCTCCAGGCTGTGTAAGGACTATTTGACCAAGGAGGAGAGTGAGGTGACTCTGGAGGCCAGGTCTATCTGGCCTCCAGAGTCACCTCACCTAAACCCAATCAAGATGGTTTGGGATGAGACGGACCAAAGGACCAAGGCAAAAGGGCCAACAAGTGCTCAGCATCTCTGGGAACTTCTTCAAGACTGTTGAAAAACCATTTCAGGTGACGACCTAATGAAACTCATCGAGATATGCCAAGAGTGTGCAAAGCAGTAATTAAAGCAAAGGGTGGCTATTTTGAAGAATCTAAAATATAAAAGATGTTTTGAGTTATTTCACACTTTTTGTTTACTACATAATTCCATATGTGTTCATTCTTAGTTTTGATGCCTTCAGTGAAAATCTACAATGTAAACAGACATGAAAAAAAAAAACCCATTAAATGAAAAGGTGTGTACATATGTATATTGTATGAATGAACAATGGCAACAAGAACACTTCTTGTGTATGTGGGATCTTGGGAATGGGATGTTGCTAATGGATCCTTTGGGGCTGTAGGTGTTGCGGTGGGTGGGCCCTCTTTGGATCAGGCTTGTTCCAGCACATCAGAAATTTGGTGCATTTGAAAGCCGGGTCAACGCCTTGTGCTCTGTGTCATGTTCTTGGCTGCTTCGGAGCACTTTCTGGGACGTGGCATGGTTCATTAACCTGCCGAAGGAGACTGCTCCCATTAAGGTGTGCTGTTGCTATTGTTTGTGATGTGCTTGGACTGCAACAGTGATTAGGTGGATGAAAGTCATAATTTATGGTTTAATAGTAGAATATCTGTGTGTAAGCACAGAGATAATATTTTTCTCCCTATGCTAAATCTCTTTAACTGCGCTCTTGCGTGATACATGGTAGGTTCATATTTAGCTCAGTGGAAAAAGATACCAACCTGGTCCACTGTTATGATGATGGCTGCGAAGCAACAAACCCGCCCATAAAACATAATGCCAAATTAATACCTCTATAAATACACACAACAGATCAAGTGTTGAGAGTGCATAGCTTCATGTTCATACCTCACCCCCTGACTGGTAGCACCTGTTTCTTTTTCCCAATAAGAGGTTATATTTTATAAAAATCTAAATTCCTCTTGTCAGTTGTTCCATTCCTTACATAAAATCCAAATTATGCCACTGAGAAGATGTTGACATCACGAGCTCCTGTCTGGAGACTCTTCAAGCGCTATAACCAATGGAAACCGACAACAAAACACTGAGAGATCAGAAGGAAAAACTGCTCTCTAAGCAGCAAAGCTGGAGAGGAGGAGAATCGGTGCTGTTAAATGTTGGGCTTTCTCTTAATGGGTTCTGGGTTGCTGTGGTTCACTTTAAAGTAGCTTAGTGGTTCCAATTGTGGTGTCTCACGCTGACCTCATTCAGCCTCACATTTTGAGTCTGGCCTCTCCTTTCTCTTGCCTCCCCTGTATCTCGCTGACCAAATTATTTCCACTGTAGTGGCATAGACTTGGTGCTCCACTGAGTGCACTGACAGGAAGGGGATAAAAACAGAAACCTTGTTTCCATGGCACACCAAAACAAACTCTCAGCGTGAGACAGTTGTGTGGCTATTATTTAGTGGCAATGACACGACAAAGGTCACTCCAGGGAAACACAGATGAAGGGAAGGAAATGCAGTTGTCTAATGCAAAAGGCAGAGATGTCAGAGAGACTTCAAAACTCCCACTTGGAGCCCAGAATAGATTCCTTCCTTCGGCATGCCAAACTTTCCTTCTCTCTCTCCTTGCATGTCCCTCTGAGATTTCCATTATATGATTTCTTTTAATTTATTTATTTTTCTTTATCCCAGCTCTCCAAGCAGGAGAGCTTTGTCTGCAATTACTGGATAAGCTTCCAGTGCTACTCCCACCAGCTCCGGTTGTTCTTCCCCATTCAATAATTCGGTTGTCACGAAATGAAACTATGATCAGAAGACAGCGTCTTCAGCCTTCCTATAAACTTAACCGGACAGGATTTATGATCTTGAGAGCCATTTAGATGATGGCGCAAACTCCCTCTCAGAGCGCTGAAAGACAAGGTGACCTTGTGGAAACCTAGTCAGCTAAAGATTTATTATTAAAAAGAAGCATCTTTGCTTTAGTAATTAAAATGAGGGATGAGGTGATCTGATTGATAGAATTCTGTAAGTTATTAAAGAAGAGGGGAATAAGGATAATAATAAAAATTAATGCTTAGTATCACACAAGCACACACAATATTCACATAATATAAATCTAATGACATGTAACACATCCAAGGACATGAATGGGCTTATCCAAAGCCAAAGCTTATTAAGGCTGCACCAGATTTTCCCTTATATATAGCATCTGGTTTCAAGTTTGAATATAATCTTGAATAAATAGTTAAAGATCGAAAGAGTATGTTTAATGCTGCTTTATAAGTAATTACTAGCAGATTTTATATTCTGCTCTGCGTGAGTTAGCACAGAAAGCTGAGGCTTGCAGATATTTTTCATATGCCACAATTTAGATGGTGTTGTTTTCCATTAAAATAAATTGCTTCTTTTAAAAACATCACCAGTACGGCTCAGCTTTGTTCTTGTTCAGTAAAACAAAAAAATCAACAAACCCCCCCCCCCCCCCAAAACCCTACACTTGACTTCAACCTCCCCATTACAAGTGTATAAGGTACCTGAGCTCTATACCATGTCCTTGGAGGAATTCCAACCACATGCTGGATATTATTTGAGTGTACAGCTCACTAGTGGGAACATATGCATATGCTCAGACAGGCATCCGTCTTTCCAGCATTCTGTCTATAGATGACTCTAAGTGTGCTGTAATGGTATTAACTTTAATGTAGTTCCTTGCTATTACAAATATCCCACAGATGGATCTTTTGTTCTGGGATTAACCAGATGAAATCCAAGTCTTTGTCATTTACAGACAGAGCAGCTATAGCTGTATAACGTCACTGGGTGGAGACTAAAGAGGGCAGATTTAGAGCTTTATGTAAAGTCATGTGTAAATGTTGACCTGAAATATGGATTCAAGTAAATCAAAAACAGACCGTGATAATTTGGAGAGTGACTTAAACGCAACAAGTAAGAACGTGTGAGTCAAAGGTATGTTAGATGTGTCTAACATAGCTTGTATGCATTTCAGTCATGGAAAATATTGAAGTATGAATCAGACTTTGACAGACATTAAAGCACTGAATCTGGTATGACACACGTGTAGTTGATCAGATATTAGAGTATTGGCTTTATGGACTTCCTGCAAGCAGAGTGAGTGAAAATGTACACATAAGCATATATAAATGTGTAGGACACTTCATTCATTCAAAATGCTGACTAATCCATCCATCCATCCTCTTAGTGATAATATCCATGGGTTACTTTTCACCTATTCTTTAGCTGAATATATATTATATAAAAAAGGAAATGATCGATAAGTGAAAAGAACAGAAATGGCTCTGCTCCTTCTTGGTGACAGAGAACTATGTATAAACACAGCAGCTGTGAAGAGTAGAGTGCTTAACATTAAAAGAGTTCACAAAAAGTTCAGCAAATACATGAGAGTGTATTTTTAAAAAGTCGTGTCCTCAAACTGTTCTGCTGCGTTAAGTTACTAAACTGCACCTTATTATTACATTCTACTGGAAAACACTGTCACTGGCTTTGCGTAAAAGCTCCTACTGGCATCTTGGCCGACCTGCGAAGCAGATGGCTTAAATTCCACATACTGAAAGTAAGGTAATGGACATGGCAGGCTGGGACATGATAAGGCCAGACAGTTAATTGTTGGGGGGATGGGAGGGCTGTCTTTGTCCACTGTGTAACCATAGAAATGAAATGTGATGTCATGATTAAATCAGCTCATATTAAAACCACATGTCTCCGTAGTCAGACACCTTCCCAATGTCTGACCTCACGAGAACCCTCAGACCTCAAACACAAGTTAATGCTACTGTTAATAAACCAATTAGACACCAGTCTGAGACTGAACTTTTACAAATAACATTGAACAGATTTAGTAACATAACTGCAGCCAACATGGGAATTCTCGTAATGGCCCCTAGAAAATGCACCCCCATTACACTGCTTCCTTTATGTACTTGGTAATGAGATTTTTCTATGTGCTGTGGGCATTCATAAACAACAATCACTGTGGAGCTACCTGAGAAAAATGCAGCTCAGAATAAACTTAGGTCATGAGAAAATGTTTCCTTTTGTGAAAATGCCTTGACTACAGTAACATGATGGATGGAGTAGGCTTCTGTTTGTCAGGTAGTGTGACCAAAATGAAATTACACATATTTACCATATCAGCTTATCAAATTTTATTTATTTATTTTTTTTACTGAAAGTTTTTCAGTGGTTTCAGACTCCAAAACATTTATACAGGACATAGCACAGAATGAAACATTTTAAATGTTTTCTACTGCACTGTAAACCCAAACACTCAAAGTACTTGAATAAATTAAGTAATGTAACATTTTAAAAACAGTCTTACCAACTCAAATAACTAAAGTTTATCTTACATTTTCTTCCATTTGAGTTAGTTCAACTTATTATTTTTGATCAACTTCAAATATTTTGCATATTAAGTACCTACTACTTAAAAAAATATTATTTAATTTTACTCATAAACATAAACAATCATAAACAAACATAAAAGATATTAGTCTTTGGTCTGTTATAACAGCTGACATTATTTAGATTCTGAGAAAAGCCAATAGAGTAAAAGTAAAATGTTCTTGTCTTTTATCAGTTGCTCACAGGTTGTTGCACTAATATTATGCATAAAGTTTAACAAATTCTTTTTGCTTTTTTTTGGTTGCTTTTATTTCTTTGTGAAATATTACATAAATATATAAAAAAAATAAACATTACAAAATCTGCATTATTTTCAAGCTGTAAAAACAGTCAACTGGCCTTTAGATTTTTAATTTTGTTCATGTCCAGTCACATATGAAGATCCGCCCACTGCACGTGGCTTGATTTTGAAATGTGAGCAAGTGGGATTAAGACTCACTGAAAAGCCAGAAACACCAGCTGTCAGGTGGCTCAGTTTTCATCACTGTTGACCAATAATGACATTGTTTGTATCACAGTAAGTATTCTAATTTTCTTTAGATTTGTCTTTTTTCCAAGCCATTTTAGTGAAAAGCAAAAGCAAAGCAAAGCAGTTCTCATTCAGTGATACGGTTAGCAAACAGTTAATAAGCTAACATGGAATAAGCTAATGTAGCCACTTCACTAAGTTAGCTGACTGAGTTGACAGCGGTAGCTGAGACAGACTACTAAATCTACTTTGCCACTATCCCTCCTCTGCACATATCTAAACCATCTCAGCCTTGCCCCTTTACTTGTCACTTGGATTTGGTGGACACAGAACGGGTTACTGTCTAGAACACAGATAATCTGTTTATCTGTTACCTACGCATATATAGTTTGTTCTAAAAAAAAAAAAAAAACTACAAAAATATAGAGTTATAACTAAAATAATACACAGCTTTCAAACATAACTCTTGCTGGATGAGTCTTAAACACACAAAAGTGTTATAACGATTTGCAGAATCAGTATTATTCAGTATTAAACTTGAGTTATTTTCTTTATGTAAAAAATAGTAATATAAATACCACATCTAGTGTGTGCTCTCTAGAGACAGAAGACTGCAGCTGTAGTAGGTCTCTACAATCAAAGCCTTGGGTTTCACATAATAAACTATTATGCATCTGGATAAACAGAAGAGGGGTGGTGGAAGGTGGATAGAAACTGCACTCAGGCAAATACCAATTCCTTTTACTCTCTACTCCTGCTTTTCCTCCTTCTGCTACTTTTCCCTCTTCATCCCACATACTTTTTTTCTTTACAAACTATTTTCATTTCAGTCTTTATTCAGTTTTCCTACCAAAGAAATACATAGACTACAGTTTGTGTGCACTCTGTGGTTTAAGCCCTGCTGTTTTAGGAAACTGCCAGAGATATTTGATTCACTTTCTCTGAGTTGTTTGATCTGTGCTCCCCATGAGCTCTCACATGCAGCTTTCCATGTGGGAAAAGAACAACAAATGAATTAATTCCAGTGTCACATCCAGCAGAAATAAACACACCCAGCAGACCCAAATAGATACAAAATAAAAGCCATGGTAAACACACACAAAAAATGTTTTCATTGGCTACCTTTCTGTTGTTTTCAAGTGTCAAATAAGGAGATTTGCAACCTGATTTAAATAAAGTTTATTTAAGTAATCCTGTAAAAAATGAATTACAACCTTACTGATTTTATAGGAAGCAAGAGGATAATTAACAACAAGGTGTTGCTAATCAAATACACTCCATTAATTAAACATCAGCAAGTGTGACCACCTCTGTAAAAGTAGAGGTTTTGGCAGTTTGCTGGTCTGGACCATTGAAGAGTGTGTTAACACAATGTTACAGTCTTACCAGGAGTAGATTTCCTGGCAAATTCACCCCAAGGTCAGACCGTGCAAAGCTCAGAAACTGCAAAAAACCCAAGAACTACATTTCAGACTCCACAGGCATCAATTACTATGTTAAATGTTGAAGTTCATTGTAGTGCAATTAGAAGAAGCCTGAAGAAGTATGCTTTATTTGGAAGGGTGGCCACAAGGAAACCTCTTGTCTCTCAAAAGAACATGCAAGCATGGCTTAAGTTTACAAAGTTGAGTTTGAACAAACCACTAGACTTCTGGGACAATGTCCTTTGTCCAGATGAGACAAAAGTAGAGATGCCTGGCCTTACTGCAGCACCACATTCTGTGAAAACCAAAGACAGCATATTAGCACAAAAACCATCTTTCATACATAGGGGTGGAGCTTGTTTGGATTTGATTTACAGCGACAGGCATCTGAGGCTTGTACTACAAAGATTTAATCTCATCCAAGTAACTTGGGTTAACCCTGAAGAAGGCAATTCACTTCTAACCGAGGTATATTGCCATTATACTGTGAACCTAACCTGCTCCAGAGTAGGCTCGGTTCCAGATGGGAAATAACCTTCAGTTCTCCAGATAATAGCATCGCCATTCCTGTAAGATCTCTTCTGTAAGTATCTACACCTATACTGTATTTGCATACCTCATATCAAATTTGTATGTACACTAAGCCTATTTTTATTTAAACTTTACTCTCAAACTGCAAAGAATAGTAAACCTTGATGCTTAAATGTATCCAAAAGTTAAAGATTTAAAAGCTCTAATGTGCTCTAATCATCGCAGAAATAAACAACGGCGCCAAGAGGGCACTCAGTGATAAAATAAGTAATTAATTAAAATGTTTTTTGAACAGGTCTGTACTTTAAATAATCAGATTATTAATTTTCGGTAGCATTAATGTGTCTTTTTGCAATATAGTTGCATTTTGCTCTTTTTTATATTCAATTTTTACACTCAATTTTATCATCATCTTACAATGTCTCTGACAGTAGTTGGAGTAGGTGGCACTCAAAGGTATAATTTTGTGTTGAAGAAGAGTCTTATAAACTGTGTCAGACATTAGACGTTGCTAACACCACCCATTTCATATGAATGCGCAGGGCCAACTTAGCACATTAATAACGAGCTTGATGTGATCGTTTTTCCTGATTGCTAATGTTAAGGTAAGGGAATCCTGATAACAGAAAGATAACCTGAGTGTCACTGAATTTGTAGTACAGGGCCCAGGGAACCTTGTAGTAACTGAGTTGACCATTAACTCTTCTGTATTCCACAGAAACACACCAGCAAATCTGGAAGAGAATTTCCGAAAGAAAAAGTCCAGACCTCAACTTGTGTAAAATGCTGTGGTGGGACATTAAGACAGCTGCGCATTAACAAATGTCCACACACCTTAATAAAGTAACAATGGAAGTGGAGACAGCTTCGGCAAACAAGCACAGGTGAAGGCAATTAATACAATGAGACACTGGAGGAAGTAAAACTGAATACAAGAGGTGGGATACAAAAGACTATCAAAATAAAACCAGGAGTGAGAATAGCACTAAATAGGAAATGTAGATGCATAAATTAAAACTAGGGGAATTGACACATGATGATAAGACTGAAAACACTCAGGAAACAAATGCAAATGGTACTAAAATATAATCAGAACTGAAAACTCATAATGTTAGGAGTAACTGAGAATGTAAAACCAAACAACACATAAAACTAAGAACAGTAGACTCCGAATAATTTCAACAATCAGAAAGTTTAAAGTATGGAATGTGTAACAAGATTTATCCAGCCCAAAAAACAGTATTAATATGGGCCCAATATTCTGAACAACACAGAAATGGGATGCTTGTGTTTGGAATATTTAGGGTATTATTGTGTCACAGAAGTGAAATTTCCCTTCAATCACATCCTCACACTCACAATCCCATACTCCCTGTTTTTCCCATTTATTTAGGTGTGATAATAATGACATCAACATTTTTTAAGCCTGAGTGAAGCTGACATCAATTGTAGCACGACATAACTGATCACTACTTTGTTTGTCAGATTTCATGCCACCAGAAAGAGCAAAACACACTGACGCTCACTTTCATTCATGAGCAGTGACGTCATCTCCCAAGTGCGACGAGGGGAGTTTTCAGGAGACCACTGGTAGTGGAACTCCTTGCAAGGCTGGGCTGAAACCTGAAGCCTAAGAGAAGTGAGAGAGGGAAATTGAGGAAGAAAGAAAGTTAAGAGAGAAAGAGAGAGAGCGAGAGAGAGAAAGGAATGGAGGGAGGGGGAGGAATGAGGGGCAGAGAGAAGGTGATGTCAGCTGAGTTCAGAAAGTAAACAGAGTTCCAGACTGAAGCATGCTTTCTGCGGGACGGAGACTGCAGCTGGGGAAAACCCATGGGGGTATCCGAACAATCCCCTGGATCACCACCTTTATCTCTGGGAAGGGGCACTGGCTTCTCTTCATCTCTGTCTTCATTTCCATCTCCTTGCCCCAAGGGACAGCCTGGCCCTACGGTAAAGAATGGCAATTAATTTACCTTCACCACTCTTCCGTTTTACTCCCTCTCCTATCTCTGTGTTTGGCACAGCCTCTTGGCTCTTTGTTCTTAAAAAGCCGGCATCAGCACTCTTGCCATCCCCTCTTCCTTTCCGAGTGCAGCGGCGCTCAGCAACATTTGTTGAACAGTCACAGAGAGCGACCCAGTGATTTATACCGTTTTTTTGTTTTTTTTTTAACAGAGGCAAGCAAAGAAAAACACAGCTGATCAGCTTGTGTAATGTTTGTTTTTAAAGTTCTTGTTATGAAATACAGAGGAAGGCACTGTCCTGTGTGGCTTTGTTTATTGTCTCATAAAAAAATGGGAAACTCTGGGAGTCTTCATATATTTTCCTTCTCACCGTGGTTGTTGTTTTGTTACTAAATAAAACAAAACAAAACAAGAGTTGCATGTTGCCACACATTCCTTGTGGTGAAGGGAGACTGTTGCAGTTCTAATAGAGCAGCTGAATCTTGGCAATATTTTCTCCTTTGTGCAAAAGCTTCCCTTTAAAGTGTTATCTGAGGGAGTTCTCCTAGAGACTGAGATTTACTCTGTGTGTTTACCCTTGAACTGCTGCAGGAAGACGTGAGTCATGTTTGAGACAATCATGCTGACCGTGGTAATGTGTATACCATACGCCGTCTCCAAGGCTCCGAAACCAAACCTCTGCCCTCTGTTTGATTCTTCGTTGCGTGGCTCATGCAGTAAAACACTCCCTTCAATTTGTAATATTGGTAAATGTGGCAAAGGGCTTGGCAGAGTGCAGCTGCATTCTGCTGTAGTGATTAAAAGAGTTTCCACTGACTGATTTACCTACTTTTGTTGTTGTCAGTCAGCTGAGTCACTGTCAGCACGGCCTGTTATATAATCGTGTCTAATCAGCTGATGATAGATGTTTTCTACTGAGAAACCTAAAATAATTTCAAGATTTTTGCATGCAAGTCCTGTCTTTGTGGTTTGTTTACACTCATGCTCGCGTGCGTGAGTGTATTTTTTTATTTTTGCATGTTTTGGCGTTCCCTCTGAATGTTTCTGAATTGTGCAAGGCTTCCTGTTTAGGATCTTCTGTCCACCAAACACCCACCCCTCACTGTGTGTTAAGCTAAAACATGCAACATTTAAGAGCTTCTGAGTACTGGGCAGTAGGACATAATGGCTAAAGCAAGCAGTTGTAAAACTCATATTAGAGTGTGTGTGTGTGTTGGGGGGGGGGGGGGGGGGGGGGATTTGGCACAGACTTAAAATTACATGATGAAAAACACTGGCCTCTGGCTTTGGAAAATTAGTGTGTCATGTCAGATTCAAGTTTCACAGTTAAATGCTTAAAACAAATGTGCATACCTCAGACTCAGTACCATTCACCACAGTTGATGACAGGATTGGGCTATAGTGCACGAGTTGTGTTACAAACTACCAATTACGTCGTGCTGGAAGAAGTCAAACTACAACAAAACTACCCCAAGGAGTCCAGTTTTAGAAAACTACTTAGAAAAAGGAGAATATCCATCTATTCGTAAGTGCGTGTTCAAAACGTGTCACTGTCGGCTAGTGGTTCTTGCTCAGGCTGAGATGGGCAAGTTTGGGGAGCAAATGAGCAACACCCACCCTTTTTGCACATGTACCATACAGTGTGTGTGGTAGTGGTTGCCTGACAACTGTATTGCCTGTGCATGCCTTCACAGCTGTCAGGATAAAAGAATAAAAGCAGTGGGGCTTGTCAGAGAGGGTTAAATTAGATTAGGTAAGTAATGGTCAAATCTTTTTTTGTAGTTGCAGTAAAAAAAAGGACTAACTGTATAGTTATAAATGTCTTTGAACTTTCAGAAAACTACTGTTGATAATAGAATAATAGTGTATTTCTTTGGGGTTGTGGTTTCCAATTATAGGAAAGTTTATTTAAAGCTATTTCCAGAATGACCACTGGGATCAGCACTCCAGGATCAGGACGCATTCAAGGTCACAGCGACCACAGAGCTCCCCAGGGAGTTTCCTTGTTCCATGATAGCTTAATGCATCCAACCTCAAAATACAAAAAGACAGCTGCTGTGGGCAGTAGGCAAATGAATTACACAGTCACAAATACAGTACATACACATACACTCACAGCTGCTGTAGAAACAACAGTTATTACCGTGTGAAATAAGCTCCATTTTGTCAAGAGGAAACTAACTATTTACTCTCACGTAAACACTGTAACTTGCCATTTACTCTGTGAAATGTTTTCTGATGTTGGCAAAAATTATTATTAGATCATCAAAAGGAACATGTAGGAATTAACTGTGTTACAGGAAGGATTGTGCACAGTAGTATGTGCATTTCAATGCTACAAGGGGCCTGTAAAAAAGTAGATTTTTGTAGTGTGATTGAAATGAATGCTAATACACTTGTATGACAGATATTCAGATGCCCTGCGACTAATAGCAGGTTAGCCTAACTTAGCAGACCGCCTGACAACTAATACTGCCACCCTTAAATATAATCAGCACATTCTATCTTCTTTACCTTTCCTCAAATGTTAAACTATTCTTTTAAAAAAACATCTGTCAAAACATGAGAGTAAAGATATACCATGTATAACAGATGTGACTAACCCATGATTTTCCTAAGCATGTCAGATTCATCCTGAAGTTCCCAACTGGTGTCCCGTCTGTATTGTGGGCCTGCTTTGTTGAGAATGAAAACAGAGTGAAGTGAAACAAGACTCAAGCTGATAAGAGTTCTTGAGTAGTAAACAAAGGAAAAAAATAGACAATAATTGGCTTAATTCCCACAGCTAGCATTGTGCCCAGCTGCATCTATGATAGTGTCTTGAGATCAGATTAAATCTTTATTGGATAAGTTATCTGAAACTCTGAAGGCAGCAATTAATTTGTTCATGTCAGCGAGAGTATAAAAAAATGCTGCAAGAAACGCTTTTAATGCAACAAATGCAGATGCTTTTATTCTCAGCTCAAGTCAAAGGAAAATGCCTCCAAAACCATGGAACAGTTTAAGAGCAGATGGGGTTTCTGAGTCACTTGTGAGCCATCAGTTGTGCTGGTTCTGCATTTTAAAATCTATGAATATATTTTTAATGTAAAACATAGAAGGAAACTGAACAATATCATCACAGTTATATATTTTCTAAGTGGCAAAAATCAGAGGTTGTTGTGGATAAGCCTCAGGTAAGTATGCCAGCAGGGCATTAAGTCCAGACGCAAGGTCACAGGAAGGCTTTCTGCCCCTGATCTTACTGCTCTCACTGTAAGGATACACATAAATACAGTGAGCAGCAGAGTCAGCTTCCTTGAAAATGCAAAGCACTTGAAAGTGCCATATGACACATAAAGTTATGACTGTTTATTGTTATAACTATTACTATTTTTATTTTTGTAGCATCGCTAAATGTTGGAGAGTACATTTGAGAGCCTAACATATGGGATGGAAAAAACAAATTAAAATGTCTTTCTATGTCTGCGTATCTTCTGTCACATAAAATGCTAGTTATGCACAGGGAAAATATGTAACAATGTAGAAATGATCGAAAATACCATAATACATATTTGGCAGGTTGGATGAAAATTGTGCAAGGCAGCCTTAAAGCATTACACAAAAGCAAACCTTGTTTTCAGATAGATTTCTTCTGAGCCTTCCTACCCTCTCTGACAACTACTATCAGCACCTGCAGTGATTACAAGGGGTAGATAAAATAACCACAGTCTTGGGTTTAATTATAGGGGTCTTTGCATGTTGCAACATTCATTGCTTGTGTTTGTGTAAAACAGTTAGAGGAGACAGGATTATGCAATGGAAGACATTAGTAAAACCCTTCCAAACCTGTTCAGACCTTCCTAAACTGCTGTTAAAAAATAAAAAAACACATTAAATTTTTACTCTTGAGTCTTTGGCTCCCTGCTCAAATGAACAAATTCATCTCAGAGCCATGTAAAAATTAGCTTTGCTAAATGCATCTTAAAGAAAGGACATAGCAGTCCAGAAAAATATCGATGCCTTCCAGCGTGTGTCCTACCCCCGCGGGAGATTCCTTGGAGTCATGCTTCAGTGAAAACATAACAGCCTTATCAACAGAGCTGGAGGTCAGCAAACTGAATTCAGTCACAGTGTATAAACACTGAAAACATGGCTGCCCGAGTTTAGTTTCCTCAAGCAGGCACAGAAAGAACACAGCTTATGGAAATCTGGGAACCGATCCTGTCATAAATGCATGCACAGTGATGTCACTGGACTGCTGAGGTGAGACGGAATAATGTTTTCCAGACCTGGCTGAAGAAATAAAAAAATATTTTTGTTGTATTCCACTGTAAATGATTGTATTCTTGTGAAAGTGCGCTAAGGGCAGATGACAGACGTTTCTACGGTATATCGAAGGCAAGACAAATGGCAGTGATCCATGTAATGACATTACCAAGACCACTCATAAGCGCTTCTGTCTCTTTTATGTTTATGTCCTGTAAATCAGATTTCATGGTCTTTTTAGCCACTGTCCTGTAAGAGGGAGTGATAGTGTCAGCAACTCTTAATCTACATGTGGCAGGCATTAAACTTTGACAAATTCCATTGTCTGAATTTTGTGGTTTGGGTCATATTGTAATCATAACTGAAGTGATTCTTGAAATATAGTTACTTATAGCTTGGACGGAGTCATGTTATGCAGTAGCAACAGCTGTGAGCCATTGGCTACTGAATGCAGAAGGTTACAGATATTTCTAACATAGCCATGTATTTTCGCAGAAGGCTACATAAACAACACAACCAATCACATTGCGGATCTTTTTCAGTTGTTTTGATCAAGTGCCTGGGGATCTCCGCTGATTTAAACAACCATAGTTCACAGGAATTAGAAGGTTCTCCTTCTTATGCAGTAAAAAAACAGGATGAACTTTTGTATCGATAAAGGTGATTCTTTCCAGTTTTTGTTAAAAAAAACAAGCATGCAGTAAATGAAAGAAACAATTCGGATTCTTTTTAAGGGCGTTTGAGCAAAAGCTACCCAATAAAACATGCGCAATACCTTTTTTGAAAACATTCTTATGAAACAGCAGTTTTCAGTTAGAGTATCATAAAGTTGTTTGCTTATTGTGGCTAAAAACATGTCTTTGTGACTGTCCTAATGAGTGTTAAACCCATGCTGTATACAATGCTACTCATTGGGGAATTATGAGGAATTATGCCATGCCCATGCCATCGAATTTTGTGGTTCTCACATTTGGTCAAAAGAAATCCACAAACATGTCAGTCTGAGAGGAAAGAAGGAGACTTTTTCTTTTTCCCCCTTTTCTATTTTTTTTCCTTTTTGTCTCTGGGTGACAGTCCAAGTTAAACAAAGAAGATCATGCATAAACATCAGCTTTGATTTAAAAGGACAGTGTTGAAGGGATGGAACTTGGCATTCTTTCTTTAAGAAAGCTTTATTGGTAGCTGGAGTGGTAACACAATCAAAGGACTGATTGAAAATGAGCCCAGTGGCCCAAACATTTTTATGATCTTTGTTTTTAGATCTGTAGCAGTTTAAGTAGGCCTCAGAAGACCATGTTCTTTCAGGACTTTTGAACATTCTTTCACTTCTAATACACAAATCCAACTGAGCCCATTTACTAAAACATCAAAAAACTGCAATGGCTTTATAAAGATAAAAACTCTGTCCTTTAAAAACGTCCGCTGGAATTCCACTGCCCAACCTGATTTCTGTTTGATTAATATCACCATGTATGCCATATCTCTTCTAGTTGGAGAGGAAGCCAGACTGGTGATGGACAGAGCAACATTTTATGATATCATTAGAGAAAAGAAAGTAGAGATGAGTCTAAACATCTGTGCTTCTTGCCTCTCGACTGCCAGCCACTGAGAGATTAAACACTTGTAGTTGCTTTTGTGTGTCTGTGCACTTGGGTCTGTGTATTAGAGCCCCAGTTTGACATATAAACAACAATTAGAGCCAGTGTTCAGCTATCACTTTATAAATAAAAAGTCAGTGATTGAGAGCAAAGAAGCTATTATGACTGCAGGCTGGGGAGAGGGCACAAAATGTTGTAGTGACAATGTGCCAAGTTTAAAGTGCAGCTTTGGTTTGTTCTCCACATCTGCCACAAGAGAATTTCCACTTGTCTGTTTCAGCATTTAAATCCACTATTACATAATCATAACCGCTCTAACTCAAAGGTCTTTGAATCAGTGTTTTCCAGTCCAATAAAACGTCACATTTATTAGGTAAAAACTTTACAAAGAAGGCTGTTGTTTACACTTGAGTTAATATATCACTTTCTGATTAATGATTTGGTATTGTTTTCCATGACAGTGATTTAACCATTTTGGCATGTCATCTGACGTAATAACACACAGTGGTGGTAAACTGCTGAGACTTTTGTGGTTTCCTAAAAAGGAGCGAGAAACTGTGTGGCAGTGGAAATAACAAGAGAGACAGTGGCTCAGATAAACACTAAACTGAATCCTTCCAGTAACCCATTTCTGCTCACATTTTCCCAAAAGGTGAACTATTACGTTTGACTCATCGTCACTGCTAATGAAATGAAGGTTATACAAACAAATTGCTTTTTGCTGAGATATCGTCTTCTTTAGATTACAGGCACTTGTACAACCACTGTCCAGGTCCGGAGTGGAATATTATGTGCAGAGGATGCTGCGAGTATGATGTGATTCGCTGTAAGTGTCCCCTCCAAGGGACTCCAGTAGGCTATGCAGTACCCTGTTGCCGGAATGCCATCAATGAGTGTGATCCCTGCATTATCCACCCAGGTAAAACCAATGTTATTCTGATTAAATAATACTATGAATCTAATAAAATCTTGAATTATTTCTTTTCACTGAAAGAAGCTGTTAGAATATCGAGCATTGCCTTATAAGTATGCATCTGTTGGAGCGACCTTCGTGAATATCTTGAGTATCTGCCATGTTGTTTGTGCAAGACCAAGTGCTATCTATCATCTGCGCAGCTGTTTGCACTGTAGCATGACAGTGTGACAGAAAGACTGAAAAGAACTTCTGTATTTGTGTGTAAAATAATTTGTTTCCAGGCTAGCTTCACACTGGCTTCTTCTCTTGACTGACTGGCAGAATCCTCTGAAAGCTGGCAGGATTCAGGAGTGAATGAGCACACTCAAAGCTTTGATTTGTGAATGAAATCAGACTAGATCCTTTTGTTTTTTATTCACATAGATGAGTTTGCATTTGCTGCAGCTCCAAATTCTTTTTTTCCTTACATGCCATTTGGCTGTAGAAGTGTGTCATGCTTTTTTTCATAGTTCAAACATGCAGAGTTTTTCCTTTATGGGGGAAGAAAGCAGCTGTTCAGAATTAAATGGATGCCTGTACATTACTTTTTAACTGTTAAACACACACAGAAAAAGTGTTCCAACCTCAGCGTACGACCATAAATCTCCACATGCACATCCCAGCCCGTGCGTTGTTAAAATCCATGCCTCCACTTGGGTCAGATGTTGCTCTTCACCAGAGGCTGGGGGGGGGGGGTTAGAAATTACTGAAAGATTTATTAGGCTGTGTTTTGAGTTTTGTTCAAAAAAGAATGACTTCATATAGGGAAAGATATATATCACATATGCAGGACACCTTAAACTAGTTTTTTAATTAAGCAGCAAGGCAGAACAAAGTTGGGGCTGTATCAGGACACGAGGACTAAAACCCAATTCAACCAGACCCAGAACTGATCCGAAATTAAAACAGGACTACAACAGTTCAAAATCAGGACTACTTAGGACTTAACCAAGACAGAACCAGAATCAAAACTAGATGATAGTAGCACTAAAAATCATCATAGACCTGCACTACACTTATTTTTTAATTCTACCAAAGTACACTATTTAGATTGAGAAAAGTTTATATAATTATTTAGCCTTGCTGTGCAAACAAGCCTGCATAACTTAATAAATATAGAATTTGAAAAATAACAAACCCAAAAAAGAAACACTAGGTACGAGATACATGAGTACCTTTGATACGGTGATACTTTTGGCAAACAACCATTTGACTAACATGTGTGTCTCACCTGCTCTTGTTCCATCTCTGTTCTGTCCTCATTCTCCTCTCCATCTCCCTCTCTGTTCCTCTCTCTGCCTCTCTGTTCCTCTCTCTCCCTCTTTCTGCTGACAATCAAGCCAAACACCAACATCATCAAATATACAGTTGAAACCAGATATTTACACACTCTTCAGATAAAAACACAAACACTTTTTTAATTGTAACATCAAACCAAACTAAATGTTAATTTTTTTAGGTTGATAAATATAAAAAACATATTTGTTAACTTTAAGACTAAAGAGAGAAACTATCTGTATTTCTTAATTGTAAATGGCAAAAATTGTATTCAAAATTGAGCCACACTTTTGGAGGTCCACAATTCTTTTCCTGGTGTTTTGGTTGATATCTCTTGATTTTCCCATGTCACAGAAACAGGCTCTGTGTTTTGGGGGTGCCTTATATGCATCCACAGGTGTGCCACCAATTTACTCACATGGACTCTACTAACCTATCAGAAGCTTCTTCGGCTCAGAATGTAATCGTCTGGAGTTTTCTTATTAATTAACAATAAACTTAGTGTATATGTACTCCTAAATTTGATGAAAGTGATAAAAATAGACAGCTCTGTCTCTCTTTATTCTGACATTTAACTAATTCAAAAGATATTTCTAAATATATTTATCCAAAACAAAACAAGTTTACTCTAAATTGATGTTGTACAGTAAAAAAACATGTTCTTGTGTTTTCCATAAAGTGTATGTAAATATCTGGTTTCAGCTGTGAATATACTGCTGTGTATTGAAATTCCTCTTGTTTTGCATTGAAATATACTAAACAACATACAAAGCATAATATATAAAATAACATTTATCTGAGTTTTTCCTTTGAAAGAAGCCCCTTATGTCCATTGTTGTGTCAGCAGTACATAACTGAAACCAATTTAGAGTGTTTTATTTAGCCGTGGAGGGTAACAACTGAAAATATGAAATAAACACATGTAATCTAAGACTCTCTAAAAAACAGCATTGTTGTTCGGCTTTTCATTTCGCCATTTGTTGATTCAGTCGAAGACCAAGTAACGTAATATGGGTCAAGTGATCAGTTTGATATCAATCTTTTGTGATAAACCGTCATATTTACATCATTTGTACAGTACGAATGATTTGCTTTGGTACCTGGTCAAACTTCAGTTCTCCTCTGTCTGCCTGGCTGCGCTTCTCCAACAGCAAACTCGCAGGCAGCAGCTCCCCCCGCCCCCTCGCTCAGTCGCTTAGTGTCTGAGCTCGGATCATACCAATATTAGGGGGGATTTACGCACAGTCGTAAATTCCCACAGTGTGCACTACGTGCTTCGAATATTGTGTGTAGTTTTTGTTTTATACAGTTGTCAGCCAGGCATCTAACGAACATCTAATGAAAAAATTACACTCCAAAAGACCCCGGGCTTCTGAAAAAACAACCCGGGCTTAAGCCTAGTAAGCCACCCCCCCGCTCTGCCACTGCTCTTCACATCCCCAATGGACGGGACAGCTTCTTAAGTGAAAATCCAGCCTCAAAGAAAACTGTTTCAACAGGTTTTCTCCACATTTCTATTTCAGGAAGCAGCGATATGTTTTCACATTCTATTGCAGTGAAAGAGGACCTTAACGAGTTCAGCAGAGTTGATGCAAAGGGAACATTTTAGGGGTTGGTGGGTTTCTTAAAAATCAGCAATACAGCATAAGCCATTCAGATAAAGGCTTCCTTATTCTTACATACAAACACATCTTCTGGGAGATAATTAATGTTATTTGTTTTCATTTATCCACCTTTATCTTCTACTTTACTGTAGTTTTGTTTCTGGCTGTCCTCGTTTCAGGTTGCAGCATATTTGAGAACTGTAAACGCTGCAACAATGGGACATGGGGCCCCAGGGATGATTTCTTCATTAATGGCAAATACTGTGCAGAATGTCGACCTGGCTGGTCTGGTGGAGACTGCATGAGTAAGTTTTTTCATCCTTCCCATTAGCAGATCCTACGGCTTCACTCTAAATCATTTGTTTTACTTTAAGTGAAATGAATACCACGTACTATATGGTTTTTCCATCTCTGCTGATTTATCTCCATCTTGGGAAAACTGTGCCAACTTGGAATGCGGTCATGCCCAGGAGGTTTTCCATAAGGAGCTAAATGACAAGTCAGGAATCCTATAAAACTATTTAAGATGTTAGTTTTGGACACTGGGTCTAGCTTTTAAATGCAAATATTCTACCAGCGGGCACAACAAACATACATTTAATTAAAAGCAGAAACCTTCCAAAGCTGCTGAATGCATTTGTTCAACATGTCTGTGTGTCTGTGTGTGTTGTGATTATCCTTATTTATGTTGCTGTGTAGGCTCTCTGCAGTGACTTTGAAAGTCTAAATGCAATTACTGTTGTCTGAATGCTAACCAAAACATTTATAAGTGGCTCTTCAAAACAATAATTAAAGAAACTGAAGTAGCTGCCCAAATAAATATTTTCAAAATGAAATTTCTGTGTTTTCCAGGGTGTGGAGGGGTGATCCATAAACGACAGGGCCACTTGGTCCTGGAGAGCTACCCCAACAATGCTAGGTGTGAGTGGACCATACAGGTGGACAGGCCATTCACTATTGAACTCAGGTAAGATATTAAGATACTTTCCTCTGTAGGTAGTTACTGGTGTTCATTTTCCTCTGTGTTAATTTAGAATAGTTAGTAGTACTTCTGTTATAGGACTATGCAAAAGCCTTGAGCTACTCTTCTTTGTATTTTGTGGCTAAGTTCTTCAGGCTTTATGATGATCATTTCAATGTTTTCTTTTGACATTGGCTTCTTTTTCATTTTTTCGGTCCAGTCACTCGACCTATTTTCAGTTCAATTCAGTTTTATGTATACAGCGCCAAATCACAACAACAGTCTCCTCAAGGCGCTTTATAATGTAAGGTAGACCCTATGATAATACATACAGAGAAAAACCCAACAATCATATGACCCCCTATGAGCAAGCGCTTTGGCAACAGTGGGAAGGAAAAACTCCCTTTTAACAGGAAGAAACCTCTGGTAGAACCAGGCTCAGGGAGGGGCGGGGCCACCTGCTGCGACCATTTGGGGAGAGAGAAGGAAGACAGGATAAAAGACATGCTGTGGAAGAGAGCCAAAGATTAATTTTCACAGGAATGTTTTTGTTAAGCCACTTAACACTGACATATGAATCATTCAAGTATAAAAAGGCACCAGATTCAAGAGATGCGCCTGGTGCCTTTCTCAAGTTGTCTGTTATGTGTTTATCTATAACAGACAACTTAGCAACGAAAACATTTTAAATCGTATCTTAAGGCACTTACTAGCAACCTGCCGCAAAAACACATAATTGGTTTATTTAATTGAATATATGAAAAATGTCAAAGATAACACAGTTTTCCAGGCATAAGCTAGAGCTTCTGAACCAACTATAGTTGGTTTAGAAGTTGGTTCATTGGGAATCAACTATGAGGTGTTTACAGAAAACCTGGCAAACCTCAGCGTGATGCAGTGTGTCCTAAAAAATTAGGAAACTGGACAAGTGGAGGGCAGCAAAAGAAGTGGCAGGCCTAAAAAGAAATCTCTCTGCAGCATGGAAAGTCCATGTCTTAAGGGATAAGAAAAAATCCACTAAAGGCCAGACATATGCAATAGAATTTGGAAAACATCTGACTGGCAATTGTTTTGAGCATTTTTCATAAACAGGATCAATACAGTAAAATCATAACTGGATAAAACACAAAGAAACACTATCAGTCACAGATTGGCCCAGACCTCAATTTTATTGCTGCAACGTGATCAGAGAGAAAGGTAGCCAACATCCCCCCCCCCCCCCCCCCCCCAAAAATAAATAAATAAATAAATAAATAAATAAAATAAAAGTTTTCAAGTGTCTTTCAAGAAGCCTGGAGAACTACTCCTTAAGACTGTTCAGGCTGTGCTGAAGATTAATGATAGTCATAGCAAAAATTAATATTCTATCTGTCTCATTGGTTTTGCCTTATACACTGTATTTCCTTATAAGCTTGCACAAATTTCAATAAATTGCAGAACCTATTTTCCATTTTTCTAGCCACATAAAGGTTGGCTCAAGACTTTTTCGGATAGGTTTTGATTATATTTTGTAATGGCAGTCTTATTCATCTGAAATAATGACCTGTAAATCCACTGGTGGCTCTGGTTTTAGCTTCACTTCCATTGTAAATTGGCCAAGCAGTACTGTATCTGATAAACATAGTGACATTTTTATTGTGAAGATGCTAATATGTTGATTTTAAGCAGTTAAAATCTGTATAATGTGCCAACATTAGTGTCAACCACAGTAATACATTTTAAATCAAATTCTTCTGAATTAAAATTAAATTCTTTAGAATTGATGATTGTTGGCGGTTCATAATTAGACAGCCTGCAGCAGGGCTAAAATATTAAATTTAAGGGCTCAAAATCTAAGGTGTTGTAAAAGCAAACAAACAACAAAAAAACAGTGACCCAGTTATTCTGAATAATTTTCAGATTGTCAACAGTAGTGAAGTGCTTCCTACCTGAAAGTCCTTGGAAAACCATCCTACTGTTGCACACCAGCTTGTAAAAAAATTAATTAATATCAATTTAAAAGATATTTTGACAGCAAGACTTCACCAAAATAGCTGTTTTTGATGGGAACGAATAAATACAGAAAAGCTTTGAGTCTGTCAAGTCAAGTCTGATTGGCTCTCAATCCTCAGTTACTGAGATCTTCATTGTCCATCTGCAGTAAATATTATCAACTGGCCTGGTTAAGTCAAATTTCCACTCAGCTGGAAGATGTATGTTGAGGACTGATGGCAAAGAGTTTGGAGGTTTGGAAACCATAACACCATTTTTTTTGGTAAGATTATGGCCTCTCAGTCCTGTGATAAATTTCTATTTCTGTCATTTTCTCCATTACACATACAGATTTTATGGGCAAGTGTTTGTGCAGGTTTTTAGAAGAACAAAAGCTCCATACAGCTAGGTTCAGACCGAGCATGCAGTTCCTGATGTCTAGGCTTGAAGTGTGCGTGAAAGAGACTTAATGATTGCAAGGATTTTTTTTAAAGCTATGTATGAAGTGCTTCATTAAAATTTACAGCCATGATGCATGTGACAAACTAAAGAGAAGGGCCAAATCCTTCTTGAAGGGCAATATAAGTACAGCCATTGTCACATTTTAATAACTTTAACCAAAGTGTGTTTCTATTTTTGAACAGACTGTTGGAAAATGTGTTTCTGCCTGACTAACTTAGTAATTTCCTCTCTAAAAAACAAACAAACAAACAAAACAGCATGTTGATTTGAAATGGAATGGGTTACGCTGTTTATTAGCAATACATCCTGCCTATTACAATAATGAAATGGCATTGATATATGCAAATAATGAGCATTCACAATACACTGAACACTTTGAACTACTAGTTCAAACATTCTTTAGAGGTTTCAAGGCTCACCCAAACCACAGAGTTAATAATAGGCATCTCATTTGATTGATTATTGCAGATAATATAGTCAGATATAAACATGTACTTACCTGTCTTTGCCTGTATCCGTCATGACCTCTAGTGATCCCTTTGCTTTAAAATCTTTTTTTAGTTATTATGCATGAACACAAAGATGAAAACACAAAAATCAATTTTAAAACTAGCCTAAAGATAATTCAAAGCAATTGCCACAGTGATTCTACGGTATAAAAATGAACAGGAAGAAATGGAGGCTGTGAGCTCATCGCTGCCTTTGCTACCTATTGAAGTTCAGGCTCTGGAGGCTGGTCTGGGGTCAGCATGCACTCAGCTTTATCATCAGTCTGGGTTCATGGCTAGCTTTGTGTTAGCATGCTGTTTGTACAGAAGCTCGCAAAGAGCTGAAGTTCTGTTAGCAGTACAATGCAGTTGCTTCTTTCCTGGATGTGGTTTGTACTTTATTGTTGCACTCTGGTCCTGATATCAGCTGACTGTAGCAAAAATGTGCAGGGAGAAAAAAGCATGTTTGGTTGATTTATTTTCTTTCTATCTGCCCGGTATGCAAATAACTGAAGAAGATTTTTCACACAAGATTGTAACACAAGTAGCAAGATTTGTAACTGTAATGTGATTACTGAATTCAGTACAGCAATGCGTTAAATTACTGTATTTATGAAAAGTTAAATGTAAAACACAGTAATGTGTTACTCTGGAAAGCGTTAAATCCAACACTGGCTACAACAAAGCTTTTTAATCTGACTTTGTTGCACCTGACAACAAAAAACAAAACAAAAACAATTCAGAAATCTAGCTTTCTAAATGCTGTGCTACCTTGTAAAAATAAGATTCAGTGAGATGGAAAGGAAAACCATTAAGAACTGCAATTATTTTGTTAACTTTATTCACATCATCAGCATCATGTGGACACAAATAGCATCAAGACAAAAATAATGAATAGCAAATTTTAAGTCTAATGTTGAAGCACATCCCGACCCTTGATTGGATACACAGAAGAGAATAGATGGTTGGATAGCCTTGAGTCATTTGTTCTACTCTCTGCCATTTCAATCTGCCACGATTCTTGTATTTGCAGGTTCATGATGCTGAGTCTGGAGTTTCACCATTCTTGTCACTATGACTATGTGGAAGTCCGAGATGGAGACAGTATCCACTCGCGTGTTATCGGTAGATACTGTGGGAATAACAGACCTGCACCAGTTCACAGCTCTGGCAACAGTTTGCATGTTCTCTTTGTGTCTGATGGTTACAAGAATTTTGATGGATTCTTTGCCACTTTCCAAGAGAATTCAGGTAGGTTACATAACAAAGTAGTATCTCTTCTACTATAAGAACAGTGCTTTTCTCCTTTGCTTTAAAGTACCCTTGCCAATGTACCATACTTCCCAGCTGCAAATCTTAAGCCCTCTTAAATGAGCCGTCATGGAAGAAAGCTATTTTCTTTAAACCTAAAACAAAATCTTGATTTTTAGAGTGAGCTGGAATCTTTGCTTTTTTATATGGAAGAGATAAGAAGTCGTTTATAAATTCTTCATGAACAACGGGGCTCTTTGGAATCACAACAAATACAAACAAGAAAGACGTTTCCATGGTATTTAGTGTCCAGTACCTAATAAAAGCTCCTAATAGTGCATGACTAGCACCTACATTTTCTGGCAAAAGACTTTGTCATGGGTGTTGAGTCTGTTAACAGCCTGTTTACAAACCAAAATGCCCTCACTTCACAGAAATGCCCTCATTCTCAAGGTCTAGAACTCAAAAACAGACACACACACACATGTTACCAATGCCTAAGCCAGATGTAGTAAAAGTAAACAGTGGGCTTTGGAAATGAAGTTTTAATTATTTCAGCTTTGAGTATGATTCCTGGATGTAGCCTGACGTCTGCAGCCACACATTTCAGCTTTCTGTGTTTTTATTTTGATAAAGACAGTCTTTCTGTTTGTACCCTAATGTTGCCTGTATGTCCACAGCTTGCAGCTCTTCCCCTTGCCTGCATGATGGGACATGTATCCTAGACAGTTCTTACTCTTACCACTGTGCCTGTCTGGCTGGCTACACAGGCAAGAGGTGTGAAAATGGTGAGTCTGTAACATAATAGGGGACTTTGGTGAGCAAAATACTGATATTTTGGAGAAAATATATTAAAGTTGGAAATTAAAATAAAATCCATGCATGTTTTAATCACAGGAAAGACTAAACCAGTCTATTTTCCATCTTATGAGGCATTGGAAAGACATGTGTCTTAATGTACTGAGGCTTACAAAATCCCTAAATTATTTCAGTAATTTTCATCTGAAAATCAACACGCCTAGTCACAACGAATTTACAAAGAATTGATTTCTTCCCTGAGGCTTTTTTACTGTTGTTGCTGCCCCAAGGCAGGCAGTGATTCATTTTCACAAGGGAGAGGTTTGTGGTCTGGACTGAGATCAGGCCAGCTGCCTGCTACAGTCATACGGTCGGGACTGTCTGTGTTCATATGTGTTGATTTCAAGTTTCACTGGAAGAAACAGCAAAATCCCAAATGGCCACCTAACACATATAGATGTACAAAATTAAGCAATTTTCTTCTGTTGACAGATAAATAGGGTAAATGACAAGAAACTAACTGAGGAAAGAAGGCAGCAAGAGGAAGTGGACAAGGAGAAGAAACACATAATAGAATTTGTCGAGTGGTTATTGTCAAGACATTTTGTTACTGTACTGCCACTTTATACCACCTTAAATATTTGTGTGCCCTGGAGCTCTGGGGGTACTGCTCCCCCTAAGGGTCTGGTTAAAGTTACCAAACCTTAAGTTTGCCTACAAGGCACTACAAGGTCTTTTAGTTATAGATGTCTGGTGTGTTTTTGTATTCAATACACCTCTCTTAAGATTCTGCAAAAGCAGACTTGGTGAATCCCACATTTTTTTTTTTGGTGTTATTTTTCAGGGCTACATTCAAGTCCATAAAACTAATGGTGAAACAATTCGACTTATATAACAACAGACAGTATTTTCCACTGGAGGAGACACCCATTTAAAAAAAAAAGGCTGTTTGATTTCACACAGTGTGCATTCATCTGTATTCTCACGAGGAATCCTCAGCTGTTAATTTGAATGGAAAAGAGCTGGAAAAACGTTAATGCCTTACATTTTGTGGTGATAATGTAGTCTGTATTTCTGCCTGAGAGTCAGATGGAGAATTTCAAATATGAACCTGACCTTAGCCATATTTTATGGTTTCAGTAATCACCCTGTCATCTGTCGAAAGCTAAAAACTCATTTGGTACAAGACAGTGTGACACTTTATCATAAAAAACAGGAAATGCTTTCTCTTCTTTTTCTTTTCCCTCTCAGCCTCAGTTGAATTTATCTTTGATGCTAATCAGTTTCAGTATGCAGTATATAACTCAGTTTCCAGAGAACTTGTGAAAGAAACGATGATTTACTTACAGTACATGTTGTGATGTGTAATATGTTAGCATTCCACTCTAATGACTCCACATTTATTTAGATTTGTCTGTGAAAACCTTCGCATATAAAAGACAAATCATTTCATGGGAAAAGAGCAACAATGCACACGGCACCTCTGGGCACTTCATGGTTTTTTATACATATTCAAAAGAGGTCAGCTACAGTTTATTTCTCTACTTTTGGTTTGCCAAGCACATTCCTTATCCCTTAAAAGACTGAAGGTTGGAAATGCCGTTCAGTTATAAAGATTATAGGGAGGGTTCTTTGGTTTGGAGCTTAAAAACCACAGACAGTGCATTTCATGGATCTGATCCCACTTAAAGTCAACAACATAACAAATCTCCCGAGACAGCCTCATAGAGATATGATAACTGTTGTCTTAACACATGTTTTGCGAACCTATTTGCAGGCCTTTATCACAACATTTGTGTGCATATTTGCAGCTGTGCTTAATGATTAAGTATTACAGTGTATCACAACATGCAGAAGAGTTTTCCCCGGACTGTTTTATTTTTGCAAGCGGTTCTTCTATGGGACAGTTGCACACAGTATTCCATAAACACATTACCAGTCTCTACTATCCCACTTCGTAAAAATCTCTTTTACAGCAGTGGAAAATTGAACATTTTGACTAAAAGGGCTTTTATTGCATCTATTTCTTCCTTATTTACAAGCCATGTGTTAAAGTCATGCTGTTAACTGTTCGCACTTTGCGATGATGAGTGAAATTATTTATTAATGAGTCTCTGAGGTAGCAGGCAGTGCTTTTAAATCTCAGGAACCTTTTGAATTAGAAAAATTGAGTCTTTGCTTTATGGACTACCTGTCTGACCTGTGAATAGAAAGGAATAGAAAGAACTTGCTGAAACTGTTTGTGTGGTCTCAACTGATTGTTGAGGTATGTTAGAGATGCCTCCTATGCGTTGTAATTTTGATGACTGGACATTTAGTTCGGAAAAAGGGAAACTTTGTGTGTATATAAATAAACCCCACGTCTGTATTTCTCGTCAGTGGTGGGCTGCCGCAGGCCTCCGGTGCCCACCCACGGATCTACAGAGGGTCTGTTTCATCACTCTGGTGCACGCATTACTTTTCGTTGTGACCCTGGGTTTGAGCTGAAGGGGTTTCGTCACGCCATCTGCCTGAGTGACGGAACATGGAGTGCGCCTGCTCCAGACTGTGGTAGGATAATAATACAAATAGCTTTTTCCCTCTTCAAAATAATTACAATTTCATATCTGGGAAAGTCATACAGTATGCGTGTCTTTAGCTTGCATCTGGATGCCATACATATTGCCTCAGAAATGGTGCAGCTCATGGAAAATAAATATGATTTTTTTCCCCTTCCTCCCTTCAGTTCCAGTGGAAAGAGTCTGTGCTCTGCCACCCAAGCCAGCCAATGGGGACCACTTCTTGGTTTATGGGCCCAATGATGTTCTCATTGCATTACAGTACTTGTGCCACCAGCCATATGAACTCAGTGGGGGCTCTCAGAGAACCTGCCTCCCCAATAACACCTGGAGTGGGACTTCTCCTGTTTGTATTAAAGGTTGGAAAATATGTCTTAATAACTGTAGACTGGAGATGGATTGTTTTTTTTAATAGTAAGCTGTTAATAGATGAGAGAAAATGACTCAATGCCTTAGAGCTATTCATCGTACAGGCCAACTTTAAACCACAGTTTGCTAAATTTGCTAAAAGATAACTTCTTAATAATCTCTTTTATGTTTTTCTTCACAGTGAATAACACTCTCAATGAAGCAGAAAAGGACAAAGTAAAAGAAAAGGGCAAAGAGACCGATATTTACAGTAACAAAGATATCAGTAAAACTAAAGAGAAAGAAGAAGAGAACACAACTAGCGAAAACGAAAGTGTTGCCGGAAAAGATGTAAACACTGAGCAGGAGAACACAACAGCAGTCGACGGGGAAGATAAATATAATGGGACCACTCCTGGGAAAACTGTGGTTGAGGGCAGGAATGAAGGAGAGGTAGATACTGGCCCAGAGAAGCCATCTGGAGGTGGGGAAGATAAAGTGACTAGCAAAAGCCCAGATAACAGCCTAGATTACATGGTTGAAGAGAAAGAGCCAAAACAACCTGAAAAAAAAGAAGACACAAACTTTGACAATGGAAAGACAGATGTTACAGAGATCCCTGTGACAAAAGACAAAGGACAGGAAGAAAGTGAAAGAAAAGAAAAACAGGTGAATGGGAAAAGAGATCCTGACAAAGTGGGCCCCAATGACACCAAGCTCAGGACGGTCATATCTGAGGGTGAAAACACAGTGGAAATGCCTGAACTGGAAATGACAAAGAACAACACTGTTTCACATGATACTGAGAGCACAAGTAAAGAAAATAATACCATAGGGTCTCTACCGCCAGGGAGGAAAATAATTCCAACTCGTGTCAACATCACCCTGTACAGAGCAGAAAGTGGGAAACCGAAGGAAAAATCAACAACTGCGAAGGATGAAAAGGAGAAGGATTCAACTGAGATAACAAAGGAGGAGGTGGAAAGAGAGAAGAAAGAAAAAGAGAAAGAAAGGGAGCGAGAAGCCAACCAAAGCTTCACCGGTAAGAGAATCAATGACAACAGCATGAATAATTGAGTGAATAATTATCCGCTTTTATTTGGCCTTCACTCTCACCCGCTCTCTGTTGTCCAGAAAAAAGCTGCCCACCTCTACTTCGCCTTTACCATGGCTACCACCAGGTGGTGCCAGGTTTGGAGCCTGAAACAGTAGAGTTCAAGTGCAATCAGTCTTATGCGCTCAGTGGTGATGTCCGACGCACATGCCAGCCGGATGGCACATGGAGTGGCAAACAGCCCTTCTGTGTCAGAGGTACCGGCGCCTCCTCTGTCTTTTTATTGAATTAATGATCATAATTTTGTTGTTTGGAGATTGGTGAAATGTTTTTATTTCTTTAAGCATATACAAACAGCATTTTTTTTCTTTTTTTACTGGACTGGTATGTAGGTTTCAGACATATTGAAGCATTAGCAGACACTGTAGTGTTTGAGAACAAAATGAACAGTTAATAGATGGTTGTGGATGTTATATCAGTCTATTAAAGTTGTAGATATACAGGCTTGTAAGTCAGTAGTCCGAAAATGCTGAATAAACGCTAATGCTAAATGTTATTAATGAAAGGGTTCTGGCAGTAAAATGATCCATCAGGACTAGAGCTGTAAATATTAATTAGTTCTTAATAGATTTTGGCCTGGATGCCCTGTAGCTCTTTGCCAAGAGGCAAGTGGAGGAACTGTCCACTGGCACGGCTTTAATGAATAAATGAAAGAAACAGGCACAGCCAAAGTACGCCATGTGAAACAGCATTCAAACCATGCCTCAATAATACAATTTAAAGGCTTTTAGGTGAAAAGCATTTAGAAATGAATTTCTAAGAAGGTGGTTTAACATTGTGGGAAAAGCTTCTATTTTATTTTTGCTAAGTGTTACATGTACAGATAGATACCACATGCCTCTTTAGCAGAAAAAATACTGCAGTCAGCAGCCGGTTGGCTTGCATGTAGTGTCACTTTTCCCAATTTTTTGTGCATATTTCATATGAATGGGTTTTTTAAACATATTTGTTTATTTGCAGCATGTCGTGAGCCCAAAGTCTCAGAGCTGGTGAAACAAAAAGTTCTGCCCCCTCAGGTACCATCCAGGTATGATTATTAAAACATCATCTTATATAGAATAACTGACAACCAGAAATATATAGTATTGTGTAGGTATGTATGCCATTTAGCTGAAGAATTAATATTAAGGACTCATATAATGCATTTACTACATACCTTTGGCATATTTTCCCCCTCAGAAAGACACCCGTGCACAAGCTCTACTCCTCAGTCATGGGCCAGCAGCCACAGTTGCACAGTCCCACTAAAGCCCCCCTGGTGCTTTCGCAGTTGCCCCAGGGTTTCCACCATCTTTACACACATATAGAATATGAGTGTGCTTCTCAGTACTACCACCACTTTGGCAGTCCACGTCGGACTTGCTTGAAGACAGGGAAATGGAGCGGGCGCCATGTCTCCTGTTCACCAGGTGAGGGCAGCAGAGGACCACTAGTTGTCAGACATTTTTAATACAGCGATTTACACCCACATAACAATCCTGTGCAGAAATTAAAAATGATGATGTGGTAACTTAGACATAGCGTTTTGATAGCAATTTATATAATGAAGTAATATTTGATGATCATATACAAAAGCACCTTCTAAAAGCATTCTTGTCTCTAATTGCTGACATTGATTAAAGCATTTTTGCACAGCTTTTTTACTCCTCAGTGAAAGCTTGCTAAGACCCTAAGCTCAAATTCACAAGCTGGTATGTACAGCACAGCTGTGACATCAGTGCAATGACAGAATTTTCAATAAAAGATGTCAGATGTAGCACTAATGCCTCTTGTTTCCATAAACAGTTAGAGTGCAGAATACTATAACAGCAAAGTTAAAACACAGCTGATGTAATGCTGCTATCTACACATTATTATTTCATCATATTAAACAGTGAAGGTGAGCTGTGTATATTAAACCTTATATGTATCATGCATTATTAAAGTTGTTAATATTTCTAGCTGTTAATTAAATACTGAATATAGCGAATATAAGCCTATATAAACAACTTATTATATTACTATTCAAGATTATTACTCTTTATTTTCTTTACTGCACTCTTGAATCGAATTCCCTCTCTATAGGATAGATTTGTACCGTAACAATCACAAAATGGACTGCCCTTTTTTAAAACAACTTTCCTTAATACTAATGTGAAAAAAGCACTGTTGTGAGCACTGTTTAATAAAACACATCAACAAATACTGGAGGAAGATTCATTTTTATATGGTGCTATATGGTACTGAGCAAAGAAACAACACCAGATCAATGAATAAAATCCTTGAATAGTCTGCTTCTTTGGTCTGATTTTGTAATTCTGGTGAATTGGTATTAGTGTTTAAGTGTATACGGACAAGGTACCATTCTATGTTATATGCAAACTGTGTACTTAAAGATAACGTTTTCTCACTTCTTCTTTCAGGGAGTCACATTTCACATGGCTCTGTAGCTTTTAAGTGTTTTATATTCTGCTCCATCAATGCTACTACTTTAAATAAAAGCAGTCCCACAGCTCAAAATGTTGACTTAACCTCAGTGCAATTTCAATTTCTCCTGTCTTGTTTTTCCTGCTGTCCCGTTGATAATGGTCTCACCTCTCATCCTCTTTGGCAGTGTGTGGGAAGCATCCAACCTTTGACACAGAGAGGCCAGAAGAGGCTCACTGGCCTTGGCTGGCTGCCATCTACCGCCGCTCCACCAAGGGTACAGAGACCAAGGTGACCAAGGCAGACAGCCAGGCAGGGTCCCTGAAGAAGGATGGTGGAGCAGGAACTGGCAAACACAATCAGGCTTTTGACTGGCAGCTGGTCTGCAGTGCAGCTCTGGTTAACCAAAGGGTTCTGGTCGTAGCTGCTCACTGTGTGACAGATCTGGGCAAGGTTTTTCCTCTGGACACTGCAACAATAAAGGTGGTAGTGGGGAAGCACTATCGTGATGATGACAGGGAAACCAAAGGTCTTCAACACCTGCGGGTAAGCTCTTGGAAGTCTTGTTATTCACACAATCCCTTTTGATAAAACTAAGCATGTCTTTTCCCCTTTCAGGTGGCCTCCATTGTTATTCATCCAAACTATGATCCCAATATTCTTGACTCTGACATTGCTGTGATCAAATTACTGGACAAGGCAAGGATTGGAGAAAAAGTCCTGCCTCTCTGCCTGTCAGAAAACCAGGAAGAAGATTTGACATCAACTCAAGGACTTGTGACCGGCTGGTCTCCAATTCCCGAGTCAAGTTTAGGCCCTGATGAGAAGGCTAGGGTTGGGCTCGTTCACCTTGCTGATGTAGTCCCATGTGAGCAGCAATACGCTCGTAATGGTGTGCCAGTCAGTGTAACAGACAATATGCTGTGTGCCAGCCAAAAGCCCGACTATGGACCATCTAACATATGTCCCTCTGACACTGGGGGAATTCTTGTCCTCCCTGCCCTCTCTGAGAATCAAGTCAATGATAACCGAAAGCCTGGTTATGCACAGGCGCAAGGGGAGAGCAAAGGGCTGTGGAGACTCCTGGGACTGGTGAGCTTTGGCTATGACCAAGGGGAGTGTGATCCTGACCTCTACACAGTCTACACATGTGTAGCCAGCTTTAAAGACTGGATTGAGAGCAATATGAAATAAACGTCTTACAGTCCTCTCCCCTGCTTAATCTCTATTTTAGTGCATTCATTCTGTCTAATCTATTTTTATGCACAAGGGCATTTTCCTACTAAACGCAGAACAAACACTGGACATCACAGTGCTCAAACTGAAGGGGGTGCTAGCACATTAGATGTGCTAATACATCGGCCCTTTATCTGAAGACTTTAGTGTTCAGGTCATTCAACCTGAGATTAAACACTTGAAACTGATAAGAAAAACATTCATCTGAGTATTTGACTGTTAATGGTTTGGACTGTACCCTCTGTTATGTATATATGTTGTAATGTACTGAATTATTATATCAATTCAAGCGACTCCAGAGATGTACATATTTTATTGAAAGAGAAAAATCATGACATTTTTATTAAAGGAAAGGTTGGTGTGGTGAAGCTTGTGAGACTGGTTATTCTTATCCTTTCACACAGTGTAAAAGTCTTTATGACAAATATATTCCATAGACAGATTCGGGTACATTGAAAAAGCACCTTATATTTGCTTCATGAAGCACACAATGGAATGAATCCGGGTCAGAGCAGCACCATTTTCACAACCATAAACATAGCAAGTTATTCACAGATCATTTCCCAAATCAATTACCTCCATTGTGACTTTTCTCTATTATACAACTTCCAAGTGAGTTTGCATAGACAAAAGACCTGCAGCTTATAATGAGTTACAAAACGGGACAGTAAGCAATGCATTACTGTAATTTTATTCCATTTATACACACAGTGAAGCTGGTGAAACACTGCAGTCATACCACATAGACAAAAATGACCTGAGCTTTCATTTCCAGCTGGCTGCAATTGCTGTGTGTCATTCCACCCAATATAATGTTTTAGCAAACACGTTTGTGTTTAGTATAACATCTACTTATTACTGTTCAAAAACTATTTGGCCTTTTACAGTTCAACAGGAGATATTAATAATGCAAGGTCACAACTGGAATGCCAAACTGGTGGAATCCCCTTTTTCTCTTCACAGGAACATCTTCTATCAAAGACTTTCTGTCTTCTCTTCAACCATTTACCAAAGCTGAACAACAGCTTAGCAATAGTCCCATGTTTCCCAGAGGACAGTCCTATCCACTTGTGCTGGGAGACTGTCTGTTCACAGGCCCTTGTAAGCTCACAGGGCATCATCAATAGAGACACGGGCAACGTTGAACCATAAGCTGACTGGCCTGGGAACAGAGGTGTAGCTCTGAACAAAGTACTGGGATAATGATGAGAAAATGCTACCATGAGAAAATAGTTTACACTGGAGAGCCGGAGGGGTAAAATACTTAACACCAGACTTAAAGAAAATGTTTAGGTGTTGATCCAGTTTCCCAGTTAGGCTGATGAGCTTTCTGTGCTTGCTTCTCAGCATGAGAGGAAGCCTTTGAGCTGAAAAGGATGCCCACATACTCCACTGTTAGCATTGTGGTCATAACAAAATGGGACTTCTTCTGTAATGTCCAGAAATGTCTTCTGCATTTACAGTTCAAGCTTTGCTCCTCACATTTTTCTCATAGACCTCCCTAGCTCTCAGTCATAAAGCCTATTTGCTGGTACTAAAGGTAAATTTGAAAAATGTTTGTCAATGTTTAAAACAAATCTTGCTAATGTTACACTATTATTAATTGAACCGCAATTTCCACCTGTATTTATGATTTACTCAGTCTAAACTGCAGTGTCCACACACTACAACAGTTACATGTCAATCAGTGCAAACATTGAACCTCTGTGTTTTTGATTATTGTATCTGTAACAATAATAGATGCATAAAGATGGAAAGCTGTATTGTGCTTACTTGTCTTATTGACTCAATGTTGCACTTCACAACCTACCATGCAATCTCTATCAAATCTTATTTCAGTTTCAGCCTAAATAGTCAATCCAATACTGTGTACAGGGTAGCTAACAAATCAGTGTGTTTAAAATATGATACAAATAAATAAAAATAAATTACTTAAACTGTTCCATAAACTAGCTAATATGTCATTCCTTGAGGTCACACTGAAGTCACAGTCGAGTAATCTTGGGTAACAGATTTGTGCAGAAATATCTGTACGTGAAAACCAAGCAGCTTAAGAAATTCTTAATGTAAGACCCAGACTGAGACAAGTTAAAAGGACAGGGTGGGAAGGCTGAGAGGACAAGAGACATTCAAAGGAAAAATTTTTAATTCCAAGCTCTCGTCCACTTTCCTTTAAGATTTTAAGGACACAACAGTACTCCATCCTGAGATATGCTAAGTTTTCAAATAATAGATTATTAGGAATCACATCACTCATGCAAAAATAATATTTTATGTTGGACTAATTGTGTCATCATTAGCATTTTTCATAGATTTGGCTGAGGCAACATTTGTTCATTCCTCGAGTTAGGCACCTTTTCAATAGTACATTATTGAAGCAGCATGTTTTCATCTTGACAGAGAACGGAAAAAAAGTCAGCAAGAAGGCTGTCTCTTCAAAAAACCTGGAAACTATTCATATACTTTAAGGAAGTACAAGAAAGCCTGCTTAAGAGAGTTTAGGTTGTGTCAAGAAAAAAGATAACCATACCAAATATGACTCGGGATAATCAATTTTTGGGCCATTCCTAATTGAGTTTGTTTGTTTGCTATAAGGTATATTGCACTCACAATCACACCGGAGAAACCTTGAATACCTGGAGATAACTGGCAATGTCACACAGAAGGGCATTAGCTGGCCAGTGAGTTTAAGCCAGGAATCCCTTACTCTGTGCACTGTCATGCCTTCCTACATTACATAGGTATAATTCAAATAAATGGTATTCCTAGAAACCAAGAGCCCACAGCAAGTGGGGCTAATTTCAAAAGGAAGAATACCATATTGCACATAATCTACATGATGCATTTGTGAAAGATTGGTGAATTTCTTGCAGTAAGCCCCTCGATTGTCGATATCATCAATGGCTCTCCCAAAGAGACAAGCTTCTTATTATTTTTCTCAAAGCTATCACCCTGTCCATACTGCTCATTCTGTTCCTGTCAGCAGTGCTGCTCATCAGACACCCCAGACACATTTTCTTTTCTTGTCTGCTCTCTCTTTTTTATATCTTCACAATAGAAGAGATAATACTGATACAGTCTTGGTGTAACTTTAATGGTTTTCTGGTTTATGTTGAATTTTCCAGCAGATCACTCTTTTTGGTCTTCAGTTTGCCCTACACTTTTCAATTTGAAGATGTGAAAAGTGAAACATTAAAATTAAGACTACCTGTGTTAAAAATCAAAAATGTATTTCTGTCATTTCCATTCAATTAGTCTTTACTTTTCCACATCCATGGTGGCAAAGCTGCAAATAGAATTTGTAGAGACTAATTAGTGCTGCTCACACAAATGCCTTTCTGTTTCCAAGCTAGTGGGCTGCTGGATACATACCGAAAGGGTCCCTCAGCTGAAAACATGCAATCATTGTATTGAGTCATGTGTGCAGAAGTGTAATATCAAATCAGTTGAAAAAGTGCTCCGCCACCCCCTCATACCTGACAATGCTTGGTCAGCACTCTGCGTTTGGGATTTTGCTTGCATTACGCCGCATGCACTCATTTGTTGCTTAATAAGCTTTAAATGCAAAGACCATGTTTATCTAAATGTACAGTAACTTCAATGATAATTCAGTTTGATCTATCACATGCTGTCAGAGAAACAGTAACCTTAAGCACTGCTTCATCACTATGTCCCCACTCAAACAAGAGTATTCCCTAACAGATCAGCTTAAAGGGGGTTTATGGATTTCAAGGGCTTTGAACTGACAGGAAACAGCATGCAAACAGCACTTTCATGAGTCAAATCCCACTCTTTAAAGATCAGTCCATTGATCCCAAACTCATCTCAATGGTATTTTGCAGCCAGTGAATTTTGAAAGTTCATTGGCTTTGAAAACAAACTTGTTACAAAGCTAGTTTTTGCCATCATGTTTGAAATATGCTACTTGTACTCGTTCGGGCAAGCCACACCTATGGAGGGGTGAAAAGCCTTCTGTCATAGAGTCCTGTTGAAGCTGAGCAAAAAACAAAAAACAAAAAAACAAAACCAAAAAATAAACTAAAAATTGTACCTGAAAGCAAGAAATCTTGATAAATAAAGACAGAGTTTAAGAAAAATCTGTTTTCAAATTCCAGAGTGAGAAAGGTTGCTGTTTGACAGTCCCACAGAACCGTTAATAGCCCATGGTCTGGAACACTGTAACTATACGTCTTTATCAGCTACACTGAGGCAAAAACATTAAATTGAGGATGTGTCACGATGCCTTGTGAAAGTAAAATATTGACTTGGCTGACCTACTTACTTTATATTTCTATAATGTCTTGTCTTTCAATGGAATCAATAGGAAAATTTTATTTTAGCATTTCTGACATTTTAACTCTTTATTCCTTTCAGAAAAAGGTCTCACGCCACCTTGCATAATCAAAACATTTAGAGAGGTAGAATTGTTTATGCTGTCTGTGGTTAAGTCTGAGATGAGTTATTTAACTTCTTTAGCTAAGTTGTAACTTTCATTTTAAGAGGTTTATTTTAGTATTGAAAATCAGTGTGGAAGATATCACTTTTACAACACTGTGCCCAAACTGGAATGGTTCATGAATAATTGGAAACTTGACACCTTTGTGGGCTTTAAAGCAGTTCAATCAGGTCATCTCAAACAATGTTAGTGAAGGTCACAAATGATATTCTTATGGCCTCTTATCTTTGTGTTTGTCCTGCTAGACCTCAGCACAGCATTCAATACTGTTGATCATGACATTTTCTTACAACCATTAGAGCATACCATAGATATTAAAGGTATTACATTGCAGTGCTTTGAATTATATCTAAGACTCAAATTTGTTCATGTAAATGGTGAGTCTTTCTCATATGCAAAGATTCATTATGGAGTTCCACAGGGTTCCGTGCTAGAACCAGTTCTATTTACATTATACATACTACCCTTAGGCAGTATGAAGGCAAGATATACATCTTCACTTCTATGCAGATGATTCCCAGATTTACCTATCCATGAAGCCAGATGACACACACTACTTTATGTCCATTACCAGAATGAAGGCCAAGAGTCATCAGATATTCAAGGATGTTGGGTACCAAAAAAAACCCTCAAATAATCTGGTGGATTGAGGAGCAAAAGTATTGTGGAAAACTGGAAAATTGTTGGGTTTTTTTATGTGTGTGAAAATGACTACACAGCAAGTGAATAATGGATTTCAAGGTGTAAGCATCCTTAGTTCTATGCCAATGTTTAAACCATGACCGTAATCTGAGACGATTCACCAAAAATGCAATCCCCAATAAGCATTAAAATGAGAGTGGGCAGGATATAGCCAAGATATACAAAAAGATACCACTATAGTCATGGCACAAAATATATGGGCTGAGAAACCAAAAGGTAAAGAGTGTAGGGGAAAAAAGCAACCCCCCCCCCCAACAAACAAAAAAACCCAACACCTTACGGCCCAAAGCTTTTCACCTTATCTGTCAAACACAGTGACAGTTGTGTTATAGGTTTTATATGTGAATAGAAATTCTACACTCGCAATTCTTGATTATTCCTGTAATAATAAATGAATAAACAAGATGAACATGTGCACAGTTCAGCCAATTACAAAAAAAAAAAAAAAAAAAAAAAAAAAGGCTGACATTTTATAATTCAGACAGTCCTGAATCTTAAAGAATACAAAATCTGTAACTGTGCAGTATTTTTGATTTGGACTTCAGGGTAATCTTAAATGTATTATCCCACTCAAAATTAATGGACTACTTCTTTGCCAACAATTGATCATTGCAGTCATTTTCAAGAGAAAGAAAATCAGGGTTCATCGTGTACTCCATTGTAACGATTGTATACTTTTTTTCTCATACTACTACCATATTAAATTTAATTTTAGCTTTGGGCTGAAGATTCTCTGCGTCATTCTTTGAATCTTACATGAAGCTAAATACTAACTAATAACACCTTCTTCTTACTTTAGACTTAGACTGGATATATATTTCACTTTTCTTTCATTCATCTAATAAATATGCTGCAAGTTAGACCGACAACATACAAAATGTAGTGCAGGTCTAATATAACCTCAAGCCTGTGTAAAAATAGGTAATAAAACCTCACATCACCAATAATACCATTGGTGTAGATCAGAAAATCCGCAGAACACCTCATGGCTATCAAAGAATGACTTAATTAGGACACTTTTTGAGGTTAGGTTGGTATTAGTGGGCTTCACTTTAAGGAAATCTAGCTCACATAACCAAAGTCCTTATGAGGAAGGTTTTGCGTGTCCTTGCCGGTAAATCGCGCGCGTGCTCCTATGCATACGCGTGAAAGAAAACTAGAGACTGAGTGGGGTAGAGAGGGTCACAGGGAGACACGGAGAGAAAAAGGGGTACGGTATAGGCTGCATCTTCAGCCAACGAGAGTTGGCATTCCCATGCAGAAGGAACAAAGAGGGGGGAAACGGGTGGAGGTGGGTGGGGGAGTAAAGCGCCGAAGAGTGAGGTGAGGCAGAGCTCATTCAGTGGGATCGTTGAGCTGCGGAGCTCCTCGGATTTTACTAACAGAAAATCCCTGTTTGGTCTGTGAAGCGCTCCTGTCTTGGAACGCGGTGCGCTCTGAAGCTCGCGGTGGCAAACCCTCTCTGAAGCTGATGAAATAAGGTCCTGTAAGGGGACAGCACCAAAAACTTTTTTTCGTCGTGATTTGCTGCAAAGGTAAGACGATGATTGGCATTTATTTTAAACATGCAAATAGCATACGTAAACACAAACAGGTTGATTATTAACGAGTGAGTGGCTTTTCTTTGGCGTCACATCCAGTTGGTTGTTCATCACCACAACTTACAGGTAAACATAAGTAATTGCTTTGAGAAACGATTACAGGTGCACCTGATATACATGCTAGTAGGTAGGTAAACCATTTCAAAAAGCTAATTGGTTGACAGATTTCCATCTCTCCCCCTTTTAATTAACATTTTTGTTTGTTTGTTTGTTTTTACATTCATATCGCAGCTACTCCAAAGGTAAAGTGACAACCTGCAGTGAAAAGTCCCACAAGGCCGACAACAATAAGCTTGAGCTGCAGATTCAATTGCAGCAGTGAAAAGGGCTAAATATGCTCATACTTCTCTTCAGATCGCGAAAATGGCAAATATTAAATGAAAGTCGATTGGACGTGATGTAGACAAACGACGTAAAGAAACATCACAGTGGACGGTTAAAATTAAACCCGGCTTTGCGATGGTCAACACTTTGATACCTAACATTTCTGGACACAATTCTGAGGATGGCCCGTGAGAAAAAAAATAAAACAAAACAAAAAAACATTATTCTAATTATCTGTCAGCTGAGCCAAAAGCAGCACTCTGTGAAGGTGGCTGTTCTTGTTTTCCTTCATCCAAACGCGAAACGATTCCCATCTTGTTATTGTTTAGAGAAATTCAGATGGGTTAAGCGCAAATCACATAGAAAAAGTAGATTTTATTGTAAATAGGTGCTGTGACATATTTTTTACAGCTCCATTATAAATTTTGGTTTGACACCAGGTGTAACTGCGTACTAATGAACAAACCCTGTTTTTCTTGTGTGACCTGTGTAGTGATTCTGAAGATAAAGCCAACAAGTTGTAGCCTGTGTTGCAGCTTCTTATAAAGTATTTTATTGTGAAAAATCTATTCGTAGCCTCGTAGAGGTGTCGGCAGCCTCTTGCATTTACAAGACGACCATGCAGTTGAGTAATATATGAACTCCTCCCTTAAAAATAAAAAACAAAAAACCCGAAAATATCTTATAGCGAGCTGTCGCCCCCCACCGCTTTCCCCCCTTCTTACCTTTGGCTACAAACGCCACCCCCTCTGAAACCAATCCTTGCAGCACTCTTCCTTTTGATATCAAAAGGAATGCACATGGGCGTTGGGGTGTGAGCACACACAAACACAGTGTTTTCCAATCGCACCATCAATGTCACCATGGAAACCAATTCTCTTGGCACTCTCAGTTGATCGCCTTCTGCATTAGTCTTGGATGGTCTTGAAAACGGTTACAGGGTTGTTTATGGATGCTTCTGTCAAAAGGATGTTGATCAAACCTAGACAGGGTTTGGTGCTTCGCCTGAGTTCAGAGAAGTCTATATGTTTGGGTTTAATGGGCATGTTTTCTTCCATCGGTGGGCCTTGTGAGAGGAACTGGCTGTGCCATGAGGAGACATGATTGTTGAGGCCTTGACCTTCATTGTAATTGCTACGAGAATCTGTAAAGCAGCTGTTCATGCAGCTGATCCATATTGGCAAACTATTGCACTGTGGCATTTTTCTGCCTTACATGACTGAACCTGACACACATTCAAGGCAAACCCACACATGCAGCTGGGGGAGGGAGGGGGGATCTTTTATATTTGCAAGCATATGTCTTTATCATGTCATGCGGTTTCACACTGTGAAGTGCAGCCATAGCATTTCACATAAATGAAAATTTGCATCCACATCAATGTTTATATGATGCATATATTTAGCATCCACTTATACAGAAGAAATTAATAACACGTTTTTCTAGGCACTGCATCTGTCAGTTCAATTTTGAATCTTCCTTTCCTGCATTTGTTAGGAATTAATTAGGATCAAAAACTAATTATTTCTAGGGTGTTTATGATTTTTTGTTACAAGACAGAAAATGAATTTTCTCTCTTTCTGTGCTTTTCAGCTCATATAAATGGTCAAAGTAACACTGTTGAAAAGACAAATATTGCAACTTTAAAGACAATTTTGCAATGACTATCAAAAATGTAAAATTTTAATAAATATGTTTAAAATATGTTTTAACTCTTGGAAGTTTGGAAGCTCAAAACATGTAACAAAGGAGTTGCCAGTTGTCATGCATGTGCGCGCACACACAAAAAACACGCAGTACAGACACACACATGCACATCAAAAGTTCCTGCAGCATGGCCAATCTTGCTCTAGAAGTGAAACAAGTCAAAAGTATATTTTGCCAAAGCTGTTATCCTTAACATCTGTCCAGATGCTACTTTAATTAGTGAAGACAACATTCATTGCCCTCAGGGCAGGACAGATGTTTAGGTTAACACTCACATGCACATACACGCTCACATTGTTGTGGAGAAACCAGCTGAAGGCAAATCATGGCGCCTTGTCAAAAGGTCCATGTGTCGATTGACTGATATCTTCTTCAGTGACTATCCTCTTTAGTGCAAATTAAATTCCACCAATCAATCTCAATAGTTTTGAAACTTGATAAAGATCTGTTGTGCTTCAGAATTATTAGAGAAGGAATCCAGTAGATAGATTTGTGTAATGTACTCAGTTGACTGGGAACAGTGGACCAACTAAGCAGTCAGCAGTATTTAGACATGAACTGATTCAAAGAAAATTCAAGCTAAGTGGTGGAATGAATAAAAACAAACAAAAACAAACAAACAAACAGGTGAAAAAACACCCACTGAAATCCAAAAGCACTTTAGTTTTTGCCAGACAAACTGAGGTTTTGCACTGTGAGAAGTGTGAGGTAGAGTGTGAGAGAGTTAACATGTGGGAGTAATAGAAAGATAAAATGCTGAAGAGGACAGAGAATAATATATAGAACTCTTTGTTTTTAAATTGATAAATGATGGAGTGGGTGAGCAAGGGAGAAGGTGGGGTTGTTTCCCTTCCTTGAGACCGAGAGACATTTTTCTCTGAAAAGCGAATCCTGCCCATGTACGCAGAATTCAAAGAGCTCCAGAAGCACTTAGAAGATGGGGCCCATGTCACCTGTCTGGGGCTGGGCAAGTCAGACCTGTTCTCTTATCTGTTTGGAAAGGCTTGATTGAAGACACTGAGAAAAAGTGCGAATTAGAATGGGATGAAAAAGGAGGTGGAGAACGTGATGCAAAATGTGGAAGAATGAAGGAAAAATGATTTTAGATGAAGAAAAAAGAAAGAGAGGAAACAGGTGAACTAGAGACCAGTCCACAGCAGGAGGACATCCACAGAGATGTGTACCTGTGTCCATGTGTGGTTGTGTGTCTCCATTCACCCAGCTTCTCTGTGGTCTCGCTGGCAGTCTGTGGCATCTAGTGCTTGAGTAATCCTCCTGGGAACATTCAGAAGCTGCCAAAGTGCCATCCAGCTCCTCTTTTCACTCTTTACCACCCGTGCTTGTCTATCTCTATCTCTCTATCTCTCTTTTTACACTCATTCAGCACTCCCCCTTTTCTTTCTCTAGCTGTTGCTTTTATTCCAGTCCTTCCAAATTACAGTAATATCACCCAATTTCATTTTTTTACTCGATTTTACTGTATTTGTTTGCCAACTTTTCTCTCTGGGCTTTGAATCGTGATTTGTCTTTTTCTTGTGGCTCTATCACAGCTGTGAGTCTTCCCAATATGGGGAAGAAGGTGATTCATCATCTGTTTTTTTCCCTTTCCCTCTTGTAGTTCTGCCTATAGAAGCAATGTTTTGGTTCTCAGAGAGCTGGACAGTTAAGCCTTTCCCATGGGATGACCAAACAAAGAGCCCAGCTCCCTTCACTTCTGTATGACTGCACAGGAACAGAATCATAGGCATTCACTAGCGGGACTGCTGCTGGGCGGCAAAATGATAGATCTCTGCTGGCCACGAATGAGGCACTTCTTCATTTTTGCAATAAGACACCAATATAAACTGCCCAATTAATCTCTGATGATGTGCCAGGGAAGAAGCAAAACCACCCACGTGCTGCCATTTAAGTTTACAGTTTATCTCATATAATGTAAATTTTGTCTCAGAATAATATTTTGTACCGCTGGACTAGAATTCTCCTTAATGAGGGTTCTGACAGCAGAGGTAAAGAAAAACACCTTAACTCCATCATACAAAAACAATACAGTGAAAAAAGTTTACATTTATTTAAATATAGTAAAATTAATTGTACAGTATTATTGGAATTTCTGCCATCACAGCGTAAGGCCTTTGTATATGTGCTGGAAAGGTGCTCTATAGGCTACTCATAAACAGCAACAAAGTAAAATGGTGCTACTTTATGTACTTTTTTTGTGCTTTGCAGGCTGGTACATTGCCTCATTGCTACACTATTGTGAAATAAAAAAATTGTAATAGTGGCTTATTAAAATTCATATCATGTAATTAGATGTCATTTTAGCCTTCTAGTGTAATTTAGTGCTTTGCTGTGCAATGTTCTTGGCCCTGTGACCCATTACTAAACTATCTGAATTTTGGGTTTGGTCCCATCTGGTAGACATGGGTCAGAAGTTATTGTTAGATTATTCAGGATGTGTACTGAAAGCCTGCCAGTGCCATCACATTTTGAAAGTTACATAAATACAGAGAAGTTTCCCTCACATACTGACTTGATCTGCTCTGCCTATTATATGCAAATCTGCAGTTTTCGATTCCTGTTTTGACCTATATTCTGCATCATATTAGATAACTGCTCATAATTAATATTGGAGGTCACCATACTAGCTGGGGGGGGAGGGGGGGTCCACATGAGGATTGAGTCAGCATTTACTGATACAGCAAAGGCCTCATCCCTCCCACTCGCTTCATCACTGCCACTGTCCTCCTCCTTGCAAAACTTCAAACCACCCACATCCCATTGGCACCTGCTACACTGGAATTCAGGTCAGCAGGGGGAGTCACGAAATTACTCCAATAGTGATTGGTAAAGGGAAGAAGAGGCAGGATAGAGGGGGTCTCATTTTCTTTCTTTTTTTTCCTTCCTGGCACCAAAGACCATGCCACTATGAACAATCATCCCATTGTGTGGCGACAAAAGAAACATAATTGAAGCAGATTTAGAGCTCAAAACAAATAAAAGACTTCATCTGAACAGTGATTTATCGTGACAGATTCACACTGATTATCAGATGGAGCTACTTTTGGTTTATGCAACAGCTTTGTTAACTTGATGTCAGATGCCTTTGCATTTTGCAGAAAGTAGCATCCAATCGCAAAAATGCTCAACTTTCAATAACAATAATAGAGCTATTCCATTAATCTGTAGATTGAGACTTTCAAAAACAGTTCTGTGTAACTAAAAAGATGCTAAAGAGCCTTTGAACTGTTAAAATACATTAATAACAAACGTTTTTGTTTAACCTGTCTTTAGGTTTAGGAAAAGTCTCTCGTATCCCACTGGATGCTCCTTTTGCTGTTTACATTTGTCTACCTATCATTTCTATGTTTGATACTTGAAATCCATGTTTTGGAAATCAAATCTTACTGAAACACAGAGGGGGAAAAACATAAAAATAACACAAAAACGACAAAGAAACTGTCTAATTGCCCATTTCACCCACTACCCCTCCCAGTCTCACCCACCTTCCTCTTCCTTTGCCCCTTTTTACTATTCCACAAATCCTCAATTAAGTGCGTAATGGGCCTCAGAGGCAGGTTTGTGTGCTTCTTTGTTCAGCCTTGGGGGATCGACTGGCATTAATGTTCCTCTTGAGTATGTAAATAGCCTGAGCTGTGGGAGCGCAAAGCAGAGCTGCTACTTGTCTACTTAATCGCAGCGAGCTCCATCACTTTCGGACATTTTAGGGAGCTGAAACAAGACATGCATGAGAACTTCAGCACTAAATACAATACCCACACTTAGAAGAGTAACCTCAGCACCCATGTCCACCCCCCAATTCTTCCGGACACCCCCCCCCCCCCTTCTTTTTTTTGCTCTCTCTCTCCTGATTTCCTCAGGACCCTTTACTCTCACCCTTTCTACCTAACTCCCCCCCAGACCTGGCAGTGGCCCTCACCCCTCCTACTTACACAGCTCCCTGACCAATCCTTCCTCTGCATGTGTGCTGCTCCCCACTGCTCAGCCTATCCCATCTTGACAAGCTCCAGTTGATAGACCCAACAGTCTAGTTTTGTTTATCTCACCCACTTGTCCAGCGGAACACACAACAATTGCGTTCATTGCCTGTTTGTCAGCCCCCTTTTCAGAACTAAGAGAGGAGAAAGAGAGGGTGGGGGGATGAAAAAACAAAAATGGAGGCAACAATTAAGTTTTCCCTCCTCCCCATGAACCCTGTGCGAGCGGTTTCCCAGCTCTATATTCTGTGAACTAACTTGGAGGCCTGTAAAGTGGCCCATTATTCTAGTAGGGTTGGCGTGTTCCAAGAGCGGATTGCCTCAATGGCCGATGAACACAGAGAGGGTTTTGTTAGCAGCGTTTGGCTCACCACATTATGCACTGGTTAATTAGGAGCTCTATCTATCTATCTATCTATCTATCTATCTATCTATCTATCTATCTATCTATCTATCTATCTATCTATCTATCTATCTATCTATCTATCTATCTATCTATCTATCTATCTATCTATCTATCTATCTATCTATCTATCTATCTATCTATCTATCTATCTATCTATCTATCTATCTATACAGTCTTCTAGATATCTAGACATATACCCTGAAATCAACGTCTACCTTGTAACATTTATGGATTACACAGACCTGTTGGTACATTCCCACTGACATCTTTGGGAATCCTTGTTTCCTCATCCTGAAATCCAAAGCAAGTTTACGATCTTCTTGCAGGCTACGATTTTTATGCACGTGGGATTTATGACAGTGGAAAATTGCTGAAAATTATTTTGCCCAGAGCCTGTGATAATGATTGACTGTCACTATATGCTGGCTTTAATAATTAGGTTGTGGAAAAAGTCTATGAGAGAGTGCTCACCCTCTACGGCATTCCTTTGTTGCCTGTGACTGAAGAAATATTTACATAAGTTTGACAAAGTGTGCATGACTTTAAAGGAAAAACGATGAACCAAAGAGTAGCAGGAGACTCCATGTGGCTTCACATGTAAAAAGTGTTAGTAGTAAGCAACAGCTGGCTCCTGCTTTTCAGATTCAAAGACATGGCTCTGAAAGAATAGCGATAGTAAAGTGTTTCTTTATCTTTAATAATTGTAAATTTGTAAAATTCTGTTTATTTCAAAAAAGACCTAAAATACTCCAGTTCATGGAACCAGGACCAAAAAAAGCTCAAGATAATCTGCCTTGGCTGAAAATATCCCGTACTGTATCAGTATCTTCTATGTGTGTGAGGAAGAAAAGAAGAGAGAAACTTAGGTAGAGACAGAGAGTGATGAACAGGAAAACAGATATACGCTGAGACACTGAAAGTGAGCAGCTGACAGCTCGGTCACACTTCCCTGCTCTCCTGATACGCTTCCATATTGCGTCCCTGATGATGTGCATTTTCCTCAGGACACACACAGACATAGAATGTTCTTAGTAGATTATTACATTTTCAACTAATGAGCACATCTTACCGAAATGTGATTTTGCTAAGAACACTGTAACGGCCATGTGTACATACATCTATTTCAAGTTTTATATGCAGATAACATATGGCACATATCCAAGAAGTACAAGCATTTCTTTTGGTTGCACAGACACTAGGCACTGGTTTCATTGTTGAAGATAGTTATACCTGCGGTATTATTATCTTACTGTTAGAGGTTAAAATGATTTCCATGCTGTTTTTAAGCAAAATTTAATATAGACTTGTAAAATTTTAACCAGACTTTGCTTGTTATTTAAATGATCCAATTCATATAACATATAAAAATCTACACAAAATATTTGTCTTTAGGACTGAGTCATATGCTAGCGTAGGTACAAAATGTGCACGTGGTATCTTGGCTGAGCTGGATGATGTAATGAGCTGTATGTGTGCAGGCATGCCCTTTCAGTCAATGCTGCAGGGTGGTGTGGGGAAATCAGGGTAATGGCTACTGTTTCAGGCTATGCTCAGTCCCTATAGGCTGCACTGTTTAATTAGTGAGAGAACATCCATCCTCCTTTGTCCTCCTATTGGCAAATCCATACCCGGACTTTAACCCCCCTCACCCAGCCTTTGATTCATGGAACATGACCAGCAGACGTTTTCTGTGTTGACAATGGCATTCCATATTCAAATCAAATTTTAAGTGCATCCTGTCATTTTAATTCATTTCAATTTTAGAGTGTGTCAGGTGAGTCTAGTGATGTATGAAACATGATTTGCGCAGTAATCCAATTTCACAGGGCCAGCTGCCTAACACAGATGTCAGCTCGTCATGTGTCCACAGATAACGTGATAACAAAAAAGCCCCTTGCCTACAGTAAATGTGGAGACATGCTGCTCTTCAAGTGATTACTTTCCCCTTCACCTTCACTGTTTTCTTATTCGCTTGCCATTCCTTTCCTTTGTCTCCATCCTTACCTCCATGATGAGTGACGCCCCCCCGTTTCCTCGCCCTTCCCCCACTGCATTGTTATGGATCCATCTCGATGTGGCATTCTTGCCATTTAACCCCTCCCCTCTTCCCTGTCATCTGCCTCTCAGCCGTGTAGCGGGTATATTATAGCGGTGTTTGTAGTAGGGGGTGGGGTTGTCCTGCCTTACTGGCTCATTTAATGAGCTCCGGTGGGGATCGGACCAACGGCATGAAAAGCTGTGTGTTGAAAAATGGGATGTTCTGTTAAACAGATGCGCCTCTGCTAATGATAGTGCTGTAGCATCACTTCATATACAGCATGAACACAGAAACACTCTTAGGAGGCGGGAAATGTGTGTAACCCATCATCTGCTAGGGAGGTTTGGAGCGGTAGAGTGAGAGCATCTCAGGTGACTCTTCTTTTTTTGTGAACTTAGAAAAGAGTTGGAGAATTGGATAGGGGGTACTGAAGGAGCGGTCACTACATAGCTGAAATTTTCACAGTTAAGAGTCTAAGAAGAATGTGAGTCATAAAAACTGAGACTTGGGTTATGAATATGAGAGGTTTGAGAATAGTTGTTTGATGTTTGGCCTTTTTAAATAATAAAAATAATCCAACATACTCTGGGGTGTCACTACGTGTCCTGTAGCTCCAGCAGTAAAGAGGTTGTGGTGAAATAGATACCATCAGACTAAATTCCCTGTCAGATATTATCCAGATGAATTGAAGTCACCTCATTCATTCCTGTGACAACCATGACCCTGCATAATGGGCCGTTAGGACTTAATTACAGTGGGACTTTTTCGCATGTGCGATCTATAGAGACTCCAACACAAGCTTCGGGATTCTCAGAGACTCTCTAATGAGTGCCTCATTATGGACACAGAGTTGTGCTAAACAAAAGGAAACCTTAGGGAATGCTCCTTCATGCACTGCCAAGATGGCGATACACTGTGATTTTAAAATATAATGAGAAAAATGGGAAATTTGAAAAGAGAAAATCTGTCTTTCAGGTATTGAATACAAGAAATTGAGAATTTTATCTCTCAGGAAGGACATTAATTGAAGAGGAGAGTCATCACTGTATTTGTTGGAAGCACTGAAAGTCAAAACTGACAAGCTCCAGTCTGTGAATTCATGTAAAAAAATTGGTACAATTATGACAAGTATGAGTTTTTTGAGCTCCTAGTAGTTTCAGTATGGGCAGTAACACCATGTGACAATCTCAGGGTCAGCTGTGGTAAGTACTTGGTAGTCTGTCAGTATTTGGGAGATCTGTGCTAAGACCGGAGGCTGGGTCACTGACCGTGGTACTGAATACCAGTGCTTAGGCCTACAAAGGCAGGATGCCCATATGTTTTTAAGGATACCCTTGTTATTGTCACCAGATCTGCAGCACTATATTGATAACAACACGCTTTAAATTTCTGTTGCTTTTCTCTTATTTGTACTGTGAGTAAAACTTCACAATTGCAGAAAAGTTTCCTCAGAATTTCCTTTAGAACACGTCACCTGCTTTCCAGTCAGTGATTAGTGACTTTGATGAATTTCAACATAAATATATTTTATATTTATGTTCAGAGACATTTACCTTTTTGTCTTTCTTGTGACTATAAGCTCACTGCAGGGTTAACTTTGAATAGGCCTAACACAACTTTTTAAGTGTCCCACTGAGTGACTGTACACCTACTCTCTTAAATGAACAGAATTGAGAAAATTTAGGATCACCAACACTAAAATGGGAATGTCAGAGGTGTAGCATGCTTTGGAAAACAACATTCAGAAACAGCTGAGTCACACAAATATGTAAAAAGACAATGTATAAAGATATTATGCAGAAAATGCATAATCTTTAAAAATGTTTATTTGTTGGAGAATAGCATACTGACTGTGGAAGGAAAGCACAGTGTCAGTTCTGATTTGGGATTTGATATTTAACACATGCAGTTTTGCATCAGTATTGTTTTATTGGAACTTCCACTTGATTACTTTTCTCTCTGTGGACATCTCTATCGATACCTGTCCCTGAACATATTAATCCCAACCATGTAGGGATACATAATCTAGAGGTGCAGTGTGATAAAGCCTCTCTTTCTTTCGAGTCCTGGAAATTATCTCCCACTTCTTATGCACAGCACAACCTGGAGTGTTTGCTGAGAGCTTCCTTTTGAGGGGCTGGTGGTGGTCACAGCTCCTAGGCAGCCAGTATGTGTGAGCTCATTTCTTCCCACTGTAATGCAAGTGACTGTGAGGCCCAAAGGGGGCAGATATATCCGGAGCCTGGCCCTGCTCCAGTTGCCTTTACATCACAACATATTGTGATGCACCAATCAAGAGAACGGGGATCGGGCTCCTCGAGAGACCAGTGGGAAACCTGTATAATGGGCAGTCTGTGCTATCACATGGATGATAACAGCCTGAATTTGACCAGTAATCACACAACCAGCCTCTAATGCAAACTTCTTTAGTTATTAGGTAGACATATTTTATGACTGGCACCATATGTCCACACAGTAGCTCAAAAATTATGAAGCAGCACAAAATGCCTCATGAAGTTTGTTTAAAATTTTTTTGAATGAATGAATTTGAATGAATTTTCTTTTATGAGATAAAGATAAAACTTCAATCTTTTGAGCCATACATTCTCTTTATAGGGTGTTTGTGAAGGCCGTGTGTTTGTATGCTATGTATGTGTGTGGCTGTGAGCTTCCTCCTTCCCCTTCATCCTCTTCTCTAAACCACAGAGTGTTGCCGGGACAACCCCTCGTGGTCCTTGCTGCATCGCAGCAGCCCTCAATGCCAGCGCTCAGGGAACCTCCTCGCACTGGGAAGGCTGCATAAAATTGGGATAATCGCCGTCGATTATGGGACACAATGAGCTGCTGCTTCTGAAAGATTCATTCATCCTGGAAAAAGAGACTGTGGAGGGGGGAAAGAGAAAGGGGCGCATTGGTCCCTCCGCTGCTCTCCCACGGTGGGCACAGGCATGACATCAGTGGCCTGAAAGAACTGGCATTCTGGACATGCCCACTGCACTCCCCTCTTGCTATACCCTTGCACCCCCTCTCATCTGAATTCCCCCCCTCCTTTTCTTGCTCCTGCCAGTTTGGATGCAGCGCTTGGCCGGACGAGTTGGGGCCACTGCCACTGTTTGCGTGTGAAACAAAGCCCCTCAGAAGGAAGAGAGAGGAAGCAGAGAGCTTCACATGGTACCAGCCAAAAGCGGGGATGGCTGCCTCGGCCTTCCCCTCACAGGCCCCTCTTTTGGCTGAGAAGTGCTGGTGCGACCCCAGTACCCCCTTCTCCCCTAGTGTCCCTCTTACTCCCCCTTGTAACCCCTTCTTCTCTGTCCTAGCCCCTTGCTCTCATCCCGAAACTGCACTCTTTTCCCGGGAGAGCCCTTTGAATAAGGATGACATGTTAAGGGATTTAGGATGAGTGATTTCTCATGACACAACCTTTACAGACAGAGATGGCATTCCTCTCGCTTTTGTTGTGTAGCTGGTCATTTGTTTGAAGAGGAAATAGCTTTCCAACACATTTCCCTAATTAGAATAATGTGATACTGCTCAATGCCATGTGAAGTCCCATGCTGCTGGGAGACTAGAGGGAAATCAGCGTGACAGCATCCTCACATGAATCACATAGGTCAATTGTGCTTTGGAGTTCAGTTTGGAGTTTTATTGACTATAGTGAGAAGACGTAAATATCTAAGCAGGGGTGTGTGACTTGATTAGGTGGAAATTAATTTTATAGATAGATAGATAGATAGATAGATAGATAGATAGATAGATAGATAGATAGATAGATAGATAGATAGATAGATTAACCAGTGTATAATGTGGTGAACCACATATCCATCTGGATATCCTCAAACCTCTAAACAGCAGAATTATGTATGTTAATCGTTTATTCTTTAATCATCTTTTCCCACACAAGGGTTACTTACAAAGCACTACTATATTGTGCCAGCATGATCATGCTCATCTCCAGCAGTCTAGCCTGTCATGCACTATCCATGGTGCTTGGATGTGTCTAGAAGCATGCTCTCTGTGGGGATTACAGTGTTCAGGGACTGTTAAGGACCCTGAGGGATTTGAAACATAGGCTCTGATACTAGCTCCTCCCTCCATTTCTTCTTCTTAGTTATTTATTTACTTTTAGGTTTGTTGGCTGTGCGTCTGCGTATGATATGTGTGCACGCGTGAGATTCGTGAGTAGCTGGTCGTGGGTGTTGGTGGCAGTGGAGTCAAGGGGTAGGAGGTGTGGTGGTGGAGGGGGGGTGGGCGGTGGGGGATGTAGCAGACATCAGGATGGGGCCATTCAGGTTGCTGTGTCTGTGACTAAGTCTGTCGTCTGGACTGTGTTGACTCGCTCCTCTCTGGATGTTGCGGAGGAGTTTGTGGACAGCTGAAAGCAGGTTGCTGTCAGCAGAGCAGAGGTGTTTTTAGCCACCGGCTGTACCTGGGATCTTATCTGCTGACATCAGGCAACATATTTGGATGGAGCACTTGCACGCCTGCTAACACTTTCTTGTGCCGACTCCCTCTTAAATACCAAAGACTGGAGATTTGATCCTGGTCAATGTATATAGCACTTACCTCAACTCCCCCAGAAATGAAGTAAGTACTATGTATTTCCATTCATATCATAAATATTTACTCCTTTTACTTTTTTTTCTCTTTTTTTACTCCAGCCACTTATTGATTTTTAAGTTTTATTTTTATATACAATGAAAAACATATAGTTTTATAGTTTTCATTTTATTCACAACTCCAGTAACTCTTCATGGCTTTACAGTCCTGTAATGCAATTAATCTGACTAAGCTCTCAGCCAATTTTAACCGGTTTAGAACATGATCCCATTAGTGACTGAGAAGAAGAAGCTGTTTGTGGGTGTGTGGGCTTGTACAGGTCTGAAGGTCTGAAATATGGTTTTGTACTGAACATTTAGTAAAATCTGATTATACTGAAACAAAAGTAACTTTTTAACATTTACACTTTCTAAAACAAGATGCCCAGTCCCATCTGATTGTGGACTTAAGTGTGAAGCTTCTCAGAATTATTTGTTAGGGCACAGTAATTAATTCGAAGCTCATGAAATGTTAATAACAAGAAGAATGTTCCATCCAACAAAATGACTCTATAACACAAAAACACCTTGCTATTTCCTCCTGGTGCAAATTGATAATAAATAATGCAGCTGCTGCAGTGGCTGTAACTCTTAGCTATATTTTTCCACATTCATCCGTCACTAGGTCACCCAAACCTGCTCTCTCATTTGTCTCTGACTTGGTGAAAGAAGTGTTAATGAGAGGATTACGGCAGAGTATCGCCTGCTTCCTCTCATAGTGCTAAAAATAATGAAAGGGAGAGAAAAAGGGGGACATTCAATTAGCAGCACTCATCACTCCCGTGGAATAGGATTTTTATATAATAGTAATTTTTTAATTTCTGGGGTTTTATGAATTCCTCGAGTTTTTATCTAAAGTATGAAATCACACCAAGATAGAGTGCAATGTGGCTGCTACTTGCCTGCTGTTTGCATGTATTTTCTGTATTTCACACGTTGAAATTAATAAGAGGAGCTAGGAATCATCCATCTGTGTGCCTGGAAGGTGACCAGGTGGTCTTGTTATAGTCTTTCAACATCACAATGCACACACAATGGGGGAGGTGCGTGTAACTTAGAAAGTGTGTGTTTTTATGTGGAATTGTATGCATACACAAAAAACTAAAACCTAAAAAATCATAATAATAACAAGGCTGGCTGTGAGGTTCCTCTCCCAAAACAACCTCTTGATTCAAGCTCTTTATTGCATTTGTTAAAAGCTTTAGCTTTGACAAAGAAAGAAAAAAAAAACTTGACATCATCATTAATATCTCCAAATAACATAATCTTCACCACTGAAGCTTCCATTTGTGTTTTTTAGACTGTGAACCCCACGGCAAGGGGGAAGGTGAGGGTCACTTTATTTCATTTTTTCTGTTCTTGGTTATCCATCACACCAGAATTTGTAATGGGCTCATTGAATAGCAACAAAGTCCATAAGCAGACAAAAGATATATCAAGCCAAGCAAGTTAATTTTGTATATTTTTTCTTTAACTTGATGCTGAGGGATTAGCATAAAGCTATAGTGCCTGTTATTTTCTCTTTTCTTACATGTTTTAAACACATACCTAACTGTCACATGACAGACACAGCTGGCTCCCTTCTCATTAAACAAATGCATTAACACCTCAGTGGGACTACGGAAAGCTACTCTGGGCTGCTCATTATGGAAAATTGTGTTTTATTCAACACAAAGCTGCTCTCAAAGCATTACCTGTGAATGTGAAAACTGAAATGATAACTGAGAGATAGAAAGAGAAAGTCTAAACAGATATATTATTTGATAGTTAGGCATTTTTTGTCTCGTACTCTTTTTTTTTCAGTGCAACAACATTGTTAAATTAAGGCTCTGTTTAATCTGTGCATTGTAACAATTCCTGAAAAGTCTACCAACATTTTCCACAATTAATTTTATTTTATCAGAAAAAAAGTTTCACAGTTTTTGCAAAACTCTAACAAAAGTCTGCTCTGAGAAAATTGGGGCTACACAATCGCCCTTCAGTAAACTGAGATGAGATACCCCAAAGGACTGTGATTTCAGAAGCAGCAGCTTGTAGTCAGCTTGCATCTTTTGGAATGCTCTCTTAACCATGAACAAACAGTGTTCGAGTGACAGCTTGGCAACGCTTGAATGCTAAACATTTTTCATCACACAGTGTTTTGATTTGAGCTATAAACAGTTTTCAAAGGCTCCTGTATGTTGTTGTGGAATCAACAGAGCCTTCTTTCTCACGGTGGCCGCACATGACAGAATATGACCACAGCATGATTGCTACAGCATGGACATCAAAAATGTTCTGTGGTCAAGTGTGTACTTTTCACATTGTCTGACTTGATGGTTTTGATTTTAATAAAAATCACTTGTTCTTTCTTCATATCACAGTGCCAACAGTATGCCTAAACAAGTGGAGGTAAGGATGCACGAGAGTCACCTGGAGCCCATTGAGGCCAGGCCCCAGTCGAAATGTGCCCAAATCTGCTCCAAAATGTTCAAGAACCTTCTTCTCACTCTCACTGTCCTTGGTAAGCCCCCTCACACTGTTTTTTCTTTCAATTACTTTTTATTATTATTATTGTGTTTTTGTTTTGTTTTTTATCTCGAGAGCCTAATAAAAAGCAAGGCGGACTAAACACAGATATTAACTACCACTGAGTTCAGTCTTATGCTAGCTCAATTATATGTGTGGAGGAGATGCCATCTGTGCTCAGACAGAAAGATGACTGAGTGTTCTGAACTTTCCCAATTCTGTGCCACCTGTTGCTATCAAAAGCTCTGTGCTGTACTGGACATACAAACAGCCTCTGGTGATGCATGAAAAGTGCTGTCATCTTACCACAGGCTGATTAGGGTCCAAAGCAAAAATGTTTTTAATAAAGGAAGAGATGTAAAGTCTTAAATTAGATTTGTTTAAGCTGTAGTTCTTTCTGATGGTTTGTTTTTATGTCGTCTCTCCCAGTCATATAGTCTATATTTACAGGACTCTTTAAACTGTAAATTAAAAAAATATGTGTACATTTGACTTATTCAGTTTCTTACTGCGTTGCACTTGTATGGATGTGGGCTTGTGTGAGCATGCGTACTGTGTACATCCAATGGCACCCGGCTGGACGCTCACAAAGCAAGTGAGCCAGCATGATCATTGATCATCTGTCACTTGGCAGATGAAACCTTGAAAGGGAACTTGTAATTGCTCCAAAGGGAAAGCACAGGAAATCAAGTGCCATCCAAAACCATCGGGTGTGCAGAATCCACAGGATGCTGCTAGACTGGAGGATAGATTAAAGCGCTGAAGACAACTTAGGTTTAAAAAAAAAAAAAAAAAAAGCTGGAGGCCTTGTGATCAGTTTGTGTTATGAAACAATATATTGGGCTGTGTTATCTTTGGCAGCGGAAGTGCAGCCCCAGGAGGATGTTGGAGTTTTGTCTGGCCTAAGAGAGACAGACACAGAGGCCAACCACCAGGCCTGGTAGGCAGGGGAGTAGGGGGGGGGGGGAGCATACAGAGGTCAGCTTTACTTAATGGCAGGAACAGTGTGTGGCAGGAAAAGAGTTGTTGGTTAGAAGAGACATTATGGCTTTAAGGGTCAACAACGATTTTGTTTGAGAATAGATGATCTTTCAAATGTCACAATATTCAGGCTATTATAGACAAAATTTGTGCCTGAGATTAGAGTGAAACGTATCTTTTTATCCATCATTTATTGAAGCTTTTGAAAAAATAATTTTTTTTAAAAAGAGTTTGCTGAGATGACACGTTTCACCAGTGAGTCTGACATGCTGCTCCTCCTCTCTGCTTCAAAGAAATCTGATCTTAATCCTCCACGAGCTTTGCTCACTGTCAGCAGGTTTGCATTTTATTTTCACAACACACTGCCCTCCCTAAGTATCTAGCAGATGCCTTTCACCAAACAACTGAAATTATAAGGCTGGAAGCTAAGATGTTACTAAGATGTTACTAAGATGTTACTAAGATGTTAATACGATGTCTTTGAGAACAAATCATTTGAGAATTATTTATTTCATAGTTTGATATTTTCAAGTAGCCAAGATTAAATTCATAGCATTTTGTTATGATTTATTTGCATTTAATATCTGACTTACTTAAAGTTGGCTTGGCTTGGCCACTTTGTTTCTGTATTTCACTTTGTTTCTCTCACACAAATTCATATTTTGGGATTTTCCACCTTTTTATTTTTCTTGTTGCACTTCAGGTGTGATCTTGGGGGCTGTAGCAGGGATGCTGCTTCGTGTTGCTTCCCCAATCCACCCAGATATTGTCATGGTGATTGCTTTTCCTGGAGACATCCTAATGAGGATGCTGAAGATGTTGATTCTGCCACTCATTATCTCCAGTTTAATCACAGGTGCAGTGTAATTTATCACACTCAAATATATTAGGAATTATAAGTTCCTAATTTACACCTTTTGCTGCTCTAATACACTAAAATAGACTTGGTGAAAAAGTCATAATGCAATAAGAAAATACCCTTATATAATCTACTAATTGTCTTTGCATAGCACAGCCTTCATGTCTTGCAGCATTGAGTCAACATTTCCATTGGATACGTTCTAGCAATTAACAGGCAAACATGATCTTGCTTGCTTTCGGTGCAGGTCTAGCCGGTCTTGATGCCAAATCTAGCGGTCGCCTGGGCACCAGAGCTATGGTCTACTACATGACAACCACAGTTATTGCTGCTATCCTGGGAGTTATCCTGGTGTTAGTCATCCACCCTGGCAACCCCAAACTGAAGGAGAATCTTGGCGAGGGCGAGAAAAATGATGATGTGTCTAGTCTGGATGCCTTCTTTGATCTGATCAGGAACCTTTTCCCAGAGAATCTTGTGCAGGCTTGTTTCCAACAGGTAACGGATTAAAAGGATTTATTCACAGTCTGAAATTCTTTGTGAGATATCTGAACACATGAATGCCATCCCATCACTTATTAGGGAATATTACATAAAGTCATAGAAAATAAACTTGTGTATTGGGACATGTGTAGGCTTACATTCATAAAGTGTTTGGAAGAGGCCACCAACAGAAAACTACAGGGGTTGATGCCTGATAAACCAAAACAATTGCACGTACAATACAAATTTTATTTATATAGTGCCAAATCAAAACAACAGTTGCCCCAATGCTTTTATATTGTGAAGTAAATACCTTTCAATAATAGAAAGAAAACAGAGAAAATCCAAGCAATCCCTCATCGAGCAAGCGCTTTGGGGACAGTGGGAAGAGAAAACTACCCTTTAACAGGAAGAAGCAGAATCAGGCTCAGGGAGAGGCAGCCATCTGTTGGAAGAAAGCCAGAGATTAATAACTAATTAATTACTAATGATTAAATGCAGAGTGGTGTATAAGATAAGATAAGATAAGATAAGATAACCTTTATTAGTCCCACACGTGGGAAATTTGTTAAAACATATAGTGAGTGAAAAAGGTTATTGAAGAAGAAACACATCATGGGAATCCCCCAGCAGCCTAGAGCTAGAGGATTCAGGGTCACCTGATCCAGCCCTAAAAATATACTTTATCAAAATGGGAAGTTTTAAGCCTGATTTAAAAGAAGAAAGGGTGTCTATCTCCCAAATCCAAATTTAGAGCTGATTCCACAGAAGAGGGGCCTGAAAGGTGAAAACTTTACCTCTCATTCTACTTTCAAATATTAAAGGAACAACTCGTAGGCCCGCAGTCTAGAGCAAAGTGCTCTAATGTGATGTTATTGTACTGTAAGGTCATTAAGATAAGATGCGGCCTGATTATGCAAGACCTTGTATATTATAAGAAAGATATTAAATCTGATTCTAGATTTAACAGCGAGCCAATGAAGAGAAGTCAGTGTAGAAGATATATGCACTATCTTCCTAGTCCCTGTCAGTACTCTTGTTGCAGCATTTTGGATCAACTAAAGGCTTTTTTAGGACATTCGAATAATAACGAACAAATTCAGCCTAGAAGTAATAAATGAATGAACAGTTTTTCAACATCACTCTGAGACATGTTTCTAATTTTAGAGATATGCTTCAAGTGGAAAAAAGTCCTACATAATTGTTTAATATACCCATTGAATATCCTGGTAAAAAACAATTCCAAGAATTGGAGGTCAAGGTAATGCTATCCAGAGTGAGCATTTGCTTACTCTGGATAGCACTTGCTGCAGGTATCTCTTAACTAACTGGTGTGTGTTATGGTGTATGTTCATAGGTAGATTAGAAGTTTAGTATCATCTGTATAGTAGTGAAAATGTTTGCCATGCCTTCTGATGATACTGTCTAAGGGAAGCATGTATAATGTTAACAGAATTGGTCCTAGCATGGAACCCTGTGGAACTCCATAGTTAACCTTAGTGTGTGAAGAGGACTCTCCATTTACACGAGCAAACTGGAGTCTTTTAGAGAGATCTGATTCAGAACCACTGCAGTGCAGTACCTTTAATACCACAAAAGAATTTTTAAAGCAAAATATTTTAAATGTCATTAGCTCATTAGTATTTATGCTTAATGCTTAATTTCTTTCAGATTCAGACAGTCACAAAGAAGGTGGAGGTGGTTATTGAGGAGGATGTCAATGCCACCACTATGGAGGGCCTAGTGGCTAACATTACAAAGGAGCCTCAGTACGTCATCAAAAAGTCACTGCAGTTCAAAAGTGGCATGAATGTTTTGGGTATGTAAAACTCTCTGCAACTGAAAACATATAGTAATATAGCTGCAGTATGTGGCCTAGTAACATTAAGCAATACTACGAATGGTGCTTAGAACTAAGCGCTAACATCAGCATGCTAAAATGAAGACAATGATGAAGCTAAGATGCTAATGCTAGGCCGGTGGCAGGTAACAGAACATGTATACATGTTGAGCACATTCATCATCTTAGCCAGCTTAGCCATCACCATCACAGCATTTGCTAACGAGCGCAATACACAGAAATACAGATCGCTGCCTGATGGAAATGTTCTGAATGTTTTACAGTTGAGACATTTCCATCGAAACCACAATGCAAAGAGAACAAGTCGGGGAATAATCAAAGTCATTTAGATTAATTCCCTCGGCACCATATTGATTTAATATCATGGAAAATAGATGTTCAGATATTTCAGATACTCCAGTCATACTCTAGAGTCATGACTGGGAATCGGTTTTGAATGTTGCAAATATCTGGACAGGTCTATTGGTTTTTAAATGGAAACCCTATCATCTTATAAGAATTCCCTGATGCTGGACACATCTCACCCTTCAGCACTGGTGGTATTCAAAATGTGACACATTTATGATTTTTTGTCACAGGTCTGATTGGTTTCTTTATTGCATTTGGCATCTGCATGGGCAAGATGGGAGAGAAGGCCAGGCTCATGATTGAATTCTTCAATATCCTCAATGAGATTGTGATGAAACTTGTCATCATGATCATGTGGTTAGTGTCACTCAAGATTCCCATTGACTCATTTTAAAACTCATTTAAGTCATTTGAATAAGAAATGACTTAATTTAATGTGTTTTTTGTTCATTCCAAGTTATTTCTCAAGTCACTGTAACACTTTGAAAGACAAAAGCTTGCTTATAACAGGAAGATTTTAGGAGGGTTAACTATATTACTATGTTGCTAAATGATTAAACATATACTTTTTCTTCTCATCAGGTACTCTCCCTTTGGTATTGCCTGTTTGATTTGTGGCAAGATCATTTCCATTAAGGATCTGGAGGTTGTGGCTAGGCAGCTGGGCATGTACATGGTGACAGTGATCATTGGCCTCATTATCCACGGAGCAATTTTCCTCCCCAGCATTTACTTCGTTATCACCAGGAAAAACCCCTTCACCTTCTTCCTGGGCATCTTCCAGGCCTGGATTACTGCTCTGGGGACAGCCTCCAGGTTAGCATCAGAATGGTGAAGGAATTGCTGTCTTAATATTTGTGCAAATGGTTATACATTTATAATCCAACTCGTTTTGCTTTTCCCCTCCAGTGCTGGTACACTACCTGTCACCTTCCGTTGTCTGGAAGAGAATTTGGGTATTGACAAAAGAGTCACTCGTTTTGTGCTCCCAGTCGGTGCCACCATCAACATGGATGGAACTGCTCTGTATGAGGCTGTGGCTGCCATTTTCATTGCCCAGATGAACGGTGTACACCTTGACCCTGGTCAGATTATCACTGTCAGGTCAGAAAAAACACGGCTTTGCACTTAATATTTAACATCCCATCCTAGCTTACATATATATAAGAATGGGTTTTAGAAATGGAGTCCTCCAGAATGGTTGCATATGTGTGCAGTTCTTCCGTTGAAGCTATTCTTAGTAACCAAAGTAAGACTTGCAGTTCCCAATGTTTAAATTGTTTAAACTGAGATAAATGCAGTTCCCACAGTTAGATCATTATAATAAAGACAAACTCAGCAGAAGTGTTGTGGCATTTAGTGGTGAGCTGAAAAGAAATTTAGAGTACAGCAAATTAAGCACCCAGAGGAAGCAGCCATATGCCCCAGTCCCTTGTCTCATGTTAAGTAGGAAGCTAAGCAAGAATTACTAGTCACTCGCTGTTTTCATCGTAACAATCTTTCCAAAATACTCTTATACAGGGCCGTGCAGAGACGTTTACAGGGGCGGGTGCTCAAAGCTAAAAAGGGGCACATTGAACCAGGCTGAATAACAACAACACACATTCATCAAGAATCTAATATGGGATCGCATCATACTATATCACTGTTGTGAGGCAAAGCAAACGTAGCCTATATTTTACCTGATGGGTACAATGTTGCTGTTGAGGGGTTGCTGCTGCTCCTGCTGCTGATAGTGCTGGAGGGCAGGGCTGTGTTGATCTGAGACTGTAGACATTAAAAAGTCCATAGGAGAGATGGTAGCTGACTAAACAAGTGTCATGAGATAATAACAAAATGCAAAGATTGGTGACAGTGCTTGGAACCATAAGGCAACAAAAAACTGAGAAATAAACAAGGCTCTGCCTGTGACTCACTCTTTGCCTCTCTTCCTCCTTCTATTTCCTCATCTCATCTATCACTCTCCACTTGCTGTCCATCTGAGAACAAGGCACAACTTGCTATTGCAATAAACTATTATTTAATTATCCACACTTAACAACTCTTACACTTAATCTATAATAAAATGATGACAGAAAAATGTTATAGAAGCAAAACATTTCAGTTGTGCTTATTATTATTTTTATACTGGAATACCTCTCCAACAACTGGTACATGTGTTAATGTTACCTGTGCTCTTTGTAATCCAGCTGCTGAGGGATTCACTGCCTTTAGTAGCCTCACACAGCTCCTACTGTTTCCTCCTCATGTCCTTACCAGGCATGTCTGGACAATGTTATATCATGAGTAATAATTTAAAAAATCCATATACATAAAACACACACATGCATGCACACACAGTGACATTTTAGACCTTCTTCAGAATACTGTATATACTGTTGGCACAAGTTTCCATCATGGTGCTGATCCAGAATCCTTCCCTTATTATTTATTACTAGAGCTACAATAATAAAGCAATGAGGGAAAAAAAGTAATAAATATGAAATAATGTATTTATGATGATTCCATTCGTTTCACTATCCACTCTGTGCAGGCAGAAAGCTTATTACATTTTTAAACTGTAGAGATACAATAATTTTGCTGCTGTAAAATCAGCATTTTGTCTTATTTAAAATATAAATCTAATATAACCTGTTGTTTAATGTATGTTCTTTAAAATACAGCGTGTTTTTTAAATATTATAATTATAATAATCCATAATTATGTGGACGCATATTAGATCGTTTTAAGTGAAATATAATCCCTCCAGAAAGGCAGGAAAAGCCCTGTAACTTACTTTAAAACTAAATATGTTCCCTAAAACAGTGACAGAGCTACAGACCCATGACAGCCTTACCCAGTGAGCCAGCAGCTATGACCAGCACTACTTGTGCAGTTAATAAAAGGACAGGTAATGTTTGTCGCGCTGTTACACACACAGCAGATCCTTTTATTTAGCAAAACTGTGATTAATAGTTAAATATTATTGTTGAGGGGCACAGACAGGACTCCGCACGCACACACACATTAAAAAAAAAAATTAAAAATTAAAAAAAAATTGCCTCAACAAAAGGGCACTTTAGGCACCCATCAGGAAAGGGGCGGGTGCTCAAGCCCCTCCCCCCCCCCTCTGCACGTGCCTGCTCTTATAATCCAGTGATCTGCAGATAGATGACCTTGGCTCTGACATTTTTATTGGATGTAAATCCATGGACCTTCAAATTAAACATCCAATCTCTCTTTCATCTCTGTGAGCCTCTGTTCATAAAAATGAAGAACCTACTCTGGTGCGCCTCAGCCTAAGCACAGCAGAAATTGAGTGCCTCCTTTTAACTGTGAGATGCAGAGGATGTAATGTTCATTGGTGTTTGGAGAAGTGCATCAGGGTGTGAAGAATGAGGTTAGGCAAGTGGTTTTGGAGAATGTTATTGAGTGCCGCTTTCCCATATCTTCACCCAGTCTGACAGCCACCTTGGCCAGTGTCGGGGCCGCCAGTATTCCCAGTGCTGGCCTGGTGACTATGTTGCTGATCCTAACTGCTGTAGGCCTGCCAACCCAAGATATCAGTCTCCTGGTTGCTGTCGACTGGCTGCTGTGAGTTTGATAAAAGAAAAAATTATATTGTGGTTACATTGTACAAGGTAATTTTGCCTTTGCTTTTGTATTAGGCTTTTGCAAACCCTTTACTAGCATGCAAAGCCATCTTTCATGCTGATTTGTGTCTCATCAGTGATCGATTCAGGACCTCAGTGAACGTGGTGGGTGACTCCTACGGTGCAGGCATCGTGTACCACATGTCGAAGGCAGAGCTGGATGAGCTGGATGCACACATGGCAAAGTCGGATGACATTGAAATGATGACAAAGACCCAGTCTTATTACGATGACATGAAGAACCACCACGAAAATAATTCCAACCAGTGCGTCTTAACCGCTACCGATACCACAACTGCTAGCGCCACTGCTAACAATTCTGTTGTAGTAGATGAATGCAAGGTACATTTAATGCTTACAAACATAGAGACCTGTATATAACCCTCTCACGTGTTGCATGCTCACCCTGCACCTTGCTTGAATCTGTTTGAGTTTTAAGCATTGCATCTTTGTTTACATCATTGTAAACTGTAAACCGCTGTTATTTTATTTCAGAAGTGAAGCAATGGAACAATAGTTGGATGTATGCATGTGTTCATTTCTCTGGAATAGCAGCTTTGCTGTTGAAAAACAACAACAAAAAATTATAGTTTATGTCAAAATATTATTCAGCATCAGTACATATGAATAAAGGATCAAATTTCTCTCCCTGAACAGTTAGCCTAATCTGAATACTGGAGCCAATTGGGGGTCGGCTCCAGTTCAAAAGGCAGAGCAAGATAATCCTCATTATGACACTGAGGAATTATTTACCAGCCACCTTTATCAAAACTTCAGAATACATGTATTAATAAACACTTTAAAGAAATGTCTTTTGACATAATTTTAAATATTGTTATGTTCAAATTATTGTCCAGTGTGGCGTATTCTGCATTTTCTTAGAATACAGCAGATTTTAACTGTTAAATGGGAACATTTCCAAAGATTTCCCATTTTCTGTAGGATTTTATGATACAGAAAGGGAAGTGCTAGAGCTAATTAGCAGTTCATATATTCCCTACACACCAACTACGAAACTGTCAGTGAGTCATTCCCTACAAGGGTTTTTTTTTTTTTTTGCATTTTGACACCATCTATTTCTGTCCAGTGTGAGAAATATGCTGTGAAATCTAGAGGGGAGAAGGAGCTCCGGAAATGTAAAACATTTTAAATCCAATATCTGAATGTATTCCAGTCTTTTAGAATATTATATGTAAGTTCATAATGCTTGTTCTCTGACACACACAGACGGGCGGCAAAGGTCTACTGATGAGCCTATTCATTTATTAAAGGATGAAGGGCGTTACCTAGCAACGCTGGTAATCTTTCGCACAAGCAATCTGCCCATGGCAAAAAGTTATATCCTCCTTTCTCAGACTTGCTTTATTAATGGACACTTACATATGAATGTTACACAAAACCTTGCTACTTCCAGTACCTTCCACACCACTTTTCCCTGTTTTCTGTTCTGCTTCGCCTCACTTACATTTCTAACCCATTTCAAGTGCAATGAAACGCCGTAGATGCTTGCAGAATAGCTAAAACGTAACTATGCATTCATTTGGTAGTGTTCTTTCCTTTTTTGTGTTATTTGTATATTTTGAATTTAAAATGTATTCATTTGTCTTTTTTTTTACTGCCTCTTAAGTTGGTATTCATCATAAATTTGTGGTCCATTCCCAGGTCATTAAAAGAAACTGTCTAACTCATGTTAGGACTACCACGAGCATGCATGAACATCAGTGGTTTTCCTGCAGTTCCAGTGTTCCCTATTGCAAAATAGCAATTCTGTCTATGTAGGTTTCAAGTGCTAAAGAGGGCTGTAGTCAACCAAAGAAAATCTCCATTAACTGAAATTGGTTCTACCCTAAAACCTATTCATTGGTCTTGGGGAGAATAATCTTTTTTTAGATGAACTTAATCAGCTCCACTGTACTGAGTGCATTTTGCCTTATTAGCCAAAATTATTTATAGATAAATAAAAATGTTATTAAACAAAACCTCGTTTAAATTATTTCAAACTCTTCATTTTGTACTAAAATAAAAACAACAGATTTGCAGCCAACCAGCATATACCAGTGTGCATCCACATGATTTCAAACCATATTAACTGGTGATCCCAGGACAAAAATGCAAACAAGCAACATGCTCTGACCAATAAGTTTGACACCTCTCCAACTGTAATATAATTCTTCTGTATTGATGAAAGTGAAAAATTCATATTTGCTTTGGTCTTGGTGAATATGGTCTTGCTTTGTTGGTCTTACTGCAACTGGCAGATGCTGGTCCCAAACCTTTTGCTTTAATACACATAACAGTTACAGTTTCTAACATGCACATACTTATAGTCTCAAGCATTTAACATGAAAGATGTGTGAAAAATTTAGCCTTAATAAAAAATGTAGCCACACTGCCGACTTTTTTGACAGGTATTACAGAGCTAATGCTGAGCAAATGTTAAAAAGCTACTCTTTTCAAAGTCTCTATCCAAAGTGATCCTAACTGGAAGTTTTTGCTCCAACCATTAAAAATGAGGGAACAGTACTGGAACGACATTCTCCTTATGAAAGTAACATCAATTAGAAAACTAGTAATTATTTGGTCAGTTAACTAGTTGTTCTGGAGACTACAGCCCTACAAAGCTCTATAGCTAAAAGTAGTCAAATTTAAATAAGAATGTTGTATACAATATTTTAGATTATAGACATCATATAGCAATGTAGACTGAAAAAGTAGTCGATCTGATGCGTTATAGGCTTTAAGAATGTGGTGTTATTCTAAGGTCTTTTGACCAGAGTTTTCTTTTTTCTTGGATCCACTGTTTAGATCTTCTGCTAACTTCTTACAGGTAACCTCAGCCACTAATGGCTCTGCTGCGGAGTGCACGCTTGTTGAGGAGGAACCATGGAAACATGAATAATGGCAGCACAGAGATCCCCTGCTTCTGGGCTCCACAAGCTTTCCTGTCTGGTGATATACGAGAATGAATGAAAAATCACATGAACAGAACTACTAATTGTTCTTTTTTATGTAGCTTACTTTTCTTTTCTTTTCTTTTTTTTTTAAATTAGTTCCTATAAAATTTTAACTGTCTATCTGACTGATATATATGATACTAATTCACTTAATTGTGAAATGATAACATAGGCATACCTCACATGTTAGAGCGCAGTTACGTCCTGTATAGCAGATACTTGCACAACATACTTCAAGGCTTGGAGGGCGAAGGAAGGGAGAAAAACAAAGGTTAGATAAGCTATTCTTAGCAATACATCCTGGTCTCCTATTTGTATGAGGAGTGAAGAAGCAGAGATGCACTGAGTATCTTACAAGTTTCTTAAAGGTGACACGTTATTATAGTGTCAAAGACAAGTGGGAGTTGGAGCATTATTCACGACAGCCAATGCAATTTGTAATGAAATCCCCTTCTTTCCATCCCTGTCAGTATTATCACAATGTGTGTACAAGGCCACTGCTTTTTGTTTTCATCCCAGCCTCTCATCTAAGAACAAAAGTGTCTCTAAAGTGCTTCTTACTGCAATTATAGTTACCCAATATTACTCAGTATCCCTGTGGACCAGAAAACTGATAAAGGGGTCAGGGAGAACAATAGTGAACAGGAAAAACATGCTGAGCCTCAAAGCACCCAATGGTTTTATTTTATTTTATTTTATTTTATTTTGTCTACTGTGTAGAAAAGGGATCTTTTTCTTTGTGTCACCCATTGGGTGATATTTAAAGCTAATTTGTGTGTGTGATAGAGAGAGAGAGTGCTAAGGTCAAAACATGACCAAGTCAATTAAAGGGACCAAACAGGCAGAAAATCAATCAGCTCACAGAGGCCTTTGAACTGTCACCATGACATCCATTTTCTTAAACTATCCATTTATAGCACAACAAGAGATAAAACCTTAAAATCTAAAGCGTTGCCCTAAAATTAAAATGTATAGAGTATCGGTTTTCACCAGAAACAGTAATTTTTTAATACCAATGAAAAAGACATTTCAATCAGTTTAAAAATAAATGTAAATCTAAATGGCATACCTACTTAAAATATTGAATAAAATATATTGAAAATAATTTTTTTTTTTTTTTAAAAAAAGCACAAATCAGGCCAGAATGTGAGTGCAGACAATAATCTTTCCAACTTAAAAAAGAAACTACTTTAAAAATAAGTGAGATCAAAAGATATCCAGGCTTGTCATGTTTACTCTAACAGGGAAACATAGTTTAATCCTAAAATGTTTACTTGTTTGTAAGACCAGTGTTTCCTCGAGAATGGCCTCTTAAGAGCACAACTTTAAAAGCTTTGTCTATGAAAAATGACAGCAAAAGTCTTTGTCGAAAGAAAGTTATTCTATAATATATGACAATACAGTGAGCACACGTTTATTATTTCAAACTACATTCCAGTGGCCGAGTGAGCCTGTGAACCAGTGTACTAGAAAGCACAGACATAGTTATTATTAAACACTGGCAGAGCACAAAAGGTGAACAGCTAGAAACGTTTATAAAAAGAAATTGAGAAGGAAGTAGAGCAGCACTCAGCTGTCAGATGGATTCTTGGCTTACACAAACAGAGACAGATCCTCTCTGGGAACACCTGCCAGCTTCTTGTTTTAGCCAGATCTAAAAAGGTAAACAATATATTTTTGCCACCAGAGCTCAAGACTGTTTCTACAAACCCTAAATGCTGCAGCTGTTTATCCATAAAGTGGGAAGGTAGTTGATGAAACCAGAATATGAGAACGGACATGCACAGTTATATGCCAGGATGTTCCAGTTATCAGGTAATACACATATAATCATCTCATAGAACTAAATGATTAAAAACAATATATGGCAAATACACAAACAAAGCAGGAATGCTGTCTGTTATCGTTTTTTGGGTGCATGTGTGAGGGAGGTGAAACTGATGTCAATGTGAATTTGATTTCTTTGTCAGCACTGTATTCTTCTCTCCTCTCTTGTTTCTTTTCATCCGTGCTGAATGACCTTGCATTGAAGGTGTTCAATTCAAACAAATGCCAATTAAAGTAACAGTAGGAAACTTAACACAACATCTAGTGCAGCGCTCTGTCATTTGTCTATTTTTATACATCACGATGAGCGTGCAGCGTTCTGCTCAACATACTGCATAGACTGATGTATGTACGCACCATCTTCACACTTTTCTCCAAATGCACACGTAACAAAAATGCAAAAATAAGTAAACAAACAAACACATGGAAGGTCAGTACATTTGTAATTGTTATGAGTGAGTACAGCACTGACACTCTAACCTCTTGTGATCTTCTCGACACACACGCACAAACACACATATATATCTTTATATACATATACAGTGAGTAGCCGACAGTGTCACCGATGGGGATTGTGTGTTGGACCAATATTATGTTCAAACTCACGGTTTTAGAAGCATGAATTAAAATAATATGATAATTATGTTTTGCACCACTATCTTAAAAGCATGATATTTTGAAGTGCCTCCTTGCACTTTGTGTACATATTGTAGGTAACAGATGCTTTTTGTTTGTTTGGGTTTTTTTTTTTCCAGGGGATGTGGGGGTATCAAAATGGTACGTAGAAATATAGTTTCATTGCTGTGACATTTATAAATGTAATCCTCTAGAGAAAAAAAAATCATCCATGTCACGAGTAAAATTAGATTAGACAAAATGTATAGAGAGGAAAATATGTCATAAATTGCTTGTTCTTTTTTATTCTCTAATACCTGTTAACTAGCTGTTTTAATTAACTGTCACATTCCAGCATATAAATATCTTTTTTTTTAATCTAATGTAAGTGTTTTGAATGTTTCCTCCATGAAGATATAAGCAGTGTGAATTCATTTTCATTGTATATACATAAATATATAATTGTTCTGTTCAGTGACAATGCAGAATTCTCTGGAAATTATAGTAATCCTGCAAAAAAAAAAAAAAAATTCTATTTGCATGAAGAAGAGAAAGAAAAAGACTGAGAAAGAGTGAGATGAGATAAAAATAGGCATGAGGAAGTTTCTGGTTTGATGAGGGGGTCAACACGAGTTATTTGGGTGGGAAATTATTATTATAAAGGTTAGTGATAAGACACAAAAACAGGGGAAAAGGTCAGATTTGCTCTGAGTGTAGGATAGTAATGAATCAAACATAGCCTAAGAGTTGATATAAGAGAAAGCTCAAACTTCAATTGTATTCAAATGCCTGTTACAGGATACAGCAACATTCCTCAGGTGACTCATCTAAACACATTTTGTCTTTACAAAGGAAAAAAAACTGGTTTAGTCTCAGACATGTTTGTTTACCTGGTGCATTTGAAGACATGGACATCTATATCATTTAGATTCCATGTTGGCATTTCCATAAATCACATCTTCACACATTTGAACTCTGTCATGTCATCAGTCTAGGATGTTTTTAGGAATACTACTTAGTAAGCTGCCTTCACTTGACTTGCCTTTTTACTTTCTGCACAGAAATGATATGCACGCACAAACACCTGGAATCGCTTACCTAAATGGTACTGACTACATGGAAAATAATTGGCACAGCAAAGAGCCAGCATATCTTGAAGCCTGTGCTTTTCTCCTGAAATGTGTCTTTTTGAAGAAACTCATACACTGAGCTGATGACCTGTTACACTCCTGCCTACAATGTGCTTTGCAGATTTTACTTTTCTAGGCCTTCCCTCTTTGTAAAGCTGTTGTTATCTTGATGTAAAGGCAGAGGTTATGTGTGGGTGAAATTCACTGTTGAGAAAAAAAAAAGAATACTTTTCTCAGTTTATGGTATACATAAAAATCTGTTTCTACATATCAATAAGTGTTGTACCTTTGGTGTACATATACAAATATAACTAATAAATGTTGATTGATAACTAAATTGCAGCTGTTTTGAGACTTTCTTCCTTTCTTTGTTTTACAACAATTTTTGCACAAAAACAAATAAATGTATGTTATTTTGTGTTTAGTTTTTATTAACTAGTTGTTTTAGTGTAGTATTACTGTATAAACATTTCCAAAGAGTGCTGAAACACAAGTAGATTTTATCTTTTATTATTTTTGATTAAGAAGGCAAGGGAGAAAATAGACAGTGAAGTATTTACTGCTTGTTTTAAGCTACTCTATCCCATTTTGCTATTAATATTAATCTTATTAATCTTCAGATTAAGGCAACAAATGCTACACATTTTTTTAGGTGGTGAACTTGCTAAAGAAAAAAAAGGAACGGATTTGTTGAACCCATTATGCATTGTGAACAAACTCCAAAGCGTCATTGCTTCTAAGCCTATGTGGGAATCCATCAGATAGCCTCCTGAATTAGCCTCTGGGCAACTGGTGATTTTGTCGGGCTTCCAGTATAACTAGCTGATGTCTGGAGCCAAGATTTCAATTTATGCCAGTTTCTGTCTTCCAGCTGAATACAGATAAATGTGATAAAAGCTAATGAAAAGCTAAATCATTGGCAGAAGATTATTGGTGGTAGTCCCACATCCCAATAGTCTTTATAGACCGTAGACCCAATAGTCCCATATTGGGTTTTACATAGAGAAATGTTGTATGTTCCTTTTGTAGAGGTAGTGACTCAAGTCTATATAAGTAAGTCATTACTTTTGAAAATTGGCCATTAAATAGAGTGACAGTAGATTTCTGCGGCTTTTTTGTTGTTGTTGTTGAAATATAGAGCATTAAACACATAAAATATGACATTTGTGTTGCAGAATGTCGCACAGTTTCTCTTTCTGTTCTTAAATATTGGGTGAATTAAAAAAACTGAGAATGCACCTGATTAAGGCTAGAAATGGTTTACTACAAATAAACATAGACTGTATATAAAAGATGAACACTTTTTGTGAATGAGTCTTTCCCCTCTTTTCAATGTTTTTTCTTTTTGCATATTCGTCACATTTACATGATTCAGATCATCAAACAAATTTTGATATTAGATAAGATATAAGATAACCCAAGTAACTATAAAATGCCATTTATAAATTATAATTTCATGTCTTCAGGAGGAAAAACTATCCTACCTGGCCCTATGCTTAATCAATAATTGCCCCATAACCTAATAACTCGTGCCACCAACAAGAAACTCCAATCAAGTATTTGTGATAACTAGCAAACTTTTCACATTTTCGCCTTTGAACTCTCCCATGGATGCCATTTTTCCACTGTCTTTCTTAAGGTTGACTCATGAATGCTGACCTTAACTGAGACAAGTAAGTTCTTTAGATGTTGTTCTGGATTCTTTTGTGACCTTCAGGATGAGTTGTCTGTCTTGGAGGAATTCTGGTAGGCTGGCCACTCCTGGGAAGGTTCACTAAAGTTTTCTCCATTTATGAAGAATGCCTCTAACCAGGGTTCCCTGGAATCCCAGAGCCTTAGAAATTGCTTTGTAACACATTCCAGACTGCTAGATGGGTTATTCCATCTCAATTAGCAAATTTTTAGAACATTTTCTGCTCGACCTTCTCCATTTTGCATAAAAATCATAAAACAAGTTGCTGTGCTGTAAATAAAATATGAAAAAAGTAATCAAGTTGTTCTGTCTAGTATTTGAATATAGACTAATAAAAGGATATTACATGTACAGGTAGGTTTGAATAGTATATTTTTTTACCCCTTAAAAAAGAAATCATTGTTTAAAAACGACATTTAATATTTACTCAGGCTATTTTTGTCTGTTATTAACATTTGCTTTATGATCTAAAACTTGCAAGTGTAACAAATATGCAAAAAAAGAAAAAAAAATGAAATCAGGATGGGGCAAATACTTTATACAACACTGTAAATAGATGAACCACCCCTTAATAACTATTAAAACTAATTCTGATTCAAGGGCTTCTCCATCAGTGTCAGTGAATTAGACAGTGTACTGTGCAATAAATGCATGGAAAAAAAACCAGTAATACTTCTCTGTTGTCATTGTGACTACACTGCTTGCATTTTAATCCAGGAAAGAAGCCTTCTCTGCCTTTCAAAATGGCCGTCTTTTTCTCTTTCTGACTTCTGTGTAAACATGTTCTCTCGTCACAGTCCTGGTACCATGGAAACTTCTCTTCCTGTTATGCAGCGCAGTGTAACCACTTGCATTTCCTTTCTGGCTACACCGATCGATTGCTCCCTTTGTCACTACACAAAAAGCAACAGTAATTACGGAGGGAACACCCCATTCCAGCAAATCTGTTTATGTACACATTTATTTAATTCAAGACTTTACAAATTATTTCAATGACATGCGTTATTCTGTCATAAAGCTGGCTACTCTAATACATTTGCTACATCTCTTCAAAGCAAATCATTTTAGAGAAAAAAGGAGGAATTCACAAACCTAAATCTGTTTGCAATTCATAAAAAGGTTGGCGGACAGGAATTGATCTCGATAGGAAACAATGTATATTTTAGCTTTGAGAAGGTCAGTAGAAAAGAATGCAGCATTTGGTTTACATGTAGAGCAACTGGCACATCAGGCTTGAGCAAAGCACATAAGTGTCATCATTACAAACCCCTCTCTTGGGAACACATAGACAGTATTGTTGCAGTCTTTTTCTCTTGAAACAACCTTTCACATACAGTACAAGCATATGTTATTATGTGCAATTTGGTTCAGTATCCAAAGACAGGCACCTGTCACTCGTGTGGCAAATTTGGCATTGGAAATGGTTAATGTGGTATATGGTTAAAGTCAAATTGTTTCTTTTGTGCTGTCCTTTAGCCCCAATGAATGTACACACTGTGTATATAGTATGGTTACATCTTTACTATGATTCTTCTTATCCTCAGGATAACATCAAGGTATCCTCATATTTGCAACTCAGTATAAATGTACATTATTTTAACTGACTTCGGTGATACATAAATTTTGGATGCCTTAAATTAACTTTGACTATTGCAAAATCACAATTGTTTCATAATTGCATCCTCAGTGTTTCTCTGAGATACAGCTTCTAATTAAATGACCCTCGGAAACCTCCTTAAAACAGGTACTAAACCCTTACTATAAACAAAAAAAACAAAATAAACAAAAAGACACATGGAGCTATTGCTAAGTCATTTTCAATATACATACTTTATATACAGAGATCAAGAAAAAGCTGCATAAATTAAGGTAGTGACATCCCCAGTTTTCTTGAACATGGAAAAGAACATTTCAGTTCTCAGGAAATGTTTGAAATATACACAAGCCATTAACAATAGCGAAGAAAATAAATTAAATACTTGGGGGGCTGGTGGCCTAACATTATTGATGTAAGTTAAAGAAGATAAATCACTTCTCATTGCTGATTTCATCTTTTCCATTTATCCTGAATTGCAAATTTTGGGATCCACCTTATCTAAAAGAGGTGAACATTATCTAAATTTGCTGTCACTCCTCATGCCCCCTATAAACACTTGCGCCTATGGCTTTATCATCAATAAAGCATACAAATGTACAAACGCGAAAACTAACAAAAAATACATTTACAACCCCTGAGCAACATTCAGTCTGTGCTACCAGACAAAATGTTGCCCGTAAAAGACTTGGTCCTACCTAGAAGCAGCTGCTTCAGACCCACTAGAGTACTGAAGCCAAGCCTCAGCTAGACAGTCTCTGTAACACCCTTCAGTGCTTGCCACCAAAAGCAATTTTATCCCCTAGAAACTGGAGCCCCTGCCCCCACCCATCTACTGTCTCGATCATCTCCTCACTTTGACACTCCTCCTCTAACTGACTATCGTCTGCACGCGCTCATCCCTCATGCCAGCTGCTCTTTATCTGTCGACTCTCCCAGAGTGATGACAGTGAACTCCTCTGTGTTGCCGTTCTCTTGGACCTTCTCCTTGCTCATGAGGGTCACCATTTCCTGGTTCTGGGAGCCAGATGCCGCTGCTCCATTGCCTTCACCTGTGTCTTTTGTGATCATCAGGGTTTGCGTCTTGCCGCACAAGCTGCCAAAGCACATTTAGATACATATATAATTAATGTCAGTTTTTGCAATGCCTCACTGTGTAGTATATAGAGGGGTGTTTTACTAGGTGTTAATTGTCAGTCCTATTATGATGGTAATCCAAGTCATACCTTTTTCTCTTGGCGACAGCTGCACATAGAAGAATAATAATAATGACTGCCACAATCACTAGAATAATAACAATCCAATCTAGAAGGAGACATAAAAGTTAGGATTAAAAGGGGTAAAAATCACTGTCAGTCCAGAGTGTAAATAGGATTGCACAGTATTACATAGCTGCAATGACTCTTTATATGGTATATGTGAAATAATTTGCTTACTTGAGTCACTGTTGCTCGGTGACTTAGGCTTTTCAGTAGAAACTGCCATGCGACCTTTGCCATCTTTTGGGGGCACTGATTTCAACAAAACAAGAGATATTCAGTTTAGATCATCCTAGATATAAGCCATTTATTGGCATATAGATGTCTCAAAAATAAATATGTCTTAAATATTACCATTCCCATTTAATTTCCTTTTCTCTGTGAGTGGACCAGACTGGTGTGCATTACTAGATACTACAAACTGCAAAAATATCAGTAAAGCTGTTTCCCCCTCTGCATTATCTCTCCCAAAGTGTCACTTATAGTACTGTTATTAGGCCTTTAATTAAACTTATTTGAGTTAAGGTGTCAGTGCCTTCAGCAAATAAAATTGTACAACTCAAACTAACACAAGGGGGCGTCCTAAGTTCTAAAACTTACTTTAGCCATCCCCAGACCTGTTGCATGAGATGTCATTATGGTACATTATGACAGCATTTTTCTATGTTAAGTTATAAAATTATAAACAATTTGACATTATTGAAATTAAACATTATCATTTTTCATTATTCTATCTTTGGAATATACAAAAATAGAAGAATGTAGGGCAAATAACACATGACCTGAGTTCAATACAGTCTCTAGGAGAAATAGGCCTTGTATACTATGGCAAAGCATTATACTGTCATTATATTTTATCAGTATAGATTATCAAAATCATGAAGAATACATCTCAATCCTGAACTGAACTGTATTCATATACAAAACTCTTTGTTCTGAGTTTTGTGCTGTATGTTTTTCTTACATTTTGTTGTGGAAAAATATTCGTCATGACTCTTTGTCTCACCCCCAAGAGGAGTTTGCATTTCCTTAGTTGTTGAAACTGTTGTATAGGGTTCCAACTCATTCGACATCCCCCCTGATCCATTGTCGATTTCTGCAGGACTGGAAGTGGACTGGACTGGAAATTTACTCATACTGATGGTCTCAATCTCTTCAGTAGTCTCTGCACCAGGACCGTCAGAGAAATTCTCTGTAGTATTAAAAGTTGGCAGAGTTGGGTTTGTCTCATCATCAAGAGCTTGAGGTGTAGTTGTCTTTGTTTTAACTTTGGTTGATGTTGGGTTTTCAGGATGCAGGGAGGAATCAGAAAAGAAAGAGTCATGCATGGTTATAACGGTTATAACGAAACATAATCTTTTACATTTTTTCTTCTGGGATCACTTTGATAATATTGAGTATTAATGGACATCAAAAGTAACTTAAAGTGACTTAGCAAGAAGCAAGCAGAAGATTCGTTTTGTTTAGAGGATTTCAATTTTCTTTGCTTACAGTTTTTCAAATAAATATGCAATGCTACAAAATGATCTTTCATGTTAATGATATCCCACATTCACACATGTATCCTGCCTCTCATTCTATAGAAGCTGGGATGGTCTCAAACTCCCCAGTGCCTTTAACTGGATAAGTGGAAAAATTGGTGAATGATTGGATGCTAATGATATATGCCAAAATGTATTGTGACAATTAAAGGCATTCTATTCTATTGTTCTGTTTCATTACATCCCAAAAGTGCTCTATTGGACTGAGATCCGGTGACTGGTGACCTCGTTGCCATGCTTAGGAACCAGATTTAGATGATTTATGACATGCTACGTTATCCTGCTGGAAACAGGCATCAGAAGATCGGTATACTGTGGTCATAAAAGAATGGACATGGGCAGCAAAAACACTCAGGTAGCCTGTGGTGTTTAAATAATACTCAGTTGGTACCAAGGGACCCAGAGTGCCAAGAAAATATCAGGGGTGGAACGTGAGGTGTTCTTCTGCTTCTGTAGCCCATCTGTTTCCAGGTTTGATGTGTTGTGCATTCCTTGGTTTTTATGTTGCTTTCCTACCAGCTCAAAGCAGTTGTTCTCATCTGACCTCTGACACCAACTAGACATTTCTGCCCAGGGAAACTGCTGCTCACTGGATATTTCATCTTTTTCAGATCATTCTCTGTAAACCCTAGAAATAGTTGTGTGGGGAAAATCCCAGAAAACCAGCTTGTCTGATACCAGCAACCATTCCACCTTCATTCAATTTGAACTTCTGCAGGTCATCTTGACAATTTCTACCTGTCTAAATCCACTGAGTTGCTGCCATGTGATTACTGATATGGGCAGCCAGGTGAACAGTTGTACCTAATTAAATGGTTGGTGAGTTCATCGTACAGTCCAGATACAGATTATCATACAAGGCAGTAATGATTTAGCCATCACCATTCTATAGCATTACTAATATGACTTTGGTCATTATACACTATATTGCCTTAAGTATTAACTTGTCTACATACATGTGAACTTGAGTGACATCCCACCCTTATTCCATAGGTGTGCTTTAAATCTCAGTGCTCTTCTGTCATTCTGCCTTTCAGACTTTGATTCATGCAACCCGCCTCCTCCCAATCTCCTCCTCACCCTGGTCACTCAGAACCACACCTCACCACCTCATTTTCATCTTCATCACCACCAGCTTCTACACTCTGAGGGTTCCTCTCCTAATTCCTTTCACCAATGGGATTCTGTTCTGCTGTGATGGATCATCGGAGGCTAATCACCAAATTTCTTAATTAAATTCTGTATCATAAAAAATGTTCACGTTCACTTTTTGCAAATAACCTCTCCTTATGAAGAGGTCAAGCATTCCCTATGAATGCTTGATGTATTAAAGCAAGGAGAGAGGGAATGGGTTTACTTTGCTTACCTGGTGGATTTTTGGGTTTTCTCAAATCAAATGCTTTGGTGCAGTTCTTCTCTGGTCCAACTGACACAAAAGGAAGCAGGAAGAAGACATCACCAAAAAGCCAAGTTCAATTAAATCTAGACTGCAAATTTACAAGACAATTTGTATGCTATCGTTTGACTGCAGCTGGGTAACAGCTTAATTCATTTTGGTTAAAGTTACCATTTTCATCAAAGCAGTAGACATCATATTTCTCATCAGGCTGTACTTTTGAATTAATAATTAAACCAATCATGTTCTTTGAACAATTTTCGTGGCGCTTGTGTCTGAGGATGGCGATGCTCATATTGCTCATCCAGCCGTTCCTAAACAGATACAATAATATTGTTAGTAATATTCTTATATTAAAATGATTGTACATTTGTTAATGGTGGATGCAAACTATCAAATTAAATCATGCTTAAACACATCCCACAACTAATAGAATTGATGGGAAGGTGGTTTCCTCAACTGGAGGGTTAATGATGGTCAATGGTGGTAATTTTTATTTGTGCACATTTTAGCTAAAGGGACACACACAAAAAAAAAAACACACAAGAGGACCCAAAAGCATCACATGATTTAAATTAGGGTCTATATTGCAAAATCAAAACCAAAAATGAAAAAAAAAAAAATCTCCAAAAAGGTGGGATCCGAGAAAGAAGAAACTAAATTTCAGTTACAAGAATTTAGCTTGTAACTGTGAATACAAATACACATTTTTAGAAAAATGCTCGTTGATGCACCTGCAGGTTTGCATAGATGCATTATAGGCCTCCTGGACTTGTTCTAGGGTTGCAATGGTGCTCTTCTGTTCCTCACACACTTTTTCAGCCATGTCAAAGTCCAAAGAGTGACGTTCATTTCCTTCAGCCCGGAAAACTCCAGCAAAACTGCAGGTTCGGACAGTCACTACAGGGAGAAACAGAAAAAAAATTTGAATCGGTTTTACTGGTTTGATCTCTATTCACTACATAGGCCACTTGCAGTAACACATAGAGAATACTTGTTATTTGGGTGAAGGGATTTGGAGAAAATTACAGCAAATCAAACAGAATCGCAATTAAACATGTAGTGATAATAATAATAAACTACTAAGACTAATAATACTTACACTACTGATAATAATGATAATATTTTTGTATACAAATGTATCATGACTAAGGTAGTACAAACAACCACAACTATAGATTTTAGCTTAAGAGCTCACACATCACAATGTATGCTTCCTACGCCTGGAAAGTACACAAAACAAAACAAAAACATCATTAAGTAACCGCTTCGTTAAAAGAACATTTTTTTGGCCTAAACATGCTTTATGTCTTTACAATGAATCCACAAAAAAGAAAGTGTCACAGAGTGCCATACACTATGTGTTCTGTGCCATGTGAGGTAATTTGTATAAGTTAGTCTTCAGCAAAATGAAGCAAACTTTGTGATGCTGACATGCAAACTAAGGTTAGCAAATGAGCAATGAGCTAACAGAAATTTGTGCACACATAGCTGTCATAGAGCCACAGGTGCACGGTGTACACACACACACACACACACACACACACACACACACACACACACACACACTGTAACCGTTGGTATTGGCAAGAAATCAATTTTAGAATTTAAGCACCTGGAGATTTTCATGCCATGAGCACGACTGAGAATGAGGGAGATATTTGCATACAAAAATTCCTGTGTAAGTTTTTGAAAGTTAGCCTGAAATTTTTTTTATGAGAAATTACAATCTCAACATCAAAATAATCATCAACACCATGAGAAACAAAAGCCTGAACAGCTGATTCAGACTAAAGAACAACAACAAAAAAAAGATAGGCAGATTTGTGCAGCAAGATTCACAAAATACAAATGCGGTATCTATTTAAATCCATGTTGTTCATGTACGGAAAAAAAAATCTTCTGTTTTTCTTCTGTTTGATGCTTGTTTAAATTTGTTGCCATAGTAACATGCATAATGCCTTAATCACACATCACACAGGAAAATGACGCACATGATTTACTATCTTAACTTCCTGCAGTCAAGTGTGAAAGTGTTAAACTGATCATACTGTTGCTCCTTGTTCCTTCCTTCAGAGCAAATGGGTCTCTTGGAGGAGAAATATGCAATAACCAAAGTTAGCTGATCAGAAACTTGTTGAAACTATTCCACAAAACTAAAAATGAGACCACACCTTCCTTGTTAGTTGCAGTAAAAAAGTAAAAAGGTAAAAACAGACAAACCAGAAAATCTTCTCTATAGTGAAAATCAGTAAAATACTCTGGATAGACTCTAAAACACTCTTTGGCAACACAAAATGCAACTTTAAAAAATGTCTTTGTACAGCAATACAATGCTCCTGCAATCAATACAACATGAAATAAACCAGATCACATTTTAGCTGTAGTACAGGGGTGTCCAACTCCAGGCCTCAAGGCTCAGTGTCCTGCAGGTTTTAGATCTCACCCTGGGTCAGTTCATCTGAATCAAATGATTAGTTCATTACCAGGCCTCTGGAGACCCTAAAGACATGTTGAAGAGTAATTTAGCCATTTAAATTACTGTGTTGGATCAAGGACGCATCTAAAACCTGCAGGACACCAGCCCTCGAGGCCTGGAGTTGAACACCCCTGCTGTACTATAAAAAAAATTAGTGAAGTTGTTTATTTAGAGGCAGTAAAAAATAATTGTAAGGATTTCTGAGACTTATATTGCAGTATATAAACAGAAAAAGACATACTACCAGGAAATATCTAAGGTACATGGATTCTTCAAAATGTATTAAAAAGTATCATGTGAAACCTCATCAACCATAGCTTTATCTTTCATAGTGACGTGAGTGCACAGATTAACAGTATCTCAGACATAATACTTGACGCAGTGCTTAATGTAACAGCTTACAGCAATAATCATAAATCAGACTCGTATTCTATTTTATGTTTTATCAGTGAAGCAAAATATGATGTTGTGCATCTGCAAATCATTTGGAGTAAACTGCCCATAAGTAGCCTAATGTCAACACGTTCAATGATTAGGGAGTATATCTGCAAACATTAACCAGCATTAAACTATAAAGTTGTATAACTCGTAAATCATTTTCATTAAAACACCTTGATTCTAAGCCACGCTTGATAAGAGAACCTGTTAATCATTCAATTTTTCATGTAACCGTACTGTAAAGTTACCAAAAAGAAAAATATTAATTTTGCTTTAGTGTAAACTTCCTTTTCTCCACTCCAAACATTGAGATACATATAAAATTGTTATTTTTAATTTGATAGCATGCTTATCTCCTTGAAATAAAGACAGGAGACTTATAAAATGCCAGATATGATTAAAAAATAGGTCCACCCACTTTCCACTGGCTGTTATGAGTAAACAGAGCACTAGCAACAGACGGAAGTTGAGCTCTCTGCTGTTATAAGCAGTTAGGCAAAAAAAAAAAAAAGCAATGCAACTTTTATTGCAGAACAATTTCTGATCTTTGCCCTCGCTAACTCCCTCGCCACCACCACTTTTTTATCTCTCACTTTCACACATATGCACACATACACCTGAAAGAACTTCAGAGTTTGCTGCCACACGGGACTTTATTTCTCGCAAAAACACACAACTGCCCTGCCCAGAGAGATCAAAGCGGGCATGGCTCTGTGCGATGAAAAAGAGGCTGACATGAATCTTAGAAGTAATCATTAGTATGCAGAGGGAACAGTCATGGGTGTCCCTATACAGCCCAGAAACCTGTTGTGCCAAGGCACTGACTCTCCCAAAGGCTCTATTGTCACCTAATGGAGTTGAAACCAAGGAGACTGTGAAGTCTGTAGATACAAAGCCTAAGAGAAAGAGAGCTTTAGCACAGCTTCTTGCCAAAACCTCCAGCTGCTGTAGAAGTAATTGACAAGCCTGACTCTCAACCCTCACTTTTTTTCCTGCTCTCTCTCATTTTGTCTTGTTTTCTTTCATTACTCTCTGCTTGTCTTTTCTAGGGCAGCAATAAAGTACAATTTGCCCCCTGCGCACAGGTGCGCAAACAGACAAGCGCATCACAGACACACATGCGCAGGAACAGTCACTGATAATTTCTTCTTGGTTTCACATGGCACGCCATGGAAAACAGGAACACACGCACACGGGTTGTGTTTATTTTTATTCTCTTATCCACATTTTCTGAGGTGCACTTTACTGAAAAGGGAAGCAGCAGAGTCGTGCAGTGGTTAGCGCTGGCACTTCACAACAAGAACACTGTGGTTAGCTGGGGGCTTTCTGTGTGGCGTTCACATGTCCAAATTTATGCACGACAGGTTGATTTGTGATTCTATATTGGCCGTAGTTTTCTTTTTCACTGAGAGGCCCGTGACACACTGGCGGTGTGTCCTGAGTTTACCTTTCCTCTCACTCTGTGACAGCTGAGATAGGCTCCAGCCTCCTGTGATCCTAAGTGAGATAAGTAATGAAACCTTGCACATAAAGTATGACACAACATTTCTAAAAATATTAATTTATACGTGGGAATTCAATGCTTGAACAGAAAATCAACTGCACGTGTCCCACGACCACATTAGCATCCATTTTATTCATCAGCTATTTGTGAGAGAGGGTCCTTCAGGTCATAGCTCCCACAATGCTCCAGTATCCTGCATTCTCACACTTGAGTAAAGTTGCTCTGTCAGCGTCTTCCCCTCCATTCGTCACAACAAAGGTCCAATGGGCCAGTGGGACAGGTGATACACAAGCTCTTATGAAAATATGCCTGTGTGCATGCACACACACACACAAGAACACAAAATGAAGGTCACAAGGACTGTTATTATCTGACTTTCACTCTAAACTGTCATTTCCTTTCCCACCTTCAGGCTTCCTGCACCACCTACCCAATTCATTTTCCTTTAAAAACAAAAATACCATATTTATCAGATTTATCAACTCTGTCAGATGTACTTTCACACCCTTTCACAGCCTTTTTCTAAACTTTAAATCTAAATAAAAAACAAATAAAGTTGAATAGAAAAGTTAAAAAAGTGGAAGTACCACACTATCTCTTGCAGAAGTCCTTTTGATTGGCTGACAGAGGGATAAACCATCAAACTGATACATTTACAAGAATCAATTTTAAACACATTTTCATGAATGCCCACATTTTTATTTTTTATTCAAGAGTTTTACTTGAGCTTTTTTCAAGAGCTTTCTGTTACTCATGAAAAAAAAAACCCTTTGTCTCACATTATGGGAAGTAAGTGGAAGTCACTTCTTAGCTTACATACTGTATGATGTAACAGGGAAATTCATTTAGCTTCCTCTAAAAGTCAAGAAAAAGCTCTAACTGTCATCAGGTATTCTTTGTGTTTTAATCAAAACAAATGTTAAAAAAATCTAAAAGAAAAACTTGCACAGTTTCCTGTTTCTCCATCTGTTTCCAGCCTTTATTCTAGAGTTAACATAACCAATGTTAGCCTAGCTTCACTCAGCAAACAAGAATCACATCAACCTTATTCCTAATTGTGCAAAGGCATAACTTACTTTATCTCTCAAAATCTCACATTCAAGTATTATTCACATTTCCATTTCCTGTGTGGTACAAGTTTCAGCTGAACCACAGATTAGCTGTGTACATAGAACGTTTTCTAAGAAAGCATGCTTGTAACAAAGACTTTGATGCATAAAAGAAAGACAAAGAGCAGAGGGCACATACTAATAGGAAGGTTGAAACATGTAAAACAAGAAAAAAAAGGTGAGCAACTCTAAAACTTATAACAAACTGTAATGATGCATGGACACGGAAACTCATTCATACCAGAGGTTATATTGGTGGAAGAGACATGTGTCTGGTGGTACTCAGAGCCTACAAATTACAAGCCCTCTTTGTGAGTGCCTGCACTGGAGCTTTGACCATCCTTCACCTCAAAACCTAACACGAGCACCACAGCAGGGGTTTCTAAACCAAAGAGGCAAATACTCAGCCACAACCCACTTTAGGCCAAGAGCATGTACATTATGGAGACTGCTCTTGCTCTTTAACAAAGGCTACAATGTTTCTCTACCTGAGTGCCTTATTGTTTCATTAGGATCAATTGTCGATCTTTACCTATTGATAGATATTTACGAATGATCACATATGAAAGATTTCACACACTCTCACCGCTGGATGAATTATTGAAAAGCAGCAATAGATTTGATTCAATCTAAACATGGGTCTTACTGCATCCCTGGCAAAAGGCCATGCAGTTATATATTAATTTAAACTGATCAAATAAATTACATGAACTGCTGGGTAAAAAATTAATATGACAGCCTTTAGGGCATTTGCAGCCATTACTATGGACTATTTATATGATATATTACTTATAAATCTTCACAGAACCATTTCCTGAAGCCACGCAATAACTATCTTTAAAACTATCTAGATATCTTGTGGATGTCTGGGGTGGTCACTGGTCCACAAGACCTGCTCTCATTTCTGTGCATGTGGCAAAAAAGATGTTGTCTGGATCAGGATGAGTAGTAACCACTGCAGGACACTTAAGTTTCCAGACACCAATTACTCTGACACTCAGACGCTGAGATACAGACGCAGACACACATGCACACAGCTCACAGCTACACAATCCACAACGAGTCTTGAGGGGCAAACACATGTTGAAGCACTATGGGGGAAAGTGGATCCACCCCCCTCCTCCTTCCTACATGCACTTGACTTCACATACATGAGCGGTTCAGGTAGGTAGTCTCATATTTGCCTTTAAATCCGGGTCAAATTCATGGCTTGGTGTTGATTGTTCTCTGGCGCAGTGCCAAAGGCAGTCTCTAAGAACAACCTCACCACCAGCTCCTGAGAGAATAAGCCAGACAAGCCCCAGACCTGTTTGATTCTGTACCAGCTTCACCTCCTGAGATATACCGCTCCAAGCAACAAATCCAATCAAAACCTTACACAGAAATAGCATGTGTGACAGAGACAAAGAAAAAAGAGACAGACAGAGAGACATTGCCAGGGTGATTACATCCTTTGTGTTAGAGGATGTAGCATTAAGCGTGGCAGCAAAGAAAAAAAAATCTCCTTCTGCTTCTACTTTAAAGCTTCTGAAAGCTAAACTGGTCATCCAAAACCCCGATAAGGTTCACTTGCCAGCGTGCAAACAGAGAGTGAGCAAGAGCGCCTATCTCCTTTGTGTCTATCAGGAGTCTCGGACTGCCAGACTGTCTGTGCTGGTGTTGCTCACACTCTCTCGCCGGCATCTACACATGCATTCTACAAGCAGCAGAGCAGAGTCTCTTTCTTTTAAGTGGTGTCTTTTTCCACAGAGTAATAACAGTGTCTGGTTAAAATCTTCTCAGAAACTCCTGCTGCCTGAGAGACCGGTACAATTTAGGCAAAATAAGAAAAAAAAATCCCCAAACAAAGAGAAATCCACTGGGAAAAAGGCACAATCTCCTCACCTTGAATTTCTGACCTGGAGGAGGCCAGTAATCCCAACATGACCCCCAAGATAAGCGTCCACATCCTGGGCATTGCGATTGCTGATGAGCTGGGTGAGCAGCAGTAAAGGTGTTTAACAGTTCGCCTGTGGTCCCGTCTTCTTTCAGCCAGGAGTGACGGTTGGTGTGTGTGTGTGTTTGTGTGTGTGGGTGTGTGTCAGAGTAAAAGAGAGCAAATGAGTAAGAGAACAGAAAAGAGAACAGAGAAGAAACCTGGTGCTGTGGAGGAGAGTTGCTGTGAGTGTCTGGTAGCTGGTGGAGCTGACTCAGATTGTACCCCAACTTTTCAATTCTCTGCCTGAGAGACCAGTGGCACACCACGTAGAAGAGTGATTCATTTGAGCACACACCCTTGTGCCTCTCCCACACTTGCCCCACCCCCCTGCTGCCCCACCTCACACAGACTCCCCCTCTCTTCCTCTCACTTGCTTCCCGTTTCTACAGTTTGCAATGAATAAGATGAACGTCATATCTTCTTCTGTCTGGCTGCTTATCCTCTCCCTGCTTCCCTACCGCTCCGCCGCCTCGTCTCCTAGCACCCCCCAACTTCCCCTTTTCGTGTTCTTGACAGTTTTAAAAGAGCCCATCTGTTTTCTCTTTAATCCTCACTCTATTGTCATCAGATTTTTTTGCTTCCTTTTTTGTCTTCTGCTCCTTTGCACTTTTTCTGTCTCTATGTCTATTTTTTTTTGCCTGCGTGACCAATTATAAGAGGTCAAATCCATTTCACAGACACACCTCATCATCAGCTTCAACTTCTTACTGCACCTTTATCTCTCTCTGTGTGTGTCTGACATCTGCCTTGAACACTGCAAAGATACAGATCCATCAAAGGAAATGTGTTTAAGACACAACTTTATTAAAAATCTGTGTACAGAAAGCACCTTGAAATTTTCACTTTTCATGCAATGGTGCCTGTTAACGCGGAACAATGTGCGGTGCTATCTCAACAACTAGAGGTTTCACTACCATCATGAGAAACCTGTCTCAATTCTATCTTTAGGTTTAACATTTTACTTCATCAGGATGATGGATAAAGCCATCTCAGGTTACCGGAATCTCCCCAGTGACACATCTTGTGATTTTGTATGTGATTGCGCAATATCTCAAGTAAACAGTGCGGTGAGAAAGCACAAGTGACTGTCTGTGTTCCCAGGAGTTCCATATCAACCATAAAGTATGTCTAAAGGCTCAGCATGGCCAGTAACTCTGTAGTCATGGGAACAGAATTCAAATAATAAGTGACCTGGCCCTTCAGTTGAACACCGTTATTAGTGCATTATTTTATTACTTTAGCTTTTATATCTTACATCTCAGCATTTTCCCACTCATTTAAATCACAATTTGGCTCACAGTTGACTTGCAGACTCTTTTACATATGCTTTTCAATGTGAAACTCCTTACATGCTTTAGCGGTCCAACACAGGAAGTGTAAGGTTACCATTGTACCAAGGTTAAGTGTCAACAGCTCTAGTAAGGGTGCAAGTGAGGCAACAGTTGGCACAGCAGCACGGTGTACTGAGTAAAATGCTCACCAATCATTCCAACATGCCTGAAATAAAACTCTACATCTTAACCAGCTCATTATTCGTACCGTCGTTGTACAAAACACACAGTCCATTGTAGGCGCCTGTGAGTTATTCTTGCATTCGAGAACCATATAAAGTATATCTGAAATACTGACTTGGAGACAGCACTAACTCAAAAGTTAAGAGATTACTAAAGAAGTTCTTAGGAGTTGGCTGACATACCAAAAAATGTGAGCATTGTGCCTGAGTAGGGAGATCCCCATTTGGAATTGTCCCATAGTTCAAGTTAAGTGAAAAAGGAGACTGAGGTGCAAAAGAAAACATACAGTAAACATCACTATCACGATCACCCTGTGCTTTGAACCCATATTTCATGGCCATTCATGTAATAGGTTTTGAAATATCTTTGTAATTGGCAATTAAGCTGAGTGATCAACCAACTGGATGTTGCCATCCCTAGAGTCAAGTGTCTAACATATGCAAAAGCACAGAATATACCAAGGACACACAAAGTCTTAATTCTAATCTCTAAACGACATCTCGTGATTTGTATTCAATGATTTGTATAGGTATAATCTCATGATTTGCATATGATTAGCATGTAAGAGAAGCATCAATTGGACTTATTTTTGAGCAATGCTATTGCTACATCTGATGGAGAAAAGCTGAGAACTGAGCCCATCCTTGAAAATATATATATAAATTAAATTATTAAGTTATTAAGTTTTTGCTGCTTATCTATGCAAAAAAAAAATAAACAAATGTAACTAGGTATCTGAGTTATTCACACTCCTACAGCACAAATATAGTTTACTTCCTGTTTTACTGTTGCCATAGTGACATGACAGTTTATCCTACAAGACAGAATGCAAGCAAACATGTTTGCAATGCTAGAAACCATAAAAACCCCTATTTATTTCAACTTCTTTTTTTACACCTCATATCACAGACGCATTTCCTGCCTTGCCTGGTGTGATTAATATATCTTGCTCTTATCCTTTGACTGAAAATGGGCTATACTGACATTTAAAAAATGAAACATCGCTCAAATAATCTGAAAATAAAACTGAAATAATGATGATATCAGGATGGCATTCCATCCAGATAATAAAAATAGTCAAGGTCCCCCCCCCCCCCCCCCCCCCCCAAAAAAAAGAGAAAGAACAGGAGAAACAATGACAACAAGCTTCTGAAGACCAAATGATTGTATAGAATGATCAAGAGCTGTCTAGCATGTTTCCTTCTCAGCACAATGTCTGCCCCAGTCTCACAGGAGAAACAACAATGATTTAAACTGAAATGATGATCCACTGCTTTAATGAATAGTTGGGTCAATGAGTAACATTTGCCATGACTGGTGAAGCCTCTCTTAAACAGCTGTACATACACACAGTCCCATATAAGCTAGACTGAGCCAAGGAGAGGCTAACTTGGTCAACACTCCAGCACAATGGAATGCACAAAACTCTCAATCACTGTCAGTTTATACAAGTAAAATAAACTTGCTCTTCCTAGTTGAACCCATCGTGTTTAAGAGCTCGTATGAACATGAAAATGGGCTAATGACTAAGTGGGTCATATTTCTCATTCAATCATGATTTAGGTTGTAAACCCTATTCATAGCCACATAGGCAGCAATGATGGCTTGAAAAATAACAAATTGCAGATAACCTTCAAGGGTTATCATGTGGCTATTGCTGGTGTATGGCAGTGAAAAGAAAAGCAAAGAACACAAAGGTACACTGGGGAATACAATATATGAGTAAATCCCTAATTACACATCAGACTCCTGAGTCACTGATTATAAAAAAGGGAATTTTCCCATGATGTTTTCTAAATGAAGTCACACACATATGCTGACACCGTGTTTGGGAATCCTTGTGGTAATTTAGGCTGCCTATTGGCGACTCCTTAGCATTCCTTTTAGGCAGCGTGCCTTTTTCCTTTTGACCAGAGCCGTTACTGGAATTTGAGCTAAAAGAGACTGCAAGATGTCCAAATAAGTGCAGAGTAGTGAGACAAAAATTCAACATTCACAGTCTAAACACGTGGTGAATATGAGTGATGTAAAGTATGTGGTGTAGTGAGGCTGTACAGTATGACGACCACAGGAACTCTTTCTAGATTTGTGTGTGTTGTCTCAGCGTGATGAAGCTCATCTCCTGGTTGGCTGGAGCTAAACTCTGTCAAATAACAAAAAGCAACTTGCTAATAACCAAAGGTTATACAAGACCCACCACATTCTGCAGTCAAAAGGGCCCTTCATCCCTGGTACCACCACTTTGTAATATGTTGAACCATTTTTTGTACAGCTTATTTTGACACTAAGGTTCTGTCAGTCTCATTTATCAATATTGCTTTTTTATATATATATATATATATATATATATATATATATACATTTAGTATTTTCTTAGTTATCCCCTTGCAACTGTTGAATATTTGTACAAATTATCTGCGAGTGACAAAAATAGCAAGTTTGTGTTTTAACCCAATTCTCCCCAAAACAACTATTCTTTCCCTTTGTCTAATAAACTTAATAAAGTTAGGAGGTTGCTAGGACTGTGTCCTTGTTGTGTATTTCTGGCCGAGCTCTGCCTCACCCTGCAGAGTGTCGAGCTGAGTGAGCTCTCCCAACATCATGGGACCATGACTGGACCGCTTCAAAAGGCTGGGCTTTGCAACAACAACAAAGCAAGGGCTTCGCTTCTGTTTGGGTGCTGGGACAGCAGAGACTGTGTTTGGATAGTGAGTGTCACAGCATACTGTAAAGCCAAATGGAATGTCCTGTGTCACCTGTACCCTCAGTTTGCATAATGATAAGCCGCAGTAAGTCTCATTCAAAATGTTTGCAGATATCTCTCGGTTTCTGGGAACGCTACATGTGTTTCCTTTCAGAAGAAACAAACAGGATGCTTTAAGTTCAGCAGCAACTTACACCTTTCGAAAGAAATGACATCAAGTTCTAAATGTGGCATAGCTCAGAAAAAGGAAGGGGAAGTATACAGTAGTAGTGTTACAGCTGGGTTAAGCAAACAAAACATGCATCATATTTAAAAGAGGATTGAATAAAGAAGTCCTGGTCGTAAGGGGAAATGGGGAGACCAGAGGAAATCCTGTCAACAATGGTTGAACAAACTTGAGCATGAGATAATGTGGATGAGAGCAACCCTCTTGCCAGCTGGGGTGATTAGCCTGCCTGCTTGTACAATGTAAATCTGCACTGCATGTGGCCCTCTCTATATAAATGACCAGAATAAAGCAGGCAATAAAATAGTGCATTACAGAAGATGTAACCTTAACGGTTTGCTTTAAATCATGGTTTCTGGTAAAAAAAAAAGAAAAAAGTCTTAATTTATACTTCCAATAATTATCTATTTCTTGACTTGATAAAGAAATCTACATCTCCAGGATTGGATGGCTTGGGGAAAGGGTGGGATTCAAACTGAAGAGACTGCAATTCACCCTATGCTGTTTTTTTCCTAATATAATCAAGATCTGGTCCCAATCCCTCATTATATGCAGCTGAAAACCCTCAAACATGGAATTCAGCCATTACAGCTTTTTGGACCAAGTGCCTGAAGGACATCCAAGAGGTGCACACTTGTTCTCTTTGGTCTCCATAGCAACTGCCTCCAGCACTCAGTACCATGCTGTGTGTCCACTGGCCTGACCTACACATATGCCTGAGCCCCTGTATTATCTTCAAGACCCTGCAAACTGTTCAGCAAAACCTTAGTGGGAACAAATCTAATTCTTGCTGTCGATGCAGCTCCCTTATCCAGCTGTTACATATAATAAGATCGTTGGGCAGAGATTGGCGGGGTGGCTATCAGAGGACTAAATGTCAGACTGTGCAAAAAAAGCCAAGGAAATGTCAGAATCTGTTTTGCTGCAGAGCTGATATCTCGAAGTGCATTGTTCAGCTGCTTTATTTAACAGATCCAGCAGTTGTCAAACTGATCGAAATCTGTTATATAGCATGAAGACCGAACACAGCAAGATTTCCCCTCATTGACATTCAGTTCTGCAACAGTGATGCACATATAAAAAGATATATCATAATATTATAGTCCAATTCAGGGGTAGGCAACTCCAGGCCTCGAGTGCCGGTGTCCTGCAGGTTTTAGATCGCACCCTGGGTTAACACACCTGAATCAAATGATTAGTTCATTACCAGGCCTCTGGAGAACTTCAAGAAATGCTGAGGAGTCATTTAGCCCTTTAAATCAGCTGTGATGGATCATGGACACATCTAAAACCTCCAGGACACCGGCACTCGAGGCCTGGAGTTGCCTACCCCTGGTCCAATTCATCAATGCATTCATTCTATACAAATATTTGTATAGATGCTGGTGCTTTTTATGGATCAGTTGTGCTGCATTGGACTTGATATTTAATGATCTGTAAAGGCACATTATCTCTTCTCAGCATATGGGTAAATTGTGCATAGTGATAAATACTCAGCAGTGAGATCAGCACAGCTGACTTGCAAAACTATTTATATTCATCATCATTCATACATTAAAAAGTAATGGAGATGAAGAATGGGTTTGACCGAGGCTGAAATACTATCAGATGTGGTGATATAGTATTCAGTTTCCTAATAACCTAAATATAACTGACAAAACTAAATTAGTCGATAGTGTTTGTATATTAGTCCTGCATGTCATGTATTTCTGTTGTCTTGCTATTTATGTTTCCTGCACAGTTGGTGTGGAGCGCCCACAATTTTATGGTACATGTACAATAATAACAATAGGCCACTCAATTCTATTCTAATGTTGACTGTCACGACTAGTACATCTCTGTGAGAATGTTGATGAAAAGTAAAGTTTTTATCCACATGCCGAAACATGAAATGTTAACAACTACCACTTTGTCTGAAACTTTGTGCTTAAGTGTATTTTCTGTTGCCTTGATAACTAGCGAAAGGTGTGTGTCTGTGTGTGCAGAGGTGAGCATAGTGGATAAAACAGTCGGGCTATGCCAACCAAACCCCTGTTCCTATGTACCCCTTTCTGTGTCTATGTCTCCCTCTCAATCTGATGCCACAGCAACCATAGCACGAAATGTCCTTGCTTGTTATTAGGAAAAGGTTGTAACGGGCCGGAAGACTTGCAGTGAAGGGAAAAACGAGAAAGGAAAGGCTGGTATTAGAGTTTCTGTTCACTGTTCTCCTGAATCCTCCATTAGTTATGTAGGCTGCTGGGGGATTCCCAGCAGCCTACACCTTGTCGCTATATAAATAAAATTGAATTCCCCCCCCTCTTTGTCTTTAATCCTGGCCATAACAACATCAAATCAAGTCTGCTTTGGTACCGTTGCAACCTGCCTATTCCACAACTCACCTCGGGTAATTTACATTCAGACTTAAAATCTATCTGAATTCAGCTGAGCAGGTGCAAGGCAACCGTTTTTTTGGTTTTTTTTTTACCCTTTCAAGGCTGATAGTGGATAAAATGGAAATCTAACCCACAGAGGATGTTTGAAACCACAGCTTTTTCCTCCCGCTTTAAAAATATTAGAATATGCGTTTGCATATTTAGGGTAAGCTTTGTCTTACTGGTAGTATATAGAGACAGCTGTTCTTCCCACGCTTAAAGCAAAGATAAGCATCTGCCATCAGAACCTGACCTGTACACTCAACCCAGCAAATTATCTTAATTGGCTTTTAAAAAATAATTACTATGTAATCTCTTTGGATTCTAATTAAACAGAAACACACACTTGTGTAATCCAGTTTGTCAATCTGCTACTTTCTGAAAATCTGGGAAAAACATTAATGACACACACACACAAACATTTTAAGACTGAACAATGTGTTTTATTGGCAACCTTGATTTGTATACATCTGAATTTGAAGGATTTGTTCTCCAGTGTAGTGGATTTTAAATAAGTTAAAACATATTAATAGGAAAAATTAATAATAAATCAATTAGATTCTTACATTTTGTAACAGAAACCATTTTACATGAGTTTTGCAATCTAAATGGAAATAGTACTGCCAGTTGTATTGTTCAGTAATGTATAGCTTTGTTGTATAAATGTATAGTGAGGTTTTGAGAGAACTATTTGCATGTTTACCAACAGTGACATCGAGCAGATACACTTGACTGCGAAACAGCAGTTGAGCTGGACTTGAAACACTTTATGTACACAACACTAGTGTGGCAGAATAATCTTTTTCTTGGTAATTTGGCACCAAGAATCTTCCTCCACTCTAGCTGAGTCCCCATAACTCCTCCATCACAAAGCCTGGTTGATCATCAGTCAGAAGTAGTCAAAAAAATTAACTTTAAATTATGTACAATTCTACTCTGTAAGCCTTAATTGGAAACCAACCATTTAAGAGGTCTCTGGCTGTGAAAACCATGAGCCAGGCTTTGTCATGTAGGTGTTTCTTCCTGTATCTATAAAGTCCCTTTTATAAAGCTCTCTCTGTTTGTTTTTTCACACCAGGGCCATGCGTTGTGGTTTTTCTAGATTGGCTCGGAATTTATCAAGAAACCGCGATGCTAATTCGTCGTCCACTAGTCGCCCGTCACTGGACAACGTAACTGTCATCAGCTGCTTGGTGCACAGGGTCTGATCATCCTCACAGAGCTGCAGTTCAGCCCTGGACGTCCCAACAGCAAGGATACATGCCTGAGGCGGGTTAATCACAGCACTGAAGCCACTGATTCCAAACATCCCTAGGTTAGATATACTGTGGGATAAAAAGAGAAAAAGATAGCACGCATATTACATCAGTGGTCAAACTTAGCTGAAGATAATAAAAGGTCAAGACGATACATTAGTGGCTATGACTGTGTGACTTTTTGTCAACATCTGATAGACAGCTGATAAAATAAAACACTAAGCAGTTAAGATTACTACAGCAAAATTCAGCTCAAGAACTGCCCCTAAATATTGTGCAAAACTGACCTGAGGGCTTTCTGATGTTTGCATTAATGGGAGTTCTGGTTCAGGGGAATGGAAAAACTAATAGGTGAAGGATATAGACATAATGTATATCCTCAGGAGGGCGAAGAAAGTGGCGTCTCCGTAGGAATCCATTGCTTCTGCCTGACACAGAAACCCCATTTGTTTCTAAATGACACCATTAATTCTAATGAGTTAAAAAGCCCCCCTCCTTCACACTTCTGCAATTGATGAACAGTAACTGATGGTCTTTGTCGCCCAAGAACACATTCAGCTCAGGCTCACATGAAATGTAGAATATGCATAATATATTGGCTCACTGTGAAACCAGATTTTAATCATAAATGCGGAAATGTATAATGGCTTATTCTTATTACTGAGTTTCAAAGGAACATTGGGGAAATAGTATTAATAGATCACAGGAACCACTTTTTGACACATTACAAAAAAGTCTATTGAATAGCAATTAACTGAGACAGCAGTACTAAAAATAAAAAGGAAAACCTGGTAAAAATACTGACTATAATAACGACTTTACCTAAATGAGCCTCCCTGGTATTCCTCAGGAAGCAGTTTCCCATCTCGAGCCTTCTGGGCCAGAGCCTATAAAAACACCAGATCGATATTCTTAAAGAAATAAATACATTTGATGTATAAAATAGATCAAATACAAAATAGCCAGAATACATGTGTGATATACACAACAGACTTGGAAATGTAGATAAAACCATAAGCATGTGCAGTACTAATTAACTGTTAGTTATTGTACAGTCTGCAACACAAAATACAGAAAAGAATGTTTTCCTAATAAGGTTCAGCTCCTCACAAATACAACTAATGAAAATAATATTAAAATCAAGGTTTCACATTGAAAAAACGAAAAGACAGAATAAAGAAACGCAAATGGAATTCAAAACTGAAATTGCACTTTTAAAATGTTCACCGTGGTCCTCATAGAAATAGATTACTATCCTAATGTGCATGGGTAAATTAAAGAAACGGGAATGAAAAGCACCCAGAACTGCAGATGAGGCATCTGGTAACACATTAGTTCAGCTAGGTTATGTGAATCCTTGCTCTCTCACAGCATGAATGCTGTCTGAAAAGCTTGGAGAAAACCCAATATAACTGAGAAACAAAGCGTGAAAAAGGTATTGTTTCTAGTGCAAACACATGGCTCATTCAACCTTCTCCAAGAAGGATGGTGATATCAAGCAGTAAAACATTATAAAAGTACATGCTCCACATTAAACCACAGACTGTGTTGAAATAAAGAAGAGCTTATTGTTAAAATGTAGCACTGAACTTATCTTCTTCTAAGTTATTGGCTTATTTGAATAGAAATGTTCTTAAAAGGTTAATGGTAGGATATAACCATCACAGAAACTTGAGAGTGACTCACAAGACACAATAGAGTATGGTGGGTACAATTATGATAAGAGCCCTAAGTGCAAAAACAGTCATGTTCCTCTCCATCAAATCAACGGCCAGCAGTGCTCTATTCAGACATTGTGTCAATTTTAATTCGAGACCTATGAAAACCAGCAAATGCACATTTACCTCAAAGCAGCAGCACAAATAAATTGAATAGTTGTGGGTGGTAAAGAACATTTTGGAGGCTTAGGTGGACTGACATGTGTGCAGTGTTACTGCTCATGCTTTAAAGCAGCTGTTGTGTATGCAAGTATGTTAGCACTGAAACATTCTGATCTGGCATCTGAACAACTGACAAGTATTATATTATTTGAACTAAAATAATCAAAATAGGTTAAGACAATCACTATAAAAGTAATACATTGTCTCCTGGGAGTCACAACAAATCAGTAGGAATATAATTAGAAAGAACAGAACACTTTGACCACATTAATTTCAGTTCTCTAAAGAAAAAACCAAACCAAAACAACTGTTTTTCAATATAATGAAAAAGGAAGGAATGCAAAAAGGAACAAAAGATAAAGGAACTGTTTGTGATGCAAAAGGGTTTAATAAACATAGCAGCGCTTCTGGTCTGACCTGGACCACCACGGCAGCCAGTGGAGACAAACTATATAATAATACATGTATATATTTCAAAGCAAGCAGCTATGTGTATTCAATAGGTTAATGAAAAAAAAAGAAGTAAAATTGTATTGTGTACACAACTGTTTACACATATTCACCTCTAGCTTTGGTAGTCAAAGTCAAAGTCAAAGTCAACACAAACAGAAGCACCCGATCTTAAGCAATCACATTTGTTGCAAAAACTGATCACATGGGTTTAGGCAGTTACAGTAATAGTATGTCTAAAACCTAATCACACACCCACTGCTAAATCCAACCACCACCCTGCTGACTATCACTGGCATACACAGATATGCACTGTGCATCAAACGTACTTTCACCCCACCAAGTTTAAATTAGCACTCTTGCATGAACAAATGCTATTATACTAATACGGTTTCCACCACTGTCACTGCAACAGCCAATGTTACATGTACTATTACTTGTGCTGACACTGAGCTGTGATGTCGATAATGTGCAAGCAACAACGTGTCATTAGAGCCATAAGTGTTCTAAAAGTCAGCTCTACTTCTTGATTATGGAAAGAGTTTTGCATTTTCAGGTTTTATGACTGATAGCTGATGAATCCAACATCAATGTGTACAAAGATACGACAGTCATAAAAACAGACTCTGAACTTTAGGGAATTTTACATGGGGGTCACTGTACATGTCAAACATTATATTTTTTATTATCATCATCTATTTCAAAGTCATTTATAATTCATCGATTTGTGATGCATGTGTCTTTGATAGAAGTGTGTGGCTCTTATCATTAAGTATCTTTTTTGGTGCTTTACATTTTCAGAGCAACCTTGGAAACAAATTATTGTTCCCAGGTGTTTATGAGAAAGCAAAAAACAAAACAAAAAAGACCATTTTTACTTCATATACCATATCTGATCAATCTCTTCTCCAGATATCAAAAATCAAATTCCAAATCTACTGGCCTTTATAGTAGATATAAAGTGCTTCTCCTTTTCAGTTGATTAACTCTGTACAACACTTGGGAGATATCAGGTTAATCTGGTTAGTTAGCTCTGCTATCTGCTGACTTGAAGCTAGCTTAACTACAAATACTGTTTTAGCCACCACCACTGAGCTGGTGCGTAGGCTGCCCAGAGTGCTAATTTGGACTTTTCCATGCAGTACTTTTTGCTTTGCATTTATTTATTTTTACCAAAGCAAGAAAAGAAGAAATATTCTGTTCAGGAAACATAATCTTTCAAGGGGTTTTCCAAGCTCCAGAGTACACAAATGGTCAAAAACCATCTGCCCATGTTCCCAGATTTTGTTTCAGAGCTAACCACCACATGGAGAAAACAACGTCTGTACGTGTCACTGCACTCTATGGATTTTGAGATTCTCAGTTTTCTCATTTCCCCCCTATGAGTAATAGAGGAGCTTGTCTTGTGTCTGGTGTGTGTGCTACGTACCTTCATTGACAGCACTCCGAATATGACCAGTTGCTTGTTCGCTATGTTAATTCAGCTAGAGGTAAAGGACTGTCTAAACAGGGGTTGCCCCACTGAACCTAGCACCAAATGTTTGTCTTTGCCTCAGGGTGTGACAGCATAGTCCACCAGGGGACTGGCAACCTCATGAGCCCTATTTAAGGAGGTTTCTGTGAATGATATTTGTATTGTAGCTAGTTGGTCATTACCACACTCTTGTTCAGATCTATTAGTGGTGCTCTGACACTGGTTCAGTGGCTACTCTACAGGGCGTGTACATATACTCCATACTGTATTTGTTGTACTGAGTGAATCAACTGCAAGGGAACAAAATGTTATTACTACAACTTCTGTTCCCTGAAGGAGTGGAAATGAGGATTGAATGATGCTACTCTGAATTAATTAAAGTTACAGCCAGAATCTGTTAGGGTCCAGTCAAGTCTAAATCTCACATTAACTCATAGCATGTCAGAACAATGATTACACATAGTTGTTTTTTGCCTTCAACTCTTTTATTTTCAAGTTCTTTACCTTAGCATTAGATGAGATCTCCTGGACTCCTTTGTTTGCAGCATCCTTGATGATTGGAGTAATGAGACCTTTGTCTGTTGCCACAGCAATAGAAATATGCACTGAATCAAGTGCACGAGCTCCATCACCAGACCAAGTCACATTCACTTCTGGCATTTCCTAGGAAACAGGAGTCAAAGGTCACCTCATGTCCTCATGTTATCAGGGATAAATAAAGACAAAAAGAGATAAGCTCTCTTCAGTCGAGGTGTGTTAAGCTGCTTCCTTATTTCTACAGAGGTTGCTACGGATCCACATATTTGATTTGGCACAGATTTTACACCGGATTACACTCTTGATGCAGCCCTCCTACTTTATCTGGGCTTGTGACTGGCACTAGGAGATCATTAGTTTGTGATCCCCTGGGGCTGAATTTGTATCTCCTTCTGCTCTAAACTGGGAATCTTTTGAGTGTTTTTAACAAATACTCATCAGAAGTGGAGCCCCTATAATAAAATATTAGTGGTAATGCAAATGACCTTGACATTTGAGAGGTACATAAATACATTAGATGAACTAATGTAGTGCAGACAATGAACCAAACATATTTTCGTCACATGGGATGCCTTACCAACAGTAAAACGCAGTGAATGTGACAGTGCCTGTGTTGCTTTGGCATTTTATGGTCACATAGAGAGGCAAATTATTATTATTTTTTTTATAATTCTGTCCTGTGTGGTAGCTTTTGCAATCAGAATTAAGATATCAATTCACTGTTGTGCCAAACACATTTTGCTTTTTCAAGATTAGCTCTATAATCTAAGAAGCTTGGAATGAAGAAATAAAAAGATGAACCCTGAACGAGAGGAGCCTACAGAGAATTTATAGAGCTAATGTCTGTGAAGGTTCTCAGTCATCGTAGTCAAAGGATCTTGGAAAGAAAAGCTTCTGGACTTCTTTAAGTTGTTTGAAGATGTTTCACCTCTTATCCGAGAAGTTTCTTCAGTTCTAAGGTCAAATGGTGGAGAGTCCCAGATTTAAGCCCTATGGGAGTGTCAATGGACACTCCCATAGGGCGTGTCCATTGGACTGTCTGCAATCTATAATCCAGTGTTGAGATCCCTTCCCAGATGCCTTAACGCCCACTCACATCCTGGGCCATTTGACCTCAGGAAATCATATGATAGGGTGGGGCTAGGTTTCACAATGAGCTCACCCAAAACATTGGCTGATAGTGACCTACACCTACCGTTTTCACACTTCGGCTTGTGTAATTAGGTAGAGGATCATTAGGGGGTCCATTGTCCCTCTTGGAGTGACACTCCCATAGGGCTTAAATCTGGGACTCTCCACCATTTGATCTTAGAACTGAAGAAGCTTCTCGGATGAGAGGTGAAACGTCTTCAAGCAACTTAAAAAAGTCCAGACACTTTTCTTTCCAAGATCCTTTGACTACGATGACTGAGAACCTTCACAGACATTAGCTCTATAAATTCTCTGTAGGCTCCCCTCGTTCAGGGTTCATCTTTTTATTTCTTCATTTCTATTCGTGTTATTAAAGTTATTACCCAGTTTTGAATTTTTGTGTTCCAGATGATTGTGTTTTTTTTCTTACAGGTGCAGCAATTGGCGATACATGCACTTCTGTTTGCACTCTATCCTTTTATTATGACTTCCTGTCCTGCCTTAGATGTTGTCATATTCTATGCCACATATAGTATAATAACTTTAATAACACGAATAGAAATGAAGAAATAAAAAGATGAACCCTGAACGAGAGGAGCCTACAGAGAATTTATAGAGCTAATGTCTGTGAAGGTTCTCAGTCATCGTAGTCAAAGGATCTTGGAAAGAAAAGTGTCTGGACTTTTTTAAGTTGCTTGAAGACGTTTCACCTCTCATCCGAGAAGCTTCTTCAGTTCTAAGATCAAATGGTGGAGAGTCCCAGATTTAAGCCCTATGGGAGTGTCACTCCAAGAGGGACAATGGACCCCCTAATGATCCTCTACCTAATTACACAAGCCGAAGTGTGAAAACGGTAGGTGTAGGTCACTATCAGCCAATGTTTTGGGTGAGCTCATTGTGAAACCTAGCCCCACCCTATCATATGATTTCCTGAGGTCAAATGGCCCAGGATGTGAGTGGGCGTTAAGGCATCTGGGAAGGGATCTCAACACTGGATTATAGATTGCAGACAGTCCAATGGACACGCCCTATGGGAGTGTCCATTGACACTCCCATAGGGCTTAAATCTGGGACTCTCCACCATTTGACCTTAGAACTGAAGAAACTTCTCGGATAAGAGGTGAAACATCTTCAAACAACTTAAAGAAGTCCAGAAGCTTTTCTTTCCAAGATCCTTTGACTACGATGACTGAGAACCTTCACAGACATTAGCTCTATAAATTCTCTGTAGGCTCCTCTCGTTCAGGGTTCATCTTTTTATTTCTTCATTTCTATTCGTGTTATTAAAGTTATTATACTATATGTGGCATAGAATATGACAACATCTAAGGCAGGACAGGAAGTCATAATAAAAGGATAGAGTGCAAACAGAAGTGCATGTATCGCCAATTGCTGCACCTGTAAGAAAAAAAACACAATCATCTGGAACACAAAAATTCAAAACTGGGTACATAAATCAACATTCTTCTTGTGGTTAGTGTGTGTGTGACAGAGAGAGAAAGGGAGAGAGAGTGTCGAGTGGAAGTGTGTAGGTGTGTGTGTCTTTGCCATGAAATTTACTTGAAAATGAATTGAATGAAAACGAAGTGGCAATAATGTGACACAATATTTTATATTAATATAATAACATAGTATTTTATAGTGTAAAATAAGTAAGTCATTATATTCTTATGAAATGTTGCTGGAATAACTACATTACCAGGAGGGCCACATCGTCCACAACGTCCAATACCTTGCACATATTCTTTAAATCTAACAACACATCTTAGACACATGTGTCCAAATGGTTTATTGAGCACTGGAAGAGATTAAAGTTATGGATAACATCGCAATGTTCTAAAAAAAATACAGGGTTAGAAATGAACAGATGACCCATCTTTGGCAATTACACACATTGAAGAAACAAATGACAACAAATGAGGAGTACTTACTCTGAGTGTAACAGCTGCTGCCTTGATGATGAAGTCATTAACAGACACTTTAATCTGTTCTGAAAAGACAAAGAAGGACTTATGAGAATAACCTAATCTCTTCTTATTATTATCAGAACTAAGCCAAAGCTGGATAAGCTAAAAACGTATGGTTCTAAATACCAAGGCAGAGTGAAAGTCGGGTATCTTGTACAAGACCTGCAATGTTTGACTTATCAAAAAACAGTCAGTTAAAGAGGGAAAATTCTAAATGAATTAATTTCCATGTAAACAAACTGCAAGTGCATGACATTACACATGCAGTTGCATGGGGAAAAATGCAATATATTGTTGTTGTTCACTCCAGCTGATCAGAAGAGGCCCCTCTATACCAAACTCACTGATGCGAATTTGCTTCATTCCCTGCTTGATGTGTAACACACACTGGGGCAGTCAGGCTTGGCATCAGAGCCAACTTTTACTAGTGGCCAATAATGCAGTACCAGACAGTTCTGAATGCTGTGAGCAGTATGATTAATGAGCTAACCGTGAAATCGCACTGGTCGAGAACAATGAGAGTCCACAAAAACAACCGGCGAGAGAATCCCTCCGTACACACACAACCTTGCTAATAGGTCTGGAATGGCCATCCCATTTCCTCTATCACAGAGACAGGACCCAAAGAGATTTACTGTTTGTTTGACTGTGCTGAAAAGTTAAGCTAAATAAGGCCAATTACATGACACAGCATTAAACTAAGTGTTTTAAAATTGGAATCTGACATAGTACTCTTACTTAACATGAAAAAATGTCCCAAAGTAATCACAGGCTCCATTTAGGAAATCAAGCCATTAAGGATAGATATTTTTCTTTTTATGTGCAAAAGTGAATGTCACGTGTCAGTGTTCACTTTCTGGTTTGTGGTGGAAACTGTCCTTCAATTTACACACCCAAGATTCTGTTTCACAAGAAGTAGATGTTTGCTCAATAACCGTTGTTAGGGAAGGTTGTGAAGCTGAGGAAGTAATGCCCACACTGCTAGTTTCAACCAATGCTTCATTTGATATTAGAATTGCATCAGACTTACAGTATTCAATGTGTATAGTGTGTATTTTATAAAAATTATAAGATTGTAACGATCTATCTTCCCTGTGGTATTCATTGCCCCTACATTTACTGTTAAACCCACGTTGATTCCTTGGCTTTCAGTTCTGACTTCTTTTATTTTGTCATTTCTTACTCAAGTTTTCTCATTTTATGCTTCATTTCTTAAATGTCACTTGATTATTTGAAATGTACAACACTTTGGTCAATGGCTATTGTTTTAAATGTGCTATATAAATAATTTTGACTTGTATTCAGAGGCCTTTAATACCATTTTTTTAAATTCAGTAATACTGTCATTTATCACATGGTACACACCAACAGATCTAACATGTTTAAGTATTAATACTATGCTGCAGAATATTAAGAAATGGCTTTGGTAGACATGGCTCTTTCCTAGATCACATCAGTGGAAGTCAGCCCTGTGAATCCAACTTCAGCCATTCACAAATCCCTGCTTAAGAAACCATACAGCATGTGCACACTCATCATGCTGAGTAACTCTTTCAGCGTTTATAGTTACTTGTCAAAATGTGGCAAGTACACAAAAAAATAGTGATACTGTTGATGCTTAACAAAAAGCACAGCAAACAGAAATAAAGTTACAAGATGTGCCCTTCGTCAAGAGGAACTGGCTACAATTCCTCTTTGGATTTAGTTTGTCTAAATGACTTCTCTTTATGATGCCAGACTGTCTCCATGATACTGAGAACAGGGCTCTATTGCAGCCATAGATATACTGCAGGTCTTGCTCATGGGGTACTGCTTCATGGATAGGCATTTAAACGTCAAAAGTGGCTAAATCATTTGCCAAGTACAATAATTTCTCTGTCCATAAAACAAAAGTCACCACCTCTGTGGAACACAGATATATGTATTGATTTGAAACACAGGAACGGACATGAACTACGAGCTGAATGCTCGAATGAAACGTCACATTAATCTTCTGAAATCCACAACTTCACAGATAAGCTGTCTTACAAATTTACCTGTCAGTATGCATTATGGGAGATACCACTTGCAAGACAACAACCCTGCTTAAGAATCCATACAGCATGTGCACACTCATCATGCTGAGTAACTCTTTCAGCGTTTATAGTTACTTGTCAAAATGACAAGTAACTATAAACTAACAGTGTTAATGAAAAGACACAAGTTTTTTCATTTCATTGTTTTTACCTTTGGCCAGATCTTTGCGGAGTTGCATGACAGCAGCCATGTCACAGTCGATGGATGCATATGAATGGGGGATGGTGGTCTTTGACTGGGTAAGCCTTTGAGCAATCACACGGCGGACATTTGAAGCTGGAACCTCAGTGAAAGATCCCTGGAGATATGAAGGAGGAAGAATGGGAGGTAAATAATTCAGTGAAGGAAAAAAAAGACATTTTGAGAGAGCCAACACTGATGTGGTGGACACATCTTCACTGCTACTAACGACTCCAAAAACGCATGAAGTGAATAAATGTTGACGGCAGCCTTGATAGTTAATGACTGGTTAAAAAGTCTCAGTCTTTGAGATGAACAGGATACCACTAACTGATACTACCCAACAGGCATACCAAATGAAACTGATAAATATCTACAGCAGCAATGTAAAAGGTAACCACGCAGAAATAGTTATTGTTTGAGATGAGACAATCCCATTACATCCTCTTTGCCAAAAGTGACAAATCCCCAAATGTAAATGCTCCATCTGAGTCAGTAGCTGAATGATATCTGGCAGTTTGTTAGTACAACCCCAAATAGAAACTGCATCATGTAAGAGTATTTTTGAGAGAATGTGTGAGGAGTGATCACCGGTGCTCCTGGTTTTCCCGGTACAGACAATGGAGGTATGTTTGGTCTGCTTCCTGGAAGTGGAGGACTGGCTGCTGGAGCAGAGATGGGACTTGGAGGAGTTGAGGCAACCACAGATGGCACTGCTTTGGGAGCAGGAGATGCTTTCAGAAGACTCAGTGCATCCCTGTTAAAGAAAAAAAAAAGAAACAAATTAACACTAAATGTGAGAAAGACACTTTTAGAAGAAAAAAAAAAACTGCATCCGAACCTCCACTGAAGCTGGAAGCACTGTATTCAACACCTTTTGTCCAACATACACACTATCCTGCCTCTGATCATGACCAAACCATCTCAGCCTTGTCTCTTTCTTCTTTCTCAGTATGAAGCCATACTGGTGCTCACTGATCATTACCTCTCCTCTTAGCCTAGCTTCAACAACAATCCTAGTGATTTTCCATTCACTGAGGCCACCTGGAGGAGTGTCAAAACTGTTTTGGATGCAGGAAAAGCCAGACACCTCAAACTAGGCACAATAAACACACTGGACTGGGTCAGAGGTTTGTCAAATACTACTCTGAATAAAACTTTATATAAAATTATCAATATTTATGATTGCACCGCATGACAATCCAAATAGACAATGAAAACATGCTTCGTTTGAAAAAAATCATGATTATTTTTCAGCTTTATTTGGCTCACTCTTTGTTGAACTGCACCTGATTTTCAGTTCCAGCCTGTTAAAGAGATAACAGATATCATTTATTACCTCTAATAACCCTTTTCTTTTTCATTTTTTTTCATTTATCAAATGATGACCTAATTTTTTATGTAAAAAACAAATCAAAATATTTTCTTCTTCATGAAAAAGTGCTCCAATGCCATTATCTCTGCCTTGACTGTTATTAACACAATTTCATCTGTGTGAAACAACACTTACATAACTAAAGTTAGTATAAAAATGCATTATTCATCCACATGTTTCTATTTGCCTACAAGTAACAGTCATCTGGTTTTTGTTTGTGTCAGCTTTCTGGAAAGGTAACATTCAGTTTCTTCTGGAGAAAAGGAGTCATGAGAATCGTCCGTTATTCTGAAACACCATCAGCACGGGTAGGATCCGGTGCCAACTGCAGGAAGGCTTATTCAAAATCTTTGGTCTAAGTGGACTTCCCTCTAGCATAGTGAGTCATGGACAGCCTGACTTTAACCAGAAAAAACACTACATCTATGAACCTCCTCTGAAGCTGGAAGAACCGTATTCAACACCTTTTGTCCAACATATACACTATCCTGTCTCTGAACATGACCAAACCATCTCAGCCTTGTCTCTTTCTTCTTTGAAGAAACTATGAAGCCATACTGGTGCTCACTGATCATCACCTCTCCTCTTAGCCTAGCTTCAACAACTCTTTTCCATAAACTCACGGTATGGCTCATCAACTTAAGAAAAAATTATGCTTGAGTAAATAAAAGTTTAAAAAAAGGAAATAAAGTTAAAAGTAACAGTCATCTGGTTTTTGTTTGTGTGAGCTTTTGGGGAAGGTAACATTCAGTTTCTTCTGGAGAAAAGGTGTCATGAGAATCATCCCTTAGAATCATTCATGAGAATCATCCGTTAGTCACAAACACCATCAGCACGGGTAGGATCCGGTGCCAACTGCAGGAAAGCATATTCAAAACCTTTGCTAGTGGGAAGTCTACTTAGAGCATAGTGAGTCATGGACAGCCTGACTTTAACCATAAAAAACACTATCAAATGCTGTATACTAATTATTTTGATGTAACACTGCACTCACATTAAAGAACTGTTTGTATACAACTTGCAGGTCATCCTACACTAACTTGATACAACATAATAACACAGTCCCTTCATTAAGGCTCATAGTTCACCCTTTAAAGTTAAGGATTAAAATCACGCTATCTCGAGGAGTCTTTTGAATAAGCAGATGTAAAATGTGGATGTGGAATTGTCACTATGGTAACCCAGGAAATGAAAATTTCCAACATGTGGCTAATGTGCTAAAGCAAGCAAAAGCTAAAGCAATTTATTCAAATAGCATTTCCTTAGACAAGAGTGCCTGGTTTACAAAAGTTAACAAACAGCACGAGAAACTAGAATTAATAGAAACTTAATTCTGAAAAGGACAAACAATAAAAACCATGCAATAACTGAAGGCATTTAAAGGCAGCATGAAAAAATATATAAATATAGCTTTAAAATCAAGTTGCTGTTTTGGGCCTTTTAGTCAAAATTGAATGGTTCCACATTAGTCTCCAGGCCATAGGTCCTGCCACATGCCTTCAGCAGCCCTCCAGTTTACAGGCCTTGCAGCTCTGTTTCAAACTGAAAAAAAAAGTCTCAATACGTTTGTTCAGTAAGGCTTTTGTGGGCAATATCAGACAATCAAGACAGCTGATTAAATTGGACCACTTGTGAAACTCGAGGTAATAATATTACCTTAAACACGGAATCTTTACTCTATAATTACATCAATCACTGAGCATGATATGAACATTTTTCTCTAACAGCCTACAGTTTCATAAAAGTTGTAGAGAAGGTGATTGAAGATATTAAAGACTGCTATGCTAAGAACTAAAATGGGAAGAGAAAGGCAATAAAAGAGAGGAGGTACTAAGAAAACCGCCCTGGATAATTTTGATCCTACTAGTAAGAGCTGGAAGGAGCAGGTATCAGGTGTACTTGTTTGTAGCTCTTTAGTTCTAGTTCATCGGATATGTAAGCGGTCTTTTGTCTGGACCAGCTGCCTCTTACCCCTAGCATAGCGCTAGGAATAGCCAAAGCCCCACAGCTGCCAATTTGTTCTGTCTGGCACAGTCGCTCCTCCCTTTCTTTTACCTATAAAAGTATGTGTTTGTGGAGGGAAAGGAGCAGCTTGCAAGTCCCTCAGCTAACCACAAAGAACGACAGAGAGTGTTTATTGATTACAGAGGGCTATCAATTTCAATACCACAAAGTATTATGAAAGTCCCATATAAGAATCAATAAAGCCTTTATGTTATTGAATAAATTCAAGTCAAGTCAACAGCAACCTGGAGGGGCCACTAAAAGATGACACTGCAGATACCTTTTTTTTTTTTAATGTGGCTTTCTGCCATGCCTTTTTCAGACCAACCATTTATATCCTTACTGACAGCCAAGGAAAAGGAGCTGCGGAAAGACTAGAAGGTGACCAGAATATTAAAAAGGCACAGAAGCAGCACTCACATGCACGCATGAAAAGACAAGTCTGGACACACTGCAGGGATCATGAATTTAAAATAAACAAACAAAAAGAAATCGATGCTTTTAAATTCAGGGGGAATTAAAATGACGTATTACAAAAAATAAGTGTAGTGTAGTGCAGTCTGACTAGTGTTTTCTTAATGATTTCAGCTTTAAAAATAACATCAGTGCAGAAGCAGACATTAAACAGCACATTTCCACTACAAAACTCCGAAATAAAACAACAATATTATTAACAACATTATTGTTTAGAATATTGTTTACAATTTGGGGTGTAACAAAAATGGTGTAGATTTACATCTAGGTGTTAAAAAGATCAAAAAGGGGTTAAATTAAAAAGTATAGGCCTCCCAAACTAAAGATACTTCAAATGCACAGCAATGCAAAAGTTCCAGAATTACTGGCTATCCTTTTCACTAATGCAATCAAAATGAACATAAATGATATCTCCCCTGGATTATCACAGGGTTAATATATTCCTGTTGTGAAAATATAACAAAAGTTATAGCAAGTTTTTAATTAGCTGGACGAGTCAATCGTTGTTAATGACAATGGTGGAAAAAAAAATGGTGAAAAAGAGCAAAAAATGCATTTGTCTTTACACTTTCTGTTTTAAAGCTCTGCTATTGATTATTGACCAGTACTTACACAGTACGTTTGTAATCTATGTCAGCACTCAAAGTGTTTTCTTACTATAAGCCTCAATTACCTGTTCACACACTAGCACTTTTTTCTATGCCAAAGTGTGTTTTAAGCTAACATTCACACACTCACGCTTTAATGGATACATCAGGGGAAACTCATGCAGAATATATTGCCAACACACAAACTAGGGGAACGAACCACTGACTTTCTGACAGTTACACAACGTGCTCTACGTTCTACGCTACAACCGGCCTGCACCTAAATTGAATGTGAATTTGGGTCTGTTTTTACTCAAGAAAGCACAAAGCTTATGTCAAAGCGATATGAGAACATTTGGTTTTAGTCTCCCTAAATATTTATTCATTCCCTAAATATATACCAAATACTTGGAATATGCCTTTCTGTGATATTGCTCCAACCAAAAAAGTCACTGGTGGGAAGTAAAGGGCTAAAAACATAAGCAAAGAAACCACTTGTTAAACATTTCCTCAAGCTGGTAAATCCCACGACAATGAGTAGGGAAATGGTAAGTCTGGTAAGTCAAACTGGCCGGGCCTCCCAAGCTTTTACTGATATTATCACTAAGTAAACAACATAGTATGCCTCTGTACCAATATTTTGTATCACCCCTGGCAGTGACAGTCTTGCCTGCAGAGTTTTAGTAGATACCAGCTAGGTAATGCCTTAGAAATAAAGCTTTGTATTTGTAGCTTTTTGCTTGTTTGCTTTAATTTTCTGGTTGCTCTTTGAAGAGCACGTTGTTCAATAACAGAAGGATGGTTAGCCTTTTAATTTTTAATTAAAAGAGTCCCTCTTCCTTTGATATTTTTTCAGCCTCAGCCTTTCCTTTCTGAGGATCTTCCGAGTTAATAGGCAGCTTAAGTTTCATCAAGTGAATATTCTGCCTAAGCGTTCAAGCAAATCTGGAGCCCAGCTGAAGGTTTAAAGAAGAGGTCTCTGAGCAACCACATGAAATACAATTAAAACTGCATCACTAATCGAACAATTTAAAACCTTGAAATGTTGACACACAAAGCACCCAGTATGTTTATGCTTATAACCTAGAAAATTAATGTAGCTTTGTATTAAATTTACCTACTGTAGAACAGCATATCGTACTTGCTTGTTTGTTGTTAAGAAACATTTATATATGATTTTTAGTTTGCAATCAAGATGTACATCTACAGAATGGGATTGTTAAAACAAAACAAGTGCCTAACAGGTTTTCTAGGCTTTCTTGCAGCCTTAAACTCACTTGTTAATAAAATTGGTGACATGTTGAAAACATTTAACGTAAATCACAGTAGTGAAATTATAAGAAGGATTATCTTATGAGAAAAGAAAAACCCACCCTAGTTCTAGGAGTAATCATTCTTTACAGCATTTAGTTTAAAAGACTTCATGCATACTTCCCTTACTGTCTAACACGCCCTTGAAAGCATATGGTCTGTGTTTCTATGGTCACCAGTGTGTCCCAGAGACTGGGTTGCTATGGCAACAGAAGTTTCTTAATGAGATCCCCCAGCAGGGTGTTAGTTGGGTAACGAGAGCATTCAATCAGGTCCCCACTGACAGCAGGTAGCCATTAGATCCTTGTCTGTTTGCCACTTTTTGTTGCATGAAGATTTAAATACCTGATACTTCAAACCATGTTAGAGAAATTTCTCCAACATTACTGTCCACATTGACCTGTTCTTCTAACATCTCCTTCCTTTAGAGATTCTGCAATATTATGGTGACTGATTACCATACCAAACAATCCTTTTTAAGCTGATACATCACTAACAGCGTAAACAGAGTACAGTGCATGCAAAAACTGAGACTGATAATTTTGCTTTAAACTCTTGAACTTTCAGACTGACCTGCATGTGATTATGTCTAGCATCTGAATCTATAGAGATTTTAGCAAACATAATAATCATTGGCCAACTCAAAGTTTGTGTGCAAACACTCAAACAACCGTAAGTCAAAGATTAAAACATAAGCTATAAGGGTGTTATGTGATATATGACATTACATTCAGTTATAGCCTATAGTGTTGGAACCTTCAACAGAAAGAAGAAAAAAAAGTCTTAAATTTGCCACCATAAATAAGCCTGACAGCTTGTTTGCACTTTTTACAACCTCCAGCATAACTGATGCACAGATGTTTATTATTATAGGAAGGTATATATCCCATATGCTTGGCTTAAGCATGATATATCTTGCAAAAAAAGAAAAAGAAAAGAAAAAGACCAAAGAAAGTTAAGCCAGTTAAGTGAAAAAAACAAACAAACAAACCCCCCAAAAACTTGTGTCATTTAGGCACTTACTCCTTTGTGATTATTCCTCTAGGTCCTGTGGGTGTGGCCAGTTTTGGATCCAAACCATGAGTGTCCAGAATGTGTCGTGCTGCTGGGCTCAGACGTAACCTGGAAAAGAAAACGAGAGAGTGGCAAAACTTTTGGTTTTAAAGACCTCATCTGGTAGCTTCAAGGTAGTTGCAGAGAAACTTCAAATGAGTTTTACATGGGACAGCTTACCCAATACCAATACTAATAGAGTAATTTAACATTTTTCTTCTGACATATCAGTCAATATTTTTTCGTTTCTAGCACAAAAACATGAACAGATAAAGAAATTTCTCTAACATTTATTATGTCCAGTTATTCGTGAGTCCTTGAGCGCGCTCTGCTCAAAAGAGCTGGTTGTTCTGTTTCTGCCTACAGAAATGTGCTGCCAACAGGGAATTTGTAGAGTCCCATCTGGTGGATAAACTATGCAAGATCACCAGTAATATGACGACTGAATTATGTTTTTCCCCATCTCTGTTTTACTTTTTACTTGTTCATTTATCAGATTTTATAAAGGCCAATACTGATATATCAGCTAATACATAATACAGTTTGGGCTCTATAGACACAGTCAGTTATATGGTTCACTTAACTAATGCAACAATGTACAGAATAACTTTAGTGAAATTTAAAAAAAAAATCTTCACATCTAAAATTACTTATACTGAAAAAAATAATGCATAAAAAAGTCTTTAACTGTCAATGTTGTTTTCCACTCTAGACAAGACTTCTGCACAGCATATCCATGCTTGAACTTTTAGGCCCTGCCACAGTGATGTTAGCAAAGTACAAATCTGAATATGAGAATGTGCTCAGCAAAAAATGTTTGCAAAACAAGTTCCATTTGTCAGGGAGTGGTTCCTTTGCCTTTTACAACAGTATTTATTGTGTAAATAGGGACATTCTGAAATGTGAACAGAAAAAGATCATCTCATTCAGCATATTACATGGTGGTAGATACTGCAAAATCCAATCCAACCAGCACAATGTGCTCTAAACAAGAAAAGATAACCTCATTCATTCATTCATTATGTATCTTAAGGCTATGGAATCACTTTATCTACTTTTGATCAAATTGGAGTGCTAGAAACCACAATGGCCTACTGTGTAAGCACATTGAGCGCATGGAAAAACTCGTCATGTAACTAATAGGGGTTAAAAAGGATTGTTCTGTAGAGTGAATAAAGGTCTATGGACTCTACATCAGATTTATTAAACTAAATATTTGACAGATGTAATTTGATTAAGCAAAAAAACAACAACAAAAAAAACATGAAAGTGACACTCACTGTCCTGATGTGACTGGTTTTGGTGCAGAAGGTGGAGAGGGAGCAGAAGAGGTCACAACCGAGGTAGCAACTGCTTTTGTAGCAGGTGTAGCTTCAGATGGAGGTGCAGCATCTGAAGAGGGGATCTCTACTTGTTTCCAGTCCTGCCCTTCCTCCACCATGAGAGCAATGAGAGTGCCAAGGCGCACGTTGCGACTACCCTCTTCCATCTGTAGAGAGAGAGGTGTACTAATAAAATTGGTTCAATAATTTCATAATTACAGCCGAGACTGCTAGAACACAGGTGAAGGGCTATTTTGAAATAGATAAAGGGAAAGTGACATTCATCACTTAACCTCTGGTAACTGAACAGATGAACCTGCCAGGAATTATTAGAGGATCCCTTGAAAATGACGCCACCTTCTCAGTGACAACAACATCTACTGGAATAGGTTCATCGAGGATGTGTCTTATGCTCTTCAAAGCTGTCAACCACTGATTTACCATGTTCTTATGAAGTAAGCCAAATCCAGAGCAAGCTTTTTCCTACTCCCGCGGCTGTGTAAGGTGTTGTTCCTCACATATTGATCAGTCTAAATGAAAGGCCAAAGCTTAACATAGTGTGCTCAACTACTGCATTGGATCTCATTTCAAACCATATGTCCTTATTGAGCTGCCCCTAAACATGTAGCACAATTTGATGAGGACAATCAGGAGGATGAAGAACTACCTATGTTGTTGTACTTAAATATCCAACAAGATCATGGGTAAGTTAAGGGGGGGGGGGAAACAAAAAACTGACCAAATGCAAAAAAGAAAGATGAACAATAAATAGTCATTAAAGAAAATAATTAAAAATTATAATAATTAAATAATGCAATCTATGATCATAATGCCAACATTGTAAACATAATCCACCCCTCTCCTTTAGGCTTGCAAAATCAAAGTAGGATTAACAGAAAAAAAAAAAAAAAAAAAAAAGTAATATTAACTCACATCTACTAATCTGCCCCATATGGTAAAACATTAAAGTTTCATTTAAAACATTAAAGTTTTAAAGGAAAACATAATCCTTAAATGACAGGTTAAAAATGTATTTTTTTTTTTTTTTTGCATTATATAAGTGTGCATTAAGCCTATGCGTGACTTATTCTTCATATTTAGTGACCCCACAGTGCCCTTGCTGGCCAGTGGGAGGTGAAAGATGAGGTAATATGTAAAGAGGTTTCCCAATAAATATGTTGTGCTTCGTGCACTGCGGTGGTGTGGCACTCAACACTGCCATCAAATAGTTACGAAACACCAAAACCTATGGGAAGTGCAAATTATGTTTCTAACCTCATCTACATACAGTTAAGGTAACCGAAAAAAATCCATCTCCACTGGAAGCAAGTTAAATTCTAAATCTTTGCTGCTTTTATATCCTCATGTCGTCTTTATGACCCACAAATCTCTGCAATCAAAGAAACACTGCTGTTGTGACTTATTAAAGAGATGGTATGGAAAGTTGCAGTGGTCAGGCATGGACAGTTATTTTGTGGCTAATTTTTCTATTACATATATTTGGAGGCATTTTTATTTCAGACCACATTTGGGAATAACCATATTTAATAAATCACTTTTTATAACTCTTATGTCCCAGATGGGAAATTTATTGCAATCTGCACCATTATTTGAAGCTTAAAGAGCCTGTCAGGTAAGTCATTTGAATCTAATGCGACTGTGACAGTTTCTACTAGGAGAGATTGCATAATTGCCACAGGGAGGTTTCCCACAGCTGTGAGAGTACACTCACATGTATACGTTTTATCCCCAATATCACAAATCAAGTTTTATTATCCAGGCTACTTTTCTTCGTTTTAGTTACTTCTCTTTGTATGGCAACTGTGTAAAAAACAAGTCAGCTATCTGCGAAAAAAGTGAAGCACATAGCAATCATGTCTACAGCTTACAATGGTGCAGCAATTTAGGATTTTGCAGAAACGTTACACTCACTATTCTTACTGCCCAGTGAAAAAAGGTGTAAATTTTACATAGTGTCCTTAAGAGACCTCTCATGAAACCTTCAGCACGGCTAATGATATTACAAAACCAGACCATTTATGAGGCTTAACTTTCAACATAATGTTTTTATACAACAATACAAGCCCTTTGAGACTTTCAACAGCTTATTGACAATAATCTCAGAATAACAGTTGTTGGATGCTATAGCTGTACAACTTTTTACATACGTTACCTGATAACGACCATTTCAGGTCTGTTTTTCAATTGTTATAGGCTATACTGGCATACACAGTGTACAGAAGAAGATGAACACAAAGCTCAGAAGAACCCTCTGATTATACAGTGTATGAGCAGTTTACTTGGAAAAGGAACACAAAAACAGAGAAAATGAGACAGTTTTGTTTAGTTAGTAAGGCAAGGTTTGCTCCTGACCAATAGAGCATGATAGATAATGTAAAAAGAGGATGGCAGTTATATCTTTCAACTTATCAAACAGACTGACAGTCCAATTTAAGCTCTTTCACATAAAAATCACACATGTGGAGGGGTGATAAATGACAAACTTGACAGGTTAGCTCTGCAGAATGTTTGGACATCCTTATCAATTCATTGATTCATGAATCTTCCTCTAAATCTTTCCTGCAATTTACTTTTGGTCTTAATCACCAACTAATCAACTTTTAAATACCCTCTGTCACCTTTTAATGAACTTTTATTTCAATTTGCTGAACACAGGGGACCAACATGAATTTATCTTCAAAAATATTTGTTAGTTCACAAGTTGATGGGTCATTGTACGCTTGACTAAGTTTAGGATTGAAGTGCGAGGGTCAGGGTAGAGCAAAGCAGTAAGCGCTTAATAAGATGCAGTAATCCACGGTGCTAGTGTTCAGTATCATAACACGAGCAGGATCCATGGCTGATGGCTGGAAATTGGTAGTGTGCCATAGCAGTACTTGACCCCCATAAATAAACCCTGTGGTGCACAAGTTTCATGTCAGCTTTAGTCCGTACAGGATTGCACCAGCTGCAGGTAATTATTGTAGTCTATAAATTAGAAACCCACGGTGTGTTTGGAGAGTCACAATTACACTTCTAAGGCGTTAATGCACTCTGACCCTGACAAAGTGCCATATTTTTTTGTCATGTAAGAGAAAAATACAAATCTCTGAAACGGCACCAAAGTTTGCTGGTTTTTCCAATACACATGTTCTTTGTCACAGACTGAGAGAACGAAAGCTTGGGGGCTTATCTAATGTAGACCATCTTTCTCCGCCAGCTAAAGCCCCTACCCCCAATTCTTCGATGGTTGCTATGGAAACTACTTCATCCCCACAGTGGCTAAGACAAGGATGGAGTAAGTGAATGTGAAAAAGTGCAACCAAATGAAAACATATATATATGTAAAAGGTTTATAACTGAAAAATTAGTGTATCGTATACTCTGAATTGTCAGTGTATCTGTGTATATATTTGTTTGCGAGAACTGGCTGCGTATTTGTTTTTGTTGTGGTTTCAAACACATTGCCATATTGAACCCTCTTGCTCCCAGGCGTCATTACAACTTGAGCATGTCTAAAATTACATAGCCAGAGAACATCTTGTATAATAATTACATAAGGCACTCTTTGTGACATGAAGCAATATTTTGGCTTTTGTGCATTTACAGGAACATACACAGAAAATACCCAACCGCTATTCCTAATTTTTTTTTTTAATTAAGGCAAATCTTGCTGAAATTATAGGGAAATTACCTCAGATTCCCCTTGCACAAAGTCATTAAATCGCAAACATGTATTAATAAAGGAATAGAGATAAAATATTTTCATCATTCTTAGAGAAAAAAAAACATGTGGTGTAGTACTGATGAAAGACAACTGATTGCTTGGTCTTTGACAGCCTATTAAAAATTCAAACAGCTAGCAGACTTGGGGGATGGAAAGAAAGAAATATTTGTCAGTAAAGGCACCTTGTCAAAGCTTTGCTGTCACTGGAAAGAGAAAGCTATTTAACAAGCACAGGCAATTAGCAAAGTCAATGAAGGAGCCTTGAAAGATGATATCCTGCGTTATTTAAATGATTCCATAACATAACATTAAGAACTGCACACACATCTAAACACATCCTCAGACCTTCCACTTAATAACTTATGTAAGAAAACCCTACCCAAGGCCCAAGAATGCCTGCTCTTTGTAAATAAATTCCCTTTTCTAATAATCTCTGTCAGAACAGCACCATGTGTGTTTTTGCTCACTCACCAATATCTTCGCCAAGACGCCGTCATCATTAGATTCCATGGTAACCACAGCCTTGTCAGTCTCAATCTCGCAAAGGGCATCACCTGCTGCCACTGCCTCACCTGAAGACGTAAACAAACACATCTGAGAACTTTCAGATGATAAATTAAAATAAATACTTGTTTGGTATTTCAACACCAAATTTTATATTTTCTGGGAGTGTTTTGGACCTTTGTGGAAGTGCAGCTTATTCATTCTATCATGAATGCATGAATCACAATCATCAGTAGCACTTTGAATCGCACTTTATACACAAAGAGAACAAATTTGTTGCATAAAGATGAAGGAATTCCACTGAAAGAAGAAAAAGGTTATGCAAAAAAGTTTCTCCTCCAGCTTACATATCAAATGAAAGAACCAATCAATGTTTCATGGGAAAGAATGTGAGATCTGAAAATGCAGCAAGTCTGATAGAAGGTCGTTGATCGTTGGCTATCCCAGTAGGTTCTCACTAGTCCACTTCATGAAAGAGCTGGAATACATTATCATCTGATTTGCAAAGAAGTAGGATAGCAATTAGGAACCACTGGTTCTGTAATGCTCAGATACTTAAGAAATTCAAATTTTTTGCAACTTAAATGGTATTTCAGTCAAGACAGAAACAAATTGATGTTGTCAGTTCTTTGGAAAACCGGCTTTTGCAGTCAATTTCAATCAATTTCATGGACACAGTCAAGACCAGGATCAATATGAGTGAATCTTCTTATTGGCTGTGTGATAACAGGAAGTAGTAGGAACAGATAAGGTTTATAAAATGTAGTTCATTTTTGTGTTGCACTCTGGTTTCCTAAAGGCCGGGGCCTGAAAAGGGTTACCCAAATTTGATATCTGGTCACATTTTAATCAGCTGTGAGAGGACACATAACATGGCAATGTAGCAAATTTTGAAAACAGGAAGCCTAAAAAAATATTTTGCAAAATTGCAAATAATTTTCTAAATGTATAGGATTTATTTCAGGTAGGATGAGGTGTAGGAAGAAAAAAAACAAACAAAAACAAAACAGGGTAGGTTAAGGAAATTTTAGGTGGAAAGAAATGGGGGAAGGTTGGGAGAGCAGAGGGAGTATTGATTTTGGAAGCCCCTGAGAGTTAATACAGATTGGATTGGTATGAGGTTTTAACACCACATGACCCCTGGGGTGAGGTGCAATGTGCACAAATAAAGATTAAAAAAGGTGACCCTGGGCATTTTCACCTTTGCTCTACTCGAGTGCAATGGACATAATGACAAAACTAGCCTTGTGCCTTGCTGAAGAATTCATCTACCACCATTCAAGTTTCAGCATGTTTTTTTCAGGACATTATGATGTCATAGTCAATGTGACCTTTTAGATATAAATGTAATCGCCTAATCATTTACCCTATTAAACACTGTGTACTGTCATAATTAGGACTTTATTCTAGAGTTATGAACAGAGTGAGTGTGATCCTCGAACATCAAAATCTAATTAGTTGATCTGTCTAATCAAGCAAACATCTATGCCAAGTCCACAGAAATTTAAACCTTTTAAGCAATATTTCACCAGCTACAATGGTATATAGAAGGATAAGCTTAAAATCTATTAACAACAACCAGGACTGTCAGTGATGCAGAGGCAACAAAGTACACAAATCCAGCTTATCTGATTTCTCAAATTTATATAGGTTTAGTGTAGCAGGGTGCTGCAGTGGTTAGCACTGTTTTGAATGGCTGGCTTTGAATCCTTCAAAATCCAAATATTGACTTTCAAGCTTGTTAGAATTGTACAAATATAGCACACCTCATATAGTGTGCATCCATGCAGCTTTGCACGCTTTAATAGTTCGTTGCACCTAACTATGTAAAGTCTGAGAATATGTTTTTGGAGACGTCTACATCAGTGTGATTTCTGCACACTACTGTAAACAATATAGTAGACATGGTTTTAATGTCGTGGCTCACTTAAGAATACCTGTAAAAATAAATTCCCCTAAACTGAACCTTCTCACTACTGTTTCAATGTTTTGCTGAAAAAAAAAAATGATAAAGGATTCATTTGACCCTTTCAGGTAGATCCTGTTCAAATATCAGTTCAAGCAGCTGTTGATTAATTGAACATATTATCTTATGCAAATTGAGTGCTTTTAATCAGTCTCCCATAAACTCATTTTTAAAAAGCAAGAAAGTAGTATTGTAGATATATTTTTCTCAAATAATTCATCTGGTTTTTTTTTTCTTCCACCTTTCTTACTCACTCACACACAAACAAACTCACATCTAACCTCAAGTCACAGCACATAGCAACACAGCAGAGAAGCCAATCAGAATTCAGCATCCGGCCTCTTGATAAATGAGTGTGTGGCTAAGGATCCTGGCTATGCAGAGTTGCTAAACAGTGACTGATAATGACTGCCATGGTCCTTGAGCCAATTAGCCACCAGAGGCCCTCAGGTGACCCATTTCTCAGGCCTCTCTCTGTTACTTTAAGAACTGAATATATTTGGAAACCAACTGAGGATTCAATTTACATAAGCACTACAGGGGAGGATATTACAAGTACAAGAAAAGTGAAGCATCTGTCCCTTTGGATAACACATTAAAACGCACAGAGGTTTAAAATCTGTCAAAGAAGCTCAGTACAAATGTGTGATGAGTGTCTGTTAAATTTTCTAATAAAGTCTTCTGTCAACATGTGCTTTCTTTACCTTCCTTCTTCAGCCATTTGACTATGTTTCCCTCCTCCATGGTAGGAGAGAGTGCGGGCATCTGCACTTTGAGTGGACTGACGCCTAGAGGAGAGAAAGAAAATAGCATATGATTTACGACGGCACATAATGTCAAGGGTTTCATTAGGTTTAAATTTAAAACAAAAATCCCCCCCTTTCTTTCAGAATAGGGAAAAAATTACCCCTTCCAGTAAGGTTTTGCAATTTCATCTAAAATATTTGAATGTCAAAATGCACCAAGTAACATGCTCAGAAGTAGCACTGAATAGCTCGAACAAAGCCCTTGGGGGTCCGTATGTTCAACTTGCAGCAGAGCACAACTGACAGCGGTACCATGAAAATGTTGCCATGTCACTTATACAACTGTGCTCCTGGATGACACCGCACCAGAACCTGCAAGGGCATTTGTATCATTGTGGTCCCCAACTGTCACCATCTGTAGTCACACAGAAGGCCAGAGTTCACACTAGAGCTTCAGGCTGCCAGAAGAAAACATAAATCCAAGATAATGGCGTTACTACATATGGTAGTAAAGCTGAAAGCAACAAAAATAAGGTTTAGAGCTCAAACAAGGTACAACTTAAAATGAATAGCCCTTTGTTTTACACATTCTTTATGTTCACTGAACAACACACACATACAGTCATTTATAATAGAATTTTTTAATGCATGACACATATATTAAAAAAAAGTTTCTGTTAGCAGTAAACAAGATTAACCCAAACAGGTAAAAGAAAAACAAAAACTAAGAAAAAAAACAAACCCTTTCCATTTGACTCCACACTTTAAATTAATCTTACATAATAAAAGTCAGGCAGCCGAGTTAGTCAGTTATATAACTATAAATCTATATACATTTAATTTAAAAAAGAAATGAAAAATTAAAATAATTTGGGGATTCAATTATTCAAATTCTTGGTGTGTTAGTTTTTATTTATTGTAACATGGCCTTGGTTTCATGTTACATGGTCTCTGGCCAAACTGTGTGCTGCTGCCACCTGCTGTATGTTCGGCAGTGGTGCAAAACTTCAGTGTGTAAGGAAGATCTTGATGCATGCTCAATCATCCAGGTAAGTAAATCTCCAGAGGTTGATTCTGTTCATCTGGACGTCCAGATGAACAGAATCAACCTTTGGAGATGTGTAAGGAAGAGCTGTGTATTTATATGTCATACGTGTTGCTTCAGTACTCAAAAACAGAAAACCTGTCTGTTTACATTTTATCTTCTTCATGCTTAAAGTCCCAAAACATTTACTGGGCAGTTTTATTTCTGGATAAGATTCATTGACAAAGAATGACATCTGCGTAACTTTCCAAATTCATATACTCAGACTGGATTTGGGACTGAACATTTTATTTTCATTACTGACATGTTTACATGTCACAACGGGGAAAAAAAAAATTTAATTAAGCGCAGGAATCATGGGCATATGGGCATATCATGGGGACAACAAGTTCCACCAGAACAGCTTCAGTGCATCTCTTCAAATCTGCAAATAGTGAAGTGCCAGTGCCCTAAAGCACCATCATCCTGAAGGAGCTAGTTTAAGGTTTCTCAATAAGCTCCCTTTAAATAAAGTTCTGATACACCACATTTACACTCTTGCAACAGATGTGCCTCCATAGCACCCTATCCCCAACGTCCTCTTTTGTCACACCAACCGTCTGCATCTTCTCCTTCACTACATCCTCTGTGGTCTTTCCTCTTTTCCTCCTGCCAAGCAGCTCCATATTCAAGACCTTTTGCCGAACATATCCATGATTCTTTCTTTGAATATATCCAAACCCTCTCAGTCTCGCCTCTTTAACTTAAAGCGCTCAATCTGGGCTCTGATATACTGAGTGTTAATCTTGTCCATTCTTTGCACTCCCAATGGAAATCTTAGCATCTCCAAATCTGCTTTCTGTCTTTCAGTCAGTGTCACTGTCTCCAGACCTTACATCACAGCAGGTCTGGCTGCCATCATGTAAACCTTCCCTTTCACTCTTTCTACTATCACAAATCACGTCTGACACTCATCTCCACCCTGCCTACACTCTCTTCACCTCTCTTATGCACTGTTCATTGCTTTTGTTGTTTGACCCTACGTATTTAAACTCATCTACCTTCACTCTTTCTCCTCCTTGACGCTTCACTGTTAGCACTTTTTGGAGCTAATATTCTTTTATTTTATTTTATTTTTTTTAAACATATAATGATACTGCTACAAATGTGACAGCTTTGATAACGCAAGTTGGCTTACAGGGAGAGAAATAAGACTGGTTGGAGACATGCAAGATAATCCAAGTGATTTAGAAAGCGGCATTAGCAGCTTTCCATACAGTTAACTGCAAAAAATAACCATTACATTTTTCGCTTAACACTCATGCCAACCCTCTCATTTACCAACACCGCTGCTATTTGTCATGCCCTGACAAAACGAGAGCAAAGTAACGTTGCATCATTAAAGGGTAGTGACGATTGCAAATGCCAGCTATTGTCAGCACAGAAAGGGCAACAGCCATTTACCTGGTAAACTGTCAACACTTACCGAGTACCCATGGCGACTGAAAGAAGTGTCTGACTTGGTCTTGCCATTGGTTTGTCGACCTTAAACATTTATTAAAATTATTCAGTCTGAGGCCAAATAACATTCCCTGACGACCCAAACGCAAGGAGGCCGCCATGTTATCGTCCTCCGTCGGCGAGACGTGTCCATACAGATGCCTGACGTCAAAAAAGGAGGGGGTGGGGTGAAGAAGGACAGAGCCCTTTTTTTACCATAAAATCCGTATTTTTAAAAGAAAAAATGAAGCGCAGAAAAATGTTTAAACGCAAACACTGGACTAATGAAAAAAAACCCCGTTTACCCCGGTGATAAATGTATTATAAGCTCGTGTAGACATTAACGATCAGGCAACAAGAGTCTTACCTATATTGGTCCTTCAAGTGCCTTTACAATGTAGTTCTGTCCCTTTTAAATAGACTCAGTGAACTACTGCCCTCTGCTGTGAAGGTACTTTGTTAAAGAATGAAAAGGGTCGATGCTCATGCTGAACTGCTGTTGTTGTTAGTACTATATCGAAGAGGAGAGATATGTACGCAGAGCCAGGCTTTGAGAAGAACAAATTCATTCCCGTTACCACAACAAAACCATTTATTAATTTATCTATAAAAACAAGTGTTGTCATTATGGAAGAGTGTGCTGTTGGTTTTGTATTTCTCTCTGTAACTCAGAGACTTTTAGACAAGAATGTTGGTAATGAATGCATTGTAAATTGCACACATATTACCAACATACATTCAAAGATACATGAGATACATAAGGACATATAATTCAAAATGTTTCTTTATCCATTTTTGTTCTGCTTATTCAAGATTCGAGATCCTTTTATTTGTCACGCATATAGTTATACAAGTATAACACACAGTGAAATGTGACCTGATATGCTCCACGACTGCAAAATAGAGTAAAGTAAGTAGATATATACAAAGAGGACATTATGTGCAATAAGTGAGTGAATTGCATACATTAAGTTAAATAGAATAAAACAATCTGGAAATTTACAGTTCAAAATTTGGGCATGTACATTGTGTGAGTGTGGTGTTAAAGTTGTGCTGCAATGAAGTCAGAAGGATCAGGCATGATATGGGAATATTTTTTTTTGTCCTTGACACAGCTGTTCCCATACCAGGACATGATGTTCTGTGTGAGGATGCTCTCCACAGCGCCTGTACAGAAAGTCCTGAGGGTCTCTGGAGAGACCCTGAACTTCCTCAGTTGTCGTAGGTGGTACAGGCGCTGCCTAGCCTTTTTGTACTGGACCTGAATATGGGCAGACCATGTCAGATCTGAGGGGATGTGGACACAGAGGTACTTGAAGGACTGTACCCTCTCCACTGGAGCTCCGTTGATGATAATGGGCTTGTAGTCTCTATGCTTACTCCTTCTGAAGTCCACCACTAGTGATGTGCGATACCACAGATTTCCTTTCTGATCCAATACCAAGTAAAATTCAGGCTGGTATTGAAGATACTGATCCGATACCGATACTTTGTACAAAAACTTAATGTTTCATTGTATTTCATAATACAATTTATAATTGCATTATGTAATTGTAATAACAATATAATAATATAGCTTCATAATGATTACAGGACATCAGACTACTTGTTCTTATTGCTTAATGATGCAGAATTATCATATAGAAATAAAAAACCTGAAGTTGTGCGCTATTTGAGCATGTTGCCTGCCTGCAGCACTAAAGGACTCCGCAAGAGACGTCTGTCTTGCCCTAGCAGCACCTGTCCCTCTCCTCCTCTTCAGTTCGCCTCAACATAAGCTCATCATATTCTGTGATATGATTTACTGTGAGGTGTTTGACGAGGTCAGTGGTGTTGCCACAACACCTCACTGTCTTGCCACATGTATCGCAAACCGCGTCTTGGCTGTTTGTGGAGGTAAAATATGTTCACACATGACTCCGTTTACGCTCAGCCTTTGTTGTGAGTGCGCATGCCAGGGTCTGCAACACATTTATACAGCCGTGTTTCGCATATGACTATGAAAGGCGTAAGAGGAAGTAGTTCCTTCCAATTTAGACGATCCGAATGATATAGTTTTTTTCCACTGTGTTCCTTTTAATTGTAAAAATTACAAATTTACCCCAGAGTACTAAAATATCGATATTTTAATATGAGAATCGATTCTAGAACATAAATTACTGGTATCGGAAGAATCGATATTTCAATATCGATCCGCACACCGCTATCCACCACCAGCTCCTTGGTCTTGCTGATGTTCAGCTGGAGGTGGTTATCCTAGCACCATGATGCCAGATTCTTCACTTCATCCATGTAGGCCTTGCAGGGGGACTGGGGCCTATCCCAGCTGTCAAAGGGCAAAAGGTGGGGTACACGCTGGAGAGGTCAGTGTATCACAACCTAACATGCACATGCCTTTGGATTGTGGGAGGAAGAGAAAACCCACACAGGCACAGAGAGAACATGCATGCAGCACATTTGGAACCAGGAAAGATCTTGCAGTGAGGCAAATCTTTTTTTGGCTCAATAGGAAAATTACATAAAAAACAAACAAACAAAAAACTGTTGCACAAATATTATATAGCCTAGGATTAATCTGTTTAGTATATTTATTTATTTCACACACAATTTTGACTGAATGGAAACATTTATGAAGACACCAGAGTTTACTAAACTGCAACTTTTTGAAAACAATAGATTTTTGTAAAATGCAACCTGTCTAAAAAGAAAACAAGCCTTGAAAATGAGTAAATGTCATATCTATCCGGAACTTTATCGTCATCTGTCATCAATCTCAGTTGTGCTGCTGATAACGAACTGTGTCCAAGACAGTATCGTGAGTATTCTGGGAAAAAAGTAAATACCAGTGTGAACATTTGATCCTGCAGTCTTTATTTTCATGAGATTTTAACATGAAATATAAATAACACAGGTAATGATGGACGGTTTTATTTAGCTGCTTTGGGTTTGCAGCAGTGGTAGAGCTGGTTTATATGCTTTTAATATTTTAATGTTCAAATTATTTTCGAACTTTGTTTTCACTGAGGATAAGGGAAAATTAGAATTCAGTCAAACCAAGAAAAATGAGCATTGTGTTTGGGTTTAGGAAATCTTGTGACTTTAACTTCAATAAAATCGTTATTTCAATTGCAATCTACATTTTTAACAACCAGCTGAAATAATGAACTTTATGTTTTATTTCACGCCAAAAAACATTATCACACATTTCAAATATAACCCTAATGTGTTTAACCTTCATGTTCTATGCAAAAAATGTACACTTGACATTGAAATTCTACCTGATTTTTTTTTTTTTGGGGGGAGGGGGGGAGGGGGTTGAAACAAGGAAATTACAGCTTCAATTAATTGTCAAATGCAGACAAGGAAATAAACATTAATGGGAACTCCAAAATCTTCAAAGGAAATTGGCTTCGTAACATACTGGAAACAAATAATTTGTGCATTTTCATGAATACTTCCTCATGTTTTTGGTTACAGCAAAAAATATGAACAAAGGTCATTTCAGAATTAGTTTTTGTTTAGTGCAAATGCAGAAGAAAAAACAAAATACTTAATTTCTTCATTCTTCATTCTTCACAAGTACTTTAAATACTACTTTCCTTCCCTATCATAAGACTATGATCTAGTGTGTCATTTTGTAATGGGTAATAAACTGCTAGATAGACCTGCCCCTACCCCCCAAAAGCAAAGCTGCATCAGTAACAGAGCACTATTCTGTCCAACTCACAGTGTTGGGTTGGACGCCTCACAGGTCCATTTGAGTATGAGACAAAAATGATAAGGGGCCCAGATAAGCTGAGCCAGTGTATCCACTGAGAGAACACAATAGCCCCACTTATTGGCATGGGATGCAGACATAAAATCACATCTTGCTGTCCTCATGCCCATGCTTAGGCTATCTTTTATCACTTCCCTGTTCTTCCTCTTGCATCTATCTGATTGAATTAATGCTCTCCCTTTTAAATAATAAAATACCCTTTATTCAAATCAGAAAATCATTTTGTAACTATAAAAGATAAAGGTACTCGTGGGGAGGTATTGCATATGGTTTTTGGCCAAACAAAGGCAGCCATTGTCTAATAAATCAGAACAAGGAGGCCACTAGATAATTCTACCCCACGTAGAGTTTGTTGTCATCTTCCTAGACAATTGTCTGGACTGTTCTTATTATAATAGCATGTCTGTAAAAAAAACAAAAAACAAACAAAAAACTCACACAAGAATTCAAAGTGCTAAAGTGAGGCACATGGATTAAATATCTCCTCAGGTGCAAATGTGTTTTTTCTTCCTTCCCAGATCTGTTACAACCGGTTTGGGCGCATGTTTGCATGAATGCTTTCGTTACCAGCACTCGATGACTTAGAATCAAGTCCTGTAAATACATGTCACGCTGGTTTAACGGTGCTCTCTTGAATTCGTCAGATATGCTGCCTTGTCATACGTGCAGCTTGCTTCTGAGAGCCATTCAGTCACATACAGCACTATTCGTGTCACAGTATCAGAAGTATGTAAAGCTATGATTTGTGATCACTGGGCAGTGGTCTGTTAGGAAAATCATGCTCTTGTCTGCAGAGGTTACGTGAGTCTAACATTTGCATAACTGCTCAATCATCTTCAGTGACTCACATCAAAGTCTTGTCTTATCACAGCTCACAGCAGTGATATAATATGCTTAATATTATTACAAAGTCAAACTAAGGCTAAATGTGAGCTGTTGATGTATTCCTGTGCTTCTGGTCATTACATTCATTAATTTCTCGATTCATCTCTTTGTAATACAGTATATCAGCGTTCATGTGCAATGAGCCTTAATTTGCCGTAAACCACTTACTGGTATGTTATCACGGGCAAATGCAGTAATGGTTACATAATACACAATTCAATATCTGCCTTGGTGTTTGCTTGACAGTTGGACTTTTCGTCATGAGTATCCAAAGCATTAGTTTTGTTAGTTAATTCTGAAATTTTCTTGTCACATAAACAGCACAGATTAATTTCATTATCATTTCTTTCTTCTTTAATTATATGTGTCTTATTTGTTAGGAGTAAATTTTAGAAACTTCACAACGGATGTTACGACACAAAGCTGCTTTTTAAAAAATTTCTGTTAACTGATTTTGACACTTGATTTGATACTTTTTTTTAACCATAGTTGACATTTTCTTGTCACTATTTAAGGATCATGTACAATCTAACTTTGTATACATCAAGCCTTAAATACAACTAGGTTTGATTTTGTATACATTTCAAATGTATGTATGGATCGTAACAAGATCAGCTCCAGAGAAACTATAGAGTGTGATTTCTTGATAATAGCTCTGAAAACAAACAATGGGATTTGATGAATAAACACTTCAGTTTGAATTACATTACTTTATGTAATACAACAATACGACAATCACTAGCAATTATTTCAGTCCAATCAGGAAGATTCTGTTTGTACCACTTTACATTAATTCATTCACCCATCCTTGAAACGCCTCTACTGTTTTTTCACCAATAAGGAGTGTTCTGTTTATCTTTCATGCATTCCATCAGTTCTGATCACAACCTATTGACAATTATACTTTAAGAACAGGCCATGTATTGTCTTTCAGTGTACAACATGCAATTATTGCCTTATGACGCATACGTATGAGACAGAATAGTGACTAAACTGAAAACAATGTGTGGCGCAGTGCGAAAGTGCAAAAGATAACGACTGAACATGGTGTCAGTCATCAATATGTAAAGAAGGCTTGCAAAAGCCAGATAAATCAAAGTGAAGATTAGCAATGGATTTGCTTGCAAATGCAAGCCAAAGAAGGCAGTCTTTTACTGGCACTGCCTTTATCTTGCTGGCCATCAAGGCCCTCTCATTTGTCTGCTGCCTGCAGGAACCAGCTTGGCAGCTACGGCACACAGTGGCAAACAATTAACTGTGTGGCATTTCACACTGTCATGATAAAGCAGTAACTACCAGCACTATCTTTAAGTGCATGGCTTTTCAGAGTCAAGCTTGTAACAGATTTAGTGGGAACAAGGCTTTCACTTGTGGATCTAAACAGCACTCTGTAGCTCATCAATATTGTTCAAGTTTGGGCAAGAATAACTGCAATTTGCATATTAGACTGAAGCCAAATGCTAAATTAATTGTAAATGTCTAATGCTGATTCATATAACTAAAATTCTTGAATTCAGCCTCAGGTCCTGGGGCTTTTATATTTGGAATTTGAATGTTCTCCCTGTGCTTGCTCGGGCTCACTCTGGCTTCCCTACCGCAGTCCAAAGACATGCTCGTTAGCTGGTGATTCTAAATTGGTCGTAGGTGTGAATGCGAGTGTGATTGTCCAGAGTATCTGCTCTCGCCTAATGACAGCTGGGACCGGCTCCAGTCCCTGACACCCTGAATTGAATAAGCAGTTAAAAAAAATGGATGGATGGATTTCAGTTTCTTAATTTACATTCAGATCTTACACACAGAATTCAGGAAAATAAAGAGTTTTATGAAATAAAAACAGTTACAAGCTTTATTTGTAATATCAACAAACATTTACACACTTTCTGGACAGTTCAATGGATGTAAAGTATGAAATAGTACAAACCATATTGTTACGTTGTAAATATTTCTATAGTTTATGTATTCAGTGACGTGCTTTGGCCTTATTATTTTCTTACTATTGTTTCTTTTTTTGGTTGGTTTTTAAGCAGTGAACAATCATCCTTTCGTAAGTACACTTCACAGTATCAGTGTCAAAACATGCTACATACATTGCTTTGCCACATGTGTTTTGAATGTGTTATCAACATGTGCTCTTTTGGTACTTGGAAAAAGCATCTGTTTGAAAAGAAACATCTGAAAACTCTTTAACAAATTGGTTATTATCATTTTTTTCATCTTTTTAAAGCAAGATTTTAAGTGACCATATCTGAGGTTTGACTGCTATTAAGGCACAGTAAAGAATATTTCAGTGCAGTATCACAACAAAGTTATAAATTGAAATAAAATTAAAAAAAAAAAACAGACAGAAAAACATTTTAGACATGTCGTCATCAAAAACAGTCAATGCAAACTATAATAAAGCATTAAGCACACAACACCAAATAAAACATAAATTAATGAAACCGTCACTTGTCCGACTCTCTCCATCCTCTTGCATTTCTTCCAAACTTGTAAACCAGCCTGCGGCCATCTACTCGTTCTAGGATTTCTCTTTTGTAGTAATATCTGAAAGACAGGACGGACATATCAAGTAATTTTAGATTATGAAAAACATATGTATAAAAAAAGTCTTGCATATTTCACTTAGTTGGATTGACTGAATTAAGTAAAATATTACTGCTGTTTGTGTTTCACTCCATTTTCCCCCAGTCAGTTCAAAATAATCCGCAGTACTTTCCGATAATTTCCAATCTTTTGCATTTCAACTGACAGTTGAAATGCAAAAGATTCTTTGCGTTCTTATCTGCCATTTGCTGGAAATGCCAGGAAACTTACTGACAATTCAGGTTCTATCACCTTGGGCTACCTCACAGTTTACAGTTTACTTGTTCTTAACTTTCTGTTTAGAAAAAGACTGGCAACTTCATACATATACTTGCTTGTGCTACTTTAGCTTTGTGCTTGCATTTCAGACAGAGTTTAAATTCTTGCACCCCATTAATTTAAAAAATAACTCCTACACAAGTTTGTTCACACCTATTTACGCATGTAATATTCTCCATAACCTATTTAGAATTCAGCAGTCTACAGTACTGTGTCATTCTTTCATCAAATCAACTAACAGAACAAATGACGTACTAAAAAGAAAACAAACAACCTATTGTTAAGGTAAGAGTCAAAACAGGTGCAACATCAGTTACTCTTCCCTGCACAAAGAGATGAATTAATGCATCAAATAGAAGCACAAAGTACAAGTTTTCATCTTTATTCATGGTCATTCAAACAAAAGTTTTTGTTGTCTGTTGCTGACAGCACCAATCTGAGAAAAACAACATCCCAACATCTTAATTGTGATTGTGTGTTTATTGTATGCAAACATAAGGTTTATATTTGAATAAATAATGTACGAGAGCTGTGAGGGGTTGTACCTCATTGCACGGCTTAGTTTCTCGTAAGTCATGCTGCTGTTATTTTTCTTCTTGCCCCATAATTGTGCCACTGCCTCTGACTTTAGGAAACGAAAAATACCCTCTGTCCGATCCTCCCACTTGATCAGTCCTGGGTTTCGCTCTGGATTCAGTAGAATGTCCCTGATAAACTCCCACAAATGGGTCCCCCTTGGGTCTTTGGTAAAAACAACAAAAAAGTAGATAGTGGTTGTTTAATAAATATCAAAATTACATAAAAGGCATTCATTTATAAAGATTTTTTTCTATTACTTACTGTGTTTTTTGACTGGATGTGGACGGGTGAAAGATCGTTTGATATCTGGGAAAGAGATTATTATTTGTGAAACATAATTTTCAGTTACGCAGTTTGTTGCTCTCTATATAGTACAAATAAATCTTCACCTGGACTAGGAGCCCTGGGAGAGGCAACAGGTGCAAGGGGATGAACCGAGGGGTCATAGATTTCTAAATAAAAAAGAAGTCAAGTCAATATTTTTTGTCTGTGATGAATAAAACTTGAATAGATGATAACAGGAATATCACAGCAGTACCTCCAGGTGGATAGCTGACATCTGGAAATGGACAAGAGAAGTCTACTGTGAAAGAAATAGGTAGGAACCAGGATTAATTAGGACAATAACACAACGAGTACAATGAACAGGAAAATGTATCCATTATAATGCTGATGTTTGTGTTTTTGGCTAACATTTTGTGTGAAGGACTCTTACATTCAGGTTTGCTTTCCATTTGCCCTATATCCACGTGATACTGGCCTGTGCAGAGATAAAGAAGGAAAAATAAATGAAATATAAGCATAAATTGCAAATTAATATTTAAGTCATAATGCTTATTAATAGACATTACCCTATTAGGTTCAAACTAATGTATATTAGGTAGATTTTCCAGCCTACCTAGCAATAAATCTCTTGTATAGCATGGTAATTTATGGCATATACAGCCACTTTTTTACAAGCCCAAACAAGAAGATGTTGTTGTATTTCCAGAGCAAACAGAGCCAGTACATTCATTATTTTCAAAATGGCTAGTACTGAGGGATTGGTCAACAAATTACTTTCTGCACTCCTCTCTCCCATTTTCCGGCTGTCTCAGTAGAAATGGGAAAAGCAACAGAGAAGCACCGACAAACCTTTTTTGACCAAAAAAAGTAGTAACATCAGAAATGTATTCTAAATTCCAATAACCACCAATGACTTCAAACTCATATAGCAATAACACCCTGTGATCACAATCAGTGTGAGAACAATATTTGATGTATTAAAATATGACACCTTATCTCAAGAAACTGAGCTGGTTTCTTACAGTTGGTTACAACAATAGCAGAACTGTTCTCTTGGTTCAGTTTACTTCGAAATTCTTTTTAACCTCAGGGTTAAACCTGTTGTGCTAGATCTATTGGTGCTACTTTTGAAAAGGTATTAGCTTTATTTGCTAGATAAAATATAGTCTGCTCGTGTAATTTACATAAATTTGTATTATTTCTTGTTCTTATTTAGCCACATGCTATACATACAGTTGCAACAGGTATAAGCCAAAAAAAAAAATATATGAAGGATTAGGCCAAAGAAACAAAAAAGGAAAAGAAAAAAGAAAAACCTTTTGAGTTTGTTTAAAAACTCTAATTAAAAAACAATGGATGAACCAATTCTCAGCCTGTTTCTCAGCTTCACACCCCCTCTGTGCTTTGTTAGGAAACCCATTCTAGCAAGAGCAAACAACAAATCCATCATCTCCTTGGCTCTAAGCAATCCTTTGCTCTACAGCAGCATGTTGTGCGACCCCCTGACCAGCTCTGCGATCCGTTCTCAACAACTCATCATCAAGACCTCGTTCCAGACACAACTCGGATCACCCAGCTTCTTTTTATTGGCACTAATCATCTTCCTTTGCTGCCCCTTAAACCTCTCTCCCAGAGTTTTTAGACGTACCGCTCCACTTGAGCTCTGTGATGCTGTGGAAGAGAATGGGTCCCACGCTGCCAGCTGCACGGATGAAGTCCTGGTAGCTTAGGCTGCAAAGCTGATGGCCATCGATGTCAAAGTTTTGGAATGGGATGCTGGAGGCATCAATTTGGTGCATGTCCATAACTTGCTGCAACCATTCCCACACTTGGTACTTACTCCAGAACTGAGGCTGGGACTCATGAGGCCACAGACGGCTCGTGTAACCAGCCATCACCAATGAACCTGCAGGCACAGACATAATTGCTCTTTTCTTAGACTTAACAGTGACTTCATTTAGTTTCATTGTAAAGGTGTATCTGATGAGGTAAGCGTAACTCCCACAAGCAAAGGTATTTGTCAACAATTAAATAGCAAATTCATTTACTGTAAAACTATTTCTCAGCTGGGTATGTCTAATTCACGCCTTGTGTTTCAGAGCTCTGGGCTCTCCAGGTGAACAATACATTAGCTGCTAATTGTTGAATTATTTACATTTTGAATTGCAGCTTTGTAACCACTGAGTGAACTGGAGTCTTCAGAGTATAAGAGTAGGAATAAGAATACAGTAGGCCTCATTCTGATTGTGTCAGTGTGTGCAATAATCCTCACCATCAGGATAGGGGTTAGCAGGGCCCCATGCACTGGTCACCTGGCTGTCGAGGGTGGTGGATGTAGTTACACTCATACTGCTACTTCTATGCTCAGATGTACCATGGCCCAGGGGCTGAGGCAGGAGGGTAGTACTTTACTGTATAGACAGATTCAAAAATAATCTGTCACTCATGTATGCACACATACTCGCATAGATAAAGGTAAAGAAAATTGAACTTTTGACCTCGACGATGATATTCCATATTAAAAGATTATGTATACATCTCGTGCATGACTGAATCTACTTTACTTAAGCACAACAGATTCACAGGATGTCAGCACAGACGCTGTCCTCTTTACATTGCATCAAAGCTAAAGTAACGTGCTAATAATGCACACAGCAAATGCTGCAGCTGCTGCTTCACATATCTGATGTAGCAGTATTCAGTGTATTCGAGCTAACTGCCATCTGGAAAGTAGCTGCTCTGGAAATGTTTTCCCTTATTTTTACATTCTTCTTGCTGTTATTGTGGTAACCACAGGTGTCAGAATCTCAGCAGAAAAATCAAATACAGGTCTGATTGTTTGTTACCATCAAAGCGTGGTAACAAACTTATTCTGTGTCAGCACAGGTGGCAGGTTGGGCATGTTGTGTACTCGTTATGAAGAAAGGGTCTGTTGGGTTTTGTATTTTAATCAAGGTCTAATCTATTTGTTTTTACCCAGCTTAAAACATGAATTTTATTTGTTCTTCAGTGGTGTAATCATATTTTTGGTTTGCTTGTAGCGTCTTCCTTGAAGAAGTAAAGTAGCAGAAGACTAACAGAAAGGTACACTCCGCTTAATCATTAGATGCAATTACAGTACACCAGCTTATATCGCCATTGAGTTGATGTTTATTAGCGTAATATCGACTCACTGAGGACTCGTTATTCACAGGTGCAGTTACTTTTGAAGGGTGAGCTGTTCACATATAAAAAGTAAATAAAGACATGTTTCAAATGTAACCACAAGTATATTTGCATTCCATGTAAATAAAGTCAGTCTGAATTTCAGCACCTCCACTGTTTTGGTAGCACAAGTGTTGCATGTGCACAATAGCTTAGTCATATCTTTGATGGTCCAATGCCAGCATCTGGTTTTCTATTACTGTTGCACTGAAATTTCCTTTGAATGCTCAGAACATAAGGCAGACATAGAAATCCAAACGTCCAGCTAATACTGCTGTTGTTAAAAGAAATAAAGTGTTGTCTGTATATGTAATATACAGACAACACTTTACTACGTGATAATGAAACTATGAAAGGCTAGCAGATGAGATACCCGTTTTAAATGGCTACACATTAAACAGTGTAGTACACAGTACTCTGACTGTTCCATAGAAAACCTTGGCTGCAGTTTTATGGTAGGTTATAAACAAAATAGCTCCAAGCCATGTCACACATTTCTTCAGTAAACACTGAGTCGCCAGGATAACACATCTGCATACAGTTAGAGAAATTTATCGCTTTAAAGACCTAGCAAAACAGTTTTATAGCAAACAAAAGCCAAGATTTATGAATTAGATTTCTACAGAAGATAAGGTATACATTCGTCATATCAAAGCAGAACATCTCATCAGCTGCCAATCAGCCCAAATCTCTTATGTGTTTATCTTCAATCTATGAGTGCTACGAGTGCCAAGCACGTATCTTAACAAGAGAGTAGTTTCTGCAACAGAAAGTTGTTTCTGTCAATACAACTACCACGCAGCAATTCAAGTCACAGTCATGAATCAATATGCTGTCGGCCAAGTCACAGAGAAAAATCATTGCACTGGATATGTCATGATGCAAGGACACAAGCAACAGTTGAAGAATAAGTTAACATGAACATTTTGTCTGCTCTTGACAAGACTGGCTGCTTTCCCTTTAAGTCAGAGTCAAAGCCTTGTGGTAGCACTGAAACATAACTGAAAGTAACTTAAAAATCTTATTTGTCTTTATTCTTAATTTTGTATTTAATTTTTATTTAATTTTGTATTTTATTGCATAAAATTGATTTGTAAAGATTTTTCAGATTTTCAAAGTAAATGTGAACAAATATAGTTAAGTTTAGGGTTTATGCACAATTTTGAATGCTAACTTCAAAGAGGAACCTCTTAAAGTTTAAGTTTTGTGAATTACACAATACAGCTTTCAGTGTCTTTAAATCCTGTCCTGTATGACTGAAACAGATAATGTAGCCAATGTATAGCTAAAAATTATTGTAACAAGAGACAAACTGTGAAATGAAAATACCACATGCACAGCCAACCTCACTAAAACAAGGTAAAACATCAGCATATTAAAGCATATTGAGAATTCTTATTAGGATTTTGTACACTTAGTACACTTTGAGCCTTCGGGTTAATTATACTGCAACCAGTCATTAGTGCTGATTATCCAGAACCAGTGTGACAGCCTACCAGAGCAGTAGAATGGAGTCTGACCAGACCTGTTAGAGGTCTCGCGAAGATCCGCTTTCAGCAGTCTCCTGAGATTCCAACACCGTAGTTTACTAGAGTGTAAAGTCAGATAAGGTGAGTCCTTTTGCTAACGAAAGCTTAGAATTAACAGAAGCATGTAGAAACTGCAGGTGCTGCCCCACCACAATGGGTTTTTTATCCTGTTAACTTCCTTATCCCACTCCAATTGGCTACCTGTTCACGCTCATACCAGATAGGTATTTGCATAATGCACACCCACACACAGAAACATAAAACAGATCCACACACACACCTGACAAAACTTTTTATTATCTCTGTTGGCAGCATTTCCTCTCACGGAGTCAAGCACACAAACGCAAGCTCACTCATGCAGTTAAGCTTACACTTATGAGGAAACATATACACAGATACACATACAATAGACCACAAAGTTTAAATCCTCAAAGTTCATGTGGTTTCTTAAAATAGTGCTTAACCTTAGAGAAACTTCCCTCTGTGCTATTATGCAGAAAAACAGTTGCTTGCTTTATTTCATCATGATGAACGAGGTGCTGACAGTTTGGTAGGAGGGCCTGAGAGAATTTGTTCCTTTTACTCTTTTAAAGTTGCTGGAACTGACAAAGAAACATTAGTAACTGTGTGCCTGAAAAGACTGTAATAAAATGGGGTTATGGGGGTTAGACGTTTATAAATGTCTATAATTTTACACTGTGGCCTCTTTCAGCTTTGAATTTGCATATTAAATTTGTCTATGAGTGATGATCAGTATTAGGGCGAGCTTGTTTCAGACTGACTCAGAGCAATGCGTGGCTTCACCATGTTGCAATCACATCCAACTTTGATCGTCTTGTAAACATACTAGCTAACAACATGCAGGGATCCACAGGTGTCTGAGTAAAGAGTGACAAATGCCAATTAGTTCTGGTATGTGTCCCACAAATTCCAGTCAGTATCACAGCACTGTGACAACAGTGAGCCTCTTTAATTTATGTGAATTATTTGCCAGTATGCTCCCGTCAGGTATTATGTATTTCCCTGTTGCAACATTTCCAAAATTTCCTTTTGAAAAATGTGTCAAACAAGACTTAACTAAAAATGTGAAATACTGTTAGATGGAAAGCGTAAACTCTTGTGTTTAATTGAATGAGCCCTTGTACACTAGGAGAATGTATGGCAGTGGATCTGTTTGGTGTTTTCAAATTCCTCAAAACATGTTTGTCCTGTTTAGCTATTTTTTCCACTTGACATCAAACATGAGCAGGTATTTCCAAAAGACAGCTGTACAGTTCAAACGGCATACGTGCACAAGTTAGTGTGTCTAAAAAACCAAAAGCAACAAAAACCATTTTTACTGAACTTTGTCACCATTTATATCTGCTGTTGGCCCATACTGACAAAGATCAGAGGAAGTTCAAAAAGTCTATTTTTACTTGACGCCAATTAGAGTTTGGGCAAATTGTAACATCTTTGATCTGAGATCTAAATCGGATCTATAGCATTGTACTATTACAATACCTCTTGGGACCAGAGGCACTCACAGTATCATACTGATAATTGAAGTGACTTTGAGCAGGGTTGAACTGTATAATAGGCTGAAGCAGAGAGAAGTGAAAGCCAGGGATGTCAGGGATTTCTCAGAGCTTCTTCAGCAGAATCATGTGGAGGGAAACAATAGGTGACGCTGAACAAATTAATTTGCTTTTACGTAACATTGATCTGTTGAGCATGTAATCATATAAAATCCCTTCAGAGTCTTAATATTCAATATTTTCAAGAATAAAACATGCATTGCACTATTACCCTGAACATTGTGTTATCCCAACAGGCTGACTTTAATAGCCTAATTTCCTAGATCCTTATGATCAACATACTGCCTGTGTTCATACTGTGCTCACTCTGGGAGCTCTCACTCTCTGAGCGCGTGCAGTATGCGTATTTTTGTGTGACTTGGACTCTTGCCCATGGCTGAGCTTCAGAGGTAATGAGGGAATTCAGTGTAAGCATGATTATCTCTGAGAGTTCCCCTCATCTGCATGCCAGATCGCTACAGTCCTAATGGCAAAAAACACCACTCCTGATCTCCCCGCAGCCCTCCGACACCACCCTAGCTGCATGGGTTACAGATAACTTGCCTCCAGCCCTCCCGGCAGCCCGTCTACTTGTAACACAGGTGCTATTTTCTGGATTTTTTGCAGAACTTTCCCATCCTCTTTTAAAAGGGTAACATGCCTCCAGGGTGCAATTTGGGGCCTAAGCTGCATTTGGTGTCCTCCCGTTGTGAATGCCTGACCAGATTTTATTGCAGTAAGATTAATATGGCCATCAGTAGTGAACAGAAGTCACACACTTCTCATTACAGTCCGCCGTTTAGGCTGCCTCGCACCGCCTTCTTTTTTGTTCTCTCTCCATCAGGCTTTTCATTTGCCGTGTCACAAGGACAGCCTAGTATTTGTCATCTCATTTCATGGATCTTCATTCTGCTTTTTCAGGGTGGTTGCGGGTCGACATATGTAAAAGTCCGCTGGGGGAACAGAAAAAAGCTGGAGAAACAGAGGGGGAGAGATCAAAGCCTGTCATCTCTGCTCCACTCTGTGTGAGTCAGCCCACCAACATTGCGAGACGCAGCGAAGACATCCTCCCAGACTCAAGAAAATGTCATCAAAATGCTGGCATTATAGACAGTGTCATCTATTTTTAAGTAGAGTCAAGTAGAGGCTTATGTCATCCTCCAATAATAGTACACTACTGATCCATTTATAAAGAGGCTTATAACTTGCTTAGTGCTGCTGTGAATTATTAACGTTTTATCTGAGCATGCGGTCAAAAGTTTCCCTTTGACAGGAAAGGCTGTCAGAACTGTCAGTCAGAAGAAACAGACAAGACAGGAGGAGGGTACAGTTGTATGCTCTAATGAACAGGAACTTATTAGCTGGAGTATGTCTATTACTGTCCCACTTGCCTCCCATCTTTCATTAACTGCTTATCACGCCTGTTAGTGTCATCTTTAATACTTCACATTTTGATTAGCATATGTTCCATGGGGAAAGAAGGAAAAATCATTTTATTAGTGTCAATTATTGCTACAAATGACAATTTCACTGCCTAAATTGTAATTTTACATTTCCTCCCTGTCAAAGAACAATGGCTGTGTAATTACAGTAATGAGAAGTGCAACAGAAAAATGAATTATTCAGAATCAGTTTTCTTTCATGTTCTTTTGAACTCCACTGTGTCTGTTTGTTTGACATCTGCCTGGCCTCATTAATGTCAGTGTGCTGAGAACACAGGTTCTGTCCATCTTGCAGGTAATATATACGAGGAGCAAGAGGGAGTATATGTTATATATAAAAAACACACAAAAACCCCCACTTTTTCACCCATTCACTGTCCAGGAGCAAAACTGCACTTGACTTGATAGGGTGCAGATCTATTATTAGCCCATAGGTGACACTGTTGTCCCGTGTAGTGTCAGAGATCTCTGAAATCATGCTTATTGAATGAGTGATGAATATAAATGTGATATGAGAAAGTGTAGGTGATGGAACATGCTTCCTAACAATTACTGACTACAGTGTCTACAGAGGGAGGTAGAATAACCTACAAAAATTATTAGCTTTGTTACATACATGAGGAACAAAGAGAAGAAAGACCATGCAGGGACGGCAGTGAAGACTTAAAGCAGTGCACGGTCAGCTTGCTTTAACATAACTATACTGTAATATGGGTTTGCCACAGGTGGTGGCGGCCTTTTTTCTTTCAATAAATGGATCTCTGAGTTCATCTATCAGAACCGTCTTTTTTGGGCATCATTGTCCGCTTTTCTGACCAGAGGTGCAACACATCAGTGAAGCAGCCTGTCATTTAAAATGGGACGATGAAAGCTGCAAAATGATGATGTAGACTCCAGCATTTAACCAGCAGGACTGCAGTACAGCATGATCACTATTATAAGTTTAAAATGATTTAAAGTTTTATAGCTGATCTTCTTAGTCTTTAATAATGTATTCAACTGAAAAGAGCTGTGCACAGGGACAAAACTAATGATTATTGTTGCCAGACTCTGCATTTCCCCTGAGCTGTATCAAAATAAGCATTTTGTTTTTACACTTTCCTACTTAAAAGGTTCCTTCTGCTAGGCTTCATCTGTGTCATTTCAAAACGCAGTTTTCCAAAAAAGACCCAGAAGAAAAAACCATTGCACAACCTACTGCATGCTCTGCCTCAAAAAGCACACAACCAAGAGATGCAAAAAGCAGCTAAAGAGCTAGATATTCCTGTCAGGAACTGGTAGAAAGCAAAACGTAACATACAGGACAGTGGATATGGGACCATTTATTAGGTGGTTGGAAATATGACACAGAATGAATGTTCATGTAATGTTCATGTTGATTTCCTGAATATGTACAACACAATGACCAAGTAACCTTTAACTAAACAGTGACATAATCTATAAAACTGTATTCCACCACATCCAAAAATTGCTCTTTAGGTTAAGATCTGGAAGCCATTTGAGAACAAAAAACTCATTTTCATGTTCAAGGAACCAGTTTTTTGATGATTTGAGCTTTGTGACAGGTCATGCTGCTGAAAGCAACCATCAAAAGATGGCTGGACTGTAGTCATTACGGGGTGGATTTGGTCAGGAACAATACTCAGGTACGCATTACAAGTTAAGTGGGCTAAAACACCACGATAAAGAAAGTGTCTGAAAGAGTGTCCCTTCACTCATTCTGAATAATGTTCAGCAACAAAAGACAACAGCCACTAGTTGCTGTGATGGATAAGGTGGAAAGAGAACATCCAGTCTGCTTTCCACTTGCATTCTTCAAATTGAAGTTCAGGCAAAACAACACAGCTGTACATGACGTGACAACATAGCCTCAGTTTTGGCCTTAACTATTTCTTTAGGACTTTCTACAGGAGCTTGCTGAGTGCCGTCCAACTACCCGAGACAACCATAAAGGCTAAATATGAGCCATATACAGTAGCTGACAGTCATATGAAAACCAAAGTGTTCAGTGTCCTGTGAAAAACTAAATACACCCCATGATTCAGTAGCAGTGGAACTGCATTTAGAACCAATAATTTGAAGTAATCATTGTCTGTATGGCTTTATTAGTCTCTCATGTCAACCTTGGTGTTCATCTGAACAGCAAACTGGACTGGACTCATAACTCAGACGCCCTCTACAGGAAAGGGCAGAGCAGGCTGTACCTGCTGCGGAGACTCAGGTCGTTTGGAGTGGAGGGCCCACTCCTGAAGACCTTCTATGACTCTGTGGTGGCCTCAGCCATCTTTTATGGTGTAGTCTGCTGGGGCGGCAACATCTCTGCCGGGGACAGGAAGAGACTGAACAGGCTGATCCGAAGGGCCAGCTCTGTTCTAGGATGCCCTCTGGACCCAGTGGAGGTGGTGAGCGACAGGAGAATGGCGGCTAAGCTGTCATCCCTGTTGGACAACATCTCCCACCCCATGCAGGAGACTCTGACAGCACTGAGCAGCTCCTTCAGTGGCAGGCTGCGGCACCCACGGTGTGGGACGGAGAGATTTCGCAGGTCTTTCCTCCCCACTGCTGTCAGACTGTACAACAAAGACTTTTGCAGCTGATCAAACCCACACATGTGCAATAAGACTGCTATATGTGCAATTCTTTCTCTGACAAAGTTGTACTTTTGTATTTTCTTACTCAGTTGTATATAGCATTTGTATTCTATTTTATTCTATTGTATATATTATTCTATTTTATTCTATTGTATATAGTATTTTATTTTATTTTATTGCATTCCAGTGTTTTCTAATTTCTGCTACATAACTTTGCACTTTTGCTGTAACGAAACAAATTTCCCACCTGTGGGACTAATAAAGGTCATCTTATCTTATCTTATCTTATCTTATGTCATTGTGGAGGAAGTTTGAGTCACTTTTCTTGATAATACTACTTCAGTTTATTGAGATTTGTGGTCATTCATTTATACACAGATCTCTGAATGTTTTGCCACAGCACTTTGATTCTTTTCTTTCAGCCTTTCTGTTCTAGATGTGCCTACAATATCATTGTGCTGTTGTATGACCAATTTTGGACCTAGTGTCAGATGTTGGACAGATGGCCTCACTTTTCACTTACAGAGGAGTTCATCATCAATGACTGCAAGGTGCCCAGATCCTGTGGCTGCCAAAGAAGCCCAAATCATCCGTCCTCCACTGCTGTGCTCAACAGTTGGTATGAGGTGCTTATGTTGATATGCAGTGTTTGTTTGCTTTTTGTTTTTGTTTTTAAATGTGGTGCTGCAATATGCTCAAAGATCTCCATTGGTCTTGACTGTTCAAAGGACATTTTCCCAGAAGTCTTGTGTTTTGTTCAGATGCAATTTTGCAATCTAATGCTGAGATTGTTTTTAGAAAGAAGAAACTTTTTCTTGGCAAACTTGGTCATGCCAAACAAGCAATACAACCAAACCTGTTCAGTTTTCTTATTGTATTGTCATGAATGTAACTGAGGCCTGTAGCGTGTGACATGTTACTCTTGAAGGTTTTGTGATTTCTCTGAGCACAGTGTGCACAGTCTGACCTTGCGGGAGAATTAGCTGTGACGTTCACTCCTGGGAAAGCTGTGGCTTTGTGTTAACTCACACTTGAATGCTCCAGAACAGGAAACTGCCCAAACCTCTGTGTTTATAGAGGTAATCACACTTTCCAGTGATCAGTTAATCAAGTGTATTTGATTAGCAGCACCTGGGTGCTACTTTCTATCTTTATTTCTCTGGAAGTAGCTACAATCCTGTTTTTTTCGTGCCTCCAATAAAGGCAATTAGGCTTTTTCTGTATCTCCAAGAGGAAGGTAGGGGATCACTGAAGAAAGATCAGAAATCCTGGAAAGAGAATGAGTTATCAAATGTGAAGATAAGTCACTTCTGACATTATGTTCACATATAATCTATGTCCACCAGGCAGCTACTGAGGTTGGTTTGTTCTATATTTCGAGTCACATGCTGACTAATCCAAACCTTCCACCTGGCTGGAATTGGTCATTCACAACCAGTTCCATATCATCCACAAAGCAATCCAGTGGACAGATTGAGCTGCAACCTCTATTCAGATAAAGATATAAATGGTCTCCATATTCAACATTCTTATGTTGTAAATGCCTACAACTGCATGAGGTGTAAATAATCCACTAATTTTCCACTTTGTTTAAACTTCATGTTTAAAGTATACATATATTTTTTTAAGATTTTCACATATATTTTTTGCAGACAAAGACAATACATTCTGTACATGAAATTAGAGCAAGTAACTGAAAAATCCTACAGTGAAAGGTGTTGTTCTCCTGCCAGGTGACAGCGTTGGTGAAAAATGTGTCAGACAGAGTTAGGCTTGGCAATCTGCAGGCTTCCTGGGAGTAGGTAGGGCAGCCTTATGTTCTTATTATACAACCTTCAGTCTATTTGGAGAATTAGAGGAAGCATGCACAGTTGGTGCCTTTTTAAGGTAGTGTCTCAACAGACAAGTCTGCGTGGTACAACAAATTGGAGGATACATGGGCATAAAAAGAGAGAGCCTTGCAAACACCTTCTGATAATGAAAGTTTGTCACTCAGCCCCAAGTGGACCTTTGTATACGCATAGATATGGAACGTATAACACTCTCATTGGAACAATTTCAAAACAGTGTGTGTGCTCTACAGGAACCTGCTGCTGCCAGCAAACAAACTGTACCTGGAAGAAAATACAAGCAACACTGGAATAACAGAAATAGAACACTGTTACAGTCCCTAACTTTGTGGCTCAAAAGAACTTAACATAAGATACCACAACACTGCTGCCACTCACTAAGCTTTTAATAATGAAAATACAGTTACTAAGTTACAAAGGATAAACAGAAGCACAAAGAGACGGGATTCCTGCCTAATACAGACAAAAGAGACAGGAGACCATAAACCAATCACGCAATGGGCAGTTGGATTCAGGCTTCTCAATAAACTAGTTTGGTAAACTAATAGAAACAAAATTGAAAACAGGACTGCCAGTAACTCTAAAATATACTTAATAAATAAAGCTTTAAAAGCAATAGAAAGTTAAAGCCGGTACTGATGCAGATGAAGGAAGAGGAGAGAGACCAAGACCACAGTTGCCGACGACCATGCTCTGCATTCTCTGGGTTTATATTCGTGCAACCGATCTGCACTAAAAATAAAGCAGAGTAGTGAGAGAGCAGGTTAATGTACGATAAGAATGCCACAAGGTGATGACTCGACCAATGCACTAAGGTTGTTTGTAACAAATGCTCATGAACCAAACATAGACAGGATATAAAATGCACTTACCATGAGATTTCATGATAGAGATTGATGAGATCTCAGCAAACAGATCATTGTCAGATCAGAGTCTGTAGCCAAACTGACCTGAGTGTGTGAAAGACTCAGGTCAGAAAATAAGCATTCAAAAATGAGGGTGGAATGGATGTGCCACAGGACACAGGACAAAACTCTTGAAGATGTGGAACCAGAATCAAACTTAGGAAGAAATACAAAATGGGTTGGCCAAGGATGCTGTAGCAGAGGATGATGCATACCAGAGGGAGGCTGTGGCAGTCAGAATGTCACAACAGACAAACAGTCAAGAGAAACATTCACCCAAAAAATTTATGTTACGCCTCCTCGAGAGCAGGAGGGGGGGTACCACAACAACTCCAGAAACTCGGTAAAAGTGTAATAAAGAAAAGTTTAATGGCGGTTTTCTCAAAAACAATAACCCAAATTCATACAACAAATGTGGGGGAGAAAGGGACAGTTAGGTTGTGCAAAAATAAATACCAAAAAGACAAAACCAAAACTTAGCTGAGCTCTTACCCTAGAAAAACAAAAAAAAGGGGAAAAGCCCCTAATCCTCAACTCAAACAAGCTCAAAATTACATGGGTGGCACCAACCTACTTACCTAGAGTTTCTAACAGAAAGGACTCTACGTGAGTAAGTGTATGGGGTCCCCAGACTTACCCTAGTCCTCTTTACTCCCACCACAACCTTCAAATAAAAGAAATACACCAGAGCTCTACACATGTGCCAAACAACTGTAAGCAAGGAAGAGAGAGCCGCCCCCAGCCACAGGTGAGTTTCCTTATCAAGGTGTGCACTCCTGGTTTGTCTAATCAATGCCTCCTTTCTCTGATAAGCTGGAGATCCCCAAATTGACACTGCCATTTCCTGTGTACCTGAGGAAATGGCAAACAAAAGGAGAGGGAAAGAAAACATGCAGCCTGCGGACACGTAACACTCCCACCCCCAAACAAAAAGTTTGAAGCCTTCATACACACACAAAAAAAAAACCCAAACAGACTACAGGGCACGGGACAGTGCATCAGCCGAGACATTTGTCCCTTTTTTATGGCAGATTTGAAGATCATACTCTTGGATGATTAAAGACCACCTCATAAGCCGACGTTGTTATTGTACATCCTTGAAAGGAAAACAAGCGGATTGTGGTCTATAAAGACTTTTATGGATTCCACACTTAATCCAAGATAAACCACAAAATGTTGCAGAGCCAACAAAACAGCAAGAGTTTCTTGTTCGATTGTAGAATACCTTCTCTGAGGATGAGTGAACTTCTTTGAGAAGTAGCACACAGGGTGATCAAGTCCATCCTGATCTTCCTGTAGAGGGACAGCACCTACCCCAACCGCGCTAGCATCGACTTCCAACTTGAATAGTCGGCTAAAATGGCACGGATCTTTGCATCCACTGGACATACCTTTCCTCCGCCAACTTGTTGGCCTAGATAGAGAATAGTGCTCTTACCAAACTCACACTTTGCAAGATCCAAAGTCAGCGAGGCAGCTGAGAGGTGCTCAAAACCTGCTAACAAAGTAGCAAAATGCTCTGCCCATTCCCTGGAATATACACCAATGTCATCCAGATACACCCGGCAGTTTGGAACATCACCCAATACTTTGTTCACTAGCCTCTGAAATGTAGCTGGTGCATTACATAACCCAAATGGCATGACTGTGTACTGGAGGAAACTGTCCGGAGTTACAAAAGCAGATATCTCTGATGCCCTTTTGGTTAAAGGAATCTACCAATAACCTTTCAACATATCCAGTTTAGTAATAAATGTGGCAGGTCCGATGTCATCAATGCATTCACTTTGTGGAAGTTCGTACAGAACCTTGGACTCCCATCAGCTTTAATGTCCAACAAACATGGGGAACTCCAGGGGCTACAACTGGGTATTGCAAGTCCATTTCTAAAAAGATACTCTACTTTCTTTTTTATAATTTCTCTTTTTATGGGATTGACTCTGTATGCATGCTGTTTAATGGGTGCAGGATTGGTAAGAACAATGTAATGGGATATCAAGCTTGTCTAGGTAGGAACATCACCAAACATACACCGGAAGGACACAATCAGGTTCTGAATGTCTTCAGCCTGATTAAGTGACAGGTGAGACAAATAGTAGGGCAAGTCAGATAGAATCTCACTATTACTTAGTCTCGTCCCCTGTGACGCATCTTTGCGCAAGGCCGCATCCTCCTCACTGCTTTCATTGGCCATCTCTGAAGCTACGCATGCTACAGGGGAGCTAGACTTAACCTTGTGCGGAGTGAGGGGATCATCTTCATTCTCTCTAGAAAGATAATGTTTCATCATGTTAATGTGGCATACTCTAGTCTTGCGACGATGATCAGGAGTTTGAACAACATAATTGGTCTCACTGAGTTTCTTTTCCACAACGTACGGTCCAGAAAACTTTGTTTTCAGAGAAGAGCCCAGAATGGGGAGCAAAACTAGAACCTGATCACCAGGTTTAAACTGATGAGCAACTGCTCTCCGATCATAGTGTTTTTTCATCCTTACCTGTCTAGCAGTTAAGGTGTCCCTGGCAATAGCGCAAGCTGATTTAAGGTGCTTTCTAATTTTAGCCATGTACTCAGGGATGCTCTTCAGTGTTTTAGTTGGAACAACTAGCTGTTCTTTAAGGATATGCAACGGTCCTCTAACTTCATGTCCAAATACAAGCTCTGCAGGACTAAAGCCTAGAGACTCTTGCCTTCTTGACGAGCAGCGAACAATAAGAATGGGATACCCTCATCCCAGTTCTTTCCTGTCTCCAGACAGTATTTGCGGAGCATGGACTTTAATGTCTGGTGAAATCTTTCAAGTGCTCCCTGACTTTCAGGATGGTAGGAGCCTGACGTAATGTGCTCCACTTTTAATGCTTTTAATGCCTGAGCAAAGGTCCTAGACTTAAAGTTGGTTCCCTGATCAGTCTGGACTACCTTTGGAAGACCAAACACTGAGAAGAACCCTACCCGAGCTTTACTGATGACAGGGGCGGTGATCCTTTGCAGGGGCACTGCTTCGGGAAACCTAGTAGAAGCACACATCATTGTTAGAATGTATTGGTGCCCTGACTTTGATTTTGGTAAAGGTCCTACACAGTCAACAATAACTCTGCTAAATGGTTCACCCATCACTGGAATTGGCGACAGGGGTGCAGGTGGGATAACTTGATTTGTCTTGGACACAATTTGGCAGACATGGCAGGTACTACAGTAACGTACAACATCAGACTTGAGTCCTGGCCCAAAATAATGTTTGAGGACCTTATTATGTGTTTTATTTATGCCAAGGTGTCCGGAAAGTGGGTGACTATGTGCTAACGCTAGGACTTGCAAGCGGAAAACCTTTGGCACAACAACTTGATAAACTGTATGCCAGTCATCCAAGTTTTCACCAGCCCAGCGACGTAGGAGGCGGCCCTCCTACGGCCCTCATCAACAATGTACGCCACCTTCTTTACCTTAACTTCTTCCTGAGTAAGTACAGAAGAACGGCATTTCAGAAGAGAGTCATCTTCATGCTGTGCAACAATAAATTCCTCTCTAGAAACGGGCAGTGTAATGTCTGCATTAGGAAGAGAAAACATCTTTCTAGACTCATCATTAAGCTTAGCTTCTGGTCTAACACTATCAGGTGCTTCTTTCATAACGAGGAAAGAGTCAGACAAATCAGTCATTCTTCTTGGATTGAGATCTAGTTACCACACAAGCAGGAAAAATGTTGGCATACTCTTGCTGTTTAACTTTGAAGCTTGTTTCAGGCTAATCCAGCATCTCAGGCACAGGCAGCACATTTCCACCAGCCAAATCATTCCTGAGGATGAAATCAACCCCTTTTATGGGCAGCGAGGGGAGGACAGTGACCTTACCAACTGCACTGAAAACAGAGGAAGTGATATGAACATTGTGCAAAGGTGCAGACAAAAGTCATTCCGATACCCTGGACCACGACACTTGACTGACAGGATGACTCAACAGACTAAGGCAAAATACCCTCTCGAATGATAGACTGCGAACCATCCGTGTCTCTCAGTATTGTTACAGGCTGGTTGTCAACAGTATCACCTGTTAAAGAAACACAACCCTGTGTGATAAAAGGTTTAAAACAGGGATCTAGTTCACTTTGAGATGTTTGGGTTCTGGGAGGCAACACGTTTTTAATCAAACCCACGCCCTTGGGCTGCGGCAGTGTAGTCTTATTTTTTAGTGCAAGGCAATCAGCAATGACATGACCTTTTTTATGGCAATAGAAGCATTCACGTACCTCACGGGAAAGAAATGGTTGCTTAGCTTTGGCTTCAGGCTGACCAAGATCAGGTTTTGGTGAGCGTGTGATCAAAACTTTATCTGAACGAGGGGATGATGCAAACACATTTTTATGGGTTAAAATGAACTCATCAGCCAAAACTGCTGCTTTTGACAGTGAGGAAACCTTTTGCTCATTTAAAAGCATTACAAGCTTCTCTGGTAACAGATTCTTAAAATCTTCCAACAGGATTAACTGAGGAAGCGCTTCAAAGTCTCTCTTCACTTCACTTGCTGTGCACTACTTGTCAAAAAGAACTGCCTTCTCACATGCAAACTCTACATATGTTTGACCATTAGACTTCTTGTGATTCCTGAGCTTTTGTCGGTAGGCCTCAGGTACAAGCTCATAAGCACGAAAGATGGACTCTTTCAGTACATTGTATTTCATGCTATTTTCGATAGAGAGAGATGACATAACATCCTGTGCTTTGCCCACCAGCTTGCATTGCAGTAGCACAGCCCACATTTCTTTTGGCCATTCCAGTGCTGTTGCAATCCTTTCAAAAGCATTAAAGTAGGAATTAACTTCTGTCTCTCTAAATGTTGACACCAAAGCAATATTTTTGCTCACGTCAAACCTGCAGGTGTTGCCAGATAAATGTGAAGAACCTGAAGTAACCGGTGAGCTGGGTGAAGACTGGCTTTGTGTAAGCCTCATAGCTTCCACCTCTAGCTGTTTTAACTTTACCTCCTTCTCAGCTTCAATTTCCAGCTGATGTATCTGAAGTTTGAGGTCAAACTCGGCCTTACGTGCTTGCTCCCTTTCCTGCGCCTCCAGCCGAAGGCAAGCTAGACGCATCTTAAGTCTAGCATGTCCGTTTGACCCACTGAAGTCTGGGGACACAGGATCGAAACGAGGTAGAGTGGGAGGCTCCTTAGGCTCCACCTGGACTTTTGGGGGAGTTGCTATAGCACCAAATCCTCCTTCAAAGTTTGGACACCTTGCTCAACAGGAGGAATGTTATCATCACAAACATCAGAACCCGTCAAGATTTTCAACTCAACTAATCGTTGTAAAATAGTACTCTTAATTTCTTTTTTCGCACTATATTTCTTTACTGGAATATCAAAGTGTGCCGCAATACTCAACAAGTCATCTTTACAACATAACTCAAACTTCTCAGAACTCGGAGCACGAATGAAATCTTGTAAGTTGAAATCCACAATTAAAAACAAGGCAGCAACATTGTACCAAACATCAGAGTTGTCTACAGCTCCGGAAAATAGATCCCGGACGAGCTCCCACTTGTGTTATGCCTCCTCAAGAGCAGGAGGGGGTAACACAACAACTCCAGAAACTCGGTACAAGTGTAATAAAGAAAAACAAGTTAATGGCGGTTTTCTCACAAAAACAATAACCCAAATTCATACAACAAATGTGGGGGAGAAAGGGACAGTTAGGTTGTGCAAAAATAAATACCAAAAAGACAAAACCAAAACTTAGCTGAGCTCTTACCCTAGAAAAACAAAAAAAGGGGAAAAGCCCCTAATCCTCAACTCAAACAAGCTCAAAATTACATGGGTGGCACCAACCTACTTACCTAGTGTTTCTAACAGAAAGGACTCTACGTGAGTAAGTGTATGGGGTCCCCAGACTTACCCTAGTCCTCTTTACTCCCACCACAACCTTCAAACAAACGAAATACACCAGAGTTCTACACATGTGCCAAACAACTGTAAGCAAGGAAGAGAGAGCCGCCCCCAGCCACAGGTGAGTCTCCTTATCAAGGTGTGCACTCCTGGTTTGTCCAATCAAAGCCTCCTTTCTCTGATTAGCTGGAGATCCCCAAATTGACACCAGCCTGCAGTCTGTGTACCTGAGGAAATGGCAAACAAAAGGAGAGGGAAAGAAAACATGCAGCCTGCGGACACGTAACAATTAACTTACCAGAAATGGAAAGCAAGGATGCACTGGTATCTGCCAAGCCATCCTCAGCATTTTTAGCTGTTGTTGTCCTTATGCCCTTGTCAATACTTTTCTACATCAGTATTAGTATGAATGGTTAAATGCATTTGTTATCATAGATGATTCAAAGATATATCTTGGACAAGTTTGTGTGTGTATGTTTGAAATACTTCTAAATGCTGTCTAGTACCTTGCCATTACCCACTAGGACCTCAATATAAGATTTGTAAACTTAAAATTTATGAAAAAGCTCTGGAACTTGATTGTAATGTACCTCATAATTTTGCCAAAGAGTCTATATCTACTTTAGGCTGACATTTACTTGTTCTCTCCCAAGTATTTTATTCTTTCATTTTACGGTGAGGCAGTTTAATTCAAGGTATAGAGTACTAAACCCATTGGTTTGTCAGTAAAATCAAACATAATATATCAAATCATTCTTCATAGCTTCACATAAAAATTACTTTTACATATGAGATATGAAAAAAAATTTTTTAATATAGAGCTTTTGCTTAACAGATTAATTGAGTAAAAATAAGGGGTGAAAAGGGGGCAACAGTAGAAAAGATATAAGCACATGAAATGTCTGATTAATAGGGGTAATTAGATTGTAATTAGTAGGGGTTTGGGGAGACTTATGGATATAGCAGTTGTAGTTACAATGTAGCATGCATCTCATCTTTGTCCACTTCTAATAAAAATACTGCTCTAGAAGGTACAGTTTCCTACGTGGAAGGACTGAATAGAATTACATCAATGATCAGTTACAGAAGACCACATGACTGACTACATTTGAGCCTGAGGTTTGAACCATAATGCCCACTCTGGAAAACCTCAGCAAGCATGTGTTATCAAATAGTTGGGAAAGGTCAACATATATTGATAGGTTTTCTTGATCAAGACACTCACTAAACAAGTAATTTTACTAAATTATGATGTACCTTATAGCTTGATTCTTCAGTAATGTCAAAGTAGTGCTTTATGAATGCAGTATAACTTTTCTATCTGCTAAAAGTAGAACTATTCCCACCAGAATAGTATCATCTGTATTTATTGAGTTTTATATCTGATACGTGTAGCAGTGCTATATTTCATTATGTTCATTACGGATCCCTTAGCAGAGATGGGATTTTGGCTGCATACAGCACTAGGACTCATTTTGCAGACACAAACATTTCCAGTCCCTGCTGCTTCGCAGGTTTCAGTATGCTCCACGGCTCTCTAGTTTCAAATGCAAACAAAGAAACAAACCAAAAAAGGGATGCTATTTTGCAAACCTTTACCCCTAAATCAGCAACATTTAGTGTTAGAGGAAGATTTGGATTTGAATTTTAACAGTGACTAAAGTCAGCGACCCTCTTATTCTTACCTTTAACTTTATTTGAATCTTATTCTCCCTCTCTGTCTCTCTCTTGCTGTCTCTATTATAAAGTTAATAGGTTCTCAGCAGGGAAATTTAAACTGTAATTTGAAAGCTTTTCTGAGCAACTTTGACAGTCTAAAAGTGGCACACTATGCCACCTGCAGCGTGATCAAATGGGGGAAAGTAAGAGGATGTGAGGAATTGTATAGAAAGAAATGAGTGAGTGAGGGGAGGAGAGCAACACTTAGCATTCCTGAGGCTGCATGTGTAACTAATTATGTATGAGCATTGTGACAGCGTGGCTGTTGAGTGCAGTAATGGGATCCCTGCTGCTTAATGAACATGTCACAAGCTTCTGCCTGAGCTGAAGGAAAGAGACAATGTTTGATGACCACCGGGTATCTGCTGGACATTGTGCGTGTTGCATGTGTTTTGTACACTATGCCCTTTGTGAGTCTTCATTCCTTTGTGACAATTTCATATAGACAGTGGCACGCAATTTCACAGTTATTCACTTTTGTTAACATTATTAACATTCAACATATTGTTTGAGTTTTCCATGGTTGCACATACACAGATCTTTTCTTATTCAGGCTCTTATATACTCTAGGACCATTGTGTGTTAATTAGTTATTTTCTTGATAATATTGTGCATGGGTTTTTGTATGAAGAACTTGTATATGGGTAGCGTGCACTTGGTTGATGCTTACATATAATTTACCTTCATTAATAGTTACTATTAATTAGTGTGTTGTGTCATAATCAATAATGTTTTAGGTAGTTTCATACATAGTACTGTATAACAATCCAGGAGTCTTTATGGTTGTTAGTGATCAAAATTAACTTTGTGAAATTTGTACAATTGACTTGCTAATATCACAACAGAGAAATAAATAAAAAAAAACAAACAAAAACAAAAACAAACCTCATATTAAATTAAATAAGATAAAATTGTGATTTTTTTCATACAAACATGTACTACCTTGTATCTGCACCATAATTCTCTGGTTCTGTTACAATAATAAGAATTGAGAATTATTTTGTCAGACCTAATTGTACGTATTGAGTACCATTTTTAAATCATTTGTATCATTTGTGTAAAATAAAAATATTATGTTCATTAATATTATGGGTGTTCCAACTATGTCTGCCAGCCAACACCCCAAAAAGCTCAGTCAGTTCAGAATTGAGTTTAGTTCATTGGTGCAGCCCACCACAACAGTCTCAGTGGCCTTCTGGGAAAATTAATTGGTCTCCTAAAAAGAGTGGGATTGTTGGATACTGATGAGTCAAGCAACCTTCCCACTGGCTGTAAACTGACATGCATCCTCTGTCGTTTAGAAGGAAGGGTGGTTGAGAGAGCCCAGGGTGCAGATCAGATCCTTTTGGATACTGTTGTAGTTAAAGAATTGGACAACTTATGAAAACTTTCGCTCATGTGAACCATCTTAGTGTAATCAAATCTGGGTGTGTCCATGTTAGAATAACCTCCAGCACTGCACCTGAGAAATAAAGTTTCTTTATTGTGCTGTCACCTTTTGTTGCCATAGTCCTTGGTCAACTGTGGCATTAAACAAACTGTCCTAACTGTTTGGTTCTTTGTTGAAATTGTTGTAGCCACTTTTGTCTTTAGTCTGCCGTGCCTCATTCTGTGTTCAGTCAAGTGCAAGTCTGGGGATTAGCACCCTGTTATTTATGGTCTACCTTTCAAGACATAGTTAGTAAATATCAAGAACTGTGCTTCTCCCCATAGTCCTTCTGACTGTACCACTGACCTTATGTCTGACGCACTCCTCCCTAGCAGCTGCCTCTAAAGCCTTTCCAAACATGAACAGGTGGCCATGAAAAATATGTCAAAGACTCTCTGGCTGCAGGGATTACCTGTCCAAGACCCTCTGACTGTTCATCAACTTCAGAGGACCCAACAACATTATGGTAAAGAACAAGTACCCATCATCACTAATTAACTGTGCTTTAACATCTCCTCAAGAAGCCACGCTTTAAAAGCCTTTCCTTAAAAATTCCAGAAGAAGATAAGTGGAAGATGGTTTTCAGCATTCCAGAACACTTGAGATATCTAGTAATGCATTTGGGCACCCGAGATTTCATTCTGTATGTCAACGTGAAGAAATGTAAAATCTCTTTCATTCCTGGCTCTCATCTTTATTAAGGGACAGCCAAATATAGACCTAGACAGTGTAAAAACAGTAACTGAGTAGCTAGGCCCTGTCATGTGTAAACAGCTTAAGAAATTCCTTACCGGCACCTCTAATTGTGCTAGTCTACAATTCCTGAAAGTTCGAAAAAGATCCCTGAGGCAGAGGTTGCCTACCAAAACAATTAAAAGTACCTCATCTCAGCCCTCTTCATGACTGAAGCAGACCCATCTCAACACTGTGTGGTGGAAGTGGATGTTTTGGACTTAGTAGTGTGGGCACTCCTCTTGCAATGTTCTTTGAAGGAAATTAAGCTTCATCTTTGTGCTTTACTGTCCAATCATCTTTCCTTCGAAGCTTAATTGCAATTCTGATGTAGAAAGCAGTGGATAGTTAGCCGCTAGGGTAGTGCAAGAAAATTGCTGCATAACCTTGAAGGGCTGGCGGTTTCATGGTTTGGACTAATCATAAAAAAATCTGGCCCGCATCCTGCTGCAAATGGCTCAAAGCTCAATACTAACAATGTTGTTACATGGGGAATTTAAGGGGAAAAATGTAATCCACACACTAAACTCATTACAGGTAATGAGCTCCTAGGCTGTATATGTTTCTCCCCAAAGTTTGTTAACTCCCATGGCTCATTCCTTTGAATTCACCTATTATCTTGGAATGACCCACACACTGTCTCTTTACTATAGAAGGAGTCCAAAAATCCAAGAACAGCTTTGCAGCATTTTTCAGCTTTTTTACCATAACTTTTGTCGTGTTTGTGCTCAGATCTTGCTGTGTAAATATACAATTCCTCCGGTCTGAAGTTCCCCAAGAGAAATGCATGTAATTTACAAATCCAAAGTTTGGCAAGTCCTCTTTTATATAGCATTTAATATATCCAATGTAGAGAGAAACTCCTCAAATACAATTAAGTCAGCATAATCACTTTCTCAAGATGACAGAGCATGAGGAAGATTAATGGTTTAGAAGAGCTGAGGGACAGGGTGCATTTTTCACCACTTGCTTGCTTCCTTTTATCCCCAATCTATTTTAGAATAGCTGAAAAGTCTGAGATACATTATTGGAGCTAATCAGAGTCGAATGAGGAAAGCACAAAGGTGAGACAGCAGAAATCGCCTCCTTCCTCAGCCTGCCTATGTGCCCTTTTTCATCAAGCTCCTGTCCACATGTTCTCTGATAGAGGTAGTGGAGCAAAGGTGGAGGGAGATAATGGTAGCAGGGGTGCTACTGAGGCTTAGTCATAGAACTGGGACTATTCCAGTCTGAAATCTGAAATCAAAGACATGATGAAATGAACTCTAAGGCAATGAAATGAGACTGAATGGAAGAGACTAATGACACTTGACTAGTATGTTCATGAAATATATAATCATGGAAACACATAGTTTTATATATATATATATATATATATATATATATGTATATATATATATATATATATATATATATATGTATATATATATTTTGTTTTCTGTTAGCAGGGATAATACAAACTTTGCTGTGGTACGACTTTCGCCTACAGATGAAAAACCTGACAACTTTATACAAAATAAGTTATTGAAGTACAGGAATGAAAGTTTTCTGGAATCCAGTCATACAAAAATGTACCATACCATCTTCAGTGACCACCGTCTGCAGTGGCCAGTGAACTTCTAGTGCAATGGAAAAAAGAAACATACCACCAATTCTTCCTAAAAGAAAAAAGAAATCTCTAGTTCTCTATTTGTAAAAAAATAAACAAATAAACAGAATTTTAAGTACTAAAAAAGATAAGTTTAAAATGACACTTTGGACCCTAATGGATTAAGACTGTATCATTTTTATTTGTTGTCATGCAAATACTTGAGCTCTTTTCACCAATATCACAATGATGTCACAGAAAGTACTTAGAGATATAGCACACAATTTCCTTACAGTATGAATATAATATTTCATATAACATTATCAATCATGAAATCCAACACTGACGACTTTGTTGGCTTGAATCCTAAATAAGGTATCTTGCGTGTGCAGAGTGAAATTAGATTACAAGTGGGTTGGTGGGGATATCCAGGGCTAGTTGAAAGGTGATATATGCAAAAATATTCAGTCTTTAAACAGGCAGATTTCCAAAATACAGGTTTAGTGGCAGGTAGCGTCAGCAACCTCCTACATGCTAACAATAAAAACACTGTTAGGACTTCCTCGAAATCATATCCACTATATCAACAGTTCGAGAAAACTTCCTCATTCCCTTCCTCATTCTCATGTTGGTGGTGTTTCCTCATTCCCATATGACATGTGTTGCTTTGTTTATTCTCAGCAGAGTCTTTCTCATTCTCTCAATAATACACACAAACAGACTGAAGCAGTAAATCTGTCTAAAAGTAAAGCTCTAAGGCCTGAGAGGTGATCACAAAGAGGTTTGAAAAAGCAGTTTTACAAAGGGTCCTGCTGACAGGTGGAGTTCAAGAGGAAGTCTCAACTGAAACAAACCAACTTCACACTGATGGCACCTATATAAAATGTTTCGTAGGTCATTAACTGCTGTCAGAACTCTGATTAAGATAAGTTAGACATGAAATAGGCACTCCCACCCATACAGTCATGTTGACACAAACAAACAGGCATTTGCCTGTTTTATGTACACCATTATACCATCACCTCTTAAGCTTCTGTCATGTCAGAGGATGATCACCAGTTTTACCAAGCAGTGACAGCCTGCTCTGCCCATTCTCATTCTCCCTGCTGGCAGACCACTTCTCCCCCTGTCCCCTTGCATTATCTCTTTACACATGGCAATCCTACCCTCCGGATGGACAAGAAGGCTTAAAAGGTTCATTAGGATTTATTTTTGTTCATTTTGTGGTCTGCCTATGGAGTGTTATGGTGCCTCCACAGCAGGAATGACCCTGCGGTTCAAATGCTCTAACAGCCCATAAACAGAGACAAGGCCTGCAGATGACAACCTGCCACTGCCCAGGCTCCATCATGTGCACCAAGCTCTTTAAATAGGTGTCTAGGGTGTCATTGTCTCTGAGGGCTGCCTTATGGGGAAGTGCATAATAAAACTAAGACTATAAACCTGAGTGTAAGTGGCACAGCCTCGCCGGTGGCACATGTTGCAACTTTTGAACAGCAGAATGTGGACTTTTTGAGTTGTAAGAGAGCACGAGAAGAGAAGAATGAGGAATGATGAGAGAGAAGTAATGAAAGAAAGACTTTATGACATTAAGGAATGAAGGCAATAAATCAGGATTAATGTCAGAATGATGCATTCGCTGCACATTTTTCATGCAAGCCAGTATTCTGTCATCATTGCATATTTGTCCAACTTTGGCTATTTCTATAAGTTATCATTAGCACATTGACTGGATTTAATGGTCTTAAAAAATTAAATTAAATTAAATTAAATTAAATTAAATTAAATTAAATTAAATTAAATTAAATTAAATTAAACCCCTAATGAAGCCAAAACTCCACTGATTGATTCAGTCTATACAAACCCTACAACTGAGAAGTCTCAAACCACTGAGCTATTTTCTTTCAATGGAATTTACTTAGACTAGGCTTGTGTTGAGCCACAGCTCTCACAGTCTGGCCAATAATGATGCTTGCTTTGTTCAGTGTTGAGAAAAGATGGCCAGTCCTTTCCTTTTAGAAAGAAAAGGGGAAAAAAAACACAGGGGAAAAAAAACAGAAAACGCTTTTTCCAGTGGCAGTAAGTGGGTTGAGCATTAACATCCAGAAATGAAGAATAGCCATCTGCTAAACCCTGAAAGTCATAAGCAGATGCTGTCCTCTTATCCTTTTATGCATATGTTGCCTTTTCTTGTTTTCTGTCTTTCTTTTTTATTGTTGTTTACGTCTTGACCCCCGGATTCAAGATTTAAGCATTTAAGCAGCTGGCCAAATCATAAAAAAGGAGAACAAACCCTATCCATTAAATTATAAATGCAAATGTCTTAAAGAGGGTTGTGTAAGGATTGTAAAAATGATTATTTTCCCCCCTTACAAATCTCCTTCCTCCATCATGTGTAACAGTCACGGCAGGGGTTGAAAGGGTGATGAAATGATGCACTCCATTAGTCGGCTGGTAGCTGGTCGTGTTTTCTTTCAGCTGCAGTGTTGTAGCATGTTGTTAACCATCGTGTAGATGACTGTATTCGTGGCTCCTCTATCATATCTGCGTAATGACCACCTTCTTGTTAGGGGTCCCTGTGAGAGTCATTATCCCTGATTCAATTGACGATGACAGGAGAAGGGGATGGAGAGGAAGGATATAACATGACAGGCGCTGTGCTTTCTGATGTCCCCTCTTGTCTCCAGGGGTAAGACTCACAGCCCCCACTCTTATAAAGAATCCACAGAGCAACAAAAGTAATCAAGCCTCTTCAGCATCAAACCATGGGATTATGTTTTGTTTTCTGGGAAGCCACTTATTTACTCATTGATGTGCTCCTTGAAGGGCAGCCTACCAGTTGTGTGCAGGATAACATCCAGGTCACTGGGGTTTAGAAGAAAGCCTCCAAACACAACCACATGTTCCATGACATTTGATGTGATGTTCCTATTATGAAGAGGCCAATGCAGCACAGCAGCTGCGTTTTATTTTGTCTTTGTATACATCGACAACATATGGTTTGGTAACGTGTTTTTGAAATGTTAAGCAAATATTGACTAATGTTTGTGCATGTTTGTGGTGTTAACTGATTACTTATATAGAACCTTATATAGAACCAGGAGTTTGTATTTTAGTGATTCTCCTTGACTATCAATCTATCAACTATCAATTTTCTATTTTAATTTAAAATGGCAAGTATTCCAGACCTTATGATGGCTTATACAAGCATCAACCACAGCATCTAACTTCCGGGCCTAATTTTTGTAGGTAGCCCTTGTACCGTTCTGATGCATACAACATGGACATGGATCCAATAATGGAAAGGCTGCAAGGTGGACCTCAGTGGATTGAGTTGGCTCTTGTGCATGTGAGAATGATCAGTGATCAATCATCTGGGCTCTTTGTCATCATTCTTAAGCTTTGCATTTTTAAGCCATAGCACTAGTGTTTTGGCTGCCCTCATGCTGGAGTAGTTTTGGAGAGTCTGCATATAGACTAAAAGCATGAGTTGCAGAGTCAACAGCTAATGCATGTTAAGCAAATGCCCAAGGGGGAGTTTTTGATGATACGATTGACATGCTTCATTATAAGTTGTTAAAAACTGCAATTAAAAATCTCCGAAAACACTCTGAAGACATAAACTTGCTTGATGAGTGTTCATAAAGTCACAAGCCAAAAGACTGGAGGTATCATCATACACTGTGCAGCTGCAGGTATTTGTGAACGGACTAACTATAACATTTCGACAGCCTGAAATTTAGAACATTAGTGCTGCTGTGTATTTTCTTTTCTTTTTGCTGCTGAAAGTGTTGTTTTTCTGTAGGGAGCCATGTTTTCTCATGAGCTCGGCCAAGGCAAGCTGTTCCCGCTGACTCTGTACTTTGTCAGAGTGGTCCTGTATTTAATGCCATTCTCCATAGTCAGACAAACTGCCATTCTCTGTCTTTTTACAGCCACAGAGCACATAGCATTTTCATTTATTTGAAGGTCCTGCTGAGACTCTGGTGTCAGAAACATTGAAGGGAGGAGCATTCTCCTGGCGTTGCTGACTTTTGTGTGAGGGCCATATTTGCTTGCATACAGTCTTTCTATACATTTGCAGATTGCATTTAGGAAACACAATTTAACATAAATTATAGTAAAAGAAAAGCAAAACAAACTAAAGAATCCCTGCTTCAATTTCGTTTTCATCTTTTCTGTTCTTCGCGATTAAAGCATGTCTGTTTTTAGACAGGCTCAGTTTCATATGTCTCTGCCACCGGAATTTAAAAAAAATAACTGACAAAGAATGCCCTAGTTGATTTCCACTCAGCTGATTTACTGCTGGATACAGCTCATTAAACTCAGTTCAATATATTGTGTTAATGTGCAGATGGCTGTTTTGTATTTTAACAGTTCCTTTGTTTGAGTGTTTATAATTTAAATCTAGCATCTTTTTTGCATATTGCATGGATCTTCTTTTTTCTGCAACCAACCTCTCGGTTTAATTTCTATTGAATGTAATGCCAGAGCCATAATGTTGTGTTTTTATTTCTTTGTGATGGTGCAAAGTTATCTGGTTAAAGAAAATGAAAAATAGGAGAGCACTGTAGTTATGAAGTATACATTATGAATACTATGCAATGTAATAGTGAAAGAACAATAACTCATATAGGCACAGGTATGTGGTTCCATAAATTAATGAGTGCAGTTAGGCAGTGACATGATATTTTGTTTGTTTCTTGTTAATTCCCTAGAAGAAGAAAAAATACTTTATAATGTTACTATTTAAAACAAACAAACAAACAAACAAAACCCTATATATGTTTGAATATTAACAAAACAGAGACTTTTAGCAGTGGCAATGTAATGACAGGGATCTGGCTTCTTTCTCTGCAAAGCCTGTGTCTGCATTCATTGCAATAGTCATTAAACAGATAGAGCAGGCTGTTGATGACTGGCTGAGTTCGGCTCAGCTGACAATACAGCAACACTTGTCTTATCTAATTTCCATGGTGATGGTTCTATCAAAGGCACCAATCAGAGAGCTTTACCCTGCAGAAATCAATAAGATATGTGTGCTTGGTAGCATCTCAGCAGATTAGGAGGCTGTATAAAGAATGAACTATGAAGGAGATGGAACAGGTGTGAGATAAAATGACACCCTGGAGGAGCATCTCCTGGAGGCCTTGACAACACAAGCACACATGCGCTCACACAGATGCAAGCCCACTGTGCACATGCACATAGACATTAATATATATAATAACACCTGCATGTGTGAGCACACACGTGAACATATTCATTCGCATCACACACAAAAAAGAGCGTATATAGTGCAAGGTGGTAACAGAAGTGGGGGAGGGTAGGAAGAATGGCCTTCTATAAAATAATAAGTAACCTTGACAGTGACATTGCTGCTTCGGCTCCCTCGATTCCATTCACGCACGCAAGCAAAGCGTATTGTAAAATCTCAATCCATCAAGACATGTACAGATATCTTGTAAACTATTCCAAGGGTACGTTTATATGAAACATTAAACACAGCTCGGCTAGCTTTCGGGCTCTATTTACCTTTGCTTCGGTGTGATCCCAATTACATTAGGTAAACTGCTGATTCAAACAACAGAGTTTTAACAGACTATTATCAGCTGTGGTTATAACCCTGCTAGAGCTGAAAGCAAAAAAGATTTCTGCATGATATTTTCACAGCACGTAAAAATTCTCAGATGTAAGATGATGAAAACACACCATGCATCTGTTATCGATCCTTCAATAATGTTATCATGGACTGCATGTGCAATTCGTTGTATGTTTCATGTCCGCTGTGTGTGATAGTTAGTTATCTTAAACTGAGGCTTCTGCCACAGGTAATGTTAGGTTTGCAGTAGTTTTGTGCAATGCCAAACTTAGAAGGGATAGAATTATGTAAAAGGGTCACATAAGTCAAGAATGATTTATTGCCTTTCATCTCTCTCTCATTGTGGTACTGAAGACTGTGTGATGAATTACATTGTATTCTCTCTGAGACTTCCATTGTCTTCTAATGTGGACGATTGTGAATGGGTCATGTGGGACTGCTCAAGTGGTGTCACACTCCCTTTTTATTTCACACAGCTTTCAATCACTATGCCTTCAGCACTATATGCATGATGTGCTTTGGATGGTTGATATAGTATAATGCTCAGATAAAGGTGGTGCACAGTTAGCTGCAAATGAAATATAACTTACACATGACATTAAAAACGATCATCAGTATGCTATTTTATGTATGTATGCATATATGTTCTAGGAAAATGCATTTTTGTTTGCATTGTTATTGGTAATGTGCGTTAGTTTAAGATGAGTGATTTTAACACATTACCTTTGTGGTAGTCTTTGGAGTAAATGAAGCAAATAATTCACTTCTACGCCAGACTATATCAGACTTCATGCTGTTGCCCATTGTACAACTGTAAAAGTTAGATCTGTGTGCTCTTTTTATAACAAGCACAATATCTGTGACCTTCAAGAGAAAAAAAAAATCAACAATGATGCAAAAAAGAGAGAACAAAAACCGGTGGATTTCATTGACATTGGAAAGTCACCTTTCTTTTAGGAACATTAATCTTTTTATTATCTTTTTTTCCCCCGGAAACAACATTACTTTGCTTTGCATTACTTCCTTTGGGTTCTTTCTTTGTCCCTGTCTACATTCCTTCTGTGTTACTCCCTCTTTGTTGCTCCCTTCATGCAAGCCTAATGCCTTCTGTCTGCACCAGGTGTCGTCAAACACACACCTGCCCATTGATGCTGCCACTCAGAACACTTCTAAAGTCAGGAATGTAGTCTTTCACTTCCAAATCACTGGTGCAACACCTCAGTAAGGCAACCCACCCCCCCCCAAATAACACCATTACTGGTCTCTAGTCAATGTGTGCCCTTTCAGAAGGCTGGCGACAAACTCCACAGACAGTTATCCACTGTGTGTGTGTGTCTGTGTTTCGAACGCTTTTAAATGTAATGCTGTCTGGTACACTGTCATCACCCACTAAGACCTTAATATAAGATTTGGAAAATTAAAATTATGCCTGTATATGTTCTTTTCTTGTACCTCTGAGAAAAGCATTTTATCACTCTGTTATAACATGACACTAAAGGATGGCCACACCTCACTGATCAACAAGGAATCTGGAGTGTGCATAAACATGACATGAGTGTAGGAATAATGTATCTACACTCTTCCCCGTTTCTGATCTTCCTTGTTTTCTCCTTGCAACTAATGCCAACGTCAGTTCAGATTTATTGAGTCCAGGATGGGACACTGGGACACCCTTTCTCACTCCCACCTTCACCTGTCATCCAATATTTCTTATAAAAGAAACAGTCAATAGTCGGATTAAACTATTCACAGGAAAGCTAACGCACCAATATGTTCAACAGTGCAGCCACGTTTTAATAATAGCATATGATAAAATGACCTCTGGCCACAGTCATGGCTGATGGGTTCAGGGCTCTTTCCGTGTTTATGAAGTTGTTGATATAACCATTTTGTATCCGTGGCTCTCTGCAGTTGCTTCAGTGTCAGCTGTTCCTGACTCTGTCATATTTGAAGTGCTGTGAACAAGAGTAGTTGTCCAAAGAAGAAGTAAACAGAAACTTGGGTGTGAAAACTCCCCTTCGGGTGAGGGGCATTTTGCACAGTCTGTTGTGGAAATGTGTGCTTTCCTCCAAATTCATCTCTGTGTGTTTGTGCTTATGTGACTGAATTATTAATACCTGACAAATGACAGCCATTTTGAACAGGACCCTCCACTCAACATTGATTAAATATAAACAGTGTGCACGTGTGAGCAAATGTGTTTCTACCATTGCCACTGGGTGCTGCAAGCAACATTTCTCTGAGAGAGGCTAATGACAGAGGTGAAATGTACAGTACCAGACCGTCCTTGAGTACGCAGACAGGTACTGTAACATCACGCTTCATCAACATCTTAGAAGTTTTCTTTTGGGTTGTCTTTTTTATTATTATCCAGTGCTTTCTCTTCCTTTGGTTTCATATATTTATTTGACTATAAATGAAAAAGGCAGACAAGAAGAAATACAGAGAGGAAACATAATTTAGAGGAATTTGTTTGTAAGAGGGAAGAATAAAAGTGTAAGAAGTGGCAAGAGTGAGGAAAAATGGAATATAGGGTATATAACAGCACTTTGGTGTGTGTGTCCATGTGTTCACCTGTCCACGTTCACCTGGGAAAGCGAAAGCTGAGAATGAGATCAAAGGCAAACAACTTTATTGGCGGTCTCCATAATTCAGCAGCTATACCAGGGGTCATAGTCTTTCCTTTGAGGTTGAGCTGCAGAGATGAATCTTTAATGCACTCCTGCCTGGGAATAATGGATGGCACGGGCTACCTACTACCCACTACTGCTGCAAGAACTTGGAGTGGGGGAGAAACGAAACAGGGTAAGGGGGAGGGAGTACAAAGGCCATGTATGATCTGTGAATGAAGAGAGGAATGAACAAAGCAAGGGATGTGAAGAAAGGGGAGTCCAGTGTGGATTTTTGCTTGGTTTATAAATATGTGTGAGCTCTCTTTTTATATGGCTGTACGTATGCAGTATATGTGTCTTGTGGATTGGTGTGCACTGCACACTTATTGCCCTGTGCTGTACGTACAGTACATAGGCTGAATTTCCTCTCTTTTCACAGCTGTGTAGCCCTGAGGCGCCCTTAGGGTAGAGGGATGATTGAGCTGCGCCACCCTTCCCACTGTGACCTTCTAAGCCTCTGAGCCCATTGTGGTCCCCTGGCAGTCCCGCCCTAGTCCACCTGCTCTCCCTGCACCTGGACTTGAACAGCACATGCACACTAGTTCTGTTCCCCCTGGAAGAAGGGAAAGCTTCAGGACCTCCTAGGAGGCAATGAACAATGCTGCAGAAGAGCAACACTGTAAAGCCCAGCAGTGAATTGTGTAGTTCTGCACAGTGCATAAGTCTCTGTCTCAACAAAGTTGCCTTTTACACTAGAGAAGCATCTTGTTACTTGACTTGCATAAATCACGCTGGTCTCTTTTACATATAGCCTCAGTTTTCTACAAAGTCAGATAGGGAATTTTAGCTAACTCCGGCTGACACCATGTAGCAAGTCTAAAAAAAGAGCGTACCTAGCTTTGAAATAGGACAAGTTTATGTTTATGTCATGTTACTCATAGTTTATCTTCCTTATATGCCTCTCTGTACCCATAAACAAGCCATCTCTAATTTTAAGTACCCCATGTTTATATCCCTGACGGCCAAGATGAGCTTTAGCCCTTCTGATGTTTAGAGTGCTGTCAGAGTGGTGTCACGCACTGCACTAACATGCTAACATACTGCATAGCTGTGCCTGAGGGGACAGAGGAGAAACTATCAGAGTGAAATAGCTAGAGTTTGTATTTTCCTCTCAGTAAAACTAGTTTGTAGGTATATTGCATTAAATCACATCCACACAGTGCAGCGTATTTACCAAAAGTAATGTATTAAAAGAGGTATGTTATATTATTAGAGAGAGAGAGTCGCATAGTGCTGTGAAACTGGGTCACCCGCAGTCAGAATGTGGAGCCGGCTCGTCTGAGCCGAAATGAGGTATAAAATACAAACAAATGAGCTTGCGATGCAATAAACCGAGCATCACACATCGGCCCAGCCCCTTCCCTCTTGCTCACACACACCCAACCAGAAGCGCACACTTCACATTTCAGCTTGCACAAGATTACATCTCAGCATCTTAGTCAATCAAAACCTCCCATTGCCTCCCTCATCTCCAGCTCTAACCCTGCACAGGGTGGAGGCGGAGGTGCGGGTGAAGAGGGTGTGGTGTGGGGGAGGAGTAACAGGTTTTCTGGGTGGTGGCAGATCAAGAGAAGGAATAGAGGATAGGAAAAAAGAGGGAAAATGGTACCACTAACCTGACAAGCGGCAGACAGAGAGAGAGAGAGAGAGAAAGAGAGAGAACGAGGGAGAGACCCTTACCCCTTGCTGAAGCTCAAAATACATTTCACATTCACTGGTTGAAAAAAAAAATACAGCCAGCTGCATGGCAGCAGAATGCTTGGAATAGTGGAGGAGAGTTCATTATGGAATGACATTGACTCTGGCTGATTTGCTGAGACGAATCAGATTGCAAAATGAGACATATACGTTTTTTTTCTTCTCTCAATTCCCATCTCCTAGTGCGCAATGAAATATTAAGTCTTCCTGTATGGCAGCGCCTTAAATTGCATGCACAGCTCACACAAAGGGCCTAGAAATGTGCCATTACCTAGCTTTAATCTGAACTATTTTCTCGGCTGCCTGCCTGCTCTCTCCTACCTAGAGGAAGGATTGTTGATCTGAAGGATCGAAATAGGGAACAGAGAGACAATTACATTTAAGAGGCCCGAATTCCGCTCTCACCTCAATTTAAGGACATCCATTCGCTGATGAAGCTCATGTCTTTTATCAAAAATGCAGCGAAATCTGGGACATGAGGTGCCACAAGCACACAGTGACGAGAGTGTTAATGACTAAGATATCAGTAAGTGTTAATCACGTTGCCGCAATGACGCTGACATTTTTTTTTTTGCTGAGACAGTTGTTTTGTAAAATTACAAGCTCTTTAGGAGAACACTGTAAAATTGCATAATTTAGTATAGATAACAAAAGCAGAATTTCTGTAATATTAATGCTCAGACACTGGAGAAAAAGCATGCACTTCACAGAGATTTAGTAAAGTGGTATCCTTAATATATTTTATAGGAATTTATTAATTTTGTTTTTGTTTCAGAAGTTTTTTTTTAAATATATGGCTTAAAATTAAGTTGCATCCATGCAGGAAGTGTTTTGCAGCGATGTGGCGTATACAACGACAGTAGCATTCTGCAACTTTGAGCGACAATTGGTGTAAGAACGTCTGGTGATGCTAAGTGGGCGTGAGCTCAGATAAACTTTTCTCAACTTCAGGGCAAGTGATTTAAGCAGCTACCAGTGAGAGTCCAGGATACTGTTGATTGACATTTGATAGTCTTATCTAGACGGTTAGAGGGTTATCTATTCAACTAGTCCCTGGAATGTGTGCAAGTAACCAAAGCTTCAAAGCAATGAACAACCATGGAATTGTTCCCTGTGTGGACATTGCTTTAGGCTTAGCTGTATTTAAACTTTCCACTGTTTAATGATATAATCGTTTGTTTGCTTGAAGCTTTTTTCAAGTCCTAATTTTGCAAGAGAACAGGCAATCTTAATTAAAAATGGCAGTCTTTTTATAAGTAGATAAGTGTGTGCCATTGAAATGTTTTTTTTATTGTACAAACAATGTTGTAAAGAAAGCAGAGAGAGAGAGAAAGGGGAAGACATGCAGCAAAGGGCTGCAGGTCAGGCTTAAACCCTGGCCAGCCATTTTCAGCCTTGCAGCATATGGTCACCTGCTCATTCCACTGAGTTAAACAGGCACCAAAATGGGCAACATTTTGACATCTAATGTCATTCTTCGATGGTTGGTTTGAATTAATGATCTGGTGGACTGCCCAACTTGAAGCCTCAAGTCCAACATTTCAGGTATGGCTTACCTTATAATTTTGGATCCGGAGGGAGCCATGTTTGAACAAGAAGGTGGAGCAGAAAGTTATGCACTAAGCCTTGTTAGATTGGTCAGCAAAGTGAATCCATGGACTGTATGGATGCAAGGCACAGACACAAATAGTGTTATTATGTAAATACAATGCTAGAATTTCAGTTACTGGTACAACTAGAACTCAAGAATCTTTGGTGGTTTGTTACTACAAATAACCACAGTGAACCATATTATCATGAAGACATTTATTTTTTGAAATTTTCACTTGAACTTCATTTCAGCCCTGCAAAGTATCACTTATAACATGTGTTTAATATCTTAATCTTGATGATTAATGTCAGAAAACAATTTGCTTTTGTGTTGTTTTTGAGAGTGTGGACAGTTAAATGTGTTGTTTTGTGATATAACTTGAAGAACTTGTTGCTTTTCCCACAAAATTTTCCTCACAAATGCAGAGAGTGTTATTGTGAAATGCATGTGTGGCTATAAGTTGACAAAAACAGTGGTTAAAATAAAACGTTTTCCCTATTGATACATCTTTCTTTGTGAAATCCAGTTCATCTCCACTGGTGAGCTTTCTCAAGCTGAATGCTACTGACTTCAAAACCACTGCGGCGCTCTTTAAAGTTCCCCCAACCACTGAAATTTACATTATTTTAGCAGTTCTGTGGGATCAAGTGTTACCCATACTATTTCATCACACATTTTAACAAACCAGATATTTTCACTGGATTCTTGATTGCTACAATGGTGCTATTACACACCCCTCTGCATCGTCTCATAATGCTTCTCTCAGGGATTTTACTGGGGCCTAATTAGCCATGTTGATGGATTGTATAGACCATGTGCTGTGCTCTTTACACAGGATGGTGGGCTGTGGGCTGTGAGAGTCTCTAGAGTGTATGTTAAGGCAGTACTTCCCTTTCGGAGAGTGCTAGCCATTAGCAAGCCTCTTACCCATCCAACACAGGGGATTATGGGAATAAACGAGTGATACTGCATGACCTTGGCCTCACACCACCACTCCAGCAACAGCACATCACGTTCTGTGGGTTTTGTGTGTGTGTGTGTGTGTGTGTGTATTACCATGGCTGTGTGTTTATGTTGGGAATGTATGCGCTATTTCCTGAGATGTGAAGAAAAAAATAGAGAGAAAAGGGTTCACCCATAAACACCTCATTCAAGGGCAACCTGTACAGTGCAGACCACCTTTTCCCTGAGACCTATGTGCTCTCTTTGGCAACAAGTCAAACAAGAGAACAACTGAGATCTGAAAATTATGTGGAATCTCACCTCAGTGCATGCTGAGATGCTGACATTCTCCTCAGGATGAGCTGAAATTTCAGGGGAAACAATAGGGGATGGGGAATTACATCTTACTATACTCAGCAAGAAGCTGAATTCTCTTTTTTTAGTCTGTCTCTATCAAGCTATCAATTAACATCAAAACGATCCCATGGAACTTGACAGCTTTGCAGGGGCTTCATAGCAAGCTTTCAAAGCCTCACTGCAGTGTTACCTCGAGAAAACAAGCTGACAGTGGATTGTGCGAAGGAAAAGAAGCAAGAAGACTGAAATGTACGCTTGTGTTTTTTTCTTTTCACGTACCTGCTGCTGGATAATGTGACCTAACAGCAGATGATTTCTGTCACAATTGATCCGTTGCGCTGAGCCTTTACACTCCGCTGCTAACAACTCTATTTAAGGCGAGTGTCTACCATCCATCACCTGCAGAGATGAACTGCTAGATAGTACATTTACATTTATTTCTTACTCTTTGATGCTATTACTGTCCCTCTTTCAACATTGCCAGGGACTTTCAACCTCTGTTTTATTCTTCATCTGTTGGAGCATTTCTTTACCTTTCTCTACAAATCCACACTCATGGAGGGTGCTAAATATACACATGCACACAAATGTAAATATTTTACCCCGTTGTCTAGTCCAGATGGCGGTTGCACCAGTAACCAGTAGAGGGAAACAAAGCACTATCATTTTCCCTACGGCAGCTGCTGTTATGGTGGCCCTCATCTGCTGTTGTCATCAGTGCAACAGGCTTATCATTCAAAGTCTCTCGTCATCCTCCACAGAGTCCTTTCATAACTCAAAGAAGCATTTGGAAAAAATATCAGCTGTGATAGAAAAAAATAACGCTCTACATAAGGATAAAAATCTGCAGTTTTATCAGACTACAGTAAATGGGTCTAAGTCACTGTAGGTGAATTATGCTGCTAAGCAGTTTTCAAAGCAGAGCCTGTGATGGGAGAGAGGCTCTGCAGCTTACATTCCTACCCACGGTATAGTGATCATTGTCCAGTTCAAAAGCTGATTCTGCAGTGCATTTGAATAAGAGCAGAATGTGTGAAAATGGATACCCATTATAGTTATAAGAATATAATTTTATTTCACCTTTGTCATTTGCTCGACAATTTCTTTCATTTTTTATTCACTGCTGAACATACTTTGCAAGCTAATCCAAAAGGAACCATTGACGCTTAAGCATTTTGACCTATGACCTTGTGGTTCTGGCAGCATCAGAAGATAAAAGAAGAAGAAGAAGCATAGTTAACTCTCCCCCATTACTGACTTCATTTAAATAGTGCACATCGTTGGAATAAATTATTCATACAATCAACTTGCTAATCATCTTTTATGGAACATCATCTAGGGAATGGCTATTTTTACTTTGCTCTTTTGACATGGTGTTTTCATTCACTTCCAGCTGAGCAGCTTGTGACAATATTAACAATTAGGTTGATGCACAGAAAGTAATAGGTGATCAGAATAATAGAGGGAAGGAAGAAGATAACAACAACACATACTAATGAAATCCAAAACAGAATAACAAGCAAACGCTCAAAAATACAGAATTTCTTCCACAGGTTCATTTTTTTGTGTGCAGCCTATAAATACAGTATGCAAAGTACACCTTTATTTGCCGATCAGATATTTGGTGTGAGAAAATGAAGAACAAAATGTGTAATACCACATAGTTTTACAGAAAGGCAAAGTATGCACACCTAAAATACCACAGAGACTAGTGAAAAGTTTTAAAAGGTGGACTAATATGTTATGACAGGTGCCTATGTCCATCATATCACTGTGTTGATATGCATGCTGTTGTTTTGAGCCAACATGTCACACTCGGGCTTCCCACTACAGAGGACTAGTCATTCAGCAATGACAGATTAAAACAGCTTTTTCAGCAAGCCACACAGGAATGGTTGGTTATATAAAAAAGAAATGTGGAAAAGTCTTCTGATATTGGCAACATCAAAGTTATGTTCAGTGTCACAAGTTTCAAGACAGATTTCCTATGATCAAGGTGGCTCTTACTGAACTATGTTCATAACAGAATCTACACATACCCGCACTATATAGTCTTGACAACTTGACAAGACATAGCTCTAGGAACCTGATGAAATCTTGCAGTGAAATGCAAAGTAAGAGAAGCCAAACACTCAGCATTACTGACACGCTCTCTCTTAGTCTTACTTGTCTTTTTTCAGTTATTTCTGAATTGTCATTTTTCATTCTATTTGTTTCTCTATGGTTGATGCCAGAAGGTGAAATACTCATTAAATCTCATTGATGGGGGAAAATGTAAGGGTCATGCTATTTTGCATTTCATACTTGCTTGATGTTTTCATTTCTAGTTGCATGCTGTGTTTTTTTCACTTTCTGATTTCCTTATTCCTTATATTTTTCAGCAGGCAGAAGATTCATATGAAGGCTTAAAACAGGCTCTGTGTGGGACAGATAGCAGAAGGAATTAACAGCCATTTCACGCTAGCACCTCGGTGGCCGAGCAGGGCACTGGGAGAGGGAAGCAGCTTGGGTGCAGCCGGGGTACTGACGACCCCCGAGACACTCTGTAATTGTACTGCTCTGAAGAGCAGGTAGGTGTGCAAATTACCAAATGTGCCGTGAAAGCCCATTTCAGCCAGCTCAATCACTGTTAAGCATTTCCAAGTTTTGAGCAATTTTGTTTCTGGTTCATTTCTGGAATCCCGATCTCATGAATGGGGCAAAATTTTCTTTCTGTTAAAACTTGAATACTACGGTGTCGATATACAAAATCTGCTTTCTTTATTTTGCAAATACAAGTTACACCACTAAAAAAATATGCTGAGTTTGTTCAGTAAAAGATAAAATGTATTTACAACTACTGCACTTATAGATATTCCATTGATATGGATGTACTGGAAAAAAGAGCAAAGTTGGGTTTACCACATTAAGCTTTAGACTCTATTAAACACGACTGATGTAAAATCATAAAAATCAGCACTATTCACTTAACTCCGCATACCGTCGTTTATTTCAGTTTCCACTCTTTCCAACTTTTCATTGGACAAAAACTCTCTTCCCCTTGATGTATTGCCTTTATACAAGAAAGTGTCAAAGCTGCAGGAATGTGAAGGATTGCGGGGCGACCTGGGAGCGCCTCGGGGTGGGCAAAAAATACCAGCTGATGTCACACTGGCTTCCACTAACAGAGCTGCAGCCTCAGTAGGCGGCATGGGGTTGGGGACCAGAGCGAGAACAAAGGAAACACTGACCCCTGGGTGCGTGGTAATATGCTGGAACTACAAAACTGTGTAAACCATAGAGCAAGCAAGCCTGGCACCATACACTGTGATTTCTATCTGGCCTTTCCTTTTGCTGTCAACCACAAGGGCACTTGTGAGGCATGTGCCAGGACTTTCAGGGCACAGATCCTGCAAGCTGTCAGGTGTGGAGAGTAATGCTGACTGAGCGAAGGCTGGGTGTGAACAGTCCCCACCACTGACCTGAAGTGGTGGAACATTTCCATTTTCCTTACACAAGATGGCAAGTTGGTAAGAAGTAATTCTGATATTCCGCACCCACAGAACAACCTAAAGCTTTTTACAGTTAGCCTACAACTTGAAAAGGTAAACTGCTATAGCTTCTTTTTTTAAACCTCCCTCATTCTACTGAGTGGGGTCTACGCAGATTCCAGAGGCATGTTTTTGTGTCATATCTCACAGGTTTTCTTTTAATCATTCCAGTTTTTTGTGACTTTGTCAGTCATTTAGTTCCTAATGACATCCTTTATTTTTCTGCACTGATTAGTGATTTTGAAAAATACAAACATTTTGTGTCAAAAATGCCTAATTCCACCAATGCAGCTTTAATAAATGGATTTATTCAGTTGATGCTTTCCATAGGTCCTAGAATAAAATAAAATATACAATTTCAAGGGAGGTAGGGGAACTCTATGAGTTCATTTGAAGAAGACTAATAGAGCCTTCATTGCCTTCATTATCTGGATGGGAATCTTCCAAGACTTGAAGGTATCAGAGCACTGGAGATGTTGCAGGATACACGTCAGACGGCTGGGACATTGTCTGGTCATACCACACACGAAAATGGAGAGCTGATGCTGCTATGCTGTAAACCCCATTCTGAGCAGGAATGACACTCATGGGAGTGAAGAAAATTCCATCTGCTGATGTGACTTCCAACTCTTGGCTGTAAAAACTACTTGAAAAATGTTACCCTTGCTCGACAACAAGGTAGCAACTGTTTGGGCCTCCTGTCACATGCTTGCATGTCCTGAGCATAGCATGAGGTAAATTGTGTGCTATAACTGCCTGTAGTGTGTGTTTAGCTTTAGTTGTTTAAGTGAGAGCTTTGTTCACATTGCCAGTAATAAGTCAGACTGGGCAGACAGGGCTGCCCTTTGTCATGGATCCTGCTCATAATATTTATAGACAGAATTCAAGGTGCAGCCAGTGGATAAGGGTGGACGGTGGAGGCTAGAGAGTTCGTTGTTCCCAGGATCTTGTCTCTGCTTTTCACCGATGACGTGGTTCTGTTGGCTTCATTGAGTAATGATACCAGGCTTGCACCTCTAAGTCTGCATCCATGGTTCTCAGTTGGAAAACGATGTTGTGCCCACTGTGGGAAGAGATCATGGGCTTCTTCCTTGTCTTTCTTCCTTGGCGACAGTAGAAATTCTTCTACCTTTTCTAGAGTGGGTTAAAGTTAAAGTTTATGCTGTTTATGAACACAGCTTCTGAACCATATGAATGAACCTTTAAAAATGGACGTACCTTAAGCAAAGTACAGAGACTAAATTTCTCCCATACTTTATTTTCCACAATACTGGATGTTGTGAGCATATTTTAAATAAGAGCACATTTTATGTTTTCACATTTACACCAAAGTAGGCACAGATAACAGTCAGACGTTTCACGAGAATATTTATATTGATTTTTGATTTTCTGAAGCATGCCCATCTATGCCAATAAATATAGTGGGCAAATAAGCCTAAAAAACATTAGATTACATAACACATCTGTCAGTACTTGATGCAGGGACTGTAGACAAATAATGGTACATTTCTCTTAAACTAAATTAAAAAAAAAAAAAGAATGAATGAATGAATGAATTCCTGTGTCTGCTTATACCACAGAAATTGTTGCAGTTGTTCATCTGTGATTTCAAACTGAAGGGTGTGACCACAGTGTTCGATCTAGAGCTCAGTGTGGTTCATTTCATTTTTGTGACTGTTTCCTGTTGCTGATAGCAACAGGCATACAATCATTAGTACTGTAAATATATGGATTTACCAATGTGTCAGTAGATACCCTCATTTGGTGATCGAATGTGGAAAAAAATCTATTTAAATAAAAATCCTCAAGAATTCCACTTTAATTCGAGTCAGTAAGAGAAAAATGTAATCTATTAATATGTGCATATGTGTTCAAGAGTCCAATAATTTATGCATGTTTTGCAGACTTGAGCAAGAATCGCATTTGCAATTCTAAATAATATCCACATACTGAAAAAGGTGAGGTCTTACATTTTAACTAAAGACATTCATTATGAATCAGCCGAATTCAATCCAAGAGTCATCCTAGCAACATGTTTTATTATTAGACAATAATTTCATTATAATAAGAGTGCAATTCAATTCCACTCAGGAAGCACCTTCTGAGTCCAGAATAATAGTATTAGGCATAATAATATTAAAACGAAGGCTGAAGCCTTAATAATTATTCCTTGCTGTGTGCAGTCAAAATTTTCATTAAATATATATTCAGAAACTCTCATTTTTTGGCACAAATTTCTACAGCTAAATTAGTGTCTTTCAGGTTCTTAGGCACTAAATGATACACTCTAGTGTCTTTTAATACAGCTGGACTGGCAAAGGTTTATCATAAAGGTATTTTCAAGAACATTTTTAAAAAAGGCATTGTAAAATAACTTTGTAATTCTAGCATACACATTGCAGAAAAATAAATGTTACTGTATGTCTTTGTTTTCCATTCCAGGTTCTGTCTCATGTCTTTCTAGATTTTATACTTTTGGGGTTTGTAAATTCACACTTTTCTCTATCCTTTTTTTTTAAATGAACCTGCCATTGTGAGACATTAAAGTAGAATTCCTGTGTCAAGTCATGTTGCTTTGATGACTGAAAAAATGCCTTGTTGATAACAGAAAAAAAATGCTATTTGGGGCAGAACAAAGCAAGAAAAAAACCCCACTCCATTGTCCACATTCCGCCACATTCTGTGGGTTTGAGTGCCACTCAAATGATGTCCTATTTGGGGCATTGCATTGGTCACCAGCATCTATGGCGGGGAACTTACCTCAACTGTAAAATTGGGTGGGCATGTTGACCTCAGAATTTCTACATTGGCCCCGGTTCCTCAGTATTCAGCCACTCAGCTAGATCAGAAGCAACACCGTCTCCTTCACTCATCTCACAGCAGAGAGCATCTATGGCCATTTCACTCAAGCGCTCATGGTCCACAGAGCAGTGATAAGACAACTTGTTGACGTGTGGCACCTAACTCTATGTGTCATGGTCTAGAGTGTTTTTCATTCTGTGCTTGTCACTGTAGTGGGTAGCCAGTTGCCACACTCGATTGGTTCTCTGACCAGACAAGATACTTTTGCAGTGTTGTTGAAAGAAAATAGAAAGAGGAATAAAATGGTTGGGATTCACTCACAGCAATTTATGTAAGAAAGAGACCTCAGAAAACAGGTTCTAGTTTTCGCTTGACTCATCATCTAAACAGTTATGTTAAATGGACTGGTACTTATATAGGCGCTTTTCTACTCTACCTGAGTACTCGAAGTGATTTACAGAACTTGCCTGATTCACGCATGCATTTTTTCTATGTACTTTCTATCTAACCTTTCGATGGATGCATCGGAGACCAACTTGGATTTAGTACCTGACCTCAAGGATATTTAGAACGCAGACTAGTAGCAGCTGGGGATTGAACCACCAACCTTCTTATTATCAGATGCGCTGCTATACCACCTGAGTTACAGCCACCTAATGGTGGGAGGACTGTAGATGTCTTTTGGGTTTTGGGTACCTGAACTAAAGATAAAGTTGTGCTCATGCTGGCCAATCTTTTTCTCTCGTATTGCACTGCACTGGGAATACTTTAAAACCACCACTAATGAAACCACAGATGCACGACAATAGGCATTTAGGGCTTCATCCCTCATTCACAGGGGGCATCGAATCACTCAGGCGCTTATCTAAATGTTGACATTTGAACCTGAGAGTAATATCTAGAGGAATTATGGGTTTAAGCTGTCCTTAATGGTTGAGCCGACTGGATTGAAATCAGCAGTCATCCTGTAGCAGCAAACTTCCAGCCCCTAGAAACACAGTGGAGTGGAGAGGCTTGATTAATAATATATCCAAAAGGGTAGGTGATATGACAGCAGGAAATTAAACACACTTATACTGGGGATGGAGGACAGGATGATCAGGACTTAATTAAAGACTTTGAGGGGTAGATGGCATGATTTAAGGCCAGAGATATACTACTTTCTTGCCAACATCAACGGTGAGCTAAGGATTATGGGGGCACAGCAAATGGGTGTGTTTCCAGAGACCTTGTGCCCTCATATGACTCTTGTAATGAGTTGCTATTTCTGCTGTGGGGTGATTACCACCCTACACATGTTAACATGATATAAGTGTCTGGAGAAGAGTCAGCTTTCTAATATTACACGTGTTGGCAATTATTTCACCTCACTCCCACCTCTGTTGGTAAAGAACAGGGGCATTTGGGTTGTTGTTAAAGGCAATGGGTCTCATGTTTAATTATGTGCATGTACCAGCATCTTTCTTAGTACAACATTCTTCTTATTGTCCAGCAGCTATTTAATAGAGATGTGCTATACATGACAGATGCTTTGGTGAACCGGACACTTGCTCAAAGAATATACAGGTGCAATCTATTAAAAAAGAGGAATGAAGGAAAAGGGATAAAAAACCCCACACACTACTACTCTCCTTCAGTTTTTAACAGCTGCATCATACATCTCTCTAGGGGGGCCCATGAAAAGGTGGTTCAAGCTACGATTCATCTTTGGTGGCATGTTTATTTTTATTTACACTTTCTGTCCCGCTATTCGACCATAATTTTATTTGCAACCACACATATTGTCAAGGTCTGCTACACCTGCATATTCACACATGCATCATTAGAATTTTAAACATTTAACCTCATAATGGCATCGTTATTAGGATATATATTGTGTAAAATCCAATACGAAAGCATTGAATTTAACGCTGGTGGATTGATAATGGGTTTGTAAATACAGCATTTCATTTTAGTCATTATTTCAGACTGCCATCCATGTGTCAGGTTATACAATTTTAGTTATGCGGTATTCCAGTAAGTGTAGCTATAGTCTTTGAAAATAGAATTTGATATATGATAGAGAAGTTTGTTTCTTTTAAGTTAGATTCCCTCAGCGCAGAAAGTATATTTTAGGAGACTCAGATGTAAGTTTTCAAATCGTCTACTGTGTTTATCTGGTCCAAGGGCAAGCACATGTCTTTACCCTCCTAAGACCCAGCAGTTCATTTTTATTCCTCTGTGGTAGGACTGTACATCAAACACTGCTTATGCAATTTATCTGATTCCTTCTGTACTGTCAAGAGGATGTCCTGGGCTTTCCAGTGATGCCACATTTGTGGGGGTGTGGTTAAAAGGACACATTAACTTTCATTTCAAATAGGCAAGCATTGCAGCTCTTACATTTTATATACACAGGAGGTTAAGTGATACATTTTTTTTTACAGATGTTATGTTTCTGTTGTTAAAAATCAAATAGTTTCATCAATGTGAGTCTTAAATGTGGTTTAGTAAGAATTCACAAATATACAATGATTTTAACCCTTTCAAAATAAAACTTTTATTTAGTGTCCTCCCTATTCATAGTGACAACAGGACTTAGTACCTCCCATTTTGAACTTATGACCATATTTCAGGAAACAGAAGGAGGCAGAACTAATTTTATTCAGAACTGTGGAGGGGGAGTCAGACTTAGAGCTTTCAGGGGATGAGGTGGAGGAAGAGGTTCAAGCATTAGAGAAGGAAGTTGACATCTTGGAGGAGTAGATACCAGCTTTCGAGGAGGCCGAGTAGGAACAAGGTGATGGCATCCACCCTCCTTTATGAATAACAAATATTGTGTAAGCTCTGAAGTTGTGTGATTTGGTTTCCCTGGCATTAGCTGCTATGCAGGACACCACCTTGTGAAGCGAATCATCTGTTCGCCTACACAGGCTTTCTGTGGTCTCAACAGATTGAGACAGTCTTGTTGCACTCTCTTAAACAGAGGTCTAATTAATAATATATTGACTAAAAGTAGATTAAACTCCACCACTCTTTCAATTCAATTTCAACTCTACTGAAATTGGGTTGAAATCGTTTTTAACCTGCAACATGAAAACAGGTCAACACCAGCCACGACCACCGAGACTGGAGTTGCTGTGATTACATCAAACTGTAAACAGACAACCAGCTTTTGAAGAAATTGTCAGAGAACACAACCCAAAGGGAGATACTCATCTCTGAAGGTAGCCTTAAAACTGAAAGCATTCTGGAGCGTGAAAGCTTATCTATGCTCATTGCAAGAATCGATCGCCCTTGGATTCAAATATACTGGACAAAATCTTCAAGATCAGGTAGTCTATCAAATTAACAAATACCTTGATGTCTTTCACCACAAGGTGAGACCTCTCTTAAGTAGAGTGGAACACGGCTGCCTCAATCTGCTCCTCAAGACCATGGAAGATCTGTGTAGATGAGCAGATGATTTGCTTTAAGTGCCAGTGTCCTGCATGGCAGTTTGTGCCAGGAAAGCCAATCCAATAACTTCCACAACAAAAACTTCCACTTCTCACTTACACATTACTACTTATCCATAATGGAGTTGGGATATCGCCTCTGTCTAGGCTCCCCGAAAGCTTGTACGTCCTACTCTGAGCTTTGACCTCCTGACAGTGCTAAGTATAACTCCCCTGCCACAACTCTAAGTAACAATGTTTCTGGCTCTGCCATACCATGTATGATCACTGTTAGTGTTACATGGTCTAACAGTCTGCCTTAAGTGACTTTTAGGTGTGCACAATGCAGTTAAATCAAAAAGCTCAACTGTTATTTGTTAAAACAGTGTTTTAGTGTTCAGATGTCTTTCCTTCATCAAACTATTTTAATGTTAATGTAATAAAAATACATTTTTATAATAATGAAAATCAAACCAATAGTGTTACATTACATCCTATCATTCAGTGATGAGGAAAGAACAAATCTAATACAAGGAATATAAGATAAAAAATAAATAAATAAATGAAATCAACCTCAATACTTCAATTATCTGAAAAAAAAGGGTCAAAATCTGAAAGCCTTTTTTCCTCTAGGTCTTTGGGGGTCTTTTTATTAATCCAATTCTGAGACTTTCCTCTCCCACTGATAGCTTTTCATACTCCAGCCAATCTTCTACTCATCCCTCCTTTAGATAAGGTATGTTGGAAGATTTTGCCTATACAAATAAAAATATCATGGACAGATACCAAAGATTTTATCTAAACATCTCTATCATTTAGTGAAGATTTGTTTTTGTTTTGGGGTTTTTTTGTTCATAGGTGAAGGCATGTTAATGTGACACTCATTTAGCACGATTTAATTAGCTGTCAAAAGCATTTGAAGATTTTCTTATCAAAGCAGACACGGTGTCACTTTGAAGCAGAATTATTAAGCAGTTAAAACATAAAACAAACAAAATGAGAACTGATATTTGTCTTCTCCATTAAACTCTGTGCCAGTTTGAAATATCTTCTATCTTAGTAGTCTCCTCTCTCCCTTTACCTTATTTTCCCACCTTCACTTTCCCCTTCCATAGATAGTGGATATAAGGTTGATAAATGGAGCTAATTGTTTTATGGCATGGCTGGCCTGATGCTGGCAGTGCAATCAGGCTGAATGAGGAGGCCTTGGGGAGGCCATTACCCTTCCCATTGTTATAAAGGACAGGAGGACAAGGCTAGGCCAGTGCACTCTGGAGGGACTGGGTCACTGAGACACCCTCTGGCACTGTGCACTGCGGTAGCCTCTGAAACAGACTTATACATATCGTAGGTGCATGCCAACCTCTAGAATTAAATAAAGTTTGTACAGTTTAAAATGTCTTGCACTGACCTTTAACAGCATGATTTTACAACAGAATAATTTAACCAACTTTAATTTCACACACTTAGAAGTAAAATTTATGTTGGGTGTAAATTAAAAAAATGTGGAATTCATCGTTATTATATTGAACATGGATCAAGCAACTATTTAAATTGTGAAAGGGTTTGCTTGTAGCAATGTACCCACTTATAATTATCACCTGTTGTGGTCCCCTCTCATCACCCTCATCAATCTTGCTTCCACCCACAGAAGACAGCTGTTTTCAGCAAAAATAGCTCAAACCCCTATTATTCAGCCTCAGTGTGAGTAGCTGGTCAACACAGACATACAAGGGCCAAAAGCAGAGTAGTTAATGAATATAGACAAGACAAGATCCAAAAGAAGACTGAATATTTGACTTCTATCTATCAAGTAACCATAAACGCAACTACAAATCTGTGTTAATCACACTAAATCTAACGAATGTCCAAATAAACAGCTCTCTTTTTATTTTCTTACCAGTATTGGTTTCATATTTATACAGTAATACCTGTATCCCACCTGCATTACACATCATGATTTACACCGACTGGCTACTTTATCAGGTGAACCCTGTCAGCTGCTTGTTAGTGCAAATCTAATCAGCCATTTACCTGCTACTCAATGCATTTAGACATGCAGACTTGGTCAAGACAGCTGGCTAAAGTCCAAACATTCAGAATGGGGAAGAAAAGTGATTTAAGTGAATTTAAATGTGCCATGGTTATTGGAGTCAGATGGGGCGGGCAATTTATTGGGATTTTCCTGCACAACCATCTCTAGGGTTTACAGAGAATGGTAAGAAACAGATAAAATATCCAGCAGTTCTCTGAGTGAAAATGCTTTGTTGATGTTGGTAATCAGAGGAGAAGATAGGAAAGCAAGGAAAACTCAAAGAATCACTTGTTAAAAACAAGATTTGCAGTAGGGCAGGAGAATATCACACCCTGTCATCTGAGAACAGGAAACTGAGGCTTGAATTTGCACAAGCTCACCAAAATTGGTTAATAAAAGATTGGAAAAGTTGCCTGATCTGACTTGTCTCTGAAGAATGTTTCCAGCACCTTGCTATGCCATGAGAATTAAGACAGGTGTAAAACCAAAAGGTGGTCCAACCTGGTAATAGCAAGATGCAGGTAATAAAATGCCTGGTGAGTGTGTATAATGCATTTGAAAAGTTCACAGGGCTTCACATCAAATACGTTATACTACAATGGCTTAATTTCATTTTTCACCCCAAAACTCCACACACAATATCCTGTAATGACAAAGTGAAAAAAACGTTTGCTTGAAATTCTTGCACATGTATTAAAAATATACCAGTGATAACTGGTTAATCAGGTTAACTCCAATCAAGTTGCACAAATGTCTGAGAGATTCTAAGTGGAAACAGGATGCACCTGAGCTCAATTTTGAGCATCGCAGCAAAGGCTTGGAATCCTTACATACATGTTATATTCTTGGTTTTTTTATTTTTAATAAATTTGGCGAGAATTTCGAGTCATTTTTTTCACTTAGTCATTATGAAATACTGTGTGCAGAATTTTGAGGCGAACAATAAATTTAACTATTTTGGAAAAAGGCTGTAACATGAGCACAAAATGTGGAAACTGAAACACTGTGAATACTTTCTGGACATAAAGTGTGGTTGACACATGATTGCATTTCATCACTTTGAATCCATTTGTCATCTGGAGATTCTGGAGACTGCAGCAATTTAAGGTGGATAAAGTAACATCTACATGAATGTCAGGTTTTCCTAGAAGAGCTTTGCTTCAGTGATTCTAATACAGTGATTTATCACTGTTTGTATGTATACATTAATTACATTTGCAATGGTTCAACTTTGAATTATGAATGTAATGATTGCAGCAGTTACCTATTTTCAAAATGACTAATATCTCTTACTATTTTAATAATATGAGCAAGGACAAATAAATATGCCGTCAAAAACATTATACTCCAAATGTGAGGAGGGCTCTTTGGAAATACTTTTTAAGCACATTTCTTAAAAAGGGCAAAAGTTGTTAAGACCGCATGCATCTGTAGTAGCAGGAGGTGGCTTACATTAAGAGATGCCTGAGTTCCCATTTATCATTTTTAAGCACATCTTGAATTGGAGCCAAAGAAATTCTGAAGGTAAACATCAGGTTTATAAAAAGTTTATACAGAGACAGAAAAGTTGGCACAGTGATAAAGAGAAGATGTGCGAAAGTAAGAATGAAATAGTTCTTTGAATAAATGAGGCCATGGAGAGATTTCTGGCAGTGTAGAATGCACAGAGCAGCATTCACCAGTTACACACCTCCTCATCACAGTCGCCCCTTTCTCACTGACTCATATATCATTCATGTGATATTTAATGGAACATGTCAAGCTATGTGGTGTACAAAGATGGGTTTCTTGTGCTTATTTGATTACGTGACCTGAAATATTCTTGTTGACGCCAACATCTGCTGATGTAATCTATTTAAAATGCAAAATGAGATCTAATATCTATGTAAAATAAACAAAATATCTTAAATCATGGCAGTTTAAGTTTTTTTTTTTTGCAGATTACACCCATTACACTGATGTTGCCAGCTTTATGTGATTATAAACAAAAGCAGAAATCCACTGGCGATAATATCATCATGATGTACTTTTGTTTTTCTAATAGACCCTGTAGAAAATCTTGTTTCTAGTTGTAGCACAAGTGTACGCATATTTGTCAGGATCACCTATATTAAAAACAATATTATAGTGTGTGTGTGAGGGAAGCTAAAGGTTATGAACATCAGTTAAAATGTTATGCTTGTTTAGTCTGAGTTATTCTATGTTTATTCTGTTCTGTTTACATTTCCATTTCTAATGTCATGCTTTATTTACTTTCATGATAGCTTAGTGAAGCTGACGTTGAGTGCTGCGTCTTACAGGGTTGAGGATGATCCTCGTGTCAGCACTGATAGCAGAGTGCTAAGTGATACTCTCCTAACTGTACAAATTAAGTTGAGAAGATGTCTTATTGGTGTCTGTCAAGAGTGAGTCACCACTTTACTACTTCAATGCTCAAGGTGATTTTAATAGTGCTGAAAAACAAAATGCATAGACATTTTACTACACAGTGAGAATCTCTGGCTTCCTTGACACTGGATTTTACCCCCCCCCCCCCCCCCCCCCCCCCCCCCCCCCTCCCCAGTCTCATTTTGGAAATGCTAATAACAGTTGTGCAACAGAAATATTTTTGCTCTGCTCCTGTCAGTAGACTTCAAAACAACTGCGTGAGATCCAACAGCTCAGTCTGAATAGTAATTCCCTTGCCAAAATACAGCATCTGTTGGCAGCAAGTGAAAATGCTTCTCTTTCAGTTTATAGCCAGTCTGATCTGAGGTCAGGTGTTGCATCACCTAGACTGTAAAGAACATGACCCAGACTGTAGACGAGACCAGGGACAATGAGGTTTTTGGAGTGATTTAACACTTGTCCCTAACCCAAACACAATCATACTCCCCACTTTACAGTGGAGCTTCGGTCTGAAGGAGTAAAAGTGGTGGCCCTAGAATTTAATTTAAATGTCTGCTGAAACTAGTGTCTGCTCAAGTGGAAGAGCTGATCGTTTGATGAAGATTATATATGAAAATGATATTCAAAGGTATGAGAATTAGAAAAATGAACTACTTTAACCTATTATCAGTACCCGAGTCTGTGTGAGTGCATCAGCAGAATGTGAGCCAAGGTGCCGATAGCGACACACTTGCTCAGGGCCTGTATTGGAACATAGAAAGAGTGTTAGTGGTAATTTGTTCCACCGTTTCCTGTTCTTTATTTTGTATCTTAGGGTTTCTACTGACATTTGCATCACTGATCACTGTTAAAACATAACTTTGTAGTTCTATAATGCTATCAGAATCTCTTTGGGAACCTAAAAAATGATGGGTAATGTTCAGCATATATAAGTTAATCACCAGCACTCTGCATTTCATCACACAGTGTTTTGGTCCCATGGTTACAAGAATACAAATTAGCTGGCTGCTCTTAGCATTTAACAGCAAATCTACACTGTTTCTGACATGCCTGTTCCTGTTTAAACCCTGTCAGAGAGAAAACAATTTTCTGCTTTCCAGTTTTGTTCACATCCTCATGGACACAGAGCCACCACACATCGTGTCTGAATTGAACAGTGGTAATCATTTCCCTAATGGGAGTGTTGGTGAAAGCATTACAATGTAAGACATTAATATAATCACTTTATGTATGTTTGTAAAAAATTAATGCAACATAATACCATCCCTAAAATCATTAATCACAAACTCTTCAATTATCTTGATAATAAGAGGACAGAAAAATAAATAATCCATGCTTGCCTCTTTATGTGAACTTACGCAACATGTCTTTTGTTGTGAGTTTGTCTGAGAGATATGACAAAAGAACTGAAGAACATTTTTTAAGGTGGTGGAGCACATCTCATGACTTTGAATTTTTTTTATGAGAAAACAAGAATGTAACAATAAATTGCTAGGCTTGTCCATGTCCTCTTAATAAGGAGCAATTTCTGCTCATATAAGTCATTTACTTATCTGGCACATATTTGAAATGAATTATATTCTAACTTTTATTCTTTTATACATCAAAATCCATCCACTCATCCATCCAACCAATGTAAGATTGCAGCAATTCTATTGTAACTGTCCCAATCCGTTGAGCTATGGTCATTGTTATTACTGCTTACAGTGACCCCAGTTCTACTCCAGTAGATGCAACACACGAAGTGATGATGATGTCAAGACAATGGAGACCACTTTTCCTCACTCAAACAGTGAAAGAGCTGAGTTCCTTCCAGCTGATGCTACATATTCAAATCAAGGCCCCAGTTTCTCTCACTGCCCTATTGTCCAATCATTGGTGCTGATTGCAAACATAGTTCATCAGTTTCACAATGGCAGTAGATATAAAGGTTTTTCAGAGGGCAATCAGCGCCAATGGAGCTCCTTCACGCTTTGGTACACCCTTGTCTATTAGTTAACCATAATTGTCCCGTACTTCTCGTAAGTTCCCATCACCATTTGGCTTTGAAAATTCCCAGTGAAAAAATGAAAAAACAAACGAACAAATAACTCCCACAACAGACTTCCCAAATATGTTAAAATGCAGCAAAAGAATAATGAAGACTGCTCAGGAGTTTTTTTCATGTAGCAGACTGAGATAATAGACTCCACTTACACTGTGGCTATTACTCACTGAAGAGACGTGATACTCCTTGTTAGACCTTTGGGGTTTTTGTTTAAAGAATAAACTGTAATTTTTCCTCCATGCGCTCTGTTGTACTGTGTTTGCAGTTGAGGAGGTACACCAACAAGAGAACCTCACAGGATGCAACCAAGCAATCTTTAATAATATGTCTGTGTTTAATCATTACACTTTATGTTTCAGCTTTTCCTGTACACTTGGTTGTGTTTTCAGCGTAAAAAGCAACATCAAGCCTTCATCATTTGAAAAGTCACTACTCTAAGAAGTGACACTTAATGCTTATACAGAAGCAACTTGCCATTCAAAAAAAAAGCCACACCATAATCTATTTGCCCTTTTCAACTAAATGAGACCACAGTTTGTAAACACGATACTGCATTTGAAAGAACTGAAAAACTTAGAAAAGTATTTGCTGTCATATTAAAATGATAATGCAAATAGGGACACTTAATAGAATTTCTCAAAGGAGCTCTGGCTGGCCATCAGAAAGAGTATATCTCTTATGGTCTATGGTAACACCCAACACTGAGATTCATTCACAGGATAACAAAACACTTGGACATCCAAGTACTGCTAAAAGCAGCACAATCAGAATCAGGAGAAGAGTAATAACATGATCAGTTTATGTTTAACATAAAGGAATTCATTACAACAGCATTTTCTTTGTCAGCCAAGTTACCAGCAGCTGTCAAGCAGTAGGTACAACAACAATGAATTTCCCCAGAAAATATCTGTATTATGTTAGCGGGTAGAGGTAATTATCAACGGTCCCTCTCCCCGTAGAGTTACAAGGTGGCTGATCTGACAGATGGATTGCTGTGCTCTGCATATCTGTGTTGAAAGCATTGATCTCAGGAATTAATGCCGGCCCCAGGGGAGTTAGTGGCAGTCAAGTAGTGTTTCTTTAATTATATATTTACATCAGGCGACTATCTCAAAAGGTGCTGACACATTTACTTTGTTTCACCGGTTAGTCAGAGGGGAAAAGAATATCTTTTCAATAAATTACCGTAATCTGGAAAAAGAAAAATGACTGTTGTGTCTTTCTCAAATGATTGCATTTCATTAAGTCTTTTTAAAAAATATTTATGGAGACTTATTGTACCAAACCACATAGAATTTATGGTGCCAGGTGAAAACTCAGCACTGTGGTAGCATCAGTAAGGCAATGTCAAATTACTATCCTACTCTATTCTTATAATCAGAAAGGATATGGTACTCTTTCCCATCTCACACTGTTCAGAAGAGAAACTGGCAGCAAGGTTCAACACCTTTCTTCCATTAAGACACTGAAGAGAGTTGCTTTCGATCCACAGGTGTAATAATGTAGAAGGTGTGAAATAGGGGAAGAGAAATATTACACAGATGCAAATGTAAAGCATAATTTTGAAATTACATTCCCTTCTGAACTCTGTACTCATAGCATAGAATAAGCTAAATCAATATTATATGGTGCTTCAGTGACAACAGTGAGTGTGACTGCATTCTGAACATGCAGCTTCGACAACATATTAAAGTTACAGATAAAACTTAACTGATGTTAGAAAATACAAGGATAAAATTAGACTATCAAATAAAGAATATACATACAGGCAATGCAATGAAAAATGACAGATGGAAGGCAGATGCGTGTGGACTGATAGTAGTCATCAGGACCAAGTGTAAAATTTTCAACTTCGTGCTTACTTCAGTTTCTTGTGATGTGACTATATACATTCAGAGCAAAATCAACCCTAAAAGGGTGCTAAAGGTAAAAAACAACACGATTGGCACAGTCCTCGCCTTGCCTAGTATGATTTAATGCCACTAATAACATACAACAACAAATAGCTACACAACAGCCCAGTTCAACTTAGGATGTAACAACAGAATGAGCTCTGAATCAGGTCTCAGAAATAGTTTTGTTCCATCCTGATCTTTGATCTCTGCTTTGAGAACCTTGTTTTGCTCTCTGGGGTAAACTTCACATGCTGGTTTTCCATAGTGCATCACCGCAAGGTACATGTGAAGGATTAAAGATTCATGAAACAAATGATTCTAAACAAATGTGGAGTCAGTGTTGTGTTTTTTAACTTACACCCACAAAGTTTGTAACTCTGTCAGAATGGATTTGTTTCACAGGACTTTAAATGGCTAAGGACAGGTGGTGAAGACACACAAGCTGTCCAGAAGTTCTATGACCTCTATGTGGACTTTTTAACACAGTCTTCTCAGAGTTGGTGATCAAATGTCACATGGAGAACTTCCTGTAGAAGAAAAGAATCTTGTAATGCTGTGGCACATGGCAAAAGAAACATAGCACCCATAGTAAAATGTAGGCTGTGATAGTGTCTATCAATGAAAGGGTCCTAGTTTGATACAGGCCAAGTCTTCAGCGTATGACTCTTCTTGCACAATTTTAATTATGATGTGCTCTGAAAGAAGCCGTTTAGATGTGCATGCTTTATAGATAGGTGCCAACTCTCACAATCCATGGTCTCTACCATCTGAATATGTGCAAAAAGCTGTGCATAATATAAAAGAGATGAGAAATGAATCACCTCAACGTTGACCAGAATGAGTACTTGGAGAACCCAAGCAGTTTGAGAGAAGTATGATTTAGGGCTGGATCTTGGCATCTATGTTTTAAAATGAGATTCTGAAGATTCTCAGGTGGACTGATTCAGGAAAGAAGGTTGATGGAACACATCTTCAGCAAGGAAGATGCAGTGGGGCCTTAAAAATGAGATATATCAAAGAAGTCAAAGCAAGCCAGAGAACTATTACTCTATACATAGTCCTCTTGTTAAATTGTAATAGACCATTTATAAGAAGATCATGTTGTGCTGAAAAGCTGTCAAAATCTGTCATGTATGGATAGGTAGAATGACTGGGCCACTCTGCATTCCCAGATGGCAGAAAGTGAAGACCTTCCAAAGTATTTTTGGTCCTGTGAGGTGGTGGATTTGCAGTGAAGCTGCATGAAGGCATTAGAAGTGCTTCATAATAATTCTCTTTGATTCCTCAGTACTGGTGCTCTATCTTTTGAGCTGATGAGTAATTCAGATCTGTTATGAAAAATGGGCTGCGACTTTTTCATTTACTCACAGGATACTGGCGAGAGCCATGGATATCAATATTAGCAACATTCGGGGGAAAACAGTATCTCACTGGATTGAAACATGGTGTGTGCCCTGTAATAAACAAAGGTAGCTGAAAAAGTGATTTCTCTATTTCATCTTACAATAAGTCCTCCTGCTGGGCTATCTGTATATTTTCACATATTTTAGCCTATTTCTCAGCAGAGTTGAGTGATATTGAAATGAGATTAAATTTACAGTTGTATTTTCCTTCAGTAGTACCAACCAAAGCTTCTAAAGCATCTGCCTTTGCCTTTGTAGTTCCTTTTTATGGACAGCATCTCTACAGAAGTTTCCAGCTAATGGTAAGCATGCGTTTGCCACTTTGGCATTAGCCCCTGGCTTTTGCAGCTGTAGCACTTATAGTCAATCCACTTGAACATATGGATGACATGGAGGCATAGGACCTTGTCTTCAGAGCTGATAATTTTGACTCCATGATGCAGGTAAGTGTTATATAAGCTAATGATCTGTAGTGTAGATACTGATGTGTGGTGACAGTTGCCCTAGTAACATGCATTACTTTGTCTGCAAATTTACATCTTTTCACTGTACTGTCTTTCCCTCATCACACTGTTCAGAAGAGGAATTGGCAGCAAGGTTCAACATCTTTCTGGCCATTAAGACACTGGAATAATTACTCTTTTTCCACAATTTAATAATGTGGATAGTGTGAAACGGAATTAAAAAAGAACACAATTACAAGTGTAAAGAATAATCTTTAGATGACATTTCCCATATAATCTGTAGCCACAGCATAGGATAATCTAAACTGATATCATTTAGCACAGCTGCAAAAGTAAGCATAGTTGGACGCTAAACATGTTGCTTCAGCTTGCTAAAGTTACAAATCAAATCGACTACTCGAGATGCTAAACGTATAGCTGTGACAACACTATTGGCACACTCACTTTGAAAGTCCCTAGAGTAATTCCTCATTTAGCCGGACCTTCTGGAACTTATCATAAATTTGTCATACTCATCATCAGTTTTTGACAAGAGCCTGAAGGATTTAAGGCATCTTGCTCATTGGAAAGCATGGGTCATATCATATAAAGATACGGGTCATATCTTTAGCAAATATCAAAATGCTGGACTTGTCCAGAGTGAATGTAAAGATGGACCAAGAACAGTTTGTAATCAGCAAAGAGCAGGGGTAACTATGGCTACAGAGCCTTACATGGGCGATTGAGAGCGCTGTCAATGTAAAATCTCGTCTGAGTAACTTGATGGTTCTTGCCGTAAAAATATCAAAAAAATCCTGAAGTTATCACAACTTACAATTATTCTTAACATATTTTTCCACTTGTAAATCCAAAATGGAATCACTGAATGTGAAATATTCCGTAGCAAGTTTCTTCTGGTCTTTAACATAAATTATAATTCAATGAGCGGTATGAAAGCAAGTGATATGTGACACAAGTTCTACCTGTTGAATAATTGATAATAGTGTTTGCTTCTATTAATTGGCAGAAGGGAAGGTAATACTGATTCCTGTGAAAGACAATGATCAGTGGTTAAAGATAAGCCTTCTCAGTAATTACTATTGACATTACCTTAACGGAAATCCATGAAAGAGTTCCTATGGGGTATGGGGTATTGGTCTACTCCCTTAACACTTGTACAATAGTAGAAAAAAAGACATAATACCAATTCAAACAAGAGTCATTTTTAAAAAATGTATTGAAAATATGTCATTATACTTTAACCTACTCTAACCGAAGTTTCAGTAGAAATTTGTTCTAAAACTTTCAGTACAAGTCCGCAAAGTTCAGATACAATAAAATGAAATTATACACAACTGAGCATATCTGAGCATAAATGTCAGTTTTAAAAGTGGCAAATATAATCTATGCTCAGTACCGGACATATTTAAGTGTACAGATACAGGTAAGTTTTAGATAGCAATGACGTATAAATGTCTACGTAGTGAGCAATCTTTTCTCTGTTTTTTTTCTCAAAGCAGCAGATCATATGCTCAGTTCACCTGTTTTCCCCAAACATCTTGATTATCTTATTTGATGAAGATACTCCTATTTCACTAGTGTGGCATAATCAACCTAACAGCGCAGGAAAAACAGGTGAACTGGTTGCTTACTTCTAGCTAAAACACTTTACACTGACAGTGATTCTGGGAAAGGTAAACCAACCCGGAGTATTGACAGAGACGTTTGCACAGATGATTAAAAGGTAAGGACAGGAAGGGACAGTAAAACTATAGCGATCGATGAGTACTGTATAGTTTGGAGATGGATACAAACCTCTGGTGGATGCTTAACATTGACAAAGGGTAATGAGATCAAGGGTAATCACAGACAGCTGACAATAACGACAAGTGGCAAGATTAATAGGTCAAACTCCAGAAGGTAGGAAACAGTCTCCAGAAAGGCTGCTTAATTAGTTTATATTATCATCATCATCATATGTAGCTCTGGATAAATAGCAAGGGTTTAACAACACGTATTCTTCACCAAAGAATAGAAAAATGAAGACTGGATTAATTCCTTATCAGCTTATATGTGTTGTACTCACTTGTATGGAGTCCATCTGGAGTGTTTGGTCATTATGTTGTTAAATTTCTGCTTAGATGAGCAGAGCATCCTCTCAGCTGGGCTTTAGGTAAGCTACACAGCCCACCAAATGATGGAAAACTAGGAGCCAGTGAAGTGAAGTGACTCATATCACATTCAACTGAAGGGCCCTTTCCTGTCAAGCTTGATTTACCATCATCTGTCATCCTGTGGAAATAGGTAATGCTACTTATTCTACCAAATATGCATGTATCAGAGCAGGTGACAGAACATGATTATCAAGGCTTGCTATGAGACATCACAGTAGCATGTGCTTGCCCTAAAGTATTGCTCATATCGGATGCAGTATGACTGGATAGGGCAGCTGGGCAGGCATTTTAGGCAGATGTTATTGACAACTGAGTGAGCTAAGCTAAAGCGATATTGTTCCAGCATTTTTCTTGATTGTGTTTTGTTTATGTTTGCCTTTGGACCTACACCATTAACTCATTGTCCCTGTTATTATCTGCAATAACACTACCTTGTGTGAGGCATATGCTTCCATCAAACTCTCATTAACCTTGTGTCTGTGTATGTCCTGCGTGGTGAGATTACTCACTGAGATTCCCCTCACAACGGAGTGGCCATTTACAGCTCAATGATGATTAACAGTCCAAACAAACAGTTGCCCTACAGGCTCGGCTCAGACAACTGCAGACATGCAACATGATCCTCAGGTGGTTGAGAAAACAAAACAATATTTCTACATTTAGGTGATCAAAGCGGAGAGATGGCATTCACTTGAACTTACCAAGTATCTAAAAAAATAAACCTAGAGGATGTGAAGAAGAAGAAAAGAATCAACATTTTTGAAATAGCTACATTTCCCCGAGAAGACTGACACAGCCCCTGCATCATAAAGACTGAAATAAATGGCTTGTTTCATTTACTATACCAAAGTCTACGGTCAGCATCTCCTAACCAATAATCAACCTGCATTTTTTTGCAGTTTTGCATAATTCTCCCTACAACCCATAATATAGGCTTATTAAAAAATCTTTTGCACAGCTTCATACATATTGAATACATTAATAAGTTTAATGACTTTAACTGTTATAACTCCCAAACTAGTAGGCACAGAAAACAACAAAGACAAAAGAAAGCTAACTTTAAAATTTGATTTAAAAAAGTCACTATGCAAGTTCTGTACAGATTCTGAAAATTATTCATGAGTTGGTGTCTCTTCTAAGGTTTAGACCAAGTTATGCCGGGGAATGTCATCTCTCATATCATAATGATGAAAGCCTGCTCTTTTTAATGTACTATATGTGCCTACAAATTATGAAGTAGAAAAAAGCCACACTTTTATTATAGTCTAGCCTTTCAGTAAGGGACATGAAGGGATTTTGAAGTCAGGCAAGAGGATGAATATGAAAATCAGGTATGTGGTCCAGGTGCTGAGTATAGATAATACTTGTGTGGCAAATAAAACCTTGCATTTTCAGTGTGCTTTGGCCCAAGATGGCACTCTCACACAACTGGAACTTTTGGCAATGTCAGTGGTAATTTTTTTTATATAACACGTTTCATTGTACATAAACTCAGTGTGCTTAACGCAGAAGATTAAAGGCATAAAACCTCTGCAGGTTTACAATGCCTTAAGGCAGCGAAAACAGCAAAACAAAACTTAAAAAACACACACACAGCTGTTGAGTGTAGGCCTGTGTTTTGAATCTGATTTTGAAACCTGGCATGGATGTAACTGATCTCACGTCAGCAAGACCACAGAAACTGAAAGCAGCCTCAGTATACATGGATCTAATTATAGGAACATTTAAAAGATCTGCACCTTGTGATCTAAGAGCTCTGACTGGGTTGTAAACAGTCTCATTCAGTACTCCCCATACCTGTAAGGACTCGGGCTGCTGCTTTTTGCACGTGTTAAAGTTAAAGTCGTCCTACTGATGATTTGGAGAATCCTGCAAATAGACTGTTATAATAATCTAACCTGCTTGACATGCAAGCATGAAGCAATTTTTCAGAGTCAGTGGCTTTTTTTAAGTGAAAGAAACAGTTCTGGTGACCTTCTTGATGGGATTATCAAATATTATGTAATAATTTCATCTCATATAATCTTATATATGAGATTAAATATATCTAATCTCATAAAATGTTTTGAGACATTCAGGAAATATTGACATCAGTTCAGCTCTTTAGTTTGTGATGTCAGCTTAGATCATCTGAGGAAAATGATGGGTATAACTGTGTATCATCTGCATAAGAACAGTAGGACATAATGTGATTCTTTATTACAGTATCATGTAGGAGTATGTAAAGGTTTAAGGTTAAAGTGTTTTGATTATTTACTCTGAATTTTATCCCTCAGACACCTCTCCATGATATATGGTGTAGTCTTACCCCAGGAGATGAATTCGTGGCATGCCGGTGAATATTGTCAAAGGAATGAAAAATTACCACATGCCTAGTCTGGCTTCTCTCCCGACACACTGCCTTCAAGCTTAGAAACTGTGGACTGCTTGGTCATAGCTGGAGATCCAGCTTTCAAATTTGTGATGATTTTTCACATGGAATTTGGGTTCATTTAAAAGAGATGTTTTCCTCTCTGTCTAAATCTGTACTGAGGAAACAGAATAGGACTTATAGGGGAAGTCTATGTAGAAAAGCCTGCGAACAGGCACTGAATGCAGGATTGGCCTGATTTTAATCAGGTCAGCTTTTTAATCTGTGTGGATATGTTTAATAAATGTTTGACCATATTTTGCCACCAGAATTCAGACAGTGAAAGCAAGATCAGCCACACCTGGTAGGTGAAACAGACACACACAAAAAATAGTGGAAAGGCAAACAATAGCGCATTTTCACCAGTTACTGCAAACGAAATGAATCGGCCATGCTCCAAAGAAAAGCAGTCTATGGCCTAAAGGATGTTCGGAAAACATTGCCAGTTTTTGTAGCCTTTGAATTTACATTTCACAGAGTTTCCATAAAACGCACCGCTGTTCCCCAGTCAATGACATTTCCTCACATTTGGATTATCTCCTCTCTCATGATTCACAGATGGCCTATGAAGAGGTCCATTAACACTAGCCAGAGAGAACGAAGCTGAGATGAGTTTTAAATGCAATATGATGGAAAGTCATATATTTTCATCAAAGGGCAAGGTATAGAAGGTCAACAACTGCACAGCTACTAGTGAGTCTAACTGCCCTTTTAGGTGAAGTTTCTAAGCAAAATAGAAACCAATGAAATTAAGCAATTTATGCCACACCATTTCAGATTTAAATTGATGTTGATAAATGGGGTGAGGTCTTTCAAAATGGTGAGCTCTTTGTTTGCATTCATTATAGGTCTAATAAAGTTTGGTGATGTGTCCACAAATGATTAATATTTGTTTTAATTTCATTCAAGCTCTGAGTTAGCACACAGCATTAAATATTTAATGTTTTCAGTGAATATTTATAATTGAGCTGTGAGAGAGTAATTGGTTGGAGCACAATGGCCCACATCTTCTTTGTGTGTAAGAAGGGACAAGCACACATTTCACCATCTATTTCAGTAAAGACAAAAGCAGCACTGAAAAAAGTTAATGCAAGTCTCAACATAGTGAATGCATATTATGTGTGTGCCTAAACAGGACGTCATCCACAACAAAGAAATGTGTTTGCTGAACTTCAGTGTTATAAAACTAAGGGCCAAGCACTTTAATACATGAATTATAAACATTACATTATCCCATGTTTATTAGCAACAAAACATAAAATATATGGATATGTAGCATCTATATAAGCACCACATGCTGTGACACAGGTCAAACAATAAAACACGATTACTTTTTTTGAGATGTTTTGCTAAACAAGACAGATTGAAATAGGAGAATGCATTTGATATATTAAACAGGGAGGTACTAAAAGTGTGCAACCTTTCAGAATATGTTGAGAAAGGATGGTCTTTGAAATCATTTTGAAAATGATCATTGACTTGTCATTCTGTGGCAAATACAAGTTTTATTATTTTTCTTTTACACTGGTGGAAGTTCAGCAGAACCATAATGAAACAGATCTGATGGAAGTAAAACCTTTGAGATGAGTTGACTTCACACTATACTTTAAATTTATGTCAAACTGCCCTTTTAGTCCAAGGTTAAAGGAAGCAAAGGAAAATGGAGAAAATAATAGTGTATTGTCTCTTCAGAATGATAGGTGGCAGGGCAAGGTGACACAAAGTATTACTGAGCTTTAGTCAGAACATTGAACTTGGAATGTTTCTGTATTACATCACAAATCAGATTTTTCACATACCACCACAGTTAATTTTAAAATCAGTAATCAAGATGTTATTGAAGTGGAGACCTTCAGCTTTAATTCAGTGGATTTAACAGGAAAATATTGTATTAACTGCATGATTATTACAGCCTCAGGCTCAAACGTAGGTGGACAACTGACTAGCAAAAGAAGTATATTCCTTCATCATTTCATGACAAAAATAAATAAATGGTAATACAAAAAATCTGACAAAACATCTGGAGTTGACTGATCCAAGTCAAGAACATGCTTGAAGGGGTAGGTGTCCTATTCTCCAAATTATAATACTAAATATATTGCCAATATAAAAAAAATGTAAATCAAACAAATTTCTGATTACTGGTCTTATATTTTTTCATGATCAAACACATATTATGAGCCATAAAATATATTACACTACTGTGCAGAAGTTTTGAGTCATGTATGATTTCTTTAAATTTCGCTATGGGAAATGGTTGCAACAACCTTAATCGGCAAACATGCAGGGCAATATAGTATATATGGCAATACTGAGTTTGGAGAGTTCTGATGATTTTGACAGTCAGTGTTTAATGTGATTATTGTCATTTTTCAACACAACTTTTTTAGTCAAACTTACTTTTCAGTAGTCTTCAGGGATAGTTCCCCACTCTTCTTTCAACTCATCCCTTTTCTATCCAGGTATGCTTTCACTGTATTTGCATTGCGCTTAGGATCATTTTCATGCTGAAAAATAAACCTACTACAAATCAAACGCTTTCCAGATGGCATTGCATGCTGAATCAAAATCTAACTTTACTTATCTGAATTCATAATTCCATCCATCTCTTCGGTTCTATATTAGGTCTTTATTGTTTGTTTGTTTTTTCCTAATTCTTAAAGATGTGACTTTCAGATATTAGTCAGCTGCTGTAGATAGGTTTTTAGACCTGCCACTTCTTTTGTTGCCCATTTTCCTCCTCTTTTTAAGGACACACTACACATCATGTTAAGCTATGCAGGTTTTTGATTACTAGTGCTTTGTGAATCACTTTGTTGGTGTAATAATACTCTTTTATGACTGTCAAACTGTGTTATCTTTGACATTTTTTGTGAATTCAGCTAAAGAAATTGGTACAAACTATAAGTGTTTTTTCATGGTCTCTGCATCGTTGACCCAGGGTTTTGAGATTTGGGGATGTTTTGTAGTTTTTCTCATTTTTTAAAAATATCTTTGTACTATAGTTCTGTGCTACTGTTTTTAGGTTCATTCAAGGTAAGACGAGTCATGTGTTTGAGCTCCATAGTCTGCTGTTTAAGCTCTGTATTCCTTATTGCCCCTGAGTTTTATTATCTATCTTTCTGGTCCATGATTATGTTAGTTTGTCTCTGTTTCCAGTCTATGTTTCTCATTGGGTTATGTAACCTTTAGTAATCATTTTGTGTTTCATTTCTGTCTCCCCAGTCAGTGATGTCTCTGTGTTTGTTTACAGACTCTAACTTCGTCAAGTTCACTTCTTAGTCCTTGTCTCAGTGTTTGTTACTTACTTTATTTTGATAGTCCCTTGTCTTATGTGCGTTATGTGTAGTTTTGCTTCCTCTTGTCTTGTTACTCTGATTCAGTTCAGCTGTGTTCCCTAGTGTTTCCTAACTCCCTAATTACCTGGTGTGTATATATTGTCTGAGTTCCTCTTTGTTCATTGTGTCCTCTCTGTGTAGTCCTTTATGGTTGTGGCCTTCCTTGTAGTTTGGTTTCCCTGAAGGGTCATAAATTTGGTTTTCTGGGTTTTCTGACTAGTGTTATTGTTGTATCTAGTTTAAGTTAGATTAAACTGCTTTTAGATTACCTGTCATATTTCCTGAGTCCTACCTTTGGGTTCTACCAATGTCTGCTACACATCCACCCTTGACACTTTTTTAACAGGCTATTAGTACCAAAGTGCCTGAAGATCATATTTAAAATGGATTGTTTCCTAAGTTGTATTGCATGTCCTCACAACACTGGTATCCTTTGAGTTAGGTGACTTTTTATGCTTGAATAATTCATAGAAAGATGTTACATAGTCAAAACATACCATTCATCTGAAAATGGTCAGGTGCAAGGACTGTGGCTGAAAATGAGTGAAATTACAGCCAATGTCCAAAGAAAAAGTTTGAAAGACATTCAGAAATCCTGGAGAACTATTGCACAAGACTTTAAAATTACAAGAAAGTCTGTTTTTTTTGGAAGCCAGTGGAATGACTGGTGATTCAACACTTTTGTACCACACTGTATGTGTATTTTGTTTAAATTCATATTCTGCGACAAACCGATTTATACTTCATCATTTTATGTGAGTCACAGAGAAAAAAGGTCAGAACTGAGAAAAATAAAGAATGCAGGGACAGAATGGGGTCAACTGGGGTTTTTAATATCAACCTGAGATCTGCCAGTGAAGCTAAAACTGAATTATTGAAACAACGGTTTCAGTAGCAGTTACTGATTGAGTAGATTATCAGTTCGCTGATGAATTGAATAGATTATTATCTTTGCCATTACTAGAGATTCCCCAGTGGCATTGATGCTCGCAGTCTCCTTCTATATCTATTGTTAAATCTAGAGTCTGTGATGGAATGCTACAACAGCACAATACCATCTCATGTAGCTTTTATTTATTAATCCACACAAGCTTCAGTCACAATCATGCACCGGGGTTCTTGGGTTTGACACCCACTCTTGAGTCCAATAACTACATTCTACTGTTTGTTTGTTTGTTTGTTTGTTTTTACAACATCACTACCTGTGAGAGTTTCCAGGCTTGGTGCATGCTTTGTCCACTAAAATATTAACTTTTTTAATTTACCGTTTTCCTGTTTATTAACTAAGTTTGACCTTAGTTATATAGTTATATAATGCATGCTTCAGAAAATGTAGGTTTTGATCTAAAAATTCATTGGCTAAAATATTCAGTCTAATCTTGTATTGAGATATTTCAAATTATCTAGACAATAATAGTAACACAGTTTTTCTACTATCCCAGAGATTTCCTTTAAGCAGTCTATCCACCTCATGCATTCTTCTGCTGTACTTAAAATGACAGCAAGAATGATAAGGACTAAAACTCGGCTACCATGCATGCCAAGCATGATCAATGTCATTGATTTTATTTTGTCTCGAAGGACCAGCTAGTATGCCTTCAGGCATCTTTTGTTTTGCTTTGCTGGAAATGTCTGAGTCACAGTCCAGATATGTGGCTGAAATTCACTGACCAAAAAGTAGCAACAGAACTCCAGGGTTAACCAGCTAACCGAAAACAAGTTCAAGCAGAGCATGTCTAATAAAACAATGGCAAGCTGGGTGCCATCTTTATTTTTTTATTTTATTTTTTTTATGCCCATTTTTATTCTTTTATGTCCAACTAATATCAGAGGTAGGTTGGTACTGGTGTGATCTTTTGCACTGTGACTATACACAGCTGAGATGTTGCATGACAGTTCATTATTGTGCATTACATTGATAGAAGTCTATTATATGGCAGATTCTAAAGGGCTGTCAACCTGAATCAGGCTACTTTAAAAAAAGTCTCACTTCATCATCTTTTCACCCCAAGACACAAATGAGCAGCTGGTAAACTACGCCTTTCATAGCCATTGCACATGAGCAAAGTGGTTTTAGCATTGAAGGAAGAAAATTCCCTCTGAGTATGGGTCTTTAGGGCATTTTCTGCCCTTTCTTGCTTTCTTGGAGAGCAAAGAATGACAGATTAGCCACACCTCTCGCAACACACTGAGCAGAAGTGTAGCATATTGCCTTTGTGAAGCGGTGAATGAAGGTGAGAAGGCAATCCATTTTATATATGCAAAAGGCAGGCTTTTCTAGCCATGCCAGTCCACATAGACGTACCTGTTATTTGATTTTAAATAAGTAAAGCTCTCAGAAAACACGTAGAGCTATGGCTAATCATTAAAACACAATTCAAAAACAGTTTTAATTCATCTTGATAATAATAAAAATGGTAATTGCCATTGACACTCGAATAGATTTTATAACAATTCTCTTAAAAGGATTTAATTTCAAAGTGATCTTTCTGTGAAATAGAATTGTAAGTAAACAAAAATCAAAGCTGAACAAGTACGAAGAACACAAAGTGGACTCATCGAAAATACACCGAAGCAGATTTATAATGCACAAATATTTTTGTTTTTATGTTTTTTGCAATAGTGATAATATATCTAAAATAAACAATTTCAGAGTTTAATCTAAAATAGCTTTATATTTATTAACCAAAATGACAAGAAGTTAGAGGAAGGAGAAATAGAGCTACAGAGGGATTTTTCAGGTAGACAATGTGAAGAAGAGCAGCCTGCGACCTGTATCCCCCACCTTTCAAATCCCATTTGCCTCAATGAAATCAAGTGTCAAAGTTTGCAGAGGATGTAGTGAAAACAAGCCGAACTCAATAACGGTCGGAGTTGTCACAGCTATTGAGAGGGACAATAAAATAAGGTCATAAACAATAGTAAGTTGACTGCGTTTGTGGACAGCAGAGCAGACATTTTTACAGTGGCATTTGTCCAAGAGATTTAAAAATAAATAAATAAAATGTACTGAAGATTTAAAGTAGTAAATATCTATTGTGTGTAGAAAGAGCTTGAATATCACAGAATACAGAAAGTCTTATGTATGTATTTATGTAATTGTTTACTTATATGAATGCTCGGCAATAAATTGATGTGCTGAATTATTACTGAATTATAAATAATTAATTAATTAATTACTTAAAATTTGTCAAAATTAACATTAAAATGATTTTTTTTTTGTTTATAGTCTGTAGCTATGATTTCATAAAACAAACGTGATTACTTTATTAAGTGTTCCAGTAGTTCAGAAACTACAGGAACATTCAAAATTTTACCATAAAGTCCACAGGTGTCACGATACTGGGTCTGTGACCCAGGGTTTTGTGTTTATTGGTTAATTTATATTCCTGGATTATTGCCTTTCATGATTTTCTGCTTGTGTTTATTCTTAGTTCTCAGGCTTTAGGTTCCTGTTTCTTTTCCTTCCCGGTGTTCCACGTATCATGTCATGTCTCTTTATCGCAGTCTAGCCCGCGTCTTTGAGATTATCTCGTGTTTCCTGTTTTACTTTGACGGTCCCTTGCCCTATTTAGTCTTGCTTCCCCTTGGTCTCGTCTTGCTTGATTACTCCCAGCTGTGCTCTCCTCCTGTGTCTGTGTATTTAAGCCCTGTGTTTTCACATCATACCACTCCCATGTGCCGTTTCTGCATTTCCATGTTCCTTTGCCATCCTCGCGCCTAATTTAAAGTTTCTAGTTTCCCAGTGTTTTAGTTCCTCGTCCTTAGCTTCTAGTTCTCTGCCTTTTGATTTTTGTTTTTAGCGTATTTTTTTGCTACAGAGCAATTAAAGCTGCCTCTTAAAGTTATCCCCATGTGTGTTGAGTCCTGCATTTGGGTCCACATCCTGCCTGCCACACAGCAGAACATGACAGCAGGGCCACAAGCAATCACAAATCCAAACTGAAGCCAGAGATCTTACAGAGAAAATTTACTCTTCTACAATTTTACTTATTTTGTGCATGTCTTTCTCTACCATATGAATAATGTATCTACCTCTGTATAATTTAAGTGCCTTCTCAATTTGGTAGACTAATTGGATCTGATGATTCTTAACCCATTAATATAAAAATCTAATTATATATCTTTATTTCTTTCATTACTATAGTACTTATTGTCACTGTGGCCACTTTTGCCATAATCCCAATATGCCAAAATCATACATTATAGTCCTAAATTACCTAAATTACCCACTGTTCTGTTTTTTCTGGCACACTTGGCTAGTTGCAGCTTATACAATTAACATCATATGTTGTGTATTCTTAAAATTTTGAAAAAAAGAGGGTTAAAGGATAGATTGTATTGGGAATCATTACGTGTCCTTCACAACACTTTCAACAAACAAAAACTAATTGTATATGAAATGTGAATTTTAAGTAATTATTTTTGAATGACGTATGTTCTCATTCTCACTTTCTAATTAGAAAGGAAAAAAAAGTCAAAAATAAAACATCTTGCCAAACTGTAACAGTAACAGTAAGTCGATAAAATACACAAACAGCAAGCAAAGTTTCTTTTTTCCCCAATATTATTGTATCTATAGCACATTGTAGGTTCAGGGCGAATTGCAAAAATTGTCCAAATATATTTTATGGTTATGATTACAACTTGTGTTTTCCAATTAGTGCAGTGATAACTTACCGCACTGTCTGTATTCCATGTGTATATATTCATGTTATTATCCTTTTACATAACAGACCAGTACTATAATTAATTTTGTTAACTGTAAGTAGACTATCCTAATTCTATAATAATATAACCTTACACTTGTTCACAAATTAGACCAGAGTATCAGACCTGAGTGGTGCAATTAATTATAGGATAAGATCAGCTATTGAACTGTTTAGCCACTAGTCTGATTTCAGCAGTAAAAGAGGGTTGGGAATAGCAAGAAGAAGGCCGAGAATGACACCACAAGACCATAACGAGATGTGTCTTCCCCATTAATCAATGCCTTCCACACGATTTGCTGTCTGTGAATTGGGACTGACCTGTCTCAGGGGTCACTTGCCAATTTTCGGCTGCAGTCAGCCCATATAGCGCTGAGCTGTGTGCTTATGCCCAGTGTTCCTTTTGAGTGATTCCATCTTGAAGATCGTGGATGCGACATTCTGCTCTCTGTGAGTCTGATATTCTCATAAGAGACACTCAAACACATCAGCACTGGGGATTTAAACAGGTTATTTAACACTGCTAATGGTGGCTAGATAGATTCTGAATGTTTTTTTTGCTTTTGATCACGTCTATGCAAAAGACTTAAGTAAACTCCATCATACTATTCACATAGCCTTAGAGAGCATTTTCCATTAAAGGTTTGCTGAAAAGTTTCATGTCTTCAGTACATGAAAACAGAAATGTTTCCTATTCTAAAATTCCCAAAATACTAAACTAAGCTTTAGACTTTCCCTTCTGCTGCACTATATCTATTATTTGACCATTACTGCTGCTGTGATTCTTTCATCTGGGTTTGAATTTGAGAAAAGTATTTAGTGAAGAAACAAAATTTCTGATACTACAAAGTTTCTGGTTTCTATTTGTAGTCCGCTTTTATTCCAAGTTGTAGTGACAAAACACATTTGTGCATTTGGGCTTTGGTTGCATGCAGATAAGGCCGCATGCAGTCACACAGGCCAGGATACCGGTAGGTAATCTCCATTGGCTAGAGAAAAAGATCTGTTCTCCAACTGGATAGTGAGTGGTTAAGGGTGAAATCAGTGTCAAAGAGGGTGTTGTGCCAAAAACATCCTTGTGATTGATTTGTTCGCTAGTAGACTGCCTCATGTGGGAATTGAGAAGACCAGTTGCTGGACTTCTAGGAGAGGAATATTTCCCCTGTTGTTTTCTGATGTTGAATTCTAGCTGCTCAACAGTCCTTTTCAGCAGTGAATATACCTTTCCAGATCTGCAAGCTATCAGTTCCATAGGCACTGAAGTACTCCCCATATGCTGTACCAACAGAGATGGTAGTTTGCAAGTGAGTGCTGCTAACAAGCTAGATGGTGTTTTTCCTCTTTAGCTCAGGAGAATAGAATTTCACATTTCTGACCACAGAAGAGTTTTACACTGTGTCTAAGTCCAGTTTGAATGAGATTTGACCTGAAGAATGTGGTGGTGTTTCTGGATCATGTATGGCTTCTTCTTTACACAACATATCTTTAACCTGAATTTGTGGCTAGCACAATGTACTATGTTCAGAGTGTTCCTGAGCCTGTGCAATGATTTCCTTGACAGAATCATGCCTGTTTTTAATAAATTGCTGCCTGAGAGCCCAAGATAACAGGCATCCACTATAGATTTTATGCCTTGCCCCTTGTGCACAGAGATTTCTTCAGATTCTCAGAATATTTTGATGAGAATGATTATGTGAGTCAGTTTATGCAATTTTATATTGAGGAATATTATTCAGAAATTATTCCACAATGGTTGAACCTCTGTCAATTTTCACTTCTGAGAACAGTTGCCTCTTTACGATGCTTTTGAGACATGTTTCTTTAAAATAGGCAACCGCTTTTTCTTAAAATTCTCATTTCCTCTGTTCAAACATTGAATATGTTTTCTATGTTCTATTGTGTTATTATTTCAGCAATCAACTACAGCACACTTAAAAAAATATCTAAAATTTGAAAAGTTATGGATGCTGTTTCAAAGAACACTTTATGCATAGACACTCCAGGAAATTACAAAATAATTTAGCAACTTTGCTATCGTTCAAATTTTTACAGCTTCAAATTCAGCTCTAAGAATCAAAATGGAAAGAAGCACAATACCAAAAAAAGCAAAACAAAAGGGCAGTTTTTCTCTTCCCCAACTGGAAGGTTTAATCCATATATCTAATGGCAAGACACTAAGGGTCTGTGCCTTGTGCTGTGATGCAATAGAGGTGATTAAGCTGGCCATATCAGGTTCCCTTTCACCTGTGACTACAGCATTTTTTATATATCAAGCTGCCCGTCTTTTCTAAAAGCATCTGCTGTTCAGGAAAATGTTTTTGCATGGTAACTTAGGTAAGTCTACTTAAAATATATTTCTTAGTAACTGATACCTTATGTTGATGTGGCAGCAATAATGTGCTTCATTTTATTTAACTTACACTTCTAACTCAGTGAAGAAGACACAAGTAGCAGAGAAAAAGAAAAGGAAAAAAAAAGATATGCTAAAAGTAGGTTCCCCTGAGCCTCTTGGTGCTAAAAGGTGCAGTCTCTCTCTAGTGTCAAAAAAGCATTTTGTCTTCAGATTATAGACCTATACCCACAAACTACAGGATGCAGTATGAAATATGATGGATGTTTTTTTGGGACTGACAGATCGATATCATGATTTATATAAGACTCTGCTTTTACAAGTAAAAGGTACCATTGATATCTGTGCTACATGGCCAACCACTGCATTCACCTTGGTACACACTGTCATGTCAGTGTATCAGTGGTGATGGAATAACCTGCTTCAAAAAGAGATAGAAATGCCCATTGTTACACAACTACAACACCAGAGAAGAAATATAATTATTAATTTCTGTGAGTGAAGATAATAGATGTCAATTACATGGTAAGAAATATGTAACCTGCTCAAAAGCAATATTTTTATGTGCATTAACATCATATAAAGGGTATACTGCTTATCAAATTTACTGGCTATCATAATTTTGCTTAAATAAAATAGGCCTCCACATGAATTTGTAATGCCGATAAGAGCGTGGAAAAGAAGGCAATGCAATTTAATTTTCCTGACTTAGTTACTTTCCCTGGTATTGTGCAGGAAAGAGGCATTAGTGAGTATCTCTTTATTAGCTCTAGTAACAGCAGCCCTTACATCTTCCGATGATACTCTTTGCAGGATATTGTGGTCACAATGCAGAAACACTGACTCTGTGGGCAGCATGCCCTCTGTTCTAGTTGGTGTTGGTCGTTTATTTTGGTGTATCTTTTGAGGACAGTTTCAAGCTCCCCTTTTGCACACCCACCTCCCTCCTTCTGTACTGTGTAAGCAACAGAATCCAACAAAAACATTAAAGTGAAACTTGCAACATCACGGTGACTCCCTAAGGAGCACAGAGCTTATTGTCTGGGCTAGTACTGTTACTGGTTGGTCACAGCTTTGGCACTCTGAGCTGCTGCCTCTATTCATTGTATTTTCTGAGCAGATGGATGATGGGACATAAAGGTGCTCTGACACCATTTTAAAGCTGCCACTGTATTGCAATTACACTAACCCTTAATATTATATATATATATCTCCGCTTATGTATATTCTGGGAGGTCGTTCTACATACCATCTCCAACAGATGACCTTTTTGAACAGATAAAGTAAAAGGTATGTTAAATAGCAATGTCATACACTGTAGTGCACAATTTTTAGCCAGTATCTTTCAGATTAATCTGGTTTATGTGTATAATAAGAAAACATGTTATCTATGCAGTATTGCACATAGACTTACAGGCCACGGTTCTACAATAACACACATTTTCTAGTGTCAAAATGCCTCGTTCAGCCTTGTTGCTAACTCTCAACACAAATCAATGAAAGAAATCAATGATGTTCATTAAGTTGGAATCCCATAGGATTAACTGTAGCTGGTTGGTCACCGAGAAAACAAAAACACACACTCGAGCTGCTCTATCACTATAACTGGACACAAAAACCAAGTGACATAGAAGTACTCTGGCTTTTCACGCATGTGCTTTGCAGCACGTCAGCAGACAGTAGCAATAGAATCATTTTTATCCGCTGATTGAAATTCATGTTTTCTCCAGTATCTCTTGCAGATATTACACACGCATATGGTTAAACCCTCAGTAAAGAAGCACTCAGTGACACATGTAAATTAAAACTCAAACAATGCAAACTACAAAATACATAGAAATTACAAACAAAGTGCATTTATCCTCGAAGTACCACATCATTTGGAATGTATGTTAAATGTAACCCCAATGATAACTTGTAACCTGGTATGTAGACGATTACACTCACCAGTCAGTTCATTAGGTACGACTCAGCTGCTTCATTACAGACATGACACATGGCAACAACTCAGTGCCTTTAGCAATGTAGACATGGTCAGACTCTGAGTCAGAGACATGGTCTCAGTACTTCTGAAATTGGTGCTCTACTTTCTCTAGGGTTTATAGGAAGGAAACAATATCTCAAATAATTTGTTATTCATAATAACCGAGGTATACAAAAGTGCATTTTTCAACCCACAGCACATCGACCCTTCAAGCAGATGAGCTACAGCTGGAAAAGACCACAGTGGCTGCCACTCCTAAAGCCAGAACAGTGAATTGACAATTTACATGGACTCACTAAGACTGGAAAACGGAAGACTGGATAACATTGCCTGGTCTGAGGAATCTTGATTTCTGTTGCAACAATCAGAAGGTAGAGTCAGAATTTGAACAACTTTAAAACACAGATGTATCTTGCCTTGTATTAGTGGCTCAGGTTGGTGGTAGTGGTGTTATTGAGTGGCGGAAATTTTCTTTACATGGTTTGGATCCCACTTACTACAACATCAGCATAATATTAAGGGACTCAACAATGGTACCAAATGCAAGACATACCTGGGTATTGTTATTGTCCATATCCACCACTTTGTGGACATGTACATCAGGTCGGCGTGGACATGTTCTGATGATGCCTCCAGTAGGATAATGTGTCTTGTTACATATTTTAAATAATCTCAAACTGGTATTTTGAACATGCATTCACTATACTCAGATAGGATGCACAGTCAGCAAATCTCATAATGCTTTGATATAATTCAGATACTGGATAAAGGATCATGGATGACTCACAGCATAAAAAGGAAATAATGACACACAAGGCAGACAAGGTAACGCTGGAATGTATGTTAAATGTAGCAAATAAATTGAGCTGAAGTTCAAATACTGTCATATATTAATAATCCAACAATGTGATGGAACTATTAAGACCACATACACATGACATCAAGCAAAGCAATAACTAATGTGAATTTTAAATTTTTTCTCTTTTGTTATGATAAGCTTGATGGAGCTTTTAATTAAACAATATACTATTTTGAACTACTTCCTGTTACTTGGTGCCTCATAAATTGCTCTTGTTTGATGATTCTAACAGATAAGTAGATGATTAGCAGTAAACTACAAAAACAAACAAAAAATAAAATTAATATCTTCATAGTCCCTTCTGTGTTGTGTCACAATGTTAGTTAAAAAGGGGCATGTTAAATTGTGTCCCAACAGAAGAAAATGCCACTGAACTCTATTGATCTTCTCTCCCTCTAGTTGCTGCACATCATGTAGAGTCTTGGTTTTATTTGATTAGTTATCTTGAGTAGCTATCTGAACAGTTGCTTATTTATGTTTTGGGAATGACATTAATAAACCTAGCTACACATCATCTGGGGAGGAGGCATGTAGGGCCTATTTCTCTGGGATGGACTGATGTTGGGTAAGGGCACCAATCTATAAAAGAGTTACATACCAACACCCCATAGCAGAACCACGTAAAAGTGTTTATCAATCAGGTGATGAAATTGTCAAACAGATGTAATTCTCTAGAGCAGTGGTTCCCAAACTTTCTTTGCTAGGCCCCCCTTTGTTTTACAAGAAAAACTTGCCCAACGCAGGGAAATTCTGCAGGGGAGACCTACCTTGGCACTTGTGCAGGTGAAGCCAAAGGGAAGATATGCTTCACCATATTTTCTAGTCTTTAGCTTAGAATGAAGTTGGTTTGGAAACATATTTGGCGATGCTTCATCTCCTGATTTACGTTTGTGTGGAAGCCCCGTCAAAAACCTGTCAATTATGCTAGCAGTGTCCAAGCATTCTTTTTTTTTTTCTTTTCATGCCGCGCCCCCCCTGCAATGGCTCTGCACCCCCCACCCCTGTAGGGGGCGGGCCCCACACTTTGGGAACCTCTGCTCTAGAGTAACATTAAGTATTTACAGATCTTTTCTTTATGTAACATAATAAGAATTACTTTCCTTGAAGTATGGCTCACAGAGTTTGTGATACATCCTCTAAGAAGCCTTTTTACACATCTTTGAAATGTTGAAAGAAAAAAAGCCACCTTGAATTGTGATGGAATGGATTGTGGCCATCACATCACCTTACATAAATGTAAGGAAGTAATTAGATGTTTTTCACTCCAAGGGGGGGAGTGCATCAAGTGTGCAGCAGATTTTGCAAAGCACCAATGCCAAAGAAAGAGGTGCAAGACCTCTCCTCTCCAGGATCCTCTGAAGAGGACATTGGTGTGGTGGAGGACCATTGTGATCAGTTCGGATCCAGTCTCATGCCTTGAGTTGAGCTCTCGCTGTCTCTTCCTTTCACTCTCCTTGCAATCAGGAGAAGGAATATTGCTTTTAAAGATGTCATAAGAAGTCTTAAACATTTGACCAAAACTGACAAACACTAAATAGTGGGACAACCAAAAATAGCAAGACTTAAGCTACTGTGGATAATCGGTCTTAATCATAAAAATACATTCAAAACAATATTAAAATATTTTCATATTTCGGTATTTTCAACTGAAGAAAAGTCATCATATTTAAGAAAAATTTAATGATGTTTAAGGTTTTTTTTGCTGCTATCAAAATGGGTCAGGTTTGACCTGAAAAGTAAATTAGCACTACCTATTTTAAAGATCAAAACACATGCAAGGATAGAGTGCCTCTTTAAGGTTGCTGAAATGTCAGCATAGCAGTTAGCTGCCATATATCAGCCTGTCAGTCAGGCCACAGTTGCTCATTTATGAGTAGCAGTGTCTGAGTTTTGCATTTTTTATCAACAAACATCTTACGCTCACCCATAAAGTGCCTGTAAGCAGTCTGTTGTAGTGTAATGGCAGCTGCATTTCCCATTACCCAAATGATGACTTCATTTTTCAAAAAAGTAGGGATGTATCACTGTTATTATACTTGAGACTCAAATCAAACTGTCAGATTTATATTTATGACAAAAAATAAATTTGTTTCTAATTTACTGGCAGTTCTAGTCAGCAGTTTATATACTAAGAATCAGGGCTTTTAACAAGACCAGTAATGCTTACATATGTATTATAATGGGAAACTAATGGGAACATGTACAGGCAAGGAAAAAATAAGAAAGGAGAAAAAAACTGTCTAACTCACTGCACCAATGAATGCCAATGCTGAAAAGGCACATTGGCACACAGCTAGTGATGCCAGTGATCCCCATTTACTAAACTTTCAAACATGTGGGATTTTGATAGATTCTTCAGAGTGGGTTCTATCCTTAAAAGAAATATGCTGGTTTCTGACATGCTTTTTCAAATCCCCAGACCATCTAAAATAAAAGTGGTGGTTTGTGAATTCTGAAAAATACGCTGTATTGATTTGAGCCTACCTAACACACTTGCTTTTTGGAAGATGGAGGTTTGGTGTACTTTATGACTTGCAGAGGAAGATGGATGCAGAGAAATTGCCAACCTCATCTGGACAACGGCACAAATAAATGTTTATTTTCTGCACTGCTCTGTGCTCATACTGAGATTTTCAGAGAAATGTCATGATAATATAACAATGACAGAAATTAAAGTAAATATTGAAGGAGCATAAGAAATTGCTTATGTTGTTACCCTTTTTTTTTTTCTTTTTTACCCCATGTGGCACATCAGGGAGCAGGATAACATTGGTAAAAATGCATTTTTTTCTGTTAGAAAAGGTGCTAAAATAGTTTAGAACAGTTTTTATTTTTTAGTTTTACACTTTTTAAATAGTATTTTTTTCACAGCAGTCCAATTATGAGGCATAGCTTGATCAAAGACTCACAGCAAACTAAATATTAGAGGTTAAAAACATACACCATCATATTGTCCGCTACTGAATTTATAATTATTGGAAATAATTATTGTGTAATGCCCGAAATTATAATAATTTTATTTAAAAAATTAGAAAAAATTGTTTTACAGCTAGTTTACATCTGTGTGCAAATATGAAAAAAATGTCTAATAAAGACAAGAATCACTGAAAAATCATGATGCTTTGTGTGATAAATTAGTGAACAAGTGCTGGTAAGTGGAAATGTGTGCAATATAATACTGCACATCTTGATTTTCATTGTTGTGGTGGTGATGTATGGAAGAAGATTAGGGCCACCGGGAAAAAAAGTAGGGACGTCTTTTTTTCTTCTTTTCCAGAACTCTGAGAAAAAAGAATTCTGAGAATAACCTCAGAATTCTGACTTTTAAGTCAGGATTCTGAGGAAAAAAATGAGAATTCTGAGAAAAAAGAATTCTGAGAAAAAAGTGAGAACTCTGAGGAAAAAGTCAAAATTTTGAGGAAAAATAATTTTGAGAAAAAATTGAGAATTCTGAGATTAAAGTCAGAATTCTGATGAAAAAGAATTCTTAGGAAAAATGATTCTCAGATAAAAGTCAGAATTCCAAGGAAAGAGAATTCTGAGGAAAAAAGTCAGAATTCTGAGAGTAAAGTCAGAATTCTGACATGACTTTAGGTTCAAAATTCTGAAATAAAAGTCAGAATTCTGACTTTAAGTTCAGAATTCTGAAGAAAAACAATTTTGACAAAAAGTCAGAATTCTGAGGAAAAAGAATTCTGAGATAGAAATCAGAATTCTGAGATTAAAATCAGAATTCTGAAGAAAGAGTCAGTATTCTGAGATAAAAGTCAGAATTCTGAGGAAAAAGTCAGAAATCTGAAGAAAAAGAATTTTGAGGACAAAGAATTCTGAGAAAAAATTCAGAATCCTGAGATTAAGGTCAGAATTCTGACTTTAAGCTCAGAATTCTTAGAAAAAAGTCAGAATTATGCCTTTAGCTCAGAATTATGAGAAAAAAGTCAGAATTCTGAAGAAAAAGAATTCTGAGATTAAAGTCAGAATTCTGACTTAAAGCTCAGAGTTCTGGGGGAAAAAAACAGAATTCTGAGAGAAAAGTCAGAATTTTGAAGAAAAAGAATCCTGAGATTGAAGTCAGAATTCTGAGATTAAGGTCAGAATTCTGAGGGAACAGATTTCTGAGATAAAAGTCAGAATTCTGACTTTAAGCTCAGAATTCTTAGAAAAAAGTCAGAATTCTGCCTTTAGCTCAGAATTCTGAGAAAAAAGTCAGAATCCTGAGATTAAAGTCAGAATTCTGAGGAAAAAGAATTGTGAGAAAAAAGTCAGAATTGTGAGAAAAAAGTCAGAATTCTGAGGAAAAAGAATTCTGAGAAAAAAGTCAGACTGCTGACTTTAATCTCAGATTTCTGGAAAAGAAAAAAACAGATGCGCCCACTTTTTCTTTTCAGTGGCCCTAATCCTCTTCTGTAGTTATGGCTTTCTTAGAACTGCCAGGAGGGATCAATAGCAGTAACGGCATGGAGATGTTAAGTTGGTAATTTTCATCTAATTTTCCAAATTAGATAAATAATCAGAGGTGGCAAAGTACAGGCATTCTGTACTTAAGTAGAAGTACAGATATTAGTGTTGAAAAATACTCCAGTCAAAGGTGAAGTACTGGTTCAACTTCAAAGTAGAGGCTCCGAAATCTAAGGAAATAAAATAGCAGCCCTACTAGAACCTGTCATGGACATTCTATTGCCTCTCTCTTCTTCCCCATTCTGACCAAAAGACTGACAGAACATTTAGTTTTTCTCTGGTTTCTTACATACACACACTCACTTATAGAGTTATCATACACACAGATATTGCATACATACTGACATGCTGAAGGCCATGCATATTATCAACTTTATTGAAGTAAAACACAGAACATGCTCCTAAGATCATGTGTGGTCAGTTAAAGCTGATTTTGACTCAGTGTCCTGGTCTTCAGTGGCTTGTGCACCTTGAAAGCCACACCCTCTAAAAATAAGTGCTGGATGAAGTGTAAAGTGCACCATCTTTAAATTATGGGCAGAAATGACACTATATCTCACATATTGCTGTGAAGCACAAAACTGTGAGCTGCCCTCAAGTTCACTTCACATTGGAAAGCCATTTATAAACCTGTCAGTACACAAACCAACTTCAGTCTGACTTTCATTACAACTGTTATTTAGGGTTCTCTCAGTTCTACGCCATCTAGACAAAATAAGTTGAGGATCAGCCCTTCTGTTAAAAGCATGAACTCAGAAAGGAAACATCACCAGTCTATATTTGCAGTGTCCTCTAGGCACTTCCTGCTGTACCCTAGGGCAAGGGAGTGTGAAGTAGAGCTTAGCCGCACTGCAGTGATGTGTGTTTGACTGAGGCCTGATCCATCTGTGGAACTGGTACATGGCTTGGTTGGTGATTGGTATTTGGATGTGTAAGCCCAGAAACACAATGCTGTGAACAACCTTCAGGGTCATTACATATTTACAATATAGATTTTTCCTATGAGATCGAGAGAGAAGTAATATTGAATTCACTCGTGAGATATCTTGAACCTGATCTCAGACCCTTCAAACTCTAGAAACAGCCTAATTTTGAAGACAATTAAATTCCACCAGTGGATACAAAGGTGTCTGCTGGGCTGACCTCTGACACATTCAATGACCCCACTCCACAACCCACACCTTTTGTGAAGCACTATCTGTTATTGCTCAATTTATTTTAGAAGGTGGATCAAGACCCCATTACCACCCTCACTTTGTGCTTCCCGACCTTTTTTTTATTAGCAGCATAATGACACAGATACATTATCAGAGTTAATCAGAGCCAAATGAAGAAAAGTAGTGGAGTGAGACTGTGGGAATGCACCTTCTTCCCCCAACTCACACCCTACCCCCTCCACTGCTGTCGGGGCCGTGTTAACGTTTTCCAACTTTAAATTTTGTACCCCTATCCCACCCACCTACCATTTATTTTCTTTCTCTCCATTTGAATCCAAATGTTATGCTATCTCCGTCCTCCCACACATCTTGTCTTTGTGCCTCTTCTCTCTTTTACTCTCTCTCCTCAACATCTTTACCTCTTCTCTTCCTTGGGGATTGCCTGTTTGATATTCTGCTTGTGTGGTGGGCCAGCAGGATGGATTAGAGCATGGACAGGCCCCACAAACCACCCTGATCTACAGGACAGCTTTTCAATCACTTCTCCAATGCTGTTCCACCTATATAAATATACCTACAGGGAGAGAGCGAGAGAAGCAAAAAGAAAAAGAAAAGACATGAAAATAATAGAGAAGGATAAAAACAAACAGGAAAGGACAAATGTAGAATTTTATGAAGTACTACTGTTGCTGTGCAAACAGGGTGAAATATGTCAGAACCTTAGAGGTACATTTCTACTTCAGCATATAAAAAGTGTGCCAGCACTGCACACACAAGTCAGAAAAACAGAGAACAATGGCTCATTTGCACCTATAATGGCTTGGAGCCGTTTCTGTTTCACAGTGGTTGGCATGCATACATGTTCCTTCAGCTTTATTGGAAGGTTCAAGTTTGTTTTTCCTCTCCATGCTTGTTTATACTTTGTTGTACCTTGATACTTGTGAGCTTTCACATATAAATGAAAATTGCGAATGCTTTATTTTAGGCTGAAATTAGGAGCCATTATAAATAGGTTACAACTGAGAGTGTTTAGACCATTGCACTCTCCTTGGGCACTCAGGGAGAGTATTGATCCATTGCAACTCATCAACCTGTTTTGTTGCAAAAGTGACACTTGAACAGTAATCACCTTCAGCGGGTGAGATAATAAGATGGTGTGTAATTGTTGTGGCTTAACAAAATCACTAATGACGGATGCTGTCAAATGCCAAGTTTGTAATCTGTGTATAACCAGAGAGAACTTCAGAGGAACCAAGTTGTTTGTTATAATATATCAAAACACATGTTTTCTAATATCTATAGCAACATTTTAAGACTTTAAGCTTAAACTTTAAAGTGTAGGCAAAATGCTTGTCGTGAGCTAAGTCTAATCATAGAATGATTTATTCATAGTCAATTATTTATTTTTATGTTAACAATTAAATAAAAAAGGTTATATGTGCAAGTGCAATTTCTATTTAAGTTTGTATGCAGTCTGTGTAATCTAGAGCATATTCTATAGAATAAGCCTGGAATAATTATTCATTATTCATCCCATACCTTTGACAGCTAGGCCTGTCATACAGCATGACAAAAATGACTCACTAAGTAGAGTGGTAACCTAAGGAACAAACTGCTTTGCCCACATGATTGATAGATACTAAAAAGCTTGCCATGACATTTTTGCAACAGTAATGTTTAGATGAAGAAATAAGAATCTTGCCTTTGGCTGCATGTGTTCACACCTGTATCGCTTACATGTGATACATTAATATATTATCAGTATTATTACAATTTCAGATGCTGAATTATTGTTTATAACTTCAAGTAGAAAAGAAAAACTGATCTCCACATACATACTGTATTCAGCTTGGTATGCACCTGATGCAGATGCATCACATTCCAGCTCTAGTAGTATTTTGGACAGAAGTCACGTCAAGTTGCACAGAACAGATGATGAGGGCAAGAGGTCGGATACAGGAATTGCATAAAGATTCTGGGCAATTTTCAAAAAATATAGCCCTTAAAGACTAAACACTCACATGTGTGAAAAACTCCTGGTATGATTTGAAGCGCAGCAAAAGATGGAAAAATATTTCGTGAAAGATGCAAAGCCACTGGTGTAGTTCCTAGGTTGCGTCACCAAATGATATAGGACCAGGTTATACAGGACTTAAGACTGGTTAGTAACCCCCAGCAATCACTGGTCAGGAGGGACAAACAGTTGGCAAGGGGTTGCTGACAGTTGCTGGGTGAAGCTGTTTGCAAAGAGGTGAAGGGTCCTTTACCAAAACATCCTTGCAATTTCTTTGGTCAGTAGTAGGTTGCTACAGTTGTCTGTTATTGGCATGGAAAGCGTTGGCTTGTCTGCAAACACCAGTGATGGGAATAACGGCGTTACTAACGGCGTTACTTTTTTCAGTAACGAGTAATCTAACTAATTACTATTCCTATCGTTACAACGGCGTTACAGTTACTATCAAGGGAACGCGGTCCGTTACTATTTTTCAACAAACAGACGGTTGAAGCTGTGTTCAACTTACCGCATCTTATATCAGTTGCACGGAAGTAGCTGACTACGTACGTAATCTGGACGCTACAGCTTTAAGCAGCTGCGCGCTCCCGCGGATGGCAATCACGATCACTGTTTAGCACAACACCTGGAGCTAAGGAGGCAAAACAATCACATGAGTGCTGCTGTTTGACTGAGGAAGAATAAAGTAGTCGTGGTAAGTCAATCACATGACCACTTAAAGACAAAGCAACAAGGTGATATATACCAGTTTTAAATTGTGTTGATAGGCCACGTAAAACCAGAGTCATGATAAACAAGATATACGCCGCGTTTTTACCTCAATAGTTTTGCCACGTTAGCGCTAGCAAGCACTCTCTGCTTATGAGCAAAAAACCAAAACAAAACAGGGGAAGTTTTAGGAGTGACGGCGAGAGAGAGAGAGAGAGAGAGAGAGCAGAAAAAGAGAGAGAGCGAGTTTTGAGATGTGAGAGATTTGTGACGTTTAGCATGTTTGGAGTGTGTAGTTAATGCGTTGTCTTGTGTAGTTAGTGTGTAGTGTTGTGGATAGTTTTGTGTTGTGTGTTAGAACAATGAGGCGACTGCTGTCTCCAGGTAGAAACAGGAGTGATACACCTGCTGCTGTCAGGCCTGCAGGTATCAGGCTGTGATGTTCTCCTTTATAGTGGACAGAAATCATTTTTTTGGAGTGGCACAAATAATTTGTGTGGCATCTTATTGAAGAACAGCTGATTGTTCTTTAAATAGTTTGAAATGGTTATTTAAAAAAGGGTAAAAGGTAAATGGATGCAAATAACTTTGTTGTTTGCAAAACTTGTGCATAGGATTTTAAAATTGACAATTTATATTTGCATTTAAAGTTATGAAATATGATTCATTAAAGATGTTTATGGTTGTTACAGTAAAAATATAACTTTTTCTACTGTGATTTTATGTTTTTTGTCTGATTTTAGATCAATTCTGGTTATACAGTATGACAAAATGAGAACATAACTGTAAATTCAGGCACGTGAGGTTGCGCTAAAAAGAATGATACCAAACAAGGCAAAGTAAATAGTTTTTAAAGGTAAACTGTGGAGAGAAAATCAAGAGTAGTAAAAAAATGGCCAATTATACCCTGGACGCCAGAGGGTTAAACGTTCTTTGTTTTTTTTTTAAGTAACGCAATAGTTACTTTTCCAAGTAATTAATTACTTTTAGAAAATTGTAACTCAGTTACTAACTAAGTTACTTTTTTGAAGAAGTAACTATTAACTATAATTGAATTACTATTTCAAAGTAACTTGCCCAACACTGGCAAACACGTATCAACTGCTCAAAAAAGGGGTGGTGAAACTGTGAAAAGTGCAAAAGGAAATTGTTCATCTTCAAAGTTGCACATTTTTATACCTGCTGGGTGAAGTGGAAGGTGTAGTGTAACTTTTACTTTAAAGGTGAAGGAAGTCAAACCTTTTTGTGCAACTCGGCAACCAGTCAGGTGGTTCTCGACTGGTTTCTAGGCCTCTGTGACCAGGGCCTTAGTTATATTAGTTTTATTATGATGTTTGGTACTTTACACACATTCATCATATTGCATTTTGTGTGATACATATTTTTTTTTGATTTCTGATATGTGAAAGCTCATATTTACATTTTGTCCAATTCACACTGCAGAGCTATTGAAAGTTTTGATATCTTGGAGTGATGTCGCAGTGGCATATATGAACACTAGTATACATAAATTATTGCATGTAAGTGTTTTTAAGCTAAACTATTATTAATGATAATAAAGGTATAACAAAGTATGTATCCTTCTTTAAATAAGGTCAAATTGCTGACCAGGAAATGGAAAACAGATGTGGATATGTAAATTGGTTTGAGGTCTAGATTAGTTTTGTCATGTGCATCATGTCATAAAAATATCAACTGGAATGACATGATTTGGCGAGGATTTGACTTGTGCTCGGTGATAGACTGTCGACCCTCCAGGGCTTTTACAACCTCTTGTCCCACCTCTGCTAAATTAAACTACAGCCCTTGCCCTGACAAGGATGTTGCATTCAAATCTGACATAGTGTCATTAACACCACAGCATTTTTCACTTCACTGTAAGCATATAAGCACACAAATGGATATTTCCTTAAAATCCATCAAGTGTAATTTTTATTATTTTTTGTCCATCAGATTTGATGAGATATTCAGCAGCTACTTATGCTGTCATACATCTTAAACAGCCTAGATATTACATTGTGCTACTTCAAAACACATATTTATACTTGAGTGCTTGGCTTCACAGAAAGTAAATAATATACATTAAATTTTTGAACAGGATAATGAAATCGCTTTTCCTCTCACCATTTACCACCTGTCTCCCTCCCATTACTGTCATCAGACCGTTGTTTCCTGATTTTGATAATGCATGAACATGTCCTGTGCAGAACAGAGTCAGTGAGTGATATGGAGAGCTGCAGCCCTCCCAGTGTCAGTCACTGATTGATGTTCAAAAATGGTCCAAAAACCTATGACCACCTTGCCTCATAGCCAGAGGCATCTTACCCCCCTTAATGAAAGAGAAATTTGAAGCAATATGAAATTAGTGCTCAACCTGAGCACTGTCTGGATTGAAGAAAGGATGCTGGAGTACTGGAGTGCTTAGATTAGTACAAGGCTAATAATGTGCTAATAACATTAATCAGGGACTCGATGTGACTTTGAAAACATCACTAGAGGCCTACCCAAAGGCAAACTAATTAAGGGGATGCTCCGTCCACACTTCTGTTCTGGACAGGACTTAACCTACTAAGTCAGCTCATCACTAAGAACAGATACAGACTCATATTCATGAGTGAAGTGGCCATCACCCATCTCCTGTACATGGATGGCATCAACTGTGTGCCACATGTGAGCAAGACCTTAACTAACTGATATTACTAACCACGATCTATAGTTGGATGTATGAGGATGTTATTGCACATCTGATTATGAATGACCAAAGTGCAAAGCATAATGATGTTCTTCAGTTATTGTTTATTAGTAAATACTTATACTTAGCATGCTTTACTTGATATAAAAATTAAAATTATGCAATCATAAATGTGTTTGTGCCATGCCCACTAGGGCATTTGTTCTCTCTGTTTCAGTTTATAGTTGACCTTCATGTGCAAACAGAGATTCATTTGTGTTTCCTTTGTGGTTGAGATTACAAAAAGTATGTTATGGATAAATGAAATGCCCATGTCAACAATGCTATTTTTAAATGGGTGGTCGTTTCGATTAAAATGTCATTGCCTCTGTTCATTTTCTCTGATGTTTCTGTTGAACTTTACACACTTGACTTGGTCTGTCCATGAAATATGAATTATCTTCACTGGCTTCACAAGACCTTGTGTATCTACATGTACATGTGACTGCTCACACAAGTATGCTTGGCAGAACACCAGAAATGGCTTTTTTTCCCCTTTCTATGAGGAATGTGTGCCTTAATGATTTGAAAAGAACTCCACTTTCCGAGCTTATCAAGCACACAAAAGTTTTATAGAATTCACCAGTTCCAAATGATTACTTGCAATTGTCGCTTTTCGTTGAGCACAATACACAAAGTCTGTTATTTAGCCCCAGCACATAACTGTGAAAAATAGAAATTAAAAATAGGGCTCCATCTATTGATGGAATAAATGGAAAGTCACTTAGAAGAAGATGAGAATGCTGGTGCATCCCCTGAGAAGATTCCTGGAACAAATGGCTGCGGCAGATATGGGCTAAGAACTCTTCTTGAGATTGACACAGGTAAGTGGTAATGCGAAAGCAGGGGTGCCATGTCAATTAAGGTGCATTGAGGACTGCTGTCTGTCTCTGAGAAGCTCATTAACACCAAGGTCAGTTTCATCAAGCCCCCAAGCTGTCATTATTCTCATATTACCAGCAAGGTGGGAAATAAAAAGGTGTATTGGGCATGTTTTGTAAACCTAAGAACTGCATGCAAATTCTGTGGTATTGATGCAAATGCATACAGTACATATAAAGATGTGAACAACATTGCAATTCAAACCACTGCTCCCTCTTACACATGTCTAGACACACAAACCCTTAGTCATGCACCAAATGTGTATATTTTTAAAGCTGTTTCTCGAGCGAGCTTTTGGAAATTAAGAGCAGGTAGCAGGTGCTTGTTAAAATGAATATTACACAAATATTTATGCAAAGCTATTTTATCAGTGATTGCAGATGGTCCTGTTAGTTTAAGTGGCTGAATAACAATCTACATCTCTGGAAAACATTTACTCAAATAAATCCATGTATTATAACTTGCAAGCTTCTTGCAAGTCTAAGATTGTTTTTCCTCATGATTATCAAGTAATTTAATGCCTTTTACCACAGTTTTCTATATTGTGGACCCTGAAAGAAGCTTCAACATGTGTTAATATGTGAACAACATCAATATAGTACAGAATACATCCATATCCCGAGTGAAGAAATGCCTCTTAAGGAGACACAGGCAGGGGTGTCAAGCCTAACATTAGCCTACACATCAGCCATGTGGAGTTAAACTGTTAATTTTCCAGGTCAGTCTGAGTGGTTGGTGCACAAGTAGAGCACCTTTAAAACTGAATCACTGACTGCTGGTTGTTTTAGCAGCTAGTTTTTCTCTATATAGTCTGACACTGGACTCTTTCTTGTCTTTCCCATGTTACTGGAAAGCACTGATGGGAAACATATAAACAACCAGACAAGGTAATTGCCACCTCTGTGCCCTAAGCCTAGCTCTCAACTCAGCTGTCAAGATCTAAAAGACAAAAAGCTTCTTGTTACTGTGCCTAGGTACATGGCAACATGTTTGCAGAAGACAGATTTTCAAAGACTGAGAGTCACCTGTCTGCATCCTTTGGTCTTTTTGCTCCTTCTCTGGATTGTCACTCAGCCTCTTTCTCTCCTCTCCTGTTAGTAATGCCTCTGTTATTCTATGGATATTCCTGAGCAGTTTGGAGGCAGCCGTTCCACTTGTTTATCCCTTTCTCTTTCAATAAGAGACTGTGAGAAAAAAATTCAAACTGTAGGTGACAATATAGCCAAATCCACTCCATTCTCTACTGAGATCAGTGATGCTCTCTCTTTTTTTTTAACCAAAGGTATATAGACTTTGAATAGCAAGGTTAACACAGAGTGATTTTTACCACTAACACAAACACCTGTGCAATTTATCTCCATAAAGCAACAATGTAAATGTTATTCTTGGTTCAATGCATAGTCATTACTTCTCTGTATGCTGTGATAACACTGGAAATACAAAACTGTCAAAACACAACCAATCATGAGTTTTACATAGAAGAGCATCACCAAAAATGTCAATGTGTGTAAATTACACAATAAAATTAAATCAAGCACTATTCAAAACTGCATTACTAAAACACATTTAGCATTTGGTTTATGGTAACAAACATAGCAGATCTTATGAAATATGTATGGACATACGGTCAACATAGTAGCTAGAAGAATACCAAGGTTGGCAACAGAGCATTTGGTCTGGAGGGACAAACAGTTTTAATGGAGAAGCTATTTTATTCAAATAGGATAAAGTACATTCTTTCTCTCTTTACAGTCACACAGGCTATGTCCACAAAACAGAGGTTATGAACTAAGATTCATGGTTAGTAAAAACTAGTAAAAAAATTTATCCAGAGGCAGTCATGTATAATTATAACTTCTACACAGGGCCACCTTTAAAAGTGCAAAAAATATTTGTCAGGGGGGATAGTACACAAAACAGGAGAGACATTTTCTAAAGGTACAGAAGGTCTAAGGACCTTGGAAAGAAAAGCATCTGGACTTCTTTAAGTTACTTGAAGACATTTCACCTCTCATCCGAGAAGCTTCTTCAGTTCTAGCTGAAGAACTGAAGGACTCATCACACACTAAGACACTTGCGTCACTGACTGTGAGTGAAGAATATCCTCAACGCATTTTAATGCAATCACCTTGTACAGGGTGGGCCATTTATATGGATACACCGTAATAACATGGGAATGGTTGGTGATATTAAAGTCCTGTTTGTGGCACATTAGTATATGTGAGGGGGCAAACTCACATATACTAATTTCTCCTCCCCCTTTTGTGAGTGTGGACGCTTCCTCTCTTTGCTCTTTAAATGCTTTGCTTCTTTTACTGATTTTTATGCTGATTTTTTTCCCTTTTTTCCGTATGAGCTTACCTGCGATAGCTTCTGGACACTTATAGATCATTAGGACTAAAGTGTTCTTAACAGAAACAGCAACATTTATAGTTACCTTATCCTCAGCGCTCCGTGTGTCTGTGGCCTAGACACAGCTGAAGCCTGATTACAGCGTCTGGGCACCGAACAGCCTCAATAGCCTGGAAAGGTGCTAACCGCTAGGCTAACTAGCAACAAGATGCCTCCCCTCTCCACAGATGACTACCACAGCCTCCTGCAGAAGATTGCAGTACTGGAGACAAAAATTCATCGCTTAGAAGTAAACGTGGAGGTAAATGGACTGTGTGGAAATGAAACAACCTTGCCGTTGATTCAAAACAATGGCGATGAGCAAGCTAGTACACATCTAAGGAGCACAGATAACATGACCAAGAAAGTAGACTCTGTGCATTATAATAAATCCTCAAGCGATAATCCCCCCTTGGACTGTCTTGGTGCAAAACCAAGACATAAATCATTTCTCCTGGAAGGGGGAGGACATATCACAGGCAGGGCACAGCGAGCTGAAATCTCTGAAACCGACTGGCCTTCACTTCCTACAAGACAGAGAAGCTCTTCTACCCCTGTATACGGGAGGAAACAGGACTGGACAACCGTGAATAGGAAGGTTAACAACAAACCTCCAAAACAACTGAATGTGAAACTGCAGAACAGATTTGCTCCACTATCAAAGGACCCTGGATCTATATCGGACGACCATCCATCTAAAAGTAGCGAAGTAAGGTCTGAAAATCTGTTAAAAAGTAGAAGGCCACAGGGAAAGCTAAAGGCTAGGCCTGAAACTCTGATTGTGGGTGACTCTGCCGTAAAGGATGTACAAAGGATGTGTGGTAAGAACACTAAAGTCCTCTGCTTTCCTAAGGATATGGTCAACAACCTGAAGGAGAGAATTCTTCAAATTGCAGATGAATATCCAACTGTGACAAACATTGTTCTGCATACAGGGTCAAACGATGTGTCCAAACAACAGTCGGAGGTTCTGAAACGGGACTTTACTGGATTATCAAATACTGTAAGCTCTCTGAATGCAGCTGTATTCATCAGTGGGCCTGTACCGCCCGTCAGAGGAGGAGACGAGAGATTCAGCAGGTTGTTTGCACTGAATAAATGGCTCATATCAGCATGTACTGAGCACTCAGTGCATTTTATCAACAATTCTAATATTTTTTGGGAACGCGGGCATCTGTTTAAAGCAAATGGATTTAATTTTAACAAGTCAGGGGTGAAACTGTTCACCTCCAACTTGTTTTATTCCATACGTCATCCATCTGTGCTTGGTGCCAAGGCTGAGATAAACGAGGAGTTATCTCATAAAGAGGAACAAACTGTACTCCAAGAACAGACAAAGCCCAGCAGAAACCTTGAGGAGGAGCCTCATCTGCCCCCACCCCGGAAGAGCTTCAGAAAGGAGAGACATCAGAGGCAAGAAGAGGGGTCCCTATTTGCCTCCAACTCTCTCAACAACACCAACGACCAGGACCAGGGACCATGTCCTTCCCCAGTCCCCCAAACCCCTGACAGGCCATCACCCTCCTCCCCCTCCCTTTCTCCCTCCTCCCCACACCTGAAATTCACTGAGGAGATGATGGAGGGGGTCAATGCTGGGCTCAGATCTACCCCCCGGCCCAATCCCTTTTTGTCCCCCACAAACCCCCCACCAGAGCAGCCAAAGATTCGCCATCGAGCCCCACCCTCAACAGAGCAATCGAAGTTACATTGCCCAGCCTCGCCCCCCTTAGTTCCTTCTTACCACCTTCATGCTCTGTCTCCGCAGTCTGATGTGTGATGTGTGGAGGGTCCGGGCTGCGAGGATTATGGCAGTGGTGACTTTTCCCAGGAGAAGCTGGGACCCTGTTTACTAGAAGGTTTTAAAATTTCTGTACTTTTAGGTGACAGAAGGAGACGTGTGGCCTGGTCAAAACACAGAGAGCCGCACTCTAAAAGATCTTTAAATATAGTAAACATACCTTGTGTGCCACAGACTGCTCCCAAACACGAGGGGGCAAATAATACCTCTAAAACACTTAAGTTGGCTTTATTAAACGTTAGATCTTTAGCTGGGAAAACATTTTTAATTAATGATTTAATCACTGAGCACAGCCTTGATTTTATGTTTTTAACTGAAACTTGGTTGGACCAAAGTAACAGTGGAGCTGTTCTCATCGAGTCGACCCCTCCTAACTACAGTTTTATCAGTGAGGCCAGGGTGAGCAGGAGAGGAGGAGGGGTTGCTGTCTTATTTAATGAATCATTTCAATGTAAGCAGCTATCTCCTGGAAGTTTTCAGTCTTTTGAATATGTGACTTTACAGCTGAAGGCCCCATCCAAAGTTATGTTTCTTAATGTTTACAGGCCTACCAAATACTGCACAGACTTTTTTTAATGACCTCAGCGAACTGCTCTCTGTGACCTGTGTTGATTTTGACTGTGTAATTATTGTTGGGGATTTTAACATCCATGTGGACAACCCTCAGGACAAAGGGACTAAAGACCTGAGTAACACTCTGGGCAACTTTGGGCTGACTCAGCATGTAACAGAGGCCACACATAATAGAGGACACACTCTTGACCAGTGTTGGGCAAGTTACTTTGAAATAGTAATTCAATTAGTTAATAGTTACTTCTTCAAAAAAGTAACTTAGTTAGTAACTGAGTTACAATTTTCTAAAAGTAATTAATTACTTGGAAAAGTAACTATTGCGTTACTTAAAAAAAAAACAAAGAACGTTTAACCCTCTGGCGTCCAGGGTATAATTGGCCATTTTTTTACTACTCTTGATTTTCTCTCCACAGTTTACCTTTAAAAACTATTTACTTTGCCTTGTTTGGTATCATTCTTTTTAGCGCAACCTCACGTGCCTGAATTTACAGTTATGTTCTCATTTTGTCATACTGTATAACCAGAATTGATCTAAAATCAGACAAAAAACATAAAATCACAGTAGAAAAAGTTATATTTTTACTGTAACAACCATAAACATCTGTAATGAATTATATTTCATAACTTTAAATGCAAATATAAATTGTCAATTTTAAAATCCTATGCACAAGTTTTGCAAACAACAAAGTTATTTGCATCCATTTACCTTTTACCCTTTTTTAAATAACCATTTCAAACTATTTAAAGAACAATCAGCTGTTCTTCAATAAGATGCCACACAAATTATTTGTGCCACTCCAAATATTTCTGTCCACTATAAAGGAGAACATCACAGCCTGATACCTGCAGGCCTGACAGCAGCAGGTGTATCACTCCTGTTTCTACCTGGAGACAGCAGTCGCCTCATTGTTCTAACACACAGCACAAAACTATCCACAACACTACACACTAACTACACAAGACAACACATTAACTACACACTCCAAACATGCTAAACGTCACAAATCTCACATCTCAAAACTCGCTCTCTCTCTTTTCCTGCTCTCTCTCTCTTTCTCTCTCTCTCTCTCTCTCTCGCCGTCACTCCTAAAACTTTTTTTTTTGTTTTGTTTTTTTGCTCATAAGCAGAGAGTGCTTGCTAGCGCTAACGTGGCGAAACTATTGAGGAAAAAAACGCCGCGTATATATTGTATATCATGACTCTGGTTTTACGTGGCCTATCAACACCGTTTAAAAACTGGTATATATCACCTTGTTGCTTTGTCTTTAAGTGGTCATGTGATTGACTTACCACGACTACTTTATTCTTCCTCAGTCAAACAGCAGCACTCATGTGATTGTTTTGCCTCCTTAGCTCCAGGTGTTGTGCTAGACAGTGATCGTGATTGCCATCCGCGGGAGCGCGCAGCTGCTTAAAGCTGTACCGTCCAGATTACTTACAGCTACTTCCGTGCAACTGATATAAGATGCGGTAAGCTGAACACAGCTTCAACCGTCTGTTTGTTGAAAAATAGTAACGGACCGCGTTTTCTTGTTAGTAACTGTAACGGCGTTGTAACGATAGGAATAGTAATTAGTTAGATTACTCGTTACTGAAAAAAGTAACGCCGTTAGTAACGCCATTACTTGTAACGCCGTTATTCCCATCACTGCTCTTGATCTACTGATCTCCAAGGGCCTGAGCATTTCAAAGGTTACTGTGTCTGATGTGGGCCTGTCTGATCATTACTGTGTTTTCTTTGAAAGTAAAATTTCAGCCCACACAAATATATCAACAGCAGTGATCACAAAACGGTGTATAACTGAATACAGTAGTGAGATCTTTAACCAGGTCTTCCCATTAACACCTGGCCTGTCCAGAGGTTCAGTCAATGAGCTCGTCAATAGCTTCAATGCTAAAATGTTAAATGTTATGGACACAATTGCTCCCATTAAGGTGAAGGTTATCTCTGGAAGGAAAAAGTCTCCATGGAGAAACTCCACACTGGTGAAAAATGAAAAAAGAGAGTGTAGGAAAGCTGAGTGCAGATGGAGAAAAAAAAACCTCCAGGTTCATTATGACATCTATAAAGAGAAACTTCACAATTATAATTTACAACTGAGGAGTGCAAGGAGGTCCTACTTCTCTGACATCATCACCAAAAACAGTCATAATGCTGGGGTCTTATTTTCTACAGTTGACAGGCTAACAAACCCTCCTGTGTCAGTGGCAGCTGAACTTCATTCGACCATGGCCTGCAATGACTTTGCCAAATTCTTCACAGAAAAAATCCAAAAGATTAGACAAGCAATTGGTACATCAACAGCAGATTCAGGATATGTACTGTGTCCACCGAAAAACTGTTTAAACACCATCAAACAGTTTCACCCTATTAACAGCAAAGACCTGGAGGACATCTTAGGTCAACTGAACTCCTCCTCTTGCTGTTTAGATGTCCTGCCAACAAGTTTTTTCAAAAAGGTCTCAAAGACTTTGAAGTCAGACCTGTTACAGATCGTCAACTTTTCTTTAATGTCAGGTGTGTTTCCAGAACCTCTAAAAACTGCTGTAATTAAACCTATACTGAAAAAGGACAATCTTGACAAGACACAAATGAACAACTACAAGCCGATCTCAAATCTCCCATTTTTAAGTAAGATCATTGAAAAAGCAGTTTCTCAACAGCTCAATTACTTCTTAAAACAGAATAACTGCTATGATGCCTTCCAGTCCATAATGACATATGCCTGAATACAGATAGTGGAAAAATGTCAGTCTTAGTTTTACTGGATCTCAGTGCAGCATTTGATACAGTTGACCACAACATATTACTCAAACGACTGGAGAACTGGGCAGGTCTCTCAGGAACTGTACTAAACTGGTTCAAAACATACTTAGAAAACAGGAAATACTTTGTATCAATAGGTAACTTCACATCTGAGCAGACAAGTATCACATGTGGAGTTCCCCAAGGTTCCATCTTGCGACCCCTTCTGTTTAACATTTACATGCTCCCACTGGCACAGATTATAAAGAACAATAAAATAAACTATCATAGCTATGCAGATGACACACAAATATATATCACAATGTCACCAGGAGACCGAGGCCCTGTACAGGCTCTTGGTAAATGCATTGAGGAAATTAAGGACTGGTTGTGCCACAATTTTCTTCAGCTAAACAAAAACAAAACTGGTGCCAAAGAAAAACGATTACAGGTCACCAGAGAACTTCAATCTGTACACCTAAAAACCACCAACCAGGCGAGAAATTTGGGTTTAGTGATGGATGCAGACCTAAACTTAGAAAAACACATTAAGACAATAACAAAATCAGCTTACTATCACCTCAAGAATATATCAAGGATAAAAGATCTGATGTCTCAACAGGACCTGGAAAAACTAGTCCATGCATTCATCTTTAGTAGGCTTGATTACTGTAACAGCATCTTTACAGGTCTACCTAAAAAATCAGTCAGACAACTACAGCTCATTCAGAACTCTGCTGCTCGAGTCCTCACTAAGACCAAAAAAGTGGACCACATCAGTCCAGCTCTGAGGTCTTTACACTGGCTGCCTGTCCGTCAGAGGATAGACTTTAAAGTTCTGATGCTGGTCTATAAAGCTCTGAATGGTTTAGGACCAAAATACATCAGTGACCTCCTGACCCAGTATGAACCTTCCAGATCCCTCAGGTCATCTGGATCCAGTTTTTTATCAGTTCCCAGAGTCAGAGCCAGACACGGAGAAGCTGCATTCAGCTTTTATGCTCCATATATCTGGAACAAACTCCCAGAAAGCCTCAGATCAGCTGAAACACTCAGTTTATTTAAATCCAGGTTGAAGACTCACCTATTCTCAGCTGCATTTAAATAAAACACCAAATCCACACTTTTAAGCTTAAATTTCAAAACTTACATTTTAACTAATGATTTTATCTACTGTTCTGATTTTATCTACTGTTTTTTTGTTTGTTTTTTAATCAATTTTAAATCATGTTTTTTATTTGTTTTTGTTTTTGAATGTCTCTGTAAAGCACTTTGAATCACCTTGTTGTTGAATTGTGCTATATAAATAAACTTGCCTTGCCTTGCCTTGCCTGGTGACCATGGTGGCCATTTAGAAGTCGGCCATCTTGGATACAACTTTTGTTTTTTCAATAGGAAGAGGGCCATGTGACACATCAAACTTATTGGTAATGTCACAAGAAAAACAATGGTGTGCTTGGTTTCAACGTAACTTTATTCTTTCATGAGTTATTTACAAGTTTCTGACCACTTATAAAATGTGTTCAATGTGCTGCCCATTGTGTTGGATTGTCAATGCAACCCTTTTCTCCCACTCTTCACACACTGATAGCAACACCGCAGGAGAAATGCCAGCACAGGCATCCAGTATACGTAGTTTCAGGTGCTGCACATCTCGTATCTTCACACCATAGACAATTGCCTTCAGATGACCCCAAAGATAAAAGTCTAAGGGGGTCAGATCGGGAGACCTTGGGGGCCATTCAACTGGCCCACGACGACCAATCCACTTTCCAGGAAACTGTTCATCTAGGAATGCTCGGACCTGGCACCCATAATGTGGTGGTGCACCATCTTGCTGGAAAAACTCAGGGAACGTGCCAGCTTCAGTGCATAAAGAGGGAAACACATCATCATGTAGCAATTTCAAATATCCAGTGGCCTTGAGGTTTCCATTGATGAAGAATGGACCCACTATCGTTGTACCCCATATACCACACCAAACCATCACTTTTGTTGTTCCAACAGTCTTGGAGAGGATCCATCCAATGTGGGTTAGTGTCAGACCAATAGCGGTGGTTTTGTTTGTTAACTTCACCATTCACATAAAAGTTTGCCTCATCACTGAACAAAATCTTCTGCGTGAACTGAGGGTCCTGTTCCAATTTTTGTTTTGCCCATTCTGCAAATTCTGTGCGTCGATCTGGGTCATCCTCGTTGAGATGCTGCAGTAGCTGCAGTTTGTAAGGGTGCCATTTGTGAGTAGCTAATATCCGCCGAAGGGATGTTCGACTAATGCCACTCTCCAGTGACATGCGGCGAGTGCTACACTGTGGGCTCTTGCTGAATGAAGCTAGGACAGCCACTGATGTTTCTTCATTAGTGACAGTTTTCTTGCGTCCACATTTTGGCAAATCCAACACTGAACCAGTTTCATGAAACTTAGCAAGCAGTTTGCTAACTGTAGCATGGGAGATGGGTGGTCTCGTAGGGTGTCTTGCATTGAAATCTGCTGCAATGACTCGGTTACTGCGTTCACCAGATATCAACACGATTTCGATCCGCTCCTCACGTGTTAACCTCTTCGACATGTCAGTGGCTGTGAACAAAGAGAAACTTGTAAATAACTCATGAAAGAATAGAGTTACGTTGAAACCAAGCACACCATTGTTTTTCTTGTGACATTACCAATAAGTTTGATGTGTCACATGGCCCTCTTCCTATAGGGCTTTGGAGTTGACGTCACGCCGCAGTGCATTGTGGGATCGCGGCGCCATGTCAGAAGGCCATAAATCAAAACATACACTGTGTTGGAAGCAGGACTGCCAGAACCACGCTTAAAATCAACGCAAAAGACAAAGGGCTGTATCGCGACTGATTGCGCCCAGAGGCCAAGAAATGGTACATGGAAAAAATAGCGTGCATCGGTAATGTGGACCCGTATGAAAAAAGGCAGTGGAGCGGAAACCCAGACAGCCTACCGGCATTGTCCTATCCCGATATCGTCGCGTACCTTGTCTGTGGAGTCAGCGCATACACGGCGAATCATTTTCGGAATTATAAATTCCTGGAGGCGCACATCTAATTCACAAACGGTTGGGTACAAGATTTGGCCGTTTTTAAGCCTCCACGTTGTGAGTATGTTGACCATATGACCGAGGTACAGCCAGAGGTTGCCAGCTGTGCGTTGCCATGTAAATAGTTTGCATTTCATGTGTATGTACTTGCTAAGTACATGTCAACAGATCTTGAATAAAAAAAGAAACATACTTTTCGTTTCTGTTTCATATTTCATATGCTGGTTTGCCTGCAATAATGCCAAATAATACGCTACTCCGTCAACATGACGTGGTTCTGCAGCATCACACATTAGGATATTTTATCTAATTATCTATGACCTCAGCCCATTCAAAATAACACTAAAAGCCTATTAAGAGAGATATGAATTTATTTAGAACTCACCGGAAAGAAAATGCCGCGAGCAAACCAACAAAAAATTGGTAATGGCAGAGAACTCGATATCCGCTCATCTGACCGCTGCAATCCAAGCCTGACGTCTTCGTTTAGTAATATCGGATACATGAGGTCCCTCCCGTTACCTCCAGGAGGGGAAACGATGAAAAGAGAGCCAATTTTCCAGCTTCTTGCCTTCCCTATTGTGTGATCTAATGTTGCAACACAGCACGTACGAACCATAGCTGACGCTTCCGTGTGCTTTCTTTGGCCTACTGTCATGGCGCGAGGGGGCGTGGCCCCGCTCCCGTGACATCACGCTCCAAAGCCCTATTGAAAAAACAAAAGTTGTATCCAAGATGGCCGACTTCTAAAGGGCCATCATGGTCACCACCCATCTTGAGGAGTTTGCCCCCTCACATATACTAATGTGCCACAAACAGGACTTTAATATCACCACACTGTAATCCCAAAAGTTATTTGCATTCAAATGGTTTAGCTATAATCACTGATGGTAATTAATTTTCTTTGTAAAACTAAAATCATATAACTGTGTCAGACAGAACTCATTGGTGGAAGCTTTTTGCACTTAACCTATATTGTTTTGCATGTGATGCACTAAAATGAATACATTTAACATGGTCCTTTCTATTTTAAGTTTATTCTAATAAATAGTTTAAGTTCAATTTTTTATAAGAGAATAAGTTTTAAACTCAACACTCAAATAATAAAAGTAAATTTGATGTTTACTGATTATGTTTAGTTGAAAGCACTTTCACTATTTTTAAGTTTTTGTTGCCTCTCCCATATTTTTCCCGGCACTGGAACCGAAGACACGTCTGGACTTGTTTGTCAGAAAAAATTAAGACAAGTCGTTTTTGGTGGTTTTGCCTGGGATTGGACATGTTTGTTTCAGTCTACAGTCGATAGGGAGTACTTTTCCTCAAACCTCCACGCAAACTGGTGAGTTAAATCTTTGTATTTCAACTTTAAGCAAAAATAGTTGCATGTTACATTACGCAAATGTGCACGCTAATTCAATCTACAGTGAACCCTCGTTTACCGCGGGGGTTACGTCCCAAAAACAACCCGCAATAAGTGAAATCCGCAAAGTAGTGAAAAGTATTTATTATAAATGTTTTAAGGCTGTAACCCTCACAGCCTTAACCCCTGCTCATGCGTAATGGTTCTAGCATCTTCCTCGTCCATCCAAACCGCGCGGTTCCATTGTGTGATGTGAGCACATCCAAACCGTGTTCAGGGTTAGCCCGGGTCCGGACTCCGGCCCCGGTCAGAGGAGGAGGACCATAGCACGGCCGGGCACCTCCAGCCGTTCACCCTATGTGTTGGAGTTAAATGTGCTTTGGTCCATACTTTTTGTATTTTTTATGAATTTGTGGATAAAAGATCAAGAAATTACAACTTAATGCCAACTTTAAAAACTGTAAAACTTTTAAGTTTCATTTAAGCCCTTCAATTTGTCACAATTCCTTTAATGACTCAGAAAACTGAAAAAAAAAGGACTGGGTGGGACTGGGGACAAAGGTCTAAATGGCTTTGCAGTGCAACCGAAAAAGCTGTTGCTGGTCAGCCTATGGGGTGAGACATGTTCTACAGAGAGCGAAATGAGAATGTACAACTGGAGTGGACCAGAGTAGAAGAGTGAACCAGTGGACGGTGTTAGATGAAGCTCATCATCTTTATGAAAGAAAAATTACAAAAATATGCACAACAGGTTAATCCTCCTTCCAGGTTAAGCCTAGGTCGCAACCTGCTGTACAGGCTCCTGCAGCCAATCTACAAAAACCCATTCTCTTGACGGGTTGCTGCCTTATCAACATTGAAGAATGGGTCAAATGCAGAGGACAAACTTCATTATACAGTTGTATAATGACAATAAGCCTTACAGATTCCCCAAATTTTCCTGTTTTTTTTTTTTTATTTGAACAATTAACTTGTACTTAAATAATAAAGAGCATTTATAGAAATACAATACTTTGACCTTTTATACTTGTGTTACTCTCCACCAACAGGTTAACTCACAGTTTTTTCCCCCCCTCTGTAGAATGATGACCTTGAAATCCCAATAGGAATCATCTTCAATGGTGAAAACGGAAGTCCAGAGCAAGAACTGAACCCCTCCCAGCTGGGGATCCTTCTAGAGGGCAATGTGGTAATGGATTCCATCTGCAGTCTTCCTTTGGCAATGTGTCTCCTGTTTGGACTGACTTATGCACTCCACTTGGAGTACCCAAAGTGCATGAAGAATACATTCCTGTTTATCCAGCAGATTATGCTGAATCTGGGACGAAACGATCCTCCTCCAAAACTCCAAAGGCTAAAAAATGAGCTTTCAATGTGTGCATAGATACATTGAATGTTCACTCTTCATTGAGCAGCTTTTTCTCAAGTTCAGGAAGTCATTATTGTGTTTGTAATTGTCTTTTTTTGTTTTTAGTGGATGGCAAAACCAGGGCTTAAAGGAGTAGTTCACTGATTTTACATACTGAGATATGTTCTTACCTTAGCTTTGAAGAGTTGATGCATACCTGTCTTGTCTTTGTGCAAGAGAAAGGCTCTCCCATATATTCCAACTACCTCCACTTTTTGCTCCTTTTAGAAGCTACCGAGCTCCTCCACGTTTTCCCTATTTATGTAAAATTACATGAAAAGTTACACTATCTAAGTTTAGTTTCACTAAATTTAACGTATAGATTTTTTGAGCCGATTAAAAGGGGCACTATATTACAAGCGCGCAGTAACCCTAGTGCACTCTGGAGCATAGACTGAGTTACTGGGGGGATGAAGAAGTGCTCCTACAGTGTTATTACACCTTGTAATATAGTACCCCTTCTTATCGGCTTAGAAAATCCACACGTTAAATTTAGTTAAACTAAACTTGGAGAGTGTCACTTTTCATGTAATTTTACATAAATAGGGAAAACGTGGGGGAGCTCGGTAGCTTCTAAAAGGAGCAAAAAGTGGAGGTATTTGGAATATATGGGAGAGGCTTTGCTCCATTTGCATGACTGAGGGCACGCACAAAGACAAGACTGGTACACATCAACTCGTCAAAGCTAAGGTAAGAACATATCTTATTATGTAAAATCAGTGAACTATTCCTTTAATTTCATTGTCTCGCTGGGGCCATTCCTTATTCCATAGTTTTTATTTTTCCAAGTTAAAATATTTGTGAAAATAAGTTTTACTGTTACAACTTGTTACCCAGAGTGTCGCACCAAAGTTCTTTACTTGTGATACACAGTTTTATCTGTTTAAAAGGATTGTTTTAAAGAAAATGTTTTATTGGAAGTCCAATTGTGCAAACAAAAAACTTACTGTTCAAAAAAAACTACCTCAGAGACCACAAATAAATTCTTGTCAAAAAGTGGCTAGGAACAACTGAAATATTGTGTTTGTTTCTGAAAGAAATGTCTTCTTAGAAGCGCCATGTGTAAAAATTGGAATACTGTTCAAAGGAAAACAAAAGTCTTGTTTTGTTATAAATAAAGTAAAAAAAAAAAAAACAAGAAACACTTTAGTGGTCTTTGGTTTTGAGTGTGTTTGCCTTGACATATTAAGTTTTAGTAATAATAATACATTTAATTAAAAGACGCTTTTAATTAAACACTACGCAAAAAAGTGAGTTTTGTAATATTAGCACCAGTATTAAGTTAACTGTACTTAAACAAATTATTTTTGAAATATTGAATACTTAAACACTTTAGGTAGCGATGACTCAATATAGTAAATTGTGACAATTTTACTTTTAAGTTTACTTGACTAAATCAGTTAATTTTTTGTTTTGGGTTGATTACTCAAATCATTTGAAGGGAATCGGTTTCCTCAAACGATTTAAGTGTATTGAACTTATCCGGGTTTACAGTGCAACCATTCCCATTTTATTACGGTGTATCCATATAAATGGCCCACCCTGTAGATTGAACAGTAGCCTAGCACAACAATTGGATACCTGCTTGTGGTTCCATTTAAAAACCCAGAAACTTATTTAAAGGTACTTAAAAGTTTCCATCAGACTGAGGTTAGTCTGCTTTTCCGTTGTAGCAAAAACCCATTAAAATTGAGGAAATTAGTATATTACACACTGAGCAAGGACTTTTGAGATACTATTTTGGCCTTTGGTCTGACAGTGCAAATATCTCCTTTCAAAAGCTCTTAGAAGCTGAGAAAAGTTCCTGTGGAAGAAAACCACTCATGCATTATTTTTCTTGAATTATCAGTGGCTAAGTAGCATTTTGAACACACTGATTTCATTATATGGTCACTACATGTAGCTCAAAATAATCATAATCAAAAAATAACACACACTAATATAAATATGCGCTGACAGTTGATGTATGCCAGTTTCTCAGTTGTAAGAATATCTTTTGTGCAAATGATTTACACTTAGCGTTTTCACCTCAACATGATAGTAGTTTATGTGTTTAAAGTTCCATAAACGTAAATGAGCTTATTTATAAAAATATCAGCCTTAATTGGTCCGTGGAAAAGTCTCAAAACATATTTTGTAGATTTACTGGTACTCAGAAAAACCTCACAATGTCACTGATTGTTGTCAATATGGAGTGTTGAATAACTAATGCGGCTATCCATGCTGAACCTGGGGCACAGAAAGTAAGCAGGAATTTGGAGTGGTGAGTGGTATTCTGAGCAGAAGAAAACAGTCAGCTAAGGGTGCTTCTCTCTCTGTAATCTGCACCATCAATGCACTTTCACTGATCCACTTAACATTATCCTTATATCCACTGCAGCAGCTGTATGTCTATTCTTATGAGTCAGATTTGTAATAATGGTTCAAGATTGGAATATCATTTCAGAGACTACATTTATGACTGCAGTATTTATGCCAACAAAAAGTGCATGTGGGTTTCGTTGATTTTAGGACTTATTAACAATTTACAGAACTGTTTCTCTCTTTTTTGGAAGCCTAGATAACTAGATTGTCAATACTGTAGATCAGGGGTGGGCAACCTTTCTGATGATGAGTGCCATCTAAAATTTCCTCAGAAGTCAGTGTCCCATATGATTGCATTAGCAATAAATTTAATAACGCTCTATATTAACAGTTACACACTATATAGAACAACTTTATAGAATTATATTTGTTTGCAGATGTTGGCAGCTATCAGCGAATAGTTATCAGCTATTTTGAAACAAAAAAATAACACTGTTTATCCATAACAAGAACTCCATAACAGCAAATGAACTGTACAACAGAAAATGCAAATGCTATTTATGGTCTCCTCACAACAATGATAAGAAAAACAAACTGGGCCAATATGGCATGTTTGCTAATACAGGGATACACATGTTAATGTGATCTCTGGTCTCCCACTCAGAGACACAGGTCTCCGAGTGTCCAGCATTCAGACGGCTACCTGAGGACACTCGTGTGAGAGAAAATCTGCTCACACAGATATGTAGAGCAAAATCCAGCAACAAATCCAGCTGCGTTCGTAGTTCTGCAAACTTTGACCCCCACAGAGTCGAATCAGCTGCATCTCGATGTCCTCTGTGTCCAGCCAGTTAATGCAAGGCAAATCCAGCTGCTCATTAAAGCTTTTTGGTTTGATCAGAAAAGAAAACATTGGTCCATACACCTGAAAGTCCTGAAAACACATTGTGAATTCTGTCTCGAGTCTACGGATGTATCCATGTATTTCTGCGGTGCTGATGCTGGGCTGAGCGGACAGATCCTGAAGCAGATGGTCAGATGATTTCTATACATTTTACATCAGATAAAAACTTTGGTTCTAAGATTCAGATAATCATGTATTAAAAGCTAGACATTTTAAATGAGAATAAGAAAGTATTTCTTTGTGCCCCCCTTTCCCTGTTAATGCCCTACCTGCCCCCCCTGGCAAAACTTTGCTAGACCCGCCCCTGCACAGTTACCAGCTGTCAGCTACATAGAAAAGGATCCCGATGTTATTTGTCTCTCAGAAACAGTTCATAACTTCCCTTCAATTCATTCATGTCACCTAAAAGGTAAACCTGTTTCTCCATCACCTGTTCAGCTCTGATGATTCAGTAAGGACATCTCCTGGTTTCATCTTCATGTTTCCCTCTCACCAGATAACCAAACTGATATCATGACCAGCAGCTTTACAGCTGTGGCTCCAGCAAACATCAGCTGATACTAGAAATTAATATTAAATAAATTCTAACAACAGCTGATCAAGCTTAAACATGCTGCTGCTGTTTAGTGCGACATCCGCTGGTTTCCTCTTTCTGGTGCAAAGTGGGCGATAAAGAAACAAGAGACAAAAGCCGATCAACTGATCACTGATCAGTTTCACGATTGAAGTAGCAAGAGGAGAGGGAGGGGGAGAAAATGAGAGAAGAAGAGGCAGCTGACAGCGTAAAGACACAGAATAACTCCACCTTTGTGTCTTTTTCCATTCTAGCTGAAGTCTGGGACAAACTGTGTTCCTTTTCGGCTCAATACGAAACGCGTAATATTTTCTCTGAATACCGGACAATTACGCTTTTTATGGGACGGCAACTCTACTAACTAACCTTATGAATAAAGTTCACTATCAGTAACATCATAGCACCCATCCAGCTTTATAGAAACTCCATCATGCTAGCTAGTACACAGTACGAGTTATTGTAACTGACTGTAAAAAGTCAGCACAACGAAAATAAACTACACCTAAACTTGGTTTATATCTGACCCAGATAGACTGCAGGTCATAACTTCTTACCTGAAGTTCAGTTCACCTGACACTCGGACCGGCGGCCACTTCGGGTCTCTCCTCCTCCTGCCTCCCCTTTCCCTCATACACCTGCTGGCCTCTGTGGAAGCTCCGCCATTGCCACCACCAAACAACTGGTTATTTTTACACACCGGCTAGCATCTGGCCAATCCACCACCTTTCATTGTCTACAAAAAAACCCAAAACCAAAAACAAAACAAAACATCGGCCCATAAAAACGAAAAATCACCATCAGCCGGTATGCTCGATGGCCAGTCCAGCTACGGTTGTGCCATCAGTTAACCTTTCGCGTGCCAGGGTTGCCGACCCCTGTTGTATATAATATGGTGCGAGACGAGAGTTTCTCTGTTCCTGTGAATACCGGAGCTGGGAAACATTGACAAGAGATACCTTTTGAAGGATCATGTGTGGATAAAATCAATCACTGAACAGCTGGGAGCTACATGAGACCAAACTGCTTTTGTATGGGGTTGTGGCAAAACAGGGACTTTCAGTTATGCTGAGAGTGGAGGGAACAAAGCAAAGGAACTGTTTCTGTGTCAGGAGGGTAGTTTAGATGCTTCTTGTAAGTAGGTGGAAACAAGGATATAGAAAGTGCCCTTTCCCTGTATATATGAGGCTATTGTCACTGTGTGTCTGCCTGCTGCTTTACTGTATCAAGGCAAACGCTCCCACAGGCAGGTCGCCTGACCTCACTGTTTATTGTTTGTGTATCACACAGTTTTGAGTGGATGTTTTCTAGTGTAACAAGATATTATTAAAGATGTTCCATGGTTAGACTCCAAGGTCTCAGCATGGACCAACCAAGGTCCATTTATTTCACCAGGATAACAATCATATTATTGTGGTTAAATAAATACAATATTTTAAGAAAAAGAAGCATCTTGCTGCCAGATTAACCAACCATGACTTTATCAATTAGTCTCTCGCTCTCTCTCTCTCTCTCTCTTTCTCTCTCTCTGTCTCTCTGTATGTGTGTGTATTTGTCTTTTCATTAACATATGTCTACTATTTTTGACATAGTGTATGTCAAAGCATACAGTATATATACAGCATATACACACATTTAACTTTTAAAACATCAACGTAAACACGCAAGACCTAGAACTTTAAGATAAATAAGTGGGTTTATTTGTAACGGTCTATATATACCAGATCCTACCAAGTTCGGAACAGATGAAAGCTTGACCTTAGTAAGCACTTTAGGTAATTGAAGGTAAAGGAAGGGGGTGCTATTGAATGAATAAACCTAAAGTTAATCGAATGAAAGATTAAATTCATTTCAATAAATTCAAACAAATTCAAGGTAATTCAGATTATTTTCAGACTATCATCAAGCATCTGACGTGAAGGCTGTTCAGTGTACATCTGAAGTAAAAGACTGACTTGGGTCAGAACCACCTCTCTGTGGGCTGAAGATTAGCAGTAATTGCAAGTACTTGTCCTCAGGATGCACCAGCAGGTCTGCAGGTATCATATAGCCTTTCAGAGAGTCTGGCGGTCTTGGCAGAGAGGATGAAGCAGATTCAAGCAGAGTACAGCCATGTGATGTTGGTTTGTCAGGCTAACACAGTCTAGTGAGAAAATAGCTTTTGGCCCTTGACCTGTGGATGTTGATTTATACTCTGAATTGATTTAGACTCACTGTTAAAGAAAATAATAATTCAGAATCTTCAAAATAGGTGTTGTGTTTATTTTGTGGGTCAAAACAATATCAAAGCTTTATGCCAATGATCAATCAAATTAAAATCTTAAGGCTTTGTGTCATGTGGGGACAAAGGCCTGTACAAAAGTTAACTCAAGTGCAAGACTGACGTGTAGACGTGGTACAGCTAACTTAAAACAAACTTTATTTAAATGTTGTATTCTATTCAAACTACATACTTTGGTGTATCTGTGTACAGGCGAGAGATTGAAAGATGGACTGGTGTGGTGTTGGCAGTGATATGGGGCGATCGTGGCTCAAGAGTTAAGAGTTCGTCTTGTAATCGGAAGGTTGCCGGTTCGAGCCCTGGCTTGGACAGTCTCGGTCGTTGTGTCCTTGGGCAAGACACTTCACCCGTTGCCTACTGGTGGTGGTCAGAGGGACCGGTGGCGCCAGTGTCCGGCAGCCTCGCCTCTGTCAGTGCGCCCCAGGGTGGCTGTGGCTACAACGTAGCTTGCCATCACCAGTGTGTGAATGGGTGGATGACTGAATATGTAAAGTGCTTTGGGGTCCTTAGGGACTAGTAAAGCGCTATATAAATACAGGCCATTTACCATTTGGCAGTGATATGGTCACTGCAGTGATCTGTTGTTGTGAAGAGAAAAAGAAGTTGTTGATTTAGCAGGTGCTCTATGGCACTATGAGGAATGGATGGATAGATGAATTCGGTAGAAACTTATGTCAATAATAAAAAAGTTATTTGCTTAAAGAATACAAGTAGTTTTCATGTAACTTGTGAAAACTATTACACGAATCACTGCACTTTAATAATTAAATTTAACCTTTTTAGCTTATAGTATGTTAAAGTAAAGGTAAATAAATTATTCTGCAAACAGTGACTTATATGAAAGCCTTGCAAGTTTATAGATATAAAATTAACCACTTTATGGAACCAATGTAACATTTTCTTCAGTGAATGCAGTGTATCCACTTCTGGTATCCAGAGTTAAACAAATCGGGGGCGGGGGGGGGGGTGTTCTTAGTTGTTTTCAGGTCTTGGATATGTAGACAGTTCACTGTATTTATGTAAGTATGTATGACAGCCTGTGTGGTTTCTCTTCTTCTCTCTTCTTCTCCTGCTTTCTCTATATATGGGTTTCATATCTTTGTGCTCTTATGTGGTGTAGTTCTCATATTATCAACCTGCATTTAGTTTAAAGACTGGTTCAACTGCAGTAGTTGCACAGTGAGACTCTTTCAGATTTTTGTTTATGCTTGCTCTGTGTATTTACCTCAAAACTACCAGCCTGGATGATTCACCCCTTGCTGACCTTGTTAAATCTTATTGTTTCTGTAATAAATATACTAAACTGTACTAGTCTCCAAGTCTGCATTTGGATTTAGTTGTTTTAGTTAAATATGGATACAGTTAATGGACGGAAATGCCAGTGACCTTTACTCCATCTAATATTATAAATGATTCAGAGAGGTCCACAGAATGATTTTAGATTTGAAGAATTTGCTTTATTGTATTTAATGACTGTATTTCATAGTAGAAAAATCTAAGCTCAAAGATTGCCTCATGAACTACATTTTGTGCAGTTTCAGCCCTTGAGTCATTTTAGATGCACTACAATCATCTTCACTCAGAAATATTTGCATAATCTTCTGTGTTACATGTCAGCTATGATTTTCCATCTACATGATCAGTTATTGTAAAAACATGACAAATGCCTGTTTGTTGGTCAGTGTGTTACATGTTTAAAACCTCATACAGATTTATTGTTTCTGTTTGATTGCAGGGTACGGGTAGAACACCTGCAATTTGTAAATGTTGACAATTTACCAGACATTGCAGACTTTTTAGTCAAGATGAATCCACAGCGTCCAAAGGTTATTGTCACTGTTGCTGCACTGATAATAGATTAATCATGAAATCGTGTTAAATACAGTCTTTGCATAATCAATGAACTGAACTGGGGAGATTTTTTAGTGAATCCACACATTTGCTATGTACATTCACCAATCATCATTTTGAATGAGGAAATAAATTGATGTGCCAGACAACTACAGTTACTATGACAATTGAGGCTGATTTTAAATGAGCTCCTTCATATTACTGTAAATGAACTTGTTATTTATTTATTCTTTTTAATAAACCAACTTTTTGGAACAGACTCCAATGCAGATTTAAGCACAATTATTATTATTATTATTATTATTTTTAATTTAAAAAAATCTATATTTCTTCCATGAGCTTTTTGTTGCTGATTAACATAAAAATTTCAGCTGAGCTCAGTGCAAACATGTTCAGTACAAATACATTATCATACAAGCACAGTTGCAAAAATAGACTTTTGCCTGAGGAAGGTGCATGAAGAAATGGGTTCACGAAAGCTTTGCATTTATTGGAAATAGAACAGAATCAGTGAACAGATATCTCAGTAGTGCAGTTGTGCTATAATGTTACAAGATACACAGTGAGCACTTCCTTAAGGTAATTTTGTCCTTTTGCTTGTGTGAAAATCTAAAATGTAATATTCATAGTAGGTGCATGATGAGCAGGGAACACATAAGGGAATCCAGTAAAATCTCTTCTATTGGCTTCAAAGTAAATTTGAAAAAGCAAGCTAAAGTAATGCATGCTGTTACAAAACACAAAGTGGACTCTGGTTACTGTAATTATGACCATTAGAAATATTTCAAAAGAACAACAAAACGCCTCCCTATAGAAACATGCCATGAAGAATTTATCCATTTTCCATTGTACAGTTAAATGACCCCTTTAATTTTTATTGTACACAATCTAGAGATTCAAAACTGGTCAAGTGTTTGAGGCATCATTCTTTCTCACTTAAATTTATTGCTAATGATTTCATTATTCTTTTGTTGCCCCCTCAACAACCCCCCACTCCCGACCCCCCCTTCTCAAATCTTACCCTAGAGGCTCAGGGCTGAACACCATTTTGCCTTTAAATGGAACACTGATTGTTTTTCATGTTTATTCACAACCCACGGGTCAGCAGCCTCCTATAATCTCCTGTTTCTTCCAAGGACAATTTGGGGGATATCATGAATAAAAATGATCTTAATAATAATGCAGTGAAAGGACCCATGGCAACTATGAATACCATTAGAGTCTGATCAGAGGCCGTTAGTGTCACATTTATATGGCTAGAGCGAGTATAGGGCCTGCATGAGTGACTCCAGAGGCTGGCTGTTTACACTCTTTTTTTCATTGGTTCTCTCATATAGTTTGTCATCCTAACAGTACTGTATATCAAGGTGGGTTTTCTATGATCACTAAAGGCATTGTTATGTATATTTGTTTGATAGAAAGTATGCATTTTACTTTTCCAGTTTATCTCAGATTGATAATATTGAAACAGAAATATAAGAGAAAGTCATTGTGTCTTTGAAAAAGTATCTTTACTGTGAAGCAAGCTGCATGGAGCAGTAAGAGCAATTTGCCTCCCTCCAATACCCTTGACCTAGATGGTAAAACTTCCAGGGGAGTAGAGAATTAAAAGTGAGAGAAAAATACAATTATGTGCAGCAAAAAAACACGTTAGGTGATCAAATATAGTATTTCCCTTGAACTGTAGGGTAAGGGGAGGACTGTTCCCACAATATTAACATAAAGAACAGGAAGGACTACATACCAAGGGGTATGTTCCACCTGCAGAATCTCATAGGAAAGAACGGGCTACTACAAAGGTTGTTAGGATCCACGAATTACATGTACTGTGACTTAGTGTCTCGATTGAGATATTCTGGCTGGGTGAAGTTAAGATGGGAGCTATTAATAGGCAAGGGTTGCAGTTTAACAATGCCCATGGTTGGTCTCTGTTAGTTTTGTATATAATTAATCCTGAGGACAAGGCCACTCTGTCCCAACACCCTTGTCATATTCAGCCACTTCTTTTTCATACCTGTTTCTACTCTCCCAAGTTCTATATATTTATTCTCTTCTCTTGACTTTGAGGTCTGTGTTTTAATAAATCAAGGTGCAATGTGCAAGCCACAGCCAACTGCGCTATGGCAATGGGGTGAGATGAGAAAGAATTTATTATCATACATTATGTGTCATACATTATGGGTGTGTTAGGTGTTGTAACAATCATGGCCAATCTCAGTTGTTTCTTTGATCCCTTTAGAAGCTGCGGCAACCCAGTATAATGTATTAACAATAACGGTAATAGAGCAGAAAGTCCGGAAAACGTTCCTCAGAAAAAAAATTCACAATGAAGCAGTTGTGGAAATTCACATTTTGAACTTAATACTTGGTAAAATAGGCAAGAAAAAACAGAGCTGTTTTCCCAGCCCAATTTTAGTGCTGATCTTAGAACTTAATTTCTGCTAACTAATGCTATGACAGGTCAGTTCTTCTGAGGGGGGGGGTGTTGCCATATTGTGGGAGTGAAACATTACACCCTGGCAGTCTAGGCAAATGGAAGATGGTTTGAAACATGGTCTAAGCTGGTGCTTCACACGTTTAAAACATGGTTAAACCTTTCAGCAGGATAATGGGCCCTGCCACAAACCAAAAATGGTTCAGGAATGGTTTGACAAGCATAACAATGAGTTCGAGGCATTGCCTTGGTCTCCATATACCCTAGATCTCAATCAAATCGATTATCTTAGGAATGCGGCGGGCAAACAAGTCCTATTGATGGAGGCCCCACCTTGCAACTTAAAGGATCTGTTGCTAAAATCACAGAACACTTTTAGGGGATTCCATACCTTCATGGGCTAGGACTGTTTTGGCAGCAAAGGGTGACCAACACAATATTAAACAGATGGTCATAATGGCCTGATCAGTGTATCTCATTGGGTAGAGCAGGTGACCAGTATGCTGAAAAGCAATAGGCCTAGTTTTAGTTCCACTGATATCTGCCCCTCTTTTCCTGTCCCCTCTACTATCTTGTCATAAAAATAACAATTGCCAAAAATAAATATTAAAAACAAATAAATAATCAAGATAGTGAATGTATTTGAGTGCAGGCAGGACTAACCAGCTTTGTAAGGTCCTCGAAGTTAGTCCCACTCTCAGCCCCAGCTAGCTTTCTGACTGACACATCTATATCTCATAAGCTCATCACCTATCTGAATATTTTAGATCCAGTTCTGTCATTCACTTCTCACCAGGTTATTAAAACTAATGAAATGGTAACACATTCAGCCTCTTTTCCCTTCTTGGTTGTTTAAACTGTATTACTTTCTTCTTGTCTCCCTGATTCAGATCCTCTTCAATGTGTCAGACAATGTTCCTGCTGGTGTCTCTGAGTTGTCTGGAAAGACTCCTTTGAATTCAATAAACATCTCCAGGAGAGGACTCAACGTACCTGGCAGCTCCATGTGGAATAAAATCCCCAGCCAACCAATAACTCTGTACAACCCACTTCAGTAACTTACCTTTGCTCCGGTCATTGTCAGCATTGCAGCCAGTTCAGCTCTATGTAGTACATTAAGAAAAGTTCTTAATAAATCGATTATGCCTTCTACACTAAAATAAAAATAATTTGAAATAAGTCATGCCAACATTTCACAGAGTCTTAAAAAGTCTTTGAAAAACCCTCTTGAGTCTTGTTCGCAGGAAGGCTTATAGATTTATCGTGAACATGAATGACATCACTTGTCCTGAACGGATTTAGACAGTAGTAGTCAGCTCTAAAAATCTGTATTATACATTAGCAACATGTGAGAATTACTCTGACATATAATTGAATTTCATCAGTGAGTTAAAATAGCTTTTCTTACATTACAAAGAAAAGCCAAGTGATAAAAAGGTTTTTCATGTGGGCTATTAAGAAAATACAGTCTTATTAAGAGAAATCTCATCCAAGCCTCTGGGGTATCTGGCTTAACCCTAAAGTGAGATACACACAAAGCGTAGTTAAAAGCAAGTTTGTGGATTAAACTGTCTGGTTAAACAATCTGCCTTCATTATTAAGTAATTAGCTACATGTAATCGCTGCCTGACACCTAGGATTACATCGTATTTGTACAATTAGAGCTGTGTTTGATAAGCTAGTAATGTATACATTGTGGCTTACTAGCTTCTTTTCATCCTCTTACACCCTATACCCTATTTTTCTCAATTCAGTATATATTAAAGCATGTAGTAAGATTTGGATGGTTAAAGTTAGGCAAGATGTCATAAAACAATTGGTTAATCAAGCTGAATGATTATTTTAAAACCCCTAGGATGCAGTGAGGTAGCTCTGACAGCTTTATCACTCTGCAGGTTTAATATGCATGTTACAGGTTAAAGCTGATGGTAAAGACACATACCTCAAAAGTGGCAGATCTTTCAGCACTGCACCTGCCAATGAGCAAGACCTCCCTGCCCCTTTTTCATTATTTGCTAGTAAAAAGTTTCAAAGGAACCCTGTTTCAGTCAGGATGTTATCATCGCAATCTTACCACTCCTGGCTCCTAATCCACATGCCGTGTGCGATTTCTTTCTTTTTTTGTGCATATGGGTCAGCTGAGAGCCACATTGAAACTGAACATTCACTTAGTGTTTTTCAGAGAGAAAAACAACTATCAGAATTGAACACTAAGGCTACCCTTGCAGTGTAAACGCAGCCTTAGACCTGTATCAGGTCCAAGGCCAGACATTACCTTTTGAGTGCAAGTGCAATTCTCAATGTTTTTTCACATAAAACATTTCACACATACAGCATGGATGCTTTTGCAGATCTGCTCATCTTTTCACTTCAGCTGCACTGTATTTGTGCGCTGAGAGCTTGAAGCCAGCTTGGATCTTATATCTCTAGACCTACAGATATTAACCCAGACTTCGGGCTAAACAGAGATGGCTGATTATCAGAGGGGCTTTGGCATGGATTGGGGAACTACAGAACCAGGAGGCCCATAAAGGAGATAAGCTGGGGTTTTATGGGTTAGCTGAACAGTCCAACATACCCTAGAGGGATCTGTGAATATACAGAATGTGTGCTTGTGTGTGTTCACATACAGATATTCTGTATGTATAAGTATTATATGTGTTTCTGTATTTGTGTGCGTGCACCTTACGTGTATTTTAAGATTTAGTCACATACATCTTTGGTATACACTGAAGTCTATGAATTTACTGTTTGTAAGCAGCAAGCTGCACTGAAAGGAAAAATAAAAACAAGGCCAAAAGTGTGGCTTCCCTCAAAAGCTCCTTTTTGGCACATGCCTGACTTGTACACTCTGTCCTATGTCAGTCTTACTGTCAAGGGAGTAAGTACCCCAGTTCTGACAACTAGTATATCACCCATTCAACTTCCACTCTTGGCAAACAAATTATTTATCATGCCTCCACACATGAGAAACATTCATGAATATATGTGGCTGTGCTTTTCTCCGATTCGAATGCATTACACAATGTCATATATTCTCCAGACTTTGAGCTTTAATAAGGCTATTTTAGGATAACTGATGGGGGGGGGGGGAGAAAATAAATGGGAGTTGACTTCCCTTCACCTGTTGAATTCAATGGGTAAACTCTGTGCTTGAAAAATTAAGACATGTTAGTCATGTTTCCTACCAGGCAGGAAAATATTTTTTTAATAGCTTATTTCCCTGTTTGTAAAACCTGTACAGGGCTTCTTTTCTCTTTTTTTTGTAAAACTGCCCCATTAAAATTGTATTAAGGCTTTAAATTATAAATTATTAGTGGCATAGCAACTTCAAATGAGTGCAGAGACTTTCTGCTCATTGTTACCTCAGCTAATCTGGGTCATATGTGTGATTATTTGTTACCAGAGCTGCTTTCTAAGAGCAAAATTCTTGACCAGAGTATCATACAATAACAATTTTAGCATAATGGATGGCATCATTTTAAGACTTTTTACTGTATTTTGAACCAAGCAAAATCATGCAAATGACTAAGACTGAAGTAGCTGCCAAAGGTTCCAGCTGTTAATTTCATCCTAACCAGTGGTTTGAATCATTACAGCCTTCTTACTGACACAGCATTATTTTTGTAGTTTTTTTGTTTTGTTTTTTAACTATAGATTGAAATGAGCAATGGTTTTAGTGGCATGATTAAAATTCAGAATGCAAGTTGTTCATCAACTCAAATGAGGCTGATATCCATGTTCTAGTAATAATATTGTTATTAGCATTTGTCCCTATGTCCATGAATACTCCATGGGTGTACCGAGCTGAGCAATCCATCCACAGCTGCTGATATACACCATTACATAAATTTGATCAATTCTTGTCATTACCACAGTGGAAGCTCTTTTACTGTAGTTCACAAATCAACGGGCAGCATCACTGTGGCTGCATGCATCTTTTATATACATATTTGTGAACCTCTATTATCTTGCCAGTCTCCAGTGGCATTTTGTTTAGCCTTGACATGCAGTCTCAACAAATTAGTGATTTGCTACTTGGCTTTAGGGTTTAATGATGTGCAGAATGTGAGCAGAGCGTGGTGAGTGGGTGTCTTGGTCTGTGCACTTGAGATACTGTAGTAAAATAAGTGTTGTAACATCATTTTGACACTTAACCTGATCTGAGAAATAATTGAGTTTGACTGAGTTAACTTAGTATGTAATGACATCAAAGACATGCACTTACCCCCATATTTGTGTATCTCCCTTTAGAGTTGGCACAAGCATTTGGAAAGCTTTACCATCAAATTGCTGCTCTTGAGTAAGAAATGGAACACAGCAGGGGAACAAGTAGGTTGGAAGTATATTCCTCAGCCAAACTGAAGATCTCAGCCAAACTGAAGGGCTCAGACAGCTACATAGCAGATTATTTTATAACACTAATCCTGCACATGCACGTGCAACTAAATCCGCACCTGCAATTTCTGTCTGGAAACTGTTTTTAAAAAATAAAACTGTAAAATCAACACAAATAAATGTGTTGCATATGTTTTGCGTAACAACTCCTGATAATACAACAGTACAAAGAAAAGAACAAAGAAAGTGAAAGAAGGTTTTTGTGAAATTAAAGCATGCACACTCTGCTATAAGATCCTGATTACAGTGCATATCTGGTACATCTGGTTGCTCTTTACAATGAGATCCTGTTTATCAATGAAATTTACCTGTATAAATAAGGTAAAATAAAAAATATATATATAATACAAAGATGATAGAAACAATAAATAGCACCACTTACTAGCAGTCAATTCAGAGTATTATAAAGTATTTGGAGAAGGCATACTGCAGATGTTTACTGCTCCATTACCGTCCTCACCTGGCCAGAAGCTCCAGGTAGTTAATGAAAGAATTTACAAGCAGTAAATGAGCTTTCTTCAAAGACAGCTTAACTTACAGATAGCATGAAGAGCTCAGCCACTGAAAAGCTGCTGGTCCTCTGCACCAAAAAGAACAAGTTGAAATTATTTGGGAATGGGACTAAGATGCCTTCTGGACAGGTGAGGCGTTTTAGACATGTCCAGGGTCAACACGTTCTCACTCCCAAAGCATAACATTTTACGCTAGGTGACAAATCATCAATATATTACGCCTCGGGAGTGAGAACGGGCTGCCAGAGCAGGATGGATGGATAGATACTACATTTATTTTTCATGATCTACACTTTCTGTATTAGCAGCTATAATTGTTGTGTGCTTTAGAAAGCACAGACTATTTCTCCAGTGGTTAAATGGTAGATACTCAAATTATGCACACCTGCAGGCAGTATTTGGCTTTCCATCACAAAATGTGTGGAGCTAGATCAGCACGATATCCTGAGCGCTTATGTCCAACAATAAATTGTCAGTCCAAAGTACTTCATGAGTGTTAATGCATAGAATCATCATTATCGTAGAACCTCCAACAATCTGATTAATAGTTCTACTGTTCATGTGGCTTTTGAGCCCTGCTTAGCATGATAAAACCAAGCACTGAGAACCCCTCCAGCTATAAACAGATCCACACTATTTATAACAATAGATTGTAGGTGGTTACTATGATTACTGCCCTTAAAATTATTAATCCTCTTTTGTGTGTATACATACAAATACAAACTCACTGGACACTTTGGCTATACTGCACATGTTGTACTGATTGTTAACGTGAATATTTATTCAGGCAATTGTACACTGGCAACTCAGTGAATTAAGATATGTAATCATAGTCAAGACGACTGGCTGAAGTTCAAACTGAGCATTAGAATGGGAAAAAAATTGTTTAAGTGACTTTGACCATTGTATAGTTCTTGGTGTCAGAAATCGTTGCTCTACCCCCACAACTGTTTCAGGGGCTTACACAGAATGGTCAAGAGAAAATATCCAGTGCATGTTAGTTCGTTTGGTGAAAAGGCCTTGTTAAGTCCAGAGGTAAGATAAGAGGAGAATGGTTGGATGCTTTGAGCTAACAGGAAGACAACAGTAGCTCAAAGAATCATTTGTTATGACCAAGATATGCAGAGGAGACTCTCTGAGCATGCAACGCATAAAATCTTGAAGCATACAAGCCACAGCAAGAGAAGAAGACCACACTAGGTGTGACTCTCATCTAAGAACACAAAACTGAGGCTACAGTTCACATGGGGTCAGCAAAATTGGACGGTAGAAGATTGGAAAAATGTTGTCTTGATTTCTGCCTCAACAGAAAGGTTGGGTCAGAATTTAATGTAAATAGCATGAGATTGAAGTGCTTACTGACTTCAAATGACACCCCACTGAAAGAATAAGCAGAAGGTTTTTTTTTTTTATTAACCATGTGTTACTCTTTCATTTGTCTACTTTCAATACAGTTATTCTTAAATAATGCCACAATTAAACTGATCAGACAATAGGCCATTACATGAAAGTATGACTGCTGAGAAAATAATAACATAAATATAGACAGAAAGCAAATTTTTGTCCTGTGCAACATTTCCTCACATGTGTTGCTTTGCTTATACAGTACAGTGAAACTGATTTCAGACAAGTGGTCTGTTGTATTATTTACAGCATTATACTTTAATCATGACCTTGCAACAATGGCAAGTTGCAAAAGCAGTTAATGAAATTGTTGGATTAAAAGCCTTTAATACTGTGATCAGCCAGTTTACTACAACAGACTGAGATGTATCAACAACTGAACAAATAGAAAGTATGCTTTCTTATGACTCTGCTAACTCCCTGACTCAAAGGCAGATTGAAACAAAAATTCAAGCTGAGAATTTGGTTCCATCCCAGCCCCCCCTCTTTGTTTGTTGTACCAGACCCAAGTTTTAGCTGCACCTTTCTTTTTTTCCCCATGTGTTTTGTTAGAAACTCGCCTAAATGTTGTCAGTAGAGCTAATTAAATGGTTGCTGTGTGTTTACTAAATGCTGTGCTGCTGTTTGAGCTTAGGCATGCATATGCATGTACATCATGTGCATCAGTGCAAACACTGAGTACTGGGGTCACTGAGCAGAGCCTGATGTCAAAATGACCCTCAAGCTACCAGTCCCTAAATGCTTTCAACTTTGCCCATGTCACTTTAAATGCACCGACTTTGCATATTAGGACAAAAGTAGGCCACTAAAGTCTCTTATTTTCAGAGGATGGATCATATGGAAAGTGTAGAAACCTACAAATCAAAAGCTATGTCTATTGTTCTATTTAATCTAAATGAGGATCACATTTTACTAAATGAAAGAAAAAATGAAAACAAGTGACTGAGACTATACTCTCACCAGGACAAGTTTCTGAAACTAGTGGAGTTACCGCCTGCTGACCACTAGAAATAATACTTTTTGGGACACTGACTCAAAAGCTATCTCCATCTTTTACATTGTGTTAATCCTCACAATTAAAATAATACTGAATGAGAATACAAATAAAAACACAAAACAATTTATAACAATAATTGTTTACATGCACCAAATGCTTTGTAAGTTAACTAAATTGCAGCAGTGAATCTGATCATCAAAATAACAGATTAAAATGCACTGACTCGAATATGGAACTAAATGAATGAATCTGACAACAATTTAAAGCTCTGCGTGATATAGTCATTATTCTGTTGCATGTGGGTGACAGTGTGGCACTTATGAGAAGTGCAAAGAAATGACTCTGTACAATAAACATTACACCAGCCTCAGTAAATAGCTGTAATGTAGACAGTATATAAATACAGCTGTATCAGTGAGTTATTACCTGCACTGTTTTAACCAGAGTAAATTAACAAGTATTGAAGCTAATTTTTAACACGGTTTATGGTTGGAATACTTCCATTTCATAGCTGATAGCTATTTAGGTCATACCAATATAAAAGCAGACTAAAAATGAATGCAAAAAAGTTGACTCAATTTGTGCTATGAACTGTGAATAAATTACTATTCCCTGAGAGCAGTACATACTGGTGTGAAGTGGTATCGTAACCATCAAGATTATAAGTAGACTGCTTGTTTATTCATTGTGAAACAACACAAACTATAGAGGCATTTTTCCAGAACAAAGACCTGCAGCAAGTGTAAAGCAGGATTAACTGATGACCTTAGACTACAAAGATTCATGCTGCTTTGTTTTTACACCCCTGGCACACAGATGTCAACGGATGCAACAGAGTAACACTGCATTTGAGGGACGCACTGGCAAGGTCAGGTTGCAGAAATCCTCAGCTGGATTATTCCTGTGAAATGAAAAAAGTTACCCTTGAAAGATATTAATGTTTATATCATTGTAAAAGTTTGCTGTAACGTTACTGGGAAGTACTTGTATGGTTTAATCTCATTTGACAAATTATTATAAGTCTGAAGTGCCCAAAAGATAAATGTATAATTCTGTTTGTAAATTTTGTGAGGATTTTTTTGCATTTTATGGACGTAGGGGGAAAAAAGAAGAAATCAAACAGACATTAATTTACTTTTGTTACACCGAAACCTTGACTGTGGCATTCTTTGTAATTTTTCATCATCATATTGGTTCCAAGTATTGAATTATTAAATTACAACTCTCTCTGCTTTCTATTTTTCACCATTTTAATTTTAGCTGATCACCACTGTATTGCTCATATTAAGCATCTACCTGTGTTACTTGCTTTGTTTTTGGCTCTGGACAGAATGCTACATGTTTCCTCTGTTGCAGTAATACCCTTACTGTGTAGAATTTTTGATCTAGCAGCTACTGAAAAGCAGATGAGAAATGGTTTTGAGCAATGGAGGACTGCCGTACAATGTGTGTGCCTGATAGAGCTGGCACCACTTCCTGGATATAGGTCATCAAAGCTTTATCCATTTAAAGCGTATTAATTACCAACCAAGAGGAAATGCTTCATTACAGCTTCACTGCTGGCACTGTACCATGGTTGTGAATCAGTCATAGGCAGTGGTCAAAAGGACTTTGGAAGCAAATTCAAAATTATTAATCTGTATTTTGAATTTAAAAAAAATAATACAAATAAAAAAACAGAGTGTTTTCTGTTTGATCTCTGCGAAGCTGAAATCCAACCTCCAGGCAGCTATAATCTTGGCATGTAGAGCCACACATGTAAATAGATTTAAGATGCACATTTTCCTCTTGGATGTCAGGCCTATTCATTTTCATGTCACTGAATGTAAATCAAACTAAATAATAATGGATTTCAACTAAATTATCCCCCTCCTTTGATGTGTACGTTAACATGGCTGCTTGATGCTGAGAAGAGGCAGACTGCTTTTTTCTCTCTTTCTTTTCGGTCCAGGTGTGACTTTTCTGTGTCCTCTCTGACATGGTGAGGTATTATCTTTGTCACATATTTACATTTCTATGAGACAATTGTTGAATATTCAGTGAATTCAGCAAAGACAAATTCTGTTATTATCTGTCATTGCACTCATTTTATTAAATTGGGTAAATCCAACTAAAAGTTAGGTATTTTTATGCATTTCTAAGGAAATGGTCTACTTTTTCAACAGCTGAGACAGAGACATAAAAAAGATTGTGCTTTCTGAACTAGATAAACAGGACAGATATCAGATCATAATGGCCTTGATGTCTAACTCTGGGATTTAGTGAAGGGAACCAGGGGACAGGATAAGGGAGGACATTGACAGCTTGTACCCTTGATGGCCAAATCCCGACCCCTGTTGTCCTTCCAAGTTCGGGAGACTTTCCAGCTGATAGAGACTATGTTGTGTGTGCCCTGTTTGGCACATGAATTGTTATATCTTTGTATTATTTCTTAGTCATTCTATTTATAGTGTTAGGCTATTTTTACTTGAATTAATAATTTGTAGTATTTTATCTTTCCTGTCTTTCTGGGGCTGCTATCTTCAAGCCATTTTTTTTCAGATATTTTGAGGCACAAGTACTCTATAATGTCATATAGATTATATCCATTTGTCTATGTAGTAATTTTCAACCAATATATTGTAATAAGGCTGAACAATGTACAACAACTGAATAGTTCCAGATGCACTTTATTTGTAAACATGATAGCTTGAAAACTTTTAACCTTTTGTCCAAGGTCTTAAAAGTCAACTTAATGATTTTAGTTGTCAAAAAAGCCCAAACTTGAAAGTGTGGTATTTATTGTCTGTGAAGGTTCTCAGTCATCCAGGTCATCGTAGTCAAAGGAGTTTGCAAGGAAAGCGTCTGGACTTCTTTAAGTTAAAGAACTTAAAGAAGTCCAGACACTTTCCTTGCAAACTCCTTTGACTGTGGTATTTATTAGCAAAATATCATATAAAGATTTAAAATATCATGTCACATTTGACCTCTTACCTCTCCTTCAAGGTTAATAGACTGATCTGAAAGTCGAGGTGATAATAATGCTTTTATACAGCATTTAAATTGTTTCTTACTGCGATCATTTGTTCTGACAACATATAGGCATACAGGGAATGATTGCAGAGATTCTAAATATGACTTATTTTATTGTGACTTTGTTATGTACAGTATAGTAACAGGTAATAACCGTTTAAAAGCTTTGGAAGGTGTGAAAAATGAGCACTGAAAAGAATAATTGCAAATACGCTATTAAGAAATATTAAAGGGATGCCTTTGGTGCAATTCTGACTGACTGTTGATTTTGGTTGCCAGTCACTGTTGTTCTTAACAATTACATACAATTACATGACTAGTGTTATGACCATTTATCGCATGTGTTTGTTTTGTGCAAACAACATATTGTGTTAGTTTGACACTCCCGTTTTGTTGTTTCCTTCTCATCACGTAAATGAAACAGTGATTTGTTTTTTGTGGCAGCTTGGGTCCTTGTGGGTGGGGGGTGGGGTGCTTCATTCATGTTACTACGTGCCCCCTAGACAGGTCGTAACACAAGTATGTCAGGAAAGATTTAACTTGAATGATTTAAGCATTATTTAAGCATTCTGTTATTTTTTTTATTTGCTTATTTTTTAAGCAGTATAAATTTGGTTGGTTGGTGAATTAATTGCAAAGTAAATAACACTAATTGTCATTATCATTTTTTACATTTCATATTACAGAATACATAATTTTTTAAACATAACATAAGAAGTCCAAAGTGAAAATTACTACATTATCATTTACATCAGATTCCAAACTTTGCCAATTTGCATGACAATCCATGTGGTATTAACTACGACCGATTAACATTTGGCCTTGCTGAAAAGGTCTCAGTGCCCAGACTAGCAATGTCAGTGGAGCCTGTTGCAGGATTTGGGAGATTCTTTGTGTGTACTGTGATCACATAGTGGTGAAGCACTGGCCAGACCTCTATAAACTCTCTCCAATGGAGATTTTCACCCCATCTGCGACCATAGAATGGAAAAGGGAACAAAGACGAGTGAGTGCATTTTTCGCTTTTTTCAAGTGACACATAATCAGTTGGTTTCTGGTATGCAATGCTGATGACTCTGTTGGGGAGGAATTGTATGACTGTAATAAGGTCAAAAACTCAATTCTTGTGGGCATTTTTACTAGAGTTGATTCAAGACAGTCAGTTGTTGTGGAGTTTTATAACTGTTCTTAAATTACTTTATATTTAATTTTGCTAATAAAACTAGACTCAAACTAATTCTGTTCAAATTAGAGGTCTCAAGTAATTCCACAAATTTGCAGAGCACAAAATTCTTATTCCTTCACAGTGACCACTCTGACATAACATTACTTCTGTTGAAGATACGGCTTCTAGTTAGTTGTATAGAGTGATAAATATAAAAGGACTGCATACACATTCTGGCCTGATATGAGCAGCGCATTCTCATTCAAGACCACCAACTTGTTAGATAAACATACATACAAAAAATGCATTTTGTATATTTTACAAACTTTGCAGATGCATGCCACTAAAATCAACATAAAGTTATGGTGAAAGATACTCAAATGCATTCATCATTACTGGGATACTGAATGTATAATAATGGAGTTCCATTGGATAGCCTCTCATTACTTTTTAATGATGTGTCTTCAGATATGGCCTTAAAAGCTGTCTGTCTCTTTGGGGCTGCATGCTAATTGAACAGAGGTTTCAATCTGGAATGTGAAGGCCAATAGGGATATTTCTGAAAATAACCCCATTTTAATGAGCTTGTTCATTAAATATTTCCATATAAAATCTAGACAGAATTTCATACAGAGGGTGATCACATATAATGACAAATTAGAGGATGGGAAATAAGTGACTGGCATAGCAGAAAGGCATTTTACGCTTTCATATTTGGCAGACATTGTATTCAGTGTAAATACCAAAAAATGTGTAGCTCAGTACATAATATAACTAGAGAATTAAACAATATAGGCATTGGAAAAATAACTTTTATGTACCTAATTTCAATCTCACCAACTACTACAAGTGATAACCAATATTTTGGTGGTGCTAGTTTAGTCTTTAACTGGATTAAAGCCCTCATCACATTTTATAATGCATTTAGATAGGTGTAGATATTTGAAGCACAGACACATTCGTTGTCTTGCTTTGTCTACAGCAGAGGAAAAAAATAATAATAAAGGCCGGTTCTGGTAAGTGTCCCAGTAGAATCCAGCCATCAGTAATAAATCAGTGATGAATCAAACATATCTTCTGTCAACAAAACCCTAAGCACTTGGTTCTTAAAGTTAATGTCCCACTCAGAAGATTTAAAAAAAACCTCACGACTCACAGATCTCACATTTTATTTACATAACAAAATAGCATTTTCATTCAAGAATATAATATATTAAATATTCTTATTCATTCTACTTCCTTAGATTCCAAGGATTACATCTGGTCATCTGTGCCTCACCTTCAATGGCTGCAGTGAAAACACTAGGCTAATTTACTTTATGTGATGCAACAATCTGAATGGGATCTTTACTGTTATTACGTACCGTACTTTTCCTGCTATCCTGTTGACTGTTAAATGGAATGAAGAATAACTGCAAGGCTCATCCTTGTAGTTAAGACAGTAAATATAAGGCAGCAAATCAAAAAAATCAACACGTGAAATACGTATGGCAGTCAGCTGGTCATTTGTGAATTCTTGCAGATTGCGGTTAAAAACTTACCTGTAGTGTTTTGTTTTGTTCCCCCCTACTCGTTTTTCAACCCAGTATTAAGAGTACATTTTGATATGTCAATTTGAGACCAGACAGCAACTTAATCACCTCTACTCTAACTTAACATTTGAAGACATCGTACCAAATTGGAAATAAGTGCTGCCTGGAAGGCCTAATTCGAGGTAAGAAAGGAACCTTAACCAGAGAAGCATTTTTCTTCATTACTGCATCATAGAACCAGACACTGGCGAAAATTCAAAGTGCCTGGAATATGTATAAAAAGACTGAAGATGCTATACTTTTCAGCGGGTATGAATATATCTGAACTTGTTGAGCAAAAAACTTACTGCACAAAATTACAAATACAAAGACTTTCATTGACATAGAATCAAGGTACCAGGTGCTACTGGTTGTGGTATTCCCTGCACATACTACACCAGCACAAAGCAAGAATGATCAAACTAACAATAATGTATAGATAAATAGGATTACTGTGGCACTGTATATGAAGTTTCAGTGATACTGGCAGTGGAAATGGCACAGAGGGTAGTTTTTATAGTTTCAAGCATCTCCTCTGATGGGACATTGTCAGTGAACTTGAGACTCAAACTCTTGGTTGGGTGGCTACCTTGGGTTTAGCCATAATCTTCAGCTTCAGCTTAGTAGATGTATCTGTCACTGTATTTGGCTGGGCGTAATTTAATTCAGTTCCACTGATTTCTTCTACCAGGCTTGATTCACTATTTCCATACTGCTCACTATTATTTCCACCGCACTGTGGCCTTTCAGTCTCCAGCTTCAATAGTAACTGCCTTCTATTCAAGTTATTGCACTGGTCTACTAGGTGCAATGTACTTGATCAAATGTGGATCAGCACTCCATGATTGCTTAGCAGCACAAATAAGGACACTGCTAACAGCAGTTATATACAGACAGACTAACACAGTACAGAATTATCCTGATCATAAAGGATCTCCCCAAAGGTAATACAACATAGGCCGTATCTGGCTTACCACAACATGAAAATTCCTGCCAGGCATCGTAGCAACCAACCTGAGAAGGCACGATACATGAGCACAGCTTAGAAAGCACTGGAAATAACACCTGAGGGCCAAAACACTAACTCCCAATTGATAAAGCAGTACACCTGAACTCTAAGACATGGCAAACCAACCTGACCACCAATAACATTCATCAGAAACTCACTGAGACTATGGAAGACAAGACTGGAGGCCAATGCAAAGGCAACTGCACAGATAAACAGATTATACCATGAATATGCACAAAGGTCAGTCAGAAGACCTTCAGAACATAAGACAAGTGCTGAGAAGAGATCTGAACAGTAGGGATAAGATCCAAGCTGTCAATTCAGATGCCATACTGATCATCAGACACCCAGCTCTGAACACTAGAAAGAGGGAGGGCAAGAACTAGTAAGATTGTGCCAGAGCCACAAATATGGATGAAACATGGAGCATCTGCAAATACATCAGGACAATGGCTCCCCAAAAATGAGCTGCTAAGAAGGCCTCAGGCAGCTAAAGAGAGACACTGATGGGGAACAGGAAGAGGAAGTATCATGGATAACCAAGATTCATAATGGTTGGAGTCTACCACAACTGACAGGACCTAAACTGTAGACTGTGCAAAGGTGCCCCCAAAACAGTCCCAGTGTACCCCAGATGTAAGATCCACAACCAAGTGGCTGGAATACTATACAGGAACATCTGTGCCACATATGGACTAGAAGTCCCTAATTCCTCAAAGGTGACACCATCAAAGGTGGTTGAAAGCAACAAACAGAGCTAAGTTTCTGTGGGACAGATAAACAGTTGCTGACCAACCAACCAGACAAAGTGGTGGTTCACAAGGAGCAGAAGCCTTCATTTGTGATCAACATCAGGAAAAAGGAGCACATCAAAATAAAGATGTTCCAGTGACTGGAGCAGATGTAGAAGATAAAGTCCAACAAGGTGTCAATGTTAAAAGGAGCATTAGAAGCCGTAACTCCATAACTGGAAGAATAGCTCCAGTAGATTCTAGGAACAACATCAGACATGTCAGTATAAAAGAGTGCAGTCCTGGGAACTATATTAGAACAAGTCTAAAGTTTTTTGTCTTTCCATGTTTGTAATTGTCTGAATGGAAAAATTTTAGATGAATTCAGTTGCAAGCATTTTTACATAAATATGACTAATAGCATGAGCTGATTTTCACTCAAATCCTAAAAGTAGAGAGACAGCCTGCATATTGAAAATATTAAACTTGGACATTTACTTATCAGTGAGCAAAAATAAAAAAAAAAAAGATTACAGTTTATTTCACAATGAAATAATTTTCTAATTTCTCTCTTACACCTGGTCATGTTACTCAGTATTAACATTCTCACATTATCAATACAAACACCAAAGCGATGTGTGCTAATGATGTTGGACACTGCTATTAGATCCACTGAGTGTCCCTTCTTTTTAGACACGTCACTCTATGAGCACACTTTCCCCATTCTACCCATTTCCTAGACCATTTATTCACTCCAGGTCTCTATATCTCACACAGCTAATGTGACATTTATCCGTAATTAGACTCTTACATATTTTAATAGAAAATGATATCCCTTAAGGTCTCCCTGTCATTTGCATGGGCAGCTCTGATGATAATCGGGTCCTAGAAAAAACATTCTCGATGACATGGGCTGTCATCCCAAATTAGCAGGCGTGAAATCCTTATCAGGGGAGTGACCTTCCAGAGCACTGCTCAAACTTGGGCAGCATGTGTGAAGAGAATGGTCTGTAAAGACACATTTCTTATTTGCTCTTTGAAGCCTATTATATTAGATGTCTAGGACCACTGACCACAGATGTTGTATTGCACATTACTGTACAGTGCAATTTACTGTACAAAGAACTATTTTTACTTTGATATATTAGGCATATATTCATTGTATTGCAGGGTGCTGGTTCAGCTTTTAACCAACTTTATTGTGCTCAGCTGAGTTAAGGCTCTCATTTTAGTTGCGCTGTTCTTTTCTCTTCTTAAATTAGGCAGCAATTTGTTTTTTTGTTGACAGTTTGTTTAGGGTTGCTCAGTATGCTTATTCCATAAAACTATTCTTGTGGAGGCTGCATTCTTATGACCAACCACTAGTGAGATACATTAGTTGTAATGATTAAACATGTCGCTTACTTATTAGACTGTGATATGGTACACAGAACATGACTTGTTACTAAGGAATGAACTGATAATGAAGCATTAGGTAGTTAATGACATTAAGCAGCAAATGGTGATGAGCTACAGGCAAACAGACTAGGAGAATAGGAAAAAGACAGAGGTCTGATTTTAGCTTTGGTATGGCTATGTTTATGCTTATTGGTGTAAGTGTGGAATGCCAATAAACTTACTTTCAAATACACAATGTGAGACAGACTTTAGTGTGCAGTGATATTGTCTAGTTTGCTGATGTGGATATACTGTTTCAAATTCCCTTATTTTGAGCTCCGTTTCCCTCAGATCTCATATGTAGTGACACCATACTCAAGTTGACCATGTTCCAGTATTAGTGGGAATAACAAGATTTGTGTCATTCACACTTGTAATATCTAAATGCAACGCCTGTTTTTTGGTTTTAAACACACCTCTGAAGCACATTGACAAATATGGCCAGTACTCTGATCTGGTCAGTTTGCTGTTTATGGTTTATTAGGGGAGCACAGATAACAAAATCTAGAGTTTTTCTACGGTTTACACTCGCAGCTGACATCTTAAATTGTGACGTTGGGGTCGGGATTTCCGACTTTCCCCTTCAAATGGAATGCAGGATAACACACTTCTCCCAATGCAACACAGGACAAATACATAAATGCATACAGTACAAGTAACTGTGTAGTAGATTGTAGCCCAAAAAAGAAATATTTGCATTTTTCACCCAATAAGAGCACCATTATTCCAAAGAGAAATGAAGATATACATTAGACAGTGTGCAGTGGCAAAAGCTTCTGGTCAGATGATTTTGGTCACAGTATAAATTTCAAAGAAATAAAATGAGCCATTTAACTTTATTATTATTATCATCATTTACAGTAGAAATTGAGAGCCTTTATGCAAATGACATATTCATATGGTACATTTTATGTGGTCAGTCAAGGTTCTGTTTTAAAATGACTATACCTGTCATATTACAATGGCTTCCTTTAAACAGTGAAAAATTCTAACTGTGACATCTTGTAATAAATCTTTCTATTAAGTCCATCTGATACTATCTTCTGCTTCACTTCTCTACCAGCTCTTTTGTTTTCTCGTGTATGTGTCACACTACTCTCTCTCCTTCAGTTCTCATCTCCCCATGGTCCTGGTCATAAAATTGATGCAAACACTATATCACTATATTCATGTGCTTTTTTTCTTTTTCTTTTGACGATTAAATCACAAACACACATTTTTTTTTAAAATCTCTGTATCAGTTATTTTATGGTGCAATATAAATGGTTTCATGACTCAGGGTACAGGTCTTTTAACCAATTCACTGATCTTAAATCCTTTGCATAAAGGAACACACACACAAGACTCAGGGCCTGGATGCATTAAATAAATATGTTGTCAGGTTCAGAATTGCTGAGGAAATGAAAGCATCAGTTTAAAACAGGACATTGGTTGTTAAGTAAGGATTAAAGGAAAGGTTTTTGTTTTCAGTATCAACTTGCACAGGAATAAAGTACAATACTAATCCAACTTTTGTGAGAATCAGCATTCCACAGATGCATGAATTAGTGTGTCTGTGTACATGTAAGGGAGACAGAACAATTCAATATCTATTATAATTTTCTGACTAACTGTGGTAATAACAAGACATTCATATTCCTGAATTGTTCATGACTGCGTCATGTCTCCAAAAGAAAGACATTTTCCTATATCTGTTCAGGTCTTTTAATTAAAAGTCCCATTGTTTCGCATTGTCGGTGTTCTGCAGTCCTCTCAAATTCTTCCTTAATTCAAATTGGAAATTTTTTACTTTGCCTTTTCGAGCAGAAAGAGACTTTTTTTTGCACAGCTAATCCATAAATATTCAGCTTCATAACTTAGTACAAGAACAAGCTTTGACTTCTGTAGTTTATAATAATATATAATTTTCTTCTCTATGACAACTGCACAGGAGGGATTTCCTCACTAAAGTAAATTTTGTAACACTTACAGTTAGACATGATGTTGGTACTTTCTCCTGTTGAGTGTTCATTTCTGATAAAACATGCTCTGTAAATTGTCTGTTCCACCTCTTTATTCATTGTGTTTGAAGGATGTTATTCACTAGCAAATGTTAGCATCCTGGTAAATTATGGACACACCTTGAAAACATAGCTGACAAGTGTTAGCAAGTCAATTCCCAAGGTCTGTTTTTTCATCCAAATTTTATGGCATTGGCTTAAAAAATAAAAAGCTATGTAAATTTGGTGAAGGCCAAATTCGAGGCTTTACAAACAAAGTGGCTATAGAGTGGCTATGGAGGCTACATCTGAAGTCTGTGTGATTTACACAACTATAGGCGAGCCATTGTGTCCCTTGAAAATGTATATTTTCATAAATGATGTGCATTGTTCGAGAACCACTAAATATAACCACAATACTCTGCCATTCTTTCTCTTCCTCTCTTCTCTCTTTTTGAGTATACTTCTTATATTGACAACCTTGACTGAAGTATTGCCAAACTGAATTAGACATCTTCTGAATTAAGACAGCGTGTGAGCAGCTTCAAGTTCCTGGGAGTCCACATCTCCGAGGATCTCATCTGGACGACCAACTGCTCCAAGCTGGTCAAGAAGGCTCACCAGCGCCTCTTCTTCTTGAGGTCTCTGAGGAAGAACCACCTGTCCTCAGACATCCTGGTGAACTTCTATCGCTGCACCATCAAGAGCATCCTGACCAACTGTATAACAGTTTGGTGCGGGAACTGCTCTGCCTCGGACCAGAAGGCGTTGCAGAGGGTTGTGAAAACTGCCCAGCGCATCGCCGGAGCACCACTTCCTGCCATAAAGGACATCTACAGGAAGCGGTGTCTGAAAAGGGCTGGGAAAATCATCAAAGACCCCAGTCACCCATCACATGGACTCTTCACCCTCCTGCCCTCTGGGAGGCGCTACAGGAGCCTCCGGACTAAGACCACCAGCTTCTTCCCCACAGCTGTCAGACTCCTGAACTCTGCCTCCTGACATCTGACTCACATTAAACACATGGACTGGACATACAAACACCCACAACCACCTACACACACACACCATGGAAAACTGTACCCTCATACACACAATAATAACATGGACTGAACCAACACTCACAGCCACTAGCACTTTATATAGCCTCTGTAGAAATTATCCACATATCTCACTTATCTTAACTGCACTACTGTATAATTCTGTGTAAATAATCATTCTGTACAATACGATAATTTTTAATTCTACAACTGTTTATAACTTGCATAGTTCACATTTCTGTATAGCTGTATATCTCATATTTCTGTATAGTTTTTTTCATTTCATATTTCTGTATAGTTTTTCATATTTATATCCTGTTCATAGCCTGTACATAGCTTGTACTCACTACAGCCTGTACATACTTATAGTTATAGCATATTCATAACATACCTTCATACCGTGTACATTATAACATACCATAATAGACCCATTTCTGTAATATACTTACATATCTATATTATTGCTAATATATATTTGTAATATATCTATATCATGGCTAAAGCACTTCTGGATGGATGCAAACTGCATTTCGTTGCCTTGTACCTGTGACATGTGCAATGACAATAAAGTTGAATTCTATTCTATTCTATTCTATTCCACTGCCTCATTAACCAACAATGATTAGTGGTTTAAGAGTTGGGAGTTCGCCTTGTAACTGGAAGGTTGCCGGTTCGAGCCCCGGCTTGGACAGTCTCGGTCGTTGTGTCCAAGACACTTCACCCGTTGCCTACTGGTGGTGGTCAGAGGGCCCGGTGGCCCGGTGTCCGGCAGCCTCGCCTCTGTCAGTGCGCCCCAGGGTGGCTGTGGCTACAATGTAGCTTGCCATCACCAGTGTGTGAATGTGTGTGTGAATGGGTGGGTGACTGGATGTGTAAAGCGCTTTGGGGTCCTTAGGGACTAGTAAAGCGCTATACAAATACAGGGGGTATACAAATACACCCTTGTAAAGGGGTGCACCATTTACAAGGGTTATCATTGGTAAATGGTATATGGCCATTTACCAATGATAACCCTTGATACCCTCTCTCTTTTCTTTGCATTTGAAGATGAAAGTTCTCTTACAAAATCATGATGTTGCATATTTCTAATTACTTATAATTAGATATACCAAAATCCTTGAACTTTATGTTCAAGTTATATGTTTCTGAATATTACTCAGACAACACCTCTGCTAGTATATATATATAGTAGAATCTATCTGTAGTATATAGTATACATTATAAATATAAAGATGGGTACTCAGATACTCAGGGTTGAATGGTTAATTGTTTGTTTAATTTACTCTCATTTAAGCAAATCCTAATATGTTTTACAGTTGTTGGTGTCACTTTTATAAGAAAACGATTATTATCAAAGCCTTCCATCCTTCCATTTTTTGCAGCAAAAAGACCCACTGCTATTACTTTTTAAAAGTCAAAGATGAAAAAAAAGTAAAGCTAAAGATTTTTTAAAGGTTAAAGAGATTGTATACAAATTCTAGATCCAAAATAGAGCTGTTAGTCTCCAGTGTTTTTATCTTACTGTATACATGCCAACTTTTTTTAAAAATTCATTCTCCACTCTGTACTATGTCTCGTTTCTCTTCAATCTCTCACTCTCTCCATATCAGGGGAACTCTTTACTCAAGAATGAGATTAGATGAGTAGGTGGCTGAGTGCGGCAGATTGGGAGTAAAAAGTGAGACAAAGCAATTGCATTTCATATTGAATTGGGAATAAGGGACAACATGGACTCCCCTTGCTCACCTCTCATTGCCTGGACTTTCTGAAGAGGCCACTGAAAGTCCATACAAAATTGAATGCCTTATCAGTTGGCCTGATAAACCAAAAGTTGTCATTTGTCTTTTAACTTTGACTTGTGTTTTTGTGGAGAAATCAACGATGGGTGTAGTCCATGTGATGGCACAAATTGGTGAAACTCCCTTATTTGAAGGAGTGTTTTGGTTGCCTACATTTGTGGGGTTTTTTGTTTTTTTTTTTAAACATATTGGGATGAGATGATGGAGTGCTGAGTTATCAGCTATAGTTGCAAGCTTGGTTAGCAAGAAAGCATTAAAAAAATTTACAGTCATCCAGATTTAGCCCACATGACTTACTTAGTAAATTTTTGAATGTGGGTTTTTTCTGGGTTTATTTATGTTTTTTGGGTTGTATTCTTGGAGTTCTTGCAGTGCAGGTCATTGGTTATGCTACTCTGTGTGTCATTCAGTTTTGTCTATGTAGTGCTGTCAGTGCGCCCCAGGGCAGCTGTGGCTACAATGTAGCATCACCAATGTGTTAATGTGTGTGTGAATGGGTGGATGACTGAATGTAGTGTAAAACGCTTTGGGGTCCTTAGGGACTAAGTAAAGCGCTATACAAATACAGGCCATTTACCATTTATGTAACAGCGTAGCAGTTAGTTCCTGTTTTACTTTGGTAGTTTGCTGTCTCTGGTGTTTTTCTTTGAACTTTACTCCCCCCCCCGTGATTGTCTACATTGTCTACACCCATGTTTTATTCCCTCAGCTGTTTCCACTTCCCTGATTATCCTCTGAGTATAAATAGTCCTGTCTTCCCCTTTGTCACATCATCTGTTAAGCCTCCCATTCTGTTTCCCTCTCTGTACACCTGTGACTGATTTGGATTTCTGTTTGCTCGCTTTTGGGGTTTTATGCATCAGCTTAAATAAAATGGCTTTCCCTTTGTTCATTTTGTCTTCTGCCTGTGTTATGCATTTTGGATGCTCTAAAAAGTAACAATCTGTCACAGTTTTTTGTGGCTTTAGATTTCTGATTGCTCTGATAATTTATTACCTTATTGTTTTAAGTGATCTATTATGGTTAGTATTGTAATCATCATTTGTTGTTGAAAGTTTGTGTTTTCTGAAGCTTTTGTGCTTAACCCTTGGGTTTTTACTGTTAAAAGGTGGTTCCCTACTTACCAGAGTACTTCACCATGTTAACTTATGCTCCAGACCTCACCTGTTCTGGTGGAGATTATTTTCAGAATTACAGATGAACAGGTATTAAATCACCAACTGCTGACAAATCAGTTCCACGGAAGAAGTCGTCATGATTGTGAGCAGTAAGAGGGTCGAAGGGGTTTCAAGCACGTCTAAAGACTTTCTATATATAGACTCTTGGAAGCAACTTTATTATTCTATATTTTATTTTCCTCTTGGCTGCAAATTGAAAAATGTTAAAATGTTTTAAAAGTTTTAATGTATGACTCTATAACAGGCCATCTGTTTGTACCTGTTGTCCTTAGATCAAATTTGTAGACTATACCATGGTCTGAAAAATGTTTTGTATTTAATCTTTACTTTATGTGCTCTCAGGCCTTCAAAAACCTCAGAAGCTGTGGCTTAAAGACTAAAAACTCAAGGTATCTTACACACGTAAACATTATTTAATTCAAAACCTATTTGTAATCTGCAAGATTGTCGCCTATCTTAATGATAGGAATATGATATTGATAAATCAGTTGAAGTTTACTTCATATAGCTTAGACTCTATTAACAAAGTAGTGCTTTTCCAGTCTTAGTGACTAGGCTCACATACATTCATACAGTGCTTTTAATATTGCTGATTTGTTGCTTCCATTCTATATTTTATGTTTAACCTTTTCATTTCTTTCTAACTGAAGTTATCTTGCTTTGTTAGTTGCTCTGCTGACAGTAGACCTGCTCATGTTTGTAACTGGTCATATGCTGCCAGCACCACACCTTTCATGCAGACATGGTCAGAGCTAGATTGATCAACCCTGGGTTAACCTATTGAGCTGATAAGCACTTTTGTGTGGTTGTTTAACCTGATTGATGATGTGTAGCCAGATATGTTGAACAGATATACTGTACAGGGCCCTAGTCACAGTTTAAGTTGATTTCTCCATTAGAGCCCAGCTTTTACACCAGTAATCATTAAACATTAAAACAGTTCAGTAGATGTTTTTGCAGGACAAGTGGGTACACAAATATAAATAAATGGGTTCTTAAAGAGCTATTTAAAATAGCTGAGAAAGGAGCGCCTGACTGATGTAAGTCTCTCACCTCTGGTGTAAGCTGATGTGACCCTGGATTCTTTTACTGCTTATTGATTAGATTTGGACCTAATTTTACCCCCAGCCCAGAATTCTATAATCATCAGCCCATATTTTCTTGTAAACTTTGTTTGAAAACAATAAAACCCTTACAATTCAAATGCTGTCAATTATTAACACATCAGCTCCATATGAGTAGTATTGTAATACAAGTATATACATAAAAAAATCTCTGCACACCCGAATCAATGCCAGGTGCATAGAGGAATACTATTTTAAAAAAAATATATAAACTATACACGTTGTCCTAATTTTTTAATGATTTTCAACGTTTCGGTCGGCATGACCTTTGTCAGTTTTGCTCTTATGAAATGCTTCCAGTTTTATGGACTGACGTTAAAAGAGATGCGAGCTTCATACTGCTGACCTCTGTTGTGATGTTGCCTTAGGTTGTTATCTTACAATCCATTTTTATTTCCCAAAGTACTGTTTCTGGCTCTTTATCCTGTAACACATCTGTCATGGGTGTCATTGGAGACTGACAAGGAATGAATACAGAAAGAGAGTTTTGCAAGATACTCTGTGCCACATCTGTGACTGATCTGGGAAAATCCCTAACATTTTTTTGTGCAGTGCAAAGATGTAGGGTCTGTAGCAAGAGCTAATTTTGTCACCGTTGCTGGCCTCACTCTGAGATCAAGAGTGTAGCCTACAGGTCTGTCTGCATTGTCCCACTGCACTTTAAGGGGGCAGGAGAACTGACCATTCTCCCCCAGCAAGAGAAGCTCAGAGAACAGAAGCTGTAGAGTGTGAAATCTGTGTCATGGTCAAATGTTTACACCTCTGTCAAATGACTGCCATCCTACAGTGTCAGCCTGTCAGAAGGCATGTACCAAGATATATTACATATAATACCAAGTGAGCACCAGCAATGTATTTCAGAAACCTCCTAGGTAAAACATCACAAAAATAAAGGGTGGACACTATAGAGGTTGTGAAATTCAATTATTGTCAACAGTTTTAGAGAAATATGTCCCATGTTTACAAGGGGATCAGAGAATCTGTGAAATAGTCAGCAGCACTGACATTAGTACTTTGTGTTGTTTTTAAATGTTGCTACAGTACAGACAACATTCAGAACAACTCAATTTTGCACAGGAGGACCAACACTGTAAATTGGAACAAGCAGAAACATAACCACAGCAGCTTAGAGGTCTCTCCATCTCAGGACAGCCAGGCCAGTCTTTATCCCACTCTTTGCTGGAGGCCTTTTTAACTCAAGAACATTTTTTCAGAGGAAGAAAATCTGAAATGTTGCCTCCAGCTGAATGTACTGGACTTCCCTTTCACTTTTCCTGTGTGGGAGATTGTGTTTCTATAAACACGGGAAGGCCAAGGCTTCTAAGAGAGGTAATGGAAATTAAAATGAATGTAGCAATTCTCAAAACATAGGAGAGAGAAGTTGAGGTTAAGACACAAACAGAGGCAGAGGCTTCTTTATTTTAACTCGGCTGAGATGTGAAATATTTGCTATTCGTTTTCTACGTCTCATACATAGAACCTGTAATTTAAGTCATGTCGCTCTGCTTTTGTGCCTCAGTTTTAGTTCTTCTGCATTTTTTTCAGAACTGAAAATTTTAAAGTAGAAAGTAAGTGTGTGAAGACTGGACCATTGGATGAGTTTGTATCATGTCTTATTTTAAGGTTTTAAAGGATGGAGTCAGGGTGGAGGGTGGTCTATTCTTTATTTAAATAGCAGTGTTAAAGGGATATCAGGAAACAAATGAGACTTGATTGGGCAGGTTGCCTGTTGGCTTAATCAAGTGTCTTCCTTTCTAAAACAAAAAAATCTCTTTCATTTATTTCCACAGAAATGCTTTTAAATGTTTCTGTTCATTTCACTTTGGCTTGCATTACTTAATTTTAATTAATACACCATAAATGTAGCAGAAATGTATGTGAAGATTCATTTTTTACAGTGTCACTATTTCTACTTACTGGAAGTAAAGCAAAAGCAAAGAGACTGGGAAGCACTTGGGGTTCATCTTATAAAACTGCTCAATGCTATCCACTGTCACAAGTAATATGTGATCTGGCTTCATTGAATCCGGTTGCTCAAAGTAATTTATATTTAATATTCAGTGACTTTTAATGCAACCTTAATTCTATCACATCAGTCTTACCAGTCTTCCTCTCCTTCTTTCCTTTCTTGGCTGTCAGAGGCCTTGTCGACCTTATTATGAATAGTTTGACCTTTTCACAGGCTGACTTCCCCAGTTGTGGACAAGGGCACATTACAGGTAAATGATCAGCCGAACAGAATGGCTGACAAGGGCTCAGATGGACAGGACAGTAGGTGGTAGAGTGCTGTAGTTGGGACATGGGCATGGAAAGCTCTTGGATGTTAGAAAAGAGGGCAGGGATGAGGGGAAAAAAAGATGAGATACACAGAAGAGTCAAGACACCCTGGCATGCTGTTCACTGTCCAGATGACCTCTCTCACTTTTTCACAGCAGAAGGATAAGCCTGCCAGCAACTCAGTCCATCATGTTGACTCCAACAGCTGAGCAACATCTGTTCATTAGACTTGACAGATGAAAGAGAAGCCCATGAAGATAAAAGAGAGCACATCCAACATAATATATCTCACATATAATTACGAGGACCTTGTATTACATAGCAGCCCTACTGCATTTCCAGTCTCTTGCACTTGTGATCTGCACACCAAGCTGCACAGATAGGTAGTGAGAAAGGGAATTGTGAGTGGTAATCGAGGCGTTTGCTTCATCCGTCACGCTTCTTTCAGCTCTATTGTACTGTGCTGAAGGTCTTTCTCTCCATTACATTGTTTTGTTGCTTTTTTCCTCAGCCTCTGAAATGTCACAGGGAAATGGGCACAAAGCATGGACATGGATGAGAACCGATAAATAATGCAGCATACATTAACATCCCCCTCTCCTTTACCCACATCCACCTCGTTCCACCTGCAGACAAGACGGTATACACTTACGTGCACATTCCATACACATGAAGAAACATGTAGAAATCATTTTTATTATTTATAATCAAAATGTTTAATATGCGTCTAAAAATGATCAGTAGAATTAATGTTCTGCCGATGTAAGAACTTTCTAATTTCTTTACTTTTTTTTTCTATATTTTATATGTCAGTCAGCATCTTTCAGGTTTTTCAGGCAAATTCAGGTCTGTTGCACCTGAAGAGGACATCTGTCATTGGTGCAATAAGCTTGCAATTGCGGGTAAAGCCGTATCCACACAGAAAGCTTTTCAGCTGTAATTTTCAGTTGTCCATTTGACAAAAAAAGATGCACTTCAATTTTAATTATTCCAGCTGCCTAAACTGGTGCTATAATGGTTCGTATTTTACCCACACTATACGCACTTGTACTTTTGCAATTCTATTTTCCTGCTTTCAGTGTGAGGAGCTACAGCGACTGTGTATTGGACTCTGAGTGTTGTCAAAATGTGGGTGACCTACAGCTCAGTGCTGTGTCTGAAAAAATCCTGATACAGGTGCCTCGGCTGAATTGTTAAGGGGAGGCTCACTATGCCTTCTGCATAGTTTTTAAATATAGTTTAGTGCATTGTGTAAACAGGTTTTGCACCCATTTTATGCATAATTGTTGATACATTATATTTTGTCTAATACGCTAGTGAAAAAGTAGGTAACACAGATGTTATTAACACCTTTTAAGGAAGGATGTGCACGTTTTACTTTATGCATACAAAATACAGATGATTGTCTCTGACCATTACCCATCTGATCATCCGCATCATCTCATTTTGTCATGTGGAATACATCAAGGAACACACTTGTCAGCACAGCTTTTCTTGGCAGCCAATTCTTATAGGTCTTATGGCCATGCTTCAAACATCAGAAACACAATCCCCTGTCTTGCAAAAATTCTATTTTCTCCTTGAGTAGTTTGCTTCTCATCTTTCTACATTACTCTAACCGAGGCTCTCCTTTACAAAACAGACCATTACTTCAGAACAGTGAACATTTTGAACACTCGCCTAAGCGTGTTCTGCACAGTTGGTGTGCATAGTACTTCCCACCATGTTGACATTTTCATTTGTGATTTAAGCTGTGCATGCATTGTTTGGATATGAAACTTGTTCGCAGAATGTTCAATCAAAGATTAGATGCGTGGTAGTTTTGGATCTAGTCACAGAATCAAAAGAAAATATAATGATAATATATAAAGTACCTACAGTGTAAATCATGTCCCTGGGAATGCATAACAACTTCTTCCATACAGAATTCAATGTCCAGAAACAAAAAATGTAAAACCTGCAGTACAGTTTCAGTTTCTCATGGTTTTAAGTGTTTATGAGTAACAATAGAGGAATTAGAATTTACACTGTTGGCTTTACTTTAAAAATATGCTAATATATGCTAATGTATTCCCTTAGTAAAACCTGAAATGAAGAAGTAAGGAGCTCAATATACTGTGCCAAGGTTCTACAAAAATATTTTAATGGATGCAGTTAGATACATTGTTTCCATGTCTATCTCCTTACTCTAATCCCAAATAAATAACTTGATAACCACCAGTGTGAAACAGTTTAGGGTGATTGCAATATTTAAGCTGAGTAAAGTCACATAAGAAAGCCTTTAAATATATAACTTCCTTCATAAGACAGGTCCCAGATCTACAGTGCATGAAATTATTATTTTATTCCTTGCTGAATTTGTAAGTTTGCTCACTTATTTAGAAATGAAATGCCTTGGATTTTTATGATAGTGTCATTTTAATGGTGAGAAATAGAATATTACCAACAATTTATAAAAATATATAAATGTTCACTGGCAAACTAAAGATGGGCCTATACATGTTCCTTCTTAAGCAGAAGGACCTTCTGAAGGGCTGCAAGATTTCAGTCATTAAGGCATAGTGTTGTGTGTTGGGGACTGTGGTCTCAGCTGCTTTCAGGTCATTAACAAAGCGTTTCCATGTAGTTTGGGGCTGATCCACCATCTTTCTCATGATCATTCTCACGCCAATAGGCAAGATCTTCCATGCAGCTCCAGTCCGAGGACGATTAATGATCATTTTATATTTCTTCCATTTCACACCAACAGTTGTCACCTTCTCATCAAGCTTGTTGCTGGTGGTCTTGTTGCCCATTTTAGCCTTATGCAGGTTTACAGTCTTGTTCCTGATATCATGGTGGTGGAGAGGCTAGATTGGAAGAAATGATTCTGTGGACAGGTGGGTGTTATTTACATAATAAACTGAGATCAGGAGTATCGATCGGTTGGTCGGTTGTGTGCCCATGTGCCCCACATGGGCACACATCCAGTATATGGGAAAATGCAATTCAATTTATAAACTTTTTTTTTTAAATAGACACTGTTAATTTCTTTGTAAGTGAGCCAACTTGCAAATTCAGCAGGGAATCAAATAATTATTACCCTCACTGTGTCAAGGGTAGTACTATAATACAGCATGCTTGCTGTTCATTTAAAGAAGTGCTCATTTACAGTAAATAGATTGCCAGTAGGACACCAAATTAAAAAATAAAGCTGTATTAATTTTAGTTGTTTTAAAACTGGAAACAAGTTGCTGGATATATATGCATACTCAACACAAACACCTTCATTCATGACATCTGTTGATCTTCCTTTGTATTTCTTTGCATTGCCAAATTAGATACAAAAAAACTTTCTCTCACTGTTGATGACTCATTAACCATATATGAATAAATTATTTCTAAATGTTCTCCTTAACGTTTTTTTTTCTTTCTATTTTGTCACTCTCAAACATCATCAAGTTGTCTTTAAGTAGTGTGAATCATGTTTCTGTCAAAAATACTGTAGTTTAGTTCTGGCCCTAAATAACAAAAACAAAGAAAAAGAGATGGAGAAAGAGGAAAAGGAAGACAAATGCACTGTTTTTTGTTACCCTAGGAGGCACTGTTGTTCCTAGATTGAGGAAAGCCGATTTGCAGCCACAACTGATCGCGCCAGCCCTCTTCAATATGGAGACAGATTAAACATGAAGGAATTCAAGGATAAAATGTTGGGGAGATGTATGAGAGCCACTGGTTCATTCAAACATACATAAATTTTGTACATACCAGTGGTGGCTGGTGACACAAGAAGGATCAGCTCCTGTGGAGGACATGAGGAGTGAAAAGCTCCACGAGGGGTTTTAAGAACAATTTGGATAAACCGGCTCTTTAAATAGTCCAGAAGGAGAAGTGCAAATTAGAGACTGATCACATTACTTCTGTGAAACATTATGTAACTGAGATTGCACCTAATAACCAAATAATTGCCAATCTACCTATTGCCTGGCAGTAATGATTTTAGAGTTAACTTTTTTAAAAGGAAAAGTTAATGCACAAAAACAGCAGAACAATAATCTGAAATACTGGAAATGCTTACTGTAAGTTTATGGCCCATGATCACACTTAATATCTGGATCATTGCTGTGAGCAGATGTGACAGCTCACCTGTCTGATGTGGTCCTGATTGATCCTGTATTTGTCTAAAATAATTATGAATATTAATAATATAAAACTATGAATGTTCTAAATAATAATAACATAAATAAATATGCTTGAAAGCATAAAAGCATCTATGAAGCAACACAATTTTGTCACAAAATTGTCACAAAATTGTGACAATTTTGTCACAAAAGTGCACTTTAGGTCCTATTTTTATCGTTTGATGATTACTTTCATTGGTTCACCAATAATGCTCTGTGTGATACGTTTGGAGAAGTCCTTGTGCTAAAATGTTCAATGTTAAAAAAAAAAAACTTACAAATTGCAAATTGATTCCAATTGATTCATTTGTTGACAAATGAAATATAGCACCAGCAGCAATTCAGTGTTCCAGCTACACACATGAAATACATAAAACTTCAAATTTCATTTGCTGTTTTGAGGAAGGGAGAAAAAGAAACAAAACCTCTTTGTCTCAGGGTACCCTCCATACCCCCCCCCCCCAGAGCTCATGTGCCAGGCAGTGACAGGCCTTAGCTCTAACTGATCTGTGAGTATGAATGACAGCCACTGATCCTGCCTGGAGTGGCACCACAGCAGAGCTAGCATTGCCCAATTTTTTTATTTTTGCCCTGACAGAAAAGTCACTGAATAGGTTAAATGTTTAGCTATTTGCATAGGGGAAACCAGCAGATCTGTTTCAAGGTCTCAAACAGGGGGTAGTGATTGGCTTGTTTCCAGGGCATGATCCTAGCTGGGTGTGATGCAACAAGGGTATGATGCTAGCTGGAACATTTTACACAAGGTTTTATTTATCACCAGGAATGAGTCTTAAATAATCAATTCTGAAGGCAAGATGTTTTTTGGAACATATATTGTAAATTGAGGTTGTATTGCTAATACAGCAATCCAAGTCAGACTAAAAAAACAAAAACATTACCGATCACTGCAGGGACGTATATAGTCCCTGCATTTTTGTAATATATCTCTCACACAGCAACATAAATTTATTAGTTAGCAAGTTTTCCCATTTATAAATTAATAGAGTGAATATAAATTTTATAACCACCATCAGCCATCACCATCTTGCCAATAGTCTTTACGTGACTGCACGATCTATCCATCCAGTCTCTTCCGCTCATGCTTATCAGGGTCGGGAGAGGAGGGGCTAGAGCCATTCCCAGCTACCATAGGGTGAGATGTGGGGTACACCCTGGACAGGTCACCAGTCTGTTGCAGAACTAACACAGAGATACATTAATACAGAGTTAATCTAAGGGACAAGGTGAGAAGTTCCATGTAGTAGTTAATACACTTGGCTCACACACATAAGCTTCATGGTTCGAGACAAGGGGGAGACTCATGCTAAGCCTTAGTGAGTTACAAGCTAATGTACTTCAAGTGATGGTCCCAAGCAAACAGTGTTGGGAAGGTTACTTTTAAAATGTATTCCACTACAGATTACAGAATACATGCCCCAAAATGTATTTTGTAACGTATTCCGTTACGTTACTCAATGAGAGTAACGTATTCTGAATACTTTGGATTACTTAATATATTATCATGCTTTTTTACAGCTACATGAATGTGATTTATTACTATTACTGAAGGGCCGCTGCTCCGAACCGTAGTAAAGGGACCTCTGGCTAATACGTCGGGTTCCGTGTCGGGCTCGTAGCCAAAAAATAGCTTTACTTTGTTGTCTGCGTCAAGTTTGAGACAGAGAGAGGCGTTGAAAGGCTGCTCCAACGGAACTTGTTGTTTCGGAGGAAAACACGAACACGGTGTACAGTCGAGTCTTAATAGCTTACTTACAAATGGGCTCGTCAGGCACTCTTCTTGGCTGCAGTGGTTATTATTATATTTACATGCTTCCAGCTCCCGTTTCTGCTCGATGACAACTCGTAGTTTTCCACTCTCCTTTTTCTCCCTCCTCGCGCTTACAGACACATAACGGGTATGGCAGTCCATTCTCCCCGCAGCACGGACTACACTGCCCATGAGGCTACATTCTTTAGAGCTATACCTTTAGCATTCTGCCTATTAGCTTAGCACAACAACAACAACAAAAAGGCGCTCTCTCACCCAGGAAACGTCACCCTGTAACCATGGCACCCGTAACGCTGCCGCCTGGAACAACAGAATATAGCTGTCAAACAAAACCCAAACAATCCTGACCCGCCACAATATGAAACAGGAAAATACCGCCGTGTAAACCATTCATTTCAACAAAGTAACTGTATTCTAAATACCACATTTTTAAACGGTAACTGTAACGGAATACAGTTACTCATATTTTGTATTTTAAATACGTAACGGCGGTACATGTATTCCGTTACTCCCCAACACTGCAAGCAAAATCAAACATCCAAATTAATCTGCTGTGGCGACCCCTTGGAAATAGGAGAGTAGCTGAAAAGTACCTAACGTAAGGGACAAAGCTAAAATGTATTAACTTTAAACTCATGGCATACAATGATATACAAAAAATGTGTAGTTCTGTGTATGTCCATGTATGCATCTGTGTGTGTGTGTGTGGGCAGGTTGGGGTGCAAAGCTATTTCTACACTGTCAGAAAAGAGGGCAGTGGTACCTGTTTTACAGTCTTGTTCTTGCTTTCACACTGTAGTGTCTTCCTAATGGTATGAGTGTGAACAGTGTCTGTCGAGGGTGGCTACTGTCCTTCTGATGACCTCAGTGTTCTACAGATGTTGGTTAAGGCTGTTTCAGAGATGGGCTGCTGTTACCACCCTCTGCAGGGCCTTACTGTTCAATATTGTGCTAACAGCATGTTTAGAAATGGTACAACTTAAATAAGTAACCAGTTATAAATTAAGCAAAAATTTTCAAATCTGGAGACTGATAAACCCTTAGGTGGCATCTACATGGTGTAGATGGAATCTCAGTGGCAGATTGAAAAGATTTCTTGCTTTGCATGAATTCACTTTATTGATGTAATTGAATATCCAATTCTGAAAGTAAACAAATAAAATAAATGATTTCAGTCAGCTACATGAGCAAATTTGCACTCAAAAGACAGTTAAAGAGAATTTATATCATTCCATCTACAACATCTTTACAGAAATAACATTTTTAAGAGCAAGATTTCTAAGGACATGATACCATATTTGTAAATGTTACAGTTTAAGTACTGCTAGATATATAGTAACTCCCCTAATGCTGAAACATGTGCCATATGTTCATCTAGAAAGACATCTACCCAAAGTTCTTATTTAAAAAATGGTCTAGTTTTCAAGTTATACTAAGACTATAGGCATATCCTCAAAGAAGGCAAATGTCCTGATGCTCCACTTGTGTTGGTGTAGATGGTGTATGGGCATCTCTATCGTGTGCTCCTGCACTGAACAGGAGTGTCAGTAGCATTTTGTCCAACCATCTCCACTGAGGAGAGGTATGTGACAGTGAAACAGTGCTGATGTAATACTTAGTACAAGCTGATTTGAGATTTAAGTTGGCTTATATATTTTTTAAATGAAGGGTAGATCTGAAACGGTCATGGGTCACTGCTCCAATTAACACTGCATGGTTTCAAATTTTATTTTATAGTAGATCTTTAAGTAACATGAAATAGGACGTGATAACAGAGTAGAGGTAGTGGCCCATCTTTTTTTTGTGTCTTTTTTTTTGACCATCTGATGTTACAATCAAGGTCATCTTCCCTAACCTGCTCACCACCTGAGGAATTTCAAATGCTGGCTGCTCCTAATTGCCTCCTTGGACAAAGAAAAGAAAATTGCAGTATTGCAGTGCACTAGGGACTTGCAGCAGTCTTGAGCTTTTGAAGTAGCTGCATGAGGATTCACCGCATCTTCCATGTTTTCTGTGTCTGACCTGTCAGCAATAGTCCACATGAATAAAAGGTAAACTGTTTGATCTGTGTCTCTGAGCTGTGCTATTCAATCCTTTTTTTTTTCTTTTTTTTTAGTTGCGATACTGAGAGCTTACTTTGATGCCTTTGTTTGCCTGCTTGAGCTCCATTCAAGAGATCCCTTGGTCCATTGCCTGCTGCCATATTCATGATACACCTTACTGTCATACCCCCATGATCCTATTGGCACACAGATTACCCACATCTGCTCACACTTCCTCCTGGGCCTGACAACATCAGCATTTGCTTTGGTGATTTAGCTAAATGCCAAGTGAGGAACTGTAGCATTTTATGTTAGCTGGCACGTGAAGCGAGACTGTCAATAATACCAGCTTTTAGAAAAAGACGAATGTTTGCAAAATATGGATCTAGTTTTTTATTATTAAAAACCATCTGATTGCAATTCATTTTACATCACATGGAATAAATAAAATTCATAACAAAATAATGAATTTGAAATAAAAGTTTGGACAAGTAAATAAATTTTTTTTTAAAAGTTTGCACAGCTACCTTTTGTTGTTACATGAAAAAGACAGCCTCTTACCCAGTTTCAGCAAACCCATACGGTAAAAAAATACATTTTTCCTGGCCAAAATATATATAATAAAAATATATGGTAAATATATTTTGTATTTGTGATGCTCCAAAAAAATATATTTTTGAAATTGAAAATATATTTCTTTCAAACCAAAATACATTTCAAAACATATTTTAGGGTGAAGAAAATACATTTCCAACCTTTATTTAAAATGTATTTAGTGCAATAATGATGACAATGATAATAATACTAAAAGTAACATGTTTTATGCACATCTGCAAAAAACAGTTGGATTCAAACAAAACAGAGTCAAAGGTCTATCACGAATTAGGTTGTTTATTCATTTGCTTACAGTATTTCACATTACACAATATCTCACTATAATGTAGCGTTCATTGACTTTGAAATTATCTGTCAGTGATACAGTAAACAAGATACAACAACTGCTATGTACACTTTAGTTTTTGACAATATATACAATATAGTACTTAAATGAACACACTCCACTTTTTTTGGATATAGGCTCATTCTCCATCTCCCTCAGAGTTAAAAATGCAGCGTCCTCTTTCTAGATCCATACGTTAATAGGACTCTGGAGCGTGATCTTACGGGATGGGGCGTAGCCAGGATTTTTGGTCGAGGCGCCATATTAGCAGGCCAAACAAATGCTTGCTGTGTGGCTGGTTGTAATGTTAGATTGCACTACCGGCAAAGGAATAAGCTTGAAAACAGGCTCTCTTTTCATTGTTTCCTCACCTGGAAGCATCATGAGGGAGCTTATGTGTTGGATGTTACCAAAAGAAGGCGTCTAGCCTGGATAGCAGCTGCGAGACGAGCTGATATTCAGTTCTCTACCATCCCCAGATATCTGTTGGTGTGCTCCAGTATTTTCATTCAGGTAAGTTCTAAATAAGTTCATATTATTCTTTATAGCCTGTTAGTTTCATTTTCAATGTGCTCTGAGATCATAGCACAAACTTAGAACAAACATGCAGAACTACCTTCTATTTATAGTTGCTAATTATTTGGCATTATTGCAGCAAACCAGCCTATGAAATGGATGAAACACATCCTGACTGGGTTCCAACACTACACATGGGGCACTACGAAATCCCTGCTTCAAACTACATGCTACATACCACCATGCCAATGAGATTACTTCTTCCATGTGTGGGTGAAAAGGTGACCCTCCTGGATAAGATGGCAAAGGTTTGCTGCGTTTTGGTGAACATGTCCCAGTGTGGTAGTAAAACCAGGGAAAAATGCTCTTGTTAAATACTCTTAAGTCTTGTGCTGTTTATGTAGTGATAAGTTTTCAAAAGAGACAGTAAATTACAGAATGCTAGTAGTGGGTGATATTATTTAAATGCTGTCATGATTTTATGTGAACATTTTGTCATTTGTAAACTATACATAACATTGATTCTACATTGTAACTGATTTGATGTTCTACAAAGTGCTTTTAATTAAAAATAGGCAAACATTTGTTTGTTTCTTTATTCAACTTTTGAACAGTGGTACTTAGTAAGTACATATTCAGTAAATGCAAATTATTTACATGGCCCCCTAAAATAAAACATTATGGGTTATTCAGAACAGAACTATGCTTGGAAAAATATTGTCCCATCAGTTGATCCAACTCCTCCACAGTAGCAGGTGGAACTTTTCTTTTTTGAGGACGGCTTCTTTTACCTGTCACAACGAATGGTCTGTTTATGTTTTGATCAAGAACCTTTTTTTGGGCAGCTGAAGAGGAGAAGTCTATCTTATGGCCAACCTCTGGCTGTATCTTGGTCATATTACCAGGCAAAACCCAGTATGCAGGTTCATCTGTAAAAGTCCTTGTGTCACAGATCCGCACTGTTGCTTCTACATTAAACTGAAGAGCAGCGACATGGGTGCAGGTCTCCATGACTCCGGCCATGCAGGTGCAGTGGGCGGCTTCAACCTTCCCTGTGATGCTCACAATGACCTGTAGCTGCAATGCTGCAATTCAGTCTGAGTGCAGCACCTGAAACACACACAGACAAAGTTCATTTAAAGACAACTTTAATAAGCCAAGGCCGACACAAATGTGCTTTATCTACTTTCAAATCCATTTATCATAAATGTAACAAATAAAGTGTTTTTATGTATCCATCTATAGAACGCTGCATGTTATATTCTAAATCTGCCTGTTTCTTTTTAGAAACCTATCAGCAAAAAATGAACCTAAAGTATTTAATGCAAGGATGTAATCACTTTCAAGAGGGAGAAAACATAATGTTCGACTTTAAGTGATAATTATGGACACCTAATATGATAAGGAGATTCTGCAGGTCATTAATCAATGTATAAAACTAACGCAGAATATTTTTAGCGTATTTTTAGTGACACAGGACACAAACAAGGAAGCAAGATGTGTAATTAGGATTATTTATAATAAATATGAATTAATTAGGGCAATTTCTTTAACCATAAAGAATAACTAAATCCTTCAGGACAATGTCACATCAATGCACTGAACTCACTATGTTATCCCTCTAACAGAGCCTCCACATGTTCTCACTGTAATTTCCCCTCATGAATGAATTTATGCTTGCACTAATCTGAATGTTCGGGGGGAATCAAACGCATTTTACTCGCAGTACTCAAGCTGACTTACCTTTGCTTGAATGACGGCGTACTCACAACGTGGAGGCTTAAAATAGCCAAATCTTGTACCCAGTCCTTGGTGGATTGGATGTGCGCCTCCAGAGATTTATAATTGCAAAACTGGTGCGCCGTGTATGCGCTGACTCCACAGACAAGGTACGAGAGTAGATCATGCTAAGTCAATAGCGGTTTGGTCTTCAGGGTTTCTACTCCACGGCTATATTTCATACGGGTCCACATTTCAACAATCAAGTACCGTCTCTTTGCATCTGGACACGATCTGTCTCTATACCGTCATTTTCTTTTCAGCTACGTTTCAGAATGGTTCGTAGCAATCTTGTTCTGATTCGTGGCCTGCCAAGATGGTGCTGCACTCCCACAATGCATTGCGACATTACGTCAACTCCAAAGCCCTTTGCGTGCAGGAGAGTATGCGCATGCGCATTGCCATGGTGGTTTAAAAAATAAAGATATAATGAAAAGTAATTAATAAAAATTAAATATTTAAACATTCCCACAAATGTGCAATGAACGTGCAAAAACTCTCTTTATTAGTTGTTGCTGTTTCTTTCTTTCTTTCTTTTTTTTTTTTTTGGAAAAATAACGACGTCTCTGAGGCGCGAATTCCGACAGTGAGAGGAACGACCGGATACAGGAGACGTGAAGAAACAAGCCGATTATGTTCGCGTTAATTAAGTGTTTGGAAGATGTAAATTCTCAATTCTGCCAACTGAACATATACGAGATTTTAATGAGGATGAATAACTAGCCGGCATGGAGGAAACGGACCTTTATTTGGTGGAGTGGCGACAAGGAGCCAAAAGGCGGGTGGCCGGTCTATGAAGCCTCCATCATCAAGCTAGCAGGTGTCTTTTCTCATATAATATTACTTTATTCTCGCTTATTTGTCACGGAAGCGTAGAGCTGCCACCCAGGCAAAAGAGAAATATAAGTATATCACGTTATAACGTGAAAAGTTTATCGTTCTAACAATGTTAGTACAATATACTTTTCATGTTTGAACAACATGTTTGAACAACATTGTACGAACAATGTACATAATTATCACGTCCGTACAATATTGTGCGAACGTGGTAATTATGTGTATTGTAATAACGTGATATTATATTATACAAACATGAAAAGCATAATGTTAGAAAAATAAACATTTCACGTTATAACGTGATATAGCTCTATTTTTCTTTTGCCTGGGTGGCAGCTCCACGCTTCCATAATTTGGTAATCAAAATATGTAACTTAATTAATTTTATTGTGACGTACTTTTGCCTTTTCTTATTATTCTGCCTTCTCAGAAAGGGAAAAAATACAAATAAAACTGTTTACACTTGTTATATACAATAACTATCAAAACCTATTCACATTTAATTTGGCTTTCACAGAAATCCCACCTCTCCTTCTGGCTACAGAGTACTTACCAAAGTTAGAAACAAAGCACAGTTATGCTTTATTAATGTTCGCTAATTACAATGTTCCACATTTCCTTGCTTTTTAAGTCATTTTTAGGCTTTTTAGAGTTTTTGTTTTTTTAGCAGTAATGTTTCTGCCTATTTATTTCAGCCCATGAAATCGATTGCAGATCTTCCTGATGTGAGATTTACATAAATGTAAGTAATTTTATTTGTCATTGTCATTAATGTTGTTGCTGTTGTTGTTTTTGTGCAGTTTGCAATCATATAAACCTAGCAAGCATCAGTCAGCACAGTGACTAACCTAAACAGATTCTTGCTTTATTCACATATATTATATGTAATTATATATACCTGCACATTGTACCTAGGGTTGCAGCCACTTGGCCCCACCCCATTGTTGTGACAGCCCTGATTGTACACTGCATCTGAACACTGCATCTGAACAGGGAACAGTCTGCCACATTAATGTATTTTTAAGTGACTTGTTTGTAATACATGAATTTGTTTCTTACAGATGTCAAAGTCTCAACCTCATGCTGCCCTCCCCCATCCTCCTAAAGTAAGTATTTGTTGTTGTAGTTTTTATGCAGTGTCTGTGTCACATGCTAATCATAATTATTGAAATAATAACTGTTTTCTAACAGATTTTCCAAAACACTAGTTATGTTTGTTGTCATTCATACCAATACTACTGCTTAGACATTGCTTAGTGGTCATGCATGTTTGACAAGCTTGTTATGATACCAAAACAGTACGCCTGTCACAATAATCGATATATCGACTTAACACACAATACATGTACATGACCTCAATAATTGTTGATGATGCAAATTATCTGTCATTATATTTACAAAAATAAAATATAATAATAACAACACAATAACATTAAATAACATTGTTTTCTATTTGTTAGAAAAATTACTATTTATTCAAGTTTTTATGGTATCTAATATTTTGATACCTAATTTCCATGATCTAAATATTTTAAGAATTAGATGTTGGTTTGTCAATTGAAAGTGTGTAGATCTTGCATTATTATGGTGTTATGTTATGATTATACATTCAAAGACATAAAATGGTCTTAAAATGACAATGACATAACTTGTCGCAATTGTTTATGGGGCAATATACCGACCAACAAAAAGTTGTTATCGTAACAGGCCTTCAAAACAGACGGTTTTATGATTGATAAATTTAAAAAATAAATACATTTAATTTCTCTGAGATTCTCTACTATTCAGTTACAGTTCACAACACAGATACCTGTACATGCAGTATTATACTGTAAATATAAATCTCTGCATTTAGCATCCGACTAGAAGAGTCACAGTAACTGCCTCTTTTTTTTTTTTTTTTTTTTTTTTTACAAATACCTGTACTATTACTAACACATTTACTGTTTTACTTTTAGCCTGTGGATAAATTTCAAAATATATAAATATATTTTAAAATATATTTTAGCACATATATTTTTTGGCCATTTTTTGTATATTTTGAAATATATTTCAAAATGTATTTTAAAATATATTTTTTTACCGTATGGGAAGTGAATGCTGACACGTTTGAAACATATTAACAGTTAGTTGACAGCGTGCAGAGAGAAATAATAGCAGCCATAAAATGACCCACCCTCTGCCATCAGGACTGCCATTTGTTAGGTTTTGCGGCAAAATGAAGGTGATTTCTTTCCACCAATTGATGTTACCAGTTCTGCACACTGCCATGATGTGTTTCTTTGTAAATTACTTTTGGCACTTTGTGATGCTTGATTCAGTGATTTCAAAGAAGCTTTCAAAATCATTTTTTCCCCTTTTTTCTGTGGTTATGAACGGCAATTTTGCCAGAAAATTACACACAAAAATATAAAGATTTGGAATGTGTAATCTATAGGACTCTGTCTAAAATCTGTCTCACCCTTTAGTCTGCTTTTATAAGTCTAACTGATACTTAAAAACAATCTGTACTGTACAGATGAATGAGTTTAGAACTTGAACAAACACTGAAAAAAAATTCAGTACACATTCAACAAGTTGTACAATACTAAAGATATCAGTTGTATTTTCTGTCAATATTTTTTCACAATTTTTATCTTGGTATGCAGTTTCCTCTAGCAGTGACATCATTATCGGTTTTCCTCATGGTTACATTTAGACACTCACTTTGTTATAGGTTAGGGAATTCCACTGTGCAACATCACTGGGATAACACAACGAATCAACAATTAACCTGACAAGCATATCTTTGAACTACAGGAGGAAACCACAGCACCCGGATAAAATGCAGGCAAAGAGAAAACATGCACACTCCACAGAGAAAAGATCTGTAGCATGAGGTGACAGTGCTACACACTGAACCAAACAAGAAATGTAATTAGTTTTTCTTCTGTTATCCAAGCTGTCATGGGGTGAGATGCAGGGTATAGGGTCCTGGGCAGCATGGTAGCATGGTGGTTAGCACTGTTGCCTCACATGCAAGAAGGTCTTGGGTTTGAGTCCACCATATGGAGTATGCATGTTTTCCCCATGCCTCTGTGGGTTCTCTGCATGTACTTCAGTTTCCCCTACAGCCCAGAGACATACAATTAGTGGGGTCAGGCTAATGGTGAATCTAAATATCCCATAGGCGTGAATGTGAATGGTCTGTCTTTGTAACAGGCTGGCGAGGGTGCACCCTGCCTCTCGCTCTATAGCAGCTGAGACAGGTGACCCTGAATTGGTAAGCTGATAAGCTCCAGTCAGTGCCTCTGGTTCTTAAGACATAGCTTTTAAAACTGAAAACAAATACATAAATAAAACTCTAATAATTTTATAATCAGTAGAATATATACAATCACATTTTACCAGGGTTTTTTTTTCTTAATTCACAGTCCAGAAGATGCACTTTTGCATGTTGGTCAGCTGTGAGTTGCTTTGAATTACACTGCCACATGCAACAGTATTGTCTTTCAAAATGAGCCCTTCAATATCACTGCCTGAAAGAGTGAAAAACATATCCTCCTTGCTTGTTTCTGAATATATTTGACTAACTGCCTCACTGTATTACTGTTCTGGGAAAAGTCAACAAAATAAATATCCACACCGCCTGAAAATATGTGATTCAGTTCGAAAATTCACAATAACCGTCAGCTCATGGTTCGTCTTCCTGGTATTAAAGTGTAAGTCAATATGAATGTTTCCTGGAACTAGAACTACATGCAACATAACAAATGTTCTCTGCAAGTAATCTCTTTTGGAAAAATAGTAAAAACGTCTTTACCTAAATGAAGGATAAGACACCTGAAGAAAGTAAGACTGCAGAGATACTACACTCGTTTAATCAGTTTGAGCTATCCAAAGATAACCACTCTTCAGAACATCTAGTTTTTCAGAGTCGGTAACTGATCATTTACCAACCAATTCATTTGCAGCCTTTTATTCTTTCTCATTTTGTTTTACCTTGGAGGCATCCACATTTTAATCATCATCACCATGATTGTAATTACCATTCACATAACTATAATCCTAAAGACATTAAACAAGCTGCTGGTAATTTCTCATGACAAAAAGCATGGGTACATTCAGTAGCCTGATTGTGTTGCTTGCTGAAGTCCCAAATGAGGTTGGTACTAAGAACTGACAGGCCCTTTTAGCCTTACTATTGCAATTAAATGCAAATATGTACTGTAATTTGGTGAGTCGTCAGTCTGACATACTGTAATTTGAAAAAAAACAAAAAACCCAAAAAACCATAGAGAACTACAGTATTACACATTTGTGCCAAATAAGCGAACACGTCAGTGTGTTTGATGAATTTAAGAAATGAATATGGAAAGCAGGTCTATGCATCATGAGATTTTCTGAATATTGATGGTCACTGTCTTCTTGTCAAAATCAAGCTTGAACCAAGTGCATTGTACAATTGGAGGCCAAGAATTCCACTAATGGGTTTCTGAGAAATAGCAGTACATAGCTGAATGTGTCTTTTTCTTTGTAAGCGTAGTCACCACTTCATCTTATCTTTTCTCCCTGAATAAAACATTTAAGCTTAAAATACTTAAATTGCTCTTTCATATCCCTTGCCATAACCCTGATCGTCTAATATGTTTTTATTATTATTATTATTATTATTATTATTATTTGAATATTAAATGATTATTATCGCTAACGAGAACCTTAATCACTACAACACTTGAGGAATACCCCTTTTTCTAATAGGGACAGATGAACAACATGAAAAATGTATATGGTGTGAGAGAAAGTGGAGGTATGTTTGCAGTATTATTTTCTAAATTACTTAGAGTTACCAAAATTGTCTTACTCATTTGCACTCTGACAAAGCACTCCAGATGACATTACATTAACCCGCATAATTTTTTAGAGCACTGGACTAACTTTACCCCTATTTTTACCACTTGATTTAATTCGATCTTTGCCATAATTGTAACATAAACCAAAATCTACCTTTACCCTAACAATTAAACAAAACAAAGCCTTTTATCCTCCAAGACTCTCTATAAAAGATGGACAGAGATAATAATGTCTCATTTGATTGTTGACTGGTATTTTGAAGTTTAGCTTTAAGCTCAGCTCTGTCTTTAATTTTTGAAGCAAAAGAGTGATCATATTTAGATCAGACGTTAGACAGATAAGTCCATCCATTCATCCACCCATCCATCTGTCATCCATTCATCCATCCTCTTCCTCCATCCAATTCAGGGGGGCTGTAGCCTATCCTAGCTACCATAGGGCAAGAGATAGGGTACACCGATGAGAGGTTATCAGCCTGTCACAGGATTCATGCAAAAAGATAACCACTCGCATTCACACCTATGGGCACTTTGGAAGCAGAAGTACCCGGAGAAAACCCAAGAAGATGCAGGTAGAACATGCTAACTAAACACAGTGAAGTAGAGTGATTTCTAAGTCCCTCATGTTGCTGTCATTGGTTTTATGCGCACACAGCATGAGTAACGCAAATGCATAGCACATGTATGCAGACAGTTTTATTTTATTTCTTGTAGTTTAAAATGTTCAGAAAACTTTGGCAGTGTTTCATAGTAATTATATAATGTGATTTGTGAGAACAATTCAAAGGTTTAAAAGGTTATTTTGAAGATGCCAGTTTGCACATATAGCGACTTCTTGATTTTGGATTAATATCCTGTAGGTTTTCAGTGCTATGTCATTGTATAACCCAACAAATCCCTTACAGATTTCCATACCCTACAGGTCAACATTATTCATATGTTTGTTCAAAAAATCTGATACTATACATCATACAAAATAGTCTGGTCCAGTACACTTTATGTCAGTACACTTTATAGTTTGTACTGTGGCAGTGCAGGCTATAAAGTCTGTAATGGAATGTAGCTTCTCAAAATGAAGGAACAACATGACAGAGATAAACAAAAGAATGTTATCTCCGAGCAATGTTTCTGTGAATCATGCAATCGCACACACTGTCAAGGAACAGCAGAAGTGCTGTGAGGTCTGCTTCTACTACCTTTGGGATGCTGAGGAGGCATCACTCCAAACTAAATGTGGCAGCTTAGATAGATGTTGATTTATGGTGCCCCTCTTGCCCTCTGCACCCCTATCTGTCTTTACCATCAAGCTGCATTTGCAAGGTTTGTACTCAATATGAAGTGCCAACCACCCATACACCCATCTTTTTCACCGAGCCAAGAGCACTGACCATGGACTGCTGCAGGTCCAGATGTAAGTGTGGTAGACTAATTAATTTAGTTTGTGAAACTCTATTTTAAAATCTGACCAATCAGAATGTTGTACAGGGCTTTAAAACAAATGAATTGACAACACTCCAGCTGTGCTAAAGCCATTTTAAGAATTAACTTAACTGTCATTGGGCAGAAACAGTACTTTTATAGTTTACAGATTTTATAGTTAAAACATTTCTATCAAGCTATCAAAACCATTTGTGGAAACTCTTTCTGATCTTTTCAGTCTGCTTTAAATCTGCAGTTTCTAGCAACTAGGAGAATGTTCCTATTAATAATTTTATGCAGGTTTAGCTTTACAAGGATGTTGCATCAGTGATCATTTCTAAGATTGTGACAGGAATAAAAGCTAGGGGTTTTCTAAATTAAACCTACAATTAAATATATTACAAATTTGTCAACATACACACAGCTTAGGATAATATGTTTTGGGATAATATTTTTCCACATACACAAGGAGATTCACAAATCAGCATGCACTGCCCTTGACACTCTGCATTGCATGATTAGTTTTAGTGCAGCATGTTCAGGGTAATGCAAATCACATTTCTTTGAATAAGACATAAAGTTGTGTTTTCTAAGTCTTTCTTTGTATATGTAGGTAAATACATGCACTTCTTACCACACCCCGAGTCTTCTTCATACAACTTGAAATTTAATTCTGGCTAACAGCGTGGTTTCTTGTTTCACAAAATAAATAATTTCTTCAGCTTTCTGAACATAGACAAATACATGATGGTGGGCTGTTGAGGGAAATGTACGGTAGACTACAGAGCAATACACCTGAGCACAAAGCTGTAGATGAGAATTACCTTCTTTTGAATTTACTAGAGAAAAAGATACCTGCTCTATTTAGTTTTCAATATCTATTTATGTGTCCTATTGCAACAACAGAAACAAACTCAAGTGCACTTGGGTTGTGCAGCAGGACAATGAGCTTAAACACACCTGAAAACCAAACTCTGACTGGATCAGAAAAAACAAATGAAGGTTTTGTAGTGGCCTAGTCATAGTTCTGGGTTAAATCAGATTGAGATGAGTTGACATGACCTTCATGACCCCTGGAAATCATCATCACTCGAGTTGAAACATGCAAATGTGACAAATATAGAAAATATTGTTGTCTTGTCCTATGATTAATAACCACCTTGCATCAGAGAAAGACTTGTTTTTGGGGGGTTTTCGTGTTTTGGTTTTTTTTGTTGTTGTTGTTTTTAGGGAAAATAATTATATATGAAGTGCTAATATGGTGAAATAAATGGTCATTAGTGATTCTTTGTGGAGTTATTTGTTGCAATACTGATGAATGGTTGTCACAAAATCCTAAAACCCACCCGGACTTGCCTCACACCACACCGGCCTCCGCAGATAATTTCTGAACCATTGTGTAATGGATGAAATACCTATTATTTCAACATATTTTCACCAAATGCTAAGTGTATATTCCTGTTACACTGCTATTAAAGTTATTGGTTTTCTGTTAAAAATAGCCCCACTCTTTAACCAGTGCCATTCTCAAGGATAGTGTAGATCTATTCTTTTAGGAATAATTTACAGGGTTGTATATTAGTAATTTTGAGTATTGCAGTGTCACCAATTGAATATGTCACTTTCATTACCATGTCTGAGCCTGCCTCTTACAATGCAAACCACTTGGTGGACACTAAAGTCAGATAAAAGGAATACCCCTGTGATGTTTTACTGTGAATACTTTCAAGTTGTACTTTAGCATTTGGCCACTCCAGCAGGACTATTCTCCAGGTTTTTGATACTTAGCTTCTGCAAAAACGCACTCACTTATCTGGTCCATGCATAACACAGAAACCTCAGCAATTTAACTACTCAAGGTATGAGATACGGCAGTTTGCCAGTTGTAATGTAGGAGAAAAGCTTTAACTATATTGACTGTTACCCTGGATATTTTTATGTATTTGTTTATTAATTGTATAATACTATAATAGTTGAGAGGAGAGTTTATAGTTTTGCTTGTTTTTCTATATATTTATTTTGTACTTTGCTTTTTTGTTTGTTTGTTTTTTCAAACAAAGACCCAAAGACCCTGCTGTGAACTGGTGCTATATATGTCATGTCTTGGAAGGTTGCAGGCTAGTGCCCAAATGCAGGACACATACGCAGAGTTAAAAGCTAAACGCAAACCTTTAGTATGACTGGTAGACTAAATAATAAATCCAATAAGTCCAAAATACAGTGCCAGAAATCCAAGAAACGAACAAAGGAACAGGCATCAAGGGAAAAAGTACAACACAACAAGCGAATACAGGAAAACTAACACTACTTACATACACGCAAGGTAATGATGTAAGTGGAGGCAGCTGGAGCAAATTAAGAGAGGTAACAACTGACAATCAATACACTGAGGCAGGGAAAGAAGTGAAATAAACCACAATCCACAAGAGAGAAAAGATGACCAAAATTAAAAAGGAAATGAGAATAAGTAAACCATAAATGCAGACACAGCACTAAAGGAGAATTGCAACAGGAAGACAAGGACTATAGACTGAAAACGTTAATGAAAACACAAAAACTTACAACAGGCAAACTAAGAATAACACAGAAAATACTAAACATACAAATACACAGAGCTTGAAAAACTCAAAATACTAGAACAAAGACCCAGGACCATGACAACATACCTAAAAGTAAAATGAATATAATTTTTGTTGGTAGCTTTTAAATGTTTTTGCACGTTCGATTCATTTTTGAAATGAAACACTCAGGCTTAAGAGGCAGAAACAATTTCTTCACACGCAGGAGATCTGATGTTCCTCAGAGAAATTAGCATTAGCTGATTGTGAATTAATTTTGATTTAGCAGGACCAAACTGAAATCATAATTGGATTTCTATTTCATTTCCTTCCTTTTCTCTGAGTTATTTAAACGTTATTTTCCTATTTTGTTTCATCTTTTTTTATTACTTGATAGCTGTTTGGCACTGTCAGCCAGAACTCCAGAATCACCAGATTACTAAAAAGCTTGGTCATCTTTTCTCCCAGTGGGTTCAGAAACCGTGATGAGAGTCATTTTACTACACATATTGTTACCTCTGGATAGAATTGTAGTGAAAAACACTTTGCTAAAAAGAAGCAGTGTACATAGTTAAACTAAGGGTATTTTAGTCCAAATGTAAATTCCAACCTATTTACTTAAAGTGCTATCTGGCTTGGTACAATATGTTGTGTTAATTATACACCATGCTGTGACTGTGTTCTGCATTTCCCTGAACCTCTTCAGTCTTCACTGTGGCACGGTGGCCTGTGTGTGCCCTCCCAGCAGGTGGGCATGTGTCCTGTCTGTGTTATATCTGTAGTTATTCATGGCAGCAGGTGCTGTCTCTGACATTTGTGGGGCGGGTCTCCAGCCTTTGTCTTCCAAGCCCTGGGGGAGAGCAGCAACCCTGACTTCCTAGCACCTGATTCCCTCTATGGCATATGCATTGCCCCATTACTCTCCCACACTCCCACACCACTGCAGGACAATGACTGTAATCTGGAGGCTGTATTATTAGCATGCCGAGAGGCATAGGGACTTCTTGTGTATTTTCACAGGAAATAAAGTTTCTGGAACAAAATGTAACATCAGACTGCTCGATTAATGTAATTTCCGCTTTGATGTTTATGCTCAACATTCCAAGGAGACAAACTGTGTGGTGGAGGCAGAAGGGACTCAGGAGACAAAATGCTATTTGGTTTATCCCACTGCTAGCAATGCATTTCATTAATGCACCACATCTAGGCTGAAGAGTAGGGTAGGTGTTACATTTATCCATAAGAAAGAATATGTTATTTATATTTTTAAGTTGGCATCTATTCACACTAGTTATAGTTGTCCTATACCATACCAGTGGATGACGGCCCCACAGGCCTTCACTCACACTGTACTAACTATCCATGCACCTATATGCTTTGTTCTGTCTAAGCATTGCAACACTTTACTTTAATATATAGTTCTAGTCATTACACAAGCATTTGAAAAGCCCTCTTGCATAGAGAGGTTTTTAAATGCATACTTGTATGCATTTAGTGTGTTAATTGGAGCAATTTGTGGATTTTTGCATCATAGATTTGTTAACCCACTGAGGTTTAAGGCACTCTAGGAGGTAATGCAACGCAAAACCTAACCTCCAAGCCTGCTGTAGAAAATGTTCTTTGTTCCTTGACTGCAGAAACTTGTGAGAACAATTTAATTAAAACACATTTTAAAAATTGCATACTCTGGCTGCTTAAGTTTTGATTTATGGTTGGGATTAAGCTTGAGGTCCTCACCCACAACTTAGACCTCAGAGGATTAATTAACAGTGTGATTTTAACTGAGGCCTTTGTCTTTGATAAATTTTATTAGATGAATAAAAGTCCAACTGAAATGTGCCTGGGGTCATCACTTCAAGCTGGAAAGGGCAGGGTATGCATAGCCATATTTGGCCATCATCCATAGCAGTCAAACTACCGTATTTTTTCGGACCATAAGGCACACCAGATTATAAGGCGCACTCTCGATTTTTGCGAAAATTAAAGGCTTTTAAGTGCACCTTATAGTATGAAAAACACGGTAGTCAAATGTGCTTGAGTATAAAATGGATCACTTAGTTAGTCAGAGTGCTCAATTTTAATATCAAATTTTAGACATTGAGAGACATATCTATCTATCCATATATATATATATATATATATATATGTATGTGTGTGTGTGTGTGTGTGTGTGTGTGTGTGTATTCAATGTTATTTCAAATATTCTGCAGCCAGCTGCCATTCTTGCTAATCCAACTCTATAATTTCTGTAACTGAAATAAGCAAAACTTCTAGTTGCCTCTACAACTAACTCTACAATGCAAACCATGTAGGATTCATTAAGGTTTTCTAAGCTAAACAAGGACAACATCATTCCTTTCCACTTTCCTTCTTTTAAAAATTGGGAGATTTTAAATATTTACCCTCCAGTAAAACATGGCAAGTTTTAACATTTTTGGATCTTTTGGTTTGACATGTAACCTGCCTTCTTTTGCATATAATGAGGCAACAGTGTATTATTTGAAATACTTTTTTGTACTTATTGCCGGCTATAAATGACACCAAAACAACCAACACCAAGCTTTCCACCTCCACCAACATTTGCACCTGCAGGAATGATGACCCTCTTTCTTTATTTGCTCTAAATGACCACACAAATAAGCAGACATGCAGAGTGACAATCACAGTGATGGCTGAGATCAGTTTTAACAATCTGATCTCAACAATCTGTGTGTATGATACTTTAAACTGAAGAAGTACAGCAGACAACAATTTCAACCAGCACAAGTTACTCACTTCATGCAGCATTTGTTATGCCAGCCTGTGTGGATTCACCTGTTCCCATTATATTGAAGTATATGGGAATTATATGTCTAAATGTAATATTATTTCATCTAGTGCTTTTATTTTCTGTCGACTCTTTCAGACCTTACTGAGGTGTGGGATGCAGGCTGAGGACTTCATGTTCATGTCACACCATTGGTCCCTCAGTAGTTGTGACCATGACCCTGTAGATGACAGGAACTGTGATGAGCTGTGTGTGGTGTGAAGTCAGAACTTTTTTAGAGTTTATGATGAGAAAGCCGGCACAGCATGAAAACATGAAGAAGTTGTGGATACTACTATACAGAATTTCTTTCCATGGTTCTGCTGCACACCAGGCTCTTACAGTCGATGTCTATGATAAGCTAGCTGAAGAATGTCAGAAAAAATTTCAACGTTCTTCTGAAATAACTATACCAAAGAGTTAATGGTCTGATTTATGAAGTTTATTAAGAAAAATAAAAAAGAGTGTTTGGATTTTCATTTTTTGCCATCTATGTATGTTCCAAGTTATGACTTATAGTTTCTATTCAGATCTTATAAGAAAATGTAAACATTTGTCAGATATATTGCAGTATTCCAGATATTTATGCCTTTGTACCTTCTTTCACCTTCTCCATCCTAAATATAAAATATGTTCTATCCTTGGTTGTTTTATGCAGGACATCCCTAAACATATATTTTGCATGGTTGACATCCAGCCCACAGGTATATGAAGCAAGGGCCTGTCTTGCTGCACTAGATTATGATCACTGCAACCGTAGACCAGCAGCGGTTTCTTATGAGTATGTTCTGGAGGATGTTCCTCTGTCTAGCATGCAGTGCAATCATGTGAGCAAGCCACCATGCTGCAGTCACCTTCTTCATTAACCCTTTCTTTTTACCTTTTTATATTACACAACTTTAATAATGTTGCTATTTCAAGTTTTTATTAGGGTTGAGAAAATAGAAAAACAATGTATTAAAAAATAAACACAAAGAAAAGACACATAATTAATGTAGCGGCTGCATGAGGATTGCATTGGTCTCTCTCCTCTCTCAGCCTCCTCTGCCTTTATATAGCTCCTGACCCCAAGTTCAGACTCAGAATATGACATGCACTGCATTCCTGGAATTGATTTGATGTGGATACACTCAAAGGGTTATGTCAAATGGACTACTGAATCATGTCAGACTGGTACTGGAGATGGTGACATTTTTTTACCATAAAAACTCACTTGAATGAGTATCTGCAATGAACTCATTAGTTTTTTTCCCATCCTAGTTTACTTTCTATTTTCATATTCACTTTTCCTCCCCCATCAACAAAACATGCCAGCCCCAGCTGCAGTAACATATTTGCATGAAATAATATTCAAAATAAATTATTACTCTCTATGAACAGAGAAACTTACATTAGCTCCTCAGTAAAATATTCCTTGTTTTTTTGTTGTTGTTTGTCGCTTAGAGTTGTGTATTGTTGACTGCTGCTGGCAGGTTCTGACGAAAATGCAAAGTGTGACTCAGGATTGGTCTCTGTAATACACTTCAGAAATGCTAAGGGGGCTAAATTATGATTTATCACTTTAAGTCTCAAACTGCTATTTAAAGTGGGAAAAGTCAAGATGGGCATGGCAGTCAGGTGACTGAGTATAAAAGGAAAGTCTGCATGTTATTTGATAGATGGATTGTATAACAGGGCAGGAGTACACCTTTAAAAACAAAAGTATTCCACAAATAGTATAACAAAGTTGCTGTGTCTTAATCAATGTATTTTTAATCAATTTTTCTAGAAATTTCATGAAATTGTTTCTATATTATTGTCCCCCGACTATTTCAACCCAAGCTGTAATATCTACCATAACAGAATTCTGAAGGCAGCACATTCACCTAGAATCTGAACATGAAAAAGAATTGGTCAGTGAAGACTTCACTCTCCCTTGCAGTTTAACTCAGCTTCTTTTCAAACTAACTTATAGCCCTTATCTGCTCTATGCCACATTCCATCCCTCTTATTCCTTCCCATATCCCTCTTCTCTCCTCTGCTGATCCAGCATCTGAGCTCCTCCTCTGTCTGTTCACCCCAGTCCCTCCATACCTTGTCCCTCCATCCATGCTAGCTCCTCTGACACTCAACATTACTCTAGCAGCAATGGGCACTGCTCCTGGACTGCTTCCCAGCATACAACGTCCTCCAAGGGGAGAGTCTATGTGTCACAGCAGATTAATGCCTTGCCCACTGACTGATCAACTCCCACTGGTCTGGAACCTGAGTGTACTCTGGCATGGCCCAGATAGGGAGGTGATGCTATCCCGACTCATTGCCACTGAGGTGGTCCGGCCTGGGAAACTGTGATCCATACATTTAATCTTCCCGACAGTGTCACGATGAAGTGGTTGGATGCTGTTGTGCAAAAGCCTTTGGCAGGTCTGCAAACACTGGAGAGTTGTGAGTAGGAGGTAATCAAGCTAAGTGGCTGTTTATGAAGAAAGAAAATGGTGAGGTCACTACTTGTGTAATTTAACTGCAAATGCAACATAAACGGTGTTCTTGTGTATGTGTAGAAACATAGAAATATATGGTGACTTTAAGCTGTGCCCTATTTTTATGTGCAAGGCTGTCTAACAATATGAGGAATATGCTTGTCTATTTAAAGCTCTTCATTTTTTACAAAGAAGAAAAGGGGGGTGGGGGGCACTGGGACGGAGATATATGTTTCACCAATCATTAGCTCATTAACTATATGGCACTATCCACCTGTCTCTTCCATTCAGTGTGTGGATATTACAGTTTTTTTTCCCCTCTTTTTTTTTAAATACAAAAAATGAACACCATGTTAAAATCAGTTCTGAAATTACCACCTCAGCAGTGCCTGTCTCCTCATGCCTCTTATTAACTGGAAAGGGAAGTGACATGGAAAACATGAAAATTCTCATCTCTAAAAAGCTACTGCAATAATAAAATAATAGGGGGTCATCTATAATCGTCCCTCACCTCAAGATGATGATGTCTTTTCAAACTCAATTACACATTAGCAGGACAATTTCTTCCTTTATCTATCACACTTCATCAACTAGGTCTCGGCTGCATAATATATCCTCCTCATTAGCAGTCACTCCATCACTCACTAATAATGGCCTATCAACACTGTCTCAATGACCAAAGTTACAGCACGACAGAATGAAACATTAACTTATAACGTTAACCCAGGGTCGTGTTTTAACATTGTGGAATTAGATCTGATTTAGCTGAATATGCCCATGAATCAAATATGAAGGGGAATTTTAAACAGTCAAATTTGATTAGTAGAATAAAATTAAAAGAACAAAATCATGAGTACAGAGTGATTAAAAGTCACACAAACCCAGTATCGAATATAACTAAAAAACTCAACCATTTGTTTCTCAGCAGAGGAAAAAACACTCAAACGAATCATTTAAGAGCGGTTTAACATAGAGACAGAGTGTGGTGAGGAGGAAAAAGGAAATAAGCAGGACCTGAGGCAGGCACCTTGGTTTATGTGGCCCACCATTACCATAAATGGATGCTGACTGCCTGCAGTCAGGACCAATACACTATCTATAAGGGTTCATTTCTCTCAAATTTACTTTGCAGCTGGTGTGACGGATGGTCGCTAGTCTTAGCAGCCTAAATCAGTTCACTTTCACATAGCTCTTCAGGCATGTCCGCACAGCCAGAGGTGCATGCAAAGAGTGTCACATCTCCACCCCCTCTTGTCCACTCCTATTACCTACACAGATGCCATGGCAAATGGCTGGCTCGAGGTTACGGACAAGGGGTCTGTTGTTTTATATTCACATCAGGATAGGGGAGTATTGGGAGCTTTCATTCAATAGAACTGTGTAAGAAACATTTCCTTAGGCTGCTGTAATGACGACTATAAAATGAGGTGGGAACTTATATCTGTCTCTCTTGCACTGTGAAACACACACATACACACTCACACACACATAATAAATGTCTGCCAAGAAAGCACTTAAGCAAGACTGGCATGGTGAATTTTGATACTACTTGATTAGTACTTTGCATAAGTATTGCATTTTGCTCTTAAGGGCCACAACCAATGTCAAACAGACACTTGAGAATCAACAGCCATTACCGTGTCTCCTCACGTAAACCTAGTTTTCATCACACACCAATTTATCCTCATGGGACCGTCTTGTTTTAGAGCAACTTAATCTATGCCTTGGATTAATTTTATGATGTACAGTAAAATGTGACACCATCTTGTTGTGCATTTTCTTCGACTGAGTCATTATCTCTCTGACGAAGCACATATATTTTCTTGCAGAGTGGTCTGATGCTCGATAATGCAAATGAGTTTTTTAATCTAAGCCTCCCTTAAACTGGTAATTAAATGCATGATTTATAGTCGTATGAGAGGCAATAACACTTTGTATGCAAAATATAACCCGATTGCTTGGATGTGATGTGTTTCTTCAATATTTTATATCAAACTGATAATAGCTCAAGCTGGAGTGTGCCGTGGAATTAGCGTTAGTTCTGCCTTACAGGGTTACAGTGTTTGTTGCTTACATAGCTGACCAGAAAAGCAATTTTTTTTACCTGAAATGCACACAGGTACCCACTCCTACCTGTAATAGGCATTATCTACTATTCAACAAGACCTTGTTCTCCATTATGAGGTCAAGGCCCCACACCTGCTTCTCCAGGTGTGCAAGAAGACCCTGATGATGGACTCGTAATGACTTGCCAGACGGAGAGGGCACTACATGCTGCTGCATACTTTACAACCACGTAAAGGCTGATTATTATCATCCATCTTGCTATATGTCAGGATTTAGAGAACTCTAGTCTAGCCTTTCTTTTTAGGAAAAACTGTTTGATATTTTTGATGATAACTAAACATGAGTGATGTATTTTATTCCGTATAACCAGAGCTCCAATGAGGCATTGTTAAGGTCCCTGTTTAAGTTGTAGTTAGTTTCTATATTTTGCTGCTTTTTCTACACATTTTGGTTGTTTAAAGTTTTGTCATCTAGTTCTGGTCTGGCTTTCTGCTTGTATTGAATTCCTGCCTGTCCTTCCAGTCGTGGCCCCCTGTATCTTCTGCCCTAGTCTTCCCTCTTTGGGACCCTTGTAGAAATCAGTCATGCCTCCAGGTTTGTTTACTTTTCTGTCTCTGCGTCAGTCTGTATTCTATCTCTGTGGCCTGTCTCCCCAGTCTGTCAGGTCTTAGTGTTTGTTTACCTTTTCCCTGTGTTAAGTTGTCTGGGCACCATTGTCTGTGTCTTGTTCCTGCTTTATTTTGGCAGTCCTTCATCTCATTCATGTTATGTTCTGCTTTGCTTCCTGTCTCTCATCACTTAGATTGCTTTCAGCCGTCTCCCCCTGGTGTGTCTCTGCTCTGATTCCCTCTTGTGTATTTGTTGTCTTCCTCTGGTTTTTGCCACCTTGTTTATCTCTCCTCATGTATGTTTCCTGTTCCTTCAGCTACATATCCAGTAAGTAACCAGTTAAGACTGGGTTCAGTTTTTGTCTCCGTGCCTGGAATTTGGTTCCACACAAATCGATATATAAGAGATATTGCATCCTGATAATACGAATTAATTATTTTATATTATTATATCATTATTATTTTCATATTATTATATTATATTTATATTATTATATTATTCAGTGAAGCAGGAAAATATATATATTTAATATATAAGGATACTGTTTAGGATACAAGCAGAGTAATTGATGAAAACTTACCAGAGTGTGGAAAAAGATATAGTTGGAAGCCAGGTTTGTGCAGGTTAAACTGATAGAATCCTACAGGTTAGGACTTAACACCAACTGCTACAGGTGGTCCAATTTTATATAATGTATTTTCAGTCCTTGTGGCCCAATTTCTCAGGAATGGACCATGATGCTGAAAATGTCTTTGTAATAAAAACAATAATTCCATTCCTGCTTACAGCTACCTATCCACTGATGTTTTCCATCAGTGTTTGTCAACTGTAGCAACAGTTGTGAACATAGTTTCCCCATTTCAACATCTGCTCAGTCTGCCCTTCAGTTCAGTCACTCTGATTCTGTTGAACATTCCCTGACCTCGATGTCCTCTATGTTCAACTTGTCAGTGAACAAAGTTTGCTCCAGGCTCGAGGCACCACTGCTTTTCAAAACGTCTGCAGCTGTTCTAATCCCAAGCAGAAAATCAATTCATGAATTAATTGTCAAGCATGTCTTGCCGATCAATCTTTTACTATAACCACAGCAAGGGGACACTATTCATATCAGCCAGCAGCAAAATGGGAATGGTTTTAACTTGTCGCTCAACTGTGGGCTGAATCTAATGTTCTAGTTCTAGTACTGATATGATGCAAGATCTAGATTCTCTTACATGTTTGGTTTGAAATATAAATCCTGCTAATTAAACATCTCTTTCCTTTGCAGATCAAATGTTAAAGTGCTTTCTCGGCTTCAAGTGTACAATAGCTCATACTATTGTACTTTTACAAGGTCAGTGAACAAAATAAAACAGATGAATAAAAGAAACACTGTGAAGGAGGTTTTTTCCCTTGCAATTTTCACAATTAAGGTTATACACACACTACAATGGCTGGATGTAGCTTTGAAACCCGGTTTAAAGGGACAGTGTATCTGAAAATTAATTTACATGTTGTTCCTCTGGCCTGTAGTGTTATTAATCTATGTAGACTCTTTGTTGCTGGTGGAGTTGCCCAGTTTTTGTAAGGGAACTGAGTGACACTTGTGCCATAGTGCTTAGCCCATAAAAATAATACATTTGAAAAGCAATGTCTCTTTCCAGACATCATAACACGGTCTCTTAAAAGTATGTACACACTATAGTGAGCATTTTTGCTTATTAACTATCTTCTCAATTACTCCTGCCTGTCTCAGCACCGTACAAAAGGAATATCCATCTATCTTAATTAAAGAGGCTTGTGCATGTAACATTGTGGCAGGATGTAAATATAAACGACATTCCCCGAGGCTCATTTGAAATGAGTGAGTTTGTAATGTAATTTAAGGTTCTAAAGCTTTAATTTTACACTCTTTTCATCATACCTGGAAGGTGGTTGAGGGCCGAGGGCATTTTTTTTGTTTGTTTTTTCTAAATCGCTGGACTTACTGAGGCTGATGCTATTCTCGACATGGCAGTGTAGACCACATATATAATACTTAACATCATTTTCCCAGCACTTTATTCTGCATATTTATAATTATAAAAAATTATGCTTGCCCCAAGAGTTGCTAAATGTAATAGTCTTGTTTTGCTATGTTGTCTACAGTGACTTCCTTACTGTGTACAATTAACTATGTTTTAATGCAATGCAATGCATGTGACCTTTGACATTTTAAAATTTGAAATGCCTCAAAGGAAAAGAAAGTCTTTGAAGACATGCAATCTGATATGCATGTAACACACAGTTAAACATTTTATGCACTATTACCTTTTTCTTTAATGTACTTCGTAAAGCTCTGATTTCTTTAATGGCAGGTCTGCACAGTTGTGAAACATTTACATTCTTATCAGCCAGCCCCCCACCCCCATCAGCCGGAAATGACTGAAAAAGTTGCCAAACATTTCAATCGGTTGGCTTAAAAAGAGCCATTAACTTTGTCTGCCCTACTTCATAGTGATATAAAAGAGAACAAGACCATGGCATTTTAGATGCTTCTGGAGCAGTTGTTTTCCCTAATCTGTTTTCTCTGTCATGTTATGAAACAAGTTTTTCTCATTAAAATGCAGGTCATACGTTCAGCAAGCATTTAGCCCTGCTTGTGGCTACCACAGGGAAGCAGCATGAATTTTAGAGTCAAAAATAAATAAATAAATAACATCTCACAAACTCCTTTTTTCCATCTTTTATTCCCACATGGCCAAAGTACAGCTTTACCCACATATTACCCTTCCTCTGCTTTGACCTTCAACGCCCCTCTTTCTGACTTACCGTTCTCTCGTCTGAGTGACCCTCATGACTCCTTCACACTGCTCCTCTCTCCATTTGCACCCTGACCCTGTTCTCTTCTTCAGCAATGCTCATCTCTGGTGACAGCATCCTATTGACATTAATGACACTACAGAATAGAAAGGCTAATTAAGACCAAATGTTCCCTGCCAACTCCTCATCACCATCTGCTAGGCAGCAGTCAGGTGACTACAAAAAAATGACAGCGGAAAAATCCGAACTGTTCGGTGAGAAAGTATGTATTTGGTGAATATCTAAAGGTTTTGGATGAGCAGATATACAGTTAAATGTAGTAGAGCATCAGTTCACATTGCACATTGAGAAAAAACCATTAGCTTTGATAATAATAATAAAAAGTGTTTCTATTCAAAAGGCATAACTTATTTATTATTTTTTCAACCAACAAAGTTTGTTACTCAATTTGTGATAAAAAGAAATTACACTTGGATGCAGGTAAACATTAGATAATTTTCTGCTGTACACCAAATATGTCCAAAAAAGGCAACTGAGTGAAAAACCATGGCAAGCTGAGAAGAATCTAAGGTTTCTGTAAAATATATAAACAAAGTGATGACAAACCTCTAAATATGGTGACTGGAGGGGTTTATAAACTCTCTTTATCTTTTCTTTCATTTTCTCTCTGTCTTTATCTCCACTGGAATTCTCCACTTTGATCTTTGAACCTGTAAAATTCACACAGAGAGGCACTCTTGACAGTAAAAGAAGAAGCAAGTGTTGTGAGAAGACAAAGTGAGGGGGTGAGTGAAGGATTAGATATGCAGAACATGGACGTCAAGGGCAGAGGAGGCAGATACAGCTGGAGGCAGCCTATCTGAATATGTAGCTTTGGAACTGCTAAACTAAACAACCATGTTCTAACTGATGAAAGGATAGAGTAAACACTTGTAAACGCATCAGAAACAATTCTCTTCCTCTCATCCACAGCACAACATGATTTAGGAATCTATTAAAAAAATGTTCAGAGTTAAAAGGTTAAAACTTTGTTAAACCAACCCAAAAAATTCATATCAAGTCTCAAGCAAGGTATCATTCTCTGTGAATTACACTAATGACATTTCCCTGAGTTTCATATAGATACTATCACAACCCTTTAGAGTTTAGTTTAGTGAGATTGTTGCAAAGTAAAATTCCCACTATATGCTTTTGTCAGATAAAGTCTTCATTATTATTAGTTTATCTTTGCAGTCCAGCTATGTGGGGAATTTAAATTTAAGTAGCAGTCTTTGCAACTGTGAAGTTTTCATGTGTTTTAGTCTATTGTCTTTACGATCATCTTTGTTTCCTATGTAGGATGTAACAAAAAAGATACTTTTTTAAACTATTTTTGATGTTTTTTAATCAAGAAGAGTTTACATTATATATACGTTACTACTTATAGCTGTGTTACGTGCAATCAAAAGGTTTCAGTCCCTTTTACCAGATTACAATTTGGCTGATGTCTCATCATTTTTATCTTGCATGTCAATTACAGAGTATAGCTAATGTTTTTACATGAATCAGTACAAGTCCTGTTATGTCTCCTTTTATTTTGAGAAATTGTACAAATCTGTCAAAGTGGTGCTGCTTCAACTTGTTTGCCATTTGTCGATTGGAAATCTGGCTAACGTATGGTGAATGAAGTGTTGGTGTAGCAATTAAACTCTTGAGTTTTTAAGGGGCTTTGATATGCACCACAGTTCAAGGTGCTTTCACTAAATGTTCTGCATTAGTAGAAGTGTCCCTCAGTATTGTTTTGGAGAAGATATTTAAAATGCACAAGCTTGTTAATGTCCAAAAAATGATTAGCTTGCCCTTGATCTTGTTCCTCAACTTGATGCATTCCTTGGAAACTGCAGACTAATAGCTGTTGATAGCGGCTCATTTGTACCTGGAAACTAAGCTGGAATGATCAGCAATGCCTGCATGTAATTCAGGTCAGTGTGAAGGAGAAGTTGCTCTCTGTGCATGTTTTGAATTCTGTGGTGACATTGCAGAACACACAGTAAAAGGCTGTAGCTGTTGTCATTAAGGTTGTCTGGACAAACCAAAGAAGATGACCTTAAATCAACCTTAAAAGCAAGAACATCCACATTTGAATCCGTTGTAAAAGTTTCTTCTCCTAGAATTTTAAAAAAAGTTCTCCTGTATGTTGGCATTCAAAAATTCAACACTTTCATAGTGTAATGGAGCATTAAGTATGTTGTTTAGATATTTTTATATTAGCTTGCTGAATTGCTTTCATTTTCCCACTAAACAAACATTATAAACCCAAAACCCATTAAAGAAACGCACACTTCTTTTGAAAGCTTGCATCCAAACAAGTTTATAGACATGTTTAAAATGAGACACTCATTCTTGTATGATTCTGCAATACTGTTAGTGAGTCAAAGATTTTCATTGCACTTATACAACAGGAACTGACGCCATCCGGATGCTCTCCCACCATTTTCAAGTTGAACCACAAATGATTGCCACAAATAATTAAAGAGTTATCTAAAATGTAGTCTTACTCAGGAGAACTAGCTTTTAGTTACAGCATAATAAAGTCCCTTCTATATTAGAAAAGTTACTGCATCAAGTAGTATTGTAGTGGAATATACATGTGAGCATCTTCACCTAAATGATAATTCAATACAGATGCTGAAATGTGACAAAGACATTTTATTTCAGTCACATTTTAACATTGTTTATCTTTATTTTCTTCCACTCTCCTTTATATAAAACCAAGCAAACACTTTATGTTCACAGAACAGCATACATCTTTCAAGAAAAATCAAATTTAAATGACACATTTTGCCAGTTCACTTGGTTGCTTTTGGCAGGAACTGATGCATACAGTATAACCAGAAAATCCATTCAGCACGCTGTGCCAGAATATGCCGGCATGATCACCATTGAGAAGCATCATTGCTTGCCTATTCTGCCATGTCTTCACATTGTTTCTTATCCTTTCTTTCTTATTGCCAGCGGATTAAGTGGTGCCTTATACCCCATGCCAAGGCCTTTCTACAAACAAACCATTGACAAACAGAAAAAGCAATCAGGCAAATGCAGTTAGAATACAAAGAGAATGCATGTCTATAGACAGTGAAAAAGCATTTTAAGAATCACAGAGCTTGTGAGCATGATCCAGGACATGAATATTCATTCAGTGTTCCTACAGTGTGTGTTTTATTTGTTTTTCATATTATATTTTGCAGAGACAATGGAGGAACGCCATCCCTCACATTGTTATCAATACGTTTTTTAAATATATGTTGTAGTCATTATTTATCCAAGATTTGATCAAATAAATGGGCCAAAGTAATGGACCATCAGCTTAATGAATGGACAAGTTTTTTGGACACAACTGTTGAACTCACATGCTTGTTTCAGAACAGTCCTCTGTGGTCCTAAGAGCTACATTATTGTCTCTATTCGTTACCAGATATTCAGTTTTAAACCATTGACAGTATTGTGAATGTTGCTGTAAACTGACACATGCACTTGCACATGAAAACACACAATCACATTTCATGTCCATACACAGTCCATCTCCACAGGGGTTTATGTATTGAGTTTTTTGTTGCACTATCACTAGACAGTCAGACCTCACACCACCTAGACATGGAAGAGCTCAGCTTGGACTGTCCAATCTAAGTGGCTCTCCAAGGTGTCTTGTTGAATTTTATTCATTTCCTTAGCTTGATAAATTCAATTTTCTTTATTTTTAATGTTTTAAGCAACAGTTGTTTAACTGTCATGTCACCTGCAGCCAAGTATATGATGCAGTGAACCAGGAGGGAATGAAAGCAAATCTGAAAAAGAGCTTGGCCAACAGATCACAAAATATAACAAATATAACACTTAGATGGAAATGTATATCTAATAGCCAGAGGGCAGCAGCAAGACCTTGGCAACACACTTGCTTTGAAGTTGTAGACAGTTACTGTCAGCTCAACAAAAATCTGGTATCTGTTGAACTGACAGTATGTGTCCTTGCTAAAGGCAAGAATACACCTTTGTGCAGATTGCTCAAAAACTCAGTGGCTGTTTGAGGGTTTTACTGTCACATTTGGTTAAAATTAAACTACTTTCTAGTGTCTTGAGGTTTGCCATTAAGCACTGAAGCAGACTGGATATAATCTACACACATTTCCATATTGCAAGTGTAGAACGGTTAAGGTTGTTTTCTAATTTGCTCAATAGTTCCCATTTGGTGACTGACCAAGCTTCTGTGCAGGTACAAGCCAGCAATAATACAAATATCAATATATATATTTATATGTCAGGCCTTTTGTGTTTACACTTGCATGATAAGGTTTTTGGTCCCAAATGTTCCTCTCCTGGATATTGAACAAAAGTGCAATAGCAGTCCAGACAGCTTTGACAAACTTACTTTACAAATGCAGTGACAGAAGAATTTTAAATTTTCAGGAATGTCAGGAATGCAATACACATGCACATGCATGGTCACGCTCACACAGCTCTTCTGAAACTCCCTGCCTTTTACCACTTTGATTGTGATTTATTTTCTCCTACTAGAAACTTGGATACATTTAGCACTACATCTGTGTCAGCTAAGGTTAATACTAATTATTACCAAACACATCATCAACCTTTTGCAGTAATTAGATTGTTCTTTTTTAGTAAAATAAATGCTTGTACACACAGAATAATTTATAGGTTTTCCATAATTTGAGCAGTTGCTGTTAAGCACTGGTCAAACAGCATAGCTAGATTAACTAATTTGTAATATTTTAAAACATAGATTTAATAAAACACGTAAATGACCTTCTCTAGTTTTAATGCATTGCAAAGGCAACTTATAACTCATAGATTTTAGATTAATCCCCTGAATCAGGATAATATGTTTTGAGCTTGATCAAAGCTCTTAAGACATTTCTTAAACTAAATAAATCCACACACCATTCCCCGTGCATAATCAAAAGCATAATTTCTGTTCTAAGCAGAATTATTATGGGGGACTGTCAGTTTATTCAATCACATAAGCAATTTAAAAAGATGCCTGCTATTTTCTGTTTTGCAGCATGATTGTGAAAGTTTCTCAGATATGACAGATGGCAATGCTGTAATCACTTCCATAACTAAACTATGTGGAAGACAGTTTTAGTAGAAACACTATTTAATGTCAACTGTGTCCCGCTAAAATTTCAGAAATGTAGATCATGTTGACAACTAATACTGCACCCAGCTTGGGTTCAGACCTTGTTAAATTCATTTCACATTAAAAAAAGAAGGAAGGCCATACATACAGCTTAACAACAAGAACATCTTTTCTGAGAAGGAAAATAATAATCCCAATGAGGTTAAGCATATATAAACAGACAACTGGTATAAAAGTAAATAAAAACATTAAAAAAAATAGTTTTACATGAAATGTAAAATATTTAAATTTTATTCATTCATTCATTCATTCATTCATTCACTGTATTTGTTAATAATTAAATGCTACAATTAGTGTCAGTTACAAACCTTTAAAAAATGTTGGCTTTGTCATATGGTTTATGGCAACATCCTATGTTTCATGTCTTTTATTCAAATGTTTGACTCACTTAACTGCTTTGGTTTGTCTGTATTAGTAAAAGACAGATTAGACATTTAGACAAAAAAAAATACAGAAGGAAAAAGTCAACAACCTCAAAAAGTCAATTCATTTCCATTCTTTGAGTCTCTGCTGTCAAGTTGTAGGTTAATGAAATCTTAAATGTGGTCAAGGAAGTAAAGTAAAAAAAAAAAAAAAGGAAGTAAAGGTACTGCTTCTTCAAAATATCAAAATGCAGAAAAAGACGGAATAATTGTGTGGCGGGGCGTGGTTTGCGATGCTGCTGCAGGTGCGATTGACACCACCTGCACGGCATTGCAATCACGCCTCGCAGGCTTTAAGGCTACGTCCACACGTACACAGGTATTTTTGAAAACAGAGATTTTCCGTTTTCGTTTTTTAAAAAAATTCCGTCCACACGTAAACGAAAAACAAAGGAAAAAGCTGCTAGGAACATGCCAAAGCAACAGGTGTCGATATATTCCTAACCGTGTAGAAATGTTGGCCAATTAGAAGTCTAGGAGCCTGGGTGGGAAAAGTAAACAAAGATGGCGCATAGAAGCAGAACTGAGTCCTATGTGGAGGGGCAGAAACTGTGTTGTATATGTAAGCATGTAAACACTGCAGAGAGTAAAGTTAACAGTAACAGTATTTTGTCTAAGCCCGCCATTGTAGAAATCCATTTCACCGAAATAATAACGTGGCGCACAGTGTGACGTCAAAAAAGGCGCACACCTTTGACGCTGCGTTTTCTCCGTTTTCCTGGTCCACACGTAAATGCAAAAACAGTTTTTGAAAATCTCCACCCTGGCAGGAGTTTTTAAAAATCTGTTTTCAGTGACTGAAAACGCCGTTTACATGTGGACGAAAGGTGCAAACGCATAGAAAAATCTGTGTTTTCAAAAATACCCGGGTACGTGTGGACGTAGACTAAAGTTTGGAGTTTTGGTGGCATAGAGGCATTCCATCCACGTCCCAAAAATCAACTATGTGAGCAGCAAAAGTGTAATAAATTCCAAGCATTAAACTAATTCAGACTTGCATTAATTAATTTAAGTCAACACAAGTATGCACATATTATTTTTTTTTTACAATAGTCCATGACTCACTTTCTGTTTTTTACTTTTTAAAAAAGTTTTGAGTAAGCGTGTCTCTTGATATCATGAAAATCCAGTGTGTTCACATTGGGCACTTCTGAAATAAAAAAGGAAACGGAACATTTGCCAAAAACATGCATAAAATTGAAGCCTGGGTTGCATAGCTTTAGTACAACTATTAAAGACTTTGTGAAAATATCAGATGCACAGTACTCGTTTTCAGGAACTGGGCTGTCAGTCTTTGTAGAATCATTCCTCAGGGGACATGCTCTCTGTTTTGCAAAAAAAGAGAGACACTGGGGTAAATTCACATACCAGTATCGTCATGTATGCAGTCTTCACTGCCTATGCAGTGGGGATTTCTCTTGTCACCACTGGCATTATACATCAGAAGTCAGCTTATGTACTGCAGGTGTGCCATAATACTCAACAGATCTTCAGCGTCTTACACCAGGATTAGAAGTTGTTTTGATTAAGTGAGCTTTAGGTAACTCAAGGGATAATAGTCTGCAGATGCCCTTTGCTTACTTCTTAAGATTAGAAGTTGAGTGACTTGGGGAACATTAAACATTGCCATAGTTTGAAGGTCTCTTACATCCTTTAAAGCTGCACTGTGCTAAATCTTCTTTGCCATTTCTTACAGAACTTTCATTGCCACTGTTAGGTAGAAGTGTCTCATTATATTACAGTCTATTGCACTGTTGGTTGCAGGGAAGTATTTGTGACAGAAACTAAAACCCTGTTTTGCTGTTTAAAGTAGACACAACTTTATATTTTTCACAAAAGTTTTGCAAAGATGATTTTAAATGGTGGGTTATCACATTGACAAGTATTTCAGGATTACTCAAACATTCCATTACCAGCATTCACTACTTAGGTTTGGTTAGCTCTGCCCTGCGTTTATCCATTTAAATCTCCCCACTAGGTCACTTGCTCTTTCCTTTGCATTTCCTCTTTGTGATCATGCTATGAACAAAAATAAAATTAAAAAAAGAAGAGAGCAAGGTCATGGACGCAAATGGAATTAATGACACACAAACTAAAGAGTAAGTAATAAAGCAGTAATCATTCACAGACACTATTTGAGCTGCTATTACAGTAAGTTCTCACTAAAGATCCATTGTACTCCAAACAAAATGAATATTTAAAATGATGTATGTTGATCTTAAAGTTTTCAGTGTGACAATGGTGGTTCTCTTTTACATGTCCAGATTATCATCATAACTTTAACCTTGTCTGCAAACACAGACGTGAACAGGTGGAAACACAATGGTCAAGTAGTCGTTACAGTTATAATTCTTTGAAGTCCAGTTATACTTGTTTGAAGTCCATCACATGGGGCGCATGCACAGTTGGGGCATTGTAATGGACAAGTCTGCAGTCTCAAAAACTTGGCAAACACGCAAATTTCTACGTGGACTCTCGTGCCATCTGATGATAAAAGTCTCTCTCTCTCTCTCTTTCTCTCTCCACACACACACATATACACATACATATGCTAGCCATTAGTGTGAATGTGAGTATGAATCGTTGCCTGTCTCTCTGTGTTAGCCCTAAACAGACTAGGGACCTGTTTCATTGACTCACTGACCCATGACGGATTCTTCTCAAGAATAAATAGATGTGAACGCTTCACACTGAGGTAAGCACTGGGCTGACAACCTACACTTACCACAAATGAATGTCATCCAGAATGTTTGAAGTGAGTAAAAGCTAAAAATGTAATACAACAAAACACTTAATTGACACTGTGATAATATAGAAAACACACACACCGCATTACACATTGAGTGTTTGTTTTTATTTTCAATCAGTTTCTAATGGAGCTTTCCAGCTGCCCTCCTCCGGCCTCACACCACACACAGTTCTCTTTTCTGGTCCCAGCGACATACTCAAATGGGACGACATGATCATGGCGGTCAGGTGTGTGAGTCAGTCTCCTCTGACACCACACCCTGAATCCACTGCTCCATCTCTCATCTGCAGCTGAGCCACAAACCCCCATCGCCCAGATTAGGCTGGGGAGCCATCCGGTCTACACCCACCCCAAAAACATACATACACACACACACACACACAACCCTGCGATATGAAATCAGCCACGACCATCTGTGCCCCTGGCCTCTGGACCACCTTGAACTTAAAAGGCTGGAGAGCCAGATGCCACCAGGTGATACGGGCATTGGCATCCCTCTGCAGAGGGGCATGATACGACCACAGAGTGAAAAGGTGGCCCAGAAGGTAATAACAGAGAGAGTCGACTGCCCACCAGATGGCCAGGCACTGTTTTTCTACTGTGCTGTACCTGGCATCCCACTCCAAAAAGTTTCCTGCTAATGTAAACAATTGGGCGGTCGTCCCCCCTTACCTGTCAGGACAAAACGGCCCCCAGCCCTCTGTTCGAGGCGTTAGTTTGCAGAGAGCCTTCTTCCCCTGCATAAACTTGTATGAATGCCGCCTGAGACGGCTCTGTCCATTGGACCAAATCTTTTCATGTGAGATCAGTCAAGGGACGGGTCAGGTCTGCAAAGCCAGGCACCAACAGGCGGTAGTAACCAGCCAGCCACAAGAACCTCTGTTTTGGTTTTGGGAGGTGGGCAGGATGTGATGGCTGCTGTTTTATCTATCTGTGAATGCACCTGCTCACCTCCCAAGTGGTACCCCAGACACTGTACCTCCCTTTGTCCAGCTGCACACTTCTTCAGGTTGGCCGTGAGCCCCACCTAACTCAGAAACTCCAGGACCACAACCACCTGCTGCACATGCTCTGCCCAGGTGTCGCTGTGGATAAGGACATCTTAATAATAATAATAATAATGATGGATTGCATTTATATAGCGCTTTTCGAGACCCCCAAAGCGCTTTACAATTCCACTATTCATTCACTCTCACATTCACACACTGGTGGAAGTAAGCTACAGTTGTAGCCACAGCTGCCCTGGGGCAGACTGACAGAAGCGAGGCTGTCTTATTGCACCATCGGCCCCCCTGGCCATCACCAGTAGGCGGTGGGTGAAGTGTCTTGCCAACGACCAAGACAGACAGAGCTGGGGATCAAACTGGCAACCTTCCGGTTACAAGATGAGCTTCCCAACTCCCTGAACCATGGTCGCCCCCATCTTCCAAGTAGGCAGCAGCATATGCAGGGTGTGGATGCAGCACCGGGTCTATGAGGCGTTGGAAAGTGGCTGGGGCTCTGAACAAGCTAAATGGAAGTGTGACAAATTGGTGCAAACCATGCCGAGTGGGGATGGCTGGGTTTTTCTTAGAATCTTAATAGCCCTTGGATAAATTAAGTGTAGTAAAAAAGCGAACAGTCCCTAAATGGTCCAGGAGCTCGTCGACCCGGGGCATGGGATAAACACCAAACTGTGGCAGCTCATTCACCTTGCGGTAGTCAGTGTTGGGGAGTAACGGAATACAGTATTTTAAATACGCTGTTACGTATTTAAAATACAAAATATGAGTAACTGTATTCCGTTACAGTTACCGTTTAAAAAGGTGGTATTCAGAATACAGTTACTTTGTTGAAATGAATGGTTTACACGGCGGTATTTTCCTGTTTCATATGTTAGGCTATGCCCTCTCTATTTTTAGTTTTCACGCCGGTGGAAACCCAAACAAAACACGCATTAAGAGGCTCTAATGTCTGTGTCTCAATCTCGCGGCCCATGTCACCTCTACTTGCGGCCCGCATAATGACGTGAAGAAATATTTTTTAAAATTATTATTCAAAAAATGATTTAATATGAAGGCAATAGGCAGAGTGTTACAGGCATTGCCCTAAAGAATGTAGCCTCATGGGCAGTGTAGTCCATTCTGCAGGGAGAATGGACTGCCATACCCGTTATGTGTCTGTGAGCATCAGGGAGGGAGAAAAAGAGTCGAAAAGTACGAGTTGTCACCGAGCAGAAACGGGAAATGGAAGCATGTAAATATAATAATAACCACTGCAGCCAAGAAGAGTGCCTGAGTTGTAAGTAAGCTGTTAAGACTCGACTGTACACTGTGTTCGTGTTTTCCTCCGAAGCAATAAGTTCCGTTGGAGCAGCCTTTTAACGCCTCTCTCTGTCTCTCGCTAGCAACGTTGACCCAGACAACAAAGTAAAGCCAGTTTTCGCCTACCAGCCCGACATGGAACCCGACGTATTAGCCAGAGGTCCCTTTACGGTTCGGAGCCGCGAACCTGTTTTACAGGTGTGGAATAGTTTTCTATACGAGATTGCTGCAAAAAGTGCAGCCTTACCTAATGTCAACCTACTGTTACTCATTTTATATTATGATTTAAAAATCTTGTTAGTATTGGTATGGCGAGTAACCTTCAGTAAAAGTAATAAATCACACAGCAATAGTTCAAAAATAGTTAAAAAGCATGATAATATATTAAGTAATCCAAAGTAGTCAGAATACGTTACTCTCATTGAGTAACATAACGGAATACGTTACAAAATACATTTTGGGGCATGTATTCTGTAATCTGTAGTGGAATACATTTTAAAAGTAACCTTCCCAACACTGGAGGTAGTCAACAAAGAACCGTATAGACCCATCTTTCTCTGCCACAAGAAGCATCGGGCTACATCACACGCTGTGTGCCTCTTCTATTACTCGCACCTTTAGCATCTCAGCCAATTCCCTCTGAACAATTTGTCTTTTATGCTTAGGTAACCAATAGGAGAGTGAACATACCACCACACCAATGGTGCTCTATGTTATTTGTACGCCCAGGCAGGGGGGGAGAACACATCTGCAAAATACTGTTGCAATGCAGCAACATCCACTCTCTGGACCTGTGTGAGATGGTTATCACAATGGAGGGAGGTGGGAACGGTAGAATTTGGCACCTCTGGCCCCAACTCATCTCTCTCTTTCACCGGGATCACTAGAGAAACAATTTCAGCCTCTCTCCATGCTTTGAGTAGGTTGAGGTGATATATCTGTGTGGCTCTTCCCCTGTCCAACCGTACCACTTCATAGTCAACGTCCCCCACTCGCTTTATGACCATAAAAAAACCATTGCCATTCGGCAAAAACTTTGAGTCAGAATAAGGGAGTAATGCAAGCACTTTATCTACTGGTGACAAGGCCCTTATTCTAGCCTGTCTGCTGTACAGGCATTCCAACACTCCTGGGCCTGGAGCAAATTTTCTTGTGGCAACTTCCCCAACATGTGCAGTTTTTCTTCAGGTCCAGAACGTACTGAATTTAATATTTTAGCTGGGCTAGTACCTTCTTCCCAGTTTTCACTATAAGGTCCAAAACCCCAGCGGCTTACTGCCGAACAATAATTCAAATCAAGAATATCCCTGGAAAAGTCGCCTGAAAAATAATTTCTGGGTGGCTTTCAGGCACCAACAACTGGGTGTGTTCCTCTTCTGTGCAAGTGTCATGACTCACTCAATAAAGCCTATCTTTAATCAATGCCAGTAGGTCAGCGTTGCATTAAGGTGCACCATGTGACCATCACCTTTTAACCTCCTAGGACCTGCCGTCCACATATATGGACATCACATGTTTGGTTATTTTGACCAAAATACTCAATTTTGCTCTACATGGGCCTGATATCCACTTACGAGGACATCATACTGCTACTGTTCTATCAAAATTTTAAATGAATATCCTCATTTGTCGCTCTCATTTTTCTTAAAAACAAAAATAAGGTAAAAAAAAAATATCTGGAAATACTTTGTTTTTACATTCATCGGGCCCCAATATGCCCAAATATCAAAGAGAAATTAAAAATGCATGTCGTGGAAGAGTTCGGGTCTTAGGAGGTTAAAGGCTAAGTGTAGAGTTTCATCACGAGACTGCTGTAGTGGGTAATTACTGGGGGCGTCAGGCCTCACAAGAAGGCCAACGGTGACTACCTTGTGTCACCGCTGAGTGCAGCACAGACACTACAGACACACACTGCAACAACAGGTTATTAAACCCTGGCCAATCTGTCCCCAGAATAACAGGATAATTGTGAAGATCCCCTTGAGGTCCAGGTGGTCCACTACTGCTGGTGGACATCTTCAAAGCTGCTCCTCGCTGCTGTGGGCAAGCTGAGAGTCACCGGCTGGGCTTCACCTGACAGCAGCGGGAGCAGCCTCAGTGTCCACGCCTCCTCCTCCTGCCGTGGCCTGAAAGATGTCCAGGAAGAACCAGGGGTCCTCTCCCTTCCCCATTCATAGAGGGACACGCTGGGGCCAGCCGATCGTTGGTCGACATACTTAAATGAGGAGACATGATCAGATGATGGAGATCAGGCTTGTGAGTCAGCCTCCCTTAACACCACACCCCGAACACACTGCTCCACCCTCTCCCCTGCAGCTGAGCCACAAACCACACTCCCACCATAGGCATATATGTATATTTTTATTCCTGATTTATTTTTATGTGATTCTTTTACACACATGTTAAAAGTGTGTACAAAAATATACAGATTAATTAAGATGTTAATTCCAGGTTAATGCAGAGATTAATTCCATTCTTAAGAGACATAATGTCAGACCTCTATCAGCAATACAAATGAATACTTTTTCTAAATTATGCAAAGAGTTTTATTTATCTTTAGTCAGATGCATGCATGCTTACATTTTGTCATGAAATACTAACATACTACAAAACATGAGGTCCTGGCTGAAAAATCCTTCTGAATCATCATTCTAGTGAGCACTTCCTCTCAAGTGTGAGAATACTGTGCAATCGGGTTCAGGGTGTTATACTTTGCATTAGTAAGCACATCAAATACTGTAATTCTCAGTAAGGTTACACGATGGCAACCCTTTTGGGGTACCCTGGTGAGTGCAGAGGATTAGGAAAACACAAAGAGGATTGGAGAAATGGCGCCGCTGAGGGGGTGCTAAAACAATTAGGCCACAGGTGAAAATCAGGTGAAAAATGTGTACAGGTTTCCTAACTGTTGCTTCAAACAGATGAAAAATATATAATATATAAACAGAATATATGATTGTTAAAAATTATTTTTTTAAATGTACAGTATCAAACACTAACATTGGATAGCTTTATGTTTCAGGCTGTTCCCTTTTTATGTGTTTTTTTGTAGTTGCAAATAAAATTGTCTTACCTACAATTACCTACATTATCTCACTTTTTATGAAATTTTTGAGATACAGTTAATTTGCAAATTCCAGTGTCTTTTCCCATTTTTTATTGTATTTATTGGAAATTTATTGTAGCCAATGTAGAAAGAGGAACTTGTGGCTCAAGGTGTTGAGTCTCTCAAGAATGATAAATGATGATTCACATATGTGTTAGAGTGAATTGTTAAATGTTGTCATTTTTATGCTTACCATCCATTTCTACATTGTTTAACTGTAGGATGAAAGGAATTCCACAGACCGCTCCCCAGATTCTCGGGGGTTCTGGGTGGGGGGCTGTAGTCTTTTATTACAGGCAACATCCTTGTGAAGGTCTTTTTTGATGTAAGCTTCCTGCCCAGCAGGAGGTCTCTCACACACACACACACACACACACACACACACACACACATTCTTACTTACATACAGAAGTTCACACATATACATACATTCTTACTTACATACAGAAGTTCACACATATACATACATTCTTACTTACATACAGAAGTTCACACATATACATACAATGCCTTAGAACCATGTGGGCGTTGCTTTGCTGTGTTTTGTGTGAACTGTCTCTCAATAAAAGGCAGCAAGAGGAGGCCATCGTTGGGGTCATTCGTGATGAGCTAAGATACCAACGAGGCCTCCCTTGCGCAAGTAATCGATCGATCGACTGTCTTGTTTTCTTTCATGATGAATAAGTCTCTAGAACTAGCGGGGTTTGTGGGAACAGACCCAACAATATGTAAGTGATAAAAACTCAGAACTGAGTTCAGTATGCTGGGCCAAAACTCAGTGTGAGACTTTTCTTTAGGTTTGCACCACCTGCGTGGATATTTCCAGCAGCTGCTCTCGTGCCCTAAAACTTGAAACTCTTCAGTTAGTTGGTGCAAAGGGATCCTGGACACGGTCATAACCATTACTATTCACTTCAGAAGTAGGAGATGAAGTGGTGGCTTAGTGCGGCAAGGTTTGTATGAAGAGATCTGTCCTGAGCAAAGTTTCAGACAAGTAACTAGTCAATAGTTTAAGTCATAGAAATTGTGATGTTAATGGGGAAAAGTTTAGAGCTGATGTGTTGCTTTTGTTCTTGTTTTTCCTAACAGTTTGCTTTAAGAAAAAAACGTTTTAACAGAAGACCGCTTGCCTCAGTAGTTTTCTGATTATACTTGTTTTTCCATGTTTTATATAGTATGCAGTAGTATTTTGAAAACCCCTTGGTAACAAGATATAGAATAATACCATACAAATCTAAGTGCGGAAAATATTTATTCAGTGATATATTACAATATGTAAATAAAAAGTTGCAATTCATTTTCCAACAGCATGGCAGACTGAATAACTTCAGTAAATTTAAGTTAGAAACTGTGGCAGCAACAAGCCAAGCCATGTCTGGGTATGTTTATCATCTTCTATTGTCTTCTGGGGAAAGTTACTTTCTAACTGTTTTTACTGCAGATTGTCTGAGTTATACTTCCAAAAACAAGATGTGCGGAAAATCCCAATTCCCTGTCGCCATCCTCTTTCTTTGTGTACTGAAAGCCCTGATTACTTGTGCATTTCACCCTAGGGTTTATATTTTTATGTTGAAAATGTGTAAAATGTGACCCACGTTCAGTGTCAGATTACTCTGGAAGAATGTGTTAATGCTTTTCTGCTTAATAGCACAAGTGTCTTCCATTCTGTGCCAATAAAGTGTGAACATACCTGCTTCAACTCATGCATGGCCAGCGTTTATAATGACTGCCTTGTCTGATGTGATTGTGTATACTCCAGATGTTGGAAATATGCAGCTCAGGGGAGCATTTAATTTTAAAATGCAGCTCTAGTTTCATCATCCAACTAATAGTTTGGTCCAGAAGCTCTTGCAAACAACAGCTGCCACTTCACATACCACAATGAGGTGACAGGTGCCACCTAACATTGCAGTTTTATGTTAATAGTCAAGCTTATAATCAGTTCATCAAAACAGGTAGTCTTCATACGTTGGGTTGGTTGAAGATAAGGGCCAAAGAGCTAGCTGTTCAATGTCAACTGTTATTGGTTGGTGTGCAGTTTCAAGGAAGACTGCATTCAGTGCACTGTTGTGCTGTTTATAGCTTTAGTCTGGATAATTAGTATTGCCATTGTTTAGCAGACTTGTCTCACTACATTACCCCGTTGTTCGCATGTATTATCAGTTTTAAATCAGAGTGCAGATTACTTCTCTAACTCTAAAGGGAGTGTTCATAAGCAGACTTGGATTTGTATATTCAGTCTATTTTTGCATACTCCCAAAGAGGCGCAACAAACCATCTGCTGTTTAGATAGACTATGACCTCTATGTCTCTCCATGCCCAAGCACACCACCAGACCATATCCATCAATACAGTCTGCCCGGTTGTTAATCTCTGAGCAAAAGACAAGGAGGTTATCATCACATGCCATTTGAAGGGATGGGCCCACTGGCAAATTCCCAACGTAGGCGTTGTCTCACTTGGTGAACCCTTTCACTGTCACTTGCAGGACACAGCATGCGATTAATACATTGCCATGCTTTAGCAGTGTGACAGTCCTGATGTCTGCACAGTAAGGACCTTTAGTATATTTAATATGTTTAAACAATTTAAAAACAGCTTTTGTTTTGTCTTTGTGAGAGGAGAACACTGGTGACCCGAGCTGTATTCAGTATTCAGTGGGCATTCTCGGACCGTGCGTGGTTGGTGGCCCTTTCAAGAGGCAAATGAAAAAAAAGAAAGAAAGAAACTTACAAGGATTTTTTTCTCTTGAACTTTAGATCCAGAAACAATGTGTTGTACACTTGGATACAAAGACACTTTCAGGCGTGCATGAGTTTATAATAGTTTCCCCTAAACTGTTTTTTGCTCTGGAGATACAGAAACGCAAACATTTCAATTCAGCATTGCTTCACTCTGTAAGCCATCCGTGCACTTAATGACATACATGATAAGGCTTCATGTTACTACTGAACTTGTGTTAACAAAATATATATATTACACATTATCATTGTCACATTTTCAATATTGCGCACATTCACATAACTGCTAATATAGTAAACTGCTGGTACTTATAGTTTTATTCCCTGAAACACTGTTTATGTACATTAACTGCAAACTCTGACATTAATGTTGTTTACGTTCACTACAGTGCATTACTTCTTTAGCACATTTCTTAACATCTGTGCTGCTTTGCTTCTACATCCTTACATCACATTTGCATACCTGCAAATACAGGAACACAAGCACTCCAGTCTGGCTGCAGTCTGCAGCACGTCCGTGCATAAAACAACACAGGACCCCTGCAGCCTTCTCAAAGGGCTCCCAAGCTGACCCCCCAGTGCCTGTGTGAGCTCCACTCATGAGGATTATAATTAACCTACTAAAATATTACAATTGAATTGCCTGTGAGCATTTTGTAAGTCAGTGTGAGGATAAATGAACATAGTACCACCACCAATACTGTGGGTCCCACACATTTTTATTGAAACACACATATACATATTTGTATCGGAACGAAATTATGTCATGGGTAGAAAAAAGTCGAGGGCTGTCCAAGTTTTATACAAAATTGTATTATTTAATTCTACTAAAACATTGCATTTGCACTACCTTCAAGTTGTTGAGATAAAAAGATGACATGAAATCTAGCCTGAAGGTTACCTGTGTCAGGAGCTCACAATAGCAGTGAATTTATGACCTGAAACTATGCTTGGATATAAATGAAGGAGTGAGTTTACTGTCATCAGTAGAGGAGCTGTTGCCCTTCACAACTGAAGAAGCAAGTATTCAGGGAGGTAAATTAAGCCCTTTCACTTGATCTGTTGTCTTCTTAACAGTGAATAAGGTTCACAATTATATATAGAAATGAACCTTTCACAGGGAATTGTTTTTTTTTTTAATTGAGTCACATTACTTTTCATTTACACATTCAGGTATGCCATGTTTAACTGCTAATGAAAACAGACTGATCATAAAGCAAGTTGACAATCCACACCAAAGTATTTGTACTCAGGAGTCTGTAACTTGATGATTTTTAGTGACACATACCTGGATATGTTGACGTTACATACTTGAGCTTGGTCTTCCTTCTAGCTCCCCACGTATGGATACTTGGTGAGGCTCATTACTTTACGTTTAAGACATGTGAGGGAAGTTTTTATTTTACGTCATTACGTGCCTTCAATTGCCAAACTAAATGGAGGGAACAGTAAAACATCCAGTATTAGACAATCATATGGACCTAGAGCAAATAGCAAAGATGATGAAAAAGGTCAAAACATAAATTTAAATATTATTTATAGCTCTACACACAGGGATAAAGTGGACCGGAACAAGCCAGAATAGGGTTATTGGTGCAGATGTCCATAGGTTGTGGTGGCGGTACGTCTGCATCTAGCTAAAACTACAGAAGAGGAGCGAGCTTTAAGGGTGTAAGACGTTTTTATGTGGCAGGTAAGTTCAAATGCAACTGTTGAGATATTCAGTTTGTGTACTCAAGTTGTGAAATGTGCTGGACTGCATTATTGTTATTGTTGTTTAACTGAGACTCAGTATTTTAGTTGTCACCACAAGGGGGCACAGTTTCACAGTAAAGTCATCACACTACTGACCAAGTGAGTTGGCTGCACACAGGGAAATAAAGTTTCCAAAGAACTTAAGGATATTTTTTGTTCCATTGTCATTTTTCCTTCGAGTTCATTGCTGTTGATGCTACACTGCTCAACAGCAACGCCAGCTCCAGGGGTGTAATTTCCAGGGGGGGTTAGGGGGGTTATGACCCCCCCAATAATCAGACCCAACCAATCTACCCCCCCACCCCCATAAAATTGTGAATTATCTTGCATAAATAGGGTGTTGATTTTCTTTACTCATTTCAGGTATTACCAGGAAAATAGTTGCATGTCTAAATTTATTAATTTAGACAGAGATCTTGAACCCCCCCCCCCCCCCCCCCCCCCCCCAAATTCAACGTTTATACTAACTTTATACTGTCTAGCACAGAGACAGTATAAACAGTAAACTGTCAGTTTAAGGAAAGGAAATCAGCCAAGACAGTTTGTGAAACATGGGCATATATCTTGTTGAATCCACGAAGAGCAATACACATCAGACGCAGCAGGACAGGATAGCTGATCACAGGATTTGCACAAGAAAAATCCACTGGAGTTCACAATAGAAATTATTTTTGAGGTTCTTGAAATTATTTTGAGGTGTGTTTTTTTCCCCTTGGTAAAACATTATAACCACAAAAAGTTTTTTTTTAAAAAAATCTTTAATTCCCACATGATAATATTATTTTATTATCATATTAATATAGCACTACCTGCAGTTACCTTTGTACAAATGTCCTCCAAAGAGCTGCTTTTTACTCTCTTACATATAATTAAAAGCCTGTTCATTTCACGCTTTATGAACCTAAAATTAAATACTGTAGTTGTGAGTTCTGACTTGTTCTTAATTCCATAATTTTAGCTTCAATCACTCACTTATATAAGAAACTGCAAATAAAACTAAAAAGTGAGTGAAAACAAACTGCAGTCTCTTCATTGATGGGTTAGGGTTTCTTTTATGTTAGCTAACTAGCATGCATACTTTAAAATCCACCGAGAGAGCATATCTTAGTTTAATGTATGGGTAGCACTTACTGCGTGTACTACTGTGCAGATAAATGTATGCTTTACTCACACGTCAACCGAATAAATAATTCAGCCAAAATTGGTTTTCTTATGTTTGTTTTTTGATGACCCCTTCATCTAATACTATTCCCTTTTATTTATTCTTAATCAAGTTTCAATTCAGCTTGTGAAGCTTGTGTTTCCTTAAAGGGCTATAGCTAACTCTGCGTATGTAGTAAGGAAGGACATAGGGGACTTAAAAACTAATGAAATGATCCTAGAAACAGTATTTCTACTACACAGTGAATTTATTTGTGTTGCTTCATTTGATTGTAATAACTGTCAAACAACTGAAACTACTTAGCTTATAAGTCACTAAAGAAACACAAAGTTCTAAAACTCCATTTTAGACATGAGCCCTGGTACTGACCATTAAAAATGTGAAGTAATGAGGGCAATTTGCCTAGATTGCAAAATGTCAAAGGCCGTAACAATTTTGTGATAATGATCTAAAAACATCTGGCTCTGTATAAGCTTTTTTCTTAAGTTATACTACTCGCAGAGAGACTCTGGGTCCTGCGTTGTGCCTAAAGAACTATTGCTCTTCTCTGACCTGATTTCTCTCACTCCTGCAGCAGTGGTGTTAGTGGGCCACATTTGCATTTCCACCATTTCTTTGAACCTCTGATGTAATTAATTTAGAAAATGGGGGGAATGATGTATAAACCACTTAAGGGAAAACATATGTGTCCTACTAATAAGTAATTACCACACAGAGCAAATTTATAAAAGACAAAAAAATCCATCTATTCTGCCAACAAAGAGGTTTTAACAATAGTTCTGATGGTAGCACATTGAGAAATAACACTTGCAACTGCAGCGTGCCTCACAGGCTGTTTGTAAAATCCTTTGAGAACAGAAAAATGATGAATTAAAAATAGAGTTGTCTCTTAAAGCTGCGAGTGACAGGTGTCTGGGTTTGACTTATGTTTGTGTCTGTACTGAGAGAAAGACATCTAAAAAAAGTAAAAAATAATAGATAACTAAATTGCATCATCTAAGAAACTTTATTTAGTAGTGAATGGGCTGCAGAATGTCTTTTATGAATCTATTGTATGGTCTGTTTAAGCTCATTCCCCTTTGTAGTGTTTATTATGTTTAAAAAAGAGGATTCAGATGTGTAATCAAAACGTCCAGTACAATGTTATAAATACTTTTTGGAAAATCAAACAACACATTCTATGTTTTGAAAAATACAAAACATTTAATCGAATTTGTTCCTGCTTCTCTAGTAAATTGTACAATTGCAGCTTAATTCAGCACCATAAAGAGAAAAGGTGCAGTGTATATAATTGAAAACGTGGTTACATGCCATTTGTTCGTCTGATCAGTAATATTATGTTTGTCTTTCTCTCTCTGTTCGCAGTTTGGAAAGGTACTCATATGAGTACCAGTGATATCTCCCAAAAGTTATACCTGAACTCTTTCAAGGTCTCCTTGTTTGGTACTGTGGTGCTCCCAGGGCTTCTTGCTACTTTCAGATCTCTCCCTGAAAGTCTCATTCTAACCGCTTGACTTGTGAAACTTTCAATGCATGCTGTGTCAGAACAGCAACTTTCAATGTGATTTCACTCTCCAGGAAGGGATGCAAATGTCAAATGAATGCAAATATGGCACGTAGGGTTGGTGGCTATGCAGTTCACATTGCCAAAAAACTTTTGTTTTTCAGTTGTTTGGATTAAGTGCATGATGAGGTTCAGGTTGTTGTCGCTACAGACTTGATGTGTCACCTCCAGGCTTGGATACGGCAGACTCTTCCAAGACTATTATTTTCCGTCTTTAACTCCTCAGCTCTTAAACAGATTATCATCGTGAAGGTTTAGTAGTTTAGTTTAACACAAAATTGAACACTGGTCAGTATGGGACTATCGAAGCGATCCAAAAATAGAGTGATGAGGTTGGAGGCTAGCGTTTGCAGAGCTGTGCTTAAAACAAGAGCTTAATGATGGTGCAGCATGAGAGTGGCGGCTGTACACAGCTGTCTTCCTCCCACCTGCGTCAATGAACAGTGACTTTAATTGAATGATTAACTTGTGTTTTGTTTAGCTTGGCTGTCCAAAGGAAAATGCTCCCTTTAATTCTCCTACTGCTGCTCCAAAGCACACGTGGTTAACGTGCTTTGGGATTTGACTCTGGTTTCTGAAGCTGCTTGTTTTAGTAATGATGATGGACAATCAGCTACTTTGTGTCAGGGAAAACTAGAATATCTTATTTAGTGTGTTTTTAAAGGCACAGACATTATAAGGAAGAAGCATACACACAAAAGTCCCAAATGTGTAACATGACACATCAGTTAAATTATATGTGTCAGTTACTGGTTCTGTGGCTGTTACGTGTGGGAAACTGGGGAAGTAGGTTGGACTATGCTGTGATTACATCAGGAAATCACCTTAGTTGTTTTTAAACATGCACACAGGCATGTTTATAGCATCTCTCATTTATAATGGAAATGAGAAAAGGTTTTACATTTTTAAAACATGATTTTAAATTTCTTAAGCTCTATCAATCTGTAGTATGTCAATCAGTTTGAACCAGTATATATTCAAAGTTAAAATCGCACTCATTTTTCTTGGGCTTTTCATCAGCTGGAAATTTATTTGGAGGTTTTAAATTCTTATTTTCCTATTATTTTATTGTACTTTGGCTTTACTCTGGCCCGTTTCACACTGGGCTGTTCATGGCACATCCCTGTTTTAGACTATTATTAGTTGAGCTATTTATTAATTCAGTTTACATTGTGAGATTTACTCTCCTTCCCTGGGAAAATGACAAAAGACCAGAGTATTTAACACCAGAACTGCCTAGATTCCAAAAACCCTGGAACTGGGGATATTTTTACCCTCTTTCACAACAAGAAATTTCTCTAAACAAATCAGAAATCTACAGCTAAAGATGATGCTATTTAAAAGAATCAGATCTCAGACAAATTTTCATGAGTAGAAAGTATAGTCAATAAGTTCTGCATCAATAAGGCGGTACCATAACCCCATGTGTTACAGCACTGATGTAAGATATAACTAGGACTACAAGGAGCTTTGACAAAACAGCAGTGTCTAATGCTCTAGGAATGAGTTATACAATAAACTTATTATCAGGTTCATAAACACATCAAAAGAATGTGATTGCTTTTAAACGTATCTATTCTTTCTGTTTCACAAGTCACAGTAAGGATCTTCTAAAAATGAATGGCTAGATTCGGCTGATTTCATGCTCTTGCGGCTTTGTTCAGCTTATTGTAACACATTTGTGAAGGTCTTTTCTAGAAGTGCAAATAATGTTTTATTTGCAATCTATAATATGCAATTTCGACTAACATTTATTTTTAACTGAAATGGATGATACCAGCTTATGATCGGTAACCTGCAAGATTTATGCAAGACCAAGCAAAAAACCCAACAAAAACAAAACGTGGACCAGGATAAAAACAACGCTCGGTAACAGCCCAGTCCACTGAAAATCTGAATCTTGTCATCTCAAAATCACTTCTACTTTATTCACCACACTCATTCACTGTGACTTTAAAAAAGTCATCAAATTGAAGAAGCACAATCACGTCTTTAAGAAAGACAGCTTATTTGTATTCCAGACTCTCACTGTGTCTCCTCACGTGTGACTGAGGCAAGTGAACGAACAAGAGTGAGCGAGGAGGGAAGAGGGCAGAAAGAGGGAGGGAGTGCATGAATCTAATGCATTGCAGCAAAGAACTGTGACAGACCAGGCATTTATTTGAGCAGAGACTGCTGCTGTAGCAGGAAGGACGCAGGAGCAGCAGCGGCGGCAGCAGCACTCAGAACTGCTCTATCACTCAGTGCCTCTATCACAGCTGGAGACAAGGTGGACACAAAGAGGCGGAGACACAGGGATTACACACTGGGAACACAACACCTCTCTAATGCCACCACCAGTATCATTTCTGGATTACTATATTGGCTTCTCGAGCTTTGCCTTGCAGCATATGAGTTCTCTTTTCCTTCTGACACTCTTCAGTCCATTTACTTCTTGCCTTTGGTTTCAAGGAATATTCATACCAACAGAAAGCATGGCGTAAATGAGAATTAGTGCCTGTCTATTTACTGGTCAGACATTAGTACCAGCAGAAGACTGAAGATATATAAATCTCCTGACCAATCCTCTGCGATCTGTCTTGAGTTTATCATGTCACTGTGTCTCGTCCAATGGAAAAAAGTCAAGGGAAATCAGTCATTAAATATATAACAAGTTCTGCTCCAAATAGGCCTTAGCCTTTCTTTTTTCACTTATTTTTTCTATACCTATATTTTATTTTTCATTTTTTGTCAAAGTTTGGTCACACAAAAGACAACAAACAGCTCCACTATTGGCTTCACAGTTCCAGTGTTGCTCAATCTTGTGCATTGCGGGGTGCCCAGGACTTTGATCTAAAACACACTGGTAAGTAATACAAGTTTCTAATGTTCATGTAAACCTTTTCTGGCTGTTGACAGACATCTGTTGAGTCTTACTGTTTGTTTCTAACATGACACTGCATAACTGTGTAATATGTTCAGTGAAATGTAATCATTTTGATATTTACTGGGTAAGGTTTGTAATATTTAATATAATTTAGATGTTCTCTGTAATTCTGGAATATTTTAATTATTATTATAATTGTATTAAAAAAGAAAATCTAGCTTTTTTTGCCATGTTTGTAGCCTGCCTGCAGAGTTTCATGCATTATGCTAACAACACTGACTGGCTAACTGTTGCATGGTCAGACTTCTTCTAAATCATCTTCTTGTAATTTTGTTGCTAGGCTACAGTTCCCTGCTGTGAGAGTAATCATCCAGGCTGTCAACAGTGACATGATTTAGTATGTTTGGAAATCAGCACAACTTATTACTTTGGATCTTAAAGCTTATGCTGAATTATTCTGCCCAGATGCACGGTGGAAACATCCATTTAGCTGTTTATGCTATACATATAGATAACAAATTAAAGGACAAACATAAACCCTTGAGACAATCTAGTAGCTGTCTAAAGTCGAGTAGTACTCTAGGGAAACATGATGAAACATTCCTATGACACATTAGGCGGTTATCTAAACACCAATTTATGGAATATTGTTTTAGAAGACTAGTTGTCCATCTCGCCAGTAGAATTTTAAAGACTTGTAAACTCAATGTCAAGGTGGACTGAAGTTCTTCTAGTGGGATGAAGTGATCATATTTCCTTGTATTTCTTAGTTGTTTGTTGCTTTCTGAATTGTAATGCTGAACTGTCAAGGTTGTTTATGCTATAACAATACTGTAAGCACATATCACAGTTCATGAAAAAACAGATCTAAGCGTAACTAAGGCTATTCACCACTTAAAACATAATCACTAAATGCAGCAAAATCTGCATCGATGTCTGTTGTAAAAGATAAATTGTCACTTTCCTGTGTGAATCCACAGGCTTCTCTGTAAGAGATTTGCAGCTCTGTTTACAGCATAAATTACTGCTTTGCCTTGACACCGTCTCGGGATGAAACAAAAAACAAAAAAAAAAACCAAGCCTCCCTTTGCATCTTATCAGGTTCATAAAGAAGCCATGTGGTTCATTTTCAAGGAACTTGATGTCAATTACAGATCCCTGCCGCTTGTTCAGTCTTCTCTAACCTCTAACTATATCAACTATAATAACACATTCTTGTAATTGTGAAGTACTAAGCAGTCTGAGAATCAAGTGCACCATACACCGGTGGCCTGTGTCCTACAGGATTTGAGTATTGGTGGTGGGCGGTTTCTATTTACTGCAATCACGCTACTCTGTTACCCATAGGCATGTTGAGATAAGAAGGAGCTTTGCACACACATTTAGATTACGGAATCACTTGTTTGTATGCAATCAGGGCCTCTGAGATGCCGGACAAGTGGCGTACCCTTGAGAGAGCATGTGATGATGAGCCAATGTGCACAACCCTTGATGCCACTTGTGATTCTCGAAGCAGTAAGGTGATGATGAAAGGCTGGTAATTGCCGCTGATTAAGATATTAGAAAAGCATTCACCCATGATTAATGAAATTATATGCGTCATCAAAATCAGAGCAAACATAGTTCAATTGATACAGTCCTTTCATCAAAACAGGATCACTTAAAAAAGTGAACAGAATTTGATTTATTTACCCACAATTCAATACAAAAGGATATAGGTTGGGTCTTGTTAAACAATACTTTCGGCCTGAGCTGAATACATGAAGCATTGTGGCAGCATAGTTCAATATTGCAATTGTCAAGCATTCTTACTTTTTACTCTTTACCCATCAGCCAGTATGCATCCGACTGCATATACTCTACATATTATGGCTGGAAAAAAAAAAGAAAACAAGATTGCATAATATTGGTTCTATTTTCTTCTTACAAATCCAAACTGCTCTAAACCAGCAGCCCTGTGGGGAACGGAGCATGCCAGCTCCGAACAACAGACTATCAGCCATTCTTTTGAAGCTTAATCCAGCACAAATCCCATACCAAAAACATTAGTCTCAGTAGCAAGCATATGTGCCATATATTATTGAACAAGGAAAACAATAGGAACAGCATCAAAAACAAGTGAGAAACAGAAGCACACTGGTGGACCTCAAGAGTGATCTGCAGCTGGCTTTTACCTACATAAATCTATTAATGTGTGCTGATGTGTTGCAACACTGATGACTACAAACCACATATTTTGCATGTATTTGCTGAAGTTGCTGGTTTTGTTATTCTCTGTTTAGCTTTATCTCGCCACGATTACCTGATATAATACGTGGTGTTTTTTGGAATAAAGTAGATTTATGAAATATTAACAGAATGGTTACAAACTGCTTTATTTCTATTGGCACTATTTCATCACACTCTCTAATATAACATGCTACAATAAATTCAGTTTATGTGTCATGTAAACCCCTATTTAAAAATACTTTAATGCCAACTATGCCTTTTGCTTTGTTTAATCTTTAGCATCATTATATTAGGCTTTTTTCAAGACAAGAGGCATTTTTTTGACCAAAGGCCTATCAAGTTTTAAGTCAGTTCATAATTAGAATTTTAGACTCTCACCTGTGCATTGCTTATTTATCTATTTATTTAGTGGCATTGCTGGCACACAGGAATCTGTATGTGGTGATGTCACTTTGAGACCTGGCAAAATTATTATTTTTTCACTGTCATATTCTCACCAAAGCATTATCATTTGCCAGTAAACACTGAATTAAGAACACACGCAACATCACATCAGATGATTCTTGGCTTATCCGCTTTCTGTGTTTCCACAGGAATGATGACAACGACAATAATTAGTCCCAAAAAAAGACACTTTTTTGAACTGATGATCAAATATTATCACAAAGCAAATTAATGCAAATAATAAATGCAAATATGACTTTTTGTTGTATCGTTAAAGTGAAATTTTTTTGTTAGAGACAAACTGAGAATAAACTGTGCGTGAAAGAAGTTTAATGAGGTCACTGGAGATCCTTCATGAGCTATGAATTCATCCAGTGACTTTCCTTTTAAACCAGACTTGTGGACATTTCTTTGTGTATATCAGTGGTTATCTATGCACTTCACTGACGTCTCTTACAGCAGAGTGGCAGTATGAGTGAAAGAGGAACACAACCTCACTGATCTATGCCTTGTTCATATTGTAGATCTTGGCAGTTAGAGATCAGGAGCAGAGAAGTTTAGGAAGTTTAAACTGGAAGGTTTGACCAGCTGTCACTGACTTTCTAAAAGACTTGTTGCAACCTTATGTGTCACCTCATAGACAGATCAACATTACTATGTATTTTAACTGTGTATGTGTTAAATCAGTGGCCTCCAATAATTGAGATGAGAATAAAAATGTTTTACCTTATAAAACCTTAAAAATTATTTTGCAGGTTGATGATTTATAAACTCTTTAAAAAGACATTACATTATGACACAAAGCACGTAAAATGAAGAGGAAATATTAACGATTTTGTACTATAGCTCTGTGATTACATTCAAACAAATATTGACAGTTTTAACTCCCTTTTAAAAACAATATGTCCTTGATTTGTACCTTCTTTGGATGCATCTGTTCAGATAATATAATCAACTCAACTTGATCTTCAAATAAATCTTCTTCAATACATTTTTCAGCTTTTAAAATATTATGCCTCAAATTTATGCATGAAAGTAATAGTAGGAAAATACATAATCTTTTGGTAAACTGGCCAAATTAGTAACAAAAGATTGGTAGGACAGGTCTCGCCTATGCTAATGGATAAATGTCCCTTCCCCCAAAATCCTTTGTACCTGCTGACATCTTCAGTAGACATTTGAAAGCGTGGGCATGTCTGAACAGGTCGCTTCTGCCCTCATTAGTATTTTATCATAATTACAGTGAGACTACAGACTGACAGCTCTATTTAATCTGGTACAATGCTGCAGGTAGATAGTCACTAAATTAATAGAAATATCACCCTACCATTCTAGGAGATATAATAACAATAATAACAGTCTGATATTTATTCCAACATACACACTTCCATACATCCTGAAAGATTAAAGGAAAGCTAACCTATAAAAATGAGTTTTCACTAGTCAATTAAAATAAATAACAGATTCAGATCTGACAGGCTTAAGAATGTTGTTACAAAGTCTGGTTGCTGCAACTTCAAAGATGTGTTGACGTCTGGTTTTAAAGTAAAAGCATGGAACAATTAATACCCCTTGATCCGACGATATGAGAAGTCGGCTGCAGTGATACAGTCTCAGTACCTCTGATATATAAATATGCAGGTGTTTGTCCTTGTGGGGCTTTATATGTTAATAACAGGATTTTAAACTGGATTCTGAATTTTATTAGGATCTTGTAATGGGAAGCTAGAATAGGTGTGATATGTGTGCACTGGTAATGTTTGTTATCAGCCTTGCTGCTGCTGCGTTCTGCATCAATTAGAGATGTTACTAAGAAATTTATATGAAAAATGGGTTACAACACTCAAGGTTTAAAAAAATGTAGGTATTTACTAAAAGTTCTAGATGACTGGATATGTTTTAAGGAAAGTCCAAATGAGGTTAGAGATTTGAGATTCAAAATTCAGATGTTGTTCAAAGACGAAACCAAGCATTTGCTGTATTCACTAAGACCAGAGGGGTTGTTGGGCTTAACAGAAAAGTACAAATGTGTATCATCTGCATAGTGATTTTCAGGTAGAACTTCACAAAGGTGGCTTACATAAATACAAACTGAGTATTGTTCACCGTCTTATATACATATAATGCACAGGAATGTGTGACAAGGGAATATAGACATCTAATTTTGGTAGCCCAAGTTAAGTAAAATACTGCCACAGCAAGGCACAATTTGGAAAAGAAATGAAACAAGATGAATACATTGGTAGAGGGGGGAATATATTATCTGCAGATCGAGTTTGGGTAGGCTTTCAGAGTGTCCAATTATATTAAATCTTCTCAAAGCCCTTAAAAGCAACTGACAGATTCTTAATGGACAAGGCACCGAGTCCATAATATTCAACTAGGACAGAAATAGTTTATATTCCGGTAGGTGCAATGAACAGAATTACAGACCTACATATTCATGTGTAGCTCCTTTCCATCACTGAATTAAACTGGGAGTATATTTTTCCAATTAATTCAGCATAAAACTGCATAAGTCTTTGCTTATTTGTGGACTTCTGAGATTTAATAATAAACATCACTATTATCATTAATATTATTATTATATTACTGTTTCATTATGCTGTTGTTATGTTATGCTATTGTTGTTGTTGTCTAATTGGTCATTTTTAATTGTTTTTCAAGACATGGCTCATACTTGCAGCTTGAAAAATTACCAAACCAAACTCATCCTCCTATTATACAACAAATGCTGATTATATTCTAGCACTGCTTGATCAGATAATTAATGAACCAGAACCTAATTGGATAAAGTGGTGTCACACCGCAGCAGTATTTATAAAATCTCTGGCAGCCTGTCATCTACAGCTCTTGGCACAGCTACAGATTTTCTGCCTTCTGTCACTTGCAGCATTAGAAGTGGCCATATATGTTTGGTTTTAATTATATAGATTATAGTGAATGTTAAATTGCAAAGAAGGTATCCCTCAGCATTACAGCAAAGCATTACACCTGCGTTAGCGTTGATCTTATAAAGAAAAGGAAAAAAAAAGGCTAATTTTTAAGATTCAGGAGTTCCAAAAAGCACAATTTCATTTTGATCAAAATACTGCTGACTTAATAATACTGTTACGTAGCTACTCTCAAATGTGTTATATTGGTACTGTTGCAGAAAGTCACGGATATTGCCAGTTTGTCTTATTTTAGGGTCAGACTGCCAGCCAATAGCCACGTGTACTGTAAGATATTGTAATGGGGCTTAGAAAGTCATTCATTTCTCAGTAGAGGACTGCTAACAGCTTGAAACATATGGAGGGAAAATCGCAAACCAGTGTTGCTGGCAATTCAGCAGTGATTATTAAGGAACACCTGTTTAGCTGGCTGGCAAGGCGACTCAGGGTCCTGCTGAATAGCAGCAGGCTAATGAAGGTCTTCTCAGCTTAATTGTTTGGGCTATAAATAGTGACGGATAGAGGGATAGGGTGCTTCACCATTCTCATCCATTTTTTCTCCATACATACAGAGAATGTGCTATTAGAGGTTTGTTGTTGTGGGTTGTGAGTAGAGGAGGCACTCACTGCCAACATTACCAATTACAAAAAAGCCATTAACAGTAAACTGTGAAATTAAACATTGGTGGAAGGACACATGCATAGACTAAAGGGTTAGTTTTCCAAGTGTGGGCGAGACTAATAATTTCCAATAAACATCTTAGGTGTTAGCTATGTTAAAACACAACTACACCATTAATATGAATTTGATTATAAAGGTTAATAGCTGCTTTTTAGCTTGTGGCCAAAGCCTAATAAAGGTCTTTATCATCAGCAATTCAAATCATGGTGAAAATGTCTTGAGTTGGCCCACAGAGCCAACAACATTCATACTGCTTTTGCTCTTACAGAACCTAATTTTAGAGGAAATGAAATGCAGAACACACTAATTGCAACATTAGCCTGAACTATGTCTTTAAATTACTTTTTGATGGACGAACTCAATGAGAATAAAGCAGGATCATCTGATTTTCTGTTAAATACTGTTTGAAGCATTGCCAGTGCAGTGTGTGCCCTGCTGTTCAGGGGTCACCTTTGTTGATGTTGTTCAAATAAGTTTGGTTGGCAGTGTTTTCCAGGTCAACTGTTTTTGAGAGAGGGAGTGATAACTTTCACAAGCCTTAAAGTTTCACAGCTAGGACTGAAAAAAACATTCTTTTGAGCAGTCAATGAGAGAACAATTAGGTTAAAACCTCTTTTGCACTCTAAATTTTTGCAGCAAAGTAAAATGATACAAAACACGTTTCCCTTGGTAATAATTAGTGTACAGATAAAAAAAAACTCCATTGCATATCCTTGTATATATATAATTAAGTAGTGTCACAGTTTCAAAAGCTTTAACACTTACCATTTACTGCAGGTCTGACCCTCATATGGGGTTCAGAAGATGATTGCTGACTAAGGTTCTGGGCTATAAAAATACTGTTGATGACATATGACGGGCTCACTGTTTCTTGCTCTTTACTCTTGCTCTTTATCACAAGACTGCCAGAACAAGACTGCCAAATTAACTTTTCCACCACAGTACTGCATCTCTATTTTAAAGAAGGTTTTCAAATTGATGGGAGTAAACTTCTATTTGACAGTGCACATTTTGGATATTAGACATAATTTTTCTTTGTTCCTTGGAGGAAACTAATACAGTGTCTACTGATAACCGTTGATGTTTTCAAACTCACCATATTCTCTAAAGATTTTTGAGAACTGACAGCAGTATTGGATAATGCAAAGTTAAAACTCTGTTAAAGTTAAAAATCTAACAAAGACTGTATTAACTAAAATATGAAACACATGAGTATACAAATAAATGTGGCTTAGTTAAAAATAACATGTGGTAAGAACAGAAATGTATATGTTTCTGATTTTTTTTACAATGATGAATTGTTCCTATTGTTCAACCTTTTTGTGTTCACAGGGAAGATTTGATCAAGTAAAAATACCTGAGTGAAGACAAGATTACCCTATCACTTAGATTGTACAATTAAGAACAAAAAATAATAATATATTCCAGTTAACCAACAATACAGTTGTGTGTCAAATTATATTCTGTTACTCTGGTGGCAGGCACTTGAAACTGGAATTAGATTTAAAAGTGGCCTATACCTTTTCTTCAAGCTCCCTTTGTCAAATGCAAGAGTTTGCAAAAGTACTGGCCAGAACAGAAAACTAAACATGTTCTCCATTTCTGTGTGGGAGAGAATAAATACATTGCAAATTGCAAAGTGTGCCACAGGGTATTTTCTGTCACCTGTGGATGAGTCTGTGATGTTAAGCAGAATGCCTCAGGAAACTTAAAGATGTTCCTCTGAACTTAAGTGTCTGGATTACCTAAGCACAAATGTCATAGTTTCTGTCATCACAGGCATCTTTTTTTACAATATTTTAAAATATTTTTACTAAAAATGCATTTTGTTAAATTCTGTTGTAAGGATAATAACAAATAAATTAACAATTTAATTGATATAATACATCAGATAACACTAGCATTTGATAAAACCATCAATAATTCAATTTGCATGATTGAATGAGAGAGAGAGAAGAAAGGAAGTGAAAAAACTGAATCCCATCCATGAAGGTCTATACAATAAAACCTTTTCAATGCAGTTAGATAAGACCTGCATGTGTCTCTCTAAGTGTTGCCTTCTATTTCTTTTGAGAAATGTTATTCTTCTCAATTTATTTCAATATATTTGATCATACACATATCTTGTTGATAGAAACAGAGGTGCGGATAAGAGAAACAGCGTTTATGATACATAACTGCAAAAGCCTTGACTAATTAAGCTTTAATCTGCAGCTATTTTCATGCTTTATTTAGTGCCAAGCTAACTGGGAATCCAAGGAGCTTCACTGCTGGGCCAAAGGTGGTTTTACTTTTTTGTTTATCTTTTTTCACACTAGTATACGAGCCCAAATGTAAGTGAAGGAGAGTTTAAAGTGGAGATTTTTTAATTGTTTCCCCCCCTGAGTACATGCTGATGGATGTCGGGATTCTTGGTCGTGCTTCGGTAAAAAACAGTTATGGTTGTCGTGTGATGTGAATATAGCAGCCTTTTATGTTGTAAACTGTTTGGATGTGCTTGAGGAAAGAGAGACTATTTTATTGTATTTTGCGAACATATGCTTTGTCAGCTGATTGCGTGGTTATGTGCACCCTGCCTGGGGACGAAAATCTTCTCTTGTTGGTCTGGTGACTCAAACAGGCTCTAATCCACACTGTTCTCATCTATAAAATGTAGTAACCCCAACATTATAGCTAACAGGACCAGTAGAAAAGTAACGGCTTAAACTGATTTTTAGTTTTAGCCTACTTATATTCCACTGAGTTGTTGGTTCTAGTTAGCTAACATAAAATAAGTCTGTCATGTTCTGTATTGACACAAGATGGTGCTAAACATGTTCTATAAACTTTAAGCGCTTATTTCTTAATCCAGCTTCACAGACAGTGTTAAAGCTATGTCAGTTTTTGAGAGCATGGCTCTATGGTAAATTAGCCTTTATAGATGTAGTGTTACATGTCCACTTTAAGCCATCGAATTAAACAAAATGCACATAAAAGAATCGCCAGCTTTTATCATCAACTTAAGAGCAGCAGGAAATATTAGTAAACACCCTTTAAAAATATGCTGCAGCAAACACTGAACAACAACCGCACTCCAATTTACTTCCAAAAGGCAGAAGGACCTGACCTATCTGATAGGACTAATACAAAGTTTCTTTGCAGATAACAATCACAAACATCTTTCTCTCTCCTCCATCTTTCCAGTAAATCATGATTTAACTGTAGCTTGACATTTAGAAATCCTAAGAGTAAATCACCTTAGGTGTTGTGGAGATCATCCACTGCTTGTTGTCCCTGCACCATTGTCTTTGATACTCCAGACAGTACAAGAGTGATTTTGACATCATGCTGTATGTACCTCTACTTGCAGAAAAGCCTTCTAGGCCAAGTGATGAAGGGTTGCACAAAGTCTGGCTGGCAAGCTTTCTCCCTGTCTGTAATACTAAGTCTATTTCTTTCAGCTGAAATAGAACCATATGACATGATGACCCGCACCTATTTTTCACAGAATCCTCTGACATTCCAAATAGAGTAACGTGTGGATGAAACACTCTGTCCCATTCTTGCTTCCTTTTCTGTCTTTTCTTGCAGACTTAACTTGCCATGTTAGTGCTTTTTTACAACAGGCTTGGTGTGTAATGGCCTTAAGACTGGCACGGGTGTTCTAATGTGTATCAAGGTACAGAACAATGACAGGGGTTCAGTCATGTCTTATTAACAATTTTTCTAATTATTTAATGAATTATTTACTAATTCAGTGACATTCCACCAGTGCAAGCAAAGCAAAAGGTGCTATTTAGTAAAATCTAAAAATAGATGTCAATTTAAAAGATGAAAGTGAAAGCATTTTGTAAGAAAGCTTATCTCATTTAAGTCATCCTTTAAATTAATGTGATCTTGTAGAATATTGTCTCTGGAATCAAGATTAATGCTGCTTCACTACAATCCCAATGAAATGTATATGGGCCCAGTGTTTTGAGGTCGTGCCTGTGTCCTGTTAACAATGTCTTGAGCTTGTCAAGCTAAAAGCCCAGCAGCCTTTTTCTGGTTGTTTGTGCATGCATATTGTAGATAAACATCTAGGTTTTGACAAGAATGTGATGGGTTTCCCAGTATACATAGTATTAGTAGAGATAGCATTAGCAAGTAAACAAGCTTTGGTGTTTCTTCATTGTAACAGATACGTTTCCTCTTAGTAACCACTGTAGTGTGAAAAAGCTCCTTAACTCCTTCGGCACATTCTTTTTTTGATCATTTGTTTTTGAGACTGTGTAAATATTGGACAGTTTTAGTGTTTAGTGTCTTTTATTGTTGTACTTTTAATATGTTTTTTCTGAAACAATCCTTTGTAAATGAGACATTGAGTTTCAGTGGGAAAACCTGTATAAATAGAGGTTAAATTAAAAAATAAAAACATTAGCAAAGAAACCCCTGATGATGGAGAGCAGACATCAACCCCTGCCCTGTCTGGTTAAATAAGACAGGCAAGTTGAATAGGTGCAGACTCCATCAGCACTTTTAGAGTTACATATATGAGAAAATCATTTGGTTGAACAAACAAAATTTAATTGGCTCTTTTGCAAAGAAACTGTCTTAATTTTTCATTACTATTTTGAATGCCCCTGTAGATTATTGACAGTGAACCCTGTCAGATTGTACTCAAGCCTTTTAATTAGGTTCTGATTTTTAATTTGTAAACAGATATTTAATTTTAACTTTTTTAAATCAAGATGTAGGCTAGGGTTTGTGAGTTTATTAAAAGCTATTTATTCAGTGATTTGTATACATTATTATACAATATGAAACATTATTGTATATTAAACAGACTGTAAAGTATAAATAAGCTCAAGCTTAAACATCTGCAACAGTAATATGATTCCATATAAGACTGGTTAGAAACATTATTTCTGCAAAATAAGTATTGTTACTTTTGATGATTTCTTTACAATTTGCCAATAATATGTGTAGGTGTTTTCACAGAATCTTATTTCTCTTACTAAAGGAAAATTTCTTCACTACTCGCTATCGTCAGCTAATAGTAAATATTTTGAAGTAACAACTACTGAAGTAATAATATTTTACAAAGGGAGTGCAGAAAAGCAAAGGTGCCTAGGAAACACTGGAGAAGCATGCAGGAGTCTATCTATAGATAGACTGATAAAGCAGTTTTATACAGTATGATAATGAGCGGTGATCAGTAACTCTGAAAACTTGCAATATATTCTGCGTGTTCTTGCTCATTCAGTCTGCCTTGTGTCTGTCTGTTTATTATTTTGTGCATGACATATGTACTGTGGAATTCATCATTTAATGGCACCGAGATCTCATAAAGCACACATGGCTCTGAGCCTAATGAATTTTGAAATACAACAAAATAGGACCACACTGGCAAAAGAATAACATACATTTTGTATTCAACTTTGGCAAGCTAAAATCCGTGCTCATTAAGCTTGTCACTACCCCATAAATAGTTTTAAAACAAAACCACGCTGCCTATAAAGTAGTTCAGAGAACACGACAGAGGTATGCCCAACACTGTTGCAAACTATTCCAAATTTCATGCATATCAAATTTAATTAGCAGCTTATTTTATCCACTCTAACAAAAGGATCACTCTTCATTTCACACTAGAGATTGCAAGATGATTATTTTTTTCACTTTGGGACACAGTAATGTTAAGACAGGTGTATGTGTTTCTAAGCCTTCCCACAGATCTTTATATTTTACTTCCAAGGATCCAGAATTTCTTGTAAGTTTTTGGTGGTCTTCAGGAATAGTTCTCTAGCATTTTCTTTGAATAGTAGTTGCTTCTTCAATCACTTTTCTCCCAGTCCCTCTACCTGATCATTTTTGGAACCACTTAACACTGACCTATGAATTATGCAAGAATAAAAATGGCACCTCACTCAAGGGATGAACCAGTGTTGTGTCTATAGATGACAGAAAACTTGGCAAAAAATAATTTAAAATTGTATCAGTAAATACTGCAGCTTTTACCTGAAAAGTTGGCACATGTCATTGTGGTGTGCATTTTGAGAAAAATGAACAAAACTAACAGCAGATAAACAGTAACCAAAGCCACGTCTTTAAGAAATAGGAAGAAGAATCCAGTAAAGGGTTGACACAGGACCTGAGAGATGCATCTAGCCCTTCAGTTAATCCAGTTACTGTTCACTGAAGCCTCATAAGAAATGGTCTCAGTGGAAGGCTGGCTGTCAAGAAGCCATTCTTAAGAAAGACAAACTGGAAAAATAGGCTAAGGTATGCCAAATTGCACAAGAACTGGACTGAAAATCAATGGCAACAAGTACTATAGAATATACTATAATAAGAAGAAAATACTACAAAATAATGAATTAAAATTTGAAATTGTCATCAGTGTACATGGAGGAAGTTGTGGGGCTGCATTTAAGCAAGTGGTGTTGGGGATCTTCATAATTCCATCTAAAACTGATGGAATTATGAACACAGAAAAGATCCACCATGCAATGCTATCTGGTAATGTCTTCATTTTTTCAGCATTACAATTATCCCAAATGCACACAATGCAGTAATACCATACTTAGGTAGAAAATTCAATTAAATTGTATTCATATAGTGTTGAATCATAACAGCAGTCGCCTCAGTATGCTTTATATTGTAAGGTAAAGACCCTATAAATATTACAAAGTAATACCCAACAAATGATCCTCCTTTGAACAAGCACTTGAAGGAAAAACTCCCTTTTAGCTTGTAGAAATCTCTGGCAGTGGAGGAATTTGTTTATCTTTAGCCTGCAATTTCAGGGTTCCTTCAGTGTTGCACACTGGGCCCCGGAAGATAATTCACTATGGTTACTGGTGTCTCTAGCTTCACATCTCAAAAAAGAGTTGCTAATAACCAGAGCTTGCTTCTCGATGGGTGTGTCGTAGAGTAGCAAAAAACAATTTGACACGTAAATGGGTTGGAGGTGTACCGCGGCCTTCTATTTAGGGCTACACCAACTTTTCACCATCAACCTCCCTACCTGCTTTCCGGGCCGCTCAGGACAATCTGCTGGGGAGAGCTAATGGTGGCTAAACTACCTTCGCCCACGCTGACTACAGGGGCCTGGCTAGCAAAGGATTTTCCAGGATGTGGAGATGGATTTCTAGTTCAGTAAGCCTAGCCTCCTGCAAACAGGCTATATTTCTTACAAGTATACTAAAAGAGGCTTAGGAGTAGCTAAACATCTGACACGAATCAGGAAACTGCAGGAGGGACAAGTGAAAAAAACATGCTGCTAGTGACTCGGCTACGAGCTAAGCTAAGCTCACATATATGTAAAAGACAAATGAATGAATACTGTGAATAAGCAGGTGATTTCAACAGTGTGTGCTCTGGCTAAAGGACTATGAAATTCTTTATCTGAAGGTTTTTAATTAAACTGACTACACAGATAACCTACACAAAACACCACAGTGCTAAAACGTATTGTGGAGCAGGATGGGATACAATACTACAGAAAGAGCCAACACCAAAACACTACATAGAACCCTGTCAGTCATGGACTGGCCTCCCCTGAGCCTGAACCTCAACATTAGTGAAACAGTGTGGAGTTGTCTTGCCAGAGAAGAGAACAAAATGTATCCAACAACCAGAGAAGAGGTTTTAAATGTCCTTTAGGAAGCCTGAAGAACTATTCCCAAAGACTTAGACAAATTTCAAAAAAGGTTCAGGCGGCGTTGAACAATAGAAGGAGACATACCAAATATTGAGATTCAGTTCGTTAGAATTCTACACACTGTACACCTTTTATACTATATTTCCAACTATTTTCCAAGGAAAGTATTTTAAAAATGAGGAATGGCTGCAACATATTTTTCATTATACAGCATACGGCTTCATAGGAATGAAAATCGCTTTTTCATGCATACAGTTATTGCACTTAAAGCTGTATCACGATGCTGTTTCTGCTCTTGTAGAAAGCTAAACAAATTCAGAAGGTGAAACAAAACTAAAGGCTCATGAAGATGTTGCATCACTCTGAGAGCACTCAGTAAAACAGTTTTGTCCCTGTCACTTGTAAAACAGTGCACATGAATTGTAATTTAATGCAGCTTCTTTTCTTTAATTCTTAAACACATTCTCTTTTGTATTTTGAATTGCTGTGCATTTAGATAGGTAATGGCAAATTAGTTGAAACAAACCAGTATATTTTAAATCTTCAATGCCTATTCTATTTTGTTTTGGAAAATTGTTATTTACTCTCACAGCTAACAAAATCAGAACAAATTGGAATGGTTTGGAAAATAGGTTTTCATTAGAAGTGAACAGGAGATAGAAATTTAAATGTAATTCTACTTTATCTAAGACTGTCCTAATTAGTAACTATTCTTTTTTCGCCATCCTCCTGATTTGTCATATAATCTTCTGTGAGGACCAAAGTGATGAAGCTGCAATGTAATGAGAGAAGTGGAAGGCATTTTAACAGCTCATGCTTGTGGACAACATGGCAGCCAGTCAAAATGTAAGCAACAGGCAACCACAATGTTCACACATAAGACTGTGGTATTTCAAAAACATGCCAAAGAACATTAAATAACCAAGATTCACTGTTGAGACTCAATGTGTAAATGTGGTCAAGCTCGTCCCTTTACCATGTAATATGATGAGAGTTTAATTATTGTTGTTGTGAATGAGTTCTTAATTAAGAACACACGTTCCTGCCTGAATTGTGTGTTCTCCATAAGGACTGAGAGTTTTTGTTCGCCTGCCTGCCAGTAACAAGACATACAAAAGCACCATGAAGAATTAAGAATATTCAGATGACAATGATGAATGGCTTGTTTAAAAGCATGAATAGCTCTTGACTCACACAATACTGGTGTGTCCACATAAAAGGCTGGATAACGTGGCATTCATCTTCTTTGTAAGAGATAGACTTAATTGCAGCTAATTATTTTCAGAATATTGATAAAAATGAGTATTTTTAAATTTCTGTGATGATGTCCATGCAGTGCGTTTCTCCCTGGTTGGAGAGAAAACATTAAGCCGCCCTCCATTCTCATATCGCAGCTTGTTTTGGCACATATACAATTGAGCAAATATTTAATTTTGTTAGGAATATTAGGGAAGCAAGAAAGCAACCATACATGAATAGAACCTGCAGTCACCATCATTGCTTTTGCTTTCCCTGCCAACATTATTGATGGCAGACAGAATGTCTCCAAGGCTTCATGCTCCCATGTGTGACAGAATGAGAGAGACAGTGTTGTCTATGAGAAAATATTTCTGTTTATCAGTCAGCCCAGCTAGCCACAATAAAAGGCATTCTGTTACATACTGTACATAAATGGCATGCTGCAATGCCTCCCTCATCCTGATTGCTTACCCCTGCACTGTCCCTTCTTGTCCCTTTTGACAGAGGGGCTTGACAGATAGATCACAAAGATGCACAATCATTGCATGGCGGGGACTGGGATGGAGTGCACCCATTATTCTAAAGCAAAGCTGTCTGGCGGGGCAAGGCCTGCACGCCACATGGTGCCATGATAGATGGGGACCATTAATCAAGGCAGGACGGGGCCCTGAGATTGATGTGTAGAAATTCAAATGCTCAAGCAGCATTTGGAAGATTAAGGCTGTGTGGGTAAGGTTAGTAGTCTACCTTTCTGTTATGGAGAAACAGGTTTAGCTGTGCCCAGGGGTGGCATAGGGGATAATTTGCCCCCAAACTGTGCTACTTCCAGTATTCTTTGTGTCAGAGCTCTTCAGTCTTTTATATTGATTAACAATGCCTACATTTGTCATTTTCCCACTGATGACCTGTCCTGGATCTTTTCAAGACTCACTGTAGTACCAAGCATTGAAATAAATATCAAAGATTACTGTTTATTTTAGTTATTTTTTTCTATTTCTAAACATATTAAGCGATACTAACGGCAAACAAATTTAAAGAAGATCAGAACAGGCACAATTTAATCAGTCATATTCTATATTTGTGCATTGCTACTTTCATGCAGCTTTGTAACAGTAGAACATTCAAGTTTTCCAAAAGAGTTTAATAGCCTTATTATTTTAACTCGCTGTTGCTCGCTATTGTACTTTCTGGTTACCAAAGTTCTATTTCCGTTAGGCCAGCAGTAAGTTGTATGTTCTAAATAGGCAAGAATAGTGAATAATGAGTAGGGTGATTTCATTAGAAATTGTCATTTGAACCCAGTTTTGCTTAGCTCCATTTGTATCTTTTCAGCAGACCTCTTTAATAATAGTGAATCAGCTTGCTAAAATTAATAGTTGTATTTCATCATTATTCTAAAAGGAGCATTAGCAAATAAGTTGCACACAGGAACAAAATGTGCTTACGAAGAAATTTTGTCAGAGATCTTGGTGCTTAATAGACAACAATATGAGAGAACACATTTGCAGGACTCAGAAATGGGACAGTAATGCTAGTATTAAGGTTTTTCATTGATAACTGAACAACGTACCTGCCGATACCTCTTTTAAGAGGTGTTGTGGTATCTCTGTCCGTCTGTCCGTTTGTTACTGACTTCATATTATCATTTCCTGTTTATGTTTGAATAAGTACTTTTAATACCAAAAAAGACAGGTAATCCCAGTCCAAAACACAGAGTTGTCCTTGTCAATGTTAATACAGAAGGGATTCTTTATTGTGTTAATGTTTTGCTATTTGTGCTAATCCCGTACAATCAAAGGGGTAAGGGGGCACAGATTAGCCCCCTTAGCGTGCTGCCTGCTGTAACCTATAATTTTCTTCGGGATTAATAAAGTATTTCTGAATTCTGATTTCTGAGATACAGCATGTGTGCGGTACTTGAGATAAAATCTTTAGTTAACTAAAGATTTTATCTCAAGTACCGCTTGGTTTGGTTGCAAACTAACCAAACTTCACAGAATAAGTATAATCTGTTTTTCAGATAATAATATTTATATTATTAATAATTTTCTGACGATAAATAAGTTGTATATTCTCTTATGGTGTTAGTCATTGAGTAATTTAAACCCATACTAGCCGTACTTGACAAGGTTCAGTGCTTTTGCTAACAAACTACAATAGTTTTGATGGAGATGTGCAAATCAACAAAATCCAGTTTCTATATGTAATAGAATTTAACAAAAAATTGTAAAAGATTCCCCCGTTGACAAAATGTTCAGTAACAGTACTGCGTACAGCCATGGAGAACTGTGTGTTGGAGTGTGCTGTAGAACTGGTTCGACAGCTTTCTCTGCTTTTTCTTCAGGCAAATGAGTCATGCTGAAAAACACCTACAGCATTTTGCGTTGCTGCAAATGGAGTACTCCAAAGTTTATTTTTTTTATATCATTTCCATCTGCTGCACTATTTTTAGTCCCTGATTATATAAGACTTGAGGTGGTGCTGTGTGATCATGTTCTCGAGACGTGGACATTTTTGTCAGAATTCACCAATTATTTATTTATTTATTTAGTATTTTTTAAAACTATTATTATCATTATTTTTTTCTCACTCATAGGGCCAAAGGAAGTTTGTGCCAGCAATACAGAAGGCATGTAGATGAAATATATCTGACATTTTTTGGCAAAAAACCTGACTGCTATGTTCAAAAATTTAATTCAGTCATTCCAGTCCAATGTCAAGTTTGAAGGTTTTCCTTGGAATTTTTCCTTGGAAAATTCTCAGTTAACAGAAGAAAGAAAATGTTGTTAAAATGCATGCCACTTATGTCACAGCAACCTGTGCTCATTATTGGATTTAGTGTCATGTTTAGAGTCTGACATCTCATTTCCTATGATACTGTATATCAGCAGAGATGTCCATGGCAGTGCTGCTGCCATGATAATAATAATACTGCTGGCAAAAAGGTTATTAACATGTAAGTAATGTCGCACATTTTTTGTCAAAAATTCCATAAATTAACAAAAAAAAAGAGCGAAAAATAAATAGCAGATGTGGATCATCGGTGCGATGGATCATTGTTACACATATCTGTCACTCCTTTATTGCCCTGATGGTTCCTATATTAAATTTCATAAAGCACTTAATTCCACATAGCCGTTCCTGAGAGTATGCTTTTGTCAAGTAATATTTGCAAAGAGAATATTGTCTAAGGGTACCATCTGTAATGTTAATATGTTTAGTGTCTGACTAGTGCACCCAGAGTGTAGCACATATCAGGAGGAATAAAACAAACAAGAAAGGCAATCTATAATCAGTTAGTTATCGATAATGCAAAGATTTGCACCTCTAGGATAAAAGGGGGAAAAAAGAAAAGAAAATTACCCTCAAGGGACTTGTTGAGATTCTCATCTGAATATTCACACAAGGCTTGAGGTAATATAGTAGAGGTAGTAAAGAATACTATAACTAGGAGAGACAGCTTGTGAATATGACTCAAAACTTAACCCGGGCTGTATCCAAGCGAAGAGGATTCATCTGGCTTTGACAAAATAAAATGCATCAAGAAATCACTATGAAAAAAGAAAAAATATATGCTTTATAATTTTTATATTGTTTCCATGACAAGAAAGACCTTCAGCAACTCTAAATCCATCCAGAGAAGCATCATCCCTGGCTATCTTTCCCCCCAGGGAAAACTTAAGCCATTAGAGAGGAAGGGAGAGAGAAAGATACAGAAGGCTTGATACGTATAGGAAGAGGTTATAAAGTGAAAGCAGCTAGCACTTCTGATGAATATTTCCAAGGGGAAGTGCAAGTAGAGGTACAAACATTCATCTCTCAGAAAAAACATGCCTGAGGGGGGAATGAAGGGGATACTGCTGTATTCAACGCAAAACTTTGGATTTGTTTTCCTGCCTATATCACTGATTTGCCATGTGCAATCTTACAAATAAGAGTTTGAAACAAAGAATGTGCTCAGCAAGTTTCCCGGTAATATCACTAGGTGTACGTTTTTAGCTACATGATAGTAGTGCTGAAACAAATATTCAGTAATTTTCAAAATGAAAAAAAAAATGTAGTTTCTAGTTTCATAAAAATATTTATTGTGTTTGATATGTTGTACATTTATAGACAAACTAAAAGATAAAGGCATTCAATACAAAGATACTTTTTTTAAAAAAAAATGCTTGTGTGGTTAAAAATATTGCTCTATATACCACTTATCCATGTGCAGTTTAAGATATAACCATATCTGCACTACTTACTGGACATGTAAGTCAAGAGTTTTGCTAGCATCATTTTTCTGCTCCACTACTTCAAGGATAGATGCAAAAAATCTTAATACATGTAGTCCTTTTAGATTAGAGCTCTTATTATACAATAATTTAGAATATTGAGCTTTTCACTTATTTAGATTTTGACATTGTTGTATTTTCTATTTCACTTAAATTTATGTTTAGCATTTTTTTTGCCTTCGTGCTCTCCATTTTTCTGAGATATTGTGTTTATTTTATTAAACTGCATTGTTTATATTGACCTACTTTAATATAATTTTCCAACTTTTCCTATTCTTGTTCTTATTATTATTCTTATATACTCTCCATTGATGATTTAATGATGATATAATCAGTTCTAACTCCCACTCCCACAATATCATGTTATGTTTTATTTATGAAGTGCTTATTTATGAGATACCCAGTACATGTGCAGTTTGTAAAGGTGTAGCAGGTGGGAGGACTGGAGAAGGCAAACTATGTGACAGCCACAGCATTGTCTCCAGTGTGCTCTGTGCAACCCACTATCATGGCAAAACATGCAATAGACATGCCAGTCCACTGTGTCCATTCCACACTATACCTCTCCAAAGTGTGCAATGGACATGCATGCAGAAGTTGCAGGAAGTTGCAGTAACAGTAGAGGGAGATATTTTATTTCTAGCCACCATTAAACTTGTCACTAGAAAGTGACATTATTAACACATTTTCATGTAAATACATATTAGCTGCCTAGCTTAAAGGTTTCTGGCAATTAAGGACTCTGGGATGTGCTTCATACATTTTTTGCTCACTACCGGCTTCTTGCCTTGCTAACATTAGCAGAAAAGTACTTGTCAGAGGCTGGGTCTGAGACCCAGTTTTTGTGTTATTATAAATCTTTGATTTCATCATGGTTTATCATTGCTAGTGTTTTGGTTTCTGTTTTGTAGCTCCTTATGTTCTCTAGTATTTCTTGATTTCTAGTCTTTAGGTTTTGTTTATGTGCCTCCCCTGTGTTCCATGTTATGCCTACTCTGTGACTTTCTATCCCACGTTTCAGGTCTCTATGTTCTCGGTCTTCCTTGTCATCATTGCCTCTGATGGTTCGTGTTTCCTGTTTTACTTTGAAAGTCTGTGTCCTATGTCAGTGTATTCTGCTTTGCCTCCTTTGTCTCAAAACAAAGCAAAGACACTAGGAGCTACTGCTGCATGTACTATTTTGGTGAGCATACATATGTTTAATGTGTATTCTGTCTAGTAATTTAATGACTTAAAGCATTTCTCCATGTATCAATGTACCAGCAAAATGCAGGCAAGCCCAAATCCACTTGCTGTTTATGTAAACATGGTTGTAAATGAATTTCATAAGGCAAGCATTTCAAAAAATCAGCATTGCAAATATTTTATGGAGAAGGAGGCACATTCAGCACATTTGTTAGACCTCAAGAAAGCACACAATGGTTATGAATGAGAGACAATGAATGCAAGCATTGCTCTGTTTGGAAGACAACTCCACAGGGTAACCATAAATTCATGATAAAAGACATTACACCCATTTGACTTCTTGACCGAAAGTGCTTCATGATTTTACGTATTAAAAACATGATTGAACATTCTTTCCAAAAGGTGTTCAAAAATGGTAATTCAATCATGGAAATCATGTTTTCCAAAATATTAGGTGGATTAACCCTTTGTGTGTGTAGTTCATTGCATTTGATAAACAGTAATATTACATAATTAGCCTCACTTACCCACAAGTGTCTAACCTCATTATTATCTTTCTTTATGATTGTACTGATATCAAGATTACACACTTCTCTGAAGTTGTAGATGCTGCACTTTACTATAGTCATTCACTTTAATGACCTATCTCTACCATTACCAGAAGCATAAGGTCCTCTGCTACAGAAGGCAGTCTTAGTTCTGCTTGAAAGTGGGCCACCATTCATCAGGCCTTACTGTGACCTTGTTGTGCTCTCTCAGCAATATCTAGTTAGTCCAAATTGCTTCTCTTTGTTTCACAATTTTCAGCCCACATCTGTAGAAAGTAAACAATGCAGTATTGTAATGAGAAATGGCAAGCAGGGAGAAAGGGAAGGAATGACACCTTAGAGACTGTAACCCCCTTGCTCCCTCTCTCTTTCTATCTATTTCTCTGTGCAAGTGAAAACAAGTGGACTGCCAAAGGGAGAGAGGTACCAAAAATTGCTTCTGTTGAATGCACTTCTGCGCCTTTATTGCTTCCTGTAATTGCTTCTCTGAGAGGTAACTGCTCTCCTCTTGTCCTTTTTTCACTGCTGAAGGATTGTACCCTTCGAAACATGGAGCAAACCCCACCTGAGTCATGAATCCCATTTAAAGTCAATGTTGAAGGTACACACATCAATTTGATTGAGCCTGAATGGATACATACAGCATAGTCCAACCAAACTACATTATGTGATTTAAATATTCTATACAGAAAGTGTTCTTTACCAAACCCACCATGCCTGATCTACCAGAGTATTTTCAGTGTATACCGGTATGGTATGCACGTGGTGTGTTGATAAAAGTAACAAAACTCTGACGGTTACAAGTTTAAGATCTTGCGGGAGTAACGGTCCAATGATATATGTGCTTGCTGCATTATTAAAATGACAATATGGAGAGTATGTGCAGCGCCATATGTTTAAAGGCTAATTTCAGATGAAACAGGCTTCAGATGAATGGCTTCGTGCTTTTCTCCAGATGTTGAAGAATAAGATTTTTTTACATACTAGTATTCGTGGATTGGATTAATTTGAATAGAGTGGGTTTACTTTTTCGACAGAGACAAGTAGAGTACTTGTAATAAAAACAAAAAGATTGTGTGGTATGATTTGTTTGCCTGTGTGTTTATTTTAAAGGTCAGAAACACAACCAAATAAGGGGGAACACATGATGATGTGATATTTGCTTGTAAAAATACCAAGCTACTTCTCATACAGTATATGGATAAAAACATTTTTTAGAAAGCAAAATAAAGTAAAAGTAGTATTATATAAGGTGTTTCTAGTATTTCACTCTCTATTATAACAAAAAATGTATTTATTTGAAAGATGTCCAAAATTCCCACAGAATAACTGCATGTAATACTGAAATACACTCTCACAATAAAGTACTTTTTAGTCCACAAGTATTTGCACAAGAACACAGTCAATCAAGATGTGATTGAAATGTAGTCTTTCAGATGTAATACAAGGGATTAGACAACAAATACTAAAATGACTGCAAAGTCTTACCTTTTAATAGACTCAAAATCAGATATTTGACTGATAAGCTGTTTTATGTACAAGTGAGGCCTGTTCCCTCATTATTCACGACAAATTAAGCAGATGAAATATTTGGAGTTGATTCCAAGTGTTTTACTTGCATTGGTAGCTTTTTACTGGAACACTCAATGTGAGGTGATATCAATTTCAAAGAGATGTCAATGCAAGTGATAGAGCTCATCATTATGCAGAAAAATCAAAATTAATCAGTTAACGGAATAGTAAAAACTTACAGAGTGGAATACAGTACAGTGGAATATATCAGAACTCTTTCCTTGGTTAGGCTTTAGCCACACACATGCGTGCCGACCTGTGGTTAATGGAGGTGATCGACAGTCAATAGCGTGAAATACGGTTAGGGTTATATGTTAACACCACATACAAAGAGGTTTATGGTGTTGTTATCAGGTTGCCATGATTGCATGAAAGACATTGACTATCCTGTGAACACTTGCAAACTATTTGCCAAGCAGGAGTGAAACTGTGAACGTGTGTGCAATGCTTTCAGAGTAAAACATTGTGCCTTTTGAAATGTGTTGGTTGTAGCGGTAAAGCACACTGTTTACTGTCAAGGCAAACATTCTCCATTTGTGCTTTGTGAAACACTTTTGCAAGTTTCACTATAGTTTGGAGAGTAAAAGCATGGAGGACACTGACTTCTCTGCAAACACTAGTCAAACTGTGGGTGATTACATCAATCTGCTTGTGACCAAAGCAGGGATATTTTTGATGTAGCATCCTCTGCATATGCAACATATTTCACCTGGTGACAGCCAGTAACCTTCAGCAACCACTTGTTAACTGATTATGGCATATCTATCAGTGAGATCAGCGATGGGAGTGACTGACTAGTTTCTAACCCTTTGTCACTGAGGTTTTAAGAGAAATTCCTTCACAATATCTAGACAAGTCAAGACTGCTGTCAAGGAGGGAGCATATCGCTGTCAAGGTAAAATAAAAAGACGACTTCATGCATATAAATTTAGATTTAGAGCAAAGTTCTACTCAAGAATTGGTGTGCCAGATTATATTTTGTCTGAAACAATGCGCCCAGTTCTGGAAAGCATCTTTGCATTGAGCAAACCAAGAGTAACTTGTACCAGAATGATATCAAGAAAAAAGTTATGGAAAAGCATAGGAAAAGTTCCTTTAGATCATGTGCTATCAAACATGGTGGAGGCAGTGTTAGGGTTATGAATAACTGCCATTGGAACTGGGTCAATAGTGTTTATTGATTCTGGTGATGTGGACAGCCATTACTCTCTGTTCAGATTCAGCAAAATGCTGCAAAAGACCCAAAGCACACAACAAAACCAGCCAAAGAGTTTTTCAAGACAATCTCAATCCAACCAAGAATGCTTTTAACTTAGAGAAGAGATAAGGTAGAGGGACCCACAAACAATCATAGCATTTGGGTTCATGCCTGTGGGTTCCTGACTTGGGTTCTAGGCTAGTATTAAAGATATATATTTCAAATTATTTTGGTTTTTTAAAATTTTGTCTAATTCACTTTGGGCCTCTAAAAAGGATTCTATGTGTAGAAATGCTGGTAGTCCTAAATGGTTAACACAGTGCTTTTGTGAAATCCCCCAAAGATGAAGCACGTAAATTACATATTGACTGATTGATTTAAAACACACTGTGGTGTTTAGTGTGTTGCAGTTTGTGGTAAAATAACCACAAACTGCAATTGTCCAAAAACAAGTGTGCCTTAGCTATGCATATTAAAACATATACATAATAATAATAATAATAATGATAATAATAATATAATACATATTATAACAGCTCTGTGTACTCCATCTCTCATCCTATGAAAGCTATGATGGGCTCCAGCCTCACCCTAAATTGTGTAGGTGGTTAAAAATGTATGGGTGGGTGGGTAATACAAAAACGCTAATCATTTGCTTGGGGGTGCTTTTTTTGATTAAAAAAAAATACTCATTGTACTGTATGGCAACTTAAATGTATCTGTTCCTGTTGTTCTTCACAGTTATTCCCCAAAAGTTATTCACATGTCAATCAAGCCATACACAAGTCAGATAAAAATAGTCCAAATACACTGAAATCCCAAAGTAGCTTGAAAGGAACTGTTATTTCTTGCTTTATAAGTTGGTATTTCCTTCTATTCATGTAACCTACATTTTACACTGAAATGCTAAAACTGTTTTGAATATAACCATTTTATTTCAATTCACACTGAAGCACAATTCATGTGCTCGACTTATGCAAATATTAAAGTGAAATTGGACAAGTGATGGTGCAAGAGTAACCTTTTTAGCACTACATCAGGTGTGGTTTATCATTCCAGTAGTTGTTTTGTCCATGGGCAAACACTAATTTTGTGTGCATGTCTGTATATGCGTGCATATAAAACTTATTTATTTTTACTTGGGTTTGTGTTTTGTTGAGACTGCAAAGTCTGGAGTGGAAACTGCTGTGCCCAAATAGTTTTCAGCAGGTGGTGTTTGCACAGTGAATACACCATGTCTCTGAGTCCCAATCCCATTTAAATGCCTGGAAGCAAAAATCTACCCAAGTTCCCTGCTTACATGCCTATCATTGTTGCATTCATTCCTGCAGTAGCCTGTCACTTGCATTTTGTGTTTTAAAGCTGTTAATTTATTCATCTTTTTTGCCAGGCACACTGCATTTAATTTGTGATGAAGGAACTGGAGCAGGAGACAAAATGTTCCCATATTATGGTTACATAAATCAGAAGTTTTTTTTTTTTTTGTACAATGTATATACAAAGATAAGATGCCTCCTGGCTTTGGAGTTGTTAAAAGAAATTATAATAATACAACCTGAAAACAATTGACTACTGTAAACTGTGACTTCCTTAAATTACAAAAGTACTCAGTCCATTATTCATATTCTCTGTTCCTTTTTTTGGTAATATATATATATATATATATATATATATATATATATATATATATATATGCCACGACGGTTATAAAAATGTAGTTATTGTATGAAGCAAAATGATTTCCACTGTTTGTTTCTCTTAAATTTTGACATCTGACTGATATATGTGTATTTGTACGCCATGTCAAATACTGAAACTACTGAATACCACTGGCTTTTTTTAGTATTATCAAATGTGTTTATGTCCATTAGCTACAGCAATAGATACTATTAATCATAATATGAACTTACATTTCATAAATGTATCGATTTATTTTGTACAGAAATTATATCACACAACACAGGTTGAATAAAATTGGCTTTTCTGTTTCTGATATTGGCACTCAGTATACCCAAAACACCACAGACACATATCCCCATGCACTATGGCACTGTTCCCCTGTTTTTGGCTTGCAATCACTCAAGCTTTCCTCCATCTTGGTCTGCAGAATCCCATTATCTCTTCATTTGTGCTTACCCAGTGACAAAACCTCAATTAGTCTTCCAACCAAACATGCTAAACCTACACTCACCACTTTAGCCATTGCCAAGAAAATAATACTTATCAATTGGAAAAATAAACACTTAGCATTAACCGTTGGTTGAATCTCCTTGAGCATGGCCTCCAGTCTTGACAGAAAAGGATGACACACATTATTGAAATGGGGTCTCCTAACACATTAGATAGAACTGTAGAATCCTGATTTTGCCTGTCATCAAATTTGACGATGTATATTCTTAATTGTCCTTTCTAAGCATGTGATTATTATCGATTGGGTTGCAATCTACATTATCGTCACTGATATTATGGATAGAAATTGATATTCTATTTTGCATTGCAACTTCAAGATCTCGGTCAGGATTTTTTTTTTTTGAGGCAGTTACTGATCACTTAAGGGTCCCAGCACAAGTCAATAGGATTCTTTTTTTTTTTAATTTGGGGGACCCTTATGTCCTGATGGGGGCTGTATGGTTGACCACCACTGTCTTGCCCATGGGGGTGCTTGGTCCGGTCTGCTCGAGTCTGGACTTTCTGGTTCTTTCTGGTGCCCTGGCTCCCCCTGGGGTTGGGTGATTTCCTGGTGGCCCTCTTGGGGTGGTCCTCAGTGCTAGGCCTGCGTATTGTGGGAGGGCTAACACTTTGAAAGGGGATGGTTGGGCCCACTTTGTTTAGCTTGCATTGGTATGCTGAGTCAATCTCTTTGTGGGTGTTTTCTTCTGCCTCACCCTTGGGACTGGAGCTCACACAGAGGCAAATCAGCCTGGGGAAGGAAAATAAAATTGATTTATTTAATTTTTGTGGTTTTTCTGGTGACAGCAAGCATAACTGTTGGCGGCCTATTTTTTTAGGATTGTTTCAAGCATAATTTAATCAACTTATCAATCCCTCTTGTCATTGTGGTTAAAGGAGGACAAGCTGAAACTGTAACAGCTACAAATAAACTAAAGTTCTTTTGCGGTTTCTTGCTCAAGATTTTTCACATCAATGAATAAAGTGTGCATTTTACACTGATTGAAGAAGGTGTCAGTGCAGTGTAGGTTTCCGTAGAGTTCCATCTAGAAATACTGACAGTAACTATATATTAAGCATATACTATATATAAAAATCTATATCTCTATGACACACACTTAAATATAATGACTATCTATCAATATCACTCATAAGTACATACATTTCTGAAACTACACACTGTTTAGATGACATCCTGTTTATTATGCCATCCATATTTATCATACTACACCAATGTGTTTGGCACTTCTCTAGTTTTTCTTTTTGGATAGAAAATGTGGAGAATCAATAGTAACGTGAGAGACTCATAACCAACACATTTTATTTTAACATATGAACCATGGCACGTTTTGGATTAAATATATGTATATCATACAAGATCAACAGAAAATCACAAATCCATTCTTATGATTTACTTTTCTTGTCTTTGACATTGCTTTTTTGTTTTAAAGCAACATTAAAATTCAGCAACAGTGACATGCTTTCAACATTCAGTGCAGGAAAGGCCAATTTTCCCACACACATATTAACAGTGTCTGTCACATCACTGCACATTTCAGGCCCATTTTCCACTTGATGCAGTATGCGCACAGTTGGTATGGGGGCACCAGGTTAGACCTCTCAGCTTTGTGTACTGAGGTGCACTAAAAAACTTTGACAAATGGCTTTTGATGGAAGCAGTGAGTGGCAGACTATATTTCCCCTCTGCTATTTGGAGTAGCCAAGAAAGCATAGCATTAAGTGAGCTGTACATTGGTGCATGCTCATTGCTGTCTTGCAAAGACTGATGGTTGAAAGTTTGAATATGAACAACACAGAGGGGGGCAGGAATAATATTAAAGATCAGAGAATTGTTTAATCTTGCTTTCATATGGTGGAATACACTAGATATTCTTCCATATGTTAGAAAGCCACAGTACACTCTCCACTGAGTGGTGTCTTTTGGTGGTCAGCAAGGGTAAACCAACATGTATAAAAATGTGCAGGGCAGTGAAAAAAGCTTTGCCCTCAAGGCTGCAGTCCATTCCCCCGATACAGTTCTGCTCAGCCTCATAGCTCCTAAACACCCATATGTTGCTTACACTTAGATAAAAATAGGAGGTTTCCTAACATTAGAGACACAGATCTCACAGAAATGTCTTTTTCTAGAGAGCTAAATGTTTTTTTTATTACATAAACCGAAGCTGAACATTTTAACAAACTGAATAATGTTTGGAGATGTGCTTTATATGTGTACCAAAGAGTTGCCGTTCTGTTGATACTACAAGTGAATATTGTACTTTTTAGTATATAAGCTCAGTCTCATTCTTTTGAACCAAATATATAGATTCCTTAAAAACGCTGTAGTTGTTGGAATTGATATGAGACATGGTATTAAAAAGCACATCTCCATGAATGTGTTCCCTTGCAGCAGCACTTCTATCTCATTTTCAACATCAAAAAGAGTGAAATGACGCGATAAGAAAGAGAACAAGGCTTCCCTTTCGAGAAGAGGTAGTCAGACACTTATGTTTGAGAATATATCGGGCTGTGGTGGGAAAAAATCAAATCGAAAATGTTATTTGTCCGTATAACAATGTGGGTTTTTTTTTTGTTTGTTTGTTTTTCACTTGTTATATCACTAATGACACCATAAACCTGACCCTAGTCCTCAGAACTTTGCATTCAAGACCACAAAAACTTGCAAATGATTATACACCACACACAAAAACACAAAGATTCGACTATCACTTCATGATATGATATGTAAATTTAAAGGCCAAATATAGTTGTGTATAAATAAAGCCCTCACAACCTTTGATAGAAACTGCAATCAGCCTAGGGACAAATCTACAAGGTGTATGATTTTTAAGACACCTCTCCCGATGTGGAACATGCATACAATACATACATATTTTGCAATTCTTACGAAGGAAAAGGATGAACAGTGGAGCAAATTATATTTGTGGACTACAGTTTGTATGTTTTATTTGTCTTTACAAATTAAATAAATTCTTACTGTACCCATAGCATCCCCATGATAGACACTATAATAGCGTAGCAGTGTTCATGACAACTTTAATATTTTAGACAAGTGCATGTTTTTCTTCCTTGTCCATGATTTACAATAAATAACTAAAATAACTTAATAACATAGAGGAACATAGTTGTAGAGTCCAGGTGTGTGGTACAACACTTTTACGCATTATGAAAGAAACAAGTCAGCAAAGGATACACCTATCATACAAGGATGCATCCTCGATTATAACACTTCTGGCAAATGTCTTTTCTACTCCACATGCATTTTAAGAATTGAGACATCTTTCAGCATTGGACTTTTGAGCTGTTCTTTCTCTTTTTTCTTTGTCTATTTTCATTATCACCTCCTATAACTTTTATATTTTACTTATTTACTTAACTTTAAATTACAATTTAAGTAATTCAGCTGATGTTCTCCCTTGTAAGGGAGATGTCAGTAAGGTAAAGTTTTTATGCTTGATAAATAACATTTACTAATTTAATGTTCTCAGTGTCAGATATTTCACAAATACTCTCCAATAATCATCATTTTTTGTAGCAAGGTTTTTGTTTCTGCGTCTGTTAAGGTTAGATGTTGCCATTCAAGCTTTTCTGTCCACCCATGCAAGAAAAACAATCTCCAAGGTTTCTGTTTGAGTCATGGTGCCTTCTGAGTTTTGGGTCAAATAGAAAAGGAAGCAACATGAGGACACTAATGTGTTACTTTGGATATATACCAGCAAGGAAACACCTACAAAGGGATAAGATGATATTTCCAAGTGGAACCAGTAATTCTCTCATTTAAATATTTACTATAGCACTAACATGCTGGTTTTCAATGTGTTTCTTTAAGTGGTAGAAGTGCTCTGTTGCCTGCTTGTTGTAAATTATGTATATTAACATAATTCACACAAAAAAAGCATTTACATTAACTATCTAAATTTGTGTGCAGTGCATCTGATTAAATTTGACTGCACAATTCAAGTAGACTCACATATTTTATGGTGTTATGCTCTTAAGGTTAAATGGAATTCAATGGCATGCAGTATTTGAATAATTCAGCTTATAACACATGTTGGACTTTAAACAAATCTAGTGGATGCCCATATGGAAAAGATATATATAAATCTTATAAAGTTTGTATCTGTCTTGTGTGAAACTTGTATGAAAAGCATACAAGAGTGAAAACAGATATAAGATCCCTTGAAAAATTATATAATGAAACTTGTATGTTTTGGATACTTACTAAAACAAAATATGAAAGTAATGAGAAAGTGGCCACTTTCATGAGTAAATCATGTAAGCCTTATATGCTTTACTCATGAAAGTGGCCACTTTCATGAGTAACAACATATAAGTTTTTACTATTTCTTTTCCATATGAGTGAAGATGTTACTTTTAAAAAATCTACAATATATAACACAACATGATCTGCACTACATTACAGAAGTATTTTTTGAATTGTGCATCAATTCAGCCAAATTTACTTAAAAAAAAATTATGAATTTTTAAACTGAGACTTTAAACTGTTTCTACAATTTTTAAAATGTTAAAATCCAGCTGTTTTATGGAGTTGTTCTGTGCATACATGTTCTGTATGTGGATTAGTTTCAGCATGATCCTGTTCTTTGAAGGAGCATTTTGATTGTTGTTGCAGCAACAAACTCCATTAAATGATGAATGTAAATATGTCACTTAACTACGACTGCACCATAAGATCAGTGCATCGTATAAGATTGTAATCAGAGCATTTCAAGTATCGTGCAAGATCATTATGAACCTTTTGTACCGTCACTGATTATTTTTACAGAGATGTTATTTAAGTTGGGAGGAAATAATTTCCTGCCACTGACCTCAAACAATTTTGAATGAAGTGAACCACAAAGATAACCAATCATCAACATCCCTGCACCCTGCAAGAAGCTCAAAGGTACTTTCCCTCCATTACTCTGTAAACTGTTAAAAGTTTTCTTTTCTTCCACATTTCTTGCTCCTGTTAAGTGAACTTTTAATTCATACAGGAGTAAGGAAATTGCTTTTCAAAAAGGCCAAATGTTTACTTCAGCTATGTTAGATGCATCCAAACTATTCTAGGTAGGAAAGATATTTATTACCTATAGCTTTTATTTAGTGTCATACCAAGTTTGTCCACTTTTCCATAGTAATTGAGTGTCTCTAACACACAAACACATGAATGAAAACAAACAAACACAAAAGAACAACACAATAATTCGATAACCAGGAATGGTGAAAACAGGCAAAATCACCTGCCTCAGTCAAAACTAGTATTCAATAAATAGTATTTCAAAATTAAATATACGTTTGGGTGGCATGTCATCACAAAACCAAAAACAGGAGAATACTCAGTGAAACTCTCGAGATCGCTACACGCGGTGCAATGTTATGATGTAGACATATTTCACTCTCCCAAGCTGTGTTTTCCTCTAAAAAAATTGCAGAGGATATTTTAGATTTTCATAAAAGTGCTGGGATTTCCATGAACAATTATTAAATAGGTTCTAAGGAAAGATCTGTGAACAACTGAGGCCGCAAACTCTGAACTGCAACTTTGCGGGGATATGATACATTAAAAACAAAAATGTATAAAAAGAAATAATTCTAGAATCTGCTATAGCCTGTTAGCTCATTTTAATTTAGCATCTTCAGGTAAATCACTGGGTAAATACAGGGATCACAGATATCAAGTGCCAGTATTGATACTTATAACTTATGAAAGCAGCTCATGATTTGTAAAGTTTGCACCATCAATATTCTTAATCTGGATACACTTTAATATCAATTAAATGTTTGTGAATTTTGTTTTCTACTGTTAGTGTGTTTCGTTGTTTTATTTAACGCAACCAATACACAGAGTTGTTCCCAAGCCAGCCACGAGATGAGATGTCTCTAGTATGCCTGGGGTCTGTCTGGCAATCTGTCTCCAGGTAGGACATGTCCAAAACACTTCACCTAAGAAGTGGCCTGAATGGAACAGATGCCTGAAGCACCCCAACTTGCTCCTTTCATTACAAAAGAGTACCGGTTCTACTCAGAGTCTTTCTTGAATGACCAAACTCCTCACCATATTTCAGGCTGAGCACAGACACTCTATAGAGAAGCTCATTTCAGCTGCCTGTATCAGTATTCTCATTCTTTCAGTTTCTATCACTAATTTATGGGTGAAAGTAAAGTAGGATCACAGATCAACATCAGTGGCTTAACTTTAATGCTAAGCTCTCCCTTCACCACAGCAGGTTGTGTCCACCCTCAAGTACCCCATTAGGGTGGCCTATGGGACTGCTCTGGCCTGGGCCTGAATGAGGCCTTGTGTCTTCAGGGTGGGGCTCCTAGTGGATGGATTCCATGACATCTGGAAGGGCATCCAACATAAAACTCCAAAATCAAACATGTGGAGCTGACTGCTGTGGCAACCCTTTTTGACCACAGAGCAACCAAAAGTAGCCAGTTTTATAGTTGATGCCCCAAACTGTGTTTCACTGAAGTGAATCAGCTAGAACAGCTACTCTTTAAAGAAATTCCTTTTGTTTAATTTAGTAGATTCCTCACCTCCTCTGTCTCAGACAGAAATACTGATGTCATTATTGATCTCTCTTCTCTAGTTTCTTCTTTTCCTTCCTTGTCTGTCTGTTTGGCTCTTCTGTAATTATATTCATGGTTACTGGAACATGTGTAACATATCAGCTGTTTAAGATGAGCCACTGCTCACTACATATGATTGCCAATACATGTGTCATCATAGCATCATTTGGTCCCTTTCTCCATCCAATAACATATATAACATATAACACTTATATAATTATTATACCTACAGATATGTAGACCCTCTAAGTCCAAAATGTTTTGATAACTACACCAGTTTCACTAGCATAATGACCGCTTATTTTGCATTGCAATGCTAAATGCTAACATTTCTATCCCTGTTTTTCTAAATGTGTTTTTTTATGACTGCATAAATCAAAGTTCCAGCACTTGTGTTGTGGGTTTTAAGCCTGATGTGTGTGCAGGATAGTGGTAATAAAGTGTTTTGACCAAATTCTAATCTGTACAGAAAAATTACCGTACATTCAGAGGAATAAATGCTTTGTGGGATTTCTTTTCGCATTTTATTGCAAAGTGGGAACACATTCAAAAATTTAATTAAAATACTGATATTTAATTAGAATTATCAAAGGACTTGGCAAAGTGAGCTTTCCTCCAAATGCTTTCACAGAAACAACTTCATAGTATTTCTTTAGAGGAAATGGTTCTTGCCAAAAGTGACATGCTAATAGCTGTTTTTTTGTTTTTTTTGATTCAGCAGTAAAACAAACAAATGTCTGCATTAAAAAAACATTAAAAAATTTAAATGACTTTTCACCAAAACTAAGTCTAACAACTCAGCCATCTCACTCTCACCATGTCCTTCACACATCAGTTTGCATTTTCAAAAACATCCAACTTGTCCCTTGCATGTACAATGGCCTTGAAGAGATTCTTACAGACAGACGGCACTCACTACCCCAGTAAGACACTGCACAGCAATGACTTTTATTTACACTGACATCGCACTACGGGTATGTTTGCCAACCCCGCTCTGGGAATTCCGATAAGCTCATCTAAAAGCTAACCTAAAAACAGCACGATTAGACACACTTTTCTTTGATATGAATGAAGGGTTTCTCACCTGTTTTCTGCGTTTTCTTCTTTATCTGGCTCTGTCTTAGAAAAAGAAAAGAAAATTCAGAAAAAAGGAGGAGAGTGTAAATACATTCTGTGAAATATTAAACTGCACAAACGCTTGCTGTGCCACATGTAATACCAGTTGACCATGAGAGACACTGAGTGCATATATCGCATTTTTCCAAAAACATTCCTGTTTGCAGTGAATGTTATAGGAAACACAATATAAGGTTTATATTAACACACAGTTATTATGAGATAGTGTTAATTGAAGAATTTGTGCCTAAGAATACAATTATTTGTTTAATGAATTAGGCAGCTACTATAATTTATTTTGTTCCACACCTGTGTTGGTAATCTTTATCTCATCAAAGGCTCATGCAGTTCAGATACACAGTAAGTGTTCAGAAAGGTGTGAAATGCATTAAGCAATGACCTTGTAAACTTTTTGATTTACCTGCATTCAATGTCAAAATAACAGGCAAAAGATGGTTGCGAAAAATAAAGGTTTCACACGTGTCTGCAGTCTTGTGAGATTTGAGAAACTTTGGCCCAATCTGCTACAGCATTTAAATCGCATAAAGGTCTTGACTTTGACTTGGCCGTTGCAACACTACTTTTCTTTTTCAGTCATTCTGCTGTACTTTGGGTCATTGTAACATTGCATGAGCCGAAATCAGCTCTTGCAATGTTACCCAAAGTACAGCAGAATGTACAGTCAAACCAAGTGAGTTAATATTCTGTTACTACAAGCCTGTTTCTTCTAATGTGTTGTGACACAGCACTGGATTTACACAGCGCCCTCTGATCAAAAAAACATGAAAATTAAAAAAATGAAGGTTTTCTGTTAATAGCAGTGTGAACTCTATTTTTAAATTAAATAATATAAGGTAAAGAGACTTACATCTTTCAGTTTTGCAAGACTGTGCCCCAAAAATATAAATACAACATGTAGAAATGGCAGTTTTGCCAGCTGTGGTCATTGTCACTAATGAGTACTAATGATCGTTTTGAATATTGCAAACGATTAAAGTTTCCAATATTCTAGAATTGGGGAGTAGCTTATGGGATTCAGACAGTGCACACTTTTTATTATTATCATTATTATTATTATTATTGTTTTTACTTTTTTATTTAAATTTTTCCATATTCCATAAACAAGACAATGTCTGATGATACAGCTTAAGAAAGTATTTGCTGTTGAGATGCTGTCAGCCCATGTATATATCAAAAACAATGGCATCATTTTCTTACTTGAAAAATGCAGTACATGGCAAAGTGTCTGGGTTATGCTAAAAAAATAGATAAACACATCACAGTGTTTTCCTCAAGTACAGTGCTGAGGCAAATTCAATTACAGGCAGGCTTATCCACTGGAGCTGAGGGTGGCTCTTACCCATGTGTCTGCAGGTGAAGTCTAGGGAGAGTTGAGCTCATTTTGTAGGTACCCTCAGGAGGACAGGTACTGAAAACCTACCCCACACTGCCTATTCAAAGAAGGCCCAAAACTTTGAAATAAACAGTTCTATTCCTTATTGCACTTTCTTCTCTTTTTTTCAAGATACAAAAATATAAAAGGAAAATAATCAGCATGTTATTATTTGGAGTATCCGTTCGGAGCTTTAAATATAGCAAGTATAGAGGTCATGAAGAATACTACTTAAGGGGTTTAAACCAATAGCAGTTTGAGCTTTAGCACCAAATATATCCAAACAGCCCAGCCCCATTCAGTTAGATTCCCAACATAAACTGCAATCACATTGTAATGAAAAGGCACAGACTGGTGAGAAGACTAGAGAAACAACCTAAGGAGTGTGAAAGTACAAGGTCAGGAATAGCATTAGGATAAAGATTTGTGTGGGTATGCAGGACTGTAACATAAGGTTTATATTGTTAGCTGATAATGTGAATACATTTCAGTTTATAAAGACCCCTAATACAAAGGTAATGTAATATGTAGTGTAGCAAAGTTCTTTCGCTTTAAGTAATTAAGTAATAAACTGTATTGCTTTCAAGTTAAGTAACAAGTAATGTGTAATGATCCAAATATGTAGTAAATAGTTATCTATATACACCAATTCTATTGTTTCATATTTATGAATATATTATTCATGTTCAGGGAGGTTGTTGTGGTCTGCTCTTAGATCTACTAGCCATTGACCATTGCTGTTAAGGGCTGTGTCCTTCTCCTATATGCTCTTCCAGTACTGTTCTGTCTACAGCCTTGGTGGTGCTGTTCTCATATTGTTCCCCTGCCACTGAGAGTACACCTTGGTTGTTCTGTGGAGAACGGTTGGCTTATTCTCCTGCCTTCTATCTCTGGTGTACCTCTTCAAGTGGCTGGCCAAGGCTGTGAGTCTTTGCTTGGCAGTTTTCTAGGCCTCAGGTATGGACAGCCTGTTGTACTTTTCAGGCACCTTCTTCATCACACCTTTCTGCAGCTCCGATAATTGGCTTACCTCCCACCGTGCTACCATGACCGTGGGCTCTAGTCTCCTTGTCCATGGAGGGAACTGCTCCTAGTGGCTGTTCAACTTGTAGCCAAGCTTCTCACTGATCACTGCTGCTGTACTGTAGATCAGCTAGTTAATCTTGGTAATGGTCGTGGAAGATTGTATCCGTAGTGGTGCATTAACATCATCTAGTATATCTTCTAAGGGTACTTCACATAGCCTTGGTAACTGGACAGGTTTACATCCAGGTTTCAAGCTTTGCCATGATCCTGTCTCTCAGGTCAGTTCCACTTGCACTCAACAATCCTTCTTCCATCGCACTTGGGGCTTGGTACCTAATCTCGGGTGGGGGTGATGATATCGTCTCCTTGACCTGTCGTCCTAACTCCCCCTTACAAGAGCATTTGTGTTGTACCCCTCAATCTCTAGCCATAAGAGCAGTTCCTTCTTCCAAATGTTGGAACACTGAGCTACTAGTTGTTTCGCTGTCAATGCAGATGCTGGGTATCAAAGATTCCATAGGTCCCTCATCCTACTCATGTAACCCCATCGACTGGGGTCACTTGTGTAGTAGCATTCCGACAGTGGCCTATTTTCATCTCTTGCCCACCGATGCCGTCTTGTTCCAGTAGCCCACTCATCAGGGTGTCCTGGTTCCTCAACACCTTGTTATGGCTCCATATTTGTGTCTGTCACTCAAAGTCAGTCACTGAACTTTATCCTTACAAGTTCTATTCAAATTATAATAAGGAAAAGCAACTCCTTAAAGTAGAGTATTGCATTGGTTGGTGTTATATAAAACTGTTCTGTTTGTAGGAGATAACACACACAGCATTGTTGTTTGTCGTATTAAATGTGAGACATCATGCTCCATGTATTGTTCAAGCAGTAATGCACATTTTAATGATGTGTGCATTTGTCTTACAAACCATTATTTGGCTTTTTATATTTTATGTGGGTCACGGGGTGCCAAAAACACAAACTGACACCATGAAAACATGCTCTGCTTTTTTCTTTCTCCAGTATTTCCCTCTTTATTTAGGTAGACCTCTTTGCTAATAAAGTATCCTCATTTGTTGCTGATTTTGTTTTAGGAGTAGTAGTTATTTTCTTTCTGTGAAACCTGCTACTGTATCTTCTGTATCTTCTTAACCTAGTGTAGAGATTGTTACACATGAACCTAATACAGGTGCACAGGGGTGACTTTGACAGAGATATCTCAGAGGTTAGGTAGGAATTGAGGCTACAGAGAATGAGATGCCAGCTGCAGATTTACACGCCTCCACTGGCTCACTGCACATCATTAAAGCCAGAGGCTGCTTGCAGTGGCTCCATCTCTGTCCCAGCCCACACAGGCTACATCAGGGCCCCACACACTGATTTATCTCAGCTGTCTTTCTGAACGGCTTTTCCCGCCAAGAGAGAGATGGGGGCTGACGAGATTTACGCTTGTATATGAGATGAAATTCATTTTGGGAAGAGCACATGCTTCCTCTGACAAAAAAAGAACCTTTTTTGTTTCCTTTCTCTCTCCCACCACGTCTGTGACACACACCACCAGCATTTCCACAGCGAGAATCAGTGATGGATGATCATGTGCACAATGCCTCTAGAAACTGTGCACTAAAAATATGCAATTTAAATCACAGTTAACTTACTCTATTCTTTCTTTTTTAAATGATTACTTTTGGCTTTTGATCTTACCTTATATTGCTTTTTCTACTTTTGGTAATTTTACTCAGCTGTACTATAAATGAGTTGAAATGGTCATTTGTTTTAATTGCACACAAAGTAATCAAAGTTTTACAAAAAAAAGTAAAACCTTTTAATAATCTCTCAGTAGTGGCCACAATATTCTATGTGGAGCAGTATATTGGATTTGTCTACATATCTGCCTCATCTCTAGTGCCAAATATACAATATACATGGGAATCCATCTCAACATCTGCTATATTAATATGATAATTTGGAGAAAATTCAGTGCCTGAAGGAAGAAATGGTGCATTCATGTGCCCAGTAGTAAATGAAACACCTTCTTCTTCTTCTACAAACTAGGTAGCATATATTTCACACACATTTCAATTTTTCTTTTTTTTTCTTTTGACTATACACGTGCTTAAACACATTTAATTGAATTTCCCTCTGTGAACTAACTCTATATGCATACATATATGCAACTTACCTATTTGATGTAGTTTGACATGTTTATAGGTTTTGAATTCTATACTGCATCTACTTTTTTGCTTTAGATAAAAAGGTTCTCTAAAGGTTTAAACTGCAGTTGTGTCATCACTAAACTTCACTGAGATCAAATCTGCATTAAAGAGGCAGGAAGTAGTGACATACATGAACTAGTCATCTATGTCATACAGAACTAGTTAGCAGTAACTTTAAAACCGAACTTCTTATGGCACATTTCAAACAGTCTTAGAGGTCCTACATATATTGTCTACATGTCTGAAGTAATGCTCAAGATTGTTTCTTGATGTTTACTGATGTTTTGATGTTTGAAGATTTCTTGCTCTGGGAAAGTTAAATGACTCTAAAACAAGTAGCAAATCTTTATTTTTTTCAAACTTCAATTATGATAAAATCAGGCTGTAATCTGTTCAAATATATGTTAAACACGTCTCAAATTTCTAATCTAGCTCGAGTCGTTAGACTGAGGGATGGAATTACCATATACAGAATCAATTATTCAGAAGAATTATTTAACATGACATTTATAAAATTAAGTAACCTCATCTTTAGAAGGAAATTTTTCATATGTTGATTCATTTGATGGGATTTCTCTCCAGGTCTTTTTTTTTTTTTTTTTACCTATGAAAGCTACCTAGTTTAGCTACCAAATCTTTTTTTTATCTTGAATGTACATAAAATTTCTATTAATATTGTGATAGGTAGTAGCATCTCCAGACACATCATTTGACCTTAGTATAATGGCAAATGATAGGGATAGTTACCAATAAGGCTGCACACAGGTTAAGGTTTTGTGGACAATTCTGGATGAATAACTCTTCAACAAGTTAAAAGACAGATAGTTGATGTTAACAAAGAAGAAATCATGTGTGTCTGCTCCACAAAGCAAAACAACTAACTTCTTCAACTGCCTGAAAATACACTAAAAAGTGTAGTTTAATTAATTTATGGAGTCCAAGAAAAACAATGCAATGTTTGCAAGCCTGTACAGACCATCAGTGTGTCAATCAAGCTCACAAAGATGCATTGAAATCATCAATGCAATCGCATGTGGCATTTGGCCAAAGATGTAGACAGACATGGTTGGAAAGAAAAGCTTCACGTACTTAATGATCCACATACTGAACAGAAGGTTATTGCCTCATTCGACAATTTTTCTAAAGTTTCCAAAATACCACTATACAAAGCATAGCAAGTGGAAAAAAGATGCATCTCACAACTGTCAAGTACTTTGCTATACCTGAGGTGAGTTTCATTCACCTCAGGTACAGTAAGTAGAGTGAAAAACTGAACATTATTTGTTACAGTTAAGGTTAAAGGTTCATTTATAGGCTAATGAACTACATGATCTTTAATAATAATGATAATTTAATTTTGTATTAGGTTTTGATATTTGTTCTTATAAGAATTGCATTGAATTTAGATAAATGAGGATGACGCATTTTATTTTGATGCAAAGCTTTGTACAGTGAAGATATAAAAGCAATGTTATATTTAAATGGTAGAGGAATAAAAATATTTCTTTCAATAAATTCAATAATTGTAACAAATAATCATAATTATCATTATGAATAAAATTGCATAGCCCTAGCAACCAATATAACTGTTTAGGCTGGAGGATGCCATTCTAGATTCAGTAACTTGATAACACTGATAACTTGATAAAGTCATGTTATTACGTTAAAGTAAATATTTGTGATTACCTTGTGAAAAAAAAACAGGATTACATTAGAATGCTTGCTCCCTCTCTGTCTGTCTTTGGCTAAGTGAGGTGGAAAAATTAGATTGAAGTCTGAGCAACTGTCAGTTTAATTTACATACTACTATGTATAGTTTCATAAGCATATAGAATTATGATGACTTATCAGGCCATCAGGTACCAACAGATGCAGATTTTGTATCCTGAACACAGACATGAGCACTTCCTATCTTGTACTTGTTCAGCAAGGGTAACCACAACACTGCTGTTTCTACATTAATTACTCTCTGAGTCTTGATAGAGCTGACAAATTACTTTTTTCCCCTTACTGCTAGAGACTTTCTGCATTCATGGTGGATAATACTACTGTCAGGGAAGTGTCCTGTGCAGTGTCTCTACCCAAACACTTTTTTCATCCTTCAAATTTCACTTTATCAGCTGAAAATACAATTTGGGGCTTAGTGGCTTGATTGTAAATTGAAATTCATTGAAGCATTTACATGACATTTAGCAATGGTTGCATAATGCAGGAATAATAAAACGTGTCAAATTGAAAGGATTCCCTTTCTGCTTGTGCTGTCTCATCATTAAGCCTACACACACAGCAATAAAAAAATGTTTGTACATATTGTATATGTTTGTATATGTGTGAGACTGTGTTATTGAGCAGAATTATATATGCATGGGTGGGGATCTGCTTGGGAGAATATTAGTGCTACTGTGATGCAATGTATGCTTCACAGTAACACTAATGCATACATGGAATTCTTAATATATAGTAGACATCAAGGAAAATTCAAGGTAGGCATCAATCACACAGTCCTAGAAACTGCCTGGTAACCTCTGGTCACTAAGGGAAAATGTCTATTGCTGGTTGTTGCTGGTTGTTGCTAGTTGAAAAAAAAATGTAGCAAGAAAAAAGCCTTCTTGTGTTTGCTCTGGGCTCTAACAGATTCCTGTGGGGGTTTTTTTGTATGGAAGATGCTGACTTGTCTGCAAACACTAGCCAAATACTCACCAAGTGGTAATCAAAGTTGAAAAATTGTGACCAAATCTGGAAACATTTACCTTCATATTACAAGTCGTGCCTTGCTGCACTTCAGTAAACATGTTTCAAAAGCCCCAGCTTTTACTTGAGATCTATGGTTCCTTGAAAGGAAGGGGGGAGGAGGAGGGAGGGGGAGTCTTTAGTCCTGCATGTCTGGGGATTTTCTCCAAGCACGACATCCCAGTGTACTTCAGACCCAGCAACACACTCAGACAAAAACTGGTTCATCCGAAAGACAAAACTCCAAAACACAGACTTAACAACGTGGTGTATGCTGTACAGTGCAGCGAGGAATGCCCAGACCTCTACATTGGAGAGACCAAACAGCCACTTTACAAGCGCATGGCACAACATAGAAGAGCCACCTCCACAGGACAAGACTCAGCAGTCCATCTGCATCTTAAGGATAAAGGTCACTCTTTCGAGGATGCCAATGTTCACATTTTGGACAGAGAGGACAGATGGTTTGAAAGAGGAGTGAAAGAGGCCATCTATGTCCACTGTGAGCGACCATCTTTGAATAGAGGCAGTGGTTTACGACACCAACTGTCTGCCATGTATAATCCAGTTTTGAGTTCCCTCCCCAGACGCCTTAACGCCCACTCACATCCTGGGCCATCTGACCTCAGGAATTCACATGACAAGGTGGGGCCAGGTTTCACAATGAGCTCACACGAAACAATGGCTGATTAGGTCCCACACCCACTTTCACACCTTGGCTCATGTGATTAGAGGATCATCAGGGGGTCCTTTGTCCCTCTTTGGGGGGATACTCCCACTGGGTTTAAATCTGGGACTCTCGGCCATTTGACCTTAGAACTGAAGAAGCTTCTCGGATGAGAGGTGAAATGTCTTCAAGCAACTTAAAGAAGTCCAGACGCTTTTCTTTGCAAACTCCTTTGACCCGTCTGGGGATTTAGCAGTCGATTTCACAGTGATTTCCAGCAACCACTCGCCAACCGTTTGGGAATTTACATTTTACCATAGCAAGTAGTTTTCACCAACAAGTCCCTAGGCCTGTGTGACTAGAGCAGGGGTCTCGAACTTCAGGCCTCGAGGGCCGGTGTCCTGCAGATTTTAGATCTCACACTGGGTCAACACACCTGATTCAAATGATTAGTTCATTACCAGGCCTCTGGAGAACTTCAAGACATGTTGAGGAGGTAATTTAGCCATTTAAATCAGCTGTGTTGGATCAAGGACACATCTAAAACCTGCAGGACACCGGCCCTCGAGGCCTGGAGTTCGAGACCCCTGGACTAGAGTCTTAGCGTTTTATACAGCAGGATTCATCATTATAAGTACTATTGCAAGGACACTTGTATTTGGTTGTTCCTATAAAGATTGGACATCCTTAATAATGACAGCAAAGTAATACCTGAAACAAAAGGCTACTTTTACAAGTAGGGATGGGTATCGAAAACCGGTTCTTGTTGAGAACCGGTTCCCACTGTTTCAATTCCTTGGAATTGTTTGCCATTTTTGCAAACGATTCCCTTATCGATTCCAGTCGCCCCGAATGACGTCACCTCGTTGCGGAGCGTCATTTACCTGGCAGGAAACATGGCGGCTCAAACGCTAAAAAGTTTGGTCATACTTTACGAGAACGGATGACAACAGGGCAACTTGCAATACTTGCAAAGTAGATATTTCATTTAAGGGAGGAAACACTACGAATATGCAAAAGCATTTGCTCACAAAACACGCGATAACCTTAAATGAATGTCATGTTTTTAATTCTGCTCCGGACTCGTGAATCTCAACCCAGCAGCAGCGGTAACGTTTGCACGTCCTCTCCCGTTAATGCGGCAGGTAAATAATAAACTAACAGTGCATATTATGTTAGCGTGATCTGCCTTATTACAAAACCTGCCATTACTGTGCATTTAGGTGACCATGATGAGAGAGACAGAGTCTGGCTGCCTCAGATGCTGGCAGTTTTCGCTGCAGTCTACCGGTAGCGTCTCCTTTCAGGCCAGAATGTCACCGAGCAGTGACTAAGTTTGTGGTAAAAGGCTTGCACCTATTTGCCACAGTAGATGTCCCCGATTTTCGGTAAGTGAATGTGTTCAATTGTAGGCAGGGAGATTACTGGATATTCTTGTGTAATTGCTACAGAATAATTTATGTTATACTTTGTTATTGCTACAGAAGAATATTTATTTTATTATTTTACATTTACAATTTTTTCCCCGGGGACCCTGTGACACCCCATTGAAGAGCCGTAGGCTGTGGATCTCTTAAGATCTCACTGTTGGGTTTGTAAGGCCATGTTACTCCGAAATTTTTATCTTGTTCAAAGAGAAGATATAAAACAAAGTTCTAAGCTAATCGAACTTAGTGTTCTCCTTTTTTAAAAAGAATCGATAAAGAATCGAATCGTTAAACAGAATCGAAAATGAAATCGGAATCGTGAAAATCTTATCAATACCCATCCCTACTTACAAGCCAGGTATGTTAATAACTTTAATTGTTTTGCTGATAGTTTCCTGGCTGACCGACAGTTCTTTAAATGATCAACATGCAGTCCATTGCATTTCAGTTGTGTGTAACCTTTAAAAATGTGTCATGATGACTTGGTCCTTCATGTGTACAGTGAATTTTGTATAGTATATTTAGGGGACGTGTACTGTTACTAGAGCTAATATATATTCAATCCACAAACTGTACAGCACCCAGGAACCATTTTTGAACAGTTTTACATTACACATGTACACATTTTTTAGGGCTTTTTAAGGGGACTTTGCATTTTATTTCCAAAGGCTGTATGTAGATGCTTTTTTTGTGTGTGAAATTTTAAAATAATATTAACCATTGCACTTATTTCCAGTGAAATTTGCCTACTGATTATCACTTGTTTAGGGAATACCTCCATGCATCATTCATAAGAGTAATTTGACTTTACCTTTAAATAGTTTTTCAGAGAATACTGATAATTGAGTATTTTTCCCTCAGGAATTGTGAATTTCTCTGTTGCAATGCTTAACCTACAAGGTAAAGCAAACCAGTATTTTGTATAATTGAAAGACTAACCTTTATATAGGTAAGCTAACATACATGCACAGAAACACAGAAACAGTTTGTATATGTTATTTTGCATCAGTATAAGGAAAAAAAGGGAGAGATTGAGGTGAAAAACAGAGAGTAGAGCAATCCAAGCCAAATATAAAGGGCTCTCGAAGCAGCTGCAGAAAAAGCAGGTGTTTGTGCTCTTATCGGGCTGGAGACATGCCATATCAGCCACAGTCTTTGAAATATGAGATAGCATTGCATGATAAAGAACATTTGATGTTGAAATAGACTGATAGATGCACACTGTGTGAAGCAAAGGAAGAGCCTTCAAATTTGCATGTCACATCCTGGAGATCAGATTTAAGGCCTTCAACCATCTGTGATAATTCAGGGCTGAAGATGCTGAAAATTGTTATCTGTGGAATCATATGCTGTGAGTAGATTGCTTTATGAATTATTTGTATTTGTATACTTGAATTATACATAACAGCATATCTCTTTGATAAGTTTCAACTGCCAGATTTTCCCCTTTTTTTCTGAATTTTATGAATGTTACAATAAAACAATTTTGTTAGGGGTCAAAAAAAAGGTTACTACTCACGTTATATGAAACCAGATTTGAATTTAAGGTCAGAAATATACAAAAATGCATTCTCATTAAAAAAAATGGTCTGAATGGGCTAGATTTACCAGTTAGATGTGATATTTCTTAAACTTGCACTTTGTTGATGACATGCACATTTTAAGCATCTTATAAAACAGAATGTCAGAAAGCATGCTGCTGATTTGAACCGAGGAGAGTTCTGTAACTCCATTTAGCTCAGTTCTGTAGCTGTCATTCTACATCTGTTAAACTCCTTTACTCAGTGTGTTCTTTCCCTCTCTCTGTGTGTATTCTGAATGAAAGCACACTGAGTACATTAAGCACTTAAATGCCTGAATGTGGGTAAATCTGGGGAAATAAAAATGAGTTATGAGCTTTATTACAATCTTTTGCAGTCTCAAACACCTTTCTCTCTTATTTTCCAATTCTAATTACAGTTGTTCTGTATGTATATGTATATGTATGTATGTGTGCGTGTGTGTATGGTTTAGATGATGTATGAATACATGGTGAAAACATGCCTTCTACTCTCAGTAATCTAAACTGTTTTGAGTGGTCAGTGACAGTAGAAAAAGGCTTTATAAATGTGGGCGTATCTGGGACTGGGTTCTCTGCTTAAGTTCATGCCCATTTCTGTATCTATCAAGGCACAAAAATCTACAAATAACGCCTCATTGTTTGCAACATATGCATGCATGAGAGCATCCAGGTGTTTGGTGTATGCATGTGTGTGAGTGTAAGCTCTTTTCATTGCAGCTGGCTCACTGCTGTATACTCCTCTACACTGAGGCACTCGGACAGACCCCTTCAGCATTAATTACTGCAGCCATTAATCAGACCAGCACAGATAGCTGTGTAATCCCTCTATAATGCAGTTTTCTGGAGGGGGCCACCAGTGTTAATTGGATTTGATTGGATGCTAGTATGATGCTGCACACAGAACATCTTAAGGTAATAATTAGAAGATAGATCAATTGGTCCTTTGTGACACTGATCCTGTAGTCGAGGCTGCACTGCAGTTCCAAGGTCTGTTTAAATCAAGAGCGTAATTTTGGCCTTAAGTCCTAGGCTGAATTGGCTAAGATGCTTATAACCTATCATAAAATGTAGTAAATTAATGTACAGAGATGTATTTGCATCTGTACACAAATACATTACGAAAGGATAACATACAATTAGTGGTATTACATAAACTATGGTTTTTTTGGCATTGGTTTAGAAGATGACATTAATGACTTTAGCTTATTATTTAACCGGGTTAGAAACTTCGTGTTTAAAGTACACGAGAAATATACATAACAGCGCATCTATTCCATTATAGTACATTTATTAAAGAATTATTAATGTGTGTTTTCTGTTGTTCCTCAAGGTCCTATTCTGTCCTTTTACAGAGTTGAATTTGGGGCATACGTGAGAAGCATTCCACCCACCCATAGTATTTTACCAGTGTCTGTGTGATTTTAGTCAGTCCTACCTCAATATATTCAGCTTCCTGCACTCATGTTGTGCTCTGTATGTGCAGAGCATATTATTCTAATGGAGAAAAAATAGATATCATTTTGTGAAATATTAAATTTATCCATAATAAAAGACATGATTGAATGCTTGGCTACTGTAATATATTACTTTACTTATCCTTTCTCCACCATGTCTGCTTTCTGTACCAGTTTTGAAATTACACATCAATCATTTGTAAAAGCCTCAGGTGTCATTTTTACATGACGTGTTAAAAATAAATTCACTCTAAATGCAAAAGAACAGCTCATGAACATTTTCAATGCTCACCTACACAAAGGTTTTACCTTTGGTTTTGTGAAATTAAGATTCTTCAGTCTTAAGTTCTCAGACACAAACGGCACATGTGACTTTTGTGTCCCGTGCCACATTTGTGTATGTTGAGTTTGGCATTTCTCGGGGCAGTCTTGATTTGGTTGCTTAACTGGTTCTCTTGGCTATCAAATAAGAACACATAGCCTCACTGCACATCTCTCTCAGTCCTTTGGCAGGAAAAGCAAACCAAATAAATGGTTTAATTTATTTCAAGAAGATACTGCCTCCACACAGCCATTTTTTCTTTTCGTTTTTATTAAGCCTGCATTGCATAAGATCAGTTCAGTCAGTTGCACTCAGCAAATTAGACAATGTAGAAATTGGGAAATGGTTGCTTTACCTTAGTTAAAGACATTGCAGATTCAATGCAGAAAAAAAAAGTGCAAGAAAAAAAATAGATGTGGCTATCTGGAGTTTTTGGTTGGATTTGTATCGAGGCCTGTATACTCCAGTGCACGTGTAGCAGACTCTCTTAATAGTATTTGTGTGCAGGGTCCTAAGTTCATCGCATCTCATGATTTTTATAGACTAATCTTTAATAAATTGATATTTATTGCAGCTTAACCATACTTGCACTGTGAACTGCAATGTTGTATAACCTGCTTTTTGTCACCCTTCTGTTGCAGCAATGTTTTCAGTCATTCACTGAGATGTAGATATGTCTTCGCCCACTTTAAGTGTCTGGCCTTAGTTCCACTAGAAGTACTATAGTTTATAGACTGCTATTCATTCTCTGACATCACTATTAGATACCCTTCTTTTTACAGTAATCTTGATTATAGGAGTCCCAGTGAACAAAGCTTGTGTTAATCTTCTGATGGGGTTATCACTCTTGTTCCGATTGTGCTTCAGGTTTCTGGAAATTGATCCAGTTTCCAGAAAGAGGTTTAGCATCCTGTGCCATACACTACTCCCGTAAAAACCTTCAGTATAATCATGTCGACACTGAGAAAGCCTCTCTTTGTTTAGAAAAACAACATCTGATATTTTAAGTTCTGATACCATGTCTGCCACACTATCACAATGCTAAAAAAGCAATGTTGTAAAGGAAGAGCCAATGTTTTTGGCTTTCTTTACATTCTGTTTATCATTATTTTTTTAATATTAGACACTGACCATAGAGGTTGATTTGCAAAGCAATATCTTCACATTGTCTGAGCCGTCACTGTCAAACATATTTCCACTACTAATACTTAAAAACTACTTAATACTTGAAGTTGTTTACTTGAAGTACCTGGATGTCTGTTTATGATTTAAGTATAGGGCATCTATTGATTGGAAAGTTGGAGGTTTGATCCCTGGCTGCTGTTTCTCTCCTGCCCATGCTTTTCTATTCTTTTTAGGCTTTTTAAATTTCTGTCTGATCTGATCTGGTCCTCTTTGTTCCTGGGTATAACCGGTGGTTTGCACTTCGTTATAAACCCCCTGTATTTACATTCCTTAAGGCATATATTAATTTGGATTTGGAAGTGATGTACATAGTTCCTCAAGAGTGCTCTTGAGCTGGCTAGATATTGTCAAATGTTTTTTTTTAATCTGTTTTCTGTGGTCTTTCAGGCCTTTCACTGTTGCTGAGATGGACAGTGCTTCTTCTTTAAAAAATCAATCCATTCATCTAATTTCTTCCACTTATCCAAAATGAACCACATATTTTTCTTTGCCCACACCTCAATGTTTGTGCGGTCTGATAGATTTTTCTTTTTCAAACTAGTCATGGCCTCCTTTATTTGTGTCAGTATCCATCTGGACCTTGTATTAAAAGTTCCACTGAACAGATAGCAACTGCAAGTTTAAATCAGCTCCTGATTTTTAACTGCCAAATTGGCCATGAAATAATGAGCAAACAGGCCTCTCTTCACCATAAAACCGCTTCTCATTCAGGTGACCAGTTGCTTTTGAGCCTCTGACAATGGGGATTATGTATAAAGTGGCTGCAATATGTAAACAGTTAATGCTATTACAGATAGATACATAAGGTGGTTCAGGTATTAGGTTAGTATGCTTAGGGACAAGTCATAGGTACATTTAGGTCATATTTGAAAGGGCCAAAATACACACAAGGGATTTGCGACTGGCATGGGAATGCCTTGTCATCACCAGGGAGGATCTGGAGGTGGCTTGGGAGAGAGCTGGTTGGGCATTTCTGCCCAACTGACAAATCTGTGAATCTGACGTGGACAATTGTTGAAAAGTTCTTTCCATCACATAAACAATTAATGCAATTATTCTGTTAAACTACTTAATTTAAACTTCAGATTTAAAGTCCATGAAAGTCTACCAGTTTACCTGTGTTTTGTCGACATGGAGAAGGTATTCCACATTTTTCTTCAGGGTGTACTTTTTGGGAGTATTCAGTATCAAGCCTGTTATTATGGGGTATTTGGTCCCTGTCCCTGTCTATATGTTAGGCTGCCCTTTGTCATGGATTCTGTTCTGTTCATTTTTGCAACTAATTGTTGGCACAGCCAAAGGCTGAAACCTGTGCACTGGAGTGGTTAGAAGCTCGGTGCAAAGTAGTCAGGATAAAATTAGACTCTCTGAGTCTGAGGCATAGAGGTACAGAGGTTTAGAGCTGAAAAGGCATCTTTCATGACGTTTGAGCTTATTAAATAGGTAGTTTGATAAAGGACTCTTATTGGCTTTTAACCACACAGGTTTTGATAGCAGTTACAGTAGCAGCTGGACAATCTATTTGTCCAACATATTTCATGGCCCCAGGCCGCTGGTTGTGTCAAACCCTGATAAGAGGCAGAAGTGATTCCTCTGAAGGGTTTCTGGGCTTACCCTCAAATATAGGGTGAGGAACTCAGTTATTCAAGAGGTGCTCAGGCTAGATAGAGTAGGAGTTTCTTTGCAGTGAAAGTAGCAAGTGGAGGTGGCTTGAGCATCAGATTAGTATGCTCTGGGACAGCTCTGAGATGAGATGCCATCATTGTAAAATCAAGAAAAAATTATTTCTCACTCCACCTGGGTTCGTTTCTTTGGCCTCATTGCTGCACACTGTTTGTGTGTGTCAGAAATGGGCCAGCTTCACCGATAACAGTGTCATTTTAACTGCTGTTGTGAAAAAGAAAACAGTATTTGGGTTGAATATTTTTCTCGATTTTTAGTCACAAATATTAGTGAAATGCTCACTCTGTTCAGTCCTGCGACACCACTAAGAACTGCTGTTTTATTTCAGTATTTTATGATGCTTCATGTAATATGAAAATAGGTTACTGATATAAAAATTCTGCTATTGTTGTTGCATCTGCCTGCTTGCTTCGCAGGTGAAATAATGTCACTGACCAGAACAGGACAGCAGCTGGCCAGTCTACTTGTCCGACATACTTTTTTAGTGTGTCTGGGCCATAGGTGTTGATCTCTGATAACAGACTGAAGTGACTCTTCTAAAGACTTTCTGGACTCACCCACAGCTATGGGGTGAAGATCTCCGTTATTCAAGAGACACTCATAGAGTAGATAGATAATTTCTTTGCAACAAAAATAACTAGTTGAGGTGGTTCAGGCATTAGATATGGTATGTTTAACGGTAGTATTCTTAGGTACAACTCCCAGGTATGTTTAGGTCATGTCTGAAAGACACAGAACACATGAGAGATTTGTGACTGGTTTGGGAATGCCTCGACATCACCCAGGATAAGGTGGAGGAGGTGACTTGGTAGAGAGATGGCACAGCATTTCTGCTTAGACTGACAAATCTATGAGTCTGACCTAGACAAATGTTCTTTCTTTCCACCACCAAAAAGAGTTGATAGGCATGTGATAACACAATACCTCTCGGCAGTGATTTCCTGGTAGCCGTGGTGCTTTTTGTTTCGTTTGCTGACATTTACCAAAATAATTTTCAGTCAAATTACATTAACTTCATTTTTTTTCCTTAAACAATCCTTCATCACCATTAGAAAATAAAAGCAAGTAACAGAGTAATAATAATGAGCTTGAATTAATCTTCACTTTAAAACCACTTGTATCTTTTCCTTCAATTCCTTTTTTAAATAAGACCTACAATAGAAATTCTAGTGGGAGAATATGCTATCGTTTTTCAAGCGCCACTAAGTCCCCAGCAGCATCAATCAATGTAGAACGCTTTCCACAACAAACACAATCTCATTAATGTGTATAGAACCTCGTGTGAGTACAATGTGCACTGAAACAGCAGCAGACAAAGGGAACACTAACCTGTTATTTGTCTCCATCTTCCTCTATTGGGCATATCGATTTTTTTTCTCTTCTTTTTCAATGTAGTGTAAGAATGTTAAAAACACAGAAATCATTAAATTAACACTAACAAACATGTATAACATAGATATATAACATTTATAACATTTTTTTCTGGGACTGAGAAAGTCTCATGTATTCTGTTAGATGTACCTTTTTTAATTTGTTTATTTTTGTGATTAAAAAATGGCATCAATCAAAGTGACTGCAATTCATCCTGAGGTTATTTGATGGCAATACGTCCTGTAGTTATTGAAATATTTCTCTCACAGGCACAAATATGAACCTCATAGTACTAGTAACGAAAAGGTACCTCAAGCAACTCGGATTTGTCATCAAGAAACCATACCAAACATACCATAACCAAACTAGTTCCACAATTTGGATGTCCAACCATTACCCACTTTGGACGTCAATGTGACGTTCAACATTTAAACTTTAGACTGGACAAGTTTTTGGGCTCTACCAAGTAATCTCCCTCACTGTGCCACAAAAGGCAATTTGGTTCTCATCTGAAAACTTCGTAAATGGACAAGATCCAGAATTCAGAGGTCAGGTTTACAAACAAATAAGACAAGAACATTCAGCGAGCACAAAGGGCAAGGGCTATACTAAAACGGGGATATTTTATGATTTTTTTTACAACATTTTTAAATGTTAAAGCATCACCTTGAAGCATTACATATTAAATTACGTATTTTATTATTTTTACACATATGTATGGAAGAGGATGAGGGCCACTGGAAAAAAAAAGTGGGCACGACTTTTTTCTCAAAATTTTTCAAAAATTGAAAATAAGAATCTCTGATATACTAATTCTAAAGGTAATAGTCACTGATCAAACTTGGGTGGATTATTTCAGTAGTGGTCACCGTCAGTTTTAGCCTTACACACTGCCACCTTATAATGCGCACTCTATTTTTTTGAGATAGCTTATTTTCAAGTAGAATCTATTTTTATGATGCAACTCATTTTATTTCATGTAGAAAATAACAGTTATTAAGTTTAAAGTACACTCTCAAGTTTGTCTAATAAATTAAACAAGAAAAGTCAATAAAAAGTCTATGCCATGCATGTGTGCAACAATGAGACAGTCCCAGTCTGAGAGAGCTGTCATGTGTCAGTCTGATGATTTAGTACCTAAGAAGCAAGGCAGTTCAAACCCCCCTTCAAAAAGTATAATATTTTGTAAAATATGAACAAAAACTGTTCCTGCCAAAGTAGGAAACAACAAGCTTGTTTCACTACTTGAGGCAAAAACAACATTCGAGTACAAGCAGGCTATGAAGGAGGAGATGCTAGCAACTAGTGATGTGCAAACCAAATTTAAACAATTGAGCATTACTGGAGCACTCGCTAACTGCACTACATATGACAGGGACAGCAGACGGTAGATGGAAATTACCAATATGGTTACATGGTGGAAAAGCAGGGCTTAAAGCAGCTGGTTAAAAAGCTTGAGGCAAGATACTACATGACAGGTAGAAAACATTTTTCAGTGTTATGACAATATGGTGTATGCTTCTGAAGACTTATACTGTTATTTAAGTTATTATTAAACTAAAGGGTTAATCAGCCATTTCATAGTTTTACTATTAAAATTTAGAGGGAAAACAATCTATGCTACTTTTGTCATTACATTTGAGTTATGCTGTGTCCCTACTTTTACATGATAGTGCTGTTGCTGCTGCTGACAACGTGTTAAAAATGTTACAAATGGCCCAAATCATTTCATCTTCAATAAAATGATTAATGTGGCAACTCTCCTAGGTGTTAAAATAAAGTTTATTGACATCAATAGAAAAAGTTGATTTAAGAGGTTAGCATGAAGTTAGCTTGCTAGGTTTATGCCATGCTCTGAGGAATAAGTGAGGAATTTTCAAAAAAATAATGGTTCTGCTATTTCTTTGGAATTAAATAAAAACAGAAAGCTAAAAAGCAGAAATGTTTGTAAAGTTCTTCAATTTGGGCTACCTGGTATATAATGATGTGCTAGGTGGATATCTACAGACCTGTGGTTAAGGTAATATAAACACATTCAGTGTTGGGAAGGTTACTTTTGAAATGTATTCCACTACAGATTACAGAATACATGCCCCAAAATGTAGTTTGTCACGTATTCCGTTAAGTTACTCAATGTGAGTAACGTATTCTGAATACTTAATATATTACTTAATATTACTTAATATATTGTCATGCTTTTTACAACTACTTGAATGTACAATTGTTGTGTGATTTATTACTATTACTGAAGACTACTCGCCACTGGTGTTAGCTGAGGTTAGTTCATTGACTGCTTTCAGAACTGCACATGATTATTTGCAGCTAGCAGGTTGCTAATGCTATTCATCAAGTCCAACAGTCTGCAGTCTATGAACTAACCTCAGCTAACGCCAGCTAATCTCACAGCAGCTGATGATTACCATTTTCAATCACAGTTTATAGCTTCACCTGAAAAAAGGGATAAAGAAAATAAACAACATTTTTAAGTTTGTTCTTGGAACATTTTTGTATTAATGGTTGCACCAGGATATTTTAGAGTGGGATTTGGGGCAATTACCTCAGATTTGACACATTTCAGGGTGAGTAACAGTAACAGTACATAGATGTATGAAAAGAATAATTATGTTTATTAGCCTCTGACTGAGCAGGAGTAGACTCCAGTCCAATATAGTACAATTACCACTGCAAGCAGTCAATTACAGTTTTTTTTTCTCAGCTCTAATTCATGCACACATTACTTGCACCTTTTGATGATTAAATTGCATTTATGTTTAATAGTGCCCACATAGAAACAGTATTCATCCATTTTTCCGTCAGTATATAGTGTATATTATACTGTATTTGTTTACTTGCACTACTCTAATTTATGTGCAGGAAACTTGGGAAACATTGAGGAAAAGTTTAAATGAAGAGGGCAATATAAAACAACTGTAAACAGGGCTCTAGACTAACTTTTTTTCTTAGGTGTACCAGTGCAAAACTTACGTGCACCCAAATTTTTCAACCGCATCCCTTAACACCGCAGCTTTACATGTTCACTTTTTTTTTTTTTTAATTGCTGTCCATACAGACATTACTGATTTGTAAATGATTAACTAACAATCTTGTCAACACAAAGTTCTTTATTTGGAGCACATTTCTACAAGAAAGATAAGCTACCCTATTTTTCAAGACCATAAGGTGCACTTGATTATAAGGCGCATAAAGCAAAACCAAACAGTCAGATAGATCTAACTTTACTCAACTCATTCTTCTTGCTTCTACCACTTCCGTACCATTTTGGGGTCCTTATAAACACACAATACGGTAATATTATGTTGAAGCACGGTACGTATTACTCTGCGAGGCTCCTGACTACGGTAGCCGTAATGTTCCAACAATCCATCAAGTGGTGCAGCTTTGTAGCTTACCAAAGTCATACTAAAACATTTTGACAGATTTTTGAGCACCGTGTACCACATAAAATCAGTTCGTGGTCAGTAAGCACAAACAGAATTCATACATAAGGCACACTTTTGAGAAAATGAAAGGATTTTAAGTGGACCTTATAGTCCGAAAAATATGGTACTGAATAAGTTCTTGTGCTTAAAGTGCTTCACTGAGCTGAAATTGAAACTTAAAATATCTCAAGACATATAAAATAAAAAGAAAGTCAAAATCAAAAAAATGCCTCAAAGGCTTCGAACTGAACATTTCAATATCTGAACATCTTACCTTGGGCATGGGCATATGAGAGGTTCCGCCCTTGACTATTGCTGATTGGTTTAGACCACGATATGGGCATAATGTGTGTCTGTTGTTGACCACACAGAGACTTTCAGAGCTGCTGAGACTTTTTTTTTTTTTTTTCGAACCGTTGGTCGACCTAGGATTTTTTTTAGTCGCTCCGTTGAGAAATTGAGGTCGCACTCTAGAGCCCTGGTAAATCAAGGATTGCAAAAGAGAAAGTCAGCACTTGGTCTTCGAGTTGTACAAAATAAAGGCAAAATGTCCACTTCTTAAGCGTGATCATCCATATCAATAAGTGAAATAGAGATAGCTCAACAAAGCAAAAAGCAAAAACAAAAACAAAAACAGGAAAGCTAATATGAAATGTCATTAGGTATGTCATTAGCTTAAAAAATGTCAAAAATTTAACCCCTTTGAGCCTGAGATCTGTGGACTCAGTGGTCGCTTTTAAAAAACAGCTAAAAACTCATCTTTTTAAACTTGCTTTTGGTTGATTTTTATTTTTAGGTTTTAGCTTCTGTGAAGCACTTTGTGATTTTTATCTTGAAAGGTGCTATACAAATAAAGTTTTACTTACTTACTTACTTACATTTGTGAGCTAAAATCATAGTGGTTGATCAGTGCAGGGTACTACTACAGCAACAGTTCAGTAGACTGTTGTAGCATGCTAGATACCTTTTATCTCATGTTCATTTGGGTTTTGTTCTTTACCTTTAGTGTTTGATCACCTTTTAAGTTAGTTAAATCTTAGCTCATGCACTTGCATTTTTTCACAAATCATCTAATACATTACCGATTGACAGGAAAAAAGTGCATTACTAACACATTTGTATACAGTGCTGACACCACCATATTACATCTGTTCAGACAGTGAAATTGGGCTATTTTTTGAATTTCTGTACCATATCTATTTAAATTAAACTTGTCATGCTCCAAATATGATGGCTGTCAAAATGCTAGAGTGAACCAGCAATAACTCAACAAGGAAATAAATAAATAATTACATAGAAGGCTGTGGTCAGCAAAAGTGCTTACTACCACAACCTTCGGCCTCTTTCTCTACCTCCCCAAAATATTATTGTCCCGACTCAGCAGCACTAGGCTTATGTTTTTGGATTAGGTGTCTCGGAATTTAGGGATAGTCACATAAGTAAGGCAAACCAGGTAGTGTTACAGGTGTGAAGAGAATTAGACTATGAGATTAGAGCTGAGATGAGCTACTAAGGGACTCTACCTCTGGACAGCTGCAAAGTTATAGTGGTTCTAATTTCCCTTCCCGAATGAGGAATGGTATCTCACTTGGCAGAGATTCAAGCCAGAATATGGGAACAGAGAAAGGACTGAAAACAACAGAGCAGCTTTGTCCTCATGTGCCTTTACCTTCAGTGAAGCCATTGCGTTAAAATCTATTAGTTTTTAATCCCTTTTTCATATATATATAGCATAATCTGCCTGGGATTAATAAAGATTGCTAAAATATAGTGCTTTAGGGGGTCTTTACTAAATGGATTTTCAATGCCACATTTGAGATCTTTCCTCAGTTGGAATACAAATTGAATATATTTGGGACTTTTTGCACAACTGTGCTTTGCCTGAGCTACAAGATGCAAAGATTTGATACAGTGTTATAATTTCACAGTTTTCTCCAGTCGTCTGACACAGAAAGTACTGATTGATTCAGGAAAAAACAAGGCACTTTATGAAACTACTCAAGGGTACAACTTTCTCATTAAAAAGAACCTTTCTCAGACTATTTTATCTTGTGTCTTCTATGGAGGGTAGAGATCTGTCTAAGTCATGGACACAAAGTACACAAACCATAGAAGTATAGATCAGCGCCATCAAAATCATGCAATTAGCATGGAAGCAGCATTTCTCAGCTTCCCATGATGATATTTCAGATTGAGTTATTTTCTGTTTTTTATCATCAAAGACCAAAAAACATTTTCAGACATTCCTAAAATGGCAAAATTGTTCTTTAGCCACATGTTGTTGAAGGCTCACTCTTGCATCATCTATCTGATTTAGACGTCTTCTTCGTCTTTCAACTTTGAGGCAGACAGTGATTCAATGAGTTTAGTGTGCTTCTTTGCTTAATCTTTAGTCTCACAAAAATATGTATTCTTTACAGGATTAAATGAGGTATCATAACCTGCAGTCAAAAAGAGCTGTGCCTTAAATATAAAGAATGTAAAATCACTTTCTGAGGATAGATGGACAACAGCGAGGCTGAAAAAAAAAGTGACACTATGTAATCACTTCTTCAAATTCTATTGTATTGTTATTAGAGCAGAAAATAAAAATAGAAAAGCCAGACCACATCATAGACTATTATAAAGAGTAAATACATTTTTGATTTTATTTTTATTATTATTCATACATCAGTAAAAGATACACTATCAGTAAGATCAATAAGTGGAGGTATGAAGAAGTAGAAGTAGAAGTTTGGTGTTTTGATATTCTTTACAAACTTGGGGCAACTTTTGTAAGAACTTTTCTCATATATGTGCCTTATGAGCCAAGATAGGTCGGTGTGTAATAGTAATAGATACTGTATTATGTTTAACAATAATCTTATTGAATGGAAAGGTTATTGCAGTATGTTGCAAGCAATTAAATAATAATAGAAACTTTCACAGTGTTATTTAGAGACTACTACTGGTGATTTGGGACATAAACAATTTAAGTTTTCTATTAGTCCTATTCTCCCACGTTTTGAGGCAAAGATGGTAGAGTTCATTGTATTGATTGCTGTATGGGTCTGAAATGTTTGTTTTTTGTATTCTTGTCTAGTAATTGTTTATCTTAAAAGAAGACAGAGAGATCACGGCCACCTCCAAGACTATGAGCTACTGTGAGCTTTCTCAAAAATATGGTGGCAGGTCATAAAAGGCATTACCTTTTTTGAGATTATTTTTCTCTAAAACAATGAGTAAAGAGATTCAGAGGCCAGCCTGTAGCTACTCATCACAATTCAAATGTTCAAAGCAAAGGGCATCATGCTAGTGTCCACTGAAAATAAGGATGCAAAGAACAGGGATAATACACAGAACTTTACATTCATTCAGTGTGGACATGAAAGCGATGGTACTTATGTGTTTAATGTCCAGTGTTGGAATTATCATAGAGCATAAATGTTCATGTTTATAAAAAACCAAGAATTTATACACCTATCTGGAACAACCCTGACATATTACAAAACAATAATATGATAAACTTTTCAGATTGGAGTGGTAAAGGAATCAAATATTTAGAACATATACTAGAAGGAACAGAATTTATTTCATTTGACAGACTAGTTACACAATATGGGATCAACAAGAAAAGATTTTTAGAATATCAACAAATTAAATCCATAGTAAAAAAGAAATTTAAACCGGGTCAAGTTGAACTACAAACACCACCAAGTGTGGTTCAATTTCTTACTCTTAAAACCCCCAAATTACTATCCAAAATATACAGAATGCTTTCTAAAATAGATGAATCAATATCACTTCCTACTGCAAAATGGGAAGCGGATTTATCAGTTAACTTAGACCAAAACTTCTGGTCTCAGATTTGCTTAAAAACCTTTCATCTAATTAGAAATCCCAGTCTTCAATTAATTCAATACAAAATACTACATAGAGTGCACTATACAGGTCATCGGATGTTCAAGATGGGCTTTACGTCTACCAACAACTGCTCACACTGCCAAACCAATTCACTGGACAATTATATCCACGCTCTTTGGTTCTGTCCACCAGTTCAGAAGTTTTGGCGTGAGATATGTGAAGACTTATCGAAGTGTCTGAAATGTAACATTCCAACTTCTCCTTTAGTGTGTTTGTTGGGCAGCTTAGATAATGTCACTTCAGAAAAGAATATAGCCCACATGGTTTTCACTGCCCTATGCATAGCCAAGAAAACAGTCCTCATGAACTGGAAAAATAAAAATAATCTTAATTCTAACCAGTATAGAAATTATCTATTAGATTACATTAGTCTTGATACAGCCTCTGCCACCACATCAGATCAATTGCTCTGAGCTCCTTTGATCAGCTCCATCACCTAGTGGGGTTGGGGGGTCATAGTTTGGTCCCACCTTTACTGTTGTGATTGGTGTGGGGGTAGGGACAGGCTTAGGGCGTCGGGGGGTTCCCCAGGAGCATCTTCCTTGGGGGGCTCAACCCGGGGTAGCGGTCATGGCCAATTAAGGGCTCTGTTGGCTCTTAGGTGATGGTTTCCTCGTGGCTGCGTGCAGCGGGGCTAGGGGAGGGTCTGTGCTGACGGACGTGGGTTACTGACCTGGTAGCCTGGCTGCCCCTGGGTGGGTCCGGGACGGGCGTGAGGTTCTGGGGGCGCTCCGTCTCTGGGCTGGGGCCCTGGCCGGGCCTCGGGGGCTCGGGTCCTGGTTGGTGTGTTGCTGGGGTTGTGGGCGGGTGGGTATATGGGGGCCCGGTCCTGGCGCAGGGCGCCGCCGGTGCATCGAGCCACCTGGGGGACTCTTCAACTGGTGGGGGAGGTTGTCACATCTTGCAGGAGCTTTCCTCTCCTCAGGAGTTCTCTCTGCAGGAGGGGGAGATATAGGAGAGGTGGAGGAAGATCTCAGCCTGGGCGTCTATTGTCTTGTGTAGTCTGGAAGATGAGTGGATGATGGGGTGGGTGCAGTTTTCTCTGTAGTGGGGTCGGGTGGGCTGTCCCGGGCTCTGTGGGGCCGGGCGGCGCTGCTGCACTGGGCCCTGGTCCGGATGGGCCTGGGCCCCCTTTCCCTGGCGGGTTGCAGAGCATGGGGGTGCCTACTGGGGTCAGCGGGGGAGCTGGCCCCAGGGAGGGGTCACTTGCCCCTCCCTTTCTTCCCTCCCCATCTCCAGCTGCCTCCCGCTCCACCACAATCACCCACACATGCAGGGCCTTGGGGTAGGGGTGTGTCACCAGGGTGCAGAGGAGGCATCCCCCCCTCTGTCCCCTTCTGGCTGCCTCTGCCTCAATTTTATCTCACAACTTAGACATTCACATTACTCACACTCTCATAACACATACATATAGGATCTTGGGGGTGGGCTCACAACACGGACTCCAAATTACCATCAGGGTGTACACCGCACCCCTGGCGTCGTTGCCCACCTCTCAATTTTAAATACACGTAGACATTGAGGGCTATCAGGAGGGGCTATGCGCTTACCTGCTGCTCTCTGGCAGGTAGCTCCATGCCCTCCTGGGTTTTAATTGCACCTTAGAACACATATACATCAACACTACATATGAGCGGGTAGAGGGAGGTTTGGAGTCTTCTCACACCCCCGGTCTCTGCGGCCTGCTGGAGCGGGGGGGCTAGGAGGAGGAGTTGGCCGTCCGACTGGGGTCTGGGGTGTGGGGCCTCCCTGCTGCTGCGGAGTCGGGGCGGTCTGCTTCTCCCCACTGCAGGGAAAAGGGTAACACCACCTGGGTCTGGGTGCAGTTTCCCCCTCCAGGGGCAAGGGTACCTAGACCCGGTTCTTAGAGTACGCTTGGGGAGTGTGATTGTGTGTACAGCGTCTCTTTATGTCTGTCTCCAAGTTGGTTGAGTGTGGAGTAATTGCCTATGAGAGCATGAGGGTGGGAATGGATGTTTGTATTTGAGTGTGCCTGTATGTCTGTGTCTATATGTCAGGTTGGGTATCAGACGCCACCTCTCTGGGGACATCTCAGGACCCTCCAAGGTTTGGAGGCCTATCTCCCCCCACCACTTCCCCTGCCGGTGGCAGACGCCCTCAGACATCGGTGCGTTGGTGGTTCTTTGTGTCCGGGGGTGGGCGTCCGGGTACACACCGGCTCACTCCTTGGTCTCTTGTGTTCTGGGGGCCTCTGGATGTCTGGAGTTTTGATCTCCTCCATACCTGCTTCATGCCCTGGAGGATGGGACTGTGGCCCCCCACACCCTCTAGCAGATCATTACATTAAGGAACCTTTTAAATACAAGCGCGCTCATGCTCACAGGTGTACACACAGGTGATCACACACACAAACTACACCCTTTTTGGCTCCTACCTCAAAGCACACTGTGCGCTGTCGATCTTACGTGCTGCACAATAATGTTTAATATTAAGTATGTAGTGTTATATTCCCATATATCATTGTGATGTTGTTTATTCTATTACTCTCGTTTTCTTCTGCTTGTTTTCTTTTTTCTTTCTCAACAGGTGATCCAGGCGATCGATATATGTATTTTTTGTCTGCTTATTTTGTTGGTTTTTGTTTTTTGCCCTTTATCCCCGTCCCTCTTCTCCGCTGTTTTTTTTGTTTTGTTTTTTCCCCCCTCTTTCTTTCTCCCTTTTCTTTTCCCCTGTCCCGTATCTAGCAGTAAAAAAAAATAAAATAAAATAAAATAAACAATAAAAGGTAAATCAAATGGACCATTACGACAAGGCTGGGATGGTCCATTTGGTAAAGTAAATCAGTTGGGCATCTTTCTTCGCCTTTAGACAATAATTCTGATGGCAAAAGAACCAAACGGGACAGGTTTACAAAAAAAAAAAAAAAAAAAAAATTTACTCTGGTTTCTCTGTAATCAACACAGGGTCAAATGTATCCATACGTGCTCAAATATATGCATATTTTTGTTTAAATCATTTAATAAGTGGCAGTGATGGTTCTAGAGTGTTTTTTTTTAACTTGACAAAGTGAATGAATGAATCTCCTTTGTGATTGTGATTATCTAGAACTGGAAGTTTTTATTTTCCAGGATACATTAAGGATTTGTTTGAGAGCACTCAGAACATTGGGGATGTCCAAAGAACTCAAGATCTAAGGAGAATTGTAGATTTATACAAATTGGAAATGTCTCATTCTGGAACTTTGAATCACAGTGAAGTGATTTTTATGCCGGATTGAGAGGGTTATGAACCATGAATAAAGCCCCTGGTTAAAAAACAACACCTTCAAAACTTGAATGAAATTTGCAGCTGTCCACTTGGACAGTTCACATGCCTTCTCGAGAAAACTTCTATAAATCAGAATACTTTATTAATCTCTAAGGAAGCTGACTATGGTTAGTCATGACAAAGATTGAGCAATTTTACACAGTGGCAAGAGATATATTTGGAGGAGCAAATGTGAGGCTTTTAAAGAACACTGTACCAAATGTCAGGCAAGGTGGTAGCATCATGCTCTGGGGCTGTTTGCTGTAAGTTGTTCTGGTGGACTGCATAAACTGGATGGAATAATGAAGAAGAGAACAACCTCCAAATTCTTCATTGTTACCTCACTCATCAGCTTAATGTTCAACCATATTGGTTACAACTGGGTGTTTCAAAAGGATAAATACACATCAAAACTGATTTTGATCCTGATGAAGTAGGCTAGCATTAAGCTTCTGAAAAATCTTTCCCAAAGCAAATTTATAGACTATACTTAAAAGGTCTGTGCCAGGAAACCAGCCAACTTTAACTGACTCTGCCAATTCTGCCCAGAAAACTGGTCATATAGCAAAGCAGATATAAGCTTGTTGGAAACTCGTGCTCACAATTCTTGTTTTCTTAAGACTTTAAAGGAGTGTGCTGTACCATCATTTCATCCTGCAAAACCAACAGTTCAAAGAGGTCATTTAAAACCCCAAATTACCATGACATTTATGCCCATGATGAGTGTATGTAAACGTCTGACCACAACTGTAAGCCGATAATGTGTGCTGAATGTACACAATAAAACATGTGCAACTCCCATAATTGTTGGTACCATCTCAGGCTGTATATTCTATCAGCAGAGTGAATGCAAATGTGTGGTGGGAACCTACTGAAATAATATACTCTGCTTAATTTTAAGTATGCAATAATTAATGAGCTAATAGTATCATATTAAAGTCTATATGTCTGAGCTCTTCTTTTAATATCCTCGTGAACTTGGCACAAGTGTATGTCAGTTTGCATGCAATCTATCTATGTTTAATTAAAAAAAAGTTTTTTTTTATTTTCATACAGATGCCAGATCAGATGACAAACTTCATTAATAAAAAGATAGATGAAGACAAAACAAATAAATAAATAAAAGGACTACATCATTGCTTTTCACCTTCATAGTTGGGGGCAGAAGTGGTTATGGGTCTGTGTTTCCTCCTGCTGTCATAACTGGTGTGTATATACTTTGACCTGTTGGCAACAAAGCTTCTAATCATCTGACCTTAAAGAGCCTGAGGTTTGGGGGTGTTTTTGTGATTGCTGTGTAGGACAGTGAATGAGTCATACTACAAGGGCTTTTTCCAAGGCCACTTTCCCAGTGGTGGTTCCTGCAGCATATTTATATTACTTCACCACCAAAGAGGTTGTGGAGAAGAAGGAGGAACAAACATAGATCACTAGTGGTTTGGCATCATGCATGCAAACTGCTACTAAAACACACAATAATTACTTTAATATTATTATTCTATCCTTTATTTGGGAAGGATAATCTTTTCTGTATAATTCCTTGAGAGAAAGTAGGTGGATGCAAGATGGATGCAAAACAATCTACAGTTTTCCTTGAAAGTCTGCCCCTTGTATTCAGTGGTATCTGTGTATAACAGCATTGTTACTTGCAAGTCTCCATCTCTTCAAGACATGAATTCTCTTTTGATCTTTGTCAGTGACAGTGTTGATGTTCTCTGGGTTTAAGGTCAGACTTCTGGCATGATGACTAGTCAGTGGAGAATGAGAAAATTATAGAAGTACAAAGAGGGAGTCTAGCTTCAGAACTGCAGACATTGCAGTTAGTTACATAGGACACAGTTCAAATGTGTTTATTCAGCCAGCCATTTTTGACACAGGGGATTTGTATTGAAGTGACAGAGAACAGAAAACCTGAAATCCTTTACGCTAATGCCACATCCACCTCCCACTCATGTGAAATCCAGAGGTATTTTGAAGCCAGTCTGGCTCTGATGGAATGGCTCTATTGGGAGATGCCTGGAAGGCATCCTAATCAATGCCTGATTTACCCCCAACTGGCTCTTTTCAATGCAAATGGCCAGAATTGCTTTACTGAGCCATTTAAACATGTTTTAACACCTACTTTTTTTAATTGCTAATTTTAGTCATGTGTTTTTCTTGGATTTTTGTCTCATTTATTTCATTTTTAAGTAATTTTTATTTATTTCATGGATTTTAAATGTTTGTGTATTCAGAGTATTTTCAGGCAACAGTTTCCACCATTTTTCTTGAGTACTATTGTGCTGTTTACAGGTGTATAAGTTATTTCAGGTCGTCCGTATTTCATGGCAATAATAATAATAATTCTTTATATATCAAACTGAAAATTCTAAACTTTTATTAGTTGAACACAATTGTCCAGTTTGCCCATTTTACATTTGCAGTAACTTATTCCTAAGTGTGCAGTATTATTAATATTTATATTAATTGTATTTATATTAAAATATTTATAATGTAAGAAAATGTTTTTTGAAGAAAAACCCCCCCAAAATAAACAAAAAAAATAATGATGATGATAATGTACTTATGTTTTTGTGAAAAGAAATATAATTTCTTTGCTCTTATCTCTTAATATTTTAAACAGGGTGATAGTGTTACATTATGCTAAAAATGTATCCAACGTGGTTTCTGATTTGCTATTTCAAAAACTGTTTATGGTTGCTGAAGAAGACATAACAGATCCACTTCGATGTCTGTGGTGACTCTAGGACTTACTGTAGTACTGTTTTACTTTATAAATCTGCTATCTGTTACTAAGTGAAGTTGTGACAGATAAACAACAGCAATCTTGCTGATTGTTCCTTTAAATCTACATGAATCCAGGAGATGGACAGAGTTAAAGCAACATGAACTTTAAATGTAGGCCTTCATTGTTAACACACCATGTTCTGCTATCTTAAAATGTGTTTAGCCTATGGACAAACAAAACTTCTTCACCTACAAATAGAATAGTACAACATAGCAGAACTTAGTAGAGTCAACCTCCCATCTTGAGCCATAGTCTACTCATTTTACTATTGGAGGTGTTTGTCAGTGGAAGAAACCACGGCGTGTTCTAATAGAGACGATGAATTCGACACATAGTAATTCAACCAGACAGTCTTTTTGACACATCAGTCAAAGTGCATGACATGCTATTTAGCTGCCAGGCAGTAATAGGTGGAATAAAGGTCACTACATTCTATGTTTAAACAATATCGACAACCCCATAAACCCAAAATATTTTTTTTGCTGCAAATCATGGTGACTTAATGAAACATAAATAACAAAAGGACAGATGAATAGATTTGGCTTTTATGCACAACCAAGTGCTCTTCTTCATCCTCTTTAAAACTAAATACAAGCACAAACATATTCCAGTGGTACAGTAACTTTTTTAAGTATAGTGAAAGTACAGACTCAACCTGATGTCTTATTGCTGCTTATTGATTTTTTTGTCCTAACAAACGTCCTGTAAAATGTGAAAGCAACATATCAGTGATTACTGATTTTGGTGACTCAGATCTAAAGCTACTGAGAGCCTGTCAGTTTTCCTTTCCTGCTTCATCCTTTTATTCCTGCCTGTCGGCCAGCAGACTGGACAGAAGGTCAGAGAGTTGATCTGTGCCAAAACTCTGAGGATTTTACCCCCTCCCCCTTTTCTCTCGTTCTCCCTTTCATATATGCAGATTCTGGACCTCCTAATGAGAATATGTTACTCCCCGATACCATCTGTTCCACTTGCACTCTGTATGAGAAAATAAAGAAAATGTGACATCATTCCAACGAGACTGATTAATCAAAGTCATGGGGTATTTGCCCTTTGTAGAAGTATGTCACAGTCTGTCTGCAGTATGCTTTTCTGTGTTTGACGGAAAACACATGTGAATAAGGATAATGAATATGGAAAATTGAGCATCCTAAGTTTATTTAAAACAAATTTGACACTTTTAGTTATCTGCACATTGCCTGGACTCAAACTCTAACTCTGTTTTTTTCAAATATAGCTGCATATTTATTTAACTCTGATAACACACAACAACCACCCTAGCAGTCCACACAATGCATTTATTGTTCTTTCATTTGAAGAACAATAAATATCTTGAAATGAAAGCTTAGACTTTTAATAATGAAAGACATTCATCAAGGGGCCAAAATAGTGATGTAGGCAGGGCTTTGTTATTCGCCTCTGTCTTTTGACCCTGGTCATTCTATAAATATGCAGACTCGTTTATTTTTCTCCATTAAATCGCCACACACACACACACACACACACACACACGGCCTGGAAATCCCCCTAAAATGTAAGCCTTCAAACTGATTAATACCATGGAAATGGCTTTTGTGAAGAAAGACATTCATATCTACAATTTTTAGTAAAAATTAGTAGAAGATGATTTGTCTTGGTGGCTGGTTTCCATTTCTGCAGCATCGCAGCAAACATACAGTGCTGTCACTGTCAAGATGGGCATTTCTGTGAGCTCAGTGCACACCAGTATTATTCCAATCAAATCTAGTCCTGTCTGTGGGCATGAACTTCCTCCCTTTCCCAAATAAGAAATGACAGCCCAGAGTGCTGCTCTGGTAGACCAATCAAAGAACAGCTTCGGGATGTTACAGTGATTACCAGGACAACCTATGCTGGACCAGAAAGAGGCCACAGGCATCAGAAAGAGAAAAGTAACTTAATAACACAGTTAGTGCCAGCGGTCATACAACCTTGTGCACAGCAGACACAACAGGGATAAAAAATTATAGAGTTACAGTTAAGTTGCTACAACCATGGCTGTTAAATGTGAAAGGTTGCACAAGACAGACATGAGCTCAGAGCAGTAAAACAGTATTTAAAGATTTGGGAGGGAATTCAATTTTAACCAAGACTGATAACATTCTTACTAACTGTTCTTTTCAATATCTCTGGCATTTAATTAAGAAAAGGCATTGAAAAGAGGTGAACAAGTTCAATGCACTTTAGTACATTTTAGAAGTCTACTGATTCAGAAATAGACATTACCAAATGATTTCAACAGCTTCACTGCATAGACTGTACTGTAGGCTTGTGACCAAACCATGAATTCTTTGCCAGTTATTTATTTTTGATGGAAAAATAGTAACTCATTAATTGTTACACTGCTCTTGCTAAAAACCTAGGCCAGGCTAACACGTGGTGAAACATAGTATATAGTATACCTTTATACTAGGTGGTACAGCCTTCCACTGGTTAGCATGTCATCCCTGTGCATCTGCCTTCTTTCTAGGTACTCCAGCTTCTCCCCACACTCCAAAGACATGCATGTTAGGTTAAGTAGTGGTTTTAAATTAGCCATATATGGGAATGTGAGCATGAATGGTTGTCTGTCTTTTTGTGTTACTCCTGTGTCCAGCAGGTCCCCTGGATACTTGTCTTGGTTATTATCGGGTATCATTAAATCATGGATGATTTAAATCAATTTGAAAAACTGGATAGCATTAGTGGGACATTGCAGTGCTGTCACTCTGTTTGGCCTGAAGCACTTTCTAAATAAGTTTAAGAGATTTAAAGTGAATGTAATATGGTGGAAAATGCCAAGAGCAATTGCTTTAAAGGCCGTAGTCACGGAAACTAATTCCATTCATTTGGATTAATTTGGATTTTGACTCCACTCCACAAAGAAATAAGCATCAGACAGTCCCAGACAAAAGTCATTAAAAAAACCTAACAATGGATATGATACATTTGAGATAATAAATAAATACAAAAAAACGCAAGAAGCATATTTTCACTAATATGAAGTTAACCATAGTAATTATTTTCCTAGGCAAAACACAAATAAGACATGTGGGATTTTTAGTTGTTCTTCATGTTGATGTGAAATCTGTGTAATTCATTTCAGTGCTACCACCTCCTTACTCCTATGCTGTTCCTTGACACTCCAAGTACAATTTGTGTCCATGAAGAGGAATGAATAGATTACTATTTTAAAAACTGCCATCAGTCAGACTGTGTTAAAGCCATTCTTCAATCTGTGTACCTAAAAAATGAAAAATATAAAAAGCGTATTGAAACCATGCATCAATGCTTAAATTTAGTTACTATTTCATAAACTGCCATTTTACTGTTTTGTGTAGCAAAGCCACTTGGCTCACAACACTGAGGCACAATGAATACTATAATAGTATTCAGTTTGAAATGTGAAAAAACTAAAAAACATAGTACCTATAGAAAAAAATGATATAACAACATCTAACTTCTTCTTCTTAGAAGTCTGAATTGCTGGTGTAAAGACCCATTGACTGAGCTTATCCAATCAATATATGCATTCATCTATTAGCTACAGTGTTTTGCTTTAGTTTCTGATCCAGAAAGGTAAATACAAACTAAAATAGAATAAAATGTCGTGGAAGCAGCATCTTCCAGGAATTTTATTTCCTGGTGGTTTTTTTTTTTTTTTTTTTTTTTTGAGTATCTTAGTAGAACAGTCCACTTAATGTCTTTTGGAAGTACTAGTAAGTACTGCACATAATGCCTCATCAAGTGCTTATCTCCGAAATGAAAATGATATAATGTGATGAAATTCAAAGGCTCCTGATATAAATGACAAAAACATCACACTTTGGTTGTTTTTGGACTAACTAAGAAATAGATTATTTGGCACTCTTCTTGTCTGATACGTAGAATAAAGTTTTCAAGAAAAGAAGATTTTTCTTTTTTTCCTTGTGTTGATTTTTTCCCAGTATTTTTAGTCCCTATTATTTATTTGTAGGAACTAGACTTAACAGTAATAGTCGATACATTTATAAGCTAACAGATATATTATGTGTTTGAAATTTGAACTGATTTGAGGAGTATGAACCTGGAGCAAAGGAGCTTAAGTAAAATATTTTACTTTACACAAAGTCAGAAAGGAAAGTAAGGTGGATGTGAAAGTTTGTACATTATTGCAAGGCTGTGGTTGTGATAACTTTTGAGGGCTCACATCTCCCCAGTATTCAAATATGTTCATAACCAACTTCCTAAACTTGTCTTCCCCATAACAGCAGAGGTTATTTTGACCTCTGCTGAACAATCTGTACTCAGACCAAAAAGTCTTTTAATATTCTAACAAGAAAATCCTTTAAGAATTCAATCACACTCTAACCTCCTCCAGAACAAATCTTAAAGGCACTGCTTAAGAACTAGAAAAGAAAAGATTATAATCATATTGTAAAGAACTTGGATCTGAAGAACGGAGTTAGGAATTTCTGGGTATTCAGAGCAATATCCTAGAAAGCTTCCAGTATCCATTGGGATTAACTATCCATGTACTGTATCATTGGCACCATTATTCGGTGATTGAAATGCAACAAAGACGAAAGCTCACTCTCTGTACTTCATTTGATGCCATCTTCAAAGAATGTTTGATGTCTTTTGATTTTACAGTAATGCCACCCATGACCCCACCTTTGCAAATACTTACTGATATGCAATAAAGTGCTATTTTGATATTAAATCTGATATTGCACTCAGCAGTGTGTCCCGCAGTAGAAACTTGGCTTTCTCTTTGAACACACAGACTGTCTCATTTTCTTCCAGCCCAGTACCATACACAAGTGTATCTCACACACAACTTGAATTTTAAAGTAATCATTGAAACAGATGGCATTACTTGGATGCAAGTAGAATGCCAAGAAATTGTTTGAACATGCTGAGTGCAAACTGTTTTATCACAGACAGGAATCTGATCATTGGGCTGTTTTTTTTAGAATGCTTATATGGTCAAATCACACATCGAGACACTATCCCATATTACTTCAACATGTGGCAATAACATATTTCCATCCCAAGGACATGTGCTCCTTCAGATGTTCAAATCTGAAACTGCTTTCTCAAACTATAGCTAATGTTGATGATGCGCATTATATCATTTTAATATATTCACATTTTCTTTTTGTCTTACTGCTCTCTGGATTTCATTCTGTAAAATATCTGTAATTTTACCTTGTTCTGTCATTTTTTGACATCCACATCTTGTATGATTAAAGGCTAAAGAAATATTCTTGAAATACAGAAAGCACACTAGTCTCCTTTTTATGCTTTTACTGTACTTTGAGATAGTAAGCGAACTGTTGTTGTCAACAAAAATCAAGGACCATCTAGTGTGAATGAGAATGAAGGTAATGATGAAAGAGAGAATAATTCATGCATTAGCTGGAAACCTTCTTGACACATTTGAATCATGAAAGTCATTTACTAGAAAGGGCAATATTGTAAAGGGAGATGAAAGTCTTATATGAATGCTTGCCCAGCTTGCTTCTCTTATATGGCTTTAGTAAAGAGAGATTTATATCCTCCCTCTGAAGCTTCCAGGAGTGTCATATTTGTCTGTTTTTTTCCTCCACACTGTCATATTCAGACTATATTGACTTGCCTGTTTTCTCAGTATGAATGCTTCTCCAATGATATTGTGTCTTTAGACAAATGGATGGTGGTCTATATCCATCCATCTATCCACTGTTCCATATTACCTAACAAAGAACCTTATTAAAAGTAGATGTTAGTTTTTTTAATCAGCCTGTATTGTATATTCTAGGTTAAACACAGGAAGTCATTTAAAAACGGAATAAAATGAATGAATAAAAATAGAGAATTCTGGTGAGATAAAAAAATGGTTAATACACTCATGTAGCCATGGTGACCAGGACCAGTCGCTAATCAACATGATACTAAACTAATCAATAGACTGGCTCATGTAAACTCTTTTCCACATCACAGGCCTTATCCTTCTTGAGAAGAGTAAGATTAAGGCACTGTTTAAAACAAGCATTCCAGTCATAGGATAATACACATGGAAGTGCATGTTTTACCCCGTAGTATGTAAATGAGATACATTTGTTACTCTGATTCACTGATTGCTCAAATTTTTAGATTGCTCCATATTGCACTTACTCTTTCCACAATTTACAACAGGCTGGCAGTTACTTAAAAATAATGACCAAGTGACAGAATAAACAGAAATAAATTTCAGACTTGGAAATTATTAAACTAGCAAATATTATCAGCAGTTTTTCTTCTGTTTATCTTAGTAGCAGGCAAATAAGTGTATTTTATAAACACTGACATAAAACATGAACTTAAAGCTAGAGGGATTATTTTTTATTGTATTTTATTTTGAGTATTTAGGTCTGAAATACCTATTTGAATTGAATGCATCAGCAATTATCTGTGGTAGAAATGTTAACAAAAATGTTGATTGAAGCAGTAGCAGCGGCACATACAACATAAATGATGCATTGGAAGCCTTGATTCCAAATAAATTTGATGTACTTTATACATATCAGTGCACAGTGGGGTTAAAAAGTATCGCTCTCACGCGCTCTCTCCTTTCTCCCACCAATTATATTCATCAAATAAATTTAGCGACTTTTTTTTTATTGTTCATGTAAAGATGTGGAAATCTCATTTATGGCTTGATCCTTTTCCTTGGTTGTGTTAGGAAATTATTTTCCAAGGACCATTGCTATTGAAAAACTGACATAAAATCAACAGATGACATCATGCATGAATCTCAATTTCCATATCAGAGCACTTTCTACACTCCCCGGATGGATGGCTACGCAGTATATGGAAAGCACTGTGATCATCAGAAGCCTTAGATTAGACATGAAACAGAACAAATATGCAGTAGTTGTACAAATTTGTCTCCAAATATGCATTAATCATAACATTAGCAGTTTTCCCCATGGTTAAAAAATAAATGGAGGGAAATAAAGTCTCTGATTTGTCAATCTGGAGAAATAGAGCTGCCAGGATTTCAGCAGTTAGCAAAGCCGTGACAAATTTGCAATCTCTGGAGATTTGGTTTTATCCAAAAGAAGTTATTTTATGACTTCTTAAGTTTGTTATTATTGACTGCATCATCTAGAATCAAAGGAGTGGCATTTTACTAAGTTTTAAATATATAAATAAGGCAACATGGGAAAAAAAAGCATAACTTTATACCTTTGAGTCTGTATTGTTAACATCTGCCACCTAATTTCAATCTAAAAAAGGACTTATGAACATTTTTTTCTTCTTTGGAGTGTTTTTTAAGGATGGTATACATCACATCTTATTTTCCACTTGTCTCAATATATAATGATGAATGGCATTATTAAATTTGGAACCAAATATTTGGTATTTATACTACGTAGTCCTGTTCACTCTACAGTTACCCCACAAAAGATGAATTTTCATGTCAGCACAGATGAGTTGATGTCAGGGAAGTAACAATCTCTTAACAAAAGAACGAGTGGAAAAAAGCAGCAACAAAACAGAACAATGCAGTGAAATTCCTTGAACACTGTTATGCTGCCATGCTGATATTTGTGCAGGAAATATTTGTATATAAAATTATAAAGACCACATGTTGAAACAGTGACATTAGGTAATGAGCAATCAAAGTCAGTGCTTCTTTAATTGTTTCAATGACTGATCGGTAGACTACAAAGTGCACAACTACCAGTGTTGGAAAAAGTAATTAGTTATAGTTACTGGTTACTTCTTCAAAAAAGTAACTGAGTTACAATAATATAAAAGTACCTAATTACTAGGAAAAGTAACTATTGTGTTACTTTAAAACAATGTTTAACCCTCTGGGGTCCAGGGTATAATTGGCTGGTTTTTTTTTTCTATCATTGATTTTACCTCTGCATTTCACCTTTAAAAACTATCTATCTTGCCTTGTTTGGTATCATTCTTTTCAGCACAACCTCACACGTTTAAATTTGATGTTATTTTTTCATTTTGACATACTGTATTAACACAATTGATATAAAATCAGACAAAAAAACATAAAATCAGAGTAGAAAAAAGTTATATTTTTTACTGTAACAACCATGTTTAACGAATCATTTTCATAACTTGAAATGCAAATATATACTGTAAATTTTAAAAACCTATGCACAAGTTTTGCGAACAACAAAGTTATGTGCAACTATTTACCTAAAGATGCAGCCAAGGCATTTTTTTAATAACCATTTCAAACTATTTACAGAGCATTCAGGTGTTCTGCATCAAATAAGAAGTCCTACAAATGATTTGTGCCACTCCAAAAAATAATTTCTGTCCACTATAAGACAGAGGAGCACATCACAAGCCTGATACCTGCAGGCCTGAAAGCAAGAAGCGTATCACTCCTCCTGTTTTCCACCTGGAGACAGCGTTTACACTGCCTTTGGTGGCTCTTAGGCAGCCACTGTGACACTGAGTTGCTGCCTCATTGTTTTGACACACAAAACAAAACTATTGACTACACTACACACTAACTACACACTCCAAACACGCCAAACATCACAAATCTCTCACATCTCAAAACTCACTGTCTCTCTTGCCGACGTCACTCCTAAAACTTCACCCTCTTCCTAAACAATGGCACATGTTGCCATAGAATTTTTTTGATTGGTCGACATGGTACATTTTCCACCAATAGTAATGGGGTGTTTTTTGTTTTCTTAAAATTGACGAAAGTATTTAGGGAAAAACATTTTGTATATTTTTATCATGACTCTGGTTTCACGTGACCTATCAACACAATTTAAAAACTGGTATATTTCAGTTCAGTTCAGTTATATTCACTCCATAAACACACCTCTGCATTTACCTCTGCACAGTGTTTATGGAGCGAACCCTAACCCAAAAGCAGACACAGGAGAAATGAACTGATGTTTAAACAAAAAGCGAGCCGTTTATTTCAGGCTGATGTCCAAAAACAGAAAAACAAGGCAAGGTGGACAAGGGCATAACTAAACTAAAACCTAAACTGGGAAAGAACTAAACTAACTATGAAAACAATGACGAGAGACAAGAACATGAAACTGAACAGGAACACGCAAAACATAAACATGAAAAAGTCTAAACATGAGCCTGCACATGAAACTGAAACTAAGCAGCAGCAACAAAAAAAAGAACAGCTGGAGACAGAGGACTGAAATACACAAGAGGGTAATGAGGGAAGTGAAAACACCTGGGGAGACACAGCTGACACAAATGATGACGCCAAAGGGAAAAGTAAAACTAAACCCACTGAACATGGAAACACCAGACCTTTCAAAATAAAACAGGAAACATGGAGAGACATGAACCAGGACACGCAAGCTTGACACAAGAGACAGAGAGAGAGAGTGAGAGAGGACACAGAGGAGAGACACAAGGGGAACCTACATAGACGAGGAGATAACACATGACAAACAGAAAAAGACTCATAAACAAGGAGACATAGGTGAAATAACATAATAACATAATAACATAAACTAGGCAAAAACTCAATCCTAACTAATAATAACAACACAAGAACTTAACATATTTCCAATATAACCCATGACAGTATATAGTCCCCACTTTTAACACAAAAATGGAGACTCAGGGTTGTGTTGGGTTGACACATAGCATCTTGACATAGCATCTTGTTGCTATGTCATCTTAAATTAGTCATGTGATTGGTTTAACATGGTTACTTTTCTTCCTCAGCCAATCAGCAGCACTTGTGCGATTGTTCTCCCCCCCCCCCCCAGCTCCCAGTAAGCTGAAGACAGCTTCAACCGCTGTGTGTTGAAAAAATAGTAACGCGTCTGCACCGGATTTTCTTATTAGTAATGGTAACAGCGCTGTAATGATAGAAAATAGAAATAGTAATTGGTTAGATTACTAGTTACTGAAAAAAGTAATGCCATTACTTTTAACGCCATTATTCCCATCACTGACAACTACACAAATAATCCCTTTTTTTTGTTCTTGTTCTGTTACTTTGATAATGCATATTTTACTTTACTAACTTGTTTTGGGGAAAAAAACAACTTTGCTTCTGCTTTTGCTAATTTTCTGTTTTTTTTATGTTATGTATCCAGTGTCCAATCAGAGGAAATAACAAAAAGAGAAACAAAAAAAAAAACCATGTCTATTCCTTCAGATTTGTAATCAGATTAAAGAGAAGCTTAAATGCAAAAAGATATAATCGGTTCTGATTCTTTGATATACCTCTGCTGCTTATTGTCTTTAAGCTGCTTTGTTAAATGTCTCTTAGGTCTCTTTGCCAGTCAGTCCCTACTTTGTGTGGGATTAGCTTTGCTAGTCAATATCAAGCCAATGCATGTTTGGTGGAACATGTTGAGAAACAGGCTAAAAATGCTTGTTTAATGTTCATCTGTTTGGGCCTGCAGAGCTCCCTCCCTGTGTCTCTGTCTAATTATATGAGATCTGCAAGCTGCCATTTGATGGTATCGATTTGTGCTACCAGTTACACACAAGGCTCTGGCCCCTCTAGATAATGTCTGTGGAGTGTTTGCCCACACTGTGTAGTAATTATTGGCTTGCCAGCTCTGTTGTTCAGGATATGAATAAGTATCAACACTACAGGTAAGCCATTATCATCCATGATGTGTCTTTCTCCTGAGATTTTGCAACTCAGAGATGGAGCAGCAGAGAGAGAGAGAGAGAGAGAAGTTTAGGAGCATGGCAAGCTCAAGGTGTTTATGTGTTTGGGAGAGACAGAGGCATATGAAAAGGCAGAGAGGGAGAAATCATGAAGTAATGTAGCATGTAATTCAGCCATATGTTAATGTTCACCTGGGGGCAGAGGCAATACCAGAAGAACATAGGTATTTAATAATTAAAACTGTAGAAGCACACTGTAACCCATCACTAACCTCCTTGCTATGGGACTTTAGCTAAAGTGATAACATGGCAGTGTTGGGGAGTAACGGAATACATGTACCACCGTTACTTATTTAAAATACAAAATATGAGTAACTGTATTACGTTACAGTTACCGTTTAAAAATGTGGTATTTAGAATACAGTTACTTTGTTGAAATAAATGGATTACACTGCGGTACTTTCTTGTTTCATATTGTCGTGGGTCAGGACTGTTTGGGTTTTGTTTGACAGCTACGTTCTGTTGTTCTGTTGTTCCAGGCGGCAGCGTTACGGTTGCCATGGTTACAGGGCAACGCTCTCTCTCTCTCTCTCTCTCTGCGTGTTTCCTGGGTGAGAGAGAGCGCCTTTTTGTTGTTGTTGTGCTAAGCTAATAGGCAGAATGCTACAGGCATAGCTCTAAAGAATGTAGCCTCATGGGCAGTGTAGTCCGTGCTGCAGGGAGAATGGACTGCCATACTCGTTATGTGTCTGTGAGAGCAAGGAGGGAGAAAAAAGGAGAGTGGAAAAGTATGAGCTGTCATCGAGCAGAAACGGGAGCTGGAAGCATGTAAATATAATAATAACCACTGCAGCCGAGAAGAGTGCCTGACGAGCCCAGTTGTAAGTACGGCATTAAGACTCGACTGTACACTGTGTTCGTGTTTTCCTCTGAAAACAAGAAGTTCTGTTGGAGCAGCCTTTCAACGCCCCTCTCTGTCTCTCGCAAGCAAAGTTGACCCAGACAACAAAGTAAAGCTATTTTTCGGCTACGAGCCCAACACAGAACCCGCCGTATTAGTCAGAGGTCCCTTTACTACGGTTCGGAGCCGCGGACCTTCAGTAACAGTAATAAATCACACAGCAATAGTACATTCATGTAGCTGTAAAAAAGCATGATAATATATTAAGTAATCCAAAGTATTCAGAATACGTTACTCTCATTGAGTAACGTAACGGAATACGTTACAGAATACATTTTGGGGCATGTATTCTGTAATCTGTAATGGAATACATTTTAAAAGTAACCTTCCCAACACTGTAACATGGTCATAGTATTATCATGATATCAAGTTATTTCAGAACAGCAGAACTTTCCTGTATTATTTTTTCCATGTGCAAATCCAGTGTTTTTGAATTAATAAAGCCCCCTTCTGTTAGTAGGGAAGAGAAGTCAGACTTTTTACTTGTCTTAATAACAATCATCTTAACTCTCTTGCTCATATTCTCTCTTCAGTCTCTCTCATTTCTACAGCGAGACTAACCTTGAGTTCTGAGTTGATGAACCCTGAGATTGTTCCAGATTCCAGTACAATTGATCATAAAAAAGGCCATTATCTATGGAACTCTGATGCCATGATGTACCATGGCAACAGGTAAATAAAGAGCAGTGCCTCCATTTTATTCCAGTGGAGCTAGAAATATTAATGCCTGTCATTGTGGACCATGACATTTATCTTAAAAACACATGAGAGGAGAGAGGAGTCAATAAGTTAACTCTATTACATTTTATTCAGCACGCTTGCCTCATTCATCATTTACCTGACTTGAATTTCCTTTAATGGATGATGATGATAAAGGAATCATTCTGGAACCCTACCTTATATTATATTGATACTAATGTACTTTAAATGCACTTATACGGTTGTTACTTTTTCAGTTGTATGAGCTAAATGCAGGTGACAGCAAGTGAATATGAAAATATGGCTCAAAAAGAGGGAGTGTTTACTCATAATAATTTTCATTTCCAGTTAGTGTTGATATTCTATTTTACATGTAAAACTCTTTTTCAGCAGTCTTTAATGAGCAAATTTTTATCATCACATTATTTACAACAATGAAAATTGTCGTGATGTGTGCTGTGGCAGGCAGGAGATTGGACCCAAAAGCAGGACTCGCAGGACACAAAGTGATGAACTAAAAGAGGCAGCTTTTATTGCACTGTGAAAAACTCGAATACAGAAAACAAAAAACAAAGCATAATAACTATAGCTAACAAACTAAGGACAAAAGGAACTGGAAAAAAAGAAACCAGAACTAGGAACTATGGAGACTAGGAACACGAAGGAAACGCACAGCACTGAGGAGATACGACGTGACAACAAGCAAGGGAAGACTAAGAACTAAAATACACAGGCAGAAACATGAGAGGATGGGGGATATGTGGAAATACAGCTGAGACAAATCAGACATAATGAGACAAAGGAAAGCAAAACTAGATACACTGACACGGGACAAGGACTATCAAAATAAAACAGGAAACACACAGACCGAAACTCTCACTCAGGACACACAAGCTTAACACAGTAACTGGGGACAATTTGCAGTATCCACCACTCAATGACAGAATTAACATTATGCACCAACTAAGGAAGAAATTTTCTCCCAATGTGACTGATCACTAAAAAATGAAAAATTAAAGTTTAGTCCCTTATCTGCCTCTTTATGGAGATTTGTTTTTATTTCAATTCAATTCAGTTTTATTTATATAGTGGTGACTCACAATAGTCACCTAAAGGCACTTTATATTGTAGGGTAAAGACCGTACAATAATAGAATAAGTGCATGTATCAGTATAATTATTTGACACTCTGAGAACTACTTTAATGTTTGCAGCGTTATTTTGCCCATAATACAAACAATAATTGGTGAATCCCGGATATTCCTACCACCACCATAGTATACAGGTGAAAGACATAGCATCCTAGATCTGTAGGTTCTCACTCATCCAGGTCATGGTAGTCTTAGGACCTTGAAAAGAAGGCGATTGAACTTCTTTAAGTTGTTTATTTTTTTTTGTTTGTTTTGTTTTTGTAAGATGTTTCACCTCTTGTCCAATAGACTTGCCCTAACCCTAAAAAAACACAGGATCATAATTTGTTTTTAACAGCATTGCAAGTCTGCAATGTGGACACACTGAATCTGCGTTACATTCTAGCAAGGGAAGGACCGCAGGGCTTCTGTTGCAAAGTGATTCAGCTTGTGACTTGGCAAATACGAGTACATTGCTTTGCTCTATAAAAAAGTCCTGCATGGTTGTGGTTGTGGCTCTGGGACAACAGCTAGTATTAAACAAATCTGCTTTCTTAAATATACAACGCTTACTGAAGCATGTGTGTGTACTTTGTTTGAGTGAAACCAGTGAGAGAAACAGAGGAGGTTATTTGTTTGACTCACCAATTGGCAAACTAGAATACTGTGTTTATTAATGTGCCACATTTGAGGTTATATTTGAGCTGTGAAAATTACACCAGACTTGACTTTGTTGTCTATGGTGGATATATTGATGGCCAAAATGTGCACTGTGAGATTTCATCATGGTAGTAAGACAGCTATACTAAAAAAACACTCATTCAAAGTTCCTTATAACAAATCTGAGACTTTTTCTTAATTTAATGGGTTTTTTTTTGTCTGTTTGTTTGTTTTTTGGGCGATGCATTGGGTTGACTGGGGTCTTTGTTTGTAATAATATTACTTTTATTATTATTATTTGTATGTTTTTCTCTGCATGTTTGGGTTTCCTTTGAGGTGCTGCTGTTCCCTTCCACATTCAATCTTATTTTTTTTTTTTAGATGGCTTCCGTTTAATTGACCATAATTCCTGGGTTTAATACTGTGAATATGGTTTTCTTCTTTGTTTAATTAATAATAATTTCAGATGATTAAAAAAATGTGAACTGAAGTGTAAGTCCTTGTTAAAGGTGCCTTTATTGACTAGCTAAAATGATGTAACATCCACAGATACACCTATGGATCACATAACCACCACTATGGCCTTCATTTTAGATTAAGATCATGTGTACATGCTGTATGGTTGTGCTCTGGACATGGTTGTATCTTTTTTATGATTCATTTTTCACTTTACACAGTGGAGTAACCAGGCCATCAATCTAAAGGAGACAAAATAAGATTTGTTATGACAAATAGTCTAGAGAGCTTTTTTAGACAACTTCAAAGGTTGAGCTATATTTTAGGAATCTTAGGCCTCTGCATATGATAAATATATCTTGTAGAAAATATACTTTAAGAAGAGTTTCTTTTTGTAGTCTTTTATCATTGTTATCAGTTTGTTCTTGATTGTTTGAGTTTGTTCAGAACTAGTTGTTTGACAGCAAAACAGAATTCCTGACAGTGGTGGTAGATAGAATAAATGTTTGTGGGCACAATATGTGGATGTTTGTGCAGATGCCTTATAGTTCTTTCAAATAAACATCATCTTTACATAGATTTTAAAAATATATAGTTGAAGATTAAGTAGTATTGCCAATAGTGGAAGTGCATGAAGTCAAAATGTTTAAGGGATATCTCAAATCTCAGTTTCTGACTCTCTCAAATTAGCGCTAAAAGATGTGGCTTTCCACCAGGACAAACTAGCCAAGCAGTGCTTGCCTTGTCAAGTCTAAAAATTGACTTAAGGTAACGTACCAAGGTAAATCGATCTCTCACATCTCAGACAGTGGTGTTATAAGCCCCTCTCCTGTTTGCATTCATCCTTTGCATTACTGCCATCTTGTGGCTGCAGTCAGGTGTTGCTGCTAAAAACTGCGCTTGTTTCATGATCATAAGAAACTATAGTAGCTCTCTGTCATACAGGCATAGGAGACAGGATGGGAGGCAAGCAGCCAATGGCTTAGCTTTCACTGCTCTGAGATTAGTTCCAATCTGTGCTTTGTGTGGAAAAACAGTTAGCATTAGCAAGCAAATGAGCCTCAGTGATTTATCATTGTAACAGATGAGTTTCATCTTGCTAAACGCCTTGGCCAACAAGGGTGATGTAGAGAAGATGGAGTTTGAAAAAGTTGTTAATTACTCATTTAATACATTAGCAAGGAAAGCTCTGACGATGATGAAGAGGGGACAGCAGCTCTGACCATGTCTGCTTTAATAAAACAGGCAAGTTGAGCAGGTGCAGACTCAGTCACCTTTTTCAGGTTAGCATCTATGAAAATGTCTGAATGTAATTGTCAGGGTGCCTGGGTCGTCGACGCAGTGTTTTGTGTTTTTGGTTCTGTGATTTTGTTTATTTCATTATATTCTAGCTTTGTCTTATGGGTTATTGGATTATTCTAAGTATGGGTTCTCTGTGTGGGTTTTGTTAGAGTTTTAATCTTCTGGTTTTCTGTCTGTGATCCATAGTTGCTGTCTCCCCTGTCTGCTGTATCCCCATGTCAGGTCCATGTCTGTGTTATGTTTCCTGTTTTACTTTGAAGGTCTGTGTCTTATGTTCAAGTATCTGGTTTTGCTTCCTTTGTCTCGTCAGCCCTGATTTGTCCCAGCTTTCCCTCCTGTCTCTCATTCCCTGATTGCTCCCTCTGTGTATTTAAGCCATGTGTTTTCCTTTGTCGGTGTTGTGATCTGCCGTCATTCATGCTGTGTGTTCTGGCTGCCGGCCTCCGTGAGTTTATTCTTTTTATTTTGAAGTTTGTTACTTTTGAGTTCAGCATTAAAGCTGTTTTTTGAGTTCACGTTTTGTCTCTGGAGTCTGCACTTTGGGTCCTCCATTTCACCACTCCTGCCTGCACACAGCCTCAACATGACAGTCATAAGTTTAACCAGCTGCTTTGCCAACATTCCACCTTTATTTTTCATTCATATTTTAATCCCCACTGTAGATATTGACAGTTAACAATGTCACACACTGCTCAAACCTTTAAATTCAGCTCTTTTTAAAAAAAAAAAAAATATATATATATATATATATATATATATATATATTCTTAATATACTTTCAAATGGACTCAGCCTTAAAGATATGCTGCAGTAATATTAACACCAATAGGAAATGTTTTATTTAAAATATTATTTTTACTTCTGATATTTTTTTTTTACAACAGACACTTAGTTGTTTTTTTTTTTTTTGCTACCATTGGGGGGGGGGGGGGTCGAAAGCATCTGATATCAAGATCAAATATTACCTTTAATGCAATAAAAAATCAATTAAAAAAGTCATCTTTTAATAAGCAGCATCTTCAGCGTGTTGTGTTGGTCACTATTTGTAATGAAATTGCTTGATACAGTATAAAGGACAGGGTATAATAAAAGTGTTTAATTGTTTTCTGTAATATTGTTATTCATTTGCATCAAAAATAAAATGAAGGGCCATCAAGACACATCAATATCTTGGGAGTTAAATTTCATCAGTTGGTTGCTTAGTTAGAGAGTTTGGAGAAAAGCTCTGGGTTTCCTTTGAGGTGCTCCTGATCTGTCGCAGTCTTTTTTTTTTTTCTTTAGATGACTTTTGTTTAATTGACCATAATACCTGGATTTATGGTACTGTGAATATGGTTTTCTTCTTTTTTTATTAATTGCAAATGATTAAAAGCATGTGAACTGAAGTGTAAGTCCTTGTTAAAGGTGCCTTTATTGACTAGCTAAAATGATGTAACATCCACAAATACACCTATGGATCACATAACCATCACTGTGGCCTTCATTTTAGATTAAGATCATGTGTACATGCTGCATGGTTGTGCTCTGGACATGGTTGTATCTTTTTTATGATTAATTTTTCACTTTACATAGTGGAGTAACCAGGCCATCAATCTAAAGGAGACAAAATAAGACCAGAAACATAAGCAAAATGAGACCCATATATCAATAATTTCTTTTCTTCATGATTTTCTTTATTTTTGGCAAAATTCCTAATCTTGCCATAGCTATTGGGTTCATTCAATGCACCACTAGTTGAGCCCACTGTAGTGATTTTTGCACGATAGTAGATGTCCGGTTTTAGGCAGCCTTGCCTCCAACCGTATGGCAATGTTGGAGTAATCACATATGCAAAAATATTAAAATAAAACTTAAGCCACAGAGACAAGTCTTAACTAAACACAATAAACACTCAACTAATCTGAAACTTTTTTTGTTTGTTGTTTGTTTCTTGGTTAGTGATTTTGAAGGGGTGATGCATTGGGTAAACTGGGGCCTTTATTCATTATTATCATTACTAATATTTGTTTGTTTCTTTATGTATGTCTGGGTGTCCTTTGAGGTGCTGCTGATCCCTCACAGTCCACTGTAGTGAGATTTGCATGATAGTAGATGTCCACTTTTAGGCGGCTGTGCCTCGAACCTTATGGCAATGTTGGAATAATCACATATGCAAAAAAAATCAGAACAAAACTTGAGCCTTTAAAGATGAAAGACTGCAATTTAGACTGCTATAAAGTTACAAGTCACTTGAAGCAACTCAAAGTTTTGATTTGCACTTCTGACTTTGCGTGGTCTATCCTCCATCCCACTTGTGAATAATTTGTTTTGGCAGGGGGATCTGCTATCCATCCCACTTTCTTCCTCTTCCAAACAGAAATACAATATTTTAATATTGTTTTCTAGTCATATTGCAAGTGGCAGAGATCAAGTGACTGTTTGTGCCAACAGCTTTTTGTGGTATGGTGGAACAGAAGAGTAATACCTGCAAGCAATCTTTACATTTCATAAAGAACACTACAGTACATGCCCTTCACATTTTTTGGCAACAGCTGTTAGGTATTCACTCAAGTTCTTCATATTAATTGCCTATTTGCCGAAGTAGTCAGAATTGAAGGCATTCTTCCTTTGAAATGGTAGATTGTTTATTGTATAAATGCATAGATTGCATGTATTGCAGGAATCCTTGAATATAGAGAAAACTTCTGATTGGATATCACTGAGACATCCTCCTTTACTTTACCCACAACCTGACATGAACATTTGTCTTGATAAAAGAACAACAAGCAGTACGTTTGAATTTTAACCCAAATCTTTTTTTTTCATAGAGAAAGTAATTGTACTTATTTTGTGTGTGTGTGTGTGTGTGTGTGTGTGTGTGTGTGTGTGTGTGTGTGTGTGTAGGTGAGTGAACCAAATACAATGCCTCAAGGTCTTTTCAAATTGAAAATGTAATGACCCCCCAAAACGTTGTCCTTCGGTGTGGTATAAAGTAACACTGGTTGAATATTTTTAACCATACTATAACATTTAAACCAGTCTAGGCTAGAGCTGATATAGATTTAACATATAGATTTAACAATCTATAGCATACTTTATTTACATCGTATTGCATATAACATATAATATTATCGACAAGGTTTTACAATTGCTGCAAGTTTTTTTCCCCTGACAGCTATTTTTGAACTGCTAATTTAAAACAAAAAAAAAAGGTATAGTTCTGATCCGGACTTACTGGAATTGCTTAGAAGACATCATCTTACCCTTGGCTGATTTATTAGAGGGTTTAAAAAGGTTAAAAAGTAATCACGAAGTAGCCATTTAGTAACTAAGCCGAGAGCAGAGGTGGCAAATTATGTTCTGGTCATCCGCTGTTTAATGGTCAGAGTTTTTTATCCCGTGTCACATCTGGCTCCATATTCTATTCCTCTTCTTACTAATCACTTTAAAATATTGTTAGCCTGCCCATTAGGCATTAACACAAGCAGCTCTTTTGAATGCTATCATTTACCAGGCATTGATTCCCATTGTCTTACTTAACCAGGCTGTAAATGACCTTTCAAGGAGAAAGATGATTAAGGTGATCAAGAGGGAGCCTCATGGTGTTGAATTATTTTCAACCTCTCAAGGTGATACCTTATAGCAGCCAAATAAAGACTACCTAATAACACCTAATGTTGCATGTTTCCTTTCCACTTGTGCTTTTTTTAAGCTTACATTGGGATTTTGGCATGTAAGAAGTCAAAGGCATAGGATTGACTTTTAATGAGAGCCTTCTGAACAGTTTTCTTTGCATCCATATGCTTTTAGCTCCTTTCACATATACAATTATAGATTCTTTTGAGACAGATTTATTGATTGATTGAATCACCAACCAATGTGTAGTTTAGCCTTAATGTTATAATGATGATGTACACATTATTAAAGTCAAGTATGATTAATGGTTGGATTACTTACATCAGCTAGGTGTCAATGAGAGTCTTTACAGGGGGATTTTTACCTACTAAAGCTATTAAAATTATGTTACACAGACTACATGACATACTGGATAATGTTGATTGTATTCACCCATCACTGTTTACTGCAGATGCTACTAATGCAAATACAGCTCACTAGCAATTCATAGTACCCCCCAAACCCTGTTTTTTCATACCTTTTTATATTGGCAATAATATACACAAACCTGGCAGGTCTTCATAGACCTATACTCAGTTTAATACATTTAATACATTTTGAAATCTATTAAAAATTAAAAAAAAAAAAAAAAGACTAAACACAAGTATCTTAAAACTGCCATGGAAAGGTTCACACAATCTACACCTGAATCACTGCACTGAGTAGATGAATGAATCATTTTTCCAAAGTGAAACCACTGAAAAATGACATGGTCTTTATCTAACCTTAAATCTTGCTAACTAAAAAAAATGCAAACACAGATGTGCACTACTTATGTTTCTTTGGGGTTTAGTGGCCATTTACTGTTTTTCCCCTCTGTTTATCTGCCCTATGGCAGGCAGGTTGTGAATAGATGGCCCACTCGATCCCTTATGAGCCTGAGCAGAAATACAGCCACACAGAGGATTAGAGTGAGAGAGGATCGGCCGTCAGATCCAGATGCTGCAAATCTGCTCCCAGCCTCACATGTGAATAGGTATGCCATTGTTTAGAACACTGCTTGTTTTGCAAGAACAGAGACATGGCCATGGAGATAAATAAGCTGAAACTGAGGTTACACCAAATCTAAATCTGCTATGATACAGGATTACAAGGTTTATGTCATGCTTAAATCTTTATCCTCTGGTTGTCACTCAAGATTTCCTCAGTAGCAAACTTATTAAGCCTTTAATGGTTGTGCATTAGCAGACAATTCTAACAGAAATATGGGAGCTGTGAAGAGATGTATAGCATGCTGATGATAACCAGAGATGGGCAGTAACGCGTTACTGTAATCCGATTACTTTTTTCAAGTAACGAGTAATGAATTATTATTGCAAAAAAGGTAATTAGATTACTGTTACTTTCCCGTAAGCACGCTGTGTTACTTACTGCGTTACTAAAACCGTGATTTTTTTGCGAGAGTGTCTCATGACAATGATGTAAGCGAGTGAGACGTTCGTGGCAACAGCTGTGTGCAGATCAACAATGGATAATATAAGGAGTGCGGCAGAGACTATGCCCGTGCAGCGTTTAAAGCGTGGAAGTACTGACCTTACTTTGAATTTGATTCCGTAAAAAGTGACAAAAACATTAGCGTCCGCTGCTCACTGCGTGGGAAGAAAACTTCTTTTTACAGCGAAAACAACTCCTAAACTTCCAAGCAAGCACTGACAGTACGCTGCCACGGGAATGTGAAACTCCCAGATCCTTCCACTGACCGCTACGACACACCTGCACCAGGGCAAACCTCCGCCTGCCCCACTCCTGCTATACAGGTGAAAATAGAGCAACAGGAGCGCTGAGTCTTTGATTTTATTTATTTTCTGCTGTGTTTTACGTGCATCTATTTGAAAGAGTAAGTGTAAACACAAAAACTATTTTATTTTATATGCTGGAATATGCAGAAAATAGGTTTAAATGTTAAACAAATTTCTTCCAGTCAGAGAATGTTGCATATAATTTAATATTTGCTTCATGCGTAAAGTTAAAGGATTAAAACTAATAAAACTAGTTTCAAAAAGAGACTTTTTCATTTGATTACATTTTATATGATGGATTATGCAGAAAAAATAGAATTGGGCTGAAAGATCTATTGCTTTATTACCTATTCAGGTTGTAAATCATTTTTTTAAAAAGTAACTAAGTAACTAATTACTTTTGAAAATAAGTAATCAGTAAAGTAGCGGTATTACTTTTTGGGGGAAGTAATCAGTAATTAGTTACTGATTACTTTTTTCAAGTAACTTGACCAATACTGATGATAACCTATGAGTAGTCATATAACTGGTTTCATGGCTATGACTCAAAATCTGCTCATTTTGGGGAATTTCATGAAGATTCTTCATTGTACACTGTATTTTATTCCAAAGACACACTGTTGCACTAATCCAGCAATAGCTCACTTACCATAATTACAATATGAAATGCCTTCAACACTCACATTAAGGTCTGTATGGAAAAATTATTATTCATTTTTTTTCAGTGATCATCTTAATGTGACAATCTACAGTGTAACGCATGTATTAACACTATCCGCTATTTAAAAAAAGTAATGTATGATCATGCCAGAGGCGTTTCACGTTTTGTGATGAGGGCATAAAAAATATTTATTCATTAGGGGATATCAAAATTGTAATGGGTGATTGGGGAAACGGCTGATGACTAATAAATTAAAGCTTAATTTCTGACATTAAAGTAGTGGGGATAGCTCAGGATTCAGCATGATAATCTGCCAAGTACAGTAAATAATATGGTTTTCATTTTAAGGATTTGAACTAACATTATTTGAAATAAATCAACACAACCAAACTTGCTAAAGAATGTGACCTTCAGATGCATAATTTGGATGGACTAAATCACATAACATCTGTAACATAAATCTGTTTTTTTCCCTTATCGCCTTTTTTTCCTTTCAAATTTTACACAGCATATTTCAGCTGCCTACATCATCTTTGCATCACTAAATTCTGATACTTAGCCATAATCCACAAAAGAAGTTACACACTGGCTAAAAGGAATACATAATTTCTTAATGCCCACGCATTCTGGCAACCAAACCTCACATAACCCTGAAAGTTTGTCAGACCATATTTGGTTGGGCTGTACTTTACCATATGCCCAAACAGTGGCAGAGAGTCAGTTGGCAATATGGTTGGCAACAACTCGTCTGCTGTCACACAGCTTCTTATAAAATGGTCTCAAAGAGAAAACACTGAAAAAGAAAGAATGAATCTTTGATTTTGATAAGTTATTTGAGCCATAGTCATGATGGGTATGGGTAGGTCAAAATGGCTAATTTTGTACATGAAAAATGATTTTGTTAATATTCACAAAAATCATGTTAGTTACTCATTTCCACTGTACATTATTTAAACTAAAAATAGAAGGTAGCTCCTTTGGCAAAGAAGTAAACTTAAGCTATCAAAAAAAACATATTGACTTCAATATATTTTGAACTTCTCTAACAAATTTTAGCACATGACAGTTTTATCCAGTATTTCAAAGGATGTAATATATGACTTTATTTTATTTTTTAATGTAATTTTTGGCACTATAACATATGGCACTGCTTAAATTATTTATATAATATGTTGGTTAAAATCCCTTTCCTTTCTTTTCTTTGCAAGCCTCCCTGAAATCACAGAGATAGTCTGCGAAAACTTGTGCTGTCCTCACTGGAAGTATGGTTGAATAGATATGCAATGTGCATGTAGTGTTTAGCATCTTTTAAAAGACAGAAGCGCATAGAAATATTTAATAACTTTATGTAAAATGCTTTTTATTGGGATCTCATTACAGATTTCATTAACCTCAACTGACTCAAAATTTGTAGTGTCTCTGCAATGAGAATAAGGGCTCTCATTAATTTATTTAGCCATTCATTCACTCCATAAGTACTTCTGTTCAACCGATGTTCAAAGCACATCTTGAGCCATAATAGTGGCAAAAAGTTTAAATGGTTGTCTGCTGAAATTCAAACCAAGGGCCAGAAAGTAAGAAATGTGACTTAAATCATGGTTGTAAGTCAGACAGATGTTTCTTAAACTGCTGATCTACAGAGTGCTTCTTTCTTTCCAAAAAGAGAGAGAGAAAGAAAGAGCATGAAAGAAGGAATTGCTTCTTGCAAGGTAATAAAATGGACAGTGAGTGTATATAATTTGTGTGATAAATGTTCATGTTTTATCATTGTTAATATCAGTACACATGCTAAAAGGTACTATTTGCACATGGCAACGCTCCAAGACATGATTTGTAATATATTGGTTATTTAATGATGAACTGATTTAATAACTAAGCCAGTTATTCAGTCCCTTCACTATAGTATCGCAGTTAGAACATTTTAGAGCTCATTATTTTAAAGCATGGTTTTAATTTTTTTTTTGTTTTAATTCCAGATACATGAATGAATCAAAAACTGAGCAAAAACTGGTTAAAGATGGAAACTACAAATTCATTCTTCTAAGATGAGCCTTATGGGCCAAAGGAAGCCACTGATAAGCGGTACAGTTAGAGATTAGTGATGATCAAAGTGGACATTAAATAGGATGAGAAACACACTGATGCACTAATTATCAAGTCTGTGAAATATGATGAATTGCTTTGGATTTCAGAAACAACTTTACTGTGGCGTTAGTAAAATATTTTCCATTGGCTCTACACGCTAACCCAATTCAAAACGATATGTGACTGCAAAGGAGTAAATATGGATGTGGACAATTACACAAGTGATCAACTAGTGAAATATTCACAGGCCTGCAGTCTTGCCTTTCTGTCCTATCTCTTGCACACCTTACAACATTATTTTATTGCTGCTGAGCCCTGCAGGAAATCACTTGTGATGTCTCGTACCCTCCAAAAACATCATGAATAATGAATGGAAGATCTCAAAATAAATAACACACATTATTAATGTATTCAGAGCCTCATTTAGAGGGGGCAGCTGTAGGTGCCACTGCACCCCTTTCTCACTAAATATGTGAGCATGTAGAATCACAAAGAACACTAAACAATGGGAGGGATATTGTGCACTTTATCAAATCTGCAATGCAACTGTAAAATAACAAAACCAAATAATGGAGAGATGGGAATTTTAGAGCGAGGAGAAGTAGGGCGAACGTTGAGTGAAGAGTGTGTTGGAGTGGTCAAAAAACTCCTGGGCTTTCAATGGGCAGATGGCACACTCAACGTTTTAGCTCACACAAACACAATTTTCACCCACCATTTATTCTTTGTCTGACCACAGAGGACAGATTTATAGTGCATGAACCTGTAAATATCAGCAAAAAAGACAAGAATCTCACTGAAGATTGTTGGGGTTTTTTGGGGTTCTGAGTTGTACCCAGTTCTCATTACCAGTGATCGTTCTAAATATGAAGGTTAGATCAGAAAAAGAAACTGAGGTTTGCTGTCTGTGCAACCGTGAAGTAGGTGGTCAAGAGGTGAATGAGGCCGCAACTTAAAAAATTTAGTCAGTCAAATGATTTCTTGCTTTTGTTGCTAGAGCTGCAGAATTGCACATGGCCACCAACCTCTGAGGGTGTTTTTTGTCATCTGGCCTCTAGTTGTGCAGCGTCTTTGGGTCCTCTGGGTTATTAGGAGGATTCTTTTTTCTTGTTCTGGTGCTTGTTTAGTTTAAATCTTGGAATTCTGGAGCAGAGTAAACATCCTGGACTTTGTGTCCAGTTGTTCTTATGCACTTTTGGTGGTGAGGTACAGCACATTTTGTGCCTGGTCTGAAATTGTGTTTAGGTGGGCTATGGAATGAAGCCAACAGCTACAAAAATGCCAGGGCTCAGAGTGTCCCAGCAAAGCATTTTATTCTGATAAAATGTTGAAAAGCTTTTGTTAAAGTCACTGGTTTTGATATTTTGGCTGCTGAGTGTAGAATCTATATAAAATGATATAGCTGCCAACATATGCATAATGTTTGGGTAACATTATATTATAGTTACATATGTCTACATTTTGTTCAGCCTGAGAAAAAGTTCAAGAAGTACAAACATTTTCTTTTGAGTGACTGAATGAGACACGAAGAAATACCCAACATGATTATAACATTATCTAATTGCATCCCAACACATGAATTATTCAGCTCCTGACAATGCAATATTGTCATGGAAAGAAAGAGATGTTTGTGTTAAGCTGCCACTGGCACTACTTTTTACCCTCTCTTCTTACAAAACAAAAACTTTTTTTCCAAGGGCGTCATTGCAAAGCGATAATAAAAGGAAGAAAAATAAATAAAATAAAGGGCAATCATTTTGAAGCCTGCAACACCACTGTGTCTTTGTGTGTGTGTAAATCATATTGTTCTTGTTAGGCAATTATCATTTTTACAATGCCAAGGGTGACCATTAGTCTGTAAAGGAGCATTCCTTGCCCTTGTCACTCTGAGAATAACTGGCCCCACAAGTCTTACTCTGTACTAAAGCCACCATCACCTCTTGCCTGATATGTGGTCTACCAGTGGTCAGATTGAGAACAGCTGATTGGCTTGTCCAGTCATAGATATTCCACCTCAAGCAGCACTGGTGTCCTGCTGTATGATGAAATACTATAGCTAACTTTGACCACAGAGAATGTTTCTGCATACTTGTATTATAATAATAAAAAACTTTAGAAAGATCAAAAGGAGTGAAATGATATTCTCTACTTAAACAATGTGCAATCAAATAAGAATTAATGGCAAATGCCTTTAGTTTTGTTTTTGCAATTCACATCAAATGTGCAAAAATTATATTTGCTAAATTATACTGAATTGACTGAATTTCCCACACCTTTCTGTTTTTAGACACTCGACATTTTCACGTGGTATCATTTTTAAAATTGAATGTGCCAAAGCAAAACTAAATAAATAAATTGTGTAACTGTGCAAATAGCTACAGTTCGTTGCGATGGTTTAGTTAAGAATATGTCAAATGGTGTGCTTGAATACTCAAGCGATTTTATACATTAAAAGGTTTAATTCATGCTCTGAGGCAAATATGTAGCAAGAAGATTTTACTGAAAAGGGGGATTTACTTAATGATGTCTCCCTCAACTGGAAAGCAAAGAGGGCGGTGCTCTTTACTACCATATGCCAGACACACAGACAGGCAGGTCGACAGTTATGAAGACAGATGAATGATGCAACGCCTTCAGCACTGAGGGAAATGAGATCAGATGTTGACAGCTAGATCGACAGATCCCTGGTCTGGCATTCAAATGTTTTCTCACATCTCCTATTACATGGTTCATGAATGGATACACTCTACAAGATAACTGGCCTATCTGTAAATAAATGCTTTGCTTTTTTCCCTTTGCTCTATTATACATGCTGTATAATATACCTGAGTTTAGCATATGTGCAGTACAGCAGGTTGCCTAAGATAGACGCTACACAAGCAATAATCTTCCTGAAGACCTGAAGTCTTTGGTGTCAGCCGCCATGTTAAAAAACTGCATCGTGTAGGCCTATTTCATAATTCATGTACAACTCAGCCAGCATTTATAAATAAGTTCTAAGGTGCTGAAGCCTGTGAGAGAATATAACACATATTAATCTACCTCCAGAATTGTCAAAGGTGTTTCTTCTCTCATCTTTCATTCTCATTTATTTTGTTTTATTTGCAGTATAGCATAGGCCCTCTCTCCTGATGATTCTTACAGCATTTTAAAATACAAATAGACATGATATAAATAACCCAATATAAACAAAATCTAGTCTGTCATGGGAGAGCAGTCCTATGCGACAATCTGCCCGAGGCCATCATCAGAATACCATACACCTAACAGCAGAAGCGAACCAGTAGGTGGCAGTGGCGTCCTATTTGCAAGATACACATGGGAGGAATCTGTCTGTCTCTGCACTTAAGCTAAATAACTCTCTCTCATTCTGTCTCTCTCTCTTCCTCTCTCTCTTTCTTCCTCTCTGTCGCTTGCTTGCTCCCCTGCTGGCTGTTTTCTCTCACGCACGCACACACTAATAAACAACTATTTGTGTTTGTTTCCCCCTTTTTTAAACTGACCAGTGAATAAAAGGGACAATGGTAAAGAATCGGTTAATGAATGCCAGTCTTCAGGGCGACATGGACGCACACGGTGAAATTTTAGAAGCTGTAGAAGTTCAAAGCGAGCACCATGAAGACTGAAAGAGAGGGAAAACAATATCTCCTGCCCTCGCTGCTCCAGTCCTGCGGTTGACGGCAGAGTCGATCCACCAGCAGTGACTGGCGGAACAGTCTCAGTTGGAGAAAGCAGCTTGTCAGTGGGAGGTAACCTACATGATGCCCCCTCCTGAACTTATCAATTCATCGTCCGTCCGTGCTGCGCCCGGCGTTTTATTTTGGTACGAAAATGCTGAGCGCACTGAGGCACTGTAAAGCGCACCGATGGATACAGCCTGCTTGCGCGTCTTGGAACGGGTCATTTTGTGAAGCAGCCTAAAACACACGGCAGTCTACAAGAGAGAGAGGGGAAGCCTGGACTTGGACAACCACCCATTTGTGGATAATAACCCTAAAATAAAAAAATAAAATAAAAATTAAATTTAAAAAAAAAAAACCTTACCCCGGTGTGTGTCACATCAATGGAGAGGCGAGGGTCGAATATCCGAAATATACAGCGGGGGCGCAGAAGTGATGACAGCCTTTGATGAACCATAACTCCCGTCCAGACAAGGTGAGATCAAAGCTCCGTTCGGAAAACATGTAAGAATAGCGCTTTTGGTGTATAACGAAGGCTCTTCACACTTGGGAGCCGCTGCCTGAATTTGTGATGGGGTTTTAAAGGCTTCTGAAGGATACCGCCTGGAATTTTTTCTTCCGATGCTGCATCCCAGAATAACGAATTTCCCTCTTAAATATGGAGAACGGAGCAATCTGAAGAGAGAGATTATCTCTAATCGTGACAACTTTATCACTTCTCCAACCTACAGGATACCCTTTCAATCACTGTACTGCGGAACTTCTTTTTATCGGTAAAACCAGGAGGGGGAAGAGAAATAAGCATCTTGAAATCCGCACTGGGCTGTGCGGTGAAATTTAATCAGGGCTGATAGCTAAGAAGCAATAGGGACTTGATGAAAAGTTACATTTGACATGTAGGCGAGCAGTCGGGTTCTTAAAATAACCCCACCTTAACAGCTCAACGTATGGATGATGGTCTACCGTAAGGTCTACATGAAAGGCTTTAAGAGCATATTATTGCGATCAGAGAGAAAATAAAAAGTCGTCACTTGGAGAAAATCTTGGACCACAGTGGGCATCGCTTTGCCACGAGTTGTTTCAACAATGGCACTTGTGGGTGCCTTCTGAAATGTGCGTCTTGAAAAGGGAGGAAATATCGGATGCATTATCATCACTGTGAGAGTTAATTGCATTGCATCCGGACTAATGTTTGGATTACATACCAAGTCGTGTTGAGACGTGGAAGAAAATGAGTGTGAAAAGGAAAGGTAACAAAGGATTCTCCAAAACTGCCTGAGTATTGCGGATTTTTTTTTTCGATGCAGTTTTTGCGGAGGCAGCGGAAGAAGAGCTGTTCTTCGCCGGCGGAGATCTTCCAGACCTTGGCATTTCTCTGTAAATAAGTAAGTTATTGTTTATAATGTACTGGGAGGGAAAGCATATTTCTAAATGTCTTACTATTCTCTATAGTATAACTATCCTATTCAGCCCTTTCGCTCCGATGGATGTCAAAATGCGGAAGTTTATCTTCGCTGTTTGATGATTGATATGTACAAATCAGCACGCAGCGCTCCCGAGGTTTTGCCATTCACATTACTTATACTGCGACCTCTAACGAAGAGATATTTAATTGTGGGGTGATTCAGAGCATAATGGAATGACGCGCGCTCTCGCTTGTTTTAACTGCGCGTCTTCGAGTGCGCAGTATCAAGATTAGATGTCTTAAACTGTTAAAAGAAAAAGAGAGAGACCGATTTGAGCCTCTAAATTAAACAGGTAAAGGGGAATCTTTGTAAAGGGAAGTGCACTTAAAGCATCTGATTTTGGTTTTTCACACTGTAACGTGACTAAACGCGGACACGCCACCTGCAATCCCTACACCCGCCTATCAATCCATCCAGTCTGTACTTCTGTGCGCTCAACCTACTTTCAGTATAGGAAAGTCTGCCATATTTTAGCACGTGTTCTTGTACGCTACAGCAACCGCGAAAAATACTTAACATCAGCCAAAACATGTTCAAGTTAGATTTGAAAATCCAAGCTTTGGATGACCTAGCTGACGATTGATTAATGACCAAATATTGTGTTTTCTTCCTCTCCACCCTCCCCCTTCTTTTCTCGGGGTCCCTTACACAAAAAGCACTTGTTCACCGCCCTCCGTGGTAGCCGGAGAGGGAGCTGTCCTTTCTCCTGGTGCTGAAATTAAAAGTGGCGGCAGTCACTCATCCTCTACTCAACTGGAAAAGGCATAGATGTTGTGGATAATGGCTCAAAAATCACAACCACTAAACAGGCTGAAGAATATCCTTGACTGTGTGCAACTAAGCAACAGATGTGATATTGGCGAAGTTCATAGCATTTCATGTGACACAACATGTTTTGCAAATCATTTTGTAATCTGACTCATTTTACCTGCTCCTCGAATTAAAGATTAAACATTTTATTAAAGTATCAACCCCAGCACATATACACACACCACACCCACAACTCATAAAATATGCAGATAAGTACATGAAGTGCCACTGGTTTTGTGTTATGTTGGTGGTGGGCTTAAAAATAGATGTTTGTCAAGAAGGTGACAACCAGTGTTGGTGGTAAAAGCATAAATAGAGGTGGCTATCACTCTTGAGACAAAGAATAAATTGCATCTCTCACCTGTGAAAGTGAGAAACATGGCAGACATTATTCACCCACTTGAAAGGAAAGCCCTCCATATGATGGAGTGGCATCACCTTGGGGAGACAAATTAGACTGCTGATTTTATGTTTTTGCCCTGTCAGAGGCTTATGCAAGATAAATCCCCCCTACATTTTCCCAAGTTTGCTGATGTTTGTTGGCAGCTGGTACAGAGTGATTCATAGTAATAAGCAGAGAGACTCTTCCTCCTCCCCATTTAACACTACTCAAACCTTTTTTTCGTCCCCGTGGAGATTTTCTTGGAGAGGGAAGTGGGTTGTAGCTATGGGTTGTAAGGATCCAGCCAAAATAAGGAGCAAATGGGTTTGAAACTGACTGATTCACTGGGCCACTCTGGATTAGTGCTTGTTTATTTCACTACACTAGATGGACAACGACTGTATCTCCAGTGTGTCCCTATTAGTCCTTCTAAGCAGTAGGAAATAGCCTTAGAGCAGGTGCAGCTCAGGGACCAAGTGGGACTTTCCGCTGCTCACACAAATCCAGTCTTTGGCTGATGATGTTTCTACCATAGACATCTGTTTTATGTCCAATTTCTCTAGCCATTGTTGTCTGACTTATCTATTGAAAATCATTCCAAGCAGCCGCGTCAGAAAATTAATGAACTTGTCATCTGGAAAAGGGCACCATTGCAATAAGGTGCCAGGGTCTTGCAAAGCGACAGGCTGTATACCCATGTTCCCTCCCCACACTCCCTTTGTCATTTTCCCCCTCCTCAGCTTGTGACTCAGTTCAGATCAAGGCCAGCACTGTGTGCCTTATAATAAAATGTTCATTTTTCAAATCGGATTAATCTCTGTAAAGCCTGGCTTAGGACACCATTAGCATTCATTTCTTTCACTGCCGGGGACTTGTATCAATAATGGAACTACCCCTACATTTTTCATCTTCTCTGGGTATAAAATCTCTCAGGGGGTTTCATTCAGTGAGAAAGAGAACAGTTACAGTGATCCGTTATCTACTCCCTCGCCTTTTGTATTGGAAACCAGCAGTGCGATGCTGGGGGTCTTGAGTGCTAGGCTAGATAGGAGCTGAAAGCCATAATGCTGGAGGTGAAAGGAGCCTTCATACAAAGATGATGTTGATAGCTATGGTATAATTAATTATAATAATAATGGACTCAAGCTAAAACCATATACTTGCAGCAATAATTAATTGTGCTCTTAGCTTACGGTACATTTGGATTTTAGTATTGTGCATGTATTTTTATTAAACACCCTGTTGAGCATAACTATACATAGTGGCACAGTGTTTATGGCAATATTATATCCACATAGATATTATATTAGAGAAACTTGTAAGTGTGTGGAGCTCGAGAATAGGACAGAAGCAGCAAAAATATATTTTGAAGCTGTTGGAAGTGCATGTCTAAAATCCGCAGTCATGGCTGATGACTGCAGATTTTAGACATGTGGGTGTGACATGTTGATTAATCATGCATAGCTGAAGAGGTAGGCGAGAAGAGAGTCACCTTAAAGGAAACATCTGAAAGATGTTTTCATAAGCCAGCGGTGGATTACTACTAATGTGATGGCTACTGACACAGTGTTGCAAATCTGCATCTTATGCAGCTATTGTGAGTGTGATAAAAAAGCTAACCTCAGTTTCTTCTTCTGGATGACGCATGTAATCTTTTGAAGAGAGTGCTGTGGTAAAATGTGGGAATTTGTCACAGTTTTGTCACTGTAAGTGCACTATATCAGTGGCTTCCTCATGTAGTCGTTACAGTACTCTACCACTGTGGAAGATCATCTGAACCTGAGATTTGTTTTTTATCAACTAGACACAAGCAAGCATCTTGGGCACAGCACAGCACACACACACCATGAATGGTATCTGCAGCAGCCCTGCTCATTAGTCATCCTTTCCTGCATGTCTGTCTGAATGTTCTGTCCAAAAGAAAGAACAGCTGAGCAGGGGGACGGCCACAGCACATTCCACCAGCCAATGGATTAATCAATTGGTGTTCCAGCTCAGCCCATCCATCTCAGCGAATAATCTGGGAGACATCATAAAAGTGCCATTCTATCATTCTAGAGGCCAGAGAGCATTGCTTCTTTTTTTCTGTCCCGGCTCCCACTCACATCGTGGGAACACTAGTAGACTGAATGAAATGTAGATAAGTGTACTCGGTGTGGCAACATTGTGCGGTGTTTGCTGGTGTTTTGAATCAACATAGATTCAAACATTTTTGCTACTGTGATTCAGGGCTAATAAAGAATTCTTTCAACTCCATCACAATTGCTCTGATTCGTTGCTTCCCTTGTAAAATTCAGCTAAGAGCACTGACCTGAATTCAGGATGCGTCATTACTCACCGCTTGCCTTACATCACCCACCTTACCAGTCATGATGATGGTGTCTTTTCGACTTAGTAATCCTCACCTTCCTCTTCACTGCCAGTTTCTCTTTTCCTGACCTCACTGGAATGTCACATGCTACTAAAATGAGAGTGACAGCACCCGAGGTAGGAATGATGTGATGACTCGGTTAATAACATCTTGCTTAATAAGTACAGGGCAAACACAGACACATTCTTTCCCTCTTTCTTTCGCTGTCACACACATGCATGTGCACATGCACAGATACACACACTTCCACAGCAAATTAATATGTATGCACCACAGAGGAGTCATTCTTCCTGTCTTCAGGGCAACTGGGCAGTGTCTGTTTAAAGTGATACTGGCCCTGGTCTCCACATTAATTCTTGCTCTTAAATTAAAAGGTTAAATGAGGTGGGAATGGGTGCCAGGCTATCTCTTTCTCCCTCATTTTACTTTTCTCCAGAATCTGCCTTATGGAGGTATGGATATCTAAGTATTGTTTAAAAAAAAAAAGAGACAAAAATTAAATTGACAGCAGGTTACAAAAGAAGACATTCCCCTCAAGTGCTGTCTCCTCAATCTTTTGCTGTTGACAGTGGAATTTAAGAGTGAGCTTTGTGTGCTGGGGGCTTCATACCCTGTGCTCTAAACACTCAAAGTTAAAAACATTTGAACTGGAGATATGCCCTTCAAACAGGTTTTTAGTGGTCGCATAGCAACAGATCCATGACTAGCACATCCCAAGGCAGTTTCTAAGCTGTTAACTAAAACACAGGTTGTCAGTGGACACGAGCCTTTAGTGACAAAACTAAAATCTAAATTCGATACGGTCGGATGTTTTAAAATTAAACACCACAATTCTGTCTTTCTTCACTTTCTTAACAAGGTTTTGTAATATGCAGCCTGAATCCTGTTAGCATAATCAATCTGAAAGAGGGCGATGAATGGTGGAAAAGCCATGTCCATATGGTTGCAAGTGTTTAGCTTTAAACATATATTGTTTTTGAGATTAAAAAATATATATTTATTTGACGGCTCTCGGTGGAGAAGATGATTTTTTGTCCGGATAGTGTTGTGTCCTTAAAAATAGCAAGCTTTATCTGCTGGGTAGATGCACAGATTTTGTATCTCACTCTCCAAGACAGCAAAAATAGCACTTAACTAGGGGCCCCTTATTTTTACCCTTATTGTAGTTTTTGGTGTCCCCAGGTGAAAGCATCAAAGCATAGGAAACCTGGAAAAAGAAAAGCAATGACACAATAAAAGAAAAAAAAAGATTCAGCTGTTGGAACATAAATGACTTATATGGAAGGGAAAAAAATCTACAACAAAAAACTACAACATGGTGCCCAAACAAGCAACAACATATTCTGGCCACTGAACATTCACTGCCTGATAAAAGGTTATATTTTTAACATTTAATAAGCTCTTTGAAGCATAAACTGTTTGCACACCATTACATGCAAAATCTAAACTGGTTGATTTGTCCTCAATGGCCATGCATGTGAATTTTGATTATCAAATGGACTCTCTGTAGATTTTTGCTTTGCATATGTATGTGTGTGAAACCACATGCAGGTGCCTTTCAAAACTAGTGCCTTCTGCAGACCCAGGAGTGCAGAAAGAGTGCCTGGGATCTGGACATCTGGGTCTAGCTTTGCCGTCTGTCTCTAAGATCAGCTTTTTAACTCATAAGCCCAGTCGGGCTGGCAATCACACGGTAGCTCAACTGAGCTCCGCAGCAGGAGTCTGGTCATCAGTCAAAGCCCCACAATACAACACAGCATGGTCACACACCAGTTAGTCGTCTTCATTGTTAGACTTTCAAGTTATACAGACATTACATCTTTGATCATTCAAAAACAAGCTATATATATAACATGTGTTGCTGACAACTCTCTAGCACCTTTAAAGATACTCTTATACTCTTATCTTGCGTTTTCATTCAGGTACATGTGCATGCACGCAGATTCATGTTTTTATTTTTTAAATAAATGATATATTTTCGATTTATGCATCAGTGTATCAGTGAGTCTCAGTATCTTTTTTTTGTTGCTTTTCTCTCACTACCCACTCACCCTGTTAGACTCTGACCTTAATGTGTCACTCATCCTAGCACCTGCATGTAGGCAAGGCTGCCCTACTATGATAGTTTTGATCTGACAAGAATTGACTTACACTTGATTTAATCCAAGTTGTCTCTATAGAGTCTGCTGTGGTACCAGTCTGTTTCGCCGCTTAGGTCAAGGCCTTGTGACAGCGGCTGTCAGTCCACTCTGCAACTGCATGTGTGAAAAGAAATAAAAGCTGCAGAAAATGCTGGATGGAAATGAGAGAACTCATGCATGCCTGGCTAATGGCTCATCTCCCTCATAGACAACTAGTATGTTTAATTCTAAACATACACAAACATATGAAATGAAACCCTTAAACATTCAAACTGTCAGTTTTTCAGGAATTAAGACTGGGAGACAATTATTTTCTTCCTGGTTACAACTCGTCAATAAAGATAATTCGAGAGCTGTAAAAAAAAACCAAAAAGCAACACATAACAACAACAAAGTTCTCTATGAATGACTCATGTTTATCTGTACATCAGGGTGTAATTCTAATGGGTAAAAACACAAAATTAAACTGATGGATGTAAGCAGTCATAGAGAGAAAAGCCAAAAGCAAAACTCCTTGCACAGAGTTTTTCTTTGAGCTGTTTTTAAAAAGAGAAATGTTTGTTAAAGAGCCATTTGGCAGCTGCCAATCTGAAAAAATATCTGCCAGTTTTAAATGCATCACGTGAGGTGGTTATAGACAGGTTGATAAATCACATTGCTACAGCGAAATCTGGAAATATTAGGGAATGTAATTTTCCTTTTGGGCACTCAGACTGAAAAATTGTACTTGTGTCCACATAACAGAAACTAAGACATAATTCCCAGCAGTAATACACCCAACTGTTTTGTGTCAGTGCTTGCAGATGGGAAGCCTATTAGGAATCACATAACAGAAGACAACAAAGTTCTTGTTAAGTGTTTGTCATATTTTTATTGCTACTGAATTGCCAGTTAGCATAACTGCACAAAAGTGGGTTGGATCTCAGGAATTCTGTCTCAGATCTCTGTGAAATAGCTTTAGGAATGTATTTCTTCCTTTAAACTTTAGATTTTTCTTTACACTTCTAAGCTACTAACTCCCACACTGGGCTGAATCATAAGTAATCTACTGTCAAACATCATCGAGTTTTAATGGTGATACTCATTTTACAGCATACGACGTTGCATAATATGTGATATTATTTATAATGGAGGATTTTGTGTCATGTGGAACTCAGGTGTAATATTTCTAGTTTTCTAGTTTGTTTGAATATTATCAAACAGCTGTGACCTCCTCATCGAGTCGCGCTATCCATAGAAGAGTCTCTGATATTCCGTGTATGTGACTGCGGTTTGATCCTTCCCTGCTCCGAGTCTCTCGCAGTGATATAGTGATTATGTATAGTAACAGGGGAACGTTCCAGGCTCTATGTTGACTGCTAATTGGGCTCCAGTGTAACGACTGTGTCATATTAATGACCCAGATCCAGCTCATTGTAATATTCATTAGGTGTGAGGATTGCCTTTTCTCTCTGGGGCTGCATAGTACAGAGGTTTATGAGTGTGTGTCTGTTTGTGTGTGTAAACGATGGCGTTTGTATGTCTGTGTTGATGCAAGCGTGGGTGTTGGAAACAAAGGTCGATCACTGCGTACAGCTCTTCTTCACTTGATCCTTTTGTGTTTCTGGAAAGCACTATCCTTGCTTCACTGATTTGGGTTTCCTCCTTTCCAACTTTATTTTTAGGAAAAAGTGATAGCGGATTCAAATCTCCACCTGACTTGCAAACAAGTATTGAGCCACAAGTATGTCTCTTTGTGCAACATTACTGAAAAAGATGATGGAAAAACAGACTTGAAATCAGGTGGACTATGCTAAACCATGCATTTCAAAACAAAATCCAGAATAAACCTTTTTCTAGCAGAGGCTGACAAAGCCCTTCGGGAGACTTATTGTTTTTAGGACAGTGTGGACAGGTTAAAAGAATATTCTGTGCTTGATGAAACAGGTGGGACGCCTATGGTCACTGGCATGCAATCATTCCTCTTCCCCACCCCCACTGGTATGGTCTGGATTTGCATAACACTAAGCATGCATGAGCATAAAAGCGAGTCAGTTTCTTTCTGTTTTCATTAGCTTCATCTCTACGTCTTTCTTTATTCTATAAAGGCCCTATCATGTCCAAGCCATCATATTGCATTTTTTTTTTTGCTCCAAGGCACAGTTCTGCTGTGCTATTTCATTTTGCAATGCTTGAATTGGAATGTGGAGTTTTGTAGTTAAAAGAGGTCATATGAATGTTAGGTGCCCCTTACAGCGAAAAAGGTTAAAACCCTTCAGTAAGGAAGTGGAATAGAAACAAGCTCTTCCTATTGTACTCTGGATAAGATCACAGCAGACATGCCTGGTTGACTGCTATAACAGGACAAGGTCTTTTGAAGGACAAAGCAGTTCCGTAAATGCAGAATGTATAAGTCATGAACTGCTGTCTTGCTATTTCCTTATCACTGTCTGTACTGTGGACAATCAACCTCAAACTTCACAGCACCCTGCCCTATGTGACTCTCTCTTAATTGGAATTCTTTCTTTAGTTTCATTTCAGTGTTCATTTTTGAATGATGAACCTTAATGGCAAATTGTGTTTCCTTGTACTGACTAAAGTGATGCATAAAAACAGGGGGTGTTACAAAGGCTTCTGTCTTCTAAAGACAAATTAGGTTTTAATGAAGAATGAAAGTGGCTCTGTGGAGTCTCTGGCATAAAGTCAGAGCACAGTAACTTTTGTGCAGTGATGAGGTATTCATTATATCCAGTTAAGAATGGCAGCTATCAATCTGTAAATGAGCTGTATAAGTCACATAAATTATACTGCAAGTGTTGGAAGAACACCCATAAATGTCAAAAATGCAAATAGTCTTCAATGGATTGCTGGGCAAACAGGAGAAAGCATGGAGGAGTCTTTTTTCAACCCAAAAAGCTCAGATACTCGATCCTCTCATTTAACGTGACAATGGAGGATTTCATCATGCTGAAGAAAACGAGATTCACTGACTTAGGGGAGATACAGTGTTCTCACTAGTGAAATAGGAGAACAAATCTTCATAGCACTGTTCTGCCATTTTTGTACTCATTTGTAACAACATCAAAGGATCAGCTGCATTGTGATTACAGCCTCTGTGAAGTGGACCTTAATCCAAATTAGCTGACGGAAAAATGCTGGAATATGGTAACAAGGACTATATTGTTTTGAATGCTTCAATAAGAAAGTTCTGCATAAACTTTTAGAATTAAATTAAGCATTTTTTATCCAGTGTTGTCGAGCGACCGTACGTCAGGAACATTTTAATTTCTTTCTTCATATCAAGTGTCTTGTTTTCACCATTTTTAGTGCTACAGAGGTACAGTAACATGAAGTGGGACACTGGGTCTCTCCTTATGAATTCAATGTATAACAAAAAGAAACATAGTTTGATAACGTCACTGTTGTGGACTGAAAACACATATCAGTATGTATATTTACTGGTAGATTTATTATTGCTAATTCCAAGTGGGCATTTGCTTGCTTGTTCATCGATGGCAAGCAGTAGTGTGCAGCAGTGGAAACAACTGTTTGGTAAAACCTCATCATCAGACCATTTTCTACTGCTTATCTGGGTCTGGATCACAGGGACAGCACCCTAAGCAAGGAAGCCCAGACCTCACTCTCGCTAGCCACTTCCTCCAGCTCACCCGGGGTACACATAATCTCTCCACTGTGTCCTGAGAGAAAACTCATTTTAGCCACTTGTACCCATGGTCTTATTCTTTCACTTGTGACCATAGGTGGGTAAATCGACAACTACAAACTACAACTGCAGAATGATAAAGAGTCCCCAATGATACAGATGCTATACCAGTCCATGTTTCAATCTCATGCTTTCCTCTCCCCTCACTCATAAAGGCCTCTATACTTAAACTCTTCCACTTGGGACAGCCACTCATCCCTGGTCTGGGCTCAGACTTGGAGAGACTAATTTTTAATCCTGCCAAAACAACCATGTCATCTCTCCAAAAAACAGAGACAAGATTCTGAGGCCACCAAGGTGGAAGCTTCCTGCCACTTAGCTCCACCTAGAAATTCTGGTTGGATGCCTGCTCCATGCGTCAGTGTGATTGCAGAGAGCCTTGAAGTAATGATTCCACTCCATGAACATATCCTCAGTGAAGTCAGAAGCACCCCACCCACACTGTAAACCAGGTGTGTCGAGCACCACTTTCCTTTCCGGAATCACCTGATAGTTTGCCAGAATCACTTTGAGGCTGACTGAAAGTCTTGTTCCATCAAACCCCTCCCACATTTGAGTTTTTGCCTCACCTACTCCCAGAGCTACCTGCTAGTACTTATCAGCTGCCTACAGAGTCCCACAAGCTAACCAAACCCAGTGGGACTCCTTCTTTGGCTCGATGGATCCCTTCACCATCTGGATGATGGGGCTAAAACCTGGTACCAAGTGGTAAAGGTTTATAATAACCTTAACCTAAAAAACAAAAACAAAAAAATACTACACATATTAACAGTTTCATTGATTGTTGAAATTTCAACCTTGCTTCTCAGATGACAAATTTTGACTAGATTTTGAGGATCTGAATTTTATAGATCCGGTGGAAATATTATCACATTTTCTTTTGAATTTACACTTGAAATGACAAGTTCACGGGTAAGAACACTCCATAAAAGTTTTAGTGTAATTGTGGAAAATATGTAATTCCATATTTATATTATAAATCTAACCCATGAAGTTACAAAGGTTGAACACGTATATCTAATGGTACATTACAGTATATGAGGTCCATTATTATGGGAATGTTCAACCTGCACTCACACAAATAATTTAATTAAAAAAAAATGTTGTTGCTTTTTTTTAATTGGTAAATTTGGCTTTAGGCACTAAAACTGCTTGACTGGATATAGGAAAATATGTTTACGTAGAACCCAATCAGTAGTGATTGAATGCATACTTTAATACAAATTGGTCAGTATATTGTACTTTGGCATAATGTCTGGATAAAATGTCCACAGGGCAAATAATTATCTATTTTATTTGACCATAAAATATATCACACATTTAGTTTAATGCCTCACCTTGAAAATGGGTAACTGGCCAAGAAGACTGCTGTTCACTCCACATGTCATGTGTGCTGAGTGTGGTTGCTGTAGCTTTTGGTGTGTCAGACCTGCTTGTGAACTCAGACAGCAAGTTAATTCCACTCACCAGATGCCTGCCTAACTTGGTGTTGTGTTTGACATTGCTGTCCCTCTTTCTCTAGCTGTGTCTTTGGTTGTCATTCAATTTAGCAAGATCAGGCAAACCTTATCTCCTTCTCTACCCAATCAAGGAAGTCACAGAAATAATGATGCTTCAGCTTCTGGATTATGCAGTAAATTTGCATTAAAATGACAGTTTAATTGCAATTTCTAAAAGAAATATACATAAGGCCATACATCTCACACATTAGTTGATATTATGTCTATGAAAACCCTAAAGATATGGGAAAAGGAAATACAGATGGAAAAAAGAAAGAAAGAACGCTTCAGAGAGTGTGTTAAAATGGAGAACTGCACTTTGATATACCATGGTGAAGCTCTTGCCTTTTCAGTGCAGCTAAGGTCCACAGTAATTTACCATGTTTCAAACTCAATGCCCAGAGCTGTTACAGGATTAAAGTCTTTATGAAATGTGGTGGACCACATATGCTTACATATGAAAGATTACTGAGTGTTTGAGAGGGGCATATCCTGGTTAGCATAAATATACAGTAATTGTCCAAATTAGAGAAGGTAAATAAAGAGGTGTCCCAGAAAGACATTAAACTGCTGATATAAATATCAGGGAAACACATTATTAGGTTATAGTATATAGTTAGTATTCAACCGAGTTGCTGCTATAAGTAACAGCACACTGTATTTCATATAAAATGGAAATAATTCTGCAAGGTTTGCGAGGCCTAATCCTACGAAGGCATTGTTATGTTATGCAGTAGTAGTAGCTTGGATTTACAGGAGGATCCCAGACTGATGTGTGAGGACAAAGAAAGTCACTCAAGGTCTATTTAAACCAGTCACCCTCTTTTAGAAAACCAGGTTACTTATAGTGAATTGTCAATTAAAGTACGCTTTAGGCAGTATTTCTATTACCCTGTAGTGAGGCTTCTCAGGCAGATAGCTGAGCATTGTCTCACTGTATGAACAAGAATGTGAACATGACAATCTTCTACTGAAATATGAAGTGAGCAACCAATGAGACAGCAGGTATATGTCTGTCTCTCAGTGAAAACATCAAAAAGTTTAAAAGGAATCTATGCTTTTGACTTCATATACTTGACAAACAGCCATGCGATGTATGATCGGTATAATTCAATTCAAAATGTCCCAGTATGTTTTTTTTTTAACTTTATAGATTTATTATTTTGGAATGTGCTTCTTTCATTTCGTCTAAGGGCTTAAATCTATTCATTTCCACTCTTGTTGAACTCTTCCAAACTCTCTTCTTCTATTGCCAGTCTAAATACCCTAAACACTAAGTGTTATATCTTCCCCTCTTATCGTCGCTATCCTGCTCCACATTTTCTCTTTCACTAATCTCATTGTGCTTTATGCAAAGGAGCTGGTTTAGAGAACTGTTTATCCACATTTTCCTCATTTCCCGGTGCCTGTGATGGCAGATCCAGTAACCTGTGTGACTTCAATCACACAGCTATTCCAGGAGAGCAACAATACCCCAGCTGATTTCAGCTCTACTGTTCCCTTGGTAATGGGAAAGTTAAAGATGGTTGGCTGCTGGGGCATCGTGCAAACAAGGCAGACTTGTGGGGTGCACTGTTCCTCCATAAAGCAAGCACATCAGTGCTATTGTTAGCACTTAGCAGGAGATTAGCACTGATGGCTGTATGGGAGCTAGCAGGCTTGGCTGGTGTTCTGAGTCGGATGCTAACCCGGCCCACCCCTGCTGCTTTTGCCACCATGTCAAAATTAGTCTAAATAGCTGCAGACATGATTTCTTGCCCTGATGGCAATGCAGTCAATCCATCTCCAGTGACTGTGATACCACCACTCTGGAGATCACTATCAGCATAATGAATAGTGCACCCAATCCCATCTAGTAGATGATATATCTCCAGAATCAAAGATTTACTTGGCCATTGTTCACTGGCCTGAGTTCTTTAAGTCTAATAAGCTCACGGTACATCATCAAAAGACAACTCATAGGTGCCAAGCAAAAAGTGAAGTCTGCACTGTATTTTTGCAACTTGAACCTAAGTAAATGCCAAAGCCTGATTGCATTAACATTGCTATTATAGATGAGATTACTGAAACAACAAATGGCATTCAGTCTGTATCTTTTATTCTGTGTACCTGTTTCCTAATACATATGAACACAGACTATTTTTCACTACCTACCTGACTGATTACAGTGCATGATTAATTAGCAGACAGATTGCTAAACGGTGGTGAACATGGTATGATGTGCAGAGGTAAAGAGTAGAGTCTCCAAGGAATTCAGTAATGTCCTCTTTGCCCTGCTCACTCTCTCACTCTTTCCCTCTCATCCTTCTATCCCATCTATTTCTTCCTCTCCTTCTATATTAAGCTCTTCTGGGTTAATCATTCCTAGAGGACGACAGTACCACAGTGCTGCAAAAAGTGATACACAGCTGTGTGGAGTGGGGTCTTGTGCAACTACTTCCAGTGATTACAGATCCTTTAAGGGATAACTAGATATCTTACAGCCACACTGTGCTTAGCACTATACACTTCAAAAGACGTGATGGGTTTTAATGCTGTCTTTGCTTTGTCACAGAGCCAATTTAATTGACCTTATTTGTCATTTATTCTTATATTTGCCTGAACTTTTACTCTAGCATCACAAGAGGGTTTTCTAATCTCCATCTTATTATAGGGCATTTCTTCACCTCACCTAACACCCTTGCACCCTATTCTGCTCATGGATCCGGTGGGAGGGCACGTGCTCTGATTCATTTGCTTGCATATGGAGGATACGTCCAGCTCTGATGGATGGCTTTGGCTCTTGTAATCCCTCAGCAGTTCACAGTTTACACAGAATTTGCTTTGAGTGTCCCAAAGGGCCACATCCTCAAATAAAGTGAAACAAATAAAAGCTCCACATGCATGCAGTGGTACAAAACATGCCGACAAGCAATTCCACGGCTATAACTAGATCTATGTACACACATACACACAATAGCTGTTTCTTTATTTAACCTCCTAAGACCCAAACTCTTTCATAGCATGCATTTTTAATTTTTCTTTGCTATTTGGGTTGATTGGGACCTAAAGAATGTAAAAACAAAGAATTCCCAGATTTTTTTTTTTTACCTAATTTTTGTTTTTTGGAGAAAAATGAGATCTACATATGAGGACATTTGTTTCAAATTTTGATAGAACAGTGGCAGTATAATGTCCTCGTAAGTGGATATCAGGTCCTTGTAGAGAAAAATTAAGTATTTTGGTGATGTCCACATATGTGGACGCCAGGTCCTAGGAGGTTAAAGAATTACATGTGCTCATAATCCATTATTCACTAATGCCTAGACATATGACTGCAATTTAAAAAAGTGAAAATAAAAGCTGCACAGAAAGGGAAAAAAAATTATGGTGATGTGAGATAATTAAAGTGTTCTAATGTCCTCACATAAAATCAGAGGTTGCCAGTAACCGTTTAGTCTGCTCCATGTCCAAATTAGTCTGCATGGTAACTCTCTTAATCAATGTGGTTGCAAACTGTGATGTGATGTGACTGCTAACATGAAGTCTCTCTCTCTTCTTTACGCACACACACATACATAAACACACACACACACACAGACACACAAACATACACACACTCGGGGGTTCTCCAGCTAAAGTTAAATGTCTGCCAGCTGAGCGTGTCCCTCAGTTGGGCTTTTGTTCATTTCCAGCTGAAGCTCTGTAATTTGTCCGCCAGTAATTTGTCAGGAACGAAGGCCTAGGGATGCCAAGTTTGTCAGAAGTTATATAAAATATAAAAATACACAGCTGAGATTTTCAATTAATAATTTTTGCTTTTTAACATAGAGAGTGAGCCTGTGTGTGTGTAAGCATCTGCTCTTACAGGCTTCACTTCTAAACACTGTCTACTTTATGGGTATATAGGTGTGTACGCTGTCTGTGTGCAATGATTTCTGTCACTTCTTTAGTTCATGCATTGCTAAATTGCCCTCCCAAGCATTATTGTCATAGTAAGATGTTTGTTGGAGTAATTTTGGGAAGGAACTGGGTTTAATTAATTCCACTGTAAAAACCTTGAACCAGAGATCCACTGAGATTCTTATCCAGATGGCCATTTGTCATTCTAAGGTTTAGGAAACAAAAGCACTTTTGGGGATTATAGACAGACTGTGAGTTTGGTTTAATGTAAATATACACATCACATCTAGAAGCTTTTGATGTTCATGATTCTTAGCAGCAGCATAACCAAAATTAATCCTGTAGTAGCAAACGGCAGAAAAACTGGGGATGGAAATATTCTGTAGGGGAAAATGTGTTGTCAATTAACAATATTATGTTCATTGTTAACATACACACAGGTGATAAGTTAAGAGAAATTGACATTAAGTCCCTTAGTAAGGTGTGTGCTCCCAGAGTGCCTTGAATTTTGTACCTTATATCTTGTATCTCAACATTCATTCCTCAAGCTTCCATAACTTTATTGGAAGATGGAACATCACCCTTTAAAAAGATATTCCCTGATTTGGTATATTGAAGATGATGGATGAAAGTAACACTTCAGCCAATAACAGCTCCCACAGCAAAAACCCCGGAATATGATTGACATCATTTTCATCAAACCACTTAGTGAGCTTTATAACCCCTTGGATGTGAGCATTCTCATCCTGGAAGAAAACACTCCCATCACAGAAATGTTTTATCGCTAGATGAACGTGATCGCTCAGAACAAAGTGATTGTTCAGAGCGATCGGTGATTTTCTGTGATCCTGTGAACGGGCCAGTAAAATACCCCCAGCTGTCAACAAGAATCACCGGAGCCCCTCACTGTGAGGGTCAAGCATTCAGGTTCTCCATTAATTTGTTCCTCTTTTGTATTCATGGCTTGTCAGACAGTTGGGTTAATAACTGACAATAATTGAAAATGAAATCTGTATTCTTGAAAATGAAATCTTTGTTTAATGTACTTGCTGATACGTTCATTCCCTATAAGTCCACTTGCTGTGATACGAGGATATGTTTCAGTCATGTAATATGAAAAACAAATTAAAAAGAAAAACAGGCTAAAAATTGTTTGGTTCTGAATTTTGTGTACAGCATACACTTTCAGTATCTACTGAAAGGGTTCACCCTGTCTTGTTTGCAAATCTGAAACAAACTGTATACGCTCTTGTTTTGATCCATGCTTTTTGATGCCAAATTGAATGCACAAGCCCTTGAAAGATTTCTACATCTGTAAAACCTCAGTGACCAAAATGCCTGAGACTCTGCAGGGTAAAAGGAAGGCATGTGGCAGGAGCCATGTACTTCTTCGGTTCATTTCATCTCTCTATGCTCTCTCTTTCTCTCATTCTGTATTTCTACAGGTCTCTGCCTGGCTCAGAATAGCTCTACAAACCCAAGTACTGCTTCTTAGACAGGGAGCAGCAGTAGTATTGTGGGAGAGCATTCACACACTTGTTTTATTATTAAATCCTGGTTATGTAAACCATGAACAGACATCACTAACGCATAATGATTCACCACAGTTCAATTGTGTAGCGGGCCTAATTCAAGGAATCATGAGCAATGTATGTGAGTGAGAATGTGTAAGGAGGTGGCTGTGTCATTTGACTGATTTCTAGTTTTACTTCAACTGTTTCTTTCAGGACGTTGAGCTTCATGTGTAATTAAGTGCCTAGGAGTGGTTGGTGGTTGAACTGTATCTGACGAACTCAAAATTGTGTCATACATTCTTTGACAAAAAATGGTTTTCAGTTTGTATTATATAGCTCTAGTTCTTAAGTACTGGCTATTACAATTAGTTTGTAAGAGCCAATCAAAATCTGGTTAATACTGTAAAGCAGTGGTTGATAATATTACTTCAAAGCCAGATTATTTAACTTTTGATAGACAAATGTGCCAGTCTGTTATTTTAGAAACTGAAAAAGTTTAAATTCATCAAAAATAAAACTTCCTTTTGTGAGGAAGTGGTTTATAGCTAGACCTACCTATGTTAGCAAATCTGTAATAAAAATATTTCTGAATTAGCACAGTGCTTTTATTTATTAATCTTATTTAATTTTTTGTATTATTTTAATTTTAATAAAGAAAATCTTAGTTTTATTGATTTATTTATTTTTACAAATGAGCTTGAGTCATTTATCAATCAAATAAAAATACTACAGGTAGTCATCCTGTTTAGCACAATGTTTGACTTATTCCTGTAATTAATAAATACTCTGTTGATGCATCTTGCAAATGGTTACCATATCACAACAAGAAATAAATGATCAAACGGTTCCCAAAAGACAAAATGAACATTAAAAGACAGAGGCTTTGAACACAACTTTTAACCTCAGGAAAATTAGCCTTTAGCATCCTAATCTCAACTGAAGACCCACCTTTTGTGTACCTTACAGCCACTACTACTAGTAGATTACATTTATTTTGTTGCTACATTCTCAAATCAAGCATGACCTAGCCATTTGGGTTATAGCTCAGACAGTAGTTTAGTAAATCAGAATGGCATACCTCCTCTGACAGACAATGGGTGGAATATTTATGAAAGAAAAAATATCAGCTATTACAAAACCTGCAAGAACAAACTGCGTAAACAAAAATGAAAGATATTGGAACAGCCACTCACTCCCTGACACACGATTACACCTAGCTATACACAGCTGCCAGACACAACAGCATCAATTTTAGTTAAAATACATCTCAGTAAATACGCAACATACAAATTCAAGTTCAATTCAAGTTTATTTATATAAAGCAAAAGCACAACAGTTCCCCCAAGGCATTTTATACTGTAATATTCTACAAAAATATTAGAGAGAAAATCCCAGCAGGGAGACAATCCCCTATGAGCAAGCATTAGGTGATGGTGGGAAGAATAAAATCCCTTTTGACAGGAAGAAACCTCCAGCAGATCCAGGCTCTGGAGAGAGAAGACAAAATTAAATGATATGCAGCAAGGAGTGAAAAAAGGTGAGAGGCTTAGTGTATCATCTTAGTGTAGACGTTCCCTAGCAACTTAAACCTACATACTGAGGGATGGTTCAGGGTTCACCTGATCTAACCGTAACTATGAGCTTCATCAAAAACACTAATTTTAAGTATAATCTTTAAAGTATAGTCTCTCTCTCTCTCTCTCTCTCTCTCTCTCTCTCTCTCTCTCTCTCTCTCTCTGCACATTTCCAGTAGGAAACAATATTATAGAATATTTGTGTTCAACTTTACTTACTAGAAAAATAACCTAATTAAATTACAATTATTAATCAAAATGTTGATGATTACAAAGAGGTCCATTCATATGTATTCAATTATTATTATTTTTTTGAAGAATATAAGGGCAATCATTTGGCTTATCATTGTTTTGCCAAATAGAAGTGCCTTATTTTGGCATAATTATGGACAAATGTGAATGAAGCACCATTAAGCCTGGCGGCAACATCATCAAAGAAGACAACTTTTGTGCTGAAAATTCAACACTTCCTTCTGAAATCCTTTTCTTCAGAGAAGTCCCTAAAATACTGGAAAGAGGAAAGTTTGTCAACCAGTTGTAAAAAAGCATAGTTTTAAAAGAAATGGTGTAATCAAGTAGTTTTTGTCACCTTTTTTTGTCATATATTTTTAATAAATAATGTGTAATAGCCAAATGAAGAGTTGTGTTCAGGGACGTAATATACAAAGTTTGTGTTGAGGAACATAGTAAAAAAAATTGTAAATTCATGTCCAGCAACAAAAATGAATAGATTTAAAGTTATGACAATATCACGAACTGTCGGGAGGCTGGATGCACTCAAAGGATTTATCGAAAAACGCATACTAAACACAAAAACAAGACTTTTAACAGACATGACAACTGAGACAGTGGAGGAAGACGGAGGAAGACGGCATAAGCACAGAAAGAAGAAACGGAATGGAATAGATAGGGAAATACTCCTATATATAGAAAATAACAAACTCAAAATAGATGCTGAAGCTAAAAAAAAAAAAGACCAAGAGCTCAAAACTAGGCATAGAATAGTAAACCATCTCCAAATAGTTATTATATTGTACAAAAAAACTGAGTCCGAGTATTGCTAGAACAAAAGGAGACTACAACAGGATGGTTCCCGTTGTAGTCTCCTTTTCAATTTAACCTGCAAAACATATGAATCAAAACCAACTCAGATACACATCAACTTTAAATGTCAAATATCAGGGACAGCACACAGTCCTCGGGCCATGACAATATCATCATTTTAATGGTTTTTCAGATTTGAATAGACAGCTTTATTTTACCTTTCAAGTCATATTATATCTATTCATTAAAAAATCAGAATAATATGAAAATAACCCTTACTGTCTCAGGCATTTTGGTCCTTACTGAAAAAATAACTGGAATAAAATGGCTCCTCTTAGTGATCCATTTGTACTAAAACTAAATGTTAATATCAGCAGTGGTGTTAGCAGTCTAAATTAATAATCTTGCAGTTTGGTGCTTAAATGGAAAAAAATAATAATTAAAATTTAAAAATAAAAAACTCCATGTAAAGTAAGAACAATATGAACATTTCTTTTTTTTTCTTTTTTTCTTTTTTTTTTTGCTATCTTATCTGTTGACGTGTAACACTGATGGGCTATTTTATCCTCTCATCTTACTCTTACCTTAATTCTCTTGCTCCTATTTTGTTGATGTCCTTGATATCCTCAAGGGCTCCATAGTGATGAAGCCAAATGACTTTAATAATGTAGTATCTAGATTAATAATCTAAAATCCCACATCATTACCTTGATATTTGGTGCACAAGCCTGTGTTATTTAGCAGCCATTTTGAAATGAATTATACTTAATTAAATACATTTTTAAAAAATCCGAATATGTCTGGTGAACGTTTGTTTTCTTTTTTCTGATGATTTTACAAGCTGCCATTTTTAGATTATTAAATTAGATTATTCCTGTATCTTTAAGTCATCTGATATTTTACCACAGCAAAGAATCCGCTTAAATATAAATGAAAAGCTGACTTTCCATCGAGGTCTTCATATGTTGATGGTACACAATCAACAATGCTCACTTAAAAAGATAAAGATAAAACATTGGCAAATGGGAGCAGCATTGTACACAGGTCTTGCTGTGCAGTGCCATCTGACCTGGCAGCCCTCCCAAAACTGAAATAGAGGGGAATCACAGCTGCTGTCTCGCACTTTCTCTCCACTCTCTGTGTCTTGCTCCCCCACAGACACACATTACCCCATCCATCCAAGCCACGTTGTGGAAAGTACCATCTTAGTTATGTTTAATTTGTTTCCCTCTGTATTCCCAGTGTTCCTGAATGAATTATCAAAGTGATCTCATGTCTTGATACAGTAGGTAAGAAAATTAAGTCATGTATATAATATAAGTAGAAGATTATTTAAAAAAATAATGCCATGGGGTTTTCAGTGTAACATTCAGTGTAAGATTTTAATATTATTTATATTATTATTATAATATTACCTGTTAATTACATATGACTTCTTTCATGAATAGTGTGAACAATTAAAGGTTGTCTGGAGCAACATGGACATAGAATATCATCGGGGCACTTCATTGGTCACACCTTGCTAGTACCGGGTTGCACCTGCTTTTGCCTAAAGAACTCTTTTGAACTCTTGGTAGATTACATTAAATGAGTTCTGGTGACTGTGGAAGCCATTGGTGTACAGTGAACTCATTCGTATGTTGTATGTTAGATAGTTTGAGCTTGGATGGCTAAGGTCAGCAACAATTCTGATGTGGTTTTGGTGTTTAAACAATGCTCAGCTGGTTCTTACCCAAAAGAATGCCAAGAAAATATCCCTCACACCATTACACCACCATTCTGAACCACTGATACAAGGCAAGTTGGATGCATGTTTTTAATGTTATTTTTATGTTGTCAGACCCTCCCATCATAATGTCAGAGCTGATATTGAAACTGATCAGTCCGAAACTTTGTTTTCCAATTTTGGTGAGCCAGTGTAAATTGTAGCCTCAGTTTCTTTTTGCAGCTGACAGGAGTGGCACCCGATCTTTGGACACTGTAGTCTATCTGCTTCAAGGTTTGATGTGTTGTATGCAAGGCATGCAAAGATGCTCTCCTGCTTACTGTAGAAGCAAAGAGTGGTTATTTGAGAGTGCTTCCTATCAGCTCAAAGCAGTTTGGCTATTCTCCTCTGACCTTTGGAATTAACAAGGTATTTTTACCCAGAGGACTGCTGATTACTGGATATTTTAGCTTTTTTGGCCCATTTTCTGTAAACCCTAGAGATAGTTGTATTAGAAAGTTCCAGCAGATCAGCAATTTCTGAAATACTCAGCCCGCTGGCACTCAAAGTCACTTAAATCATCTTTATTCCCTGTTTTAATAAAGGGTTTAGACTTTAGCAGGTTTTCTTGACCTTGTCTACACACCTAAATGAGTTGTTGTCATGTTAATAGCTAGTTATATTTTTGAATTAATGAACAGGTGTATGAAAGACAGTATATGATGGACTGGCAGTGATATGTGACCAAGTAGGTTTGATTATAAAATAAGACTCATTTTGCAGAATTTACATCCCTGAGAAGATCCAAACAGTGGCTCTAAGCCAGAACGTGTGTAGTGTAGGAGCACACAGTGATGTGGAGTGTAGTGAGCAATGACCCATGCTGAGGTTCTGCTTCGATAATTAAAGTTCATTGCTTTTCCATTGCGCTTTTTTTATTTATAGTGTAATTTAATTTGGCATACGGGGACAAAAAATAAAGTGCACTTTAGAGTCTAATTGATGCTCGTTTCTTCTTAGTCTTGCCTTCTCAGCATTCTTCCTCCTCGACCAATGAAGTTAACTAGGCAGAGGATGGAGTGCAGGGGAGAGTTACAGGAGAGGGAGGAAGTCATAGGGAAGGCTAGACGAGGAAAGAAATAAGAAAATAAGAAGGTTAACAGGTGGGGGTGGGTGGTTGGGGGTGCAAATTTGATTTCTTCTACACCCATTGTTAGCTTGTGGCTTTGAGAGGCAGTGAAAGCAGAGTCCATTTTCTTGTTACAGTCGTGAGGGAGATTAGCAGAGACTGGGCTTGTTTCTATTTGAGGAATAATGAACAGTCTCTCTTTCTATACAAGCCCCACTCTTGTAGCAGGTCCCTCATTCATCTCCCCCGTCCCTCACACCCGTCGTCTCTCTCTCCATAGAAATGTAGAAGCATTTGATGGTTCGTCATTCCTCATCATGTTTTTATCCAGCTTATGAAATCTGACAGTAGATGGGGATTGTGTTGTGCCATGACAGAGAGAAAAGCATCACACGGAAATAGCAAACTCCTGGGGTCACACACCAGCGCCAGGTGAGAATTCCTACAGGGGAGCGTCACTGCTGAGGAGCACTTTGCTGTAGCAACAATGTCAACTTAATTATGTAGTTGCTCAAAACTTGCACTGTATAAAGGCTGAAACCTTCCCTGGATGATAGAAAGGGGAAGGGATTGTCTCAAATCAGTCTCAAAGTATAAGCTGCCTTGCATACTTTCTGCTGCACTTGTATTTTTAGCATCCTGACTTCTTGCAGCTATGGAGAACCTCCCAAATGACCTGAATATGAGATCGCATTTGACACCTTTGTTCATTAAGAGAAATTGGGAACAAAAAAGCATCTATTCATTGCCTCCCATGGTAACACCAGAATGTCTGGAACGGGTCATGGAGAGGTAGCTTTATGATGCTTATGTAACCGCAGTTCTCTGCCTCCCAATAATTCACTCCGGTCCTGGTGGAGTAAAGGTGTCAGCCATTCACACTACTAGTTCATCCAAACAGAAATTGAACGATGAAAGGAGAATATCAAGGGGGATGGAGGAGGACAAGTGGCTCTTTTAATGACTGTGGTGTGTGATGGGAATGCTGTTAATGAGGAGGGCTGGGATAAGAAGCTATGCTTCCCACGTAGAGGGAGACAAACCTGGGAGGAGCCTTAAGAACAACTCAGCTCAGCTTTCTTGGTGCTTCTAGAGCAAAGCAAAGCCAAGCAAAGCTCTGCAGACCACAGGCGTGTGGGATGAATAGAGTTTGACTGTGAGGCAGGAAAAGATGGCATCGAGAATGAGCAGTTTCCCTTTTTCTTCTTCTCTTCCCCCTTCTCCCAGAGAGACAGTGGCAGCTCTCTGGTGAAGATCAGAAAGGTGGGAGATGGAAAGTGAGCAGGAGTGGGAGAAAGAGGGAGAAGAGAGAGATTGTAGCCCTGGGAGGGTATATCTCCAGTCAGTAATTCCACTGGGGGTCTCCCCTCTGCTCTTCAGTTTCCATCTCCAGATGAAAAATAAATAACCTCAGACGGCCTCCCTCTCTGCTGAGAGAGAGAGGGTTCCCAAGAACTGTGTTCACTTTCCATATAGTTATCGCCCTGTCACCCCTCTTTAACTCAGTCTTTTTTTTTTCACACACACTACCAGACATGCATGTCAGTGATTTCAGTCTAGAATAGTTTTACATGACCACAGCATAGGTATGGAAATTTTTGATAAAATATTTAAAATAAGACATCAAAACACATACATAGACATGGCGTGATGTACCAATTCACCCAATCTGTGGACACACAGTAAGAAGCCATAGTTATTTTTATTTTTTAGTCTTAGTCTTAGTTTAGGAATTATGTTACATTATGATTGTATGTTGTGTATGCAAATACAGTAACTACAATGATTTTTGTGTTGGCTTTGTGCACTTCCAAAAGATGGAGGAATCACAACGCACTCCAGCTGTTTTGGAAAACCTCTTCTGGAGACCTAACATGCTGTTCGTACCATGTCGATTCTTTGTGGACAGAAACAGTTCCCCATACAAACCAATGCAATAATGCACCAGATGTTAAATAATCTCACTTATAAGTTTGTTCATCACCCAAAACTAACTTGTATTACTAACAAAGTGACCACACTTAATTTTTGCCTTCATTTCTTGCCACTTAAGCACTCTCTCAAGTATTACATGCATAATAAAACTCTACAATTCAGTTTCATGGCATGTGTTAAGGTGCAACTCTAATTCTGAAAATGCTGTGGCACTATGTAAAATTGTTAATACAAATAGAATGCAATGATTTGCAAGTGTCTTAAACCTACATTTTGATCATAATTTTTGAATTTTCTCCAAATTTTCTGACTCTCTTGACAATGTTAGGGAACATTACTCTGAAACTGTTCCACAATATGTAGACACAGATTTTTTATTTTGTTTTTTTGCAGACTGCTGAACTTCTTCCCATCTATATTTCTGCAAAACTGCTTTTCAGAGATATTCTTTTTATATTACGTTATGTTACTGACCTGTAATATAAGTAATTAGCAGCATGTCAGTAACATAACCAATTATAACTTAATTGGTTATAACATTTTTCTCCAGGTGTTTCTTTTCATTACCATTTACTTACATAGTATGATGCTAATTTTGTAAATAATATTTCGTGCTAAATTTCATTTACATATTGTATGGACACTTATATTGCCAATATTAGCAGAGGATAACAGTTGTTGCTACCGAGCAATAAAGCTAAAGACAAGTCCGATGGAAGATTTTTCTGGTAAGTGCTGCAAGACTAATCGAGTCATTAAGAAAGACATCCAAGGCCTGTTATACATAAAACATATTGTTACTGTCTACTGTCCTGCTATTGTCATTCACTCATGATCTGAGTATTTCATGTTTACATATTGTTTAATTTTATTGTTTTATCTGCACATCATGTTTTATTTGTATGCTACTAGTTGCTGCATGCAGAAGTTGTACATTCTCCATGTGTTCCCTTGTAGTGTTGTTATGATTTTTGGCCAGTAAATACATACATTTACAACATAATATCATATTCTGGTGATTCATGCACTCACTTTACTTGGCTTCAGGAAATTAAGTCATATTCTCATATATAGATCCTCACTTCTTCTCTTATTCCTCTTTCACCGCCTCCGTCTACCATGAAAATGTTCAACATCATAATCTGGCACTCATATTACATCCTTTCTTTGATACTATGTCAGCATTTCCTTTCTTAACTCTATTATCAACTTCAACTCTTGATACCTGTAATGAATGCTCTGCTTGGTGTAGATATTGTACTGTAAATCCGCTTAGCATGCCTAGCACTGAGCCCACCGGGGAAGGGTAGCTACTTCTGCATCCTCACTCTGTTGCATGGGTTATAGCTGTAGTCTAATATCATGTCTTTTGTGTGAAAATGTGTCCATGTGGATTTTCAGACAGGTGGGTGAAAAATTGTCTTAGTATGTGGAAACAGACATGCATGCATTTACAGATTGTTATACTAACCTGTGGACCGGAATCTGGGATCTTTCTTACATGGCTGAAAAGTCAAGGGAAATGCAAAATTCTGCACATGGACACATACTAAAGCCTTCACATTTCTCTAGAGAAGTCCACAACACCATGCAGCTTTAAAGTACTTGATGATGAAAACAGTAGCTTAATGTTAAGGTTGTTCTGAGAGTAACATAATAGAAAATATCATTGGGGTGGTTAAATTAAATGGACTTGTCTCCCTGGAAACAACAATATATTTAATAAAATACAGTGCAATATGCCTCACAGATTATGGTTTCTTGTTAGGAGAAATATGCATAAAAGCTACAAGGTCAGTAAAAAATATGCTAAAGTATTGCTGATGGAGTCTGCTTATTTGAAATTAATATTTCCTGTGTGGAGGTAGAAATGATTGTCTCACTGCAGCAGAAAACACCAGCTAAACAGCTTATGTCTTATTTAATCAGGAAATCATAGTCAGATCAGTCAATAAAAGAGACCCAAGAACAGAACTCATACTCTAGGGACCTTGATCATATAAATAAGATTATATTAGACAAGTCGGTGCCTTTGGAAATTTAAAACTCAGAGTTTCATATCTTCAGTGTTGCGAAAATGATAGAGCAAGCAGGATCATTCTATCATAAAATAGCTTAATTAGACTGTACCAATAAGTCTGTTTTTCTACCAAATGAGACACCAATTGAAGTCCACTTTTTTATTTCTGGAGTATCATCTGAGAACGAACAGATGGAGGAAATTACTCCAACTTGTCAGTTTGCCATGGAGCATGTTATTCACTTCAACAACTGCTCAAGTTTAGTTCTCGAAAAGGACACATGTACGGTGCACATTTCACATGCAGTGAATTACCATTACGTCCATCACACGTGCCATGAGTAAAGTTTGCTTTCGGGGTTTTCTGCCAAGTAGGCTCACTAAGATGTGATTTATGTTGCTGAAAATTTGGATTTTAACATTGACTCTTTTCTGGCACGGTGCTCAGAGAGCAGTGGTTACGCTGTCACAGCAAGAGAATTCCTGGTTTAAACCCACTGACTGGAAATATACTGAAACCAACATATCCATTAACCTGCTGGGCCCTTTTGTGTGGAGTTTGCATGTTCTCTCTGGGTACTCTGGCTTCTTCCCACAGACATGCATGCTAGGCTGATTGGTGATGCTAAATTGCCCAGGTGTTAATGTGAGCACGAACGGTTGTCTCTATGTGTTAGATGTCCAATAAACTTTCCCCCTATGACAGCTGGGACGGGCTCCAGCATACCTTTACCCTTAGCTGGACAAGCAGTTTAAGACAATGGGTGGATATTATTCTTCCCTACACCTAACCAGAGTTTTGTTGACTAAACCTATTCAAACTGTAAGAGAAAACTGAATGGAATATAAAAGAATTGAAAGCTTTCTTCTAGAAAGCCTTTCTGGCGCAAAGTCATGAAGGCAAACTTCTCTCAATAGCCATCACACCACGAAATGAAATGAATAATAAAAATTCTACTGTTCTCCACTCTTCTCTTTCCCCATGTGTCTCTCACCCTCTTTGCTCATATATCACACTCATTTGCCCAAAGTAATCCACATACCACTTTGCCTTTTCTTCTTAATTTGTATTCACCTTTTCTCCTGCTCGAAGGCTTTCATTTCTCAGTCTTACCTTGCATTTTATTCTTTGGCTGCGCCTTTTACCTTGATCGCTTCACTCTGTTCTTTTAAGAGTAATCTTGTCCTCTTTTTATTCTCTTTTGCTTTTGCTCTTTTTTTTTTTTTTGTTAATTAACAGGGACCGCGCACAGATCCAATTTCAGTGTCAGATCAAATAGATTTGCATTGCATATGCTGTTTTGCTTACTGTGCTGTGCCTCCTCTGTTCTCATGCCTTTTTCTCCAGCTTTCACCAGAATTTCAAGTTAGACGTTTAAGGAAGAAACACCATATTGATAACTTATTTCTCTCTCTCTCTCCGAGGGGCGAGTCATGTTTCCTCTTTCATCTTCCATTCATCTCCTCGTACTACTTTTTCCCTCTCTTTTTCATCACCTTTTTTGTTATAAGTGTTGGTATTGTGTCCTTATTTGCCTGTCTCTAAATACTTGTCACATTTTTTAATTCTTAATGTCTTTGTTCTCTAAGTATAACCATCTCCATGTAGTCATTCAATTCCTAATTACTGGGTCTACATGAAAACAGATCATAGTGTCTTTGAAGGCGCTAACTTTTTTGATGGGGCCAAACCAATTACCTCTCACATCATGAACAACTGACAGCTGCTTTCTGTATTGGTGAAAATCTAAGATAAGGCGACGAGTGTGAATCCATTCCGCAAGCAGATCAGGAGAAAGCAAAATTCTGTTGTTGGCTTTTTTTTTGTTAAAATTATTTAACGACTGGCCTGAGTAAAACCAAGAGTCGTAAATGTTCCTTCTATCATTTCCCTCCGTCTTGTTGTTTTTGCTACTCTATTATCCTCTATAGTGCAATCTGTCAGCCTTTCTTCTTCTCAGAACATATCTCATCCCTCCCCTCATGTTTGAAATCTCTTTGGACTCCAAATGCTAATTCAGTCAGGCACTTAATCAGACATATTAATTCCATATCTCCCCTGATTGCACTAATTCCACTCTGCAACGACTTCCTGTGCGGCATCCTCGGTTCAGCAGCATTTCAAACTGTTGTGCTAACCAAGGTCTGTAAAAGTGTTTCTTTTAAACAGCAAATTATAATGCTTTTACAGTGAATCTTTTGTAGGGATAATATGTTGAGGACAGAGCTACATGCTGTAGTCTGTGATGTATCCCATTTTTCTCTTAGCCTTCAGCCCTACCCTCCTGAGACCCAGGAAAAAAAAAAGTATTTTGATTTTGATTTTTTTCATATAAATCAAGTGTTGGGTTGGTAAAAAAACACATTACAAAAACAATTTTGTTTTTAACTAATTTTATTTAAATTTTACAACATGTGCACTTCAGTGCACAAGGGGAGTTCATTGATCACGAATGTGAAACTATTTAAGAAAATTAAATGCTCCACTGAATTCTTTGTAAGCAGGATATTAAAACTTATTTATATAACAAGATCATAAAAAAAGTAGATCATGGGTCAACTTAGAAGTCACTGACACTTCCCTAGCTGTAAGCCATTGGTTTAGGAACAAGTGATTGCACTGGGCTTTCTATTTCACAAAAGTCAATTCATTTATGATATCTGAGGAAGTACTGTGATTTTTTTTTGGAGACACAAAGGAACATTTGGAACTTCCCACATCTCACATATGTTTTACTGTTGCACTCAACCATTCTACACCTGAAAGGCATTGGCCTGTTAACCATTTCAGGCAAGTGGAGTGAACCATATTTTCTTACACTCTCATCTGGTTCGGGCTTCCTTTTTTCTTGATTTCTGGAGAGAACTCTTCATTACTGGTATTATTCAGGTCTTGTTCACATGTTTGTCCCTTGTTTATCAGTTTCTCAGCCAAGAGGAGCTTGAACTCCATATACTGTGAGTTCTTTTCGCACATTGAGATCATCGACCACTTTCAGCAAAGACGTGATCTTGTAGAAACGATGATGTGTCATGGATTCAGCTATAATTGCGACTCTTGTTGTTTTACTTTACTGGAAAAAATTTCTGCATGTTACCCACATTTTTTTAAACTCAAAGTCAAAACTTCCAGATTCTCCTACATGTTGGTTTTGGACCAGATACGATGACAGATTTCAGGTGGCCCTGTGTCTTTCTCCATTACATCTGCCACTGCATCTTGGTAATCTTTGTGTCGCTCCACCTGGGTTCTCACCCTCTCCTATCTGGCTCACATGACTCTCATCTTCTGAAAGATCTATGTCTGAATTTCCCTCAATGATTCTGTTAGGAAATCTCTCTAACTCTGTCAAAGAGTTGTCTACTAGGAAAAAGTGAAATAAATATAAGTACAACGTCCTGACGTGCACTAGAGTACACATTAATAAATTAGTCATTTCCTCTGTGAAACTGAATAAGCTTAGTTATAAAAAAAAGCCCTCAAATTACTTACTAGATGTTTATTTTTGAAAATTAATCAAAATCTGATTTTAAAAAACCTTTTAAATGTAAATATCATGCTTACCTTTCTGTCTTCCATAAAATATGCTTATGGGCATGCCAGCCATTTTGAAAAGGTGGGAAAAAGATAGTTGGCAAGGCCACACCTCCACACATGTGATATCAATTTAAAGGTACTGTTGTCCTCTCTAAGAAACATCAGGACTTCGAAGAGTGGCATGTAGAGTATAAGAGGTACAAGCAAAAACTAAATGTGTACTACAGTGCACAAAAATGAATTACTGGGTCTCAGGAGGCTACAGGGCTTCCAATTCTATTGGACTTGAAAATAGCCATGCGTCACTCTAACAAGCTACATGTGAAACTATTCTGTTACAATAGACAGACCTCATCCTGCACCAGTTTCTGAATTGCAGATAAGAAGATCTGGCATTATGGCATCATACCATCACACACCATATTTCAAGCAAGTCTGGTTGTCAGTAGGAGTGATGATCAACTGTACTAGCACATACAGGCACGCAAACATACACAGGCACGCACACACACACTGACACACACACATGGAGAAAAAAAAATCTGAATTTGCCAGAAAAGCCTGTAAGCCCTTGTATTGTCTACCAACAAACTGTGCACATAGCTGAGGCATGTATTAATTAATAACATAGATTTGGTCACATTCTAATTTAATTAAGTCCCAGATCATGTAATTGAGAGAATTATGAAATGGCTTTCTTTGTTCCAGATAATTGTATTCTATCTAAATGCCTACTTTTAAGTCTGTTAATTTGTTTTATCTCGTCACCATCATCTTCCTCATTCTGTTGTTTTTAGTAGAAAATATAGCTTGGAATCCATGTGTGCTTGTACAACACATCAAAGCAAACTTGAGAGATTTCATGGATCTTTTAAGGCTCTTGATATAATCATACTGCTTTTAGTAGTAAAATAAGATATAAAAGAGGAACAGTATGCACACATTTGCTCTAACATGTCTATAGACATTTAATTTTTAACAAAGGTGTTTATTGTGTATACAGTGTGTTTCTTTTTACCTTTTTTTCTCTTAGTGTCACTTACTGATTTGGTGAGAGCCTTCTACTAGACACACATGGATTTACCATTAGATAATGACAAATGGAAGGCTCAGCTGAGCTGATTTCAGCACTTACTGCTCCTTTGGGAGCTGCATTTACCACACTGCAAACCACACGGGCCAGCCCCACCAAAGACCTTAATTGAACGAGTGGATGTGTAGCCAGTTGAATCATCCTGACATGCCTTTCTGGTCGTTTCTAGTGGGTAATGTAGTGTGACCTGCTGGTCAAAATATGCTGAGATCCTGGACAGAAAACAGTGAAGTAAGACTTTGTTAGGCTACATGGCTTGTTTTTCTTTTTTTAAGGCTGAGTATGGGTTTAATCTGGTACAAATAAGTGTTGTTCCTTTTAATTTAACTACAACACCTTAGTGCTGCTTGTCTGTATTGTACTACACTTTTATCTTATTTTTTTTATTAGCTATTTTTTATTTGCAAACTATCACTATCCTTACCTGTTCAGACCATCTTTTAAAAAAAAAAAAATAACACACTGCATAACGATGTATAATTGTAATGTATAATTTTGATAACATTGGGGATACATTTTCAAGGCTTGACATTTATTCTATTATTCTACTTCGTCCATGGGTTGCTATTTCTTACCTTGTAGTTAAATTACAAAATATAGTATACTGACTGAAGAAACACATCATACTTTCTTATCTTACAAACGTCCAAACACCATCAAAGTAGCAGCTGTCTCTGACAGACCAGACTTTTTTCTTAATTAGAAAAAAACACATACGTCTTTTAAAACACAGGCTCGAAACATGCTTTTTAAAAATGTAATAATGTAGATCTTTGTCAGAGGAAGAGGAAAGCCAGAAGGCGTTTTCTGTGCTCTCTGTGGAGGATAGAAGGTGGGGGGTGGAAGGGTGGTTACAATATTGATGTTGTTGATAATAACAACAGTGATAATGATTATAGCACATAGTCCGTATCCATTGTCGCTATCATCTACTTTGTCAGCATAATTTGTCATATTTAGCAAAGTTTAAGACAGATAGCGCTGAATACTTCTCCCTCAACTAATTGTGTTACAATAGCTATTGATAAACTTACTTATTCCAGTAAGGGATCTTGTCATTGCTTACCAATTTTAAACACGTATGTGTTATTTACAGCTATAGACTTGGATTGAGGTATACTTTTATTAAGGACTGATGGTAAATTATATTCTATTTATATTCCTACATATCGTCAAGATTCATGACAAGTTCATGAGTGCTAAACTATTCAGGTTCCTTTTTTCTTCCATGAGCTCCACTGTTGTGCAAAGTGACCTCTCCCCTCCTTCGATAAGTTTATTTTGAGTCAACTACATCTGCTATAAATAGACCTACTCACCAAAGAGCACCAAATCTGTGCCAATTGCCAATTGTCAAAAAGCTCTGGGGCTAGTGGGGGGAATTATTATTATTATTGCTGTTATAATTATTAAATGTATTCAATTGTATTAAACTGTATATAACTCATTGATGTGCATTCTATTATGCTCTAGTCTTTTCAGTTTAACTTTGCATTAAATATGAGAAAGACATCTCTATGTTTGCAGTGTTTTGTGGCTATTAACTGGTATGTCTTTGGATTCAATGTAACCGTAATACAGAGACCATACTTACTGGCAATTTTGTGTAAATGAGAAATCTTTAATCAGGGATGGCTGTTATGATTGCCCCCTGTAGTAACAACCCAGTTGATCAAACATACACTTATTTAGACTCAGGGTTCCTGCACTATACTAATGGATGGCATGCAGGATGGAGAGCTTTATCTCCATTTGCTTTTGTCCCCCATAATTTATTCAACAGGGTCTGTCCTCTGTGTGTCCGTGTTTGTGTGTTCAGGCTCTGAGTGTTTGTGTGTGTGCTGTGTGTATATGCGTTTTGCAGTGTGTTTGTGAGGTTTTATGGCTTTGACTGTCCCCTCGTCCCTGAGGAATGAGCTCTTCCGACATACAGTAGCATACTATAAAGTCCCTCTTGTTAGATGGAGGGTCTCAGAGGTACGAAAATATCAGCATCAGCAGAGAGTGCTGAGGAAGTAGTTGAAAGGAAAACTAACAAGATGACTCAATGATTATTTAGAAACAGTAAAGAGAATTTTGAATTAGGTGTACTCTATCCTGGGGGTTTAAAAAATTGCATTTTTGGTAGCTGAGTAGATACATCATGATCTTTCCAAAAATGTGCATTATTCATGGACTCTATTCCATGGAGCCCGGGAAATGGAGTGGACACAAACTGTATTGCTCCAAATCTATTTTAAAGTATGCTTACATTTATCCTCTTTTATTTGCAGGTCCAGCATTTTGGTGGATTGAAAGCTAATATGTGGATGATTAAAACCCCTTGGATCTTGACTGAGCTGGCAGGTAAGACTTAGGCAGAGCTTGGCTCAACCTTCTTTCCTGGTCAAAGAGATATACATGGTTTGTCTGATGCTTTCAGAGAAAAAGAAGCAGACATAGAAATGTGTAAAAAATTCTTTGTTTTGCTTGTCATGAATATTTCATTGATATGAAATAATGTATCATTTCACACCTATGTCTAAACCCATTGAAAACAAGGACATTATCAAGAACACATCTTTTTGGTTCAGAGAAAATTCTGATAATTGACCTTTTTGATCAAGACAAGCCTGTTTTTTTTTTTGTTTTTTTTTTAATCAAAGAACACTTTTGATATATTTTTCAAGGTTTGGCATCAGAACACATCTAATTGTGTGGAATTAAGTCCAGTTAACGCATTGGCAAATAAATTGGTCAGTTAATAACCTCATTGGTGGAGATGGACAGAGGGAAACTTGATACTCCTGTAGACTTTACCCCATCACAGTGAAATGAGAAATGACTTGATGTTAGGCTGTGGATATAGTTGAAAAAGGAGCTAGAACTATTGAAGTGTAAAACTAAAAAGAAGCTTATGACTCTCAGTAGTTATTCTATGCTGGTGCCTATGTTCACAAAAAGTCTATTTTCACTAGATGTTTTACCTTTGTGTCAGGCATTTTTTTTTCCTTTTTTCTTTTCGTATCTAAGAGCATTGTTGGACTGCACACAGAAATATGCCTCTGGTGTGAACAGCTCAACTCATGCATGTAACTTCCACTACATGTCTGTTCTACATTTGGTGTGAACTGCTGTCGCAGTGTCAGAAAGCTTTTACTGGCAAACACTATTCCTCTAGGCTGATGATATTGTTTCCCTGCATTGGCAATATGTTGTCATAATTTAATACGTCTATTATCCCTGTCACAATAAATCATCCAGGAGTTGTTGTTGTTGTTTTTTTTTGACCAATGCAACCATGAACCAGGTGCTGACTCTTTGGCATCTTTGAAACTTTGAAACCCTAGTGATGTCTTAAAAGCTCACTAATAAAAGTGCTGTCTGTCAGACCTTTTTAAAAGCTAAATGGCATTCAACTTATTTGATATGACTCGCATGAATAGTTGCTTTTGTGATTCACTTACTTCAAAGCTTCTTTTCATGTGGTATTTCTCTTATTTTCTCCTATTTTATCCACCCTTTATATCCATCCCAGTGGGGTAGGAGATTGAAAGTCTTCATGGAAATGATATTGAATTTGTGCAATGGAATCAATTGACAGGTTTTTATTTCCTCCAAATGCACCCTTTGCCTTTGTTGCCGAGTATCAGAAAAACAGCGGGTTACATACATGTTCCCAAACGTGTGCAGTCACAAGTGGTTTTGTGTTATTGAATGAAAAATATTGTAATTAGTCTTATTACAGAACAAGTGCAAATGTACAATATGCCTTTCCAAAGAAGCCCTCTGTGTTTTCAGAATCTGTCTCTGGTGTCATTTAATTAGCAAACAACCCGATGGATCGCAACAAATTAGGATAAAGGCAGCTTAATTTTAAAAGTGCATGCTTTTATATTACTCCAGAAAGTGAGGATGTTGTCACTTTGTGAACATTTATAAAACCACATGTAAGGAAAAGGCTGAAAGCTACTTAAAGTTAAAAAAAAATCATGAATTGTTGTTTTGAATTTACTTTCAAACCATTAGAGGTTCTTCCTCAGTGTAACTATTCTAAAAACAGTTTAATCTGTGCCACATTTCCTTTATTTGACATCTGTACCTTCTAGCTAAGCTTCTTTTAGCTGATTCTTTGCATAACTGACCTTCAGCTGATGTTAAAAAGGTATAGTGACACATCAATCAAGGGGACATTACAAGATTGTGCCCTTGGACATGTTAACACTGAAATGATATTAAAGTAAGTCACATGTTCAGGAGTGTGTGTGTGTGTTCAGGCGTTTTAGTCTGTCTACAACACTTCTTATTTTGTCAGTGGCTAATCATACATAATGATCTTAGTCCAACTGGATTATAAGTGTATAACAATTAATCCGAAAGCTCAATAAATTAATTCTCAAATTCCGGTCTTATTTGAATATATTTTCTGACATTGCAGCTTCTAGCACTGTCTTCTGTTTTTAGATACCATCAGTGTGCTTCCGCTTATCTCACATGTTCTCTCAAACCCAAACTCAATTACAGGGAGACCATACTGCCTGTATCACCAGGTTCACAGCCTCAGTACGACCTCTCCACAGCTCGGACAGACTCAAAGTGATGCATGCTCACCCTGACCTCAACCAGACACTAGAGTGACAGCAGTATTACAGACAGACTCCTTCATTCGACATCCTTGAAAACTAGTTAGCAGCCATTTTCTGCCCACAGCCTCTCTGAAATGTTCACAGGGTGACAAATGATTTTATCAATATCTCTTGTCACCCGTGAGCCCCTACTGCCGACACAGCCCTTACTGTGAAACAAGAAAGCTGTCACCCAGTTTGTGAAAATCTGCAAATGCTAAAAGCACACATTAAAGACCCACAGTTGCACACGTACGCAGCTTGTGTGTGTAAAATATGCAGAGGTTTTTGTATATTTTAATTTGAGTCAAAATGTGCACATCTTTACTTGAGTGTGCATTAGTTATGAGTGAGTGCAATAGTTGTGTATGTATGCGTTTTCAATGCCAGCAGACCTAAATGAGGCCCTTGGCACTTGTAGCCAGTGAGGCTAGAAAATGAGTGTGTTTCATTCATCAGGAAACAGTCCAAGGGTCATCCTCTGACAGAGAGGGATGCTGCTGCTTTTGCATTTGCTCTGCATTTTTGTTAAGCTGACCCACGCCTGCATGTCCAACTATGATGTAATAATGCCACATCACACACCACGCTTCGGTGTTCAGTTGACTTTAAGAAGTACCTGACCACTAAAGTCACAAGTGGGGAATGTTTACCTTACAATAACTTTTGCCTTTGATAATATAAAAGGGGAGAAAATGTAATGCTTTCCATGATGTGAAGCTTATTTCCAAGAGTCCACATCTCCTGGCTGTGAACACAGCTGCAGCTACTCTGCCTGACTGATCCATGTGAAGATGGGGCGGGATATAGTTGTTGTTATTATGACTTCACCTGCTTCTGTGGTTAAATCCATTTTAATATGAATATCTCCAGGTGTCCTACTAGTTGAACCTGGACTGAATCTATCAGCTATATATTACCAACACACCACTGGCGTTTTGATACAGAGCCAGCAGAACAATGACTGCACCCACACGACCGCATGAAGTCAATATTTATGTGTTACAACAAGAATCCAATAACCAAAGCACGGCCATGGCCACAGCCAGAATCACCGTGGGAGCTGTATCATTGCAAGGCTGCAGTTTTTGACTTGAGCGAGGCGACCGTCTGTTTCTTCAGCACCAATTTTTGCAAGAGCTGATGAACCAAATTCTACAGTTGGCTTTTTCAATGCAGTGATAAAGACCTTAGTCTGAACATTAGACAGACACAACATTCAAAATTGTCTAGAAAAGAAAAAAAAAACATCTTCTGTGACCTTTTTAAGAGTTTTTGTAAGATAAGCTGTTACTTTAGATAAAATCAGACAGAAGAATGTCTGAACTCTGTGGTACATTATCCATCTTCAATTGCAAAAAAATATATATTTTTAGTTCCCTCAGATCTTCAATTTTCATTGTGCACAATCTCATAAAGTATGTGGAAAATTTGAAGCTGAAGTATGCAACTAACGTGAGACAGCCTATTATGTGAAACCAACAGTGCATGTACAATTGTCTTTTCAACAGAAGACATCTTTTGCCTAGTAGTTAAACTGTGGAAATGAACAATATTAACATATTTATAGACCCAGGGTTTTTTTTAGTAAAGAAAGAAGTAAGTTTTTGACAAGTTAACTTATATGTCTTTAGAAATGTCTGGAAGGGATCCCATTTATTAACATCTGAGTTCCCCAGTTGCCTATATGCTTAAAATGTCAAAATGTCACTTCTTTTTCTCTGCTGTCAAATCTTGGGAAAGAGAGGTCTTTACTCTCCATCTTTCTCTCTTGTTCTATATATGTGTGTGTGTGTGTCTGTGACACTCAAAATACTGTTGAGGTAATGTTAATATTCATATGATCACACATACAGCTCTCCTCAGATGGGCAGCAACCTATTTGCTCTCTCCATTTCTATTTAAACATGTTTTGTTGTCGTCAGAAAGAAAAATCATGGAAACATGTACATTTTTAATGTAAATTCTTTGTTATATCAAACTATTTCTAAAGTCTTTCTCAATGCACATGTATTAGGTTTTATGATAAGAACTGCAAAATACATAGTGTGTTTAAAAAAGGTTTGCTTGTGGTTAAGGTTAAAATTTTATAACTGCAAAACATAAGCATTAGTATTAGTCTTAGTAATAGTATTAATAATAGTCTTAGTATGATGGAATTATCTTTTTTAGCGTATCTTAGATCATTTCCATATGTATGTGCTCATTTTTAAGTATTTTAAGTATTTTTAAGCATTTTAACATTATTTGTCACTGAACACATTTGATAAGCTTATTTATAAGAGCATGCTGGTTTACTCAGTTTTTGTTACATGCATCAGATTCATTTCACCATCTTGTTATAGATGACACAGACAAGCTGTGAGTGAAAGAATGTAAGGCTGTGGGCATGGGAGCAGCTGTCAGTTTGTCTCACTTGGCTAGTTAGCACCAATTCAAAGTATTTGGCTTGTCTGTTTCACTTGAGTGGTTAAAACAAAGACACTGAAAAAGAGCTGCAGTGTGACCATTTTCTTATTTTGTTTTTTTTTTTGTTTGGTTTTTTTGAGTCAGCATGCCTCAACATTACATTTTAAAGTGGCTTAAAGTGCCCTTAACTGCGGAAATACAAGGCACAGTAATAGTGCATATCAAATCATAAATGTCGCTATATACATGTAGCATATATCAGTATTATAAATTATAATCCATCCTGTTATACTCTCTATAGTCCAACAGCTCTCACAATGTAGGATAAAATAATTATGCATGTAACCTACTGGTATTTAAAAAGCCCCTTTCTTGCCTTACTGACACACAAAGTACTTTAGACCACAAGTCACATTGTTAAAAAGCATTCATACAGCACTTCAAGTACTTTATCTGTTCCACATCTCTGGCCAATTTGTAATCTTCAGTTAACCTAACATGTTCACTGTGGGAGAAACCCAGAGTACCCAGAAGAAACCAGCGCAGGCACAAGGTGCACATGCCAGCTTGGCAAAGAAATGCCCAGCTAAGATTCAAACCAGAAACCTTAATGTTGGCAGGCAATGGTGTTAGCCACCCCTGTGCCACCCTAATAATTCTAAATATTCCAGATATTGCTGTTATTTAAATAAAAATTAAATCTAAATTTGGTTAAGGTTACTTTATTTATATCCATATGTAAATTTGCTTTACAGAAAAATGATAGCATTTGGCATCCCTTCACAAACACACACCTATTGAAACCTGACAAAACACATATTTTGTAATTAAACAAAATGAATCAAACCAAAAACAATTCTTATTGAGTTCAGTGACAGCATCAGGGACAAAGCTGCCCTGTCTTTACCCCAATTAGGCTCTAATATAATGTGTATGATTAAATGTGATGAAAGACCACTGGGAAAATGTGACTCTATATCAAAACTATGATCACATGATGAAAATATAAAGACATCTAATCGGTTTATTGTGCTGGCTGGAGAGAAGGAAAAAAGAAGGCTTGTGATGCATGTGGTGGGTATCCCTCCCACACTGGAATCCTTAAAGGATTCTGATTTATATTTGGAGCTGTTGCTGGCATTATCAAGAAGTGGCCTGATTTGATTTATATCTCATTAATCCCTCCTTCTCTTTTTCTCTCTTGCATGTTCTCCTTTCTCTCTTTCTCTACCATACATACCAACATTCCTCTGTCACAGATGTCTCACACTCTGCAATCTTTCATCATCTTTTCTCTTCCATGCAATGTGAAAGCTAAAGCTTCTGTCAGTCACTCTTTACAGAAAAGTTCATAATCAGCAGGCACTCGAGCATTAACTGAGCGTCAGAGGAGTCCACTCTATTTTCCCCACCTTTCAAAGGAATTAATGCATTTCTAAGGAATGAAGACAGGAAGTTCATGCTGTCCATAATAAGAAAGCAGAATAAAATAACTCAGTGGCTTGTGCCAACTAGTCGCAGGCTTATTTTGGGGGGCTTTAGCCCCACTTGAATTTCCTGCAGTGTAACTAAATAATTCAGCCCTTTCTACCCGATTTATAATGTAAAAATATGACAGACTTCAGAATTACAGTAGTCATAAGAAGGGCTACTTAAGACCATGTGGAAACCACTACTAACGTCCCATCCTATCTATTGGAGACATTTTTTTAAATAAACAAAATATGCCATTTTACAGATGGCAGTTAATCTAAAATACTAACCCTGATTTTTATACCCCTTTTTCTCTTGTCATAATTATTTTTATTTAAACATTTTTATATATTTTTTCTCTGATCTTTGAGGACATTGTGCGTTTTTATTTGTTAATTTATTACATAACTCCATTCATTATCTGTGTATTAAATACATTTGTTACAGTTCATGTATATGTAGTGATGGCAGGGCATATGAGCAATACAGTAAAGAACTGGTTAATTGTTCTAGTCTTGAAGATTTTCCTTTATGCCCTTGTGCTCCAAACAGGCCCATTAAGTCCACCTCAGCATCATTTAATTACACTGACCTGATTTTTTTCTTCTTTTTTCTTTTTTTTATTCCAGTGGTGTCCATCATTTTGATGACTATAAATATACTAATGGTATCTCAGCTTACATTGGCCATTGCCCTATTTTGACAGTATGGTAACATACACCAAGTTATGACCCATGAATAAAACGTGCAATAAGGTTGTGAGAAAAGCTGTATTTTGGTCATTTAACATCTCTTGCCTTGTGATAGAAAAAACAGTTCTACAGCAGAGGAGTGGGATGTTTGTAATGTTACACACCATGCAGATCACTAATCCTTGATGGGATTAGAGGAATACCTCTTGGCATGTGCATAAAAGTCCCAACACGTCATTGGCTGTCTAGCACACTTAAAACTGAGGACTGAGGAGTCAGGGAGGACTCCAAAACATGCGCAAATAGAAATGTATGAAGCGGTATGGAGAGGCCCAAGAGGCTGATGTACCTCCATCCCTCTGATGAGGGCTGAATTTAAAGTGCTTGTGGAGTTAGCATGGAGGTCCTGCAAAGGCTCTGTTGATCCTGCACTGTAGGCTTTCGTGCAATTGAATCACACAGGCAGGTAGACGAACATTATTTGGACATCTAGACTGCTTTACTGTCAGAGTATGGATGGCAAGCATAATTTGTCAAATCAGGTCTCATGATTGCCTATACTACTTGTAACAGAGGTACCATCACTGTCTGCCTTAGACAAAGGTTTCTGCTCAATGATGCAGTTCCTCCAAGCGAGCACAGAACTAGAATGGAGCAAGTAGACTGCAGAGGGAGTGCCAGTCTGAGAGCATGGAAGCAAGCATTAGACTCGGGGTGAAAGTCCAGTGGGAAATAAGCGGTCTAGTAACCACTCCACAGGTGGATGCTGCAAAAACTTTTTCATCTTTCATTATTGGCTGCTTGATGAGGCAATAATTTGGAGCAAATACTGCAGAAGCAGCCCTAAGAAGAGCCTGTGTGGAGAACAGGGGCACAAAAGAAAATATTCACAACTCCTCATAACAGTTTCTGTAAAAGCAAGAAATGAATTCACAAATATTGCAGATCTTGCTGTTTAATTGTCTCCACTTCTGTTAAGCAGGGTCGCGCTTTAGTATGTCTGCAAGACAAAGAGACAGCTGGCAGTTCATAATCTGTTAGGACAAAAGTTGAAAATGCTTTCTTTTCTTAATCCTATTTTCCTTATCTCTTTTCATCTAATTCCATCACAGCACTATGTAAATCCAATTTTGCTGCTTTCATTGTCAGTGTGCAGATATATTGTTTTGCTCTGTAAATCAACTTGATCTTTTCTACTGCCACAGTTTGGATTCTGTTCTGCTGATTCATTGTTTATCTTTTATCAAGGTTTGATCTGTTGAAAAGGAGGATGAGTAAATAGTGGAGATACAGGGAGTGAGGAAGTTTTCAGAAGTCTTAACTGAAGCATGTTTTTAGTAGGTCATTATATTCATTCATGGCATTGAAAAGACATTGTTTTCACCTAAAAAGATGTGTATAATAAATATTGCAAAACAAAAATTCAGCTTCATATATTAATATTTTCTTCTTACAGTGTCAATAGAACATCCAAGCATAAATCTTGTATTAAACCCTGTTGTTTTGTGCAAGGTTTTAATTTCGAACAAATTAAAACTGCAACAATGGAATGTGATTTTCAGCCTGGTGTGTGATCTCTGTCACATTTGCTCAGTCCCCCTGTATGAAAACAAATTCTTTTTCCACCCCCAGGCTTTGGCTGCTTGGAATTTGAATTTTGTAATTGAAGAATTAATGGAGTCAGTAATCAAGCAATTAATCAGTAGTTACAGTAATAGCCTCCTCATTCTTAAGTGAAGAGCTTTCTATTGGAGATTAGGCTGTGTGTTGAACACACTGTATGCCTACAGAAACTATGAATATTGCATCCCAACAACACTGCTAATTTTATATTAAAAATGTTGCGTGTGTGTGTATCATTGAGGGGGGGTATAAAGATTTCAGCTGTCTAATGTTACTGCATGTCTTCATTCACACTGCTTTTCCAATTAACACAACAAGAGAAAATCTTCTGGTCTTTTTTACAAGGAAATTGTGCTTTTCCTTCTAAATAGACCAATTGTGTTGAATAAAACATTTTTGAACACTGTAATTTGTTAATATTCTTTCTAAATTTTGATGTTGACTCAGTGACAATTAACAGAGCTGTTCATTTGTGATTAGTTTCTTTAAATATAAAAGATATTTTACTTAATTAATATATAACACATCTCAAAATAACTCTTATCTCAGAGAGCTCTTTCTGTTATTGTTGAAAGATTAAACCTTGTTGTGTGAAAGACATTGTGTTCTGTTACAAAAATGTTTCACATTTCCTGAGCTATTCATAGCCGAACAACACATATTCCACAGTGGATCAGTATTTATCACTGACATTTCACTGGAGGTTGAAAATCTAACAGTATAGTTTACATCTTTTTCTTCATGTTCACATTGATTTTCTGAACATGCTCCAGTTTCCTCCCACATTCAAAAACATTCAGGTCAGGTAGATTAGAGGCTCTATAAATGTTTCCCTTTATCTGTGCTAGCTCTGTGACTCACTTCCGACCTGCCCAGAGTGGTTCCCTGTTTTTCACTTAGATAGTAGTGAGGAAAAAATGGCAATAAAAAAAACATATACTAATGAACTGTATAATAAGCAAAGCAATGAGAAAGTTGTATGACTCAACATAATAAGAGTGTTGTAATTATTGTATTTGAATTAGTTTTTGAACAATGGTGCTGCAATGTAGTCATTAATAATAAGCCGGTAAAGTCCAGAGATGTTATACTGAACATGAAATTAATCAATATGTCAGCAATGTGTCTTTCAATGGGTTTATTATTCCACAGAATGGATATGATTATGTTTAACACTAAAACACACACATACATTGATAGTAGAAAACCAACGGTTTTTTTTTATCTTTTTGTGACAGACACATTTGGCTGAGATATTAATTGACAATGAAGGACATCAGAGCATCAGTAGTATGGCATTTAACTGTACTGACCTTTCACTTATTAAGTAGCTGAATACACATATTGTATAAAACATGTAAGAAAAAATGTATGAAGTGCTTAGTAAAAAAGAAAAAATATTTTGAATGGTCTAATGGTTTAAGGTAAAATGTCTCAGAATTTAGAAGCCAACTTGGGCCCTGGGAATATGAAAAAGGCACTGGTTAGTCAACCTACTGCAAGTTCCTTGAGTAAAGTTTATTTAAAAAAATTTAAAAAATGTAAAGTGTATATTCAGCAGAAAGCAAATAAAGAGAGCCCACTGTTGTAGTGTTGACCTCACTGCTAGTCTACATTTCAGCTGCTTAATGTTCCTGCCTTAACTCACAGTGCTTTTCCAGTTAACATGAAAAGAGAAGAAATATCTCTTAAGCTTAATCTTTTTAAGGAAGTTGTAAATTTAAACAGAGCTGTTAATTTGTGATTTATAAATAAAAAAACAAAAATAAAGAAAAAAAAACAAATGGAGAGGCCACTGTTGTAGTGTTGAACTCATTGCACGTTCTCTAAATCGATATACACACACATATTATATGTGTATATATATATATATATATTCACTTGCTTTCATGCCTTTTGTTTGGTGAATTGTGAGTTGTAATCAGACGTTTCTAGATATCTTGACTCGATTGAAGGACTAGTGGGTGTTGAGCTTCTTATTATTTATGCTCCTCCACACTGAAATATAAATCACAACGCAGCAGTCATGGCTGCTTTTTTCACTTTTTTTCACTCGTTCCCTTCTTCTGCAAACAAACAGCACAGAAATCATTTGTTTTTTCAGGAATTTGGATTATGTGACTGAGATACAAGGACATTGTGCCTGAAAACACATTTCTATATAAGTTCCCAGTTTGTGTCTGGATGTGGTTCATGGTTGCTACAAGACAGTATACCTTTTTTAAGACTATCCTTGTGCTAATAATTCGAAATGGCACGGGATAAACTTAGACTTGTTCACACACTTACCTAATGGGTGTCTTCTCTTTTCTCTTTCTCATTTCATTCCAGTGGGCCAAAATCCTCTTTTAAGAGAGTGAAAGACCAGTCAATGAATTATGAATGTTAAACAAGATGACCTCCTCTCAGCAGCAGCAGATGATGCGAGGTCCTAGGTGGAACCGGGCCTTGTCCGACCCTTTGTTTGTTCTGCTCCTGGCCCTCCAGCTGCTGGTGGTGGCAGGACTGGTTCGCGCTCAGACGTGTCCCTCTGTCTGTTCGTGCAGTAACCAGTTCAGCAAAGTCATCTGCACCCGCAGAGGCTTGCGGGATGTTCCTGATGGCATCTCTACCAACACACGCTACCTGAATCTGCAAGAAAATCTCATTCAAGTCATAAAAGTGGACAGCTTCAAACACCTAAGACATCTAGAGATTCTACAACTGAGCAAAAACCACATACGCAAAATTGAGCTTGGGGCCTTCAATGGACTGGCCAGCCTCAATACCTTGGAGCTATTTGATAACCGCCTCACCACCATCCCAAACGGGGCTTTTGAGTATTTGTCCAAACTAAAAGAGCTTTGGCTAAGGAATAACCCCATAGAGAGCATTACCTCCTATGCTTTCAACAGAGTGCCCTCATTACGAAGGCTGGACCTTGGGGAGCTCAAACGGCTCAACTACATATCTGATGGGGCCTTTGAAGGGCTGAGCAATCTGCGCTACTTAAATCTGGGAATGTGCAATCTGAAGGAAATTCCCAATCTTATTCCCCTAGTGAAGCTGGATGAACTGGAAATGTCAGGAAATCAGCTATCTGTCATCCGGCCTGGTTCATTTAAAGGGCTTATACACTTACAAAAGCTGTGGATGATGCATGCCCAGATCCAGACCATAGAAAGGAATGCTTTTGATGACCTGCAATCACTTGTGGAACTCAATCTGGCCCACAATAACCTTACCCTCTTGCCCCATGATCTATTCACTCCTCTACATCACCTGGAGAGGGTGCACTTACACCACAACCCTTGGAATTGTAACTGTGACATCCTCTGGCTAAGCTGGTGGCTTAAGGAGATGGTACCTGCAAACACCAGCTGCTGTGCCCGCTGCAGTTCACCTCCTCACCATAAGGGACGCTACATTGGTGAGCTGGACCAGAATTACTTTCACTGTTATGCTCCTGTTATTGTGGAGCCTCCCACAGACCTAAATGTAACAGAGGGAAGTGCTGCAGAGTTGAAATGCAGAGCCAGCTCTTTAACCTCAGTGAGCTGGATTACACCCAATGGTTCCATCATGACACACGGTGCGTACAAGGTCAGAATCTCTGTGCTGAATGATGGCACACTGAACTTTACCAATGTTACCATGCAGGACACAGGTACATATACGTGCATGGTGAGTAATTCTGCAGGTAACACAACAGCGTCTGCCACACTCAATGTTTCCTCTACGGAAAGCAGTTTCAGCTACTTTACTACAGTGACAGTGGAGACAATAGAAACCCCGCATAATGAAGGCTTCACCACTACTGTCCAACAGAAGGTTGGCCCCACACCCTCTGCTGGTACATGGGAGTCTATCTCACCAATCTCTACAACAACCACCACCGTCCAAACCGCACTCTCCACACGTGCCACAGAGAAGACTTATACAATTCCCGTAACAGAGGTGGGTGGTGAGGGATTGCAGAATGGCTTGGATGAGGTAATGAAGACAACCAAGATCATCATTGGCTGCTTTGTTGCAATCACACTCATGGCAGCTGTCATGCTTATTATCTTCTATAAGATGCGCAAACAACACCACCAGCAGAATCACCATGCACCCACACGCACTATTGAGATCATCAATGTGGACGAGGATTGTGTAACAGGAGGCCCAGGCATGGAGGGCCACCTTACTCTGCCTCCTCTTGAGCACGAGCACCTCAACCACTATAACACCTATAAGACTGCATACAACCATGCCTCCACAATCAATTCTATACACAGCTCAGCGCACGAACCTTTGTTAATCCGGGCCAGCTCAAAAGACAATGTACAAGAGACCCAAATCTAATACTTTTGTGAGACATTTTAAAACTGATGAAATTACTTACAGGCATTATTGACAGAACTTTACTGACCTTTGGTTGCGAGGACTGCGGCTGACGCTCGGAATGACAGACTTGTGTTTGGCAAATCAGCGACTAGCAATGTTAATTCAGTGACTTTGGGAATTAGAGTATGTCTACTGTTTCAAAAAGTGTCTTTACAAAGCAGAAGTTATTTATTTAAGAAAAAAATGTTGTGGTTAAATCAAGAAAACTGTATTCTGCAATTATTTTTTCAACACTTAATTCATGTGGGTTTTTTTCTTCTTTTTTCCTCGCATATCACAAAATTGGTTTACTAATATACTTTCAACTTCTTTCAAAGATGTGTCAAAAAACATGAAACAAAGTATTGTTCCTTTATTGTTCTTTTTTTGGCATAGCTGCCGATTTTCGATCAGATGACACGGTAACCTCATTTTCCCCATTTATCAAAGAATCCTAGAGCACATTAGTGATTTTCTCAGCTGTGGATTAATTGATGAAATCTTTTGTGACCATCTCTAACTGAGATGAATTAAACACTTGTTCATCATTTTGGAGTGAGTGACAGTGATGGAATCTGATCATTATTCACCGTTTAATTATCTGTCACATACATTAGGCACTCTGCGCTGTCATCAATAGGCTGAGGACCTGAAAAGAGGGAAATGCATCCATTTCTGCTACTGTAAAAGTTGAAGCTCACTGCTAGAAGGACAGTTTTGTTAAATTAAATACTGTTGATCTATATGTCTTTGTGTTTCTATTGTATATGTAAAATTTAAAATGATCCCTGATCTCAAATTTGTCTTGACAAATCTCATTATTATAGAAAGCATATAATAAATTGCATTAAGAACCATTGAAATTCTGAAGGTCATGCTACAGAAGCAGCATTAACACGTACTTTAGAAAGAACATAATTATGACTGGAGAGGATGGGAATAATGCCTGTACAGATGTACATGACCTCAAATTCTGGCAAACACCCACTGCCTCAGAATATTTCCAGTGTATCATGGCTTCACCTTTACCTTGCAGTGCTGTGTAGTGTTGCATATGAAGATGATTGCTTTGAAGCCCCATTTTCATGCTGGGACCCCTTACCTCATCTGCAGTACTGCAGGAGTGCTGTCAGAAGTAGACTGATGAGCGGAAGAAAGAGCTTAAACCCTTTATACAGCTGTCTGAGCACATTGCCTGTCATCTTTGTGCCATATTTCCACATGGGCAGTGCCTGGCAGTCCCAGATTCACACCCTGCTCCCGCCAACCACAGAACTTGTCCCTGAGTGGCAAGGCTTAGCTGCAAGAGGCTTATGCGGTGAACGTGTGGGATCGGGCATCAACCAGATGTTTGGGTTGCACCTGACTCTGTCCATCGTTAGTGACAACACAATTTACATTTTAATTGATGTGCCCGTGGGCTTTGGATGGGCACAGCTCTGCTGCCATCCATACCCTGGAAAGCATTTCAAAGTCCCAAATGTAATGAATGGTGCCAAGCACCATAAATGCAGTGGTTATGCAGACATTTGAGATGGCACAGGTTTATTTTTAGCAAGTTGACTGTGGTTTTTATTCAACAGAAAAATTTGCAAAAAAAGTTAGGCCACTCAAATTCTTAATTCAGTTTGTTTTTGTTTTGTTTTTTTGTTTTGTTTTGTTTTTTACACTTGCAGTAATGCAATCCAGAAAGGAATGCCTCTATTACAGATGATGTCATGTGCTTTCTGTGGATTCACCATGCATATCATTCAAGTAAAAGCTGGTACTCCACTGACAATTTGAAACATTTGTCCTCTATTAGTTCAAAACATGTCTGGAAAACAATATGAAAACAGTCCACTGCTGTGGTCACTTTTAGATGAATGGTGGCAATAGGTGTTTTAAGTTCTGAAAGCTATTCAGAATAATGATTTAAGAAGTGAAAGATTTTCTGTGGGCTTTTCTTCAAAATCATTTACATATTTTACAGAAAATATAGCAAAAAACACAGTTTTCCTGTCAAGATAACAAGCAGCAATGTCTATAGGTCCGCACGTTACACCACCTGTTTCACAAACACATGGGCTACCACAGGTTAAAAAACAAACAAACAAAAAACCCCACTGTCTACTATACAAGCTTGTATACTATACAAGCCTCATTCAAAACTTCCACAAAGCCAAGCAAAATAAACCAGTTTTTACAGAAGTTTTAAAAGAATTCACTCTCATTCAAGTGGTTATGTGTCACTATGAATAAAGGCAAATTAACAAAACGGCTTTAACCGGACATAAGTGCAAACCTTTTACAGCCAATACAGATTTTAGCTTAAATTGAAAAAAAGAATAAAATGCTGCACCCCTTAGCTTAATGCATAGAGTATGGAGATTAAATGAGATACAGTGTTAGTTTGCCTCAGAACAATATGATCTATGCTTGATTCACACAGAGTTTTTATTACCTGGGATACCTGATATATGTATTACAGTTGCACAGATTATATATTTTAATTAATTCATAATCTGTAGTGTAAAAAAAACACACACACGCACTCCAGCACTCCACACACACACACACACACACACACACACACACGCACACACACACACACACACACCCTATAATGCAGAGTATATTTAAGAATATTAATTATATTAAAGTAATTTTATTTTCACTGCTTTTTTTCTCTGCCAGATAAGGAATTATGGAGGTTTAAGATGAGCACCATTTGAAATGCAAGTGGTTATTGCATCTAGTGTTTCAAGGTGTTTTGATAACCAAGACAGTTCTGATGTGCTGTGTACAGCACAGATGTGGGGAATACTGTAGATTCCTAAATAAAATGAGGTCACCGGGTAATATTAGTCCAGATTTAATGAATGATTCCCTTTAATTTTTTTTTTCAACAACTGGACAGGATTCACCCCATAATTGCCCTTATGTGGAGACTGGCACATTTGTAAACCATATTGTGCGTGTGTGTGTGTGTGTGTGTGTGTGTGTGTGTGTGTGTGTGTGTGTGTGTGTGTGTGTGTGTGTGTGAGTCATTCTCTGTTTCAGTTCATACTGGTAGGCAGGGGATCACGATTCTCCTCAGTTTATGTTGAGAGTGTAACCATCTTTCCCTTCTGCCTTTAGTTGGAGGTAAACTGTCTGAAAATTTCAATGGTAACTTTGTTGCATTTTAGTCAAGCTGTCTCATGTGTGTAAGATATCTAAAATATTTTTGTCAATATTCCTTTTTTTCACATCCTTTTCTTTTTCTGAGAAGGAATGCTGTTCTAGTGGTAGATTTATATAAAATACATTTTGAGAATAAAATATAACAAAAACAAAAATTTTTAAATTTTGATTTTACATGTGCCAACAACCTGTTCGAAAAGTGAAAAAAAAAAAGATAAATATGTTGTAAAAGAATAAGAGATCGATTTTCATGTAAGCATTCTTTCATGACCTTTAAAAGATACGGAGATCGATTATAGAGACCAGTTTGTAGTTCATACACAAAATATGGTTCAAATAAACTATTGTTGTTTTTCTGTATTGTCTGATCCTTGTTTTCAACCTCTGTATTTATTACAGATATCATAGTTGATGTGAATATTTACCCTTTTTCTCCATCTGAAAAAAAACTATACATACATAGTTGTCCAGGAAAAACTCACAGGGCTAAATATACAAAATCATATATAAAATTTCTCACATCCTGTCAGTAATTTCTGAGGGAAAAAAGGAATTTCAAAGACAAAGCAAACAAACTTTTGGTAAATATCAGTGTTCTTTAGTCCTAGTTAGTTCTCAGCCATGGTACTAGCTTGCATGCTATATAAACAGGACTGATAATTAAATTTATATCATTTATTTGGCACTGGATTACTTAGTAGCTTAACATTACAAACTAAGCAAATGGAGAACTAATAAAACCATATTAGTGAAAAAATATCTTATCTAAAGCAAAGCACAAGGCAAACACGATGATTGTATTTTTCTAATTCAATTCTCCATTATCTGCATCCACGGGACATTGTTCCAGTTGATAATCAGCCAAGTAAAGTCAGATTCTGAATCTTGATATGACTGATGGAAAGTCATATGAGGAGGTGAAAACTAATAGTCATAAGTTGTTAACAAATGAAATAGCTACAACATCAAGCTGGGGCTTTCGAGCAGTTTTGCTGAGAACAAGAACATTCAATGTTATTTAAAAAAATGAAAAAATAAATGCATCAGACGCTTGCTTGCTATTTTTGGATATGTAGAGAAGATGCCGCTGATTGATTACAGTGAAGGACCTGGGCTAGATTCAACCCCAAACTTCCATGGTAAGGATCAGGCCCAACTGAAATGTGTGGCCGTAAAAACAAACGATAACTTAGAAGAACGTTATTTGATTCTAAGATATAAATTGCACAATAGATTCCAGCCAGGTATGAGTAAAGGAACCACAAATTGGCAGTCAAAAAAGCAGACCAAAAAAATGAATGGCAACCAAAGAAAATGCATTTTAATAAATGAAGATTCACAATAATTGAAGAATTTACATAATGCGAGTAATGACATAATTTGAATGTCATTAAAAATATTTGCTACTTGCACCCAAGACTTCCAACTGCCACTAAATAGAAATGGAAGGGGGGTGTTAAATACATTTAGAGAAACTATAATGTTTTACTAAAAGTTACAGATAGTTGACATATAACATTCAAATGCCCCACTAACAGTTTTTTATGTATTGTATGAGGCACACATGAAAAACAAACTGAATTTTGCTTGTCCAAGCAGGGGTTTTGATTTAATGTAGCATTCAAGTGTAAATATAGTTTGCTGGCAGTGTCAGTCAAACTTAATAGAAAAATGAAAACGTCTGTGTCCTGTGGAAATCCAAATCTATTTAAATTAATATATGCGAAATAAGCAACTAAACTGCATGAAAACTATCAATCTGAACCTTTAAATCTGTAATCATAATTGGAAACTGCTAAATGGAATTGTTCCAAAACATGTTTTTACCCCAAAGTGAAAATATGGGTGTTGCATTATTCTCACAAATAACATATTTTAATTTATTTACTTTTTATTTATTTTAAAGGTTGAATATACAACCTTTCCACTTCTGTGGAACTTTCTTATCAGTAACAAGCTAAAGCCCAAAGTCTTCTTCTTGAGGAACCATTACAATTGTAGTGCCGAGTGATCTTCTCTGGAAAGTGTGTGACAAGTTGGTTTTCATAATGGTTGCCTATTGAAAACATAACCCAGGGCCTTTTCCACTGGCTCCTTACTAACGCACCATTAAACTCCTCATTTTCTTATTTATTCTGTTCCTAAGGCTCAGATGAATTAATGGATGCTTTCTGCCAGTGCATTGCTTGGTATGTTACTGGCATTTTTTTGTTTGTTTTGTTTTTTTATAATGTAATATGTCAGCATTCATATAAAACTGTGAAGAAAAATATGTCACTACAAGAAATGTTTAAAGAGGACCTATTATGCTCATTTTCAGCTCAGTATTTATATTCTTGGACTCTGCACGAGTAGTTGTTCATGATTCACAGCATAAAAAAATAATAATAATGACAATATTTTATTCTGGATCCTGATGCAGTCCCTGGGTGTTTCCACAATTCAAAACAAGCTGCTTCATTTTCTGTGTCTTTAAGATCCCCCAAAGCTTAGCACCACCCAACTCCTCTAGCCAGTATGGAAATTGCCATGACAAATAAACTGGCATTTTCTCCAATCATTCCCTTTATGTTTGTGTACAAATGTTATCCAGATGGGACATTTCTGTTCACTAAATATTACAATCATTACATGATAACTGAGAGACATACTGGTAGCTTTAGTGTTTTAGTCACAATGTCTGTATATGTGAGACATGTTATGCTACAGACTTTTCTAGACTGTAGCACATAAATTTTATAAGATGAACTACTAATCAGTAACAAAGTGTCCATATATTTGTTGTTGGGGTGTTCTCTATATAAACCTGAAGTCTCAATAGAACAGCTGAATATGCAGAAGGACATAAAACATGTTTACTCTCAGATCACAAGCCATCCCTGTTACTATGTTATTGTACCGCATGCATGTATATGCGCATCACTTTTTAATGTTAATAGAACATTGGAACATTCAGGCATTAACTAACACACTAACTTTTATTTGTTACAGATTCAACAGAGAGAAGTTGCTTGCAGTGTGCAAATTGCTGAGAAAAAGAAGCTCATTTCAGTTAATTTCTGCTCTGTTTCATGAAAACAGTGTTCCTGAGGAACAATAAGGGAGGCTTGTCTCTAAACACACAGCATGAGGACTAAATGAAGAGTTTTAGGACAGAGCCAAAGTTTTAGCACTGAAATAACTTGCCAATTACAAACACATTCTGACAACATCTCTCTCCTGAAAATAAATTCTCCTTGTACCGACTGTCACAACCGCAGCAGGGATAATCCGTGCTTTTTTCAACATTAGTTTTTGCAATTTGCAGTAAATTGTGTTCCACTGATTTTGTAATTCACATTTGTGTGACTCATCTCAATATTCTTCTGCTGAAAGTTCTACTGAAATATATATAGCATAAGGCCAACTGTAAAAATACTCCTGTTCACAACTGTCAGTCACAACCTGACACTGAGCCTCTTTAATAAATCCAGTATTTTTTTATGTTAAAAGAAGGTTTTCGGCCGCTGACATTAGTAAAACTGGCCCCAAATGTTCCTTCTTTTTTTTTCCAAATTCCATCCTTTGTAATGAAGAAATATTTTTCACAGACTCTTCTCGTTTATGTGTCCTCTGCAAAACAATGGGGTTAGAACACATTGTGGCAAAGTAATATGCACGTTTTGTAGTCCATCTTCTGTTGTTGATTGCAATGTAATGACTGTAGTTTCAGCAGGGTGGACAGCTGGCGTCACATTGTTAAGGAGAGACAAATGTAATGCTGTTCCAATTCTGAGCGCATGGTTCTTCTAAAGTCCTTAGCAATACTCCTACCCACTTTTCATTGACCTCGATGAGGTCAGGAATAGGAGATAGGAGGTACTTTTTGAATGCACCCTAGGTTTGGCCTGTTTACCAGGTTATCTGGGGGAGCCTGCATGACACAGCTGGTCTTCTTTTACTGACATTGACAAAGAAGATGATAATTAGGTGTGCACGGCTGAAGAACGTGAAATCCAAAGCTCCACCCAAATGGGAGAAAAGTGCATGGAGGATAGTTGACTTGGAGGAAAGAGAGAAACTAAAGCAAACCGACAGCCATTATGACAAAATTATTTCAGAACAGTGGGTTTACTATGCTTCATCTAACTAACAATGCAGCAAACCAACTGCCCAGTTGCATATACAGTACAGCAAACACAGGTGACCTGCCATGTGACCAGCCACACTCATTCTCTCTGCCTTTCTCTCTTTTTTCTCTTAAAACCATATATATGCATTAACCACATATGGAATAATGGTAAAGCTTCTTTCTGTGTGGGTGATCACAGGAGGTGGTGTCGGCTGATGCAGTATTCTCCGTCTGTGTTCCCGTGGAAACTGTGATAGTAGGATGCACTGAATGACTGACCCTCTTTAGCATGTCAGAAGATAGCCATGCACGATAATCACAAGTCACAATCATTTTTATATGAGTAGGTTTCCTTGGTATACATGATATGATCAGCTGACCTGCTCCTCTTTGTAGATTTGCACAAATGAATTCAAGATGTCGGCAGATGTTTCACATCTTTTTTGGCTGATACCCATCCTCTACACTGCCACAATACTGTATACTGTCTTTATATTAGACTGTACACAGTTGGTATAAAGGTGCGACAAGCTAACCTTTGCATCCCATACAAACTACAAAGTATTTTCTTGTGACATTTGAATAACACAAAGTTAGTATACCTTAGTTTGTTTTTGCAGGAATATCTAATATATGATTAAAATTATGACATCACATCACATTTAAGGTTTACATTTTTTAAAGTTTATCAGGCATCACTGAGCATCCTTACCTTTAAATCTAACCTCTCCTCTCAACATGTCCTGTCTTTACATTTTTAACTGAGTGAATTTATCTCACACTCTTTTCTCTCCCTGTGAAATACAGCATCTGAACCTTTAGCTAACAACACACTATGTGACAAACTGCACGCAAACAGTTTGTGTGTTTGCTGATGTTTGTTGAGCTGCTAGAAACGTTGAATTTGAAATTACCTGCCACTTAAAATAACCCAAAAAACCCCAAAACAAAACATTGCTCTCTTCATGCTTCCTCTTCTTCTGTCACACTACCTAGATTCTGAATTACTGCAACTACAACTTGCGGACACCTGCACTCCTTCAGCTTAATTTAACCCTAGAGTATAAACGATACATGAACCTAAAGTAATGAGTCTGTTCTCAAAATGTAAGGCATAGAAGCTACAGAAATGTGTTTTAAAATGTAGGGAGTAAAATTAAAAAGTTGTTGGTCATCTATATCACACGTAAAATCAATTGATAATAGTATTATTATTATGCGATTGAAAATTTGCAGCTAGCTCCTTTATTCTGTTATATACATTACATACAATATAAAAATTAAATAAATAATTAATAACATGCTTTTCTGTTATAAATTTTGTAGCTTTTTGGGGGGAAAAAAGCAATTTGCTATCGGTTGTATGGTATTATAGCAAGTGGTTATGTTTTGCATTACTGACCAACTCACTGACTTGTCTGCCTACAGCCCTCAGGGGCAACTATCAATTTTGGGGATGTTTGTCACCAGAGTCAAGATTTTATGAAAAACAATTAAACTTTTTCTTTTATTCTTCACATTTACTGATGATACTATACCTTCGTCTTTTAGTTACATGCATACACCTTGGTTATTGGAAATACCTAATCAGACAATCACATGGCAGCAACTGTATTTACATGACAAGATTATCGCCACCTGCTACACTTCAAACATCAGAATGGAGAAAGTCATTTAAGAAACTTAGAATGTGGCATAGTGTTTGTTGCCAGATGGGCTAACAGATCTTCTGGGATTTTTGTGCACAACCATTTCTAGGGTTTTATAGAGAATGTCCTGAAAAAGATGATCTATCCAATGAGTGTCAGTTGTCTAGGTGAAAAACACCTTGCTGATGTCAGTGGTCAGAGGAGAATGACCAGACTGCTTTGAGCTAATAGGGATGCAAGTAACTTAAAATAATTACCAGCCAAGGTATGCAGAAGAGCTTCTTCCAAAATGAAACCTGAAGCAGATGGCAAATAATAATCAAGTAGTTCTTATATAGCGCTTTTCTACTCTACTAGAGCAGTCAAAGCACTATTCAACCATTCTCATAAGCACTTTTTTTATGCCTAACTGCTTTTCTATCCAACATTCATGCCGATCGGGGTTTAATACCCTCCTCAAGGATACTTTGGCATGCAGACTGGAGCAGCCAGCCAACCTTCCGATTCATAGATGACCTACCCATCAAGCAGATTAGCTGCAACACTAGCAGTACCAGAGTTATCACTTTTGTCAGCTAGGAATGGGGAAACTGAGGCTACAGTTCGCACAGGCTCACACAGGAAAATTCTTGGCTGGTCTGCAGCAACATTCAGATGGTAGGGTTAAAATTTGGCAAAAACAACATGAACGTATGATTTAATCTCACCTATGAACGGTTAAGGGTGGAAGCAGCAGAGTAATTATGTGTGGGATATTTTCTGGGCATACTTTGGGTTCAGTAGAACTTTAAACACCACAGTAAACATCAACATTGTTGCTGACCATGTCAACCTCTTTATGACCACAGCACACCCATATTCTGATGGCTTCTTCCAGCAGGATAACACACAATGTTATGAAGTTCAAATCATTGGTTTCCTAAACATCACAATGAGTTTACTGAATACAATGGCCTACGTAGTCAAAAAATCTCAATCATTTAGATCAGCGGTCCCCAACCTTTTTGGTGCCATGGACCGGTTTAATGTCAGACAATATTTTCACGGACCGGACTTTCAGGTGTCGCGGATAAATACAACAAAATAAATGATACAACCAAGACAAAAACTGTGGTATTTTGTAAATATAATAATAATTCACTGTGTAATTGTGTAACTTTATTAGCAGCGTCCTCCTGAAATGCGCCAACAACATTGAGTAACATCCTCCTCTCTGCCCCTTAATGCTCTCTGGTCGCTATGGTAGAGCGTAAACATTTCTTTCAAAATAAGACACACAACTACAACATGGGAAAAGACCCAGGGAAACCGGAGCCTCAACTCTCGTGGCCTGGTACCAAACGACTCGGTTGGGGACCGCTGCAATAGAGCAGCAGCTTTGGGATGTCCCAGAACAGGACATTTAAATAAAATCTGCAGGAACTGTGTGATGCTATCACAACAGTATGGACCAACATCTCTAAAAATCTTTCCAGCGCCTTGGTGGTTAAAATAAATAAATTCAAGGATGTGGAAAGAGAAAATGAAAAGTAGTTTTCAAAGTGAGGTGTAATGAAACAGCCTTGTGCTGTCAGCCATTTAATTTTATTCCACTAAGCTAACATACCCAACATAGTAATAGAGAAAGGAGCCCTGTAGGCCATCTGCTTCGAAAACACATTGCTGCCTTGCTTGTCAAACCACAATCATTTTTGGCCAGGGACAGAATGTTCTTCTTGCAAGACTATTTGCTGGGTAAGTAAAGCAATGCATTAAAGTAACAGGTAGTTACCATATAATAGTAGTTAATACGAGTGACTGCATAATACTGCTTTAACACTCCTGGCTACCTGACTTGGTAGAGCTTATGAAAATCATACTTTTACCTTAGTTTTGATCTCTGCTATTGCTGAGAAAAACATCTGGCCTGCACTTTAAACATGATCTTTCCTCATTAAAGATCCTTTACTCTTACTATTCTTGTATTCTCACCACAGCTAACAAATCGCATATTAATCTCCATTTGATATTTTGTAATTTTGCTGTATTTTCTAATGTTCTGCTTGTTGACTAATAGGGGTGCTTATCATTGTGCATTGTTCAGTTTATCACTAAACGCTCTAAATTTGTACATATAAATTACATCTCTAAATTACAAACAACCTACTTTTATAGACTCCTGTTTTATAAAAGTGAGCTTGCTGCAACTGGCAAGCACACATTTGAAGGTCAGGTCTTAAGAGGGAAAAATCCTCCTAACTGTGCCAATTCATTAATCTAAAGCTCAATGCAGGAACAAAATGTATTTGGATGATGAATGTCCAGATCAAAGGCTTTTGCTCCCCCAAAGGCATGAAATTACACAGAAGTAAAGCTCTAGCTCTTTTTATGAATTTAATTCGTAATACTAGAACAGGTGATTTTTTTTTTTCAGATTTATATTTTAGTGTTTTAACGATGTTTGATACACAGATTTTTCTGAGGAAGCCAAAAGCATGGGTATAACACACGACAGCAATTAATTAATAATAAGCACTATAAAAAATAACAAACAGAAACAGCCCAAGTAGTAAGACATGGCATATGAAGAATTATACTGAAGCATGACATGGAACTAACAAGTATTTAATGAGTGTATGGTGGAAATCTGATTATGTATGATCTTAATTGTCAGTTTTAAATGAAATATTGTTGTGGTGTTTTAACATATAATAGACCTTTGTGCCATCTCACCTTTTTCTTTTTCATTTTTGTTGAGTCAGAAGACCCTGACTCTGAAGTAAGAACGTTGGAGAAAGTGTGCCATGCTTACAAACTGGCACACTTTAAAACATTTTAAACCAGACATACCAATTCATCTTTCTTTGAGACTTTGACAGAAGACACAAATTAATCTCATAAAATTCAGATTAAAATATATAATACCAGCAAAGAAAGACAAGTAGTATTTAACATACATATCAGCATATCTATCCTTTGTGTTTCCTTCTATCTGATAGAGTTGGATGTCTCGAGACCGGTCTTGGTCTCGAGACTTTTACGTGGTCTTGGTCTTGTCTTGGTCTCGACGGACTTTGGTCTTGGTCTTGTCTTGGTTTCGGATCCCTCGGTCTTGCTTTCTCAGATCGACATAGTGTTCGGGAGATTTGGAGTAAACCATCGGCAGAGCGGGCGGGGGGGGGGAGGGGGGGATGGTTTACTGGGCTTAAGCCCGGGTCATTTTATCAGAAGCCCGGGGTCTTCTGGAGTGTAATTTGTTTCATAGTTAGATGCCTGACTGGCAACTGTATAAAACAAAAACTACACACAATATTCGAAGCACATAGCGCACAGTCGTTAATTCCCCCTAATTTTGGTATAATCCGAGCTCAGGCACTAGGCGACTGAGCACAGCACATACGCATGTGAGCGAGGGGAGAGAAGCTTATGAGGTGCTGCCTGCGAGTTTGCTGTAGGAGAAGCGCAGCCAGGCAGACAGAGGAGGGCTTAAGTTTGACCAGGTACCAAAGCAAATCTTTCGTACTGTACAAATAATGTAAATATGACGGTGTATCACAAAAGATTGATATCAAACTGATCACTTGACCCATATTACATTACTTGCACTTCGAGTGAATCAACAAATGGCGAAATGAAAAGCCGAACAACAATGCTGTTTTTTTTAGAGAGTCATGTGTGTTTATTTCATATTTTCAGTTGTTACCCTCCACGGCTAAACAAAGCACTCTAAATCGGTTTCAGTTATGTACTGATGAACACAACAATGGACATAAGGGGCTTCTTTCAAAGAAAAAACTCATACACATACACTTTAGGGAAAAAACATTTTTTTTTACTGTTAAACATCAATTTAGAGTAAACTTTTTTTGTTTTAGATAAATATTGAAATATCTTTTGAATTAGTTAAATGTCAGAATAAAGAGAGAGAGAGCTGTCTATTTTTTATCACTTTCATCAAATTTAGGAGTACATATACACTAAGTTTATTGTTAATTAATAAGAAAACTCCAGACGATTCCATTCTGAGCTTAAGAAGCTTCTGATAGGTTAGACTAGTAGAGTCCATTTGAGTAAACTGGTGGCACACCTGCGGATGCATACAAGGCACCCCCAAAACACAGATCCTGTTTCTTTGACATGGGAAAATCAAGAGATATCAACCAAAACACCAGGAAAAGAATTGTGGACCTCCATAAGTGTGGCTCAGTTTTGAATACAATTTGGGTGCCATTTGCAATTAAGAAATACACACAATGTCTCTCTTTACTCTTAAATTTAACAAATATGTTTTTTATATTTATCAACCTAAAAAAATAAACATTTAGTCTGATTTGATGTTACAATTAAAAAAGTGTTTGTGTTTTTATCTGAAGAGTATGTAAATATCTGGTTTCAACTGTATATTTGATGATGTTAGTGTTTGGCTTGATTGTCAGCACAAAGAGGGAGCGAGAGGAACAGAGAGGCAGAGAGAGGAACAGAGAGGGAGAGAGAGCAACAGAGAGGGAGATGGAGGGGAGAATGAGGACAGAACAGAGATGGAACAAGAGCAGGTGAGACAGACATGTTAGTTAAATGGTTGTTTGCCAAAACTCATCAGAACATGTATCTAGTACGTTTTTAGATACCATTTGTTGCTTTTCAAATTCTATATTTATTAAGTTATGCAGGCTTGTTTGTGCAACAAGGCTAAATAATTATATAAACTTTTCTCAATCTAAATAGTGTACTTTGGTAGAATTAAAAAATAAGTGTAGTGCAGGTCTATGATGATTTTTAGTGCTACTATCATCTAGTTTTGATTCTGGTTCTGTTTTGGTGAAGTCCTAAGTAGTCCTGATTTTGAACTGTTGTAGTCCTGTTTTAATTCCAGATCAGTTCTGGGTCTGGTTGAATTGGGGTTTAGTCCTCGTGTCTTGATACAGCCCTGATTTTGTTCTGCCTTGCTGCTTAATTAAAAAACTAGTTTAAGGTGTCCTGCATATGTGATATATATTTCTTTCCTATATGAAGTCATTCTTTTTTGAACAAAACTCAAAACACAGCCTAATAAATCTTTCAGTAATTTCTGCCGTGCTTAGAGAGTGCTTTGTAGTGAATCAGAAGAGTCGACTCCCATTGAGCGAGAGCCGGCTCCTCACTTAATTTCCTTTCGCTGCTCAGCTCTCACACAGTGGCTCAGCTATGCTCCAATCCCTCCATATTGTGGCCAATCACATGCAAGGATATAGGATAATATCATTATGTGAAAAACAGAGAGGGTGAGAGACGCGACAGTCAAGTGGAGTGTGTGTCTGTCCTCTCAGTAAGTGAGTGAGACAGTAGACAGCGGTGAGGAGGGCTGTGCGAGTGCATCGCAAAAACACATAAATATGCCTGACACCTGTAAACGAAGCAGCATCTGGCTGCAGTTTAAAGACTTTTTTGTCTCGGTCTTGGTCTTGGTCTCGGTCTCGATACCCTATGGTCTTAGGCTTGTCTTGGTCTCAGTTTAGGCGGTCTTGACTACAAGTCTACTATCTGATACCATTTGCTGCTGAAGTGAATGTGGAAACCCCTACACTATACAAAAGAATGTTTTAGCTAACTGGATCCTCTTTATTTAGCATTTCTTGAACCCAGTTATAAGAATGTGGGCTGGTACTTATATAGTGCCTTTCTATACTAATTGCACACTCAAAGCACTTACTGCTACTAGCCTCATTCATCCAGTCACACACACAATCTTTTTTATTTCATTTTTTGAAATGTAAGTGCTTTTTATCTAACATTCTCATGCACACATTCACACGGAGGTAGCTCAAGGTTCAGTAACTTGCCCAACAACAAAAATGCAAGCTGATAGAACACGTCTAAACGTGAACATTTTATTTAAGTTGAAAAAAGTAAAAAAAAAAAAACCAAGGTATTAAATCAAGTTGCCCTGACATTTTGAGCTTCCTCTGGTATTTTCTTTTCTTTTTACAGTTTTATAGACTACTTCCATCCAAAATCATTTGTAAGTGTGTTTGAGTTCAAAATGATATTTTGGAAAAAGTACTAATTAGGAAATGAAGCCTATCCCAGCTATCACAGGGTAAGAGGACAAAACAAGTCATCAGTCGGATGCAGGGCTATCACAAAGAGACAGAAAGGGCCCAGCCAGATCGTGGAGTCGAACTCAGGACCTTCTTGTTGAGGCAATAGCGCTAACCACTGCAACACATGTTGCAAATGAAATGAAACAAAGTAATAGCCGCACCATCAGACTTAAAAAATACTATATGTTTGCAACTTAAAATGATGATGTTTGCAACAGCAAACTGTTTGAGAAACGTTTTGATGTGCATCTGGCTCAAAAAACACACATATATACACAGAAGCAAACAACCGGTCATAATATATATGTTGTGTTTTCTTCCTGCCCTGAATCCAGGCCTGGGGAGGGTGTCCAAGGGCGAGCATCTAGTGGAGAGCCTTAATCCATCGGGCCCGGCTAGGCACATCCCGAAGAAGGGACATGCTTGATTGTGTAATCGTATCATCAGATCTACGGCCATACTTTCTGGACACTTGGGTGAAGAGAAACAGCATTCCACTCTCTGGACTCTGCACATCAAGTCCAAATGGACCATGTTCAGCACCTCCATTGCTGAAGCTGCTGTACTGACTTGTGGCCTCAAGGTGGTTGGTGCCTGTCATGGTGGTAAGCCCTGAACCAGATGGTGGACACCAGAGGTGAAGGAAACCATTATGCTGAAGAAGGAGTCCTCTAGGGCTTGGTTAGCCTGTGGAACTTCTGAGGCAGCCAATAAGTACCGACAGGCCGAGTGGAGCGCGTCGCGGGCAATGGATAAAGCAAAAGCTCAGGTTTGGGAGGAGTTCGGAGAGGCCATACAAAAATACTTTTGGACTGCCTCGAAGAGATTCTGGCAAACCATCAGGCGAACCAGGAAGGGAAAGCGGTGGAGCACTGTTGTGTACTTTGACTGAGGGCATTGTCAGGCGGTGGGAGGAATACTTTGTAGACTTTCCATAGAGAAAGCAGAGTCTGGGGATGACTCGTCTATACCAGGAGTGAGATCCCTGAGGCAGTTAAACAACTAATTGGTGGCAGGGCTCCTGGAGTGGATGAGGTTGGCCTTGAGTTCCTGAAGGTTCTGGATATTATATGACTGTTTTGGTTGACACGCCTCTACAATGTTGTTTGGAGATTAGGGGTCTGGATTGGCAGACTGCGGTGTTGGTTCCCATCTTCAAAAAAGGAGACCAGAGGGGAATATAGGGAATAACACTTCTCACCCTCACAGGGAAAGTCTATGCCAAGGTGCTGGAAAAGAGAGCCCGTCTATTAGTTGAACCTAGGATACAGGAGAAACAATGTACTTTTCATCTTGGCTGCAGAATGCTGGACCAGCTCTTTACCCTGTTGAGGCCACTTGAGGGTGCATGGGAGTTTGCCCATCAGTCTACATGTTTTTTGTGGACTTGGAGAAGGCATTGACTGTGTCCCTTGGGGTGTCCTGAACTGGACTATCTGCTCGACAGTCTTTGTTGATATGCACATTATGCAAACTGCTTGTGAGAATCTGGAGACAAGACTGAGTGTCCTGAGACAAAAATTCAGCCCTGGCATTTCGGGTCCAGGCGGCCCACCATGATCAATCTCTCTCTCTCTCTCTCTCTCTCTCACTCTCTCTCACTCTCTCTCTCTCTCTCTCTCTCATGGATACACATGTATATATTTCATTTTGTTTGATTGAAACAGGTTTTAATCAGTTTTAATCAACAGTCGTTGTTGGGTTAGTTCTCAGCTGCACTTCAGCATATGACAATAATTTAAAGTTACACAGTATCTGTTAGCAAAGTGGCCATTCATTTTATCTGAATCCTTGAATCCTTTCCTAATCATGTTCCTCATCTAATCTGTGACCATGCTAATTTCACCTTCTTCGTCTCTTGCGCACTTCTCCACACTTGGTGCTAGCAACAGCAACCTCCTGTAACTGTGAGGCCTGGACACTAGTTGTTGCTGGTACTACTGTTCACGGTGTGCAGTGCAGCAGCCCGATAGCTAACATGTCAGTTAATTTGACACATTTTGCTGCATCTATTTTTAGTTTCTTTTTATTATCTTATCTCAGCTTTTAGCTCCACCTTTTTGCCACTTCTTCCACACTAAACTTTTTCTACAATCTGCATGAGCCAGTGTCAATAATGAAAAAAAGGCTTCTTTTAGTCCCTGTACAGCCAGTGTTTAGTGGTCCATCGGCTCAAAAGTGCGTCGGCCGACCAGGAAAATATCAGGTATTCCCGATTACCAGTCCAGCCCTGACTCGGGACATTTCTGCTCAAAAGCATCAAGAGCCCGCCCCATCTTTAGATGTTCACTGATCACTCTGCATTCCTTCACACATAACTGTTATGATTTAGTTCCATTTCAGAAGGTGGCATACTGTTCCAGATCATTTTCTAATAAGATCATTTGATTGCCTCAGCTCAGATTGTAGCTGGAGACGCATGCAAAGGTGTAAACTAAGCTACAGAAAGATTAAGTGGTAGTCTATAGAAAACATGTCTTCCACCCTATGGAAACATATGACTACTGATTCTATAGAAGCAGCATAAAAACGTCTAAAATGAGTCTAGTTTGACGTTGAAAAGAGGGAATCCTTACAGCTATCAGCCACCTACTGAAGTGAAGAACATTCTATGGCTTATATGTTAAAGATACAAAAACAGATAAAAATACAGTGCTTATAAGTAACACTACAATAGTATTATCTAAGTAAAACCAATTAACTGATGCATTCCATTTCATCAGGAGCTTGGGAACCATCGATCAACCTAGGACGGACAAACAAAATACAGTACTCATGTAAATTAAAGTCCTGGAAAACCTCTGGCTCAGAATCAGAATCTTTTCATCCAGTTATTAATTTATTTCTTCACAACTCCTTATTGATTAACCAATGGAATGAACAAAATGAGCTTAAGGGGAAATGTTTAAACAACATCTGTTACTGAAAAAAATCAAGAATGTCACACGCAGCTTATTTGAATCTTTGAAGATGTAAAGTATTTTCTGTTCACTAACTTTTAGGACACTTTAACTTGATGTGTGTTGATTCCAACTGGAACAGCAGTATAGTAAAGTCTACTCTGTATACAGTAATAGCAAACAGTCAATTTATGTTATATGTAAATTAAAACATTAATTTCACAAGAACCTCACTTCACCCTGGTATTTTCTTCAGTCACAAACAGGATTTACATGTTTAAGGAAGCAGAGATGAACAATCTGGATTATACTGAGTTAAGCCTATTAATATTGAAAGCTATAGATTTGTAATAAGATGGATAGGGTAAGCTTTACCTCCACCCTGTTTCTGCCAAATTGTAAAAGTAATCAGCAATACACTTCAGATGATTGGCGGAACAAACTAGAGGTCTTATCATACGTAGTACCATGCAGCCATAGAAAAATCCATAGTAACTCTAGCTTGCGAAATGTAGTTACTGTCTCTCCTCTGGTTTAGGTTGAGAAGTCATGTCAGTTTTAAATATTCACATTGATCAATCATAGAAGCATATCTGAAAATGAAAAATATTTGGGTTTTAACATGGGGGCCTTTATTTCCCATGTTTTTTCCAAGTTTGGTCCTGGGTTTTTTCACCCAGCATTTTGTGTTTTCTTTGGACTCCTAAGTTCTATCGACCATTAATTGTCTTGCGTTTATTTTGTGTGTTGTTTTTTTTTTCTCTCTGTACCAGTTACTATTGTGTTTATCACATTCCTTTTGTCAGTTAACCCTATCTCCCTGGTGTTCCTCATGTATTGTTAAGTGAGTGATGCTTCCTCCCATATGGAAAAGATGTATATAAATCTTATAAAGTTTGTATCTGTCTTGTGTGAAACTTGTATGAAAAGTATACAACAGTGAAAACAGATATAAGATCCCTTGAAAAATTATATAAATGAAACTTGTATGTTTTGGATACTTACTAAAACAATATATGAAAGTAATGAGAAAGTTCAGCTCTCTTTTATTCCCAGGTGTGTCTTGTAAATGTTCATCACCTCATGGATTTATTCCCACCATTTGTCTTAGTTCATTGTCGCATCATCCTGTTTTCTGTTTACTGAGTACCAAGTCCCTGCTCTCAGTGTTTCCCTAGTGTCTCTGTGTATTCTTTTTTATTCCTTCAGTAATAGATAGCTTTCATTTTATCCTTGCCTGCTGTTGCATATCATTGCTTGATTTGGTAATATGACTGAAGAACAAGAATAGTGGACAGCGGCTCAGCCGGAGGCGCGATCGCGAGATCGCAGCATCCCAGATGCAGCTGTGCACAGATGTTGCTTATCTGTCCTTTCTTTATGTGCTATGGAGTTTTTGTTTTCTCCTTATACTGACTCCCTTTTGGGGACCAGTATGAGCAGAATTTCTTTTTTTCTCCTGGATTGCCCTTCTGTGTTACACATTTCACTGTTTTTCCTTTTTGCTACCTAGCCTGACCTGTCTCCCCAATGTGATGTTTGTGTATTTTATGTATGGTCGGTAAGGTCAGTAATTTCAGTTGCAGCCAACTGCAACCGACAAATAAAGGCATTCATCCAGTCCAATCCAATCTAGTCCAATGGATGGATATCAGAATTTCAGTTATACTAACGTATGAAAATTGTATTATAGTATATGATGATGCTCAGACTTTGTGAAAGATAATAATAATATTTTTCACAAACTATGGGTATGGGTACTACTTCAGGCAAAGTAAGCCTGTGCCCGCCCTTACTGGGCTTTGTTTTCAGGCTTTAGAAAATCTAGCGCCTATTTGGAAACTTCTCAAAGAATAGTTTCAGACCAGACTAAGTAGTATGTGTATCCACCAGGAGGCTAGAGCCTATCCCAGCTGCCAGACTCACAGTTATGGCAAATTGAAAATCACCAATTAACTCAACAAGTGTGTCTTGAAACTGTGGGAGGAAGCCAGAGTAGCCAGAGAGAACCCAAATGGGCAAAGGAAAACTAGACCAACTTCAACATATAAAAGTCTCAACCAACCCAAAGGTTGACCATGAACCTACTGTGAGGCAACAGAGATAACCACCGGACCACTACGCTGTCATAAATGCACACATGCATACAAGATTTTTTGCTAATACAATAAGTCGCCATGCTACTCTACAGTTGGGCTGTGAGTGATTCTGGGTTGAGAAATGCATCCAAAAACAGGTATTAGTGTAGCAGCAGGTTTGTTCAGCTGTATGAATATTCAATATATTTAGTCACATATTGAATGTGACTAAATATTCTTATATTTCTCATAATGAATTTGTGAAACATAAACAACATGAAATGTTGTGACCACTTGACATCTCAGACCTCACCATCATGGTTCAGTCTTTGTTTACACAAGGTGTTGTGTGCTTCAAGAACTGTTATAACACTAATTAAATATGTCAGTAATATAATCTAACCTGGTTACATTCTGTTATTGGTTTTAGTTTTGCAGTGTTCCATATTTCTTTAAGGATTTGTTCATTTTGTTTTTTTGTTGTGCCACTACAGGATGATTAAGAAAATCTGCAATGGCAGGCTTGAACATGTATAATATTTTGCAGGGATTTTGTAAACACACCTTTGGGGGGATTATGAATGCAGGGTTTGACTACACCTGCACCAGTAGCCATTATCTCTAAAATTTTACCACGCTTTTTCCAGATGCATTAAAAAATTGTGTCTGGAAGAATTATTACTGGCGGAGGCAAATGGTAGAAAGAGAGATGAAGTGGGAAGGGAAAAAAAAAAACTTGTAACAAACTTTCTGAGAAGAAGTAAGCCGGAAGGGCTGACTGGGGAATAAATAATAGAGAGGGAGCAAAAGAGAAATCAGAAGCCAACCTAGAAAGTCACTCTGTCAATTGGTCAGAGGGTACTAGGAATTTTAAAGTTTCTTATTAAACATGACTTTGTGGTATAGAACAGCAAAGGAAATGCACTTCTATAACAACAACCCATGACTTTCATCTTAATTCAGTACTAAGATAAGCAAAATAAATCACAATAAGTTTCAATAAGGTTATCACAAGCAACATGTTTCAATATTTTATTTTATGAGAAAATAAAAGCACAAAAAGTTTTAAACAGTGTTGTATGAAGTGTTTGATCAATATAACCTACAAGTCTTTTCAGATGTCAGGCTTGTTGTTAAATCAAACAAGAAGGGAGAATGTGCGTGCCACAGAAGTGGTTTCCAGCATTTGTCCTGCAATGTCAAATGAGCTAACCAAGTCAATGCAAAAGGTTACTGTGCAGCTTACTGTAAGTACAGCAGCAAAGTCTGGACTGGCTGCCACACAGTTGTCCTCCATATTTTGTTACTGCATTTATTACTACAGTACTTTTTCAGTGAAATTCTGTTTGCATGACACTTAACTACTTCATTTTGGTTAATTCATGTTTGCTTTTTGGAAAAAAAATATGAGTACAAAATAATATCAAAGTATGTGATAATTACAAACATACCATTTGGCATCCACTTATGATTTGAACATTTGCACTACATATGCTAAAACATGGTCATAATTCTTGTTAGATATGAGGTTAAAGAAATGTTAATTACAAAGGATATACCATTCATTTGCTCTTATTGCTCCACAATAGAGAAGGCACCCAGTGAGTAAAGATCTGCTCTTCTTTCTTTGCTTTTAATTCAAAATGCTTTGTGAGTGCAGTGGATTTAACCTTCTGTTATTGCTTAGCAACCATCTCAGAGGACCCTAGGTGTGGCCAGTGCCTCCTGTGTGGTGCTTCCCAAATTTCTTCAAAGCACTGTGTCCCATGCTAACTGCTACTAATTATCCTGCCAATATCCTGAATGCAGGTCTGGCCGTACAGCAGAGTGAGATATCACTAGCACCGATTCTATCGGACTGCAGCTCACACTACTACAGACTAAACAGGTGGATCCCAAATGGATGCATGAAGGTTATGGGAGACTCCAGCTAGACCACAGATTTTTTTCACTATAATCTGAACAGGTACAATCTAGCCGCTTTACATGTTCCTTTTTGTACTGCTTTAGCACAATTGCATCCATCATACAGGGTGGGCCATTTATATGGATACACCGTAATAAAATGGGAATGGTTGGTGATATTAAAGTCCTGTTTGTGGCACATTAGTATATGTGAGGGGGCAAACTCCTCAAGATGGGTGGTGACCATGGTGGCCATTTAGAAGTCGGCCATCTTGGATACAACTTTTGTTTTTTCAATAGGAAGAGGGCCATGTGACACATCAAACTTATTGGTAATGTCACAAGAAAAACAATGGTGTGCTTGGTTCCAACGTAACCTTATTCTTCCATGAGTTATTACAAGTTTCTGACCACTTATAAAATGTGTTCAATGTGCTGCCCATTGTGTTGGATTGTCAATGCAACCCTTTTCTCCCACTCTTCACACACTGATAGCAACACCGCAGGAGAAATGCCAGCACAGGCATCCAGTATCCGTAGTTTCAGGTGCTGCACATCTCGTATCTTCACACCATAAAGATAAAAGTCTAAGGGGGTCAGATCGGGAGACCTTGGGGGCCATTCAACTGGCCCACGACGACCAATCCACTTTCCAGGAAACTGTTCATCTAGGAATGCTCGGACCTGGCACCCATAATGTGGTGGTGCACCATCTTGCTGGGAAAACTCAGGGAACGTGCCAGCTTCAGTGCATAAAGAGGGAAACACATCATCATGTCGCAATTTCAAATATCCAGTGGCCTTGAGGTTTCCATTGATGAAGAATGGACCCACTATCGTTGTACCCATATACCACACCAAACCATCACTTTTGTTGTTCCAACAGTCTTGGAGGGATCCATCCAATGTGGGTTAGTGTCAGACCAATAGCAGTGGTTTTGTGAATGGTGAATAACTTCACCATTCACATAAAAGTTTGCCTCATCACTGAACAAAATCTTCTGCGTGAACTGAGGGTCCTGTTCCAATTTTTGTTTTGCCCATTCTGCAAATTCTGTGCATCGATCTGGGTCATCCTCATTGAGATGCCATTTGTGAGTAGCTAATATCCGCCGAAGGGATGTTCGACTAATGCCACTCTCCAGTGACATGCGGCGAGTGCTACGCTGTGGGCTCTTGCTGAATGAAGCTAGGACAGCCACTGATGTTTCTTCATTAGTGACAGTTTTCTTGCGTCCACATTTTGGCAAATCCAACACTGAACCAGTTTCACGAAACTTAGCAAGCAGTTTGCTAACTGTAACATGGGAGATGGGTGGTCTCGTAGGGTGTCTTGCATTGAAATCTGCTGCAATGACCCGGTTACTGCGTTCACCAGATATCAACACAATTTCGATCCGCTCCTCACGTGTTAACCTCTTCGACATGTCAGTGGCTGTGAACAAAGAGAAACTTGTAAATAACTCATGAAAGAATAGAGTTACGTTGAAACCAAGCACACCATTGTGTTTCTTGTGACATTACCAATAAGTTTGATGTGTCACATGGCCCTCTTCCTATTGAAAAAACAAAAGTTGTATCCAAGATGGCCGACTTCTAAATGGCCACCATGGTCACCACCCATCTTGAGGAGTTTGCCCCCTCACATATACTAATGTGCCACAAACAGGACTTTAATATCACCAACCATTCCCATGTTATTACGGTGCATCCATATAAATGGCCCACCCTGTAGCTACACAGTCCTTTATGGAATCCTTTAGGCATCCTTTCCTGATTCATCTTCTGATAAATCAAACTTAGTTCAGTCACTGGTGAAGCACTTGACAGAATCATTAGCTATTAAAGCTTAATCAATGTCTCTACTCACCATGCCAATTAAGCGCCACAGAAAGCATTGATATTCAGGATTATTCATGTTGTTCTTATTGAGTCATCCCACTGCTATTTCAAACACATTATATCACCAATAAAATGTAAAAATATAATAAAATAATTATATCAGAAGATCTCGATATATGAAAAAGCTATCCCGCAGTTTAACTGCCTCTTACTCCCCCGCATCCCCTACCCGATTGCTGTTTGCAGCATTTAAATATTTAAAATAAACTGATTCATATTTACAGTTCATGGCTAATCAATTTACAGTACCAGAATCATCCATATGTACAGGGTATAAATGTATTGACCATTCTGCTTGTTGCAATGAAAAATTGTTCAGTAGAAAACATGTGCTAATTACTTCAAGCTCCATTGCTGTGTGGATATTGATCTGCTTTGGCAGCAGTTCCATTAATTGCAATTCCTGTTTACGAACAATTGTAGTGGCAAAGATCGAGAAACACTGACTTCACTTTGGTGGAAGTTGTGACATGTTTCAAATGTTTATATTGTTGCATGCTGATTCTTTTTCTAGTCTGTAATTATTAAATGTTTGACCAAATTCATTTATTTACAGCCTGTGTGCACATGTCTGTTATCGGTCTCCATGTGATGTGTTGTACAGCCAAAATAAGAAAAGAATGAAGTCATCAAGAGCTTCCTCCTACAATGTCAAGCTTTGATATGTTGAAATTTGATGTGTGGTTGTTAGAGGGAGTTTTAAATCCTTCATGCCAAGAATTGGGAGGGGGGTTGGGGTGGGAATACTCAGACATGTTTGAAGTGAGTGGGCCTGTTTGTTAATCATTTGTCATCATCTTTTGCTTTTCTTATGTCACTCGTTTCTACCAGTAATGTGGGGTTGAGGAGCCATTTAATTACTGCTTGCCACTAGGTTTTTTCCTGTCTCACAGTTGCCCTTTTTTTGGTGAATTACCTCCACACTTATTACAAACTCTTATTACTCAAAGTAGAGAGGAATGTGGCTGGCTGAAAGCAACTAGTAAAGCAATAAATGTCTTGTTTTGTTGATTATTTAAGTCAAGTAGGACAGATTATTTATTTTTTGTATTGTTTTGGTAAAAAAAAAAATAACAAATGAATACAATCTGAATAAATAAATGAGGCATTAATATGGAACAAATATGGCTGACTACATTACTGAGCTGTAATGTACATTACAGTGAATAAAAGTGGCTTAGTATAAATTAGACTTCCTGTCAAGGATAAACCAATTAAGTTCTTTAAAACAAGCAAAAAAATGAATGTCCAATGCATGTAGATCACCCTGAGATTAAAAAAGGCAAAACGAAAACACCCCCCCCCCCCAAAAAAAATAACTTAATTACAATTAAAAAAATAATAATTAAAAAAGCAAAACAAGTCCTGCTTACAACAAAAATAATAAATAGAAGATGAGCATTTCCAGTTAATGCTTGTTTATTAGGACTTAAAACAGATTATTTTTTTTGGAAAGTGATTTCATAGTAAATAAACTAGCATTGCTGGTTGGCAGAGAGAATGAGTGTACTGTCGCTACACTCTGTCCTGTTCCATTAAAAAATCCCATTCAGATGGTGATTTGTTTATTGATATTTTTCTAGTCTAAATGATCTTTGTTTTTGTGGCACTTCCACTAACTTGGGCATTCTTTCTTACTTTCTGGAGCAGCAGTTTAGATAATTATTGAGGTTTAGCTTCTTCAACTTGGAACAAAACAAGTACAGCTGGAGACATGTTGCTACCTGAGAAAGATTCTGGACTCTAAAGTCTTTGAATGAAAAAAACAACAAAAAAAAAAAAAAACAACCAAACACAAATAACAAAACAAACAACGAATGGGCTATCAACAGTTTTTGTAATTTTGCAAACAATTTACTGTGTTAACTATTTACTTACTGAGGTGAGGAACCTGAAGTCAGATTGTCATGTTCACAAACATGTTTTTCAATTTGCTTTTGCCTTTATTTCAAAAATCAGTCAATGAGATGTGTTGTTATTAAATCCACACCAATTACCAAAAGGGCTCTCGTGCTCTTTTGGTAAGGCATGTGCAGTTTTTGATTTTGACAGTCATATGTATCCAGAATGTGTCACATTAAAACAAAAAAAATCCTGTTTTTCCACAAGAGCCGAAAATCACTTTATGCCAGTGTTGATAACATCCACTTGTTGAGTTTCATTTTAATGGCACAATCTCCAAAAAGACAAATGGTCCAGCTTACGTTTTTCATTAACAACATGATTTTTTTTTTTTTTTTTTTAAAGTCCATATTATGAAGAATATCAGACAGTATATTCTTAATTGGGGATGATCATGGCTCAAGAGTTAGCAGTTTGTCTTGTAATCGGAAGGTTGCCGGTTCGAGCCCCGGCTCCGCCAGTCTCGGTCGTTGCGTCCTTGGGCAAAACACTTCACCCGTTGCCTACTGGTGGTGCTCAGAGGGCCCGGTGGCGCCAGTGTCCGGCAGCCTCGTCTCTGTCAGTGTGCCCCAGGGCAGCTGTGGCTACAATGTAGCTTGCCATCACCAGTGTGTGAATGGGTGGATGATTGAATGTAGTGTAAAGCACTTTGGGGTCCTTAGGGACTAAGTAAACAAATACAGGCCATTTACCATTTAATTGTCAGTTCAACCTGATTTAATGTATTTTATATTTTAGATTCACTATTGACTAATTATAATGAGAATCTAAAAATCCTTCATATCATATCCTTCATCCCTGTTATTCCCAAACAGTGATTGTGACAGAACTCAGCCATAAAAATAGAGGGGATACTGAATGCTGAAAAGGGTGAACCAAGTGTGTCCTCCAAATTCGAGCAAGAGTCGGCTGCATTTCTCAGCGGCATTTTGGAGGAGTCTTTGAATTATGACAGATCTTGTCAGCCCCTTATGACATATTCAGCCAAGAAATGTAGACTTCAGAAGATACTGTCCTCAACAGACAGAGTATCAGTGGATTCCTGCTGTGTTAGATGATGGTGCAGATGTAGTCTTTTGCTCACAAATTCCTGAAATTGTCCTGCTTTGTTGCCACTTAAAGCAGCATCTACTTTCCTGATCTAAACAGGCTAAAATTACAATATTTGAGTTGAAAATGAAATGAAAGCATGAAAACAAATGAGAACATTTTCTGATTAGAACTCCATTCAGTGCAGTCCTCTTTTACACAAGAATATGAGATGAAAACATTTTTAAGAAAAAATAAATGAATACAGTAAAAAAAAAAATCCTAAAAAAGTACAGTATATGGGCAACAGTGATATGCAAGGTGGAATTCCAAGGCACAATGCTACAAATAAACTTGTTCTACATACATAAATACATAGCATTGTTGTTATTAGTCAATGAATGGCAGGTGTCAAAAGGGTTCTTTATACAATATAGGATCGGACTTTAGAAGACAGACACAATGGATAGAAGGACTGATTAAAAAAATCCTCTTCTATCATCACTATCATACCTTTGTTGAACTGTAAGTAAAATTGTGTAGATTACACTGACAAAGAAAAGTTTCCTGATTGCTTTCTATTTCTTCTGGTGTTCCAACCAAAGCTGGAAGTAATCTAATTTACCCTGTTGCAAACCGCATACATCCCAGAACTCCTTGCTATAATACAGTAGCAAGCATGGTCTCTTATTTCATATTATTGACACCCTTTCATGTGTCTCTTAACTGTTATAAGCCTGTGGCCTGTCTCCACCCGCTCAATATCACTGACCGTTTGAGTGATTGGCCTATTTATTCCCACAGTGTTCATTGATTTTGTTCTGACGCAGCTGCAACCTCTCATCTTGGAGCCCAACATTGGACATATGCCTTTAATAGTGGTCTCCTATGTCAGTTTTCTGTATAGACGGGATCCATAATAGTAACATATCTATGCTACAGATTTTACAGGAGCCACCTCTCATGAGAAACAGCTCAACACTAATTGTTGAACTGTGTCTGTATTGAAAATATAGAAATCTTTTTATCAGTTAAGAACATCACCAACTCATGTTGTTAAACTCAATTCTGCTGTCATCACTCTGATCCAGTAATTTTCATCTCTGTGAGCCGGTCAGCCTCGATTGCCTTGTACATGTGACCAGCTTCCTCCAGGTTTTGATTATTTAAAGCCGGACAGTATTTCAATAACAGCAGCACAACTTTAGGTTCATTATTTTTTGTTTTTTTTAGAATAAGTGCAGGATCTGAAAACAAGAGGCCAATTTGACGGTTTGAGATGAACATCAATTTCACAGCTCATCCACTTTATTTTTGAATGTAAATATATATTTATACATATAAATATAAGAATATATGTATACTTTTGACCATGTGTGAAAAAGAGAAAATCAAAAACTAATTTTGAACTTGTGCATCCACTCCTTTTTAAGTTATTAGAGATTTATGCTGTCCATCATCATTCCACGCTGGAAAAAGAACAATTCAAAGAAATCATTAAAAGTCCAAAATTACCACGGCATTCATGCACAATGAGTGTCTCAAACCACTCCACCCTGCCTACACTCTCTTGTTCACCTCTTTTTTGAACTGTTCATTGTTTTGGATGGTTGACCCCAGGTATTTATCCATACCTCGGCTTCTTGCATCTCAACGGTTACACCTGTCTCCTTCTCATTCACGCACATGTTTTCTGTCTTGCTTCTGCAGATTTTCATTCCTCCTTTCTTCAGTGTATACCTCCACCTTATCAGGTTCTTTCCCACCCACTCTCTACTCTCATTACATATCACAAATTTTCTCTTCAGATAGTCTACTGAGACATCTGCCTGACCTCATCTGTTCTAACACTTAGCTCACCAAGACTCTCACTGTCCTCATACATGTTCTGCACAGCCCTCACATACTTCTCCGCTACTCCTGACTCTCTCATATAGTACTACAGTCCCTCTCTTGACATCCTGTCATATATCCTTCTGACCTTCTCTATACTTCACCATCAACACTCTCAAATCAAATATTGCATTGGTTGTGATCTGTACTTCTTTCTCATATCTTCATGTTATAGCTCATCAGCTTCATCCCTTTATGAAGGGGAAGGGAGGGTGTGGACAGTAGAGGATACCAGGCCTCCACAATTACCCCCACCAACCCTGGAGCTAACCCAGGACATAATGCAGTAATCCAGTATCCTTCAAGGAAAATTAGAGAAGATGGACAAGGAAAGAGAGGTCTGGGCAACTCTGTTTAGGGTACTGTCCTAAAACCTGAATGGATCTGGAAGACTGTTCTCTCTGTCGGTCTCTCCCACAGTCCAAAGTTCTCCCATATGGATGGGGTCAGAATACTTTGTGATACTAAACTGACTGTGCATGTGGATGTGAATGTTAATGCTTGTCTTTCTCTGTCTCTGTATAGCCCTGCAGCAGATCAGAGACCTGTCCACAGTATAGCCTTCCTCTTGCTGGGATAGGCTCCAGCCACGCCGACCCTGAACTGGATAAGTGGAAGAAAATGGATGGATGGAAAAAGTATATAATTTCTTAAATACACATTTAATTAATTAATTAATTAATTAAATCCACCATTAGTTAATTAAAATATAAATTTCTTTCATTTAAAATATATTTAATAATTTATTGGCTCCTGCAGCTCAGGAATCATGAAATAATTAATTAAACAGTGAAATAATTAAATTTGTGTTTAAACAAAATTATTTATTAATCATATATTTATTTATTTAATTTTGTAACTCTTACTCTGCTGGCTTAATCTTTTGTCTTTCTGTGCTTCCATGGCTTTGAAAAGATTACTGTAAACAGCTGTGGAGTATCATGTCACTTTTTCATATTTATCATGTTCATTTGACCTAACATGATCACACCTTAATTGCCCATTGTACTGGACATGGTGCTTTATTATAACTCGCCTGACAACATTTTAAAAAATATAAATAAAATATAAAAACAATAATTCTTTAATAATTCTTTAATAATGTCTTAGAAGCTCAAATGAACTGTATTGAGTGATTTTAATAACCTTTTACTAATGGCATCCTGTTTTAATAATTCATATTCTTACTGTATTGAAGACCTATAGGAATCAACTGAATGCACATAAGGTAGTCACAGCAGGCTGGAAAATCTCAGTTGGGAACTATGTCTGAGGGATTAAGAGATATTAGCAACACTCTGTGTCAACAAAACAGACACAGCTACACAGAAGAAGACAACATATCTGAGGGGTTAATATCAATTAATTTATATTTAGAGTTTTAAATGATTATGTGTAGATCAGGGCATGAGGTATTAGAGAGGAAGATATTGCCAAACCTCCTGTCAGTCATAGATAATATCTACCACTGGCTACAATCAGCACTTTAAGCCAAGCACTACTAATGCGCGAACGAAAATCAAAATACCATAGAAGAACACAAATGAGTTTTCTGTAAGGACACAACAGTGGAATCAGTGGTGACAATAACACCTGTTTTTTTGTTTGTTTGTTTGTTTGTTTGTTTGTTTTGTTATTTATATGGATTTGCTGACTTATATGACCTCATATGCGTTTATATTTTCTCCCACTACAAAATGTGATAAGTTCTGTTTGTAGTAAAATACAACGGGTAATGCACAGCACAATAAATGATTCATAAAGAAGAATAAAATGCAAATTGGATTTAATGGCTTTACACATATCCTAATAGTTGAACCACCTATGATATTATGTTTTAAATTCATTAAACAAAGCACAGACATTACTGAGGTTACAACCTCTCCTTTGGATTTCCCCATCTCATAATGTTATGTTCAATCAATTAACTGCATAATCGTGGCTGGTCACCATGAACTATCAGTTTTCTGCTGGGAGCTTGGTTCTGGGGATTAATTGCTATATCTTATTACAGTGCTGCAAAAGTTTTTCTTTTGTCTCTTTCAGTCAGTGAATAAAAAGCACAGCAACTTCTTCTGCAGTATTACAGTAGAAATAAATAACTGGTGCTTCCTGTTATTCCAACAATTAAGTAAAGGGAAAAGACACTGCTGTCTACTGCTGACCCACTAAGCATCTGGCTTGATGCAAAAAGAAAAAGAAAGAGAGAGAGAGAGAGATTTAGTATTTAAAAACAAATAATGATGCAGATTACTCTGATTGGAAAACTCGTTAGTAAATTCTTCTAGATAACTCCTTATCAGTTAAGTCAAAGGCAAAGCATATATATCATCTCATGTTTAAACTTCCATCCATCCACAAAGTCTGGGATACTGTGGCTGCAATATGAGCAGAGATGCCTCAATCTCTACCTCTGCAGGCACCGTTTGGAGGAAGCTCAATTATTTATGTTGCTATCAATTAGTGCTATAGGTAAGGGTGGTAAATAGATCAATCAATCAACAGCTTCATCTTCAGGCTCACCTTTCTCGTATACCCAAATGTAGATTCGAGCACTCATGACACTTTTTTGAAGAGTGTCCCAGATGACACATGAAAAGAATTGGCTGCCTTCAGCTCAAATGAATTACTAACCTAAAATGGATTTTGGATTACTTTGTGTGTCAGTTTTCATCTGCTCAGGGATAATTATTAATACCATAGTGATTAACAGAAATGAATTGTTCATAATGACTTGTGTAATGATGTTTAATCTGACGGCAATTCTGCTGACATGTGATTAATATGGAAAGACAAATATGGATATTCTAAATTATGTTGCATCCTGTTGGGGCCTTTGTTCCCTGTCATCATACAGGATGTGTAGCGCTAAGTGTGCTGTAGTATGTGGCAGGACCCTAACTGAATGCTCCTCCTCATCTGAGTGACACCTTAGGGAAGGTCCTCAGATGACGAGGAGCCCACCCCTTTGTGTCTCACAGTGACAGCCCCGCTGACCCATGACTGTCTGTGACATTTAGGTCTCTGACTCCCCTCACTAGATCATTTCTAGCCAGCCTGAGGTTAGCCTTGGGGCACATTTGTCTAGCTCTAGTGGCCAGTTGTTTCTACTTGCACTTGGCTTTTGAGTGATGCATCAGTCACCCTTAAACTCTATCTTGATTTGGCACTTTTCACATCTCGAGGAAATCAAACTGAATTGGTTACAATTTGTTATAAAAAAGAAGCTGTAGATGTTCTGCTAGTAGATTGATAGACTTTATCAAAGTCAAGGCTGTTTATTTTACAACTATTGTTAATACAGATTTTTCAAACATTAAACTTTCATGTAGATTTTTGTAAAGACTTCAAACTTCTACCCTGGCCAAAAGCTTTTGTGGCGAGATGAACACATTTTAATGTTTAGCTGTGATGAGTAATTTCATGAATGACCAACCATCCACTTTTCATGGGGTCTTATTTGACCTTGATTTTAGGTGCGTGAGATTTTTTTCCATTGCCTGTTGAAGCGAGAAAACTATGGTGAAAACCGATGTGTCATTTGAACTTTCTTTCTACTACTAGACACAAAAGGCTATGATGAATTTGACTTAAAATGCGTGTTTACTTACTTATTTAACTCTTGTGATGATGTAACTGCATTCTTTTTATCCTGCTGGGAAAAAAATAGCAATCATCATCAATTATCCCCTGTCAGGTTGTCTCTTAAATAGGACACAACCACTTGGGGGGTCAAAATTCTTTGTCTTTAATGTAAGCAACTGCTCAGTGAAATTGTTTGGATTGAAAGCAATGATGAAGGCAGTTGCACACTAAAAGACACACTTAACTATAACTTGTTTTTGTACTGTTCAGGAGCGTGTTGAAAAGAATACATACACTGGAAGAATGGTCTTTATAACAGTGTACTCTTGTGGTCTGTATAGATACAGAAATCGAGGACTCCCAAGAATTAACATTCAGATAGTCTATCAATTTCGTGGTGTATATCTGGAATCCTTACTATCATTTGAGACAACAGAAATAAAAGTACAAAAAGACTAAACAGAGACAAAATTGTTCTGCTGAAGCGTTTTGATCAGCATGAAATTATGCTCATTTGTTTGCATCTGTTGCTGTTTTTGCCTTACAAAACATAAAACTGCTGAGTGGTACTAAGCGATAGTAGATAATACAAAAAAATGAGCAAGAAAGAGCCACAAATGTAATTTCATCTTTTTAAAACAAGGTCATAAAACATCTTGTTACATGATGATCCCAGTGCAACAGGGTCTTTATTCATCCAGTAATATCTTGGGCTTGTCTGGCCTCTGCTTCAGTGCCTCGCTCCCCTGGGGAATTTCACTCTGGCTGGAGTCTGGATGTAATGAGGTGGTAGCAGTATCTGCAGAAGAGAAATACCATGGACCTGCAGAGTCTGCTCTAATAAACACCCCAAAAGGATTCTGGCCTTGGTAAACAAGAGCAGTTTGTTAACTGGTTGACTGACCAACTCATCCTGTCATATTTGAGAGATATCCTCATACACAAAGACATGATAAAATATATTTAGAAGCTGTGGGCAGTGCTCAACTCACCTCTTTCTCTCTCTTTTTATGCTATGCCTGCTTGTACGTGTCAAAAGTGTTGACACCAATTTGAAGTGTTTTGCAGTGCATTTTGTTAACTATCAGTGTCTTTCACATGAGGGCTCTCTCTCGTGGTTTCTCCCAAGGGGGAAAAAAAATCACATGTCAGCTGATAACTTTTCTGTCTGACAAATAGGTAAAGGTGCACCACCATTCTGACAGAATCTTCTTCTTTTGAAACATGTTTAAAACAATAGATATCCATGTTTTCAAATTACTTTTGTATCGTCTACCTGCTCCATAACAGTCAATGCATTTGCCAACTTCAGTGCAGAGGAGGGTTTGTTTGTTTTTAGCTCTGCCTACCACAAGTGGGTGGTTGATTGCTGCACAGTGCTTATGTGAGATCAACAGGAACCGCTCAGGGACAACATGATAAATTCTCACAATTAACAAAAAAATTTGGCAGGTTTCTCATTTACATGCATTTATTTCATTTTTTTTCACTATTATCCTGACAACATCTAGCTCTCAAGGCTTAACTCTGTGTCCTTCAGTATCACAGTGTTACTAACTCACATAAAGATATTACAATTTTTCTTCCAGATTCCAAAACTGTCTCATAACTGAGAAAAGGGTTTGTACCCAGTTCATGTAGGTAACCACATGATTTATTTATTTCTTCCCGCTGGTCCACCATGTCCATTTCACACTTTGCCTCTCCAAAATGTGAAAAGTGCATGCATGCAGAAGTTGCAGTAACAGCAGAGGGAGTTTTTTTTTTCCAAGCCACAAGTGTTTAAACAGATATTATTAACATATTTACATGTATGTGCATATTAGTTGCCTTGCTTAATCATTTCTGATGATTAAGGAACCTGGAATGTACTTAATACATAATTTGCTCACTCGCAACTTTGTGGCTTTAAATATATTATCTCCCCCTGCTGGTAATGCAATTTCCAAATGCAGTAATGCAACTTTTGAATGCGTGTCCATTTCACGTTTGGGAGAGACAAAGACAGAAATGGACACAGTGGACAAGTGTGTCTATTACATGCTTTGCAAACAGATAACTGCAATTACTGCAAAACAATAGCAGCCTAATAATTATGAACCTTTAATTGGCACCCCTCCGTATGAATTTACTAATATGTGTCACTAATATGACCTTCCTATTTGTTTTTCATCAAGGCAATAAAAATAAGAGAAAAATTCCTCCCCCATTTGTTGCCAACTCTTTTCAGGTTGACACTCATGGTGAAGCAGAAGCACATATTTGAAAAAGAGAGATAATTGAATAGACTTAGAACTAGATACTTTTCACTCTCTCAAGAGGACAGATCTTGAGAAATGGCGAGATTGCTTTTGTTTCTGTTCTGTAGATTCCACAGGGAGCATGAGTCTTTGTAAAAGACCATCAGCTGTCGCTTCAGAGCATAGGTTATCAGCAAGGAGTCCTGCTGAATTATATGTCAGCCAAAGAAAATGGAATATATCGACATACTGTATGCTTGCTGAGAAAGCAAATGTACTTAAGCTGTCAATGACTGATTAAAGGGCTTCATGAGAAGAATGTGTGCTTTGCAACAAATGTTGGAACATAATGACAGTAATGAAACTATCAACAGGATGCTAAGATGCACATGAAACTATCAACAGGATGCTAAGATGCACATATTTTGTATACAGCAAAGTGAAAAACTTTTGAGCCACACATCATTTCATACTATAATATAATATAGCAAATGACCAACATAAATCAATAAAAAATAAATAACACAATTTGACAGGAATAAGATAAGATAAGATAAGATAAGATAAGATAAGATAAGATAAGATAAGATAAACCTCTATTAGTCTGTGGGAAATATTTTGGTCATAGCAGAAAGTACAAGAGCTGTGAAAATTGAAAAAGAAAAAACAATAGAGTAGAATAAGATAAAAAAGAATAACATACTATACAAAATAGAATAAAATACTTTGTTATATTGAGAATATTGCACTTGGTACTATTGCACATCAGGGAGACAGGGTGTAGTTAATTGTGTACGGGATGTGTTTGAATGTGTGAATAAATAGCACTGTTGTTATTTTTACAACAACAAGGTGATTCCTAAAGAGCTATTAGCAAGACAAATTGTCACAGTGTGTCATTTAAAAAAATAATGAAACTGGAAAAGTAAATATCAAAAGAAGAAAAAAAAATTTCTACATCAGAAGAATCTGTACATAATTTAAACTTTCAGTATCTGAAAGCTGTGTCCTTAAAGAGGGCAGAAAATCCAGCAAAGTCCTGACACAAGACCTAAAAGACTCACCTGGCCCTGAAGTACCTAGTCTATGCCAAAGGCTTATCATAAATGGTCTCAGTGGAAGCGTGGCTGTCAAAAGGCCATTCTTAAAGAAGTGAAGTAGGAAAAAAAGGAGATAAGTTATATCCAATTACCCAAAAACTGCACTGAAAATCAGTGGTTTTATGGAGTTTTGAATCCAAATTTGATCTTTTTTTGTTCACCGTCAGGATAGAGGTGCCTCAGGAAAAAGGCAAAACAGTGAGCGTCTACATGTTGGAGGCTTGTAAAACATGGTGGAGGCTCTATCATGGTGTGGGGCTACATTTTAGCCAGTGGTGCTGGAGATCTTGTTAAAATTGATGGAAATATGAAGGCAGAAATGTAGCGTCAGAGTTTGATCCACCATGCAATATCATCTAGAAAGTGTCTGATTGGTAACAGTTTTAATTTTTATCATGACAGTCATCCGAAACACATTGCCAATGCAGTAAAAGCATTTGGATAAAAAAAAACACACACATACACTGTGAAACAGTATCAGTCACGAATTGGGCTCCACAGAGACTGGACATTAACATTACTGAACCTGTGTGGAATCATTTTTAAAGATACACAGAGCAGATCAAAAGGTGTAGACATTCAAAGAAGAGCTTTTTAATGTCCTTCAAGAAGCCTTGAGAATTATTCCTGAAGAATTCTTAAAGAAATTAAAGCTTGCTTAAGAGGCCAGCATATAGGTGGCCAAACCAAGTACTTTTAAGCTTGTCAGAACTATATGAACTTGGTCTTAGCATTATATTATGTATATCTGTTTATATTTAAACATGTTTCAATAAATATCTGCAAAATTATAAGCTCAAATATATTACTTCAGTTGTTGTTAACAAATATGTTGTTAAAAAATACCCTGTTCTTAATAAATACAGAATTACTTTTGAAAAATCAAACTCAATCTGAATATGGACTGATGCATCTGAAAGCAGATGCTGTCACACTAAGACTCAAAAAGCATTCAAGTATTTTTACATAATCCTCAAGCAAATAAATAAGAAGGGAGAAAGTGCAGTAAGTAGAGAGGCACACGTGGAACCTAATACTGCTGCCTCTGCTGAGAAAACCAGTAAGCCCATGTCATTTGACACTTTTATTTTTGGTTGAAAGTTGGGTGTTTCTGTGTTAACGCTAGAACTTTTTATAAACAAGCAGTAGCAAAGTGAGGCTGTGTTTTGTACTTCAGTGCTATCAATCAACTTAAAAGTAGGTGGAGAAAATAATGTAAATAAAATAATAAAAATAATGTTGAATTCCTCTCGAATCTTAAACAACTAAAAACAAGAAAATATACATAGTTATTTAGTGCAGTTAATGACTGATTTAAATGCAACAGTATAGTGCATTAAAGCTTATGCTGCATTCTCCTACAGTGAAAGATTCTGATTCTAACATGGGCAACAACCAAAACACTACCGCGTGGGGCTGCATGGCGTCAATGCGTTAGCTCGTTAACGCATTAGCACCGTCCAGCCCCATGCACGGGCGATCCGCGCTAACTCGCTAACAGAGATTTACCGCTTTAATGCGGTTATGGCGTTAACGTCATTTTAACAAGATTAACGCTGACAGCACTAATAAGAAGTCACTGTTGGGTTCGTTGACCCAGCTAACATTAATTATAGAGTTCTGGAGGGTTCTGTGCTAGGACCAGTGCTATTTACGTTACATCCTCCTCTTAGTCAGTATTATTAAAAGTAATATATGATGTACTATATCATTGCTATGCAGATGATACCCAGCCTTATGTATGCATCAAGTCAGATGACATACATCAACTAGTTAAACTGCAGGAAAATCTTAAAGACATAGAGACCTGAAAGAGCTCTAATTTTCAGTTTCTAAATTCAGATAAAACTGAGCTTACTGTACTAGGAACTAAGAATCTAACCTAAAACCAAAAGAATTACATTAAAAAAAATGGGGCACAGAACATCACGTCTAACCAAATACTTACTCTGGATGACATTACTTTGGCCTCCAGTAACACTGTGATGAATTCTGGAATGGTTTTTGACCATGATATGTCCTTCAGTGTGCGTATTTAACTCGTATGTATGACTGCTTTCATCCAGTCTTGTTTTCTACAATACTTTTAAAATTACAAGCATCCTGTTTCAGAAGGATGTTGAAAATTTTGTTCACACATTCATTCCAGGATGATTGTAATTCTTCATTATCTATCTGGTTGTCCTAAAAACTCAGTGAAAAGCCTTCAGTTGATTCAAAATGCTGCAGGGAGTGTACTGACAGGGACTAGAAAGACAGAGCATATTTTCCCCATTTTGGCTTCTCTTCATTGGCTCCCTGTTGAATACAGAATCAAAATCTTGAATCTTCTTTTGTTCTGTGAAATCATAGCTATGAAGTAAATAGAAACTTTTGATTAAAAAGTTACCCTTTGACAAAAGCTCCTGGCAAACAAAGAGGTGTCCTCTGATTTTGGAAATAAAATAGAGGATGTGTTTATGTAAAATAGCTATAGACCTTGTGGATCCCAGTTCCAAGTACTCCAACTTTTGAATGATGTTTCTCAGTCTGACAGTATTCATCTAGCTGCCCATTCTATCTGCCAATGTTTAATGAAAAATTATTTTGCTAAAATAAAAACACATCTAACTGGTATGCACCCTATTACTCCATTCTTTACTATAATCACAATGACTTTTTTTTAACTTTCTTGAGTTTCCTACTTCTTATATTTGTCGCCCAATTGTTCCTTACATGTTTTTCATTTTTAATATAAGCTTCCTGAGTGTGGATATTTAGGCCTACTGGTGGCAATTGTATTCTTTGCTTTTTTCCCCCTCATTTATAGTGGATTAAAATTGAAATCCTGTCTTCTAAAGTATATAAGCTGCTGCCTATTGTTGCTTTTCTGCTCATTCTGCTAATCCCTGGTTGACAGCTTCTGCTTTGCAAAGACCTTAAACATCTCTCTCGCTCTCTCTCTCTGTCGCTGTCTGTCTTTCACTTGCATAAAAGAAACCCGCTGCATTTTTTACCCTCACAAATTGCCACTAATTTTATACAGAACCAGACCTTAAATGTGGAATGTTCAGAAAAGGCTTGACTATATTACTCACATATTAAAATCCAAGTATGCAAATGTTCTCTTATCTTTTTTTGAAATACACTTTTCATTGATATTGTGACCATACCTCGTCACTTAACTCTATGAAATTCACTTGACAATGAAGCTGTAGTAAAAGTAGTTTAAAAGAGGTGAAAGAACCTCTATTTTGCTGACTAATTGTTGCAATACCCTGGTCTCTCCAATTTTGTCTTATGAAAAATGAATGAAACCAAGGACATATTAGGGAAGGGAGCTCACAGTTAACTCCATGTTGACAGAGACAGGTAGGTCTTTGGTGGAAATTAAAAAAAAAAATCAAAAGCATCACATCATCTAATTATCCCTGACTGTTCATTTCAGCTGACTTATCTTTAGTTCCTTTAGTTGTGTAAAGTGTGATCCTGCATTGCACTACACAGTGAAATGAGACAATGTTCCTCCGAGACCATGGTCCTACGTATATCATATAACAGACAATCAACACAGGACTACATAAAGTGCAAGTGTGCAAAAATTGCAAAAAACCCAAAACAAAAACAGTAGAACACTAGACACAACAGAACGATACAGACGCAAGACAGTGCAGACACAACAGTGCAATAGAAAAGCGCAGCAATGACAGTGGGTTGTGCGAAAGACTGAGCATTGTGCAAAAAGTAACTTGATATATGAAGGTATGTGTCTGTGTGTCAGGGGAAGAAACTGTTTTGCAGTCTGGGAGTGAGGGCCCAAATGCTCCGGTACCTCTTACCAGAATGCAGCAGGGTGAAGAGTGTGTGTGAGGGGTGCGTGGGCTCAGGAAGTCCTTCTGTGAAAGGTGGTGAGAATGGGTGGTAGGAGATGGGCTTTTCTCAACTTCCGCAGGAAGTAGAGACGCTGTTGGGCCTTCTTAGTTAAGGAGCTGGCGTTGAGGGGCCAGGAGATGTTCTCTGCCAGGTAAACGCCAAGGAATTTGGTGCTCTTGACAACCTCCAAAGAGGATCTATCGATGTTAAGTGGACAGTGGGCTGAGCACACAGCCCTGATGGGCTCCAGTGCTCAGTGTGGTGGTGTTCGAGTTGCTGGTAGTAAGCAATTTTCCCCTGTTTTTTTTTGTGACTAAGTGAAACAGGGGATGAAACTGACCTACCCTTCTGCTTCTTCAAAGAGTTATGAATACAGGAAGAGGAAACAAAACATTATTACAGGAGGTAAACGTCATCAGCAAGTTTGATGACAAATGATGCTGAGTGTTTGCTTGCAATATTGTTTCTTCAAGCTCCATCTTGCTAACCTAACTAGGCAGTGCTTCTCTTGCTCTGCCTATGTGTTTCTTGCTCGTCAGCCACTTCCAGGCTATTTTGGCCTGCATCTTTGTGCCTGAAAAAAATAAGAATAAACATCAGCTACTTATTAGCTTTGATCAACTGCTAAATCATGGAACTTATCACTGTATTGGACATACATGTATTCACATACAATTGCACATGCCACATTCTAATCTCTGAGGAGAATAGTACAAACAATATATGGTTATAATGTAGATGACCATAATTTTCAAATAAAAAGAAATGGACAACATGAATGCACAGTTCTCAGGAAACATGTTCTGTCACAAGAAACAGCCAGACTAAATTATGGGCTAAATACAAGCACTGAGGTATCAGGTATGACACTGTTGCAAGTACAACAGCTCCTGAGTATGTCAGGAGAACTAAAACTCTGTAAAACTCTGCAAACAACCTACAATACTGAGCCACTAGCAACAGCACTTTGTGTTATTGCTAACAAAATGGTAATAGATGAGTGATAATAGTATATCTAATATTAATGAGAAATGTATGTAATGGGAAAAATAAAGATACACAGGATATTACCTATGGTAAAAATGTATTTTATCTATAGTAATATTTTGGTAATATATGTTATATAACAAGATTTTATTTTGTCTGAATTACTGCTGTTTAGCTTTAGTTTTTCTGCTGATTATCTTATGCTGTTCACAACCAGGCTTTCCGTGAAAAACCAAATCTCTACTTGCACATTACACACACATTACATGCCATTTGCCAATATAGATGTAAAAAAACAGAAATTCATACAGGCTATTTTCTGTATCGGTCACCTCTATAACGATAGAGGGAAAATTAATGTAGCCTACACTCGTGAATGACTCTTTTGGGGATGTAAAATAGGGAGAGCTAATGCTCAGAGTCAAATTTAACTACATGCCACAGAGTGGTGTAGTGTTCTCTTTTATTTGCTGTTGTTTTTGTTCTTAGTCTCCCTTGTTTCACATGCCCTAGCCCCTGGAAAGCACTGGACAACATTAGACACTGACCTGAAGGCCCTGTCTCTAATAATCTAATATGCAGAGAAAGACATGCATTTAAAAGCACATGTCTAGCAGTATGATTATAAAGAAAGGATTTGCTTAAAAACAACAACAACAAAAACAACAAGATAATGCTCAGTACAATACTGTTTATGTATTGGGAAAATTAAAACAAGCAGATAAGTTAAAATAAAAGTTATATATTTGATAACACTTTTTTAGTTTGCTGTTAATTAGTAGCTGGTGTGTGTATGTCAGTATGGATACATCATGGTCCTGATGAAATCTAGTCATTAACTTTGTTAATATTACTAACCGACTGTAGATCTTTAATTAATTTTGTCATTCTGATACCAGAGAATATTAAAACTTAGAGGTAGATGAATGTAAGATTGTAAAGCCCAGTTTAAAGATGGGTGTATTCTCACACATAGGTTCTAAGTACAGAGGTAGTGGGAATTGAGGGTCCAGTGGCATTTACCTAAACAAAAGCACAAAAGAAACATGTTTAAGAAAAAGATGTTTAAGATGGCGCCGAGTATGGCAGCCTCGTCGCGAGCTCCCCCAAGCAACAGCTGTTTTTTGTGTTTAATTTTACTTTTTCTTTATTTTTTCACGAGTAGCACATGTCTCCTTGTGTACGACCGACAAACCTTACTGGACATAAAAGATGGACTTTCTCATCACTTTCCGGAGTTCAAGTTTTGCAACACGGACCCTCCGTTTGCAGACCCCCCATTCATCTCACCTGAGACGCCTTTGTTCTGGGCCCGTGGAGGCCGCAAACGCCGACGCAGAGGGAGAAGATCTGGCGTTCTGGTTCGACTGAGACGGTGCACTAACAGACCACCGTTACCCAGTTTATTACTGGCTAATGTGCAGTCTCTGGAGAACAAGCTGTGCGAGCTTCGGGCACGGATCTCATTCCAGCGAGAGATGCGGGACTGCTGCGTGATCTGCCTCACAGAAACCTGGCTATCGGACAAGGTACCGGACTCCGCAATACAACTACCGGGGTTCTCTGTGCACCGCGCGGACAGGTCACAGGAGCTTACTGGGAAAAGCAGAGGCGGTGGTGTATGTTTCATGATCAACAACAGCTGGTGTGATTATGCGAACGTGCACCCGGTCAAATCTTTCTGCTCACCGGACCTGGAGTACCTGATGATTAAGTGCCGGCCATTCTGGCTACCGAGGGAATTCACAGCAGTGATTATTACGGCGGTTTACATTCCCCCACAAGCCGACACTGACCGAGCACTCAGGGAACTGTACAGCGCGATCAGCAGTGAGGAAACCGCACACCCAGAGGCGGCGTTTATCACGACCGGGGACTTTAATAAGGGTAACCTGAAGAAAGTCTCACAAAAACTCCACCAACACATCCATTTCAGCACTCGTGGAGACCGGCTTCTTGACCACTGCTACACCTCTTTCCGGGATGCATACAAAGCCCTCCCCCGCGCCCCATTCGGCCAATCAGATCACCGCTCCATCCTGCTCCTGCCCGCCTACAGGCAGAAGCTGAAACAGGAAGCTCCAACCCTGAGGGCGGTGCACCGTTGGTCGGACCAATCGGAGTCTATGCTGCGGGACTGTTTTGGTCACGCGGACTGGGAAATGTTTCACGTGGCTGCTAAAGACATTGATGAGTACACAGACTCAGTCTGCGGATTCATCAGAAAATGCGTGGAAGATGTCGTCCCATCCAGAACAGTTAAATCCTTCCCAAATCAAAAACCCTGGATTAACAGAGATGTTCGCACAGCACTGGCGGCACGGAGCACCGCTTTTGCCTCCGCGAACACATCGGACTACAAACACGCACATTACCAACTCCGGAAGACGATCAAAGCAGCCAAACGTGAGTACAGGGACAAGGTGGAGCAACATTTTGACAACCCTCGGAGTATGTGGCAGGGACTAAACACAATCACAGACTTTAGAGGGAAAACCAGCACACCGCAGACCACGGCCTCTCTGTGTGAGGATCTAAACGTATTCTACGCTAGATTCGACACAGCGAACACCACGAGACCGGACAGTGTGCGCACCGCGGATGACGTCAGTGCGCACACTGTGTCTGAGGAGGATGTGCGGAAGTGCTTCAGGAGGGTGAACGCACGCAAAGCTACTGGTCCGGACGGGATTCCCGGCCGCGTCCTCAAGTCATGCGCGGCTCAGCTGGCTGGAGTGTTTACACACATCTTCAACCTTTCCCTCCCTCTGTCTGTAGTCCCAGCCTGCTTCAAAATGGCCACCATCGTCCCTGTACCCAAATCCTCCACCATCTCCTCATTGAACGACTGGCGACCCGTAGCCCTGACCCCCATCGTGAGCAAATGCTTCGAGAAGCTGGTCAGGGACTTCATCTGCTCTGCACTACCCGACTCACTGGACCCTCTACAGTTCGCATACCGCCACAACAGGTCCACTGATGATGCCATAGCCCTGACACTCCATGCTGCCCTGTCACACCTGGAGAAGAGAGACACGTATGTGAGAATGCTGTTTGTAGATTACAGCTCAGCATTCAACACCATCGTTCCCTCGAAGCTGGACAGGAAACTGCAGGATCTAGGACTGAGCAGCTCCCTCGGCAGCTGGATCCTTAACTTCCTGTCTGACAGACGCCAAGTGGTCAGACTGGGCAGCACCACCTCATCCCCCATCACACTGAACACTGGTGCTCCACAGGGGTGTGTACTGAGCCCTCTCCTGTACTCACTCTACACCTACGACTGCACGGCCACTAGAAACTCCAACATCATTGTGAAGTTTGCGGACGACACTACAGTGGTGGGTCTTATTACCAACGGTGATGAGACGGCCTACAGGGAGGAGGTCAGCGCCCTGACCCACTGGTGTCAAGACAACCATCTCACCCTCAACGTCGCAAAGACAAAGGAGTTGATAGTGGACTTCCGGAGGTGCAGAGGAGTACACACCCCCATCACCATCAACGGCGCCGCTGTGGAGAGAGTGAGCAGCTTCCGCTTCCTTGGTGTACATCTGGCTGAGGATCTTACGTGGTCAGTACACATAAACAAAACAGTGAAGAAGGCGCAGCAGCGCCTCTTCTTTCTCAGGAGACTGAAAAGATTCTGCATGAGCCCCCGCATCCTCAGGACCTTCTATCGCTGTGCCATTGAGAGCATCCTCACTGGATGCATCACCACCTGGTACGGCAACAGCACCGCTCACAACCGCAAAGCTCTCCAGAGAGTAGTGCGGTGTGCTGAACGGATAATTGGAGGTGAGCTTCCCTCCCTCCAAGACATCTACAGGAAGCGGTGCCTGAGGAAAGCGGGGAGGATCATCAAGGACTCCAGTCACCCCAGCCATAAACTGTTCAGACTACTTCCATCAGGAAGGAGGTTCTGCAGCATCCGGTCCCGTACCAGCAGACTGAGAGACAGCTTTTTCCATCAGGCCATCAGACTGCTGAATACTTCATAGACACCTCACCCTCACTACTGGAACTTCAACATTATGCACTCCATACTGTATATAAATACCACTGTTTTGCACATACCAACCTCTGTATATTTTATATATCTATTTTATTGTTTACTTTATTTCATTTGTAAAACATGTATATACATACTATATACACACTCAAACACACACACGTAGAAAAACATATTTAGTATACACATTCAGTAATGTATATACCTTTACATATTGTACATATATTTATTACTTTTTAGATTAGCCATTTTTATATTTTGCTTGTTTTACATTATTGTATTTTGCACAACTCTGTTGCTTGTGAAGCTCGCACACAAGAATTTCACTCACATGTACTGTACCAGTGTACCTGCACATGTGATGTGACAATAAAAGTGATTTGATTTGATTTGATTTGATTTATTTCATATTAATTAAACACTTTATTTTACAGATTTGAAGTCCTCGTCTTGTAGTCACTTTTTAGAATTCTGGCTTCTCTGGACTTCATTCAGTAAGACTCTGCCAATGGTATTACAGAAAAAATATCAATTTGCTTTTGTTGCTTTCCTGCTTTTCTTTGAGGCTTCCCCGCTTCAAAGAAAAGCAGAAGATGCTGGCTCAAAATAGTGCCTAGAATTGGATTATCTTAAATACTTGCATTATTGATTTACTCATTCCTCCATTAGCACTTAAGTGAAAGAGAGGGATTCATATACTAAGTAGCCTGTTTAATTGCAGAGAAAGATGTGGGAGTAAGGCTATAGTTCACTGCACAAAATTAAGCTCATTTTTTATGCTTTGGCATACTTTACTGTCTTCAATCAAAACCCAACCTACTGATTTAAATGTTAGAACTTAAGCAGATGATTTATGCACTGTGTTATAGTTATAAATTATTATAAAGTTACAAATAGTGTAACATCTACATATTTTGTGTCAGTCTGTCTTTCTCTAACACCACTGCATAAAGTAGGTACCCCTTTGTTAAAGATAAGCGTTCTATTATACATAACTACTAGAGAGGTTCATGCGCAAAAAATAATTCATTTGAAATTGCTGAATGATGAGAAATGCCACTTTGGGGGATATTTCGAGTGCAGATGTGCATAAGTTGTGGTCATGATACTTCAACATTTACAAGAAGTGTTTAGTAACACCTTTAACATGGCAGGTAATTTCAAATGCAATATTTCGCTCAGCTCAACAAATATCAGCAAATTTACCAACTGTCTGTGTGCAGTTAGTCACAGTGTATCTGGTAGCTAATGGTACAGCTGCTGTATTTCCCATGAAGAGAAAAGATATCATAACTCTGGGATGTCAGGACCCGAAATTCATGTTGCCACAAGGTTTCCGGAGCAGGGAGGGGTTAGTCAGTAAGGCGATCCAGGGAGTGTTCGGTGGAGAGTGGGCAACTGGGTGTGGTTGGCCGACTTGAAGTTCCAAGATCCATTTGGAGTCGCCTAGGGGAGATGGCTTGAGGAACAGTTTCCACAAAACAAAAAACACAAATGCCCTGGTCAAAGAATGAGAGCTAACATCACTTAGAGATAGAGAAATATACTAAAGACATGGCAGGAGAGTGAGAAGAAAGGTTATATATAAAGGTAAGGATTGCTCAGTGGTATTTGATAGACTGGAAATTTAAAGTTTACATATAAGTAGTCATTTTTTTTTTTTTCGGAAAAGGATTAGGGCCACTGGGAAAAAAAAGTGGGCACGTCTTGTTTTTTTCTTCTTTTCCAGAATTCTGAGAAAAAAGTCAGAATTCTGAGAAAAAAGTCTGACTTTAATCAGAATTCTGACTTTTTTTCTCAGAATTCTGACTTTTTTTTCTCAGAATTCTGGAAAAGAAGGAAAAAAAAGACGTGCCGACTTTTTTTTCAAGTGGCCCTTTATCCTCTTCTGTATTTTTAAAATCAGATACAGGATCTATATATAATGTGACGCTGTGTGTTTTCCACATTGTGAAATGTACTGCAAAACAAATTGAGGTATACTGAATTTAAATACTCTGCAGTTTAGTACATGATAAACAGGCTAGTTTGCTGAACTGTGATCGATTTAAAGTAAAGAACAGTGTGTTGGACTGGTCCACAGCAGCTATGGTGTTCATGGTCAGAGTTAGGTTACATTAAGTACAGCAGAGATACATTTTTTAAGCTGATGATGTTCAGATTTACTTGCTGAATTCCACCTTGATACCAACTTTTTACTATTTACTATAAAAACAATATAAACCATCAATGTAGAGGATGGAAATCCACTAAGACAACTCATGAAACATCTTGTTGAATCCACATAGAGTAGTAAACCTCAGAGCAGGAGCAGAAAAGGTCAGCTGATCAAAGTTGAAATTATTTTAACTAATTTTGTGCGGCTAAGCCACTAGAACCCATTTCAGGGTTCCCCCACCTGCTGAATCCCACTTTAACCACTGATTGTACTCATTTTCCTGTTTAGATGTGGAGGCAAAGTCACCCTCTGCAATATTGGCAACAGAAAATCAAGCTTTTTTTTAAGAAAAAAATTATCCTTCTATTTCTCTGCTCATGTTCTACATAATTGATTCATAATTGAGTAAATTAATTACAATTACAATTTAGATGGAAATAAAGTTTGTATTGCCATTTACTAATGTAAATTTATTATAGCGCAAGATTCAGTTGGAGTTGCTCAACGATAGCTGGCAAAAATGTCCTCAAAGAGCTACTTTTCACTTTCTTACTTTGAGCATATTTCAGAGCTTGTACTTTTTCACTTAAGTTGAGTACAAAAGTCTAAGCAATACTTTACCTTACTGTACTTTTACTAATTTATACTAAAACAAGTTTCAACACTTCTACTTAAGAAGAAAATGCCTGTGCTTTTGCTACCTCTGCCTAGACAATCTGAAAATCTATCTACTGTTTTGATTTTTGATTTTATATACTGTTTTGTTTGTTTGTTTGTTTGCTTGTCTTAATCAATTTTAAATCATGCTTTTTATTTGTTTTTGTTTTTAATGTCTCTGTAAAGCACTTTGAATCACCTTGTTGTTGAATTGTGCTATATAAATAAACTTGCCTTGCCTTGCCTTGAAAACTTTGCTCACTGAAGTTCACTGAAGCATCAGCTTGTTCCATTATTCATTGTGTACAATGAAAACTGAACAAACCAGAAATAGAGACTTTTTGCCTTCAATGTAAACGCTGTGCCTTTTGAAATTTGTTCGCTGCAGCGGTAAAATTTAACACAAGAATTTCCATTTTGTAACATTTTGTAACTTTGTTAAATCAAAACCTCATCATCTTATATTTATTGGTAGCTAGGTGTGATTGAGAATTTAAACAGAAGCAGAACAGGGAGCGTCTTACCCAATGTGTGGAAAACGGGGCAATCAGCCGTTCAATCTGTTTCACAAATAGTGCTGTTTTTATACTGCCTTTATTTTATAAAATGAAATTTAATGTAAATATCTATGTGTTGAATATTTTATCTTTGTGTAGTGTCATTTTTTTCACATTTAAAAATGCACAACCTATTTTTTCTTTCATATGTTTTCTTTTTTTAGATTTTATTTTGGACTATGTGAAAAAGTCACAATTTTCACTTGGTCTGTTTCCAGGATGTGTCATGACTGCTTAATTTTCATTGTACAAGTTGAATAATTGAACAAGATACTGCCTGTTGTTTCTGAAATGTACGCTTGTTTTATACTCATAGGAAACTCTAGCTGTCTCCATTTTACAGTCTGTCTAAGCAAGCTAAGAAGCTAGGGTGACCAACTGTCCTCTTTTTTTCACTTGTTGACTTTTAAAAGCCTATATGACATTTTTTATTTCACCATTCATTAACCACACAGAGAAGACATCATTTAAATATGTTAAAGTTTTCTTTAAACAAACAGTATTATTAAAGTTCTTCATGACTGGGCCAAGTGTCGTCTTTTTTGGAAATCAAAATATGGTCACGCTAAAGAAGCCCGCAGCTTATTTCTGGTGGTTTGCAAATGCAGATTGTAAACATTGTACATTATAAACTAGCATGCAATGAAAGCTGCCACTAACTTTGTTTTGATTGCTTTATAATCAGTTACAGTCTGCGCTTTGTGTGGAAACACAGCTAGCATTAGTAAGTAAACAAGCTTCAATTATTTATCAGTGATTTAGCCAGGAAAATTCTGACTATGATGGAGAGAGGAGAGCAGCTCTAACCATGTACAGTCTAATAAAACATCTGAAAAGTACTGACCAATAACATGGAAAATCGTGTCAGGCATCGCAGTGAACAGGAAAATGACTCACTAGATGAGCATGTGCCAGAAAGGAATTGGCAGAAGGCAAAACACCGGCAACTTGTGGCTGTTACTCAAGACTATAAGACTGATCAACCTGTGCATTTCCTGGACTGACTGCATGAAAACCTGTGACTGAATGCCTCACATTTGTATGCTTAGGACTATACAAGTTCACCAGGACCCTAAGAGCCTTCATCAGGAATCCGATGGGGACGTGGCGAACAACACTAGAGACCAACTTCAAGCCAATTGTATTAGTCACCATCAAGTGTGGCATTTACAAGGAGATGCCCTGTCCCCACTGCTGTGCTGTATTGGCCTAAACACCCTCAGTCAGATCATTAACAAAACTTAAAATGAATACCAAATATGGAGTAGAGCAAACATCAGCCACTTCCTCTACATGGATATATAATTTATCATTATATGTATCAATAATAATACCAACAAAGAAGAATTGAACTTCTGCCTTGTATGCATGTCACATGCCAAAAAGCTAAACAAATCCTAGAAAACCTTGTCTCTAGACAGTCTAAGAAACATCTCTTCTTCATCTTTTTAAGGCATATACTGGTTTGTTACCATTGTGCTTTGTTCCTTCCTCTTTTATTTTGTATTCTGTTATTGTGAACTGTTTTTATTATTATTTTGTATTTTATTTCTTTTTTCATTTTTATTAGTGGAAAATAGTAAAAATAGTTACAACATAGTTCCAAATGTACACGTTATATTTTGGCACAAGTGATATTTTACTGTATATTGTGAGGAAAAATGAATTATTTGTGATTAAAGAAAAGTATAAATCAATGGATCTAGAATTCTGTTATCCATCATAATACCTGAGTGAGAAAATGGTAACTACAATTAAAATCCATCATAACTACCTGAGCAAATCTTGCTGCCAATAATCTGCATGTCCTTTTATGCTTTGTGATTGAATCACTCAGCTCATTAACTTTACAAAAAGTTGCAATAGCTTCGGTCATTTTAACCAGTTTTGTGTGTCCTTTCTGCTGTTTGTATCACTGATAGGCCTCGTCAGATATGAGAACAGCAAGCTTTGGGAGCTTTTCAGAAGCAAACATGCACATGTACCTTTAATAGCAGTAAGCTGTGGCTGTTTCACTCAGTTTGTTTGCACTTCTTATTTGTCTTTTAGAATTGGCAAAGCTTAAAAACATTACCCCCTGTTTTAGAGGACACTGAATACTGGGAACAATAGTGTCAAAAATGAGTAAAAACAAACAAAAAAAAAACAGTTGATATGACAACATTTAATATGACTCACAGCCTTCAGCATTGTGAAATAGCACTGATTACTCATTACTGGCTTTGTCTTTTATATTTATATGTATTAAACAACATTATATTTTTCCAGGCAAAGGAACTAAGTGTTAGCTAAAAATACCTCTGGAATTATGTCGACATGCCAGCTATTATTCTGATTGTGAAGTGTTGAGTAAGCCATGCCCTGCCCTAAAAGGATGTTTGTTTTTATAAGGAAAAAAATTGATTAGTACAAACATGATTGATATTCTTCTAAAGACCAGTTTTAAGACATCTCTTATGTATGGCTTTGACAAATTATGTCCTTCTCTGGAGACTTACCAGCTCCAAATTGTTTCATACTAAACAATTGAATACAGTTAGCACAAAGTATACACTTTGCACAAAAATAAGGAAATTTGTGTGGTTGATAACTTCTTGGTTGATTACTTCTACTTGCATTATACCACTGGAAAGCCTGTTTTAAGGAAAATTGATTTGTGGGTTGAGCAGCAGATTCGAGTGGGTTGGGCCCATGAAAAACTTGCCAAATCTTCTCTGCCAAATAGATTATTCTGCAACTGCTTTCTTCTGGACAGACAGGGTTACAGCTTCTAATGCTTCACATCTGTTCCAGTTGTTGTTTCAGCTCCTTCTCTGTTCTCTCATATTTCTTCTGTGTGATGTTGCTATCCACTGGGATTTCCATATTCATCACATATGGTCTTGTGCTTCTTGTCAACCACAACTATGTCTGGTTGGTTGTGCAGCAGCTGCTTGTCTGTCTGGAAATTAAAGTCCCAAAGAACCTTAGCCCTGAAGTTCTCGACCACCCTTGGCGGTGTTTCCCATCAAGACTGGGGTACTTATATGGGGTCCATATATGACACTGATATGGCACCAAGTCATATGCTTTCCTCCAGACAATGCAGGTGGTACTTAGGTTGGTCTGTAATGTCTTTGAGTCCTGGTGTACTGCTCTGTCAACCAGTAGCTGATGATTTAGCCCTCTGGTATTATTTCCAATGCTTTTCTGAGCTATGCCCATGTATCAACTCACATGCAGATAATCGCCCAGTAGTTTGATGATGTCATACTCTTTTGTTGATACTGCATGATTACGATTGTGTGTTAGATACATGCTGTTTGCAGCCTCCTCATTTCTGTTACCAGGTGATCATTAAGTGCCACCACCAACTTGGCATTTGTGTTGTGTGATGCCTCTCTCTCTCTCTCTCTCTCTGTATTTGACTACTATATTAACAAGTGCATTTATAACTGATTTCTGCAATCCAGCTTTAGTTTCTCATTTGGGAGATGGACAAAGCCACAATTTGTTTTGTGACACACTGGAAAAGCTTCTAATGCAACCATTTCTCTACATGATCATATCACCAAAGGTTAACTTCTCCTCTCTTCTACTAGCTCATGTCACTTACCTAACATTACTACTGGCCTATTTCATCATTCCTGAAATCTTCATTAATCCTGCCCCCCTAAATTTGGAAAGTTATAATATCTGTATGCAAAAGAGAGCATTGCTGTTTGAGTTAGTAGGATTGTTTAAAAAAATAAATTCACATTGATTATTTTTTATTTAAGTATTTCAAGTGTTTGTGTTTACAGTATGTTATTGCAAAAAAAAAAATTCATTTGTCAATGAAGCTTTAAATTAATGATGTCTCAGTAGGTGTTTGTTTTGCTTAATGAAAATGAATGGCATCAAACGTGTTAGTAATCACTGCATTGTGTTAAAAAAAATGTAAAAATCAACAAGCCAAGAAGTACTGAACTCAGCTTGGTTCAGATTGTTTGCGATGTGTATGTTGTCACTCAGCAGGATCACCATTCAGTCTAACTAAAACTGCACTTACGGATGCATCATTACATTAGTTTGATTAAATCTTACAGGAAAGCAAATCATTTAATGCTTTATTTAAAGCCTTTTATAGTTTTCATAAAACATGATCATTCAGTTAAAAAGGACATGAAAACAAACATTAAAATTATTATTTTAAAAAAATAATATAATATAATTTTTTTGCATCTACAACAACAGTACTAATAAATATCTGAGTGCAAGCACCCTTAAAAAAAATAAAACAAAGGAAAACAATTAATGAATTTGACCCTTAGGGCATTTTGAAATTCATGGTTGCTCCTTAAGCAAGAGTCAAGGAGCTCATTCTCATCTTTGGTCTTGGCAGTTATATAGTGTGTTACGGCCCTTCCCTTTTACACAGCTGACTCACATCAGTAATTAAAAGTATTTAAGGCCAGGGAAAGGTGTGCCATGTGAGTGGTTACAGCTAGTGAGCTGAGTGTTTGTGGTGTTTGCGGCTAGTGAGCTGTGTTTTTGTGGTTTGCAGCTAGTGAGCTGCGTGTCTGTGTTGCTCTGGGCCAGTGTGCCATTAGTGTGGTTGCAGCTAGTGAGCTGTGTGTTTGTGTGGTTGCAGCTAGCAAGCTGTGCGTTTGGTGTATTTGCAGTTAGTGAGCTGCTCTCTCTTTTTGACTTATTTTTAACGTTATTGACCAAAGCTTGAGTTTTGTTTTCCTTAAATGGTGATAGCGGCTTGTCCGTCTCTTTTAGTTGAGTTTGATAGGAACTTTAATAAAACTCTTTGATTTAACCCCTTTGCCTCCTTGACTCCTTTTTCTGACCCGGACACTTTTTGTTACTTCCCCCTCACCGCCTAGACCCTTCAGGGGAACGTAACAAGTTGGGGTTCGTCCGGGATATTTGAAAAGGGAGTTTCAAGTTGGATTTGGTTTTGATTATCTTGCTTTGTCACCTTTTAAGAACCACAACTTCCCAGTTAAGTTAGGTGAGTGTCCAGCTGAGCTTTTTAAGTTCTTCCATCGGGCACTCTTTTGTTGTTTTGCCTTTCTTATTTTTGGAGTAATCCTGGGCGGGGATAAGTTCCCTGTTGGGGGTAGGCAATTCAGGGCTCCAGTCGCTGAAGCTTTGCCTTTCAAGTTGCCTCGAGCCCAGCACGCTCCAGAAGATGGGTAGGTAAAGTTTGTTGTGCTTAGGAACTGGGTAAGATGTGTTTGTTTAATGTGTATGCTGTAAGAGGTAAGTTGGTCAGTTAAAGTAAGTTGTGTGGTTTTCCACAATTGTTGGGTAGTCTGATCGAGTTGGCAGAGGGGTGTGGTGGTGTCCTAATTAGGGTGTGTTTGCTGAGCCTTCTCTGCCCCCAAAATGGATGACACAGCTATTAGTGCACAGGTGTCTAGAGGCTCATTTGTGAGCAATAACATCCACCTGGTTCCAGTCTTCTGTGAATCCAGTGTTCAAAGCTTTTTCAGTGTATTCGAACGCATTACAACTGCACTGCAGTGGCCTCAAGACGTGTGGGTGTGTGGGTGTGTGTGTGGGTGTGTGGTGATGTTGCTGTGTAAATTGACAAGTAAGGCTCACGAAGCTTGTTCCAGTCTGTCTAGGGATGACTGCCTAGCTTATGAAAAGATTAAAAGTGCTGTCCTCCAGGCCTATGAACTTGTACCTGAAGCCTATAGGCAGCATTTTTGCTGTTTGGAGTTGGCACAGCGTCAGTCCTACCTTGACTTTGCTAGGGAGAAGGCAAAGCTCTTTGATAGGTGGTGTTCTGCAAGCCAGGTTAACAATGTGGGGTCCATATGTGAGCTTATGCTGGTGGAGGACTTTAAAAACTCTGTTCCTGAGTCTATTGCTTGTTAAGTGAGCAAAGGGTTTCCACATTACAGCAGGCTGCCACACTGGCAGATGAGTTTACCCTAAGTCATAAAATAAATTCTGCAGAATGTGATACCCCTCTGTGCCATAGTACATCTTGGAGAGGTAAGAGTGGGCCAGCTAACAAGGCTGAAAAAGTTGTGGTTTCGAGACCCAAAACGAAGCTTTGTTTCTTCTGCCACAAACCTGGACACCTCGTTGCTAACTGTTTGAAGTTGAAACTCAAACAGAAAGCCCACTCAAAGCAAAAAGGGCCTGCTTTGAGAAAAGTCAGTCGTGGTTCTCAAACTGACAAGGTTGCCAGGCCTACTAAAAGGCTAAACTTGGAGCACAATTGCTCAGTAGCACCCTGTAGTCAGTGTAAGAGGTCAACTAGCCCTGAGCTGCTGCTGGTTGACAATGTCCCAGTTCCTCAAAATGACCTGCAGGTGGACACATGTATAACACCACCACTCAGACCTGCACCCCTGACTAACAAACATGCCTGTACCCGTGACCTGAGCAATCGTCTGAAAACTGTTGCAGTAAGGTCTTCTGACTGCCTGCTGTGTTCTCCACATGTGATGGCTCAAAAGCCCTGGCTATCACATGAGACATTGTTTTGAGGGTCTGCAGCCACCCTGTCAGTATTTTGAACCCATTGAGATGGGGTTGGCAGCTTCCGCAGGCGATGCCTAACCGATGCTATGGGGTTTGGTAGGTGGAAAGCCTGCAATTTGGTGATGCAACGGTTACGGACTTGATTAATTGTTTTGGTTATCATAATCATTTGACAAACCACGGGTTTGTATTTATGGGAGGGGGTGTTACGGCCCTAGCAGTGCCTCCACCTGAAGGTGCCTGTGTGGGCGTGTCCTTCAATCTCTTCTGCCTGAGGTGCCACCTTCCCTTTTACACAGCTGACTCACATCAGTAATTAAAAGTATTTAAGGCCAGGGAAAGGTGAGCTCTGGGCCAGAGTGCCATGTGAGTGGTTACAGCTAGTGAGCTAAGTGTTTGTGGTATTTGCAGCTAGTGAGCTGAGTATTTGTTGCTCTGGGCCAGTGTGCCATTAGTGTGGTTGCAGCAAGTGAGCTGCTCTCTTTTTTTTTTTTTTTTTTTTTTTTTTTTCTTTTTACGTTATTGACCAATGCTTGAGTTTTGTTTTCCTTAAATGGTGATAGCGGCTTGTCCGTCTTTTAGTTGAGTTTGATAGGAACTTTAATAAAACTCTTTGATTTAACCCTTTTGCCTCCTTGACTCCTTTTTCTGACCCGGACACTTTTTGTTACTTCCCCCTCACCGCCTAGGCCCCTCAGGGGAACGTAACAAGTGTCAGTGTGCATTTATCAGCAATTTGTTCAGTTTCAATTTTATTTCTATAGCACATTTAAAAGTCTCAGGTACAACAAAGTGCTTCACAGACGAGCCGCATTTGCAGGTTACAGCAGTAAAAGGAGCAGGAAATACAATTATCAGCAAAAGAACTACAGTTATAGAATGGTGACGTGACAACAAGCATGAACCGGGGAAAGTTTAAAAACTAAGCTGTTTGGAAGGCAAGCTTAAACAGATGGGTTTTTAACCGTGATTTGAAGGATTGGATGGATTCCGACGCACGGACATCAATCGGCAAGCTGTTCCAGAGTTTTGGTGCAGCAAAAGCACGATTCCCCCCCTAGTCTTCCGTCGAGACATTGGTTGCATTAAGAGCCCCTGGTTAGAGGATCTGAGTGCTCTCGTGGGGATGTATCGATCAAGTAACTGGGTGCCAGGTTATTTAAAATTTTAAAAGTGTATAAAAGGACTTTAAAAACGATACGGTATTTGACAGGAAGCCAATGAAGGTTGGCAAGGGTGGGTGTGATATGGTCATGTCTTCTGGTGCCACTTAAAAGGGCGTGCTGCAGCATTCTGGACTAATTGCAGGCGTTGGATGAGGGAAAGTTGGAGGCCTAAATAAAGAGAATTACAGTAGTCCAACCTCGAAGTTACGAGAGCATGAATGAGCTTTTCAAGGTCATTGTGCCGTAAGTAGGGCATTGCCTTAGATGCCCTAATTTTCATCTTTCCATTTTAAATTGTACCTTGTGAGCATTTTGTTTCTGTAGTTATTGTTACCATGGTTACATGCTGCTTTTTGGAAAAATTTATGAAAATGTCTTTGAACCTCATTCTGTAATATACAAATAGAAATGTTGGTACCAGCAAAACTACCTTAATGACACCGAACCCTAAAACAGTGTTTAGTTTTCATCCATCCACCCATCTTTCATTTGTTTAGTTTTTTTTCCCTTAACAATAAAAGAAAGGCGGTGCTTTTCTTGGTCACTGGTACAGAAGGTGAGAACATTTGTACACATTAAACATTAAAAACCAACAGATCATTCCAGCATCATAAGAACACTTCCAAGCTTGAAATAGAAGATTATTAAAATGCCTTCTGTCTCAGGTGTGACTTTATGCTTTAAGATTTTTAGGCAAAAAGCCATTGATGGATACAAGTCAAGAATTCTTAAACTAAAACTAATGTTGGAATTGCATCTGTAAATTTAAACACTAGCATACTCACAAATAATTCCTTTTTTAACTATTATCTATTATCACTTCAATGTTTATCTGAATTAAAATACACATTAAATGTGTGTTCTGTTTCAGATAAAATTTACAAAAATATATTTCTTATAATTCTTTATAATTTTATATAATATATAATTCTTTCCCTGACCCGCATTTTCATTAATTGCACATCAACTAATGGAAAAGCAATACATTAGAGATAAAAACATCACATATAAATTCTCAATACAATATGTTCAAAATACTATTTCCTAATTTAGGAATAAATTCAGAAGAATACAAGTCTCGAGAAAATCTAAATACTTTGTTTAAACATATAAAGAAATTAACATTTAACAAGATTTAACTAGATGTGAAAATGCCTAAACCTAAAAACTTAATTTATCGAGAAGTCAATATTCTCAGGCAAGTGTTTTTGTCTTTCAGAGTCCCCTGTTCTTGAATGCTATATTCATCTTTCCATGAGAAGCAATTGTGTGCTTTCCCCAGCACAATTACCAAACCATGACAGCCCATTTCAGCTTTGTCTAACTCCTCACTTACCATTCCAAATATATCCATTACCATGCAGATTGGTCCATTATCCTCTGCAATAGGACACTTATTTTCAAGTGAGATGTTGTGATTTTCTGCACCGACGTGGGTGGCTTTGAAACTTTTTGTCAAGTATCTATTTGTTCCCTCTAACAAAGTCTCTCCAGACTTTATTTCAATTAATTCAGTTACGTGAAAAAATTTTGGTTGTATACAGTAGGATTATAATATGACTTTACAGGACCTTGAGCGCTTACCTACTCGTGCTTTGTCTTTCAAGCTAGCACACTGATAAATTGCCATTTCAACCGACATAGCATGTGGTCTTTATGCCACAGTGAATATTACAGTCCTGCTTCCACTGTGGTACCATTTTAAGCCACTGGTGTCCCTCCTCTAGGCGTGGTCCCCTGATCCCAGTCCTGACAAAGACCTGCCAAACTATACCTACTTCTGATCCCCCGGTTGACAAGCCAATCCATCTTCACCTGCAGAGAGTAACTTTACTCCGTTTGTCATCATTACATGTCCTCTACCAAGGAGAACTGAAATAGATGCTAAAATGTTCACTGCTTCCTCAGTGATCATGACATAAAAAAATTCTTCATTATATAAATGTATAATTCATAATTTGTTGTTTTACAATCATTCTTAAATTGATGTGATAGTTGTTCAAGTTCGAAAATGTACAGTTAGGTCCATATTATGTTTGGACACTAACACAAGTTTTTTTCTGTTTTTAACTGTTTACATGTTCCAAATATAGTTATATAATGGGCACGGGCATAATCTGTAGACTCTCAGCTTTCATTTGAGGGTATCCACATTCAAATTGGATGAAGGGTTTAGGAGTTTCAGCTCTTTAACATGTGACATGATTTGGGCGTGCATGGCTGCCAGTGGCACTGAGACACTAGTGCCACTGCCATGATGTGATGATGTGACAAAGGACAGAAGCAGCCAAATGAATTCAGACATACTGTCTGCTCAAATCCAGCTAAATGCAGTCAAATTGATTGTGCAGCATTTCATAATACAGATGGACAATCACCCAAAACATACAGCTAAAGCAAGCCAGGAGTGTAATATTCTTGAATGGCCAAGTCAGTCACCTGATCTTAACCCAACTGAGCATCCATCTCACTTGTTGAAGACTAAACTTTGGACAGAAAGGCCTGCAAACAAACATCAACTGAAAGCTGCTGCAGTAAAGGGCTTGCAGAGCATTAGAAAGGAGGAAACCCAGCATCTGGTGATGTCCATGAATTCAAGACTTCAGGCTGTCACTGCCAGCAAAGGGTTTTGACCAAGTATTAGAAATGAACATTTTATTTTCAGTTATTTAATTTGTCCAATTACTTTTGACCCCCTGTAATGAAGGGGTTGCTTTAGTTCCTCACATTTTTATGCAATCTTTTTGTTCAACCCAGTAAATCAAAGCTGAAAGTGTGCTCGTCAACTGAATCAGAGTTGTGTCATTTAAAATGCATTGTGGTATTGTAGATGACCAAAATTAGAAAAAAAAGTTGTCTCTGTTGAAATATGCATATATTTAGCAAACCCTTTCTTTTCTTTTACAGAAAAGAGTCCATATCAGTGCAAAGGCAGCAAAGTCTAACTGTAATAATTTAATTCTGTACAGTATATTTAGAGGGCAAACTGTTAGGTCCTGAATGTTCACACACTACCACAGAGCCAATAAGCAGTGTCAGGTTTGCAGCACTAACAGGATTAAGCACCAAGACTTTATGTCTTTTACAGCCGCTGCCAGGCACAGGCCTGGGAATAATGGGATCAGTTTTAAAGCAGTTCATCATGGAAGAAACCACCTCTTCTCATATTAGCTCAGTGTAAAGGGCTACCATTGCATATGAGCACACAGAAACATGACAATCAATTGTAAACAAATAATGGCATCATGAGAAAATATACATGAATGCATGCAGGCAAAATTTACATGTGTGATAAGAATCACAAGTCTAATTGCAATAAGAGCAAAGGTTTGTAAATAGGGGTGCCAGTCAATCACCCACGCACTGTTAATGACAGTATTAGCTAAATGAAGTTCACAAAGTCTTTACTAATTGGAACAGTTTCCTAATCAGGGGGCCTGCACTTTAAACCAGATCTGTCTGTCATCCTCCATAACTTATGAGCCTGGTTACTTTACACTTTAATACATTTATAACAAATTGTTTTCTTATGCTCATATTGTCAACATGTTACTAAGCAGTTATTTATTGAACCCACGGCAGCAGAATTGTATCCATTTAGTGTACTTTTAATGGCAGTGAAACAAATGTACATTAGATATCAACCTCTTTATACTTGTATTTTGATTCATTCACAGATGAACTATTCTCTAAGTTGTGCCGCAGCTGACGTTATTTACAGCTGGACAAGTATGTATTTATCGGCGCATACAGTTCATCAGAGGTGGGCGATGAATCCTTACATGTTTATCATCCTATATTTGTCCTTTGATCTGTTGTTAGTGAAACCATAAAGCAGCTGTTTGGACCTGCCGAGCACACCACATAGAATATATAAGTATGTAACATCTGTAGTACCGACATAATGGCTTAACAAAGTTACAGTGAAGGATAATGTGGCCAGTTCAGTGAATGTGAAACGATGACAAAGGTACACAGAACACTACTCTGAACATATTTCAGTAATTATGCTTGATTGGTAATAATGATGCTTCATAAGAGCTCAGTCATACATTACCAAGCAAAACTGTGAATCTTGGGTTTGTAACCACAGAAATATTCTAATGTTTCACAAAGTGCATCAATATCAATGCTTACAGTTTTATCATAATGAGGCACAGAGAGTTTCTGAATGGATTTTCCTTTTAGTTTCAGGTGTTCTTAATTAGCAATAATTCCTCCTATACTCAGCTCAGTCAAACTAAGATGAATGTAATCTTACTTACCTTACTGTCTGTGTTTGGAACTTGGTCTGTGCTCAGTTTCACAGCAGACTGCTTGTTACAAAATCATTATATAGATACGTTATTGTTAATTTTGACAATAAAGGCAAGTGGAGCAAAAAAAAAGCTGTTTTGCAAGAATTTAAAAAAAAAGTCTGATCTAAACTTATAATCTACAGATAAAAGTTTCTGTGAAATGGATCTTTCGCACATGTCACATGGCTGAATCAATTAAACACTGCAAAATCCACTGGAAGGTGGCCATCGGAAGCTGTCCATCCAGTAATAATAATAATTTTATTTAGTACACTGAGTTTAGCAAAATACTCAGAGGGGAACCACTTTAAATGGAAATCTGTCTGGTGGATTCAGAGGTGTATCAAGAAATTTAATACATTGTGTTTAAATAGGACTTTGAAATGCATGATTGAAGAATTACTCACAGCAAGAGAAAGAAATGACACAATTAAATTCCCCCTATAATCTCACCAATTTCTGACCCTCTTTATCACAGTATCCATCAGTATTGTTTTCCACTGTTTGGGTAAACATGGGAAAATCATTCCCGAGGGCATAATGATTAGCCCAATGGAATGGTAATGAAATACAGTACCTGCTTGAGAGAGTGCCTGCTTTATTACTCTATTATACATGAAAGAAGCTGAGGGCTCTTAGAAGCCCTCTTTCAAAGCAGGAATCACTGCTTCACATCTCTCCCATGCCTGTTTTCATTCAGGACTCATTAATTGCTGTTTATTTTGCATCATTTGCAAATGAAATGAAAGCCATTCCTGAATGGGAATGGGGGAAATTTTTGTCAGTTTTATTCTTTGTATGCATCTTGAGGAAATGTGATTTAAAGTGAAAAAGAGCCATTTAAATATTAAAGTATAAATAATGAGAAAAAACAGTGAGTGAGAGTAAAACATTAAATTTTTCAAATGGACTAAAGGAATGTCTATCAGGCAGGTTCTTTTGCTAGTTGTTTAAGTTTCCTTTAATGCTACCGTGAACATTTATCTTTTTCTCTGGAATAGCTTTAATATCTGATGTTGCTTATGTTTTTAATAGGAATTTGTCTTTAGTGCTAAGATGCAAAACATGGCATGCTTTATACCTCCTCTTCATCAGCACAGTTATTGACTGTTAGTCTTGTTATTCCAAGTTATTACACACTGAAGTCTGAAACCAAGACACTGTGGAAATCTAAAGGAAAAGAAAACACACCTAATTTAAATATTAGATAGAATCTGCACAGAAGGTGAAATGTGAGCAGAAGATGTGGTGAGCAGGATGAGCAGCACCTTTGATGCCCTTTCTACACCAGCACTGGACGCAATCAGGCAAGGTATTGAGCTTTAGGTCAACCACAATTTAAAAGCACTCAGGGCCCAGCACACAATCACTGTGTGCCTATAAATGGAGGGAAATGAGATTTGTTTTAGGTTGCTTTTACAGTTGTATAGCACATCTAATACATGGTAATATGCTGTTTTGTAAGTGCAAAGATAAGTCAATAAGTGTGATTGGAAAACACAACTTTTTCTTCCTTCAAAATTAATAGCATTTCTTTGACAGTGTGTTACCTAAGACAGTGAAAATCATAAATTGTTGAGTGTGGCAAGGTGTAAGGTGAAAGTATAGTCATATATCAAAAAGCACTATAAAGAGGCAGCACTTAAATTTGGCACAATAACAAGGCAGTGGCACAGGAAATGTGCAGATGCATCACATTTCTCCCGTAGCATTGCATGTGTAACAGCACACTGCCATAGATAACGCTCAGCTTACATACGGCCTGGCAAAGGAAGCTTATGGTATTTTATGAAGAAAATCAAAATTCACATTAACACAGCTAATAAAAAGTAAAAAAAAAAGATGAGTTTTAATGATATGATGGCACATCAGTAGTGACACTGCAGTCTTTGCTGCTGGGATAAAGAGTCATTAGAGGGCAAGGACATAGAGGAACAGCAGCCAGGTGGTCAAAGGTTAGTACAAGGTTAGAGAAGAAACACACCCAGAAGACGTGTAGTGCAATCCTGAGTATTACTGATGGGAGAGATGAGGGTTGTGTTGCTCCCTAGGCTGAAGGAAAAACAGGAAGAATGTAAAATGCATCAATTTGGGAAGGCCACAGACAAGGGCATGAGTTGCAAAGGGCAAAAAAGAGGTGGGGAAAGAACATGCAGAAGCTAGAGCCAGAAGTGAGTCACTGTAATCCAGCGGTTTCACTTCAGCTTTAAATGTTTCATTTCACTTGAATAGTGCTTTTGGTGGTGTGAGGGGTGAGGTAATGACATGGCCTTTAGGGTGTGTGTTGAGCAGAGCAAGGTCATGGAGAGTGGAAGAAGGAGATGGTGATGCAAATTATGTAAGTAATTTTTGGAGCCCGCTTTTAAAAATAGAAACGGTGTTTTATTCCTTAAAATAAGTAGACAGACCACTACAGGGAAGTGAAGGAGAAAGACCTACCATCTGTTGACTCTTTAGAAGTCAGGGTAAGATCAGTTGGAGAACAGCACCCACACAGACAGTTTAAGTCTAAAACGATTCGTTACATGAGGGAGCCACTGCGCAATGATATGTTCTGTCCTGGTTCTGAGCATGTTTTGGCAGCAGTTTGGAATAGGTTGTCAGTGTAATATTAGGGGTAGTTTGGTGCACCTACACGAAACAGCAGCAGTCTCTTACGTGTGTGATAAAATTATTAATCAGTATTTCACTATCATGCAAACATCAAGTCATAGTGGGGGAAACATTTTTCGGGAGAAAACATGTCCTCGGTCTCTGTGCTGTCTCAGTACGCTTCTGTGCTGCAAATATCTTTTCATGGCATGAAGCCCGTAAGCATTGTCAGATTACAATACTGCATAAGGGAGCATACAGTACAGCCAATAATTCAAATTCTTCACCAAGGTAAAGGTACTTGAATTATATGACAGCTGGTGCAGTTTGCTCTGAATTTAAAGCAGCGTTATTCACACACAATTGCCAACCTGTGGTGAGACCTTGGCAACAAGGCACAAGAACCCCGTGGTAGGTACATGCAAATGGTTAAAGGAAGAAAGGAGATGTACGTCTAATTTTCTAAGACAAAATATATACATAAATGATAATATTTTCCAACCAATATTTTTTTAACAATAACTGCCTGATTTCTGATTATTTTAGGCTATGCTTGTTCCCAAGGTTAAAAATGATGTCTTTCTGTCAAAGTCACTGTGGTCTCAGAGATATGCAGAAGGTACTTCATGTGGACTGCTGTTAAGTCAAAATGGACAAGACGACTGAGTCATCTTTTGAATGTCCAGGATTATATTGTGAAGGGGACATGTTTCAACCCAAATCAAAGTCTTTCATAATCTCCAACCACAAATCTTTGGTGCCTAAACCTAACCATATGATACTGCAGAGACCAGTGTGTGATGGCATAGATAACAAAGGATATTTGATGCCTGGGGATGAGAACATTTTTGGAGTTATACATTTTTTCTGCAAAATACTTAAAAATAAACAAAGTTTGCTAGGAAAGGTTTTTACTTCAGTATCCAAACTATAGTTATGTGCTTTAGGCAGCACTATTAGCAATGGTTTCTTACATAAAGATGGTGTGGGCTCAAAGCTAGATTGAGCTCTTTTGTAATGAATTAGAATGTTCTCCCTGTTATTCTTAGTTAATGCTACATATGTCAGCCAGGATGCTCTTGAGACAGAAAATCTTAAGAGTTTCACTTAACTGGCTATATAAATCATACTCTTAACAAAGATTGTATGTGAATAGGTTTTGTCTAACAACTGATATTCTCAGATGCTAAATGGAGTTAAGAAAAACAATATGTAATTACTTGAAATGCCTCTTGCTGTGAACATTTGTACAGTGCTAATGACTACAATATTGTATTCATTAGACAAAGTTAGCGTTAACAGCAGGTCAAAATAGGAGAGCTTAGAAAAGCTCATAAGCACACCGGGGAAAACTTGTGCTCTGTTAACCTCTCCTTATGTGTAGGTGTTTGGGAAGTGGAACTTGGAGATTAGCCAAAGAACTGGCCATCTTCTTCTGTTACCAGGGGGGAGTAAGTGTGTTATTTAAAAGGCATTTGTTTAAAGATTTTTTTTTTTGAAAGATTCAATTGTATTGATGAAATCATAAAGAAAAAAACATACATGCAACTAGGAGAAAGAAGAATATTTAGCAAAATAGAAAAAGTGCTAAATATGTTACGGTTGCTTTACAATATCACTGCAAATACATCAAAACACAAAACTGTAACCTTGAAGAACCTAGTATTTGTAGCTTCAAGGCTAGAAAGCAAAACAGTTCATATTTATTCTATAAAAAATAGAAAATGATGTTTTACATTGTTGTATGTAAGACTCTTGTATCTGACTTTTGACTTGTGTAACCAAAATCGATCAAAGTAAAAATAAAAAGGAGTCAGACAAGATTTCCTTCTGAAGTGTAGATTAGCAGACTTACATATAAAAGTGTAAACTCAAAGCACTCAGGTGATGTTGAGAGGTACTCATACTTCAATATTTTAGAGTTATTCAGACTTCAGTTTTCAGAAACTGAAAGATAGCTGCAAGGATATGTTCTTAAGCATCACATCAACTCAAATGTGGTGAATGTATAGTAAATTAAGTTTAAAAAATAAATTATTTCATTGTGTTTTGATGCAATATTAAATTAACAATATTGTGTCTTAACCCACCAAAACACACATGTTCAGACACAAAATCGATGAAAAAATATTCACACTGAAAGAAACGGTGCAAAATGAACAGTTAGACAATATCACACACATGAACATAAATTCTGCTTCGAACCTACAAACCCTGAAATTTATACCACATGGACTATTTGTCTTCTTGCTTGACAGGTACAAACATATGTTATGAAAGCAGATTCTTGGCAACCGCACAACCTCATGTGATCCACAGATAATCTTCCATGTGTGTTTAAGTAGTAAAAAAACTCTGTCATGTTCACAGAAGGGGCAGTTTTACAAGGTTACATTGTAATGAGTCTCTTTGCCAGACCAGCCTCTCATCTGATATGTTCCTGGTGCTGCTGTTAGGAGCCCAAGCCATTCTATCACTGTGTATACAGAGCTAGCCAGGTCCATCATTAATACTGCTCTTATCTTTGTTTCTGCCATGATTTCCATCCAAGCCTTTGTTATCAGTGAGACCCATATCAAACTGTGTCTGTCTTGTTGGGACATACAGCAGAAGATTTGCTACTAGGCACTGTGTCTGTTAACTGTTGCCTACTGGCCAACAGAAGACACAGCAACCTTGACATTAATGATTCAATGAGCACAGTAATTGAGTGCCTTTCTCATTTCCTGGCAGCTACAATACAAAGCTGGTGGTGGGGAGACAGGAAAGATACAAGAAGGAGGATAAGAGGGTGAAAGAGAAAGGCTTACAGTATGAAGAAAAACCCTAATAGTAGCAAGGGAAGATAGAAATAAGTGAGGAGTATAGCACATGAAGGAAAGGAAATAAGGAAGCAAAGTAAAGTGCAAGAAGAGGATCAGAGGCAGAGGACAACGGGGAGAGAGATTGCATTAGCTCATCGTCCCACTGGGCTTAGCTGTGCTCTGAGGTTGACAGTCCTGAGAGCTCCTGTCCTTCAGCCTTCCCATGTGCTTGTAGCATTATCTCCTACTTACCATAGTGGGCCAAGCTTTCAGCGCTGGCAGTCCTTTTACTTGCTTCAGAAATAATATAGGACGTGTGCTGTAATTCCTGTTATGGGCTTGGTTAAGATTTGTTTTTGCAATTCATCATGTAAATCTATTATTTGGGTAGTATTAATGTATAAATAGGGAAAGTTTGCAATGGACAAATGGAAAATCATCAATGCTATCATTCCCTCCTTTTTTATATGCAAACCTGGATTTCTTTGGTTTCAATGACTATAGTACCGAAAAAAAATTAGTGAACAAGAGTTTTCTTCAAATAAAAGTGTTACCCAATAATGACCCATATGGAAAATATGGATCACAAAATCTACTCCTGTGGAGGACCCTATTTCATCTCAGTCTATACAATACTTACACCTATTTCATTCAAACCATTGCGTACACAAGATTCACTACGCGCATTTTTTTTTAGCAACAATGAGCGTATGAACACAAATGTGTTTTTGAAACAGCCTTTTCCCAATTATGTTAATATTTATATAGCTTGACAGTTGCACATTAAGGTTTCTGCTCTGTGCTTTTCTAATTTCCACACCACAATAAAACATTAAGCCAACTATATATTTACACTGGGACTATCCAACAGACTATTCAAACAACCTAATTAGTTTGCACCAGCTATAGACCATTAAATTATCTGGAAAAAGCTAAATTTCACATAATTGTATTCTCTTTTCGGTGGATGTACATATTAAAATTCTGCCTGAAAGGTTGGCATTAGGGAGTGCTTCCCAAATGTATTTAGGTCCTGAAAAAAAGTTGCATACAGTTTTAGTATACTTTGTTAAGCTGATGGCAGCTGTTAAAAATATGCATGGGGTCATATAATTAGCAATATAGGCTCAACAATTACATGAAACAAATGAACTACACTAATTATCCATTTTATCAGTTACACCTTGATGCAAATCTCCTGAATCAACAAATTCCAATGGTTTGAGATCTGGCATCATGTTCAATAAACCCCTCCAGAGGTTATACAAGCTTTGTGATATGGTTAGTTTTCCACCTGAAAGTAACAATTAGAATCTGAATATGATGTAGGCCGTAATGAGGTTGGATAACGTAATAATGTAATAATGGGGTTGGACATGGTCAGCAAGGTCAGGTAGGATGTGCCATCTAAATTAAGCTCAGTTGCTAAGGGGCTCAAAGTGTGGAACAATAAATAAATAATTAAAGCGAACACACCACCATCCTGAATTGTTTATACAAGGCAGGATGGATTCTCGCTGTCATGCCATAATCTGATTTTGGATAAGTCTACAGATTACTGAGAAGCTTGATTAAAAATGGTCTGAATGTAAATAAAAAAATAAAAAAATAACCTAAATTAAATAATAATAATATTTTTTTGCTTTTGTTTGTCTTTATAGGTTTTATGGTGAATTCATGGTGTAATTGGAGCCCGTTTATTTTTTTATTATTTGCTCAATAATAAATCTTTTGGGAACTATGATTTGAAGACAGATTATCATTCTATGTAGCTACATATATAAACTAATGGAATAAAACAACTTAGTAACACAGAAAAGCATGTAACAGACATGCCGGTCCACTGTGTGTATGTGACGCTTTCCCTCTCTTAAGCATGAGATGGACACGCATGCCGAAGTTGAAGCAGTACCAGCAGAGAGAAATATATTTAAAGCAAGTTGCTAGTGACCAAGGCAAGTATCAAATACATCCCAGGGTCCCTCTATGGCAGAAACAATAAAGCTAGGTGGCTAATAAACATTTACATGTAAATGTGTTAATAATGCCTTTTGAAATGCCTTCACATGATTATTTTCATGTTGGCTTGCAATAAAATCTCTCTCTCTGCTGGTACTGCAGCTTACTGCAACTTCTGCATGCATGTCCATTTCATGCTTCGGAGAGGCAAAGCATGACACAGACACAGTGGACAGGCATGTCTACTACACACTTTTCCATGATATTGGGTTGAATAAAGTCCCACTTCCAGGGGTATTAAAACAGTCATAAAAAAAAACATGCTCTATTCAATATTATAACTTTTACATTGATCATATAAAGGTTTTTTTTGTCTTTGGTCTTCGATTTTAGGAAATATTGCCATGAAATGCAGTAGAAACAAGTTGCATTTTGTATCCATAATTCATGGTTATTACATAGAAACTTTATTTCCAAGTAATCATTATACTACTGGGAATTTGGATTAATCTGCTAGTGATCTATTATTATGTACTATTGGCATTTTTGCACGAGGTGACAATTTGTTTAAGCATGTCTTGTTGCTGTTTTTTTTCAAATATTTATATGTTTATTTGTTACTTTTATTTTCATGATTTCACCAGCTAATTAAGTTTTTTTTCTTGGTCATTATGATTTAAACAGAGGTGAAACGGCTACTTTTTGTGCAAGTCTGCTAGGAGTTTTTTTTTATTTGTTGTTGTTGCATTACACTATTTGGAACAGATCATTTTCACCTGCTCAACACACTTTAAAATATTAATCTGACTGTAAAATGAAACGTGGTGGGTGCACTAGTTGTGCACTAGGTGCGCAATCCCAGTATTATCACAATTCAGTCAAAGTGGTGTAATTCCAGGCATGTTATTGTGAAGGAATGCTTTTGTTGCCTGAATATTGAAGAGTTAGCTGGTGTAATGTGTCCATTACTTGCTGAGGGAATTTATCATTGCTCTTGCTGTTTGAATCCAGTTTAAATCAAATACTTTTCGGATTCCTCCTGCAGCTAACAGAGAGATCATTCACCTCACTCTGGCTGTGGAAAGTTAATGGATCCTGAGAACCTTCTGCACCAGTTACTGGACATGCAATTGAACACTTTCTCTAACATCTGTTTTCAGTCTGCTAGAAGGACAGGAAATCTTTGCCATTTCATACCACTTAAATGTATTTTAAATTTAAGCTGATTGCAGATTTATTTTTTTTCTGACTGTTTTCACATTTTTGTATTGTGAACTTGATTGAACTCTGTCTTTAGTCTAATTTAATAAAACAGATGTGACTAAAAACTTTTTCATCAGTTTGCCCTCAATGGCATCAAATTGTTGTTGTCTAATCCTGTTTTGATTAGTGCTTTTGAAAGATACAAGTGTTGTGGGGTCTCAGGAGACCCCAGTCAAAAGCATCCAATTCTGCCTATGCAGTTTAAATAAATTAAACTATGTTTTCAGTTAATGTTTGCCATGGGCCCTAAATTAAAGAATCATACACCATCAAGAGGGGTAGTGTCCTCTGTCAGTCATTTTAATGAAGTACGACTTCATTGCTGCATTTATCATCTGGTGCTTTTGGTGGGAACTTCCCAAACTGGAAGTTATCACAATGTTGGCAATGCTGTCAGATCTCCCTGGGACATGTGGGGCTGGCCATGCCGGACATGAAAAGGAGACTTGATATTGCTGCATTACAAGCCCCAATCTGAGCAGAAATGGCCCTCCTCACTCCCTTACCTATCTGCTGATGTGACTGCCCAGCACTTGGCTGGAAAATCTACAAGAAAATGGTAACATTGACAGGAGGGTAGCTACTATTTGCTTCTCTTGTCACGTGCGATGATGCGCTGAGCATAGCAGGTAGTGTGCTATAACTCCCTGTATTTAGCTATAGCCGTTTTTTGTTTTTTCCAATGTAACTGTAGTAAGAACTTTATTCACACAAAAGTTGCTCCCAGTGGGTGTTGGTCTCCACCAGACCTGTTCTTTGTCAAAGTTTCTGTTCATAACTTATGGACAGAATTTCTAGGCATAGCCTAAGGGTCAATAGTGTCAGGTTTTGGTGGATTCGGGATCTTATCTCATCTTTGGTTTTTGCAGATTATGTACAATACAATATATTTTATTGTCCCCTCAGGGACATCACATCAGCAGATAGAGGATTCTTCACTCCCAGGAGGGTCATTTCTGCTCACATTGGGCTACTGGTTCTCTTAGCTTCATTAGGCAGTGACCTCCAGCTTGCATTGGGTTGGTTTGGAGCTGAGTGAAAGCAGCTGGGATGAGAATTAGCCTAAGGCCATGATTCTCAGGTGGAAAAAGCTGAAGTGCCCACTCTGGGTCAGGGATAAGATGCTGCCCCAAGTGAAGGACTTTAAGTATCTTGGGTGCTCATGAGTGAGGGAAGAGTAGAGCAGAAGACTGACAGACTAACTGGTGCCGATGCTGTACTGGTCTTTTGTGGTGAACAGATTCGATCTCCGCCCTCACCTATGGTCACTGTTATGACCCAGGTCATTGTTGCCGTGTGGTGCTGTTACTTGCCACACCAGGCGGGGGCATTGTTCTTTCTTTGCGGTCTTTTTCTTGTTTTCCCTTGTGTTGCACTCCAGCCCCCTAGGCCGGTGTGTAACAGTTAGCTGTGGGTAGTGACTGAAACCTATTAATCTATTATCCTAACATTAATTGTAAACTATAAACCTGTGTTACTCATTATAATGAGAATTCCAAATACAGGAAGGAAATGACCATTTTATTGCATGCAAGTTAATTTACATTAGTCATCACATTATTACTGGTATCCAGCTGATATACTGGTGGGGCCAATATATCAGCAAAAATTTAAGTAAAAAAAAAAAAAAAGATGGGAGAAACAACCTTCAACTATGCTATGACCTTTGATGTTGCATAATATATCTACCAGACATTTCTCTGCAGTTTACCTGTTAGCAACACATTTTGAACACCAGAAAGATACAAACCAGTTGATTCCAGAAAAGTTGTGCAGAATAATCTATGAACACAATCTATGAAATAGCAGTTGCCGTCACGGGACCGAGTGGTCTGTACTGAACTGAACTCAGGCACAGAAACCCAGAGCAGAGACAGCAGACGGTTTAACAATATTTTATTAGGCTTAAGCGCTAGAAACGTAGCAAGGACAAAAAAAACCAATAAGACGTAGAGTTTGACGTGGCGTGGCCTGGGAAAAGTGGCTAGGGCGAGGGAACGGGTCCTGAGATGCAGAGTGGAGCTGAGCAGGGAACAGCCACACTGAAGAGAGAAGACAGTGGAGTTAGGGAGGTAGCTCTGAAGTGGTAAGTATAGCAATTCTTACTTGCAGTAGGGGACAGAGTGTTGAGAGGGGAGTGACGAGAATCCAGGGGAGCTGAGTGGCGTGGCAAGGCTGACCTGAGATCCGGGGTCTTCAGATGGAGTGTGAGGGCAGGCAGGTGAGGCACAGAGAGATTTTCAAAATGATTGCTTGGTATCCTGAGTCCGGAGGTAGAGCGTGAGCCAAGATGAATCCAGCAACTGCAGCACACGAAAGTCTTGTTAACAAGATAAATCACAGAGAGAACTTGAAGCATAAGGGCCTGTTACCAATATAGGTTAATGACGAACGGGCGGTGAATGAACATCAACGTGTGGCTTAAATCCCTCTGCTTGGTTGCCTGCAATTGGCTCCAGGTGTGCAGGAGCTGGAGGAGGTGGCCCTGCCCAGGGGCGGATCCCAGGTAGGTTCAGGAGCCTTATGGAAATCCCAGCCACCCACCGCAGACCATAACAGTTGCAGCTCCCAGTCCTGATTTCTGTGTACATAAATTGTCACTGTTTACATGAACAAAGCAAGTTCAGTTAATTAATATTGGAGCTGGGAATGTGTTCAGTCTCTCTGTAAAAACAAATATTAAATTATACTGATCACTCCTAATATGTAGGTTTTAGCTGCTTGTGTTTATTTATATGCTTTTCTTTCCCCTCTCTGTTTGATATTGTTACCCTTCAAACGAGACCTGCCATGTTGCATTACTTTAACCAAAACACGAAACCTACAAGCGTCAACAAAGTTCAGGGAGAAAAACTGACAACACAGCCAAATCAAAACAGAAGACCGTTAATTAATTGCTTGAAACATGTTTGTTTGCCTGCAGAAACAGCAGTTGTGTGCACTTCCATTAAGCCCTGAAAAAATAAATTGTTAAAAACGGCAACATGTAACTCAAAATGCTAATTTATACACAGTTGTCCAAATGTGTGTTGCATTACATAAATTGTATAAAGACAGAAGATTACTTCAATAATTATTTACATTTTTTGTAAATTATTGTGAGTAGGAACATATATGTATATACATCAGCCACATGCACATTTTCTAATTATGATTTACTTTGTCTGAGATAAATTCTAATGACTGATGGGAATATCCAGCCTTTAGAAACAGTGAATGTGTTGTTGTCTTTTTCTACTCCAGTTGATGAGTAGGTTCGAGTAGGTTCAACTTTTTCTATCCAAACCCGACTTAAAGCAAGACATTCTTTGAGTGCTCTGGAAAATTTATACTTTACACCGGGCAGAGCCTTAAAAAAACAAAAAAACAAAACAAACAAAAAAAAAAAAAAAGCCAGACACGCTGGCTTAGTCAGGGCATTTGCTTTTGTCCAAGGCTTCAAAATCCAAGACTTTGGATTTTGTCTATAATTTATTCAGCTGTTTTCACACAGAAAGTGATGATGCAATAGCTTATAGGAATATACCTGAAAAACATTCAATTAGATGAAAAAAGAATGTTTCTGCTTGTCAAAAATATTTTAACTTCAGCAAAAGCTTTAGGCTCTAACTTACTTCTTGAACATCTATGCTAGAGGTAAAACACAAAGTGACCAGAAAGAAAATTTCCTTGTAGGATCAAAAAGATATTGACTGACTAGCTAATCTCAGAAGCTTTACTATTAAGGGGAGCTATAAATAAATACAATTCATTCAACTCAGTTTTATTTATATAGCACCAAATCACAAAAGTTGCCTTGAGGCACTTTATACTGTAAGGGAAAGACCCTACAATAATACATAGAAAATAGAGAAAACCCACCAATCATATAATCCGTTATGAGCAAGCAATGTGGTGACAGTGGGAAGGAAAAACTCCCTTTTAATAGGTAGAAACTTCCAGCAGAACCATGCTCAGGCAGAGGCAGCCATCTGCTGCGACTGCTTGGTGGTAATGGGCGGAAAAGAGGACAAAGACACACTGTGGAAGAGAGCCAGAGATGAATAAAAAATAATGACTGAGTGAAAAAAGTGAGTGAAGAAGAAGCACTTGGACCTAGACCTATTGCATCCTAACTAACAGAGGATTCAGGGTCACCTGATCCACCTGGATCCACAGAAGAGGGGCCTGGCCCTCAGCACTAATAAATTAATATAATTTACTATTATATTAATTTAAAGTGATGACTTGAACTTTGCTACAGCCAAAAACAAAAAGTTATTGCGCTTTTTTTCTCTTCAAACCCAATATGCACAGGAAGTATTACGTTAACCTAACAGCAATGCTTTCAATTCACATATCGCATTCTAAGCAGTACTGTTATATCAAGTTTTAGAGTGTTTACTGTATATGAAGTTACAATGGAGAACTGTGAATCTATTCTTTATGTAGAGATAACGATTTCTCTTATGTGTGTTTTGAGGTGAGCAGGAGTTCCATAATTCTCTTTGTCTCAAGTCAGACTAATTTGTCATGCCCCATGAAGCTTTGAATCGATTAAGACTATGACTATAGCCCCATAATCATAGTTTCATAGCAGAATCTGGCGATAAACAGATTGATAACACACAAAAGTCATATATCACATCAGCTGCACATTGCGTAAGCGAACAAATAAAAGATAAATGGGCCGGGGAGTGTGTGTATTTGACTATGGTGCTATGCATCCATTCTCAGGCCAGACCGTCTGACTCAGCCGCCTGTCAGCAGGACGAGGCAGATGGGAGACATAAAACGCTCCATGCCTTGACAAGGTAGTCTGTCAAAGTTAGGGAGAACAGTCACAGGGGTAATGTTTTGACAAGGCATTAAATGTCTCCTTCGCAGACGCCCTGTATGTCATTCTACTAGATTGATGTACAGATACAGATGGCTGTATAATGCATGCCTATGGAGATTCTGTATGCTCATGCCTTGGTTTTTGTTATTCTCTGACCCACATTTACTTCACATAGCTTATGACTGTTCCAAATCCAAATTTACTCTGACTCCTAAACACCTCAAAGTATTAGATAATTACTTATTTTATTTCTCATGCGTCCTTTTATTTTCAACAATACATTTAAACTATGTCTTGCTTCATTTTTGTCATTTCCTCTGTACATTTCGATCGTGTCTTTGTAATATGGCCTGATTATTTGCCATTAGTTGTCTTTTTAGACTTCACTGCACTAAACACTGTTGTGCAAGTCCGTAATTTGTTCCCTCTCCTCTTTCCTCCTGTTTTCTTTCACCCTACTCGACAGTGTTCCTCTCCTATACACAGGTATGTCAGAGTTCAGATATCTCAATTCAGGGTGAAACAATTATATCCAGTCTTTGCCACTGGCCATGCCCTGAGCTCCCACAGACCTTTTACCCCGCATCTGTCCATAATGATCTGTTTGGTTACCAGGTCTTTTTTTTTCAGAATTCTTTTAAATGATTGGACACCACCTGGGGCAATGCCTGAAGTAATGTGATGCATTTTAGTGTGTGGTTGTTTACTTTTCTACTGTAATGCTCTAGAATAGATAATTATTTACACTGCACAGAGCTCCTACAGAAACTAGACTTTGCTGCAGATGCTGTAGTTCTAAGATAAAAGTGCTTAGAAATAGGAAGCCATCAAAATTATGTTTGCATGCTTTGTTCACTTAAGCATTTTTACAAAGTATCAAAACATAAGATTTATGTTAACAAAGATCTGAGCTTTCATTCTTAGGAAGGTGGCCTTATTGGTAACCTGTGTGTGAAATGGGGCTTCACTGTAGGTAGTGAGAGATCCCTCAATACCCACAGAGTAGCGATCGGTGGAGAATGTAACATGCGCATGTGAGAAGTAACAATATTGGCATGTAACTACAGGTACTGTGAAGTAAATGTGAAGTAAATGGCGGGAGTGGTATACCACATACCGCCTTTTACTTAACTATAGTTAAGTTATTGAAGACAGCCATAAAGTGTCTCAGTAGGATCAAGCATCAGTATAACAGTTATCCAAGAGTGTGCACTGTGTTTGCTGCTTCAGGAAAGAAAATAAAGGCCCTTTTTATGCAATTTTCCAATGGTGTCTCATAGCAGAACACATTGTAAGACACTTTGGGACATACGCAGACAATATCTAGGACAGCTCTTATTCATTGTGAATGGGACCCCATATTTCAGTCTGGTGCTGCATGCTGAGCTATAGAAACTGCAAAGGAACACACTGACATTACAGGGAAATTTGAGAAATGCTCAGTTTTATGCTGATGTTCTCTGGTACAATAACAAAAAGCCTGTTGCACTCATTGCAAAGCTCACACAGCAGAAGCGGATTGTTTTGTGGAGTAATAAATATAAATCATCCAATAAAAAGCAAATCTGTACACACTCACATACCCATCTGTATAAAAAATTCAGAGCATTGCATTTGCTTGCGGTCAGACAAAATACACTATAGTGACCTATCATCATCCTGTGAGCAAAGCTGTTAATTTGGCAAAAAATCTTTTTTGGCAATGACATAAATGAACCAGCACAATTGTTTGTGAATACACTCTGCAAAAATGCAATATAAATATATGTTGTAGTAATTTACATAATATACATAACTGGTTTTAGCAAGATAACTGTTGACCCATTTCTTCAGAATATGCTATGTATGACTTAGACTGCTGTCACTGAATCTGTTGTTCATTCTCCTGCTTCATATTCATAAAACAGCTAAGTACTTTGGCTATTGGGGGAATGTTTTCCTTCACTGTCAATCGCTTAAAAGGACATTCTCAAGTTTTCTCTTGATAGCACTCAGGGAGTCAAGACAGACTGTGTAATCATTTGATTACCTGTTTCATCTTTAAGAGTGTGCATGTACATGTGCTTGCATGTAAAGCTGTTCCACTGCATTTCACTGAGGGACTGCAAAATCAGAGTGCACACACAACACAAGAATAGTGTCTGAAATCAGACCGCATGCTGATTTTTCCAATATTAACATTTCCCTCCTGAGCAAGAGCTTTAAATTCAGCTTTTCAAATGTCAGCATGTTAACTGGCGTCATGCTAGCGAGTAGTGAGCTTCACATTTTAAAGTATTAGAGTATAAAACCCCACGAAACGTCAGTATTTCTGATCAGTGAAATTGTTGTCTTTACTTATGGTTTTGTGACCTGTAATTTCTCTTTGGCTAGTAGTATAGTAATGCAAAATAGGTGTTACCTCAATGTTGCTGCAAATGTAGTCACTACTCACCTCCTCTACACCCTTTTTCTGGTGACAGGCCTCGTCTGCATTACAGCTGAACAAATTGAATCTGCCAGTCAAACTGAAGCGTAACACTTATCTAATCCGACCTGTAATACAGGGCTATGCTCTATTGCCTTTGCATAACACCCTCTCCATGTTTGTAACCCCAGCCCCCAAGGTATCACTAAAGTATTGTCATTTCACTTATTGTAAGTCAAGACCAGCTCTACCTCGTGCTATCCCTGTGATTTCTGTGGTCCTTTTTGTTATTGTCAGGGACAGGCTACTCTCTAGGGTGCAAACACTAAAGTTCACATTACTCACATAATCACAAGCACTTAATATGTAAATATACACCTAGCTGTTCGCAGTGAACGGTGAGAAAAAGATACATGGAGTCACTGAGAATTCATCGTGGCACAGACTAACACATTTCTGCCTAAGTCAGCAAGGGAGATGTTAATGTTGCTGTGAGAATTAATGGAAGTATTGGCTTACAAACATTTGGTGATGCATTATTGTGGCTCCCGGCAACCAGCTACTCCTAGGTTGTTTTTCAAGTGCACAAGTCGCAAGGGAAGTACTTCCTGTTTTAATTAGACACTGGATAAGCAAATACTAACTCAGATAAACTGTAGAATCTGTGGTCAGCTATTTCCTATTTCACAAAAATAGAGCATTCAAATGTAAGTATTAATCATATTCATATATACAACATATAGAACCCAGCATAGGTTGTAATGAATGGCAGTGCACTGAGAGATGACAAGCTACTTTGCAGTGATCAATAAATAATGTGGGTTAAAGAGCACTCAAAGCACTAGAATCCATATAATTCAATGCAATCCAATGACTAGAAGGTAAAACTCAACGTGTTCATTTTCCCATGATCATTTCAGAACAAACATTTTGTTTGATGTAAGAAAAGCATATTTTTCCTCAAAAATCTTTTATTGATATTTTATTATTTTATTTTGGCTCATATAAGTATAATTTACTGATCCACGGTGCCATCAGGTGTACTGATATCAAACACACTGCTGACAGTTGCCGTTGTGATCAATATCCTGCTCTGTTGTCAGTATGTTATCCAGTCCAAATGACTAAAATCAGAACTGAGTGAATTCAAATGAAAATAAGGCGAGTCTATAAAGTAGTAGCAGATCCAACTGTTTGAGTACAACCATTTGTCCTGTTGCTCTACAAAGTATGTTGCTTTTTGGATCACCTAATCCCAATTTACTTGCAATCAAATGTGCTCTCTTTAACCATCTGCAAGTTATATTTACAATATCATTTCATATAGCATACACCAAAATAAAAATATAGTTCAGAGTCATTAAGAGTCTGGCTCTGTGTTGTTTTTGCTCTTCTTTTTGGGCCTGTTTTTAATTGCATAACTCACTGATGTACTGGAAACAAAAAAGCCACTTAATTTGTGAAACAGGATTTGGCCAGTTAGTTCCAAGAAGCTAGCAGTGTATTTAGTTGTGATCTTTTAAGACAGTAATACTTGTATGAAATAAATCAACTCTCTCCGCTGTCCATTATTTTCACTCATTTAATCCATATGTCTCTATGTAAGACTAATGGTCAACAGCAGATGCTTACTATCTTATCTCTTTAAAGTTTTCCTGGTAAATCTGAAACATTTTTCTTTACTGGTTTACAGTGTTTCTACAAGAGATGTACTAGATTCCCATCGTGTGAGAGTGCCCAGAGAATCTGGCTTGAGGTCTGCTTGAATGACTCAAATGAGTCAATGACTCATTGGCAACTCACTAATAAATCAGCAGACACACAAGCTACAGTATACAGCATATATTTGGATATACTGCATAGACAATTAAACCATCCATTTTCTTCTGCTTCATCCAGTTCAGTTGCAGTGGGGCTGGAGCAAGCTGGAGCCCAGTTGTCAAAGGACAAGAGGTGGTGTACACCCTTGACTGGTCGCCAGTCTGTTGTAGGGCTAACCATTCATTCTCACATTCACACCTAGAGCCAATTTAGAATCATTTAGGGCCAGTGTGTGTGTGTGTGTGTGTGTGTGTGTGTGTGTGTGTGTGTGTGTGTGTGTGTGTGTGTGTGTGTGTGTGTGTGTAAACCAGTTTAAAAATATTGCCCCTTAACTTGAAGGTTAAAATGCCTATAGCAAATATGTGCTTGACATTGTACCTCAACCTAATACGACAATGTAACCCGGTCAATAATATATTTCAACATTATGCATGATTCTTCCCTGAAATCATGAATTCTGCAGAGCCCTGTCCAAGCAAATTGTTTGCTTCTTTCTAACGATTCTATCTCCACCTTAGGCAATTTTCTTGGTGCGCCACACGCGAGAGTGGTGTAATATTCCAAGATCTTTTTTTTTTTCTATGTCAACACTATACAGTTCATTGAGGATGGATATGCAAAATGATTTATTCAGTTCAGCACCATCCTTGTAGAACCCATGGCGATGGAAAGTGATAAAGGAGAGAGGAGAGCAAAATGCAGTCTTTTTAACCACCCAAGGTTAAAGCTATCTCTTACACAATGTTATACAATGTAGCAGACCACTAAGCATAAAAAGGAAAAATGACACCCTGAACTATGAGTAGGATTTTTCTGTTTAATTATGATTATAGAAATATCCCGGACTTGAACTTTGCTCACTACTCTCCTGTGTATGCGTGTGGATTGTACTGCAAAGCCGCAATAATGCAAAGACAAAGTCTCTTTTCACGGGAGAGATGCCACACCACTCCACATGAGAACCTGGAGGTCTGGCACTGAAATTTCCTTGCACAGTTCATTCTCTTGTTCACAATTAAGCTGTCACTCATGCTTTTCATTATTTTGAGACAGGGAATGCCCAGCAAAATGGAGATTTAAAAAAAACAAAGATGCCAGCATACTGAAGTGGATGGGGGTAGCAAAGAATCAAATAACAGATGTATGAGAGGAAAAAATTCTCCCTTCAATAATTATAAATGTACACAAACTAAACACAGAAATGCTAAGTGCAGATATTATAGACCATCCATCACCATTAATTGCAGATGACCAGCTGTAAAACAGCATTAATCTTCATGTTAGAACCCTTCTGGCCACAGGATAAAATTCTCTGTGAAACTGCAGGGCTCGCAAAATTTCAAAATCCCTGGTAGCCCTTCGGGCAGGGACTCTTCAGTTTTTGGTAGCCCAAAATAAATTTAAGTAGCCCGAATAAAAAGGAGAGCAATTTTTTATGTTTTGTTTCCGTTACAATATTATACTTTAATGTATAATATTGTAACGGAAACAAAACATTAATCAAAAAATTGTTGAAACACAAATTACAACATTGTATAAAAATTACAATCATCAACTCAAATACTTGGTTCTAATTGAACAGAAATTTCTATGAACTTGTAAGAACTGTGTACAACAGGAATCAGTCTGTGTCAGATCCTGAATTTGAAATTTCCACTGAAGTCACGGGTAAGAGGCAAGTGGAACCAAGATCTAGGCCAGGGGTGGCCAACTCCAGGCCTCGAGAGCCGGTGTCCTGCAGGTTTTAGATGTAGCTTTGATCCATCACAGCTGATTTAAATGGCTAAATTACCTCCTCAACATTTCTTGAAGTTCTCCAGAGGCCTGGTAATGAACTAACCATTTGTTTCAGGTGTGTTGACCCAGGGTGATATCTAAAACTTGCAGGACACCGGCTCTCGAGGCCTGGAGTTGGCCACCCCTGATCTAGGCCATTTGCTTTTTGAAGTTTGCAAAGACTCCTAAATTTTGCCAGTGGTAGTTCACTCTTTGCAACATAGTACGCTGTTCTAAACAGATTTTTCAGGTTTATTTTTAGTATGTTATTTGCAATTGGTGTTTGTTCTGGGAAAGATATTGCAGACTGAGCAGTAATGCATTTCTTGCATTTCTCATGGGTTCTAATGGGGCCTTTCTTAAAATTACTGGTCCCAGTAACAAAGGACTCAGACATCAAGGGAAAACCAACAACACACCCAGCAGAACATTATGTTATTTACACGGGTGCACATAAGTGGTCCGCATGTGCGCATTCGCTGTCAAAATAAAAACGCGCACCAGATAAGAAGTTGCAACGCGCGTTTGCGTCCATATAAAAGGCAGTGTTTTTGTCCACTAGAGTGGGATTTTCACGGCACATTCTGCACCACATCTCTGTGCGTTCATCATTTGTTTAAAGCCAGCTCACCTCCTGCAACCACTTTTCCGAGAATACGCGCTTCTTTTGTGGTTCGGACTCCTTCTGACATTTCTTTGGAGGTGGAGGAACACCAAAGTAATTGCTTAAAGGAGCTTCTTCGACATCTTTAAGAGTTCTAAACAAATGTCTGTCCTCCTCCAGAAAATCTTATGTACCCAAACGCGCGTTGCAACTTCTTATCTTGTGCGCGTCTTTCATTTTGACAGCGAATGCGCACCTGCGGACCACTTATGTGCATCCCTGGCTATTTAGCTTGTCATATTGCAGCCACTGAAATTCTTTTGTCCATGAAACCATAAAGCTGCACTTTCTTTTTGCCTTATAGTCTGATTTGTCATAACTTTTCCGTTTTGTGGTAGGCTTTTCTTTGGCTGTCACTTCTTCACCCTGACCGGTCTTATTTGGCTCAGCAGAACTAAAATATATATCCTGCTGCCTTTACACACGCACTCACATAACGCTCAGCGATTCTCTGCGCGATCAACCTCTCACATGTTTAAGCTTCCTGCGGGAGATTTCACTTGTCATGTTTGCATAGTAAACTAACGATTGATAAGACGATGTCAGAGGAATTGGTGCGCAAATTATCCTCACTCACCAATCAGTACTGTCGCTCTCTATACACAGTTCGCACGATTGCAAAGTGAAAGCAAAAAACAAGAGCAAATTCAAACGCGATTTCAATATGCCACATATTGACAGTGGCTCACCAATGCCAATGACATAATTACCCAGCTACATTTCGGAAAAAATGCAAAAGCATTGACATATATTTTTCCTTCCTATGATAGCCCGACGGGCAGGGCAGAGATAGATTTTGGTAGCCCGAATGGGAAAATCGCTAGCCCCGGGACGTCGGGCTAGCGATTTTGCGAGCCCTGAACTGTAAAATACTATACTACTGAACATCAGGCTAAGTACCCTCTGAAAAAGCAGTACTGGAAAAAAAAAAAGTGTCAGGTAAGCAGAGTCCTCATCATTGTGTATTTAGTCAATATTTATTCTATATTATTAATTCTATATTGTGTCAACCAGGATTCCAGTTCAGTCTCTTTGTTAGTGTAGCGATGAGACATGTGCCCTTGGTGTATGTGTGTGATGTGGGAGCTGCCTAGTTTTGGTTAGTGTTGGAGGATGTGTTATGTGGGAAATAGTTGGTGGATTTAACAATAAGTTAGTTGTTGATGGTCAGTAAATACCTCTAAGTAGAATCCTTTGCTAAGCCATCTCTGTTCTATTTGATGTGTGTGTTTTATTGTGTTGAATATAGAACATGTCTTCCACAGATAAAGCGGCTTTGGAATTCTTAAAATTATGACTAATGGCTAAAAGACTAAATGACTGACTAAAATGTATAGGCTAACTTATTGAGTAGAAGATGCAGAGCCAATAACTCCCACTAACAGTTATTTAAAATCTACAACCCATTAGATTACTTTTGCAGGGCATTTACAAAAGAAGAAAAAACTGTTATTACTATGCTATAACGTGTTTTTAACGGACGAATTCCAAATAAGAAAGCAAAAGTGTTGCTTCACTTAGGCTGGGAAGCTGGGACATTCATTGGGTTCTGCCTGAGGCTGTTTGGTCTGAGGCCAGTTGTCCTGATGCTGTTTTATCTCTGCTTGGTTTGTCTTATACCGTTTTGTCAGATATTTGTCTAAGGTTTTTGGTTCTGATGCTGTTTAATGCTCATGTGAGCTTCTGCTAGAGGATACATCAGATTTGATAATCATTTTCCTGGTGGTCTAAGAACAATGCTTTCTACACAGTGTTTTTGAACCAATACCCACCCACACAGTACAGTTCGGTACAATTTGGTTGAATGTTGTGCTCTGTGTCGGTACCCACAAGTATTGTGTACAGTATGGTTTCTGAGCATAATGATCTTGTGTAACCTTGAAGCTAGCACAACTAGATACATGGATGTGTGTAACTAAGCCCCAATACAGAAAGGTAAGTGAAGCTTATGGAGAGCTTTTCATGGTGTGACATAAGAGGAACTCTTTGAAGATCAAATGTTTATGAGGGGCGTTAAGGTCCTGCCAGTGAAGCACAATTAAAACCTCTGTGAACCTGAGACACTCACAGGAGATAATGAGAAAAGGGCTTCCTCTAATCCCAACTAATTATGTTTGGATGCATGATTAGATTGTAGTAAACATGAGGTGGAGTAGGTCATTTTGTTTATGCAGTAAATATCCAGTTTTGCATTTCTGGTTTAAGAAAGATCCCCTAAAATGTATTTTCCTATGTTGCTGTAGACTCGAGGACAAAGGTAAAAGACAGAACTGTTCCTCTAAAGCGCATACTCCCTCACACACTCAGTATGCTTGTGTAATACATGCTATGAATTTGACAGCATCTAATAAAAGACACACTACAAAATCTGATCAATACAATACATCTCTGCCAGACAAAATGTAACTTTTCTGTTTACCAAACATCAAAAACTATAGCTTGTATAACCTCATTGCCCTCTTCTGGATGAGGAAAACACAGCACTACATTCTTTGTTTCCTTTTTACTGTGAAATAATGTGTTTTGCATATCATCTATGGGTTCTGCTCAAAATTGAAGATTTCGTTATATTTGGCATTCACACTCCCACAAACGTTAAAAGAATGGAAGGGGCACATAAAATAAACATCATCCTCCCATATATTATCATAAATCTGCTACTTATACACATTCCCTATAATCTTCTATGTAGCATATAAGCTCTCGCACAAAAGTAACACTATGTAACAACCCATTAATCTTTAGCCATAAGTGGGACAGACAGGAAGAGGGAAATAAATGAAAGTATTTTACGCCATTCGCAGCGGCCTCACCATGCAGGCTGAATCTAAGTGGAAGAAGAGATTCAAATGTGAGGGCAGTCCTGAAGTCTTATTTTTATGCAATTTTCCCGCATCCAATCAGGCTTCCAATCTGTACAGACACACACACCCATACTTAACAGTGAGAAAATAAGACGATTCTTCTCAATGACTTGATGTTGTTGCACTGTATCTGTTTCACGTTTCTCTATCCTCATTCTGTCATCTTTCTTATCAAATCATTTTGCTCCACACCAATTCCCCTGCAGTACAAAACCCCTTTTTCCTGGTCCACTATAGTTGCCCTATCTCTTAGTTTAAGCTGCTCTTTATCGCTTTATGCTACTTGTGTCTATTTCCTCTTCCCCACAAACACACACACATACACACTGCTGATACACAAAAGAGGCAGATGCAGTCTCTATTATTTCCTCTGAAAGTTAATTCTAAATCCAGTTCTCATTGCTACAACCACACCATGCAGTTATTCTAAGCTGATTTATGCTACATTTTCTGGTGTGTGCTCATTGTGCAAGCTGAAGGCAGTAGTCAGCCGAGTGATCAGAAGTGATTCAAAACAGTGTAAAACCTCAATAGGATGTCATGAATAATCATAACCATCAATACCGGTTCAGCTGTCTTGATCAAAGATAGCGTGACCAAAAATTGTTGCACTGTGGTTGGTTTAAAGTTTTAAACTAATATGTTATATAACTGAGAAAAAAAAGTGCAGTTTCTATTTTTTTAATATAGTACTGAGCCTTTTCTCCCAAGCCATACAGTATTTTTTTCCCTTTGGAAAATACATAGGGATATTCCTTAATGGCACCAAAGGCTTTGATCTTTGGTCTGGCATTACTTTAGTACTGTATTTAAAAACTGTTCTTTTTGAAAGGTAAAAAACATTGTATTGTGTGTTAGGCAGGTTTTCTGAATTGTGGTTATTATACCCAACACAGCTAATGACTTTGTGATGTGTTTTATTGATTTATTTATTTAGTGATAATTATTATTTTACTGATATTATCTCTATGAAAAAGGTTTAATACCTTAAAGGGAAACTCATAAGCTCATTTTACCATATTTTGGGATGTTTTTCTTGAACTATTGCCGGCGCTTTTGACATACAGTTAAAAAAATATTCTTCTTTATCTTAAAATGAACCTGTGGCTCCATCATTTCGTGGTTTACAAATTTACCTACCAAGTGAAAGCTCCATGGTTTTTTTCCGAGGACACAAATCCCTTTGGGGTTGTGTCAGGAATGGAATCTAATCTTCAAAAATGCAAGGAAAAGAAAACATCTGCTAAATAAAACATACAACTTATGAATAAGGCAGCACCTGAAAATATTATTTATCTTAAACCGGACCTTGATGTGCCCCTTAAGTTATCAACTGTCCAAAGCAAGTAATTTTAGCTCTTGTCACTTTACGGTGCCTTTCCCTAAAACCCTATGTTCCTACCCTCTATTTGGCATCCTCAAACAGAACCTTGTGCTTATGGGCACTGCCTTCTTATCTTGCCAGCACAGGTTCAAAAAAGGGACTGTGAACCAGTAAAAAACGCAATTTCTTGTTATTGATTGGAAATGAAAATGTTAAAATCCTCCGGCACATGTTCAAGCCTGAATCCAGGAATATGTGAGTAGACAGTATAAATATCCACAAAGATTACAACAGGACATCTCTGTTCTGTAAATATTAAGCCCATTACCTGCTTATTTTTGGACATAATGGTGGATTTAGTCTTTCCAGTCCTGACAGTAACCACTGCAAATGAAGCTATAAACTGCTGTCACTAGAAGACGAAAGCATCTCCCTGCAGCATCTCTTATAACTGCTACTGCACATATAAAACCAGCTTAAAAGAATTAGTATAACTATTGTAAATTGTAATTGTAAATATGCCCATTGTCTTCACTGACATGACAGTCACAAGCCAAATATCAATACAAGACAGACACCTGAAGTTGTTCTAATACATCAAAACTGCCCTTTTTAGTCTCATATTAGCCAAAAATATAGCTTTTTACTGGATGTGCCAAATCATTATACGATAAGTGATATGGTACAATATGTAAACAACCTAATATTTTATTTGTGCAGGCTGATTTTATGACCTATAATTGCATTTGAAAGTTTTAGAAAACTCTAGCTGCAGTGAGAATAAGTGTTTGTAAAATGTGCACCGATGTTATCACCTTCTGATGGAGTGGAATTTGACATCCTGGAATCAAAACCACTGTAACATGTTTTACAATGTAAAAAGACTTTATTTTTTTAGCTTAATAGCGTGATCTTTCCCCAACCCTGAGCAACTGAGTTTTATATGTGAAAATGTGCAGAATGATAAAACGATGGCACAGTAAAAGAAATATAGCAGTTTTTGCAAATTGTACTGCCTAATGAGCCCTTTCTAGTACTTTGAACTTAACATCTATATCTGGTTGTTAAATAAAAACACTTCTGGTATACAATAATAAATTGTTACAAATATTGTAGAAACATCCACTCACACTGATTCTATGTTTTATATTGTTCTTGTTTTGCTTTGGGGTTTTTTTTCTTCTGTAGACTCATTATTGTTTACTCTAGCAACATAAGTTCTACAAGATTCAATTAAAGAAAAAGAAACTGTAATCCTTTGACCCAAAGCAAGTGTGCTTAATAACAATTTCTCCACCTTTCTGGCTTCTGTGCCCGGCATTTGTAGCATACCACAGCACCATTTTTCCTACAACTTTAAAGTAAAAGGCTCTTTGTCGCTCAATATAGCAGAATGAAACTTTTACATGAGTTTCATTCTCTTACATGAGGGAAAAGACACATTAATACTGACCACATACTGTTATAGACGAGGAAGCAAATTTGATAACTAGAAACTTGTACATATAATATTTTTCTCTTGCCTCCGTTTCTTGTGTCCTGCGTCAACAAAGCTAGTGCACTGTATACACCCTGTCTGGACCCTTTTAGGAAAATTAAATCACAGGCATGCAGGAAACGTTAATTGGGTTTTATGCCATTTGATGTGAGTCCTGTCCTTCAGCATATAGTGGATATAGTGGATAGAGTGTCTTTGATATCAGAGGGCACATGCCTGTGTGTCTCTTACACAAATGATGTTTTAAATAGACGACCAACATAGTAGCTAATTTCATCAACTGGTCTGACTTTTTTTCGGTTTTGTTTTGTTTTTCTGGTTAAGTGCTTTGTAAATGATTTTTTTTTTCATGATTGCAAACACGCATCAATTGTAGCTGAACTAATAAGAAAGCTAAAACGAAAGAAAGAAAGAAGCCCTTAGTTGATGCTGCCAGTCTATTCATGATCTGTCCTATCCTATTATGTGGTTGCTCTATTAATTTGTTTAGCCAAGTTTAACCAAGACTGAGGCTGTGTTTTTGTGAAAACATCACTCTTCAAATCAAAACTCCACATTTGTCTTGTCATGAATGGTTGGCTCACAAATTTTGATATTTTTTTTAATCAAACTTCACATTTAAAAACAAAACTGTGTAAATGACATGCCGTATTGGCTTTTAGCTTACTACAATTAAATCACCTATACAAAGAAAACAAATTGATTAACAAATTACACGTAGTTTAAGACCTACTTTTCATCTTCACTTGCCAGGAAGTTCGAACCGAAACTCATGCCCATTATCTGGACAACATGAGAGCCATTAACAGCAATGATGGAATGGATTCCCATGAGAACGATAGATGGACAGTTACATAGATGGCAGGTGATGAGGTGGACAAGGGAACATGGGGAATGGTTATAGCCCTCATTCCTCAAACTCAATTACTGTGCCTGGCTCCCTGAATCCCACAAATGAATTGAAGTTATGGCAGCTGTCGCTCTGATCATGAATGGGGCCAAAAACCTTCAACACTGACCTGAGAAAAGTTAGCTGGGTAAGGTATGTATGAATATTCAACACATAAAAACACTCCACACCTTATATGATGCTAAAAATGCCCTGCTTGGTCTACTTAAAGTGCTTTGTATTAATGTTTGCATCAAGTTGTTACATAAATCAAACAAGATTGTTGTGCATCACAGTTTCTTGAACTGTGATTCAGAACAAAGAAAGCAAGGAGGATTGCTATAGATGCACATGGCCAGATTGCTAGCCTTAGTAATACTAACAGCATAGAAGTATTTCACTACTATTTACTAAAATGGTGCACTGTTAGTTATATTATTGCAAGACAGAGGTATTTTTGAGGCAGGCCTTATTGCATTTATAGTTGTAGGAATTTCCCGTTCACAGGGCAACAGCAGTGTATTTAAATTAACCATATACACATGGTTTACTCATATTTGCAGCACAACAGTTACTGCAACTTTCCTTCAATATAGTGCCAAAAATTTGTTATTTTACTCAGTGTACTTGTGATAGTTCCTGCATGTTACTGTTTTACATGCAGCCATGATCCATCTCTACAGGAATAGATGGTATACTTTATCGTACATAATCGTACAAAATGCAGCAATTAAGGTGATTTAGCAAGCATTTGCCAAGAATTTTAGCAAGAGCTTAAGTGTGTAAGTTTAATATCTGAATCTATCTATCTATCTATCTATATCTATCTATATATCTATCTATCTATCTATATAGGGATTTGTGTACATGGCCCAGTAACGGTAACTTCATTAACACACAGGTAGGTCAGGTTCTGACAGTAAACAATGTCTTGTGCTCTTCTACACATTGTGCATGTCAGCTGTTACACACAGATTTCAGGTTGACAGAGGAATACTTGCATTAAGCACCTCTCTGGATAAATCCAAAGCCCCAGTAATTTCTAACTCATGTAAACGATTTGCCTTTACATGAAGTAAGCATTGATTCTCTTTCAGTTGGCTTTCATTGATCTGAATCGCTTTGCTGTTTCCACAGAGAAACTCTGTAACACCAGTACTTACAGTGTGTTATTTTGGTTAGTATATCAGACACCCTCATTAGGTCTGCTCATTTTTGACCTGCTAATGTGAAAATTTGCACAATGCCTTGTATTACAAACATTTATTTATCACTTTGATTTTTTAACATTTCTTTATGTAGTGATAACTTTGTAGACATGAAACTCTAACTTTAGTCTTGCTTTAATTAATCAGTCATTCTAAACATGATTTGCCTGACTTAAATACTGAAACAGTAAAATGAACAAAATATTGTTTGTTGTGTGGGTATACCTAAGAAGATTAACTGGCATTACATAAATCCTTGTTAAGAAACAAAATGTATAATATCTTGTGTTTTTGAACAAATGCAAATTAACTGATTTTGTGTGTATGTGTGTGATAACCTATGTATAGGTTAGGCCTGTGTTTTCTTTGCATGAAGGGTTAATTTACCCAGCATGTAACTCTATATGAAGAACTGATATCTGCAGGATTATGACAGGCTAACAGCTGAACAATTAAAACCTGCATTTGCACTATAGAGTATCTAAGTTCACAGTAAGCCAAAATATGTTTTGACAGGATTTACATCATGTCCTGTATATTTTCTTGATAGGCTGCAGAACTATATTGCTAAAAATAACAGCAGGCCTGCAGAGTATTAGTGAGCAAAATAGGGAAAATTCACAGTGAAGTGACTCCAGAGACGTCTGCTATCAGAAAACATAAGCAATCCCAGGTATTGTTTTGGCTGATCTTTGAAGACCATCTCATATTCATGACACATAACCCAAAAACACCCGCACGCAGTCCTACACTGTCCAAAGTGTCAATCTTTACCTAAAGGCATCTCAGTTTGTAGTATTTAGTCATATACTACTTATAACTATGCACCAATCTCTGTTCCATTCATGCATTGCATTGTCTGTCACTGTAAAGTGCTTCTGAGAAATATTTTTAAAAGGTGGTTGCTTGCAGTTATTTGAGTGTCATTGTACAATTTTAGTTATTTTTGGTACTGTTTTGTTCTACAGTAATGCCATATGCAGCATTTTCTGCCCCATTTCCATCACCGGAGCATATAAAGAAACAATTAATGGTATACCAATAACCTGCAGCACAGTCTGTCTATAGAATAATTAGTTATTATGCACAGACCATATAAGATCTTCTATAGTAATAATATTATAACTGACTAAAGTGCAGATTCACCTGCAGATTATAACTTTTAATAGTTTCAGTAGTTCCCTGAACCTTGAAAATATAAATATCTATGAAAGTCTTCAAGCCAAATTGTCATATTTAAATGGGCTTTTACTTGTATAATATTGAAAAATAGCTCATTTTAAAATGTTAGAGGACACTGTACTAACAGGCCATCTGGATCTCAGACTCTTTCTGGCTTTGGGATCTGAAAAGGAGCATGTAATAGTCAGAAGCTGCATCCTGTAAGGAAGTGAGGCACTTCAGCAGTCTGCATCACACTTCACTGTAGCAATATTGTCTCAGCAGGATTTTAAGTGTTTCCATTAAACATGAGGATTTGTTCCTTTTGACCTAAATATGAATCACCAGTAAGTCTTGATTCGCTGACTGAGTATTGTATTACAAGGTAAGTTAACATTTGAACTGCCCACACAGCAACTGTCACTCTATGGTTTTCCATCAGCTGCACAGTGATAACAGGATGTTGGCATTTATAAACCACTAAAGCTGATTAATCTCAAGCCTGACAGTAAATATGCTAGCGTTTTGAGTCATACACACAGAGGAGAGAAAAAACTTGGCCCATGAAAACATTACTAAATGGCTCAAGTATATTTTTAAATGATTCTGCTATACCCAAAGCATTTGCAAATGGCCAGTGGCTGTCAGAGCTATGGAAAAAGCAGCTGAGTACAGGTATATGGTATATTTCATTAGACATGGAGCCTTAGGGGAGCTGACTACACTGTATGTTTGCCACAGAGGATTGATGACTACTTTTTATGAACGTAAATAAATAAATAATGGCTGTAATCCCAGAGATATGATGACCATAATGTGTGCTTCAATAAAAAGCTGCGGACTGAGGCTTCTGATAGAAGTTTAATTCACCATGGAATATGTCTTATTTATTTATTTATTTTATATAATCGTACCATTTATTCATGTACTGCTGCAAACATGTGGCTAAAAGATTGAATTCTTTTTGACTACAAAGCTCAGTGGGTTATCAGGTTTACTGCCAACTATTAAAGTATCCTCTGCTTTTAAACCTGAAAAGATGACTAAATGTTTTACGGGAGAAATGGGTGCTTGGCAAAACTTCAAACGAAGAGCACACAGGCTCTTTAAGCATACTTTTTCCTAACACCTCATTTCCGTACATTACAGCAAAATAGCAAAAGGATTTAAAAGAAGGAGGACGTGTTAGTGGTGTTGTTTTGCAGCAATATACTGAAGTGAACAGCAGAAATAGAGACCCCTAACTGTGCTACTGTGCTTTGTTTAGAGTGGTTCAAGTGCAAATTAACTGACAATTTAATGTAAAAACAACCTTGTACAAAGCTCCAGAATTACATTTAGTAGGCTTATGTTCTTTCTTCCTGACTTTTCTTGCAACCTAACTTTATAATTTTATTATATGTCAGTCAATGATGCATTTTTTAATGCCCTGAACAACAATATGTATGTACTTTACATTAGGATAACTCATAAATAGTGTATGTTTTCATTTACTTGTTCATTGGTATTGATTTGCAATACGAAATGTCCAATAGAAAAAGAAAGAATAAATAAATCTATAAGCTAAAGGGATTCAGTATATAATGCTTTGATATATATTCAACATATAATTAAGCTCTTAAAATTAATTTTATGGCCAAGATGCAAACTATTCACATGCAGTTTAAATGAATCTGACGCACCAGATGGTTTGTTACACAGAACCATCTGGGAAGTCGTCCTTGTAAACTATTTGGAAAAGGACTTCCACTTTCAAAAACTACTTGGAAGGTGATTTGATGAACCATCTGTCTATCACCTTTCACCAGTCAGACAAGTGAAGCATAGGAAAGAGAGACCTACAAAGAAGAGAAACAAGCCACAGTTTAAAGAACTTTAAAGATAGCAAGCAGTCAGTGATTCTAGTTCTGATCATTGTAAGGAAAATTTGCTTATTAAAAAAAAAATGTCACCAGTCATTTTTACAAGATGTTTGGCACTATATTGGATGAACATCTTCTCCCTGTCACAAAGCAAACCTGCCTGTAGCTGTGATCTGGCCAGTATAGTGTCCCATAGGACATTGATTGGTTGAAACCCACTGTGTTTTGGCCCAGAAGACCATGGCAAGATTCATTTTCCTTCTGTAACAGTGATGTTGCAAATCCTGTGAGAGTTCAGCTGCAGAACTCAGATTTTATGTAGATCAGAGTAGATTTAATTCAAATTTCATATTTGATTCTGGAAAGCTGAAAAATATTCAACACTGTTGATACAACATAATACTAGAATCAAAATCAGAATATTTTATTAATCCCAGTTGAAATTATTTAACCACTTTTGAATTTCTGACAAATAGCAACTCGTGTTTTGTGTTCAGGGTCTAAATGCAAGCAACTTCCATATACTCTTTACCTGGAGCTGGTATTTACAACAGTGCAAATACTGAGTCAATTTAGGTGTGTGTTCTTGAGGTTTTCATTGCTATTTGTCAAAAATACTACATCAAATTCATGACAAACCTATGTGTAATCACTCCACATTTTTACTATACAGTGGGGTTAATAAGGCAGTGGAAGGACAACATATTTTGTGGTATTTATTGATTTCCCAGTTATTTTACTTTAATTTAAATCCTTACTTTTATTATACACATACAGGTAATATGTGAACAGATAATATAATATCTATATATTGCATGATATAATGGAGGTAAGAGGTGTCCCAATATCTTATGTCATTATGTTGACATAAAGTCTCCTTGAGGCGATTGTTGTTGTAATTTGGCGCTGTATAAATAAAATTGAAAACTGAACTGTATTTGGAAGAGCTTATACCCTAAACTCTTACTGCACTAATTGTATCACAAATCAACAGGATAGTAACACTTCACAACACACATCCTGGTTTTCAAGTGGAATTAAAGGCTTTAGTGGAGTTTTCAATAAAATTCCACTTAAGTTCCAAACTGTGCTAAATTGGTTTTAAGTAGCACTTCTGATAACCCACGCCATTTTCAAGTGCAAGGGCTCTTTGCAATATCTCCTTTCTTCCTACATTTTTTCCTTCATCTCTTGTTTTTCATTTAAATGTTATAGTCTATAAGCATGCCAAAATCATCCTTCACCATTAAAATATTATGGTTTCTTACTGGCTCATGGAATTAGACTGTTTTGTCTTGCAAATATTAACGAGGCTCCCAGAGGCTCGTATGTGTTCCCTCCTTTGGCTCGGTTAACTATCACATCGCATCAGTAATCACAGCATAGTTTTGTATCACATTAGGATCCTTAAAATATTCATTTATTTTTAAAAAAATTTTAGTGTATAAAATGCTCTATTTGTCTTGCCAACAACTTGTAATTTACACAAGTTTAAAAAAAAATGAGAATTTTAATTGCAGCAGTGAAGCGATTAAATAGTGGAACTGCGTGGCTACATTGTGAAGCCGAAACAAGAAGAACAAAGACAATGACAGGGACATTTTATTACCAATACCTCACTCTGGAATGATAAGGCACACATCTTGCCACAGCAGTGCTTCTCCGAGAAATGAAAAAAAATATTTCAGTTTTAAATTCTCAGGAGCAGACATTGTAAAGTATGTATTTTCGTTTAATCTCTCTCTATGACTGTTAAAAGTCAGTTGAAAATAGATTTAACTAAAGGTTTATCCATTTGGGGATCCAAGCAGTGAAGCTGCAGAAAACACTTTTGTAAATGTTCCAATTCTTCTTCACACTGGTATAATTTTGTATAATTTTTATAAGTCTTTAAGCAGGAAAAAAGCAGGAAAAAGCAGTCTAGTTGGAAACAGGACTTCATGATACAAATTCTCCCCGACACTTCAACAACTACTTTTATTCTAATGAGTTTGTGTTCTCACATCCTTAGTTTTTTTTAGATGTTATTTAATACAGGGTGATGCTAAGTTTTAATTACTTTCCCATTTACAGAGTAATATGCAGGCTATGCTTTAGAGCATGTCTAAACATGTTTGATAAAACTATGAAGGGGCAAACCAAAAAGGTCAGTTTGACATTTCATTACAGGATTTGACATCAGTAATACCAATAAACTCTTGATGACATATCAGCCTAAAATGAAAGTGAATTTAGATTTTTGTTTGGACATTTTTGGTTTCACTTCTGCAGGAAAAACGCATAATTTTGTCATCAGTGGATCTGCAGTAATATTAAGCGTATCCTTGTAATTATTATTTTCTCTTTCATCAAACATTTGTTCCAACTTCAACAAAAATGTTAATATAAACCATCAAAACAATGTGGGTTTTTTTTTCTGAATTCAGTGGTCGTTTAAGCTGAAAATAATGAAAACACCAGATTTGTATTATTAATATCATAACCTCAACTTTTTAAAAGCTTTGTCAAAAAATAATGTTACTGAATATAACAAATGTTAATAGTGCACATGGTTCCTAATCCCTGTTCTTATACTTTTTTTGTGCAGTTCTCACCAGATATGAATCTTCTGTGACTAGGTATATCATTATTATACTTGTTAAAGCACTCTGTGAGCCCTAGCAGATGGACCATGGAGGAAACACATCTGATAAGAAATCCTCATCATGCAAAGGTGACTCAGAATCTGCAGTGAGTCTGACAAGCTGAATAGCAGAGCAGTATAAAGAGAAAATTTGAGTTGAAAAAGCAGCAAAGAGGATTGTTTCTAAAAAGTAAAAAAGCCTGAGGAAACCAAGAACTGAGAACTAAGCACTGGAGGGCCAGTCTACCAATGTGGCTAGTACCACACTGGTAGAATGATTGATGGATTAAAGGTTCGAGGGATTAAAGGTTACATGGTGATGGGATGATGACAACCAGGCTGATGCAATCTGGAGGATTTGTGCAGTGAGTCATGATAAATTCTCTATACAAGTTGGACACGGGTGGTATGTAGATGGATGTAGCCTTTGGACCTGAAAACTTAAGCCAGTGTGTGATTGTATAAACTTTTCATTCGTTTTAATAGCCAGCAGGGGGAAACTCTTATGGCTGAAGAAGAATAATGATTGTGTAGAAGTCTAAATGACGATGGTACTCACTTAATTTATGGCCTTGTAGTGTCCTTGGTTTCTTCAACAGATCCCCTCTCTTTCAACACATGTTGTTTCTTAAAAATAATACTTTGAAGGTCAAAAGATTGAGCTCTAGGTAGAGCTGGGCGATAGAACGATAACGATATGTATTGCGAAATAACTTTTTCTCGATAGAAAAATTAAACTATTGCGATAGGCCTCATCTCTCTTGTCCTCTTAAAAAAAAAAGAACAGCCAATCCAAATTAAGTAGCGCAGAGCCGAACCAATCACAGCCGCAGCGTCACGTCACGTGACTTGTTACGTACAGCACAAGTGCCAAGGCGCACATGTGTATTTGTTTTTGCAGCCGGGCTGCCCAGGTAATGGAGGAAATGAGTTTGCTGACTAGAGAAAAATCAACCGAGAGCGTGAGCGAAGGTTACCGAAGAAAAAACCGATGATGGTTCCAATGCCGGAGAGATTGTCGAACGGAAGGGCCATAGAAGTTCCGTAGTGTGAAGGTATTTCGGTTATTTCAAGTCTGACAAAAAACAGAGTAGTGCGCACTGTAAATTGTGCCGAAAGCAAGTCTGGAAATACAATAAACCGGTGCATGCTCAATCTCTGACTGAAAGCACTAATTCGTCATTCGGCTTTTGTCACTGTTAAAACTGTTTGAAAAGCTAAGCTATACAACAAGGAGAGATTGAGAATTTCCTTTTAGTTCTCAGTTTATTTGGTATTGACAAAAGTTAGTCAATTTTGTCTGTTCTTCTGTAAAACAAACTAAGATTTACTTTTAGAATAAAAATTTGTTTCTAAGTGGAATTGACAATTTAGTAGTCTGTTTTGTTTGTTCTATTTTGAAACTTAAACGCTTTAGCGGCTGCCTTTTGTGTAGTTTGCAATATTTGCCTTTATTTATCTGAAACTGAAGTCTCATGTTCCTTAAGTACATCTACCCTGTTGAACTTATTATGGGAAATAAATATTTAAATCAAAACAAGCTGCAGATTATTTCACATTTTACTTGTGAGCAACGGCACATTTCAATCTTACAAATATAGTTATTTGGGTTATATCGTGATATATATCGTTATCGCCTGAAATGAAAAAAACATATTGTGATATGAAAAAATCTTATATCGCCCAGCTCTAGCTCTAGGTCACCAAACCAGTGGGTAAAATGGTTGTTACATCCATCTTTGATATGCAGTCTATGCCAGAGACAAATACAACCACAAACAAACAAGGAAAAGAGAAAACGGGTAACACAAAAAAAGGAAAACGGAAAAAACAGACAGAAATGTGGGAAAAAGTTTTGACCAGTCATTCAAATTTCAGTGATTTAAAGCTTTCAGCCAATGTCAAACCAGGCTTGAGGCACAACATTTTAACTTGTTTGTCATTTTAAACCCTTTAAATGGCAGTTATCACAGACTTAAGACCTCTGATCTGGAGTATCCTTTCTGGCATCATTTAATGCTGTTAGAAGCCTGAAGGTCAATCAGACAAGTTGGAGATGAAGAAATAGAAATCACCTTATCTGGAACTATTGAATTATATTAATATTCTGTGAGAAAAGACAGTCTGGATGACCATATATGCTTATCTTTTGTTTTCTTCTGCATACCAGGTATTTGCACAATAAATGTATTTCTATATATTTTACAATTTATTTTGGCATCTCCAGAAAGATTACTTCTATGTGAATAGTCTCATAATATTTTTATGATACCAAGTTTTTAATGGGATGACAACATACTTTAAAAATGTTTGTTTTTTTTAAATCTCACCTTTTACAATAATTCCTCCTTTAGATGAAGATTATTTCACTAAACATGTCTGCATGGATTCCAGTTCTTGCACTTCATTGTATATCTGTGTGTTAAAATGAACACTAGTGGACATCAGCTCACATGAAGAAGAAATCTTTAGTTTTGCCCTGCTGCAAGGGGAGACCTAGATAATACATGTCTGTAAGGTCATTAGCTCCCAAGAATTGCTGAGGTCACATGTGAGTCATTGACCCACCCACCCATGATGTGAATCGTTAGGGTCACAGGTGCAGTAGGGTGTTTGTCTGGAGGGAATGTCAGGACTGGTTTGCAAGTGGGAGGTAATTGGTTTTGTAGACCACGTCCTCTGTTTAAATGTTGCTCCCGCTTGATGTAGATGGCTTCTTTCATTGCTGTTTAAGGGTATTGTTGTCCTCAAATAAATGCTGTATCTCTCTAACTGTTTAGATACACACTACAAGGGATATTAGACAGCTCTCTATCTGTATGAACACATTTACATACAATGACTTTCAGACATTCATAAAGGAATACTGCAGAATAGTGGAAGCTGGGAAAATAGCATGAAAGTGGTTCAATTGCTGGGAAATAGCACAGAACTACATTTTAAAGCTGATATATTGAAAGCCTCAATGGTTGTAGGATTAATAATTCCAGTTTCAGTGGGATGTTATTATTTCTGTATTATAGGATCATGTTTGTTTGTTTTTTTTGTTGTTGTTTTGTTTGTTTTTAAAAAGAACATAAGGCATTTTAAGGAAACAGTGGTAAAAACAAAGCATTTTAGGGACAAATGAAATTACTGTAGATTTTCTTGTGTACCAGTTAACTTGTGGATTATGATTCCCTTATAAAGGGTGAATTTCTACCATTAGCTAAAGTCCACTAATCTCTGGAGTAGTGTGATGGAAACCACTGCACGCTGGGGAGTATAACCACAGGTCTGTGTTCAGCACTGGTTTCTCTGATGACCTGAAGAAATGGCCTACAATTGACCTCAGAGCTAACCACAAGGCTAATTAGCCAATGTTTCTCTCCAGGGCTTACCAGTCAGCAAATCTGGTCAGGAGACACTGCAGTCAAGCTGAGACGTAGTTGTCATTCAGTATTCCATCACAAAAAAAATCTTTATATCACAGGTGGGTTATATTTGTTTGTTGATACACTAGAAAGAGTTGATTTATATTCTTATGAGCTGACTGTTTAATGACAGGCCACACAGTAAAATACACCAGTAATTAAAAGCATGGCTTTAAACATTTTTTTTCAAAGATGCTTATGACTCACCATGGTCATACTGTGACTTTCAGATGTTAGATGAGTAAACCAAACCCCAGCAGATTGAATTACAGTATGTTTTAAAGTTAGACTGCAGATATGTCAAATATATTACTCATAAATCTGTGACATAACTAAGAAAAGCATTAGATTTCAAGTTATTTTGGGGTTTATAGTGTCGCTAACCCACAACACAAATTAGCCAGTGGCTTAATGAGGAAACAAAAATAAAACAAGAAGAAGAACAGATAGATAACTGCAATAGATAACTACCTGTGCGATTTATGTGCTGGTGTCTTTATCATAATTTAAAACATAGAGCAATCAATAGAGGTTTGATGCTGTTTTATTTATTAATTATTTAATCTATTCATTTGGCTGAAAAACTCTGAGGATGGAGATTAAAATCCAGAAATACCTCTGTAATTCTATGGACAATAGAAAGAAGGGATAATCCACAGAATGAATTGAGAACCACAACTTTGTGTTCAGTATAAGTCACTCACCATGGTGCAGCTTATAGACAGATCACAACTGGAAGGTTGTATTCAAAAGCCATTTTCACACATGAATTTCAGAAAATGTTGTGAAAATCCAAAGTGTTTCTTTCTTTCCCATTGAACACTAGAGCATATAGTCTACTTCAGATTTCTCTTATATTCCATTTTGTTAAGCTGAGAGGTCTGGCCAGGTAAAGCTAGCATGAGGCAGAATGCTGGACAATCACTTGTGGACGTTGAATTGACCAGACAATTGCCTGTGCTATTCTCACACAGGAAGAATCAAACATCACGAGGGCTTTGCACTATTTTTGGCAGCGTAAAGTCTGATATTTCTGTGTTTGACATTTGTGTTCTCTGGTGGGTAATGCCTTGAAAAGTTCACTGCTGCAGTGGATGTGTGATGATGGCTTAAGTGCAATTAGCTCACCCATACTGTATTATATATGTATTTTATATGTATGTGTTAAAGAAAAGAACAAAAGCTTTGTATCATAAGGTTTGAATTTGAATCTCACCAAACACATGGTAAACCTAGAGAGAATAGAAAGTGAATAATACAGGTACAGTTTAATCCATATTAAAAATCATTTATATTATTGAAGTCAGTTGAGACAGCTGCTTTTGTTGATGCTGACTTTAATATGAAATATGTTACAGAACCTAACACTGGATAAATATGGAAAAAAATATTTTACCCAATATGTGAACAAATTACTTATTTGTGTATATAATATATAAACAAGAGAGCAAAGTTGAGGAAAACCAGAGGCAGCTTTTGTCCTCCTAATAAGACATTTGTATCTTTGAAAACATGATAAACTTATTGACAATGAAGTGCTTTTTTAATCAGCTTTTTTATTGTATCAGGAAAGAAGTCCTGCAAATACCATAAATAAGCAGCATCTTTATTTCTCTCTTAACATGTTTTGCTGTCCAGTGTTGGCTTCTTTTGACATGTTTTTTTACACTTAATATTTTTTTTTATGCTCAAAGGTTCCTGTGATACAGAGAGGGAGAAATCCTAGGCCATAGACTGCATCAAAAATAAACAGACAATTATACAATGCCTGGGCCACATTACAGCCAGCCAACTCTAACACGGCCTGCTGTCGTAAAGAGATACATATAACCAATGCATCATGGCATGAGCAAACCTATGTTGTCCAAACAAATCACAAAACCAAATAAAAGGATGACCAAAAGTCCCATGCGCCTACCCATCCACCCATGTGGAAAGCATAATATGGATCAAAAACATATTTTCTGCATTCAAGTTCCAGCCTGAACATCAGCTATTTTTCATATTCCAGCCCCAAATTTTTCACAGTGAGGAGGAAAGACATGGTTTGAGTGTTTAAGTTGCAACACACAGAGATATGTCTGTAATAGTGTATATACACTTATCTTGTGCACACAGTTTAATAAAAACTTGCATAAAAAATGTCAAATTAGGGAATTAGTCATTCAGAGCTGTCTTCTACAGGTTGTGAGAAGGAGATAGCTTAACTTGGCCTCAATATTTTGTTTTATTTTCTCGTTTTCCTTTATGTTGCCCACTTATAGGCTCAAGAGTGTTTTATATTGTGTCTCAATACAGCTTCTGGTCAACTGTCAGTTTAGAAAATAGTGAAATTTTACATAAAGACCATTATTCACAATGTACTATTGCACCAGTGTTACGATCTAATTAAATTATCCCATTTTCTTTGTTTAATTACGTTTCATTCTGCCTTCCAGTTTAATATTAAATACTAAAAATTATTTAAACAGTTTTTAAAGCAAAGTGAAGTATTTTCAGAATAAGCTTTCAGGGACTATAAAAAACATTTTAACACTTGATCATTGAAATTATTTTACATAAGCCTGCAGTTCTACACTTCAACAGACAGCAAGTAGTTTTAGTTGGTTTACAAAAAGGGTGGGCAATTAATTTTCCAGCAGGCCACATGAGAAATCTGTACTGTTGCAGAGGGTTGTGACAATAAACTGAACTCAATTCTGCTCTGAATTAATTTGACCTCTTCATCAACTGCGCTGGTAAAAGTCAGTCTTAGAATTAGGCAATGTGAAATACATATAGTAAAAATGCTAACATTTTGTCACTAGTTAATCAAAATTCCTGAAAATAACTGTAATATTTCAAAGACTTTTAACTTCATACAAAGTGCTATTGCCATTTTTGCTTGTAGATTAATGACTTTGTCTACAGTGTTTCTGGGGTTTTTCTTGTCCAGTCAGAGAAATCCATTCTGTTTTGGGCTTGAACAACTGCATTAAAGTCAGGCTTACTGTCTGACATGAAACTGACTTAAAATCCTCTGCCAGTAGTGAATCAACTGTGCAAAAAAAACTGTCATTTTTTACTCTTGGCCCAATGAAATTAATAACTGTAGTTACAACATCAACAACACAGGGTTGACTTACACATCCTGGTGTTTAATCCATAGCTACTGGGACATGCCCACCCGGAGAGGAAAACAGTACTCCGGTCCTTTGCCCTCCAGCCATCCTTTGAACGTCTTTGAGTTTAACAGCAACTATGCAACCAAAATGTTGTATAGCTGCTGTGCTATTGGATGCACCAATCTACATTTATTTACAGGTGCCAGAAGAGGGTAGAGTATGGCACCAATATGTGAGGGGTCAAGATCTCTGTCTAAATAAATAAATAAATCTGGGTAAATTCCCAGATGATTAAACATGCAACTATTTTGCTGGTAATACCTGAAATGAGTAAAGAAAATCAATAGCCTATTTATGCAAGATAATTCATAATTTTATTGGGGGGGTTACATTAGTTGGGTCTGATTATTGGGGGGGGGGGGGGGGGGGGGGGGGGGGGGTTCATAACCCCCCTAACCCCCCTGGAAATTACGCCCCTGATCGCACCAATCCCTGCTTCTGCACAGTAGCAGTAGCTGTCAGTAGCAGCTCATTCAGGTAGGAATGATTTACCTGACACTGGAAAAATACTCAGTGAACTTTACTTTTATGTAAACTTTTATTTACAACATTAATGTCACAAATCAACACTGTCAGAAATGTTTACATTTACTCTACACTGTAAATGTACTTGCTTTGAAAGCTTTTATCCTGGCAACAGTGGAAGGTCAGCATAAGCAGTATAAGCTCTACAAGATATACAGAAATGTCACTGAACTGGAGCTTTTCGACAGATGTGACCACTTTAAGGGATTTAAATAAATCAGCTGGGGTGGAATATGGATCACAAGTCCCCAAAATTTGTAGTTTCTCTTCATATCTTCAGTTTTCCTCCATGGACAGATGATCAAAGTAGTTTTGACTCAAGACTATGAAGCAGTATTAGGGCCACATTCATAGAGAAAAAAAAAACACCCCTTTTGTTCTGCAGTACTACCAACTGTCCACTGCTGGCCATCATGATGGAATAATGTTTTGGACAGCAGGGTAGCAAGTCAGTCAAGTGACTGAAACTATAGATACAATGCAAAACTACCAATTTGGACAGGCATTGGTTATAATACATGCGAATTTATCCCATTTCAACCCCAACCTATGTAAGCATGTAGTTACTTGTGTCACAAACATCACAGCTATTGCAGAGAGCCAAGGACAGAAAGATAAAGTTGTCTAAATTGTTTTTCAAGTGAGGCTCCACATTTACTAAGTAAAGTAACTGAGTAAAATGTATTTACATAGCTCTTACAACAATTAAAACACAATGTTAATAGAGAACCATTTTAAAACAAAACAAAAATAAATAAAACATAAATAACAATAAAATGTCAACAGAAAGCCTGATCAATGGGAAATGTTTTTAACTGTTTTTTAAAAGACTCCACGAAGCCTTAGTGCTACAGACAGAAAGACTCTGTACCCCAACTGTAGACTTCAGATTTCCTGCAATGTCCTCGATCCATCTTCTTAAAGTTTGCCTGGAAATGGTCACATTTTCATTTGCTACTTCTTTTTTAATGCCTATTTTGGCAGAGTCCACCAAACAGTCTTTGATGAATTCTGCATCAGAGAATGGCTTACTGTGTTTTGTGATTTTGTGGGAAATCACAAAACTTCTTATGCATTCCTGGATGTGTAAAGCGTGTCTTTGTTGTTTTTGCAGTTCTGCTAGCAAAGGTTCAGATGTCTATTCCTGTTCTGCATCAGTCAAGTTCTTGTATTTCTCTGCATGTTCAGTCTCCTAATGGTGATTCAAATTGTAATCCTTAATCACAGCAATCTGCTCCCCACAAGCTAAGCACACAGTTTTACCTCTGACTTCACTACATTAATACTTAGAAGTCCATGTCTTGTTAACTTTGCATTCTGCATCGGCAGGGCCGTTGCTAGCCATTTGGGTGCCCTAAGCACAAATGCTTTATGGTGCCCCCCCCGCCACTGAAAAAAAAAAAAAAAAAACATTAATACTTTTGAATTTCTCAGTGGAATTTGTTTAATTAAATAACAACAAACATGACAGTTAAACAAATAAATAATGTTAAAGGAGGTTAAAAATACTGTTACAAATAAATACTGAAACAAAAATTGAACATTGGAACAAGAACAAAGAGCCTGGCAATAATGTGTAATTTTTTTTATAAAAAAATAATATATATAATATAATAGTATTATTATTAATATATTTACAAATAGTTTCACAATAGAATTTAAATAAGAAACTTAAATAAGAAAAATAAGAATTTGAACACAAAAGCCACATTCCTTAAGTAACTATGTTAAACATTTTTACAATTAGTTGTCAGAGTATGCCCTAGAGAGGCACACGCCTGCATTTTCTGGTTGCAAAATCAGCTATAAGGTCATCATATGATAGCTTCTGAGCCACGTCACCATTGATGCTGATAACAGCCAGACCACTTAAACGTTCCTGCCCCATTGATGAACGCAGGTACGTTTTAATGAGTTTGAGCTTTGAAAAGCTTCGCTCAACAGAGGCAACTGTGACAGGCAGGGTCAGTGCAATACGCAGAGCAATCCACAGATTGGGATATACCTCTTGAAGCTGATTGTCATGTAAAAATGACAGCATTTCCAAAGCAGACGTCTGTGGTGGCAGCTGAGGAAGGTTGATGATTTCCTGCATCATCTCAGGTCCATCAATGTCAGCTACTCCCTTATCTGTCAGTGTCTTCTGTACTTCAGTGCAGTGTTTTTTTAAATCCTCCTTGGACATCCCATTCACTTTGCTGAAATCAAGCAGCACTCCATATTTCTCCTTCACTTGATTCATGGTCTCAAACCTCTCCTGTAGGGACATTAAAGCAGAGTCCACAACACAATTGAAAAATGTGACCTCAAGCTTTTTAAGGGCATCATGGAGGGGCTCATCAACAGCTTCATATGCAAACTGCCTTTTTGTGCTCCTGAGCCTTTTCTCCTTCAACTGTGGTTCTATGTTCAGGGCCTCACAGAGTTCTTTGGCAGCTGACACAGCCTCATCAAACCCAGACTGTCTGTATTTAGAGAGGTTACTTTTGGCAGTGTCAATGAGCCTGACAGCAACATCGAGCTGCATGGAGCTGGACTGTAGTAACTTGTTCACCTGGTTTGTGATTGTAAGAAGTTCACACCACACGATGGAGCAAATCAAAAATCGAAATGAGGCTACTTCCTCAGCAAGCACTTGAGCCTCCACCTTTGCGACTGCATCACTTACAGCTTCTCTGGCCTCCAGGAGAGCATCCCTCACTTCTTTTGTCTGACTCCAGACAGCAGTTACACTTTGAAGCCTGCTTTCCCATCTAACGTCACTCCAAGATTTAAGTGTCAATTTCACATGTTTTGTTAAAATGGCCCATCGCTGGGTGGCACTGGAAAAGAAATTGAACAACTTCTGCAAATACCCAAAGTAGCCAGTTGCATCTGGAGAGGACTTGGCAGCATCAGCTATGACCAGATTCATCGTGTGAGCTCCACAAGGCACAAACAATGCTCTCGGGTTTAATTGTAGCAGTCTGGCCTGAACACCTTGCTTCTTCCCCTTCATGTTGGCCCCATTGTCATAGGCCTGTCCTCGACAGTTTTCAAATGGAATGCCAAGCTCCTTCAACTTGTCAAGGACAACATTGGACAGGTTAAGGCCAGTTGTTTGCTCCACATTTATATAGCCAAGAAAGTATTCTTTAATATCTGGTTGTGCTTGGAAACAAACAATGCGTACTATGACTGACATTTGTTCAGTGTGACTCACATCTGGAGTACAGTCAAGAATGATGGAGAAGTATTTTGCCAACTGGATTTGCTTCACAATGGCGCGGAATGTTTCTGAAGAGATAATCTGAATTAGTTCGTTCTGTGTCTCAGGGCTGAGGTAATGTGTGTGGGAACCTTCATCTTTTATGTTGGCCAAGTGATTTGCCATTACAAGGTCATATGTTGCCATAAGCTCTACTTCCTTCAAGAAGTTGCCATTGTCCGGCTCATAAAGACGGTCAGAAGAGCCCCTAAAAGACAAATTTCTGGAAGCCAGTGAGAGAGTTATTGAGAGTAATCGTTTGAGAATCTCTCGCCACTTTTTCCTTTCTGCCTCTAGTAAGGTCAACTCCTGTTGATCTATTGCCATGCTTTTCTTTAGCCGTGTGTCCAGTTCTCTCCACTTAAGCATGCACTGTATGTGGTCTTGGCTACACTCATGACCCCTCAAACGGATGTTGATGTTCGACCAGTCACTGAAGCCCTCTGTACTCAGCTTTATATCCTTCACACTGAAAAGCTTACATGCAAAGCAGAACACAGCATTGTTCTGCGGTGAGTACACTAACCAGCTCCGGTGAACCTTTTCTCCATTGGGAAGAATTTTGAACTTAAGGCTAGTGTGAAATGCTCTTCCATCAGGCCCCTTTGGAAAATTAAAATCAGAGCTGACATTAAAAGGACCTCTCCGCACAATTTCAACACGATCAGCATCTACAATGTGAGCTGGCCAAAGAGCAGGATCGGTTGAAGGGGGCACACATGTCTCCACAGTGTCACTTTCTGATAGTCTCTTAGTGACAGGACTCTCAGTGGTACTTGTGTATGGAACTGTACCTGAACTGGTGGTTGATGGTTCTTGTTCTTCTTGGCTAGGGATTGTTGCAGGGTCTACAATGGCTGGTGGTTGATGTCCAGGGATGGCACTACTACTGGATGGTTCATCCTGTCCTTGAGATCCTCCTTGAACATATTTAAGCATTGACCCTGCATACAAGAGAAAATATTCAGGGATTTTACAGAAATACAATTTTGAATCTACAGTAGGCCTACGAAAAATTGCATTATAAGACTAATAAATTAAGTAAGTCACTGGTACATTTAAAAATTACTAACTATATTTTACATGTATAGATTTTCATAATGGCAAATGGCAATATAAACATGCTGTACATAATTTGATATAAATGCGCAAGTAGGAAATCTATATTACTGGAAGATATAGGTTTCATATTACACTGTAATATGAAACCTATATCTTATTTATGCCGCATAAATAAGATATGCGTCTTTATAGATATCCTGAAATGCAGCAACATACAAAGTAATCTTGTCTAATCTGATAATAATACTTGACTGCATCACTGACCTATCCCAAAGTTAAGGTTAATCAGTAGCATGCATGACGTTAGCCAGCTAGCAACCTGAGGAGGGAAATGCTAGTCTCACGATTGCTAACGTTATCTGAAAACCGTCAATTGAGTGACCATGATGAGTTGCTTTTAGTAGTCCATTCTATATTCATATCCACAACGTAAACAAACTACCCAACATCAATCATTTGCAACATTTGTTAACACAGTATGAACACTGCTAACAGGAGCTATCACAGAGTTGACGGACATGAGCGTGCAAGCAAGGGCTACAATAATGAACTTTTTTTATTATTATTATTTAAACATTGCCTTACCGGCAAGCGACGCCTGAGTTTCATCACGCTTCCTCTTCTTCTTTCTTTTCTCCGCTCCCGACTCCTGTTGCCGTTTCGAGGCCATGTTCAAACAGGTGTTTACCAATACCGAATTGAGGCATTATAGAACAGACCACTGGGAGTGGGGGGTGGGGGGGGGGCACCAGGAGGAGACTGGAGACAGGGCACAAAGCAGATTCACCCCTTTTCTCGGGAAAATTGTTTTATGTTGCTTTTGTATTGTTTAACCATATTAATGCATATGATATTTATAGTATTAATATGGTTTACTTTTTTTTTTTTTTACGACCCTGATTTTTTTGGTGCCCTACCGGCCATTTGGTGCCCTACGCAGTGTGCGTTATGTGCGTTTGCGGAGCTACGGCACTGTGCATCGGATATCTTTTGGGGCCAGCAAGCTCTCTCTCACACACACACACACATATATATATATATATATATATATATATATATATATATATATATATATATACACGTTTCCAAGTGTGGTTTATAGGTTGTAAATCTGGCCCTTCTTTCAATAATTATATCTCTTATAATTATTTAGAAAACACTATTAATTAAAAAAGCAAAACACGCATTAACATGACAAGATTTCCACTTTAACTCACTAGTCAGTCGGAGCCTTAGTGATACAAACAGACTTCAGGTAAACTCACTTATTTTTTGAGAACTTGACAAAGATAAAGTAAATCCAAGGAGAAGAGTACAAAACTGTCACAGTGCTTGCAATTTTCCCTTTATAAGCAATATAAAGCTGCAGTGAGTCTCTTAGTAATAGTATGATTGCTGAGCCAACAGAATAGAAGGTGTACCCGTAAAGGTGGCGTGGCAATTAAAAGGTCACAAATACAATTTAGGTTTGTGGCATTTTGGAAAATTGTGGAAGTTATTGTTCCTCTTTGCTAGCATTCTTTTGTCAGTTTGTTTGACAAATGGTTATATATTCATCCTCTTTAAAATGTGTTCCCTGGGCCTTTTTATCCATGAAGTAAGTAGGCCTTTTGGACTTTATTAGATTTTCCAAGACTGAAATCTCAAAGACCCTAAAAAATATTCTTATCTATGTTGAAAATGTTACTAAAGCTAGAGCTCCAGTCTCAAATCATTTTCTTCATCTTTTAATCAACAGATTCACAAAAAGTCAAATTTTAGACTGAATCATATGAAATGTTTTCTGATGATATATGCAATTTTTTGTTCATGTTAAAATAGTCCAGCTGTAGCACAGGAGATGAAGAATTGCTGCACGTTTACTCACATGTTACACTGTGCTTCTACTGAATATTGGGAACATGAAAACTACATTTTCTCAAATGGACAGATTCACATGCTAATGAAGCGGTCAAATTGATCATTCTGTTGGGCCATTGAGGCCTATCCCCTGGCACTCCTTTCACCTGTTCTTAACAACATTCCTTTAGGGGTTTCTGTTGAATTCTGACAGTGAGGAAAAGTATATGGTTGACTTCATCTGTTACAGCAACCCGTGGAAAGAAACCCTGGGAGGCTAGCTTGACCCTTTCCAACTGCAAATTGAATATATTTTTTCTTGTTTGTTTTTTACCTAAAGCCATTGTGCCTCTCTAATGTCTTGATGTTTAAGGGAAATCGCATGTCAGCCAAAGACAAGGGATACAAAATACCCAGAACATTGATAAGAATGACTAGTAGCATCTGTCAGTAAAAGATAAGATCATCTAATTTTCAACAAATACCCCAACAGCTAATGACTCAACTGAAGGGTGTTTTTTTCCCACCTAATTTATTCAAACTTTAAGCTGTTGGGAGTTGTATTTAGTTACTATAGAACAAATCTGCATTAATTAAAAGGCATGAGGTTTGTAATTAACAGCATTAGAATATCTATATTCCTACATATTCCCCCATCTTTGAAGTGACCCTGAAATTCTTCTTGAATGATGTATATTTACTGCTTTAAGAGAGATCCACAGAGTTAGAAGGTTGTTTCACGGTTGATGGTTGCCTGTGGGCTGCATAGTTCTAGTGAAGCTTTTTTGCTTTTTGAAGTGTGGTGCTTATGTGAGAGATGAAAAATTCATGAAAATAATTGACTGTAAGATTCCTGTCTCATACAACGTCTAGTGTGAAATGTACAGCAAAGTTTTCACACCATCTGCCCAACTCGTCTTGTGTCCTGCCTTATCGCTGTCCCAGTTTAATATGCGAAATATATGAAATTATGGATGAACCTTGAAAATATAAAATTTACTAGGAGACAGAGAAGTATGAGATGATATTGCAAATTATATTAACATTCTAAGCGATCTAGCCATCCCAATCAGACAGAGACATAAAACCATCTGGAATCAAAGACAAGTTTGCTCACTGTTTTATTTTAGTTGTTCATTATTTTGAGCATGATACAATTTGTTGAATTCATTTATCACCTTAAAAGTTATTTTTTAATTTGGACTTGAAACATATTTCACTTGGCGGCTTAATAATAATAATAAGAAGAAAAATATGATACAAGCCAAACATGGTCATAACACACTGCAGTATACAAGGTGTCATTATAAAGTTCTATTCCACCTATGATAATAAAAATGCGATACCTGGTTTGATTTTAAATCACTTCTTTAAACATGTATACAACTTTAATATGGACTTCTAACTCACGCAGAGAACAAACATCAAATAAACATTCTCATATCAAGGACCATCAGTGGTAATTATAGTTGTTTCTCTGGCTCATATGATACAAACTGATAGAGTTAGGTCTATAAGTTTTTTGATAGTTTTAGTATTTCTGCCTATGTACACCACCAAAGTGGATTATAAATTAATCTATCAAGGTGTGACTGAAGCGCAGCTTTTCAACTTTAAATCTAGGAGTTTAAGAAAAGTATTAGATTAACTGTTTAGGAATTAAAGCCCCCATTTTCAGAGGCTCAAAAGTAATTGTACATTTGATTAAGAAGCAGTTAAAATTGGAGTTGATTCTAAATGCTGAACTTGGTAGCTATTCACTTGAATTCTCAATGTGAGGTCCAAAGAGATGTTCATACAACCGAAGGAGGCCATCATTAGGCCAAAAAGCCAAAATAAACATTGCAGAAAAGCTGAAATGCAATGGCCAGCTCAGCAACACCAACATGCTTAGCAGACCAGACCAGTTGAACTCTGCAATGTACATGGGTATACTCAGCCAAATGCTGTAAAACTGATTAAACAGTGCTTCACAGTGCAAATGGTTAATGACTCAAAATATCCTGTAAAAGGTGGCACAAGACTTTCTCACAGCAAATATATTGTTCAATGGAGAAATCATTCACCTGATCTCAATCCAGCACAGCATGCTCATCAGTTGCTGAAGACAAAACAAACAAACAACAACTGAAGATGACCGGAATAAAGGCCTCTCAGAGGATCTCAAGGGAGGAAACACAGCATTTGGTGACATCCATGCTTTGTAGACTTAAGGCAGTCAAATGTGAGCAGTGAGCAAATGAGTTTTATTCAGATAATGCAAGCAATTCTTATATTTTAAATTATATTACTTTATACAATTAATTTAGAGCCTCTCAAAAAATGTGGTTTTAATTCTTAGACCTTTAAGGCAACACTTGCTGTTAAACCCTTTGAATTAAAGCTGAGAGTCTGCACTTCAATTACATATTCATATAAAATCACTTATGGTGTTGCACAGAGGCACAATTATTACATTTTAATGTTGTACAAATACATGAGCCTAACTGTATCCTTGAAACCAAGTTATGATCACCAAAAACAAACATGCATGTCACTTTCTTCGACATTTACAGGACTGTGCATCATGAATTCATCCAGGCCAAACAATCAATGCTGAATTCTACTGTAATCTTTGAGCTTCAGAGGTTAAGCATATAGCAGACCTGCTTAAGCCATGTGTTGTACATCTTGAATCTTTAAGGATTCAAAGGACTTTGCTTAACAACTATATTTTTGGAGTTGTGTTCTAGAGCTTTATTAAAAGTGGCGCTGCTTCTGTAAAGCTTTACCAACAACTTGGACCCAGATGTGACACAAATACTAGAAAGATGCTTTCAAAGGTTTATTCCATCCAACCCTTACTCCAACACAGGGGTGACAGCGAATTTAGAAATACCAATTAATCTGCTGTAACTTGCATGTATTTGAAGTGTGGGAGGAAACCAGAGTATCTGGAGTAACCCAGGAGGTTAAACAAACCTCAAAGGTTTATTGCAAATACTGGAATAAAATCTGCCACCAAACTTCAAATAATTAGCATCAGATCAACCAGTTTTTTGTCCAAGAGCTAATATAGTATCAGTGAATACCCCATGATCCAAAAAGATTCAGAAAAAGGTGTGGACAAAGAGGTCTGAAGAGAGTGTTATTGACTCAACAGTCTTGACATTTTGTATCACCTTCCCTCACGCAAGCTGTTGGGTTCCCTGAAGGCTAAGGAGTATCTCATTATGTTTTCCCAAGAGGGTACCATAAGGAAAGATCGCTTTTTAAGTAGAGTCAGTGTTTTTCGTGTAGATGAGAGAGATGTTTTTAAGAATTTATTTCAAAACAGAAAACCAAATGTGTAATATTACTGGTAGGACTAAGAGATGTACCTCTGGAGACTGAAGATGGGCAGTGAGCAATATTTTGTGGGGAGAACGAAATTACAGACTGGATTGTTGGCTGAAAAGATGTAGTCTGAGCAGGCAAAGAGTGCAGTGAGTATGGTGATGAACACTGCGGCTAAATGACTTGGTCAGAAGCACAACTCAAAACGTGGCAGGCAGATGATGAAATGACAATTGAGCAGGCAGGCAGTCAGATGAAGATGAATCTGAAGTGCGGTGATAGATAACATTGAAAGAAGGAAGAGAGCAAAGAACTAACCTTGGAACTAATTTGGTGGAAGGCCGAGAGGGAGCCCAGGGTTGATAAACAGCTGAGGGTGGTGAGTGGATAACGTAGAAGTTGCAAGACCTCCAGAGGGAGAAAGTGGCCACACCCAGGAACACTCACTCACTCACAGAAACAGAAGACAACACAGATTTATTACAGCACAAAGACAACTTGACAACATCTCTGATTACTGTATACATTAAAAACATGATTGGACACATGGTTCAGTATACTTGCTTATACCTGCATCCATTTCTTTCCGCGTATCTTATCTCGCAGGGGGGCTGGGGCCTATCCCAGCTTCCATAGGGTAAGCGGCATGGTACATCCTGGACAGGTTGCCGATCTGACACACAGTACAGACAGATAACCATTAGCACTCACATTCACAAATATGGGCAATTTAGAATCACCACTTAACTTAACCCCACTAATTGCATGTTTTTGAACTGTGGGAGGAACCCGGAGGGCTTGGGGAGAACCCATGCAAAGAAGGTGAGAACGTGCAAACTCCGCACAGAAAGGCCCTGGTCATAATGGTGGAGTTGAGCTCAGGACCCTTCTTGCAGTGATGCAACATTGCTAACCACCGCACCACTGCCCTTGTTGTTTATACCCATTTAAATAGAAATTGGGGGTAATTACACATTAATTGTGGAAATTGTTTTTGCACAGTAGTCAGAGGTAGACAGTAGACATCCATTATGCCTCAGATACTTCCAGATAAACACAGATACTTCCAGGCACTACAATGGATACTTCCAATTATTTCTATTTTTCATGTACTGAAACCCTTTCATATCTCACACAGATAGACAATAGTGATGTGTCGGTCGCGAACGAAATGGCTCTTAGAGCCGAATCTTTGAAGTGAATGACGCGAGCCGGCTCCTTATTGGGAGCCGTTGTTTTTGTTTTTTCTTCTTTCTCTCACCCTCTGTCTTGCACTTTTTATCGCTTCACTCCGCACGTAAGCCTTGTGCTTGCGCTGAGCAGAGGGGGGAGGGGCGGTAGTTACACTCGCAGTAGCACAGGAACAGAGCGGAGGGAAAGAGAGAGAAAGAGAGCCAGGGAGAACAACAAGAAACAACATCGTCACCATCATCGTCATCGTTAGAAAGGTATAGAAGTCATCCACAATTATTTTCAGTTGCAGATGATAAAGGATTAAGAAAGTTTATTCATGCAGTGAATCCTATGTATGCAATTCCAAGCAGGAAAACACTCTCCCAAAAAATCATCCCAGGTCTATATGACAGAGAATATGAATCTTCTTTTTTGTTTTGCATATTTTAATTTGTTTTATTGTGTTGTGGTTTGCAGTGTTTGGTGTTGTTTCGGAGTTTGTACGTGCTTCGGAGTTTGCACGTGCTTTGGAGTTTGTACGTGCTTCGGACTTTGTACGTGTTTTGAAGTTTGTACTTGTTTTGGAGTTTGTACGTGCTTTGTCTCTAGGGGCCACTGTAAATATACTTTTATTTATTCACTCCACATAAAATGTAATAAATAAATTATAAATACAAAAACCAACTATTTAAATTTCAACTTTTAACTATTTAAAATTTTCAGCTTTTTCCTTTTAAACAAATTTAAAGTGAAACAACACAAAACACTGCAAACCACAACACACTAAAATATAAATTAAAATATGCAAAATAAAAAGAAGCTGCACGTTCTCTGTCATATAAGCCTGGGATGATTTCCTGCTTGGAATTGCATACATAGGATTCACTGCACAGATAAACTTTCTGAATCCTTTATCACTCGCAACTGAAAATATTGTGGATGATTACTATACCTTTCTAATGTGACGATGTTGTCTCTTGTTGTTGTCCCGGGCTCTCTTTTTCTCTTTGCTTTGTCTCTAGGGACCACCGTATATATTTATATATAAATATATAAACATATATAAATAAAACCACGTCTTTTCTACATTAGTAATTCCTTTTGTGCATAATTTTATATTGTTGTTGATAATAATTTAATTAAAGCAACAAAACAACCTGAAGAGCCGGCTCTTTTTAGTGAGCCAAAAGAGCCGGTTCTCTAAAAAGAGCCGGAATTCCCATCACTAATAGACAACTTCTACATTTCATATAATTGTTTGTATAACTTAGTTGCCCACTCAGTTTATATAGAACATAACAATGATAAGCCATAGGCTTCTGATTTCAGGTTTTTCTTATAACATAAGAAATATTATGTATCCCATATTTTTTTAAAATCTCTTATTAAAGAGCCAGAAATTATAATTATTTAATTCAGGGTAATGGTAGTTGGTATATACATGGTATGGTATTAAAATATATATTCATAATGTAGCTTTCTTTTAAACAAGTTTAAAGGGATTTTTTGATTTGTAATATTGAAAACATATCTCTATATATTTATGCTTCATTTCTGCCCTTTTATCAAGTAAGCTTTGGAAATTCCACTTTTGCTTTGATTCTCTTTGATTTAGTGCTGGCATGACCACTGCTTCACTCTCATTTAACTTTTCTGGCACACCAGTGGTGCTATTGGCTTTGTACTCTATGTACCACTACATCACCCACCAATTTAGTACACATATAAAAGCTCAACATTCAGAGAACTATCTTGTGTCCTGACTATCCTTAAAAATGATGACATTCACTGACAACAACAAGTAATAGTATTTGCAAACACGTACCGAGATTAGAAAGATATTTGGAATTTTGAGCTTTTTATCTTGACCAATAATAATTTGTCCAAATTATAATCGACGAGCGTGTATGACTGTTTACTCTATATATATACACCATACAACATTAACACTAAAGAAAAAATAAAGAAAAATTAAAGAAAGAATAAAAATGTTCCAAATTAGATCCTTGAGCAATTCAACAATTACACATTAAACTAAATTCTTCCTGTCCAATATAGACACTGTGTATAATTTGTTTCAAAGTATCTTATTTTCCCGTCATGGCTAGGGTAATTTAGTTTCTATCTGCATGCAGCATTTCAAAGAGAAATTATAGCTATGGACTATTTTGTAATTATTGCTTGTAAATGGCTTTAGGTGTGCCATTTTTGATAAAGGCATTGGAGGTAATGGTGGACTTTGAATATAAAACCGGAATAAGACATTTGGTTAAACTTTTTTTTTAGACTAGCAATTTATGACTACTTCTGTTTTTGTCTGGAATTGTGTATCTGTTTGTTTGTTTATAATCACTGAGTTTACATGATTTTTAAGTCCACGAATATGTTAGTTACAATGGATGAACAACAGGTATGAGTGATTTGCACTCAAACCACACCTACCTACTTATAATGTATAAATATAAATTCAGTTGCAGGGACACTAATCAAACTCCCACATGAAGAAGGAATAATGTTTTTCTGATATTTATTCTGTGTTGTTAGACAGTCAGAGATAATTGGCCACCTCATGCCATTTACCCAAGGGCGTCGATTTGGCATGGACGGAAGGGACATGTCCCCACCAATATCCAGCGATTATTGAAATGTCCCCACCAATAATTTGATCTCTGCCAGTAAAGAAAAACAAACCCGATAGAAAGAAAAAAACGATCTGTCAACGTCTCATTCACCCAGCGGTGCAGAAAGAGTTAAATTACGTTCTCTCCTACGTCACGTGACAAATGTGGCCAATGTGATTGGCTGTGCCTTTCAGGGAGCTCTGTTTAGTTTTAGCAGCGGAAAGCCTGCGCTGCGCTGTGAGGACCTAGAAGAAGGAGAGGAGGATGGCAGCAAAAAGGAAGAACCTGGATATAAGAAAGTATTTTTCAAAGAAACCTGTAAGTCGCTTAAAGTCAAGTTCACTCATAAAATGTGTCCGTCATAATAACGTCACAGGCTATGCTAGGCTTTGGCCCACATCAGTCTAAAATTGTATGTAACCATGAATAACGTGTTTTGGAAACTAACTGCACAACAGGCAGCACTATTAGTTCTCTCAGTCTCAGAGCAGCATTTCTAATTTTGATTGAAACTGTCAGAGAAAACGGCAGCTTCGAGCAAGCCAGGATATTAGTTTACAGAGGCTGTTAAAATTATATGTCTTACGTTAAAAAATTGGTGACACAATAATTTCATCCTAATGACACTGACATAGTCATAGGGTTCATTTTTGAGACAAAATATCATGAGGTAGTCGTGATTTTGCAAATATTCCACCTTGTAGTGCAGTTTGCACAAATTGTTTTAAAAATGCACTCACCCTACAAACATTACTGACGAGTCAAGATCTGCACAAAGTGACAGAAACACTGAAGCAGCTACACATTTTATTCTTATTGTCATGTATGTCCTATTTGTCAGGTGACAGAAGAACCAACACAAAGCTCGGAGAGCAATGGTGATACAAGATCACAGCTGAAATTGGATGATGACTTGGTGGTTCATGACTGTATTTGAAGCACATGTGTGACTGCATGTATGTGGAGTGTCTCACTGTTATTTATCAGGTGACAGAGGCAGCTCTGCCATGTTGTAGCTCAGACAGAGGTGAAGAGGCGAGGTCACAGGTGACTGACTGATGATGTGGTGCTATAGATTAACTAGTATTTATTGACAATTGCTAGGCTGCTGATGTAAATTGATTCATTAGTAGGGCTGGGCTATATCATACCGTTCACGGTAATACCGGTGTAATTTTGGGCAACGATAGGAAAATGAATAATCACGATAGAATATGGGTAAAACGCGCATGCGCAGTGCCTATGTTTACATACGCACATGGCGGCGATGCAGAATGAGAAGAGCGAAAGTATCGTTGAATGAAACGGATGAACCAGAATTGGTTTGTAAAAAGCTGCAACTTCAGTGGTGTGGAACTGGTTTAGCTTTCGTCCGTCAGATACACAACAAAGCACTATTTTTGGTAGAGCATGCTAGCGGGCTGTCGTTATTACCGTGTTGTTTGGAAAATACGGCACACTTAAAATCAATCCTTTGATTTTTCTGAAAATCGACAGTGCCCCTTATAATACCGTGTGCCTTATGTATGAATTCTGGTTGTGTTTACTGACCTCGAAACGATTTTATGTGCTACACGGCGCTCGAAAATCTGTCAAATGTTTTAGTACGACTTTGCTAAGCTACGAACCCGCACTGCTTGATGGATTGTCGGAGCATTACGGCTATCGTAGGGAGGAGCCTCGCGGAGTGATACGTACTGTGCTTCAACATAATATTACCGTATTGTGTGTGTATAACCTCTTTTTAAGTTTTGTGGATATTCTACATGGTTATGCTGAGGATATGTCTGCCAATTTCCACTGGAAATGCCTTTTGGTTAAACTGTCAGCAAGGAATTTGCACTGTTACATTTTTATATAACTTTAATGCACATAAAAAACAGCTGTTTGTTTAAGTGAAAATACATTGATGGGGTTTTTTGCACTAAGTTGTGGAGTTGTAAAGTATTTTGTCTAGTGTCAATTATATCGTCAGTTATATCGTTATCGCAAATTTTCAAATGTATATCGTGATAAATATTTTTGGTCATATCGCCCTGCTCTATTCATTAGTGTATGTTTGACAAAGAATCTGAATTGACATGTCTCACTTTTTATATGGCATGAATCAATGTGTTATTTTATCAGGTGGCAATATGTCCTAGTGCAGTCAGAGGGGAAGAGCCAGGGCCAAAGGTGAGGCACATCAAGCACATAATAATTTTAATCTGAGGATAAAATGCATGTACTGAGGCTGAAAGAAGCTTCAGTGCTCTCAGAAGACTAAAAACATGGCTAAGGTTAACAATGACTCAAATGAGATTAAACAATGCTGCTGTATGTTCACCAGGAGAGACTGGACAGTATAGGTGTAAAGCCAATATGCCAGCAGTTTATCTCAGCGAGAGGAGAAGGTATGTGTTTGGCTCCTTCACATAGTGGACGTTGAGTTGTTGTGTGGGGCACCAGTAGTCCATGTCTGTTGCTGTAACAGTAGTTCATCTTTAGAATAAAACATCCCAGCTCACTGATTTGATAGGAGCAATAGTGCTTAAAATGTTGCATAATTTTGCTGAGAGATCTTTTACTTTGTGGTAATCTTAGATGAGTAGTTTTATGGACAAAAACCAGCAGGTTATTCAGTGTCCCCTTAGTGCTAATGTATAAGAGATGTTGGTGTACTATAACTGAACTAATGTTGTTAAGTCCTTAAAGTCATATTCTTTTATTGTCATGACTGTATTTGAAGCTGTTTTTATTTTTGTATGATACCTGATTTATATGGAATATGGCTGAAGTAAACTAAAGCCTAAAATACTTTAGTCAGTCATTTGTTTAATAGTAATTTAACATTATATAATTCACATATAAAACTATGAATTGTAATTTTAAATGGTTTAAAAGCATGTAGAATAGGAAATGTAGGCAAGTATATTCTCCTTAATATCAAGAAGCAAAGACAAAAAGGGGAAAAAAAGAAACAGGGCAGGGTTCGGCGGTTGAATCATCCGTCCCCACCAATGCCAAAACTAAATCTACGCCCTTGCATTTACCCTCCCTTAAGGCAGTCTTATCTGCATGGTTTAGCACACCAGCTGATACCGTTGTCCTTCAGCCAATGCTAGCAAAGCAGCTTACTCATGTGCCTTGTCGTTAGCATCCCAGCTAGCGAAGATGGCATCGTTTCTTCACACCAGAGGAAGCAGAGACTCCGGGACTTGACGCTGCGTATGTGGCAACAAATTCTCAAGAAAGGACACACACCAGGGCTGCTCATGTTGCCTCAACCCGGAACATGCCCAACTCACAATCGAAGTCGCCAGTTCATGTGTGCACCGTGGATGGTTCAACGTGAATTGTCAAAGACAACGGCTAGCACACCAAGATAGCCTGCTGGGAACAGACCCCTTCTTGCTCACAGCCGAAACCACAGTTGATAGTGGTGACCAGGAGGGAGTCACAGAAGGCTGGCACTAGCTGGGTCTCGCAGCTGGATGATAGAAGTTGGACTTGGATTACAAGGATGACAATGAGGATGCCTCAGAACTCCTCACATTGAATGATGAGGAGGACAAAGATGAAATCTTCATACCCTCCTCTCATGCCGCCAAGCCTGATACTGCAGCCACTCTCCAGGGCAAGCAAGAGAGCACACTAGCTTCTCCCACTCCTAGCATGGATATGCAAAACGGGCGCAAAGTGTGGCTACATTTAACACCATTGTTATAAAATGTGGGTATTGGCTTCTGAAAAGGTGAAAGAATTGCTCTTCACTTCACACATGTCATATATGATGTTTTGAACCCAAATTTTACTTTGGAATGGACCAACAATATCTCACCCGAGACTGCAAGACCACCAGGCATTCATGGGTTATTTTCGGGAACAGCAAGCGCCTACAGAACAAGGAGGGGGAAAAAAACTGGGGATGCAGAGCTGGCTTTCGCATCCAACAACAACACAAACTCTTGCTTCCATCCATCTTGCTCACCAATGGCACATCCCTTGTAAACAAAATGGAGAGCTACAACTCTCCAATCTCTCTCATTATAATTGGAGAACAGGTGAATCTGTCTTCACCTTCAGGTTTCTGGGCACCCACATCTCCGCCAGTCTCACCTGGACCCACAACACCAATGTCCTGGTTAAAGAAGCCCCAGCAGTGGCTGCACCTCTTCCATGTCCTGAAGAAGAATAACATAGACCAGAAGCTGCTGCTGGCCTTCTACCACTCCTCACTGGATAGCGTGTTCTCCTCCTGCCTGGGTGTTTGGTACGCAGGGGCCAGAACAGGACGGCTGCGCAGAGGATAATTAACACCACCTAAAAAATCATTGACTGCCTCCCCTGGAGGCCATCACCAGATCCTACTGTCTCTGGAAATCCAGGGCCATCACAGGTGACCCCTTGCACCCTGCCCACCACCTGTTTGAGCTTCTGCCCTCTGGTCGGCGCCTCAGGTCAATCAGGTCCCACACTTCTAGACTCACAAACAGCTTCTTCCCCTGGGCAATTTGTATTGTCAACAAACATTATCCCACCACACCCCTCCCCTGCCCACCGATCTTACCAATCTGAGCCATGGTCTGAGTAACCCCTGTCACTCATGCCATTCACACACAGATTCTTTTTAGAAGTCTTTTCTTTGCACTTCTTCCAAGCACTTTACATTTTTTTCTCTAATGTGTGCCTTTTTCTTATTTTTTTTTATATATTTTTCTTGTTTTGTATATCTCTCTCTTGATTGTATATATTTTTCTTCTTTACTATTTATTCCTGCTGTCTACTGCTTATAATTTATTCCAGCACAGTTGGTCTGGAACACCCACAATTTCGGTGTGAGTGTTCTATTCTATTTTCCACACAGCCCCTGCGCCTTGGCCTCGCCCATTTTGGGTGGAGTCTGCCTCAGGCGCCAGCTCAGCCTCATCTGCAAGCCATCAGTGGTCTTGCATTTAAGGCCAGCGCAAATTTCTACTCTTTGCCAGATCATATGCTACTCTTGGTGGTAAATCAGCCTTCATGTGTGAACTTCAGTCTGTTTTTCTAAATGTTAATGTTTTGTCTCCCTGTGCTGCATTCTCCACTTAGACTCCTGCAACTGTGCCATAGATCTCCTTCCCAGTGCACCGCTGCCATCTTGCTGCCTTTACAACCTATCATGGCCTGAGAGGGAGGCTATGGAAAAGTACTGGCTAGTGATGGTAAATTCGATTCTTTTTACTGAATCGAGTTTTAATGAGTCACTCACCAAAGTGAATCGGGTTTCTTGAGTCATTTGAGTCACTGAGTCAGTTGACCAGAGAGTGCAAAAATGTTTATTTTCACTCAAACTTAATTTGTTTCTCTTTTAATGTAAATCCTACTGCTAAGATGAATGATTGTAAAAGAAAAACAACTATTTTCTTTAGAGCAAAAAAGAGCAAAAAAATTCTAAAGAGAACATTTTTTTATTTTTATTTTATTTTATTGGTATTTTCCTTAAATGTGTCAAATATATATTTTCTCATCAAAATGTCCACTGAGCTGTGAGCCAGGGGGCGGTAAAGTGCCTTAACATTGGTTGCCAACCAAGAAGAAGAAGCTGTGAGCCAGGAGGGAGGGGGTGAGTGAGTGAGTGATTCGCCTTACGCTATGATTCAGCACAGCAAGGGAGGGGGTGAGTGATTCAGTGATTCGTTCAACTCGTTTGAGCTGTGAGCCAGGAGGAAGGGGGTTAGTGAGTCCTGAGTGATTCGCTTATGCTATGATTCAGCACACTAAGGGAGGGGGTGAGTACCTCAAATGTGCTGTTAGCATGCTAGCTGAGCGATGCTACTGTGAACCGAGGAGCTATTGTCTTGATGTGAGCTTCTACTCAGGGTTCTTTCTTCCAGTTCAGAGCAGGAATGTTTTTGTTAATAAACTGGCTGTTGTTTTTTTCGCCACAATTTTAATTATAAGCTAGATATATTTCTACTAATGGAATTCGTTTGCTAACAGCAACAGGGATGAGTCAGTGAGTCAGTTGCGCTTGTGAATCATGATTCACGAGTCAGTAAAGTGATTCTCGAGTATTGAACGATTCGTTCACGAATCGAACATCGCTAGTACTGGCGGCAGGCATCATTCATCCATTCTGCCCCCCAGTAGGAGTGGGATTCTTCTTTGTAGCAATAAGGAATAAGACTCTGCGTCCATGCATTGATTAGCGTTGCATGAATGAAATTACAGTAAAAAATAAATACCCTCTACCGCTCATTAATTCTGCTTTTAAACCACTTAAGGGGGCTACCATTTTCACCAAACTGTTATGGCTTACGATATACCTTTCTGCATGCAGAAACATTTAAATTATAAAAAGGTTTTGTTAAAGCAAACTGTGGCATAATACTGAGCACCACAGTGTTAATCAGGTGCCTTCCATTATCATTTTTTTTGCATTATGTTCTCTTACCTTCTGACTGAATAACACTAGAAACTTTAATTTATGACTATACAATGTCTTCATGCACTGAGACACACAAAATCACGGCTCTCAACACAAAGATGGTGCAACAGAGAGATATTACCATATATCAGATTTTTAAATCACTACATTGTTGCATTGATGGCTAATGGCTTCTGAAAAGACAGAGAGAATAGCTTCATATCACAGAGAAGACAGACATCCATGACCTAATCTTACTTTTCTTTTGCTGCTAGTTTTTTCTTTGACTTGGTTAGCTTTAGGTACCAAACCTATTTTGTTAGGATTAATTTGATGTTGGTTTGTTGAAATACACGCAGCATTAACAGCATTAACCCTGCACAGAACAAAATGGTACTTCACGGGACCCAGTACTTTTAAATGTAATGTTAAAGTCTCCTGGTCAATCATCCTTATTACGTGGGTTCATAAAGTTCGGCTGACCCTAAAGACCCCTAATGCATTCTCTTTTTCTTCTTAAATTTAGTTTGTTTGGAACGTGAACAGAAGATAGGCAAACACAAACTGACTTTAAATTTATAGCTAATTCTTTTCTTTCACATCACTGAGCATCACAAGCTGAACTCCAAATTATACAACACATTAAAAATGACATAGGCTTATTTTCTGTATCCGTATTTGTGTAAGCACACTCATTATAATTGGAACAAAAGTCCCACTTTTTTCATGAGTCCAAATGCAGCCAAACATGTTTGTTTGTTTTATATTTTATATTTGCTAAGTGAGAATGTGATCCAAAATGTGCATGTTCAATCATCCAGGTAAGGAAATCCCAAAATATAGCTTCTCTAAGTATAGGACAGACATCACACAGAATGGGGGGTGTGAGATGGGGCAGAAAAACATTTTTGTGGTGAAAAGGTTCCTACGAGTACCTCTTATTTGTTGTTAAATGCTTATTCTCCTTCTCCTTTAATTTGTCTATTTTGAAGAAGAACCTCCTTTTTAAGTACACTCAACAGTATTTTTCTTTGTTCTGTGTGCTCTTCCAGAAAATGTTGACATGTGTTAAGAGGCTAATGGGTGTACCAGTCATCCAGGCAGGCACAATGCTTTATGCTTTGATGTAAACATTTGAAATGTCAACCGAGTCCATAGCTTTTTGTGAGTAAGCTCCAGCACAAATAAGACTGTCAATCCTCTTTCTTTGTGTGCATTTATTAATCTGTGAGACATGCCTCTGCCTTGTTGTGAGTTTGTTTATTTTATCACTACATTACAAGCAGCTCCTGCCACAGTCTTACAGCTCTACAACTGTCCATAGTTATCCCTGTTCACTTCTTATCAAAGATCCTTGATGTGTGACACCAAACTATTCTCCTCTCCACTAATAACCCTCCACTTTTGTCTTCATCATTCTTGCATGAAATTGGCTATTAGATGGTTCTCTGGGACAGATAGAGGTGTAATACTTTAATACAGTGGGCCCATGCTCTGTGAATATGTGCTGAGAAAATGCTGAAAATATAAATGCCCAAGTATCAAAATTCCTGACCAAGGACATTCATGCATAAACACACACATACACACATGGAATAAAGAAGTGGGAGAAGGAAACACAGACCAGTAAACAACCATTCTGTGATGTGTCTTAAAACCCATAAAAAAGCTTCAAAACACTACAGGGACATGTTAAGTAGAGCTGTGTCTTTTGAGTTTGATTTACTTTGAAGCCATCACTTATCCTTGTGTGGCGATTACCATGGGTCTTTGCAGTCCCCAACCTCACACCAATCGTGTTAAGACAATCAAATTTCTGGGCACTGTTCAAGTTGCCACGTGCCAACTACCTAATCATGAACAAAGAAAAAGACGAAAAATTATCTCTGAGAACTTGGCTGCTTGAAACCCACATACTGGGTCAATCATTGTTATCAAAGCTTGTCTTTCTTTGCTCATCAGGAATTATAAAAGGAAAGGTTGATGAATGAAGATGAAGAAGAACAAAGAGCTCTATTAAAACTAATATAGAGAATCTTAACATACCTTAGCAAACGTACAAAAATGGCTATAAATCCCTGCTTTCAGTTGTATCAAAGCAAAATTATTATTTAGTAACATATAGACTGTGACAAAATGACATTGTTACACTCATATAAGCATTTATTTTCATTTATGTGTATGTATTTTAACAAAATAACTTATTCCTGACATCTATTTTTATAGCAACTATGTTGCAATTTTGAATTGAATTGCAATTTTGTGGAAAAAAAAAAAAAAAAAAACCTGATAGGGACAATTCATAAGACTGCTGCTGAGAAAATTACTTAAAAATGTCATTCAAGTAGGTATTCAACTTCCCAAAATATAAAGAGCAATCATTTAGTTCTTCAAGGCCACCTCATTGTGCATTTTTGAACTGCTTTCAAGACTTCTACTATTTTTAGTTTGCTCCCTGGATTTCCTTTGCTGACAAGCAATTATTATTATTGAGTACAAACATACTACTATTAGTTTCAGGTCTTCATTCATAGATTTTCAAGGTTTTTCTGGGTATGAATATATAGAATAACTCCAAATGAAGACTAAAGTTGATGTCATCTGGATATGTATAAAGTGTTTGCTCTTTTCTGAAGTGGTGATGAGATGCTATATCATGACCTTGTTGTGGTCAAAATATGTCATTGACATTTTAGCTAACTGAGACCATGACTGTTATATATATATAAACTAAAAACTAGTGCTGTCAGCGTTAATCTCGCTAAAATGACGCTAATGCCATAACTGCATTAACACTGCAAATCTCTGTTAGCGAGTTAACGCAGATCGCCCCGTGCGATGGCTGCACGGCATCAACATGTTAGCCCGGTTAGCTCATTAACGCATTGACGCCGTGCAGCCATTGCACGCAGTTATGGCGTTAACGTAGTTTTAGCAAGATTAACGCTGACAGCACTACTAAAAACATATAGCTTTAAGTCTGTCATTAATTTTGTTATTGCAGAATTGCATATTACACAGACAGTGCATACAACACTGCGCAAAGTATTTAGGTATTTTTATTCATCACACAGTGCTAGAAGAGCACTCATAGGTGTGCAACAATGAAAATTAGTGTTTTAATGAAGGCAAATGGACTCATAAAATACAATTAAGAGTTTTTATTCTGTCTAATACGCTTTTTTATCGAAGTAACTGAGAAATAGAAAAAGAAGATAAAATTCTACTGAGCTATTTTTGAAAACATCTTTACCTCAGTTTAAAGGTCTAAAGTGATTGCTCATTAAATGTGCTTGACCCCAGCTGAGTTTTAAACCTTTTCTTAACAGACTGTGACATGTACTACACTCACATCAAATCTTAAGTATAGCTCTTAAAAGAAGTCAGATTTTTGCTAAATTGGCAATGACTCCAAAACTTTGACAGAAACTTGAAATCTGGCTTAAAGAGGGAAATGTCTGGTGTTGTAATTTGAAGGTGACTTCCTTGTGTATTTAGATACAGTAATAGGAAAGATTTTGCTTCAAATATTATCTTTGAAGGCACCACAAAGTTTTCACTATCATTGGCATATACTGCATTTAAATATACATACACAGGTATGCACTGAGATAATACAATGAAGGCCATATATAGAAATTGGTGATGCACTGATTTAGGGCTTGTATTTGTGAATACATCTTGGCTCAGCTGGAATCTGTTAATACAGGGGTCCCCAACTCCAGGCCTCGAGGGCCGGTGTTCTGCAGTTTTTAGATGTGTCTGCGATCCAACACAGCTGATTCAAATGGCTAAATTACCTCCTCAACATGTCTTGCAGTTCTCCTGAGGCCCGGTAATGAACTAATCATTTGATTCAGGTGTGTAGACCCAGGGTGATATCTAAAACCTGCAGGACACCGGCCCTCAAGGCCTGGAGTTGGGGACCCCTGTGTTAATAGATAGTTAAGACAATATTTGGCAAAAAAAATAGTTTTAAAGTTAACTATACATGACTTTTTTTGTACTTGAGTCTGTGGAAGCTAGGTACTAGACACCATGAGAACTTCCAGGCATAAATGGACACATGCTATACTAGGTAAATATATTTTATCTGACTAAATGAAATTGTGCAGTGGGAATGCCTGTGTCAAATTATTTTTGAAAAAGCAACTTAAATAAAGATGCATGAGCTACTCTTATCTCCAAAGCGCAAAGCCACCTTTTATTGCCATGCCTATTCCATTTAAAGATGAACAATGAGCCTGAGCTTTACTCCGGCAACATTTAAAATACAAACATGTTTTGTAAGCAATCTCAAAATAGGAATGGGCAGATATAAGATGAAATTGGGAATAAATTATGCAGGCTAAACCTGTATGTGCTTTTATTTTCTAATTAATCACGGTGGTTAAAAGGTTTAAGGATTTATTGTCAAACAGATTATATTATAGATTATAGATTCTATGAATTCTTGAATTCTCTTTATGATACTAATTACACCTATTTTTCTTGTGATACCACCATTCAAGTAAAATTATAAGGTCCAAAACATCATGCACTCAATGCATCTTAAAAGTTTCCATCTATTGAATAATGGATGAACAGTTTATTTTCTCCAGGATGAAGTGTAGGTAACAGATCAAGGCAGAGGAAGATAAATAATTTACAAATCAGCCTGAGCGTTGTCTCATCCACTTTATTTACACGCAGAAAATGACATGTTGTAATGTATATGCCATAGACAATGTTCTGTTATTATGGTTTGTATCACCTGCTGAAAAACGGAAACACATACCAGTGCAACAGCCCTTCCTGATAAGAATGCCCCGTCACGCTGCAAAAACTGCTCAAGAACAGCATGAGGAACACAATAAAGAGGGTAAAACAACCTTCAGAAATCCTGCTTCCATGCCCTGACTCAACATTGCTGCTTTAGCTGCTCAAGAGGATTGTACACAATATCATGCAGGTGGTTTTTAATGTTTTGGCTAATGAGTGTTGGGGAACATGAGTCCTTAAAACCCCTGTGTGTAAACATGGTTGTGTGTTGTAAAGCTACTTATATGAGGTGAATATTCTCTGTAGTCTCAGGGCTGAAATGGCACCGATTCTATACATCTAATGAAACTTGAAGATTAAAACAGTGGCATAATTAACAGGCTTTATGCTCTGTCAGAATGTGCCACATGAGAAACTGCTACCTGAGGGTGACATTTAGCATCATACACTGGCCAATAAAGGGATGGAAAGTCTAAGCATCAGCAGGTTCCATGTCCTGCATGTTAGGTCCTCAGCAGCACCTCCATCTGTTTCTCTGGTAATACAATTTGCCTTTAATTTCCTAATGTTCCTCTAATCACCAGGCCTTGTGCACAAGGGCTAATAGAGGGGTCACAAGTTGAAGTCTGACCTGAGGAATGGATTTAATGGGCAACAGAGAATGCAAACTGCATTATAAAACACAGCTGCTTCTCCTATATAGCAAGCTCAGTAAATGTGTGCTGGAAGTCTGATGCCATGAACTACATAGTTTCCAAATCACGCTTTCACTACAATGATTAAAGTAAAAGCTAGGCATGAAGATCTTGCAAGAAGATATACTGAATATGAATATGAATATGAATATGATCTGTGGAGTACTAAATGGTCATCTTTTTATGTAAAAGAGAAATACTAATCATGAATAATAGATTAAAAGACACAGGATATGTCCAAACAGTTACATCAAATAAAAAAGCAGCTGTTACTGTGACTGTCTATGAACTCTGTTCCTCAAAGCAAACTTAGTTTTGATCTCTTATTTTTAAGCTTTAATTTTCACGACAGCTAACGAGTTCCTAGTTCAACATCATACCATCTATTATGTTTTTTACACTCACAACTTTCTATTTCCACATCTTCACAAATGAAGGTTTGCCTTAGATGTGCGTAAGTATGGTGGGTTTTGGATTACCGGCATAACACCATGAAAGAAAAGAGAGAGAGAAAAGATCCTCTGTGAGGAACTAAAACAAGATGCAGCCAGGAAACTACATCTGTTCAGCCACACACTTCTGAAACTCTGCCTTTAACCAAAGGACCTCATGGCAAGACAAAAACTTACAATATGTATTTGAGAATTTCTTACTGCAAAGTCTTCACACTAGTGGCATGTTTGGTTGTTTAAATATCTTAATTACTGCGTTTGAAGTGTCTTGTAGGCTTAAAATTGCATCTGTTGCAAGCATTCAAGTATACTTAAATGTGGATCTATCAAGAGTTGTTCAGATTCAGTCCTTTCCAGACCCATTATTCAGAATAATCTAAGATTGTCATAGTGACAATTGTTTACACTTAAATTTTGCTCGAGTGCAGGCCTGAACCTTGTTTATACATTTTAACACAAGAAGGGCCACATGCTTCAAAAGAGGCAACAATATCTAACATAAATATAATGCTGACTATGCTATTCATCAAGGATGAGAGTAATGATACATTTCTATTTGTAGACTGATGTATTTCATTCATTGTTAACTTCTGGACCAGTAAAGATCAAAGCGAAAACAAAAGTATCTTTTTCTCTTCTCTGCTGTTTCTCTTTTCTTATCTCTTTCCCATTGGTGGGATTTTTCAATGTCAGCCACTTCTTCTATCTGCCGGAGGTGCATACCATGCAGGTGCCTGATCTTTCATGATGGTTCCTGTTCTTGCTTAACTATTTTCTTGTATTTCTGCTGCCTGAAGTATTCACTAACCACATGATCAGTTTTAGCCATCTTGCTGATGCATCGAGAAATCCTACCAAACCAGCCAGACAAAGCTGGATTGAAAGATAGCAAAGAGTCGCCAATCATGGCAGCACAGGATCAAGTTCTGCACACAACCGCAATAGATGCCATATCCAAGTAGCCAATATATACAGCAGCATCTGTGCCCAGTATGGCTGGAAAGTCCTGAGGTCATAAAAGGATATGCACCCCAGGGTGGTTGAGAATGACCAAACTACAGTAACATCCTGAGTGACTCCCCTAACCAACCAAACATAGAAGTGGTGGACAAGTAGAGGATAGATGTAGCTATACCAAGTGATAGCAACATCAGCAAGAAGGAATATGAGAAGCCTGAGAAATACCAAGGGCTGATCTCCTGGGGAAAAAAACCCCATTGATTTACTCTAAAATGCAGCATTGGTAAATAATTGCAGCCTAGAAGCTTAAGTTCTAACAAAAAAAACCCTTGTCTTTTAGCAGTTCATTTTATTACAGGACCAATAAAATATCTGTTCATAGTTGATATTTGTAATAGCAATGCTAGCTTTCAAACTTCGTAGGCCCTTATTAGGTCTTATAGGATTTTTCCACTGTGTTTATAATTCGAGGAAGAAATCTGTACAGGTCAGCTTAAATCCACAATAAAAAATGTCCCTCATCAAAATTAAAAAATATTGTAGCTAAGTGTTCATTTTAGCTGGATTAATGTTTATTAATATTTACTTCTAACTGATTAAGGAAGCTCTGCTGTAAAAAAAAAAAGGAACATTTCAGCTTTTTGATGCTATATTTAGTATAGTATATTTATATATTTATTTGAGTGGTGTACATTCACTAATCAGGACATAGACGGCACTGTGATATGAACAAACCTTGCATTTTCAGCTAAACATAAAATGCAGCATCTTTTTATTTATTTACAAGAAAAACATAAACATCAACATGTAGATTTTACTTCAAAAGCAATTGCTTTTTTTTTTTCATTTTCACTGGCATCACTGTACTCAGGCCAATGCTGCTGTTTGTTTAGGGTGCATTTCCAACAGTATAAAGAGAGAGGGCTTTGGAACCCCGGGCTCTTTAGATTGAAGGACCCCAGCTGAGTGGAAGAAGTTGCAAACAGCAGGAGTCAATTTCATGTCTAAGCAGCGCCTCTTCCTGTGGATATAATGCACTCTCAAAAAGCTCTAAACTCTGCTGGTGTGATTTTCGTCACTATGAGAGCTTTTACATTTTTTTTTAACCTCTTAAGCCCCAAGCCTAACTGATCTCCTGCCTTTTGCCCCCGTATCAGGGGGCGTTGGGGCTTAAGAGGTTAAACTCAATGATCAAATAGTGAACCTCAAAAGATGCTTTTTCAGAATCAGGTGAAACAACATTTCTCTTTTAGTTAGCTAGCATTTTAAGTAAACTGAGAGGTTAATACACAATTTCAAAATGTTTGTCAGAGAGGAAAGCTGATTAAGTGTTTGTTATGATGAAAATGAGGATGATTTAATACTAGTCCTTGTTAACATCTGTGTTGATGTCTGTTTTGACAAAGTAAGCCTGCTTATAAATACATATATTTATCTAAGAGCCAGGAAGCTCACACTGATACCTTAGTTACTTGCAGAAAAGAGGCAGAATATTTGTTGTGCTATATTTTTGGACCTTGTTAATACATGTGACCTCAGGTTCAAGTTCAGGTTACTTTATTTGTACCTGTAGATAATTTGTTCTTTGTGCTGAATAATACATCATGGGGAGCACTTGGGTTTTTGTTAGTTCAAGTGACATTTTACACATAACATACTTGAAAGGTATTAAGATGTGTTTTACAACAGCATGGTTTACAGCATTTCCTGGGTATGCTGAAATTATGGCAGGGTGCACTATTTGACACTTGGGTTTCATTAAGTAATTATTTACAAGTGGTAGGCAATGAGGGGGTCAAATGAAGTCAACATGACTAATAAAACTACTACAGATTTGTGTAAAGGCTTGATTTAAAGAAGGGTTGGCTAGGCAAAACCTTACCACTACGACAAGTTTGGGTAACAGTGTAATACAGGACTTTTACCCATGTGTGACCCACCCAAGTCACAGAAGCTGGACAAGAAATTAACAGAAACACTCTCCAAAGAAGAAACATAGTATGAAACTACAGCGGAAGAAAATAAAGAAAGCAAATAGTGTTTGGAGGCATTTCAGACATAAAGGAGGGGGAAGAGTGTCAGAGGATTTTCAGCATGGTTTGTATTTAGTGTAAAGAGCATAAAGAGCACATCCTAAAAGTTTTATTTTCTTTAATATTGTTCTTATTTGAACATATCCACTTCATTCAGGTGAACTTTAGACCTGCCTACTATATTAGTTCTTAACCTACGTATTGATTCATGATACACAGTTTTTCTCACAGCCCAAAGTGTCAAATATAACTAATTTACATTGTAAATTGTGTTTCATTTATCTCTTATATGCAAATGCAAACATTGCACTCAATGTCAGTAGCCCTCCAATGCGACCCTGAAAACTTGCTTCACATGGGTTATGTTCTCATTGATTGTTCACACACTCAAAGCTCTGGAGTCAGTTTTTCAAAAACAATGTAGCCAAAGCCTACCATACATTTAAAGAACAAAGTGAAATAAAAATGCACTTGATAATTTAAAATTTTCACCTTAGGGCACACACAGGACATTTTCACAAAGAAAGTTTGCATTTTCTTGAAGGAAAGTCACTGACCTGTGAGATATGGTACTGTAAGGGATATGCTGACCACTACATGAATGTGTTTATGAATGCAAGCTCAGGGCCTTTAATTCTGTTCTATTTCTATTTTTAAACGGTGTTTTAGCTTAATAATTAATTAATTAATGAAGTATCAACATCAGCTTTTTACATTGACTGTTGTTAAATATTGATCTGACTATTAATCACAAGACTAAAGAGCTTAGTTACTACTAAACAACTACTAAATATGGCCTTGTTACTGTTTAAAACTACAGATTCACACGTCTACCAAGAAAGCAAAGGGTATGCTACAGGTCAGCCACTTTAACCCTCACATTAATTTTAATAATAGGGGCTTTATATTACAAGATAGAAATGACTGAATAGGCAAGACAAGGGAATGAACAGTCACACCCACCATTCACACGGATCACTTGCGGCCTTTTATGTTAATCATGTTGTTTGGATGTAGCATGCAAACATTCCTTTCTATGCTGTGACTGTTTTTGCTACATTAAAAACTTGGAAATGTTAAAACTTCCAGTCATCATTAAAACGTACAAGCAAATGATTTGCGTTTAAGTGTGGAGAAACAGCATACGTTCATGAATTTTCCTTGATCACATAGTTTCTCCAAACAAATACACAGAAAATAAATAAGTAAATATATGCAGTTTATTGGCTACTTTTTCATCAAGATTGAACCAGTTGTCTAGAAGAAGGTTGGGGAAAAACATACAGCCATAAATGCACTACAATCTTTTTTTATTTCCTATCTAGGTCGCCGGGGCACTAGTCTGAACAGACATGTGGGATGATGAGAGGGGGGCATAAAGAATGAAAGCCAACATTTAATGGTACATTTATTATTCTATTTAAATAGGAGAGGTCAAATGAAAAATAAGACAATCATTTTTTTAATTATGCCTGGAAATGTGAAAGACGGTCTTACTTAATAAGAAACTTGTGAAAAGTGACTTAATTGTCTTTCTCTGAGCAAATCAGAGTGTTATAAAATATATTTTACTTTATCCTCACTGTACCTTCTCACATCATTATTTTTATCCATATACAGAGTATTAGTTATACAACAGGCTTTGCACACAAAATACTGAAATCTTAATAGAGAAATGGAGATCAATGAAGAAGGAGATGATGGTCTAAGCCCCTGCTGTGTTTTCTTGTTCACTCCAGGCCAAAACCTGAAATCTAAAGCTGCAGTTTAATAGAAATGAACACACAAGGGGATGGTTTGCTTTCCTATAATGCACTAAAAGATCAGTCTTGTTACAACTTCATGATTACCAGTTCACAAGGCCTGAAGTTGTACTCTCTCTGCTGTTGATTCAGCATTACTGTGTGGAAAGGCTCATCAAAGTTTTCCTATGGGCAGCCAAACCTGACAAGCAAATTTAGTGGGTTGCTCATACTGCAGAGGAAATGCCAATAGAGGTGCATATATGGTGTTACTTGTGCAAAGATTTGACAGTCTGGCATGTATTTTGGTTTGGAGAGCTAATTCCAGCACATTGTGGAAAGCAAATCAAATGCATAAGATCAAAAATTAAACAAAGATGTACTTTACACAGTGCAGGCATGAGAGATGACAAGAACATTTTTGTGGTCATTGTTTTGTGATGATATAAATCTGCAATTGGAGGCTTCTTTTGTACTGTGGGGAGAGGGTATTTGCTTCCTAGGCAGCTTTTGTCTTGTTCCAGTAATAAATGCTGATATGCAATTGCAAATCAGAGTTTTTTTTTTTGTTTGCAAGAAATTTAAACTTTTATTGGAAATTATGGGCAAATTTCATTCAATCTTAATTCAATGCTTTGTCCAGTGCTTCATACATTTTTCCCAATATCTGTAAATGTGTCAAAAACCGATGCTGGTGGATCATGATCAAGAGGCAATGGTGAGCTGGTACAAACCTAGTGTTTTCCTTATGTTTATAGAATTGTGTTAAACTTTTATGTAGTAGCCTACATTTATGATTATTGACTGTTTATTTTTATACATTGTAGGCATACAGTATATGCAGGCATTGGTGTTACATAGTAATTAAAATAGTAATCATATATCATTTTCATATCAAAACACCTAAAATAATCAAAGAAAAGTTTCCATAATACACAGAGGTCTGGTGATATAATAAATATGTACAATAATAAAATTCAGAATTTACTGAAAGGGACTAGTTTAGCTCTGGCTTCTCATTTCATTAAATAGACAACATTTGCAAAATTTGTTCCAAAAACATACAGGTTCATTAGCACAGTATGGCTAACTGACAGCAGCTGACACATAAAATAGGTTTAAATCAGTCTAGTATTAATTAGGGAACCAAACAGTAGAACATCACCAACCAAACCATTGCACAAAATGTGTTCTTTTTTCTGACGAACCAGCATTTCTATATTATTGTAACATATATGTAAAATATATTACTATTTTCACCCGAAAAAGTGTTTAATCTTAATCTACCAGTGTCTCATTCATGACGCTGGTAGATTCAGGGTCATGAAGCAGAGGTCTGAATATTCAAGATGACACGAATATTTCCCAGGCATCTGTTTCTCTTCCTTCTCTCTCAGCCATGAAGGTTTTTGTGCCAAGGTCTTCAGCTCATTCTATCTCCCAGACTTTGGGGTTGAGAACTCAAAACAGTCTCACCAAAGCTCACCCACATGGTCTGGGTCACAAACACAGTGGTGTGCCTCAGTGACAGATGGAGCTTGCAGAGAAAGAGAGAGATTCCCTCATTGGATGAAGTACATAGGCCTGCTGCAGTAGAGTAAAAGTAACCTTTGTGGCCAAAACCGCAGTCTCCTAATTTAAATGTAAAAGTGGTAAATATTTCTGCTCTTTTCTTCTTTTCTTTATTTCTAATGGTATAGTTTACAGGTTGAAGTGACCTATTACACTTAGTCTTCCTAAATTATGTCCTTTTTTCTTTTTCTTTTTTACGTGTCACCCAAGGATCTCAAGCTAAGAAGAAGCTAAAATCACAACACTGTTTACTGGAGAGTGGTCATGTTCTAATAATTCAGTAGCTGCATATGGCCACATATACCAGTAGTATTCCAAATTTAAAAATAAACATCAATTAAGACCAAACTAAAAGCTGTCTTTCTCCTTGTAACTTAACATTCTTTCCCAAAAGCTTCTCTCATTGCCTGTTTGCATGATTATTTAGATTACTGCTATCTTGTGGCTGCAGTTGGCCATTTTCTTTGGAAGCAGCCCTAACCACTTGCCTCCAAATCCACCAAAATCTTTAGCACCTGTCAATTTGATAGACATGGGCATGTTAACAGTAGCTTGAGGCCAGCAGCTTCTTCTCATTGTTTGTACATGCACATTGTGAGCATACCTGTAGTTGGCATGTTAGACAAGCTGCTGCTGACTCTGCTCCCACTGCTCTGAGATCAGTTATGATCTACATGTGTGAGATCAAAGCCAGCATTAGCAAGTAAATAAACACTAGGTCATTTATTCTCTAAACACACAGGTTTTATCAACTAACCACCTTTGCCAACATGTAAGAAACATTTGATTAATTCATTATAATCATGGAAAGCCTTAATAATGGAGAGGAGATGTCAGCACATGTCATGTCCAGTTTAATATGGTCCTAGTAGCATAGACACTATTTTTTATGTATAAATAATTTTATGTATATATGTATTTGTGCTTAAAGTTTCTGAATATGAAAAAAAATGTTTTCATATATTTGTGAAAATCGGGGAATGGGGTCAGTTTCTATAGACTTTTCTATAAAGCTTGAAGCTGTCAAAGTGTGTCCATTATTTGGATTTTTATGGTTTGGTAATAATGCATAGAAATAGTCACTTGTGGCACATGTTTAAATTATTCTCAATAAGACTATAATAGGTTTCACACAGCATTATTGCCACATTCTAATGAGAAAAAAGCTGCCAGCATCATTAAGGGTGCAACTTTCGCTGGTTGACCAGCCAGGCTGCACCCCTAGCCATGTGTGGCTGCGCTAAGGAGGGATTTCCCCTCAGCCAGGTCTATGTGGGTGTGATGATGGATGAGGATTGGAGCAAAATACTGTTCTGATTATTAGCAGTTTATGCTTCAGAAGTGGCTCAATAAATGACATTTATTTCTTCCATGGCTTTAAGAGATATTTGCAGTGAAATTAAGATAAATATTGGAAATACTTGTTGTTCTTTGTTGAGTTTGATTTCATTGCTTGGGTCTTTTGTGTTTGTTTGTTTTTGCTTTTTGTTTTTATGCAGATGTGATTCTCAATCTGTATGTTTGACCAGCTTTTTGTATTCTGCATCACATATTTCTATGTTAAAATGTAATTCAGACAAGATGTAAATTATTTACCCTGCACAGCAGGGGCAATGGGCATGTTCTTTTTTCGAAAGAAAAAAAATTATTTTACAAGCAAAAACAAAGAGTCACAGTTCTCCATGTATATTTATATAAAAGTTTTTGGCATTGCTACTAAAGCCTATAAACTCTCAGAATCTCTGTTTTACATGAATAGTAAAGAAAAAGCATTGCTGTAACTTGGAATATTCCAAAATATATAAAAAGAAAACACAGAGAAAGCTTTTGTGTTACTATCACATTGTGTATTTTATTAACTATGCCTGGTTTTAATACACCTGCAAAAGTTTATTTTCCTTTCAACCTGATCCTCCCATCTGGTAGACTAGATGAAAAGACAATGCTGACTTAATTTGCATGAAAGCTTCAATGAGTCAGCTGCACAACTGAAAACAGCTGCACCTGCTGTTTATTGCAGAGTAATAATTTGCACCTTTTTACTATTCAGGACTGTATGTATTGTCTGCAATGCATTGTTTAAGCATTGTGAGGTTTTTTCCAGAAGCTTTGATGAATGAACTCGGAAAATAGCTTACTGCATAATGACTGGCATAATTCATTCTGTAATGTATACTGTATTATGCATATTATTTGTTGGGAGGATTCACTTTAAAGTGATAATGAATACCCCTTTGGCAATAAAAACTTTACAGTTTTCTGGAAACTGGAAGTTTTACTCGGACACAGATAACAGCCCAATTTAAACTTTCCATGAAAGTAAATAAATAAAATCCATTCATTTTCTTAATCTGATTTAGGATTGCAAGATTGCTGGAACCTATTTTGGTCATCACAGAGTGATAGCTTGGGATAGCTTGGATGGACTAGCAACCTGTTCAGTGCAGGTTTATACTAAATCACAGGGCCACCAAAAAGACACAGACAGCCATTCATTCACATTCATACCTACCTACAGCCAACTTAGAATCATCAGTTAACCTAAAATGCATTGCTTTCAACTGAGTGCCGCGAGACAAAACTTATGTAGACGCAAGGAAAACAAGAAAACTCCACACAGAAAGGTCAAAGCTAACCGGCAAATTCAAGCTCAGTACCATCTTGCTGTGAGGTGGCCACTGTTAACCACTGCACCACCATGACACCCATAAATTAAATCAACAATCAAACCTAAAACTTACTCGAACTACTCCTGTGTACTTCATCCAAATTTGTCAGATGTCTGCCAAATAATTTATGTCAGTACCCTCTCAGGACTTGCCACACACCCCTAGCATCGTGTTTTCCTTTGATCAAGTTGTTGCTTCCATTCTGGGAATACAACTGAAATCTCATAATTTTATCAATGTTAGAACATAAATTCCAAGCTGCTGGGACAATGCATAATGAGAGCTGCATACAAAGTGAGGTGAATCTTTTTTCTTTTTTTTTTGTATGCAAAAAGGTTCATGTTCCACATTATTTTATCATTATTGTTCTGCCTGTATTCCATTTTTTTCTAAACATGAACAGCTTTTCTTAAATATTAATTATGTAAATAAAACACGTTGTAGTGAAAAGGGTAATAATACAACCTGCCATGCAGTAAGTAAAAGACTCCTTAGTGTAGGTCAAAGCACTCCAAAAGTTTCATAATAATCAATTTGCCATCTGTTCATTAATGCTACAACAGCTCCCATCTTAAATGCACTGGGAGACTCCAGCGACTCATTACATGACCTTAACTAACATTTTATCCCAGTGCTGTAGGTATAATGCGACAGTTCTATCTGTGGAAGGAAGAAAAATCACTGGAAAAGGCAAATAGTGGAACAAGAACAAATCTAAGTGCATGCTGGAAATCTGTTGTCTTTGAAAAAATAAAAATAAAAATATAAGGCATCTATCTATGAATGCTAGAGTTTTGCATATCAGGATATTCTTTTAAAAAATCATCTGGTCCTTAGCTGGTGTTAAATTTAGGTAAATACAACCTCAGTTGAACTACAGAAACATGATAATTACCGAGTATGACCACCTCAATAAAATCCAAAGTTTTGGCAGTTTGCTGGTCTGGAGCATATAGGTTTGTCTTAACAAAATGCCAAGGAAATCTTCAAGACTCAAGTTTTGCTGACTATCAGTTTGTGAAGGGTCATATAATTACAATAAGGTTGATTCTATTCATCTGGATGTAGTGGTTTCAATGGGAGAGACGTATGATGTTGACAATTTGCATATTAATGATCAGGGAACTGACCTCACAGCCCATTGTTTTTTCAGTGGGCTGGTTTCAGTTATTGTGCAAATGTACTGTTTATAAGGTTGGGGAAACCTGCAATCAGCTGTCTGTGAAGGTTCTCAGTCATCCAGGTCGTCGTAGAAAAAAAAAAGTGTCTGGACTTCTTTAAGTTGCTTGAAGACTCTTTGAAGCTCCTTAGACTGCAGCCAGTGTTCCTCCCTGTCCAGGATGTGTACATCCTCATCATTGAAAGAGTGTCCACTGGCCTGTAGGCGTAAATAGACTGCTGAGTCCTGGCCTGACGAGGTAGCTCTTCTGTGTTGTGCCATCCGCTTTGCCAGAGGTTGTTTGGTTTCTCCGATGTATAAATCCTGACAGTCCTCCTGGCACTTAACAGTATATGCTGTTAAGTGCGTACACTATGTTACTCTGTTTGTGGCAGGGGACCCGATCCTTGGGGTGGACCAATTTTTTTGGCGCAGCGTGTTTTGGGGTTTAAAAGCCACAGAGACACTGTGTATAGAAAAAATGCATCTCAACTGCTCCGATACTCCTGACACATACGGGATCACTACAGGTTTTTGCTTAGTCAGCGGTTGTCCTTCTCTCCTGGATCGGCTGGAGCTTTCTTTTGGCGCATTCACCAGCTTTGACAAAAGTCCAGCTGGGATAACCACATTTACTCAGGGCCTTCTTGATGTGATATTCTTCTGCTTCCCTGGCCGCTGTGTCAGTGGGGATGGTGTTCGCTCTGTGTTGTAGTGTCCAGATGACACCCAGTTTATGCTCCAGTGGATGATGAGAGTCAAACCTTAGATACTGATCCTTATGCGTAGGTTTACGGTATACATCAGCTTTGATGTGTAGCATGGCCATTGATCAGTGGGTTTTGATCAGTGGTTGTTGATCAATAGTCATGAGAATGTGCATAATTATGATTAAGGAACTGATCCCCCAGCCCTTTGTTCCTTCAGTGGGCCGGTTTCAGTCATTATGCAAATGTACTTTTTATAAGATTGGGGAAACCTGCAGTCAGCTGAGGCTGGAGAAGTCACTTGGATGAGTGATGAAACGTTTCTCCCACTGAAAACGCTACGTCCAGATGAGCAGAATCAACTTTTGGAGATATTCATAATATATTTCAGATATTTGCCTGTCTTTGCTTTAGTAGATATCCCAGCAAATTCACCGTAAGGTCAAACCATGCAATGCCCAGGGAAACTGCAGAAAGCCAAAGAGCTGCATTTCAGTTACAATGTTAAATGCTCAAATTCACGAAATATAATTAGAAACAGACTGAACAAATAGAGCTTGTTTGGAAAAGTTACCAGTAGAAAGCCAGTTCTTTCTAGAATAGGCATGGCATCATGACTTAGGTTTCATAAACTGTATTTGAACCAACCACAAGATGTCTGGATGTCACACAACAATGGAACAGTGTTTCGATAGATGAAATCAAAGTGCAGATGTCTTGCCATAATGCTCAACACAATGTTTGGCAAATACCAAAAACAGTATAGCAGTACAAATGTCTCCTTATAGAGATGATGTCGGTTTTGCAGCCACAGGACATGGGCACATTGCAGTCATTGAGTTTACCATTTACAGAGTCAAAGGTGAGGACATCTCTCTGACAGTTATAACATGGCCATAATTGTATCAGGATAACACAATAACAAATCAAAACTGAATGGCTGAAAAAGAAAAGATACAAGGTGTTGCAATGATCCAAAGTCTAGACGTTAACCCGATTGAAATGCTGTGGCGTGACCTCAACACAGCTGTGCATGAACAAGTGCCCAGAACACTCAGTCTGAATCAAAACTGAAGTAGGATTGTAAAGAAGAATGAGCCAGAATTCCTCCACAATGATGTGACAGACAGACAGTCTCTCAGAAAATGATTACTTTAGGTTATGGCTGCTAAAAGTGGTTCTAAAAGCTACTGAGTCAGAGAGTAAATTTAGTTTTTCACACACTGCTTTTGTATTCTGGCTTAGTTTTTATGAAATAATTAATGGCGTGGTTGTTTTTCTAAGGGTGTATTATTTTAAGACTTAGTAAGGAATAGACAGAGTTATTATGTAAAATCTTTATGTAAACAGTAAACTTTCTTTTTAATTATGTCTGTATTTTTAAACCTCCTTTCTTTGAAACTTGAAATGCTTCAGAACTAATGATTGAACTAACAACTGAACCAGACACAAATACACACATGTCCAAAACAGCAGGAAAAAATCCAGAAGAAAAAATACACTGAAGAAAATAATGGGGTTATACGTGGTTTTGACAGTTTTTAACCACTTCCTCTTCATCTCAAGAGAGTTGTTTACTTTCCCTTAAGTGTCTCTGAGATTATGACACCGTGTGACCTGCGTGAGACATAAAAGAAATAAAAGATTATGGATGTGTTTTCCGGTGCAGTAATCTGAGATCTGCAGGGGTATTGTCTCATGAGCTATTATGTTTTTCTCTTAATTAAAGCACTACTTCAGCCAAGAGGGAGTTCAGTTGCTGAACAACTTTAACCTTGTGCTGTCTATGCTGATTGACTAAATATAAAAATACATGGACACAGACATCCTACTAGTTACAACAGTGAATGTTTAGATTAAAGCTGAATGCAGGAAAAAAGGCTGTTAGTGATGGATGATGATAATATGGGTAAAAAATCCTTACTTCATACCATATTTGGTATGGTATTGCTTTCTTTTTTGTCTATAAAATCTCTGCCTTTTTATCTGAGAGTTTGGCTTGATGGTCAGAACGAAAGCTTTTAGTGTCCACCAGACTACTCCTGACCATAGTATCAGAATGATAAAGTGGCCTGACAGCCACTGAATAGGCTAGGATACACACCATCTTGCCATAGTGCAGTCTTCATTGCCAGAGGTTAGTGAATGGGCAATAAAAAGGAATCACCGTGAAAAGGATAGTGGTTGGTCAGCATTTGCAATGTACTTCTCACATGCAATCAAGACAAAATCATGAACGCGAGACAATGGAAGGCATTGTCTTTTTTAGGTGAAAAATACCAACAACAACAAAAAGTGGATTTTTTTAGAATGCATATTAGACAGCTCTTCTTCCCTAGCTTCACACACACAAACACAAAGAACACAGTATACCTGCAGTACACAGCTGACAGATTGTAAAGGTAGGTGGGGGTGGGGGTGGCTCACTCAGAAGACTTTGCAGTGACATCAGCGAGCACGGTAGAATGGATAGCCTTGAAAGAGCCGAGTTAACAGAAAACAGCCAGGGAGATGCATCATAAGGCTGTAGCTGGAGGACATGTCTGTGCAGCACTGTATCAGGGGCCTGAACCATGATTGCCTGTGCTTGTTTTGTCATTTGTTAGCTTGATTTGAAGCTCCAACACAACCCCTCTTCCACCCACACTGTCAAACACTACAAAAAAGGATAATCTTCACAAGAACACATCCGTTAATATGTAATATGCTTTTTTGTGGCTTAATGGCTGTTGTCTTTAGTGAAGTGAATAGCCTCCTCACAGTAGTTAATGGATAACTTAGTGGTAGTTGTTTTCTTGCATATTACTCTTACTTATATGTTATATTTTATATGACACACTCTTTAGTGATGAAGGCTTAAAAAGATTTATATAAATTAACCAAATGTCAATAAGCAAGTAAAGGATCAACGTGAAGACAACGTAAAATCATCATCAAACATAGGCTTAAAGCAAAAGATTTAAAAAATACCTAATAGGAGAATGAGGAAAAGCATGTGTAGCAATAGGGGATATTATGTGACGTTTTTAAAAACATGTAGAACATTTGTATTCCATTATCACAAATACTTTTCCACTAAAGAAATGCTCTGCTTCTGTGAAGAGATCATGTTCTGAATAAGAGCACAGAGTGGTTTGTAGCTCTTACCGTGTCCGTTTAACAAGGGCAAATGTAGAAGCTACATTCAAATTATCAACTACATAGCTGTGAATTTAACCTATACACCATATGGTTTCATTTTAAGCAGAGGTACTGTTGCTATAGTTACTTGCAGTTTAAGTAATAGAGTCAGATTTTTATAAGTCTGGCTCAGACACAACTCACCTGCCTATCTACAAACTGAAGCAGTCAAAGTTTGGCAAATTAAGAGGACATCATCAACTTTGTGTTACTACCTTATTTTCCTATCAGACAGGTTACAGATGAAATTAAATACTTAGACCAAATATTCCAAATCTCTTCACTGCAAGCCAAAGTACATTTATAGTGTGGTATTCCTTTTTTGCAAAGCATGTGCATTTCAAACACAGTAGACTCATTACTAAATACAAGGTCAGGTAATTAAAATATACATATGATGTCTTTTGATCTAGCTAACACTGATTACAGCAACAAAAACTTTACAAACATTAACCTAAGCTCAAAGTTTAATTACTCTCATTTGTAGTTATGGACATAAGTTGAGATATACAACTTTAAACCTTAGTCAGATTTACAGGATAAGTGTGAGAGTAAGTTTGTTAAAAGCTCTGCACAATTCTGTATCGCAAAGAATCCAGTATGACTCCTTTATTTGAAACGGGAAGTCAGGTATGGAAGAATGCAGGTACCCAAAAGCCAGTACGGACTGTGCAAAAAGCTAAATTGCTTCTCTTCAGTGACCCAGACTGAACTGTGAGAACCCAATGTTGAAGTAGCCTGAAATAAAGAATTGAACTTCCTCTGAAATGTAATATGTTTTCAGACCATTTGAATTTAAATACATTACAGTCAGTTTTAAAGTGAATTGAATTCTCTTCCAAATGTGTCAAACTTTGTAGTGACACATATTTCATATAGCCCATGAAAATATCCCTCCCTCCCTTCCTCCATCCATCTGTCTTACTAAAACAGTTCAAAGATATGTCCAAATACATGGGATTAGATTCTTTGGAGATTTTAAATTGATTGTAAGTGTGAATATGAGTATGTATGGTTGTCTGGCTCTATGTGTTAGCCCAATGACAGATTGGGTGTACCCTATGACCAACCCGTTCTCACTCCCAAATCGTAACATTTTACGCTAGGTGACAAATCGTCAACATATTACGTTTTTGGGCACCCAAGGCGTTCCTACGTCACGACATCGGAAAACTGCGGACACATGAGAACCGTTTGGACTCAATCTACACATCTTCGCTTTTTCCCTTAAAATCGCTTTAGAAAACACTATTTCACCTCATTAAAGTGCTGGTTAAGGTTAGGAATAAGGTTATGGTTAGGTTTAGCGATAAGGTTAGGTTTAGGCTTAGGTATACGGTTATGGTTAGGTTTAGGCATAAGGTTATGGTTAGGTTTAGGGATAAGGTTAGGTTTAGGCGTAGGGATACGGTTATGGTTAAGGTTAGGAATAAGGTTATGGTTAGGCATAAGGTTATGGTTAAGGTTAGGCATAAGGTTATGGTTAGGCTTAGTGATAAGGTTAAGTTTAGGGCTGCAGTACAGGGCTGGAAACCGCCGCGTACCATAACAACGTGGAAGGTCACCTTTCGCGTTCCTCAGGAACGCCGCAGGACGTGACAAAACGTCGGGATGTTACGCCCCGGGAGTGAGAACGGGCTCCTATGACAGTTCCAAATGAATCTCTGGGTAGCATTTATTTATTTTTAATTACTGATCCTCCCTGTTTTTACTTGACAAAATCTTTGTATACAAGTGTGTGGATCAAAAAGTGTTGAGACATTATTACTTATGTGGACAGTGAAAAGGGTAAATGAAGGATAGCAGGACACTCACTTGGGAGTAGTACATTGAGCCAGACCTCAAGGTGTACTACAGATCAACCTCTCTTGACCCAAGGGGCTAATCACAATTTTAAAGCATCTCTGTGTGCCGTCTCGCCATGACCCCGAGGGCAGACTCAGAGGCAACCTCTTGGGAAAGTGTCTCTGCTGAACACATTAGAAATGGATGCAGCATTTCTGTCAGACATGCTGAATGTGAGTGTTTTGATCAGCACTGCCAAAGGAAGGAATTTAGCACTGGGTTTGCACCTCGATGTACGAAACTCATAATGGTAGCCTTATTACAGTCAGGAAGAGTAACCCTGAGTTCAGCACAAAACTCTGTCCTCAGTGACTCCACAATCTAGTGATGATTATTCTCTCTTTTTAGTGTTTAAAAAAAGCATCTTCCCTCTCCCCTTGAAGGTTAATGCTGAGGGTCATTTCATTCTCTGAGGAGGAAATTAAACACAGACAGTAAGCCTTGAAATATCTAGGTGCATGGCTCCATTACTTACAGTATATCCTATAATACATCTTTGTATTTCATTATATGCTGTGCCTGCTTTCGTCCCAGTAAGCAGTCCAGGAGTCAAATACAAAGATAGCTGTTACTAAGCAAATGGGTCCCTACGCAATAGCTTTTCATCACCACCACCACCCCCACCCCCCTGCACCGCCACCCCACCCGTTTGTTTTTTTTTTCTCAGTCAACCAATTGCTATACTTGGTGAGTGCATAAGAGCATCCTCTTCTTTCTTCCCAGAGGGATAAAAGTCACCTTCTTCAAATCTCATTGAACAAAAAGTCACACAAAAAATAAAAGGTAAACTCTATATTCTGTCTGCACACACGAGTTCAAGCTTAAAGAGAACAGACTTGCCACTTTTTAGTTCTCTCTCTGTCAGCAGGAATAGGGAGAGAGGAAAGGAGAGAAAAAAAGAAAGAAGGCTAAGGCAGATGTGTGAACCTTGAAAAAAATAGTATTATTTTTCTAATTTACAAAGAAGTACATGTATTCAGTTGGAAGTCGTTGACACACTACTTCTTAGACTTCATCTCTTTCAGTAGTTCACTTCACCTCACTTACTGTACATAATTCACTTTCCCAGAGTCTCTGTCTCTCCCTCTTGTGCATTGATGTCTCATCCAAGATGAAGGAGCAGAATAAGTGAATCAGGTCATTCTAAATCATTGATAAGACTTGAGAAGCATGCAAAATTTGAATCTGAAAGGAAAGCTGTAATAAGCTCCAAACAGGTAGCGTTGATGTGTTTCGATTGACAGATATTTATTTTTCAAGGGTTTTGCTAAAAATAATCCTGCCCTGTTGGCAAAGCAGCTCACACAGCTGTTCTTAATGTTCTACCGGTATCTGCATTTTATCAATATTTCAATATATTATATTTCAATATAACTCATTAATTATGCTGCTTAATTGTGATTATTATCGTGCGCATTGATCATGAAGTAACAGCATTTTCATTTTTTTTCCTCAGTCCTTTCATAATGCTTTCATTTTTATCAAACTCTGCACACAGTTGTGTTTCTTTAATGTACAACAACTATATAACAAAATTACAAGATGAATATCAGAAGCGCTAACAGGTTTCGTTTCAAGGCAACAAACACATGTGACACTGATAGTTCACCGTGTTTCAAAAGACTTTGGTAGTAATCATTGGCCATACCACTGTTACTATGGAAACCTGCATCTCTGGTGGTGATTGACAGTCAGCACAATCTGAAGGCTGACTCACCTCTAAAATAGAGGTACATCTACTCATTCAGTCATTTAGGATAGAGAATCTGGCATTGCCTTTACATAATCTATATAATCTATTGTATGTATAAGTTTTAAAATGTAATTACTCACAAGCACTTGTGATGCATAATGTTATTTGTAAAACTGTTCATGTCTGTTTAGTTATTTTATTCCATGACTTTTGATTAAACCATTTACATACACACACACACACACACACACACACACACACACACACACACACCTCCAAAATAAAAACAATTCCCCAAAAAAACCTTCCTGTAACAGCCTTGATGTCAAACTAACTGTGTTCTCATTTTGTTTTGTTTTTTTCTCATTTAGCTGTATGCAATTTATTAGTGTATTACACAGTTTATTGCTTAAGTTTTCAAAGACAATCTTCAAATTGTGCATGTACCTGTGAGAAGTAAAGTAAAATATTGTGTTAAATTTTAAGAGGGTATCAAAATGGGTATAAAATATTAAAACCGGTTTGAGAATTTGGGAGTGAAGAAAAGGCAAAGGTTAAAAAGCTTTCCTCTATCTGCTTTCTCCTTCACCATAAAATATATTTATCCAGAATATCTGTTCAGAATTTTGTTCACTACTTACACTGACAATTCTCTGTTTTTTCATAACAAATGATAATTAAGTACAATATTTTCCCCCAATGAGCTGCTAAAAGCAATGTGTCAACATTCTGGGGGCAGGTTGTAATGGCTGTAAAGGAAATTTGGAGAGGACTTACGATGGACGATGAACTGGGAGGCTACGAGTGAATTATAACAAGTGCTAGTACAATTCCTAGAGAATTAAATAAACTATGTCTGAAAAGAGTTGTAGAATGTTAACTTGATAAAATACAAACCTTTTGCATACACTTCAGATCTTGTGATCTTCCTTTTTTGTTGTCTTATGTTTTGTTTTTGTTGATTGGCTGTTTTTATATTATTCAGTGACAATGAGGATTCTTTAGTCTGTATGTCATGAATTGCAAGAGAAAGACCCGAAGAAAGACTTACACACTAGCAAGAGTAAACAGAAAAGAAGCCTTTATTGAGGCTGTTGTCAAGAGCCCAGACTGTAAAATCCAAGTGGAGAAACACAAATTCCTTCTAAGTTTCTTGAAACAAGCAGGGAGAACACAAGGGCAGGTAAACAGACAGTATGACAAAGACTGAGGAGCAGGGCAGGGCTATTTATACACATGATAGTAATCAGGGGGAGTGGAAACAGTAGGATAATGAAACACATCTGAATTCAATCAAGATGAGACAGGGGGAGTAAAGTAAAACTAGACAAAAAGACTTAGGAGACAATTAAATATCAAAATAAAACAGGAAAATGGAAAAAATAACTGGCACATGAATAAACTTGTGTGGAGACATGTGAGGGGTGATATAGGAGGATGAGGGAAAACCTCAATCAAAAACATAAACTGGAACTAGCAACCCAAGATTCAAAAGACTAAAGAAATTTAAGAAAATCAAAGTGAAGATATCCAATAAACTAAGAACCATACAAAGACAGCCTAATAATAAAAAGGAATAAAACTCCACGATACATAAAAACCCTGAGAGAACTCCACAGTTGACCATGCCTTGCATGTAACTGGCCATCTTGTTTGGAAACAATGTAGAATTGTTTTCTGACCAACAGTGAAGTTTTGGCTGAATGTGTAAACTTGTGTCTTCCTGCTTGCTTCACACTTTTCACAGTTTCACTGCATCTCAACAACCAGTTGGGAAGCCTGAATGACTAAGGCTTTAGCAACCAATTTGACAACCGTTTCTTAAAAAATAAGACTTTTAGGTGCAACAGTGTATGGAAAAAAATTGAATGTATATATATATATATATATATATATATATATATATATATATACATATATATATAATTAATAAAGTTTGTAAAGGTATATTTTGTAGATGATCATAAAATAACAACAACAATAATAATAATAATAATAATTTAATTGATGAAGATTTTTCAAAATTTACTCTGCAAGCATTTCACAAGGGCAGCAAAATCAAACCACAGTCATTAAAACATCATATTTGATAGAAGTGTCATGAGTTGTGGAGTTTAGTAGCGGTGAGGACCCAAATGCAGAAATGGGTAAAATGAACTGAAAACACATTTTATTATATTGATGCAATTTTCAGAAATACACAAATCCAATAAATCTTATGTAAAACACAATAACAGCCAATGCAAAGAGGCTAAAACAACACAGAAACACACTAGTAGAGATCCAGTATGAGGTTGTACAGTGTGACAGACATGTCAGCTACAACTACAAAGAGAAACTGTTAATAAAGAACTCTTTTGTTATGTTTTTTGATGTTTTAATGCTTTATGCAAAGTACTTTGAATTGACTTTTTGTCTTAAAGATGCCAAATAAAAATAGCGTATCGCCTGCAGCGGCTGAAAATTTATTAACTAATATTAGCTTTGTATACTTTGTGTACTTAAGAATTTTACTTTAAGTGAAGTTCTAGTTTTACTTATTTTAAGAAACTGTGATGCTTGCTTTGTTTGCAGAGACTTGTGGAGAATATGGCTAAGGCCCACTCCAGAAAGTTTTAACAACATGCTGTGAAACTTGAAAGATGCTGTGATGGAGCTTCAGTGAAAACCTTTCCTTGACTACGTACCAATTCAACATAGCAAATATCCAGTGGTGTGTGTTGAAGATTGGGTTAAGACACAGATGCAGTCTGTGTGTGATGAACTTTTACACACAATAAAATCCAACACATAAATAGTACAGCATTACATTTAAATACATGTATTGTGTTATGAGGCCGCCAAAACTTCCTGTCTGTGCTTATGGCAGGGGAGCTGAAAGACATGATACAGTTACAGCTCTGCTGCCAATCCAGTAAGTGTTGCAGTGTTTGGTCCATTTATTACCCATAGTCATTCACAATAGCCACAGTTATTTTGACCACATCTGTGTCAGCTGATGGAAGACCCCAGCTGAATTTGAAAAGCAATGACAGAAGAGAATTCCTTGCTCTAGTAACACGAATATGTTACTACTTTTGCTAATGCATATGTATGTATGAGTTTGTTTTTCAATAGACAGTGCTATACCTAAACAGTTTTAAGGGTTAACACGCAATAAAATTTAAATCTCTAAAGCACACACACACTGGAGAATTTAGGTTATAGATATATAGACAAGATATATTTGCTGGTATCATTCCCTTACCACCACTGAACTCTGGTTGATGGGTTAATCCCCCCACCCCTCATCTCCCCCTCCCACCACTCTTATTCTCTGTCTTATCTGGTCACCCAGGTGTATAAGATAGGGCCCACTGTGCATTGGTCCGTTTGTAATGGTAGTCTGTGTTGTGTGCTCAGTCACCCTGCTGTTTAAAAGATGCTGTGCTTTATCTGAGGCAGACTATGGTTATTATAGAGTAGGGGGCAGTAAGAAACACTGGTCCACTGGGTAAATGTATACTGTGCAAGTGGATAAAGTCCGTGATTATTGCACTACAGCCTCTGCATGCTTCCACTTAAGTGTATTCCAATGCATCTATTATGCACACTGAAGGGAAAGATATTTTTCTTTGTGTAATTTAATTTTTTTGCATTACAATACCAGAATAAACTTTATAGGATAAAAATGTACAACCATATTTTTCATTACAACCTTTCATGTGTGTCAAATCAATAACAGGAATATAGATTTTCATTTTAGATTATGTGCTAGATTAAGTGCTGCAAAGTAAATGCATAAACATGAGGTTAAAATAGAGCAAATAGTTCCATAAAAGCTATAACTAAACACTGTTTTACACTGGAACTTTAAAAGTGTAGTGGTTATAGCTATTTACATTCCACATTTTGTTGGTGCAACAGTTATAGTTTAGTTAAGTGAGGGAGGATAAGTTGTGATACCTGTTTCATGAAGTGACAAAAATTAAAGTGTTTTTGCAAAAATTGGAACATGTACTGACACTAGCTCAGTCACACACTGTATCGTGCCAGCTCCCTGAAGTCAGTGAGCACATACAGTAGATACACAGCTATTCCTATAGATAAATCTGTCATGTTGAGATATTGTGTTTGTGGTGGAGCAGAGGAGAAGTGCATGCCCCATGCGTCATCTGTGTTTTTTTTTCCTTTTGAAAATAAGCAGAAAAGAGACTTGAACAGTTGGTGAGGCTCTTTGAATTCTGACCCACTGTTAAGGCATTTTGTGGAGATTGGAAATCTCGTTGGCTTTAAGGGTCAATTTCATTCTGAATATGATTTGTTTGTCGTTCCATTACACTATATTTGGAGAACACAGTGAGACCAAGTGAGGATAAAGCAAATGGAGTAAGGCAAGTGCTATTCAATTCAAAAGACCTATGGTAGAGACCTGATAAAAATTCATGCTTAGATGTGCCCTCAAGTGTTGAGATTGGTTAATACCATGTGGGAGTGCATCCCCAAGTCAATAGCATCCTGGTTATGTTTGATAGGGAGCGAGAACAAGCCTGACAGCTAATTTTCCTCATTCCATGCTCACCTCTTTAAAATGGAAGAGCTAAAAGAAAATGATTTATGGAGATTATCAGTTATCTGTGTTTTAATTTTTAATTTTTCTACCTCTGTAAATAAATTAATTTAAACCTTGCTTGTGTGCATTCACCTGTGTGCATATGTGCTGTACAGCTTTGTTTATGGCAACAGGCAACTTAGTGCCATATGTGCTTCAACTCCGTGTCAGTTCTCTTTGTACAATGCATCCTCCTAACATGCAAACTGAAATCGTGGCGACAAAAGGTAAATAGAAATATAATTCCCACACCAAACTGCTATGACAATTCACTCATTACAGCTAAAGTTTGAAATAAGTAAAGATTTCTAAATCTAATGCAGGTTGTTCATAGTCTCAAGAAAGTACTAAATCAGGCCTTCAATAGGGAAAATGACTGTATCTGTTCAATGTGTAGAAAAGATTTGGGTTTGAAAAATTAAAAAAAGAACAACAACAAGGGAATTAATTCGATTTTTTGGCATAGTACACTCTACACTATATGAACAATCAAAGTATCAACCACACATCTTAATATTTGAATTCAGATGTTTTCAGTTTGACTGCCACAGGTGTATGAGACTAAACGTGCACCTCAAGCATGGTACTGGTACAATTTTACTTTTGGGTGAATAAGGTGTTATCTCAATCAAACTAAGAACTAAGTTACTCAAAATGGATTGATTTTGCTTCTTCCATCCATCCATCCATCCATCCATCCATCCATCTTCTTCTGCTTATCCAGGGCTGGGTCGGACGGTTAGCAGCCTAAGGAGAGAAGCCCCGACTTCCCTTTCCCTGGCCACCTCCTCTAGCTTGCCCGGGGGAACACCCAGCTGAGAGATATAATCTCTCCAGCATGTCCTGGGTCTGCCCTGGGGCCTCCTCCTGGTGGGATATGCCCAGAACAACTCACCCAGGAGGCGCCCAGGTGAATCGCCACTTCCATGACTCGCTACCTTATCGTGGTAGAGGGGTTTATGTGTCCCAGGGATCCCAGGGGCTATGTTGTTGGGGGGCTTTTGTCCCCTGGTAGGGTTACCCATGGCAAACTGGTCCTGGGTAAGGGACCAGACAAAGAGCCAAAAGACGCTTATGAGTAGAACATCGAGGGAACAGTTCACACCGCCCAGAATAGGGTTACCAGGGCCCTGCCCTGGACCCAGACCCGGGGAGGATGCCTGAGGGCTGCCGTCTGGTGGCCGGGCCTTAGTCCATGCTGCCCAGCCGGGCACAGCCTGAAAAACAGCCCATCCTCCTGTAGGCCCATCACTCGCAGGAGGCCCCGAAGAGGTCGGGTGCAATGTGTGTTGGGCAGCAGCCAAGAGCAGAGGAACTGGCAGGCTGACTACCAAAACTAGTAATTGATTTTGCTTATGACTAACTAGTAGTAATTTGACAACGTTTCTAGCAAAGCCAAACATTAAGAGAAAATAAACAAGATGCTGCACCACCCCACCTTGAGAGGGAGTCACCATCCACTTGAAAAACTGAAAATTGAAGATGATAAGCTGCCTTTTAGCCAAGTGAAGTGAAAACATAACACTTTCATACTCAATCTTAGTAATCTAATTTGGCAAGAAACAGCAAAGTAATACCTTTCATGACTATACTAGCCTATAGCTTAGCTAGCAGTGCAATCGGTTTACCCCTCTTTTGCTTCCATGCACATCAGTTCCTCTTAACTTTGTGGAGTCTAGTATTTTCCAAACTAAAATTGTATTAGTGTGCTAAATAACCCTGTAGTAATATAAAAATAGCACATAAACTGTATGTATTTGAATTAGTTTTATTCTTCTTTTCATTGTAATGAATAATAAACACCATTCATTCGGAAACTAAATGCAATAACTATTTTATTCCAACTATTTTTTTGCTTGTTTTTAAAGACATTTGTGCTAACTGAAATTATACAGTGCATGCGTTCGTGCATGCATGTGTATGTACGTGTGTGCGCGTAAGGTCAAGGAACCATCTATCGAAGAACTCTCCTACCTCAGGACATCATTTCCTGACCCCTCACCTATGTTTGAAAGGAGAGCTTTACTTGCATAAAAGCATCAGCTCCAAGCAGCAACTCTGTTTATTCCTCATTTTTTTCTCTTTCTTACTTCCTCACCCTGCTTTCCCTGATATTGAGCCCCATGAAATCTACACAGCTTTCAAATTAAATGTGAATGAAGGGTATATTTCCTTAGGATTGCATGGCATGATGGTTGAAATCCCACAGTAAATATGATTTTGGAACCAACAGCATCAGTAACAGTGTGCACTCTTGGACTTCATACAACCTTTTGCCAGAAACTTATCCATTCTCAAAGCTTACAGAAGATGTCAGTACACCTCTCCGTCTTAACATTTCTAATGCAAATGAAAGGTGATTGAAATATATCAGTGCAGCTATATGTTAAGAGAAAGAGAACAGATGGAAGGATGGATAATATAATTGATATTTTAAACATTTAAACTGTTTGTGGAAAGTAGTGAAGTATAATCAATTCCAATAAAGTAAAATCAGCTATTTATACCACTTAAATATTATGTTTTACAAAAATGTTGGATAAGAACAGGCCCGCAGTAAGAAGCTCTTGCTATTTCCAGTTTTAGCCTCATAAAAAAACTTCCAAGAATACCAAGAACCAGACAGCTCTAAAAAAAGACACTGAATAACCAAACAGCCAAAGCCCATTTGTGTCTGATCTGCACAAGTTCAAGACTAGCAGTTGGTCCTAATTGCACAGATTACGTCTCTGTTGTTGGAGATATTCGGGGACAGAGCAAGCTGACCTTGCCTCAGTGAATGTGCCAGTATTTGTGTCTGTGCGTCATGTGGCAAATTGCGGTTTTATTGATGCTTCTACATGTGTAGCAAACATGCACGCATGCACTCACACAAATGCTTGTCATCAAAGAAATACACATATTTCTGAACATGACACATGGGCATGCATACACCTAAATTGATGCATTCAACAAAGCGCCTTCATGCTCAAGCACACACACAAGCTGCTACACTTACTAGACTTTTGTTCCTGTGTGTGTGTATTTGGGTGTGGGATTTTTGGAGCTAAGTGCTATTAGTGGACCATACAGCTGTCTGGAGACACACACAAAATCATTTTCTGTGTTTCTTCTCTCTCTTTGTTAGACTCCTTGTCTACAACATATATAGCAGATGATTGCTTTAAAGAAAAAAAGCACATCACTAATGTACTGAAATATTCTGCTGTTCAACTAAGGTACTTTTTCATGTATTCTGTTCAGGTTGGTGTGAATGATTCACATTTGCACACACTTACACAGTACAAATGAATACTCTTAAGAAATATAACACTTTCAGCTATCAAAAGGTGTCATACTGCCATTTATCTGTCACTATTAAAAGAACTATATCTTTAAATCCAACAGTGATGATTTATTTCAGGTGTTGAAACCAGAATCTGACAAAATGGTTTATTCATTTGTTTTCATTGGGAAAATAAACAATAAATAAACAAATAAATGCTGGATTAAATATTTTTCACATAATAACAACTGGAGGGTTGCAAACTTGTACATCTAAGTTATCTAGGAATGAACAAAAGCACCATTGCTGTCATTTGCTTAATTAGCAAAACATTCATTTTATACATTATAGATGCCTTCTAACCCTCGCAGTGCCATTTTGTAACAATGGCAGTGCTGAGAATGCCTTATTATGAACCAATTAGCTGAATATTAAATGTGATTTCAGCCTAAAACATGGCTGTGCATCCACATCATTCTTATGCTATTCTCCATTACTATCAACAGCATTCCTCCAGCCAACACCATTAAAGACCCTGATACCCCAACTCAGCATGTGGGCAGCCATAACCCTTTTACAGGAAAATATGAATGCCATACTTGGGGTGTGTGTTTGTGTGTGACAGTGGAGGAGTAGAGGGATGCAGCAACTGGAGAATGTGATTTGATGGTCTTCTCCAAGGACCACAGTGACCCCTGCTGGACTGGTCAACCTCTTGGACTGTGAACTTTATTTATTTATTAATTTATCTATTTATTTTGGGGAGGGGGGTCTTGAAGATAATTATCTTAGAAAGGGTCAGCAGAGTCAAACATATATCATTAGATATATTTTGGAATTTATTAGACATTTACCTTCTGTTGATTGTAGGAACTGCTATTTATTGCATTTGCTTCGGGTGTCTGTTAAATCTTTATGTGGCTTAAGGATAAGGGAGATATGAAACTACAATAAATGATTGATGTTAGTTTGATTATAACCAGTGTTAATGTTGCTTGTGTAGTTTATCAGGTACATTTGTGACTGGACAGATGGAGCAGTGAAAAATTGAAATCAGCTAGGTAATAGTAGTATAGCGCAACATTAATTTTAACTAAAGCTCGTTATTAATACTTGTAATTCTCAGTGCATTCCACTAACTTGTTAATAAAAGAGTAAATTAATAAACTATCCTAGATACAACGCCCCCTTTTTAATTGAGTCTTCTTACAAGAATAGCACACAGTTCTGAAACAGGTGCAATACAAAAATAATGCTGCAATAGTATGACAAGGAGCACATCATAATACTAGCTCATTCCAAACTCACTTAATGTTATTCAATAGACTGACAGGGCCTAAAACATTGACAGAAAAGAGCAGCTTGATCAAATATGATCTGACTTGTCGCTAAATGTGTAATTGTGGTATCTATCAGTGGGAGGAGGAACAGAAAACTGTCAGTGAATATCTCACCAATGGGAGGGCTAATGGATTTACAGTACTGCCTGACAGATTTTACAGAACTTACATCATGTTTTTCAAATATATATTTTTCTCATTTATTTTGAAAGCGGAAGCTCAAGCCTGGCAGTCAAGCATTAAATAACTCAAATGTGTTTGCCTTCTGGCTCTGTTCAAATTTGTCTAAATAGCCATAATGGTTGTATTTACTTTTATGTTTGACACTATTTTTATTTATTTCTTATTTACATTTTTTGAAATATGAAGTAGTGGGATGGAAGTGAGCCTTGCTATTTATGCTTCCATAAGGCAAACTAATCCAAAATACAGGAAATTCAGATTTCACAATGAGAGATAAAGTTGCACTGCAGTGTGCAGATCTTGCTAATGGTGAGATAAACAGATTTCCAGTAAGCACCTCTCACTTCCTGATATCAGCTACATGACAGTTTGTAGAGTGAATATAGTGAACTGTTCGTGTATATATGCTAGCTGAACATCATGCACTGTTGATTAAACTCTAAGAGGAAATGTTAGGTGAGTGGGTTCACCAGCTGGAATCATATTAACATTCAGATCACTCAGCTCATTACTGTAATTTTCACGTGGCTTCAGATGAGGATCAATTATGGGGGTACGACAACTGCCCATTATAAAGCTAACATGCTTATCTCTTTTCTTTGTCCCACAGGCTTTCAAATGAAAACAAAATAAATAAGCACATAAGAGAACCCCCAAATACTCATTATCTCACATTCAAAAGCATTGTGTCATTGGAGACTCACTACATTATTCTTCCTGCAGGGTCTCTGAAAGGTTATTTGGCTAGTAGCCTCTAACATTCCTTTTAAATGGAATTTTTTAAAAAGCCTCCCAAATGATTCCAGAGCTGTCATGCTAATTAGGTTGTGTGTTTGTCAGAATATAGCTCTGAATAATACTTTCCTAAAACACCCAAAAACATGACATGAGAGGAGAATAGTCTGGATGACAAAGGAACAAACATGAAAATGCATTCTCAACAAGCCCATCTCTGTGCTTGGTGTTGCTGTTTGACCCCACAAAATGCAGCTTCCTTGATGCCTCCTGCCAAGCAGCTCAACAAGCTAAGTGCAGCATGTTGTCTTTGAGCGGTGATGCCTTTGTTGTGCAAGCCGTTAAATTTCGCCTAAAAATGAATGCACTGATGAACTCTGGGAATCAGGATGTCATTTAAAGATGCCATCTACTTATCTTGTGCTCTTGAGCGGCACTTCAATTATGTCTTTGCCTGGATACAGTCTGCATGGCATTATTCAGCACGATCTAAATTTAAATCAACAACATCACCAACATGTGACACTTCAGTCTTGAAAGAGGTCAGACAAGCTGGCGTGAATAACTTTCATTAATTCTGACACATAGCTTTTCTGAGTAAGAAATCACCCAGTGAAGCTAGTTATCACCAACTGCACTGAAAAGGAGGGTGTCAGATGGATTTCATTCAGCTCCTCACGCCTCACAGTTTTTTAAAAATATACAAATATATTGTGTTTGACATTTAAAGTGGCATCAAAAGTAACATATTCCTTGCTGCCTGCTACTGTACAGTATATGACTTGTATCATAAAACAGAGTTTGAAACTCTCACTTAAGGACCATACGTCATTTTGCTGTGATTGAACATTTGAGTTATTCGTCTTGTCACTGGGGAGTGTGTGATTTGTCTGGTGTTTGGTTGTCTTACTCTGCTTGTGGTGGGTAAAAAAAACAAAAAAACAAATAATTTCCACAGGGGACTGATGGATTGCGCTCACCTTCAAGTTGCTAGCATTATTTATCTTTTTTGTCCTGTACACTACATTTTCATCAAACGGTTCTCCCCTATAATTTGCCACGATGTTTCTCTCAATCAAGAGAGCATGGTTTAATGAAACTGCAATGAGGACAGATGTAATACACATCCTCAGACTGTGTATATTGGGTAGTTTTTATTTGCTTAAATCCTAAATGGGAGCATAAAGATGACCACTCATTTATCTTCATTTATCTTCAAAAGTCATGCATAAGTCAGGTATCTCTATGAAGCAAATCAAAAGTTAAACCAATAGCTAAATAATATAAACTGTGAGTTAAGAAATAAATACATAAAAATGAACTGGTCTGTCAAAGAGCAGATCACTTTTATAGTTAAGCACACAAAAAAAAACGCATTTCATTTACTTGTGCAGTGGCACATGGATACAAAGCAGCCTTCAGCCTACTCCGATACATTAAAAATAGAAATAGATATTGAAATGTTTATTTTTGTTCCAGGCTTAAAGTTTTCTTTCCAATCTCCTGAAAGCTACAATAAATATTTTTTTTTATAATTATGCTTAAGACAATGATTGAGGTCAGCTATGAAAAACAGAGAAATGTCAGCCAACTTCACAGTTACCGCAAACACTGCAGAGAATTTTCACTACCCACAAATTTTGATTGTTTTAGCTCAATCTCAGAACTAATCACATTTCTTTCCAGTTTCCAGAAAAAGAAAACACACAGCTATTAAATTATCCTACCTACACACTTCCAGTCCCTAAAGACGCAGATATTTAGTTTTTTCGAAAAGTCAGCACTTCAAGGAGAGTACATTTTGGACTGGCAATAATTAAAATTTAAAAAAAAAACATAAATGACTCAATTTTGATTAATTTATGTCAGAGGTAAAACTAACATTCCTTTTTAATGAAGCAATTAAAAACTCTTGTCATTAGCAGCTTCATAATGTACAAATTAATGCAAAGTTTGATAAAGAAGAAATCTAAAGCCTCCACTATGAGTGGAAAAAACTGTCTATAAATGATATTGCAACCTCTTTGAATTATCACGAAATTTCTCGGGGTCTCCTAGGTTGACATCTGCTGTCACAACATTTTACACTGTAATTCTCTGTTAAAGCTTTTAGGCAATCAGAGGAACAGATTTCATTTCAAACCTTGTAAACATCAAAGATTCAACTCTCAGGCTGGTGTCACATTAAGACAAGCTATAGATGTCGACTTTGATCTCTGAAAACATTATCGTTATTCACCAGTGCTCCTAATGTTTTATCTGTCCACAATGTCTATACTACATATGAGGTTCTGTAAAAACCTGTGCAAGAATTAGAAATAAAAACAAAGAAAAATGTACAGTTTAAAGCGTTATCACTGTGCATAAGCTGTATGTCCAAGTATGTCCAAATATTCTTTTTCACCTTGTCTTCCTCTTCATCTTCTTTGCATATCCTTATCACTCCATCCATTTTTTCACACATTCCTGCAATCATTTACACAGCAGATTATTGCCCCCGTCTTCTTATGATAAAATGCAGTGATAAAATGAATTAAGGCTTCAAGTATTTCTTCCGAACTCTTATGAGTGAGGCTGGTATATTACCATGTTTATATGACACACATCCTCCTGTAATCTCTGGTAAGCGGAAACGGAGACAGCGAGCCTATAAAACACACTGCCCTCCCCAGATCCAAGTATTTATGGGAATGAATACAACAGGCTTTAAATCTGTGCCTCAAGAGCCACTGAAGACAAAACTGGGAGTAATGTTCTGTCCAGTCCTGCGCTGCTGCCTCGGACAAGTTCATTTAGTGTAATGCAAGTCATGTATCTTTTTTGTTTGTTTTGTTTTATTTTGCTTTGTTTAACATGTTTGTATTTGGTATCTTTTTGCAGTTGCATTTGACCTCATTTTGAGCCTCTTACATTTAACCAAGCATGTTTTTATAGTTGCCGTAGCAGTGCTATAACCTTTGCGGGACATAATAATGTTCTTCTTTTCTAAACAAGACGTTAAATTGTATATTTAATAGATTCAGACCAACGTTCTATGGTTAAAGGTTTAAATGTATCAAATATCCATTATACTGATTGTGCTTTTTTTCTGCTTCAGCAACGCTGTCCCTCTCTATTCGCCAAGCTGGCTTTTGTTTAAAACAGGAGGAATAATGTGGTCAAGTCTCAAAGCAGCTTTTGCCCTTAGGCGCTGTGAGGTCAACACGAGACTGTTCTTGTTATATTTGCTTTCTGTGTCTTGGGGGGATGTAATCAATCAGGAGTGAGGGCGAAAAATATAATAATACTATAGTGAGTAAGAAAAAAAACAGCCCCAGTGCAAATGGCTGGCTCAAGTGACAGGTGACTGAACACTCACCGTAAACAAGAACACGGAGGAAAACTAGGCGGTGAAATTGCGTGTCCTTAACTCTGGCCATTCAGGAATTCTCTGTGGAAAACAAATTAAGTGAACGCTTGTGTTTCATGTATATTTCTAAGTATTTTTTCAGTCAGCTCTTTTTTTTCTCTCTTCATCTCTTTTCCATATCAATGTTGTTATACTAATTTTTTGTATTTCTTAATTGCAGAAAAAGTGTGTTAATATAACACAATCAAATTCAGAACTGTGCAAAAACCATCCTCTTTTCCTTTGTAATTTGTTTCCAAGGAGCCATGTTTTCTGTAATTTTGAAAGTGCTCTTGAGCAATACTTTCCCAGGCTTTCTGAAGATCTTTGAAAGTTTGTTTCTGGACACTGGCTGCTTTTTCACTCATTTTCAGTCCAGTCCAGTACCTGGTCATTTTCAGAAGAACATTTTTTTTCTTTTCTTTTCTTTTACCTACCTGTACCTAACGCCAGGGATTAACCAATGCTGTGTCAATACATAAGACAATATTGCAAAGAACCAGTTTTAAATTGTATCTTTGCTACTAGCAGCCTCTTGCAAAACACATAATTTGCTCCTATTCCTTTAGTTGAATCTACAAAAATGCCAGACTGAGTTTGACAAGGAAGAAAAAAATTTTTTTGTACCAATAAGATGATTCCACAAGAGTTATTAATGAAAACTCGACATATCTCAGGCAGTGATGGGAATAACGGCGTTACAAGTAACGGCGTTACAAGTAACGGCGTTACTAACGACGTTACTTTTTTCAGTAACGAGTAATCTAACTAATTACTATTCCTATCGTTACAACGCCGTTACAGTTACTAACAAGGAAACGCGGTCCGTTACTATTTTTCAACAAACAGACGGTTGAAGCTGTCTTCAGCTTAGCATCTTATATCAGTTGCACGGAAGTAGCTGACTACGTAAGTAATCTGGGCGCTACAGCTTTAATCACTTTCTGCCAGACGATCACTTTTTGGCACAACACCTGGAGCTAAGGGGGCAAACCAATCGCATGAGTGCTGCTGTTTTACTGAGGAAGAATAAAGTAGTCATGGTAAGCCAATCACATGACCACTTCAAGATGACAAAGCAATAAGGTGATATATACCAGTTTATAAATTGTGTTGATAGGCCACGTAAAACCAGAGTAATGATTCTCAATACTTTCGTCACATTTACTGTCTAAGGACAGCGCTAGCAAGCACTCTCTGCTTATGCCCAAAAAAAAAAACAAAAACAAACAAACAAAAAAAAAAAAAACAGCCGTTTGTGTTGGTGGAAAAAGGCACTATGTTGACCAATCAAAAAATGATATGGCAACATGATATTTGGTTGTTTAGGAAGAGGGGGAAGTTTTAGGAGTGACGGCGAGAGAGAGAAAGAAAGACAACAGAGAGAGAGAGAGAGCGAGTTTTGAGATGTGAGAGATTTGTGACGTTTAGCGTGTTTGGAGTGTGTAGTTCATGTTGTGTCTTGTGTAGTTAACGTGTAGTGTTGTGGATAGTTTTACGTTGTGTGTCAGAACAATGAGGTGACTGCTGTCTTCAGGTAGAGAACAGGAGTGATACACCTGCTGCTGTCAGGCCTGCAGGTATCAGGCTGTGATGTTCTCCTTTACAGTGGACAGATATTTTTGGAGTGGCACAAATAATTTGTGTGGCATGTTATTGAATGCAGAACAGCTGATTGTTATGTAAATAGTTTGAAATTGTTATTTTAAAAAAGGGCAAAAGGTAAATGGCTGCAAATAACTTTATTGTTTGCAAAACTTGTGCATATGATTTTAAAATTGTCAATTTATATTTGCATTTAAAGTTATGAAATATGATTCATTAAACATGTTTGTGGTTGTTATAGTAAAATTTTAACTTTTTCTACATTGATTTTATGTTTTTTGTCTGATTTTAGATCAATTGTGTTAGTACAGTATGTAAAAATGAAAACATAACTGTAAATTCAGACACGTGATGTTTTGCTGAAAAGAATGATACCAAGAATGATAATTGGCGATTAGTTACATTTCAAGTAACTAATTACTTTCAGAATCTTGTAACTCAGTTACTTTTTCGAAGAAGTAACTAGTAACTCTAATTAATTTTCAAAGTAACTTGCCCAACACTGATCTCAGGATAGTGTGCAGTGTGTCATTAAATAAAATGTGAAAAATCTGGACAAGTGGAGGACAAAAGAGGTCTAAAAAACTATCTACAGCAGATGATCAATATCTATAAGTCATGTCATTAAGAAAAATGAAAAAATCCTATAAAGACCAAAGAACCTGAGAGATGCATCTGGCCCTTCAGTTTATCCATCTACTGTTTGGAAAAACCTCATCAGAAACAACGATGTTCCCCATGATGTGATGGAAAACAAAATAGTGATTAGTTGAGGATATCATAAAATGAGATCATAAAGAAAAAGATTGCTTGAGGTCAATATTTGTATAATTGCCTGAAAGTGAGACACATGCTTTTGCAATATTGCCAACAATTTGCTCAGAGTATGACTAACTCAGGAATGGTGATAGTCAAAGCACGATTATGGGCAGCTTGGTACATTCACAACACTACAGGAGATTTCTGACCCTTGCTCTCACTGCCACTTTTTGTTTGCAGCAGTGCTAATTAAACTGTCAGATGTATCACTACTCTAAGCTCAACCAGCATCAGTAATAGAGGGAAGTTTCTCATTTGTTTTTAACACAAATGGTATTGAGTTAGTACTTGTCAAAAAAAACTCCATGTAGAGATTTTAACACAACTCTGAAGCAGCATTGCAAATTTACTATACATTAATTTTTAATTAATTGCCTCTCAATCCTAACCCAGCATGTGTCTTAATGTGGGTGAGGCTATGGGTCAAATCACTGTGTACACGCCACCAAATTCGTGGAAAATTGTGACAAGTTGAAAAAAGATTAGATGCCTTTAATTCAACAGCAAATAGTTTTCAGTGCATATCACAGTTAAATATAAGTTAGTGTTGGGGTCTCATGAAGGTTTTCTTATGTTTCTGTTCTGGAGCAAGTCATAGTGATCATCATTATGGTTTGTTGAGAATAAGTCAGGGGTAGGGTTTTACATTTTAGGACATCCTCAGGTCTCGGGAAAACATTGTCAGGCATCCGATCAAGTGGCCTCAGACAAAGAAACATTACGATTTACTAAAAAAAACTAGACAAAACGGCATCAGACTAAAAGGTCTCAGAAAAAATTAAATCAGAAAAGTCCAGAGAAAAGGTTATGTTATGTTCTGCTACTGTCGCATGTTGATGATGTATTTGGAAAATGTTCCAGCTGGGACCTGACAACAGCTTCACCTGCAGTAAGCGTCACCTGAGGCACCTTTATCTGAGACCTTTTAGTCAGATGCCATTTTTTCTGAGATCTTTTAGTCAGATGCCATTTTTCTGATACTTTTTAGTTTGATGCCATTTAATCAGAAGTCTGATGGGTTTTTCAATAATAAAACATGATGCTTTTTTTGTCTATGGTCTGACATCTGAGGCCGTTTGATCTGATGTCTGATGATCTTTTCCTGAGACCCAAGGATGTCCTAAAATGTACAACTACGCTATAGGGACTCTCACTTAATGCTTAGTGGACAATTAACATGCACCCAAAATTATCACCACTGTCTACTAGAAATTACAGTTCTTCCTGATTAGGTTTTATTTAATAATAATAATAATGCGGGAGTGAATGTGAGTGCGAATGGTTGTCTGTCTCTGTGTGTTGGCCCTGCGACAGACTGGCGACCTGTCCAGGGTGTACCCCGCCTCTCGCCCTATGACAGCTGGGATAGGCTCCAGCGCCCCCCGTGACCCTGAAAAGGATAAGCGGAAGCGAATGGATGGATGGATAATAATAATAATAATAATAATAATAATAATAATTGGGCTAGATTTTATTGAATGTTTTTGTCTGATATTATTATTATTATTTTTTTTTTAAATTCTAAAACAGGGGTGTCAAACTCATTTTACATTGCTGGCCACATACAGCCCACTTTGATCTTAAGTGGGCCAGTCCAATGAAACTCCCCTTTCTGTCAGTGTAAAAACTTTACATATTTTACTGTTTTTCTACATGATAACAAAACTGCTTTGACAAAGAAACAAATCTGTCAGCATGACTTAAATTGTAAGAAATAAATAAAAAAGTAAAATTACAGAAAAACTTCTGGTAGCCCAGAAACTCTGGTCTTTTCGGGTGGTTTTTGTTTTATTTGTTTGCTTGTCTGTTTTGTTTTGTTTTTTGACAGTCATAAACAAAACAGACACTGAGCCATAACTCTGTGGTACATGCACATTCCTGCATCACTCCCATTCAAAGATCTTTGTATATAGTTTATTTTGTGCAATATTAAATAATGAACTGCAAATTTAGTCTATTTCAAGGAAACGCTTTTTTATTCAGTGTTTTCATAAAAGCCATATTTTTATGCATTACTATTACTAGGGAGAACACACTAGAGGTTTAAGGCTTGGACAAGTTTGAAACCTTTTGTCATCTGCAATGGAAAATAGCTGAAAATAAAAACCGGTATCACTTTAGCCAGCTCCTAATTTTATAAATTCTACACTCAGTTTTGCAGTACACTGCTCAATTTATGTTTTCACTCATTTCTTCCATTTTTCCCCACCAGGCTTGCATTTAAATCCGCTTCCCTGTCTTTGCGTGTACCTGGCCTCTACCACTACAGTTGCTGTCTTCAGAACTTCTGCCCCTTCCTTCTTTCACATAATGGTATGATCCCAGTCTGTATTTGCATGTGATTGGCCGCATGGTGTGTCCATCAAAATAAAGTCCCAACCTGCCTGCATGGATTTCCAGCAGGGTTGAAGACTTGGCTGCCACATGGGGGCGGGCCATTAATAACTGACATATGAAATTATCTCGGGCCGGAAATAATTAACGGATGTGGGCCGCAGGCCGTAAACTTGACACCCCTGAACATGTATGTGTGACAAATATTTAAAACAGCAACAAAACAAAAAAATCAGGAAGGGAGCTTTTTCACAGCATTGTAGTTGCTGATTTTAGCTATTGCGTTTGAGCTTTTTTTCAGATTAGTTTTTTTTTCTTTTATATAAGTAGATTTTGGACTGAGACAGGTGAACATAATAATGCAAGGACCTAGACCCCTACCTTTGCCAGTGTGTAATTAATTTTCTTTAAAGGCTGTACTACCTGGTCTCTGTATAGCATCATGTCTGGTAACAAGTTCACCCTGAAAGGCCATGGTATTTATCACTAGAAGTGGGGTAAAGCCTTATCTAAACCGTCACTAAAACCATTGCAAATTTACATTCATTTTGCATGCACTCTTTCTGGAGTTGCAATCGATACTTGCCCACTTGACTTGTAGGAGAAATGTTATAGTAAATGGAGTTCGGGACATTTTCTAAATCCCAGAAGTGATTCAATTTTAAATTAATCTCTCAGTGGATGCCCTAACGCGTTACCTCCATTCACCTAGAGGTGAGAATCAAAGGAAAAGTATAAAAAAGGAGAAAAGAAAAAAGACAAGGCCATTTAGCAGCTGCAGTAGAGGATTGTATTTATTTCAAAGAAGTGGTAGTGTAATCCAGTTAACATTTTGGTGTCTCCACCCTTAGGGAACAGGGGGCCTTCACAGTCATAGTCTTTAAGCAGTCATCATGGCCACTCAAAGCAATGTTCAGTCTCATTACCACTTAACGGCCTTATTAAAGTCCAGCTCCAAACCTCTTACATGACATCAAACGTGTTCCATTAAATTGTGACATCTTGTACAAAGTTGTAAAAGCTATTAAAATGCAATGGTGAGAAAGCTAGACACAAAAGTGGGCAAAATCTATTGGATGTTTTCTTTTTTCAGAATTTCTAAAGCTTCATTTACAAAATTAGAGCAGCTCATCGTGATTGTGAAAAGCTTACTATTGAATACGTCCCTTGAGGGAAAGTCTTATACTAAGTGTGCTTCCCACATGGTCATTAACCATAAATATCAAAGTCTCTTGACCCAATGATTTTTGGTGTGGTAGTGCTAATGCAGCTTAATTAAAATCCTCTTAAGGATTACTATGGGTGACCTCTGGAATATGGCGTCTTGATCATCATATTAGTAGTGGAGAAATTCTTAATTTGTTTTCCAAATTGCTGTGTTTTTATGCCCTCATGTCTTTTTTATGTCTGATTAGTGAAAGGCATTACATGAACTTCATTCATCACATTACCGTTTTTCCAGTTTAATTTAATATTTTTTGTGCTGATAGTTGTTTGTAAAGGGAAGTATCATCTTCACACAAATTATGCCTTTTTTTAAAATGCAGTAAAACTAAACAGAACAATATGTTAATATTAAGTTTGATTGAATTATCATACTTGTTTCTTTTAGGAACAAATAATTGTAACATCTAGTCTTGTATCCTAGATGTTTCATAGTGATACAGTTTGTTTGTCAGTGTTCTTGCAGTCCTATGAGAGTAAATATTTTGTGGAAAAAAAACTACTTTAAAAATTATCTAACTGATTCCATCTAAAACAACTGCATTAAATGAAAATTGCAAATAATTTTTATTTTATGTTATTTTTTTGTGTGTGTTTCAGATAATTTTTGTTATATTCACTAGGCTGTGCATGAATACATGCTGATGTGTGTGTTGTCAGAACGAGAAGAAGAACACTTTTGACTTCCTGCTGTTGTTGATTTTTCCTTTATTTTTACGAAAGCTCACGCATAATTAAAACATGTTGTTACACTGGCACAACTCCTGCAGTGAACGCTCTCTCAGCTCTGACCTTCACAGAGTTCCTCTGAGCCACATTCACACCTTTGCTTTGTGTCAGAGTTACAGAATGCAGAGATGAATGGCTTCAGTGTAGAGCATCATTCTTAGTTTACATTTCTTTTCTTAGATTTTTCCTCAAAGTATATCAGACATTTTGAATAGGGGCAATACCCCAGAGGCACTCCAACCATCAGTAGTAGTCATGGCATTTAAATGTCATACAGGATTAGATATTACATCACCAACACACCTGGAGTGTGTCCTAACACATCTCTTTATAAGTAGTGAGTTTGTCTGTTCTTTGTCATACAAGAGCAATCTATAGTGATCTCAAGAGAGCAGCGGAGAACAGGCAGAATCTCCAGAGAGCCCCCTAAGGCAAAGCAGTCAACGTAAAACTCACTGTCCAGCCTGCACCTTTCTTTCGCCCGCCTCCCTACCTCTTTCTCCTGGCAAATGATTTGGAGAGGGATGGATCATGTGGAGCCAAACCCCAGTTATCTGGCAGAAGATCACACAGATGGGCCAGACTGAGCCAGCTGAACCCACAGGCAGCTGGGAGTGATGATGCACAGGATGCTTCCTATCAACAGGATGTACTCTAGCGCAGAAGCTTCACACGCTGACACACCAGACAGAGCCACTGAAGGAGGGCCGGCAGAGAGACCAAAGAGGCCAGGAGATTGGAGAGGGAGCAGCTAGATCAAGAAGAGGGATGTCGATCTTCAGAACTGAATGGAGAGCTGAAGTGGAAAATGAGAGAAGAAAGAGAGGTGAAGCAGTTTTGAAGGCATCATAAAAAAAACTATTATGCAAAAAGAAGCATGAAAAGAGGAGAATTAGCTTTGTGGTGACTTTTAAGGACCTATGAAGCAAAGTGAAGGAGACTTGGAGGATTAAATGTGCAAGAAGACAAAAAGAAACAGTATTTGGATAATAAAGGGCACATTTTTATATCTTTATTGAGAATATTAAGATGGTTGGTGGAGATGGAATGGCTGAGTTTGAGAGGTGATTGTTGTTGACATTTCATTTAATTCACAACTAGGTCACATTAGTTTAAGTGCCACACTCATATATTACATAATATATGAGTGAAACATAATGCAGCTCTAATGAAGCAAGCACATGCACACAAAAATGGATTTCATTTATAAATAGCTGTAACCCTCTTTCTGTATGGATTCAATTTTAACTTCTACCATCTTCATCTTTAGCCAAAAAAAAGAAAGAAGAATGTATATTATGAAAATGCAAAGATCATGCACCAAGCATCTCCAAATAGCATACATTTAGAGAACAGATTGGTTACTGGGTATATTTCTTGCACATGCAATCCACTGGTTGTAATCATTGCATGTGCTTTTTGAATTTTCCTCTGTTGATTACTTGATTAGTTTGCTTCTATACCCAGAGTAATGTCACCGAGCACTGTCTTTCACAGTATACAATGTGGAAATTGTAGTTAACAGCACTGCCCTTTATACACTGAAATGTCTTTTGATTACATTTCAACAATTTCCCTTGTGAGATCAATACAGTATCTATCTATTTCCCACTGCAATCACTGATGTTGAAGAAATCTATACATCTGAATCCTATATGATGGATTCAAGTGGAAATCATCATTTAATGTGGTAAAAACAAAACAGGAGTTATATAAAGACAATTTGTCCTTTATATCCATCACACTCAGTTGCATTAAATACAACTACTTTTGACAACTCAGTGAGGATATTCTATTTATTTTTGTATTCATTTTAATGTATTTAGTATGTACTTGTTGTGATAAGAAATGATATGAAGGGAGGCACATGCATGGGGCTGGTTAACCTATATGAGGTTTCAACAGTTTAGGCAGTAAATATTCTACAGGACAGATAAGAACTACAGTGTGTTATCTTAAACAGCCATGAATTGTGTGCGTGTGTGTGTGTGTGTGTGTGTGTGTGTGTGTGTGTGTGTGTGTGTGTGTGTGTGTGTGTGTGTGTGTGTGTGTGTGTGTGTGTGTTTGTATTTCACAGACTCACTTGAGAGAGCGAGTGAATTTCAGAGAGAAATCCTCAAATTGTCAAATAGCAGCAGTCAAAACAACACTATCTCCAGCTTCTTTTCCCAAGCATAAATTAGAGAAGGAGTAATTGGACAAAATATCAGTGTGTAAGTATAAGTACCTGAACAACAGCTTACAAACAGTAACATATTTGGTCATCTGACTTGTTGTGGTTGTGGGTGGCAAACAATATATGAGTACACTGGCCACTTCATTAAGTGCACCTAATTAAATAGGTACATCTTGCTATTACTTTGTTGAACCGTCTTTTTCCTTTAGGACTGCCTTAATTCTTCATGACATAGATTCAACATGGGGGTGGAAAAACTCATCAGAGAATTTGCTTTAAAGTTTGGCTTGTTTTGCATTCAGAGATGCTCTTCAGCACGCTTGGTTGTAATGACTGATTATTTGAGTTTCTCTCACCCTCGAATGAGTTCAAAGGATTCTGACCATCCCACAGTAGGATTTTGTGCAAAATTATATTTTATAAGCACCATCAGTACTTTAGCTTGTCATAAATTAGTTGTAAATCTGTATAGATTGAAATGATAGTAAAGAACATGAGGGCAGGAGTTTTACACAGAGGCATGCTTCATTTTATCCTTATCAGTTCTTAGCTGAGGCTTGTGGGATTTGGTAATTTTTTCTTAATTAATCAACAGTTCCTCCTTCAGTTTGTAACCGTTCCAACTCTGCTTCCTGAAACCCAAATGGACTGATAAAAGTACAAAAGATAAATAAACTCACGGAGAGATAAAAGGATACCTTGCAGAGCTTTGTAATTTGACTCAAGTGCTAAGCTACCACAATACTACACTTTATATCTCTCTGGGTGGCATGGGAAACTGATGATGCTCGAACACTGTATCTGAGACACATAAAAATAATACTGCCACTGTATTTTTACAAGGGTTCAGTGGTTTGTTTTGTTTAGGTTTTTTTTTTTTCAAATGTTAGACAAACATTCTACATATCAGCAGAAAGCTTTGGCTCAAACCTGGCATAATTATGCATTACTGCCATCCACCTTGTTCCCTCTGAGAAGGTATTTTTATATTGCTTTGATCCTGGAAGTACTTTAGACTTGTCAGTGATTTGTAGCTTTCTAACACATATTCCACTTTCCTCAGTCACACACAGATGTGTGAAAAGTGCTGTAGAGTGCAGCTTCTGCTTTAGCTTTTTATTCATAACCAACTAACAAGAATCCACCAAGTCACCCAGGGTAACGCTGTGAAAGTTATACTTAAGAGGGTTTTTTTTTTTCAGCAACAAAAAATCAGTCTATTTGTCTGTTATCATGTAATACAATATTTAATACCCAATATTTGTTTGTAAGCTTTGCCCACATGCTGTGCTAATTACCCTCACCAGAGAAGTGATGGTTCCATTGTTGTTGTTTCACTCTTTCACTGTCTCTTAGCAGGACGTTAGAAATGTTGGTGTAGAGGTGGAGCATGGGTGAAAGAGGAACTCATTAAATTTTAGTGCCTGTGCCTGGGGCTCTCTTGGTGGTGCATTTATGCAAACAAATATTTGAAAAATATGCCAAATATTCACAAATAAGGGTCTGTTATTTGGACCAAAAGTCAAGTTCTATCTTTTATACTGGAGTTTCTGAATAAGTTTAAAGTGTTTATTTTATTTTATATCGGCCACAAGTTTTCTTACCAAAAGTCATCATATCATACACACAAAAATATTTTTGCCCCAAAAGACTTTGCAATTTAGTTACATAAGAACAAAGTGAAAAATTAAATTTGAAGGAATCTGGTCAAATGAAGTTTACTTGATTGGTAGAAATGTAATTTATATGAAGCATGTTTTTCTTATTGATTAATTATTTAAATAAATACACCTTTTAATTTATATTTTTCAGTTGAATCATACCTTGGGGGTTTTGGAAAGATTTTTTTCCACTGCGGCATTTTAAAATATGCATTGAAGCTCCCAAACAGAAAGCAAATGTGATAAACCTGGATCTGCTATTTTTAGCATTCAAAGACACAACTGACCTCTAGAGCCTGCTTCCATGAAATACTTATCTGACATTATTTTAATAACTGTGGAAACATATTGTTAATTGTCCTGTTTACAAACATATAAATAAGCAAACTACCCTTTCATTAACTCTGTCACAGACTTAATGGTTTCTTTCCTATTTGTTCTTCCTCTAGCCTGCCTTCTCATGTCATTTAGTAGCATTAAGCAATAATCACCAGGACAATTTTTATGACAGGAGAGGTTCTGAATAAAGAATACGGAAACTTGCAGTAAAAACAATTCAAATTTCAAATTCATTAGCCTATTTAATTGAATGTAAGTCAAACATTGTAGGCAGTCAGTATTCAGAAATTACTTAAAAATAATAATCTCGGACTGCTAGAGATGACAAAGCAGTGGCTAACATCAAAAGTGGATCGGAGATTACCGGATGGATCTTGCTATAATAATAATAGTTAAAACCAATGTTCTCATTTTACTCTCTCATAAAACAGCAAACAGCATCCAATTTAGTGCTGTGCAGGTAGTATACAGTCAATCAATCTGATTTGAACTTGAATGCAGTTTATAAAGCTGAAAGTTGCTACAGTATCTGCTGCTGCTGACTGAACCATACAAGCACATTTATGAGATACTAAACCAAAACAAAGAGGTAAAATAAATGCATAAAGCAGCAGATTTGGGTGAAAATTCTCTGTACTGTATGTTCAAAGCTGTGAAGAAAAAGCCTCCTACATTAGCGTTTGATTTATAATACATCAGTTGCTGATTAGTGGAGAGTAATGATGAAGAACCATTGCTGACAGAATTTAGAAACATATGCTAACATCCTTAACCCTGTTCAAGAGCCATAATTACAAGTTATTCCCAGCACATAAGCTAAGACTGCCTTATAATGCAGTTTTTTACATTTCTTTAAATTTCAGCTGCCTTTTATGTGATGCAGATATTATTGTTGACTCATTTTGTCCCCTGGTGGATTTGGCTGGAGGGAAAGGGTATTTTGTCAAATTACAGGGTCTCACCAGCAGAAATGAAACTGCCATTCTGTTTGCCAAGAGTGGGAGCAGAGCTGGCATATTAAAAGACTACTAAAGGTTAGGACTCCACGGGGGAATTCTATGGAAATAAAATCACAAAAGAGGTGCAATAACAGCCTGATTACAAGACAGCAATAATGAGGAAGAGACACATAGATAGGCAGAAAGAAAGGGAGAGGCAGACTAGTTGGTACATTTGACATTTGTGATGTTGTTGGCATAAAAAAGATGTCTAATTTTCTAGAGCTCACTTTGATTGAAAGCCTGCTCTGTCCTCCTTTGCGGTGTTTATACAGCCTGCTTGGAGGACAAGGAGGACCGATAATTGCTTACAAGACTTCATGCGGCTTCATTTCATGGCCACAGTCAGATTAGCAGATGTGCGATAGTGTCATCCTGCCTTGGAGAAAGATATTACACAAACGCATCATATAGCAGAATGCACACAAAATGGATGTGTAACTCAAATCAACAGCCAGAACATATCCATCCATTACGGCCCTAAATAGTCAAGTCAGGTCTGAGTCAACACAGCTCTGAACTGAAAATTGAAAACTGAAAATATATTTCACTATAAATACCCAAACACTGTAAACCCTCACCAGATAAATATTACAGCTGTTAACAATATGTCAGTAAAGCTGATATCTGCATTGCATCATTTCCAACTGTTGACAGTCTAATCATATGACAGTAATTCATATTGCAAAGGAAAAATAAAACTGACATAGCTTGAAAGTTTGATGGGCAATGTCCTTAGAACAGAGGTAACAAGCCTGATAACAAGGGCATCTCTTAAAGCCACGGATCTCTGTTTAAAAACTCTGTTAGACAGAGATCAATATGTGACAGCACTTAACAATTCCTCACACTGGCCTGACATTTATTTTGGGGATGGCCAGTGCAACTCAATGAATACAGAATAGTCAAGTAAGGTGATGGTCTCTCAACTTTTCACATCTTCAACTTTCATTTAAAACAAGACATTTGCACAGTTTTGCTTGTGCTCCGAGTCCAATACTCAGAAATGCTTTCCATCTATGTGAGAGCATATGTATGTTTGATGTGGTTAAGGCAAAAACCACAGCACATGCTGGTGTAGTATTCATCACGACCAAAACCGTCAATTTGGCATCTTTCCTTTTTTTTCCTTCTTTTTTGTTTCTTTTTACTTCCAACTGTAGCACTCTTGTCTAACATTTCGGGGGGGTTGAAAGAGAACCTGCTGCGAGAGGCTGCAGAATTACACTGTTTTAAATGTAGAGATTCAGCTTGAATTTACACACTGTGTAGGTACAACAGTATATTGTCTCCTGCTGTCAGAAACACAGAGGATTTTATACAAGAACATTAACTCTATACATATGTATTCCCACATACATAAATAGGCTTGTGTCAAAGGCAATCTGAAGTTGAATACCATGGTATGAAAGCATAACCTTTTGTTTCTTTGTATGTTTCTTTACCTTGTTTGCCTAGTCTCACAAGACCAAGTGCTTACATCATTTAATCACAATGTAGCAAGGCAAGCACATCCTTGGTCAACACTTCATATTTGTGGTGTATATATTATATTACTGTATTCTTCTTATTATTATTATTCCTATTATTATTCTTATTATTATTATTAGTAGTAGTAGTAGTAGTATTCTAAAAATTTATATAGTGATTTGGACAAAAACAACTAAATAAAACAAGGCTCAGTGGCAGGCTGTAAAACTGAGATACCTTAATTCAGCAAAGAAAAGAATATGCATATTTCTGCTCCACAATGATGTCTGTGCATTTCATTTCATACAAGTGTTAATGCTAAATTAATTCAATCGGATATATAATTTATAAAGACTTAAAAGAACATTACTCATAGATGGCATTAATCATACATACTGTGATATTTAAATTGAATTATAAGCTAAGCAATGGTAAATTTTATGGCTATCCTGGGGGGGAGCTGATTTAGTAAATATGGCCACATGCTTATTGTATTCTTTCAACAAACACATTATTAAAAGAAGTCTTCAATGCATCATGCAGACACACTTTTTCTTTAAAGTGGTTTTATGAGGCGCCGTATCTCCCTAGTACATTAAAACAAGTGTTGAAACACATACTCATTAATAGGATCCCATGCAGTCTTGAGTAATGAATTAATTATTTCCAAGAGTCTGAATGAGCTTACAAAAGGAACTAGCATTTGTCTTTATTACAAACACCCCCTAAATTATACCTAAGAGACACATTAGCTGGTTGCACAGCTTTATTAAATAGCAAGAAGTAGTCACTGAGCAGTGACCAAAAACAATACATTTTACAGTACTTGGTTAAAACTGTATCAGTGAATAAACCCAGGGCTCTGATACATTTCCTCATATACATAAATACAAATTAAACGAGTCACTTGAAAGCTCAATTTTAGGTTAGTTCAGGTTTATGATGAAAGCACAGTTTTCATTGTGTTTTTCTCCATTTGTATGGTACGCTCCTCGCTGACCAAATCAATTTCCTCATGGATAAATAAAGTTTGATGTGAATTTTAACTTAATTATAGACTACTGGAAAACATAAAAGAAAATCATACAAAATATGTCAGTAAAAGGCATCTTGACAACCAAAACCTGAATAGCATAGTGAGTGGATCCTCTTTTGGGGATTTAAGCCTGTACAGGTCATGTAACCCTGACAATCAATAAGTATCGATTTGGCATGAACGGGGGAAAAAACTGTACGTCTGCCAAAATGGCTGAGATCCTGTTGAGTGGAAGATCAGTCTTCCTTACAGAGGCCATCAAGTCAATCTGAACTTTTTCATCAGGATTTTTTTTCAGCTTAGCTGAAGTTCTTCAAGCTCTCAGTGGATGCCGTCTTCTTTGAGAAAATGCAGGTGAGTTCAATTCTAATGTTTAGGTCTGTAGAGCTGCCAGGACCTGCTACTTCATTAGGAGATATTCATGGCTTTTGCTGTCCAATACACAGCAGCTTTTTACCAACCTGAAAAGTGCTTCCCAAACAAATATTTTTGCTTTGTTTTGTTTTTTCACATTTTTCGTGGCGGTGACCTCACTGAAGTATGTTGCAGGTTAAATTATACACTAGTGCATCACTAAGAGTTCGTAAACTTCTATAAGCCACAACACCACTTGAATAAAATGGATAACACAAATGTTAAATGAAGCAAGTTAAGATATTTAAGAATGACTCAACAGAATGAAAAGGCTTAGTTATTTCTATGGTTACCAGGGGAGGAAACTTCATCGCACATATGTGATTTTTGAAACATTTTCAAATCTTTTATTTTCACACTTTTCTTAACCTGCATGAATTCAAGACTCAGCTTCCTGCTCTTGGCTGATGGGAGTGACACCCGGTCCTAGCAACTAGGATACCTCTCGGAGGCCTTCTGGACAAGTTGTTTTGGGGAATGTCCTACCAGGAGCACATGCTGGAGAGATTACATCTCTCGGCTTGGGTGTTGAAATGGAAGAGGTAGCCAGGGAGACGGGGAGGTCTGGGCTTCTCTGCTTAGACTGATGTCTCCATGACCCAAACCTGGATAAGCAGTAGAAGATGGATGGATGGATGGATGGATGGATGGATGGATGGATGGATGGATGGATTGGAATAAAAAAAATCAAAATCTTTAATTTTGTGTATTGTTTTGTCTGTATTTAGGCAAATGAATCAGCTCCACATACTATAAGGAGGTGGAGTTAACTAACTAACAAGCTGATTGAGATTTTAAGGGATGCAAAGGCTTCAAATGTGCATTCTCACTAGGAATACACCAGTACTTATGCATATAAATTTCTAAACAAACAATTCAAGCCGACACTTTAAAAAAACAGAGATAAGGAAATTACATTTTAGTGAAATTGCATCACAGAGAAATTAACATTATACAATATTCTCTTTCAGTCAAAATACTAATAAAAATTAATTACATATTTTTTCATGTGGGAATTTTGTCAAATCTGTGATATGACAAAGTAAATGGCAGTTTCAATCTTCAAGTGTCAGAAAGTGGGAGAAATTAAATCCCAGTCTCACAGTTTCACAGTGTGAGTTTTCCTGGTGGTTTCTTTTTTTGTAGCATCTCATTGTATTCTGTCTGCATCTGTGTTGATCTGTTGTGGCAGGAAGGTTGCAGGAATGCATTTAGATAGCCTCTCCAGCATGAACCACATACTTAAGTTCAAATGCAGTTTTGAACCAACAGTGGCACTTTAAAGTGGCTATGTCATGACTGAGAGTGGTGACAGCAGTCCTCCCTGCTAACATTTTTCACAGCTCATGGCAAGTTTGCAAGCTTGTTGCTTGATAACATATAGGGATGGCTAATAAAACACTTTTGGGGTCACTTTGCTGAAGAAACACTTTTTTCACACTAAATTTCACACTAATATTTTAAGACTGATAAACCTCTACTGACATAGGCTGTCTTCGTTAATCAGTGGCCAGCTAAGAGCGGCCCAAACATGCTATCAATCAAATTCAGTTGAGTTTAACTACGACTACACAGTAATGGTTTAATTGCTGCAGAGCAATACCAGCAGAACACTCTATACGATAATGGAAGACTTGCTAAGATGGCATGATGGCAGGCATGGTGATTTTACTAGAGTTTGTGCTTCTTCTGATTTGTAGCTGTGAGTTTTGCATGGTTCAGTGGCCATCGAGCACACAGGCCAGTTATGCAAGCAGATTAAAATGCCAACATCTAGGAGCTCAGGCATTCTACTGCAGGGAGTGAATATTCCACAAAACTGCTGTTTCTGAGCATTCAGGAATGAGACATTGCAAAATAACGGAAAGCACTTGATAACCTTTGGCTAATCTGACTACTGGATCGTCGGTGTTGCCCTTTTTTCATCTTTTTCCATTTTAAGAACATATTGCTGTTATGTCCTGACACCCCACTTTCAGAAGTGGAAAGAACGTCGCACCGTATCACGTATAATTTGATTCACATATACGTTTTTGTGAACTCCATTGTACACGAAGCGATCTTCACGGGTGGGGGGGGGCAAAAACGATCTGGTCGATATGCCCCCGAGGGCCGTTAAGGCGCTACCGGCAGAGGATGACAGCTATGTCAGTGTTAGCACGCTGAACGCTATGCTGGAACAGCAACGGGAGTTTTACAAAGATCTGATTCACCAACAGCAAGATAACTTCAAGACATTTGTCCAATTAATCATGGATGGAACTAACAAAAGGTTGGACAGCATTCTAAGGGATGTACAGGATGTTAAATCCAGCCTGCAATTCACGGATGGGGTCGTCACCGAGCTGCAAACTGAAGAGAGGTGCATTAAAAGCAAACTAAAAGAGTTTGAATCGGCGGTCAGCAGCATACGCGAAGAACACAGAGAATTAACAACCAAGATGGATTATTTAGAAAATCAATCGAGAAGGAACAACATTGTGGTGGATGGATTAATAGATGAAAAAGCAGAAACGTGGGAAGGATCAGAGGAGAAAGTCCGACACATGCTGAAGAACAAGCTGGGCCTAGATAGTGACAGCATTCAAATTGAACGCGCTCACAGAGTCGGTCCATACAAGGAAAATGGACGAGCCAGGCAGATTGTGGTCAGACTACAAAGATTTAAAGACAAACAATTAATTTTCTCATCTGCCAAAAAACTGAAAGGTACCAATCTTTACATCAACGAGGATTTTTCAGAGTCCATCAGGAAGAAGAGGAAAGAACTGTTACCACAGCTGAGAGCGGCCAGAGACAGAGGTGATATTGCCGTCCTGAAATACGACAAATTAATTGTTAAACCGAGGTCACAGAACGCCGGAATTAATATTTAGACTTCAGCAATGTTGTCATTTGTAGCTGTTGAGATCAATCGGTCTGCAAATGTCTGACTCTATACTTATTCCCGGACTCTCCGGTAAAGATTTTTCAGTAGCTCATGTCAATATTTGTAGCCTTAAATATAAGATTCAGGAAATTCAGTCACTGTTGTCAACAAATACGATAAGTGTGCTGGCTATTTCTGAGACTCATTTAGACGATGCCTTTGAGAATAATGAATTTGAAATAAACAGTTATAAGTTGTATAGGAAAGACAGAAACAGATTTGGAGGGGGCGTAGCCCTATACATTAATGATAATATAGCAAGCAAACTACGAATGGACTTAATGTTTGACGATCTGGAAATTGTGTGGGTTCAGTTACACCCACTCTATGGCAGGCCTGTATTAGTAGGTTGCTGCTATAGACCCCCAAGTAGTAATATGTTTTATGTAGAACGAATCTGTGAAATGCTGGAAGGAGTAACTGAGGAAAACAAAGACATGTTCTTATTAGGAGATTTTAATATCAATTGGTCAGCTCCTTCTTGTCCTTTAAGGAAAAAGATAAGCTCATCAGCGTCGGCTTGTTGCCCGTTTTAGATACATCACCATTCCCACCCGGGTCACGGTCAACGCAGGAGGTCATAGGTCATCATCATGTATTGATCATATATATACAAATGTTCCTGAGCATTGCTCTAATATTGTTTCTATTCCAGTTGGTTATAGTGACCATAATCTTGTAGGTTTGACCAAGAAAATGAAACCACTGAAAACTGCACAAAAGATTATTTTTCATAGATCATACAAAAATTTCAATGCAGATAAGTATATTAATGACGTAAAAGAAATTCACTGGACTGACATCTGCCTCGAGCGTGACCCTGATTTGGCATTATCTATGTTTATTGAAAACTTTTGCTACCTGGCTGACAAACATGCCCCCTTAAAAAGATTTACTGTTAAAAAGAACTACGCACCTTGGCTAGATAATGAACTTAAGGCTGCAATGTCAGAAAGGGATATAGCAAAAGCAAAAGCACATAAGTCTGTCAGTCCACAAGAGTGGGCAAGATATCGCGAGTTAAGAAATCAAGTAACTAAATTGAATAGGCATAAGAAGAGAGAATATTATCAACTTAAGCTCAAGGAGGCCAATAAGGACAGCAAGAAGGTGTGGAAAGTTTTAAATAATATAATGGGTAGAGATCTTGCTCCGGTGGTGTCTCACATCTACACGGGTGGTACGTTTATAAGTAAAGCTAAGGACATAGCCAATTATTTTGTGAATTACTACAGTAATAAAATAACAAATTTAAAATCTAATATGAGCAGAGGCGATTCCACCTTATCACGTCGTCTTATACAGGATGTTATCATGAATAATAAGCAATGCCAACTTAAGTTTGAGGCAGTGAATGCGGAGATGGTAGAGCGCTTATTGATATCACTTCCTGACGATACATCCTCCGGCTCTGATAACATAGACAGTAAACTGCTCAAAGTTGCAGCCAAGTTTGTGTCCCTTCCTATATGTCACATATTTAATAGATCTTTGGCATGCAGCTTATTTCCATTGCAGTGGAAAGAATCGAAAATAAGTCCCATTCCTAAAAACAAGAATGACGTTTTTAATGGTGTCAATAGCAGACCTATTAGTCTGCTCCCCGTTCTAAGTAAAATTATGGAGAGGATTGTCTATGAACAAATTCAACATTACCTAACAGAAAATCAGTTACTCACTCAGTTTCAACATGCTTACAAACCCGGTTATTCCACCAGTTCAGCTCTCATTCACATGACAGATAACTGGTATAAATATCTAGATAATGGGAATTTGGTCGGGGATTTTAGTGCTGCATTTGATTTGATAAATCATGATCTTTTGATAGATAAACTAAAATGTTATGGATTTTCACCAGCTGCTTTGTGCTGGATGGAAAGCTATTTGTCTGGAAGAAGGCAAAAGGTTTATTGTTATTATATAATGGTTATTTCTCGGAGGGCTGTGAAATGAACTGTGGTCTACCCCAAGGCAGCTGCCTCGGTCCACTTCTCTATTCAGGCTTCACGAATGATTTGCCGTACGTCCTGGATAAATCCCATCTCGTAATGTATGCTGATGATTCCACCATGTTTTATTCAGCCAGTAGCTACTCTGAATTGACAAGCGTATTACAACAAGATTTGCTGAACGTGTTTGACTGGATAAGTAAAAACAACATGATTTTAAACGTGTCTAAATCCAAATCCATGTTAATAGGAAGTAGAGTACGCTTAGTCAACTGCCCACAACTAAATCTTTCCATAGCTGGATCGGTATTAGAACAGGTCACCCAGATTAAATTACTTGATGTTACCATAAACCACCACCTTTCATGGTCTCAGCACATCAACTCTGTTATTAAGAAAATGGGACAGGGCATAGCTATAGCTAGGAAATGCTCCTTTTATATTACTTCTTCAATTATGAAAGGTGTCATTAATGCACTAGTATTATCTCATCTAGAGTACTGCTCAATCATTTGGTCAGCAGCTAATAAGACAGATCTGAACAGACTTCAGTTAGTCCAAAATAGGGCGGCCAGATTAGTGTTAAGGTGTTCATATTATACAAACATCGATAAAATGCACGATAAACTTTCTTGGCTTTCTGTACAAGCTAAATTATACTATGGCTTACTTGTATTTTTAAAGAAAGCAATACTGGTAAACACACCACACTTTTTTTATGCTCAGTTGCAGTATCCAGATGAAATACATAATCATGCTACACGATTCTCAACTAACCACAATTTAGTAACTCCTCGAGTTAAAAGTAACTTTTTGAAAAACTATTTAGAGCATATTTTCAGTGGAATAAGTTGCCTTATGCAATTAGAGAATTGGCTTCTATTCATACTTGTAAAAATCACCTAAAAGCCTATTTAGGCAGTTTTTAATTTATTTGTAAATATTGTAAGAGGGTAATGTCACTTGTGATGGAAATTGTGTATTTTGTTTGAGTGTTTTATATATATTTTTTATATTAACATGTTTATATTTTCAGAATTGTAAAACTTTATTGTGGATGTAAGAGCCAAATTATGTGGATATTTTGCATCCAATTCATTGTGTAACATTTTATTCGATGGTATTTGATGGTTTGGGCCCCAGGAAGACTAGCAACCACTGTTGTGGAAGCTAATGGGGTTCCTTATAAATAAACAAATAAATAAACAAATGTCCAGTTAAACAAATCTTTAAAACAAAGGTAGCATATGCAAATCAAGGCATACATACATGGTGTGGTGGTCAGAAGGCAACAGAATACCCCTATCAGAATATTATTTTACAAAAAGTTTAACAAATATTTGTACAAATATACTTCTTCAACAATTAATACTTTTAAACTTGGCTCAGTGTGTGTTTTCAGTATCCTCTTGGGATAACTGGGTCCTTGTTAATTTTAGCTTAAAGTCATTTTTAAACGAACCCAGAGTAAAAATCAGTCCACTTCTGAAAGTGGGGTGTCAGGCATCACTATCTGTTCAGCATTATCTGTGGGTGGCAGCAGGTGAAGAGCTCAAACTTATGAATATGTAAATGCCAGATATAAAAGAACTTTAGCTGAGGGGCAAAGGGCACACAGTAACAAAAGCATTCAAAATATAATAGCATACAGAATGGTACATGTTAATTTATATTTAACTGCCGCGGGTACATGACAGTCCATATCCGAGTCTGAAACCCAGCAAAGGAGAGAGAAAAGAAATAACACACTTGAATTTAAATAGTATTTCCAGCCTGCAACATAGAAAGAGATTTAAAAGTGGAAACTAAACTTAGAATGATCTGTAAGGTGTAATGATGACAGGTAATACAATGTAGTCTGAGTCACAAACCACAGTAGTGGTTGTGACAGTAAAATAATGAATGTGGATTACTTTTGTTTATTTGCCCATGTGTGTGTGTGTGTTCAATCAGGAAATAATTATCTATGCAACTGCTTACCAAAGCTAAAGTGCTAATGAAAACATATGTTCCTTCATTAGGAAGATGCAGTAAAGAGCTGTTTTTTTTAATTACTTTTTTATTTTTTTGCACATTTCTTTTGTTTTTTGTTTTTCTCTAAAAAAATGTCACATATCAATAACTGGGTCTACTGTCAGAAAGGGCAGTGAATATAAGACCAGAAATGTTTAATGTATTACTTAATCACTAGTCATCCAAGTTACCAATGACTGAACAGCTATGACTGTGTACTTGTGTTGTTTTTAACCTCTAGTACTTAACAGGTTATTGCTGTACGCTATGAAATTAAAACACCAGGGAAAAAAGCATTGGGTTACATACGAACGATTTAACACTCACAAAGTGAGGAAAGCTGGTTTCTTTCTACCTTGGACAGAAAGATGGACACATTTTCTAAATAAGTGGTCAGTAGACCGACTATATGTCAGTTCACGCATCTTAAGTTTTCAAAAATATTTAGCTTGAAAGATTCCATCAGATTATTTAAGTGGCTGAAAGGCCCCAGTAATGAGTAAGAACACCTAATCCAGTCTCATTACAAACTGTGTCATAATCCAATACAATTGACAGTTACATGTCAAGTCTTTTTGTTTCTTGTTTATTTTATAAATATTATAGTATGAATTTCATTGTGTTTAAAGTTTAAGGTTCAATTAATCCCATTTTCAAACATTCACACTGAATATTAAATCTAAAAGTAAAATTTTTATCACTAAACAAAATTTCTGTTCCTTACCTTAAATACAATTAAAAGCATTTAGTATCACTGGATTTTATGCAAATTTGACATGGTTTGACACTCTGCTCTCCTCCGGTCCCATGTGAAAGAGACAACAAGGACTTCCTTTTATCACCTAAGGAACATAACTAAAATCAGCCACGTTTTATCACTTGACACTGCAAAGGTTCTTATCCATGCATTTGTGTCTTCGTGTATTGATTATTGTAACGCTCTTTTTTCTGGGTTACCAAAAAAAAGTTTTAGAGATTTACAGATGGTACAAAATGCAGCTGCTCGCATTTTAACCAAAACTGGGAAATTTGAGCACATTACCCCAGTACTGAAATCTCTTCACTGCTTGCCTTGTCAGGTTTGAGCAGATTCTAAGGTCCTGTTGCTTACCTACAAGGGTTTAAATGGTTTGGCGCCTTCATATCTCTCTGACCTTTTGCACCTCTATGTTCCATCCCCTGCTCTCCGATCTCAGGATACTGGCCTTCTAAAAGTTCCTAAAGCCAGAAAAAAAGACTATTGGGGAGCGTGCTTTTTCTTTTCATGCCCCATTTTTGTGAAACAACCTCCCTCAAGATATTAGGCAGGCATGCTGTTTGGAGGTTTTTAAAGCTAAGTTGAAGACCCACTTGTTCAGCCTATCCTATGTGTCTTAATTCTATGCCCATTAGTTTTTAAAATGTTATTAGTTTTTAAATTGTGCTATTTCTTCTGTACTGTTTTTTTATTTATCTTTTTATCTTCAAATAACTGTTCAGCACTTTGTTTGAAAGCACTTTATAAATAAAGTTATTATTATTATTATAATTAAATGTAGCAGTGGCACAGGACAGAGTACCATAAAAAGCTCCTACTGTCCACAACGCGCACGGACACACACACACACACACACACACACACACACACACACACACACACACACAATACAAGCAGAAACATCTTGCTTGACTTGAACTCAAGTATAGTAAAACACTGTATTTTTGATTGTTTTGTGTGCAATTCCATGTAGACTTTTAAAATCATTCTCCTCCCATTGCTGTACAGAGAAGTCACTAAAGTTCAGTTTCAGAGCCTCAACATCTTCCTTCTTTGTTTTACAAAGCTTCTCTGTAGAAGAAAAATGAGTAATAGAAGCCAATCCACTACATACACTTTCTTGATTATAACAAGAGGGGGGGTAGCCCTAGCCCTCTCTTAGCCCATACAGCAGACATGTCTTTAGAGGAGACAACAGATCTGTACATTGATGTTAGCTGGTTGCTGAGGCGGGTATTGGGGGGTAGAGATGAGATGAGAGGGCTGCAAAGAGCAGTGAGGGAGGAGGGTTGCATCCGCGTACAAACAAATACCTCTTTAGAATTCTACACAGCACTCCGCTGCAGCGTGTTTGGTTTCCAGGCAGCACTGCATTATTAATGCTCCCATCTCCCCATCCTCACACCCCCAGAGCACAGAGAGTAGGGTGGGGACAGAGAACAGGGGAGAGAACAAGTTAGGGTGGGGTTAAAAAAAGACAGCAAAGTTATATGTAAAGGTGGCTAATGAGCCAATCTTATTTCCACTGCTGTTTGATATGAAAATGCAAAGAACTGGAGTCAGTTTAAGATTTCTCTGGGATATGTGCACCGTGCACTGTGCCCATTGTGCAAAATGACTTCAGAAAAAAGTTGGGGTTATTTTTTTATTCGTCTTTTCCTCAAGATATACCACCAGCTACAGACACCAACAACAATGTGTTTTCACCACATTTATACTCTGTTTTGTGGCAAATCTGAGAATGGAGCCAGGAGGCAATCAGCCAGACTTGCAGAACTGGTGAATACCAGCATGACACATTTCTGGTGAGACTCACAAAGCCCAAGTTCCAATTAAGAATTTAATAACGTTATTAAATGCCACATTGTGAGGGATGGCCTTGGGTCAGTCTGTGTCAGGCATTATCTTATGATTTTAAGACAAAAAACGTGATTGATTGTATTGTATATTTGCATGTGCGGTTTCCATATCACCGTTTTTTGGGGGGTTTTTTCTTTCAGAAAGGGCACTCATAACATGCCATGAATCTAGACTGTGACTGCTGGTTTGCTGGCATGAGAATTGGATCATAAAGTTACAAAACTTTTTTTTTTTTGATTACCAAATTTTTTATTACTTGTTTCTCTCAAAATCTTCCATTTTCAACTCAAATAAAGACATTCAAGGACATTCTCAAGCTCTTCTTTGGATGTTGGTTACCTTTTGTTCTGTTCTCTGTCAAACTGACTCAATGCTTCAATAATCTTGAGGTCCAGGATCTGGGGAGGCCAATCTATGACCGATAGTGTTCTACTGCGTGTCTTTCTGTCCAGATATTCCTTTATTTCTTTGGCAGTGTGTTTGGGATCATTGTCATGCTAAAAAATTAAGCCATTGCCAATCAGATGCTTTCCAGATGGTATTGCGTGGCGGATATAATTTTGATGGCGCTTTTCTGTGTTTGCAATTCCATTAGTTTTGGCAAGATCCCCATCACCAATGGGTGAAACAGAGCCCCAAACCATAACAGACCCTCTACCATATTTTTCCAGATGGCTGTAAATACTCACTGCTGTACCTCACTCCTGACATCCTCTTACATATGGACAAAGATTTGCAAAAAATGTAAAAGTTGGATTCAAAATTGCCTTCATAATTCCTATTCAGTAAAGTTCATGTGTAATTTTGCATACCCTAGCCTTTCTCCCCGTTTCTCTTCCTTAAGATTTTCTTCTTGACAGCCAAACTCCCACTGAGACCATTTCTGATGAGGCATCAGTGAACAGTAGATTTATCAGCTGAAGGGCCAGATGTATCTCTCAGGTCCTGTTTCAGGTCATTGTTGGATGTTTTTCATGTTTCTTAAGGACATGACTTCCAGATAATGTTCATCTGCTGTAGATATTTCCTTAGGCCTACCACTTTCTTTTTTGTCCTCCACCTCTACAGTTTTCAAATTTTCTTTAAGGGCACATTGATATGCCATGCCAAGATACACCAAGTTTTCAGCTAATAACCTCGTTGGTGAAAAGTAAGTATATTATGCCTGTCAAACTCTGTGATTGCTGGCATTTTTGTAGATTCGATTAAAGACATATACATTTGGGCATACTTCATACTTCAGATGTTCTGCTGCTATTGTTCACTGCCAGTTTCTCAAAAGCATAGCACACTTTATCCAGCCTCATAAAAACACCCTCACTGCCAACATTATTTGAGCATTGTTTTGAGTCCAGGGCAAGTTTGTAAATACGTTTTTCTGAAGTGGGACAAACTCACATACTACCCTGCATCAAGTTAATGTGAACATAATGTCTAAATGAGAGTATGCAGACACATGTAGCATAATTTTGCTCACCAAAATTACTTTGAGACCTCCAAATAATTGGAGTCAAGTTTTCAGTTAGGTTGAACAAAACTGTGATCATTTTTTAAACCTAATGAAGTAGTTAAAGAAGTTTGAAATTGTCCCAGACAAACTTAAAACTCCTTTCTTTTAGTTGAATTGGACTTGTGATATCGCTTCATATTGTTGCTGTATAGTCTTGTTGATTATTTCAGTTAATCTAGAAATTTCATGTACGTTTATGCAAAATTTTATGACAGACATTAAAATACTTTTAATCTGTCAAAAATAGAATCCTAGGATCGTTTTCCATTACCTTATGTCCAACTTCATAACAGCAAGAACAAAATAAAATTAAACTTTTTAATATTCTTTTCCAGGCGGCCAGAGTTGCCCTTTTTTCTTTCTTCTTTTTTTCTTTCTTCCATCTAATTAACAAATCAAGATGTGTTTGGAATATCATGGAGCTGGCAGTTAGCGAGCAGGAGGAAGCGACATAGACAGAGAGAATGAGAAAACCAAGCCAGAGAGACAGAGAGATAACGATTCCAATTTCCCCAGTCGCCGACATCATAGGTAACACATTGTGTCTCCTTCACAGATCGGCACCTAGCACGCCTTGACGCTGTGGCCGCCACTGGTAAAATGTTACGAGCTAACCTTTGGCAGCCCAAATGTGGGTATGTTTTAGAAGCTAACACATTTCCCTCAGCTCTTTTAATTCTATTTTTCCAGGGACTTCATTTTCTATAAGGCAATAGAGTTGCAGTAATGAATTCATGCAGAGTCCAAACTATGTCCCCCTTGTGACCTCCTGTCTGTAAATGAAATAGTCAGCAGAGCATCAGGCAGGAGGTCATTCTGGTATACACTGCTCTGCAGGGAGAAATCAGGGAGATTCTCCTCTCCATCATCACTAAATGGAACTCTGCAACCTTTGTTTTGTTTTTTTCTTTCCTCTAACAAGTTTTAGAATCCAGCTCAATTTGTTCTTATTTTTCTAGGCAATGTAATTGTGAAGCAATCCACCAAGGATGTCAATATCCATTATCTTTTGTCTTTTATTCTGTATGAGGAAACCAAAGAAAACAAAGCACAGTACCATTGAGTTCAGAGACTGACTGTTGTCTAGTGCCTCTGATGTGCTACTTGACCAATCAAGCTGTTAAGCCAGCTCTGTTCTCTCCAGTGGAATTGAAAGCTGTGAGAGTGGTTGTTTGACATCACCTTGTCAAAGCAATCAGCTTGGATTTGCTTAAGGGGAATTTAAAGGGTTGTTTATCCCCTAGTAGCACTGACTTTCATGTCTCCTATAGCCCTAATAGATACCTTTGAAAGAGACCATTAAAAAAAGTCTCTGTTCTCAGCAAATGTCTTGTGTCCAGTTTTTAGCTCAGTTCTTAAAGTTCAGATGTGCTCCCTCATCCCATACAGAAGACTGTTTTAGGGAGATAATATTATTTGAAGATGATATGGCAAACGTATTTCAATTAAATTCCCAAAGCAAAATGCAAATCACAGTGTCCGACTGAACCTTACTGGTAAGTTATTTAATATACTGTTCTTAGTTGAAGGACTAAAACACGGACTTGAAACACCAAAGGGTGACGTCAAACACAGCAACACTAAAAATATATTTCATGTTTTATAATTAAATTAGGAGCAGCACAGTGGCACGGTGGTTAGCACTGTTGCCTCACAGCAAGAATCTCCTGAGTTCGGCTGGGGTCTTTCTGTGTGGAGTTTGCATGTTCTCCCCGTGTTTGCGTGGGTTCTCTCCGGGAACTCCGGCTTCCTCCCACAGTCCAAAGACATGCACTTAGTGAGGTTAGGTTAATTGGAAACTATAAATTGCCCATAGGTGTGAATGTGGGAGTGAATGTGAGTGTGAATGGTTGTATGTGTTAGCCCTGCGACAGACTGGCGACCTTTCCAGGGTGTGCTCCACCTCTCGCCCTAGGACAGCTGGGATAGGCTCCAGCCCCCCCACGACCCTGAAAAAGGATAAGCGGAAGCGGCTGGATGGATGGATGGATGGATAATTAAATTAGGAAATAACTGTAACTGCATCAAAAATTGACAGAGACTCTTCGGATGCTTGTGATCATTTGTAGTACATAGTAAAAAAAAAATGCATGATATGTGTGACAGAATAAAGAAATATATGATAAAATGATAATCCAGTGCTAGTTCTCTGTTCCACTTAAAGGCAAAATTAATAATCACTCTTTTGTCTTAAGAGCTTTTATAATAAAAGTACATTGTCTAAATTCTGCTCAGCTGCAGCAGGCAAATGACAGTCAGAAAACCAAAGGTGAATCTGAAGCCAACTTATTGCAGTGGCCTGGAGTGAACTCATATTTTAGAACTTCGATGAATCATTCAGAAACCATGGCTGAATACAAGTTAAATGTGGTCCCTTGGCAACAGTTAAGACACTAGGCAGTATTTTCAGTTTTGTACAAGAACAAAGTTCAGGATTTGTTTTGTAATATTTTTCACTCCCCTGCTCTGCGTATATGTATTCTACTTGAAACAGTTTTCATGTAACAAATAAAGAACACCTCTGCACTCTGCAATGCAGTGGCTGTTCACTGGTTAATGTATTCAGTGGTTTTATACAACAGTTTAACTACAGTAACACGGAGTCCTAATGATGGTATATAAGATGAGTAACAGTGTGGGTTGATAGATAAGAGGTAGAATACCAGAAACTAGTTTAATCTCTTTTAGAAAGAAAATTACATAGTTAAATTATGTATTTACAATACATGAAAACTAATCAAATATTGTTTTTTTTTAATTGCATGCAGTGATAAGCATAGTGCATCTTCAATCTTCAGTGACATTTTGTTACAAACCATGCATATCAAACTGCAGTTGTTATTCAGCACTACTTGTTTCGTGGAACAAATTATTGAGGAGGAAGTTAGAAATTGATTATTTGGTAAAGACATTTACCTGCAAATTTAAAGATTTTATGATGACTTCCTATACTAATTATTTATTTATTTTACAGAAATGTTAGCTTGCAAATTGAGGTGGGATCCAGACCAATAAAATGATTCATAAGCAGACTGACACGTACAATTCAAAGTGAACTTTTCTGCAGTGACATTTACTGCTGCCTTTCCCATGTGGCTTGGAGAAAACAGAAATGATAAGGGCACTTTTAATTATTTCTGCTGCTGTTTTAGCCCCATCCAGTGCTCTTCTGGTTCTTCAAATAAAATGATAACAATTCCCCCAATGGCGAGCCTGTGTTTCTAGTGAGGGGGAGCGACAATGTAATGAGAGATTTGTTTTATTGGTTTCTTCATGCTCTCCACCCTCCTTATTCTGTCATCTCAGTGTGCTTAAGTTTCTTTGTCTGCCTTTCACCTTGGCAGAAACATTGTCGTAAACCTGTTTCTTCAAAAAGTGTCTAGTAAAATTTCAAGTCTTGTACAAACAGAGCAAACAATTCCAGGAACTGCTATGCTGTGTTTGCTGCCTGGAGCTCACTTTGTTATTGGTGTTTTCTAAAGGAAATTTGGCAGTACCATTAATATTTTCTGCTTGAGCAATTGAAGACAGCCTAGAGCGATGAACATCACTCAGGGAATTGAAACCTGGTCATTCAGCAAGCAAGCTGGATATAGAATACACACAAAGTGAATGTCAAAGATTTTCATTCACATAGTTCCTGCTCAAACACGGTGGTGTTTTTGAGTAGCTTATCTGCTTAGCAATTTATTTAAAAAGTTTTAGATACATTCTTTCTTCATAGCATAATCTTCACGTGCTTCATCCGAAGCACACTTTCTGTGTACTCACTACCTAATTTATAGCCAAAGTATTCACTCACTGTGTCTTTACTGTTTCACTAGCTTAGCTTAGCTCGTAGCCGACTCACTAGCAGCATGGCCTCTTCACCTGTCCCTCCTGCACTTTCCTTGTGTCAGATGTTTAGTTACTCCTCGGCCTCCTTTAGCAGTAGTAATACTTGTAACAAATGTAGCATATTTGCAGCTCTGGAGGCCAGGATTACTGAATTGGAGACTCGGCTTTGCACCCTTCATTCACCCGTAGCTAGCCAGGCCCCTGTAGCTGGTGCAGCCGAAGATAGCGTAGGCCCCGCTAGCTGTCTCCTGGCAGACCCCAAGCAGCTGGGGAAAGAGGGCGGCTGGGTGACGGTGAGGAGGAAGCATAGTCTTAAACAGAAGCCCCAGGTACACCACCAACCTGTTCATGTGTCTAAACATTTTTCCCCACTCTGTGACACACCCGCCGGGGGTCAAACTCTTGTAATTGGTGATTCTGTTCTCAGACATGTGAAGCTAGAGACACTGGCAACCATAGTCAATTGTCTTCCAGGGGCCAGAGCAGGCGACACTGAGGGAAATTTAAAACTGCTGGCTAAGGATAAACGTAAATTCAGTAAAACCATAATTCACATTGGCAGTAGTGACACCCGGTTACGCCAATCGGAGGTCACTAAAGTCAATATTGAATCGGTGTGTAACTTTGCCAAAACAATGTCAGACTCTGTAGTTTTCTCTGGTCCCCTCCCCAATCAGACCAGGAGTGACATGTTTAGCCACATGTTCTCCTTAAATTGCTGGCTGTCTGAGTGGTGTCCCAGAAACGATGTGGGCTTCATAGATAATTGACAGACCTTCTGGAGGAAACCTGGTCTTGTTAGGAGAGACGGCATCCATCCCACTTTGGATGGAGCAGCTCTCATTTCTAGAAATATGGACAAATTTATTAAACCCCCCAAAATATGACTATCCAGAGTTGGGACCAGAGTTGCAGTCTTACACGCCTCTCTGCAGCTTCTCTCCTCCTGTTACCCCCCCAAAACCCCATCTCCATTGAGACTGTGTCAGCTCCCAAACAGACAAAAAACAAACTAAAAACCAGCAACAAACAACTTAAACATTAAAAAATCACAAAGAAGAACAATACAGTATCCACATCTGAACCAAAGAGTAAAACAGTGAAATGTGGATTATTAAATATTAGGTCTCTCTCCTCCAAGTCTCTGTTAGTACATGACTTAATAATTGATCAACAAATCAATTTACTTTGCCTTACAGAAACCTGGTTGCAGCAGGATGATTATGTTAGTTTAAATGAATCAACACCCCCGAGTCATTCTAACTACCAGAAATCTCGAAGCACAGGCAGAGGGGGCGGTGTGGCAGCAATTTTTCACACCAGCCTATTAATCAACGAAAGACCCAGAAAGACTTTTAATTCATTTGAAAGCCTGATGCTTAGCCTTGCCGACCCCAGCTGTAAAACTCAGAAACCAGTCTTACTTGTTATCATCTATCATCCACCTGGGCCTTACACAGAGTTTCTGTCTGATTTCTCAGACTTTTTATCTGATTTAGTGCTCAGTAGGGGTGGGTTTTGATTATCAATTTATTGATTAAAATCGATTCTAGCTTGGATAACGTGATATCGATTCATTAAAATCCTGAATCGATTTTTTAATACAAATTTATTTTGCCCGAAATGCCAGAATCTCATTTTAAACCTCACAAAATTTCAACAACCACCAAACAGCTAAAACCATAAATGAGAGCAGGTACACGGATTCTGCACAAAGACATAAACACAAAGTGCGGACCCACCGACGGATCACAATCAGTGAGATATCACCTTTCTCACCCGACGGCACTGACACGGTCGGGGCTGAAAGCCGACAGCTCACTGATTCGGATGTTTTGGTGGGTCCGTGCTTTGTGTTTACGTCTTTTTTGCGCCGATTCTGAAGCTGCAGGTTTTATCTCTCTCCAAACAATATTGACTAAACCAGCAGCAAAAGAAGATCCAAACTACGCTTCACATAAACATAGCCATGAATTCCCTCTTACTTTTGCTGTTTTGCTTCCACCACGATAAAATCACACTTCATGCACAGCTCACCCTCTCTCTCTCAGTATACTTCAAGAACAGTTTCCCGTCTAAAAATCTTTTTTCTGCATTATTCGCTTAGTTGTTATGCACACAAGTCTACCGTTGTTTACAGCGCTGTCGGCCGCTGTTTTTTTCCTTTTACTTACTTCCGACAAGAAAGCCTCATTTCTGCTGTTCAATGGGCTACTGAACAAATTTAAACTTTTTAAAATTATGCAAAACTGCAAAACGCTTAGCTGTGTTTCTAATAAAACCTCTGTAACTTTGCTCTGCTTCACTTCAGCAGCATCAGCTAATGTTCATATGTTGATTAATGGTTTTCTTTCATTTTTGATCTACTGCAGAATATTTTCATAAAATCCCAGGCCAGGAAAATCACCTTCATGTTTTTCTGTGTTTTATCCTCAGCTACTTTGACTCAAAGGCATCTGCTGTGATGCTTACACCTTTGATAAAGTCTCGCAAGTGTCAGCTTTCTTTTTATAGATATAAAAATATGGAAATGTACTGATGCATGATCTGAATTATAATATTTCTGACTGTCTGAGGCAAAATTTCCGAATCTAATCGAATTGAATCAAATCGTGGATCGAATCGATTCGGGACCTTGTGAATCGGAATCGAATGAATACATCAGAGTATTCAGAGAATCGAATTGATTCTAGAAATCAGTGACGATACCCAGCCCTAGTGCTCAGCTCAGATAAAATAATTATTGTGGGTGATTTTAACATTCATGTAGATGCTAAAAATGACAGCCTCAACATGGCATTTAATCTGTTATTAGACTCAATTGGCTTCTCTCAAAATGTAAAAGAACCCACCCACCACTTTAATCACACTCTAGATCTTGTTTTAACATATGCCATAGAAACTGAACATTTAACAGTGTTTCCTGAAAACCCTCTCCTGTCTGATCATGTCCTAATAACATTTACATTTACGATAATTGATTACACAGCAGTGGGGAGTAGACTTTATCACAGTAGATGTCTTTCTGAAAACGCTGTAACTAAGTTTAAGAATATAATCCACCCACTGTTAGCATCTTCAATGCCCTGTACCAACACAGAGCAGAGCAGCTACGTGAACGCTACACCAACAGAGGTTGATCATCTTGTTAATAATTTTACCTCCTCACTACGTACAACTCTGGATGCTGTAGCTCCGGTGAAAACTAAGGCCTCAAATCAGGAGTACCTGACTCCGTGGTATAATTCTCAAACACGTAGCCTAAAGCAGATAACTCGTAAGCTGGAGAGGAAATGGCGTGTCACAAATTTAGAAGATCATCATTTAGCCTGGAGAAATAGTTTGTTGCTTTATAAGAAAGCCCTCCGCAAAGCCAGAACATCTTACTATTCGTCACTGATTGAAGAAAATAAGAACAACCCTAGGTTTCTCTTCAGCAAAGTAGCCAGGCTGATAAAAACTCAGAGTACTGTTGAGCCAACCATCCCTTTAACGTTAACTAGTAATGACTTCATGAACTTCTTCACAAATAAAATTTTATTCATTAAAGAAAAAATTACCAATAATCATCCCACAGATGTAACATTATCTACAGCTACTTTCAGCACCATTGGTATTCATTTAGACTCTTTTTCTCCAATTGATCTTTCTGAGTTAACTTCAATAATTACTTTCTCCAAACTATCAACGTGTCTTTTAGACCCCATTCCTACAAAACTGCTCAAAGAAGTCCTGCCATTAATTAATGCTTCAATCTTAAATATGATCAACCTATCTCTAATAATCGGCTATGTACCACAGGCCTTCAAGCTGGCTGTAGTTAAACCTTTACTTAAAAAGCCATCTCTAGACCCAGCTGTCTTAGCTAATAATAGGCCAATCTCCAACCTTCCTTTCATATCAAAAATCCTTGAAAGAGTAGTTGTCAAACGGCTAACAGATCATCTGCAGAGGAATGGCTTATTTGAAGAGTTTCAGTCAGGTTTCAGAGCTCATCACAGCACAGAAACAGCTTTAGTGAAGGTTACAAATGATCTTCTTATGGCCTCTGACAGTGAACTCATCTCTGTGCTTGTCCTGCTAGACCTTAGTGCAGCGTTCGATACCGTTGACCATAATATCCTATTAGAGCGATTGGAACATGCTGTAGGTATTACAGGTACTGCGCTGTAGTGGTTTGTATCATATCTATCTAATAGACTCCAATTTGTACATGTAAATGGAGAGTCCTCTTCACACACTAAGGTCAGTTATGTTGTTCCACAGGGTTCAGTGCTAGGACCAATTCTGTTTACATTATACATGCTTTTCTTAGGCAGTATCATTAGAAGACATAGTATACATTTTCACTGCTATGCTGATGACACCCAACTCTATCTGTCCATGAAGCCAGATAACACACACCAATTAGTTAAACTGCAGGAATGTCTTAAAGACATAAAGACCTGGATGGCCGCTAACTTTCTGCTTCTTAATTCAGATAAAACTGAGGTTATTGTACTCGGCCCTGAAAATCTTAGAAATATGGTATCTAACCAGATTCTTACTCTGGATGGCATTACCTTGGCCTCCAGTAACACTGTGAGGAACCTTGGAGTCATTTTTGACCAAGACATGTCCTTCAATGCACATATTAAACAAATATGTAAGACTGCTTTCTTCCATTTGCGCAACATCTCTAAAATTAGAAATATCCTGTCTCAGTGTGATGCTGAAAAACTAGTTCATGTATTTATTACTTCCAGGCTGGACTACTGTAATTCATTATTATCAGGATGTCCTAAAAACTCCCTGAAAAGCCTTCAGTTAATCCAAAATGCTGCAGCAAGAGTACTGACAGGGACTAGAAAGAGAGCATATTTCTCCTGTATTGGCTTCCCTTCATTGGCTTCCTGTTAAATCCAGAATTGAATTCAAAATCCTGCTCCTCACATACAAGGTCTTAAATAATCAGGCCCCATCTTATCTTAATGACCTTGTAGTACCATATCACCCTATTAGAGAACTTTGCTCTCGCAATGCAGGCTTACTTGTTGTTCCTAGAGTATTTAAAAGTAGAATGGGAGGGAGAGCCTTCAGTTTTCAGGCCCCTCTTCTATGGAACCAGCTTCCAGTTTGGATTTGGGAGACAGAAACTATCTCTACTTTTAAGATTAGGCTTAAAACTTTCCTTTTTGCTAAAGCATATAGTTAGGGCTGGACCAGGTGACCCTGAATCCTCCCTTAGTTATGCTGCAATAGACATAGGCTGCCGGGGAATTCCCATGATGCATTGAGTTTTTCCTTTCCAGTCACCTTTCTCACTCACTATGTGTTAATAGAACTCTCTGCATTGAATCATACCTGTTATTAATCTCTGTCTCTCTTCCACAGCATGTCTATCCTGTCTTCCTTCTCTCACCCCAACCGGTCGCAGCAGATGGCCTCGCCCCTCCCTGAGCCTGGTTCTGCCGGAGGTTTCTTCCTGTTAAAAGGGAGTTTTTCTTTCCCACTGTTGCCAAAGTGCTTGCTCATAGGGGGTCATATGATTGTTGGGTTTTTCTCTATCTATTATTGTACGATCTACTGTGCAATATAAAGCGCCTTGAGGTGACTGTTGTTGTGATTTGGCGCTATATAAATAAAATTGAATTGAATTGCTCCTCCGTGAATCGCTACCTTATCATGGTGGAGGGGTTTGTGTCTCCCTGGGATCCCAGGGGCTATGTTGTCTGGGGGCTTTTGCCCCCTGGTAGGGTCTCCCATGGCAAATTGGTCCTGGGTGAGGGACAGACAAAGAGCGATTCAGAAGACCCTTATGAAGAAAACATCGAGGGAACAGTTTACCCTGCCCAGGATAGGGTTACCGGGGCCTCGCCCTGGAGCCAGGCCCGGGGAGGGTGCCCGAGGGCGAGCGTCTGGTGGCCGGGCCTTAGTCCATGGGGCCCGGCCAGGCACAGCCTGAAAAGGGGACATGGGCCCATCCTCCCGCAGGCCCACCACCCGCAGGAGGCGCCATAGGGGTCGGGTGCATTGTGTGCAGGGCGGCGGCCAGGAGCAGAGGCCCTGGCGGACTGATCCCCGGCTACCAAGACTGGCAATTGGGACATGGAATGTCACCTCTCTGGTGGGGAAGGGGCCTGAGTTAGTGCGTGAGGTTGAGAGGTACCGGATAGATATAGTCGGGCTCACCTCTACGCATGGCTTGGGCTCTGGAACCAGTCTCCTGGAGAGGGGCTGGACTCTGTCTCAGTCTGGAGTTGCCCCTGGTGAGAGGCGGCGGGCTGGGGTGGGTATTCTAATATCCCCTCGGCTTGCTGCCAGTACGTTGGGGTTTTTCCCAGTGGATGAGAGGGTTTGTTCCCTGCGCCTTAGGGCTGGGGAACGGGTCCTGACTGTCATCTGCGCTTATGCGCCGAGTGGCAGTTCAGAGTACCCAACCTTCTTAGAGTCCCTGGGTGGGGTGCTGGAAGGTGCTCCACCTGGAGACTCTGTTGTCCTGCTGGGAGACTTCAATGCTCACGTGGGTAATGACAGCGAGACCTGGAGGGGCGTGATTGGGAGGAACGGCCTCCCTGATCTGAACCCGAGCGGTGTTTTGTTATTGGACTTCTGTGCAAATCACAGTTTGGCCATAACGAACACCTTGTTCGAACATAAGAGTGTCCATAAGTGCACATGTCACCAGGACGCTCTAGGCCGCAGGTCGATGATCGATTTTGTAATCGTATAACCAGACCTGCGACCATATGTTCTGGACACTCGGGTAAAGAGAGGGGCTGAGCTGTCAACTGATCACCACCTGGTGGTGAGTTGGATCAGGTGGTGGGGGAGGACGCTGGACAGACCCGGTGCACCTAAACGCGTAGTGAGGGTGTGCTGGGAACGTCTAGCACAGGCCCCAGTCCGCGAGATCTTCAACGCACACCTCTGGCAGAGCTTCAACAGCATTCCGAGGGAGACTGGGGACATTGAGTCCGAATGGACCATGTTCGGCGTCTCCATTGCCGAAGCTGCTGCGTTGAGCTGCGGCCACAAGGTGGTTGGTGCCTGCCGTGGTGGTAATCCCCGAACCAAATGGTGGACACCAGAGGTGAAGGGAGCCACCAGGCTGAAGAAGGAGTCCTATCGGGCTTGGTTAGCCTGTGGGACTCCGGAGGTAGCCGACAGGTATCGACAGGCCAAGCGGAATCCAGGTCGGGCAGTGGCTGAAGCAAAAACTCGGGTGTGGGAGGAGTTAGGAGAGGCCATGGAAAAAGACTTTCGGACTGCCTCGAAGAGATTCTGGCAAACCGTCAGGCGTCTCAGGAGGGGAAAGCGGTGCTCTACCTGCACTGTGTATAGTGCTGGCGGAGCGCTGCTGACTTCGACTGAGAAAATTGTCAGGTGGTGGAAGGAATACTTCGAGGACCTCCTTAATCCCACTGACACGTCTTCCGAGGAGGAAGCAGAGTCTGGGGATGAGGGGAATGACCCGCCAATTTCCGGAGGCGAGGTCACTGAGGCAGTTAAACAACTCCTTGGTGTCAGAGCCCCTGGTGTTGATGAGGTCCGCCCCGAGTTCCTGAAGGCTCTGGACGTTGTAGTGCTGTCCTGGTTGACACGCCTCTACAATGTTGCGTGGAGATCAGGGGCAGTACCCCTGGACTGGCAGACCGGGGTGGTGGTCCCCATCTTTAAGAAGGGGGACCGGAGGGTGTGTTCCAACTACAGGGGGATCACACTCCTCAGCCTCCCTGGGAAAGTCTATGCCAGGGTGCTGGAAAGGAGAGTTCATCCGTTAGTCGAACCTCGGATACAGGAGGAACAATGCGCTTTTCGTCCTGGTCGCGGAACACTGGACCAGCTCTTTATCCTCTCAAGGATACTTGAGGGTGCATGGAAGTTTGCCCAACCAGTCTACATGTGTTTTGTGGACTTGGAGAAGGCATTCGACCGTGTCCCTCGGGGTGTCCTGTGGGAGGTGCTGCGGGAGTATGGGGTGTCTGGCCCATTGCTACGGGCCATTCGATCCCTATACAACCGTTGCAAGAGCTTGGTTCGCATTGCCGGCAATAAGTTGGACTCGTTCCCGGTGGGTGATGGGCTCCGCCAGGGCTGCCCTTTGTCACCGATTCTGTTCATAATTTTTATGGACAGGATTTCTAGGCGCAGCCAAGTGGGGGAGGGCTTTCACTTCGGTGGCCTCAGAATCTCATCTCTGCTTTTCGCGGATGATGTGGTTCTGTTGGCTTCATCGGGTGAAGGCCTCCAGCTCGCACTGGAACGGTTCGCAGCCGAGTGTGAAGCAGCGGGAATGAGGATCAGCACCTCCAAATCTGAGGCCATGGTTCTCAGCCGGAAAAGGGTGGAGTGCGCACTCCGGGTCGGGGATGAGTTCCTGCCCCAAGTGGAGGAGTTCAAGTATCTCGGGGTCTTGTTCGCGAGTGATGGGAGAAGGGAGCCGGAGATCGACAGACGGATTGGTGCTGCAGCTGCAGTAATGCGGACGCTGCACCAGTCCGTCATGGTGAAGAGGGAGCTGAGTGTAAAAGCGAAGCTCTCAATTTACCGGTCGATTTACGTCCCTACCCTCACCTATGGCCACGAGCTGTGGGTAGTGACCGAAAGAACGAGATCGCGGATACAAGCGGCAGAAATGAGCTTCCTCCGAAGGGTGGCCGGCCTCTCCCTTAGAGATAGGGTGAGAAGTTCGGCCATCCGGGAGGGGCTCAGAGTAGAGCCGCTGCTCCTCCACATCGAAAGGAGCCAGCTGAGGTGGTTCGGGCATCTGACAGGGATGCCTCCTGGGCGCCTCCTGGGTGAGGTGTTCCGGGCATGTCCCACCGGGAGGAGGCCGCGGGGCAGACCCAGGACACGCTGGAGAGAATATATCTCTCGGCTGGCCTGGGAACGCCTTGGTGTTCCCCCGGATAAGCTGGAGGAGGTGGCTGGGGAGAGGGATGTCTGGGCTTCTCTGCTTAGGCTGCTGCCCCCGCGACCCGGCCTCGGATAAAGCGGATGAAGATGGATGGATGGATGGATGAATTGAATTGAATAGTCATTTGGGATGCTAGTGAGCACTGATCCCACAAGGATCCCTTAGCTTTTCCCATTCTTACAGCTATACAGCAAGCACTTATGTTTGAAAAGCAGTCTTCTGAACTCCTTCAGTAATTATACACAGAGCACATGGTTCACTTACGACTCACTTTTATGTGTAGTGTCTATACGATACAGTAAGTGATAAAAACAATATTTGGAAGGATTTGGGATTTTCTTTTCCTTTGTTTGTTTGTTTATTGACATTTTAAGTGTAATGGTGTACATCTTTCTTAAATAACATAAAGCTATAATAGATTTAATATACTTGAATCTCACTTGTAACATCCCCAAGCATTACTGACTAGAACAGCTGAGATGCTGTAAAATACTGCTTAGCATGGCAAAAGCACCACTGAATATCAGGACTCAGTAAAGGAGACTAGCAGCAGGGAATATGAAACAAGTATTTTTGTTTTTAGGTTAAGCTATGTGTATCCTGCAACCTGCCTTTTGGCAGTAGGGTAGTAATCATGTCTGTTAGAGGGTGATTTGAGAATAGCTAAAAGGCATTGTTTTGTACAATGCTCAGAGACCGGAGAAAGTGCCTTTTGCTCTGTAGTGCCGGGAAGAAAACTACCTGATCTGAGCAATCTTTTAATGTCCAGTAAATATTTTTATTCCATATTTTTGTTATTACATAATACTCTGATGTATTCATTGTTTTTGTACAGCAACTAAATAATGTTATTAAAAGCACAACGGCATTGACAGTGGTATTTGGTAATCTGTTTCACACATCATAAAAGTAAATAATCTAATTGTAAAACTACATAGATTTAATAAAGGCCAGACTCAGTTTATAATATAATGCAGAGATCAAAATATCTCAGCAAAACAAATTAAAGGTCTGTTTACTAGGAAATAGAGAAAACAGTACTGAGGGATAACCCTTTCTCCCTCCCTCTGTTGCAGTTATTTGAGTGGGTTTCAAAATCACACAGGTCATTGTTTTTAGGTTAGCTTCAGTGAGGGACTGTCTCTGGGTGTGTGACCTGAACAGACTGTGCTCAGGGATGCAGGAAATGTTAGTCATGCTGGCAATCTGTATATAACCCCTGCAACCCTCCCCCGGTCATAGTAAGAAGTCACCTTTGCCTTCAGAGCCACATGGACCTGCATGGGATGGCAAACTGTTTATTCTCCATTTGCTTGGAAACAACAAAGAAATGAAAGATGGACTGAATTTATTTTGTTTTGGAGATATTTGAAACATTTTGAATCCACTTTAAAATGTAGCTGAAGATATAAACTTTGTGAAAAGTATGATATAAATGTACATGTGTGAATTTCAAATATTTAGCAAACCACTGAATGTCTGTTTTCAGTAATCATTTTGTAGCATTTATTATACATTGAAAAAGCAACATAAGCTTTGCTTGCAGGTCCTCAAACATCTCCATAACATTAAAATACTGCAAATTAATCCAAAATATCCACAACTATGACAGTGTGGAGTTTTTTTTTTGTTGTTGTTTTCACTTAACAAGAAAACATTTTTCCCCACAGCTGGTCTTCCAGGTAGCTCAGCCAGAAAAATATAAAATATATATAATCCACAATCATTGAAAATCACTCATCGTCTGCTCGGTCCACTTCTTAATCAACCTCAGCCCCAAGATCAATAGCTTGCGAAGGACAATCCAATCAACCACTCATAATAAAGGAGCAATTAAAAACATAATCCATTTATCTATCACCTTTAATAAGCATATTTAATTTCCAATATAATTCTGCAACATCCTGACTATCTATAATGAGAATGTCTCTTTCAAGGGCAGTGTGGCATAGGTGCTGAAAGCACAACCCAGAATACCCAAATAACAGATCCACCTTTCCTCCTCATTATGAACTCAGCAGCACAGTGCTGACCCATGACAGAACTAACCTCATTGAGATGCTAAGCGTTCTCTCACCTTCTAGGGAGTGAGTCTGTCGACCACGTTAGGGCAATGAGGGAGTGCCCGTCAAACACTGCTATCTGAGCTTTGATGTACTACTAAGTGCGCACATCCTTAATGGCCCTTGGCTTTGGTGTGTTCAGAAAAAAATAAATCTTACTGCCGTCACTTGGCGAACTAGAAAAAGGCGTGATTTTCCAACCAATAGAATACGCCGAAAACATAACCCTTTACAAAGACTTTAAGTTAACTGGAAAAGATCACCTTGAAGACATTCAAATGCAACGTGATGATTGATCGTTCAGCAAAATTGCCAGTAGCGGAGATAAATAACGTCTATAGCCTGCCAAGCGCTGTCATAATCACTTGGCTCTACAACTATCAGTTAACTATATGAATTTATACCTCTTAGATAAGCATTATAAAACAATTTCCATCCCATGAAATCAACAAATTTGGGAGTCACTTTATGACAATACAGCTATGTGAGTCACCTTGCACTCAAAGACTCACTTCAGAATATGTACAGAAAAGCCATAAACATCAGAGGTGTGAAACAGCACAGTACAGTTAAATAAATTACCAGCACTGATTTCATTCTGTTTATTAACCTGTAAGTTTAAAAATGACGCAGTGTGGGATTGAATAATAAGTCATGTAAAATATTTAAGCTTGCATGCAGTTGGTATTTCAGTAGCTGATACTTTATTCTGTGGTGTATATAGAGTGAAATGCCTGTTTATTAAAGTGGTTTTCATAACATGATGTAATATCAGATAACACTCGTGTTTTAAGTGTTTTAGATAAACATCCTTAAGATAAGCTTGACAAGGTGTTGAGTACAACTTAAGGTCTTCATCCTAAGTTGTACTCAAACTGCAGACACTACTTGAAGTGAACAGTCTCCGTCTCCAACCACTTTTTCTTCTCTCACACTCACAAATACATAAATACACACATACACACACACTGTTATGCAAAAGGGGTTTCCAAATCCGACATCTCACTGCACTCTGGCATCAAAGCCCTTTGTACGAGAGCCGACACCTGGTCCCTCTCTCCTTGCCAAAGAGGCTAGCGAGTGGGCTCAGATGCCTGGAAGAGTTGGGAGAATTTATACCAACTGCATCCTGCACAACACACAATCATAGACAGGCTATTGGAAGTCCAGGATAGACAGAAGAGGATAGACTTTTCTGCCCTTAGTTGCCCCTACGAATTCTGCCCTATACCCCTACAGGCACAGACATGCACAAATGTAAAAGGCACAGACAGTACTCTGTTGATCGCAGTTGATTCATGCATGTTGAAATAAGTGCCAGACAGAACACACCACGCTGCTGTGATAGCATGGTGTATCTAATGGTGCTAAATGAACATTATAGAGGTCAAAGAGAGAGCATAATCAGTTTTGGATATGAGCTAGTTTTTTGCCACTTGAGGGGGTTTTGGCTGAAGACTTCAACCATTTTCTGCCTTGATGCACCAAGCAATACCCGACACAAGTTTTAATACTGTCCTTAGGCTGTGCATTTAACTCAGCAAATGGTTCCTGTTGTACTCATTTTCTTGTTTCTATCCAGTAAAACTAAGCCATTTTCTAGCCACACTGTTTCTTAAGAAAAGAGGCAGTATAACATCTTGTAACATTAGGAAGCTTTTTGTACTTTCCATTCATCAAATATGTTGTTAGCCTGTCACAAGGCTTTCTTGCCTTCATTGATCAAAGGGATGCTAAACATTGCCCAAGATCTTCCAAGACTTCAGAGCTCCCACAGCCACTGGCACTGTAAGTTATATAAGCATTCCACTCCTGACACTAAGTAGTCTATAGCTCAGACTGTGGTAATCTCAGCAGATCTAGATGTAAAATCGTAGATGCTGAATCAAATCATGCATCATCTGATCTGCATTCTCTATAGAATACTTTTTCAAGCTTTATTTTACCAACACTTCTATACAGTAGTCAGACAGACCGCTGCCACTCAGCCCACTAGCTCTTTGTTCCACCATGTAACACCTTATCACATAATATTAATATATAAGCCTTGAATTTCTCCATGGCCTCAAATGGCCAAGGTCCTCTTCTTGAACATTGTTATTGTAAAATCAAATGAACAACCAAAATCAGATATATAACAACTACAAAGGAGCATAAAATAACTCAAAATGATTAAAAAGAGCCACAAAATGACTACAAAGAAACACAGACTGACAACAAAGAGAAGCAAATCACTACAAAGAGACTCAAAACAACTATAAGTGGATGGAAATGGATGAAAAATAATACAAAATGAACACAAATAGATGCAAAAACTACAGAAAACAGAGACTTCAGTGAAAACAAACAAATAATAAAAGATGGAAAATGCCCATTAAAAGATAGGAACGATTAAAACGGAGGCTACAAAGAGACTGGAAATATCCACAGAAGCACACGATGACCAAAAACAAACACACTGTGACCAACAATCAAAAATATCCATGTTGTTGGCTGGCTTTTTTTGTCTTTCTCTCACTCAATTAACCCTTGCTTATTGCGACAACAATTTTCTTTACAATTTTCAAAATGGGCATGAAAAACAAGCACAAACACGGTGTGTAATTATATACTTCTATATTTATAGAAGTTCTTCTCATATCTATAGCTTGCTGATGGGCAAGCTGCATGCCAAGATCGGCTCCCTCTGTAGCTGATGAATAGCTGCCCATCAGTCATCATCTGCCAACCTGCTCTCTCTTTACTGCAAATAACTCGGTATGCCACGTTTGAACTTTGAGGTGAAGATTACTGTGTCCAGCATGAGTCCATGCACTGTTTGTATTTTTCTTTTGTATGTAGGTATATTAGATCAACACTAACCATGCTGTGAAGTGTCGATCAAATGATATCAACACAATAATAGTTTTTGACATATTATAAACTCACGACAGGGAAACAATGCCTTTCTTGACAAAAGATGTTCTGAACCTGCTGTCTAATCTGGGCTCCACAGAACTTCAGGTGACATTTTCCCTTAAGGTGCCAAGAAGGCTGCCATTGTAAAACCCACTGGAGTCTGTATCTGGCTGATGCCTGTGCAAGCTGGAATCAAATGGATTTTTGCTGTGGTTGTGGGCCACCTCTGGGGTTTGCTTGCCTACAGGCATTGCTTTGCCTCCTCGGCTTTAAGGCTGGGCATTGGGCCCTTCGTGAAGCAGAATAGTGGAGCACAATGTTAATCTCTTCTCTCTGCTGAGTCCCAGCTGTGGCCCTGCATCCCCACTGGGGCCTTTAATGTGGAGGGGAGCAGCATGGACCTCTGCTATCAGTGCAGCCATGGAAGCACAGCCACAGTTACAAACAAAACGATGTTGGCGCTTGCTTTAATGAAGGAATCAAAGTACCCTGTGTAATATAAACTTCTATTGTCTTGCTAAACACGGTGTGCAAAAAAACGATATCTGTTTCTTCTTTTGAAGTAGATTCAGTTATAGAAATATTGAAAGATTCATAAATATACACAACAAAAATACCTTGAGAATTAATCCAGTTCCTACTCAGTGGTTTGGAGGCTTTTTCAAGTGGCCTTCAGTCTTCAACTAAACTCTTTACTCAGTGTAAGACTAAGTTATTTATTATGTTAAAAAGCAACCAGTACTATGAAAAAGATTAGCCTTTAAGTATGAAAATTATTATTAAGCATGAGTAACCTTAGTAACCCAGAAATAACCTACTTGTTTATGAGTCTTTTATCTCCACTTCCCTTATAATTCCTAAACCATAAATCATGATAATGATGTTATTTTAGTGAAATATTAGATATAATTTGATATTTGTTTTAAAATAAACATCTATCTCTATGCTTGTTTTTACTCATTTTTGAATAAATCTGCTCTAATAAGTATGATGTTTCACATACACGTAAATGGTAAGTAATCCTTAAGTAATGCAGAACTGTGGAATGACTAATTAGAGCGATGTTTCACTGCTTCAGATAACACAAAAAAAGAGCTTGGGCTGGCATTATAGTTACTGAATGAGTAGTCACTTTTGCCACTTTGTTAACAAGGAATGACTCATAAAGAGATTTGGGAGTCTGATAGAAATGCAGATAATTATATACTAATCTAAACTAACTGATAATTGATTTAGCATCTCCCAGCCAACTCGTTATTAGGTTAAATAATCGTTATCATCTACTGTACAGTCCTGAATAAACACTAATTAGGAAGTACTGAATGATCAGGTCATTCCTGTTTTTTTCCTAATTTTTTTTTTTTTTTTTTTTTTTTGGTAACAACACAACACGTTTTTGTGTACCTATAATATTTACATGTGTTTAAACTGAGCACCTTACACAGAATGATAGAGAAACATTTGTTCACTCAACAAACCCAAAGGGGTTACAAAAAGCAAAGAAGAAAAAAGATGGAGCATGAATTTAAGATGACAGAGCTTGGCAGCCACCAGAAAAGCTGAAATTAAACAATAATTGGATGCTTCATTGATCATTGTGCTTGTACTATGTTTGTCCTCTCAACAGGAGGTCAGAGTTGAGAGACAGGTATAGGGAATTGGCTGAGATTCTGCATTTTTACTCTGAAATACTTCAGTAAGACGGATGCTTGCCAACACAGGGGCTTGAACCAATGTCCTCTGCTTGACTAATTGTCTCCCTATTCACAATGCCACCTTTCTGCTCCAAATAAAAGTAGTCCAAAAGCAGCCAATGAAGGCAAAAAAGGCTGAATAAAAATGGTTCATGTCCCACCTCGTAGTTCTGATATTTGCTCTGTAAAACAACCTTTCAGACATTAAATACATAGTACAAACCATCAGTGAATAAATAGATACCAAATAAATAAAGTCCTGCACTTTTCTTCTACATGAAATATAATGCATACAATATTACATTTATTATAAAAAGATGCTAACAGCATCCAGGGGATTTTATATATGGAGCCAGAGGAAACTTTGTCATTGTTATCTTTAGTAATCCATAAGTTTCCTGAGCTACAGAACAGCATAGTCTGAGGCTTGGTTGCTAATCGGGAATTCACAGAAATCTATTCAGAGAAAGGCAAATATCAAAAAGTCCTGCACTGCCTTCTCCATTTTCTCATTAGGCAGATAGATGGGAGATAGCTAGCACTGGAAGAGGTGGAGGCAAGAACAGATTAGTCTCCCTTCACAAACAACCACATATCCTTGACTTTTAATTAAAAATGCCATCGCAATTAGACACGGTAGTTTAAAGAACTGCCGAAATAAAAAGAGTTCAGGCATGCCATAAAGGCAATCCGGTGCTGTTCCAGAAGAAGAAAGCTTTTCACTTTTCTTATTGTGAATGTGGGTTTTTTTATTATTATTTTTAAAATGGAAACTTAAATCGGCTTATGGGTTTTTCGCAAAAGCACTGCAGTAGGAGCAAAAGAGGAGGCAGAGAGGAGAAAATAGAACTCAAAGTCATCACAGTGGTTACAAAGGACGTTGAAGATTGAGGTCAGGGTAGGAGGAAGACTATTCTGTCGGCACAATAAATGAGTACAATTAATCAACAGTTAATGTGAATCACACCATTTATCCATCTAAACAATCTGGTTTCACCAAGTCACATTACTGAAGTAATGAATCTATGTAACTCTGACATTTGAAATACCTCAGAGAAGGACAACAGCCAGTAGCAGCCAGCATGGAAGCATCAACTACACATCACTAACTCCAGTGCTCTTTTTCTGCCTCTGAGTCATGCAAGTCGTGATCCTGGAAATAGCTGTATGTCTTGTGAAAACAGAGACTAGGCCTGCTAATATGGTCTACTTGCAGGGCTGTTAAAAATTAAACAAAGAGCTGTCAGATTTGCTGATCTTCATATAATCTGTTCACATACTGAGTAAAAGTACTTTCAAAATTAAGAAAACAATAACAAAGTGCAGAAAACTGCATTGCTACTTATAGTGTTACTTCACTGCTAACCACCTAACAGTGTCTAAGTACAAGTTCAGTTCCTACACAACATTTTCCAGTAGTACTACAAATTGTTGCTTTAAAAATGTTTCATTTTTCACTACTATCCACATTTTTACATTAAGCACTCCTTTGTATTTTTCTCAGTTAACATATTTACCCTTACTTGAGCAAATGAGAAAAAATTCCCACTCTTATCCAGGTTTTTTCTGCTTTTTGCAATAGAATAATAAATCGGTCTTTGTGATTTAGTATTCCCCTGGGTAATTGATTTTCTGGAGTGGTGACCATGTGGAGAAGAAAAACAATGAGCAAAGCTCTTAACAGATGCTGTAATTACCTGAGCAGACTCACACAAGAGCATGAGCACACACAAATAGCAGTGACACCCTTTGTGATCTACCACTCACTGAAAGGGAAGGGCAGGTTTCACTTGACATCTTGACAAACAACGCAATGCCCAGTCTTACCATAATGCAGAGCCATAGGAGGCACAAGGAGTTCTTACTCCAGTCAAATGTTATTTCATACATCACAAACAAAAAGCATCTAATAGATTGTATATAATAATTTTTGCCATAAAAGCTTTTGGACATTTGGCTCACCATTTATAGACTGAAATATGTTTAACAAGTATTGGCTAGACTGCAACAGTCTCCTTCTTAGGATGATTTATAAAACAGATGGTGATCTGATCCTGTAGTATTTCACAGTGATCGAGTCAAAAATTATTGCTAGGGACTCATCAATTCATCTCAGCTGTACTTATATGAAATCTTGATTAGCAAATGTTGCTATGCTAATTAGATACATTCAGTCAGACATGTGTCAGTGAAAAAAGTAAATACCGAAAGCTACTGTCTGAATTAAGACAAGAAAAAATAGATGATGTAAAGCCTCATGAACTCTCAGGATGTTACACTAATTAATACTGGCTGATTAATTAGTTAATGCAGTAACTAAGGTTCTTTTTGGGGGTTTTGCCGTTTTGTTTTTTCCAACATACAATTTGGATAAACAGATACTGTGGTGGTTCTAAAAATTAAAGTTCTTTTACTACTCTTACCTTACGGAGCCTATTCCAGCTGCCATAGGGCGAGAGGCAGAGTACATCCTGTACAGGTTACCAGTCTGTCACAGGGTCCTAAATACAAATGACCAAAATTAATTTTGACTGAACGGCTGGGCTCAGCGTTAGAAACAGGCTGAAGAACCCTTGCTCCTCTGTGTAAAACTAGCCCTTGAGGTGGTTCAGAGATCAAGTTAGGATGCCTCGTAGATCAAGAAAATGCTCCAGACATCATATATTTCATGTGTTTTGGAGATACCTCAGGATACCCTAAGAGAAAATGGAAAGTGTTGCTGGGGAGAAGGACATCTGGAATTCCCAGTTTAGCCTACTGCCACTGCAACCTGAATTGAGATGAGCAGATGATGATGATGGATGGATGGATGGACAGAATTAATTCTGGTATCATTTATAATTTAGTTATCAGAAGGATCAGATCATCACTGCTGGTTGATACAGTATGCTGACTGAATTTAATGTTTTTCTGTAAGCTGTGGTTGATGGTACTGCCAGATTGTACAACAGTACACTAATCTTTTTCTTGTATTCTTTTTCTTTTGGCTGCTCCCTTTAGGGGTTTTGAACTGTCTCCTTCAGTTTCACCCTAGCATTCCTAGCATCTCGAGCATCTCAAATCACAAATCACCTCAACACTTGTCTCTACCCATTCCACCCTATCTACACTCTCTTTTTTCACTTCTCTTGTGCACTGTCCATTGCTTTGGATGGTTGACCTTGGTATTTAAACTTGTCTACCTTCAATATCCTTGCATGTATACCTCTCTACTTGTCTCCATTTCATTCACACACTTATTGTCTTGCTTTTACCAACTTTCATTCCTTTTCTCTCTCTTCGGTACCAGTACACTTCTTCTCCATTTATCAGGCATGCTTTCACTCTCAAAGATTCTGTTAAGCAGTCTTCAAGACATCTTTGTACCTCCACAGCTATGACTTCTGAACCAACCTCCTTTCTACTCTTCATGTTCTTCATCACTTTCTCCTGCCCTTCCTGTCCTTCATCCAGCCTTCTCTCTCTCTCATTTTATTTATTCATCATCTCCTCAAAGTATTTCAATAGAAACACTGCTCAATATAAGCCAATAATCTAGAGTAGCATCACATTCTCCATACAAGCACAAGCAAAGTTCCAAAGTTGGGACACTGTGTGAAATCTACATAAAAACAGAATGTGTTGATTTGCAAATCTCAAAAAACAACATTTATTCAGAGTTAAGTTCAAAGTTAGTTAAGAGTAAATAGAAAAATTGAGTATTAAAACTCAGAAACTGTACCATTGTAAAAAATCTCCCTCAGTTTGAATTTGATGGCAGCAACACATCTCAGAAAAAGTTAGAATAGGGGGGCAACAAAAGGCTCAAAAAGCAAGTGGTATTACAAAGAAACAGTTGGGGGAATATTCTGCACCATTTACGTTAACTGGGAACAGTTCAGTAACATGACTGGGTGGAAAATAAGCATTTTAGAAAGGCAGTGTTTCTTCGGGTAAAGTTAACCATCATGCAAAAATCTGTGTACAAACTATGGAACAACCCATGACCCGCAAACCTTTTGGGGCATGTCCTCCTGGGTGGGGCATGTCCCCACCCAGATGACGACTTTTTCAGGGAAGGCCTTGCATATTTCAGCAAGTAAACTGCATATTAGATCAATTACAGCATGGCTTCATAGTAGATGAGTCCTGTTGCTGAAGTGAGCTGTGTGTATCCCATCTGAAAACATTTAGCACATCATGAAACGAAAAATACTGCAAAGAAGACCCAGAACTGTTGAGCAAATAGAATCCAGTGTCAGACAAGGATAAGACAACATTCCTATCCCAAACGTGATGGTCACCTCAGTTCTCAAATATGGAGATGGTACACATGGTTAACAAGGTCCTATCCCAATATCTTTGACGTTGCTGCCACCAAATTCAAAATGAACTAATATTTTTCATAAAATAGTAAAACGTCTCACTTTAAACATTTAATATGTTTTCTGTGTTTAACTGTAAATGCAACTGTAATATGTGTTTGTGATATTCAACTCATTGCAATTGTTTGCATTTGTTATTTACACTTTTATTAAATTGCTTTTGTACAACCTCTGGTGGCTAAGTGTGCCTAATAACGTGACACCTAAGTGTAAGCTTTACAAATGTGTTTAGTCCGCTGCTGTTACAGTTTAGCATGATTCGCTTTTGTGTATCTCGACACCAATAGGACTCGCACGATGTGTGGTCTAGATTAAAGGAACTGGGGCAGCAATTACAATGTAAAACATAATTTGTGACAGGAAGAGAGACTTTGTAGATATTACTTTTTATTTACAAAAAATAACACTATGGCCTGGGTTTACTTTCAGCTAGTTATGTCACCTTTTATGCTACTGTAATACATACTAAAATATGTCCTGTCTAAACAATAGGAAACAATTTTAATGACCTAAGGACAAAGAATAGATAGATTTCAAGATGCATTATCCTTTCTTTTCAAAGTGGTGAGGATATATATCCTCTCACTGTTCAGTTTGATCGACCCATAGGGATTCATCATTTTGTACAGCAATGAAGATGATTAAAGGCCCCATCATTTAAAGGGTCTTGAAGAAAGAAAGAGAGAACATTAGAGGTGGATGTTAATGCTAGACAGATGTGAGGTTAATGTGGTGACGTGCTGAGAGAACTTCTTCCTTCCCTTTAGCTGACTTCCCTTCTGTATTTTTAAGCTCAAAATGACCTTTTCTCATAGTCATGCACACATTAATATGGCTACTCAACAGTAGCAACACCTACCCTAACCACTGTATTGGTGACTTATAACAAATGCATGCCAATAATTGAGTGCAGCAGTGGAGTCACAATAGTTTTGAATCAGAGTTGTTGTTTTGGTTCAGTCCAATTTGAATATATATTATACAAAGGGTGGATGCAACAGTTATTTTGTTTTTTGTTTTTTATTTAGAATATTTTGTAACAACTGAACTTTAAGATAACTGCATTAAGCACTAAAGAAAATGTGTGCTTAAGAGATGTATGTGCTAGTTTTGTTTTAGTTGTTGTAACAACTGTCTCATTCAGTTTATGTTCATGAAGACTGTTTAATATCTACATTAAGGCACATTACAGCTTATTTTAATGACAAAATAATATATACAAATAAAATGTGTCAGTGTGTTACCAGTTTAAAAAGAAAATGTATCACAAAAATTCATTAGCCAAAATGGTAGCCATGGTTTAGAGAGAACAAATCAGGGCTAGCCCGATTGGAGAAACACTATGATGCTTGGCTCAAGAAGGCCACTTTAGCACAGAGCATGGCGCCAATATCCTTCATCCCAAAAGAGATGGAACAAGGATTTTTCCTAATCACCCACAAATGAGTGAGTTTGCCCACCCAGTCAGTCTCAGCCAGTGAGTCTGTCCCACTTTCTTTCTATCCTGTCTAAACTACAATCACTACCTTCCCGGCTCAAATATCGGATAACTACAGTACACTACAGTACACTGATCTCCAGGCAGTTTTATATATGTGATAACTCAGCAGCAAACAGTGACATTTCAAGAAGTGTGTGGGATTGTATTTTTGTGAAAGAATCCAGATTATATATAGTCATATAAGCTGTTCACTAAAGTTAAGAAAGTTAAAGTTAAGAATGCATAATAATGTTTATTAATAGCTAAATTGTCATCATCTGAAAACGTTTGAAAACATGTAGAAAAAGGCGTGCCTGTGTTTGCTTAGGTTGGCTCCCACGTCTTGCTGCTCATCATGCATCCCTGCTTATATTTTTCTTTAACTTTGACCCTAAAATTTAACATAGTATATCTAATGTTTTAAATAAAAATATAAAAATGCTGGTGTCACTTTCCTTTTATGTTGTGGCTGTTCAGACTTTATATATAGCTTTCCTCTTTGAAGAAGCAAAACTAATTTTAGGGTTGGTTCTATGGTAGAAGTAATGTCGAGTGAGATGACCTAAAAGAATTGTCTTATTCTCTAATATAATATTAATAACATAATAATATTAATAACAATGATAATAATCATCTTCTTCATCATCATAATGACAGGCTCATAAACATATTCTTCTGACGCTTACATAAAACGCTTTTCCTTCCAGCTGAAAATCACATTAGATTTTTTTATTTAATAATGTGTACTTCTCCTTTAACAATATAAAAACTGTCAAAGCATCATCACTGCACTTCATGTGGATACTCTGCATGTCCGCTGTTGCTGCCAACACCCTGAAGCCACTAGATGCTGTTTACCAGAGTGTTTTTTGATTCATTGCACAGAACTGTGCCAGAAACCCCTACTCTCCTTCTACAACACTGTTATTGCAGACACCACTGTGAATATATAGTACACTGCACATACTGTACTGAAGTGCAAACAAATATCAGCTAGACCAGCTAGTTCAGCTGTAAGAGATTGTCAGAAGTTGATGTGCTAGAGTTGCACGCCTTTTAATCACAGGCACATCATGGTGACAGAGCCTTGTGTAGTTTAATAAAACCCCAGGAACAAAGACAATCTCCTCTAAACTATCTTTCTCACATTGCGTCTGTGAGCAGGGCTTGGGAGAACTGGTTATTACCATCTCATTGAAGAGGGACCCCTCAACAGCTTGTAAAGTTGCTTGGCATCATGTCCTTACTTCACTGTATGCTGACAGCTCAACCATCAAAACCACAGTCTTTTCTTTAGAGGCTGTTTCAATTATTCACTCTTTCCTTAGAGTGTCAGTGCTGTCTCTCCGCTGACAACACCCCTGCTTTCTTTCTTGTTTTTTTTTTCTTTCTTTGACATTCTCGATCTGCCTGAGATGGGCAGGTACCAGAATCGCAGTAAAGTTACAGAAAGACAGAAAAATGGAGAATAATACATTGGGTTCACAGACAAACGTCCCCGAACGCATTTTATCACAACAGAACGCCCAAGAGAGACATCTGACAAAAGGGAATAATTATAATTCAAATGTGAGGCTAATGTGAGGCTATCAAATAAAAACAAACTTCATTGTGAGTTTAAGGAAATGTAATTATTTAAATGGCATAGAAATGCAAATGTGTGGTCTGTTTCAAGCGTCCTCTAAGAAACGGATTTCCTACAGGCTTATAATTTTCTATAATGGATGCTGATGTGCCTGTCACCCCCTCACGTACACACACACACACACACACACACACACACACACACACAAATTCACCTTTATTAATGACAAATGGGTCTTAATGTGTTTATAAATACCTCTTTGCAGTGCAGCACAGATACATTTTCATGAAACAAAGCTCTAATACAAATACATGCAAGGCTATTAGAGCAGTTATTTCATATATATGCACTTTAATATATTTCTCAAAAAGGCTAGGACACACTGTCAAGCTCTGAGTTCTATCTGGATTCTTGTTGCCTCAATTTAACTCCAGACCTTGATTCAATAACCAGAATAGGGCCACAATATTGGTCACTGAGTTCCAAAAGAAAAATAATTCTTAAGCAAACCATTTTAGAGGGTTATAGAAAAAAAATTTAAACTATATTTCAATTAATTATCCTTACATTATAATGGCAGCTTGAATGCATTTTACAATATATCCATAACAAACTAGAATCAACACTTGATATTAAAATTTTATATTTTATTTTATAAACATAAATTTTCCCCCCATCTGCATTGTAAGAAAGCACTGTTATACCCTAAGCTGATTCAGGAAGTCTGTTTAAAGACAGGTAGGATCAAAAGTTAACATATAAAAAAGTTTACATGGACGTAGCTGTGCTTTTAGCTTATTGTTAGCTTTATCGTTAGCATCAGCATCATGATGTTAGGGTTATAAAAAGCTGGAGGTAAGAAGATTATGTTTTTTAGGTCAGCAACCAAAGAATAATGCAAGTAAAGAATTTGACTTCAAAAGCGAATCATCAAAGTCTCGACTGACTGACTGACTGACTGACTGACAGCCAAACAATGAAATCCCAAGAGCAATGTTTCTAACATGGCTAAAAATAAACCCATCTGTGCTCCCTGGTGTAAAATGTATATCAAGGAAACATTTAGCTTCATTTTTTAAATGTATATGGACTTTTCTTTAATGGCATGAGGATATTCATAAAAACTGTTTCTTGTTGAATTCACACATTATTTGTACTGTCTAGGTGAGTGTGTACACTAGGATGATGGTCGTCACACGTTACATTTTACCTGTCCCGCTCTTTTTTTTGTTTGCCTTTATTGTCCTCGTGTATAGTATAAAATTATTTAATGCTACTGGGTATTATCGTTATCCTACACACTGTGACACCAGTGAAATGCTGCACATTCAGTAATTTATTTCTGTTTGTTGCCAGGTTGCTCTAATCCAGTTACAAAAATCCTTGATTGGCTTCCAGTGCCACAGTAGGGTGACATTTCCTCCTTCTCTTCAGATGACTGTAGTCCATCAGCAGCGAGTGAACGACAGGAGGCAGCAGTGTTGGGTGTAACGCGTTACTAAGTAACACGTTACTGTAATTAAAATACTTTTCCACTGAAAAAGTAGAGTAACTAATTACTGTTCATTTTTAGGTATTTTAATTACAGTTACTTACAATGTACTTGCGTTACATTGTAAAATAATTAAACTCGCTGAACATCATTATTTAATTTCAATAATTTATCTTCTAAACGTAAAAGTAAACTCTGCCGCTTTAACATCGCTGTAGTGCAGCTGCACGTCATTTCGCGCCAGTTTGCTGCATAATCGTATTCTACAGCGGAAGATGTCGGACTCGGCTGAAGCGAGTGGTTGTTTAATGAAATGGACATATTCCCGTCTCTTCACTTTTCTGAAACAAGCAGACAAGAACATTACAGCAATATGTAAGCTATGTCCTGGGGAGAAAAAACTATCGGCTGCTGTTAATAGCGCGAGTAATCTACCGAAGCGCCTGACACAGAGCATAGACGAACACTTCTGACTGATTCTTGTTCATCATCCATGGATAACACCGCGGCAACTCCTGCTAAGCAGCAAAACTTGATTTTACTTCAGCAGCACAGAAAGCGTCTGAAGGTGAGCTTAAAAAATGATTGCAGGCTACATAGCTGGACTGGCCATCGGGCATACCGGGCATTTGCCGGTGATTTTTCGTTTTTATGGGCCGATGGGGGTTTTTTTTCTTCTTTTTTTCCACTGAAAATCAACACTGAAAGGTGGTTGATTGGCCAGATGAAGGGAGATGTGTAAAAATAACTCAGTTGTTTGGTGGTGGCTATTGCGGAGCTTCCACTGATTCAGCAACATTAGCAAGTGGTGGAGGCCAGGAGATGCAACACGCTGGCAGGTGGATGACGGAAAGGCAGGAGGAGCAGAGACCCGAGGCGGTGAACTGAACTTCAGGTAAGAAGTTATGACCTGCAGTCTATCTGGGTCAGATATAAACCAAGTTTAGGTGGAGTTTATTTTCATTATGCTGACTTTTTACAGTCAGTTACAATAACTTGTTTCTATACTGCTGGGCGGATGATATGATATTATTGATGTTGAACTTGTTTTATCTTATTTATAAGGTTAGTTATTAGAGTTTCCAACCGTCCTGTAAAAAACGGAATCGTCTCGTATTCAGAGAAAATATGCCCGTTTCGTATTGAGGTGAAAAGGAACACAGTTTGTCCAGTATTTCAGCTACAATGAAAAAGACACAAAGCTGGACTTATTCTGTGTCTTTGCTGCACAGCTGCCTCTTCTTCTCTCTTTCTCTCCCCCTCCCTCTCCTGTTTCTACTTCAATCATGAAACTGATCAGTGATCAGCTGATCGTCTTTTCTCTCTTGTTTGTTTATCGCTCTGAATCTTACAACAAACGTTTTCATCTGATGTAAAATGTATAGAAATCCATTATTGTACATAGTATTTTTTTAGGGTCCCATCATAATTTCTTTAGAAGTAGCTAAGTACTGTTTACGATGCCAGCATTTTCCCACATTTTCTAGATACTGTACCAGTACTGTGTGTGAAATGCCATCAAAAAGTCAATTAAGTTTTTCTTTCTCATCTGTCTTTCTGTCTCCTTTCACTTTTTAAAGGTTGCCATGTTAGAAAAAATATTTTGCCCTGCCATGCTGTTTATTGATGTGGTAAATGAATGGTTTATGAAAATATATCTAAATCTGTCATCAGTAATCAGTAATGATCATGTCTCACCTCTAGTCTTCTCTGTCTTAATTTCAGGTTTTCACCATGTGTTGTAGATAGTTCAGGAGGTTAACTCGACCAAGCAGTCTACTTTCGGGTACTGTTTAGAATACCAGAATAGGGAGGATGGTGTAGGTTTAAGTTTATTAGACTGATACATATATACCAACAAGACAGTGTACATCACTGTGACAACAGCGTTTGTTTTCATTCAAAGGCTTTATGGTTTTTCCTATAATACCTGGCGGGCCGGTCTCTAGTCAAAATGCCCGGGCCGATTTTTTTGTCCCAGTCCAGCCCTGCCAGGCTACATTGTGGAACAGATGCTACCGCTGCGTACTGTAGAGTGTCCATCTTTAAAAAAGTGTATTTATTATTTAAAGAGTTTAATTTCTATTGTTTGTCCACTCAAGGTTTATATGGATTTTAAGAAGTATTTAGTTAAATACTTATGTAGTACTTAAGTTACTTTTCTGACACAGTAATTAGATAAGTATTTTAAATACAATATTGACTAAGTAATTAGTAATAGTAATTAATTACTTTTTTAAAGTAACTTACCCAACACTGGGAGGCAGATAGATGATGAGTTTGGAAACAGGAGCACACACACTCAACATGCTCAGTCAGCATGGTACCACCTTAACCTCACATCCTGGCAACTCTCTGAGGCTTTTCTCCTTTTCATTTGATCTCCTTCTCCTCTTTCCTGAACTGCATTGCTTTTCTCATTTGACATTCATCACAAGCATCAACATAAATACTCAATACACTTATTTCCTTTAAAGATAAAAAACTAAAAATGCAAAGAAGTTGATCTTTAAATATAGTTTCTTGGCTCTCTTCAGTACATAAATAATTGATCACAGAAAGGCTCCAGGGGAGTTGTGTTTGCAGATATGTTGATTTCACACCAATTTCCTCACATATATAGCCCAATCTCTGTGTTTACCCTGCATAAAATTAACACATACTGGACAGTATCTTCAGAAACCAAGCTAAAATTCAGAAATTACAATCAGAGCCTGCAATAAATGACATTTTCAAACCATAAGGAGTAAAGTGGATGGGTGAAGAACGAGACAGAGAAGGCTCTTGCGTGTCGACAAGACAGACTCCGTGATCCATATCTTTCTGAAAGATCAACGAGCAGCAGTACAACATAACAGTGTGACTCTGCCATGAGATCAAAACAAATGTTAACTGTCAAAAGACTGAACTGAACAAGTGAAAAAAATCTATAAAAATTATAACACAACAATCAATTTAATAGGCTGTAGTTTCAATGACTTTGTGAGCAGTACTAATCTGGAGCACAGTGTGCTGCTGGCAAAACAACACAAATCATTAGTTGTGTGTTCTACAGAGAGCAAAAAAGTTCAGAGCTTTGCAGCTTAGCAATGCTGCAACAACACCTCAAAGATTTCTCATCTCTATCCCATGAATAAATATGCCCAAAACCTTTGTCTAAATACATTTCTTAAAGGAATGCAAAGCAATGTTTTGGGGATGTTTTCCCAAAATAAACACAAGATTATTCAGTCTAAATAATGATGATGGCAGTGTATTTATTTTAAATGTATTTGATCTCATCGGCAAAACAGTTGACAGCAGTTGGGGGAGGAGAAACAGATTTGGTTTGAATGCTGTAATATCATGTGATTGCATATAAATAGCACCACTTCAGTCAGAGAAATCCAGTCTGCAGATTGTATGGATTTAGGTCTGATTTAGGGCATCAAACACTGCAAGAAAAAAATGCATATTTACAAATGATTCAGCATGTTATCTGTAAGCTAGCTCATGATCCCAGACCAGATAATAGATAATTCACTTACGTCAGACAAAGAAAAGAAAAATATATTTTTGGCTGCACTACCAATACTGAACATTACTACTTGGATGTTAGCATATGAAGTAGTTCATTCAGACCTTCACTCTTCAGTTTTTCCCCCCCTCTCTTAGTTCTATGGAAAGGATGTCTGGCTGCATTTTATTTCTGTCTGTGTGATTAATGGTTCTTAGTAATATTACAGCTTATATGGATAAGGGAATGTGCAACTCTACAGCAGCCAATCAATAAATCTGTGATCCTACAACCTCCCACCAACAGATTCAGATGACACATGAGCACCACTGAATCCCCACATAAAATAAATAAAAATTGATCAAAATATCCCTTAAATGTGTTTAACATTGTCTGGCGCATTAATCCTGCACACTGACACCTGCAGTTATTTTGTCTGAAGCCACACATAATGTATTCTATGTTTAAAATTTGTAGAAATACCTGATGTATTTCTTCAAAGTCTAAACATTAATTTTGTGTGTGTGAGACAGAAAATCATTTTTGTGATGTGATTTCATGGATGTGGGGTATTCAGAAGACAGAAGTACAGAGTCATAATCTGGATATGCAATCAGGGCAAGCAATAGAAGCAGTGCTTGACCAGTGAATTCTAAAAGCAGTCTCTCCCCATTCTGTCCTATAAAGGAGCTCATATTGCCTGTTTCCTTCCATCCTGTAAATTGCTGCCATCTTGTGGCCACAGTGAGCTGCCATCTCGAGATGCTAGCTTAACTACAAGCTGTTGAATCTGTGATTTTTGTCATTTTGTGGACGTCTCCTGTTGACAAAGGCTGTAACATGGGAACATGAGAGAGGAGCTCCATGTGTTGGTAGTTCTCGAATGTGCAATTTGGCTAAACCTGTGCTCTATGGCAGGAGCCTGACAAGTGAGCTGCTCTTGCATTAGCGTTTGGAGCTCTACTAAAAAACAGAGTAGAGCTTGTTAATTCTTTCAAATACGCTTTTATACCTCTTAAACAAACTTGTGTATTTGTACATAATATTTATTGAGTTAACCGATAAATGAGCTACATTGAAGGAAGACAATGTTCGTCCAAGCGAAACATGACAAAATAGAAGTTCTGTGTTATTGTTAGTTATAATTACCTTGACTGGCTTGTGTTACTTTAGTAAGTGGTTATTTTGCCAATTACATTTGTCTGGGCTGCCACTGCCACCTACTGGTCAAACTAAATATCGCCTTAATGCTAGCGTAAATGTGCTTTTTACTCTGCACTATGATTCCAAACTACTGTCACACCCAAAAACAAAAAATAAAAATAAAAAAAACTAAATGACTAAATTAAAACAACTTCAGCAAAAATTCTGAAGCTTGCTTTTAACACTTAAAATACCAGGTGCCACAAATTAATGCATGGCTTATTTTGGGGAGGGGCTTAAGGTTTATAAGCCTAAAAAACTAGCACATTGGGTGAAGAGAATTTCTGCCTCCAAGTGTGCTTCCTGCACCACATATGTACACCTCTAACACCATGCATTTTACTGTGCTTAATGTTATCCACATCAAGATGTGGGCTTGTTTATTTTTGCAATGTGGGTACGATGTGGGGTACTGTCGTTAAATTTGACTTGAATACCCAACAGACAGAAGGTATTCAAAATGAGTTCAAACCTTCAAATTTGAAATGGATCATACATGTTAAGACCATGACAGCTTTTGTTGTGGAAGTTATTTATATATAAGTTTATTTTTCATGTGTTACAGTCTGGCAGTCATTCCAACGAATGACTTATAGAAAGTAAGTCACTACATTGTACCACCCTGACTCATCCCTGTCGGAAATTCACGTGTGCAGATGTCGACACAGTTGCAGTCGCATACTTTAGCATTTACAACTTTGTTTATTTTATTTTTAAGTGTCAGGTACTTTGAAATTTAACATTTCATAAAGCTCAACAAATACCAGCAAATACACAAACTGCTCTGTGCAGTTTGGCACACAATTGGAGAAAAGAGTTACTGTGTGATGACTTCAGTTTTACAGATGAAGAAAGATGTAGATGTTAGATGTTGCAGCGGTGCAGGGCAGACTGTGCTATCCATCGTCACTGTTCCAGTTGGTTAGGTACCGAGTGGCAGCACTGAAATTGTAAAGAAAAGACATAGAACTCAAAGAATTCTAAATTATAAGTTATATAAGCGAAAAGATGGTTTGAAAGTTTAAAACTTTTAAATGCTATTTTTGGGCAAAGTCACTAAAATGAGATATTCTGTATATACAGTTTTCATGTTTAAATAATGAAATTAAAGTTCAGGTCATGCTTCAAAATTATAAAAAGATAGTTTTCAATGATTAGTAAGGTGATTTGCTTCTAGAAGAACCCTGGTAGGAGTCAATTTGAATTTAAACTAAAGATGTTATTTAGTATCATTTGCCAAATTCCACCCTTATACCAGCTTTATATTGGTTGGTGGTTTGAAAATCACCCACGATTGTGCATGTAAATTCTGGTTACGTTTTATAGAATTCAGTTGGTTACTTCACAAAGATTGTGGCAGCACAGGTCAGCTCACCACAGCCCATGCACAATGAAACGAAATCTACTGGAGCTCACAATACGAATTATTATTGGGCTTATTCATTGTGTTTCCCCGCTGTACTGCTAAACGAAAAATTAAAGTTCCTTCATCTGCCAAATCTGATTTTAATCCAATAAATTAGTTCTAAGATAACAATGAACTGTACTTAATCGTGTCTATGCTCTTACATATTTATATTTATAAAGATTATCAGAAGAAGTGCATGTATTATGGAAGTATCGATTTTGAAATTATAGCTTTTAAATTAAGATTTTACCATTTTTCCTTCAAGCGTTTATTCTAAAAATCTGTGACTTGAATAGTTCTTGAATAGTTTAGTCTTAAGTGTTTCCACATTAAACTGTGCACTCTGCTTTATATATGGCAGCCTCAAGAGGTTTAAATAACTTGGTGAGAAGAATTCAGTGTGAAATGTGATGCTGTGCAGAGGTGTTCCAGTCCCACAGGCTGTGTTGTAAAGCTCCACTGGACTTCAATGACTCCTTCCCGCCTCCCAACAAACCTCCTTTTCCTCAGTCTTTCTTTCTCTCCTTCTGTTGCTTCCTTTTTTACCCTACCCAGAGAAAACCTACATGATCTTTATAGCATATATTCTCCTTTGGCTATCCTCCCTGTGAGTAAACCTCTGAACCATGCTGTGCATTTCCTGTTCTTAATTATTGTGCAGTAATAAATGAAGTCTAAGCTGCAACTCTCCAGAGTAACTCATGCTGATCTCCACCAGAGAGGCTAGTGCCTTACCAGAGGCATTACAGCTCACCCACATCAGTCTCATATGCTGTGGTTTCACTTCACTAACAGCTTCATATATATAAGAGCTTAATATAGACTGATTCAGTGATATTCCAGCCATACTGTCTAGGGATTTGGTAGAACAGGCTCTAGCAGACAAAACAAAGTGACAGAGAACGAGTGGGAGGGGAGAGACTAAGAAAGTTACACCAGATTTTCAGACACATGCTGAGGTGCCAAGGATGATAAAACCATCTCTCTCAGACAGGCAACTGTGATAGACTTGATTCGGTCCACTCACGCACCCCCACACGCACTCAACCTCCACCTGTTATTCTCACGCTGGTCTCATGCATTCTTCCCCTCTTCTTCAGTGGCTCAAACATGATGAACAGAAACAGGGGAGAGATGAGCAGCTGGTCTGGTCTCGGCGGGGCGAGGGAACACATTTGACAAAATCAAATCAGGTCGGTCAAAGGTGAAGCCTGCCACTCTCCCCGTGGAGCAGTGAATGCTATCGCTGCACAGATGACCAGAACGAAGTGTAGCTCCATATAAAAAGTTGCAATGCTATTCACTCCCTCCAAAATAAGAAGCTCACGTTCTTTTATGCATTTCCAGGCTTAGCAGTTCAGACCTGTCTTTATTGTTTAGTATAATATATCTATTAAGGATATAATTATAATGTTTCATGTCTGTTAACACAGCTGTCCAAAAGAGACGATTGTATGCCAAATCATTTCCACCTTCTGACATTTGTAAAACAGCTTTCACGCTATTCCAGTAAGTATAACAGTTTAATATGCAACACCTTATGGAGCTAGAGCACCAGTTTTAGTCATTACTTAGTCTTCAGTTCTCTAAGAGATTTATTAGAGGGCTGGAGCTGACTTATTACAGTGGGTCTCAGGAAAAGAGCGAATGGAGTGATCTTTGTATCTGCATGCTACAACACCCTCGAAAAAGGACTATTAATTAATGCTGTAGGGTGAAAATGTGAAAGTGATCTCAAGTGAGAGTCCTCTGTTCTCCAACCCGGGTGATAGTTGGGGTGGTATCCTTTTCCTTCTGCTTTATGCACAGTCATAGAATCAGGCTCACATTTCCCTTATCAGGACTCATCACCATACCTCATCCTTAATCATCAGAAGCAGGGAAAGGTCATTACCCAAGTAAATTACCTCTTTAGCATTTTATCATTCATTTTTATTATTCTTGTTTCGTTTCTTCTACTCTCCTGAAGGTGGAACAATGAGGCAGGCATCAATTCACACACACTATATGGAAAGTACTTTTGCTTTAGATATAACAAACTTTCAGCTTTGCAGCGGTGCACTGGAGATTTACACATGAAAATCTTGGTCAAATTTAATTGCCTCTTTGAAAAGTTTTCAGTTATTTCCTGACACTACGTCACTTTATCTTCCACTCAGTTTTCTCTGATGCTAATAAAGTATCCTCAAAAAATGATCAAGTGAAAACTGTAAAATTGTAAGTTGCATTTGCGTTTACTGAAAATACAAAATGATAAAGCACTCTGACAGTCCAGTGCACTTACACAGCACACGCTGTAAAGCATCTCCTGAACGCTGGTCATAATTCATATCCCAAACACTCTTGTGTGTACAAGAATAAAACTCACACTCTCTGTTGTCGTTTATCTGTACATAGATCAACAACAAGAGATAGATATCTCATTATTTTAACCATGCGCTGGCTCCAAGAACTAATTTTTCTAAGAACTTAGAGTGAAGGAGAGTTGCAAAGAGCATCATTTCTTTTTAATATATTATAAAATGTTACATTTTTAGGTAGGTTAAAAAGCTTTGTCACTTCTTCAGTGGTCACTGGGGGTTTTAAATTGACCGGTGTAAAATTGGGGAGCAAAGTCTGATTTGAAGGTCTCAAATGACTCTCACAAACCAACAAAATATTGAAAATCATTGAAACCAAGCTTGTCAGTAAAGCTTTTTTCATACATCTAGAAGTTTTCATTCTAAACATGGTGACAAACATCCCACCAAGGTCAGCATTATAATCAGCTGCAGTAATAGAAAGGAGAGAGGGGGCAGCTGCTGCCCTTCTAAACTTCTGTATCTCAGTCCCATTGAAGTTCATCATGATTCAACTTTATATAAATAATAGTTTCCAATATGGGATTCTGCGGATTAACAAAAAAAAATGTACACTAACATACCTGGAAACAGCTTAACTCAGTTCACATTTAGTTTTCTGAAAAGAGAAAAAAATGTTGATTTTTAATGTTTAATTCATATTAACTATGTTATATACGAAAAACCACAATTACCATTGTGTTAGTACTTAAATTACTGTAACATTACTTTCTTATGTGCATTGCAATCCTTAAACTTATTCATGGATTTGTCTCTGCTGAGTTATGATATTAAGCCTGTGAACATCTAAGTCTGATCAAGCAATGACCTCCAGGATGGAAAAATGAAGCCAAATACTGCAGTTACTTGCTGTTGGAGCCAGCCTCAAGTGGCTGGCTCCAACAGCAAGTAACTGCTGTCTATGGGCAGTCCCCATAGAGCTCTATGTTAAAATGAATGGCATTAAAAAAAAAAACAGGTTTACAGCCTGTTACGAAAAAGCCTTTGGGTCTCTGTATATATTATTTATTCCAATGACTTCAAAGTGAATAAATATTTTTAAAACCCATTTAGGAATTATACTTAGTAACGATTGCAGTTAGGGATGTGAATGCTTTGACTGATACATGTTTTGATGTAGGGAGCTGTAGCCAATTGCTGTTGGCTAGGCTTCACCTCCTCTAATTCAAGTTACTGAACTCCAGCTCTCCGTGGCATTTGTGTTGTTGATGTCTGCCGGTAAGAGCATTTTAATAGAGTTATCTGACAAAGAGTCTAGCCTACTGTGTCGTACAGCCCATCCAAGGTGTTTGCGCTACAGTTTTGGCAAGTGAAATTCTATAATTTTTTGGTATACTAATTAGCAGTAATTAGAACTCATTAGCAGATATGTCTGTCTATGGATATTGTGAATACAGCTTGCCAACCAAGCTCTTTAGACATAGCTTATAACATAGCAAGCCACTGTTTGGCCCAAATATGGTAACTTCTGGTTCCACAAAAACAACACGGTGGCAGCTAAATGTGCTGAGTACAAATCTGTGGTCAAAGTTTATGGGTGTGATAGGAAATAGTGTGGGAAAAAAAATAATGAACAAACGATAAAACGTCCTTCATCCATCCATTAGCTATAACCTACTTGTTCTTTATGGGAATAAAGTTATTTGCTCTTAAAGGAATATCCTACATATCACTGTCAAAATGTACTTCATACTTAGAGTATAAAACAGGTTATTGACTGTGCCTTTATGCTCAATCATTCCCGTTGCTGTAGGTTCTTTTTTCTCATTCAAATCCATACTATAGACACTATAATGCAAACCTTAACAGTTCATTGAAGTCTTGTCTGGGTTCTTTCAGTGCAACCATACCATTAATGAAACACCACTGTCAGAAAGTGGCTGTTTTATCAACAGTTGGTGTTAGCTACTTTAAAGCTTCTACAACAGTGATAAGGTGTCTGTACAAAGGTTAATAGAAGTGGATAACAGTTGCCAAGCTTATCTAATTAGAACCTTCAATGGCCAAGAATTAGTATTTCACAAAATAACCTTATTATCAGGTGGAGTTAAAATGATATTTTTAAAAAAGGCACTTACAGAAATGGTGAATGACAAAGGTGAGAGCCACTGTAAACCTATTTACTTCTGATAATAGAGTTTAGGCTTTTAACTGTGACATGCCACCCACATTCTTTTACTGTGTGGAATATTTTTAATTACACTGACTGAATCTAATCTTTGTTGTTGATACTCTACGTGATATTTTTTTTCTTTAAAAAAATATTTGAACAAATAAGTTTTTTGGTGCTGAGTCTGAATTAGTGTCATTTTTTCTTTTATTGTGAGTCAGTAAGAACATATTAAGACCTATATCATCTTAATTCCAGTATATGAATTGGTGAGTGTGTCCAGACTTTTGATTTGTATGGTAATCATTTACCAGCTCAAGCATCTTTAACTATATGGCACCCTTGCCAGTTTGACCAGCTTTTATAATGTGCTGCAGGTTAATCAGTGGTTTGATTCCCAAAGCATGCATTTACATCTCCATCTTTATTATATATCTTTATTATACATAATGCATCTTTCATATATATTCAGTGCAAATAGTGGAATGCACAGCATTCACTTTCTTATCTTTCAGGATTGCCGCTCATTTACAGTTCTGAGCATTTGTCTTCAATTTCTGTCCCCATCCACCTCACAGGACTTGCAAGGCCAAACAGTAGTAACCCAACAGCCAGTGGTGTATGTGCACAATTTCCATCTCCCCCAACCCTGTGAAATGGTAGCTATGAATCTTCATTGCATCTGGTGGTGTGGAAAGCAGCCCTCTCCTAAATGACTATTGATGATGATGCCACACTGTAAGGAATGTGAACACAATATGGAAATGGTACAGCAAGCTGGGTGAACTCGGGGGAGGAGGTGTGGGATAGGATGGAGTACTCTGAAGTGGTATGGATAGGCTTGGAGGGGATGAATCAGCATACAGTTTGAAAGCATTTTTCTTTTCAGTGGAATACAGGGTCTTAGTTATCAATGAAAAATAAATAGTTCCAAGCTTTAAACGTGACTGAATTGGTGTCTTAACTCCTCTAGACAAGAACATCCCTGGAGCCCAAGTGATAAAGACATATGCATATGCACGTGTACATTTTGGATGCATTTATGAATTGGTCAGATATTCATGGCTAATTTTCTAAGAAGAATAAGGCAGAACAAAACTGCAATGCGCAATTTTCTTCTTTTACTGTGTATTACTCAAAGTTCTGACCTTCCTGTGAGCATGAAAACAGAGCTGTTGAGTGAAGAGAGCTGCATTTATTATCAAAGACACCAAATAAGTGGCATCCATGGTCCTCTTCATGCTCCCTTTTTTCCATTTACTGCTGCAAGATATAACTTTTGCAGGCAGCTTCTGGGTCCTATCTGAACTTGTGATATTCACTCCCTCAAGTCCCATACAACTTGTCCTTGAGAAGTTATACAGCCAGCAAAGGATTTATTGGTTTACAAAAAAGTCGAACAGTGCTGCCTAACAATACATGTGTCACTCATCCACCCAGACACGATACCACGTGAGTTCAGTGGCTTAAAAAAGACAATAGTCTTCTCCTTTTGATTAAAATAATGTGAACTGACCTGAAGTAGAAATTAGGCTGTTTACACACACAGTATTTTCCTGTTATTTAGAAAAGGCCTTTGTAAAATCAGTCTTATTACTATTGTTTGTTTGTAGTTTTGGTGTTTTCATTGTCTCAACAGTTCATCCTAGGTTTCATTTACTATTCTGTTTTGTTTGGGGGGGGTGTGAACCTCTTTGTAAATTCTGGCTTATTCAAAGTGTTTAAACGCAAATTGTTACTGATTATGTTTCCAAAGTGTGATGACATTGATTGAGATAAAGTATAATGGGTTGTGATAGTTGGCAGGTGCATGAGTAATTAAATAATAAAGGACAGGGTGGTTGCTATAAATAGCTACAGCCACGTGTAATGGCTATGCAAAATGATCGCTGCTCTGAGAACCTCACTAATTTGAAGAGGTGGAATTGTGCTTCATCTTTTACAGTTTTTCGTTGACAGATTAATGGAGCAGTCAGGAGTATTCATATGCAAACCTGGTGATAAGGCTATGTCGACATCAATTTATGGCTAGCTGCAAGAGCAGAAAGCAGGCTTGTGCACATGTAAACACATTTCATACATGACTGTGATTCACAAAGACATGTTCTGTGTCTACATATCCAATATTCAGTTCAATTCAGTTCATTTCAGAGTTATTCATATAGCACCAAATCACAGTAACAGTCCCCTCAAGACATTTTATAATGTGAAGGAAATACCCTACAGTATTGAAGAACACCCTGACAATTAAGCAACCCCAATAAGCAAGCACTTTGCAACAGTGGTAAGGAAAACTCCATTTTAACAGGAAGAAACCTTTGGCAGAACCAGGCTCAGGACATGACCGCCATCTGTTGCATCTACTGAGACTTTTTATGGACCTTTTAGAACAAACTAATAATAATGATTTACAATAATTCTGCATAGAACTAATGAATACGTGAACAACTCTTTCAGCATCACTTCTAGACTGGATGTTTCAAATGTGAACTATATTTTACAAATAAAAAACAAAAGATCCTGAGTAAGTATCCAATTTGACGCCAGATTTTTAGGGCCAAATATATTAACCTCAGTTGTATTTGAATTAAGAGAAGAAAATTTTATATGCCTGTAGATTAAGTAATTGATGTGTGTTGTTGGGTTTCATGGATACATGTAACTATCATCGGCTTGGCAATAAAGATGGATGCAGTCTTTTCTAATAATATTCCCTATGGGAAGCATGTATAATTTTAAAAGTATTGGTCCCAGAACAGATGAAAGCATAACTAACTTTCATGTGTGAAGAAGACTAAATTGAAATCAATCAGATGGATCCATGATCCATTTATGAGTCATTCTTATCATACAGCAAGGGCGTAGATTTGGTTCTGGCATTGGTGGGGACGGATGATTCAACCACCGAACCCTGCCCTGTTTCTTTTTTTTTTCCTTTTTGTTTTTGCTTCTTAATAAAAAAGAGGAGAAATATACTTGCCTACATATGCTATTCTACATGCTTTTAAACCATTTAAAAATCACAATTCATAGTTTTATATGTGAATTATATAATGTTAAATTACTATTAAACAAATGACTAAGTATTTTACGCTTTAGTTTACTTCAGCTATATTCCATATAAATCAGGTATCATACAAAAATAAAAATAGCTTCAAATACAGTCATGACAATAAAAGAATATGACTTTAAGGACTTAACAACATTACTTCAGTTATAGTACACCAACATCTCTTATACATTAGCACTAAGGGAACACTGAATGACCTCGTGGTTTTTGTCCATAAAACTACTCATCTAAGATTACCACAAAGTAAAAGATCTCTCAGCAAAATCATGCAACAGTTTAGGCACACTGTTGCCCCGATTAAATCAGTGAGCTGGGACTTTTTATTCTAAACATGAACTACTGTTACAGCAACAGACATGGACTACTGGTGCCCCACACAACAACTCAATGTCCAGTATGTGAAGGAGCCAAACGCATGCCTTCTCCTCTTGTTAACTGAGATAAACTGCTGGCATATTTGTTTTACATCTATACTGTCCAGTCTCTCCTGGTGAACATGGCATACAGCAGCATTGTTTAATCTCATTTGAGTCATTGTTAACCTTAGCCATGTTTTTAGTCTTCTGAGACACTGAAGCTTCTTTCAGCCTCAGTACATGCGTTTTATCCTCAGATTAAAATTATTATTCTGTGCTTGATGTGCCTCACCTTTGGCCCTGGCTCCTCCCCTCTGACTGCACTAGAACATATTGCCACCTGATAAAATAACACATTGATTCGTGCCATATAAAAAGTGAGACATGTCAATTCACATTCTTTGTCAAATATACACTAATGAATCAATTTACATCAGCAGCCTAACAACTGTCATGATAATAAATACTAGTTAATCTATAGCACCACATCATCAGCCAGTCACCTGTGACCTCGCCTCTTCACCTCTGTCTGAGCTACAACATGGCAGAGCTGCCTCTGTCACCTGATAAATAACAGTGAGACATTCCAAATACATGCAGTCACACATGTGCTTCAAATACAGTCATGAACCAACAAGTCATCATCCAATTCCACCTGTGATCTTGTATCACCATTGCTCTCTGAGCTTTGTGTTGGTTCTTCTGTCACCTGACAAATAGGACATACATGACAATAAGAATAAAATGTGGAGCTGCTTCAGTGTTTCTGTCAATTTGTGCAGATCTTTATTCATCAGTAAGGTTTGTAGGGTGAGTGCATTTTTAAAACAATTTGTGCAAACTGCACTACAAGGTGGAATATTTGCAAAATCACGACTACCTCGTGATATTTTGTCTCAAAAATGAACCCTATGAATATGTCAGTGTCATTAGGATGAAATTATTGTGTCACCAACATTTTAACGTTAAACATATAATTTTAACGGCCTCTGTAAACTAATATCCTGGCTTGCTCGAGGCTGCCGTTTTCTCTGACAGTTTCAATCAAAATTAGAAATGCTGCTCTGAGACTGAGATAACTAATAGTGCTGCCTGTTGTGCAGTTAGTTTCCAAAACACGTTATTTATGGTTACATACAATTTTAGACTGATGTGGGCCAAAGCCTAGCATAGCCTGTGACGTTATTATGACGGACACATTTTATGAGTGAACTTGACTTTAAGTGACTTACAGGTTTCTTTGAAAAATACTTTCGTATATCGAGGTTCTTCCTTTTTGCTGCCATCCTCCTCTCCTCCTTGCAGGTCCAGCGCAGGCTTGCCGCTGCTAAAACTAAACAGAGCTCCCTGAAAGGCACAGCCAATCACATTGGCCATATTTGTCACATGAGGTAGAGAACGTAATTTAACTCTTTCTGCACCGCTGGGTGAATGAGACAGATCGGGGTTTTTTTTTTCTTTCTATCGGGTTTGTTTTTCTTTACTCGAAGAGATCAAATTATTGGTGGGGACAATTCAGTAATCGCTGGATATTGGTGGGGACGTGTCCCTTCCGTCCATGCCAAATCGACGCCCTTGTCATACAGTATGATGACCAAGTTTGTAAATAATAAACGTATCTATAAATAATAAAAAACCTACTATTTACATTGTATCGTAACTTGCTCCCCAGTATTAGAGCAATCCAGGTAATTCCTGATTGTCAAATGAGAAAAACATACATATATTTTAGCAAATAATATATCTTCTTTTCAATATTTCTGAGACTTTAGCAAATTTGTTTTCACATGTACACTGCATGAGCCACGCCCCAACCCACCAGTAATAAATTATTTTCAAAATCTTGCAATGGATTACTTTGGTAAGAGTCCTGGTATCTCTAAGTGGATAATATCAACTAAAAGAATGTGAAATCAACCTACAGAGTGTCCTTTTTCCCCCTACAGACAAGATGATCAGCGTAGTTGTTGCCTGAGACTCGACAGCGATGTCTTTACCGGAAGCATATGTATCTCAATTTTCCCACCAAGGCCACAGTATCAACCCCTACAAAACATTATGGACTCTGACAGAGACTACAAGACCCTAATCAGGGCCTTAATACTCAACCAAATGCATTCTTGTGCATCATGAAACCTACTAGAAGGTGCTTCTACTTTATTCTTCTCCCTGCTGATGTAGAATACTATGAGAAGGAAGGCATTTATGTCACAGAAGATTTTCTGGGGGCCTTGACAGAATGGATAGGTCTCCATTACTGTAATGAGGCTATAGGAATGGCCGCCATGCTTCTCTCATTTACGCCATTCAGTCCACGTCTCCTCTAGGGAATAGTCTTTCCTCCGTGAAAGCCTACTCAGTCTTCTTTCTCTCTTTCTTTCTCGCTATTAACTTTCATTCTCTTTTTACTATCCTAGAAACTTATAAAAGGTGTGTACATTTGAGTGTCAGGGAGGAATATCTCACATGGAAATCTTAAGGTTAATGGGGAGTACTGGTACGTGTTTAGCTACTAGATAAAAAAGAGTAGGCAAAATTACTGGAGAAAAGCATTCAGAATGGAATTTACAGCTAAGATAGTACTTATAATCAACCACTTAAGAGATGACTATTAACTTGCAGGATCTTTCCACTTCATTGTTGAATCTGTCTCTCTCTCTTTGGTGCCTTTGGCATGCACAAGCACTGTTTCAGAACATTTTCATTAGAGCACCAAAGATACAACAACATTATCAAGCTTTGGTGAGTTTTTAATTACTAATTTCAGCCTAGACTTTAACAATTAACAGAAGACAAGCTTGCTTCTGTGTGTAGTTTTATTTTTGTTCGACAAGGAGGCGATCCCTTAAAAGGTCAACGTTACTGTGGTGATTACTGAATCCATCATTGTCTCCTCCTAGCAGTGACTGGGCACAGTTGACTATGAAGGCATTGTCTTACAAGTTTAAAATAAAGTTTTCAAAACCTTTGATTTAAAAATGTCAGCATCGGATGATTATGCAAAACTAATATTAAATTAATTGACTTTTAATGTCGCTATCAACTTTCGACCTTTTTTTTTCTGCAAAACGGTGAGACACCCACTTTCATTGTTGTTGTTTCATGCTCACACTGCTCATACCAAATACCAGTAAGCCTTAAAATATTAATGCAAAAGTACAATCAAAGGCATCACTTCCTCAGTTCATTACGACTACAACAATTTTCTGGTTGTGTCAGTACTTTTGTTACAATGACTGTTAATAAGTCTGTTAAAGAAGTAGGCAACTTATTTAAATCCATCCTTCATAGTGACTTTTGTACTTTTGTACAAACACTAAATAATAGTTTTTTCAGCACTGATTTCTACTCATTTTGGCAAGAACAGGCATCATCCTGCTACATCCTGCTGGGCATTTAATGTTACTCAGATAATGATCTTTAAACTTTTGGGACTATTTCCTTTAAAAATAATAATAATAATAAAATAAATGATTCGCACATTTAAAAATAATATTTGACCTATTATTCTACATTTATAATGTTTTGTGTCCTGGTGAAAACTAAAATAATTTTTTTCCCTTTTCTTTTTCATTTTAACAGGGGGTTGGTTTAGCCAGAAATAACTACTTGGAAGCATTACATGGATGGCTGCCGAGTGGTATGCCGTGTTTTCGGGAGGGTTTAGCAAGTATTACCTGTACTTTTTTGCTTTCTGCCTCAAACCAAAGTGTAGATGAAGTTTTCAAAGAACCCAAAATAAATTAAATCTCGTGCACCCAGTTCCTGCTGTTTTAAAGTCATTAAATATTTATGCTGTACAGTCATTCTACTCTGAAAAAGAGCAGTTCAAAGACATCATTAAAAGTCCAAAATTACCATGAAAGTCCATCCCACAATGAGCATTTGTAAACTTCTGATTGCAAGTGTATCTTTTGTTTGGAAATAGCATGCAACCATGCAGTCTTTACTGCACGTCCCACAAGAACACAGGGCTCATGATTTTTTAAGAAGAGTAGCAATAATCTGATTCAGTAGTGCCATGTCAAAAAACTAACAAAACCAACTCTCACAAAATACTGATGCATTGCCAATCATAAGCCGAAATCTCAAGGCCTTTAACACACTGCTTATAAGAGATAAAAAACTGTTTAAATACATAACTTAGTCAACAGTCAGGAAAACCTTATCATTACAAAAAGTCCAAATAGAGACTAAAAAGAAAGTCTGTTAGGTTCAGGGTTAATAAAGATTCTGCATCTAAGGGTAATAGGGAAATGCAGTTTATTAGAATCACAAGTTATAGGCATATCAATCGAATCAAACAGAAGTATTTTTTTAACACAACTTTAGTGTCAGCAGTGAGATGATGGAAATACTTGAAAAATTAAAACTTCCACCCAAACACTATCTGTTATGTAACTAGATTAGGAATTAGATTAGGAAAGGTTTGTGTAAACCTACAGTATAACCCCATGAAAAAGGTGTTTTTTACCATACTACTTCCATAGCAATTAAGAGGTTAAGACACAGTCATGTGCTGCTAATCAAATACCTTTGATTGAAGGATCATTAGTGTGACCACCTCCATAAAAGCTAGGTGTGCTGAGCTGGCCCATTCAGGTATGCGTTAACACGATGCCACATGAGTTACATCTCAGAATCTACAGATGTAAGTTTTCAAGTTAAATATTAAAGTTTGTGACAAGACAATTAAAAGAAAGACTGAACAACCATGATTTGTAGAAGAAAGCGTATTTTCTGTATAAAAGAACGTGGCAGCTCTTCTTAGGTTTGCGAAGTTACATAGACATTTGGAACAATGTCCTTTGGACAGATAAGACCAAAGTGAAGATATAGCAGTGAATAGGTCAGTAAAAACCACTTACCACTTTATCAGTAACAACACCTCATACCAGCTGTCAAGGCCAGTGGTTGACTTATTTTGTAGTGACAGAACCTGGGCACATTGCATCCATGAACTCCTATAAATAGCACAGGGTTCTAAAGTCAAATGTGAGGTCATCTGACAAACAGTAGAGATTGGGCCATACAACATGACAATGATCATAAACAAACCAGCAAATCTGGTGTATGTAATGCAGGGAACCTGCGCTTTCAGAATACTCGAAAATATCCATGTGAAAAATATTGCCTGAACATGCTCCATTTATACAGAATTTCACAAAAGAATGTATAGATGCATAATATTTCTCTCAGAGTGTCATCCAACCCCAGAAATCAGGGTTTAAATGCTATTGATCCAATTTCAGAGCATACAGAGGCAGAGAATTGCCTGGATATAGAGTTCCTAAAGTCCTACAAAAGCGTGCCTCTTGGGTACCTTTTCAGTCGCATCTGAAATCCTTTCCAGCTTTTTCATTGTTTGCACACTCTATAACAGGTAGATGAATGCAGGCATTACACAAAGTGAAGTCAAACACAGAGAAGCTTTGGATCTATGTTTGCTCAGCCCTCTTAAAAATGAATAGCTTTAGCTATGTATGTCAGTGCATTAGTATGAAAGTGCATTAACTATATTATAATTTTATAAAATGTGCATTTAATTGCAATCGCACTGCAAATTAATGGCACATGGTGACTTTACTTTGGAGAACATGGTCTCCTGAGTAAGATCAAGTAATTAACTCATTGCCAAAAGAAGTCCTTTTATTATTTTATTTGCTCTAATTGGAAAACAGGATGTTAAGTTACAGTGTCTGCATAACAGGTCCTCAAATACAGCTTTTATAATGATTGCAATGTTGTGTATATGCCAAGCAAGTAAACATTAACAGGTAATTAATCACTTCTCAATCTAAAAAGTAATTCCATATTTTGATAAACATGCGATGAATGTCCAAGTTTGAAAAGCTGTTTGACCAGTTTACCATTTTTACTAGTTAAACACTTATCCTACTGACCTACAGAACACCTACACACTCCTGAGGTATAGTTTTGTCAAATTCAACACGTGTTTTATTTTTCAGAACTTTATAACATCGTTTAGTGTTTTTGTTTTTATTCTGTGTTTTTTTATAAATATCAATGACCAAATACCAGTCTTAAGGTGGAAGTGCCCAGTTTAATCAAATCAAATCACTTTTATTGTCACATCACATGTGCAGGTACACTGGTACAGTACATGCGAGTGAAATTCTTGTGTGCGAGCTTCACAAGCAACAGAGGTGTGTAAAAATACAATAACATAAGAACAAGCAAAATATAAGAATGGGTAAATCTGAGAATTATATGAATAAATATATGTACAATATAAGAGTGTATGCGCATTACTGAATGTGTATACTAAATATGTATATCTACGTGTGTGTGTGTGTGTGTGTGTGTGTGTGTATATATATATATATATATATATATATATATATATATATATATATATATATATATATATATATATATATATATATATACATATTTTAAAAATTAAATAGAATAAACAATAAAATAAAATATACAGAGGTTGGCAGTTGGATATTGTGCAAAACAAGTGGCATTTATATACAGTATGGAGTGCATAATGTTGAAGTTCTGGTAAGTGAAGGTGAGGTGTCTATGAAGTGTTCAGCAGTCTGATGGAAAAGCTGTCTCTCAGTCTGCTGGTACGGGACCAGATCCTGCAGAACCTCCTTCCTGATGGAAGTAGTCTGAACAGTTTATGGCTGGGGTGACTGGAGTCCTTGATGATCCTCCCCGCTTTCCTCAGGCACCACTTCCTGTAGATGTTCTGGAGGGAGGGAAGCTCACCTCCAATTATCCGTTTAGAACACTGCACTACTCTCTGGAGAGCTTTGCAGTTGTAAGCGGTGCTGTTGCCATACCAGGTGGTGATGTATCCAGTGAGGATGCTCTCAATGGCACAGCGATAGAAGGTCCTGAGGATGAGGGGGCTCATGCCGAATCTTTTCAGTCTCCTGAGAAAGAAGAGGCGCTGCTGCGCCTTCTTCACTGTTTTGTTTATGTGTCCCGACCACGTAAGATCCTCAGCCAGATGTACACCAAGGAACCGGAAGCTGCTCACTCTCTCCACAGCAGCGCCGTTGATGGTGATGGGGGTGTGTACTTCTCTGCACCTCCGGAAGTCCACTATCAACTCCTTTGTCTTTGCGACGTTGAGGGTGAGATGGTTGTCTTGACACCAGTGGGTCAGGGCGCTGACCTCCTCCCTGTAGGCCGTCTCATCACCTTCGGTGATAAGACCCATCACTGTAGTGTCGTCCGCAAACTTAACAATGATGTTGGAGTTTCCTTGTTATTTGCCATGAGTCCCAGTTTATAGTATCATCTATAATGAAGTTGTGCCAGCATAGTCTGTTAGTCATTTTGAAAGAGGCACTGTTTTCATCTGCACTCTGCCAATTTGTGAGCTATAACTCACTGTAGCATGTGGTGTTAACATTTCTATACAAATACTGCATTATAAATACTCCAACAACTATATCATATGCAAATCTAAAATCTCAGTGACATTAGCATTTTTTTTTTCATATGTTAAAAAAGTGTTAATGATATATTGTACAGCATATGGTATCACAGGTGAAAAGAAATGAAAACAGAGCAGAGTAAAACTCAACAGGAACCACGATTACCAACCAACCAACTTCAACTTTAAATTATCTTTACACAGTAATAAACAGTATTTAGTAACCATTTACAGTTTTTATGGACATTAGTTGAAATTTTGCAACCATCCATATAATGTTAAAAGCAACGTTCATTCAGTAAATGGCATTAAATTTCATTTTATTAGTGTTTTAACTTATGTTTAGTGTTATCAGAATTCGGGAAAGTGAATTCAAGAATTTGAACATCATTCCTTTTTTTTCTGGACAGTGGAGTAATAATGAGACCAAAAGTCCACTGAAAGGCTGTAAGCCTTTTATTTTATTGTATGTAATTTATAAAAAATAGTCCGTAATAGTAGTCCAAAACATTTTCCTTGCGGCATTCCACACTTTACAGCCTTGACATCTGAGTATTCCCCATATAAAAACTGTATTTCCAGATACCTAATAAAACTCTTCATTCACACTACTGCAAACAATAATTTCTTCAACAATAAACGATTATGATCAATTTTATCCAGTGCCACTGGAAAATCTGGTAGTGCCACACTAACCACAATAAATAAATTAACTGTATGATGATGGTTCCTTGCAGGAGTATATTCTTGTAATCAATATCTATTCCATGTTAAATGTACTAGTTAAAGGGTTATTTATAAAAAAAAAAATTGCAACCAACACAGTACAGTAAAAGGTTTATGCCCACAACCTTTGAGTCAGACTAACAACGTACTTGCATGCTCAGATTCAAAGCACCTCACTGAATCATTTCCACCCTCAACACCTGTCTCCGCAGTAGGTCAGTGGCATGAAAGACATTCAGATTTGTAATCGCCAACTCAGCACCTCTGAAATGGCTTTGTTTCAAAGGTAACATATTAATATGACAGCTGACCCTTTCAGCAAGAGCGTCCTCCTCAGCAATTAAGAAAAGACACAAAGTGCACACTAAACACTTAAAAAATAAGTTTCGAACTGGTGGCATCTATGCAATGACAGCCCCGTTATACTAATTAAATCCATTTAAAGATGATAAGAGAACTTTCTTTTTATGAGTGGGCTTTTTGGAATATTTGGTATATTTTTAATGACCTGATGTAACTGTGAAGTAATTGTGCAGACTCTAGTTTCATTTTTTTCATTATAGAAAAACAGATCCAAATTTAGAGGATTGCAACTGACATCTTTACTGAACTCGACTATTTTTGTTTTCAACAAGAATCACCTTGGTGAGACATTCAGTGCCAAAAGGATTTCTAGTAGACAGTCTGTGAGTCCAGTGTGGCCATTTAAAGCAGCCCACTATACAAATCAAATTAAACTGTCCAGGTAGTTGAATTCAATAATTTATTTAGTATTTTCTTTTACTGTTGGACTGTGCGCTGTAGAAGCATAGGCCCATATTTTTTTTTACTTAATGACTATATAAATGGGGAATGAGAAAATGAATTATAGTACAGTAATATGAGTATTTCATATTTAGTCAAACTGGCTAATGACAGAAAAGTAACTATAATTTTCTCAATAGTGGAGCTTTCATTTTATGTTAATCTGTACATTAAAAAGGTTTAATATTTTATTATTATTTATTCATTTCATGAATGTATATGGACTTAAACTTTTCTCACTTGGCTTTCCATTTGGCTGTCAAAAAGATTCAAAAAACAAAAAAACAACTTCAGATAGGAGAAGTTTGTTTCATGGAGTACTCTGGGAACCCACATGTTTCTGTATCAAATTTAACTACCTCATAATCTAACTTGGTTTTAAGCAATTACCAGAGATGACTCAGCATCACGGAGTAGCACTGAACTATTTATTTTTCACTTTCATTTTCTTCCTGTTAGGAATTTATTTGTCTGTAGTGTTCTCCCTGCTCTGCCCGTCCCCGACCATTCACGATGGTGCTCGTCTCTGAGTGGGAGTAAGCTTTTGTTTTTGTGCAGTGGGTTCTTTGCTTATTTATTACATTTTGAGATTGCAGTAAATAAACTATTTCATGCTTGCTTCAAAAGGCATTGCCTATAGTGACCAAGATAGCACCAGTGACTTTGATTTCTTGCGCAGGTTATTGTGATTATTATGATTTTTGTGTGTTTTATTTTTGCTGTTTCAGTGATTTTCTGTAGCCTGTCTAGTCCAATTCAGTCACCATTATTTTGTAAAGTATTCTTACACAAATGTGGTCATGACAAGAAGCTAATTTTAGCAAAGATGCTTTGGTGATGTCTCTGATCATATCATTAAGTCAGACAAGCCTGAAACACAACCCAATTATTATGCATATTTAATTTCCCACATTAACAAATGCTAGATATTTTGTATTTTAAAGAGCTACAGGCCACGATGCAAAAAGAAGAAGAAGAAGAAGAAGAACAGAAGCCAAACGATAGGTTGCCAGCATAGCTTATTTCATCTTGCATTTTCAGACTGTTTCATCTACCAATCAACTTAACACATGCCTTGAGATGAATGGAATCCATTATCTTTCCTTGGCTTTGAAGGTCAGCCAACTAACTTTTAAAGTTATTGTCCAAAAAAGGGCACAGCAGTGGTGGGAAAACATTTCCACTTTCAAGAGTTACCTCACTGGATGTCTGAAATTTCTCATTTGGAGTTGACGGGGTGCTGCTGGGAGCGGAGCAGCATCACTCAGGGACAGCTCTCTGGCTGTGGCTCCTATCTCTCATTTTCTCTCTCTTCTCTGCAAATACGCCCCCATACCTGCTCACATAACCCAAAGAAAGCCAGGCTGTGCTGCAGTGTGGGCTCCCTACTCACAACAACACAGCATGCTGGCAGGTTCGCAACAGAGAGGTACTATAGCCCTGCTTCAGAACACTCTCATTGTGCCAGGTGATATATATTTGTTGCTGTGAAACTATGCCTGCTTGGCCTCTTGTTGGTGGTTGTGGTATGGCCTTGATAAGTAAAGTACAGAGTGTGATTCTACAATGTTCTCAATATGCATTCATTAGGAAGCAAAGTAAACAAGATGAGAGCGGTGTAATAAGCTTGCAAGATATGGTTGCAGAGTCTTGATTGGTAAGGATTTGAGAAAACGGTTTGGTAAATTTTTCTACAACCCTAATGACATTTCCATGAGCCATGGCCCATGACAATGCCCTTTAGTCCTCAGACATTCATGAAGCAATTAATAGCTGACTTAGAGGGATTACACAACATGAACGCGCCTTTGTTTTGGTGACCTTGGAGAGGTTGACTAATCTCTCTAATTGAGTAGTTGTAAACACTATTGTTCCAAATCTGTTCCAATGTCAATTTGCTCATGTTTGTTGACGAGTTCTTGCAGAGAATCTCAAAGTGGTCTCACCGAGTGTAGGTATTACGATGATCTATTTATCTAGAAGCGATCCGGCACCACATGACACTCCTTCCATGTGATATAAGGCAACCATGGCCATAATTAATGTATGCAAACCAAAGAACGAAAAATAACTTTGCTTGTAAGTCACATGTAATATTAAAATCGTGTTTTCAGTGTTCTCCTGTCTGTAGCACTCGGCGCAGCAGCAGGAAAAATGATACTAAATATTCATACTTTAATAGTATTTCGACATTTTACAATGCAGTGATGGATTTCCCTGTCTATACCCTCCTTGAAAATCCAGTTTCATACATATTTAATAAGGTCGTCTAAACAATTTTTACATTTTGTCATCTTCAATGATGCATGCCATCAAACTCATAGGGAAAGTGCTTCATCCCACCCCTATTGTTCTCACTACCACCACCACCACGCCCAGTTTGCTATACTGCCAACTTTCACGGGTCTGTATTTATTATCAAATCTTTTAACCTTGGCTCAAATGGATGACTGCAGTCCCCAAGCACCTATAATGGAGCACGTTCATATGATATATTAGTTAAACTAAGACATGAATTTGAATGACATGATTCCACCTCTCAAAAAACATGATTAGAGAGTGTAGATGCGACTGAGTTAAGTGGGATACATTAATCACAGCATCCCCGAGGCTGTTTCAGTGCATGCTAAAGTAAATGTTCCTGTTCATCCGCAACTGTAGAATATTAATGCAGACGACACATGTTCCCGGAAAAAATCGGTATACAAATGAACAGTGTTGGCTATACAATACCTGGCAACACTGTCAAATACATCTAAATCAGATCTACTTGCATATTTTAGTATATGTAGGCTATTTTTGTTGATGGTTTGCTCCTCCATCTCAGCACGTGAAAACTGAAAGCATGGAGTGCAAAGTGTACAATGACAGCAAGAAGAAATATAGAACCTCCTTTTTGTGAATCGCATGAATGTGTGTATCCTTGTGAATGATGGCCCGAGACATTGTCCTGGACCCAAATTAACCTGTGCGGTATCAATGAACAGCTTTTGACAGTCCATTTCATTCCAACAGAGACATTATAACCTTGCTGCTAGCAAATCAACTGAGAAAAAAAATATGGAAAATGACACTTACAGTAAGATACAATGAGTGTCAGCATTCACACACTCACCCGTCTTTCTGTTTCTCTCTTTCGCACTCACAGACACACACATCTTTGAGTCAAGCACCCAGATCTCATCCTGCAGAAAACTCACAGTTAATTCCTTTAATAGGATTTTGATTCCTCTTTTCTCCTAAATTTATCTCACTACGTCGGTCAGAGGAAAAGATAACCTTTGATAAATGAACACTTAAAGTAGTGCAAACACCGAATAGAGATAATATTAAATAGTCGCAAAGAGTATTGTTTGGTGTCTTTCTCCATCTGCAGCCACAGGCTTTCAGAGCATTCATACAAGCAAAACCTCATTAATTTGGATAAGATGTTGAATTAACTATTTAAACCGTTTCATTTATACATAATATATTATATATAAGAAGATTATAGTGTTATTGTGGCCTGCATAACATAACTTGAGTTTCTAGAGCAACTTTTTTGTTTATAGTAGCTTTCATGGTTGAAATACTTGGTGAAACTCTTCAATAACCTATTTTAATTTAATGAGTTTACAGCCAGGAGCATTTGACTTTAGTTCTAGTGAGTCAATGTCACCATTTAATATTGATTTATATATTTAACTGCTTTCACAGTCAAAAAACAACATACAAAATTGCATTGGGATTTTTCAAAGTCGTATATGACATCATGATTCTTTCTTGAAATAATCTTTCTTCTCATCATAATCTTTCTTCTATGTCTACATTGCAGCAAGACCTACCTTATGTCTTGGAGGGACCTTGGAGGGCAATTGACAGGCATTACCAAATATAGCACACCTGGACCTTATGAGTTATAAAAGCTAGCAGGTGTGATCACTTGGTGTCTCATTTCAACAACCCACCAGTGCACATCCACTTAATTCTTGCATTGTTCATATTAATTACTTATGAACTACACTGATACGTTTTGTGAGTTGTGTATTTGTTTCTTTGTTGCAGTAAATTCCCTTTATTTGCATAAACCTTTTAAGTGGAGTCTTTCTTGTCACTTCGATAGAGCTAGTTTGTCGACAATTTGGCTGTTCAGGAGAAACCCTTGCGCAATATAGCACTGACATTTACAACTATGCTGACAACTAAAATTCATCCTTGGAACTTTTTTTTTTGCAGTATGTTATGTTGCTTGTTTTACGTGTCTACAGATGGATGATAGTGTTTTGAAGATTGTCATTTATTCAGTAGTCGTGTTTTTGTTTTCTCTTTTTTGGCCTTTTACAAACACTGTTTTCCATCCTTGGATGTTCATAGGCTAAATGTCATGGCTCGGTAGAAGAGGTGAGTCAAACTGCTGATGGGCGTTAGATGTCCAGTGAATGTCAAAAACAGCACCGACAGAGACAGACGGGGCTGAGTTATGTCGCTTTAGAAAAACATGTATTATGACTACAAAGTTTTAAAAAATATTACAGTGAATTTGTGTTTTGTAGACATGAACAAGCAAATGACTCCATTACTGCTGTGTTTCAGTGGCACATTGTGTTACCTCATGTAAGTTTATTATGGGTAATTTTTCCAATTATGTTCCCGAAATTACTTACTGAAAATTACTTCAGATTCAGGAAGTAGTAAACCTAACTTTCTTCAGAAATTCACGTGACATTGTAAACTAGCTGAGGACCCCAGTGTGCAACTCTGCATGCATGTATGTTTTGTTTTTACGTTTTGTTTTTTTTATTATTATTATTATTTTCTGAAAAATAGACATCCCAAAGATCCTCAGCTGGTATTTATTACGTACCTGCAAAACACCAGTTTTAAAGTCAACAGTGAAGAGCCTGGCTTTCATAGTATAGCATTATGTAATATATGTGTTTGTGCACATATTGCTGTATAAGAATATATATATATTGAAAAATAAATAGAGAAATTGTAGTGCTGGTGATGCCTTTTCTGTTGTTTGATTAAACCATGCTTCATTTGAAAAAGTACACATGGTTAAAATGTGTCTTTGGGTGATGAAACTGTCCAGTTGAACAAAATTAAAGCTTGTGCAATAATGAAACCACTCAACTTCAAGGTTTGGCCATCGACACAGTAATTAACTGAGATAACGTACTAACTTTTAACCTCACTCTAACTTTTAACTTTCAAAACAAAAAAGGTCATTAATTGCTTTTCCTCCTACCCATGCGGCTGATTTAATTTCACATAAGAGCCTCCTTCTTCCAGTTGGAATCATTTCAATCAAAAGGTATCTCGCTTCCTCGCCACACTTCCTCTCTTCCCCATGTCTCTTTCGCTTTTTAACTTTAATATTTTCAGTAGTCCCCATCAAACATTAAAAATCCTGAAATTATGTAAAGATTTGACTTTCAGATGATCATCAGGTGCAGCTAGCCTTCTTAAATTACTTTTACATTGTGTTCTCTACCAAAATAATTGACTAAACAAGTTTAGAGGATTAGATATTTCAGATAATAAAAGTCGAGCTTATACAGATGGCAGTAACCGCTGCCAGTGCCTTGATGATAAATACTGTAAATAGAGCAGGAATCAGAGGACAAAGACGACTGAATGTGTGTCTGCTATCCTATAATCAAGTTCAAATTCCATTAGCAGAGCCCTGTCCTCAGCAAAATTTCTTCCTCATTAAAAGGTTTAGATACTGCACCACTTTCCAGTATGCACTCCCATTTGAAAACATGCTCCTGCCTAATTCATTTACCCATGCTTCCTATACACACCAACAGTATAATTGCAGTGGTAATGAACGTGCAAAAGCAGCAAATTGGGATGGGAATAACATTAGCAACCCAGCAACACTCACTGCTCCTTCTACTCTAACCACAATCTCTCAGTACATGCATGCACAGACTTCCACACAGGAACAGACACACACACACACACACACACACACACACACACACACACACACACACACACACACACACACACACACATAAAAGCAGAACAAATACTGAACACAAACTGATGCATCTGTTCTATCAGCACAGCTCATTTTCCTGGTAGGCCTGATTTGAGTAGCTCTTTACTAGTTTACAGCTGGCACTCTTCAGACTCAAAGATGGGTCCACAGGGATGTTTCTGCCCTCTACAGTCAGTTATCCAAAGCTAATATTGAAGGTCATGTGGTTTAATAAATAAATATATAAATCAAAGTAAGCCCATTACATGTTTATCAACAACAGAAAGAAAATTGGGGGAACTTTCAAAAAGCAATTACCCATGATATTCCAGACTTGTATAATAGCATTCATTTTTCATGGAGGGGTTAGAGGGTGATATTAATGCCAACAAAAGGGAGCAGTTTTTGATCAGAGGCTGAAATGGATAAATAGGAATGAGTATGAAGGGATGGATAAACAGTCCAAGCCTTGAAATAAGTATGTTTCAAAGAGACGAGTGAATCACACACACAGAGTTGGGAAATGAAGTGCATAGTGCGCTGAAGCTATGGGAGTTTAAAATTTAAAAGATGCAGTTTTTCATCTGTACAAATTCTGTTTTGAAAGGTGAACACAGTCTGCATCAAAATATATCAAGAGGTAAAATCTCATATTTAACATGACAGAGTCTACAACCACACTAGTGGCCTGTGGGGTAGTTGAAGCTGAATGAAATGTCACCAGGTGATCAAAATATATTTACATTTATCCTGGAACAGACGAGACTTGATAATAAATTTCATGTCTATCCTTCCATAAGTTGTCTGGACAAACCACGGGGGGGCCTTCAACTGGTGAGTTAGTAGAGAATGCAACTACACATCTTGCAGATGTCAAAATGAGAGAAACACTTGAACTTGTGATTACACAGGGTGAATAGAGGATCAACAAAGTAATTAGCATTAATTTTCTAGACATTACTGATATAACATGAGTGATAAAATACCGATACCATATGGCTCTAGTAGAATGTTTCACATCTTGGGAGATTTGCAGCAGCTCTCTTTAGATTTAGGTTGTCTCCGTTACTTCTCTCTCGTTCTGTAATCCTAGACTGAATCTTAGACAATGCTTGCTGTTGGCGCAATTGCACAGGTTGGTACATGCCAAAACTCATGCCTTTACTGATGCCGCCAGTGTGCTTTGTTCAGACACCACCCAGTTTTTGTAACAAGGCACGCATGACTCAGTAAGTGATGCTGGTGCATATGCAAAATGGATGAGCTTGGGGCATGGGTATGTGAGCAGGTGTATCTCTACGGGACTCTACAATCCATCAATACAGCAGCAAAGGATTTCCAGTAACACAGAATTAAAGAAAGGAAGATGCAGCAACAATTTGAAAATATTCAGCAGAAAATTAAAAAAAAAACAGCTATAATACTTGAATGAGATACCTGTGCATTACCATTCCTACTGCTGTTTCTCTTACCAAAAGCACCTATCATTTAGAAGAATACAGTAGCTATCATAGTAAGAAGTCAAAGGGTTATATAGCTGGGCTGAAAGTGAACATGCATGCCTGTAACTTGAGCAGATGATGACGACATTAGGGCTTTATGGGGGCCAAAACCTCTCTTGCATGGTTAGCTCCCTATGAATAATAAAGTATGTACTCTAATGTGTGCTTTTCTATTGTTTTGTATATATATTACTTGATTGTATATACTTCTCCTGTTTGCTCTTTATTCCTGCTGTCTACTATTTATATCTTACTCTGGCACAGTTGGTGTGGAGCTCTCACAATGTTGTTGTACATGTACAATGAAAATAAAGGTCTATTCTATTCTATTATTCTATGATTTGAACCAATCAAAAATCTTTCTTATCCTTTCTGTGAGAAGGATAAGAATCTCAAACTTAAAAATGTTTAAAACTTTCGTTTATTTTATATCTGTAGTAGTAGTAATAGCAGTAGTAGTTGAGATATTTCACTGAAATACACAGAAATCTTGACTTCAATCTGGCCAAAAGGAAAAGTCTGTGCCCTAAGAAGGACTATAAGTGTCTGCACAAAACTTCATGGGCCCAGCGAACTGAATGGCACTGCCTTCTTAGAGCCATCCTGCGGGCTTTGGCTGGAGACACACTACAAATATTGATTCATTCTTTCAGGTTTTATACCAACCTAATCTACTTCTGAGTGGAGGGAAGCAGGAGCCTCTTGAAATGTAAAGAGAAATCAGACCACATAACAGAAACCAACCAAGGCTGGGGAATTTAGAGTCTACTGAAAGAAGATACAGTTTAAGGATAAAGTACTTTCTTCCTGTGTAGTCACTATAGAAGGTAAAATGTACTCTAAACAAAAAAATAAGATGAATAAATTTGATATAGATATCATACTGAGTTACAACAAAAGTGAAGGAATAAAAAATTAGCAACACAGATGTGAATTAAGGCAAAACATACAAATTTATAGATGCCAAATATCTTCAGGGCACCTTATGAGCAGTCAGAATGAACCTACAATATACTTCTGCCCAAGTTTTCTACCAATAATCCCAGTTTCTTTGGATTAAATATGTCCTAATTTTTTCCTCAGTATAGTTCTGCTCCTCTAACCCAATTAATATTGTGCACTTTGCATGTAATCAGGCAACAGCCCCAACGTCATGTTAGCTTGCATGTGCCTCTTCCTCAGAGGAGGATGCAAGGGCAGGGATTAAATTGCATTAGCTGCATAATTATTTCCCCTGAAATGGATCATGACAAAAATTAGAGTCTTGCGCTCTGTGGAAATAAGGGAATACTGCAAGCATTCCCCTGCTCTACATATCCATACATATATTTATATTTAATTATTATTTTTATTTCTGTTTTCTTGGTTTTTCTTGTTTATCGTGTTTATAGATATTCACCTTTATACCCCCACGCTTATTCTTACAAGCCAGACGGTGAAAATTAAAATCAGTTTTATCCATGCATGCTCTTTACAGCCCATTCTGTACAATGCAGGAAGACACTGTGAACTGTGATTAATGGCTATTTACCCCTCGCATTAGAGATGAAAGACAGGACAATGCATTGTTATAAAGGGAGTGGAAACCTCATCTGTTCAAAATGGTTCTGTTTTAGTGAGTTTTGGGGATTAGGAAGTAAGTGTCTGGCAACAGCTCTGAATTGTTACTCACCCAACCTTGAAAAAATAGCACACTGCAGCATGATTACGCCTCTCACATTTTCTCAAACTGTCACAAAAACAACAAGCAGAGGACACACATTGCTTTGGGGAAAAATATGCATACTAAGATATTGTTTCCTTTGAAAATACATCTGAGACCTTTTTACTTTGGTATCTTGGCTTCTGAGTGTTGTTTTTGCAATGCTAAGCACAGCAATATGTCTTGCAGTAGGCTGGAGTGACACTGTCAGCACAGATGGAAGAACATTAGTCAGCTATCATTTACAAGTGCCAAAACCATTTAGGATCACCAAGAGAAATTTTGTTTTGGCTTCCAATTACATATGCTTGATAAGCATTATTACCCAGGCAAGTTGTGTATGTTGATGTGTGTACAGAATCATCTTTAAGGACCTGTAATGTGATTCCCAGGTTGAGGGCAAAAGCTGAATATAAATGTGCTGTAATTCATTTTCAGCATGGCAAAGAGGTGATACGTGTAATGCCTAAATGTAACCACCTCGTTAATGAAAAACACTATTCTGCCAACAAAACCAAACTCATAACAACAAAATCAAACACCAGTTTAGTCAGTCTGAATCAACAAAATTTATAAATTTTATATTAGAGGAAATGTCTTGACACAAACTACATAGATAGTTCCCAATGTTTAATTTGCTTGCAAACATTAGATGTAAATTAGAAGTGTTGGTAGATCTTTTTTTTTTACCTAGATTCCCTTAACAACACAACTCAACATATGAAGCATTCAAGTTAAACTCAAAGGGAAAGTAGGGCTTTCAGACTCAACATGAAAATAGCAAATGCTGTGCACTTATATCGCACCTTTTGACCTTCCGTTTTACAGTGTGACAAAGTGTGTTCTTATTCCTAAACACATATACATCAACAGTAGTTGAGTTGTAATGCATTGAAATGTCATCAGGATGCTCTTGGGGTTCTGTGGCTTCCACATGTACATCAACTGGTGATGGCTATCACCATCCCAGTATGATTTCTCACTGCACTAAGCAAAAGTGTCCAGTTCAACAGGTTAAAACTGTTGACCTCTGGGTTCTGTGACAAATACCTGCAAGGCATAGAGGGAAAATGTAGGGAAAGCTGATGTTGTGTTTCTCTCTGTTAACTGAATTATCCAAACACAGGTTTGTGTTCATATTGTGACCTTGGATGATTACATCCAAGTAGGCATGTCCAGTGAGGGGATCTACAGTGTTACGCTCCACATACCCCCTTAGAAGAATGGGTCATTGCAAATCAATACAGGTTGTTCTGAGTGATTACCTTTATCCTATGATGAGGCATTTCTGTCTTGATGGAAGTGGTCTCTTTTCAGGATGACAATGCTTCATCGAAATGGCACAAGGGATAAATGAAGTATGAGTAGTGTGACAGCGATGTGAATCATATGCTAGATATCAGATGTCAGACCAACTCATAAACAATTAGACAATGCTCTACTCTCCTTAACAGTTAAGTGAACATCACATTGTGTCTGTACCAAATCTCAGGAGGAATACGTTGCCTCTTTTACAGAAGCTCAGAGACAGGTAGTGAGCCATACTGAACTACAGGAATCCATTTTAACTAAGAGGAGTATTTAAGCTAATTACTTCTCTGAGATGGCTGCAACCATCTGGAAAATAGTGAGTGATTTAAGGTGACCCTGCAAACAGTGTCACTTTTCTCAAGTCCATATCAGGTGTAGAGCAAGGGGGGGCACAACAGTTTGTCTGCTTGTTGTTTAAGGCTAATTAAATTTGTTCATCGACTCCCTCGGTGATTAAACTCTGGTGTATTGTCTTTTAACTGTGGACCATTTCTTGAGTCCAGATTAGGGTCAGCAGGCTATCCTAAAGGAAGGACGCTTTCAGCATGACACATTTTTACAAATATGTCAGAACCATAATTTTATCTTACCTAGTCCACAATTTCACTATAATAATTTCATGTATTTGTAGATTCCTCAAGTTTAAACATTTTTCAAGTTTGTTACTGTTTTTGGAGGAATTCCTTCTAGTATTCTCCATACTCTATGATTACATATAATTTTCATCTCCTCTTTGCACTATTCACTTGTTTCCCTGTTTCCATGTCCAAGCATGTTGTCTTTTTAACATGTTGTAATATGTTGTTCCCTTTTATATTTTATAGAAACAAGCCATCCAAAAACAGTAATGATTTGCAGGCAGGCTCAGTGGCTATTCATGTGCAGCATGTATTTAACGTACGTTTTTAACATATCACGGTGTAATTACAGCCCATTAGGTGGGTTCCTGAACATCAAATATTTGAAACTAAGATCAAACTTCTCACTTGCAAGCAATCTGAACCACACAGCAACATATTAAAGACAAACCTCATGTTGTGGGTGAATCATCTCAGATATTCTTTTGGCTGAAGTTCGGTCCAATTTTTGGCACTTTCTTCCTGTTATATGGTGGTGTTTGTCTCTGCCCACTGGGGACCCTGAATTTTTATTGGGAAAAACCTTCCTTAATCATTTGGTTAACTACAGCTTCATAGCTAGCTGCCAGGTAGCACACCATTATATGTCAGCTAGCCGAATCCTACAAACCTACAAACATCACTGGTTTTGGTTTCTGTCTTTGTTTACACCCAAAGTTACATCAGAGTTGTACGTTTTATTTTTTTAGAGGTACTTCAGGACAAACATAGTATATCATCTTATGATGGAAACTAGCTTGCTAACGTCTTGCTAATTTCTAATGCTGCTAAACCTTCTAAATGCCCTTTTTCATGGATGCCTAGACTTTAAACTTTTTTGTGACAACTGGGAGGAAAGCCATACTGATCATTTTATTGAAGCTGAAAAAAATTTGGTGCTTTACAGTTTGCTGGAGTTTTTGAGCCAAACGAGTATTTGCACAATGAAACAGTTAGCTGCATCAGATGTAACAACCAGGTAGAGAGAAAACCATCAGTGTACAGAATGGATGTTTAGGGTATGGTGGGCTTTTGACTTTACATGAGGTCAGATTGTCCAGGAAATGCAAGGAAATGCGCATTTTAATTAATTGTAATTATTTATGTGTAATCATTTAGTTTGTAATAATGAATACTTATTATCACTGCAGTTCAACACTAATACATTGCCTGGCCATTTGACATCATACTTTCTACTTTCAGGGTGATTCTCAAAACCAGGCCAATAAGTCTCCAAGCTGAGCTTAATCTATAATCCAGTTATGAAGTTGGAATATTTTAGACATTACTGAATCTAAGAATAATGATCTAGAACTCTGGTAAGACAAATCAAAAAAATGAAAATGTTCATGGTAAATTAGAAGAGAATATTAGCTTTCACGGCTGATATAATATTTTAGCTAAATACTAAAATAAAAATGTTTTATTTCTTTCACTAATGATTTAATAGCAACAGATACACTGAACTACCAAAGAAAGGGAATTGGAAATTGTGCTTCTTCTTTTTCCTTTTTAACAGTACACTGAACAGACAGAGATACATTTTACAGTTATTTTCTTGCAAAACAGTTTTTAGGTCTGTGATATAAACCTGACAACCATTCTGCTTACTTAGCAAGGGGATGTGCAGTAAAGGAGAAATCATTTTAATCCTGGGGTGCCACGCTGTAGAGTCTTATTAATGTGTAATATTGCTGGATTACTGGGTCTACAGGCAGCTTAGTTTGTTTGCCCAGAATAGGGTGATCATCCATGACAAGCAGGTGTATCTGCCAGTCTCCAGCCTGCTACAGCATTAACAAGATCCTCACATGGGAGCCAAACAGAGAACATCAGACACAAGAGGGTGAGCACTGCCGATTGAAGCTGATATGCAACCACATAATTCTGGTCATGTCATTGGTAAGACAAATGGTGTATGACATATGTAAAACATGTTTTGAAAACTTTCATCTTGATTTTACAAAGGTCACACGGAACTAAAGAGGGGGAAGAATGTCTGTGTGTGTTCAAGGCAGTAGACATTTGAAGATGACTCACATTGTCACAATTGAGAGGAAGCATGAGCAGATGTACCGCGACAAGAAAGGAGAATGTCAGATTTTTGGCAGTTTTTTTCTTTTTTGGAAACCCGCTATTAGGCAGGTGAGAGTCCTGTATTTCCTCTGTTGACATTTAGTTCACGTGCTTACCATTGTGCTGCAAGTCCAATTCACCATCGATTCAGCTTTACCGTAGAAAAGATACAGCTGCAAAAGTGGGATTCAATAAGTGTAATATTCAGTGATTTAAACTGCCTACACATGATCTCTGCAACTTAATGTATTTTGGTCCTGTCATAGCCCTGTATCAGCACTTGCTATTACCTTCAGTGTGTCAGTGCAAAGCCCTCTTCCTGGCACCATGAAAGAAGGGATAGGACTTCTGAATCCTGCCTGTCAAAATTCAAATGGACCCTTTGGGAGCAGTGTCATTCATCTCAGTTCAGTCAATAGCTGGCAGCTTTGTCCCTTCATTGATTATCAACTGCAAGGGAAGAGAAGAGGGACAACATGGAGGCCTTTTGTTCTCCCTCCTGAAGGAGGACTGCCAGAAAAATAACTTAAATTAAAATCTCAATACATCAGCTGGAGTTTACTTTACGGTGGAGCCAAACTGTTTTCTGAAGCACTTGATGAAAAGGGCATGGAAGAGACCTAAATACAGCTTAAATACAGCTTATGAAGCCAAAAATGCTGGCTGCTTCATTTAAGAAATATATTTTTATTGCATATCTGATAATATATTTTGATAAAACAGGAAACTGATTAACACATACAAATTGCTCATCAGACACCATCCATCCATTTATGTAATTCAGGCTGAGGCCTACACCTTGGAGAAGACAGCCATTCACACCTACGGCCAATTTAGGCTCACCAATTGACCTAAGCCCCCTAACTGCATGTCTTTGGGATGAAATGACAGTACCCAGAGAAAACTCACACAGTTACAGGGAGACCAAATGCAAACTGCATACAGAAAGGCTGGATTCAAACCCAGGACCTTTTTGTTATGAGGCAGCAGTGCTAACCATTGCCACCTTGCTGCCCTCAAGCAAAACCATTACGGAGATTAGATTAGGGTTATGGGTTTAAGAAATCTCTGTGGCACAGGTCAACCAAAAGGTCAGCGCACTTGCTGCACTTTCACTGCAGAGATGATTGTGCATCTCTATGAATTAAGTCTTCATGGCAAAGCAGGGAGCCAAGTGGACAGGGTTAGAGCCTGGAGACATGAACTTCAGCTTGCTCTATCAACTTCCATAGCCTGCTCCAGAGTGAATAAGCTAACAAGCTGTCACAACACTAGCGAGTGAATATCTGGATATTTAGATTCCAAATGTATTTTCCCCGATTTCCCTGTGTTGAATATGGCAACAGTCCTAACAATGTGATGTGGACACAAATGGAGTTGGTGAAAACAAACAAAAACACACCGTTCAGTCTGTCAGTCTTCTCCGCAGAAGCTTCTGCAACTTTATGAATATACCATTTCAATCACACAAAAACAACCGTTGAATGCCTCCACAGGAATGAGCCACAGCAAAATGGGACTGGGAATGAGGTCAGATTTCTTCCTGCATTCATCTAGTGAGGCACCGTACCTGTGTTTAATGTGAGCAGTATACAGAAAGAGGGACTTTAATGGATAGATGCAGCAAGTAATTCAGGCACTGCATGGAACCTAATGAGGGATAGAATTTAGAGAAACCAATCTTTTCTCCCCATTGGTGGCCCCAGTTATATCATAGAGCTACACTGCCCTCTAACAGGTCTGAGAGGTACTGCAAGAAGGCTGGGCTGCAGGCTCTGATAATGTCCTATTTTGTCTATTCTAAAAGCGAAGCTCCAGTAAAAACCTCATTTTGTTTGCGCCTGTAACTAGTAGTTTTCTCTGTAGGATAATTGTGAAATGCTAAATGTAAATGCCCCATTACAAAATCCTGAAATATGCCAGTGAAAGAGCAAATGTGAATTGATCCCTCCAATCAACATGATGAACAGGGAATGCCAGGTTCTTTCTGCATCGCCAGGTTCCACTCTGCAGTATTGTTACCTCTGTTGTGTTTTGAGAGAGAATAAAAGTTTTTTAGAGATGCTTTTAGCCATAAACTGTTTTTGCTGTTATTCGACAGGTCAAAGCATGACACCGAGTTATTTTCAGATATGTTGCTACAGTCCCTCATTGCTTGTGACCAAAAATCTTCTTTTTTAACACACACAACAGAATGAGGGTAGTCTGCAATCTTGCATCTGAGTGTTTGTTTCCATGAATTCCTTATGACCCACAGATGTACACTTCTGTTTGATTTGAAAAACTCGACTGCAGGATGTCATACCAGTTTTATGGGTATCAGAGTTTTGGATTTGACACTCACCTTTGAACACGTATGAATCACAGAGCTATTTTTTTATCTATACACAGATGACAGACACTATGATGCATTTAGCACATCACAGCACATAATTGTTTCATACTGATATTTATGTCTGTACTCAGAAATACAGCATTTCTATCAAAATAGGTCAAAGACAGTACGTGATTTGGGTTTTTAACAGTATATCTTCATTTAATACAGTGCACCATTTTCCCTCTTCATTCCTTGTACTCTCTTGACAACAGAGGGAAACACAGCAGATGGTAACATCTGTAAAATTTACCTCAGATGCCACATTATTGGAATATCTCATTACATATGGGCTTCATGTAGTTCTTTCTTTCACACTATTTATCTGGTCTGTTTGTTTGTGTTGTTTTTGTTTTTTTACTTTTCACCAGGTTGTTCCCCTGATATTTAAGGAAAATGTAACTATGTATGATTTTTGTATTATTTTTATTGACATTTAGATTTTATACATTCTCTTAACTGAAACTTTGCAGCAGGCCTAAACTGTTTAAAATGCTCAATGAATTGTGATTGTACAGTGTATTCGTATAGTGATGGAATAAGGATTCAGTAGTAAAATTGAGAATATATCATGGAATAACAGGATTTACTGTGAATATTTTAAGCGAAATAGTTTGATGGAAGTTTAGCATATTGTAAAGTTACCTTAGGTTCAACAAGGTGCTGGAAATTTTACAGTGACCATCCTCAGACATTTTGGATATTGAGTTGTGACAAATTTGTTGGTTGCATAATATGGATCTCTCGTTCCACCACATGTCATGTGCACTCTATTAGATTAAGATCTGGTGACTCTGGAGGCCATTTAAGTACATTTGTAGACTATGCTTAAAAATCTCCCAGTTCTGCCAAGAGAACTGGTCAAATATTCGGTCAGAAATATGCCAGAAACTTGCTGATGGCTACCAAAAGCTTCTAGTCGAGCTGCTAAGGGACCTTTAACAAAATGGGTCATTCCATTTGAAAGCAGCCAATTTTTAGAACATTCGCTCATCGACCGTCTTGTACGGTACAAAGTTTGGACAGATATCTGTGGCAATCAACATGAACATCTCAAAACTATTACAGATAAAAGCCTGAAATCTTCACTGGTTTTTCTTACCATCAAAATGAATGAGTTTCTATAATTCGGGACAGATACATCAAAGTGTCTGAGTATTGGCTAGTTAAAATATTTTCTTATAAAGTCCAGCACTTTTTGAAGTTATATCTGAGCACACACAAAGTGACCAAAGATAATTACTGACAATTTTTAAATTATATATAGTTATATTTCACAATAATACAAAATACAACATGGAGAATATGTTTCAACAAGAAATTCTTAGTCATGAAAATGAGGAAAACGTTATTTTCAAATGTTCTGCGGAATTGCGCAAAAACACGTCGTTTAAAAAACAAAACAAGAAATATCAAAATTCAAAATTTTGGAGTTTACAGATGGTACTCTAATTAGAATTTACAAAATAATGTTGTTAAATATGTGCATATTTTTCATTTTTGAGATGTGGGTCACTCTGTTGCAAATCGTCTTTTATTTGTTTTGTTTTGTTTAAATCAGTCAGCCTGCATTCAGTCCATTTTCTCTCACATTGTTTTAACTATTCTAGTTATAACTGAGGGCAAGGGGAATAGGACTGAAACTGATAAGTAGGTAGGTAGGTCTTGAAAATGAAAAAATATGCACAAATTCCAATATTAGGTTCACTTTGGAAAGGATAACCTGTTAGATTTTTTTTTGTGTTACAACTTTATATTTACTTAATTCAGCATGAGGATGAATGAAAATGGCATTTTCTTCATATTTGGGGCAACAAAATTAAAATATATTAAAAATGATTCTACATGGCTTATTTTACAGTATTGTGAAATTCAACTGTTCACCATTCATAAATTGTCAGTAGTTAATTGTTTGCTTGCAGCATTAAATTGTTGTTGGTTGTTCTTTTTTTAATTTATTATTATGCACTCAAATACGGGATCTAAAAAAACCAAAAACATTTTAATTAACCAGTACTTAAATGGTTTTTTTTTTTATTTATCTGGCCCAAATTATATTTCATATTCAAACCGTTACATATGTTCAACCTCTGGACCATAACATTTTTATACAATTCAGAGATCATCAAGCATAAGGCACTGGTTAATTTGAGACAGACCCAAATATTAATGAGGCTATACATACTTTTGAACCTGTGTGGATTAGAGAGAAACGAAAATAAATTTGTGCACTCAATTCTTGTTTTTGAATCATTACAAATGTACTGTATGGTGCACAGTCAATCCACTACACACATTCATGCCCATTGTGCGTGTGTGTGTGTGTGTGTGTGTGTGTGTGTGTGTGTGTGTGTGTGTGTGTGTGTGTGTGTGTGTGTGTGTGTGTGTGTGTAAACTTTTGACCAGATTTATATCTAGTTTCTGCCAACTTTCTAGGCCTTCAGTGTTAGCAGTGCTGCTTCTTGAAAATTAATTTGCATTTCATTTGTAGATTGCATTAGTAATTTACAACTTGGTTGGTTGGTGTGACAGAGGAGGATGCAAGGGATAGGGTGAAGTTGAGGCAGATTATCCTCTGTTGTTCTCTAAAGGGAGTTGCAGAAAGAACAAGAATAAGAACTGGAAGTCCTGTGATAATATAATACCAAGGAGCATCAAATGTGCACTGAAGTGGTGGGGGTTAATAACTCTGTATACTTTAATATGAAGCCTGATGAGTATATGAGCAGTGCAGCACTATTGATTTTGTTATTCCGACGGAGGAAAAAGCAATCGAAGGGCGTCCTTTTACCTTGTCAGAAGTCATGTAAACAGAGTACATTTTCATGTACATTTTTTTCTGTCCTTCTCAAAGAGCTAATGTCCCAGGGAATGATCTTCTACCATTGATCAGTTTAGGCACCTGACACCATCATGAGAACGGTTAACTCCTGTTCTGGACCTGGAAGGAGACACAAGGGGAATGCTTGTACCGAGGCTACGTAGGCTTTGTGCTGAGTGCTGCTTTGTGTGCCAAAATATCCAGTCTAAATCATATTCTGCAGCCCTATGTGTAATATGCCTGGCACTGCTTTCAGGTGTGCTCTGAATTTGTATCCAGCCCACTACACTGGCTTTTAAACTTCTCAGTGAGGCCCTTTGTTTTGTGACCCACAATAATTTAATGGACTATTGTGCAAGCTTATCGAGCAAAATTTATCCAATTTTCAGGCTACTACTAACCTGTTATAGTGTTTTATTCAGCTCACCACACATTGCTGAGAGCATGGAGGGCTTTGGTAACATAACATGGCCATAATTTTGAAATAAGCTTCTACAGATTCATTTCCTGACCCACTTTAATTTCTGTATGAGTCATCTTTGAGTTTCTACCCAGTGATTTCCAGCATGTTCATTTTGCATTCAGTTTCGGACCACAGTCTATTGTCTGTTATATTAATTATTATTTCATATTACACGCGAGTGATTACACTAGACAGCAGCAAACAACAAAACACCCTCTAAATATCCCTCAGGGGTGTGTTTATAGGAAAGGAAACAGGAAATTTCAGAATAATGGACATTAGACTTTTACTGTCTTTTATTAAATGATGAAGAAACATGAAGGTATCCAACCATTCACGCATTATTATTTCATAATTCTCTCTTTGGCGTGAGCTTGGCTGGACACATTTCTCCTCTGCGTGGCATCTTCCTATAATCATCTTATGCACTAGGACTCTTTCTCGTACACAAAGCAATGTGTGTGCAGAGTGGTCTGGAAGATAGGAGAACTGCAATTGATGGAAAGACAAAATGAGCGAGAGAGGATGAGCTTAGTCTTCCAGGCCATCTCTGCCAAGACAAAACAAACCCAGAGAGTGAAAATCATCTTATCAGGGCGATAGCAGACAAATAAAGGGGGACTGTCAAGAAATTATCATGTTGGTATTCAAGCCATGACTTGCTGTGTCTTGTCACAATAAAACAAAGGGAATGCAAGCAGAGGCTCAGACAGTGCAAGGCAGAGACCGAGTGAGCGGGTGGGGGAGAGAGAGAGTGAGAGCTGTTGATCTGTTTAGCCTGCTTGCTTCATGCCACTGCAGTACATCTCTTCTGAAATGGCTGTATTTGAAATCAGCTTTATAGAGTAAAAGACACTGCCGAGCCCTTTGTGCCCGGGCATGCCTGTCGGACCCAGGAAGAGTAGAATTCACGGATGAATTGTGATTGCTTACATATACAGCTACACCAAACATTAATCACAGACAGTGGTCTTGTTCCAAAAATACTATAAAAAACACTGGAGGATCAGAGGCAGGTGCAGAGCTGAAAGACAGAGGGCAGGATGACGTGAGAACAGGAAACTAAGAGTGGACGACACCTGGAGACAATGAGGTGCAGGTTATTTGGAGTTTAAGGTAAATGGATGCTGTATTTTTCCTTGAAGAAAGAAATAGTGCAGTGGAGAGACTGCGTTTGGATGAAGAGGGCGATGTTTGCAATTTTAATGCAAAGCACAGCTCTACTGCAACTTGTCTGAGACAGCAGGGACTCTCCCAAGTGGCAGTGACAAGGACCATCTGTGAACCTGCCTGTGGATCATTGTAAACTCTACACCTGCTCATGACTGTATCACTGCTCTACTGCTTTTATGCACATTAGCATACAGCTCAACACATGCTGAATATTTGCACCATTATGTGCTGTAATAAATCATGTGTCTTGGTGTATTGATTATGTGCTCGGTGATAAGTCAGTGGAACATGCATATTGAAAATGGAAAATTTATTTACTTTCAGCAAATAACCACAAAGGAACTAGCAGCTTTAATTAAACACGACTTGCAGAAAGAAGAGCTGGAGAGGAAAGGCGAAGTAAGCTGGCCTGCCAAGTCAAAGACACCATTGATGAGAAATGTGCACGCCCTATCACTTTTCTTTGTTTGATACAGACTTTTTGCTGCTCTTCACTCTAATCGACTTTCATGGCAGAAGTGATTTGTAATTAATGGTGGTTTTGTAACTCATCTATATCCCTGAACCTTGACGAGACCGATCGATGGCGCTGCCTGTGGCCTGCTTTGTGGGCTTGCTCTCTCTCCCTCGTTGCAGCAGGACTAAGAGTTCCCTGACAATTGGCCGCATGTACGCACACAACAAATGACAACTCATAGGAACACCAAAGTGTACAAATACTTTGTTCATTTTGCGAAAGCTTAACAGCAATATAATTATGTGTCAAACATGCTCCCCTTACAATTTCCAAAGCCACAGCTTGTTCCGAACACATAAATCTAGTATTCTTTGGCAAATGCAGTAGACGAGGGATGCATATTTACACACACAGCAATCACACACTGATATAAACATTAATTCTGAGTCACTGGGTCATGTATACTAATGTACAAGTGAGTTATTTTATGAATTTTACTGAAGACCGCTGCTTTCTGAAAGTTCATGAAAACTCTAAGAGCTCTAACCAAAGCTGAAACAACAGCAGAGGAGCTGCAGAGTCATTTTTCTCACTTTGTTATTAAGACAATACCTCTCACACTTAATCCATTCTTGATATTAAAATATCGATTACAGCAGCTTTGAAATAGTAATGCTTAAAACCGACTTCTGTGTCAAGGTTTGTTTCACATCACAAACTCAATTTGTTCCATTTGAAATAGCATGTGATGCATTTTGGCTATCATCATCATAATCAACATAAATCCTGATTTCTCATCATGTTGTCCAAGATTTACAAAATAACCATTTGTATTAAGTAAGATTTAGGTTTATAAATAAATAGAGAAGTGGGTTCATTTTCTCATGGGTGTCTATACTAGACTTCTATTTGCAGTCTGCCCCTGCTGGCCATTACAGGAATAGCATATTTTAGGCATTAATTCCACACTGGCATTGATTTTCAGACCCTGCACCATGTCTGTCATTAATAAAGTCTGTGATTATTTCAGGTGAGGTCATATGAGTCAGTGTCAGATAGGGCTGAAGACTACAAGTATAAAAATCTGAGGTTTTGAGCTCAGGATAAAGTGAGCGTACCAGATCTCTGTAGGTAAGTCCTCTTTTCTGCTCAGCGAACCAGCTTAAGGCTACACTTGCCACTACTTAGATCATATACTTGAATCACAGACTGAACTTTTAATAGCTTAGATACATAGTTGGTAGTGTCTTCATCAGGCTTTTATTATGAAAAGTAATATCTCTGATTATTCTGATTTTATTCCACTTTGTCCACTGGAAATTGAATTTTAGCAATCATATCACGAACAGATCTAAGCCATTTAATCTGGCCAAGGAAAATAAATTGTTTTTAAGTCACACATGACTGCATCCTTTACTTTATTTCATACGCCAATACAATTGCATCCTTCTGCTTGTTGTACTGCTGCCCTTTAGTTTGGATAGTGGATTTTTGAATGTCCCAGCTCACTCCCTAAACCAGTGGTCAGCTCAGGTCTTTATTTGATTTTGTGTCTCTCCCAAACACATGTCTTTCAGTCATTTTCTTTACTTCAAAATCCCCGATTTGTTACTGTGCCACAAAATTTACACTTGAGTGAAAAAAGACCCCTCATCCTTTAAAAAAAACAAGAAGTAAGGTGGTAGAAAGGAGAGTGGGAGAGAGAAAGAAAGATGAGGGTCAGTGATAGACAGTAACCACATTTTTCATGAAAGGTCACTTCATAGAAAGATGGCAGCTCTGTGCTGTTCTGCTAATGTTCCCTATCATAATAGGTCCTGATTCTCATCTCCCATTCTCTTTATTCTGGAGTCACCATTTCCCTTGGCACTGAGAAACTTTCTCATCGCCTTGACACAATATTAATTACACCAATGTCACAGGCAAATGATGCTGGCTGAACGGGTGTTATTAACAACCCGATCAGATAAGGGAAAATAAAAAGAACAAACAGCTTCTTGCACTAAAGTCTCCGAAATAAAATGACATGAAGAGGTGCTGCGGGATGACACAAATAAATTGGAAGAGAAGGATTGTGTGGCAGGATATGTGGTCACCTTGTGTTAGATCCAGGAGGAGTGGCACTGTATTTAGTTGTGTCAGCACTTGTATAGCTGACACACACAGATCCATGCACTCTGGATGGCTGCTAAGAAGCCCAAGGAGTGGTATGAGGTTGCTGTTAAAGCAATTTCTTTATAAAAGAAAGGTCTCATAATTCTTGTGAAGCGAACCATCTGGGATGATTGGGGACAGATGGGCAAAACTGTATGAAATTCAGCAAGGTCCTCATTCACTGGAATTGTGTTTTCTGTAACCTTTTTCATGAAAGTTTCTCTGATGTATTTTGCTGTTTTTGAGGGACTTCACATTAATCACGGTTGACAAGCAGCAGCAAGGCTTTCCCGTTGACAGCAGTGTTTCAAATGTGCACTGTGCCTACAGGCATAATGCATTTGTGCTGGCAAAATTACATGTGTACAATCATGTCATTCACATCAAGCTTACTTGATAACTGATGAACACGTGGTCGAATGCAAAGCATTTATTTGTAGCATTAGCTATTAATCCGTTTAAAGTGAAGCTTAGAATCTGCACTGGAGCATGCTTTCTAACCCTGCAAAAATGAGACGTATCAAAAATATTCAGTCAAACGAAAGGCGTAAACAGGAGGTCAACTCTTGTAAGTATGTCAAAAAATAGGAATAGCTGCCCTGGTTAAGGTATGATTCTCTCATTCCAAAAAATGATTGTTGCAGGTGAGATTCTAGTAGCAGAGCTACAGACTCTGCAACACTTTTATTTATGCCTTCGGTGTCTTACTCGTTCATTTTTCCTTCTATAGCAATGCCCACCCTGTTGCGAAGAGCACCACAACAACTATTATCACTGCCAGGAAGAAGCTAAATTTTGAAGCTGGTGTTTTGTTGGCACAGTTCTGTGAAATACTGTAAACAGCTAAATTTGACGTGTGAAAGATATACACAAACCACCAGTGCAGCAGATATGAATGTGTGACATGAGTTTGAGTTTTATAGAAAGGCTTGCAGTGATGATGACCCTTACCTCGCACCCAGCTCCCCCCAAAATAGCAAAATCTTTCTTCACTTTTTAACCAGATAAATTATACCAAAATAAAACATGCCATTTTGTGCTGTCTGTCTTTTATGTGTTGATGACAGCTGGCTGCAACTTCAGCACTCTGCAAGATGTTGTCACCTTTCTGCACTCCTTCCTAAAAATATTTCAGTTATCATTTAAATATGTACTATTAGCTGACAATGCTTGAGTGAATTCTCCAAGATTTTAATCTGAAAATCATGGTGGCGCAATCACCACCTGTTCAACTCGTGTGCTTTATTAAAGAGGAGTTCCCCTCTCCATCATCAGATTTTACTTTGCTAAGATAACAAAGGAGTTGTGGTGGATCAAAAATTCTGTTGTTCACTTCTGTTCATTATAACATAACTTAATTGTTGCTTTAATTGTTGTTTTGACTGTTGCTGTAGGGAATATGCAGTGAGACTGTAAAGACAAATGAGTAGTTTGAGGATAATGAGTTTTTCCTTGGTTAATCGTGTGTTGATCCACTGGTAATGTCTTATGGCTCTAGTTGATTCACGCCTCTCTACCCCCACTTAGCAGAATGTGTTACTGTTAACTTTTACTCCATTCACATTGTTTATTTCGCGAGAGGATGTGAGTTGTGGACTGTTTTTTTGCTGAGAAGTTCAGTGAAACTCTGTTGCTGTGTAACCTTTCGCTATTGCTCCACCATATTGTTGGACGATTATTCTGCCACTATCTGTATTTCAATTAACCACTGAAAGCTGTACAGTATTATTTCCTTACTGTAAAAAGTCAGTAGACGTGTCAGGTAAATTATAGATTAAGAGGATGCATTTATTTTATTCTGCAGTTCATGTTGTGTACTGCTTAGAGTATTCTTGTCAGTTAAAACAGAAAAGAAGAAAAGATTAGTTTGGAAACTGTGTTCGGAAATTCTGTTTCCAAAAAAACTTTTTACACTGTAGTCTATGTCCTCAGCATCACACATGTTGGCCAAGTTGGTGTACAACTTGTACACCAACTTGTACACATCTGAGCAGACAAGTATCACATGTGGAGTTCCCCAAGGTTCCATCTTGGGACCCCTTCTGTTTAACATTTACATGCTCCCACTGGCACAGATTATAAAGAACAACAAAATAAACTATCATAGCTATGCAGATGACACACAAATATATATCACAATGTCACCAGGAGACCGAGGCCCTGTACAGGCTCTTGGTAAATGCATTGAGGAAATTAATGACTGGTTGTGCCACAATTTTCTCCAGCTAAACAAAAACAAAACTGAAGTAATAGTCTTTGGTGCCAAAGAAAAACGATTACAGGTCACCAGAGAACTTCAATCTATACACCTAAAAACCACAAACCAGGCGAGAAATTTGGGTGTAGTGATGGATGCAGACCTAAACTTAGGAAAACACATTAAGACAATAACAAAATCAGCTTACTATCACCTCAAGAATATATCAAGGATAAAAGATCTGATGTCTCAACAGGACCTGGAAAAACTAGTCCATGCATTCATCTTTAGTAGGTTTGATTACTGTAACAGCATCTTTACAGGTCTACCTAAAAAATCAGTCAGACAACTACAGCTCATTCAGAACTCTGCTGCTCGAGTCCTCACTAAGACCAAAAAAGTGGACCACATCAGTCCAGCTCTGAGGTCTTTACACTGGCTGCCTGTCCGTCAGAGGATAGACTTTAAAGTTCTGATGCTGGTCTATAAAGCTCTGAACGGTTTAGGACCAAAATACATCAGTGACCTCCTGACCCAGTATGAACCTTCCAGATCCCTCAGGTCATCTGGATCCGGTTTTTTATCAGTTCCCAGAGTCAGAACCAGACACGGAGAAGCTGCCTTCAGCTTTTATGCTCCATATATCTGGAACAAACTCCCAGAAAGCCTCAGATCAGCTGAAACACTCAGTTTATTTAAATCCAGGTTGAAGACTCATCACCTATTCTCAGCTGCATTTAAATAAAACACCAAATCCACACTTTTAAGCTTAAATTTCAAAACTTACATTTTAACTACTGATTTTATCTACTGTTCTGATTTTATCTACTGTTTTTTTAATCAATTTTAAATCATGCTTTATATTTGTTTTTGTTTTTTAATGTCTCTGTAAAGCACTTTGAATCACCTTGTTGTTGAATTGTGCTATATAAATAAACTTGCCTTGCCTTGCCTTACAAGAGAAAACTTATCATTTGAAAACACTATAAAGCACAGAAGCTCATTTGCTTGCTAATGTTAGCTCTGTTTCCACACACAGTATACATTGTAACTGATCTCATAGCAGTGAAAACAGAGTCAGCAATAAATTGTCTAGCATGCTGGTCTTCCATCAGTTTCCAATAATGCACAAACACCCAGAAGAAGTGGCTGGCCTGTCAGCTTGCCCAAATTCAGCCTTTGTTAACGGGACAGTCAAGCAGAGTTAAGTCTGCTTCCAGAGGCAATAGCTAACAGCAGACACAAGATGGCAGTAATTTAAAGGATGAATGCAAACAGGAGAGAAGCTTAAGGACAGAGCACAGTTTAAGATTATAGAATAGAGGAAGTTTTTACTTTGGCATATTTTAGTTGGGGAATTTTAGACGTCACAGCTCGCTGTGCTTGTCCTGACAGAAAGTTACTAGTATAGGTACAGAATATTTTCTTTTCATAGCTCATTTATACTTAGGCAGCAATAATTTCTTAACTTTATTTGACAAGTTTGAACCTGTGGAAAGAGGACTATATATAACATTATTATTATAACATTATAAAGTTGTTGAAAGTTATCAAAAAGTAGCATTCATTTGGAGTCATACTTCATCTTCACTTTCCACAAACCCCTTAGGGAAATATCAGGTTCTTCAGCAGCTCAACACTCCAATATGTTCACCAGCTGGGAGTGACTTCTGTCTGTCAATAATTTGATGCTAGACAGGTATCGTGCTGAAGGTTTTTAGAACTCTTTCACTGCAAACAGCTGTCAGCTGTGTCTAAAAAATTCTGAAACAAAAGAGGGAAAACAAAACAATGGGCTTATAAAGGCCAAAAAGCTCCATAGAACCAAAGTGGTAACAAGTCTGTCAATTTGTAAATACATGTATCAATTGTTATCATAGTATCGACAAGTGCAAATATAAAATTCAAGATGTCTTATATTTAATGATGAGTGCGACTGCATAAACCTGGACACAGTATTTTGCACATCTCTGCAGGATCCCAAAGTTTTGTCCATCCCTAAAATAGGGTTGATGAATAATTTAAAGGCTTGGGCTGAGGAGATTTCAAAGTTGTGGTAGAAATAGATGAAAATGCAAAACAAATGCGTAATGAACTCTTGAACATGTGAGAGTGTGGGGGGTGGGGTGGTGAGGTAAGAGAAGGGAGGGAGCTGCTGAGTGGGACAAGCCGATTGGAGTCTCTGCGCTCCTGCACTGTCAGATCAAAACGCCTTTCTGGGCATCAAAGACACCTGCAGCAGCAGTGTCTCCAGTGATAAAGATGCCACTCTCCCTGCTTTCCCTCTCCGATTTTAATTACAAATATTTATAAGCAGCTTAACTGCATGGACAGGGGTTTTTCTTTACCAGGCAAGGGTGTGGGGGTGTCAGGGTATCGACGCAGCTGTTGGATACGATAAGATTATTTACCATATTTGTTCTTTTATTTGTTTATTTCCTGTTAATTATTCATACCCCCACGCGATCAACGACTCCACTTTCTCCTCCTCAATACATTAAATGGGGTATAACATAAATAAATCAAAATGATAATAAATAAAATATATTTGGTATCAACATTCTCAGTGAAAAGCTAGAGGCTAAACTCATCTCCTGGAAATTAGACTGTTGTCTGGTTTGTCTGAGACTGAAAAAAGGTTTTACATGTTAGTTCCTTCAGGATCTTAATCGCCTTACTTAACAACTTTAATGTTTTTAAATTTTTCATCTCACTTTGTGCACATTGCATGAGGCAACTTGAAGCTACTCACCTATATCCGAGGCCTAATTTTACCAAGGGTTTAGATCGAAAGAAAAAGGCAGCGGCAGGAAGACGGAGCGAAAAAAAATCAGGGCTCACTCATGTTACACTTTAACCTCCATGGCACATTATTGTTGGGTCTGCGCTTCCACAGGCCCCGCTGGTTTAGAAACTTATTCCCGTTAACGAAGCAAGACGAACGGCTCAACCAGTTTTTCACATGCTAGCACGGTAAGGATCTCATAGCAGCCCTTCTGCCCTCGGTCTCAGACCACTTCGAAGAAAGAGCTTCCCCTGCAGCCTTTTATTCTGTGACACAGTTTACACAAACACCCATTGTAAAAAACCCCTATGGTGTCAGGCACTGTATGTGTGTGTATGCATGTGCGAGAATGTGTGTGTGTGTGTGTGTGTGTAGGTACACGTGAGTATGTTTGTTTGTGTGACCTCCTGCTCACAAAAGGGTCATAAAGGCAGGAAGTTTACTAAACAAGAAAACTGAACCCTCAGCCTCCCCCACCATTCAACAGCCTGGGGAGGGAGTCAGAAACAAAGGAATGTCTTTGATCATACAGTTTGAACCAAGACTTACAAATTTAAGTAACACAATGACAACATTTAACAATTTCAACCTAACAATTATAATCCCAGATAAGTGTGGAAGTCACCTTGTATGACGTGAATGGAAAAGACACGAAGGCTGAGAGAGTGTGGGAGAAAAGAGATTGAGACAACATTGGTGTTTTCTGTTTTCAATGGACCTAAGAAGTATTATACTTTTTTTTTTCCAGGGAATTGGATTGACGGGGTTTGAAGGAGGTTTGAAGGGGGGGAGACATTTATGTTATTGGTTTAGATCTCCTCTGACGCAGCACTTCAGCAAACCGGGTGGAAAGTTTCTGTGAGATATTGTTAGAATCGCAATAGCTCGACACCTCCTGTAATTCTCTGCTTAATCAGTTCATGGATGTCAGGGAAAGTACGGTGGCTTAGCCATCAGCTAATGGGAATCCTAATGAAGAGAGTGAACACCTGTCTAAATAATGACAAGAAAGCCAATTGTAGTGGTGAGTGCTAAAGTAAAGAAGGTTTATTCTCAAATGGGAGAGCAGGAGAGTTTATTTTGTTTTCAAATCAGAGGTGGACAGTAATTACATTTAGTCTCATTAGTTTTCCCCTCTTGACTCTGCATAGTCATCAAGGTAATGTATGTGGCTTTTCCTGTTTGAGCAAAAATGGATTTGTGCTGCATTAGCTGATGAGGCAGGTAAATTACATTATATCCCCCAATGTGATCTTAATGTCAGTGATTCTTGGATGGATCAGCCCTTTAGACAGTTTCGAAGTTATTAGTGTGCACAATTTCGCCACTCGGTTTCTCTTTTGCCAAAGACATGAAGTAAAGTGACAGTGGTAGGCTGCTTATCCTCAAAATCCTCTTTGAGAAACCCTAAAAAAGTCTCTTTTTTTCAATTCTGACTTAATTTACTACTAAAAGGGCTATTAATGAGGTATTACAGGGACACAAAAATAAGGGTCAGGGAATTGCTCAGCAAAGCATAAGGTTGAATGAGTGGCACAAGGAAAGGAGTGAGTGTGGTGTCTTCTTGAAATAGAATGAAAAAGATTAAATCATGAGCAATTTCACCAGTCTGTTGAAACCTTGTCGTCTCGCTACCTTTCAGTGAAAATGGATTGAGATTTGTTCATCTCTGGGTATTCTATCATTTTGCTTGGTTTTTTCAACTGTTTCTGTGAGGACTGTGTAGAGGTCTCCTGACAGCAAAATGATACACCAAAAGACTCATATATAACCATGCAGCCATAATGTGCTGTCTTGAAGTCGTTGGTGGGAAAAATATATTCTAATTTTTAGCAAGCAGACCTAATAGCAGCTGCTAATGGCCTTTAGTGTTTGGCCTGACATTTATTAAGACACTGATCACTACCCCATCTGTCAGAGCAGGGTGTTAGGGGTAATTTGGGGTTGATTGTTTATGCACACATTTTAAATTATTCCAGAGTGTGGATATAACACAACACACCAAGTGTGTTTGTGCCTTTTGTTTTACTGAAACTAAAATTGTTGTAAATATAATTTGATTAGTATGCATGCAGCCAACAAAAGCACCAAAACAGATGTAATCTCTAACATCTGTGTTTTGCAACATGCAGTGGTACAATGCCACATTACCATTATTAAATGGTGCATAGCAAATATAACAATGTGCAACAAGGTGTAGAAATGCTCTACTATATACCATAAGTATACCTAATACTGATACCTAATACCTAATGCTGATTTTACATACCATTTACCTCACATGTGAATTTAAGTTTGTAGTAACTTTGAGTCCCAGAGTTGCACTCTTGTGGATCAAAGTTCTCCAGTTGCATTGCAGATGCTAAACTAGATCAGGATCTCTGGAGTTTGATGCCTGGAACTCTCTGTTGTGTTCCTCAAGCCTTCCTATTGAAAAAAATATTTGCAGTGTGACAGGATGCATTGTCCTGCTGAGGTAGGATGCTGCAGTTGTGCTTGATGTGCAAGGAACATTTAGATGGTGGTGCATGTTTCACACACATGAATGCCGAAATATAAGAACAAATTACAACAAGATTATCAAGGCTTTTCACTTCACCCTGTTATGGCTGATCGTTTTAGTAATTTCTGAAATTATACTGTAAATGGTAAATTTTTCTGCTTAATTAAAACTGCCCTATAAATGAATACGAGAATAATGCACATGCCTGTTTTCTCGATAGCTACAACCATGTAAGCTGCAAGAACAATTTAAAAAATAATCAGTTTTTACAGACTGGTGTAGTGCATAAAAGGATAAAAATCAGTTACATTTGCAGAAAAATTAAATTGGCAAGCGGTCTACTGCACACTTGGGCAATATCAAAGTACCAAAGTTTTATTTCAGGCCTATAAGAGGTACTAGAAACAAACAAGCAAAAAGTTTGAACTAGCCTTAAACCTTTCCTTCCTGTCTGTACTGGAGGATGGTTTCTTTCAACCAAACAAGATCAGAAAAGTCATCTACCCATTAAAAAAATATAGTATAAATGTAAAACTCAAAGAAGCTCTCGAAGGATTATAACTGATGTCAAACCTTTCAGCAATAGGTTATCAGAGCAAAACATATCAGCTGGGACCAAACCAATGAAAACACCCGTTTGGGAAAAGGGTAATTTCAAGAAATTTGTGACATGTAGCCTTGGGTTCTTTGATATTTCTTGACCATTGGATCAGAAGCAAAATGTTTTCTCTTGAAGAAGCAACTGTGGTAAACAAGTCTAAATAAATGGCCCCAGGAACACATGTTCCTATATAAATTATATATAGAAATTATACCAATATTGATACAACCTTTTGGGTTTCATATACTGAGGGTAAAATACTTTCATACTGGAAAATACATCTCCTTTCTTTTTTAGTCATGAATGTGTATTGTTCATTAATGTATTCATTTATTTATTTTAGTTTTGTTTTCTTCTTGTTTACCTCAGTAAGTGAAATTCAAGGGGAGATGCAAGTCGGTGTGAAAAACTAGCGTCTCGTGTTTTTCATAGATTCATATCAGGTGTATAAACATAGATCCTTTGTCCTATTGTTGATCTTTTGTAACCCATTTCTCTGAATATACACTATCGTAAAAAACAACACATAGCAACCAAATTACATATATGCGAGCTCTGAAGTGTGAAAACACAAAGGTAAAAAACCCCACAAATTTCACACACTGCACACTGGTTTGATTTTTAAAACTGATAACTTCCTGTCACATTTTGTCTTTATTATCTTAAGACAACAAAGGGAACCATGAAACAGAAATTATTATGATGTCGTTATTAAAGGAAACCAGTGGTTTATAAACTAAAGTTAGTATTTCTAGAAAGAGTAACAGCTATTCAAGTTATGAAGACATTATTTTACTTTACAGCAATATTTTACTTACCATCATGGCAACATTGTTGCCTGTGATAATAGTTTTATGCAATTACTGGATGCCTGAATATGTATATTTACACTATTCGCATTTAAAAGGGGGGGAGAGCACAAATCAGTCTTTATTCTTGCCTCTGGTTCAGTCTCAAACATCTAAAATAGTAGACTTTAAATGTTTAATTAGCAGCGTTCAAGCCAGATAATTAGATAACATTATGTTAGATTTTGCAACATAAAAAAAATCTGTAAATAAAGCTGTCAAAATGTCCCTGAATAGTACATGCTATCAATTATTTTGTGACTCCTATGGAACACTGTGCAGTTACATAATGATGTCACCATTTGTGCCTCCCACAAACGAACAACAATAAGTTAATTATACAGATGTCATTTCTTACCCACTTGTGTGCTATGTTCTGAACATTTTCTGTCATCACACATAACATAATTGCTGACAGTGACTTCGGAAAATTATTCACCAGAATTGACAGTGAGTCATTATGGTGATAAGAAAACTCAGTAACACACAACCTGCCGAGGGTGACACACAACAAATCAGTCAATGAACAACTTTCTCACATTTTAAAGCCTTTAAATTTGCACATCTCACATTGTGTGATTGACCGTTTTTTTAGCGACACTTTGGACCATAAAAATGCTTAGTGGTTAAAATATGTCATGACCTAACTTTGACAATACATTTAATTAAAAACACATTTCGTCTCCCCCCTTATGGCACTTGGAGAAGCACTGTGAGTGCATGCTTGTGACTTATTTGACACAGTTGTTCTCATTATCGATTGCTGTCTTCTTTAGGCTATAATCCCCTTATTCCGTTTCTTTTTTACTGAAGGATCAGAACTTTTTCTCGGATGCTTGCTCCTTGTTACTCTAGTGTGCTCATATGCAAACACCAGATTAAAACAACACTATAATACAAAGTACAGAGAGATTTAGCTGTCACCGATAGGCTTAATCAATATGATACTTGAGTGTAAAAGACTTTTATTTATTTGTAAAAATCCCACACTTCGGCTTTAATGCTAAATCCCAAATTCAATTAATTTAGAGCTGGGAGAGCCATTTTCAAAGTAAAAGATGGTATGCTGCAGAAGAGGAATGAAAACTAATAATTGAACAAATAAAACACAAATGGACACTGAAGAATATGGGTTGTCAAATGTTATTTGGCATTCTTAAATGGAATTTAGTCATTTGAATGTTATCAGCAATACCTGTGCTTCTCTGGCTATATGACAACCTACAGTAGATATCTGCAGTAAAAAAGTTCTTTTGGTAACATTGATGACATCTCAGGCTCAACATTGGCCAAAAAATCTCTCCACTGGACTACAGATAAATGTGTTTTGCAGAAAATGGACAGAAAAGAGCAGAAAAAGTCTCCACCTTTTTGAGCTCCAGCTACTGGAGGAGACTGTCTGGTGCACACAGAAGAGCTGTAATGTGGTTTCACTGTCTGAGCCCCTGTGGTAGAGTACCCTCAGGTGGAAAACCTCTCAGATGGTGTTGGCACATCACTGCTCCAATTATCAACAGCAGGAGTGCCCTTTCATTTCTATTACAGCTTTCTTCCTTTCTTCTCACTGCAACCCTTCTTCTGCCTTGCCTGTGCTCTCATCTTTGCGCTCGCTTCATTCACACTCAACATTTTTCTTCTAATCTTCTGTTTCAACAATCATACCTTTTTAAACCATTTTTCACCACTGTGTTAAGCTGCACTGAATGACTCTCACCAAATAATTACTTACTTTACTTGGATCCAGCCAGGATTTGGCCAGGAAAAATCTTTCTAAATGAAAGCCTTTTAGAGTCTGACAATGATCGAACCTGCAAGAATCAAACAATTCAACTCATCTGTCATAGGCACAGGCAATCACTAAAATACTACAATCCACAGGAGAACTATACTATCACGTTTAAGATGGGAGTCCGGAATCAGAAGAGTTTTATTGATTTTCTTTTCCTACTTTTATCTCACATATCTCTAGTCAAGTCTTCTATTCCCATCTTTTCATTGATTATTCCTTTATTCTTTCATTGTACTTATTTTCTAGCAGGCATCCAACTTCAGCTTTACCCTATTTCTTACTGTTCTTCTTTTTTATTAGTTTCATTTTGCAGCATGATCTTGTTATGATGTCATTAAAAATGATCATTCCTAGTAATATTGCACATTTAATAGTAAATGGGATGTTTGGGTTTTGTTTTTTTTTTATTTATGAATTTATTTTCAGAAGTGGTCTCACCCTACTTTTTCACATCCCCCCACCCCCTTTCTTTCTGAAGCAGGAGCTGTGGTCTGGTATCTTTTTGTTTTTCATCCAGGCCTAGATTAGAGCTAGGCCTCTTGTTTTTCTTCTTCTTCTTCTTCTTCTTCATCTTCTTCTTTTGTGAGTGACAATAAAAGACCTCACTATGTTCCATAATCAGAAAGGATGAGCAAACAAAGAAGGGAGATAAAAAACTCTGTGGGAAAGTGAAATTAAAAATGATGAAATTGTTCAACCCTCGTATTCTTAATACATTTTTAATATCACCAATTTATCTTTAAAGCCCTGTTTTGAAACATCAGCATTATTTAGTATTTTAGTAGCAACATATTGGTTATCATGTTGGTTTGTCCTGTTTCCTTCCCTCACCCAAACAGGTGGAGGTAGATGGCCGCCCCTCCCTGAGCCTGGTTCTGCTGGAGGTTTCTTCCAGTTAAAAGGGAGTTTTTCCTTCCCACTTTCGCCAAACCACTTGTTCATAGGGGGTCGTCTGATTTGTTGGGGTTTTCTCTGTATTGTTGTAGGGTCTTTACCTTATAATATAAAGCTACCTTGAGGCAACTGTTGTTGTGAGCCACGTAAATAAAATTGAATTGCACTGAATTAATTATCATTCAGGAAATGTCACACCATTTTTTGTCTATGAGTAATGTATTTCAATAGTAAGTATATTTTGTGTCAGAAGCACATATTTTGTCAAGGTTAAATGGGGTGGCATCACCCTGGCAACCAGACAATATCTCTAATACATTGGTTGAGCAACCCAACTTAACAGACACATGTATCTTAAGCCCGTAACGGTTCATATTTATATGAGATATCGTGATGTCGTGGTGTTGCCCAGCAACCAACAAGCCCATTGTCCACACCTATAACACCTTAGAAATGCATCATATTATTTTAAATTCATGACAGTAACATCTCATTTATATTCACAAAAGTTGAATGTGGCGCGGTGTGGTTCGTGACCCAGCTGCAGAGGAGGGGTGGAGCAGTGGGTTCGGGGCATGGCGTCCAGGGGAGGCTGGTTCATGCCTTCCCTATTATTAGTAGCCAGGGCCGGAGAAAGAATGTCGGAGCAGCTGACGGGGCAGGAATGTCAGCAGACTGTTAAACGGTGGGTGCAAGGGTGTTGGAAAAGTTGCAGAAAAGCACTTAGGATTATGACGCATAAACCGGAAGTGGGAAATAAAAACAAAACATGAGCATAAACCTGAGTCATCCTTTTCACTGTGAATAATGCTCAGTTATCATATAAACAACATCTACCATCTCTACTTTTTACTTTTCTCAGTATGATTACGTATATTAGCTTATCAACAGCATGAACAGAGCAAACACCATAGCATGTGCATGTATTGGTAACTGTCAAAGACGGGGCAACTTTCGTATTTTAACCCAAACCATGATCTTCTGATAAATCTGACCCAGGAGTTATTAATGCCTAAACATACAATCTCGTACTGGGCTGTGTCCATATTTAGACAGGGTAGAGTTATCAGGTAATGCTAGCAAACATGGTTAGTAAGACACATCCATAGACTGTATTGGTACATTGTTCTAAAACAAACAGCTGCTAATAACATAATAACAAACAAATAAAATACAAGAATTGCACTCATAACAAGAGCACAGACTTCTAGCATGTTAACCACACAGCATTCATCCAATGTTAATTTTCATACCATGGCCAGAATTAGGGAAGATTAGCACCTTATTGGCACATGAGTACAGCACCAGTTTAAATCATGAAATCAAAGTTTTTCCTACTTTAAGCATCACTGAACTATTTCTCCTGGATAACAAGGAGGGGTGGTCAGTTGATGCAGTTAATGTGGGCCTTTCGGATGGTAAAAGCTGGCCAAGATGATTTTTTTCAGAATTCTACCTTCCATTTCACTTGGAATGGTGTTTGTGTTTGTTAAGTATATATGAAATGCATTATCTTTCATTTAAGCAAATCTCTTGTGTCATATGCCATGAAGCAGTTTTTGACAGTGAGTTATAAAAAACAAAATTTTAAAAAATCTCCCAGGTACAATTGTCATTAAGAGGTAATTGAGTTGTGATGGAGGATGGAATTTCTATAATGAATGGATCATTGTTTTGCATTATTATTTTGCATCTGAAACACTTTTGTATGATTAAATTCCCATGGTTGAAAAAACATTGTTTGGTTCATTTAATTTGAAAAACTTGTGCTGAAAGTCTCAGAGGTCAGCAAGAAATTGTTTTTGTGAAAACTCGTCAAAATTGAGAGCTGAGTTGTTGTTTTTTCTTTTTGTTTCTTAATCTAATTTCAACTTCCTTATCTGCTTTCTTACAGTAAGTGAGATGAGAAGATCAAAGAAAAAGCTACCCAGCACATCTAAATCCAACTTCTGGTCTGTTCAAACAAGAGATATTAAGATTAGTATTACATATAAGACTCTGATGATGTTTCATGATGAACAACGGCTTATTCAGCCATCCAAAACATCTCTGCTGCTTACCTGGCACCATCACAGTGAAGACAAGACTCGGAAAATCACTGAAACCAGAAGAAAGTATTATTTAACACCTATAACAATAAAATGGCATAGTTTCATTTTAAAGCTGTGTAAACTGCCTACACAATACCTGTACATGTAAGTGTTATTGTATTTACCAATATGTCTAAGATATTAGCCCTAATGCAATTAAGTAATTTGCGTGTGTGTGTGTGTGTGTGTGTGTGTGTGTGTGCGTGCGTGCGTGCGTGCGTGCGTGCGTGCGTGCGTGTGTGCGTGTGTGTGTGTGTGTGTGTGTGTGTGTGTGTGTGTGTGTGTGGGTGGGGTGGGGGGTCAATCTTCTGCATAAAAAGAAAAAAGTTTCTTGAAATGAACTTATGTGTCATGATTGTGGTTTAAACCTCCACCCTGCAAAAAACTTTGAGTTGGTATTGTTAAACAAACACTATTTGTCATTTTACTTGCAAATGACTAAATATGGAGAGAGCGCAGCGAGTAATAAAATAATGAACTGAAATATAGGTGCAGAAGTAAAAGTCACGATTCATCATTTTAGTGATCCTACCATATTTCTCTTTGCTTGCCCGCTGGGGAGACTTTGTCTTCCCATTATAATTAGCATCAAGGCTCTCTCTGTCTAAAAGCCAGCCAGCCAGGGCACTCAGGGATGGTTGAGTCAGTATGTCTTTACACTTTTAATGTGGAGGAGCAGACTGACTGACAAGCCATCTCAACAGGGTGTGATTCCCAGATCCCCATCTCTTCTTACAGTGCAGTCTCTTATGGAGGTAAGTGACTCATTCAACCTACCTTCAACACATTTTCAAGGACTGAGAGAAAAACTTAGAAAACTGACAGGGAAAACTTCCAGCCATTTCTCTTAGAAAAATGTGCTGTAACAGTTTATACAAAATAACCATCATTAACAAATAGTAAATTGATAGTTAATAGTTAATTTTAATATAGTAAAAAACATTGTTAACAAACAACAAAATGAAAATTGCTTGTTCAGTGTTTCATGGTTATAAACTGATTGATGTAAACAATCAGCAGCATGGCGGTGCCATTCATTAGCAATGTTGCAAGAAGGTTCTGGATTTTAATTCACCAACAACATGGTTGTTTTCATGATTTTTTTTTTTTTTTTTAAAAATTGAGTGGCACAAAGGAGCGCAAAAACACAACTGACGGGCCCACAGGAAATCAGAGTGTTTAAATGGAAATAGGTTTAGTGTAGCAAACTGCCATGGAAAACACAATTTTCAGGCTCGTGCAACCCTGTGTCCAGTCGCAGATTTATTATATGAAAAGTGAAGCTGCACTGGAAAACAAATTTAAGCAAATTTTTAAGTAATACCACTACCTTTAAATAAATGTTTTATATGTGTTTTGCATTGATGTGCAACATGAAAAAAAGTGTTTAGGCTTTTTAAAGTTATAAAGTTATAATCTTGTTGAAGTAGCTTAATAGTGGACAGGTTATATAATCCAAATATATTTATGGTCCCCAAAGTAAATGTACGCATTATAGGTAATGAAAATTTTCACAATCATATACATGATATTAACAGATCATAATTACTGATTAATTGATGTGTATACCTCTAATATTGAAGGTGTTAATGAATTTAATCATATTTTGGATATGCCCCGGGACACACCCCTGACTGTTCCACTGTGGGCTTTTACAGGAAGTCTACATGTCTTCCCTTTACCTGTATTGGTTCTCTTTCAGTACTCCAGCTTCCAGCCACTGTCAAAATGCAACTTTCATTACAAGAGCAGCATTCAGTGCCCCAGGATTGAGAATAGACTCACTGATAAACAACATTACTGTAATTGCATTATATTTTTCTGTAATGCAATAATGTAATGACTTAACCATACTAAAGCCATGCTAATGCTAATTGTGTCATTACTTGTGCCACACAAGGTCTTTAATTAACTGCATGATGGGTGGATAGAAAAAAGAATCAGATCTCTTCAGTTTCAGTGACTTCAGTTAGAATGGAAAGAGCAGAAAAATAGCAGACATCTAACATGCTGACAGTGAGTTAATATGTAATATTTGGACAAAAATGAAAAAGCTTAATAACACGATGCTTCTTAAAACCTGGCATTATCTTATTCACTTACACGCCTCATGATGGTTGTTTTATGGTATGGTTTATGTCCATTTGCCTATGCAGAGCCTACCCACTGTAAGAAGGTATGCAAGCAACACAAACACAATAGCATGAGAAGCAGAAATAGTCCAGTGGGACATTGTTTTCAATATCCAGTGTCACTTCAGCTCTTTGCATGTTACAACTTTACTCTTTCCATGGCTGCAAGGACCACAAGCAAAAGTAGCCCACAGACTGGTTGTTGGTGACAATGGCCTGGAGACTGTAAATACCTGACAAATGTCCATAGGATGTGCATAGGACCGCCACAGAACCATATTGGAGCATACACCTCACACTGACAGATAAATCTACATGGAGCTAAATAGCAGTTCTCCATTCTACAATATGTGTTCAAGAACGTTTTAATCTTTGGGGCTAAATTACTCAGATGGTTCTATTAAACAGAAGATATTCAAGTTAAATCTGAAACCTGGAGCATCCATGTGTTTTTTATAGCCAGTGGGGTTAGCTAAAGAAAATAATCTAGTCCCTGTAAAAATCTAGTTTGTTATTGTATACAAAGGAGAACGTTGTGAAGCTGGAGAATGATCCACTGACATAGTGTTGGTTAAGTCACAATAGCATGTAGGTGTGAGTACAATGAAAAGCATTGTTGTGACAGCTAAACATTATCATGGCAAATATGTTAAAATCCTAAGGTTGCAATTTTGTTTCAAGTACTTCTGTCTCTAATCAATCTCCTGCCTTTCTGTGTTTAATTTGGAGAAACGTCTTTCTTCTTTTCCTTATGTTTAAAAAAAGGTCACCCTGGCTGCAGTACATTTTAAACAGTCAAAAACACAAATTACTTTATGGCAGTGCAAAACTTCATCCTCTCTTATTTTGCATACATTGTCTATGCAGCACAAGTAGCCAAGTCACAATGTAACCTATTACCAAAGAACAAATTACGCTCTGCAAAACTGATAGAAAATTCTAAACCCTGTTTCCTCACTACCTTTACAAAGATGAAGAGTTTTGAGAATCACTCAGAAAGTTAGTAGTGAAATGTTAGAATTGATTGAAACTGAACACTTTGCCCTTTAAGAGATGAATGAGCCAAAAGCCTCTCACACCTGCCTCAGTGCCACAACTAGTGACAGAATTATTTGTAGAAATATTTCCATTAGTGGCCACACCCTGCATATTTTAGCCATCCTGCCTACACTCCGTGCCCTCTTGGTGCTTTGATGGGACTCAGCGTATAGCTACAGTGTTGGTCCATTACCTTCTCCCTCTACTCTGTTTTGTCCATCTTGCCAATGTAATATATCTGAGAGCATAATGAAAACAAATAACACAAAGCAACTTCACTTCACTGGAGATGAGAAATGAGAATGCGTGAAAATAACCGATGGATTGGTGTAGAAGTTTAAAGGTAACGCAAGTGGAGCAGCTCTGTCTTTCCCTCTGAAGGTTACAGAACAACAAGATTAAAGGAGTGTCAGTCTGCAGCCTTAAATGGCTGCCGATGGATGCATCTCTGCCCACCATCAGAAAATGAGGGAACAACTAGGAGAGAAAATGGGAGGTTGCGCGAGAGGTAGTGGAAGAGAAGGAACAATGGCCTGAAAAGTCAGAGATACTGGCGGAGCTTGGTGAGACGTTTAGGAGGAGACGACAGTGTGATGATGGGTGAGGAGGCAAGTGATGGATGAGACAGAGGTGGGGTGGGGGGAGAACTGAAAGAGAGGGAGGACGAGGGAGAGCAATTGTGCTGTTCTTGACACCTCCACAGAAAACACCTTGGCAAGCTGTCAATCAGACAGGCTTGCTTGATTGATTTTCTCCTCTTTTCAATCAGCATTTCACTACGCGTCCCTCTCTCCCTTCAGAATGTGCCCTGATGCCAACTTCCAGTGGTTTTTTTTTCCCTTTATACATTCTTTATGCTGCACGTCAGGACCAAACAGTCACTGTCACATCGACTGTCCTAAAACAGCAAGCAATCAACATATTAGACGAGGAATTAAAAATATGCTTATGTCACCACTTTACAAATGCCTGGGGGAAATGAAAGCTACTATTTTTACGTAGGATGTGTTAGAAATACTGTAATGGGCTATTCAAACCACAATCCCCTCAGAGGAGCACAACTATAATAAATTCAAGAACCAAAGTACCTCTGTGCAACCTTCTCTTTCAAAGGTACAACACATATATACATGTAAGTGAAACATGATTTTAACTGGGTTAAATGTTCTCCTTACACAGTAAGGAAACGTTCTTTATATATGTGTGATTATTAGAAATATTTAAATAATATGCCCACAGACAGTGTATTTTTTCCTGTCACCATCATGCAGCATGTTATTATTACATTATTGGATTTTTTTAATGATATGATTATTCTAGGTGGCAACTTATGTAAAGAAATATAATGAACTTATTAAGCAATAATTCATACAGAACATTTTTAGTGTTTTGCAAGCTACATTTGTATCACATAGTATCACATAACACTTTGGAGCAGTATTACATTATGTTCTGCTTTGACAAGATAAATAATTCACCTCTGTTTGATAGCTTATAGCATAAAAAGATTTTATGTACAGTGAACACACCGGCTTTGTCTTCTCAAATAAACACGAAGGAGGGTACACTTATAAATCAGAGAAGGGAAAAACAATGAGCAGAGGAACCTTTTCATTGCCATCTAAAAGGTTAACAAGCAGCCAATAAAGCTTGGGCCAAAGCCACTAGTCTCATTTTGAAAGGAACAAAAGGAAGAACTGTGTTGTACATTTACACGTAAATAAACTTCACCCTGCTACAGTTTTAGTGGTTGGCCATGGCTGCAACTCAAGTCTCAGTGGACACCACTCTGGTCACCCCACATTGATAGCAAGTTGGTCAAGTACATCAACAAATTATGTTGGGCCCAGCCATCCCCTCAATCAAAGCAGGATTGAAGTTTTACAACTTCAGGGAAAGACTGAATCAGAACTACCCTTCTGTTCAAGGTTGTCAACAAAAGTTAATGAAACAGCCGAGTCTGCGTGCTACCTTCCTCCTTGTTTTAAATTATTACATTACAGTTAAAAATAAACATTAAATCTTCATAATCCCTTGTCAGTTTCTAGACTTATTAGGAGAGCATAAACAAAATCATTGTTTTAATTCAATTCAATTTTTCAATTTTATTTATACAGCGCCAGATCACAACAACAGTCGCCTCAAGGCATTTATATGATAAGGTAGACCCTACAATAATACATACAGTTTTGTAGCATTTAGTAATATTACCCCAAACTCAAACCAGTTGGTGAAAACTAAAAGCCCAAAGAGCACTTTACTTAACAGTGATTGCAGTGACAGCAGTTCTGCTGAAAAAGACGGCATTTCATCTAAAACAAGCCTACTTTCGTTACCTGTGGAAAGTTTTGCTTTGGCTGTTTAGCTGGCATCAGCATCCGTTTTGAGCTAATTTTACTTCGTATGTTGGGAGGAGGAAAATGGTGGAGCGGTTGTTTGAGAAGTGGAAACATGGGCATTAGTTTTACTTTTAATGCACAAACAGGACAAGAGCTGATGATAAAATGCCAGATTGTGTTCAGGACAGCAACAGCTGCATCATGATGCTTACCCAACATCTGCTATTTGCAAGAATCTAACACAAAGCTAGCCAAGAGGCCAAGAATCTATAAATAAATTTGTGTACAAACTACCAACTTTTCACAAACATATCACAAACATCACACATGCAGAGACTGTTAGCATTTATATGTTTAAAAAAATATTTATTATAAATCTTAATTCTTTTGATTTTCATATTTGTCATCCTCCTGCGAATCCAATTACATTCTCCATTTGCGTTTGTTTCACGTATCACATTCAGTGTGCATCATCCATATGTAACTTAACTAACATTTGTTGGAGTAACCACTAAATATGAATGAAAAAGTGCCTGCAGGGTGGACTATTGCTATTGACGACAAAGCTGAGCGGATGCCAACCCCAACCCAGCAGCCAGACCCTGAACTTAAACAGGTAAACAGGTTCACAGTCTCTTTGGGCTGGTTTTCAACTTTGCTTTGTGTTCATACATAAAAACTGAAAGAAGAATTCTAAGTGAATCCCCTTTAGTATTAGGCATTTGTGTTGTTGTTTGGAAGGTATCTGCTTAACTGGTAATTATGTGACAATGCATCTCAGGACATTTCATAGAGTAATGTAATGAGTACTGTAACAAATTTCTTTTTCTAGCAAGTAATTAAGTAACATACTGCATTACTTTTAAGAAAAGTAAACAAGTAATACATTACATTCCTGTTTTTTGTTTTTTAATAAAGATACATAGGGGTCTCTTAAAGTTTTCTTTTTGCATGTAACCTTTTCAGGAGTTTGGAGAGGCTTGATTACTCACACCAGTGGATGATTTGACAGTTTTCACTTTACATCATACTATTGCCCCTTTAAATAAATAGCTAGCAGTGATCATTTCAACCTCTCTATTCACCCATTAAGGTAATAACATGATTGCTTTATTAGCAACTGAAATCTGATTTCCAAATTAGGGAACAGTAATGTGCTATGTTACTGAATTACAGATGAGTGTAATGTGATTAGTTTTCACCCAACACTAGTGATTATACAGTGTATACACCTGTTACATTTTGCTGGCCTCATCTAACTTGAAAAGAGCTTTACTCTACGACACAGATAGGCTTTTACAAAATGTGCAGCCCGTCCTTAACATCATTACCAAATAACACCAGCTTCCGTGACACTGTGATTTAAACAAAATAAAGAGAGAGAATAAATGCTGCTGCACACTTACTTTGATGCTGTTTTATAGCATTTAAATGCAACATGGCCTTGAATATTAAGATTACAATCAAAGCTATTATGAGCTTTGAAATTCAGTTGTGATTGATCTGTGTATTGGTTGAGTTGTTGCCTGATTATCTGGTTTGCTATGTCACAGCTTCATGACACCACTGCTCCATCCTGACCACTCCAGCCAAAATGTTCTTTATCAGCCACCAACTTCACAGATGTCAATCAGCCCCCCCCCCCCCCACCCACCCACCCACTTCTGAATAAGCAAATCACTCTAATCTCGTTGTTCTGAGACTAGGAATTTTCTCAGGAATAATAGACTTTTATCTTCAAATGTGTTATCATATCATTTGGATTTACTCAGATGACAGTGTTCAGTGGATCTGTGGGACTCTAGGTCCCCGCAGGTCTCCACTTTAAACTTGCGCAGCTGACTCAGACGATAGGCAGGAATCCTGTGGTATAAAAAAAAGTGAGCATGCACTGGGGGTGTGTCTGAAAGACAGAGCGCATTGATTTCCATGCGGATGGATGAATAGATCAAGTGCTTTTGCTTTTTCTCCTTAAATCCCTCTGCACCCATGAAGGCCAAGGCCAATCAAATAGCCACCAATTGTTTTGGTTTTTCACTGGAATAGTGAGCCTAGTGGGAGAAGATTTTATATTAATCAGAGAGACAAATGGGAGAGGGCATGTGGGAGGTGTCTTGGGAGAGAAATCCTGCAGTAATAAACAGCGAGTGGATGGAAAAGCAGGCCAAAAAATAAGGTACAAAGAGTAGGAGTAAATATTGAATAACTGCAGAGAAGGTATACCCCCCACCTAAAAACACCTCCTTCTGCTGCTTGCATACTAAAAGTATATAATAATAATAGTCAGAGACAATTGTGAAAAAAGAGCACACGCATGTATTGATTAAGAAAATGAAACAGAAAACAGAGAAGGTACAAGGAGAGAAACGGGAAATTACATGAGGGCAAGAGATGTGCAATTTGTGCTTCCACCAGCCATGACAACATAATAAGGTGATAAAAATCAGACAGCTTGCTTGTTATTTTAGTGATGACATCTATCCATCATTCAGCATACATCTTCACAGCTTACCAATGTGTCAATCACTCAATCCTTTTCACATCCCACCAGAACCAAGACTGTCCCCAAAGTGAAATCAATTATCTTACCAGGCCTCTTTTTTTCTTCTCTCGATCTCTTGACCCTGTTGTATTTTAGCATCTACCATGAATATGAAATTCATGATGTAGATTACATTCATGATTACAGAACTGCTGTCTTCCTTTCGCAATGCGAATAGTAGGTAGATGTAATCAGGGCCCCGTGGCAAAGGGGTCCTTATTTAGTTTGTGAGTGGAGATAGCAACAGGGAAATGAAAAACCCTGTCTCATTTCCTGTCGGCTACAGCCACTATGAGGTTTCAAAGCACAAAATGTTCCTCTGGTGATAGATATCGCTCAGCCTCTGGACTCCAACACTAAACCAAACACAAAATTGCTTTTTTTCCCCCTTTTTTTCTGTAGGCCAGCCACCCTGAAGGCCATTGCTGAGAAGACCTTGTGAGGGGGCCCATTATGCGAGGATTCAAGCATTTCTTTTCCATTGGGGGGCACTTTTTTGAATTAAAAAGGAAAGCCAGCTGGCATAAAGCATATTTTATTCCACAGTTTCAGATCATGCAAGTCAAAACATATCACGCAAAAACAAATGTGGAACACAGAGGAACAAAACAACAAAAAAAAAACATTATTTCCTGTGTTGCAAGGATCCAGGGGGTTACTTTACAACTAGTACTCTTTCACATGAAATTTGTTCCATTTTCAAAATGCATCACATCATGAGCAAACTTGGCTTTTGTTTTGTTTTTTCATTTCTTTTTTCTTGTGGCCAGTGTTGTTCTAAACTTAATAGACAAGAAGACTTGAAAACAAAAAATCATTTTAAATTTCCAAAACGTGGTCCATGCTATGTCTGGTTGTCATCCAGCATAGTTAAAAATGCAATAGCATTTCCACAATATGTGCAAAAGATTTGTGGTTTCAGCCCCACAACTTCTCCAGCACTCTATCTTTCCCTCCTTGTTATAAAGTCTATTCTCCCTCCAAGAGACTATAGTTTATATGTTCAATGACAGTGAATATCATTCAAGTTTCCCCGCTCTTCCACTGACATTACAAAGTCTCCTTTACTTCCTCACTGTATTATTAAATGTTTTATCAATGTCATGCTTCAGCTGTTCCAATCTGAAGAAGAAAAATCTGGGCTGGAGAGCCATATTGTTTCCTCAACTCTTGAAAGTATTATACTGAGTATTTTTTTAAAGTTATCCAGATAGATATTCAGCCTCCCCTCCTTTTTCTTCTAATTTGCATCAATCACTTTAAGAGTACAATTTAGATCATAAGTCACCAGTACATCACTGAGTAGAGCTCCTTGGTCCCAAAAAACATGCTTTAAGGCTTTTGTTTTGTTTTCCACAGTAATCATCCTGAATAAGTTATACTCACCCATTCAGTTGACCTACACATAATCAAGGTTGCATATAGTTCCCAAGAATCTAATCTGTGATGCAATAAACAGGACACAGGAAAGACTTTAAAAATCAAACTGTTCTCTTCTTCTTCTTCTTCTTCTTTTTAATCTGACATGTTCTATGAAAATATGTACCAAGAAATACAGCATACGTCTAACTTTTCCAAAACTGGAAAGCAATGGGCCATAACTATCGAAGCTCTGACTTCTTAGATTATCTGTATCAATAATGCCACATTTGACTCTGAAGCGTTGGCTTGTTGTGTCATATACCAGGATATAATGTTCAAATAACACTGCCTTTTGTTTTACTAAATAACTCTATGTATCATGTAATTGTGACCTTTCCTTTACTCGTGCATTTGGTTTAATTTAAAACATTTGGATTATCTGTGTCAGTTTGCTGAAACTGAAACTTGTGCTGACTTTTATACAGGCTCAAAACTTGCAGCAGTTCATCTAACAGTACATCGGCAAAGCCTAGAACTGTCATTTACCTGGGTCATCCTTGACTGTCATTAAAGCCCAATTAGTCTAGAGGATATATATCTTGTTTGCAGCAAACACTGGCTTCATAAATATTGCAAGAAGCTACCCAGATGAAAGACAGTTACTAAAAATTAAAGGAATAGTTGGCCACCAAACATACCATGTATTCCATCTAATTGTTCCTTGCACTGTGCCTGCATGGGGTATCCTAGGGAAGAGACGGATGACTGAACCTAGAGGAGCCTCAGCATCGTGTCAGAGATTCCCCACTACTTATTTTGCTCCGACAGAAACAAGTGTTGATTGTCCTGAGCCTGCAGAGAGCCACTGGGGAGAAAGCCCAGAGATTAGGGCTGACAAGTTAGCCTCCACTTGTGAGAGGAAACATGTTACACACATACAGCAGTGTCACATTAGACCAACTCCCCAGCGTGTAAAAAGACAATGGCTGAATTGCTGAATTTTAATGTTGCTGCGCTTTTGTATTGCAGCAGCTTACTGGGTGTCTCTGTTTTTGTTTGAAACACAGCAGTGTCACACTTGTACACAGCCAGTTTTTTCCAGCAACTAAGCAATCATATTACCTTTTTTCAATTTGAAACACATGTAAGTGTATTTTAAATAACATAAAGGATTGCTTCTGCTCTAAAGGGGACAAAAAGTGTGCAGTAGAGGGTTATTTGGATAGTGGCTGCACAAACACATCCCTGCCTTTTCACTGGTTTTACACTCAAAAGCCAAGGTTTCAAACTGCTTGTTTAGGAGAAGTATCTAGATTAACACTACACACATTTTAGGTCCCCCATGTGCTGAGTTTCATCCAAGTATTTTAACAAAACGCATTTTACAAGCACTTAATTAAATGGCCACTAGGGGTCACTTAATTTTAAACGTATGTCTTAATATTAATCAATGAGGACTGTTGTGTTGGGTGAGGAGAGTCTTGTTATTTCATTGCCAGTGAATGGCAGCGTAAATGAAATAGAGTCATACAAAAAATGAAATTCAATGGGCAAAATGTGGAATACAGGACATTAACCTGAATTGGGTTTTGTTCGCCAAGATGTAATAATTGGATTTTTTTTCATTAAGGTCGTATGATGATAGGTCCAAAATTTAAGGCTTTTTAATATAACAAGGGCAAACACTACCAATGTAGACAACTTTTAAAAACATAATAAAAATCTACTCATTGTAAGATGATATTTATTTAGTTATTGCAGTGCATTTCAGCAAATGCATTCTTTTCCACTAAACACAGACTGTTTACCTGCAGGGCAGCATGGTGCCGTTGTGGTTAGCACTGTTGCTTCACAGCAAGAAGGTCCTAAATTCAACTTCACCATTTGGCTGTGGCCTTTCTGTGTAGAGTTTGCATGTTCTCCCCGTGTTTGCGTGGGTTCTTTCGGCTTCCTACCACAGTCCAAAGATTTGAAGTTAATGGGGTTATGTTAATTGATGATTCTAAATTGTGAGTATGACTATTTGTCTCTTTGTGTTAGCCCTGTGATAGACTTGCGACATGTCCAGGGTGTACCCTGCCTCCCTGGGATAGGATCCAGTCCCTCCACGACCCTGAATTGGATAAAGAGAAGACAATGGATGGATGGATGTTCACCTGTATCCCCAAACATATTGGTCAAAAGATTTAGAACTACAAGCAGACTAAACAAAGACAACAAAGACAAAATGACACACAGATCTTGTCTCTTAGTCTAAGGAGCTTGGAAAGAAAAGCGTCTGGACTTCTTTAGGTTGCTTGAAGACGTTTCACCTCTCATCCAAGAAGCTTCTTCAGTTTTAGGGTCAAATGGTGGAGAGTCCCAGATTTAAACCCCGTGGGAGTATCCCCCAAAGAGGGACCAAAGGACCCCCTGATGATCGTCTACCTAATCACATGAGCCAAGGTGTGAAAATGGGTGTGGGTCACAATCAGTCAGGGTTTCGGGTGAGCTCATTGTGAAACCTAGCCCCACCCTATCATGTGATTTCCTGAGGTCAGATGGAAGGAAGGATGAAAAGAAGAACGTTTGCTAAGACGAGTCTTTATGTGATCTTCATAATGCAAAAGATCATCGCCCTTGGGTCATCCATACATCGGTACTGGCACCAGGCTTTTACACAGGATGGGAACTCTCTGAAGGTAAATACTAATGTTGAAAAGGCGATGGAGTGCTGAACATAGCTGGGTTTATCCTATCCTGTCCGCTGTGCTTTCCTTGATAAAGTCTCTCCAGTTCTCTCTACACCAGCTTCGCCTTGGAACTGAGCACTTTTTCTCCAGCTCCAGCAGTTGATAGCACAAGGCGATCAGCTAAAATCGTGACTAGATAACGTCAATGGAGTTTCAGACATGGCTACAAACCTTTAGAAGGTAAAAAAGCATCTTGATGTTAAGGACACACATAGCTGATAGAACAGGTTTGCACTAGCACTACCACTGCGAATGAACTAAGTCTGTCTTTGTACAGGATTTCACACATGAAACTGTTTACAGTTTAAAGTAGGTGTGAGGCAGGTAGTAACAGCAAGCTGGAAGTTTTGTTGTGAGCCTAATTCAATTCTGTGATGGGATCTGTCTACTTTATTACCTCAGTGAATTACCTCCTCTCACCCTTTTCCTCTAACATTCAATCTAGGTGTATATATAGGTGTTATCTCACAGTGGCACAATAGCACAGGGGATAGTTACTGGATACTGCGGGGATGTAACAATACAAACATATTATGTTCTTCAAAATGATGCGAATTGCATCCGAATTATAGCAGCAATATTCTTTTGTTGTTGTTGTTGTTGTCTCTTTGGTTTCTATGTGGATCTGCCGCACAATTTCAACTCGACTGCAAGCAGAAACTTTTGAATTTAAGTTCCAGTAGAGCTTTCTCTATTCCATAACCAACTTAAAGTGTTTCTGTTATCTTGAGGAAGAGGTTGTGTGTGGATGTGTGTGTCAGAGCCTTTGGTCAGGCATTATGCGGGCTTTGCTCGAGCACACACACATTCACATACACACACTCACCCATAGCCCTGTCACTGTCCATCACTATCCCCCTTAACACAGAAGCAGTTCAATAAATAAATGTCAACTACAAATAAGACATTGCTTAATCAGCATTGTTGGTTTAAAAAAAAGTCATGATTACGAATCTGCCGTTACATGTCATGTAGCTAAAGTCTATTTTTTTACAAGTTGAATTTGATCTCAGGACTTCACTGAATCTTGTTCTGCAGTTCTGCTTTCCCTTGAGTCATCAGTTGCATTTATATTCCATTCACTGACTTTTTAATCCAACTGTGAACTGCATTTTATATGGCTAAAATAGTTCCAGACAGTTTTATATGATTATTTGTACATTTCTGATGCAATGTTAGCAGTGTGGCTCTATCGACCACTTTAATACACACAGAAATATCTCAACAAATATTGCACGGATTTAATGGACAAAGGGGACAAAAAAGTCACCCAATTACACCGCCTCAGTATTCATTTTTTTTTTTTCAGATATAGCAGATGCAGATGCTGATTGTGGCTCTGCTTCATACCCCTGACATCAAGTGTACTTACTCTGAAAGATGCAGTCACGCATGGCTGCGCAAGGTCAAAACAAGGTTATGTCATCTGCCATTCCAACAACTGTCAGCTAATGCATACTGGTCCACATTAATGACCAAACCTCATGTTCTTATGTAAAGGTCAAGCTAATAATTTGAGCTGCAGTAATAATTTAAAAAAGAAAGTTCATATATCAGTAAAACCCTACCTAGTAAATCATCAAGTAGAAACAGTCCTTTTAAAGTACCTAGAAAGAGCTGAATAAAATCACTGCAGACTTGAACTTGAAATACCCTCTCCCCGTTGCTTTTCTTTCATCCCCCCACTGTCCCTGTCCTCATCAGGATTCAAGCAGGTAGAGATGAGTCGCAGTACAACCAAATTGAGTTTTGGGCAGCATACGTGGAAGTATACAGTGGCAGTCTGTTTGTCCACATAAATCCCACTGATCCGCCGCAAAATCCAGTCTCCACCACAGAGGGCTCTGTCTGAGGCCCAAGGCAAGCCTTGACAGGTGGTGCCATCCTGAGTACTGGCAAGGTGAATGTCTGCCACAAAGGAACAGTGGGGGTAACTTGACAAATGTTGAAAAATAGATATGCATACTGGACCCTGTTTCTCTGTCTACATTTCTTTGAATATTCTCAGACCTGATGCATCGCTATCATTTGTGCCATCACTGCTTAATTTTACTACAAAATGAATAAGAGCAGCAACTGTTTGCATACATACGTACAAGAACAAAAATTCTATATCCATGAATCACAGCCAACACAATCCATTTGTCTAAATCTCTAAGTGACATGACAGGTCAGAAAGGTCCATTATGTCCATAATACAATGCTCAGTTAACAGCAGGGTTTCTTTATATCCTCAGAGCTTTGAAATGTACTTAGTATTGCAGCTATTTTAGACCAACTCTTTCCCTCCCTGTTTGACTATCAAGTGAAAGCAAAGCTGACGTTGTCCCTTATCAGACTATTGTATGAGTGCAGAGCCCCTTGCTTTTCCTCTCAGTCCTCACTGTTGGGAGTATGTATGCCTCACTCATGTACAGGGAGCATCTATCTGTGTCCAGTCCATGCGTCTGGATGTGAGCGTGTGTTCAGTGTTGCAGAAATTTGGTGGTCTGTGTGCAGTCGCCACCATAACTCATTAGTGCAGTGGGAACATCGGATGAGGCTCATTGCCTCAGATGTGGTAACAGTGACCCCCACAGGAGAAGAAATATACCGACCTTCGTGGCAAAGAGGGACTAATACCCACTACCTTCACTGATTATACCCTGGTGCAAGCAGTTCATAGAGACATAGTGGGCAAGGGCAAAATAATAAAATAATAATGGCACCAATTTTTTATCCCTATCTTAAATAGGCCAGGAGGAAACTTTCTCAGCAAGAATATTGCAAGTGACATGATATGCTTTGACTGGTGGCTTCGTGCTTCACAGTAGTCTGTCTCCCTCTCTCTCTCTCTGCACAAAGCAAATCTGTGCTTTCTCTCATTTGGCAGGATAACTGTTGAGGAGAAAATTCCCAGAGGATTATTCTTGTGATCCCTTGAGATGTCATCATTATGTATCAGACACATTATCTTGGGAACTATTAAAATGATCATCAGCTATAAAATACTTGATTCATGGGCGGGCAAGTGGGACTGTAGTGTATGAGAACTGTGTTTGCTAATGTAAGCAGGAGCTCAAGGATGTAAACAAACCTGATCCTCAAACGCAAGAGTCTCTGTGATTGGCCCAAAGAAGTTAAAAAAAAAACGTGTTCCTCTAAAAATGTGATTTCTCTACACCATATGCTCAGTACAGATTCATCTTTTGACCTGTTATAGTGTGCACATCAAACCCAGTTAACTAAGACATCATCTTCCTTCAATCAGAGCACACAGATTACCATCATCATTATGTTGTGTCAGTCTTTTTGTTGGGGTTTGTTGTGGTTTAGATGCCACTGATGATTTTCTTTTCTTTCCTTTTTTGTTTTGTTTATGCATTCATGTTACTTTTTGTTCTATTTTGCAACAAAAGAAGCTGATAAGCCAGGGAGCATAGGTTATAACATAATTACTTTTTAAATATTTCTTTTTCCTAGGTGATTTATTCCCCCTTTTTTGTACATCACAGTGGACTATGAAGTATATTTATTTCAGTATATTCACTGGATACCATTGCATGTTAAGATATTAAGATATTACACAAACAAACTACCCTACAGCATATTGGCAAAATGGCTACATTGCAAACAACCACAATGTTTAACCGCCTCTTGCAAATTAATATATCAGTATCACTACTCTTATCATAATACATTACAATACACAATCTTAAATACAACACTTCTTGTTTCATATGCTTGACAGAAAATAGCAGTATTTTCAATTTTGCCTCTAGGTGCAAAATTGAGACTTGATTTTCTCTCATTCCCTCGCAGTTTTTTTGCTTAAATGAGCTGAATACTCATCACCACGAGAGTACTACAGCAGGGGACAGAATTTGTACCTGTTTGTTTGTGTCACTATAGACATTAACAAGGGAGCAGCAGTAGGATTAGACACATAACAGCGAAGAGAAGATGAAGTAAAGTGAATCATCTGTCACTCTGCTTTCCATCTGTCCATGAAAAGAACAAATTACTCTGCCTTCCATCCAGGCCTGAAATAACACCGGTCAGGTAGCATGCAGTCACCTCTTCTGTCCTCAGTGTACACATTCTCTATGGCATCAAAAGCATCGCTTTCAACCATTGCCGTGGTTCTCATCAATTACCCATCTGGCCAAGCAAAAAGTTATTTTGTTGGGAATGTCCTATGAATGCCAAATGTTGCCTGTACAATTTCATCTGTGTGTACTCCAGCTGCTGTCTGCCTGGCAGAACATTGAGCTTAACAGGCTAAATGGCTGTGTTGCTTGTTGAATCTGGGTGGTAAATATCATATTGCGATAAGCCAAGACGGAGTGTTTTCCAGTGGTAGGAAATTTAGCTGCTGTGCTTTTTAGAAAAGGGGGGGGAGCATTCCAGTTTTGGTCCATTATGGAAATTATGCCAAGTATCCCCAAACCCTTCTATATAACCAGAAAGTTAATGACTTCAAAACATCTAAATATGTTTTATGTACCTAGTGCACCTGTTTTTCTATTACCTGGCACAGTTGCAAAACTTTATAATAAATAATGTTGATTATATCATGTTTGTTGCATATTTATTAGTTTTCTTGCTTTGCATTTTATCTGACAGTCATCCTGAGGGACAAATGCCCAGTAAAGTATAAAAAAAACTCAGTGAATCGTAATAGTAAAGCAACAGAGAGCGTTTTACAATGAACAGCTGTGCCAGATGGAGGCCCTGTTTCTTTCTTCTGTTGATTTGCTCTTTTCCAGCTTTATCACCTGGGTGTTACTGTTGGTGCCCCACTAACAGTGCACCTGCAAACAACAGTAGAAGCAGGCTAGGCCTCGGGGGTACCCTTTTATCACAATCCTCATCTCTCCTGTTGGGGTAGCACCAACTGAAAGGCTGTGGTCACGGCCCCTGCCTCTGTGCCACCACAGGTTGTGGCACCACCTGGGGGAGGATGAGTCTGTGTTCTAGGACCCCTGCAGTACCAAAGCCTATTTATCCCTGTAGAATCACTTTTTTCTATCCATACATAAAGAACAAGAGAGCACTAATACTCATGGGCTAATTTTAATAAAACAAAAGGTATGGTTAATTAAGGTTTATAATTGTGTAATGTAGATCCTGGTGTAATGTTTCTGCTGCTTAGAAAATTTAACATAACCTTTAAGAGAGCTTGTGTTGCAGTGTAAGAAAGGCAAATATTTTAAAGTAAACCACCATACATGCTGGGTAACATGTTTCAATTTTTTGCTGTATGAACTCTTGCCAAATATGTCGTGCATACTTAGTTTATATTTATATTTATTTTGCCCGTAGTATATATATTACAGTGCTGGCAAAAACAGAACCAGGGAAAGCTTCAGTGACAGCCATGGTGAACAATAGCAAGCAAAGAGGACTAAACTCATGTTCTCTTAATAATAACAATATTCAAAAAAAGTCACATAAGTAGGGAGGCACTGTATGTAACCTACATTAAATTAGCTTACACTTAAATTTGCCAGTACCTCCCATCTTTCCATCCTTTGTAACCCATTTGTTTTGACAGAGAAGCACTGAGACACAGACTGTAGCAACATGAAATTAATTACAGTGCTGCATGTTCACCCAGTGGGCTACAAACACTGAAAAGCTGACAATTGTACCCAGCAAACACTTTTCCTTGAACCACACACACAAACACATACAGGGTGCTCTTTCTCTCTTTTGCTCGTGTACAACTTCTCAAAGGCCTATTGTACCCCACCTATCACTGACTCATCTGTAATCAACTGATTTATTCAATAGTAAAATTCTTGACAGAGTTTGATGGACGGATGGTGTGTGTACGCATAATCAAAAGCAGGATTATATGTGGGTCAGATTGTTGACATTTCTTTTCATCAGGAACTTAAAAAAGAGTCAAAATTAGCTTCTGTAAAAACATGATGTTTGTCAACACCCTTTTTTGTGTTGTTTGTGTGTGCATTTGTTTTTGTTTTTCAGTGTCATATGTAATTATGCCAGATTTTTTATATATCAAATTGTCTAAAGTAAACCCACAGATAATTTGTCATTGAAAGACTGCATTTAATCAAAAAGCTTTTTCTTTGGCAAGTTTCGTGATAGTGATATTTTGTCCTTGTTGCCATGCTTTTGGATGTGAGGGTCGGTTACAGCAGTGTCAGGTGGCAGACGCAGGTGACTGGGTGCATCATTGTCTTCACCTTCGTGATAGGAGACCAGAAACTAGAACATGATCAAGTGAAAAACAAAGGACAAGTTGACAGGGCACACGAAAGCATTACTGATACTTAATGTGCACACAGAAAGGTAAATGCTCTTACTTGAAGTCACTCCAGGTACACTGGCACATGAACACTCCCACCTGAGGACATTTAATTGCATTCAAGCAGACACATGGTGAGATGCGGAAAGACAAAACCGTTAAGTCCTTTTACAGCTTTTCCCATCTTCATGTTGGATGCTCCAGTGGCTCGCCCTGATTTGAAATGACAGCCTCTCTTACCTGCATGGCAAATCTGTTGTATTCTTCAAAATTAAAATAAGAGCAGCATTACACTGGCAATGATTATCTCATCGCCTTTGTTGTGTGTGATCATCCAACACAATTCAGGAGTGTGACAATCAAATTAGAGGAAATGAGAGCTGACTCGCTGTTCAATTAAAATCAAGCTCCAGTTGTTTCTGAAAGGGTTTCTTGTCAATGTAATTGAATTGTATCACCAGGAAATCATGCATGGAAATGATAATTTTGCAAAGTAATTATTCTGCCTTCTCATAGACTAAACCAGCGGACATTGCTTGCAGTATATTTTAGGAGTGAAAGGTGGCAGAGAGTGCTAGCCAGGCCTGCCAAACACAACTTTTATTGTTTGATGCAATCTGTCTCTCAGCTCCACCCACAGCCCAGGCACAGAGCTCTGCCTCACTGAGAAAAAACACAAGAGTGAATTCCATCAAAATGAAAGGCCTTATTAGTTGTGTCAAATACTGATATTCACCATGGCAAAGTGCAGACAAAACAGACAGCATTACAGGAGCACACAGCAGGCCATATCAACAGCTGAAGCCAAAGGGCCCCAGACAATGACTTGGGATGGCGTGACGGCAGGCATATGAAAGGCATCACAGATGACGTCTAATCTGTATTAAAAGACATGGGCTGGCTGTAATCACCTCTCTGTCACTGTGCTAATGGAATCGAAAAGCAGATAACGGACACGAGAGGCAAAGGAGGGGTGAAAAACAGTGTAACAGGGGGAAGAAGAAAAAAGAAGAGCAATCCTGATAATAGCAATGGCAAAATACGACAGCTCTTGCAAAAGCCCACAGTACACTGAAAGGAGAACAGAAGGTAAGTGTCAAAGACAGATGAGGGTGTACAATTATGTACCCCCCTGTGTTCATAAAAGGGAGTTTCAATCAATTTTAAGGAGCCAGTGCTATTAAATATTGACACTATCCTCCGACTTTCAGGCTAGCCCTTCCCTCTCCCTGGTTTAGCAATCACAGACAAGATGCTTGTCATAATTAAACAGCCAGCCCTCCTTTCCTCTTTGTACTATTAATTAAACTACTAAGAACTGTCTCTCCAGACAGTAGATGGATGAGGTTACCGTGCATTAGCTGGTAAACATGTTTAGTGTAGCTCTAAAGTCGGACGGGTTCGTCATGAATTGATTCACTTTCAAAGCCAGCTTCAGGTGGCCACTAAAGGAACTGCACTTTTAATATTTTTGCATTCATTTAATTTTAACCCCCAGAGGTTTATGTCTAGTAACAAATGAAGCCAATGTTGCATCCCTACGATGTCAGCGGGAGAGAAAGTTCAGTCAAAACATGTTCTCAACCCATTTCAGCTTTAGTAGTTTAACTTTTTAACATATCATACCAGAAGCTTAAGGTTGAAGTATTTTGAGGAGATTATTTTAGCCAAGTAAAATGAACTGTATACAAATATCAACATGGCTGCCTTCAATGTGTCACACTTGAAGGCAGCAGATGAGCTATTTTCTAATACACTTCCAAGCAATAGGACTAAGGCCTTGTCCACATGTATACAGGTATTTTGGTACACTTAGCTTTTTCTATAGAATTTGGGCGCCCTTCATTCACACATAAATTACATTTTAGATCACTGAAAACTGAGCTTTTGAAAAACTCCTTCCAGGGTGAATATTTTCAGAATCTCAGTTCCACGTTGACAGGTGGAAGAAGAAAACAGAGATTTTATCTCTCGGCATCAAAAGCGTGCACCATTATCTCCTTTTTTGATGTCAGACTGTGTGCTGTGTTGTTGTGAGCTTTTGATTGACCAAATTTCTATAATGGTCAGGATTATGTTATCACCTGTTGCTCTGAGTTCCCATGTGGATGGAGATATTTTCCTAATATTTTCCTAATTTAAAAAGAATAGATGTGTACATATAGATGTAGCCAAGACACACGAACATACAAAAGCAATACAAAAACAATAAATAAGGTTTTATTTAGTAACTCAGTAAATGCTGACTGCAAACATGGAAGAAGTGCTTAGTGGGATGACACCAAGGAAACACAGCACTGCATATTCCTGCTGGAAGAACTAAATGTGTGCAGAAAAGGACATTTGGCCTCCTGGGCTTAGACTGACAGGTGCGGGGATGCATGGGTGAAATGTGTCTTGATAATCTCGGACTATATGTACTATTTCACCTTGAGGAAGGGAAAATAGAGCTAGTCTGTCGTGTCCTTCCTCTTGATTAACTGTGTAACTTAAAAATGGCTTCCAAGTTGTAGCCTGGCAGACAGAAGCTGATGTTTATATAGCATTTTTCAGCTAAGGATTGCAACCAAGTACTCATCCCACCCCTGGTAAAATACCCCATGTACTGTGACCTGAACAGTACAGGTAATACTACACAGTGTAAGCCCCTCTAAACAATATTGCAAGTTTAATCATATGAGATTGTTGAGTCAGACAAAAATCTCTTGACATGTTTTTGTCTACAGGCAGTTACAGTAAATGTTTGATAGAAACACAGATGGGGAGGAGGGAATTTGACAAGAGGAGGAATTGGGAGGAATTCAAAGAGTCAAGGAGGAGGGAAAAGTGCCATGTTTGGCAAACTGTAGCATGCTAGTCTATGTCAGAGTATCATGGGGCATCCAAATTCAACTCTTAGTAGCTGTCATCAACCAAGGTCGTGCTAAATTAACTACTGGAGACTAGTTTTGATTTCCAATATGACAATGTTTTCTAATATTGTTACTGTGCTGACATAGCTAAAAAGCTTGTTAAACATGAGTAACTGACAAAATTTTTAAAATATTTCTGTGAAATGTTGGCTTTAAAGCTCCACAGATAATCCAGACAAGCTGAGCCATCCAAGTGCCAAATTCTGAGGAGTCATTGATCGTGTGGTAGAGGCAATTACAAGCCACTCAGAGTCAAAGAGGAACAGTCACTTTCCAGAACGCCTCCTTTCAGTCCGATTTTACGCTTACAGCAGCATATTCATAATTACTCATTCTAATCAAGGTGGGAGTTCACAGTGAGCCATTTCATTATGTCAGCATCTCTGAGTGGCAATGGAGTCAACAGCCAAATCACATCTGTACCATTTGGCAGAAAGACGAATCCCACCACTCATCAATCTTTGGCAGCCAATTTGCAGTGTCAAATCGTGACTATCAAACCACATACATGCTCATTATACTGAATATGTATGAGCAAAATGTACTTTCAAAGCAGTGATTTTTGCCAGGTTTTGACAGAACATGAAGAGAGAATGGAAAATAGGTGGTGCAGTACCTTTAACACTAACAACAGGACATCAACACAATCTTTAGTTCAATTATGCATAAAATGGTATAGTGCTATTTAAATAAAATGCTTTGCTTAATAACATTTTCAAAAATATGTGTTAAATGTCTAGACAAAAAAGTTATTTCATAAATACTTTCTGTTCTTGAATAAACACACTGGTGTAAAAAGAGAATCTGTTTACAGCGGTCCTCTTGAATTGTGACAACAAAGAGGACAAACTCTAGAACTTCTTTAAATTCTCTAAATAAAGTCTTGTACAAAAACGCTAATAGTCCCAGTCTTTCACAAGACAAAGGATGTTCAGCAGCAGCATGCTAACATGTTTTTAAACGACTGCTGGGGTAAAACGTGAAATGTGACAAAATCCAAATTATTCCAGTTTATTCTCTGAAGATGAAGAATGTCTGCAACTAAATTTAGGGTAATTTACAGTTACTTTACCGTTTCTTATGGTGCCTTAATTCTTTATGGAATAGATTGAACAAGGTTCTGGACAAATTCCTCTGAGATTATGTTAACATCACACACTTGCAGTGAACTCTGCAATAAAGACTGCAATGAGATGTTTTTAGCTTTGTGACATTATCCTGCTAGAAGAGACTTTTGGAAGATGGCTGCTTGCAGGTACATAAAACATAGATGTCAAACTCATACATCATGAGTCAGATCACAATTACAGAAGAAGTTCTAAAATGATGGTCATTGTCCAGACTATCCTGTCAATCAAGAGAAATTTCTATAGCAGACAGTGAAAAAAATTAGAACTTGTTCTGTCATTTAATTGTTGATCTGCTACTTAATTACTTTGGTGTGTTATAAATGGACATTGAAGCGGTGATGCTGGAAAATCTGTGAAAGTTATTAAAATACATTTCAGAAAGTCCTAAATTTACATTTTCTTTCACATTTTCCAAAGCTGACCTGTGGGCCAAGTCTGGCCCCCAGACCTCATGTTTGACACCTCTGTCATGAATTAAAAGTGAAGAGAGCTAAAAGTGATGAACATGGTCAGCTATAATACCCAGGTAGGCTGTGGCATTTAGATGATTCACAATTGAAACTCAGGGGCCCAAAGTGTGGCAAGAAAATATGCTCCACATAATTACAATGCCACTGATGGGTACAAGGCAGGATGGATCCATGCTCTCATGTTGTTGTTTTTTGTCTCATGTTGCTATATTCTGACCACAGCCTGAAAATGTTGCAACAGAAACTGGGACTCATCAACCTAGCCAACATTTTTGTGCATCTTTTGTTCAATTTTATGTGACCTGTGTGAAATGTAGCAATGTTCTTAGCTGACAGGAGTGGTACTTGTTGCTCTTATGTTGCTGTATCCCATCTGCTTTAAGGTTCAATGTGTTGTGTGTTCAGAGGTAACCAAGATGTGCCCCTCTGCACACTTTTGCTTGTAATGAGTGGTTATTTGAGTTACTGTTGCCTTGCTATCAGTTTGAAGTAGTCTGGCCAATCTATGGCAACAACAAAGCCTTTACACAATTTTCATATATATGTATATATTGAGAGCATGAGAGCTCTGTAGCATTGACTCCTGCAGCTTGTACATGTCACCTGCTGAACCATTATTCATTAAAATATAAGATAATAAGACACTCAGTGAAAGCTGTATGAGAGAGGCCTTTTTCACCCTATTCATATCATACAGTGTACAGCGTCTAGCAGCCCATAAAATGTAATCCTGATGATCAAGTGGTGTTATTGACTGTAGTCGTTACATCCAGTGTCTGATTTGTTTGGACAGTCGAGTCTCTCATGCCGAACTGTTTTTTATGCTAAGGGATCTTGTGCTCACTCAACTGCCTTTTAATCCTAAAAATAATCAACAGCCTAATTAATTGGAAACCAAATATGGGATACTATCTAAGGCCATCAGTTTTACTGTGGAGTCCACTGATATATGGTATTGATTGCAACAGGGAGCCCTCTAATCAGAATCATGGCAAAATCAATAGCTGGCATTGCCTGAGGTCCTGTTCATGCTTCAGTGTACACATCTGAAGTAAACTCCCCTGTGCTGAAACAGTCTGGTCATTTGCTTAAAGAAAATCGAGACTCAGTGCAATTGCGAAGAATGTGGAGATAAACCAGAAGAGACGGACAGAGATATAGGGACTGGTGAATGAGAATAGGTGATAATCCATGAGGGGGTTTGGTGTGATCGAAAACTGTTATGGAGGTTTTCTTACTCAAAGCTTCAATCCATCAAGTTGGAGGGTGCAGCATAGGATCAACAAGCCATTGACCTCCCCCTGATCCACCAACAAGTTCCAGCCACAGAACTGTCTGGCTGCTGTCACATCGAGCCCCTTCTCTGCTCTGACCGCTCTATTCTTTCTTTGTCATTTGATCCCTCCATATCTGGGAACAAGTTAAGTTGCAGGGCAACAGTTTTGTGTCTACTCACTTACCTCCTGGGGGATGGGAGAAACAGGATAAGGATAGCTTATCAATGTAAAACATGGCTTTAGGATGCCTGTTCAGCATATTCAACAGTCACATCCCATAAACAACTAAATGAAGCAAACCTAAAAATGCTCAGAGGGGCTACATAAAGACCCTGAGTTTGCCTTCTACTGTGTACCAAGGCAATAATATGCTACTCACTTAGAAAGAGGACAGCAGAAGAATAGCACATTTGGTGAACCAAGAATAACAAGAACATGAATCGAAAAGAAGAGGGATTTGGAGGAAAGGAACATTAAGCATGAAAGAGACTCGCATTATCACATTATCACTTGCAAAATTAATTCATATTGCCATCATTTGCTTAATCAAACATGTCTTCTGGAAAAAGGTATGTAGCTGAGATTGCATTAATTCATCGAATTAGAAAAGTGTAGCCAGAAATAGCAAGATTGGGATTGATTGTGGTCTTCCAGTGCACAAGTAAAAGGCAGAGTATGAGGGCACTAAAAGCAATGCTCTATCTCCTCTGTTGTCAAAGTACTGTGCCTTGTACACTATACCCAGACAAGAGGCAGGGCTTATGTTCTTTGCCCCACACATTAGGCTAAAAACATCGGCCTTATGCAGTAAGTCATCTGTAACTTTTAACAGCATTTAGATTTGCATCAACTGATCTTTTGAGTTAGTAGTGCAACTACCTTTAAACACAATATAACCAAAAGCAATGTACATAGTTAACATATATGTAAGAAGAAAGAGACTGAAAATACTAATCGGTGCTCTTGTCACAACTTACCTCTTTCACAATCATATGTTTTTAAGGTTAGGGAAAGACTATGATTTGCCCTTTTAATCAGGACTTACCCTAATATTACAACACAAGCGTTTCTAATGCAGGCTGTAAATTAATACCGCTAAATGTTAATCAACTTTAAATTAATCCACCATTACACCACTGTTGTTTCCATGTGAAAACTACCACTATCTAAATAAAGGAGAAATGAAAAGGATTCTGATTCAGACTTTTCGCATGACTCACAGTAAATTGTAAAACACAAACCTGATCATCTACATTAGAATTCCCTACAAATATGAGTTCTGAAGTTTCTTATTTCAACTTGATGAATTGCATGTAAGGACCAGGGCTTCTATCTCCCACATTCTACATTTAGAAAGGTTTGCTATGAAAGAGTCTCTGAAGAAATGTTACGTGCTTGGTTTGTTGTCTTTGCAAGTGATTGAGCAGCTGCTGTGATGGGCAGATAGAGTGGACAAACCATACATAGGGTGAAAAAGTCAGCCCTAACCTGACCACTTTGCACTCCATCATTCTTAAATGATGAATGATGCACCATTCTAAAAACCTACAGTCCATGATGCCATAAAATATATTACAGTGGTCAGGATTTTCACACTGTTGATCTCAGTAAATGCATATATGGGTAAAAGACAGGGAAATCTTGGAGATCATGCTCTGCATAAACCAGAAAAACTCCGCCGTCAAAGCAGACTGTTTCCTTAGAAATCTATTGTAGTGGAATTAATTCTTATTAATTCTTTATTTAAACTGACAGCATTTTAAAAATGTATAAATATTGAAGTTAAATGGCTGGCCAAATGGCACTGAGTGGAAGGGGGATGTAATTCTGGCATGTTAAACCATTTGAATTTTTTGAATTGGTTGTGAGTGTCTGAGGAGGAAAATGTGAAAATTGGAATGCTGTGCACATTAATTGAATTTTTTGAATATATTTGCATATAATTTCAAGTCCTGAACTTGATTAGTTAAAGTTCATAAATGTTAAACTGACAGGACTACAGACTTCAGGGTATATCAGACCAGTGTGGTACTGACTTGTGTTTTTGTTTTTTGTTTTTTTCAGTTTTCTTTTGTTTTCTTTCTTTCATTCTTTCTTTCTTTTCCAGAAATCATGGAATCCCCCATGGCATTTTTGCAGTAAGTATGTTTTAAGTCTGACATGATCATATTTCACTGGGTAGACCTGGGAAGTCTTTCACTGTCACTAAAATCACATCACCGTGATATCAAAAGTGGATGCTAACTTTTGATTTTGAGCAAAAAATGAGACTCAAAACAAAATGTACTTACTGAACTAATGAAACTGCGCACTCTCATAAAAAAGTACTTAACAAAACAACCTTCTCCCAGGTTTCACACACAGCTGCATAACGAAGTTTTAATACTCTTTAAAACATTTGAATTTTTGAAAAAAATAAAATAAAATCACCCAATGGAAAGGGAAAATGTGCCTTATGGAGTAGGTAGTATTTTTCTGTACCAGCCTGTAAAGCTGCTTATTTCAGCTGCACAGTTAGACATTTTGACATGGCAGTATGTGCGGACTGACTCACTTTTGGCACTTGCATATAGGCTTTATTTTTCAGCCCCTGAGGCTGCCACTTGAAACTGAGCAGAAGCCGGCTGTGTGAAAACAAAAGTTTTGAATTTCAAGATTGATCTGTGATATTTACGCTTTACCTATCGCAAGATGATAACCACCATACCACAGACTCAGGTGGAAGTACCGCCAGCACTCAGTAGCCCACCAATCACCACAAGGGGAGCAATTACTGTAACATTAAATAGTGATAAACACCACTGCACAGTGATCATCAGAACATCAGAGCTGTCACCGTGCCATCCATCAAAACCGCACTTCAGGGTAGCAACAGTCAGGTAGTGATACATTACAAGGGACAAAAACAGGTGCTAGCATAGATTCTAATTACTTTGTTCTATCAATTATGCACAAAATCCTTGCATGGCCTGGGGTCTGCCACACACTGCTGTGCCTCCTACACACTCTCTGCACCATCCCAGCTGTGGTTAAATAGCAGGCAGGCTTTTCAACACTGGTATGTGTGAATGCCTTCAGGTAACAAAAAAAAAAAGTTTATTTTTCCAAGGCTGAATTCATACAGATGGAACAGTTCTGAAAAAAAAGAGGGAAAAAAACAATTTGCATATCCCACTGACATTTGATTGTATTATATCGTCTCTAGTAATGGGAGTAGATTCTTTTCTCTTCCACTCAGCCCTGTAAGCATCAGTTTAGACACACAGGTGCTCTGCTGTTTTGTGTTTTCAAGCTGTAACGGTCTTCCAGGCACTTGTGGTTTCTGCCTTTGTTTTGCACACTCCTCAAGTTTTCTCTCAGCCACTCGGTGCACAAAAACATTATGCTAATGAGAGGAGGAGACATCTGCTTCCAGCTCGGTTTTTCTCTAGGCGTTTAGGCATGTGTTTGTCACTCACATAAAGAATGTGCTTTTACCTACAGTAGGTCAAATTTTTAAAACAGAGGCATGTGCAAAGAATTTTATACTGAACCAGATGCTATGATGCTTCAACATTGCTGAAGGATGAATGTTTTGTTTCTCTTTTCCTTAACCTCCCACTCATGAAGCAGTCTCATAGCAGGCTAATGCATCAGGTTCATTCTACTGTGTGAAACAGTGGCTCATATTCTTGGCATGTCATTCACCAGTGAATGGAAATGTCAAGAAGTTCAGTGAAATGAATAGCTTTGCAATGAAATGATTCTTAAGGTCATGGTTTAGGAGTTATTTTGTTATGTGTCCAGTGAAGCTCTTGATTTATATGGCATGTGTGCAAGGCAGACAGAAACGTATAGCAAAATGTTCAAATATGCAAGGTGAATGTGTAAACAAACCTGCAGCAGTTTCTTAATATTTGAAGGATTCTATCATTTTTTATGTAGTAAATAAGGTTTGCCATAACAAAATTAAGAGGTTTGGTGTGTAACAAGTGTAAGAAAAACACAGTGTACAAGCTTTAATTATGTAGGTTGTCGAGCTGTAAATGCTATACCAGTGTAACAAAAGCACACATATCTGCCACCAACATTTTTTAAGCAACCTTCTCTGTAGTTGAAAAAATAAAGAAGTAAAGGGTTTAACAGTGTTCTTTAATCTGTTTTTCAAGCTTTGGTAAAACAAACAAGTGAGAAAACTGCTATTTTCAGTCACGTACGTCAAGTTAACTATTTGACTATTTCAGCTACTTTGGTACTGGGAATAAGTTATTTTAGGATTGCGCAGTTCAATAATCATAAAATTTTAAGTAATCTGCAATTTCCTGGGTTAATTTCCTAGTTAATCTTGGAAGCATATTAATAAACTTTTGATTTGTCTAAATGCAATTAACTGAATGCTTGCATCTGCTTCAGTAATTACAGTAATTAAGATAACATGGTGGCAAGCTCTATTATTTCAAACTGTGTTATTTAAACTTTTATTTCACATGTCGGTCAGTGTGTTTCTTTAGGGAGTCTCTTCTCAGATGGGTGTCTCACAGATGTTACACCACAGATGGCACACATGTAGTGGTTTTCCATATATTTGCAATGCCTACTTCGATCCTCCAAATTAAAAAAGAAAAAAAAATGAGGCGTGTCTTGTCAAGATAGTAAAATTCAAACATATAGTGCTGCTTGTTTTCCAGCTGGTGGAGAGCAAATCTAATTTTTTTTAACACGCATTTATTTCCTCAATATAGGTCAGGTTGTCCATTCTAGGTTTAAAGATTTATCTTGTCTTTATCACTTAATTAAAGCAAGGTTTGCAACACAACTTCTTAATTAGTGTAAAAATCTCCTTAAAGAAAATGGTGAAAAAAAAGAGCAAATGAAGGAGTTCCCCATTCTATTGGTTCTAAAATGTGAAAAATGTATTAAGAAAGCGACACAAATTGCATATAGCAGACAGTTATGCATTTTCCAAGGTTTTGCAAAGGTGATTTTACATTGATATCACTGAAGTGTCTCACTAAAAGCATTCAGGCATCACACCTGCCAGTGTGCAGCAGTCACAGACTGTTAACCTCAAGATCTGGAAGTGTCTGTGAGTCAACGAAGCTTCACAAACGCTACCACTGTCTGCCTTTGTCAAGGTTCAGCTACATAAAGAGCACTTTAACTTCATCTTGGTGATCATAAGATTCACTGAAAATTCAAGCACTGCATCCTGCCACTGGCTCAAAGGTAAGCAAACTAAAATCCATTCTACATTAATGGAAGAATAACAAGTTCTCTTTCTCTTTGAGTAAAGCTGTGCTCTTGCAATACCAAGCTCAAGGTTTCTTTGCTCATCATGTTCACACTACAGACAACACTCTCAGTAAATCACCTTCTCACTTTTTCAGAGTTTAAATGTGAACATGATGCATGAGGAATTTTTTTTCTTTACTATTTTTTGCAGATGTTTAAAGGATTGTAGAAAATGCAGTGCCGCTTTAGTTTGCAAACTAAAATTGGTAGTGGCTTAGAAGACATCAAATGTAGTAGCACTTTTAATGGTAATAATTTACACTGCAACTGTATAATACTGATATTCAGTGTTCTCTTACAACTTATCTTTTATAATTATTACTCCAATAATATCTTTTGTTTTATGTATCTGGTCACTATTTAAGTGTTGGTAGCTATTAAATATGCCATGCTTTTTATAAAAAAGCTAAATAATTGACTCTATGCTACATTTTAGGGCCTGTAGTGCATATTATGATTACCTACGCTGTGCACGTCTACACGTTACTTTCATAAACAGGAAGAACAATTACAACCATCTGAATGAACACAAACAACAGCTGACTTACACATTGTGTTTGTGTGTTTCATTGCTGTTTTGACACAGACACCTGCCAGAAAATGACCCTGCAGCCATTAACTCCAGTGAACTGTGCAGGCCTTCTGCAGCCTGGCTGCTCTCTGCTGCAGCTGGATGGTGAAGTTCTGCTGTTTGGCCAGAAGGGTTGGCCTAAGCGCTCATGTCCAACAGGAGTATTTGGTGTACGGTTGAAATGTGGCGAGATGAAGCTGAGGGCCATCTCATTCTCCAATGACTCGTGCTACCTGCCCCCATTACGCTGCCCAGCTGTTTGCCGCCTTGACCCCTATGATGGGCTTCCAGAGAGTTACCTCATCCACGGTGGTCGCACCCCAAATAATGAGATCTCATCAAGCTTGTACCTGTTGACCATGGATAGTCGTGGCTGCAATCGTAAATTAACGCTCTGCTGCAAAGAGAAAGAGCTAGTGGCAGAAGTGCCAGGACCTCGATATGGCCACACAATGAGCATGGTCCAAAGTCGTGGGAAGACAGCTTGTGTGTTGTTTGGGGGTAGGTCCTACATGCCCTCAGGAGAAAGGACCACCGAGAGCTGGAACAGTGTTGTAGACTGTCCACCTCAGGTGTTCCTCTTTGACCTGGAGTTTGGCTGCTGCTCTGCTCACACTTTACCTGAGCTTAGTGATGGACAGTCTTTTCATCTGGCCCTTGCTAGAGAAGACTGTGTCTACTTCATTGGAGGCCACTCACTAGCCTCAGACTCACGTCCACCTCGTCTGTTTCGCCTGCATGTTGAGCTTTTGCAGGGCAGCCCGTTGCTTTCCTGTGAAACCCTAGACAATGGTTTATCTATCTCTAGTGCCATCTTTACTCGTACGGGACCCACTCATAGATACATCATCTTAGGTGGATATCAGTCAGACTCACAAAAGAGGATGGAGTGCACTACTGTGATTCTAGACGAGAAAGGAATCCACTTTGAGCCCGTAGAAGCACCCAAGTGGACCCCAGATATCATCCATAGTCGCACTTGGTTTGGTGGCAGCTCTGGAGAGGGAAGCATCCTACTAGCTGTGCCCACAGAGGGAAGGCCATCCCAACAAGATATGCATTACTTCTACCAGGTGAACTTCCAGACAGAGGGAGAGACCAGAGAGGAAGACGGAACCCTTGCCTGCAGCCAGGAGTCAACGGATTATGATGACTCCACTCCTCTTGAAGATTCGGAGGAGCTCTACTTCGGCCGTGAACCACATGAGTTGGATGGCAGCAGCGACGGAGAAGGGGACGCTTACAATGAAGAGGATGAAGAGGATGAATCACAAACAGGTTACTGGATAAAATGCTGCCTTGGCTGTCAGTTGGATCCCAACACATGGGAGCCATACTACTCCACAGAACTCCACCGACCAGCCATGATCTTTTGCTCAAGAGGGGAAGGGGGCCACTGGGTGCACGCCCAGTGCATGGAGCTGTCTGAGACCCTGCTGCTGAAACTCTCTCAAGGCAGCAAGAAGTACTTCTGCTTGGACCACGGAGGCCTGCCCTACCAGGAGATGACCCCACCTCGACATATCATACCCCTGAAGCGCATCACCATGAAAGCTAAAAACAAAAATAGACCTCTGACAATCAAGATGTCCCCTGCCAAAAAAAGCTTTTTCAGACGGCTGTTTGACTGACTCAGATTTTCATATGATGTGTGCCTGTTAAGAAAACTTTGTATGCTTAGGATGTTTTTTCCACCCTAACAGTAATCTAATAAACCAAATTGAGAAAATCCCTCAAACTACCTTAAAGTGCTCACTGAACGTAATCAAGTCACAAGCCAAGTTTAGGTTAGATCACATGACTAGTTACTGAACTAACAGACAAACACTCACACTTACTTGATTTATTTTTGAGTTAAATTAACACTTTTCAGTTTGTGAAGATTTGCAACATTTCCTTTCATTACCGAATGTTTCTGTTGTGATTTCACATTGTGCAACAAAAATGCAGTTTTACTTTTTATCAGCTGTGAAAAGGTTCATTCTGTTTGTTTCTTTCTTTCATAGTTATGTTTTAAGTACCACAGATCCACTTTCTTCAAAGTGCCGATGGAACTGAATTGTTATTGCAGTGTTTTGTACAATAAAACTGACAAATCCTTAATAAAATTTGTGATTTTCAGTCTATAATTTTGTGTCCTCACAGTGGTGTATTATCTTAAAAAGACATACTCTAATTAGCCTATCAGTTTAAAACAGTCAGTGCCTCCCACCTGATGCTGTTAATTAATAACCTGTTTTTTAATTTTCTATACAATAAATTTAGCATGTTTAATGAAGGCATGCACATTTTCACAGTTACAGGTAGTCACACTATAGAGGTATGAGTCTAAAATTATTATTTTAGATTATTATTATTATTATTATTTGAATTAGTGCATTATATTCTCCAGCATATTTGAGCCATTGTACCAATTTAATGTTTATCATGGCGATCTCTTGTACTTGACAGGTTACAAGGTCTTATCAATTATAGAAAACATAATGGGAATTAAAAAGCTCAAAATTTTAACCCACCTTTTGGTACTTCAAGGCCCTATAACTCTGAAAATATTCATAGTATGAAGGTAAAATTTTTAAATATCTTATTAAACACACAAAGTTACTGTACAAAGCATACTAGCTAATTTTGAGGGATTAAATGTGAACTGTTGTCCTGGTACATTTTATATCAAATGATCCAGTTATATGTGAGTTTCAGTTATTTGTTATTCTCTTGAGGAATATACTGACTACTAACTCCAGCTTTCAGTAGTAAGTAGGTATTAAGTAAGTATACTAAATTGATTTCAGAGTTATATAAACATGAGCATAAATATGATATTGATATACAATATGTAATCAGAACTGTGAACAGTTAAATGGTCTAAGCTATATATATATTGAATCAACTGAATTTCTTTAGTTTTTAAAGTGCTTCCATATTCTCTGCATGCAGGTCTGCATCTAGTTTGTTGTAATGTTTTCTAACAGATCATTGTTATTTTGTTTTGGTTTTTTTATTATAATTATTTTTATTAACATTTTACAGCTGAATTCTGTGTTACTAATACAAAATTAAATTAAATACAAAAATAATAGTAATTTAAGCAAACAAGAATCGCAATTCTTCAGTTTTTATTCATTATCTGATGAAAACAGAGACAAAAAGTACAAACTTCACAAAAGTAACTCATCAAAAGGATGGTAAGTTGTCTGATTCAATGACAATACATAAGAAATAACTAAATACAGCATAACATAATTTGAAGGTAGTGGTAGGTAGTGGAACTTTAGTGTATGCAAAATGAATGAACAGAGAAAGTATTGTGCGGTCCCAGTAAATTGTACATTTAGTCTATGCATGTGAGCCCAAAATGAGGAGATACACTGTGAAACATGACAGAAGTAGAATTTTGTGAATCATCCATCATCCATTACTTTGGAAATGCAATTCATTATGGCAAAAACAAATATGAGACAAGTTGCTATATAATGCACTCCAAAACATGGCGTTATGGTAGCACTGTGACAAGTATCCAATGAAATGTGGATATTTCATAGCTGTCATATGGTTAAATTTATGACAGTAAAATAAAATCAAACATTCAATCAAGTAAGAAAACAAAATTGCCTGTCACAATTCAAAATGGTGAGGGCAGAAAAAGACAATATAATCAATCAATCAAACAAATAAAGTTGCCAACAATTCAGTTTACATCAGGTCTCTCTGGCTCTCACCCATCGCTCTCCCCTGACGACTGAAGCTGTGAAGATATATCAGCTGAGAAAAAGAGCCAGGTTATATACAGAACTTAAGAAAAATCCCTGCCTGCTAGAGAGTCCATGGGGTATTAGGCACCGTAATGGACCATACTGTATTTTTATGATATCAACAAAAAGGTCAGTATATGTTTTATTTTATGAGAAGAATTCAAATAAGTATCATCTATCCTCCACTGTGCAAAAAGTAAACGAGATAAAAATTGGTTCAAAGTGACCTGGCATCTATTCTGCCCCACAGGGATCCCACGATAAAGCACTAAAGTCATCTTTTTCAGAGGGCACTCATGAAACAAAGAACATTTGGGTCTCTGTGATTGCATTTTGCTCCTGCTAAAATGATATATTAATACAGTGGCCACAAATGTGGTCTTTTTAACACGATTTCTCTCTATGACTTACAGCGCTTTCATCTGTTTCCATAAATATCCTCTCTATATAAATGCATAAATGTGTCATATCCTTGCAATACAATAAAATGCACCATTTTTCACAGATGGTGTCGATTTATAGACCAAAAAAAGGAAAAGGAGTATGAAAAAAAAATGTGTTGCCTCTGCTGTCACATCTTTGTGTTGTAGTAACTAACAGTTAACAAAGCAATTCAAAGTCAAATAAATGTTTAAAGAAAGAAAAACAAACATCAAAAGTGTAAAATAGCATTGTTTTCAATAAAATAATCTTCATTTATGGGTTCAGGTGCAAAACACTGGCTATTCAAGCAAAATCTGTTTGTAATATCTATCAACACACAAGCATCTGAGTTCCAAAATATAATAACAAAAAACAACATAAAATGTGTTTGGCCTTTTGCCCGAAGCAGAATGAGACTGACTTCACTTTCTGGAAAGTCAGAATACTTCCATGTAGAGATAACTGACCAATGGTACAATTCTCTAGAAATCAATCAAATGTTAATAGTTATGGAAAATTCAAAAATCAGGAACTTCCAAAGACATTTCATCATCATCCTGGATCTCTACTGGGTCAATGGTAGCCTGTAGAGCCTTCGCAGAGTCCTTGTGAGCTTCCATAAACTTCTGCAAGTACTTAGACGTGTACAGCCAGTGGTGTTTCAGCACGTCCTCTAGTTCAAAGGTCTTAGACTGGCGTGCATTCATCTTGCGAAAACGCCTGAACAGCTTGTTTGCTGACTCATTCCCCTCGCTGGCCCAGGCTCCTATGGATCCGTCTCTCTCTATAATTTCAGGTACATGGGCTAGGGTCTTGTGCAGATAATTTGTTATCTTTCCGTTGTACCTATATTTGAAGGTAGTGGAGAGGAGGTCAGCAAAGTGCTGAGAGTTAAAACTGTAGCGGCATAGCTGGTCAGGGCATTCCTTGGCTGGGCAGGTGGCACGCCATACAGGTTTCATTTGGAGGTAGAGTTTCATGAGCTCCCTCAGGGCCTCTCTTCTCTCTTCTGAGGGCACCAGCTCACACACCACGTCCACAGCCTCCTGGGTCATTAGTCTGCGGGCGTAGTTCCCATTCATCCTCATTACTGGTTTAAGCTTCATCTTCTTCCTCAGCTGTTTATCTAAGGCCGCCCTCCAGCTGCGCCGTTCCTCCCGGCTGGGGTTGGCCTTTTTATACACCTCTCCGATCTCATCCTGGAAGATCTTGTAGAATTCAGTAGCATTGCCGATGTCACAGTGCAATGCATCTAGCGTTGGCTGCGTCTCCATGAAGGGCTTTGCAGACACCCCTTTGACTCTGTCACGCAGCTCATCTACTGACTCAGAAAAGGGGTTGGTTCTCCATATTTCATAGCGTTCTAGGTTCTCTTCGTGACTGCGGGTGATGGAGTGCAGCACCATGTTTTGAGAGGCCTCTGCACGACTGGAGTCACATAGAGTGCAGATGTACGTGGACCCAGAGGCCTCCAGCCCCTCCATCTCACGCACCATCTTCTCATCATATCCCGTGCCCCTGAAGTGGAAGCGAAAGGATCGAGGCAGACCACCCATGGACAAGATAAGCCTGCTTTCTTTCATTGCGTTACGTTCTGCAACTATGGGCCCCAGGACAGCTGTGAGTGTCTCATGGTCTGACTCATCCACAAACGTCAGGCACAGAGGCTTACAGGACAGTTCTGAATTTGGCTTTGGCTCGGTAAAAATGGTAACCTCCTCCTCCTCATCGTCTGCCAGGACAGAGACAGACATAACAGTGAAAGAAAAACGAACAGCCTTCTCAGGAACAACTGGTCCCCCGCCATGCTTCTCGCTGACATCACCCATGCCATCGCAACATTCCTTGATCATGACACTAAAACCTGATGTGCAGGCACTGTCTTCCATCCCACTCTCCCTCAGCCCCTCCATGATGTCCTCCTCCAGATCCTTTAAGGCAGACACAAGTGCCACATCGTACCGAAAGCGCCGAGTGATAGTGTCAGCTGGGACGTCATCCACCGAGGAAGACCATCCAGAGAGCCCATTAATAATGCCAACATTACAGGATGGGGACACGTTTTTGAGAGCTGGCTGCCATTCAAACTGGTGAAAACCAGGGAGAAGCTCCTTCTCTGCAGCTCGAAGCGTGTGCAAAGGCTGGAAGATCTGGCGGCCACTTGTGGCTTTGACAGTCCGATACATCTTATGATACTGACTGCAGCTCAGGAATGTGTTGACCCGAATGGCCAGGCACACAGCAGGACTCAACCCAAAGCCTCTGCCTGCAGAGAGAGAAAATGAGAGGAGATAAAGTTTCAGAGAGAGACAGAAAGAGGCACAGTCTCAACATAAAAAGAAAGCAAGAGGAAAGGATTGACACATGAAGAGAATTATTTAATACCAACCCACAGAAGCCTATTTCTAGTGCTTTGAAAATACTGCAGTATCTAAAATTTCCTCATTTGATATCCCACATTTGGAGTAATTTCTACAATGAGACAGACAGAAGCGTAAATTTCACACCCAAATGTGAATGCCTCATTGTCAAAAGCCCACAAACTGCTGATTACAAAATCCAATATTTCCTAAATTTCAAATGTTATAAGGGGACAGAGGGTGAATCAGTGAAGCTGGCAATAGTGATGTATTGGCTGTAGATGAAAACAGACACCAGCTGCCTTCTATTCCCCAGAGAGGAGGATGGTGCTGTCTGTGTAATTTGCAGATACAAGAGCTGCTGATGTTGTTTTGATTCTAACAGCCCCTTCACAAGAGTTGTTATTGTGCATTAAAGGGAGTGTGAGAATGAGAGACTGACAGACAAGATGAGTGAAAGTAGGAGAAAATCAGGGAGGGGTTGAATGTGCAGCAGCAGTGGTTCAATAGACAGAAATGGACAATAATTAAATGCTTTTCAATCAAAATCACAGAAAGCTTTCTTATGTCTCCTGAATAGTGGACTTTTCTTCATTGTTATTCATGAGATGACTGTATTCCTCTGGGGTAGGTGAAAATATTAATGAGCAAACACTATCATGATTTTCATTTGTTTGTATCCCCCTTTCTTTGCCATGGAGGGCTGTGTTGATTGAACATAAAACCTTATAATAGCCTCTTACCTTGCATCATGGCCTCTAGCTCATCTGCCTGACGGTGTTCATTCCCAGATCTCAGTGCAAGCAGAAACAGCGTCAAACACACAGACTTCAGATCACCACCTTCCTCTTTGTCTGCAAACACCTTCACCTGGTTCTTCAGATCCCTCAGTCGATGCTTCTGGGCACGACGGGTTAGCGAGAGCAAGTGCTGGCGAGGTCTTCCCCCTTTATTGGTTAGTAGGAAGTTATCAAGTTCTGACAGACTCTGGTTTTCATTTTCCTTCAGCTCGTGGCTCAGACAGTGAGCCTTAAATGAGTCCAGCCTCACTTGCTCACGACATCCCTCACTGGGGCAGAGCAGAGGTAGGGAATGGAGGGCAGATGAAAAGACTTTGGCAGGTGAGGTGAGACTATCGGGTGTACAGGGCGAGTTGCAGGCAGGGCAGTGAGGTCCTAGAACGTGGGTAAATTTTACAATGCAGCTACGGCAGAAGAGGTGCCCACAGGTGGACTGAACTGGATCAGAGAGCAGGTGGTCACACACTAGGCAGGTGAAAGATGCAACAAAGTCCACAGGGAGATTCTCAGAGAGCAACTTGGTGCTCAGGTGATCTTTCTGGCAGCGTGTAATGTTCCTCACCCACTGCTCTCTCTGGATGCTGAACTTCTTCCAGGCCCTGAGAGCAGGACCATGACGGTCTCCAAATGGTCTCAGAACTCTCCTCTCACCAACAGCGATGGCGTCGCAGTCCCATCTGGTCCTTTTTACCAGGCTCTGTGCTCTTGGAATGACTTTCCTCCTCTTCCTTCCAGTCCTCTGGAATGATGTTTTTTTGGGGTAGCAGAGGTGGCACAGGGAAGAGTGAGGTTTCCACTCGGGCACTCTTGTTCTGGTGAAGCTGCAGACCCCCCCACCTCGAATGGCAACCATCCAGCAGCGGTGGCAGAAGGAAAGGGGGTGGACAGATTCTGTGTCCTCTATCACGTCCACTTTGAAGACTTTAAGGATGACTTCTGGCCAGCTTGGGAACTTGCAGCCCATTTTACGCAAGGCACACTTGCTCACCTCATCCAGATCTCCATGAACATCATGCACTGGTCCTTTGACTTTCCTCAGAACCATTCCGCAGACACGACACAAACCCCTATAAAGAGTCAGGGAAATAGTGTCAGATCCTTAGAAACAAATGAATATAACATAGCATCATTCACAAAATGTAACAATTTGATTACCTGAGGTGGTCCATGTGGGTTTCCATCTCCTGTAGCTTCACATCTACTCTCCTGCCAGGGCCCTCCACATTTTCCTTGCTTTTCCCTCCCAGGCATAATTTCATAACACTCCCTGGACCCGCAGCATGATCTATTTCTATATTTGGAGCTGCCGTAGGTGAAATCTCAGGCCGAGTTTCACTGGGCAGAGGGGCTTTCTCCATGGACTTCACCCTGAAGAGTTTGAACTTCCACTGAGAATACTCAGAGTGGGGATGGTGGAGCTCTGGCGGCATGGACGATCTGGGACCATCTGTCTCCAGGCTTTCTGCTGCCATGATGAGATGTAGAGCTTAGGCGCTGGAGAGGCAAGAAGAGGAGAGGAGAGATGAGGAGGTCATTTGATATACTGCAAAAACATGAAAAACAATTTCAGCCATCTGTAGTATAAGATAATAGATCTTGAGAAAAGGTTTGAAGGTTAAAAATCCTCACGGGGATGGTTGAGCCAATAGTGTCTTCTCAGTATTGAGACCATGACACAATCCAAAAGCTTTACTTGATTCCTGCTGAATTTATGCTCATAACACCCTGAAATTCCCACTGAATAGAGAAGAGCAAACCTTGACCTAGACTGCTGTATTATACCATAAGTGGCATTTAGATCTTGTGTAAAATGCATGAGACAAGCACTGGGGGATCGATACAACACCAAAATCCTCATTTCACTCATCTTCAAGCCCATCACTCAGTAAGCTACTGTGACTTTTTTTTTTTCTTTGACACAGCAAGTTTGCTAAATGGGAAACCTTATCCCAGCAAGGTTGTCAATCATTTATATTAGTTGTTTTCTTGGCTGGCAGGAGAGCTGGAGCCCTGAAAGCTTCCAACTGGCACTTTTCATGCAAGGAAAAATCGGAAACACAGCAAACTTATTACATATTACATAGATATTGACCAAACCAGATGGAAAAGAAGATGAGAAACCATCATATTGAATAAACATCATAAAGAATTATTCCAAACACAAGATTGTTCAATTTCAGCAGCCAAATGCTCTTATGATACAGCACAGGTAAGATCAATGACGGTGCTACACTGATGGGCTCTATTTCATCTTCTCCCATACTATCTAGGTTCTATTACCAGTTCTGACAATAAAGCAGTCAAACAATCTTAGAAACTAATAGTTCAATCTTTGCTCTTACCATTTCACACCTACAGCATTCACACAGTTGAATCTTCTGTCTATCCATCTTTCAATGATCTCACTACATTTTCTTCCTTGGAGGCTCAAATCTGTCAGTCTCCTTATTTTCTCAGCTCTCTCTCTGTGTACTTCACATGCTGAACTCCCCTTTGAGACAAACAGCTGAGCCTGTGTGCATGTGTGTCAGCTGGGCTCTTACCTTGTTTTTCAGTCTCAGCTGGCGTCAGCTCCCTTGGGGGCTCCTCTCTGCATGGGAGCACAAGGGAAGCCCTGGAGCTAGGCCCTTACACCCTACATATACTGTATACGTTTGAGCCAGTCACAGCTTGAAGCTTCTGTTACCAGGAGTCGTGGCTCCATAAAGTGGGAATGCTCCTGACTGTCTCATTGGGCCTCATATTTATACCCATCCTTTGGTGGAATCCCAACAGTCAACCACTGCCACCTGATCGAGGCAGCTGAGGAAAGAAAAAAAAACAAGGTCAACCCCAAAGAACAGTTGTAACATGTGCATGCTGAGAATCCAACAGCATACCCCAAAACAAACAACTTTTTACCACACCACACTTATCCTCAGCTAGACACACTTGCATGTCTAGCTATCTTCATCCAGGTGGCCTCACTGTGACAGAAAGAGCAATACTGTTAAACCTTTGAAAAGGCTGAAAGTGCAGAGACGTAGCAGATCACAGGATAAGTGGTCAAGATAAAAACAAAACTGAATAATGGTGGGGGCATAAATAACTGAATAATCAAGAAACGCGAGGAACTATAACAATAACAAAGACTTGTTGTTGTAATCTTCATTCTAATCATCTTTCTTTTCCCCTGGCATGTCTAAGTGTTTGTGACTTCTGCCTCAGCAGTCCAAATGGGGGCTGCTGTGACAAACCAAATGACAAAGCCAGTGACACAAGTGAGTCATATTAGGTTAAATATCAATTTGTGCGCAAACGTGTGTGTGTCATGTTGGAGTGTGGGTGCTCACTCACTGTGGTGGTTACTATTTTAAAAATAATGCTTCAAATGAACATAGGAGACTTATAGAAACTGCACACACCCAAACCAACAAGTGTTGATCTGTCTGTTTGTTTGTGCATTCAAATGCATTGTGCTTCATGGTTTTTGTCCACAAATTCTTTTGATCAGCACCTCATTTACCTATAACTTGTCAGTATCAAAGCAGCACATTTTATTCATCTTTTCAAATATTCAGTGTCTGTCACCATTCAAAATGAGTTTTAATTAGACAGCATCATTTGATGTAATTTCTCAGCAGGTATGGGGAGTATTTGCCCAAGATCATTCTTGTTTGTAATTATCCAGGGGATTAATCTGGTGTATTCACCACAGGAGCCTGTTGCTGTTGCATTGGCTTTGCCAGCCAAGTCATTAGATACACAGTCAGTGGGCACCAAACAACAGTTGGGTCTCTCCCACTCTTGTCAGCTTAACAGGGGAGCGGGATGAATACTGGCAGGCTTTGCAGCTTATATTTGGCGCATATGTCCAAGTGTGACCTCAGAGAGCAGTAGCAGTTTTTGTTCGTCCGTCTCTTTCTTTCTGTTTGATGACTACACCTACTTACTGCAAATGCTGAAGAGCCACTACGCAAACTGAAGCTGGCGACAAAAGTGCTGTTTTCTAGGCCTACTCATATCTATCAGACACACCTGAGAGAGCCGAGGTGCACAATGCTTGATTCATTATATATCCAAGAACAAGCAAATGATGGATTGTAGCAAGATGTTCCAGACCTATTTATAGTTGATATTTAGATTTATGATAGCCAAGTAGCCACATGTTTCCAAGGTAAACGCCACACCTAACTCTGTGGCAGACAGGGACAGAGCTGCAGATGTCTGCCTGACAAACAAGCAGTCACCCCCTGAGACCCTCATCTCTCTACGCCTGCTAATTGACTTGTTATTGATCAACTCAAAGACAGTCTGATTTATGGGAAAGAGGACTTGTGGAGACAGCCACCTGGCATGGAGCAGAGTGTTATGAATGTGAGGAGCAAACCCTGGGAGACATAGAGGCTGCAGTTTAGGAGGACATACAGGAGTTTGCAATGCACCACTGAACTGACACCTTGCACTTGGTGGGGGTGGATTTTTTTTTTTCCATTTTTTCCAGAATGTAAACCCCAAACAACAGCGTGTGTGTGTGTGTGTGTGTGTGTGTGTGTGTGTGTGTGTGTGTGTGTGTGTGTGTGTGTGTGTGTGTGTGTGTGCAGTTGAATGACCATAAAGCAGGTGTGTGCTGAGGGAGGGGTGAGCAGAAGTATGGCTGGGCCACTACATACTGTATATTTGAGAGAAGGGGAGGTGGTGGGGGAAGATGGGTGGGACGCTGCTGTGCGTCTGTTTGTGAGTTTGCTCTGGTGTTTGGGGGATTATGCCGAAGAACAGTTCAAATAAATATAAAGTACTTCCTACTAATCCATCCTGAGAAACTTCAGAATTATCAGAATCAGAATCATTACTTATGGATCTATGTGTACAAAGCACAAGAACACACAGAGAACTAGAAGGACAAAAGAACAAGAGGGAAAGTGTACTGGGTGAAAGACAGAGAAAGGGGATATAGTAGTGATCTTGTGTAAAGGAGCTGCAGAGGATAACAGGCTTAGCTCAGAATGGAGAACACAAAAGGGCTTAGGGCTGATTGCATGCTGTGACAAGGAAAGGGGGAAAGAGATCAAACCTTCCAGGAGAACTATGTAAGCCAAAGGTCCAAAAAAGATCCCCTGACAGCCCAAGCCACATAGCAGCTTAAAGAAAAGTGTCAATAGCAAAGATGGACAATGGATGAATTCCGCAGAAGCACTGGTAGCCTACTTTCCTCACTGGGAATAAAATGTCAGCAATGTCCACATTTGAATAGACTAAACCAAAATTACTGCATGATATTTCAAAATGTCATGAAGAATGTGTGCATCTTTGTGATTGCATCGAGGTAAAGGGGGCATTTCACTCCCATACTTCCACTGTGTTATGGAATATTAAGCGTTTAGTATGCAAATTCTTAACTGAAATTTCAAAGCACGTTCAACAACTTCTTCAAGCCGATTCTCAGTAAGTCACCTCTTACTGTCCGTTTTTTCCATTCCTCATCCGGAGACATGATTGGGTAGATTAATACTCAAAGAGGTAGACTTCAGTACGGAGCTATTCGTCAAAGCTACCTGCCAGAACAAACCCTTTTCCCCACTACTCATATTCCCCCTCGTTCATCTCCGCTGTCTCTCCCACTCAATGTCTTGTTTTCCTCTGCTTGGCCCTCTCTTTTCAGGTTTTGTTAATAATCAAATATGTGATTATTCCAATGAGGTGATTAATTACCACCCACCCTTCCCTCTGTTCCACAGGTTAACGTGCTTGCAATCACAGAGTGACAGCCATCTGAATGATCTCCCTCAAGGCCTCATGTGACCTCATATTGCTCGCCTGCATTTGTTGTTGGCTCATCCTGACTACTGGAGCTTTAACAGAGAGCAGAGAAACACAACAACATCACAGCTTCTACAAATAACATCCCCCACAAGCTGCTGACAGCCTGACACCCCAATATCTTCCATGTCCTGCTTTCCAAATATTCATTTTATTGGATAGTCTAGTCTTGGGACCATATTAGTTCATTCCAAGTCTTGCAGTACCCTGAGGCACTGCAGTTATTTTGGTTTTGGACCAGTTCCATTCGTCTCTTTTGTTCTGGTAAGTAAAAACAATGTGAAGAAGAACTTAAGCTGAAACAATTCAGAGTCACATTTAAGAACCATTTTTCAAAGGGGGAAAAAAAGCTAATCCTATTACCAACCCAATATTGGATAGAGAGAGGGGTCAACAATATGCAGAGATTGCAGTGTGAATATAGTATAGCAATCTGAAAAGTGAGACCTGAGTAGACAATCCAAATGGATGTTGATCCACTTGCAGAAAATCAAAAGAAACCCTAAGCCAGATTCAGGAGTAGTAGAGAAGAGTGGAAAATCAAGACCAGTGCCTTTAATCAGAATAACAATGCTCTTTAATTCTTTGTTAATTAAATGTAGATTTCCCTGATTGAAGAGCAGTGCTGCTGATGCCAGGGGACCTCCAGTCACATAAATATCTACTCACTGAATTTGTCTTGTTTAACCATGCATTAGTTCTCTTTTCCCAAACTGTCTGGTGCTGGTTTACACAGAAGGTCTGTCAGCTGAAGGATAGTATCTCGCAAACAACTCCTCAAGATTTCAAACGTTCTGCGTCCTCAAAGGGAGGATTTCTTGGCAAATTGTTAAACACCTTCATAAGTGGGTTACATCCACACACTTTTTAAAAGAAATGAGAGTAGTGGTGAATTCTCCGCTTCTAAATTTCACACCATTTCTCTCTTTCCTGGTCATTCTCCCTGTTTCTCTTCCTCACTACCTCCCTCCCTCAGTCCCCCTACATCAATGTAATGAGCAAATCATGGCCACTAGGGAGAGATGTAGAGAGAAAAATTGGTCCCATTATGTGTCAAGCTGTGTGAAAAGAGCAGCGCTGTTGTCTGTCAACTCTAACCCCCAGCTGTCCCTGGTCTTAACTTCCAACCAAACACAAAGAGGTCTTTTCCCACACGTAGATCTGCTTATTATTTCCCCGTCTTTTAACTAAAAAGTCCATTATAGAAAATGCCAGGACAGCCATGCCCTTTTCTGCACCAGCTCTGGCAGAGCTCAGACAAGGGAACAATGGACACAGTAACACGCGCCGATTCAGAGCTGATTTAGAGTGTCTGGTCTTAAACCTGACTTACAGAGTACAGTAATTATAGGAGTTGAAGGGAGGGGCTGTTAAAGATGCTGTGGTTAGGTGGGGGCATGTGTATGGAGGCTGTTGTCATTTGGCAGCCAGTCCACTTGGAGAGAGAAATTACTATTCGAGCCAGAGCCTGGGTGGTGGAGCATTTATCAAACAGTCATCAGAATGATTCACATGATCCAGCGGGGAGCCATTATTTCACCAGTCCAGTCTCTCAAGGCAACCTGCTAGTGGCAAGGATGATGACAGCTATGGGCTTTATAGGCACAGGAACAGACATATAGAGTAATTGTTTGAGAACAATAGTTTGGAAAGTCCTATCTCTTTTCAAAGAGTCATGTGTAGTCTGTGGATTGGACTAGACTGAGGGACAAAAATGAGCAGTTAAGCCCAACTTGAGGGCATATGGCATTTCAGTGTAGCAGAACACAGAGATGCCTCAGGAAGGGACTGACAAACATGTGGTCCCTGTAGTTGCAGGGGAGAGTAACTAGCACTGAATACATAAAGATCACAAATAAACAGACCATCCACCTGCTCAGCAACTGTTTTGAGACCTCGTAGAAGGTATTGATACAGTTTTGCATTTGCTGGCCTGGCAGGTACAAGCAAGTATAACAATCTCTGCATAAGCAAATAAATTCCTAAGTGAATAGGGAGTAACAGAAAGAAGCAAGGCAGACCTCTGGAAGGCTCCTCATAATAAGGATGATAAAAATGCGATTCTTCTATTCATTTTCCCCTCACTCTTCCTTAACGTGCGTTCCCTTTTGACTCCTCTGGGATGCACATCATTCTAATGTACACAGATTTTCATTTTGTCCCTTTTCTGTGAAAGACCTGCGGGATAGGCAAGGACAGAGAGCGATTGTGACTGTTTATTTAGTCAGATCATCTAACGTGTGCAGAATAGATTTGAGCTGAAGAAGAGGCCATCTACACGGTGGCAGCTGCCACCAGGAAATAATGCAGGATGATGACTGAATGATTTAATGAACAATGCTGTCTCAGAAGTTACTCCCTCATTCATAAATAGCTTCAACATTAACGTCATGCTTAACTTGCGGAGATTAAAAACCGACAGTTTAGATGCTTATGAATAATCCTCATCACTGATAGGTGGAGTGTTTCGTAATGATAGCACATCTATTATGGTGAAACATACTGTACACAACCCCGTTTTGAAAAAAGCTGGGGCGCTGTGTAAAATGTAAATAACAATAGAATGCAATAATGTTCATATTTCTTATATTAAACATTTCATATAAAACAGTTAAACTGAGAAAATGTACCATTTTATTTAAAAATAATTATAATTTTGATGCCAGAAACACGTCTCAGAAAAGCTGGGACAGGGCTGTGTTTACCACTCTCTCATCTTCTTTTATGTGCAAGCACCTGGGAACTGAGGAGACCATTCATGGGGTGTTTGGGAGAGGAAATATCGTCACATTGTTGTCTGATTGACGATTTTAGCTGTTCAACAGTCCTGGGTCATCTTTGTCATGTTTTTTGTGTCATGATGCACCAAATGTTTTTAACTGGTGAAAAGTCTGGACACTCTGCTACTATGAAGCCATGCTGTGTAATAGTTCCAGTATGCGGATGTGGAGAGAAATGATCCATGTCTGTGGAAAATGTGTTCAAAATGTGTAGCTGATGAGATATTCAGATCTATAAGTGTGAAAACTTTGACATGCTCTCTCTAGAGAGCAAGTCAGGGCATCACTAATGTAAGGAATCTGTGGGCTTTGACTGTCTAAAACTTTTATGGCAAACCAGGTATTTTTATCCTAGCCAAAATGTTGGGTGGGCAGAAAACTGACAAGCAGACACTACAGTCTCAATTCAATCCCATCGGTCACAATAGTGACCCCCCAAAAAACTTCAGCACTTGGAAAGTTTTAAAAATTGTTTCTGAATTATGCATCAACACTTTTTAAGCAAATATTGAAATAATAAATGTTTATTCCCTGACAGTCCCATGAAAGGAAAATGTCTCCATCAAAGCCACCATACAAAACTTTATTAAAGTATGTTAACATAAAGATAGGGCCATTTGTTTTGGTAGACATCATATCTAGTACTGATGTCTATATTTGCAGTGATTCATCTTCGTTCAGTGTGGTCACAGAATGGCTAAACAGGTTATCAACAATAGTGACCCAGAAAAACACTTAAGCAGTTAAAAAGTTGTAAAGATGTTTTGGAATTATGCACTGATGCATTTTAAGCAAATATTGAAATAATAAAGTGTCTCCGTGAAATATATGCAGTGTCACATGTTTAGCATAAATTCTCCCATGACCAGAGTTGTTTGTTAGCCGGCTGAACGATGAGAAAAAGATGTTTCCATCAAAGCCCCCAAAACAAAAGTTTATTAGAGTATGTTACATAAAGATGGGACCATTTGTTTTTGTGCACATCATGTTTGGCTTTGTTCTGTGTGGTCGTAGAATGACTAAACATCTTATTGGCAAACATACTGTATATAAATACCACTGTTTTGCACATACCAACCTCTGTATATTTTATATATCTTATTTTATTGTTTACTTTATTTCATTTGTAAAACATGTATATACATACTATATACACACTCAAACACACACACGTAGAAAAACATATTTAGTATACACATTCAGTAATGTATATACCTTTACATATTGTACATATATTTATTACTTTTTAGATTAGCCATTTTTATATTTTGCTTGTTTTACATTATTGTATTTTGCACAACTCTGTTGCTTGTGAAGCTCGCACACAAGAATTTCACTCACATGTACTGTACCAGTGTACCTGCACATGTGATGTGACAATAAAAGTGATTTGATTTAGTGGCCGGCAGGATAACGTAGCACACCCTACACACACTTAAACAGACTGATCCTTCTTTTTCTCACTACCACAATCACCAAGGACAGCGATTGTGATAGTGATGGTTCAAATATGGAGTATGAAGGGGAGACAGGCTATTTGTCAACCAGGCTGTTGAATGCATATGCCGAATTCGTGTGAAAAGATCATGACAGGAAAAACATTATCAGTGACGTTGACGTCCCCCTCCCCACACCTTCTCCCCCATCCCTCTCCACTGTAAGTAATGAAGTGCCAAAAGCCTCTTTCTGCCATAGGGACCAACCACAAAAGCTGCAGGTAGTCCCCGAGATACTTAAATTCCTCCACTTGAGACAACAGCTTGTTCGCAACCTGGAGTGGGGCACTCCACCCTTTTCTACCAGAGAACCGTGGTCTCACACTTGAAGGTATTAATTTGCATCCCAGCCACTTCACACTCAGCTGCAAAACACCTTAGTGCAAACTAGAAGTCTTTGGTCAGCGAAGCAAGCAGAAGTACATCGTCTGCAAAAAGCAGAGGTGAAATCCTGAAACTGCTGAACCTTCCACCTTTTGCACCTGTCCATAAAAACCATGAACAGAAATGGTGACAAAAGGCAGTTCTGACTGAGTCCAGCAACCAAGTCTGACTTATAGTCAGCAATGTGAACCAAACTTGTATATGGTTTATGGGGGCTTATGAGCACTGGATACACCAACACCCTTCCTGAAACTTCATCCACCTGAAGCACTGCCCTGGACACCCCAGGGGACATGTTCAAATTCCTTGCTTTAAATCCACAAGTTACATGTAGACTGTTTGAGAAAACTCTCAAACACTCTCAAATATTGTTGATAAGATATAGAGTTCATCCAGTGTTCTGTGACCAAGATGTGACCACACAGTTGCTCCTGAACCCAAGGTTCAAATAACAAACCTCTCCAGCACCCTCGCGTAGACCTTATTGAACAAGCTGAGGAGTGTGATGTCCCTGAAATTGGAAGACATGCCCTCCTGTGTTGCTATATGGTTTGGTAGAATCACCTTAAAGCCAACTAAGGGCCACTCCATGGCCTCACCAAACTCTTCCCACACAAGTTTTGCTTCAGTTATTGTCAGATTTGCATTCTGTATTTGTCAGCTGCTTCCCAATTCCCTCAAGCTATTCAGCCTCGATAGGACTCCTTCTCAAGCTTGACAGCTCCCTTCATCTCTGGCGTCCAGCATCCGGTTACCTTGCTATTGCCATGACTGGCATTAACTGCTTTACAACTGTAACTTTGTACATCAGTAGAAGTATGGCTCATGGTCCATTAATGTCCCCAGCATTCCTTGGAATGTTTCAAAGTTGTGCATCTGCTAGATGTTATCAGTGGACCCTTACTGTGCGTTTCGCCATGCCAAGCCTGTCCAGCATCCTCCATCCACCACCAATATTTATGTTCAGTACTAAAATGTAATAATGCTGTTTTTGTTTTGTTCTTGTTTTTGTTTTGTCTGAGTATTCATATCAGGACTACAAAATTAATTTTAATTTTTGAGTTTGAGGGGTTGTCATAGAGTGTTCTAGTTTAAATATATTAATTCCCACACTCGCGTCTCACTGCTGAAACATTATTTACACTTTTTCACCTACTTTTCTATTTAATAAAAAAAAACTGTGACTGATTGTTTCAAATGGTTACTAATGACATATGATCTGGATATTTTTACTTTTTAAATTTAAATTCTGGATTAAATGGGTTAATAGCACATTATTTGCGAGGTTAAAAGCAAAGTTCATGACAGCTTTTTCTTGTTATTGCTCCATATACTGCATTAAAATCCATGAGGTGTCAAGACAGTGAGTTTTTTGTCTATTTTATCATCGCTGCCTGCCTTTTAGATTAGTAATTATGCACAATAACTCTTGCAAAGATTACAGCAACAAGGTTTCCATGTCTTACATTCCTCTACCTCCTTTACCACCTCATGCCATTCATTGTCATTGTGAAAAGGTGTGTGACTCCCAAGTAGAGCAGTACCCATTATCGTAAATAGGCCAGTAAGTAACTTCACACAACGTCTCCTGGAGGCTGATAGAATATAGAGTGCGCAAGCATATAGAGTGTGCAAGCTCACTCTATATGCAAAGCAGAAACACACTGTTAAAGAAACTGGAGCCAAGTGATTATATTTGTAATTTAATTTCCTTGGTCACATAGAGATAAGAGAAGAGAGAGGATACAGCTGGCCAGGGATGAATAGAGTGACGAGAATGTGACTACAGCTTTATTGTCTAGACTGAAATGTCCAAGGCGACACCACTTACGAACAAGGGTACCGCTGGGGAAAAGGGGTAAGCCCACAGACATTCACAAGTCCAAACTCAAAGACACAAAAGCAAACTTAGTGGCAGAGACAGCAGAAAGAGTCTGACAATACAAAAAAAAAACCAAAACACACACCTTGCACTCAAATTCAGTGATCACAGAATGATCAAGAAACTCCATTTTTCCCTTTTCTAAGCTCTGCTACTGTGTATGTCTTCTTGTAACCACCCAGGTGGTCTGGTCCAGTCACAAAGAGCAATGTCTCATTGCAGATTCTGCAGGCAAGACGAACTGAGCGGCTGCGAGAAAAATAACTGAAGGACACAAGGTGCACTCTCATGCACCCTCTCTCTTTCTCACTCCCACTCTCTTCCTGCTTTACTATGAGATTGTAGGACTGCAGACATCAAATTTCCTGACTTTTCCATTTTCAAAGACTGTCCACTTATACTGATGACAATGCAGTAGAGGGCACAGCACTGCAGTGGTCAAACTCAGATTTAGGGCTATACCAAGAGCGCGGTGGTGAGGGATGGAGAGAAAGGTGCAAAGTTCATTAAATCTGACACTACACGACACGGCACAGAATACAAGGACAGTGTGAAACTATTTTGTGACATCTCAAATCCTCTCTCCCCCTTTGTTCTCACCTCCTCTGATCTTTATGTCTGTTTCTCCCTGCTGTCTTGTCTTTCTGTGTATTTCCTCAGTGTCTTCACTTTGAACCCAACAGCATTAACCTGTCAGGAAAGTTACAAATGTTCTGACTGAATTATGCAAACCACGGAGAAATAAAACTGCAAAAAGCATGGAGTCCTCGCTTTATTTCATAATTCATCACGCTCCCAGATCGAGCCAAATAAAACTTGACTTATTAAGTAGTCCGGCACATTCTGGCTCAAAACCCTGCGAAATATCCTTGAGAATATTAATCACACTTTGTATACCTCGCAAATCAAAATCAAACACACACACAAACACACACACATGCAGACATGCACAGACTTTTTGTGATTACATTACTCATCAAATGAAAGCAGTGTCTCCCCCATTTCACCAGAATTCTTTGCAAAAGTCAAAACGATAGGTGTTACACCAGCACCACCAAAAGGTACAAGAGAAAATAACAGTTTTTGGCGCTTCTTGCTCTCTTGGTTTTTTTTTTTTTTTTCCTTCCTCTGCAAAATTCAAACTTATAGCTCTGAAAATCAGATTAAGAATGCGCGCCTTGGCACTCTGTGACGTTATTTATTTATCTCAATGAACACAAGCACAGGCACACAGGAGCATGGAGAAACACATACTTTATGCTGAGGATTGGCATAGTGGCGGTGCAGCATAATTAGTAGGACATGGCTGTATAATTGGACTCTAATTGATATGAAGAGCAGTGGTTTAGCCCAGGTTATGTTGTACACATGCTGCCAGCCACAGGCAGGAAACACTCAATCTTGGTGCCATCTTCTGATTGATGTCTCTATAGCAGATGCCCTTCAACAATCAGCACCCGCAATCTTTCTGTGACTATCTGGCCACCTGTCTATCTGTATGTAACATCTTCTGCCATTCATCTGTCATTTCTTACTTTGTGCCTAACTGTCTCACTATCTCTTTCTTTCTATCTCCATATTGATTTGTCCTGCCTTTCTCTGAAGGCATTCTCAACCTTTAGTCCGATGCTTTCAGGAGGGTGAAAGAGCAGCATTTGTAGTGGTGGAAGGTGAAAAGGCTAGGGTTTGTTTATGAGACACTGGCAGCCATAAAAGACTGTGTTCTTTCAAGTGCCCAGACAGCATCTACTGAAGGGAAATAAAAGCAACTTAAGATTAAAAGGAAATCAATTTTAGAAGCGCTTTTATTTACAAAGAAAAATGGGTTACTAAGTCTCTCATTTTAACAAGTAATGTTTAAAGAAATGTTCTTTCAAAAATAGCAACTGAACCAAGAGAGGCACAGCTGGATACAAGATGTTGTAGTGAATTGAAATAATTTGAAGTTAGAATGAGGAAGCTCTTTGGAACAATTCTGTTCATGGATCGCACGCTGATGCAACGCGACCTTCAAGGACATTCCCCTCATTTACACAGCAATTAAGCACTACCCTGTTGGTAAATTGAAAAAGAGACAAAAATCCTCTGTGGATTTAATAACAAACTCATTACCAGGGCCCAACAGGGCGGAACTGCCTTTTAATTAGAGCAACACCTGATTAACGCCCAATTAACAAAGCCAGAGCCACTTAATTCTCCCCCACTTTGGCAGGTTGAGAACATAAATATGAGCAGTCCAGCATCTGAGTGCTTCCTCTCCTCTTGGGAAGGTGTGAAAGAAAGTAAATAACGACTTGGGAGGCAGTTTGCTGTCTGGTGCCCCAAATGTTCTGCAGAACCAGCAGCTGCATGCAAGAAATGAAAGAGTTTTTCAAAAAAGGAAGCAGATGTAGGACTTGCAAGGGAAGAACTCTGCTTCGCTACACATTCAAGACCCGCGGGCTGGTGGGCAACTGTCCAAACAAAGAACCATAGCGCTCAACCACACAAGCTTCTGCTTCCCTTAAAAACATCCAGATACTTTTCTAAAAGGAACAACACTTTTTAAACTGTGAGTTGCTGAGGGTTGCTTAGTCAGGATAAAAGCTAGAGTCTACCACAGGCAGACTAAGTTTTGTTGAACAGTTACAGTACAAAAAAAAGTTTGGATATGTGCCTAGATCGTTTTTGTTGCTCTTTTCTATGGTATACACAGGAGTGTATACACACACAATTGAACTTTAAAAAACATGTAAGCTGCTACGTGTAAATAAAACAGAATCGAATCATTTGCAACTAAATTAAAACTTGTATTAACTGAAAATAACTCAAAGACAAGATACGTGTTATACCGAGAAGTTTTAATACAAAATGGGCAACAACAAAAAAACAACAAAGTAACAAAATTCACAATTAATAAAGACTTGGTATGAAAACAGAAAAGAAAAGAGAGTGTTTCACAAGTCTAAAGGAGAAGAGTCCACCAGTGTGAAAGGTAGTGCAGGCAGATCATTCAAGAACGTTGTTTCTTATTATTAGTCCTACAACGGACTGGCAACCACTCAAAGATGTACCCCACGTCCTGCCAAATGACAGCTAGCTGACAATAGTTGGAATTCTGTTGATGCACACCAATTTTTCTTACTGTAAAAGTTGCAAAGAATTTGCAAGTGGGAATTTCCTTAACTACAGTGCAATCTACTATTAAAAGAAAACCAGAAAGTCTCTGTGCATAAGGGACATGGCTGAAAACAAGTACTGAATGACCATGATCTTCAGGCCCTCACAGAGCTCTGCATTAAAACAATGCTGTAGTGGAAATTACAGTATGGGCTCTCGAATATATCTGAGAACTACTCATCTGTTTATAAATAAACCCAAGTTAAATCTCCATGCAAACAAAAAAGAAAGACCTGTAACAGATCAAAAATGCTTGCAATGTGTAAATCTGTCAGCCAGTCAACATTAATCAGTAGCTATTATCTTTTACATGAGAATTACTATTTGAAGTGTCGCATGGTCATCACAATGACATCAGGTAAGATATATCGCAGCACCACTATTCAGATAAATGTACTAACTGAATGTCTTGTTTACGTAGATTTAACTTGGAGCCCTTTATACCTGGACCTGATCCTGGCTGAGGCGCAAACCTATCATTAGTTGTATATTTCACTAGTTGGTATATTATTAGTCCTTAGTGTGTTGTCAATTCATTTCAATCAACAAACCAGTGACAAAACAAACCAGAAAATGATTTCCACAGTAAGCCCAACAGGAAACTTCAGTTTTGCTGACTTCAGGATTCTTTCAATACACAGCCAGCTGAGTTTGTGTGATTTAATGTGTAAACTGACTCATTTAGCTTCATATTCTGTATCATGTCCTTTTTGTTTCTGAACTCCATTCAAAATTCAGACATATATTTCATCACACCCTTGTTGCTTTTGGGGCTTAAAGGATGAGAACTTTGACTAAAAGATTGTTCGTCGGCCTCAGATGGAGAGGAAATCCGCCATGGCTCCACAGCATTCTCCAAGTCAGGTAGGACGTCCGGCACGAAAGCCTGTTCAACGATAAAGACGATCGGCTCCACGACAAGCAGCAGGGTCCAACCTAAAGCCCCCAGCAAATAGGAGGAGCCAAGACTGGAGAAGTCCTGACGGATTTCTTCACGGTGCTGATATGTGAAAAAAGACCAGCTCAGGAGGAAGAAGAAACCTGTAGACAGATGGTGAAAATGAGTCAACTCAAGTATGATTACCGCTAAAAGAAAAAAGGTATTAAGCACAATTATTTCATGCCTGGAGCTTTAGGAAAGACTTTGTGTAATAATGAACTGCAATTCCAAAGAAAATAAAGTCTCTGTGCGCTCCCCAGCGGGGTACATAAATGACTAGTATATGAAACAACTTCTGTAGGTGAGAGCTTGACATGAATGACATAAACCAAAAGGCCATTTGGAGGGTAGTTGGAAATGGAGAAACAGAATAACAAAAATCCAATAAACACCGTGTTTACATATGTGGATGTCATAGGAAATGAATGTATGTTACACACCTGTGGGGGCCATGGTGAACAGCAGCAGGGTAGTGGGGTAGAGCGCCTTTCGTACAATGAGGAGAGCGCGAGTGTTTGAGTAGGAGCGCACTGTCTGAGATGTCCAGCAGAGGGCAAACACCAGACACAGAGCAGCCGTGCTCACGGCCATCAGGGACGAGAGAACTCCAAAGACCCTCTCTGCTTCCAGAGCTGGAGGACACAAAACAACAGACAACAATTAGAATGGTTAACTACACTTATATTCATTTTTACACATTCATTTCCACTACGAGCATGATAAACACTACACAATGTCAAATTTTCCCACAATATAGCCCTTATTTTATCCTCGAATGCCTTTGCTAGAGAATGATCTGTGAGTGCACTTAGGATTAAATGTGGGGTTTTTTAATGTTAAATTTAGACATATTATGCTGTTTTCCACCTCTACACTTTTATTCTGGCACTCCACCAGAGTAACTGTCCATACTTCACTATTCAATTAAGTCCTCATTTATTTAATACTAGCTGTTTTGCAGCACTTGCAGAGTCCACTGGGAAAAGGTAATAACCTATTAGCTCTGGGCTTTTTTAAGAAAAAAAACCCCTGTTTCTTAAATGTCTACTTTCTTCTGTCTGGCCAAGTTTCACGAATTTGTCACAAGCCTTATATACTTTTTTTTTCTAGAAATACCCCCAGGGGAGACATGTGGGATGCGCTAAAAGAGTACCTAGAAAAATGATATTGTGCTGTTGCCAAATGACTGTATTTCCCAGCACTGTTGGTTTTTAAATGAAGTACATCAAATGACTATTATTCTACTACTCCGGCAGATGATTTGATGCTTGACGAGAACGTGTACAAATATTTACTGAGAAGAAACAAAGTTTCGGCCAGGAGCAGATGTATAAATGATGTTATTAGCTAATGTCAGAGATGAAAACTGTAAGAAACCAAGTGTTCAGAGATAACTTTTATATGTTTATCTCCTTACCTGACACTCTGGCAATATTCAGTATCATTCTTTTTAATTTTAGAACAGAAACAGCATAATATATCTCTTTAAGTCAACTTTGAACTATTGCAGTTAACAGCTATTTACTATATTTTTATCTTTTTAGTAAATTAATAGTTTTGTAGTACTTCTTAATAACCTTAATATTGATCACTCATTCATTAGAGTTTCTTCTCAGTATGAGGAAAAGACTTTTTGTTGTTGTCATAACTGATATTTTTTCCTGGTGTCGTTAATCATTTCTAATTTCTAATCACCATTATCACTGTTATTTTTTTAGATATTGTCAAGCAAAAACTTTAAAAGACAACAACTATCTTGAGTCCCTTCTCATTTGCTTTCCTTCTTTTTGTATGAGAGCAGAGGACTTATGATATTAGATTAATTATTAAGAGCATAAACTCAGTTTATGTCAGTTTATGACACGACATGACATTTGAATGATAAAGACCGGGTTTTAGCTCACTAAAGATTTCGCAAGCACATTCAGTACAGAACTGAGCCTTAACAAAGAATGCAATTCACCCGGACAGAAGCAAGCTCAAACTTGTTTACTGCTGCAGAGAATCTCTTCTGTAACTCAGCATTTTGTCAAATCTCCCTTTTGATATTGATCCTCTCTTGAGAAAAATAAATTCTCCTAAGGCTGAAGCAAGCATAAGCGGTCTTATCAAAACAGCACAGCAAAGATGTGCTTAAGTCTCATTAAATATGCTGCCTTTCCTAACACATTTTAGTCAGTCAAACCTTTAACCTAACAGAGAATGAAAGCTTAAGACAGATAAGAGATTTGTTGACTGCAGAGTGGTGTCAGAGAAGCGTTTGGCTCACCGTTGATGCCAATATCATCTTTAGGATTCATCTGGTCGCTTTCAGTGGCGTTCCACTCCGTCCACAGTCCCCTGTCCTTCACCCAGTAAGGTGTCCAGACTGCATAGCACACACACAGGCACCCCACTAATCCCAAACAGGACTGTGAAAACCTGAAGCGACTGATCGAGTCATCCAGCTCAAGAAACTTCATTTTGACACCGCTAAAAGAGACAGGGGCGAGGATAAACAAGAGTGTAATTAGGATGTGCTGAAGTTCAGCGGCAGAGGGATAATCTGTCTTAAACGTAACCTTGGCATTTAGATTATTTAAATGAGCTTTACAAATATAAAAGCCCTGGCTTACCTTTGTTGTTGTTGTTGTTGAAGGGAAAAAACGCTGTCAGAAACCAAGCTGTGTGGTTAAACTCTGATTTGAGTTTGCCGAAAAGTAGAAGAAAGTGTAAAAGAACTAGTGCTGTGCCAAAACTACTGTACAAACACTCCCAACACTCATTTGACATATGAGATAATATGCTTACAACCACAACAGATCAAACCCTCACTGTAACTCCACCTCCGTCGCAGTGGAAACTCCCACCCATCAGGGCTGAAATTTCCCCTTGAATTCTCCACTGTGACTTGCCGAATCGCTCTATAGAGAAAGTGAAAGCTCCAGCAACAGCCATTCAATATCTGAGGAAGCAGAAGTTTGTGTCTAAAAACAAGCAGAGTTGAATAGGATCGAAAAGCTCGATCTAAAAGTCCCTTAACAGTTGAGAGATTGTGTTCGACTGCAATAAACAAATCGGACCCTTGTCATGTAGAAAGTGTGTGGGGGGTGTCGTCGGGTCATTACGCATCACGAAACGGTTAAGGAAATCCCACTCTCTGTCACAGACAGTGGGCTACAAAGTGTTGTCAGCCAATAGCGTCTTCAGCATCAGATATCTCCCCTGTTCGTCACTTTACTCTCACCACCTTCACTTTCCTTTGCAGCAGCGGAACAGAACCCACAGCCCACCCATGCCAAAGAACAAAAGAAAATGTCACACTGAAACAAACAAAGAGCACACAAAATAACACATCTCCAGCTAAAGGCTACTTACTCTAAACGAATAACAGTCAAGAAAATAAATAATACTTCCTGTATTTATTTGTGGACTGTTAACTTTACAGCAAGTACAATTCATTTTGACAAAATAAACCGCGTAAGATGAAAATCAGAAACATTTACAATTCATAAGAAAAGAGACTTGTAGTGTTTGATGTTAGGACACGTCTGATTTTTGGTTGTTATATTTGGCATCCACTTAGAATATCAGCAAATAAATCCACTTCTCAGCTTAACAATAAGGCCTCAAGACGCATACAGAAAAGTACTCCGTCCTGTTCTTAATGCCAGGCCGGGTTTTTTTCTTTACTTCTCTTTAACCTGGTCTCAGCTATTTCATTCCTCAAAAACAGACATCAGAGCTGACCTTGTGTCAGGTGTTTGTGTCAAGCTTTTCACCATAAACACAGGAAGCAAGAGGGATGCTTAAGTACTGCCTCTTGAAATTTGGCAGCTACATTCGTGCCTGTTTAATCCTAAGCTTACTTTCTGGCTCTTTGCAGCAGGACCTTGAACACATCAAAAATTTCTGGGTCCTCCCCAGCAGACAGCTCTGGAGTGCTTTTCTCCAGCCAATCAGAGGAACGGATCTGATGCCTGAGAGTACCGATCAGTGTGTCAAGACTCTCTGTGGGCTTAGAGGCTTGGCAGTCTTCAGTGGCCAGAGAGCCTGTGTCAGGAACAGGGCTATCCCTCTCCTTCAGCTGATCTGATGAATTGTTCTCGGGTAAGGTTTTTGGATTGACAGTAGCAGCATTGTCTGAACCTGCATTGTCCTTTTTTACTGGCTTTTGGCTCTCCTCACTGGTTTGTTTGATGTCCGGGAGTCTCATTTTTTCTTCAGTTTCTTTTAAAGCCTCTCTAATTCGCTTAAGGCCTGAAAAACCACAAAACAAAGTGACAAAATAAGTCAGTACAACATAAACCTTTAAATGAATAAATTATATCACAGATATGTGCTAATCACTGTCTAGTATAAGCACAGGGTGACAAAGCATTCTACATATTTAATCCAGAAAGCTGTAAACTTTAAAAATAATAGCATATAAACAAAGTATAACTGTGGTAGATTTAAAAACTACAGAAACAATTAAATAACATTAATTAACAATTAAAGGCTTTACTATTATAATTTGAAAGATATCGCTGTACTAGAATGCTAAACTAAAGGATGTTTTATTTTTTTAAATCAACTGATTAGCTCATTAAAGACTACTCAGTCTTCTTCTTTGGAATCGGAGAGGTTATCATCAAGCCAAGAACTTTCTGCATACACTATCTCAAAACTAGCTATGAGGAAAATGAATGAATTAAGATTTTTATCCTCATTTTTATAAATGTTGAGCAAAACCGAAGAGCAATTTTCATGTGTTTAACTATTCTAAAGTGTTGAAGGATTTTAAGGTGACTTTAAAATGACAAATTTCTCAGTTTCTCATAATAGACCAAGGACTGATATACAAGCAAAGAACTTGGGCAGGGAATTTCTGGTAAAATTTAAAGGATATGACCTTTACTCTCCCTCCCTCAATGCAATAACAGCTAATCTTACCTTAGAACCAGAGTCCACTGAAAAAAGCTGCTTTAAAGATTTAGGTATGTTTGTATTTTGTTGTTATTTTTCTAATGGGATTTGGTGACTGTGATGTTTGATTTTAAATTTTAATTTTTTTACTTTTATTTTGTAGCATAATTTTGAAACTTCATGTGTACCATTCTTTAGAGCAGGGGTGGGGGAACTCCAGGCCTTAAGGGCTGGTGTCCTGCAGGTTTTAGATGTGTCCTTGATCCACTGCAGCTGATTTAAATGTGTCAAAGTTCTCCAGAGGTCTGATAATGAACTAATAATTTGATTTAGGTGTGAAGAACCAGGGTGATATCTAAAACCTGCAGGACACCGGCCCTTGAGGCCTGGAGTTCCCCACCCCTGCTTTAAAGGAAGGCATTTTATGTGCCTAGTTCTCCTTATTTAACTGTACTCAGCCTTCCTGTAGAGTATACTGTGTATACAGTTAGGTTTTTTGGACAATGACACTTTTTTTCTGTATACGATGACATGTGGATTTTAAACCAAACAATCAAGAAGTGAATGAAGTGCAGACCTTTACCTTTACATAAACGCATTTAACAAACGTATTGCTTTAACTTTTTATGAAATACATAGTATACGTTTTCCCAAATTTTCAGAGGCTCGAAAGTAATTGGACAAAATAAACAAATTTTAAAATAAGCAGATTGTTTCTAATACTTGGGTGGAGTGCTTGCAATCGGGGACAGCCTGTTCTGCTTGTTTGCGGCTGTTTTGCTTTCAGTTTTATATTAAGGAACTGAAAAGCTGCTCTGTTGGGTTGATTTTAGATCACTGACTTGGCCATTGAAGAACATCCCATTTCTTTCAATCTCATTTCTTCTTTTCTTTGAAAGACTCTTGGGCTGCTTTTGTAGTATTCTTTGTGTCATTATACATTTGTACTGTGAACAACATAGGTGTACAATAGTTTTGTTTTTCACTGCTTCTTTGGACCAACAAATCTGGTCCAATGTTAATGGCTCGCTGCTCTTACTAAAACAGAGAGTAGGTGAACGGCTGAGAGGGCATAAACAGCCTGGCCAAGACAGACTGGAGTGTTGTTGGTACTGACCAAGCTGAAGGTGGTGCTGTTGGTCTGCAAAGACGATGCGAAACCACCCGGGCACTGAACAGCAGAACGCTTGGCCACAACTCAGCAGCACCTTGTGCCTGAGGAAACACTTCCACAGAGACAGCTCCTCCTCAAACGATGACTCTTGGAGATACTACCAAAACAGAAGTAACAAATCAAACCTAAAGAATATATATTTCAAAAGAATGAGAAGAGTGTTGCGTTCATATGCAAGCCATTTCAATTTGACTTCGGTCTTGTTACCTTTCTAAGGTCAGCCCAGACATACAGTGTCGCAGGCCTGTCTAGAAACGGGATGCCGATACTGAGCAGCTCTCCAGTCAAGTAGCTGCACGCAGCTTTCAGCCTGCGTCTGTTCTCAGGCAAGAATTCCTCATTGATCCACTCTACAACACGAGAATGCCAAGTGACAGTCGGCAAGTGTAAATTAAATGTTACAAGTCTTTCTGCAGCAGAAGCCCCATGCTGTGCTTGTCATATCAGAGAAAGCAAAAAAGGGAGGCTCGTGTTTCTTGAAAGCATGGAACGCACAAGGAAGAACAGTGGAATTGTTAAAATGCTTGCATCAAAAGTAATTTGCATTTATGAATATAAATTCCGCTATACACAAAATGCTTGTTTTGTGTAAAGAGTGCTGGATTGTTTTGTCCAAATTGTGCTGATGTTAGGATTATTTTCCAAGGGGTTTTTCTGATAAATCTGATGTTACAACAGCAGTGTGACTGCAAAAGAACATAAAAAGCTCAGATCTCACCTTTGTCCTGAAGCAGTTGTGCAACCTGGTGCTGGGTAGTCCCAGAGACACCATGAAAAGAGCCCAATTTGGCCAAAGCCTCCACGAGGTCTCTGTTCTCAGTATATAAAGTGCCTATTCTGATTCCTGCCATTGCAAAGTCCTAGAAAGGACATGACAAAGTCAATGAAAAATAATGAACTGTGAAAGCAGTGTATACGGTTATTGAAAGTCTCACAGTTTTCCACTTCCAGGCCTCTGTACAGCACATACCTTGCTCATTCCCCACATTATATGCGTCCTCTGTGGGTCGGGCAAACTGAAATAAGGGCACATCATTATGAGATAAGTGGATGTCTTCAGCAGCAGTTATGATGATTCAAGGTCTAACAGACTAATCATGCGGAGGTTAGGTTCACGCAGTACCTGTCTGCACTGAGGACACTCTGAAAGGTGACAGATTCATCAAACACTGTCAGCATGTACACTTCATCTACAATGGCATGGAGAGCATTTCTAAAGCAGGAAAGGAGACAGGAAGATAACATAAATATATACATATTTTCAGTGCAGCAACAATAAGGCCTGGTTTTATATTCTTAATGGATATTTAAGACAAGGAAAATGCAACATAAATGTAAAATGGTTCCTTCAACGCCCAGTGTCACTGTAAAAGCACTGTGGTTTATGGTTACAACAGCTCAGTGCCTGGAAGGGTCTGTGCAGGGAATTACTCTGGCAAGATCATTTAGAAAACAATAGATGATGCAGGAGTCTCTTTGGCACATGGCTGCACTTGACAATATGCTGGTGATTAAGAGAGGTCGTAAAACTCCGTCAAGAACGTTTGATATTCCACACACGGGACAGAGCTCTCCGTCATAAAATAAAATGGATCACAGTAGGAACTATATGCAGTGACTTGGCAAAGCGCTTAAAGGAACCACAGGAATGTAGAGCAAGAGGATTACAGCGTTAGGCCGCAGTGTGAGATAATAGTGAGGCAAACATACCTTTTGGCAAACTCCAGGAAGGTAATCATTTCCTTCAGGCTGTAGATTTCAGCCAGAGGGTTGTGGGGGTTCATCAGGATAACACCGCGAATTGTCAACCCCTTAAAGAAATGGCAGGTTCAACTGGAAGTAAACAGGAACTGCTACACTGTATCTTCACAGTCTTTACAGATAAACTGAAAAAAAAAGTCTCTGAGAAGAACAAAGCATCCAAGGTGTTTATCTACGCTGAGAATTTTGCTCGAGTAATTTTATCTTTCTTTTAACATTTAAATGTTACTGTTTCAAACCAGCATCCCTTCACACGTTACCTCTTCCTTAGCTCTTTGCAGACCTTCTTCTAGTTTCCGTACAGTGAGGCGGAAGGGTCGGTTATCTTTGCCATCAGCCTTTAAAAACAAAAGAAAAAGCAGCCCAACTGAATAGGGGCCATTACATTCCAGTGTGCACAAAATCATCCATTTCAAATGCAAAATGCTGCAAGTAACTCGGGTTGTGCCTTCCTACCTCACAATCAAGGGGAACATGGAAGAGTTTTACATCGCTATACAGATGAAGATCTTCAGTGATGACGCCGTAGAAAGGAGTCGGAATAAGGATGGCATCTACAGGATGCAAAACACACAAAACAGGTTAAAATATGCACTTTTTTATTATCTCACTTTTGATTTTAGTATACAAATAACTAAATGTGCACATATAATCTGTATCATATTGTATTTTCATGGGTGTATATACTGCACAGCAAATGCTAACTGAGCCATATCTGGTACTATTTTGAGTTGTTACTGGTCATTGCCTTTGCTAACATGGAACAAAAAATAACCAACGAAAAGCATCTGCTGATTTCAGCCAAAAACATCCCACTAATGACTGACTCACTCTGCCTTAGTGATTCAGGTAGGCAGTAAATAGGTAAATACCAGCTGACTCTGAGGCTCGTGATTTATTTTAACGTTGTGACTGAGCAAAACCAATTTACTGCGCTGCTTAAAATGAAGCTTCGCCAGCAGAGGTAAACAGAATGCGCAATTTATGCGGCTGGGTGTTTTCTTTAAAATAAATCTGCGTAATCCTTCCCATTATCTGTTAAACAAGCAAAAGAGGAACGCAGACTCGACTTCCTCTCTACCCCGCACTCATTTTTATTCATACGGTACAGATATGGATGCATTAAATGAATTGTACGTCAAAGCATATCTGAACCTACCTTTAGGATCACAAATGACTGCAGCAATACATGAGAAGAGGGAACCACAGCCATTCATCACCACAACCTGGACAAACACAGGCATCCACTGTGTTATGAAAGACCCAATTATGGCACAGAAGGAGTCCTGATAAATGTGCTTTTAATTAATCCACCTACTAAAACTGCTATTCATTCCTGTGCAAATTAAGTTGGTGAACCCGGAACTGCTGTCAGTTAAATTGTAGTGTTTGACATTTTTTGATCATTAGTGAAATAAAGCATTCAGCTCAATTGCCTTCATTTTTGATAAAAATGAGAGGCTATAATCCAGAGCACTAGTATAAAAGTGGAATAAAGGCTTATTTGTCAGTAATTATGTTATTTGCTGGACATGGCTATGAGTCACAAGATGAGGACTTTATTTACACAACCTGGGGATTTATTACATCTTCTACCCTTTGCCCTGTATACTGTGTGTCAAATATTATTATCTTAAGGGTCAATAACATTTATGGAATCATTATATAGGAGTTGTGCAATATAGCTCTGTGGCATTGTGCACAAAAGAGTATAAAGTCCTCAGGATTGTGCTTACTGCAAGGTGAGTGATTAATAAGAAGTTGTTCCAGTTTTATCTTTGTTATTAATATGATTCCCTTAACGCACTAAGGTTTTTACATATTCATCTGGCTGTGGCTGCTGTCTTAAACACATTTCATATATTACTTACAGTGCATACTATTTCAATAATAAAAGCAATACCCACGTTGTCAGCTTTTAATGGGTTTGGAGAACAACAGTAGCGAGTCAGGAATTTTGCAACTGCTTCCCTGAGGCTGAGAAAGAACGAGACGGAAAGGTCAGAGGGTTAATGTGCACAGTGAAAGGTTGTTGTTAAAAATGTAACTTCACCATGAGTCACATAACAAATGTGATCCTCATTAAAAAAAGATTAAAAATAAATGTGCATTTAAGTGTCTTACAAAGCGTGCCCCCTCCAGTCTGAATACTGCAACAAGGATGGGTTGATGAGCAGCATGTCAGGTTTGGTCAGCTGTAGCAGAAAAGGAAATGGGATTTTTTGTCAAAGAGCAGGCAGAATAATTCATAATAATAAGTAATAACAAGTAAATGGCTATACACATATCATTATAGACTGCACTGAATCTAATATTTATCTTACCCGTTTATGAAGAAGATCGTAACAAAGTTTGTTCTCACTGGTCCCCATGTTGATAATACCCTGGAAAAAGAAGGAGCTTTTAATAAATGCTTAAGCATCTGTGACTGGTGTTTACAACATTGTGCTCTCTTACCTCAGGGTTGTCTGTATCATGGTGCCGGTTGATTCCATATTGGATGTAGCCCTCCTGGAGGATACCTTCATGGAGTCGGATGCTATTACCACGCTCAGACAGGTAAACACTATTGCCGGGATCTTCCTCACCCCTCAGTGTTTCCAAAGCATTCTGAGACATTTTGCAGGCCTTGACAGATCTGAGCTGTGACTTTTTTGTCTCCTGATTAAAAACAGACTCTGTCGTGGGAGCTTCTGGAGGTGGCTGGGATGAAGATGAAGGAGCAGAGGGGGCAGGAGTTGTCATCAGCGAAGCTGAAAAACGAGCTATGGGTGAGGTGGCGGGGTCGCTTTGTGTTGTGGTTTGCGTACCCTCTCTGACAGCGAGCAACACCCCCGTGAGCATGCTGAACAGGCGGAGCTCATGCTGACGCTCTTGTTCTGCCCTCTTCTCCTCCCGCTGCTCCCTGCGCTCCTCCGCCTGCAGCTCTCTCTCCAGCCGCGCCTCCTCCAGTGAGAGGAGACGCTCCTCTGCAGACTGCTGCCAGCTCAGGAAGCTGGCTAAGGCTTTATCCAGTCTCTCCTGACCACCGCATCTACCGCCCCCATGGCACCATGATGTTTTACCACCCCGGCGCCGCTTCCTCTGTCTCACTGAGGTCTGTTGACGAGAACCCTCCTTTCTGGGCTCGTCGGATGTGTCGTGTGACACGGGACCACCAGCAGCCAAGGTGGTGGCTGTAGCAGAGCCAGTCATGTTCAGGTCACTAAAACCTGAGAATGTAAAGAAGAGAAATAAGATTTTAGCCTGCTATCAATTTTATAAACATACGCTGATTCTAACTAATAATAATAATAATGATAATAATAATAATAATGATAGTTATCGGCTGACAACCTGAAGGTGAAATTCTTGTATTAAGTGTGCTCTCGGCTCTGCTCAGGGTGTCTTCTGGCTCCAGTAGAGACTGCCCATCAGTTTCCTGATCATCTCCAGAACCATAGTACATCTCAGGCGGTGCCTCTCCGGAGTTCAGCATGCGCTCCTCCACATCTTCACATTTGATATCCAGCGGATCTCCAGCTTTTGGAGGCTGGCCAAAGAGAAACCCACCGGAGGAAGCAGGACCAAAAGAGCCCGCTGGCACTCCTTGCAGATATGCCTCAGGTGCCCCAGAGCTCTGGAACACCTGTTGAGCTATGACAGCTCCGCCTAGGGAGGAGTAGGTAATAGCCGGCCGATTCGCCAGCACTCTGTCCATCACATCATAAAACTTCCAAGACCTCATTTTGTGGTTGTCCTTGATGCGGCGGTACTCCAGCTTCATCTTTTTAATCTTCTCCCTGCACTGGTCTCCTGTGCGGTAGATGCCCTTTTCACGCAAAATGTGGGCGATGCGGTCAAACACGCGCTGGTTGCGCAGTGAACTCTCCAGTTCAATCTGCACCGACTCGTCGGACCACAGCTGGAGCAGCTCCACAATCTCCGGGTCAGTCCAGTTGCTGCCTCGCTCATGCCTCCTACCGCGGAAGTCCATCGTCTAAGTTAGAGGAGGATTTCTGCAACACGGGATGGTGATAGCGAAAACAAGCAGCCGGCCTCTGTCAGGCCAACTTCAGGCACGCCGACACACGCTGGATTTTAAATGCATTACTCATGCAGTAAAAGTGTAGGTTATACCAACTCACTGTATTTTCTCTCACCTTAAATCAAAAATGCAGCCCTCCGAAATGAGCCCACTGTGGAGCTGTCACTCTCATGTGACATCCACGTAGCCCGATACATGTCACGGATGGTTAACCCGGTTTGGACAGGTTTGGGGCGGCAAAGGTTTGTCCAGCTGGGGTTAAGATCTGTAAATCTTTCTCACAGCAAATGTTGTAATAACTTGGAGAAACGGGGAATAGACGCGCACTAAGATATCTACATCCGGGTTGACGGCACATGCGTGCTGTCCTTATTCCGGGATAACTTTGGTCCGTGTTATAACGCTGGAGCTGCTGAAAGCGGGCTGGTTTTCACTTATACCAGGCTGTAACGGGGTAGACGCAACCATGCGAGTCAGACTCAAACGGGGAGCTTTGTGTTATGGCCCCCTCTACTGGTTCCAGTGCTGTTTTGTTCGGTTTTTTGTAAGTTCAGTACATATCCAGGAGATGGCAGTCACACACAGGTGTACAAATCAAGCCAGCCTTAAAGCATGGATGCGTGTTTTGTATACAGTCGTGTCCCGGAATTCCTCCTGTAAGGATAAACTAATCAGCGTTGCAGCTTGAAACAGGCATAATTTTGACATAGTCATCCAATTTGTTTAGTCGAGTTCATCATAAAAGTAAAAATAATATTAGGATGATACGAATATTATTATTTATCCTGCTACTGTCAAATGAAAAAAGGGATTAGCGTGACTTTAGGCGAGCTACACAACAGCTGACCCCGTCCATAGGAGACTGCGACGATACACATCAAGCGCACACTATAAGCCACTCGCTCTAAACGTGACGTATTTCCTGGAGAAAAGGGTTAGTGGCAAGTTGTTGTAATTTTCATCCAATCCTGAACCGCTTTATTGTATTGGCACGTAGCGGCTTATTTTCCCCTTTGTCTGTCCGTGCTGTTTTATTTGTACGTGTGTAAATTAAAAACAGCACTACTCCAGCCAGCAAACAAACCCCGTGAAATGACTTAAACCTATTAGAAGAAGCCTCCGAAGACATAACTGGGCTCGACGGTGGAAGTTAACTGGCAAAATATAACCATGGTGGCTGTAAGTTGGTGGAGGATGACAAGCAAGACGGGATAGTTGAACTGAGCACTTTTGGGTGAAGATGGGTGCGTGCGGGTAGCCTTGTAATTAATCTCCCGGATCGAGTAAAGGACGCACAGTGTCAGGTTAGATGTAAAGTTGCAAGTGAAACCCGCAGAAGGAGGAATGGGAGTCTCCGCACGGAGGGAGGATGAGGAGGCATGCCGTCTCGGTCCTCACTGGTGTTTGACTTGCTAAGGTAACTCCTACGGCTGACAGCCGCTTTACTGTTTTGCTATTTTTTTTTCTTCTTCTTCGTTTTTAATCCGTGAGTTTTTGATGTGTTCAAAGCTGGGAGGGGAGCTGTGCCAGAGTGGGTGGGAACAATGGGAGTATTAGCGGAAAGCGTTTCAGCAGTCTGCCAGCGCTGCCAACAGCGCTCACCAGTCCTCCCAGTCAGGTGAATGCTTCTCCAGTCTAGATAACAAGATATTTTATTTTTTATTTTTTTAAACCAGTACAGGGGACTCTTTTTTTTTATATAATGTATTTATTGGTAGAGACATGGCTTAGTGACATAGTTGGCCAGCTCTGCTCAGACGCGCTCCTCTGCTGAAGTTTATTGGTGGTAAGATAACACGATTGTCCTTAACTGTTGTATTTACAGTGCTGTTTTCTGCAGAATGTCACATTTGGCTCGGCTAATTCAGATTTACAGTCTGCTTTCCACTGTCCTCTGCCTGTCTCGCGCGCACACTCTTTATTTTTGCGGTCTCATAGTTATTCCACCTGACGCTTTAATAGGGAGTAAAGCTAATCAAGTGCATTTATCTGTGTGAGGTGAAGATAGCTGTAGTAAATTTCACTCAGTTCTGTTTGTCTGGCAGGGGTGGAAAACACCAAAGCAGTGCGTTAGTCTCCGTCAAACACTGTATATGTGCTTGTTTGAAGAGCAGCTCAGTTTGAGCAAACAAGCTGCAAAACTAAACCTAAAGTGATCCAAGTCATGCTGTCCCTACCCCGTGGGTAATATTGTTTGTACTTCTAGTGCAGTTCCCACCAGAAGTAAACCAAAGAAGGAAGTCAAGGTCACCAGTTGTTGAGGGAAAAAGTATGGCTCAGGGCATCCTTCTTATTCCGACTACGCTACATCACCACATCAAAGACTGACTGATCTTCTGTGCTTTTCCTTTAGGTCTAGGCAAAGGTGTCTTCTTAAGTTTATATAGATAGAGAAAGACTTTGCCGTCAACCTCCAGCCTCCAATCTCCACTCAGTTTGTCACCTGTACTCCTAAATCCAGTACTAGTGGTCCTAAAGGTGTGAGCCCTTAGCAGCACATGGTTTATAAGAGATATAAAACAGGAATGCAGTGGAGGAGAAATAAGTAGGGAGACAAACTTGTCAACAATATAACTCATCTATAAACTAGGAAGGAGGGTGTCGTGGATGAGGGGGAAGTTTACCGCGGGGATAAATGCCAAGATTCAGATGGCTCTTATAAATGGGGTTGGATGTCTCTGTGGGACATTACTTACAGAATTGATTCTTCCTCCTGGACACATTGATGCTGCTGCCCCAGACAACATTTTTATCAGGCTTTTCCATCTCTGTAACTTATAGACAGTGGGAGCCAGGATGGATTAGGCTTTAGTGGCAGTCAGTCATGGCGTTCCCACTCGCTACACGGCGTGTCTCAGATGATCACCGCACAGCTCACATCCCGCCGCGTAGCGCAGTCCTGATAGAGCACAACATGCCTGTGCAGTGCCTCTGGCTTTCCAATCGCACTCTAACTTGGAGCAATTTTCCCTCTCAGGAAAGGATACTTGGCTGTCAGTGGTACTTCACAAATGCTGCAGCATGGTTGTGTGCCTTGGTTTTCTGTGAGAGGCCGGCCCAGAGCACATGGTGGGTGTAGATTTGGCTGGTGGGCAGCCTGAAATAGAGCTGGAGTGCTGCATATGGTCTGTCACAGCTTTGTGTTCTTGTCATTGCTAATGGAAATTGGCAGTTGCTCTCCATCAAGGAAAGAAATGGATATTGATTAAAAAAAGAAATCTATCTATACCAGTTCCATTATTGATTCTGCTTGCAGACTCTTTATCGATTCACATATGATTAATTTTTTGATTTTTTTTTTCTTGCGGAGGGAAGACAAACTAGGTGTTCATGGGTTAAATGAACTTTTTTTTTCATCTCTGAGTCTGAACAGAGTGCGACAGCAGGAAAAAAAACTTTGTTGTGACTCAGGTGTACAAAAGCTCTAGTGCCATGAGTTTGACGTCATGGGTTTGCAGCACGGGAGCTGTTATAAAAATAATCCAGAACTGATATTCTTGGAAACACACCATTCCGATGGATTGGAAAGTTTGGAATGGTTCTTGATGCAACTTGTTCTTTATTCTCATCTGTCAGCAAGGGTGGATGCTATTTTGTCTCATTATGTTTGTTATGTCTCTCCAGACCGAACCAATTGCACATTGTGTGCCTTTCTGTTGTTTTGTACATATTCCTCTAGTTTGTATATATTCCTCCAGACGGTGTATATCTCTTCTGTTTGCTAGTATTTCCTGATGTTTTTAATTTTTATTTATTTTGTTTACTCCTGCACAGTTGGCGTGGAGCACCCATAATTTCTTTGTACATGTACAGTGACAATAAAGGGCTATTATATTCTATTAAACTCCTTGTCAGATAAATCACATTTAACCTACTGGGAATACTTGTGATAGCGGTGTGCTGTTGACTAAACAACTGCTCCAGAGCTTTGGGAAATCAAGTCTTTTCCAACTAAAAGAAAATAATATTTTGAATTTTCTTGTCTTAAGAATTGAGTTTGATTCAGGTTCATGCTGCTGAAAATATTGCTTCATTTGGCTGATGGTGTTTGAGTTAGTGTTGGATGTTGTGCCCTTGTTATTTATTAATCTTTGCACTCAGCAACAATTACTGAGTTTTATGTCAAATACCAATTTTGAAATCGGAACGTTTTAAAATAAATAATGACTGAATTACTGGATGATGTTATTTTTTTAATGTAATTTATGTTTGGCAAGGATACCTCTAATTTGATTGCAAGAAAGCTATAACAAAGATATGTAAAGTCATTATAGCTGGATAAAAAGCTTTTTTATGCAGGTTGGCAGTAAGGGTAAATTTGGGAATTAAACAAATGGGAAAGTATATTTCAAATGCGCCTCCTGTTATTTAATTGCTTTAAATAACTGGAAGGCGACACAATGTCGCCACACAGCAAGAAGGCTCCTGCAAGATGAGTGCTTAAATCTGCTAGATGCATGCCCCCCCCTCCCCCCCTGAAACATGCTTAATGGGTTAACTGGTGAGTCTAAATGGGCTGTAGGTCTGAGTGTGAAGGGTTATCAGTCTGTCTGTGTTAGCCCCGCAATGGAGTAGCAGCCTGTCAGCTCTGTCGCCCAGCATCTGCTAGGATAGACTCCAGCCCACCACCCCTTCCCCTGCGACCCTGACTGATTGATGTGACACAACAGATAAACATGTCGCTGGCATAGGTAAATGTCACCTGACTTGTCGATAGGCCGATATCAGTCAACACCGCAGATGTAAGCCGATGCACCGTTCATCCAATGTATTAATGCTTTACTGTTTGCAACCTATAAAAATGCAGGCATAGCCACTAATATCATTTACTGATGAGTCAGTTAAGCCGATAATATAGTTTCTGCTGGTGAATGTGTTAGGTTGTAACTGTAACCTTTAAATTATATACAACCTATAAAATACAGCATTAGGATAATAATAGCAGTGTACTCAAAAAGTGCATTAAAAATCCCCTACCATGTTTATATAATAAAAGATAATGTGGACTATTTTTGAACAGTTTTAATCCGTTTATTGCTGCAAGTGTTTAGGGTACAGGGGCTGCAGTCTAATGGACTGGGGAAGTTATCAAAACATTAATTAATGGACACTGCTGATGCACTGCTGATCCATCTCCCTCTAATCTCAAACAGCTTGAATAATGAGTGAGTCAAAGCACACGAGTCAGTCTGTGCTAAGCTTCTTCAACAGAGCCTGCAAAGTTCTGCTGACTACTGAGCAAGAACAAGGGATCAGCTGATGTGATGCGTCCTCTTGAAGGACAACTTAGTTGCTGATGCTGAAGAATAAGAGAGGATTTTGAATCGTCTAGAAAGAACGTCGTGGCAGAAGTACCTGTTTTGCTCCTACTCTGTTTCAGCAGTAAGAAATTACTTTGGGGAAAAAATAAAAGATTTCTCGTCCTCCTTATCGAAAGGGCCCACTTAACGACTTTTAGAAGTCCTGACAGTAACTTGAAACAGAAAGTGCTCAGTTAATATTTCAAATCTGTCATGTTATTTTAGCAAATCACGGGTCATTTATCCACCCCTGCACGTCCACTGAAGGTTCAGTCTTGTGCTAATCTCAATCGAGGTTATGCAACTCATTTTCTATTTTCATTGTAGTTTAGATTCTGAAGTCTTAGTTCTCCTTTGGTGTGAAGGTTGAAGCTACGGCTTACTTTTAGGCCTTTGATGTATATTGTAAGAGTAAGCAGCCACTTGTTAATTCCTCTCCAGGCTGCATTTTGAAAGAAGGTGTTTTGGGAGTTGTATTATAATGTGCTTGTTGTTTTCCGCAGTGCTGTATGAGGGGGAGGGACCCCACCAGTACCACCTCTATCTCCTCTCTCTCTTCCCCTATTCTCGCTCTCCATCTATTCTTCCATCTCTCAGCCGTCTCGGTAACAGCAGACCCCTGCTCCTGTTTTTGTGGTGCTAGCATAGTGTCTAATGAGCTCAGAAGAAATACTCCACAGGAAGAGTGACAGCCCGTGGTCATGTTTCCACCATTTCTCCTGTTGTGCTCAAATCACACCCACACCACATTTGTGAAGCCACAGAAGCGAGCATCTACTCTTTGAATAGTTTGAATCTATGCAATCTGCGCAAATGGGATAATTGTTTGGAAGATTGAGGGATTGAGGGTATTTTCGGGGAAGTGAGGAGTTTACGGCAAAAACAGCAGTTGCCTCCAAATTCCTACTGCTAAAAGCATATCATTTGGAGTTGGGAGGTTTTTCTTATCAGTCCACAAGGAAAGGATTTTGGTCAAAATAAAACAATTGTGTTTACGACTAACCCGTCCTTTATTTTCTTCCTCTTGTCCAATGTCGGATCATTGTAGAAGCACATTTAGCAGAATATCCCAGACTTCCTTTTACCCAGCAACATTTCCAGACTCCTCCTGGGGGATCCTGAGTTTATCGCAGCCCAGATAACTTATAAAATGTATCTGGAGGAATTTTGATCTAATCCAAAGTCCTTAGGGTAGCTTTCTCTGTGAAATGCATGAGCCACCTGAGCTGGCTCCTTTTAACATGAAGGAGTAGTGGATCTACTCCAAGCTCCCTCAGATGTACGAGCTTCCCACTCCGTCTCCAAGGGCGTGCTTCCATTCGGTACGGCTGCCATGTAGCGTGCACTAGCATGACAGTCCCCGCTCTCTCACTGGCCTGCGCATACACAGAATTTAGCGGATGGGACCGGAGTACACATCAGTTCACCTCAGCATCTCAAATCCCCTTTCTCATTCTCACTCACACTCAAATAGCATACTTGAAAAACACATTTGCAGAGTACAAAAAGGGTCATGATTTCAAGGATTTTGTGGCTTGATTGGGAAAGTAGTGTCACACTGTCTTCTCAAATGCACCAAACATTTGCTGATTACCTAAACCGTTTTTCACTGTAGCTATATGAAACACGGCATACTGTTCTTGGGCAGATTTTGTACTCCTATTATGTGAGGACCACTAAATCTCACCTGGACCCACCTCTTCAAGCAGGTCAGGGCACAGCACACAGCGATCACACGTGTCAAACAAACTGTAATTTTTGGGGTCAAACGTGACCTGGCATGGTACGGTTAGTTTGGTATGAGTGTAACCTGAAAGCCTGAGCCCAGCTCCCATGCAAAGGAAAATATTTTCAGTCAGTTGCATCCACAGCCTCATTTTTTTTCTATCACTACCCAGAACTCATGACCATAAATGAGTGTCTGAATGTAGATTGACTGCTCCTTTTACCCATTACTTGTGAAAGAATGCCAAGATACCTTCGCTTCGGGGAAAAAACAAACCTGTCTATAGGGAGCAATCCACTTTTTTCCAGCAGAGAAATAAATAGAATTTCTTTTTTCAATCTAAATTGAAGGTTTGAGGCTGAAACCTTCCCAGATGTAGTAAAAAAGTTTTTAGTTGCATTGTAAATCTAAAGGGCTGAATTCGAAAGATAAATTGTATGATTCAAGAAGTTGTGCTGCCTTCTGCCCTTTTTGACATGATCAGGTATTACTTTCCATAAGGCATCTTACAAATGCTCTTAGCCACTGCCATCTTTCTAGCCACCACATCCTCGGGCTCAAAAATAAGACGTAGTCCTGCAACCAGTGGTGTAGCCTCCTCAAAGCTATGATCTTAGGATGACATCAAGAGACACAGCAAGTTTTGTAAAGCTTTGAACATCCTACCTGCCAGGTGTATTAAAAAGTTGTGCACCAAGAAAGTATACCTAGGAAAATGTGCACTATTGAAGGATCTGGACTGTCACTATCTTATTTAAAGGCACCTGGTGGCACTAGATAAAGTATGCTGGGGTTTTAAAAGCCAGATCACAACCAACTTGAACAAGTATTGGATAGCTGAGAGAGTTTGACTATGTATCCAGGTATACTGTAGTTTGACTGCTGCTAAAAAAAACATTAAGGAAGCACTTGATCGTCACAGTATAATGCAAAGGCTGTGAAACCTCAGGGATGCCAGTCTGTCCACAAACACAAGGAGACAGGCCGTTACATAAGACAAGCTGAAGAGGGTTGTAGAAAAGCATCAACCCAGCAACAGGACTGGTATCTGCTCCTCTGTGCAAGGAAGAACAGCAGGAGCAGTACCAGAGCCCTACAAAATGACCTCCAGCAGGCTACTTGTGTATGTTTCTGACCAGACTGTCAGAAACATACATAGGCTTGGACTCAATGAGGGTGGCATGAGCTCCTGACAGCACCGCGCAGTGCAGCTCAATTGGCATTCGCCTGAGAGCTCCAGAACTGGCAGGTCCGTCATTGGCACCCTGTTCTCTTCACAGATGAGAGAAACTTTGCATTGACCACGTGTGACAAATGCCACTGCATCCCCAGTCCTTGGTCTGTCACATGTGTGTATGCCTTCTAACTGGACAGATGGATAACACTGAAGTAATGACTAGTTTAGTGACTTTGTATTACACTGTGATGATCAAGTGTTCCCCTTTTTTGTCTTTTTAGGATTTTGTGGCTTAGCACCTTTCTAAGGCAATGAACAGCTAACTTAACAGTTGTATACTTTAAATCTAAAAATCCTGATGTCCAGAAATGTTGACATAAATAATCTAAATGGAAGTGTTGGACAGACAAGTTGACTTGCCATCATTCTGTTTGTGTGATCAGCTGTTTTTTTTCAATTAGTAATTATTTTTAAGTACCAAATTGGGGGATCTACACTGCAAATTCAGCAAATTTACAACATCTGAGATTTTTTTTTTCCACATCGGTTAAGTGTGTTGTGTTGATTGATACATTTGATATCATTTTTGTGTGATCAGCAGCGTTACCAGTGAGCCATTTAGGCCTGTATGGTCTCTATCTCCTGTTCTCTTAGGATGAGCTGATATACTTAGCAGATAACCACACCTTATCTGTCTTCACACTCTGAGTCAGTTAACTTACCTTAAAGCTTTCCTTTTTATGTTTGACTTACAGGCTCCTTTTTTATGATCCAAAGAGCTACAAATCAAAGAGCAGCAGACGATCTCAGTTGAAAATCTTGCTCATTTGAACATCTGCTCAAATAATGGTCCTTTTTAGCGTGCTTATTTTACTATTCTGTTAAATGTGTTGAAAAGTACCTTTTCATACCTAATAAGCAGTCTGTTATTTTAAAAAAAATGGAATACGTTATAATGAAGAGCAGTGCATGAGTAAAATTTTAATATTTTCTTCCTCAGAAACGTTTCCCCTCTTTTTGCCAGTAGCTGTATATTGGTTTGCTAGGAGCTCTTCCTGTATTGCAGCAACATGCCTACTGTATATCATTATCATACATTACCATTCCAAGTCTCAAAAAAATGAAAGAGAATTGGAAAATGATTTCGTTTTTGGCACAGCCCTTGTCTGTTTCTGACCTAATATTTATGCTTTGCACATTTATTAAGATGTGGTCTTCTTCTCAGAGTCTGACAGCAGACTGTGAGTAAGTTTCATGCTTGATAAGGTCTGTGGGTGTGGTGTCTATTTTTGATGCAGTTCTGGGTTTGTTTTTGTGAATGGTGTCTGCGGTAGGTAATTCAAACCCAAGAGTGACCCAGTTAAGAAGGCCATGTTTGTGTTTATAGCTTGCTCTGTCCTCTCATCTCCAGGCCAGTGTTCTACTTTGCTGCTGTAAGGTGGAGCATCCCCACTCTGCCTGGGACACAGCAACAGACGGACAGATAAACTGCGCTGTGAAGTTCTCCTTTTAATGGATGCCAGGGTGGCCCTGCTTCTCTTGTGGACAGTCTTTGTCCTGCTGACAGCTGAACTGAATTGGATTGATGCTGCAAAGGTCTACACCAACACGTGGGCTGTCCAGATCAATGGGGGCCCTGGGGAGGCTGATCGCATCGCCAGGGAACATGGTTTCATCAACCATGGCCATGTAAGTTCTACGTCTCTTACTCCTTCCTTCTATTACAGTGTCTAAAATGTTATACTATATATGCTGCATATGTCTGTTTGGATTAGTTTCTCTCCTATATACCACCTACCTACTAGATTTTACTTTACTATACACAGCCATGGTTTGTTACAGCTTGCAAAGTCTTGCAAGTCTCAGTCTTACAAAGCAAGTGTGCATCAGAGAGCCTGACATGACACGTAGACATTATTCTCTTTTTTTCAGTGGATTGCTAAAGTCTGGCCTCCTCCCATTTCTTGTAGCTTAAGTGGGGCATGCATGACTTCTTACCATGCTGGCACATACTCGTGTTTGCAGAACAGTGGTAGAAATAGACGGCAATAATAAGGGTGATATTTTAGGGTCTGAAGGACGGTGGTTCTGTTTAATTATGATGTAGCTAGTTTAATTTTATTGATAGCACTTCAGTTGCTGTTTGTGGTCTTGCCAAGTCATTTTATTTAATTAAACTGTTGTATCACACAGTTTTGAGATACGGGAGAGGAAAAAAAACAACTGTCAGAGGGTGAAGAATGAGGAGGAGAGACAGAGAAGTGACTTATTGTTCTTTCAGCGTATTAGGTCCCTCACATATCAAAATGCTTCAGAGGCTAAGCTTTTTCATATTTGTGCTCAGCACTTGACAGCGAGTCGCTATTTGGTCCCCTTTTCCCTTGTTGCTTCACTTGAGACTTTACTTCATTTGCATGTGTCTGTGTGGAGCTGCTGGAGTGTTACACACACAACACACACACACACCAGTGAACAGCCCTATGGATTACTTCTTACGAATATGCGTAGGAGGTTCTGCATATTCCCGTCCCACCTCTACCCACCTCAACTAAAGAGGATTCTCTGAAAGAGAGGTTTGCGAAATTAAATCGGGCTTATCTCTCCTGCCTTTTTATTGTCAAAGATGGTTTTGTCTGGAGTGCAAAGCCAGAAGTTTTTAGTCTTTTATCCTAGCAAATAGTTGTAGTTCGGGTTTTTTGACAATCTGGACAAGATTAGACTTGTGTCACTAGGAAATGCTCTTTACGTCCATTATAATAGATCACATCCATGTGACCAAACATTGAGTCTCTCTGAGGAACTTAAGTTATTTTTAAATGTGCAGTTACTTTAGTATTTATGTAGATACTGCAGTAGCTTCAGGCTTAAAAAGTATAAAACTATTGTAGTGCAGGATAAAAGAAGGCTTCGGTATACTGGCCCCTAACACTTATACTGTAAAATGGTTCTGTAAGTTCTGGCTAGAGAACCCATCTGTAGTCTTAATGAATTGGGTAAAATGAATCCATCAATATACTGCTCACAAAATACAGATAAATATATTCTAGAACCAAAAAAGTATCTCTCCTCAGAATGAGGTAATTCTTCCTTCTTTTATATTCCTCTAATGTGATCACTTTCCCTAGGAAAAAAAAGTTTAATCAGTTCCTCCCTTCTGTTTATCACTGTTGCCCTCATTTCACCCAGCTACAGAAACATTTTGAGCCTCTGCCTATAATACCACTTAATTAAAGGATAGATGTTTAGTTTTCTACTTTCTGTTAATTACTGATTACGTCAAATGAAGAGATGCTGGCAGAAGGCAGAGAAATGAATCCTCTAAGATGACTCTGGGTTTGCGAAATCTATGATCCCGTATGGCAGATTGTCAGTTAAGTGCTCACGAAATTAAGCTTAGGTCCTGGAAAATGAAAGAGAATTGCATGCAGACTCATTTTGAAGAGTGGGCTCTAAGAAAAACCCACTTACCTCACCCCAACCAAGCCTTTAGCACTTTTCTCCAAAAGCGGAGGGTTCTGTTTTTTCCCTGCAGTGTGGATGTGGGAGGCAGATATTCCAAGGGTGGTGGTTATAGTTGGCTGCAAGTTTAGGGAGAAATGATACAAATACTAATTTCCTAAACACGGTGAAAGCTAGGAGCGTGTGTGGGAGACGCTAACAAAGAAAGGAGTAAAGCTAGTGTAGCATGATGTTATGGACAGAAAAGTGCTGGATGACTGGAAGAAATTTAGTATTATCCACTGTCTGGAATTAGATTTTGTAGGAGTACATCTTCAGTCATTGTTTTACAGAAGCACCCAAATAAGTTTTATTTTAGTCTCTCCTGAGTGGGTGCTATGAGAGAATGATGATATACGGGCTATGTGCAGTATCTGCTCTCTGACAGTGTAGTGTGGGTTATGTGAGGGTATGAGTTAGGCAAGACTTTGTAGAGCTGGCAGCTTAGAGAGGGAATGACTTATTCATTTTCCCATCATCCTTGGTGGTGGTTCTATAGGGCTCTTGTAGAGAGGAAAGAGACTGATGTATAATCAGGACTTAATTGGATTTTTATCACTAATGTGATTACAGGATCATCACGTAACTGATTATTTGTTCACTGTGGTGCTTAGAAACACCTTATTGTCTCTGCACGTCTTTTTGTATTTGCAGATTCACTTATTATGTTTCGGCCTAATTTTCTTTGAGTGTATAAGGGATAATGTGTGTGTGCGTGTTTGATTATGCTTCATGCTGATATTTAAGTGTAAATGTCATCAAGACTTTGTTTATCGGCATCGTTGTATCTGTTTGTTGTATCTGTGTTACATTTTGGCCTCCTTTCTTCGGTAATGCTTTGTGTCTGTGTGGGAGTTCTATGGTAGGGTTAGGAGCTAAATGTCATGTTGCGTTCTTGGTGAGCCAAGTCAGAATCATTGCTTTTATGAGGATGGGCAGGCTCTGTAGGTGGTGACAGACTGAATCACCCTGGATTAGACGTCTAACGCCACAGCCTTTCTCTGTGTTTCTTTGTCCTTCTCTCTTTCTGCATCTCTCCATCTGGCTCTCCCAGTTTCTTTCTATTTATAGCTAACTGACTGTAAACATGTGGCTGTAGTGTAATCTGAAATAAGGGCTTTTTTGTTCAACTTCACACAGTCAGCTTCCCTTGGCGGGGGGCCTTCTTTTAAGACTGCAGGAAAACACTCCATTGGCTTCAGTGTTGCACAGCTTACAGACCATTCCCATTCAGTGAATGAATGTTTGATTGCAATCATTTTGTTTCAAGTTATAGTACTAAAATACTCTTTCAGACTCAACTTTTCTGTGTTAGGTGAAAGGTAATGCAATCTGCAGTTGTTTATTACTCTGCATGATACCTTGCCAACTAGGGCTGGGCCATATCATACCTTTCACGGTAATACCGGTATAATGTTGGGCAACGATAAGAAAATGAAATATCGCGATAGAATATGGGTAAAATGCGCATGCGCAGTGCCTTTGTTTTCATACGCACATGGCGGAAAAAGTATTGCGGTAACGGAGAATGAGAAGGGCAAAAGCGGAACGTTGAATGAAACGAATGAACCAGAATTGGTTTGTAAAACCAACAGATACAGATACACAACAAAGCACTATTTTTGGTAGAGCATGCTAGCGGGCCGTCGTTATTACCGTGTTTTTTGGAAAATACAGCACACTTAAATTCAATCCTTTGATTTTTCTGAAACTCGACAGTGCCCCTTATAATCCCGTGTGCCTTATGTACGAATTCTGGTTGTGTTTACTGACCTCGAAACGATTTTATGTGCTACACGGCGTTCGAAAATCTGTCAAATGTTTTAGTACGACTTTGCTAAGCTACGAACCCGCACCGCTTGATGGATTGTCGCAGCATTACGGCTATCGTAGGCAGGAGCCTCGCGGGGTGATACGTACTGTGCTTCAACATAATATTACCGTGTTATGTGTGTATAACCTCTTTTTACGGTTTGTGGATATTATACATGGTTATGCTGAGGGTATGTCGGCCAATTTCCACTGGAAATGCCTTTTGGTTAAACTGTCAGCAAGAAATTTGCATTTGCACTGTTAAATTTTTATATAACTTTAATGCATATAAAAAAACAGCTGCTTGTTTAAGTGAAAATACATTGATGGGGTTTTTTTGCACTAATAAAGTTGAGGAGTTGTAAAGTATTTTGTCTGGTGTCAATTATATCGTCAGTTATATCGTTATCGCAAATTTTCAAATGTATATCGTGATAAATATTTTTGGTCATATCGCCCTGAACTATTGCCAACTATGTGACACGTCAAACAACTGGCCTATTCTCTCTCTTTCTTTATTTGATTCAGTGAGCTTATTCGATTGGCCAAAAAAAAAGAAATGCAACAAAATGATTTCATGAAATATATCTCACTCTCACGCACTCCCTTTCTTTCTGTCATCATGTAGTGGCTGTGGGAGATTGTCACAACACACCAGCACCGAGTGCATGCAGACGTGGCACTAATGCTTTTAAGGCCGTTTGTTTTTCTAGCGAGAAGAGTTTGATTATTTTCTATTTGAATGTGATTTGTAAAGTGAGCTCTGAGAGAGAGAGAGGCTGTTTGTATTAGACTGTGTTATTGGTTTTATCTTGCATTCATTTGCCTTAAGTGCAATGGGGAGGATGTGTTTGTGTGAGAATGTGTCATTGGTTTGGCTCTTTAAACCCCCCCAGTTATTTTAAGTAAATAGTTTCAAAAAAGGAACATCAATTCTTTTCTCTAATCAGTTAAGATTACTTTCTTTCCCTTTCTTGCACAAACTTCTTCAACACTCAATCATAAAGTCATATTTCACTGTTCTCCTGCATATAGACGTGCACCTGCCTGCAGTATTTGCTGATTTCGGTTCCCCACAGGACTTTGAAAAAAGAAATGGGGAGGAGTGCTTCTCTGAATAAAAGTTGCAAAGTCTTGCCGTTGGCACTAATGAACCTCAAGAGATGGAGTCTGAAGTGGTACTAATATATTATAATGTTAGCAAGAATTTATTTCCAAGAAAGTGTAAGATTGAGTCAACTTTCCTTTTTTGCTCTACCAGACTACTGACTGGTGATAAATTGAAGGAAAAACCAACATAAGGTGTCATTGTAAGGTGTGCAACGCCATTGTTCTCCCACTATAGCTTCAGTACACCTTGACATAGATTCTACCAAGTCTCTGGGGCTTACTGAAACGATGGAGCACCTTTCTCCAGCAAAAATCTTACGTCAGTTCATGATGGAGAGCGCTGCCCCACACAGTCAGCCTTAAATCTCTGGGGTTTTACTTGGGTTGAAATCGTGACATATTATTCACATCACTTTCATACTTATCAAGGCATTCAAGTGACCCTTTCTGCTATATGGATGGGGGAACTTTGGTCATACAAGCGACCACTTTCATCTGGATTTATTGTAGGATTAAGGTGATCACCCAGAATAACTCCATATTAATTTGTAGCGACTCTTCTCTATTAAGTCGACAAGTGCATCGAACCATGCCAGGAAGATGCCCCACAGGACTGTTGGGCTCAGGGGTTCAGGATTTTCCTTTCATTTTTTTATGTATCTTAAGTCAGAAGTCATTTCTAGAATGGGTTATTTCTGCCTTTGCTTCTGCCCTTTCTTTTACCTTTAGAGAAATGAAAATTTTAGGTCATGCACTACAGATGATTCTGACAGTGTCTGATGGTCAGTGTAAGCATCATATTTTCCCCACTTGTTGTCAAAAACATGTTTACTTTTTTTTCTAAACCACAAGAAATGAAATGTGTATAAAATGACACAGAAGTTCATAGTTCAAAGCATAGCTTGCATTTAATGAAATGTTTGTAATTATGTCATTCACTTTTCACTAGTAGCCAACCTGTTGGCAAATGGTTTGGATACTCAATACAGATTCTAAGTCGATGATGAGGAAGTATTATTCTATTATATTTAAAGATTCACTGCGTGTTTTTTGTCACCCTGACATGTTTGGAGAGGTTTTTGAATAGATGTCTAGTTAGTGCATTCAAAAAAGGTGATGTTTTACATTTATTTCTACTGCATGTTTTGTACACATTTGAAGGACAAAGTCTCAGTCTGTCAAGAGTGCCTTTAAAGTTAGGTGTTCATATTACCATTATATGAGTTTGTGCTTGCTGTAGCCAAGATACTAAAAGTGGAGTCAAAATCATTTTTAATGTCCATATTGAGGGGGCAAACCCCACTTTTTTTGTTTGTTTGGTTTTTTTTTTCAACTGGATATAATATAGAATTAGAATAGAATTCAACTTTATTGTCATTGCACATGTCACAGGTACAAGGCAACGAAATGCAGTTTGCATCCATCCAGAAGTGCTTTAGCCATGATAAAGATATATTACAAATATATATTAGCAATAATATAGATATGTAAGTATATTACAGAAATGGGTCTGTTATGTTATGTTATAATGTACACGGTATGAAGGTATGTTATGAATATGCTATAACTATAAGTATGTACAGGCTATGAACAGGATATAAATATGAAAAACTATACCGAAAAATATGAAATAAAAAAAAACTATACAGAAATATGATATATACAGCTATACTGAAATGTGAACTATGCAAATTATAAACAGTTGTAGAATTAAAAATTATCGGATTGTACAGAATGATTATTTACACAGAATATATCAAATATAAATATCAAATAATATATCAAAATGTTAGTCTAATATGAAACTCACAAGTAGCATTTAGTGGGCACCAGTTTAACTTACTGTTAGAGCAGGTAACCATGTGCTTTACGGCTGAAATGCAGTGGCCCAGGTACACGTCTTTCCCCTGTGCTCTCGCCCCTCTTTCCTGTCAACTCCTGTTTACTATTCATGTCTGATGCCACCATATTTAGGAAGTGTTTTACAGAGCACCACAAAATAGATCGCAGTCTAAAGGAAAAGTAAACGGTTAAATAAGACCGTCAAATATGAAGAAAGCAAGAGGTGTGAATAATATGAGAAATAAGTGAAATAAATACAATAAATGTAAATGACTTGAGCAATAAGGATAAGTCAACAAAGAAATATCTGAATGGGAATAAAAACAGTTTTATTTACAGAAAGCCTTTCTGTGGACGTTGTGGCGACACAGCTTTCCTTTTGGGACAAAACACAACTCTCCATGCAATAAATCGTTTGAATTTAGAGTGAAAACTGGGCTTTTTGTTGGGGTGAGGTTTAAGAAGTATCGGTCTCTAGTAGCATTAGGCTCTGTAAATGTAGATCAGTGTATTTGCTCCGAAGGTGTTTGTGTGTGTGTGTATTTGTTTTTGTAATTATTTATCTCCGTTATCCTGGGGTTTGATGCAACTTTCTGCTCCTGCTCACTGCCTCACAGCTATACCGTAAACCCCTTTTGATCTGTAACAACACTCCACAGCCTGTTCTGGCATTAGGTTGCCATGGTGAAAATTGCCAGAATATTATTTCCAGCAGATTGACTCTGGTGCTGGAAGAGGGCAGTCATTTTTTTTTCTTTTTCTCTTTTTAAATAAAACTATGTCATGCATTATCCTATATCTAGGCCACAGCTGTCCTTTTCAAATGTTTTGTAAGGCTCCTATGAAAGTGATGTTTACTTTGTGTTCTGTTTTTCTTACTGTGTTTAGTTTCACTGGTCTTTCTTGAATATGAAGTAGTCGCTATAGACAATCTTTCACAGCTTTCCTCTTTTTCTCTAAAACCACACATATCAGAGGTATTTTATGCCTGCATCATTCTCTCATCCTTTCTGTCAGTGTCTTTTTCACTCACTGTCCTCTTTAATCTCTTCCTCTCTTAAATTGTCCAATATTTACAGGTTGTTTGCAGGCCTGCTTCCTTCTTTTTGTCTCCCTCTCCTCCTTTAGTAAACCTCATCCTCAAGCTTCTGTTTTATTTCAGTGTTTACTGATCTGAGTAAAGCGTTCTTCCTTGTCCCCAAGCTGTCTCTCATTTAAATGCACTACTTCATTATATGTAGCCTGCAGCCGTAGACCTTTTAGATGTTCCAAAATTGTCTCCTAAAAGTGGGTTGGTGCTCTGCCAGAGAGAGATCCATGGACATCGTTACTCAAAAGATTCTTAAAATGCTGTTTTAAATCTCAAAAAGTCTTTAAAGTATAAAACTCAGGCTCTCATTACGCCTGTTATTAACAGCAGGTCGTAGCATGTTTGCACCCAAACTACTTAAGAATGATGGTCAGAAGGAGTGTTATAGTGGAAATGCTGGTTGTACTGGTCGGACGACTCAAGGACTTGACAGTATAGATCCAGTATATAGAAAAGGATTAAGTCTATCAGACTGCTCTGAGTTCCTCTTGAGATACGGAGCCAGCCATGCATGTGGGTCTTCAGCCTTCATTCACGTCTCCTTTCTTCAGGGAGAGCTTTTTGAAAGAACGCTTGCATTCACAATGTGGCCAGTATTGACTACTTTTCTTTTGCAGTGCTTTTACTTTTTGTTCACAAGGAAGAATGAAGCTTCAGCTTAATTTAACTCGAGGCACAATAGGCTCCACTTTTCCTACCTTGTGTTGCTCTTTAGCTGAAAAAATTCACTCCCACAGATGTTACTTACTGAATATGTTAAGATTTATAACATATTGCAGTATAAACAATATGTTTCTGCTGACTCTGGACTGCATGAACCCATTTGCTGATGTTTGATGTCTATTAATGATTTTTTGCTGCTGTTGTTATTTTGCTTGTATACTGTATAAATGTATTCACTCGCTTGTATATTTATTTTTTTGTCAATGTCTGTAATCACTAGGGTTTGGGCAGGTTCATTCATGGTCCAATCATCCTTTTGCTCCCCTGTGGCATCGCTGATGACCAGTAGCATTGCTGCCAGGCAGCAGAGGAAACTATTATTGTGGTGGTGCTATCCACTCTCTGTAACATTCAATTTGTGGCCAAAACACATTTTTTAAAAAGTGCACAGGTAAAAATGAGTGCACCGGGAGTTTATTTCTCACTTCCAGCATTAAGAAACGTTTTCAGGTCTACATACAATGCTGATTGATTTTAACCAACTATAATTAGTGTATTTAAGTAATTGCTGCATAGGTAGCTATTTACACATTTGCCTACCACACGAAAGCGCCGCTGTTCGATCCAGGGAGGTGACAAATAAACATGTAACATGAAAAAATGCATTTATTATGTTTCCTACGCCTACTCTGATAATGATGGCAATGAATTACCTGAGTGTTCTTTTTGAAGGCTCTGGTTTTTGTTAAAAAGGTTAGAGATAGCTCCCCAAAACTATTAAATCAACAATTTCCTGACATTGATTTTAGAGACAGTTTTGTCACTAGTCTGTTTATCTGTATTTTAACAATATTTGTGAAAAGGCATCACAGGAAAAGGTGAAAAGAAGAGAACCTAATTCTTCAAATAACTACAAAAAAAAGGGTGGAAAGGAAAAATTATATACAGTTTTTAGAAAGGCAGCATTTTACCTTTGACTTTTGTTTTGGAAGGTAGCAGAGAGATAAATCTATGGTACCAGTCAAAAATCAATGAAGACTTGGCTATATATTTAAAATTTTCTTCAGTGCATGGAATTATGAAGTAAACAAAAAACCTGAATATATATTACTTTTTTTTTTCCTCCAGTGAAGCTGCCTTTTGCTTTGACAGGTTTGCACATTCTGGTCTTATTCTCAGCAAGCTCCTCAAGTCCCACCTGGAATGTGTTTCCAGCTCTCTTTAAAGTATTCCTGTTTATTCTGAGTACTTTTGGCTGCTTTTCCATCCTTCTGTGGTCCAACCTGTCCCTAAGCATGCGGAGGCCAAGCAGCCTGACAGTCAATCACTCTTCTTTTCAGATAATTATCCCTTTGCAAAGCCTGGAAGCCATTCCTGGTGATGACCTCATGGAAGTACGATACTCCCAATGCTGTGCAAAGAAGTCTTAAAACTATGTCTAGCTTTAGGGATCTATAGTGTTTTTGGTTTATTTTACTCTTCCTTGTTTACTACTCAGTTCTGTATGGGTTATTTCACAGTCTAGTATTCCACAGTATAGATAATAGTAAAAACCCTTGAATGACATTTGACTGGAACAATATGTAAAGAGACAGGTTTTTGTTTGTGATATTATTCATAAATTCTTGGCTTGTGCACATTTTACTCAGAACAAAATATAGCTTAGGATGTTTGCCCGTTCATGCAGCATTCAGGTGCATGTAACAGAACAATTTCTACAACAGCGAACAGCACGAACGGTTTGGAGGAAGACTGCATGACAAGCAGTCAGATTAGTGTTGCTGCAGTGGCTCGGGCTTGTGAACTCGCTCACGCCAAGCTGTCTGCAGACATTTATAATAACGTGGAACACAAAAGCGCTACAAGTGAACCGCTTTCGAGAAAGTGTAACATTTCTTTTGTTGGAATAATGAATCAGTTATAGATTATGCCAAATCAATACATGGACCAGCCAAAAGAAATAACTAAATTCCTTTGGTTTCAGCAACAGCAACTATGAAACATTCTAAAGTGCAATAATCAGATTGAAATGAAAATGCTCACCCATTTGCCAGGACTGAACAGCAAAGCTGGCAGTGTCATTGTTATTGCCATTACTGCAACTGCTATTGCTGCCACAGTCAGTAAATATTATGACTACTACTGCTAATGTCACTCCTACACTTACTGACGACCCTAAACATAACTAAAAGTTATATAGCTGCTTAAAGTAAAAAAAAAAAAACTGTGCTGAATTTTTTAGGCAACAAGAAGAAGACACATTTCAGTGAGGAAGTCTGTAGTCAAAGGAAGATTATTTCTATCTGCAGTAATTTGTTTTTAGCGTTCCGGGATCTCACCCCACCCCTTTCCATGCACTTGCAAAGAAAGCAGAAGATGGAGCGAGCACGCCTTCTCGCCCTTCCAGGGAGAACAGCAAGATCCTCATATAGAGCAGGCTTCAAAGAAAATGAATATGATGCTGATTAGGACAGACACAGATTGAAAATGAGGACCAGGTGGAGCTGGGTTTCTAAGTAGCTTGCAGATGCAGAGCAGTCGTAGGCAGTTGTCTTAAAAAGTACACCCTCTTTAAGATTTGCCACCTGGATGCACAGACGGGCATCGCCTGAACCAACAGATGTTCTTAGCTGGCATTGAGAACAGCTGATCTGCCAGGATTACACATGAGCTTGACTTTATGACATGGCTAAACTATGCTTAAGATATTTAATGTTTGTAGCTGTTTTTTTTTTTTATTACTAACATAATGCAAGGAGGAAACTGTTAACATTTACTGATTGAAAGTGTGTTTCTTAAAGTTGATCTAGGTCACGGTAATAGCTTTTTAAGGTGTGGTAAAAGCCCGTCTTTTCTTTGTGTTTGTACTGGGCGCTTCGGAGCTCATTCCTTATCCTGCCCAGAGGTTAGAGTGCACAGGTGCTGAGACAGCCTTCGGCTCCCTCTTTGGGAAATAACCTCCAAGCATTCTTCACAACAACGACAAAAAGCTAAATAAGGAGCTTAAGATACTCATTTCAGCATAATCATTTGCTATCTGGTGCTTCCAATTTAACGTATTAAACCCATCCCTTCATTGTTCCGCATTGAAAAGTCTTGCTGCCACTGTTAACACAGTACAATCAGATTAGGCTTCCTTTCCCCTTTCACAGCCATAGTGTTTAGAAAATAGCATTGCAGATATAATATGGAAATATTGTTTTCAAGGATGGTATAAATACAAAAAGGAATAGAAATGGTAAAGTTGGAGATGAGGTGCGATTTGTTACCAAGGGATACATGTGAGAGATCTGATCAGGGCTCAGCCAGTATTACAATCTTCTGTGCAAATCACCTCATTTTAATCCTTGTGAGGTAAAACATGAAACAGCACAAACAGTGAAGGCTGAGCTAAAAGTATACAAAAAATAATTTGACTGTGACTGAGGACACAAGACAAGTTATTCAGACATTATTAGTTTATTCTGCTGTAGCCCCAGATTCTGACATCTTTTATGAAATGATTCATATCTCTGAATGACTCATAATAATATGCTTTATTTGGTGGTCTACTTTTTTTATTTTTCATTTTTCAAATGTTTTATTCTGTTTGGATGCCAGTGTGTAATACCTTGTATTCTTTCTGTGATGCATAACTTAAAGAAAATAAGGAAAAATACAGCCAGTCAATTTGGCATGAATATTTTAGGCCTCCATAAAATGTAAATCAAATAGAAAACAGTACACAGAGATAATTTTGATTTTTAAAAAAAGAGTTATGTATATTTTTTTTAAACCAGCGATTTATAGTTTAATCTCTATGTTGCATGCATAACAGTTAGTTTTCTTTTAGAATAGAATAGAATTCAATTTCATTGTCATTGCACATGTCACAAGTACAAGGCAACGAAATGCAGTTTGCATCCATCCAGAAGTGCTTTAGCCATGATATAGATATATTACAAAATATATATTAGCAATAATATAGGTATATAGATATATTACAGAAATGGGTCTGTTATAGGTATGAGGGTACAAAAATGGGTCTATTATGGGTATGTTACAATGTACACGGAATGAAAGTATGTTATGAATATGCTATAACTATAAGTATGTACAGGCTGTAATGGGTATACAAGCTATGAACAGGATATAAATATGAAACTATGCAGAAATATAAAGCTATACAGAAATATGCAAGTTATAAACAGTTGTAGAATTATAATTATCGTGTTGTACAGAATGATTGTTTATACAGAATTATACAGTAGTGCAGTTAAGATAAGTGAAATATGTGGCTAATTTTAATCTAAGGATGAGGACATACTGATTGAAATGCTACCAGGAGGAATGATGTATTGTAGTTAAATAAATATATTGAGCTCACTGTTTCCAAAACTGTGAGCATGTGCTGTAAATTAAAGCCAGTGAGAGAAATTCTATGTGCAGGTGAATAATTTGTACAAATTTTGCCTTGAAAAACTTCATCGCACATTCAGATCAAGCTTTCTGGTTGTTTTCAGGTCAACTCTGATACATCAAAGTGTCAAGTGGTTCATCCACAGCTAAGAAATAAAAAACAAAAAAGAGGATGGAGGGTTTTTTGGGGTTTTTTCTTTTACTATTGCATAAAGAGAGGCAAAAATGACAGCGATGGAGCATGCTTTTTCTATAGGAGCTCACAAACCATCGTTGTTCCCTGACCTCACTGCTATGTTCTGCAGTATTTATGTAGGAGGAGACAATGGGGTATTATTTTTCTGTTAATAAGTAAGGCACGAATCATGTGAAGCAGCAGCTCACCGTCATACACAGTGAGATCCTAGATGGCATGTCTGTGAACTTCTTTTCTGACTTTTTCGCTTTCACTTACAGAAAAGATTGACAAGTTGATAATGGCAGAAAAATTGTGCAGGCCAACTTGTACTTTATGCAGCTGGTAAAAAGTAAAAGTATGTCCATTTGAGGAAAGCGAAATGGACAAGTAAAAGGTCTGCAAGGCTAGAGATATCGGGCTTCCCTCTGAAGCGTGACACTTGGTCAATTGGGGGCTGATGCGATTTAGCAGAGACAAGACGAAGAGTGATGGTGAAATAACAAGGCAGCTGGGCCTCCCTGACTGCTGAGACGCACCAGGGACTGCTGCATCTCAGCTGCAACCACTGGAACTGATCACAGCCCTTCTTGACAATGCCCGAGAGCGTTTTAGAAGCGTCCCAGAGGCGGCTCCCCACACTGCTAAAAATACGCGCCCATATCCTGGTTTTGACAGAAGTGCGAAGCTGCACAGAGCAGATGAGCTGGGCACGAAGTCAGACAGCGGAACGGCACCGAGCATCTGATTAGTTTACAAAATAAAACATGTCGTAAAGACCAAATGCTCTGGTTCTAAAATGCGCCAGGTGTGTCCCAGTATAAAGTTATTCAGAGAAAGAACAAAATCGTCTCCATCAGTATTAGTGATCAAGTAATGCTTACAGAAAGTAGGTGGTTATGATCAATAGCTGTTTCCAGTACACACTGTTTGATATCATGCATTATTTACACACACGCTAAAGGCATTAGCTGTTTACTATCTGTGTGTGAAGCAAACCAAGGGTTGGTTCAATGAATAAAGCTTTGTATTTAACATATACGGAGTATTATATAAAGCACTTATAGACTAATTGTAAAGTTACTTTTGAATATGAATGTATGGATTTGTGTAATTAGTGGCTAATGAGCCATGTGGAGCCATTAAAGGGTTCGTGGGTGGTCTTATACAGCTCCACACCCTGAGATGGAAGATATGTAGCAATTAGAGTACAGCTAGATCATTCTCAGCCTGAATAATGTAGAAAGAGTGTCTGCCTAGTGGAAAGAATACCCTTCACAGCAGAGAATCAGTGTAAAATACTTGCAGTGTTCACCCTATTTTCGTTCTCCTTTAGTCATTTTTTCCCCTTTAACAAAGACAGACTGTGGTGTTGCATGAGTGGTTCCCTCTAAAATTTTTAGCATTGCAGGGGTTCTTCATATTGTATCCTCCAAAATAAAACTGGCATTAAAGAATGGAGCAGTTGACCCAGAACATATCAGTGGTGTTTCATTCAGATGGTACTACAACCTTCAGGCTCTTAGCTCTTGATAAAGAGTTTGTCTCAGACATTCAGTGATTTAAACTGTGACTGTGGAAAACGGCCTCTATGGGGCTTCTTCTTTCACTGCACAATCTCCTGCCTGTCTTCTTCCCGTCTGTGCACGAAGCCTGTGCCAACTTAAATGTACCTTTGTTTCGGAGTGTGTTCCTCACGTCTGACACAAAGAGGACTATTTTCATACCGTTTTCATCTGATTTATGGTTTTATCCCAAGGACCGGACAAACAAGCGTATTTATAGAAACTAATGGTTAAGTTGAGGAATAACACAGTCACTGCTTAAATGCCTCCTCATTAAGAGATTGGTTAGAACAGCGCATTGAATGAATTGCTAGTCTGCATTACACTGTAACAGGAAAGGTGACTGCATTATTCATTTCTCCTTTTTGTGGACAGTGGTAGCCATTGTTAAGTCCCCACCTCCAATCCCATGATAATGCATTCATTTATGCTTTATTTTCCCCCCAAAGGGAGGGAGTATGTAAACCGCTCCATTTACCTGTCTGTTAACAGTCTAGCATCCACAGTATTACAGATATCATGTTCAGGTTTTGTGTGATTGTAGATACCGATAACAGCTCAAGCTGATTTAATTGAGGTGAAAATCAGGTCAAGGTCACACCAAATGTGAAAATCCGTAAAAACTTTATATTACTCAAAATTATTTTTCAGGTCATTCTCAAACTTCAAAACAATATATTAGGCCTTGGGGGATATGAGTGACCTTGACCTTCATTGGTAGTGCCCAAGGTCAAAGTTGGGCTTTGAAAAATCCATGAAACCATATCAGGTATAATATATTATATGAAAGGGCATAGAGAGAGCCAACTCTGCTCCAATCATATGGTTAAAGATCATAAAATACATAATTGTAGTATGTAATACTTCAAAGTCATAGATTAAAGGTAAGAGACATTAGCTTGTTGTTATAAAAGCAGGCTGAAGTCAGCATGAAGCATTAAAGTTTTAGCCCTTGCTGTTCGAGGGGAGTTGCGCTCTCTCAGTGCTCTTGTTTGATTTCAGTTGTGTTATAATGCAAATTTAAGATAGTTTCACCTTCTAGACGTACTGTGTTATTGCATAGAGCTACTGCAGGATAAGTTGAATCAATATTATTTCTATAGGGAAAACAAGCAATCAAGAGTTTTGATAAATGTTAGCATGGTTCATTGCGTTTTTGTTTTGTTTTTTAATTAATAATTAGCCTAAAGTTCAAGCGGGGTGGTGTTTTTGGCTTCTGAAGGAGGCATGGCAGAAAAAGTTTCAGAAAAAGCGCTCTGCCAGCCTGTTGTACATGCTGTACTATTTTTTTTGCCTGGCTAACTTGAGTAGTGATGATCAGTGTTTGAGCTGGCTTATCAGAGAAAGAGCAGCTTTGGTTTACTTATCAGGCAAATGGATACTTGTCATAGCAAGTGTAGTATGATATGGCCACTCCTCTAATGCACTGTGGGGGTGGGGTTCTTTTTTGTTGTTGTGTTTGTTTTTTCTTTTTTCTTTTTTTTTAAAGCTATTTACTGATAAATCGCAGACTGCCAAGAATGACTGAAACTCAAACTCCTTTCATCAGTTTTTCCTTCTAAAGATAATGGCGCTCTGCCTCTAGCTGCATTGTTGTTGTTTTGTGTTGTTTGGGGGGGATTGTGTGAGAACAAACAGCGCAGCACACCAGGCTCTCTCGATCCATCTCTCAGAAAATGTCCGCGGCTCAGTTATGGATGCATGAATTGAAATCGAAAACAAAATGATGTTAAAAATACAATGGTTTCCAGATGTTAATCCCCCTGCTATGTTTTGCAGAAATCCTTCTGTGTATGCTCCATTTCTAAGTGTAATGGAAAGCCATATGATGTAGCTTAGCAGAACGCTTCAGCCATTTATCATTGTTATGAAGGTTATCATGGGACTTTGCTCAAGAGTCCTTTATTGCAAGTGCTGTGTTCGCTCATGTTTTCAGCACTGTCATACAAATGCATACATTCCACATAGTGAATATAAGTGGAACCTTAGTCGTTTAGCTTCTGCTGAATTAGATTTATATACCCTGCTGTAACACAGTAGCTTTAAACTGTGTATGTGAACTGTTTTCTCTTATCGCAATTTTATAAATTTCCTCTGTTTCGTGAGAGTGTGATATGTTGTAAAAGGTACTTAGTCTGTAAATTCTTGCCTCTACTGATCACATCGTGAAGCGTTTTGCTGAAATGAAATGCTTGTAAATGTCATGCCCTTTAGCAGGGCAGAGCCTGGATAGCGCTATAGCACAGGATTCTTGCTCTAACTTACAGCCATGTAAGAAACCGTCTTTAAATAGTACAACTTGTGCTTCATCAATTTGACCATTGTTTCAGCTCCTGTCACTGCCCTTGTTTATGCCTTGCTGCCAGTAAATAAATAAAGACAGAAATGATTCACTGGAGTGAATAAAGATCTGATGTCTTCCACTTTGTCAGCTCTGGTGTGGGTGTAAGTTGAAGGGCATGGGTTTCACACATGGATAAGCATAGCTATAAAAGCAAATACAACGTACAAGAATGACAGTGCAAATCATAAAATTGGCTATATTTAGTTGTGTTGCATTGTTGCCTGCTTTCTTGCAATTTGTATACATTTGTGATTGTTATTGCATCACTTTCCCTCAGTGGGTGTTAAGTGACTGCCAATTAAGATTCAGACTTAATGAAATATGTATGTTGGGTTTTGTTTGTTTGTTTTTCACACTGATGATTGTTTATATGTCTTCCTTTTGTTCTCGATGTATTTGCGGTGTGACTCATACTAAACCAGTGTTTTGAAATTCTCAGCTTTCCCATTTGATCTTGGACAAAGCTAGCCTCCTCGCAGAGGTTATTTCAGGTTGTCACAAAGATATGCAAAGCTCAAATTCCCATTCTCTGTACTCAGAGACCTCAGTTCAGTAGGTTTTGATGTTCTCAACTGGCTGTACTTTTGAGGTTCAAGAAAAGGCCTAATGTTTCAAGAATTTAAACGAGGCACCCTTCAGTCTCAAACTCAACTTGCTGTTCTAGTTCAGTGGCTACTGCACATTGTGCCTTGGAAAGGAGCAGAGGTGCCATCTTGAGTCATGAAAATCTTGTTCTTTGTCTAGGAGGACACTGGACAGGTGGGTTGTTTTGGGGTTGTTTTTTTTGCCTGCATCTCTTAAACCGTCTTTTGTATTGATTTTAGTGTCATTACTGTGTTTGCTGATATGTGATCATTAGGCATGTAACAAATTTTGCAATAGATATTTTTGAAGCCACAGTTCTTACATCTTCTTTATATTGTTGTTAAAACTCATCTCACTCTTCTTTAATCATCCAATTACCTCCATGTGGCTAATTAGCATAACCAACTCGAGCACATAGCTAATTAGAATATTACGTATGCACAATGCCAAAGCGATTTCCGAACCAATCTTTCTCAAGCTAAATATACACACAAGCCTCTGCAGCACAAAATGTGATGTTGGTTTAGAAAAAACAAAAGATGGTTAAACAGACGCTTAGTGTATTTTCTGCATTTGAAGTTTACAGCAGTTTTCTCCCAAACATCTTCTCCATGCCTCTGTTGTTAACATAATGAGAGCTGTATGGTGCTGGCAATGGATCACAGCAAGAGATGACAGGATTGTGACACAAGACCGTAGACATTTGCATCACAGATTTGGTCTCGGTTTCAGAACAGTTACACCCTTGGTGATAGATTTGTTATTTTTTGATTACTTCTGGTTTTCATTGTCCTATGTCAGACTGAATGTAAGTAAAGGCCTTTGAAATGCTTTACTTGCATTCACATTTTTCTTGATAAAGTCTCAAATCTTGTACACGCCTTAGAAGTAAAGATATCATACATGACTTGGCTTTCTTCACTAACATTGCAGGTCTTGGGACTCTGCAGAGAGGCTGGCTGGCAGGTTCAGACTCGGAGTCTTTTTAGCTTGAGGCAATAGCACGAACTATGGCACTGCTGTGTTTAAAAGTTAAAATGCAAACGAAAAAATGGAAATAGAACACATTTCCAGAGTCTTTATTTTATTTTTAGGAAAAATTCTGTAGCTAATTACTTATTTGTTATACTATTAAACATTAATTACATTGATAGCATGCATAAATCTATAGACAGCTATGCAGCAGTCGGACAAGGAGACTGTATTATTTATTTTTTGCTTTACTTGGCAACAAAACTGTAATATGCTTAATAATATGCATTTATAGTTAGGCAAAGTTCTCAAGCGTGTGAGTATCCACAGCATTAAAGACTGACAAAAAACTATTTCAGTATTTAACATTAAAGATAATCTGACTGGCATGAGGACCAAAGTGACATACTTGTTTCTACTTAGGACTGTTACAGTAGCATTACTGTCACACTTGATGAAAATGTTCACAAATCCTAAGGAAGACTGGGAAAGCAGCTAATTTTATGAAATAAAGCTGGCCAGCAAGCGTACTAAACATGGGGCACATATGGATTTTAGGGTGAGATTATCATGTATAGTCCATCTGTGTTTCAGGGGTTAGTAAAAGTTATGAGAAAATAATTAGTATAAAAGGAATGTTCCCAACGTTGTCTGCAAGTATGCAATATCTTTTTGCGTCGGAAGGGGAAACTCGTGTTAGTTCATGAATTTAGCTGCAAAGTTGGATGCAATGAGAAGGTAGTTGCTTTTTATGTTGAATTACATTTCTAAAAATATTTAGAAAGATCAGTTACCATAGTTTCTTTGTAAAGCAGTGTTTGCTTAGAATACCAGTGGTTTCCTCAGTAAATGAAGACACAAATTTGAAATACTGCCAAGTATAAATGATAAAGGAAAGCAATGATTTATTCCATTTAAGCCCTTTGTGTCATTTTGATAATACAAAGACAATGTTTCACTTGAATATGAAAATCTTCTTTTCTTTTTTTTAATATTTGCTTAATTAGAATTTGCCAAAAAGTCAACATATTTGCAAAATTGTCAGGTAGAAACATGATTTAGTATGAAATGGATAAAGCTTCGAAGGAAAAAAAGCAATATGGACTGGCTCTGATCTTTGTTGCCCTCTGGCAGCTCTGCATTAAAAAGCAGATACGGTTGTGTAGTGCAAATCATGAGCTGTTTTAACACCTCCAAAAACCACAGTAATGAAGATTGTTCAGCCCAGCACCTACAAATGCCGTCTACCACACACAGAAAAAAATATTACCCCCAGATGACCCCACTACCTTCAATAAGAACAAAAGTGATATAAAATAAATTGAGGAAAAGCAAAAAACTTTCTTCTTTGACAAAGTAAATTTAAAGTTCGAGGGAGAATTCATCAAACTGAAAGAGGCTACAGACCATCAATCTTGTTATAGCACAATTCAAAAGCTGTTATGCACGATGATAATATTAAGTATATGCACTTGGAATGGGTAACCTGCCTATCTCCATATCACCATTAATGTTGAATGGTATACACAGACTTTAGAGCAAAATATGCTCTTTGATGAAGGATTTTGTCTGTTTTAACAAGACCGTGTCCAGCTACCTATATATGTACTACAACAGACAGACTGTAGTGCTAAACTGTCTGTTTAAAAATATTTGATGTATTATGAATAGGGATATACAATTTGGTATCAGATATACTTAAAAATTCAGGACTGGATATCGGGAACAACCTGCAGATCTATAAGATGATCCATTCAATTCAAGTTTTAATGTTGTTAGCATCAAGTCAGCAGCAGCTAGCAGGAGAGAAAACCTAGCCTGGAGTGTGCCAGTAATGCCCCATGCCCCCTGGTGGGTTGCAAATGGGCCGCAGTAATAACAGTATGTACAGATATATATTTGTATAAATATATTTATTCAAATGGAAATTACTTAAAAATGATAATAGGAGGTCCACTGGCAGGTGGGCCAAACATTGGCCTTAACACTTTGCAAATAATGTTTTTTGAATACAGTTTTCAAGAAAATATTTTACTTTATTTTATGATTTGATTAGAGTGAAGATTTAAGATATGATGGCCCCTAATGGGATTTTCTGTTTTTTAAGTGGGCTGCAACACTGTTGACTTGGCTGGAGTATGCAGAGGGACTTAATATAAGATAGAAATTAGAAGCATGTGGGTTGGAGTAGCACATTTTTGGAAGCTTTTATTACATTGACAGTAACATAATGTGTTGTCCTCAACTTGATTAAATATTATTTCACTTCAGCTGTCTCTTAACAGCTCCACATGCGATGCGTGTGTTTGTGCGTGCGTGTGTGTGTGTGTCCGTGTGTGTGTCCGTGTGTGTGTGAGAGGAGATACAGGAAAGAAAGTAGCACCATTGTAAATGTCAGCAGTATGCAGTAGCCTAATGACTCTCACACTGAGTTGAAATGAGGCTAATGCAAGTAAATTGGATGAATAATGGCTGTCTTGAGCCAGTTTTTACTTATTATTTTACAAATGAGTGTGAATTTAGTAAATTTATGCTAATGGATTTATTTAAATGTGTTTGTGTTGGTCACATTTTATTTCACAAAGTTAGTAAAGTAATGTTTACGTTGAGCCTGATGTTGCCTCACACATAAAAGAATGATTCCCAGTCTCTTCCTAATTGTGAGGCATAAAGCTTAATCCAGAAGGTTGATTCTGTTCATATCTTGGTTCTTGGTATCAGCAGATCCCCCAAACTAAGAATCAGAAATGGAAAGAGTTGGATCAGTGCATCTCTTTATTGTGTGAAAAAATGCTCTAAACAACTCGAGATATCATTGATCATTAAAAAAACAAGCCTGTATCAACTATTGAAATTACCTGTACTTGTTAAATAAGTCTGAAGAATCAGAATCTAATTATATTTTTTACATTGTACTTGGATGTGTCAGGTTAAAGAATGATAAATGAAAGTGAATACGCAGGGAAAAATGAAAAGGTGATTGGTGTTTTAAGAAATGCTGTGTGGCTCCATGTATTTTAAATGGCAAAAAAAGGTGTGTTATTGACCCTGAGTGGTAAGGCAAAGCACAATCTTGACGCCAAAATTACAGTGTGCTGCTAGATTACCGGCGACACACTGAGTCTGCTGCACTTTTTCAACCCACTGCAGTGTGCTGCAAAATGCCAAACAGGGTGCAGCCAAGGTGAGAAACAACACTGCACCTCGAGAAAATCCTATAATGATAAAAAATGCGCAACGTCCTGTAATAGTGTAGGAAAATGTGACCGTTTGTAATATGTGCAGTCTGAATCTGTCACTTTTGTAAAGTGCAAATAGGAAGACACCAGTGATTTCAATAAGGGTCTCAACATAAGGAGAGGGAAGAAATGTATGCACTGAACATGTCAGTATTAATAGAGGCAGAATCACCGGGGGGTGAGTGAAAGACAGAGAGTAAAGGGATTAAAGTGATGAGAGCTGAATGGAAATGGAAGTGGAACCTATTTACTTCAGTTCCTGAGAACTAGTGTGACGGAGCCTGACAGAGGCTGCTCTGGCATCAGGGAATTCAGCATACATTAGGCAATGAGGAAAAGAGCAGTGGGCTGAGTTACACCCCGCAAATGAATAATCCAGGAGCCTCACGGAATCGTGGCACTCCATAGCAGGCCACTGTCTGAGGAACAAGCCGGAGGGGACAGCTGGAGGCTGGAGTTGTCTTTTTTTATTGACCTTATCACACACCGGGAGTGGGAAGATAGAGATACAGAGGTGTGAATGTATCAGTATGTGTTGTGTGTGCGCGCACAAGTGTTTCTTCATCATTCTGTGATATTCAAATGAGATCGTAAGGAGTTTTTTCTTCTTTTCCCTTTCTAGTATTTTGTTTTTTATGCAGTAGGGTTGCATCTTCTTGCTATATGTCTGGAGGTGCTGACAGCTTCCATTTTCCTGAGCCGAGTCCTTGATGTGAAGGGCACATACTCGGCAAAGGACATTTTGCACATTTCCTTTTCAGTAGTCCATCACTGTTGCTGTACACCCACAGCCCCTCTCTCAATGCTTCTGTCTCTCCTTTTACATCCATTGATAGATTGACTGATCTGAGTCTATGAAAAATCAATAGGACAACCTTTTGAGTGCTTGTCACATTGATTTTTCATGGGCTATAGCTTCTGTGCTAACAAGTGGGGTTTTCATTCTTTGGGAAATTGTGCTCCTTCGTGACCCTGCAGTAAAAAGATTGCAGAGAAAGTCACTGCGGCGCATAGGGCGATATTAACATAAATAACTAGAGGTGGAAGAGCAAGCTATTGCTACTTGCATGACTAGAGTCAAGTGCATTTTGTGTGTGCTGTTCACCTCAGATCAGGACTGCTTTTAAATTTTTAATGACATGGCAATCATGGTGACATGCTGCCTTAAGGCATAAACTAAAGGCCAAAGCACACAGGTTCCACTTGTGCAGTCCAACATCTTGAATACTAAACAGTGTAACATGCTCAGTATTTCAGACGGTTTGCAGTTGCATTGATGTGTTTTCATTTTTAACTCGCTCCAGCATTTTTAGTCTTTCTCTTCATTTACATAATGCTATACTTCATTGCCTCAGCTCTTTGTCAGATGCACTCACCACGGTGGCACATTGGTTTCCATAGTTTCTTTAGATCCAAAGAGCACTGATCCTGTTCATCTCTTCAGAATGTCTATTTACTTTACCCTTCTCCCGAAGGCTTGAAAATTAACCCAGTTTGATCTCAGTCCTTTCGCTTTATGCTGAAGTTGTTTTCATGTATCATAACATCTTCTCTTGCTTTTTGCCCATGGCAATAGGAAGAGACTCCCTGTGGCCCCAGTTTTAGCAAAGATTGTTTGCAAGTGCATCTAAATGTGTTTTATTCTATCACTCCTCCTCATCTTTTTTCCTGCATTCTGTCACTGTCTTTTACTGTCTGGCTTTATTTCTTGCTCACTGAATGGTAACAGCAGGATTTTGTGGAGTGAAGTCTTGCTTTCTTCACCCCTGGGCTTGTCAGACAGTTGCTTTGTAACATACCGAGAAGTTAACATTAGATTACTGATTTTACCGGTGTTGGGAGAAACCATTTGCAAAACAGATTTGGCGTCTCCTTGACTACATGAATACTCTAGACACCTGTAAAGCATAGAGAGTTGAGCGTATACTGGATTCTGTTGCTGTGTTTCTGTAATCAAGACAGGGATTCACGATTTTAAAGGAGCTTAATGGGCTAAATCTCACATTTAAAAAAGAAGGCAAGGAATGAACAGAAATATTAATTTTTCTCTCACATACACACAAACACACACAGAGATTCACTACCTCAAATGCAAGGTCCTTTTTTATCTTTTTCAATCTCCCATTCTTAAGGTCATAGCCCGGACTTTTTCCTGTGTGTGTGCGTGCGCTTGTGGGTACATATGTGAGTTACTCTGAACACCAGCATGTTTGTGAGTTTGAGATGCCAGCTGAATGTATCACTGCTTCTGTTAGCAAGGTTTGGCTGAGTGATGATCTAGCTGTGTGTGTGTGTGTGTGTGTGTGTGTGTGTGTGTGTGTGTGTGTGTGTGTGTGTGTGTGTGTGTGTTTGGTTTTGATAAGGGACAGTGCAGGGAGAGAAGGCTTATCTATTCTCAGGAAAAAAAAATCTTACCGCAGAGATAAGCTACATCAGGAATGCTAGTTTTTCTACATTTTATGTCTGCAGCAAATGCATAAGATTATAAAAATCCAGGCTATTTAATTTTTCGGTCTAATCTAAGTTGGAATCCATTGCATCAAGACATGAGAGATACTGTACGGAGATATATCTTCATCTTTTTTTTTTTAAGGAAATAGTCATTTACAGAGCCACAATTGTATAAGTTTAGCTTTATGGTACTATTGACAAAAGGTCAGGAATCAGTAGGGATTTCTCTGCTCTCTTAGTGATGCATGACTTTTATGTTCTCCTCTTATACATTTCTTTCTCATGCCTCTCTTTCATTTTCCTTTTTATTACATATTCCACTGTGTCTTACTCTTCCAGAATAGGAATAAGTCTATCTGGACACATTGTGATTTAGCATGTCTTCAAGGTCTTGTTGCTTTTCCTGCAGCTGCTCATATATAAGTCTTCTTTATTTGTGCTGAAAAACATGTATTTAAACCCATTTTCAGTGTCATAGCTTTTATTCTGCCTCTGTCTTTTTACTTCAATACTTTTGGAGAGATGGTCTTTGTAAGTATTTTATTTAAATGTTTGCTTTTTACCCAAACAATTAGCTTTTTTTTTCTTTTTTTTGTGGCTTAGCTTCTCCCAAGACGACAAATCTCCCGAGCTCTTGAATAGAATCGAAGCAAGCAATGTGAAGAATTAGAGCAAAGATGCAAACAAATAATTACCCTTCGTTTGAAAACACTCAATTAGCTTCTATTAAAGTAAAACAATGAGTTACTCCCACTAAGTGGAACCCCAGAGTTTCTGCCTAATTGGTACAAAAGATATCAGCCCAGTGGCTCAGTGGACGCCAACAATATGACTGTTTTAATAGCCCAAGGGCAAATATCAAACAAACACACCACACCAACACATTTGCTGCGTTTATACAACTAAGCAGCTAAGAAGCTAAAGACCTATTAAAAATTCAAACCTGAATCCAGACCTATGGGTTTGCTTTTGTTTGTTTTTTAAGTGAATAAGCAACATAAATGAAAGGAAAGGCACCATATATATAAAAATAAATAAACCAAAAAAAGGAAAGAGAAAAAGAAGCAAAGGAAAAAGGGCTGTGGCAATCAATGTGCCCTGCTGTGTCACTGACATTTTAGTCTCAGATGCGCCACAGAAGCCGTCTGTGAGTGCCTTCCTACAGTATAGAGCACTGTGTGTTGCTCATATTTATGTGCCTACTGAAGGATTTTCCATTAAGGTTAGTAGCGTTATATATGGTATCACAAGCTTTAAGGTACGCAGTGTTTAGAGTGAATTACTACTATTGCCGCTGTGTCTCTAACTAACAGCCACTGATGTCAGTGTTTTTCTTTGAAAGATGGGTTTGATTGATGCCAATCCCAATAAGGTTGATTTGCCTCTATGCACTTTATCTAAGCTTAAGGGAATACACTTAATATGGAACTCTGTCAAAGTCAATCTCAGCTTTGTTGATTTTTAAGCTCTGATGCTAGACACCAGAGGCGGCAGACTCGAGTTGCTAATTTGAGGAGTTGGGACTTGTTTGACCAAAACCAATTAAAGTCTCGACTTGCTTTCCTGAATATAAAATTTGACTTGTTATTAGACCAGTTACTCAAGGACTCTTTATAATAACTATTAGCAAATTTATAGATATTGAGAAGTTAGATTCTATTTTTGAAACACGATGTCTGCTTCAGCGTGGCAGGTTGGTAGAGGCAGATATCATAAAGGTTTAGAAAAACTGGAGAATTTGGATTTAAGAATTGGATTATCAATTAAGGCGCTAACAATAAAGCAAAGTCTGCAGCTCAAAAATCAGACAAACCCATTCAGTTCCACATTGGGTATATTGGTATATGGGTATATTCCACATATAATGGGATGTGAACTCGCTGACTGGTGAAACATGGCTAAAAAATTGTTTCTAAGCTCTGTTAGAGCTGGCTTTAAATCGATAGTTCCCTGTGTTGTGATGTTTATGACGAAACAGTTAGGATTGTAACATCAGTTTTCCATTGAAATACCAGTTTCACTGCTGTTACAGTCACTCTGAAGTCAGTGTTTTTATAAGTGTAAAAGCATCGTGTCGCATAAGTTATGTTCAAGTTAATGCGAAATTTGCATATGGAGCGTCTTTGAATTATGTAAATAAGCTTAATAAAAGTCTTACAGTAGAAGTTTAGTACACATCAGGTAATAACCTAAATCGCTTCTGAGCAATCAGAATTTTTTTATATTGTAGATAGAGTTTTATTGCGAACATGCAAATATAACTGAAATAACAAGAGAAAAGAAGAAAAAAAAACCTAAAAAACATCAAGTTTTCATGAATATCTGTGTCTACACAACGTGTGTGCTTAAAAAGGAGTAGGATGAAGTTTACTAACACATTTCAACAACAGAGCATCAGATAATGGAGTTTTACCGCAAGTGTTATCTTAGCAGAGATCACTTTATTCCTAATTATGATGCACTATTTTATGATGAGCAAGTTTTCTGTTCACCAAATATCTGATTGCCAAGAAATATGCGCATTTGTTGTTTTGTATGCAATTCTTTGGGGTTTTTTGACCATTTTATTTAAATAGCTTTTAGGTTTAGCATAGATTAGCTCCAGATTTTGCTAACAGTGCTAGTCATTCTAAATGAATAGCTCTGAATAGCTTTTTTATTTCAGTTAACGGAAATATAAACAGATTTCCCTAGCATTTCTAATGTCTACTTTTATTTCTAAGTCCTTACTAAGATAATACGACAAACCAATCTTGTTGCGTTCCAAAAGGGTGTTACCAGCAGGGAAATTGGAGAGTGCCCCCTGGTGGAAAAACTATGTAATATTAACAGCCATCAGGATCAGAATACTTTATTAATCCCTGAGGAAATTATGTGGTCACAGTATTTCATATACCTGGTTTAAGAGTGTCTTGCTCATATTTTCTTTACTTTACTAAAATGTTCTTTATTAGCAAAACAAAGCAAAACAAAGATACAAACATATCGGCAAATGCCTAATATCAGCCAGTACATTGGTCTGGTCTGGTTCTACTGTGAGCCCTGTAAAACATGACTATGATATATATTCAGTGTATTTGGCTTTGACTTAATACAAAAAACTGTTTAGTAGATAAGCAAATGGTAGGTAATGACCATCATATCTTTTTTTTAATGTTGTATGTTTGCTTTCCCTTTAGCGTCTTTACATCTATAAATTCAGAGCCCTGCTCTACTCTTTTGTTTTGTAGGAAGGTTGTTATTGATTGCAACAAAATGTCAAATATCAGTAAGATTTATAAGATGTAGGCATGGCAAACCTGTTTCCATTATGAGCAGTGGAATTAAACTTTTAAAGCCCTGAATCTTTTAAATAACTAAAATGTGAAAGCTGGGGTAGATCATCACAATCTCATGTGTCTTGCTTGACCTGAGCCAGACTGTAGCAACTTGCCTGCAGGGGGGAAAAAGGGACTTTAGTTTGACTTGCATGTGACTCACTTCTACCTCGGCTAGATAGTGGGTATTTGTATTCATTGTCCATGGAGAAGGCATGTAATCACAGACGTACACACATTCATACACACTGTATTGTCAGCTGGAATCCACACACATAGTCTCATTCTCTACAGTTTTCTACGCTGCCACCTCTCTGAAAATTGGAATTCTTTTTAGTCGTCTTGCAGAATTACAGTTTGGCGATAAGAAAAATTAGATTTTATTGTGTTTCTCTTCCATCGTCTGTCACTTGGGACAATCAGGCAGTGTCAGGCACGAAACAAATTTCACACACACTTCTTAAAAAGTACAAAGCATAATTTTATCCTCACTTGCTTGATGAGAATAAAATAAAACCATCCCTCGTTTCAAATCGTTTTGTAACATTGGAAAGTTGCCTAAGCACTTGTATGCACATACACTGCAATGTAAAATAACACTAGGTTACAGTCCAGTGGAAGCTTTCTGCATTTCTCTTTTTCAGCACCACTGATCCGATGCAAATCCTTTTTGGCCAGTATCAACCTAACAACTGCTGCTGGAGGTGGCGAGAACCAGGCAACCGCTATAACATGGACCACAACAGGACACAGCAAATGGGAGACCGGAGAGATACCATGAGCTTACTTTCAGTCACCTTGAAGTCTTAACAACCACTTTGGATGATAACCTGAGTAAATTGCTTGAATTTCCTAGCGTTTTAGAAAAGTACTTTAAGTATAACCTCTGTTATATGACATCCTGCGGTAAACAGTGCTTTTTCACTGTTATTGCCTAACGGTGAGTTGTAGTTAGACAATCTATCTTAGGCAAAGGATTATTAGAGAAATCAAAATCTAAAGTAAAAAAGATGATGTGGTGAGTGGGCTGGGGAAAAAAAATGATGACAAGCCGGTTGATGCCTCTTTGGTGCTTCACATATCTTCCAGACTGACAGAAAGCTTTGATAAGCGATCTTAATGTCAGTTGCACTCAAAACTCTGCCAACATGTAAACTCCCACATCCGTCTGTCTCACACAAGCGCACACTCTTGTAAGTTCAAAGTTAAATTACAAGCTTGAAATACTTGACATTCACATCAGATGAACCCAATTTAGACAAATCTCAGTTCATAAATAATTTCTTTTTAAAATCAGTTGCACAATCTAACCAAGAGGTCCACGCAGATTAATATTTTTCTCTGCTCAAACTTAATTACCTTAGCTTGACAGAACTAAGATGGATCCATGTTGACGTCTGTGCCCACAGATTCACAGATGCAGTCCTTCACATGAAAGCTCAGCACATGAAAGAGTGGTCGTATTGTGAAAGTTGCATTGCATTTGAGCTTTTCTGCACTCTCTTTGTGCTTTTTAATTCATTCTTATCACAAGTTTGTATTTCAGGAGGTATTTTCTAAGTGAATTAATCCAAAATGAATGGCCTTTCTATCTGCTAAGATTTACTAAGATAAGCCAGACCTTTAAGCTTTGAAATTAAAAATGTCAGGATAGCACTTTGTGTACCCCAACAGTTATGTCAGTATCAGCATATTCTGTAGGCTGTTTATCAAACTGCATAATGCAGAAAAAAACTCTTAGAGGCTGATTTCATCATAAAGCTTATCCAGTAGAGTGAGTGAGTGTAATACATCCCTGAAGAATTAATTAGTCCAATCATTTGTCCTTCATACATATGCATCCACTCCACACTGCAATTCCATTAGTGGTCAATAATTTTAAGTTATTTAAAACTGACACAGTGTGGGGTTTTTTTTGCCTTTGTATTCTGTATTGTACAGACTTGACTGAACACATGATTCATAGGAAATATCATGCACCATCATCACTGTTGAGTAGAACAACTGTGATCATTTCACAGTGTCCTGTATGTCACAACTGAGCCATTGCCCCGAGTCTTTAGATGTTTCAGGTTCCCAAAACTGGAATGTTAATGTAACAGAGTGGACTTTAACGTGGACTGGGGAGGGAAAATATGGTGTTGTACATTGCACGAGTTTTTACAGGCCTTCAGAGAGCCCGCCACACAGCTTCAGAACCACCACTCTAAACTTTGGGTCCCCAACAGATCTAAGTGACGATTAGATGGATTTTCTGTATGTTTATGGCTCTCACCCAGTCGCTAGATCTGATTGAAGACGTTGCATTTCATTATAGCCCCAACACTATTGGTTTTGTTTAGGTAAATAAATAAATAAATTGAACTTTGCAAGGGTTTTGTGTGATCAGCCATTTTCAGTATCCATTTGTTCTCAACATGCTTTTTACTGGAAAAAATAATTTTCTTTTGAAATCTGACTACATAGATTTCCCATTCATAAGGAAAGCCTCTATTCAGTGTTGAACTCAGTATAACTTCACCATCATCTTTAGATTCACCAAGGCTCTGTTATAAGACCTTTAAGATCTATTAGCGGCTTTTGTTGGTTTGTCCTTGGTTTTTGTATAATGTGCTACTAATCACATTTATTAGAGTACAACTTTCTTGCTGATGTCAACTAAGCTGTCTTACATTTATACCTTATACTTGCTGTAGTTTCTCTATGTTCATGACTCTGGGAAAAATATTTCTGAAGTAGGCGATGGTTTTTCCAGTTTGATGTGCAGATTAAGATTCAAGCAAAGAAAGGCCTTTGGGCATGTCTTAAAATCATAAATTTGCAATGTTTTCTCTCTGTTCTCTCACATATCTTTTCACAATATTCTTTTGTGTGGACCAAAAACTGCATATTTGCTAGCACAGTATGTGCTATGAACTTTCTTTTATGAACAAATGTAATACATTTGCATGAATATTTACAATAAGACAAAATATGGCATTCGTAGATATTATCTTGCTTCATCTTGGAATTGAGAGAATTACTTGATGAACCAATTGGTAGAGTAATTGATAAGAAAAATGTAATTGTTTGTTGCTCTTTGAGTCATTTTAGTTATATACAGTGTACGGATACAGAGTTTCTTCAAGGCTACACAAAGTTTTAGAAACCATGGAAAAAGGAGTGAAACACCTAAAGTAAGAAATGCATGAGAAAGGAACTTCTTGCACTGCCCAGTGAGGAGTGTAAAGGGCAGTGTGCCTCTAATACAGACTCTGAGCTTAGTGTCAGGGTGACTAATGACCTACAGTGCTCTCAATTATTATTGCTAACACATACACACACACACACACAAACCCCATGTGATTTACTCGAGTGCACGCTTTGGAGAGGTATGACTCAGTTGCAATCACAGGCAGCTACACCAACATTTCCGTCTCCATCTCAATTTCCCAAGAACCGAAGACTCGTGGTCTAAATGAGGACATCAGCACTCTTGAAAATAGGTTTGTCCACATAAAAGCCACCCAAGTGCAGCACAGATTAGCTTTCTGCCCTGCCACAATCAATGTGAAAGTGGGTCTCATTAATTTCTTTGGGCACATCTTTCATCACACCTCAATCTTGCATTATTCAGAGGCTTTTTTCCATTTTTAGCTTTGCCGTTGCTTTTGAGGCATGGTGATTGTAAGGTTAGTCCTCGACTGTAATAAAAATATAATAAAATCAGAGTCATCATGGCCTCTGCAACTATATTGTTATCAACAGGATTTTTTAATATATTAATATAAATTTATCTTTCTGTACACTTTTACTTTTTTTAAACATATATATTAAATAAATATTAATTATTGCCTTTGCCTCTGTACACCACCACAGTGGATTTTAAATCAAACAATCACGACAAGTTCGAAGTGCAGACTTTTATCTGTAATTCATTTTACCAGAAGTATTGCATTAAAACTTAAGACCCTGAGTCCATCTCCCACCGGGAACGAGTCTGACTTATTGCCGGCTATTCGGACCAAGTTCTTGCAGTTGTTGTATAAAGATCGAATGACTCGTAGCAACAGGCCAGACAATCCCATACTATTGAAGCACCTCAGAGAGAACACTCGGAGGGACATGATCGATTGCCTTCTTCAAGTCCACAAGACACATGTAGACTGTTTGGGCAAACTCCCATGCACCCTCAAGTATCGTCAAGAGGGGTAAAGAGTCCGCAACTGGGACAAAAACCTGCATTGTTCCTCCTGTATCTGAGGTTCGACTAACAGACAGACTCTGCTTTCCAGCACCCGGGCCTTGACTTTCCCAGGAAGGCTGAGGAGTGTGATTTTTTTTCTCCCCACTTTTTTGTTTGGCCTAATGATGGCCTCTTCTAGTTGCATCAGCACATCTTTGAACCTCATGTTGTGAATACAAGTTCAATCGTGAAAACTCTAATTAATCTTTCAGGAAAAAAGAAATGATTTTTTTCCATTAACTGTGTATTTTTGGGAATGTCTTGTTGGGTAGCTTTCTCCTCACAAATCAGCCTTACGCTTCTTATATCTTTTCTACACATAATTGCATGCAGCGTGAACTCACAAGAAAAGATCAATTTTGCATAACACTGAGTAATTTAAGACTGAGCGTCACTCAGTTTATGTGAAATTTATCACAGCAAGTGATATAAAAGCAAATCTTAATTACAAATATTTGACGAAGTCAAATTGGCTGGAGCTAGGCTGGCAGCTTTATTTCACTGCTGCCAGACTCTAAGCTCTGGAGCTTAGAGTCCAGCCTCCAGTCTGGACGGCCCGCAGACAGCCTGCCTGCAGAATCAGCCTGCAGCCCCAGGAGAGCCTTCCATCCTGCTGCGTCTGCTCTTCTCCCTCCTCATAAACATCCATCCTGCCTGGTCGACCTGTCAAACCCTGCATCTCCCACCCCTTGCCTCCCTCCGTTATCCCCCCCACCCCCACCCTTCTCTCCCCTCTCTCTTCCTCTGCTCCACTGGGCTTGTGAAGGTGAGCCAGTCCCCGGTGGCACTACTGTACAGATTGCAATGTTTCCTTTTCAAATGGAGGTAGCTCTCTTGTGAAAATCCATGTGAAGAGGGACCGGGCTGTTTATTTTTGTCTTTTACTGCACACTTATCTCTGGGCGTCCTTGTTAATTAGTTTCTATCTCAGTCTTTGGTCAGCTGCTTTTGACATTACAAGGACAGGATGAGGTTGTTCTGTGTGTTGCTTCAAAGTGAGGCTGATGAAAAGCACGCATCCCCTGAGGTTTTAGGCCAGTTTGCTGCCACCCAATCACTTGTCCTTAAAAGCTTCTTTATGAGCAGGACGTGTGGGGGGACAATAAAAGCAGTAGGAGGAATGCTTAAGAATAGCTCTGAAGTGACTCAACCTCTAATGGATGTGCCTAATCATTTTTGATAGTGTCCATCTGTGGTTCTGTAATTGATGTCTTAGGGCAGGTGCTTTCCTGGTACACTTCTGTGTCTGACATCTATAGAGCTGAAGTTTCTTCACCTCACTTCCCGATTAATCTCTGTTCTTTTAAGTTGCTCTGGATTTATTGTGTGTGTGTCTGTCTACGTATCATCTTTTATCATTTTTTCTCAAAAGCTGCAATGTAATAAAGGATTAGGTAGGTCTCTAAAACTATATTGGCTAAAGAAATTGTAACACTTAAGTTATGTAACGAATAAAACACAGATCTCTGGGGCATTGGACTGAAATTCTTTTGTGGCGTTTAGAGGACTTCTGTGCCTAAAGTTCATGTCATGCGTTATGACTGTTGATGAAACATTGTTTTTTTGTGTAATCTTTCCAAAGATGTTCACATTTCTACAACTCAGTGAAGTAACAAATATTTATTTAATCTTAAATATGGAAAAGAGTGAGCCTGTTCTCAGATTTCGATTTGAACACTATCCTGACACATTTACTCGTGTGCACATGAATGCCTTGGTGAGCACAGAGTGTTATTTGGCCATCCTGTTGCTGCAGGTGAACTGATTGCGCTTCCCCTTTGTGTCGGTGCAGGTTTTTGGAGATTATTATCACTTCAGGCATCACGCCGTGGAGAAGAGAGCTTTGTCTGGCCACAAGAGGATGCACATCAGACTGCAAAAAGAACCACAGGTAAGACTGTTGTCAGCACTCGCGCAGATTATTGTAGCACTTCATGTTGGCAACAAAAGGCCAAAAGACAGATTGGATTGCACATAGAGAGTGGGTATATCACGAGAGAAAAGGGATGTCAGAATCAGTGACAGCTTGTCAAAGTCTTTGCAGTCCACACCGGTCCCTTCCATCTGTCCCCTGACCCAATCCAAAGTAGCTGTAAATATGCAAAACCACCCAGCACAACAGCTGGGAGAGTCTGTTATTAGCCGAGCATTTTCAGTAGTTTTTTTTTCTTTTTCTAATAAATATTTTCATTTACATTTTCTAAAATGTAAATGCCATTTTTATATAGTTAAAAATCTCATTTGTGGGCCATCTACTAATCGGAAGGTTGGTGTGTCGATCCCTGGCTGCTCCAGTCTGCATGGCAAAGTATTCTTGGGCAAGATACTGAACCGATGCATCCATTGGCGTGTGAATGTAGTTGAATGCTAAATGGAAAACACTTGAGCATAGAAAAAGGTGCTTAGATGAATGGGTGTGAATAGTGAAAGAGGCATCTTTTTTCTAAAGTGCTTTGAGTGCTCGAGCACGAAAGCGTTATACAAAAGTCAGTCCATTTACCATATATAGATGTGATATTTACCCGATATCAACCACCATTTTAAAATTGGTTCACAATATCAAACTTTCTGTGTACCACATATAAAAAACCAAAAGTGCCAAAATTGGGAGATTTTTTCTTCTCCTTTTCACAGATTATGGAATAAGCAGCATCATATCACCAGACCACTGTGCATTTGTACTGTTCCTGAACAATAAAACAGCATCTACTAACCAATAAAAAACCCCAAATGCGCTTTTGCTTTTTCCCTGTTAATAATATTTACGTTCTGGCTAGAAACAAAGTTCTCGGTTGATGTTAGAAAACACTGATTCACATTATAAACCTTATATCACACAATTTATTATAGCAGAATTTGCATCTGCAGCCCACAGATCAAAGCACATCAGTTACAGAGAAAATAATACTTGCAAAAATGTGAAATGCTTTTCTTTAAGCATAAAATGCTAATTAGATATGACATTTACAGATCATTACAGCACTGCCATCTGAAGGCAAAGAGATATTTACTAATGCTGCAAGCATTTAAGAAAATTCAGATTTGGGTTAAACTATTAAGCAATACACAGGAGATTTTTTTTTAACCTGTCTTGGCAGGAAAAGGAAAAAGGAGAGAAAATAGGAGAAAAGATACAAATAAAGGAACAGAGCATGAGTAGAAAAACACACTGGGTCACCAAATAATGTACCTGTAAGTAAACACATACAAAAAGCAAACATCACTTAGAGGGGAAACGCAAACCTACAGGAGGTTTTTAAGCAAACAAAGCAGATATAGTCTTCTTTAGTTTGTGTGGAGGCAAGAACTGCGTGTTAAAGTGTTGATATGCTACAGTTTATTCTAAAAATGTAGAAAAGAGAAATATGCAAACAGTTGCCAGTATCAACAGTGCACATGCACTTGGGTGAAAAGAGTAATTAGTGGATATAAGTAGATGACTGTCACCTAAAGAGGTGAAACCATATTAGATCATAACACTTCTTTTATTAAACTTCTCCTTTTAAATCTATTTTTATATGTGTGAAATAGGAATTATTTAAATTAACATTTTCAGCTTTTGTATATTAAAATAAACCCCAGATGAAGGCTTGCAGTAAGCTGGTGTGAAGTCTGTAGTATAGTAGTGTGAATTCTGTGGCAAAGCCTGTTTGAATAAAACCCCATCTGTATACATGGGAATTTATAGTAAAACTGTGGCTAAATCTGCCATAAATAATGTCATTCGACTTCTCTGCATTAAAAATATTTCTCAGAATGTTTAGTAGCTTCTAAAAAATCAAATACCTCACATTTCAGGGACCAACAGAAGTACTGCATCTGTACAGATGTCTGCTTTAGAGTTCTCCTATTTTCAGTCTTACTGCTAAAAGAGTTAGCCATTTGTTGCTGCAGTGTTTACACTGGAAACAAGGGAGGCAGCTGAGGTAATTGCTGCTCTTAAAGCATCTTCAGAGCTGCCGGACTGGTGCTAAAAAGTAGGCAGTTACCAAGTGAGAACATCTATAGCAAGTTAGATTTGCCAAGTGGAACCCAAGGACTAATCTGTAGCTTTCCTGAGTCCAAGTCATTCCAGCTGAGGAAAGGACTGATGTGGTCTGACAAGCTCTGAGGCCCCAAGACATCATTAGTGGGATATGGTGACGTGCACTGAGGCCAGTGGTATCAGGGGTTGGGGTAAGTGGATGACAACAAGTCTCTGAGAGCATATGGGTTCCAGGGAATCTGGTTGCTGAGCAGATATCAGTACTGTGGCTCTCAAATTCATAAAACATAGTTTTCAAATCTAAAAAAAAACCCCACACACAATTAAGTAAATTTAGCACAGGCAGTGGCAGAAACAATGGTTTTATTATTGTTACTGAGGAAGATTTAATGATGTGTAATATTGGATTTTGGGTGCAGAAGGGACCGAGCAACATTAAAACCCAAGTGAGAATCTGTCAATAGAAAGTTGATATGTTCCTAATATGTGGCTTGAAAGTATTAAAATAAAACAGTGAGATGGACACTGAGGTGTATTATGTGTTCTGTGGGATTTTTGCCGATACCAAATGAGAGAAAAACCAATCTGCACTTAGAACTGCTGCCTTGACGTCAAGGCCTAAGAACTACAGCCTTGTCTATTATAAAGACATTTTTGACAAAGGAGATTCCATCTCGGGTTCATCTTAGTTGGAAGGTCAGTAGTTCAAGTTAACGCAGCGCTTGAACCTCCAGCTATTAAGGGCAGCAGGTTTCTGGCTCAGGCACAACAACTTGTCCCTAGGTTGCCTAACCACCCACACAACCAGAAGCAGAGCAAACCTCAGGCAAAGCATGACCACTGCCAAAAACATGCCACAGAAGCATAAGTGAGTGGGTTTGTTTTTGTGTTTTTATTTAAGTGCATTTGTGTAATCATATGGTTCTGTAAGAGCATCAGATCTCTGGAAAAAATAAAGAACAATAAAGATTTTGCTTTACCTGTTTTTAAAATAAATAAATAAATAAATAAAAGACTTAAAACATTCTGAAAACACAATGGTTGGATTTGGATTAGTCACTGCTGAGCTTTGAGCTCGTTACAGTGTTTCCTCTCTGTAATCCAGCAGCTGTATCTCACATTACCTCCATTGTCTCTTTTCCTCAGCTCTGTGGAGCTAACGTGCTTATCACCATGCCTTTTGAATAATCACGCAGTGGCATGATGACACTGGCAGCTGCATAAGCTTACACCATAATGCGTGCGAGAGTTGTTTGTCATCTCCTCTCCACACCCCGTATCATCTTTATGAGGGAAAGAATTGATTTGTTTGGGGTGGCTACTGTTGGGTTTCAGTAGTGTAAGGAAGCATGCACAGTGTCTTGGCTGGATTTTAAACTACATCTGTCTCTCGTACAGTTTTACTTGAAAGTTTCACTCTGGCTGTAAAAGTATGCTGGATTTTTAGTTGCTATATGAGGCCATATTGGATGAGGCTGACAAAATTCTGCATTTATTATTGTCAACAAATCCCATTAGGAGACCAAAACCAATAATACATTAGTCTGCCTCTCAGTAGTGAACTCATGACTTACCAAGCTTGGCATTCAGCCCCAAGCCCACTGGTTGCTACTGACGTAAATGTTTAAGTATGAGTCACAAGAGGAACAAGAGGGTGGGAAAAAAAATGCATTTGTCGGGGCCATGACTGATTATTTTCGAGACAGCGCGATTCCTCCTCCTTATATTGTTTCATTTTAATCTTTTTCAAAGCCTTGAAAAAATAAAGTGATCCAATAATTCACAAGAAGAAAATCAAACGAGATGAAGAATATCTGTTTTCTGTTCATCATGTCGTGAATATTCCTCGATATTATCTTCCAAACCCTTGAAGAAGTCATCATTGATTTACAGCACCAGCGCAATATGTGTGTAATCACCTCAAAATAAACCAGGGTGCCCATGCTCGTCGTAATGTCTGGCTCACTGATCTTTTTATTGTTGAGACAACACTAAAGCTGCAGAAGGGAATATGCTTTCAGTGTCTGAAGCCTTGGATATACAGACAGTGCTTGTTAATGCAGGGTTTTTCGTGACTCAGAGTGGCCTTTCGAGGCTGACTATTCACATAAGTACATTGGTTTATGCAGGGCATAGACCATAAAGGCAGTGCGTATGTGCCATCTTATCTTATTATGAATGTTATTTCAGATTCTTATTTTCTAATCCTTGTAATAAAGAAAAATTAATAAAGCCCCATTTTCAAAAAGGAAAGAAATTCTGTTAAATCTTTAAATAAAAAATTTTGATTTCTTCTTGGATCTGGATAAAATCTCTTTAGAGCAGAAAATAGTAAAAGAGCTGGTTGAGAAAACGTTGTAATAATTATAACAAAATCTTCCAATGACAATGATAAATTTAAACTTGATTCATTTATATGTTTATAGAGCCAATTCACAACAGTCATCTCTGTGTACTTTACATTGTAGGGTCAAGACCTTATAGTACTCTACCCGTGAGAAAAGGTATTAGTTGTAGTAATTTATGATAACTGCATCATAGGCTGCCTTCATGTGTGCAGGCTGCATTACCAGAGGCATGTTGGAAATGTAAAAATGGGCAGCTGTAATGCAGTGTAATATAGTGCATTAAGGAATAAAGGAAAAAAGATGCCTTATCCACCGTTACCACTCAGAAATTGGCCAGTGGTGTACCATTCCCGCTCCAGTGACATATGCCGTTTCTTCCGGATGGTTTGTTCATTGTATTCCATCATCACAGTCCAATTCCCAGCAGCAGGTGCTGATCTTCATACTTGTAGACTACCTTTACATGGTAATCAGACTCTCACATCAGCGTGCAAACCTGAGATCAGCTTTGCAGGCTTACAAGTGCTGCTGTAAATAGATAAATGTATATTTAATATCTGTCTTTATTGAAAAGCTAAGGTAAACAAGTGTACTTTCAATAAAAATTTTTCTTTAAAAGACGTGTTGTCTGTTTTTCTCTTGTTGCTTTTGACACCTTTCATTGTGAAATAATTCCATATCAAGAAATAATATTGGAGCTTGTGCAGCATGGCTAGTCTGTAAAATCAATTACGGAGCATCAAAGGCTATTGGCTAAATAGTTTGTGAAATATATGGATCTCAATGATGCATGAGATACCCGAAATTTGTTACAGTTTTTTCCTTTTTTCTTTTTTTTTTTGCATGCTTTGTCTCCAAGCAACCCCTCCTGCAGTCTGATTGACAGGATAGTTTCGCACAATAACAAATCTTTAGTTATTTCAGTCCTGAGCTCAATATGACATTTTCAATTTAGCTTCAAATTAAAAGGCCCCCTGTGAGATTTCCTGCTAAACAAACTAGGAATGTTTACATTCACTGCTAAACTTTCCAAAGCATACTGCAGACAGAATAATAACCTCCTTATTAACCGTGTCGTCGATATGTTTTTCATGAATATAATCATGGTGTTTTCAGCTATAAGTCCCAGCCTTAGTAGTTAGTGGCATCAATTTAGTGGTGATTGTTATTTGATTAGATTTATTCATTACAAATAGCAATGGAAAAAGTCCCTAAACGTATCTTTTTCTTTCCTTCTTTCTCTTTAAAGTGAGCCACAGAGCTATAGATCAAAGGACTGTGTGTCTTTCGACTACTCTCTCTCTTTCAGCTTTGCCAACAACTCCAGCATGACTTCTTCTTAGTCATCAGACAGGAAAACCCTCAGGACACTCTGCGAGAGATGGAACAAATGTTTATTGCTCAAGCAGATTACAGTGTTAGCCCTTGTGGAGACCTTCTCCTTGTTTCTTGATTATTTCTTTGTGCAGGTGGTTGTATTTGTCTAGTCTTTGTCCTTGCCCAACACTTGAAGTATATTTTCTAATTTCCGAAGATCACTTAATCTCCAGAAATAAACTGATTCCACCTTTTTTTTGTAGTCATTAAGAGGAGGTCGTCTTGCTGAAATGTTGCTTAATTTGCAAAAGATGAGATTGCATTAATTATGTTTGACGTCAGCTTCAGCGTTTGGTCATCTAACTCAATTTACTATATAAATGAAATGCTGTTTATCCTGTAGTCCATGGCTGTATGCAGATTATCATGTGTGGTAATTTTGCTCTGTTAATAATGTGGCGGGCAGTGGGCAGCAGTGCGGTGAGGTCAGACATGTGCAGTTATAAATGTAATGAAATGAGATAAATGTTAATTAGTCTAGGGTCATTTCAATGAGGTTAATGGCTGCATTCTCTAAGGCAAAGTTTTCAGCTGGGTTTCAGCTTACACCCTCAGCAGCTGTACTCAACACATTTTCTTTCAGACCTCGTGCTTTACAGAAGCATATAATCATGAAATCGAGCAAGTAGAGAAGCCTCACCATTAGAAACAACACCAACAGCGGCAAAGCGATTGCAAAATGCTAAAAAAAATTCCACTCAAAAGACCTAAAATACTTAAATAGCAAGTTGTACTTTGACAGTATGCATTGTAAAGGAAATTCAAAAGTTTAGTCACGCTTCACTTGAGTGTTCTCCATGCAAATAGAGCGAGTTTGGGCTTTTTCACCTTCAACAAAAAAATCAGCAAAGGATGCATTTATCATTGACAACAATAATAATGCAGAACAGCATTTGCTCTAAGTGCTGTAGAAAATAAACCTCTGCTGTAAGCTCGCTCAATCGACTGTCTGCAGATTCCCTCTGCTATAGTATTATTGCAGCCCAAGTCAGTATTTGAATTGAATTTTCAGTATTTTTCTCCTTATTTTAAGAAAGTTAACTTTTGTGTAGTTACACAAGTATAGCAAAAAAACAAAAAGCAATGCCCCAGTGCCCCATTTGCAAAAGGTACTGTGTGGACAGCGGTCTCCTCCTTATTTGTGTGTTTTCTGTATAGATGACAAGTTGACAGGTGACCATGAGATAAAGCTGCTCTGCAGAAAAATAAAAATAAACAAAACCCCTTATAATTATAGGGTTATGTTTGTTGGAGGTGGGTGGGCTGTTTGGGTTTTGTTTTTGGGGGTTTTTTAATTAAATGGATAGACTCAAAAAATAATCAAAAATGAGAAACATATCTTCTAAAGCTTAACAGATAGTGAAATTGAATTTTTATGGAGGATCCAAAGTAATGGAATACACCACAGTAGTCAATTTTACCTTGTTTTTAATAGTTGTTTTTAATAGTTGTCAATCATAATAGAAGTTAAAATTTGATTATTTGCACACCTCTACAACAAGGCATTCCTTATTAAGCATATGAATGCTGTCCTTTTATTATTTTTTGTCACGGCTTGAATATAAATTGCTGACCTAAATAGACCTGGGTCTATTTAAACTAGGTCTCTTTTAGCATTCTTACTACTGTCTCATGTACTCATAGAGTGTTCAGAATATATGGGTATTAGCATGAAAACCCAAATGTTGAATGGCATTAACTGATTTGCTGTGTGACCTGTTAACATTGTGTGTTGCATTGTTTTTTGCAACTTCTGAAGCAAAACCACTATATGAAATTTACTATGTGTGATATTAGCAAGGCTTGTTACCCTTACTTACTGAGCCTGAGCATTTCCCAGCAGCCCTCCCAACTTCAAAGGCCCCTGCTCAGGCACACTATACAGTAGCCACCTTCCCTGTGCATCTGAGCAATGAACTAAATTAGATTTTCTTCACATCTCTGCTTCTCTTTCTAGTTATTACTTTTTGAACACAGCTGGGACCGTGTTTTTCTACATCCCCAGTCTGTGGGACACAGCAACAATTTCTCAAATTAGAACATTAATAATGACACAATATCGTGAGGATACCTGAGTAAACTGTGCTTTTTCTTTTTGCCTGTGGGTTTGCTTGTTTGCTTTGTGTGGGCATGCTGTTTGTGTGTGTGCGTGTGCGCGCATGTGTGTGCCTTGACACTCCAGGTCCTGTGGACAGAGCAGCAAGTGGTGAAAAAGAGGAAGAAGAGGGATGTGTATGAAGACCTAACGGACCCTGATTTCCCCAAGCAGTGGTACCTGGTGTGTAGACTTCCTTTAGCTTCCTACCATCTATCTCATTAGTCTGACATTATTACTAAAATGTTAAAATTGGGAAATGGTATAATTAAAATGCTTATGAAATACCATACATAATGAGATTTTCAGTAGCATGGTTCTAGTTTTCTAGATATCTCTATGGCTTCACCAACAAATAAAGTGGGTGTACAGTCAGCTGACTATATAGTGGCTGCTTCTCATATGCATTTGAAATCCCACTTTACATTTTCAAGCCCTCTCTGTATTCAATAATTTCAGTAGCAGCCTGCAGGAATGCCTGTTTCAAGCTATATTCTTTGTTGAAGTGGAAGATCTATATTTAAATACAGCCGGTCCGGTAATCATAAGATGTGTTGCTCCGTTATGGGCTATTCTTTACCTGTCCTATTTTAACCTCCTGCAACTTTTTTTTCTCAGTCAAATATATAATGTAGTGCCTTCCACGATGTTGAGTTGAATGTGCAATTACATGTCAGGATAGATCACCTGTGAAGCATCGATAGCATATAATGTTGCCTCCGTGTCTGTTTCATTATTTGCAGTTTTTCTCAGAGATGCCTCAATTCACCTTAATCCCCCCCCCTTTTTTTAACATACATAAAACCTCTGTCAGTGCAGCGGATTAATGACAACATTGACTATCTCAGACATAAATCACCAATGAATAGAAGTTGTGAAACTACCTCTGCCATTCAGCATTAGACTTCTAATCGTCTGAGGCCTTAAACCTTTTTTTTTCCTATTTCAACTACATCGCAAAGCTCTGGCTTAAATACACAAATGAACAAAGCTGGTTTAGCTGAACGCACAAACCACCAGTGCCGGAGTTCTGTTTTGGTCGCATAATAAATTTATGGAATTTAGAATTCTTTTATAAAAGGTTTATTTAGCACAGTCACTTTAGGGCAAACACTTTTTTTTTACTTAAGTGATGTATTGAGTTGTGTCTGCCTGAATTTAATAATGTGTATTTAATGTATTCATAAGTTTCAGCTACGTGCACTTCAATGTGAAGTCAAAGGGAAACGGGAAAAAGAAAAGGAGGCAGAGGAGATTATCTTAATGTCTTTCTATTCCCCATCTGTGTTTATTTGTAACCATCTCTGTCAGCTCTCGCACTCACCTCTCCTTATTCTTCTAGCTGTACAGATTTTCACTTATTCCTCCAAATCACGCTTTACCACTGCCTTTTGTCTGCCTCCCTCCCTCTCCTCTTGAGTGCTGCCGACTGCTATTTCTTCAGTACGAGAGGCAAATGCTCTCTCCCCAAGATGCCTGACCTGCAACAGGTTGTCTTTCTTTTTCGCTGACAGCAAAACAACAGTAAGATGTTCACACTGGGCAACTCATCCTGAGGAGGCAGACATACTGGGGTGATGCATTAAAATGGGAGTTTAAAATGTTCATGAAGCACCTCTGATCTCCCCTCGTATCTTCTTGGTGTCAGGTGTATCAAGCGATGCTGTTTTTAATAACATGCAGCAGAGAAGGTCTTCGCAGAAGATGTAGGACCTTCTTTCACTGACAGACCTTTTCTGTCATTTTGTCTCAGAAAAGTCAGTTATGGCAGATTGACAGCTGAACAAAAGCCTTTGTCTCTTCCAGTCCAACCCAACACATCAAGATCTGAATACAAAAGCAGCCTGGGCTCAGGGCTACACAGGAAGAGGTGTAGTGGTCACTATCCTGGATGATGGCATTGAGAAGGACCATCCCGACCTCATACGCAATTACGTAAGTCATACATTTCAAATGGCAGAAGTGGAGCCGGACATGTTCTTGTCCCAAACTTCTCAACACACGTTGCATTTTGAAACCAGTTAACAAAATGTCTATTTTAACTGCTGATGAGAAGAGAAAAGGGCAACTTTTTGATATGTATTTTAATTTTCATGCTATTCAGTAAGAATAACAGCCACCCACTAAAATTTCGTACTTCCTTTGTTTTATCAGCTGTATCAAAATCATCCAAAACCAGTGTGCACACAAAATGTCCGACCGATGGCTTTTCAGGGTTTTTTTTAAACGTTTAGTCACAGAGGACAAATTACACTACACAACTACGGACAACACAATTAAGCAAGCCCTTTAAAAGAAATGTAAAATCACTTGATTGGTGCCATAACCTTTTCTTATTTCTCTTTTAGGACCCTGAGGCCAGCTATGACGTAAATGATGGAGATACTGACCCTCAACCAAGATATACACAACGAAATGAGAACAGGTAATGTGCTAGCAAACTTGAAATATACATTTTTATTTAGTGATTAAATAATTTGGAATAGACTGTCCACCTCTTGTTTTATTAGTTATATTTTGCTCCCTGAAAGCTGTAGTTATCAGGGACTGGTGAGAAAGAAAGTGGATTCCGCTTTGGGTCCAGTGCTTTTTGCTCAGGCATTTGCATTTAGAAACCAATTATTTAAGTGTGAAAGCACGGGTGCAGTCATTCTGTAATCTCTTGAAAGATTGTTCCCCTTTTTTCTTGCTTCAGCACACAACTCAAGTCGCTGTAGCATCAATCCAGCCCATAACGCCCCACCACCAAAATAGCACTTATTTGTTTCTAATACAGCTCTTGTTTACTTGCCCCCCATTGACTCATGCTCTTCCCTTCCAGTCTTTGGTGATCACATGAAAACATGTTTGTCCCAATTTATTGATGGAACACTAAAGCGTCAGCAAGAATGAATCCTTATCGCTCATCCCCTCCTCTCTCCCCATTTCTCAAAACGCCATGGTCCTCTGCTTTTGTCCAATCCCCCCTGGAGCAGATGAGAAGCTACATCCCGCCTCTGAAATGCACAGCAGGATTTGTCTCAAATCTCTCTCTTTTCGTGCCACTAAGTCTTTTTGTGGTTGTTTGTTTGTTTGTTTGTTAGTTTTGTTTCAAAGCATAGTATTTCCAGTTACAGTTGGTCAGAATGAAAGACCGAATGGGCTTAATGTTTTTTTAGTTGTTGTTGTTTTTTTAAAGAAATTATTAAAAGCTATTAAAATAGATCTGCTTCTTTACAGTTGCTTTTTGGTGCTTTGACGTTTGTCTCTTTAAGCAGCTTCTGTTGTTCGTCTAGTTTTGCTTGGTTTTTTTTCTGTTATCATCCAAAATATGATCTGTTCATCTGCAATATTTATTCATCTTGAAAGAGGCTGGCATCTGCAATTTTTGCACAGACGCCTGTTTCTTGTCCTTGCCGACAGCTTGAGCAGCCATGCAGAGCGAATCCAGCCTTTCCTGTCAGTGTATCGTAGATCCCACTCTGTCGTGCTGATCGAACAAAGCACTACTGGAGGGGATTGCTCTCTGACTCTGGTTTACTGCAGCTCCCAAACTGCACCATGCTTATACTTTCCAAACATAATAAAAACATGAAATGCATGGGTTTGCACTTACACACGTTCTACTACTGCTGTCGGTAGAGCTGCTAGAGTAATTATCTTACATTGGATCAATTTCTGAGCATGAAATGAATAGCAAGGGCGTGTCTTTGTGTCTACAGTGTGGAGCTTTGGTGTTTGGAGTGACCTGTGGACAAATTATATCCAATGAGTTATGCAAATCTCCACAAAGCAATGCAGGCTGACAGTGAGTAATGCTCACAACCCCCTCACAAGGAGATTATATGAATATATTCATAGGACAACAAAAAGCAGAGGAGACTCGGAGGAAGGCATTTTTCCAGAGTCATGGAGGCCAGTTCATTTGTACTGATGACACGCAAGGCTGATTTTTCAATTCTCATCTCAGGCGTTTTTCCATTGAGATGCTCTGTCTTGACTTGGCAGTTATTCTTGGAGGGGAGTGCATGTTTAGTTGAAGGCCAGTAATTCATTTGTGCTTCATCAATAAAATATTTGTGTTCATCATTATCGGAATTGGGGGTATTAATTCTGATAATGGCATGGATATTTATCAGTCCAGCTGTGAATAAGGAGAGTTTTAATAAAAATTTATCGCAGCACGGTTTTAATACATTTTGTATTTGTGAAAGATTCTAATGAAATTCCAGCTGGGCCCATAATGATACACAGTAACACCGGTTCCACAAATGTTAGGACAGTCTAGAAAATGTAATTTAAATCAATTGTGTAAAGGCTGAGCAAGGTTAATGTATATGCCATTTTTAAATTTGATGTGACTGACATTAAAAAAAGAGACGACTACTGAAAACGTTATGCACTGCAAAACATAATTCATTTTGTGACACATTTCACAAATATGATGCGTAATATGATTGAAGTCCATCTCGACCACTTGACAACAATGTCCTACATGGACATCATCCTTCAGCCTAGTCGGGTTTTATGTATGTGGCTAGAGAACGGCCACATACATAATATGTCAAAGCTGGAGGAGAAGAGAACTTGTAGGCATTCGCCTAAAGTGGAGGCAAATTTTAATTCATGTCTGCACCTTTAGATTCAAGATATAAAGGCTGATGCCTATGTTTCATCATCTGCGAAGAGGTCCCCTCCACCAAAGAAGTGAAAACACGAAGGAAAGAGACAACGTGACCAGCATCTATAGAAAACATCATCCCTTTCCTCTTCACCTCAGTCCTCGACTCCCCCAAAGTCAAGACTCTATCACATAAAACTGCGCATAAAAATGTTTATTTATTCCCAATATTGTCACAATTACTTATGTCAGCAGATCAGACATGCGACCCCTCCTGTCTCCCGACAGCTGACAGTGAGCCAGTTAAACAGCATTATGCAAGCTAATGTTGAGCTCAAGTGTCCTAAAAATCACACATTCTCTCTGATAAATAGTTTGATTACATTTTCACATCGTATGAGAGTTTATTTGCCAAGTGTCCAAGACCACCGATGTTAGATCCACTTTACTAACAGCAGCTAACATCGGCAAAAACAGCAGTGGTTAGCTACAGAAAAGTTCAGGATATCCCCAACAACTCACCTATCGTTCTCATCGGGTGGAAGTGAGTTTCACTGACTTATAGACTCCTTTCACAAAGTTTTACAGCTTCCTCCGGGGTAAACAGATGTGGACACATATGGACAGATGAGATTGGTAGACTATATTTACTTTTTTTCCTACAGCAGCCACTGTAACTAGAATTATGCACTCATATAAGAAAAAAAGAGCTCAGTTAACTGCAGTCTGTAATCTACTGACATCTAGTGGTGAAATTTTACACACTGTAACTTCAGGTATTTCTCAACCTAGAACGTTTTAAGCAATTTCCATTTTAGGAGTTGGGGATTGTTAAGATGTTATTGACACCAGTGTCAATATTGATTCTGCTGATCAATCCGGTTCTTTATCGATTTTCGATATTGATTTTTAGCTCTGCTTTATGTGAGGGAACACATGCAGCTACGTAAGTTTTTAGCTTTATTATCTAGACAGAAAACTACCTAATGCTAGCTGTAGCATCAGCCTCTCGGTAAACATCTTGAATGAAGAAAATCAGAGAATATTCGTAGGCTTTCTTTGCTAAAGAAAAATGCACAAAGTATAACACTAATGTTATCATATTGCAGGATATTCAGTGTCATTTACAGATGAGCTGCTTGATTGGACAGCAGCAGCAGTAGCACTATTAAAACATCAAATAACTGGCACTCATATTTTGTAGATGAGCATTTCAGCCTCTTGCTGGTGTTGTCACTCCTACTTGCAATAATTATTTTGCAAACATAATTAGTGTTACCTTGTTTTTTTTGTAAAATGAAGCCACTTCTTCTTCTGTGCCGTAATATGTTTGGTTTTTTGCCAGAATTGAGATATATTTGCGTTTTAAAAACATTCATATTTTGAGTGAGTAACTATATAGCAATCAGATTAGCCCGATTTTATGTATTTTCTCCCACCTCTAAATTCTTGACAAGGTAAAAATTAAGGATAATTCAGCAGATCACTCTCTTGGCAAGCTGTCGCTATAAATGCAGTCACATTCATATCATTCTATTATTCACACGTCGAAACTACACACTACCGTGCAGATTTTCAACGTTTTAATTTTGTGGTGATTCACTGTTCTCTTTCGTTTTGTTTATAACAGCTTATATTAATTTTTTTTTCAACAAAAAACAAATAAAGACAAATGAAGAGAAAGGTTTGAGTTTCCCAAGGCATATACAGTATGCATAACCAGGCAATTCAGCTCACCTGGTTACTGCCCCCTCTTCTTCAAATGTATTCAGCCACCCACATACAATATACTCTGTTTCTCTAACTTCCCTGTGGAGAGCTATTATCTCCTATAGAGAACTTTTCACAGGGCTTCATTAACTGAGATCCATATGACTGCATGGGAGAGTGTGTAGTGACAGTCTTTATCAGAAAATGACTGGCATGCTAAACAGCCTCATGTCCTTGATTACAAATCAACCCATCATCCTCTGAATACTGAATGGTTAAACTCAAGGCTAAAGGTTTAGTGGCTAATCTGGATGATGGCATTGAGAAAGACCAAGAAAAGTGTTTGCATGCTTCTCTTGCCCCAATAAATCGCTCTGTCCTTGGTGGAACGTGGCTATTTGTTTCTCTGATCATGAAAGCACTTCTTCAGCAAAAAGACACAGACTAGAGGAATGTAATTGTACTCGTTCTGCACAAGCCTCCCATTTTAATTTTAATTTCATTAAATTATTAATTTGTTCTGACATTAGTTGGGGCTGGGCAGACACCCCCTGCATCAGATGGCTGCGGGATGCGTTACATTTTTTAAGAGGTAAAGTAGTATGTAACTTTTATTGGGGCTCTTTTTTTCCTGCTCCTTCAGTTTTCTACTTGATTGCTTGCAGATAACACATTAAAAAGAGTGTATATTCTTACACATATTCTCTTAAAGGTTTTTTGATCATACATGCACTCACCAGCCACTTCATTAGGCATACCTGTTTAGCTGTTTACCCAAATATCTAGTCAGCAACCCGGTACATATGGTCAAGACAACGTGCTGAAGTTCAAATGGAGCATCAGAGTGGCAAAGAGGGATGATTTGGGTGACTTAGAATAAGATATGGTTGTTCATGCCAGATGTGCTTGTCCTAGTATTTCAGAAACACTGAGGTGTAGAGAGAATGATCTGTAAAAGAGGAAATATCCAGTGAGTGGCATTTCTCTGGGTAAAACTGCCTTGTTGAAGCCAGAGGTCATGGTAGAATGGGCAGACTGCTTCGAGCTGATAAGCTAATAAGACAACAGCAACTCCGATTCAAAGCCAATTGTTGCACCCTAGGTATGCAGAAGAGCAATTCTTTGAAGCTCTTTGATGATCAGACAGAAAATAAACTGAGGGTTGTTTGTTTTTTTCTTTAATCATGTGAAAGTTGCGTTGGTAGTTAATTCATGATGTTACCTTTCCTTCATCTAATTATACTGAGAGAAAGAAAGGTGAAAGGTCACTCGCTGCGGAGGCAAAATGTTTGTGTTTTACTGTCAACACAACTGAAAACATTTCTATGTCTTTGGGTCTTATTATGTACTTAGCGGCTGAAAACATAGCTAAATCCAATTTAAATTTGGACTGCAACACCAGAAAGAAGGAAAAGAGTTAAATACCATCTGCAGGCACTGTGTCCTTGGCCAAGACAAGTGGCTAAGGCCTGAAATGAACCTTATTTTTGTACCCGAATGCAAATAAAAATGCCCGTCCTGTTATTTGGAAATCTACATCCCTTCTGTACATAGGCTGAATGCATATCTAAGACTTTATGGAGGTAATAAATCTGTGTCTTTGGAGGCTGATGCAGGAAAAATCAGGCTGAAGGAGGGTACAAATCAAAGTAGACGGCTTCCTGATGTGTTGTCTGCTTTAATGCTTCTGTTATAGTGTTTGACACAGCAGGTCGTACCTGGCTGCGTTGACTTTGCTTACGAGACATTTTAGAGCACAGCATTTTGTGGAATTGGCATTGGTTGAACTGCTGCTATGTCAAGTGCGTTTTTTCACATAAGAGCTTAATGGTTGAAGGAGCAGAAGTTATTTTAAGTCAAACTATAGTGCAGTCCGCATGTGTCTGATTAGTGTGCATGTGTTCTTTCTCCTTCCCCTATTAGTGTACATGTTTACAAGTATACTCTGTGCCGAGTAAATAAACAACTAAAGTTTGCTACTAATTTACCAAAAGTTTTATCAGACTTTGACATTAACTGAAAGATCGTGGGATGAATAAAGAAATAATTTTTAAAAACTGCAGGGGGCATGTGCACAAAACTTTATTTTCTCCTATTTGCTCTGGCCATTGCATGCTGAAGATAAATGCTGTGCTCTGTTTACACCGAGTTTATCAATTATTGTTTAGAACGCTGCCAGCCTCTATCTAGCATGAATACTGTAATTCTCCTTTCCCTTGTCTTGTTTATTCTGCTGGGGAAAGCCTGTTTATTTTCCTGACAGCCAGGCAGGCTTGCGAGAGGTGAAGTTGGCAGAGAACCCACTCTTAAACCTGAATCCTCTGGCTTTCTGTTTTGAAGATATTACTTTTGTTAAAGAAAAGCTTCTTACAATATGAAGCTGCTGTTTTGTAAACATTTTAAATGTGTAATTTATAGAGGTTGTGAGCCGGTTTCATAGATTATAAGACATTACTGATCACGTCGACTCAATCAATATCACTCTCTCTTTTTTCTTTTTTTTTTCTCGGTGTGTTGTTTAATAGACATACAGTGACAGACTAATTTTGGACCAGTTGTGTTTGCAGTAAGTGGAGGAAGTCCAGTTTAACATGCTATTCAGGGTGAAGCTTTTTGCTTTTTATACAAAGTTACTTTTATTAGTATAAAGGCATTTAAAATCCTTTAAATGTGCTTTGTTGCACAGATGATTTTATGTAATTTGTTTAGAGACACACTGCACTGTTTTCATTTATTGTCTTTTCAGTTACTTCATCATTTGGCCAGGCTCGTTTCAAGCTACGATAGTAACATTAAGAGTCCCATTTCCTCTTCCACAACATAGCTTCGTAAAGCAGAGTAATGATGATTTTTTAGGGCAGGGGAAGTAGCACTCGTCTAATCTCTATTAATAGATATATGCATATGCAGAATCTGTATGGAAAGACAAGTAGTTTTTTTTGTCCACCTTTAGTCCTCAAGTAATCAGAATACTATTAGTAAACAAATTTCAGGAAGATTTGGTTACATGTAGGTAAGCAGTTCTTGTGGAGAAGAACAAAGGGATTGCATTTGCTGAAATTCAATCTGGCAACCGTGAATTACAGTCTGACAACGATTTAGGTTTTTGTTAGCTTTTTGAAATTCCTCTGCATCTTAAACAATAATCATTGTCTTGAGCCAGATATCCAGGTTACAGTGGGAAATTAGCTATTGCCCCAGAAGGCTGAGTCAGCTGAGGGGACGATGGGTTTCTGGATTGTTACGATGCTACTGAACACTAATAATACAAACAAAATGGGCATTTTGATATCTCGTCCTCTTCTTCTTCCTAAAAAAAGATGTATTTCCTTCCAACTCCACATAAGTTTCCTCCCACACAAAGACATCTAAGTGAGTTGGATTAGAAAGTGTGAATTGCCTATAGATATGTTGCCTATGAATATCAGTCTAGTTACAGACTATTTAAAGTTGCCTTCTGATGGACAGTCAACTACTCCAACATACTTCCCTGCCTTCTGTCCATTGTATTGGCTGCCATCATTATAGGAAGGCAGACAAGAAAAGGATACAATATATGTTTACTCAATGCCAAGGGTTTAAAACGTGAAATATTAAACAAGCTCATCTGATCTCCTCTACAAAGCTTCAAGAACCTCTGTGTTCATCCACACAATGAAGCTATTTCTACTTCTCACTCCACTGTAACCATCTGAACAGACCTGCCTAAGGCCACAGCTGAGCTGAGTTGAGTAGAGCAGAAAATAGCCTAATCCTTTTGGCAGCTACAATGAACGGACCCTATTCAGTCCCTCTAAAACCAACTGAGCAATGCCAAGACTCAGATCCTACAGTTTAGCCAAGCATTCGTTAGACATTAGTCTCACTTGATGATGCATATTCTGACACACATCCTCTGCGTAACAGAATACAAACACAAACTGAATGTGTATGTGTGGTCACATCCATCTACCATTTGTAAACATAGATTCTCGGCGTTGGAACAGATTCGATTCAAAGTGCGTTTACAAGAAAATATTTCACGTCAGCACTGAAAGGCAAAGCCATACCAGCCAGGCAGCCGACCAGCAGCCTGTTCATTTTCTTTCTGAGAAAGATGTGAGGATAATTCATTAGGACTTTGTAAGAGGCATCGTTAATGCTCAGAGAAACCAACTGCATTTATTTTGGATGGCTCAATAGTTTTCCATATGCATTCTTAAAGTGTTGCATGATACAGGTGTAAAGCCCAGTTGAAAATATAAATTTACCACCAAAATTTGAACTTTTTTATAGGTCTATATAGGCTTCAAGCTGCGTAATTTTGTAAGAGCCTATACCATCCTTCTTCTAAAGGATGCTATAGGCTCTAGTCAGTGTTCAGAGAGATAATGAATGAAAACTGAAGGACCTCCCTTTAGTATTTAGAGAATTTCACCAGCTCTTACTATGGCTGCCCTGCAGACACTTCCAGGTTACATCTTCACTTCAACAAGCCAACATCAGAACTGTCTTAAACATTAATACTAGAACCTGCAGTAACAAAAACTGAAAACCGTTCAACACATTTAAATATTTGGTTTGATGAGTCTTGAAATATATGATTATTATGGTGTTGTAGGGATTAGTGTCTTTTTCTTTCTCATTGCCACAGTATTACCTGGACGACTCGATTGGGTCGAGTGATTTGGCAGGGTTATGTTTCAGTAATAAAATGTCTTTTGTTGTTCTAATGTCACCACAGTACTGTTAATATAAGCTTGCAAGAATATTGCTAAATTATTGACGCACCCCTTTAAGGTTTTTTACTAGTTTTGCATTAATGTGAAAGGGAAATACTTTGCCATTCGTGATTGGCCAAAAAAATGTAACAGCACTCCTCCAAGCCCCCAGCAAGAACTGAAGTTGGTCAACAAGAGGTCCTTGTGTGTCCAAGTAACCACCTTGGTTTCGTTCAAGGTAAAAATCAAAATGGGAAATCTGCAGAAAAATGTTTTTTTCTATTAAGATAAATCTTTTATAAACTTCTTGTTGTCACATTCTTTTAGTCGCTCTGTGACAGGAACTGAAAGAATGTGAAAATTGAAAAAATAAATATAATAGTCAGTATTCATTCAGCAATGGGATTCAGTGACCATTCCACGTTCACTGTGTCATAAAGTAAACAAAGGAATGTAAACAGACTTACTGCAGGAGTTATAATTAAAGCATGACATTATTTGGTTCAATGGTCAGGGTCATGGTCATATCAGCTGGTGGAATCTAACACAGAGCTGTGTGAGCGTCAGAACTCCGTCTGTAAAGTATTCTGCATGCCCACCTTTGAAACCAAAGCTGTACTAAGTACAAACACATATACACTTTCTGGTTACTTTATGAAGTATACCTGTTGGATGCTTGTTGTCACAAATATCTAATCAGCCGATTGTATCACTGCAACTCGTTGCATCTAGGCAACCTGGTACTAGCAAAATGTACCTAATAAAGTATGTGTGTGTGAGCAGCTGACCACCGTGATTAGTGGATTTCCTTTGGGGGTTATTAAAAAGAATAAAATGCATTGCCATAAAATGTAACCTCTTCCATCTGCTTACTAAACCATCACCTTTTTTCAAAGCAAAGACAGTTTTAAAAATTGTGATGGTGGCAAAGCTAAGATTCTTACACTATATTTGTAACATCTAAGAAGTTTTCTTTTGCAGAATTCTTTTATGTTAGTTGCTATTGTTGCGTTCTTTATATACAGTACATTTCATGATGTTATTGACTCCTAAGTCTGAGGTGGAGATTGTCTTGTATGACATGTCTAAATTCTCCAACAAATGACAGGGCATTGACTTTTCCAAAAATGGTTCCTTGTCCTGAGGATGACAGATAAAAGCATTACCTCTCTCTGTCCCTTTTGCTTCTTCTGATAAGATAAGGGGGGTCACATTGGCTGTGTAAACAGAGCATTTCTACTTCAACAGCCTTTTATCTAAGCTTTGTTTGGTCTTTTCTTATTCTAAGCTTATTTTAGACAATGTATGTAGCTTCTGACATCCACCAGTTCACAGAGCAGTGATTTATTTAGTGTGATTGTCTCTCTGCAGAATGAACCATTTTGAAAGTGTTTCATTGTCTCGTCACGTCTTTTGTGCAAACGTCAACTTTTACCTACTTTTGAAACTACACTTACACCTACCCTCGCTACTTGACACGTCTCCGACGACTCTTCCAATCTATTTTAAATGGATATAGAATGGAGGCATTCAGTAAAGTGTCTCGGAAATCATTTAATTTCATGGACATTTGAAAGATAAAATTGTGGCTTCATCATAAACCCTTTTGTGTGCTCTGGCACGTCTGAGTCTCCCTGGATATATTAAGCTGTCTGGCTGTTTTTGCTGAATTCGATCCAGATCAGCCACTCTCTATGTGCATGTGAATATGCAGACAGTATTCGAAACATTTACATTTTGGTGTGCACAGCCTCTCGATAAAAGTCTTCTCAGGCCTCTGGCTCTCTGTGCACTCTGCCTCGCTTGGCTGAATCCCCTGCCTGGCATCACATCTGTGGCTCCATGGTCTGAGGATATGTGCTGTCTGGAGCGTAAAGGCTGTTTTGTGATGCTGTGGACCAAACAACAGCATGTGCATGCCGATATTTACCGCTAAAGGCAGTGGAGACATTAATATAAAGCGCTAATTAAAATTCCCTTTTTTTCAGAATCCCAGACCTTTTTAAATCCAATACTATGATTGTCTTATGAAAACATAGCAGTGCTGATGTAATTAAAGGAAGCCGAAAACTCAAAGAGACATTTTGGCGTAAGACCCGCATTGAGCCGAGGATTGTGGTGTGTTTGTTTGTTTTGTTTTTTTAAACAAATGTCAGTGACAGTTGGCACATGAATCTGCTATTTTTTGTGAAGTTAAACTGCAAATGTCTGCATGTAACAAGGCGTTTTCTTGGCCAAGCCATCTGGCTGTCCATAGTGCTGACGATGTGTGATCTTAGCCATTGCGGGTAATGGCACGCTCCCTGGCCTGTGTAATAAAGGACAGCAAAACATCTCTTTTAAAATTAGTTCTCCCTTCATTTTTACTCACTCCAAGGAAATTATGACCACTGCAAAGGGACAGTTGTAAATTGCTTTAATATGTAGCAAAATGTCAGGTTAAAACAAACAAATGTGAGTTGGATTTATAATTTTTAAGTCTAATTTCCAAAAACATTGCTCGTAAATTGGTAACTGCATTGAATACATTCACATTAAAGCCTACACTGGTGTGTAGCAGTGACCCACTGCTGCATTAAATTACAGCAGAAGCACTTAGTGTTTTTTATGTTTTCAAATATAGATCTCTTCTATGATTGTTTTATGTTAAATTGGTTCCTTAATATATAAAAATGTAGTAAGTTAACTTGTGCCAGGTCGGGCCTGATTAGCACTGATCGCCCAGCTTTCTCAGTAATTAAAGAGAACTACACCCTAGCACTACACCTGCCATCAACATAAAATCTTCTCACTCATACTTTTGTTGTGTGGAAAAAGGGTATTGTCGCAGTCACACTAGTGGTCTTATGGCTCCATTTTGTATGATCTGAAATGACTGACGGCCACCATTCAACACCCACTCTGCGCTCGCAGCACATAATAACACATTGATTTGTGTGGACGAGCTTGTAAAGCCAGCCAGTGAGACGTTTGTCAGGCACGCAATTGTGAGCTAAAATGTAATGAGTGGGCAGGTCTGTGCCTCTTTAGTGCTCTGATTAGACAATGGGTACTCACTAAAAGGTCTGCTCCCCACTTCACATGCAGACAGAGATGTCCTGTTGTACAGAAAACAACAGCCCACACTCTGATCAGCTGAGACTATAGACTATGCTGCAAGATTTTACTATAGCAAATGCTCTGATACAATAAGATGACCGATTTGTGTGCGAGTGAATTATTCTGTATAGCAAGTTATAGCTTAAGTTATAAAGAGTTAGAAAGTGTTTTGCTGATATGGCCTCCCCATCTAACATGTTGCAGTTCAGCTCATGTGTGTGTGTTCCTGTTTAGACATCTTTGTGAGGACCAAAACTGGCATTCTACTATACTTGTGAGGACCAACAGTCATTTGTGAGGACACACACGCCGGTCCTCACGAGTTTGAAGGCTTTTTTGATTCTCAAAATGTGGTTTTAGTGTCAGGTTTACAATTTGGTTATGGTTATGGTTAGGTTTAGGGTAAGGGTTAGGATTAGGATTAGGTATTCATTTTTGATGGTTAGGGTTGGGGCAGGACAAGTTCCTGCCCCAAGTGGAGGAGTTTAAGTATCTCGGGGTCTTATTCACGAGTCATGGGAGAAGGGAGCCGGAGATCGACAGACGGATTGGTGCTGCAGCTGCAGTGATGCGGACGCTGTACCGGTCTGTCGTGGTGAAGAGAGAGCTGAGCGTAAAAGTGAAGCTCTCAATTTACTGGTCAATCTACTTCCCTACCCTCACCTATGGTCACGAGCTGTGGGTAGTGACCGAAAGAAGAGATTGCGGATACAAGCAGCGGAAATGAGCTTCCTCCGAAGGGTGGCTGGCCTCTCCCTTAGAGATAGGGTGAGAAGTTCGGCCATCTGGGAGTGGCTCAGAGTAGAGCCGCTGCTCCTCCACATCGAAAGGAGCCAGTTGAGGTGGTTCAGGCATCTGACAAGGTATGTCCCACTGGGAGGAGGCCCCAGGGCAGACACAGGACAGGCTGGAGAGATTATATCTCTCGGCTGGCCTGGAGGTTTTCAGAAGAATTTCACTCGCATGTACTGTACCAGTGTACCTGCACATGTGATGTGACAATAAAAGTGATTTGATTTGATTTGATTTGAGGTGCTAGAGGAGGTGGCTGGGGAAAGGTAGGTCTGGGCTTCTCTGCTCAGGCTGCTGCCCCCGCGACCCAGCCCGGGATAAGCGGGAAAAAAATGGATGGATGGATGGATGGTTCGGGTTAGAGATGTCGTTCAGCCATCACTAAGATAGCTGAACCACTGTGTGTGTGTGTGTGTGTGTGTGTGTGTGTGTGGTTCTTTAGAGAAATGTGCCAACTGAGTGCTGCTATTTATGTAATATGAAACTAGTTAAGAGCAAAACAGTGTAGTTCAATTTAGCAATGACAACTTGTTAAATGCATTTGTGTTGCCTTATATCCTGCCATATGTGCCAAGGTGCTTCTGTAAGAGCCTGTGAAAAATAATCCCTGTTAGGCAAATTGATTGCTTGTTTAAAAATCACATTAAGGCTTGTAGTTGACAGCTTAGGTCATAAAATGAATGATTTGTAACAAAGTTCAGCTTTGGGGGTTTTTTTTGGTTAGGTTTCCACATCATTCTTTATTTTCATTTTCTGTTATAAATTGTGACTTTGTCACAAAAACGACATGGGTGGAATAAGTAATAACACAGCAGTGATTCTCTGCTAAAACATATCAGAGTGAACAAAACTGCGAATTAGCGGGTGGGTAATGTATCACAGATCCACACAAAGTCTAATCAGAATCTCAGCTGGAGGTGTAGCCACACTCCCGCCCTGTGAAACGACTTTGTCCTCTGGCTCATCATAAGCGAGGTTAGGAGATCAAAAAGGAAGTCATTTTTGGCTCCTGTGTGGCAATGCTGTGGATGTAATTAGCTTTGTTCTGATAACATACACTCAACACATCCCCCCCGACAGGTGTGAAACACTGCACTTCCTAATCAGATACCTGCACTGTAATCAGGAGACAATCTTAATGACCTGTCTTAAATGCCAAATGGTCACTTCTGTTTCCCATCTCATCACACTGCTTCTCCCCAAAAGTCAATGAAACAAATTAAATTCTTTTCCGGTAATGACTACCTTTTTGCTTGGAATCATGCAAAGCTCTGCATTTTTCAATTAAACTCTCCATAGAGAGTAATAGAAAAAGATCTAATAAAGATCTTGATAAAGTGTGTTTGTAGGGGGTTGGAATAGTTTCCATTTGTGAAGTTTTGGTCTGTTTGACATGTAGACAACGCTCTATAGGCAACCTGTCTCTTCTCTGAAACTCAAGACTGGTTCAAGGAATTATTGATGGACTTAGTGAATAATTCATGGGCATTGATAAAATCTCGTATTTCATTTGGATGGCCTGTGGCCAGTGACTGTCAAAGGTAAAGTTAGTTTTCGACAGGCTTTTGTACTTGTCCCCAGGTTTCTATTCAGTCTTTTTTTTCGGACTGGAAGACCCTATAGCCTGTGTCACAAGAGAAAATAATTCTAATACTTTTTTTTCTTAAAAAAAATGAGTGATGCAGTACCTCAGCAAGTTTCCTCACAGCAAGAAGGCCCAAGGTTTGAATCTGCTTGCCAGCTGAGGCTTCACTATGTAGAATTTGGGTGTTCTCCATGTGCCTACACAGAGTTCTCTCCGGGCACTTTGGCTTCGTTCCATGGTCCAAAGTTATGTATGTTAAGTAAACTGGTGATTCGGGGTTAGGGTTTTTCTGCCTGTTGTCCTGTCTGAATATTATGTATAATGAGTTTAACCCTCTCAAGGCAGGCGTTGCAGATTTGCAACAGTTAAAACACTAACAACCTGATTACCCCACATACATATTTTATGAGTTTTTTTTACTCAGAAGTACCACTGCAGGACTTGGTTGCGCATTAGCAATTAAAACTTAATTTGAGCCTGAGAGGGTTAATACTACTTGTACATGTTTTTATAGTATAGAATACTACTATATACACTATACACTGTATTAGGTACATCTTGCTAATGCAGGTTTTGACCCTAAAAAAGTGTTGGAAACATTCCTCAAAGATTTTTGTCCATGTTGACATGAGAGCATCACACAGTTGATGCAGATTAGTCGGATATACATCTACGATGAAATTCTCTGATTCTATCGCATCCCAAAAGTGCTCTGTTGGCTGAGATCTGGTAACTGTGGAGTCCATTTGAGTACAGTGAATTCATTGTTATGTTCAAGATACCAGTTTGAGGCATAGCCAGTGCACTCATGTTGAACCCAAGAATGACTGGTCAGAGTTGCATCTGGTATAAAATCTTTGCCAAATTAAACATGCGGATCATCAAGAATGAGATTTCCATACTAGTTAGCAACGTGCGCCTCCGGTGCAGTTGGCCAGCAGGGTACCGGTGGAAATTGTCCTGCTGTTGGCTGAAGACAAAGGAAGAGGAGATGGGAAAGGCAGGTGAGAGTAGGGACTTTAAATGTCAGGACCGTGGCACAGGACGAGGGCTGGCTGATATGATCTAGAGAAAGAAAATGAATATAATGCGTTTTCAGGAGACCAGGTAGATGGGAAGCAAGGCCAGGAGCATTTGAGGTGGATTCAAACTGTTCCACCATGGTGTGGACAGGAAGCGAAATGGAGTAGGAGTAATCTTGAAGGAAGAGTGTGTGGATAGTTTTGTGGAGGTGAAGAGAGTTTCAGACCAGGGTGGACAGGATTAGAAATAGTGTATCAGCTCAGGCTGAGCAGTTTGGAGACAAAGTTAGAGAAGCAAGGCTGATGGTTTGGACATGTGCAGAGGAGGGATAGTGAAATTGGAAAAAGGATGCTGAATATCAAGCTGTCAGGTCGGAGGAAAAGAGGAAGACCTCAACTGTGAACGTTTGAGGCTGAAACTTGGGGGGGAGAAAAATGTGTTTTTAAGACCGTTAAAAATTAAAGTGCAAAAAGTACGATTAGAGTAACACGCAAACATCATGTTTGATTTATTAAGTCACAATTTCAGTTGTTTCACAGAACAATTTTTCTTTTTTTTGAATGCTATATTTGCAGCTCCTCTTTAATAAAGCACCCCAACAGTTTTTCACTTGTTGATACTTATCGTGCTGTGTGGAAAAGAAATCTCATGTGTCCTTTATGGTTCTAATTGCACATCAGGTTCACCACAGAGGTTACAGCTCTCTGTGTTGTTACAAGTATTACATTATACGGCTGTCTAAATGAGAAGCCCTTAAATGTCAAAGGCATATCAGGCTTTTTGACATCTATTGTTAAAGCTGTAAGACATGCGTGTGCCGCAGTTCTAATGAGGGCCAATGGGCTTGTGTTTCTCTTTTGATTGCATATTTATTTTTAGCAATACTTTAGCTGCCCTGTTATTTAAACATCTAGCACAGCTCAAGAACATTAACTGCCATTTTTGCTAATTTTATTTAGCATTCAGAGCCTTTGTGGGTTTACTTTTAATGTTCTTTTCTTTTCTTATGACCCTGCTTTTCATTCACTTTCACCTTTTCTCTTGCCAGGCATGGAACACGGTGTGCAGGAGAAGTTGCAGCTGCAGCAAACAATGGCGTATGTGGCGTGGGTGTAGCCTATAATGCTAAAATTGGAGGTGAGTAAAGCACACGATTGATATTTTTAATTTGGCAGAAGGTTTAATCAGTATTATACTCATTTAAATGAGTTTATGATAATTTCACTTAGAACTAATACAGAACAAAATACACATTCACCATTAATAACTTGGAAGTTAATGTCTTTCTTCTAAGATCTCCGGGACTTTGGGGTTTGTGTCAGAACGACAGCAGCAGCTCAGGCTTCACATTATATTAATGATCCAGTGATAGATTTTAAAGCTAATATCCATAATGTTTTTTTCTGGACCACTGACTCTCATTTACTGACTGACTGACTCTGTATTGTTCAGATGTACAAGTGAGAGTGTGCTGCAGAGATAGGCAGTAATATGCAGCGAATAGTTCTTTATCCAAAGCCTGTGAGATGAATTGCTTTTGATCATTTGCTGCAGTTTTCTTGCCTGGAAATAAGTAGATCATGACTTAATTAAAACTCCTATGCTCCAGTAAAACAAATAAAATTGTCACTGTAATGATTTCATCCCTGCATTTAAACCGGTTAGGTTCATGTTCAACGTTTGTGAAAGGCTCAATCTGATTTTCTTAATTCATGTCAATGCCTTCATTGTGCTGCCCTCCACCTTTATTTGGCTCTCCACATAAAACTTAATATTTTTTAAATTTATTTATTTATTTTAATCAAGTTGGATTTCCAAAGTTAGTTAAACTGTTGATACATATTCATATGTTTATATGAAAGTTAGTCAAAATTAGACTCTTTGGGGAGAATCTTTTCCAATCAGTAATTAAGCTGTCAGCCTGTGCTGATATGTGTACAGAAAGATGCTGTATGTAGAGCAGTTCATTCAAATTAAATCTGTGAAAACAAATCAAGTCTGGAAGGATTATTTTTCCTCCTGAATATTTTTGTGTTTGATAAATTATTCCAAGAAGGCCTTTAGTAACTTTTGTCATCAAACAATCTGTCAATGCCATGATGGCAGCCAACAAGACTCAGCGGAGCCGGTGGAGCCCTGAGCAGCCTGTTCACAGATGTTACTCATAACTCTCCTTCTTTGTCTTCATTACCATTCATCTCCCGACAGAGCCGCACATTGGCCCCGCTCTCATAAATTATTCCTCTGTGAATCTGTTCACGTCACGGCATCAGTGGATTGCTTATAAACAGCTGTGATTCGCTCCCAAACACTCAAGTTGTTTGGTTTTTTGTGTGGGTGGGTATGCGTGTGTGAGCAGAAGCAGTCGTGTTTGCGCTAAAGCTAAAATATGTGTGTCCTTACAGAGTAATAATTAGCGATTAGTACTTAAAACCTGTAATTGACCCTACTTGGCTCACTCTGTGTTTCCTCTCCATCTACTGTACCTGGTTTGCTTGTGCCTGCACACACACTCATAGCTGCACCGGTAGCTGCTACCTGTGACTTAGTGAAGCTGCAGGGAATTCACGCAAACGTCTTACTCAGGAATCATCAAGCCGCAGGAAGCTGATGAGAATTGTTACGACAGTAATTACCTTTACTGCTGCAGTGCAGCCCTCGCGTAACGATCACAGAGCAAACAATGTGCTTTATGTTGCATGTTTAGCGCAGTTACGTTTGCTTCGGGCTGCTTAGTATTCAAAGACGTGTTGCACTGAATGCCTGCGCCAACTCTGTAATTACAGCCTTGGTCACATCCCCACTGGTATATGTTTGTTCCTACAGGGTTAGGCAGGTTCACTAGAACGGATTATTGAAGTCTTAATGCGGGGACGTTGTCAGTCTTAGTGTATCCTCTGAGGTCTGGGGGTCCTCTAACAGTAATGGACCTTATTTGAGGGTGGGTTATTTCACGCTTCTCTACAGCTATTAATGTTCAGAGGAATGATCTGAGGCTGCTCACATCAAAGACTCAGACAGGTTTGCGTTCAGGTATGATGAAAGGTGACATGCGGCGCTACCCTGTGGACACAGCAGACTGCTGAAGGCTCTGTAAACTCTCAGCTCATTTTTACCTGTGCGTGTGTGGCTTTCTCTCATCTGCAGACTCTTGGATTCTTCTGCTTGTCCTCTCTATAGGTTTTGGTGGGGTCAGGAAGGTTGGTTTAACAACCCCCTGGGATTTTGTTTACATGATGCTTAAATAGTGTAGTATCCACCAGAGCAGCATCCGTGGGCGAGCTTTGTGTGCTTACTCATTAAAACTGAGACTCTGTGAAGTCTTGGTTTTCTTGTGAAGAGCTTGGTTTCTCCGGTTTTCAGTTTTGTTGTGTTTTTCTTTTTCCAGCTGGAGAAAAAAGAAAGAAAGAAAATTTACGTTCTAACTGATTCGCTTGACTTTTTTCTTCTTTTTCTTTTTATCAACTTACGCCTGTTTTGTCTCTAAGGTATCTCACAACTCCCTCTACCGTCTGTCACACTGTCACTATTTCTTCATAACTTTCTCTTCGGTAACCTTATCTAAACCCTCCATTGTGTTTTTGTTTTAATAGGAGTTCGTATGTTGGATGGGGAGGTGACAGATGTAGTGGAGGCTCAGTCTCTTAGCCTGAACCCTCAGCACATCCACATTTACAGTGCCAGCTGGGGCCCGGAAGATGACGGCAAGTCTCTGGATGGCCCTGCCAAGCTGGCTAAGGAGGCTTTCCTCCAGGGAATCACCAAGGTCAGTCAGAGCACAAACATGGTCTTTTAATTTACTAATGTCTTGCATTTCTTATTTATAGTATCACTATCAAAGTCACATCACCTCTTTAGTGTAATAAATCAACATTCTGGGAGACTCATATTTACTTGGTTTATGATGAGAAGCCATCAAGCTTAGCTCAGCTTAGCTTACAAGCTGTGATCAAAAGGCTTCACAATTACACACAAAAATAAAAAACAGAAATCATCGTTCATTTAAATTTAGCTGTTGATTGGCTTCCTGTGCAGAAGCAGTTTTAACCACTTATACCCGTGAATCTGAATGTCCTCTACCGCGTTTGCTGTGGCTCTCTTTAATTCCACTTTTATTTTGGGAACGAGGACAAAGTCACAAGGAGTCAGTAAAGTAAAGTAATGTAGGTGATCTGCAAAGACTTTGTTGCTGAGGCCAAAAAAACTCCCTTTCAGTGCACTTTGTGTCAGTGCGTGACGGCCCCCAGTATACTTCAGTTTGTTTCCGCTGAGTGTTCTACCTCAGATGTTACAGTGAAACTTTCATTGACAGTCTGACCCTGGGGGACACATTCACGGTGCATAACCCTGTGAATGTCAGAAAAACGATGACCACGCTCCTGGTTGAGCTTCTTACCTGATGCACCGCCTTCAGGCTTGGACACAGCAGACGCTTTCACTAAAACCAGCTTTTTGATCTGTGGGTAATAGCCGGAGACTCAGCTCTCATCGCAGCTGATGATGAATCTCAACATGAAAGCCGGGTCAGATTGACACAGAAGGTGGTATTTTTTATTTGCCAAAGTTTGAGACCCAAGGTGAAATTGGTCAGAAAAAGACTTCCTAGGAGTTATTTAAAAATGCCAGCTGTGTCTGAAGCAGTCCAGAGGTGCACAAGAAGACGATCTTAAGTGAGAGATGGGCTCAATTTAAATACGATAAGAGTAAGAGAGAATGTTTTTGGCTCAAAAGATTCAGTGCAAACATTCAGAGTGGTTGATTTTAACATGAAACTGTTTTTATTGCATCACTGCTTGTTCTGTGTGCCTTTGCTTTCCACAGTGATAAATTACTGAAATGCAGAAACCTCCAGATGCAAAAGTGTTGGAGATAGTTTTGGGCTCGTGTTAGGCCAACAGAAACACAAAACAACATGGACACAGACTTTAACACAAAGACCAGCTGCATTCTCTGATAGTTGTCTTGTAGCTGGTCCCAAAAATGTTAATCAGTGAGTTTCAGAGGAGCAGTAGGTGGATTTTGTTGCTTTTTATATAGCGCTAGACAGCTTGTTTAACCTGTTGGCTCACTTTGCAAAGAAGCAAAAAAGTGTGTGTGAGGGGGGGGGGTTTGTTTTTTAAGTCAATCCAATTCGATATATTTTTGATTTTATAGCACCCATTCAAAATAGAAGTTAAAGGTGCTGTGAAACATGCAACTGTGAAAAATCGAGAAGTGCACAAAGACTTTTTCACGGCAGTGGTCCTTTCAGGCGTAAATCACCAAAAAGTAATCAAGCGAAGCCTCATGATTCCCAAGCAGCCGGTGATGGTAGGGAGAAAAAAAGTCTCTCTTTTCCAGGAAGAACACTTTAATAGAACAAGTCAGAAAAGTTCTGGACAATTTTCCACCTGTACAGTCAGAGCATATTACTTTTTAATTGATGATGGCTTCCCAAGACTGAGGAGAAGGACAAACTCAAGGTTAGTTTGCAAAATTGCCCTCTGCCTAGTCATTCAAGCTTGAATAGAATAAAACATTAAACAGTTTGGACTATTATCTAAGTCTAATACCACCATTTTTCATGTGTCAGTATGTGGCATCAAAAGACGTTATGAGAATAGGCTAATGATAAATGTGAGATGGGAGAAAACAGAAAGAGAGGTGCAGTCACTGATGCGGAACAACAGTTACATTCAAACTCTGCTCAATTGGCATATAAATTAATGAACATTTTCAGTGAAACCGAATGACTCATTTATAGAATCCCAAAATGCAAAATGCTCCTGATATCATGGTGTGTTAGTGAGGAAAGAGTGCCTCACAGCAACAAAGCAGGAGCTGACTGGTTCAGTGTGTGTGCTCTCCTGGCAGCGAGATAACCCTTGGCACTGGACTGTTATCGTCTGGCTTCTGTAACCTGCAACCAGGACAGCGTCAGGCCATAAATTAAGAGTAGTATGTACAGCTTCTCTAGCCTCTACTGTTAGGACACAGTTTGATTTGGACTGCATCGCCCAGCAGATGTAGTCTTATCCTGGATTCCTTTGAGAGATCATTTGCGAGATGGGAATGTGGGAATCCATTAAGAAAATTAAATGGATAATCATTTTAAAAACGTACTGAACAAGCTTAGTTAAAATTTGTATTCGCATCCAATTGAATTTCCTTTGTACGATTATGAGCTTAACATTTCTGTGATTAGCCATGCCGGAGACGGGCAGTGTTACAACAACAGTGATAAGGAATAAAATATTCCAGCATCTTATCTTTACTAGCAAGATACCAAGAAAATCAGTTAATTTAGTTTTATACTTGATGTAAAAACACAACAATGATACAGCACTGGTCTGCTCAGTCAGTATGATTAACGATGAAAGAGGTACAAAACAGAGGAGCGGAACAGGCAGTACAACACGTGGTGCTCTTAAAAGAAAAAGTGAATAAAATAAATGATGGCACATAACGAGAGCCCAGAGTAAGTCCATTAGCAAGGTACAGAGGAGGAGTTGGTAAAAAAAAAATCTGACTGAAAACTGGTAGATTTTCTGTGTGTGCGTGCGTGTGTGTGTGTGTGTGTGTGTGTGTGTGTGTGTGTGTGTGTGTGTGTGTGTGTGTGCGTGTGTGTGTGTGCGCGCGCAATGGCGTACATCTGTTTTTTTCTCACCTAACTAATTTCTAACTGATTCATTTTCTAATGACAGAATGTAATAAATATTCAGTGGAAATATGAGCTGTGGGTAAATTCAAGTGAAAAATAATGTTTTAAATTACTGGCATTTTTTTTCTTCTTTTAAAAACTGTGTAATAGATTTACAATCAAAATCAAAGAGAATACATTTTAGCAGCGTATAAAAAAAAAAAAAACACTTTTCCGAGTGTACTCTTTTATAACCTAAAAAATAAGATCAGCAATGACAGCAGTAGGTAAGAATTGGTAATCCCAATTAAAATACAAGTCTGTAAGACCTTAGGAAAGGGACACTGAGTGTTGTTGTCAACCCAGAGGCTATTACAGAGCTGTGGGGTCCTGACAGTCCCGCTGTCTCTGTCTCTGGATCCAGCTTGGCCTCAGGCGGCAGTCATCAAGAATGGGTCAGCGGGCCTCGGGCTAAATATCACCAACATATTGAGAGAAAGAAGGTCAGCTTTGCAGGAAGTGGGCAGACACAAAAAAGAATAAAAAAAGCAGTAAGCAGTAAATCTGTTCTAAAATGCAATAGTAAGCAGAGCAGCAATGCCAAAATTCTGAAAAGTGCACAAATTCTCTGCGATTTGTATGCACCTTAGCTGCTCCAATTTTATACCGACTAGAGGCGGTCGATCGATTTCTGGGGCTTTCCAGCAAATAAAGAGTTACTCTGATCTAATCAGCTGGAGACAAATGTAGCGTTTGTGTGTCTGGTCACAAATGGAGCAATCAAATCTTCGCTTGTATTCCTGAGCTGACAAAGAACACCCTTTGTTACTTTGCTAAAAGGGGTTGGTGAAATTTTAATCCGAGCCAAGGATTTCTTGGCTCTTGTTGTCATTCCAGACCCAGCTGGACCGAATGTACGTATGTCTCAGATAGTGTGTGTAATTTAGGAGCACAGTCTCTCTGCCAGATATCATGTTGTCATTTATCAGCCCTGAAATTATATTCAGCTTGAATAAATTTGGTAATTACATTTCCTCTGTTTGTTATCTGATGTTCTGCTGCAATAAGTCGTTTGACATGATGATGTATTAATAAGAGTTGTGCCTACAGCGCCTCAGTGTTTCTAAAAGAAAGCGCATTAACGACAGGCCGTTTAAGTATGGAGACAAACGTCTTTGTCAAAGGCGATTTTTCATACTTGAACCAGCTCCTGATAGCTTCTCCCTCTTAACCTTGTCTGTTCCTGGACTCCAGCCACATGAAGGTGTATGTTTCTGCACCACAGGGACGCAGCGGACTGGGCTCCATCTTCGTCTGGGCTTCGGGTAATGGTGGCCGGGAGCAAGACAGCTGTAACTGTGACGGCTACACGAACAGCATTTACACCCTGTCCATCAGCAGCACCACGCAGTCCGGCAACGTGCCGTGGTACAGCGAGCCCTGCTCCTCCACCCTCGCTACCACCTTCAGCTCTGGAAACCCGGGGGAGAAGCAGATAGTAGGTGTACACACACACACACACACACACACGCTTACATGCACTTTAAAGATCTCAGATTTTGTGTAGGATTGTTTTTAATACTTTGAATCTTTGGCACGCTGTAAATATCAAGCTTGAAAGCACAGCTACACGTCCCGTGCTTACCAAAAGTTCATGCCGATGCATCCAAATTGAACCCATTTTGAGTGTTTATACACATTAGTCTTGTGTCTCTCAAATAGAAAAAAAATAGGCTTCAAAATGTCAAAGTCTGAGTGATGTGAAACATACAATGAGCAAACCTGACAAACGCTGAGAGATGCCATGATTCCTTCAAGCTGCTTGTCACCCGAAGAAAGACTTGCTTCAGGGACGCAGAATAACATAAAACAACCATAAATCTGCCATTTCCTCCAAATTACACCAGAGGCGTGCTGCAGGCAAGTAAACACAACTCATGAAATGGGTGGAAGTGAAGTCATTTTAAAATATACATTAGCACTTGCGTTGTATTGTTGCTTTAGCACGCAGAGGCTGCCATTTGGTGCAGTACCCAGTGAGTTTATGCAATTTCCGTTCGTTCCAAACTAGTATTTATTTTCACTCTGTTAGATTTCTGTGTTACTCACAATCTAACATGCACTACCAAGTGGCTCATTTTGTGAGCGCATTTGGTCACCTCCATCTCCAGAGATTACACATTTTTTTCCCAACTGGAGCGAGAGAAAAGCAAAACATAAATTCCAGTTTTTCTAACTAAAATGGCAGCGACGGCACTCGGCTGTAATTAACTTCATCTGTTGTGCACACCTAGATGGAATAAAACGTGGCTGTTTGCCAAAAATAAACACATTACCGCCGAGTAGCACAAAACACAAAGTTCACTAATTGGCCTTCAAGGCACATTGTGTTGTTGCTACAGAGAAAAAGTAAATACGCTATATTTTCACAAAAATAAGGCTTTTAAATAATTAAATGGCACAATTAAAGCACTGATTGTTATTTTACTAAAGGTTAATAATGTTTTCTTATTTTGAAATTTTATGAATAATATGTGCACAGGTTAAACTGTTATCAAAGTAGAGCTACAACTAGTATGTATTTATTGTAAATGTAGGTTTCCTTTTTCAGTTCACTCAGTGAATTGTTGCATATTCTTCCTCATATATTCCTGATATTTGTTGTCGACTGTCTTACCTGTGAGATGATGGTTTGTCATGTCAGGTGGATTCTGCAGTGGTTGCTATGACTAAATAGACCTGAAATGGCGATCTGTCGTGTACTTGTGGCAGACTACTCGGATGGTGGTTTAATTTGGTTTGCTTTCTTCTGTTGTTGCCTCTTTTGCTGTGTTCTTTTAGTCCTGATCCCTTTGGCAACTTTTGTGCCAGTTTTAGTCACACTCCACCAGACTGTGCAAGCAGAAGCTGCTTCTTCACAGTTGTCAGTGTTGATGTGGCGTGCCTTCATGTCACACTTTCATATGTCCTTGAACCTCGAGTCCAGGTGCCCCGTGGGCCCGGCACCATGGGGATTCTGCCATCATCTATGTTTCACATGGCCAATCCGGCACATGTGGCATTGCATAAGCAGCTTTTGCATGCTGGAAGTCTCAGTTTTGTGGGACTCTAGTTTTAGATATTTTGTCCTGCTATGTGATTCCAAGGCTTAGACAACTTAGATGAAAGCTGTTCTTGCTTCGTGATGGGACTATGTCCTCCAAGTAGTCACTGCAGTACAACAGGTGCTTTGTAGGCACAGATTTTTGTTGCTAGGGTTAGCTTCTTGTTTTTCCACACTCGTTAGCTGAACCTTGATCATCCTTGTGATCTGTTAACATGAGTTTTATCCACATCCTGACCCATGACCGTGGTGTTTTTGATGCTTAATGTAAGACCAAATTAATTTCAGGCATGTGAAAACCTATTAAGAACCTCAGAACCGACAGCATGAGTAACTATTCCAAAGTCATGAGCAAACATCAGCTCACAGATCTGCTGCTCTGACTTGCTCTGACTTTTGTCTTGGCTGGTAATATTGCCAAGTTGAACAGTTTGCCATCAGATCTGGTGTGCAGGAAAACAACATCTTGTGAGTGTCAGAAGGAATTTTGTAGCAGCGTGAAGAAGATCCCAAACAGCGCGAATGCTCAGATACTTTCAGGAGCGTTTCCACTTGCAAGGCAGCTGATGCCCTTTCCAGCTTGTTCAGTGTTGGTTCTGCATCTCACTTTTCCAGTTAGCTGAGGAACAGTGTTTAGTGCAATTTCTGTGACTTTGTTCTCTGTGCCATATATTTCAACATAGCATTCCACCAATCTCTCCATCTGTTTATCTCCACCAGTGATAAACTCACCAGCTTTGGACTTGAGAGGAGCTGTTTCAGAATCTGTTGGACCCATTGCTTTCTTCATTCCTTCAAGCGTACCTCTGATGTTTCCAGTATCAGTACCTTGTGTGCATTTCATAGCAAAGCTGCACCTGGTATTTATTAGCACAGCATCTAGTTGTGCTGTATGTCTGCCAGCTCTCAGATCTTCTAGGCTTTGCTTCTGCTTGAACGAGGCAGGCCTTATAGCTTCTATCAGTGGCTTCATTTCTGTCCAGAAAGCGTCTATGCAGTGAGCACTCTTCCTCCTCCTTTTCCCAAACACTATGACAGTTCTATCATATATGATGCTGCTTATGGAGCCCCACAGTTCAGATGCGTTTTCAAAATAGTCAACATTTTGTGGAAGATTTTGATATAGAGTATCCAGATTTTTTCCCATTTTTATTTGATTTTATAAGAAGCAGGTGTTGAAGTGTCCAAGGGTTTTATATTCTGGAATAATGAGGTTTCTCTGGTTGTACTCTCGGCTTGCGGCACCTAATATTCCTAAAATGAAATCTCAAAATATAGTAACCCTATTAGTCCTTCATATACTTTGTGGTTTTGGTGGGAGTTGTCCACTTTGGGAGACATTAGCCGTAGCAGTGTCTGCCTACGCTTGAATATAATTTAATTTAACGGATTTTGGCTTGTGGCACATATTTGTGAATGAATGAATTGCAGAACCATAACCCAGCTATTGTGGGCAGTGTGATTCACAAAGAATTTTCTTTTTTCTGTATACAACTGCTTTTGGTTGGCATTACAGCTTAGCAGAGTGCCAGCAACATTAGCGTTTGCATCCTGTCATGAGCCTGAGCCTCTTGTCACAGACACAGTTTTCTCTTAAATGAATCACCTCACAACAAAGTTGGTGGGTTTTTCTTTTGTAACGGGATCATATTTTGTGGGGGGGGGGACTGAGTTTTCCAGGTGTATTTTTGGCCATAAGCCGATTGCCATTTAGTCCTATTATATTCAAGAGATGGCAGGCGTCCCTATAGATGTTATCGTTATCTCTAAAACTGAGCAACTCACACCAGAATAGTCTCGATAGATAAATAACACTGAATCTGATCTGGGACCTTTTTCTACTTCTAACCTGTTATATGAAAAACTTGATTTGTCTAGTTAGTAAAAAAAAAAATCTAAAAATGTCGAGTTTTCAGAGTCATAAAACCAAGAAAATGCCTAAAAAGAAGCTGCAGATAGTCTGAGCTGGTATTTACAAAAGATTCCACTCAATATTAAAAAAAAAAGATAAATCAGTTAACTTCCAGCATTTAATCTGTTAAATATTATTGTTTCAGTGTTATTCTGTCCAGGTCCTAAATCTAACAGCTGGCCCGTGCAGACGCCTGCCCTCCCTTTGTTTACCCCTCTGACACATCTTTCCACAGATAATGGTCATTAACGCCACAATCTGTCAGGCCAAAAGTTGCAAACCAAGAATCTGTCTCTAACCTTCATAGACCACCTTGCCTTTGGCTTCTTTGTCATTTCTGACGTGTCCTCATCGTGACCCAGACAGCCCTCATTAGCTTTCTGGCACTTGCAGAGACCAAGAGGAGAGATGTACGTGGAGTGCTAACATACTCTGTCTCACCACAGCTTGACCTGGCTGGGCTGATTTGGCTGACCTTCATTACCCCAGGCGTGACCCCTTGGCAGGGATCCACAGACCTGAGACTGAACCACCTACTAATTCTCTCCTTCTCCTCTTTTCCATCGCACATAGCTGTGGGGAGAGCTCCTATTGTCCGCAGCCCTCATCTGTCTAGCTCTTAGTTTCTCTGCCCGTGAGCTTCACTCATGCTGAAGTGGGAAACTCAATGTGTCAAATCAACTATGTCTGTCCTCCTGTACTTATTTACACTTTCTCTCTATCCGCTTGTCTCTAAGGTGACCACTGACCTGAGGCAAAAATGCACAGACTCTCACACGGGGACGTCCGCGTCAGCACCGCTCGCTGCTGGGATCATCGCTCTGGCTCTGGAGGCCAAGTGAGTGCCCCTGTATCATCTCTTTCTACATTAGGGAATCAGAAATGTAAAGCTTTTTTTTTAACTTTATGCTACTGTTAACTTAGTTTATTATGATCCACTGCGTGCTACATGTGGGAGTATGTGCGTGGACTCACGTCTGTAAATGCGCAGACGTCTCTGGGAAGGCGGTGTTGGCCTAAATCCCAGCCAAGAAATTCTTTCCACTCCAGATTAAGCTTTTGATAATCGGTTAATTAGTGAGACAAATCAGCAGCTGCAGCCCACACAGACATCTCAATACCTGTAGGGCCCATGGTGAAGATTTTAAACCGGTGAATGTCTCTCATTATCGCTCACTCAGGACTCCAGGTGTCAGAATCCAAGTTTCTGTCAGCAGCTCTAATGTGTTCCCCATTATCTTGAGTCATATCTTGCATGTGTTAAGTCAGTCTTATCAGTAAGCAGTGCTCTACTGTGCATAATTCTCCTCCTTTCCACATTAGTGATTTGCTGACAGCTGTCAAATCAATCCAGTAGTACCACACAGCCAAGTTTCAGTTCTGGTATGCTCAGCGTCTCTGGTTTAACACCGCACAAGAGTCAGTATTTATCAGTGTATAGGCCCCCCCACTCCTCCTGAAGCTCCTCCTGACAGGCAGTAGTAATAACAGGGTAGCTAGTTTATCAGTCTGGGACCGCACTGGAATTCACAGAGATGGAATCATTTAATAGGCAGAGTGTTTTGGCTTTCTGGTGTTTTATTATTTTATTATTTTCTCCTTCGCTCTTGGCTGAGGTGACATTGAGTGGATCGGAGGATCTTGTCCATTAATAACACATGAGAGGATGTGAGATGTGAATGCTGATGTGGAGGTTGGCGGAGGTGATGCACCACAGTGCAATTCCGTGTTTCTATTTCTGTCAACTGTGGTGTTGCTCTCGGTAAAGCTCTGTGATTCACGGTTTGATTATCTTAACCCACGGAGCAGTTTTTCTTAGTGGTGACTTAAAGGATTCTCTGTTGGATACTTACAGCTAGACCCCTTAATAAATCTATATGAAGAAAAAAAAATTACTGAGCTTCAGCTGTGTTGGAGGTGACCTTGTCCCCAACTCACAGAACTTATTAGAAACTATCATTACAGATAGGCATAGACTGTCCTCCACGGTTTTGTTTTACAGTGTTCCCTGACCTTTCAACACAGTAGGTTATGATGTACCTTTAATGCTGGTGTTTTACGCCCATGTTAAAACCTTTATGTGAGTCCATAGCTTTGTTTTAGTTGAGTGGCACATCCCTCAGGGTTCCCTCCACCTCTCAGTGTAGTATTTCAACACTGTACGGTTGTTCTCACTGTATATGCTCAGATGGATCACATTTCAGGTGTTTTTACAGTCTTCTGACCTTTTCCGTGTCCCATTGCTGCTCACATTTCCCAGCCTGTATTGTTGTACAGTTGAGGTCATCAAAACCTGACATTTCTCATAATGTGCATAATAGGAAGGTATTAGCCTCACCTATTACGTGAGAGAATGTAAATGTGATTTTATTTCTTTCTTCCCTGTCTGCGCAGTATGAACTTAACCTGGAGGGATATGCAGCACCTGGTGGTGAGAACATCCCAGCCCGGGCATCTCAGCGCCGGTGACTGGAAGACCAATGGAGTGGGGCGCAGAGGTAAAAACTCAATACAGTTATTAGACAAATCAAGAGCAGGTGGTAACATGTGGAGTTATGTCTATGCCTCAATCCTGAGTACAAATGGAAAGTTCACTAAAGCGCTTTTTTGAAAATGCCTTGCTTGAGAGCGCTTTGGACGGCTTTGGTTGCTATGATACGGAATATGTGCAGAACTAATGTGTTACAAGTACCTACCTGAGTGCTGCTTAACTGGTAAACTCTTGGTGAACTAAATGTACCTCCAAGCATTATTTTTATAGTAATGTCGCAGCAGTCCAGGGAAACAGGTCTTTTACACACATGCATACTTGGAGCAGCAGAAATATTAGTTTCTCTTACTCTGTTGTTCAACATTGTTGAACAAGTAAGCTGTGATGGTTGATCAGTGTAATATGTCTCTTTCCCTCCAGATGGCGGTATAGCCCAGCCAAGGGATTAGCATTTATTAGCAATTATTTACATTTTTCTCAAGTAAATTTAAATGTCCATTTCCGTTTAGAAAGCTACCCTAAGATTCTGGTTATTACAACTCTTAGTACTTGGTATTTCTTTGCTATTTCTGTGCTATTTCCGTGCCAGAGTGGATTGATGCCCAGTTTCCCAATAACATGCAATTTTTCTGATTCAAGTTAAGTAACCAAGTAACTGTGAGATTGTGTTAAAATTATCATATTTGTATGAAATGAAAATGCAGTTACTTAACACTTTTCCTGTCATGCATAATGTTGTAAGCAAAATATTAATTATTGGGTTAAAGAAAAGAAAATGCAGAAAACAAAGATGTGAATGGCTATGGTGGCCCTCATGGAGCCATTGAATACCATAGGTTATACTGATGAAGTGTGAGCTACCATGTACATGTGGACAAGAACTGATAACATGAACTAACATATTTTTAAACACATTATATCCCTAATTGTTTATAATGCATACATTTTAGTTTGTTATGCAAAGAACTTGAACAAATAGAAATCTCTTCTCTGCTCAAAGAAAGGTTTTGTCTTGCTTGTTACAGTTCGGCTATAACCATTACTTAACACGACCTGGCTCAAAGGTTTGTGGCCTAGTTGGTGCCGAGTTTAAGGCAGGCCAATCCGATAGGCTGAGACACTGGGTGGGTATATCAGGGTCTGCTTTGGAGTGGTTTGAATCTTATTTGTGTGAACGATCCTTCTCTGTGGCTACCTCTAAGTACAGATCCTCTTCTATTTCTCTTACCTATGGTGTGCCACAAGGTTCTGTTTTAGGACCTTTATTGTTTTTGTTGTATTTACTCCCTCTTCAGCCAACCTTCTGAGCACTTTTATGGACATTTCTTATCACAGCTATGTAGATGATATTCAGTTATATATCTCCTTTAAACCACAAGATGTTTCCAAGCTACAGATTTTGCATAGGTGCATAGACTCCATTAGAGGTTGGATGGCTGATAATTTTCTTCAACTTAATGAGGAGAAAACCGAAGTCCTTGTTTGTGCTTCCAATAAATTTGTGCCCATGGTTTTGGAAAATTTAGGTCCTCTTGCTAAATTTGCCAAATCTTCTATTAGGAATCTTGGTGTAACTTTTGACTCAGCTCTGACTTTGGACGCTCATGTTAAATCTCTGGTCCTCTCCTGTTTTTATCATATAAGAAACAATGCTCTGAACTAGAAATGATCATGCATGCATTTGTTTCATCTCGTTTGGACTATTCTAATTCTTTGTTCACTTGTTTATGTAATGCCTCCTTGGAACGTCTGCAGGGTGTTCAGAATGCTGCTGCAAGGCTTCTGACCAAGTCTTCCAAGTACTCTCATGTTACACCCCTGCTGATCCAGCTGCACTGGCTCCCCATTAAAGTCAGAGTTCACTTTAAGATTATGACTTTGACATTCAGGGCTTTGCATGGACAAGCACCAACATACATCAGAGATTTCTTACATCCATACATCCCCAGCAGGTCCCTGAGGTCATGCGATCAGGGCTTGCTGGTTGTCCATCACACGAGGCTAAAAAACTAAAGATGACAGAGCTTTTGTAACTGTGGCCCCCAGACTCTCCCTTTGAGTTTGAGATCTGTGGACTGAGTGGTTTCTTTTTTTTTTTAAACAGTTAAAAACTCATCTTTTTAAACTTGATTTAATGTTTTTAGCTTCTGTGAAGCACTTTGTGATTTTATCTTGAAAGATGCTATATAAATAAAATTTTACTTTACTTACTTTTACTTTACTTAGATGAATACATTCAGAATTTCTAGTTCATTTCTTGTGTTCTGCTTTAAGAATAAACATAAATAGTTGTCTTTAGGTTTCATGCACTCAGCATCTAGTTCATAGCTACTCATTCAGTCCTTTTTAAAAAGTAAAACTTGTTTCTAATCAATTAAAGCAGCAATGTTGGCATTCTGTTAGAAACAGTCACACTGGCCAACAGCCAGAAACAGACTTTGAAGAACAACCTGCATTATCTTTTCTGCTAAAGTGTACTTCCTACCAAACTGACACGCATGAACATGCTATGTTTTGCAGCTTATCTTGTTGAAACAGCTGTGAAACATTTACCCAGAAAGTCTTCTGTTGGCATTAGTTTGCAGGGTAGATACTGTAGCCGATAAACACACATACAGATGTTCATTTAGATGATGGTGTGGTCCCAGCTACACACTGTTTGTCTGCGGCCTGTAGGCTACAGAATTAGTTTAACTTTGTCTTCCATTCCCTGCCAAGGTTCAGTCTGCCAGCTGCTGTCATTCAGCCACAGAAAGCCATCTGAGACATACAGAAACTTTTTTGACATTGCCCCAAAGACCCCTTCCCTCCTTTTTAATGATAAAAAAAAAGAAAATATGATAGGCTGGATAAACCTGTTTATATTATTACTGACTGTCGGTGACAGTTGGACTGTTAAATCCCAGCTGTTTTTAATCACATTTATCTTCTCAGGATGAAGGCACAGATGAAGTATTGCTGTAGAGAGGATTGTTTGATTGTCATTTCTGTCACTCTGTGCTGCTATCTCATAACCACCACCCACAAAACTGCCATCCGCTCCCTATCCCTCCATTTTTTTTCCTCCACAGTGAGTCATTCGTACGGTTATGGGCTCCTGGATGCAGGCGCTCTGGTGGCGTTGGCACAGAATTGGACATCAGTGGGACCGCAGCGCCAGTGTGTTAACACGATGCTTTCAGAACCAAGGTTAGAAGGATGACTTGGAGCATGTGTGTGTGGGTTTGTCCGTAAAAAGAGTTTCAGCATTGTTACAAAGACTTCCTGTTCTATCATATCTCTGACCCTGATGGATGTCGCTGCATTCTCCTCCAAGCCGGGGAGGTCGCTTAAGTTTAAAGCACAGTGCTGTTCGGTGTCCATTTCTGCCTCCACACAACATTAACCACTCTGCCCGCCACTTGTCAAACCTGCAGAGACATCGGGAACAAACTGGTGTTCAGCAAGAGCGTGGATGCCTGCTGGGGACGACCAGAGCATGTCAGCTCCCTGGAACACGTTCAGGCTCGCCTCACTCTCTCCTACAACCAGAGAGGAAAATTGGCCATTCATCTCATCAGCCCGCTGGGCACACGCTCCACCCTGCTGTTCCCCAGGTACACAGTAAAAAAACAGGACAACAGCAGCCAGGTCCTAATATAAATCTCTCTTTTTCTGTGCCACACACAGACAAATAATGTGTGTGTCCCTCGGTTTTACTTCTGCACACATGCTCCCACAGGCGTATTCTCTGAGACAAATACTCAGAGTATGCCTGCTTTCAGATGCAGGGAAAAAACACCAATATGTCCTCTCTTTTTATTTATTCAGGCCCAATGACTTCTCCTCAGAGGGTTTCAATGATTGGGCCTTTATGACCACACACTCATGGGACGAAGACCCTCAAGGAGAGTGGACCCTGGAGATAGAAAATGTAGCACCTAATGGACGTGACTATGGTAACCTAACTCATCTTCATTAATTGCCCGGACTGGTCGCATCACATCAAACCTTCTTCCATTCCAGCATTATCTTATGTATTTCCATGCTTCTGCCCCTCTCCTTTTCTAATAGTCTATAACAGTTTTGGTTCCAGCAGAGAGGCACTTAGGAACTGCTCCAGTTAAGAGTCTCTGGGCAGAGAACGATTCTTCTGCAAGAAAGTCTTTGGCAACTATTTGATTATCAAAACTTCAGTGTCTTGAGAATGTTTTTCTTTCCAACAACTGGGCTGCACTTTAGCTCTAAAAGCAAATGGCAGCACACTGTCAGAAAGAGTTGCCATGTTTTCCAGTAGATTTGTTTTCTCTGAGCAGCAGAGGGAAATGAGAGAGAAACACCTCTCTTTCTCTGCTGCTGTTGATCCTCCTCCACTGTTGTTTGGGCCACTCACATCACTTGTTTCCTGTCTTTCCACCCCCATATCCTCTTCTCAGCCAGTTCACTCTGTTCCCTCTTTGAGAAGTGCTAAATTGATATTCTCTTCCACCACTTACACCCCCACTCTCTCTGCCTCTGTCCTCCTCAGGTGTGTTAAGTCAATTCACCCTCATCCTGTGGGGTACTGGGCCCAGCATAGTCAACCCCTCGTCCCCTGACTTCCCTCGGCCGTCCAACAACAGCTGCAAGACATTCGATGCCCAGCAGATCTGTATCGGTGAGAACGATCGGCCTTCCGCTGTCACGCATGAGCCACTTAGGTTGAATAGGTTCATTTGTATTGGCGCCGGCATACAGTCGTTGTTACCAAACAGGCTTTGGGTCAGACTGTGTTGAGTATTTCAGTTTGTGAAAAGTGAATGTTGTGAATACAAATTGGCAATTTACAAGCCTCTTGCGCATCTGTTTATGTGCGCACAATGAATACGCACGTTGCCATATGTCATATCAAAGAGTGGAACGTATTGCGAGCAGCAGGGGAGATTTAAACTGCGCTGGTGCCTCAGGTGCATGTTGTCAGCAAGGATGACTTCCTCAGTGAAAAGCAGATGAAGTCAAAAATTATTTTATGCTTCGAGTCAGGCGCTTTCCTCTTAATCATTTTAGACATTTCAAAAATTTCAGTAAAATCAACATTACAGTTATTACTGCTTCTTTTATTTCATGTCCTCAGTTGCCTGCTAATTTCCCTCAAATTAAGTCTAAGGTTCTGACTGGAGAAACCGACAAAGGACAAAAGGAGGAAATACTGAAATAATTGTTAACACTTGTTTTTTTGCCTGTTTGTGGCCTTTCTTTTATAAATTAGCTGTCTTAGGGTAGAATATATTTCAGATTTATTTATGGTTTTTATAGACTAAAGACGCTTTATAGCCTCTTTATCTCATTAACAAGTAAGAAATGTAGTTCCAATTAATTACATGCAGTGACATAGATATGGACTGTAATTAATCCCACACTGGGGAAATTCACTTGTGCGCAGGGGACAGGGTGAAAAAGATGTATTAGAAAAAATAAAAATAGGAAAAATGGTGTACAAAAAATGCCAAAATACTATACTGTGTACAAATGGTTACTATATACAGTAAAAATACACAGTGCAGTGGGAGTGATAATAATACACAAATATATATATATCTATTTTTTAAGCAGTGTTTGACAGTATGTGGTTCAAAGTTAAGAAATCATTTGTAGGTCTTATTTTCATTGTGTTTATGACATAAACGCCCTCTTAACTCATTAATCTGCCCCTCTCCATCCAGAGTGCAGCCCTGGCTTCTCCCTCTTCCTGCAGGGTTGTGTGAAGTTGTGTCCGCCGGGCTTCACGTCGGGGCAGCAGCTCCTCAACCTCTCTCTGGAGAACTGGGTGGATTTGTCCTCCGTCCAGGCCTGCCTGCCCTGCAATCCTGCCTGTCTCACTTGCTCTGGCACCGGGCCTGCAGATTGCCTGTCCTGCCCTCCTCACAGCCATCTGGTCTTCACCTCCTGTTTGCACCAGAATCAAGTCCAGCGAAAATCCCCTCTAACTGGAGGACTCCAGGGTGACGGAGCGCAGCCAGAAGGTGCGAGTCCAGCAGCAGCAGACCACAACAGCAAAGTAGCTGAGGAATCCCCAGGGCTCATTGTAGCTCCGTCCACTCAACTCCCTGCCGTCGTGGCCCTTCTCAGCTGTGCCTTCATCCTGGCTGCCTTCGTCGGGGTCTTCTTCTTGCTGCAGTTACGCTCAGGTGGCGCTTCTGCCTGGAGGACCAAATTGCCCTCTGGATTTTCAGAGACGAAGGGGGTGCGGGTGGGCTTTGGTTTTGGCTTCCGGCAGGGACGGGAGAGAAAGGCAAGGATATGCTACAAGGGAATCCCCACTGTGTGGGCGGATGAGGACATGATTGCCTACGAGTCTGAATCAGACAGCGAGGAAGTGGACGGTCACAGCGAGAGAACAGCTTTTATTAAGACGCAGAGCTCAATCTAGCTGAAGCTGCATCTGCTGTTGTGGTGTCTGACACGACGACAGGTCTGACTGCACGGAGCTGATTCGTGAAGCAGAATCGCACAGGTTCAGAAAAACACAAAGCGCAGGCCTTACTGTCCCATCGGCACCCCATCCAAACGCAAAAGAGCCAATCATTTTTTTCATGTATTTATTTGCTACATGCTTCATGTGTATTTTCATGTATTTTATCTTTTATTTGATTGATGTCAGTTGTATTGATAAGCCATTTAAATGTGTTATGCAACTAATTTACTTTGGAAATATTTCTCAGAGTGCTTTCCAGAAAATGAGTATTGCCACGCCCCAAAGCTTGGATACCTAACAGGAGAGGGTTAGAGACAGAATGGTCTAATATTAAGCAGCAGAGACCAAGATATCCTGAGTTTTGAAGAGGCACGACCATGACGTTGTGCAACTCCACCTAGAATAAATAAACGTACCTTATTTAAATTTGGCAACAATGCAGTGCATTCAGCACGACTGCTATTTTTGATCAGCCACTAGAATTCTCCTTCTGACCGCCTGTGCGTCTGTGACAGTTGCTGTATCTCCTCCACTTATTAAAAAAAAAAAAAAAAAAAGATGGCGCTTTAATTAGAATTGTTATTTTGCAGAAGAGTACAAACTCAAAATTATCCTGTGGCCATATGCTGCAGGCGTGCAAAGGCAAACAAGGAAGATTAGAATATTTTGGCTTTTATTGGAATATTTTCTCTCTGATGCCTCAGGATATTATAGCATTACAGTGACAAGGGTGACAAAATCACAGTCCACACCACCAGGGAAGTGTTCCTGTGCTCGTGTTTGTGTTCGTGGCTTGATGCAGCGCCTTTGGGCACTTCCACTGAAAAGTGCATTCTGGTGTTTTGGGTTGTAGTTTGTAACCCAGCTCTCATCACTGGGGATGACATCCTGGTCAGTTTGAGAGGGAAGTTGTTTACTCGAGGCATTTGAGGTCGCGATGAGTCTGCCGAGACACGTGATGAAAAGGGCAGCTCCAGGGAGTGACTTAAGAAAAAAAATAGTGGGAGTGCTGGAAGCACTCGAGAAGGTCAAGCTGACCTTGAAGGGGAGCTCAAATTCAAGTTGGGTATGGTTTTTGCTTTTTATAGACAAAGTTGCAAACTTTTTGATTGCATTTGTAGGTCAAGACCCCAAATTGATGAATACTAGTGTCCAACTGAATATCTGTAAATTTCAAACTATATATCTGCACTTGGTAATGCATGGTTCTTGAGGGGGAGAAAAAAACAGCGCCCCCTAGCATAAAAACTAATCAGAACTCGGAGTAATCTTGATGGAATCACAGTAGTTAATTTATTCAGGCTTAGCAAAGCACCTCCAGAAGTAAAGGCCTTATTCAGAGGCTGAGAAGCACATGTGCCAAGCAGTGTGTAGAAATGTGTGGAGTGGCCCTTTACTCCATTACTTTATCTAAGGCATATCTAATTTGTCTCAAATACAAACATCTGGCCTCTACTTCAGGTGGACTTCTAATATATTGCTGTTGTTATCTTTCATCAGAGACCTGACAGATTGCAGGCCAGGGGTTATAAAGTTGACTCGCTGTTCATTAATGCTAAGAAAAACTTTAAATTGAGGATTTCTGCAGCGCGCTGGGACAGCATAATAAAACATCCCCGCAGGTTGTTTGATAAGCAGGAAACTGTGGAGGATGCTCCGTTTTCAATCAAGCCTCAGTGGGAATTTCCACTGCAGCGCAGACACCAGAGATGGTACATCAGTCACACAGAAATGTGCCGAATTACAGTGAAGCAGCACTGTTTTTTAATGACATTAACCACTCAGCCCAAAAGCTGCTTGGCTGACCTTGTGAAGCATTGTACCACTTGGTTACTGCGGGTGAGAAACAAGATAATTCTCTCTTCATTTTCCCCACAGAGTGTGCTTTATATTGATTTTGGGGCTTCTCTTCCAGAACATCTTCATCAAAGTGAAGCTTCCTCCCTTTCTGCTGTGAACACCAAACATAAAAGGACAAATTCATGCTTTATATTCTCTCTATAACGACGTAGACTTGCAGCTACGTGGCCAAATCAGAGCCTTTGGATCCAAAAGACCAGAATGGCTAGTGCTTAAAAAAAAAATCAGAAGATAATGATTCAATTTTCTATGTTTGTTTTTATTTTTAATCCTTTTTTTTTATTATTTAACTGATGACGGATGTTATGTGTTGAGATCAATTTCATGCTGGATTAATTAAAAAAAAAAAAAAAGTTTGGCTGTTGTGAAGCAGGTCTGTGTTTTTACTGCCAGGGTTGAAAACTTTTATAGTTTTTTTAATGCATCTTAAATTCAGCCCCTGACACACAACCCCCACCACCACCACACACACACACCCCACAGAGAGCAGATGGTTCCTCGCTTCTTCATGGTCATATATCAGTGTTGCCGCTGCGTTTCCTTCACTCCTGGCGTTGAGCTTTAACAGAGTGCCAGCCTTCTTTTTTCCTGCCTGCCATCCAGTTGCAGCAGTGAGCAAAGCTGCCAAGAACGCCTTCAAGAAACTGTTCCCTCAAGCTTCAGCGTAGCGGGCCCCTTAAAGTTTAAATTAATATAAATGGAGGTTTGTATGCATGGGGGAAAACACCAGGCGGGCGGTGGCAGCAGCTTTGTTCATTAGCAGCTTCCCCCCCCCCCCTCCTCCCTCTACAGAGGTGCAGGTAACTGGGTTCATGGGTGAAGGTACATTCATTTTGTGGCCCATAATTAGATCTGCCGGGAGAACTCGCCGCACAATTCAGCACTCCCTGCATGTCATGTTTTGCATTTTAAATCCAAACCAATCGCGTGTGCAAATTGTTTTGTAGATTATTTTTTTTTACCTTTTGGAAAAAGTGGATGAATTTGAAAGCCTTTTGTCTCCATCAGTCACACCGCCATTACACGTGTGTAGGAGTGGGTATTTTGTTTGTCCTTTTTCCCCCCACACCTTGCCCTTTATAGCTTGTAGTAATTAGCTGCCATGTACTGCGACAATGCTGTCTACTAACTAGACTTGGCAACAATACACATTCCGTTAATTAAAACGGGACTCACGAATCAGCTCCTCATTAGTTGATTTCACAATAGGATGCTCTGGACTCAGGGCCTCATTATTCCAGCAGGTCATGTTATCTATGCTGGTGCTGAACATCATAAAGTCACCCGTCATATCCCCCTCGTCCCCCCCCCCCCCAAAATGGGAGGAGAGGCACCATTTTTCCAGATTCGTGATCCATTTTTATGTAGCAGCAGCAAAGAAGCATTTCATGTTCGACTCCTGCTCGCTGCTGTCACCCATACCATCAACACCTTCACCTCAAAGTGGTAAACATGGGAAAACTTCCTGCTGCTTTTAACTACATGTGAGCTGAAGTGTGAACTTTAATGCTCGCCTTGACAGATATGCCGAACAGGAGACCGACTGCTGACAAGTGAAGCATTGGACAGTCTAAGAGGGTTGATATGCCGATGCACTTCTCTGACTGACAGCATCCACAGACATTTACACCGACTCAATGTTGCCCCCTGCTGATCATCACTTACTCTATTTAGGAGCAGCATGTTAATTATCCAGATATTAATTAATGAATTAAACAGTTGGGGGGAGGGGGGGTGGAAGTATTTGAAGATAAAGAGAGGCCTTTACAAAAGGCTAACTTTGTGTTTTCATCTTTATTCGCGTCCCATCTCTTTTTGTTCTTCTGCAGCGTTAATCCCCCGTGAATAACAAATGCAAGTAGAGACTTTCATACATTACCTCTGAACAAACAAAAACAGTGCTACAAGAGAGGAGAGAAAAAAGAAAAAGACGTTTACACAGAAAGTCAGACGCACATCGAAACAGCAGGGGAGAAGTTTATGACAAGGTTATAAGACACCGGGGAGAAAGTGCGATGCGAGATGAAGTGAAATCTGCTCTGACAGAAATGTTAACCACAGCTGGAGGGGAGAGAAGGGTTCTGCGGCGCTCACCGTGAGAGCCAGAGCAGAAAGTATTGAATTGTGGCAGGAGCAGCGAAAAGCAGCAGACCTCCCATGGAGGAAAAAAAAAAGGAAAGAAAAGTGAATATGGAGACGGGGTAAAGTGACGCGACATGGTGAGGCTAAGACACAGGTGGGGGGCTACGAGATGTCTGTCCTAAGCTTTGGACACTGATGACATCATCTATGGATGCTGTGAAAGAGCAGATAAGGGTAGGAAAGGCTGGAGACAGCTTTGGGGTAAGAAACACTGTGGAGATCAAATAAAAAGAAGTGCAGCTCATCTGAAGAAACAGACTTGATGTTTTGGGGATTGGAGGGGGATCAGTTCACCCAAATTAGACCAAAGGCATAACTGGACTTCAGTGGTACGTAGCTATGCAGGCAGTGTTTGCATTAAGAGTCGAGCTTTGGAGATCTCTCTTAAATGTCAATGAAATTCTGCTCCCAGACCCATTTTAATACAACATATGCTACATGTTTATGGCTTCCTGTTTTCTGCTCAGTATGCTGACAACAAGTTTTTAGGAAATAATGAAACCAAACCGAGCAATCATAACAAAACAAAGCAAATGTTTTCCCCCCCTTTGTTTTCGGGGGCGTTCCCGAGCCTCGATCCACAATTTAGTTTTAGCGTTTCGCAGCTGAGAAGGTCTTACATTCATACTCTAAATCAGCCGTGCTCTTTTGTTTCCGCGGCAAGATTGCAGCAGCAATTTTAAAGCAGCAGTCAATGGGGGGGTAAAAAAAAAATCAAATTAAAATAGCTGTAATGGGGTGGTGTGGCAGAAATCTGAGTGACATTTTGGAGCGTAATAGTCACTGTGCCATCCATGATTAGACGAAACAAAATAAAATAAAATTGAGAAACATTCTTTTCTACTTAGCTTTTTAAAGCACTATCTGCTACAGTTCGAAGTCTTAATGAATGTAATATTTCTGGGAATCTGGACAGAGCAATGCACAAAACAGAAAAGTGCAATAAAACTAAGTCACCTTGGGCTCTGGAAATGGTGATGATAGTTTTACAGCCTTGCCATAATGAAAGTAACGTAATAGAAGCCCTGAACAGATTTCTCAAAACAACCTGCATGGCCACATATTATTATACCCCCAAAGCCTCAGTTGATTGATCGTTTGGAGTTGTGTTTTTTTTCTTCATATAAGGTGCAAATCAAAAGAACATCCTTCAAGAGTTTGCACACCACTAGAAGTATAAAAAAATAAAAGTGTTTGCTTTTATAATTCGGATGAACTGACCACTTAATTTCTGATATTTCCCGTCAATGTGAATTATTTTCCTTCAGTTAAATGAGGAACTGCTCGACAGACACCCACATTAACTAATGATAACCAACAGTATTATGGATGGTCCCTGAAAGTGTACACCTCAAAAACGCTCCCATTTAAAAAAGAAAAAAAAACAGACCTTCATATATTCACATAAACATACTCCACAGACACACAGGTACCAATATATCTGCTGCATGGTATATATGAGGTATAGTCTTTGTCTAATCTTCTACTGCATACAGTATGGTACAGCCCAAACTCTCAACAGTGAAGTACGAGCACAGGAACGACCAGGAGCTTGAAATTCACAGTCTTTCCACACATTTTTCATCCGCGAAGAGGAAGCTCAGGAAGAGGAAAAAGAAAGTCTCCTATCTACAAGGGGAAACAGTGGACAGGTAAACAGTCACCCAGTATGATTAATGATTGCACGGTTATCACATAGTGACCAAAGTGGGAATCGGGCAGCGTAACGATTTGCAGCTCCTGTCTCCTGGTGAGTTGAGATATGAGAAAAAGAAAAAAGACCTAACATTCTCTTTGCTGCAACTGAGACTGTCAAAAAGGAGAAAAAAAATGGCAGTCAACTTTATAAGGGTTCAAAATCAAAACACTGATCTGTTTCTTCTTCACTGCATACGTGGGGAAAAAAAAAAAAAAATTAAGAACCCATTTTCTAAATAAAGCTTTGCAAATTGCACTCTGATGTGGCACGCGTCCCGGGCTCTTTTTTTGTTGTCATTTTGAATATTTACATTCAGTAGTTCAGTGCAGGATGGAGCAGAGATAGAAAAAGAAACTCCTTGCAAAGGAGAACCCTTCATTTTTCGACCATCGACACTGAACAGACACCCGGCTGAATCTGATGAGTGATTCTGGCCGTCTTTGTCATTTTGGAACAGCTAAAAGTTCACCCGGGTTCTGCTGCTCTTTGAGCCGTCTGCAGTAACGGCTATCGCCTGCCCCCTGCTGTGCAGTCAGTCCTGTTACAGTGGACCCTACCTCTCCGTGCTGTAGTGTTTGTGGTTCTACTTTTAAAAAAAAAACAAACAAAAACAAAAAAACAGAGTCCCAGACCCCTCCGTTGCCAGCCCATGCTCGGCGTGGGAGATGGTTGTTGGTCCGAGGAGTCTTAGAGGGTTTCTTTCGATCGGCAATGTTCTTATCGCAGCTTCAGCTTGAAGGCAGAGATCTCCATGGGATCGAGGGTAATGGTGGTGTTGTTGGCCAGAGGCGTGCCGGAGTGCATCAGAGTTAGTGACATGGGCTGAAGCAGCTGTAGGTCCAGGTTCTTGAACAGAGCCGACACGCTCAGCTGGACAGGGAGAAAAAGGAGGAGAGCTTCAGAGAAAAATACAGACAACAGGAGACTTCTTTTAAGCAAAAGCAACACAGCACAAGATGAACTGAAAAATCTACAGGAGGCTCATCAATAAATTGACTAATTATCAGCAGTAAAAAGCGCTGCCAAAAAAAATTTTTTTTGATCATTGTCAGTGTACTCACAATCAGCGTGGATTCTGTCGCAAGGACTACTTTAATCAACAGATGCTTTGGCAGTCGAGTCAAAATTACTTCTTTTTAAATGTCATTAGGCAGGATAAAAAAAAGTTACACATGCCAGAAATAACAATGCAGCTGAACTTAAATATGCTACAAAATAAACCTCTTATCACGCAAAAATGTAGAGTAGTTTTATCCTCCGTGTGAGTTTCAACCCTGACCTGTCCCTGAGTGGTGGTGCAGTTGAATCCGAGGTTCTGAGCCTCGAAGTTGCAGTCCAACGCGAGACGGTGAAGAATCAAAGCGGTGTATGGAGAGGGAGACTGGGGGTCCTGCTGCTCATATGCAAACACACGAAAAACGAATCAAAGTATGAAATGTCTAAAATAAAGTTTCCACTTTGTGAAAATCGTGTTTGTTTTTTTTAAATGTGTCTTTATACCTGGCTCTGGATGCTGCGGAGGTTCACCAGGTGGAGGTCGCAGGGGAAGATGGACTTGAGGGGAGCAAAGGTTTGTAGAGGAGGGATGCCGCGTCTTTTGGGCAGAACGGGTAAGGCCAGCACCTCATGGTTCAGCATGGCATTGGTCATGTGACTGAGTACAGATGGGAAGCTGGTTGTTGCACTGTCAGTCATCTGCAGGAGGGCAAAGTCAGATTTTAAAACAGTTGTGATAAATGACCGCAGAACTATTACAGCATCTTGAGTCACCTCTAGAGATGCTCTTGTGCCACTACATGAGGGACGGGCTCTAATTACTCTGTCCGAGCAGGAGGCGTATTTCTAATTCTAGTCCAGACAGACACGGTGCTAATCACAACTTTATGATGTGAACATTTAAATCACATGCATCGTCTCTGGCAACACTTCGCCCCCGTATGATCGGCAGGTTAGATGGAGAGCCCGATGATAAAACTGCAACCGATGCCTTCCATTCTCTGCCAATGTGCATTCATTTACTTGATAAATGATATCATTTGTTTCTTTCAGTCGGGCTGTCATAAAGATGAACTGGTTTGGCTACAACTATGAGGTGGAAGGAAGGGTGAAAAAAAACTGGAGCTATGAGCCATAACTAAAGATACAGCTTTACCTCTTGAACTCGGTCACTCAGTAATGGAGAGAGAAAAGAACGTAACAAGGACGAGAGTTTGGCAAAGAAGCCATCGTGCTGAAGGTAATGGAGTGAGGGGGGAAAAAAAGAAGAAGAGAAGGGAAACAAAATTAGAGAGTGGAGAGGATAGCAAAAAGACAGATGGGCTGGTAATGAGTACTGGAAAACAATATGAGGAAAGGTGTTAACAGATAGCACAGACGGAGAACAAATCACACACTGCACCCGACAACCTTGCACAGTCTTTCAGTTCCTTGAGCCAGCTGTGGTGTGCTGGAAAGACCACCGCTGCTGTCATCGTACAGACCTTGTTACTGGCGGATCTCCTCTCCAGCAGCAGCCGGAAACGATTGGCCGTCTTCTTGTTGTCTTTCAAGCCCTGACCCAGCCCACGATTATCATCCTGCATCAGTCGTCGGTCCATAATCACTTCGAGCTGGCCTGAAGGGAGAGCGGACCAGAGACAACAGCTTGAATGCAAAGCTCACGTATTGAACTTTCAGACTTGAGTCAATAGATGCAAACACTTTGAGCTATCTGTCATTTAGAAACATTACTAATGATGATAAAAGGATTAGCTCGGCACACAAACGTGCGGATTTAAACGGTTTCACTCTCTGAGAACCTCTTAAGGGAGAAGAGGGAGAGCTAAGTGCTTGAGTCCTAATGCACAGTAAACAAAGAAAAATACCACACGTTTCAAAGATAACTTCCATTAAAAGATTAAATGAAGAAAAATGGCACATTATTGAATAAAATGTAACAGGATACAAACCACTCTCCAGGCTGCTGACACCCAGAGCCTGAGCCGTGTGCAGCGTGAGGCGGTAGTTGCCATCCTGGATGTACACCTGGCTGGACATGGGATAGAAGTTGGCTTGCAAGGGCAGCTTCAGGTAGTGTCGGCGAGGCTGCATCTAATAGAAAACAGACGCAACAGTTCAAATAAATCTGAATACAAGTTGTTATTTCTCCTTTACTCATGATGCTACTGACCTGGAAGCCATTGAGGTCTGTGTAGAAGACCTCTCCACTCTGGATGTCAGTGACCAGTCGCATGGCCAGCTCCTTATTGGTCTGATCTCTAATGTCCACCATGGTGGTGATGTCTATTGATAAACCATCCACCCCTGAAAATGCGAAACAAGTCAGAGGAAGATGGAAATGTTCACTAAAAACAAGACTAAATCATATCAGCTTCCTCACGCTTCAAAAAAAGAAAGTCAACAGACTCCAAAAAAAAAAAAAATCTCATTAAATTCTAAATTGTCATTTTGTTAAACATATTGGCTGTTGTTGTATTCTACCATCTGGTGTCTTTAAACATAAAAAGCCTGGGCAAAGCCAATTTGAGCTCAATCCACCAAGCAGTTTTGAGTAGTTACTACCTGGCACATTGTAGATGCGGATGGTTTGTTGAAAGTGCTGGTAGTGTGCCACCACCTCAGAGAAAAGAGGCCCCTCAACAACTCGCACCACAGGTGGCTCTTTCTGGTGGTAAGGCTGAAAGAGCAAAAGGAAGGTGAAACAGTGCGATTTCAAAATGTTCCTCAATGTAAAATTGCAGACTTTGAACTTTTCCTCATCTATACTAAATAATATCATCTAAAGACTCAGAGAATATAGAGAAATCTCTGTGCGCAAGCGACAAAGCCAACAACCAATACTGGATTTGTGTGATCTTCAGGCCCTCAGGCAGCACTGCATTAAAAACAGGCACGATTCAGTCATTCAGTATGAGCTCAGAAACACTTCCAGAAATCGCGCTCTCTGAACACTGTGCCATCCACAAATACAGGTTCAAGTTTTATCATGCACAGTGTTGGGTTGTTACTCAAACAATGTATCACATTCTTTATTTGATTCCTTGCCAGAGAAGGTATTTGTTACACTACTTGTTAAATTACTTTCTCGTTATTCCATAAAATTACCTTGAATGCATTGTCACGGTTGCCAGTTAACAGCATAAATCTACAGACCACACACACACACACACACACACACACTAATCCTGATGAGGACACACTTAAGATCTTTCTTTTAGTGTTTACATATGAAGACAAAGCTGACAACACAAAGCAAAGTCGAAAACCAGCACAAAGAGGCTTCAAAGTGATCGCCACAGTGTTTGTGCTGCAGAAACATGAGCATACAGGAACGGAGGCAACCACCTGACTGCCCTAACCTCTAACCCTAACACTCTGGCTGCTGGGCTGGGGTCAGCATTCACTCAACTTAAATATCACTCTGTGCTCTTGTCTAGCATTGTGTTAGCATGTTGTCTCTGCAGATGCTTGCAAAGACATGAAGTTGTGTTAGAATTATGCAGTTGTTTTTGCCCTGGAGGCAGTTTGCACTCTGGTCATTTTGTGCAATGAAAATAAAAGCCTTGTCCACATCTCCACAACTGAAAATCCAAGCCTTTCACCAGCTGAAAAGTTTTAGTCCATCATGAAATAAAAAAATAACATAAAGAAGACCCAGGACTGCTGAGAAGCTAGAGTGGGACAACATTTATCTCCCAAGTGTGCAGAAACTGGTCACCTCTAGTTCCCAGACATTTATACAGGGGAGGCTACACAACAGTAAACATGGCCCAACTGTTTTGAAGCCTGTAGCTGGCCTATTTAATTGAAAATAGGCCAATATCTCTTACGAAAGAGTAAAATGTCTCACTTTAAACATCTGATATATATATATTCTATGTACTATTGTGAATAAATTATAGGTTTATGAGATTTGCAAATTGTTGTATTCTGCTTTGGAATTGGGGTTGCAGATACAGTACAGCAACTAAGTTCTTACTGTCTTTAAATCAAGCAAAAAATGAAGCAGTACCCAGTCTGCCTGAATTCCTGCCCCGAGCTCCCTGGGACGACACTGTGACAGTATACACAGGGGAGTCTCGATCAAAGGCTTTAGAGAGACAAGTAAACATGTGACAGAGTCAAGTAAATACCTTTGCTTTTCCATCTGGCAGAAAGAGGTAAGCGCCACTCTTGTCTTTAGAGGGACGAGTGCCGTACACCATGAACTGCATCTGAACCTTCACTTCCTGAGGATCATCCTTGCGTTTGATACTCTGCAGATGAAAACAGAGAGTGAGCAGAAGGGGAAAAAAACAATTAGAGAAGAGATTAAAGCTTCTCTCCGCAACAACAAGACATAGCATGTTCACTTTGATCAAACGGGAAGGATTTGTTTACAAATCAAACTCACGGCCTTTTCCTCCACCAGATCAAAGATGAAACAGATCAGTGAAACTTTAACAGATACAAAGTCAAACAGAAGTAACAGGAGAGGAAATACAAACCTCCAGCAGGCCGGTGGTTCCAGAGAAGCCTAGCGTTAGAGACTGACTGCTGATGTAGAAAGTCTGAGAGTCGGCTTGCTGAGAGCGGACAGGAAGTGGGTCCACAGCTCGGGCGGCAACACCCCGACCGGATAGCCTGAGCAGAGTGTCCGAACGTAGTGTCATGGGTGAGTCCGGAGAGTCATACAGATGGAAAACAGCCAGAGCGAGAGGCGGGAGACGAACCATGAATGTTGCCTGGATCAGGGATTGAGAAAAGTTTTAATTTTGAACAAAAATAAAACACAAACAGCTTGTGTTTTAAAATACTGGCTTCGTTCTTCGTGTTACACAGGAATGCAAACGATGACCACAAGGCATTCATTAAAACTTAAAAGCATTTACATATCAGCAACAGCGCTATAATTAAAATCTTATGAGAGACTGTGTTGACTAAAGTGCTTAAAATGAAAATTTATTAGCCTCTGTTGATGGAAAGCATTTTTTGGGAAAAAAAACCCATTAAAATTCAATTAACTTAAGATTTAATAGATGATTTGAGGCAGTTTATTTTTTATGTAATTTTCAATAGCTGAAAAAGAACATCTGTCCTACGTTCGGTAAATAGAGAAAAAGAAGTAAAACTTTTCTTTAGAAGATTAAGTGCTTTTAAAACACACTCCATATACATTACATACATACATCCTCTTGGCTTTTCTCTAAAGCAACTTAATTTCTTCTTCAAGACACAAACACAGTGAGCAAAGCTGCACAAACCACCAACCTCATGAGTCTACCAAATGAGCTACAGCTGCCCCAATTCAATGACTCAGCATTTTGTGTCACAAAGACGACGGCGTGTGCAAAAACGTGGCATTTAAAATTTGCTTTTTGTTTTTACTCATGTATGTAGTTATTATCTCGTGGAGTTTCATCCGCTGGCCAAGTTACAGTAAACACACAGAGAATTAAACTTGTCTAACACTGTAAAATCTATTGTATAAGACTTATACTCACATAAAAGCAAAATATTACCACTTTAAATGCACAAATGTCCACCTCCTGTACGTTATCAGATAGTAATCGGATTTAATTTGGCAGCTTTTCAATGTCTTTATAGCTATTCTCTTTTCAGTTGAGCATAATGACTTCGTATTGTGTTGTGAGTCTGTTCTTTGGCTCTACAGATTCACTGTGTACTACTGTGCTACTGATATGCCAATATCGCTATGCAGAAACCAGCATACTAATGAAGTCAGTGCCTTACCTCAAACACCTCTGCACTCATCTGACTCGCAGAGCTCCACTGAGCACTCAGCTGTACGGGAAGCGTCTGTCCATCCTCAGTAAGCACCCGAACCCTGACTGTGTTAACCAACACGGTCACCGCACATAGCCTCTCTCGCTCAACTGGGTTGAACATAACCAGGTACCTGATGGGGAGGGAAAAAAAGAAAAAAAAAAAGGAAAAAGCAATTATGAGCACAGGATGGTGTAGGAGTAGGTGAAAGAGAAGGCGGGAGGCTGTGCAGGGGGGATGAAAGATGCAAGATGATGCAGATAATACCTTGGTCCTGCAGGGTCCACCTCGATTAAAGTGCGCTGAGGCATAGAGTCTTGAGTAGCACGCCTGTCATCCTGTAGAAGGAAAATATAACACAGAAAGCACAGTGAATATTCAAGAACACACAAATATGCAGGTCCGTTTGTTTTTTGTAGGTGAAGTTTGCAGTTACAGTCTCCAGAAAAGGCTCCGTCTGGTAAAAGCGATAAAACTCTTTGTTCTTCATCACCAGGAAATGAGCAGCATTTATGATCACTCTCTTCAGACCAATAAGTGACCGCAGTAATCTAGGTAGGATGAGAAAGAATGAATGGTAAAGTGCTGCACTTAAAGGAGACACCTTCTTATTTGCAACACATTTGTATCGAACAGGCCAGTCACAAGAGACTTAAGATTAAAAGCGAGATGGTAATCGTCCTAACTCCCTTCGTTTCTTACTTGGTGCCGTAGTCGATGACAACATTTTCTTTTGCTGTGCCAGTTATGGCGTCGTGATGCTGGAAGAGGCCGACCGAGCGCCTGGCATCCACTAGCAGGGAATAATCCGAAACCGGGTAACGCCCTTCCATGCCCGCATGCCTAGCATTTGCAACCGCCAAGCTGTAGAGGATCTCTGCCCCCCTGAAGGACAGTGACATATAGTTATCACGAGGGAGACCTTTAAAGTACCTTTAGTCAGCTAAAGGTGCGTTCACATTATTTGACTACAGCAGTGGCCAAACTATACGATCTCTACTGATTCATCTCAAAAATTTCCAGTTGGACTTTAAGTTTTTGCTGGTTTAGTGAATAGGTACAGTGATTGGTTAGAGAGCAAAAGGACCAATATTTTTTTTTTTTTGACTGTGTGCAAGTGGCAACTGACATTCTCGATACAGAACTTGGCCAAAAACATTTTATGCTGCATTTTGTTCTGCAGGTTAATTTGTATAGCAGAAGTTAAAGACACAGGTAGGTCCCTTTACACTGGATGCCACACCTTAATTTTTTTGCAAAGCAAAATAGTCCTTTCCAAAATTTGTCCAAATAACCAGTAGAGGATAACCAACACATCCCCAAATCTGAAGTCAGCAATATTAGTGATTAAATCTGTCTTACCTGAGATGGGACTCTATGACGCGGTCCATACTCTTGTAAAAGGGTCGGGAGGTAAAATAACCAGTCCAGTAGTGGTCTTCACGGTCTGCGTAAGCAAAGAAATCTCCACTGAGCACCGGGTAGCCTGCCGGCCTGGATCCCTGGGCCACGCCGTTTGTTTTGTATACGGCGCTGAAGTAGTCTGTGAGAGTCCCAAATTGTGCCTGAGGAGCCGATTGACATGTACTTTTTAAAAAAAATGGACGCTTTCAAACACATCTGAACACAAGAAATAAAAAGCCTTTCATCATTAGGCATGTGCCTTTCATCTTACATGACATCTTCTGCACCAGACATCAAGTTGTGACAGATTCTTTGTTCTGTCAGCGAGTTAAAATACCACTGCATGATTCATTACCATGAGAAAGGTTGAATGCTGAACTACTTGGTACACTACACACTGAGATGGAAGAAGAAGATGAAACACAGGAGGGAAGGAAAAAAATATTTCGCCATAAGATTTGTGACAGTTGACAAATAAATTTCTCACTTGTACATGCATCTCAGGGTGAGAATTCATGTAGTCAAACAGCTTCTGGTAGTTGATATACTGCTGATCCCACTCAAGGGCTTTATCGTAGCGGAAGTCATCCCCCAGAGGAACAAGGAGCACCTTACTGCGGTAGAGTTTCGATTTTTTACGGTACTGATCCAGGAGGAGCTGTGCCCTGATTGAGAAAAAAGGAGGCAGAGGGGACACTTAGGACATATTTCTTGGCATCCAAGCTGCTATGCTTTGCATTAGACACTTTTCTAGGAAATCACTATGACCTTGGAAAGAGGAAAGAGGAACGATGATCAAATTACCCCTGGAGGTATTCTCCACAGAAACACCTCTCTGAAAAAAATCTTTAGGTCCTTGAAAGGCTGCTTAATGTTACTGCAAGAGCATCAGTACTCCATGTCCCAGATTTGCTAAAGGTGGAGACCGAAAGGAGCAACAGACACAGCATGGACAATAATTTTTACTCCTTGCCTTATTGCATATGGATTTTTTGTTCCTGTCAGGCTGAAAGATTTGAAGAGGAACTTATTTAAATAACTCAGGCAGGATGATTATTTCTAATTGCACTAGTATTTAATGTAAGAGCTGTCTGTCTGTCACGTTCTCTCCTTTAACTTTAATCAATAAATGAATAAGTGCTTCTTTTAACTGAGATGGCAAAGCTGCAGTCATTTCATTTATGCCTAGTTAGTCAGGTTCAGGCAGTCAATAATGGTATGTTCCTCTATAGATTCGGGTGGTCAGTTTTTAGATTTATATAGTTAATACAGTGTGTGTACAAAAAATGTTTTGGGGTTGTTTTTTTTTCTTTTTATTAATCTCTGGATGACTCTGTTTTCTGACCTATCAGGACTCATCCAGCAAACAGCTATCAGCACTTCCAAGGCCACACCTGGTCCAACTCAATTTCTGACCTAAGATTTTGCCCTAATGTGTCATAACATATGAACTCTCATTCCGCTGTCATTCCTTGGTCTGAACTGCCCAGCTGTTCCCTGAGAGAAACATATGTGACGAAGCACGATAAACGCCAGCCAAAGACGCAGATTGAGGATCCCAGCTGTGACCAGGGCCAGTCAGCCAGTGAAATCTGCCCCATTGGATATCTATCTTTAACCTGTTGTGATAATGCTGTGTGGATTGTGATTGAATGAGTTGTAAACCCAGTTTCAATCGTTTACAAATGTGCTACAAATGAATATTTATCCATATTTACTAAACAACAATAATTAAAAGGAATTAAATCTGTTTTAACATGTTAATTAGAGGTTTTAAAATTTAAAAAAAAATTTTTTAACTGGACTTTAGCCTGCTTTTTATTCCGTGCCGCATCACATGGACTGTTTTGCTCATTACTGAAATGACTGGTTTTTAAAGTTTGTTTAAAACTTTTCACTGTTCTCTGCGCTTTTTGTACAGCTTAGTAAATCTAGCCCCATGTCTGGTTCCCTCTGTTCATCCAACCTCTCTGACTATTGTTACTGGCACAACTTCAAGCTGAGTTTATTTTTAAAGGGACCATTAAAGAAAATAGAGTTGCAACAACAGCGAAACAACCTGGGCTGTGTGTTGCTGGGCTGAAAAGCAGCACAATGTCAAAAGTTACATATTATACTCTAAACAAAAGTGAGTGTTTTTTGCATAACATGCAAAAACCAAGCATTTTAGTCTACTCCAATTTTTTTTATGTGAAGGTCAGAACAATATACTGAGCAGAGTATGTTAGAGCTGTAATTTACAGCTGTCATGACCAGCGTTGGTCAAGTTACTTGAAAATAGTAATTAGTTACTAATTACTGATTACGTCTAATTAGTTACTTATTACTTAGCTACTTTTTAAAAACATGAAACACAACCTGAATATGTAATAAAGCAATGGACCTTTCAGCCCAATTCTATTTTTTCTACATAATCCATCATATAAAATTGAATCAAATGAAAAAGTCTCTTTTCGAAAATTGTTTTATCAGTTTTAATCTTTTTACTTTATGCACATTGCATCAAACAAAAGTTAAATTATATGCAACAGTGTTTGACTTGAAGAAATTTGTTTTACATTTATCAAACTTCAAACTTAAAGTAATGTCAATACTGTTGCTGCCACGGACGTCGCACGCTTGAACGTCATTGTCATGAGACACTCTCACAAACAAAAACCACAGTTTAGTAATGCAGTAATGCAGTGTGCTTATGGGAAAGTAAAAGTAATCCAATTACTTTTTTGCAACAGTAATCCCTTACTTTACTCATTACTTGAAAAAAGTAATCAGATTACAGTAACGTGTTACTGCCCATATATGGTCATGACCCACTCATATATTCTGCAAATCTCTGTCCATTTGTATACTGAGCCATTAAATAACAGCATGTTCATTGTTGATTATTCTGCTAATACATCACTTGTCTGGTCTACAGGTCTAACACAGAAAAAAATTAAGCATGAAATCTTTTGCTCCACGGTGAGCATCCACAAAGTGAAGACTTACCTCTCTGCCACGTTGGCTTCCACAATAGTTTTTGGTGGCACTTTCCAGGGACAATTTATCCTTCCACCTGGTAACCTCTTGAAGTCAAACTGGCAGCAGATCTTTGGATCAGGTCCACAGGTGTGAGGTACATCGTAGCTATAAAAGGGCATCATGTGGCAAAAGATGTCTGTGTTTGACCCCATGTCTGTTAGAGTGGCAAAGTAAGGACAACAAAGCACTAGCATGAGAAACACTGACAGAAAGAGCACATTTTGCTCTGAGCAAAGATGATCACAGACATACCAGAGCTTCTAGAACTGCTATCGGTTTAATTTTCAAAACCTAGCACTGGTTAAACACTGGACAGTATTTAATTACAGAGCAAATCTCCCTAAATAGTGACAGTAACAAATTGATATTATCTGGCATATCTGATTTTCAAATTAAAATCTAATGAACAGTAAATCTTTGGCAGACATCCAGTTTAATCAAAAAAAAATAATGACGGCAGCTCTTCTGAGGCCATTTTCCACTGGTTGTCCTTCCAAAAATTCCTCTTTCAAATGCCATAGCGAGTGCCATGACTCATTCGGCAATGAGCTTAACAAAGATAAGCACATGAATCAGATGACATCAGCTGTTATGGTCCACTCACCCCAGGCCTGCCTCCACATAAACTCCAGATTTCGGGTAGAGGCAAAATGTTTTTTAATGGAGTAGTGGATCCTCTGGATGAGCATGCTGGTCAGGTTGGCCCTCTTCAGTAGATAGGGCATAGTAGCACTGTGACCAAACGGGTCTACAGCCCACCCGCTGCAAGGAGTTATACCTATGACAGCAAGCAGGAAGCAAAGTATTTCAGGTTTATGCTTGGATAAAAGAGGAATACATCTTTTAGGAAATCACTCTTCTCAGTGGGATGCAGTGAAAGTAGCACAAAGCATCTGAGCACCCACTGAGTTAGAGGCTACATCTGCTGCATGTAGGATGATGAGCTAGGATTTCAATACTAAGCAGTGTGAGGAGTGATATAATTTTAAATTTTTACTAGAATGAAGGCAAAAGCCCTTAAATTTCAGAGACAGTATGACACTTTTTGAACTTTACCTCAACATTACTCTGAATATAAATGATATCCGCTGAATAATAATAAAATGTCTTGAAGGACTGTTTACCTAGATTACTCTCCAGCCACTGATGCCCTTCAATGAGTTGGTCTATCATGGCAAAGTAATGAGCATTGGCTTCATCCGTCATCACCCAGCCTCCTGTCACAATCTCTAGCTGTCCTCCGAGGATCAGTCTGTTAAAAAGAAAGGATTAAGACAGCAAGGTGAGGATAATCCAGCCCTAAAGAAGGAGAGTCACATTAAGGAGATAATGAGCTATTTTTAAGATTTCACAACATTAAGATTTCTAACATATTGTACTTAGGGCCAGTCTACATCAAAGAAATCTCATTGACTTCTCTGTTTTTGAGTAAAAATAAAAGGCAAAGCTGTGTGCTTCACAAAGCTATGACTAACTTGCGCATTGCCTCCTGTTTGTGTACATCTGCAGTCTCCCACCACTTGGAGAAGAATGAAATCTCAGACCAGATGAACTTCCTGCGAGGATCCTCAGCCAGCTTCACCACCATGTTGTTTAAAATATGTTGCGTCTGGTCTGTGAAATACTTGTCAAAAGTCTTGACCCAACCTAACAACACAAGAGGACAAATCTGAACAATCTGCACAGCCACTGGCAAACATTCATACAAATTACACTGTGAAATAATTCACTCCTACCCGCGCTTATCCAAACAGAGCTGATACAAAGCCGTGAAGAAAGCGCACGCAAAGAGTCTCAGTGCTGGAGTGTCACGGATCAAAAATAAAACTTATGTTTTATTCAACTAGAGCTGTTCCCCTCTACAACCTTTTTAGTAAAGTGGTTTCTAAGAAAAGTGACTAAAAAGCACTCTCTTTGCATTTTAAATGTGCAATAGTATACTGCAGCTCACAAAGCTCCTCTAGGATATCTATTTTACATGTTGTAATCTAATACATTTTATAGTGACTAAAGTTCCACATCATGTGGGAAATATGCAGAATCAGAAGAAATGCATTAGAGGTGAACAGAAACTTCCCTAGTTGACGGCTTACATTAAGACAATCGTTTTTTTGCATGAAAGGTTTTCTGAAATTTCTATGTCTAACTATGCGAATGAGACATTACCTATCAAGCTACGTGCCAATTTGCATACAGAAGAGAAGAGAAATGTAAATATTGGAAACAGTCAGTTTCAATACTTCAGTACTGATTCATTACACATCTGTGTAATAATTTTGATCACATATTACAATTTAAAAGCCTTTTACATGTAAAAGGCTTTTTTAAAGAGGTTATCTGAAATGAAGCTCATAAATCAGAAAGTATTGGAAAAAAGCACTGTCACTTTTCAACACGAACATAACATTTTAGAGAGGAAATGCTCGCTAACATAGACCCTGGATGATATATGAACCTTTAAAATATGGAGAGGCATAAAACTGTAAAGCCTGGCATATGTGGAGTGTGTGAGTGGAATATGATCAAAACAATGACCTTTAAAGCTACGCATTGTAAAATTTCATACATTTTTACTAGGAACTAGTATTTCAAACAGCAGATATCACTATGAAAATTCTCCATTTATCTACTGACATTAGAGCAGTTATTTGGTTGTATTACAATTTTTCTGAAATGTCATTTTGCAAATTAGGTACTATTCTATTCAGTATACACTAATTTCCATAAATAAGCAATAGACAGAGTGTTGAAAAATAAACACATTTAGTGTTGTGGAAAGCAAACGAACACTGTTGTACCCTTTCTTTCACATTCTTACTTTAAACTCTGGATTTTGCAAAGTGCAGGACCCTATCCGCTGGTTCACCTCGAGCGCAGCGAAAGAGTGCACTGCCTTCCTTCCTACTTTCTCCACTACTTTTAATTTAATTAATCCACAGCTCATTTCATACCGTGACTCCCTTCAAATTCAACTTTTCCGTCCTAGTCATCACAGCAGACTAAACCTTCTTTTTATATATTCCTGGTTTCAAAAAGAACACGTCCATAATAATTTTTAAAAAGCTTTAACCTAGCACAAAATGACAACTTCCAAGAAAATCATGCGCTGCCTCCTGCATTCTCGCTACAGGAAGCTCCCTCACCAAGTGAAGCACAATATTCCCCGTTGTGCAAATGTGTTTGAAGTCTACTCCTTGCTGTGTGTTCCATGTGAAAAAGGATAACTGTAGAAAAAATCCCAATCTGACTCTTACAAAACTGTTCAAAGTTCATTTGTGAAGCTTAAACAGCTTCAAGTGTTTGTGTGCCTTTTACTCGCTCTCTAAATTGGCATTCAGTCATCAAAACCTTCGCAAACCCCATTTTAAACTCTTAATATCAGTTCTCTGCTTTAAGAGAATTCAGATAAGATCTGCTTTCATGTCTCTTCAATAAGAGCTGAGATTATTTCTGTTACTAAATCACCAGTCTAGCTGCATACAACACATGTTTATAACTTTTCAGCAAAGTTTTAAATAATGCAGAATGAAACCTATTCCCACTGCTGATGGACAAAATTTGCAGGTCTTTCTGGCCTGTCAACATATCAATAACTGTCAAGTTATCAAGCATGTGGCACAGGCGGGTAAACAAACTTAATGGAAATGTCAGTCTAAAATATAATCTCAGCCAATCCCATCTATAAATTGTTCCAGTTTTCCATTGGCAATATCTTCCTAATTCCATTGTTTGTTGCTAAGCCGTCAATCATGTCAGAATTATGCTAATAATAATGAGAACAAATGAATCCAATATTGAATGAATTTTGCATCCCTACAAACTAGCCTCCCACTCAGTTAAGTCCTAAAGTACCAAACTATTGAAACAAACCGCTCAGACGTCTTTTAGACTGTCTCACAAAAAACAATCTGATGCAGCCAACTTTTAAAGAAGTGCTCGGACATGTTCAGCAAAGTTTAAGTAACTCACCTGGATCATTGTGCGAATGAGGGACCACAAATACTTGCAGTGGTTCGTTATCCCACTCATTAGGTTCGTAAGTGATGTCAAAGCCCTGCTTCCATACACCACCATCAGGGTTGTCAAATTTGAGGAGGGAGTACACATCCAGCATCTAAAATAAAACAATTATCGCTCACTGGTAAGACCCCGAAAATATTCTTAAAGTTTTTTTTGTTTTTGTTTTTTACAGTAGCTACAACAACACAAAAGGCCTGGCCAACCTGGACGTCTGGTTGATCTCTGTTGCCTACAGCAAACTGACAATCCTGCGGCTTAACAGCAAGGAAAGTGGGACGACCATCGAAGGGTAGGACCCAGGAACCGTTGGCACTTCTGAATGGCAGGTGGCCACTGGGAGAGACAGCTCCTGTGTCTGTGAGCTCCATCACAGAATCCTTTATGTGGCTGATGATTTGATGGTTTTCCTCCAGGAGCTGCTCCAGCTGCTCAATCCTGTTCTGCAGGACTGAAATTTGGCTCTAAAAACAGACACAAAAATATGGATTAACACAAGAGATCAAACTAGCATTCTTCTGCTCTATTAGTGTAGTCAAGTTATAGCTTTAAGAGTAAAAAGCAGATGATTTAGGAAAGTCAACAAAGGAGTGTAGGACACTTAAAATATATCAACCAGTAAATAACTATATTATAACAAACGCATGATTGGAGGTGTCCATTTCTATGTAAATAAAAAAAAAACAGGGTGAAAGATATTTAGACTAATTAGCAGTCGGGCCTTAGAAGCAGGAATGTTTCTTATCATGACTTAAGGCTCGTAGTATATCACTGGAAAAAAACAGTAAAATAAAATCAGGACAAATGTGCTATAATAAAAGCTGCAGAAAGGGTCATTACTCTTACCCGTGGAAAGTTCCCGCCGCTCTGTCGCCGTGCAGGGTCATGTTGGACTCGATCCAACATCAGATAAAGTGAGAACACAGCCACACAGAATATGGCCCCTCCACACACCGTCACCTGTTTCCTCAGCTTCATCCTCCTCTGAAGTGATATTCTTTCCAGGCTTTCAATTTTAAAAAAAAAAATGACCTTGACTGAAGTTTAGTTTTTTTCAGTACAGAGGAAAAGGTCCAGAAAATTGGAATGCAATCATTTACAATAGAAAAGATAAAGAAGAAAAAAAAGTTGGAAAATAACCAACTAGACCAGTATTAATGGTTCAGTTCCACTCCTGTGATGCTTCCAGCCTCCACTCACCATGTTGGAGACCACAGTGAAGAGGTTACAGCAGCAGTAGCAGTGGACAAGGGTACTAAATCAGTAATAGCTGGCAAGAAGTCTGACAGCTCTGGCCAAACCACAGCCACCGGTGGTCTCCTTCAAAGTGGCCCTTGTGCTCAACCATCCAAATCAATGAGATTGCAGGAAAAGAGGAAAAAAAAGTGCCACACAGAAGCGGTTCAGACAGGGAACCTAGTGTACCCGCAGCATGATGCGTGTTGCTGTGGGCCTGCTCTCTTAGTCCATCCCTTTTCCACGGCAGAGTCTAATCCACTACAGCTAGAGTCCCCTTTTTCTCAGTTGGCCCCAAGGGCCGTAACAGTTTGCACACTAGGCAGTGAAAGTGTAAAAGAGCAGGCTGTGGAAAAAAAAGACCAACTTGGCTCTGAGCAGCAACTTTGTTTTTTTCTAGGTTTTTTTAATCAAGCCCAAACTGTTCCCAAAGCAGCTCCAGGAATTACAATGAGACAAATGTCATTCCTCTCTCAGCAGCAGAGTCACTGCATATCCACTGTGGCAGCATGGACAGCGAGTCTGTCCTTGATCACAAGTGCCAAGTTGAAATCACATTAGAGGGTCTTCTTCAGCTGTTAGGGAAATTTTAGATTAATAAAACTTGCAAAATAGACATTTGGCCAAACTTTTTAAGAGACAGGGTGTCACTGAGCAAAAGAAGCACCAGTAAAGAGGTCTCTGTTAGAAGATATTTATTTCTGGATCTGACAAGTAAAGCTGACAAAGGGGGAGAAAATCCATCCAAATGGAAAGCCCCAGGTTTCCTTACAGCGGTAATGGGTGTTGCTTTCCGCTGTGCAAATCCACGATCATAATCCGGTCCCTTTGTACGCTGGGACTATCTTAGAATTAGCGCAAGGACTTTGGATAATGACCTGGCACTTTTATTTGCTAAGACTGACTGGAAAAACAAGAAAGAAGATTCTTCCTTAGACTATCTGGGCCAGAGTACATCCCACATGAAAGGGTTTATTTATTGGGATGCCCGACGGAGCATACCACAGTCCCTCATTCATGTGACAACGTGGAAATGCAGAGCTGATCCTAAGGCTGTTCACATGACGACATATAAAGAGTTAGCTTCTAGAGAAGCCATCACAGTCTATGCGTGTATGTACATGTAAAATCAAATCCTCCCTAAATTGCACGTTTCGTTATACTGACTGAGGGTTGACGCGTGTGATAAGGTTTAACTTGAAAGACTTTTGCTATCCCCGAGCAGCTAGCCAAAAGACACTTGGTTGCTTTAAACTTAAGCGCAGTGAAATATTTGTATACGGACATTATTTCCCACAAGCTCAGACACACGACAGCAGATTATTGAAAAAAGGTCTTTAATCTTTTAGCCACATTAACGGAGACTGTCAAACTTTAATTATCATACTTACTGCCTAACGTTAAAAATTACGCATAAATAAAGCTAGCGCTAGCTGTCAAATGTACCATCAAGTTACGTCTACTAGAAGCTCTGAGAACTCAATTCAAGTGTCGGAAAAAGGTTAGTATGAGGACTGCAAAGGAAGCTACTGATAAATTTGGATAAACAGCTGTCACATCTGTCGTTTTGTTCCGCTGAACATTTATGTCGGTGATTACGGGCGATAGCAAGTATTGACTGATAACATTAAGACAATACGTGGCTGATATTTCCCTGCTAACCGCTCACTTTTGCCCTAAACCTCGACTACCGTTTGCGTACGACCTTGGCACCTTGTCTCATAATGATAAAATCTGACGTTACCCATGAAAGGAGAGTATTCCGGAAGAGTGTAAAGCCCAGCAGTGTACGTGGATTTAGCTGCAGGCTGACAGATTACCTGAACTAGCTTAGCAGCTAGCCCCGCTGAGCAGCTGCTGCAAAGGCTGATGGGAGGAAAGGGGGTGTGTGCTGCTGACTGACCAGCATCTTGGGTAAAATAAACATTTAGAAAGTAGCTTTTTCTATTTTAAAAAATCCATCCATACTCTTCCGCTTATCCTTGTCCACATAAATTAAAATATTTTTACATTTTATACTGTTGTACAGGTACAATTTTTTGTAGGCTTTGATCCGTTATCTATTTAGCCGTATCTACTGGTCGAAATCAAAGACAGTTGCGATTTTAGGGAATCTTGAAACTGTGAAACTATACTGACACTGAATTTTAAATGTACAGCGGTGTTCCCACCACATTTGCCTATAGCTTCCTGCACAGACAGGCACCTGCAGGTTTTTGAAGAATCATGGGGGAATCTCCAAACAGTGTTATAGTAAAACAGTATAGTAGTGATCATAAATGGTGGACATAAGTAACTGAGGTTATACATAGGGTGCCTTGAAAGATAAAGCCTTAAAACAAACAAGATATATGTTATAAGGGAATCCATGGCCCATTTCAAAATTGACCTGAACCTTACACTGAAGGCACAGAATGTGAACAGTAGAAGGGCTAATAAGTCTGTTATGTGCTGTGCCAATGGCACAGGAATAAACTGGTTATGATAATACAGAAGTTTTTTGTTTTTGTTTTTTAAATTACTCTTGCTTGTTATTACATTTTAAACATCACAGCAAACTAGATTCAATGATGTTTTTTACTGTTCCTATAAAAAGCAAGAATGTACAAGCGTTTCGTCTTTGCTCTAAACAAATTCAATTCTGAAAATTATTAATACCTTTTGAAAGACCTTTTCTACTAATGCATGTGAGAGACTGAAAAATGGAGGAAAATAGCTGTCCATTTCTCACCTACTGTGTCTCAGTGGACTATGGCAGTAGAACCTTTTAAGCATAGAAATCAGACACTAATAATTAACGGTTGACTAACAGCAAATCAACCCACATAGATAGTGCATTAAAGATGTCCAGCATTCACCTGTTTTGTTTCCAGTGCTGTGCTTGTTATAAGAAACACGGGCATTTAAAAAAAATGCAATAGAGAGTTCTTTCTGAGGTAGCTGGAAAGTTTTATCTCTATGAAATTTTTATAAAGCTACTGCAGTGGGACTGTTGTAACCCCTGCCAAAGTCCTATGCCAACAGACAAAGAGTCTTAGGCCACAGTGACAGCTGCTGAGAACCACAGTGCAGGTAAACAACAGCAGCAAAGCCCTGTGTGGAAAACATAATGGTGCATTGATGATGAGCTACACTGTTGTTTTTTGGTGGCTTATCTAAGTCTGTTTTTTGAAACAGAAGGTCTGCTGTCACTTCAGTTATTAATGAGCAGAATGCGCAGGAAATTACAGGAAATGTGTTTTACTCCAGCCGCAACACACAATAACTTTTTATAAGGTCTCAAAAAACATTAAAAGTGTTTTGCTATGTTTAAGCTTTCTAAGTTATTTCCATACTATGGTTCCAGAAAGTCCACCAGTAATGACAGCATAATTTTCCACAAAAGAAAGGAGCAAATGTTTATTCAGCTGTTGTTGATTTTAGGCCAGGCCTTTTTTCTTTGGGACCCTGGTGCTGTTTTAGATTTCCTGCAGCTAAATTATGTAAGAGACCTTACAGAGAAATCCAGGCAATAGGAAATATATACCAATCACCATGCTGGATATTCTTCTAAATTAACAAAGGTGCTGTGGTAATATAAGAGTCTTAACAGGTGTACCTGAGCACAAGGACCAAAGGTGACGAACTTGTCTCCAAGGCGACAGAGGACACCGAACAATAGTGCTAGACAGTATTGGTAAAAGGAGATTTCCCATAGGACTGGTATAAGAAATGCAGTACACGTCCTTTAGTGTTTTTAACTGTGGAGTTCCACTGCAAGAGACAAAGCAGTAGTGCTGACCTTAGGTCAACATATTAATTTGCAATTATATTATTTTTTAAATTTTTTACACCAAAATTCAGAATGCACTCTTGTTTCCAAAAAGTGAGAGAACTTTTTCCTTGGTTCATAATAAATGAATCACTTCACTATGAGGTGCTTAAATTTTAATGTAACACATTATTTAAGTTGTTGTTCTTCTATGTATGACCTGAAGTACATATTTTGGCTGAACTGGCACTGTGGAACAACCGAGTTTGACATGCAAAACATTTTAATTAACATCCACAAACATTTCAAATGGAATCCCTAGCACGTAACATATAAATACAACAACATGCAAACTGTAGAAGACAAACACTAGTTCCTTCTTCCCGTCTTGATCAAGTTTAGTATAATAAAGGACTGTATTGCTTAATAGCCTCCCCAAGTGGACAGTATTCACATAAAAATGTTTAACATTGTCCTGCATCATACATAGGATACTTATGTAAGTTACTGACATTCATCAGTGCTGAAAAATTAGAAATAATTACAGTAAAAGATCAATTTATCTTTGAGTGTTACTTACTTAATCAGACTTACGCATACACTTATACAGTTAATCAAAATAACTAGTTTCTTTTTTTAAAGGCAATAATGACAAAAATCATAACATTTATGTTAAAAATTCACATAAATGAATTCTTAAAAATATATAATTTAAAGCTGCTCTATTGATTCAATAACTTTGAGCATTTGTTTTACATTTACATTTACAAAATGTGACGAGTGGAGAACAACCCAGTCAGACGAGTGATTTTCCCAAAACCTGACAACCCAAATGTTGTTATCATGTGTAATTCCTTTTAACAAATAGTTCTAACTAATTAATTGCTAAGTTTAAACAGCTGCTATATTACAGTTCTCAGACAGATATGGTGAATGTATGAAAAAAATGAACTGCTGGCTTTCACAACCCCTCTTTATGACATAAGTAGCCTGATATAACTCTCTGTGTCTGCATGGACTGAAGAAAGCCACATGGAATGGAAATATAACCAAATAAAGTGGAGATGGAGGCAGAAACGTTGTAGCTGTAGCTGTTCTCTTCCTTTTATGGTAATACAGCGTGGGCGAGAGGGGCGGTGCACGTCATCAACGTGCTCCGACACCCGGAAGTGTAGAAAGATGTAACATGTTTGGCTGGAGTTAGCGGTGTTTGCGACCACGTATAGTAAAATAAATCTACATATTTGCATTATACTGTGTGCGACACCTTAAAGATGAGTGAGACTGAAAAAGAAAAGGTAATGTAGAAACAATTCGCTACTTTTCCCTAGCTTAGCTAATTTCACTCAAATACATTTGCTCGAAGTTTCTCTGTGATCCCGTTGCTACCTTTCCCCCCGTCTTTACTTTAGGACCCTGCCGCCCTGAAGGAGGAGGGAAACACTCTTTTCAAGGAAGGAGACATGCAGGGTGCTGTTTGCTGTTACACCAAAGCACTGAAGCTGAGTGACAGCAAGGCAGACAAAGCTGTACTGTACCGTAACCGCTCCGCTTGCTACCTTAAGCTGGAGGAGTACAGCAAGGCAGAGGCTGATGCCTCGAAAGGTCGGTATGTTCTCTTGTTTATTCTCAACATCACTGAATAACTTGTCTTTCATCGCGGCCCACAACTTAGCTGAAATGAAAGAAAATAGTCCGTATTAGTGCTCAAATTAGCCCCATTTTACGTGGTTTAAAGTTCATTCATCATCCAAATAGTTTCACAATATGAATATTGGCTTGTGTCCTTTTTATCCATATTCGCCAGTCACATTAACAATTATGGATAAAAGTAACTTCCTGCTGGGAGGTTTTTGGGTCCTGTCCAACTTTATAAAGGGTACACTTGCACAATGACCATAATGATAACAGTGATCCTCCTGGAACCTTGCCATGTACACTTTTGAATAGCCCTTTATTGTCATTGTACATGTACAATGAAATTGTGGGTGCTCCACACCAACTATGCAGGAAACAAATATAAATAGTAAGACAACAGGAATAAATAAGAAACAGGAGTAATCTATAAAAGACAAGAGAAAGGCACAGAGGTTGCAAAGTGCACTTATATTACAATGTATGGGTTAGAATATGTAAAATCGTAATAAATTCCACATTCATATCAAGGCAAACAAAAAAGGTGCAGAAATGTCTTATTAACCTGTACTTTGTGTATATGAGTAGTTTACAATAAGGTAATTTGCAATACCTCTGTAAATACATACAAATGAATCTATGCGCATAACACACAAGCATATAAACGCACAGATGGCCTTATATTTCATTCATTCAGATGCTAAAAAATAGAAAAGAAACAAAAGAAGCATGACAACTTTAAACTGAGCTACTACTCTGACAATTTTCTGCAGATCAGCTCATCTGACTCATACTGTGTATATATTTTCTTTATACATATAGATTTAAATTGCCAGATAGATAAAGAGCCAAAGGCACTGGTCCAGCTTTCAAACTGCCCACATCCAAACCTATCACATGATTGAGTGGAACAACATTAATACATGAAGGCCCTCACGCTGCAATCCACAGTACCAAGAAAGGGTTATGCTGCCAATATCCCAGTACCAGACAGCAAAACTTCACCAGGCATCCTGTGACCATGACCCAGCAACTGTTTTGGTAGTAATGGGACACCTAAACCAGTGGTTTTAAGTTTAATGATATATCTAGATTATATTTAAGTTATATTGAAAAAGTGAAAGTGTTTATTGACTTTTCTTACTTACTGTGAAGACACTACTTGATTGATACTCTGCTACATGTGGTGCAAACTGAGAGTATTGTAAACAATGGAGTTTGAATGCGCTCTGCTGGCCAAACAGTGTGATGACGCCGATTACATACAAGCATCTTTTCCTGCATTACAATAATTAAACAAACAATGGACAACATAATTATAATGGTATATATGTCACCAGTATCTATCTATGTCACTGTATTTATTGTGTACTGTATTTATTCTTATTTTATTTTATTCTAATTTTTGCTTCATAACTTTTGCACTGTCCACTTCCTGCTGTGACAAAACAAATTTCCCACGTGTGGGACTAATAAAGGTTATCTTATCTTATCTTATCATTATGTTGTCTTAACAAAAATAAACTTTTAGTTATTAGGTAGGTATTATAGACCAAAGCATTCTTATTGAGCAATAGTTACAGCAGAAATATTTTTTTATAATGGATAACATTATTCACAACTTGTGATTTTCAGCATTCTGGACATTGTTGCATGAAATGTGTCTTTACACAGATGCTTTTGCAGCTTTGATGAATATTATTATTGTCTCTTTTCAGCACTCGATACTGACCAAGGTGATGTGAAAGCCAGATTTCGGAGGGCCCAGGCATTTCAGAAACTTGGCCGGTTTGACCAGGCCTTTCTGGATGCTCAGAGATGTGCCCAACTGGAGCCCAAAAATAAAGCTTTCCAGGATCTGCTCAGACAGCTGGGAGCACAGATTCAGCAAAAGGTGGTGTGATGTGGATAAAGGTGTGGATAAACTTGTTTTCTAAATTGTATCTTGCTAATTGAAATCATTTCTCTTAACCCTTTAGTCAGTGCAACTAAACTCCACCGATGCTCGTGTGCAGCAGATGTTCTCCCTCCTCTTAGATCCATCTACTAAAGAGTCCGATCGACAGAAGGTGAGAATAACTCAAAAGGCAGATGAATACATTCCTCCAATTCATTCTTGATGCGCCTGATTTTTCTTCATTAATGCTAATGCGTCTGTAAAACTGTACGGCACCAAAATAATCAAATCCTTCAATCAATTTCAGGCTGCTCAGAATCTAGTGGTGCTATCTCGAGATGAAGCAGGAGCTGAACAGATCTTCCGTAATGATGGAGCGAAGCTAATTCAGAAACTTCTGCAGTCAAAGCTGGAGGATGTTGTACTTTCTGCTCTCAGGACATTGGTTGGTTTGTGCACAGGACATCAGTCTAGAGTAAGTGTGACTGTTCCTTTGAGATTACTATTTGCTTCATCTTTAAAATCACTTTTTGTATTTTTGTAGTTTGGAATTAAAAAAAAAAAAGGTTTATATGCATTCTGATTTCCATCCATCATTAATGTGAAGCTAGAGCAGGCTGTTCAATGTGCTTGTCACTCATTTGTTTTGCAATTCGTTATTGCTGATGTCCATTCTTTGAATTTCCAGACTATGGCGATAGTGAATGAGTTGGGAATGGAGCAGCTGTGTGCGGTAATGGGATCAGGAGCTTCAAGTGTGTCTCTGGCTGCCTGCCATCTGCTACAGGTGATGTTTGAAGCTCTGACAGAGGGAATGAAAAGAGAGATCAGAGGAAAAGATGAAGCTATACTTCCTGGTGAGTTTAGACACTTATATTGGGAACTTGGTTACACTGAAGGTTAACCTTTAGCAAATGTTTTGTGTGTGTCGGCTCTGTGTTCTTTACATTTAATTGTTACTCACTTTATGAATCTTAACACAGAACCATCCAAGGAGCTGCGGTCAATGTTACGACACCTTTTGGAAATGATGCCAGCATCAAATGTGTCAGGGCCGGGCAGAGACAGCGCTATAAATCTCCTTGTCAAACAAGTACCCCGCAAATCCTTGAAAAACCCAGATAACTCCCTCACGTTATGGGTGGTAGACCAGGGTATGAAACACATCCTACATGTAGGCAAATATTCTATTAAACCATGGTGGATACCAAGGCATGCATTACCATGACACAAAGATGCATGTTTATTTTGTTCATTTTTCTATTTTAGAAAATTTATAACTGATGTTATCTGTTATCACTGCATATCAATTAGAGACTCATTGTTTTCCTACAGGGCTGAAGAAGATCCTGGAAGTGGCTGGGACTGTCCCAGAGATCTCAGAAGGGCCACCTCTTACAGACAACAGTCACATGAGCTGTTCAGTCTTGCTGAGCAAACTCTATGATGACCTAAAGAGTGACAAAGAGAGGGAGAACTTCAACAAACTATGTGAAGAATATGTTCAGTGAGTTGACCAAGGAAGCTTGTTTAAACTGTTTGTTCGTTTGGATTTTTTTTCCAGAACTGCCTCACAAGTCCTTTGTGAGCATGAAAACTGATTAATTCTTCTAACATAATGTTGTTGTGGGCAGGCAACATTTCAGCCGGCCTGGCCTAGACGGCAAGCTGCGAGCCATCCAGACAGTATCAGTGCTTCTACAAGGACCGAGTGACGTGGGTAACAGAACTCTGGAAATGTCAGGAATGATGGATGCCGTGATATCGCTGTGTGCCTCCGAAGATGTTACTCACCAGCAGGTAGCGGTTGAGGCTCTAATCCATGCTGCAGGCAAAGCCAAGAGAGCTTCATTTATCACAGCCAACGGAGTGTCCCTGCTAAAGGACCTATACAAGAAGAGCGAGAATGACAGGATACGTGTGAGAGCCCTAGTGGTAAGTACCACAGATAGTTTTAGAAAATAACACTTCTAAATAAAGATGAAAATAACAGCTATGTGTATGTGGGCTATTGCACAGGGTTTGTGCAAGCTTGGATCAGCAGGAGGAACAGATTTCAGCATGAAGCAGTTTGCAGAGGGATCAACACTTAAGCTTGCCAAGCAGTGCAGGAAGTATGTTGGCTTATACTGAATCTTAAGCCTAGGTATAGATTAAGAGATGCAGCATGCTTGATGTACGTTTCTGCAAAACCTGATCTAAATACCAGGTTTTGAGTGGATTACTGGATTTCAAATAACTGACAAGCTTTATCTCTTTCTCTGTAAGGTGGCTGTGTAATGAGACTCTCCCCCCAACTTCCCGCCGCTGGTCTGTGGAAGGTCTCGCCTACCTCACCTTTGATGCAGATGTAAAGGAAGACTTGGTGGAAGACAAGAATGCCCTGCTGGCCATGTTTGACCTTGCAAAGGTATAACTCATCATTATTTTCCTCATAGCTGAAAGAATTTAAACTGAAGTCTTATATTTTCTCCGCTCTGACTGACTTCTGTGGCGTTAACAGGGTCTGATTCTTCATAACCAAACGCCAGCATATTTGGCACACACCTTCACGGTGCATTAGATGGCAGTGTTAGTCCTGTCTATAGCGCTGACCAGTTAATCAGTAGTCCTTTCCTGTCTCTCATTGGACTCATTTGTTCTAAATCTAAGTAACTATTGCTAACTATTTCATGTCACAGGACCAGATTATCATCCGTGCTTGAAATGCACTGATGCCCTTTTTGTGTTTTCTGTGTGTTTTTGCAGTCTGAGGATAAGACTGTGCTCTTTGCTGTGGGTTCTACATTAGTGAATTGCACCAACAGTTATGATGTGGAGAAACCAGACCCTCAAATGGTGGAGCTGGCCAAGTATGCAAAGCAGCATGTACCTGAGGAACATCCCAAGGTAATACTAAAATTAACCTTTTTCTTTTCAAGTAGAACTAACATTGCACAATATTTATTTTATACAGCTTCATTTCAATTATTTTTGGTTATGATTCATATTTCTGCCTACTTTTTTTTTTAAAAATGTTAGGATGCACCTTCCTATGTAGAGAAAAGGTTGGTGAAGCTGCTGGAGGCTGGTGTGGTGTCTGCATTGGTTTGCATGGTCAAACAGGAGAGTCCTGCACTCACTGAGGCTTGTAGGGAATGTATTGCCAGGTAGGAAAATGGCAGTAAGTCTTTATCTTTCACTGTTTTTTCTGTAGATTTTCTGGTTAATATAATCTTTCACGGCAGGGTGTTCTTGGCCCTAGTGGAGCGACAGGAAGACAGAGGCACAGTGGTGGCACAGGGTGGAGGAAAGGTAGAGCGTACTGATAAAATTTCCCAAATTTCCCCTTGTGGGACAATTAAAGGATTATTCTTCTATTCTATTCTAAAATACACTCGGTTTAGCCTACACTCTTAACTAAGCACCACACTTCAGAAGGCTTAAATGATTTATGTCTGCTGCTCTCCTCCAAAAGGCTCTGATCCCACTTGCATCCGACAACACAGATGCAGGAAAAATCAAAGCTGCACAAGCCCTGGCAAAAATAACCATCACGTCTAACCCGGAGATTGCCTTTCCAGGAGAAAGGGTAAAAATGCAGACAGTAACACACAAGTTAACTTAAAAAAATACAATAACTCTTTAACATTATCTTGCTTTTGTTTGTTTGTGTATTTGGGGTCAGATCTATGAGGTGGTACGCCCACTAGCCAGCCTTCTGAGGCTTGAGTGCACCCTGCTGCAGAACTTTGAGGCACTCATGGCTCTCACAAACCTGGCTGGCATCAACGATAGACTCAGGTTCGCCACTAGGGGGGAATCTCTACTAAAAGTATTCATACAAAACAGTCTATTTTCATTCCAGAACATTACATTTAGGATACTTTTATTTATTATTTTTTTTTATTTTACATTTTCTGCATTTTGCAAAGCTACTTTTGCAGATCAATACATATGTCACTTTTATTGCTTAGCATAAAGTATTTAGATGGTGTGAAATCCTTCCATCAAACCTGTTTTTAAATTCTTCCAGGGTGACCACAAGTGACTGAGACTTAATGTGGACTAAATCACAGACTTGATTAACATGCAGTAATCTTCTTGTATGGCAACTTTCCAAACTGTTGACAAAGACTGAAGCATTTAGAGTCTCTGTTGACCACTGAAATCTAATTTCCTGTCAAAGCTGTTTTCACTGTAGAAGCTGATAATTAACACTGAAGTTGTGCAGTTATGCAAAGCATGCCTTGTTCTGTTTTATTTTTTACTGTTTTCAAAACTTACATTATATCTACCTTTTAAAGCATCTTTTATCCTGATCAGCGCAGTTTCATAAGTGTTTTTCAGTTTTCTGAATTAAGTATATACTTTCACAGGCAAAAGATCATCAAGGAGAAAGCTGTACCTAAAATTGAAGGTTACATGTTTGAGGAGCATGACCTTGTACGAGCTTCTGCCACAGAGTGCATGTGCAACTTGGTTTTAAATACAGAGGTAAGGGATAATTTATTAACATGTCTTCGAATACATGAAAACGGGTTGAACTGACAGTAGTGGCTGTGCTGTGTGGCATCCTCAGGTGCAGAAGCTCTACCTGGCCACAGGAAATGATCGCCTGAAGCTGCTCGTGCTTTACAGCGGAGAGGATGACGAGAGGCTGCGGAAAGCTGCTGCAGGAACCTTGGCCATGCTGACAGCCGAACAGCCTGAACTCTGCGCTCGCATCCCTGGAACTGTAAGAAAAGCACTCCACTAGTGTCGCTACCATTATTATTTTTTTTTTTTTTACTCTATTTTTGCTCACATGACTTCTGTTATCTTCTCAGACAACCCACTGGCTAGAAATTGTGCAGGCTTTGTTGCTCAGTGAAATACCTGACCTACGTCATCGTGGAGTGGTCATAGTTCAGAACATGATCCAGGCAGAGAAGAGTCTGGCTGAGAAACTCATAGAGAGCGAAGCTCTGGAGATTCTTTCCGTCCTTGCAAAGGGAGGAGAGGGCACGCCAGATGCCGTCTCGAAGATAGCTCAGAACTCCCTGGATAAAGCAATGGAGTACGGCATCATCAGAAGCAGGGAAGAAAAGGAGAAGAGCTCAGGAACTGAACCCTGAACACAAAGTGCAGTGTGTGGATGTGCCACCTGACAGTGTTTCAGTTCTTTGAACATTATATTGGACCAGTGAAGTAATTTCATTTTTGCAGGAAATGGGCTCATATGTCTTAACAAAAAATGATTAAAAGCAATAAGGGATGTAGTGAAGAATGGTATCAAATGGAAGAACCAACAGCACAGAAATGATTTTTGACTGCTGTGTAACGTTGATTGTATGCTTGTTAAAGTCTGGCAAAAGTGCGTATTCCACCCAGAGACCAACATTTCTTCTCCATGTATTTCCACTAAAAATGACCATTCCTATATATGTGCAAATATTTCATTTGAGTGTCATTATTAGTCCCACAAATACATTCTTATTTTTATTGTGCACACTACTTTTCTCAATATTTTATTTTATTTTCAGCAAAAATAGAAACATTTCATTTACACTATAAAATTTACTTTTTGTTTAAATGTTTGTTATCACTATTATTGACAATCCAACACATTCCTTTGTTGTTTTAATACGTTTTAACTGGACACATGAAAAAATAAATAAATAAAAATGACCAATCCTCACTTCTCTGTTTACTTTATTCCATATCCCGCCTTGCTAGATGTACTTTATAATGGTGCTTTAGTGCTGGGGTGCCCAACTATTTTTATCCCTCAGCCATGAAAGGCTGGTGGATTATTGTCATCGCCCTGCTGGGCAGGCAATAAGGATACCCAACTTTTTGAATGCAATCACTTGAGAATGAAGCAATGTAGGAGTTTCAAATTTAAGTGTATGTACTAAAAATCTCTGAGTCTGAATCTCAGTTTTTTGAAAATATCGTGAATGAAGTAACTGAGAAGAAAGATTTTGAAATTGACATCATAGGTACATCTGCTAGGAGGACGAGGGGTGCTACTGACTGCTCCGAGTATTTTTATATTATTAAAATGGCCATTCTACAACTTTCCAAACTAAATACATAAGAAATGTGACACAAGTTGTCCTATCAAAGTTTGTGGTGCACATTTTATAATTTATGGCAGGGGTTTCAAACTCAATTTAGTTTAGTGATCATGTACAGTCCAGCTGATCTGCTACGTAAGTGAGCCAGGCCACTTAGGCCACATAACAATCTGTATCAAAAAAGCCAACCCTTCCATGTCTGTACAACTTTTTATTGTACAACTGTTTATGCGCACGCACATTTCATACTTAATGAGCCATCTATTTATAAGACATTGTGAAAAGCCCGAGGTATATGCCTGATGCACAGCTTTTGTTCACAATAATCTCGGTGTAATGTGTAGCAACAGGGCAACCTTAAAAACTGTCAATAAACATGAACTTGGTGTCTATCTCTTTAAAGATGATTTAAATGATATGCTCCTCCCTCGCCACTCGTCATCATCTCTCGCCGCTTGTGCTCCTGCAGTACAAAAATAAGCGCAACCGTAGGTTAGTTTTGCGGACAGCTTCCGCTGAGCTGCTCAGTGTTCAGATGCGCTGGTTTGGGTTCGGCTTCAACGCCTTTGGACAGATATGTGTCCAGGAAAAGTCAGGCAGAGGAGAAAGTAGCAGCGCGCCCCACCAAGTCAAAGTAAGTCACCCAGCAGAGCTCAGCAGTCACGTGGATAGAAGTGGATGCTGCTTGAAGACAAGTCAGATCAGAGTGAGCTGGAGTCGAAGAGCATCTTTACATTTAGAGGGTGAGTGTATCAAAGACATCGCCTGAGTCCTGAGGAATAAGATGTCTTTAATACATCTATTGCATTAGCTTAGCTCTTGTTTTGTTGTTTGTTGTTTCTGTCAGGAGACAGCTGCCTGAGCTTGGCAGGTTTTGGGGAATCGGTCTCCAGCGAGGACACTGGTATTTCTAAAATAGAGAGCCATGGTTGTAAAGATGTATTCATCAGTGAATCGCACTTGACCCTGGCCTTCCCAGACAGGATTGAGACCTGGGATCTGCAGAAGAGGGAGAAGAGTCCATCATGGAGCATGGATATAAAAACCGACGCAGAGGGTTCTGGTAATGTGTATGCTAATATCTTATCTGGCTAAACAGACATTAATAATGATGTATGAAATTACAGAGTCTCAATATTACTTTTTATTTATTTATTTTTATAGATGTGAATTTGCCATTGGTCCCTGGAGGTTACATTGCCTTAAAGCCTCCCTTCTACTGCACCTTACCAGGACACCTGAAAGCCAGGAGCCTAGCACTGGGTGCAGAGCATGCTGTTCTTCTTACTGCCTCTGGAGCAGTGTACAGCTGGGGACTGGGCAGGTGGAGCCACTCACACATATGTCTTTGTTGAACATATGAGAAGCAGCAGTTTCATGCATAAACAACAAACAAGTATAAGTTAATCTTCCTATGCGTGCATGTGTTTATGTAACAGCCATGGTCAGCTGGGGCATGGAGTGCTCACCTCTGAGGAGGAGCCCAGAGCAGTGGAGGCACTCTGGGGGATGCCCATGACCCATGTGGCTACAGGAGGCTGGCACTCAGCTTGCATTAGTGGTAAATGTCAAATAAAGATTTGGACAAGTTACAATCAGTTTGAAAAGGATTTGAAGAGGATCTTTTTTGTTCTTAGATGGGGGTGACCTTTATGTGTGGGGCTGGAATGAGAGCGGCCAGCTTGGACTTCCTTCTCGAGGTCTGAGGAAATCTCAGCAGAAAACTAGTCAACAAACAGGTCTGTCCTGAAATGTGCACTGCTTTAAAGAGTTCTATTGAAGAGGCAGTTTTTACATCCATTTTGAACCACTGACCTTATCAACAGAAGAATTATGCTGTGATACCAGCACACCACCAGATGAAACGCTAAAGGAGGAAGAGGAGCATGAAGATGTGTTCATATCAATCCAGGCGTTCCCCGCTCTGCTGGATGTCTCTTCATCATGTGAAATCCGAACAGTAAGCTGTGGTTCCCGCCACACAGCTGCAGTAACAAGTAAGGAATCTCTTCTGACAGTTGTTTTACCGGGATGCACATTTTCTAGCAATCATCATGTCACAATTTCTTATTTTCAGCCACTGGTGACCTCTACACTTGGGGATGGGGTGAGTTTTGGTTTTAGAAATGTGTTACATCTAAGTTAAATACTCACAGCAGTATCATTCAAATCAAAGTGAATGCCAAGATTTTTGGCATCTTTGCCTTTATTACCTTTACAGGGGAATACGGCCAACTGGGACACCAAACAGTAACTAGTTCGGATGAACCGCAGCGTGTGGAGTTTTTCAGGGCTGAGCAGATGCGTGTGCTCGATGTGGTGTGCGGGACATGGAACACATTTGCTGCTGCTGTAAAGGAGGAAGTAGCTTGTGCTGAAAATAGCACAAAATGCACTTGTTAAAGCGCAGTGAACTTTGGACAACAGTTGTAAATTTCTCCTACAAACACAAAGAATTAACTAAATTTATTTGTTCATTTTTTTTTCTCTATAAAAACTCAACTCAATACTTTTTGGTGAAACTTTTATTTTTTCTTCAAACAGATGTTTAAAAAGGGTTTATATTTGACAAATGACATAAAACAGTTAAGGCAGCAAAATCCACAGGTAAATATAATTTAAGGCAAGTAATTAAAATTGTTCTGATTTAAAATTATACACTAAAATTAAAAAGGTGCATGCATCTCCAAGGTCCACTGGAAGTCTTCAGAGCACAATCTTGAAGGAACTGTGGATAAATCAAATGAGAATCCATTTGACACTTATAAATGCAAATAATTATTGGTGTTTGGAGCAGCTGGATTTCTAGTTACCTGACAAAATCTGGAGACCTTGAAATGACGTGCTGAAACTCTGAGAGGTTCACAGTTCCGTCCTTGTCGATGTCTGACTCTTCAAGAATCTAAACAACATGCAGACACGGAAAAGAAACACATTGTTAGGCTTACTGACACATCAGTATACCACCCCACCCCCACACGCAGTTTATAACCACCCCTTACAACTATAAAGACAAACTCAGTAAACTCACGTTGCTGATGAGCTGCTTCATTTCCGTGGAGGAAAGTTTTGCATCGTTTGTCTCACCAGTTAAGCAGTTAACCAGCTTCTCCAGATCAACACAGTCCAGGGTTCCATCATCATCAAAGTCTGAAAGCAGCAGACTGGTTAGCATTATGTAGACTGACATCTTTGCATTCAAAAATAACTATATCACTTTTTATCAACTTTTTTTTTTTTTTTTTTTTTTTACCAAATATGCGGAATGCATAGTGGGATTTGATTTCCAGAGTAGCAGAGTCGCTGAAGGCACTCAGAAGATCCAGGAAGTCCTCAAAAGTGAGGCTTCCATCTTTTTGTTCAGAGGTTGAGAACACCTGGCAGATTCTTTCCTTGAAAGGGTTGGACTGTAACGGGAATGAGTACAAAGGTCAGAACAGATTACCAGCCACTGAAGCACTTCCTTCAGAGCATGAATGACAACATAATCCCATAAACATAGAAATAAAGCATTAATGCAAAAAGAAAAAAACATAAAAACAATGTAATGCATATGTTTTGTTAAAATCTTTTCACCTTGAGCTCAGGCAGAGTAATAATCCTGCCCATTGGTACTCTGGCATCTGTTTGTTCTTTTTCATGTTTCTCAAGCAGTTCTGTGAATCTCTTGTGAGCACTGAAAAAAAGGGAAAAATATATCACACATTCCAACAACCAGCAGAAGACAAAATGTTTTTGTTAGTATGATGACTTGCAGCTTGTCACTTACAGAAGAATTTCTTGTTTTGTCAGGAAGGTCAGCTCCTAAAAATATATGTAAGGATTAGTCCTTTAAATATTTTTATTGAGAAGTTGAAGAGCTTCTTGTTCAAATAAACAGGTATGTTCCTCTTAATTTAACAAGAAAAATAAGTAAAAATAAAAGCATATAAAAAGTGACACATTAAACAATAATAAACAGTTTTCAAACTGAGCTTTGAATGAACAACAAAACAAAGACAAGACAGCCCGGACCCACGCAGTGCATACCTGATTTTAATTACTGAAGTTGTTCAAACAGGAGATAAAAGAATGACACATATATTTATGAATACATTGTCTCTGAGTTTAGTAACCCTCAGTTTAACAATAAGCGCTTCTTTCTTCTTCCAAAACAAAGGCAAAGTAAATGTAAGCATCAGTGCAAAGACAACAATCACTTATTAACATAAATTTGTAACTTTTACCCTCAAACGGATGTTTTTAAAGAGTCTGAGCAACAGTATTGGTTGTTATTAGGCTAGTGACCGTAACTTGTTTTTAATAGTATTTCCACAGACGTTACATATAATCAATACGAATTACATCAACTACAAATGTAAATAATATTGGTTATTTGAGCACCAGGACGCTTATCGTTTTATTTCTCCTTTGAAACGTCAGGCTAACATAGCTATTACGCTCTTCCTTTAACGTTATTACAGGGCGTAAAAAACACTTCCACTCGTCCATTAAGAAAATAGGTAAAGTTTGCCTGTGGAGACTTTGCTTTCGGGACTTACCTGATATTCTGAGAGCGACTCTTTCGAAAGTTGACTCGCCGTACTTCCCATGTCGAAGTTTTCAACTCCAAATTGTACTTTGCCGTAGTTAACAGTAACCCGCAAAACTACTGAACGGCTAATGTTTTCTGCTTCGCTTACTTCCGGTTTCTGACTAGAAGCGTCCTCCCCTTGTCGGGTGTAACGTAGCGGTTTCTATAGTGACGTATATGCAAAACCTTAAAAAAAAAAGTGGCCTTTTTTTTCTTTAGAAAGTTTAAAAAGGAAAAACTCAGTTTGGTTCCTGTTCACAATTTTGTCATCATTACTTGATTTTCGTTGAGATAACAAAATAAAAGAGGAGACCGACTGGAAGTGGGTAAAGGTCGTTGATGAAATAAGGATACTAAAAACACTAAGTTGCGTGAGCAGTGAAATGTACTCAAGTACAAGGAGTAGCTTTTATTTTCGTAGAATAGAAAACAGAATCACTAGTGTCACAGTAGATTGTATCACTCTAACCAGTCCAACCCAGTTCCACATATTACCAAAGAAGACAAAATAATGTTTCCTTTCTTTATTTGTATAACTACGGTTATTCTTGACATTCATAATCCATTAAATTACACAGCATCTTTTTCTGAAAAAACAAACAAACAAACCCTCTAATACTATCACTGATCTGCAACCCAATTAATTATACTTGCAACCCCATAATTATAAATACAAAACAAACATTACAAACATATGTTAAAAACATATAAAATATTATTGCACAACATTTCTATGGTCCTGAGTATTTACTGGACACATTTATGTCATAATCTAAAAATAATAGTAATCCATTCAACCCTATTGTATTATTTAAAAAATAATAATAATAATAAATTGTTTCCTTAGCTCACAAAGGCTTAATTTATTCTCTTTGTAGTTGTTTAAATTATTATTTTGAAAGTGTATTTAAGCAAAGATATCAAAAAGATTAATTTGCAAAAAACATCACTGTTTATTTTCAGTAGATTTTGAAAGTTGCTTAAATTAATATAAACCAAGACTGAGTATTCAGTATGAGGGTGACTACTACTATCTTCTCACAGTCCAAAGACATGCAGCATTCAGTGGGGTTAGGTTAATTGGTGATCTTTAAAGTAATAGTGTGTAAAATCTCACCACTAGATGTCGGTAGATTGCAGTCAAATGAATTCTGTTTTCTTACCCCTCCCAATCCAAGTGCATAATTGTAACTATGGTGGCTGCTATAATATGACAAACTTGTTTTAGTCAACCAAGGGAGATCAGAAACTTAAAACTTAAAACTGTACCATAATATTAGCTTATAGTCGACTGTTATTGTTTAGCTGGCTTATTGTCATCTGTCTGGACACAACAGGATTGCATGTCAAATCTGCTGACAAGAAGAAAATGTGACAATATCAGAAATAAATAAACACATTTATCCATGTTTTCATGTGTTTTCAGTTCAGGAGATGGTGCTTGAGGATGCTTATTCTGTTGTCGCTTTTCTTTGTGTTTTTGCTTCTTTGGTGAAGGGGACCCCTTCTCAGATGATAAAACATAGGTCCTTGTATCTTGAATCTGAATTTACCTCCGTGTTTTCTTCTCCTCCATCTTTGGTGTATAACCTGACCTGGACAAATCTACTTTTTTCATGTTTTTTTTAAATTTGTTTTTTGTATTTTTAATACAGAACAGATTTTTTTTAATGTGTCATTTCTTTTTTAACCATTTCTAAACTCCTCCAGAAATAGTAAAATAAAAAAGCAAACATAGATGTAGAACTATGGTTTTGAGATTAAAAGTGTTCTTGCTGGTTTTCCTACCTCTTTTAAAGTAATATTGTCTTGTCTTTTGTCAGCGTAAATAACATAGGTGAGAGAATTTTTTTATAAAGTCAACCCAAAGCATACATATATGTTTGTCCGACATGTTCAGAAAGAAAAAAAAAAAAGAAATCTTTGGCATAAATATGATGTACATGTGTAATCAGGTTACTTCCCCAAACAAAAGACAGAAAAGTAGGGGGACATGACACTAACTTGTCAACTCATTATACTCTGACTCTCATGTCAGGCAAAAGACAAAAACATATCTGTATGTGTTTTATCCCAGCAGGGATAACCTTAAGCAATACAGAATTCCAGAGTCTCTGAATTTTTGTGTGCTGCCTGAAACTGTTTTCCTTTACATAAATAAAGACATTTGAACCATAAAGTTAGAGACTGATACATCACAATTCATCAGATTGGTTGTTCACCAGCACGAGCTATTAATAATAACTTTTTTTATTGCCTTCTGGGTTTTTTTTTTAAGTTTTACAAAATATGTTTTGATTTGAACTCAATTGACAAAGAACATCTTAAAACAAAATTGAATGTATTCTATTTTTATAAAAAAAACCAAAAACAAAACGATGAATATCTTCTCCAAATTTCAGGAGATGATTATCTTAACGTGGGGCAAGCTAGGCTCCTGGATTTGTCTCCCAGTCTGTTGTATCTAAAGCAAAAACAGAGGTAAAACAGCATGTAAAAGTGTGCAGGTGAGGTTTTAACATGAAGTTTTGCCAAAGAATTCTTGTAGCTGATGGTGTGTTTAATCTTAAGTGTTACCTGTCATTTTTGTTCCCTCTCTGGTCTCAGCTGGAACCCCAATCCCGTACTCATTTTCTCCTGTGACTCTAAAGAAATAGATTCCTCCCTCCTCCAGGTCGGACACCTTGTAAGACAATCGGCGACACTTGTCAGTAAGTCTTATCCATCCCGTTCTGCTGATGTCTCGTATGTCTACAAGGTAGTTCTTCACGGGAGACCCTCCCTCATTCTCAGGAATGTCCCAGGTAACAGTGGCAGAGTTCTCAGTCACATCTTTAACTATTATATGAGCCGGGGGACCAGGTGAATCTAAAACCCTCACATTTAGGGTCAAAGAGGCAGATCCAGCAGCATTTTGCAGTTTGACAGTATATTTGCCAGAGTCATCACGTGTTGCTCGTTCCACTGTGATAGAGGTGGCAGAGCTCGTGGTGTTGATCATGCCTCTGACTCGCAGATCAACATCTGCTTTCTCCCATGACACACTGGGAACAGGTTTGCCTGTGAAAGGCACGGTCAATGTGAAGGAGCTGCCATATTTAACAGGCAGAGTCTTTCTCATCTCAGGGTTAATGTGAATCTCGGGCTTCTCCTCTCGCTCTGTAGCTACTTCGGGGTCTGTTTCTGGGCTAGGCTCACTAATACCAACTTTATTTATGGATCTGACAGTAAAAACATATGCTGTCCCCGATGTGAGTCCAGTTACTGTAAACTCTGTCCTATCTGTGTTCTGAACAGCAACAGTCCAGTCTTCTTCTGTTGATTTTCTGAATTCAACTTTGTACCCTGTAACTGCCGCTCCACCGTCAAACACCGGTTTGTTCCATGAAAGAGTGATTGAAGATCTGGATGAATCAATTACAGTGGGCTTTACTGGAGGGGAAGGAAGAAACTTTGGATCCTCTGCCAAGGTGAGTGGGCATGGCAAACTTGGTTCACTTAGCCCAGCAGCATTCTCAGCAAAGACTCTGAATTCATACTCAGATCCCGGATGCAGACCAGAGGCTTTGACTCGTAGGTCATAGACTGGCTTCTTATTGACCCGGACCCAACGGATGCCCTGCTTCTCCCTTTTCTCTACAATGTAACCGCTGATGCGGCTGCCACCATCAGAGGCGGGCGTCTTCCAGCAAATAGTCATCGCTTCATTGGCTGCACTTGTGACCTCAACATCTGTTGGAGCAGATGGGATGGTAAAAGGATCCATGGCCTTGACTGGGTCACTTTCCAAAGTCTCACCCTCGCCATATTTATTGACTGCCCTCACCCTAAACAGGTATTCGTTTCCTTTGAGAAGTTTGGTTATCTTGCAAGTAGTTGACATCATGTCACCATACACAAGGGTCCAGGCAACACGGCTGGTTTCACATTTCTCAACAATGTAGTACATGATCTCCGCCCCACCAGTTTCATGAGGAGTTCCCCATGAGAGGGTGCACTTTTCTGCTGAAAGTCCAGAAACTTCGAGGGGTCCAGCAGGTGGACCAGGCCTGTCTAGTACTTTGCAGGTGATAGCCTTAGATGTGGTGCCCCCTGTATTCTGGAGAGTAAGAGTATACTGCCCAGAGTCTTTCCTAACACTTTCTCTGATAAGCAGAGAGGTATGCGTTTTTGTTGCAGTTATTTCAACTCGTCCTGTGGTGCCAATATTTCTACCATTCTTCAGCCAAAATACTGTAGGGTTGGGGCGGCCTGAGATGACAGCTTCTATTCTTAGGAGGTCTCCTGCTTTGACAACCACCACCTGTCGAAATTTGTCTTCCAAGATAATATTGGGTGGTTCTACATTGTGCTGTGCTGTGACAGGTCCAGTTGTTTCAGAGGGTGGACTGAAGAGCTCCGCTGCATTCTTTGCAATAACACGAAAGTTGTACTGTTCACCCTCTGTGAGGCCAGTCACTTCAAAGAAGGTGTCCAATAAGTTTGTGAAGTTACACTTAAGCCAGCAACTATCGGGCAGTTCTTTGCGCTCAACAATGTAACCAGTTATTTTAGCTCCACCATCATATTCTGGCTTGTCCCATGAGAGAGTTACTGAAGTGTTAGTTATATTGGTGACAGTGAGGTTGCCTGGGGGGTCACACTGGTCTCTAGCTGCTACAGGGTCAGACGGCTTGCTACAGGGTCCAACACCTGCCATATTCTCTGCACACACCCGGAACTCATATATAAGACCCTCCTCAACACTTGTCACCTTATACTGATTTTCCGTCACTGGGCTTTTGTTCAGTTTTTTCCACAGAATACTGCTTTGATCTTTGCATTCAATATGGTATCCAATAATAGGGCTGCCGCCATCACTCTCCGGTTTGCTCCAAGCAATGACCATAACAGACTTTGAGGCCTGCACAACATGAAGATTGGGTGGTGAGCCAGGTGGCTTAAAGGGATACTGAGCAACAACAGGCTCTGACTCAGTGAATTGGCTCTTTCCATAGCGATTCTCTGTAGCAACACGAAACTGGTATTCAGTGCCTTGTGTCAGACGGGAAATTTTGATTGATGTTCTTGCAACTGTAGCTGATACACTCTGCCATAATGTACTGCCTGTATCTCTTTTCTCAACAACATAATTAGTGATTTGACATCCACCAGTGTAATGTGGAGGCTGCCATGACAGAGACACAAAGTCAGCACTGACATCATCAACACTGAGGTCTGCTGGAGGACCAGGCCTTTCAAAAACATTAACAAATGTTTGAGCAGAGGTGGTTCCAACGGAGTTGGTCAGGGTCACCTCATAAACACCAACATCTATCCTGGTTGCATCTTTGATAATGATCTGAGATGACGTGTCAGATGTGTTCACGTTTACTCTGCTTGTCTCTTTCAGTGCATTGCCGTCTTTTTTCCAGGTTGCTGTTGGTGGTGGTACCCCTTTAAATGGAACATCGATCTTTAAATCATTTCCTGCCTTCACGCTGAATGTGTTGGACAGCAGACTAATCATAGGCTCAGTACTGCTATCCTTTACTATCACAGGTGCCAGCAGGCATTTTGGCTCACTCTTTCCCTTCTCATTCACTGCACACACTCTAAAGAAGTACTCTTTTCCTTTTGTCAGGCCATCAATAATTGCATCGAGCGCTTTACTCTCTGAACATTTTGTCCATGTGTCATCTCCCTTAGCTTGCATTTCTACAATATAACATGTGATTTTGCTTCCTCCATCATGGGCTGGTTTTTCCCAAGAGAGTCTTGCACTACTGCATGTGACATCGTTGAGTGTGATCTTGCCAGGAGGCAGGGGCACCTCAGAGACTTTAATAGCTTCTGTGGTTTCTGCTGGCAGCCCAGTGCCAAACTCATTCACAGCCAGGACACGAAAATAATAGAAGCATCCTTCCTGTAAATTGTCGATCTTATATGAATTCCTCATGCAGTTGCTAAAGACGCTTGTGAATGCTTTTCTAGTCTCCTCTCGCTTCTCTACAACGTAGTGCGAAATCTTTGCTCCTCCATCAATCAAAGGTGGCTCCCAGGAGATGGATACAGAATCCCTCTTTACATCCTTTACCTCCAAGTTTGTTGGTGCACTGGGAGAGTCCAGAACTTTCACATTGATGAATGCTGACTTGGAGCCACAGCAGTTCGAAGCTGTCAACACATACTTCCCAGTATCATTTCTGTTGACATTTTCAATGAGTAGCACAGTGTAGGAGCTTGTTACCTCGATCTGAGCACGCTCACTGAGGGTGTCACCTTCCTTTGACCATTTAACCTCAGGCTCTGGCCTTCCTCTGATGGTAACAAAGAGATGTAAAGTGGAACAGACTCGAACGCTGACAATCTTCCTCAAGGCAGCGTCCAGCTCAATCTCTGGTGCTTCTACTTTTTCGGCTGCAACCACAGACCCAGGTAGATCCACATGGTCTCCGACTCCAGCAGCATTTATTGCGCGAATACGAAAATTGTACTCTGCATTTTCTCTCAGTCTTTTCACAGTGTAATTTGTGTCCTCTACACCTGCGCTTGGTGTGCATGTAATCCACTCATCATCTGTTGCTTCTTTCATCTCTACTACATATCCACTGATGGTGGCTCCTCCATCATAGATTGGTTTTGACCAAGTCAGAGACACAGTATTGCTAGAATAGTCTGTCATTTTGGGGTTGGTTGGTGGACCAGGCGGGTAAGTAGCTTCACATACTTTTATATATTCACTTGGATCACTGGGAGCACCCACACCAGCTGCGTTTTCTGCAAGTATTCTAAACTGGTAGTAATGCCCCTCTGTGAGCCCAGTACATCGGAAACGCAAATCATTTAGTCTTCTCTTGTTGCATTTAGTCCACCTGACACCCTCTTTGTCAAGTTTCTCCACAATGAAGCCATCAATCTCTGAACCTCCATCAGTCTCAGGCCTTTCCCATGTTAATGTTACAGAGTCACCGGTCACAGCTGTAGCTATAGGTGTAGAAGGTGCACTTGGTGGTGTGAAAGGATTTTGTGCAATTAAGGGGTCTGATTCCAAAAATTCACCAACACCATATTTGTTCACCGCAGCAATTCTGAATACATATTCTTTGCCAGGTACCAGTTTTGTTACTTTGTAACTGAGAGCTTCAACATGAGCTTCAACTCCTGTCCATGTAACACGACTGGTCTCCCTTTTTTCAATGATGTAATGAGAAACAGTTGCACCTCCATCATTTAAGGGGGGATTCCAGTGAAGACTGCATTTCTCTGCACTGATAACTTTTACCTTCAGTTGTCCATCAGGGGGACCAGGTCTATCCAGGACCTTCAAATTAACTGGGACAGAAGTAGTTCCACCAATGTTAGTGAGGCTTAAGAGAAAGTGTCCCCCATCTGCTCGTGTACAGTCCCTGATAGTCAGGGTTGTATGTGTGAGAGTGGTTTTGATCTCCATTCTTGGTGTGACTTTGTCGATTTCTCTTCCTTCTTTCAACCATGTTACTGCTGGAAGAGGCTTTCCAAAGTAATCAGCTTCAATGACGAATGTCTCTCCAGCCTGAACAACTGTAGTACTCTTGAATTTAGGATCAACTGATGCAGTGGGTCCTTCAATGACATCCTGTGCAATGATGGTTACACTTTCTGAAGGTGGACTCCAAACACCAGCCCCATTCTTAGCAGTTACCCTAAATTCATAACTTTGTCCTCCTGTCAGACCTGTGACTGTGAACTGATTCTCAATAACATTCGTAAAGTTTGCCTTCATCCACCTGCCATCTGGGAGCTCCTTTTTTTCTACAACATAGCCTGTAATACTGCTTCCACCATCATACTTGGGCTTTGCCCACTGGAGTGTAATGTTCTCTCTCGTAATGACAATGGCTTCAGGTTTACCAGGTGGATCACAGGGGTCTCTTGCCACATAGCATTCTGATATCCTGCTAGATGGGCTGAGCCCTGCAATATTTTCAGCAAAGACTCTGAATTCATACTCAATACCTTCTTCAAGCCCACTTGTTTTGAAGCGAGCATCAGGTATAACAAATTTGTTAAGTTTGGTCCATAAAATGCTGTTCTTTTCTTTGCGTTCAAGGTGATAGCCAATGACAGGACTGCCTCCATCTCTGACTGGAGGCTCCCATTCAACCACCATGCTGTACTTTGTAACAGTGGAAACAAAGGGGGTGCCCGGGGCAGCAGGTACACTGAATGGATATTGCACAACTACAATGGGTGATGTGATTGGAGTACTTTTTCCATATCTATTTTCTGCAAACACTCTGAATTGGTATTCACTTCCTGTCTTCAACTTGGTAACTTTGATTGTGGTTCTTACTGTAGTTGCAGAAACAGTCTGCCACTCCATACTTGTAGATTCCCGTTTCTCCACTACATAGTTGTCTAGTTGACAGCCTCCTGTGTATTCAGGTGGCTCCCAGGAGATGGTAACATAGTCTGAACTGACTTCATCAATCCTGACAGGTCCTGTGGGAGGGTCTGGCTTTTCAAGAACAACCACGGTGATTTCCCCTGTATATTTTCCAGCACTGTTGGCTGCAGTGACAGAGTACTGACCAGAGTGCTCCCTGATAGCATGTCTGATATGAAGGACTGTTAATGATGGTGTGGTTGAAATCTCTAGCCTTGATGTTTCTTTTACTCCCTGGCCATCTTTTTTCCATTCAACTTTTGGTGCTGGGTTCCCAAAGACTGGGACCTCTACTTTTAACTCTTCACCATTCTTGACAGTGAATGTGGTAAAAGTAATCTGGAGTTTTGGCTTAATAGCATTTTCCTTATCTGTGATGGGGGTGGGTTGGACATTTGGGCTGATTTCTCCATTTTCTGCAGCAGAAGAAGGCTGGCCTGTAGTGCAGAATAACAAGCTATAATTACAATTTTTATATATATGTATGTATATATATATATATATATATATATATATATATGTATATATATATTGACTGGAAATGACAAAGGTATCTCCTAAAAGATAATAAGACGATGTACAAGAGGCATCATTGGCATTTTTCTCAGCTTTTATTTACATTGTGTGTGTGTGTGTGTGTGTGTGTGTTTAAAATCTGGCATTTTTTGTAACATAGATGTTGTTGACTGAATCCATATCAGAGTCTAGAAAGGTATTTACATTTTTAGCTGTTACTTAGAAAAATTAACCTGTGAGAAAGAATAAGGGAAACCTAATTTGCATTGTACATTGAAGAGATCACAATATTATATGTCTGAGGATTTTCTAAAACTAATCTACTGTTTTTACATGGTTAAAAACTAACACTGTGCTAGTTATTTAAGCTTATCTAAGGCATTTTAATCAACATATGAAACAAACCGATCTTGGGAGAAGCATCCTTCTTCTATATACTTCAACACAAAGACATGTTAATGTAATTTAATATTAATAATTTGTTGAACATTTTCTAACTTAACTTTATAACAAAGTACGAATACATGCAATCTATGCACCACAGAGAGGATGAATGTGCAACATACCTTCAACAATAACAGTGGAGTGTGACTGGGAAACCTCAGTATCCCGTGTCAGGTTTATATTTAGAACATGAGCTTCATCTTCTGCTTTCTTTCCTATCTACAAGAGAGAGGGGTAACTTTTAATGTTAGTGAAAATGAGATTAAATACATACATTTAAATAGGAAAATACGTTTTACCTTGTTCCAAGATTATAATATGGATTTGGTTATTTGGTGGCTTGAAGTCTGTATTAAATTTGTTACAGAAAGCCCTCTGAGTGAGTTTTAAACAAGAATAGAAAGTAGGCTATCTTGCTGAGTGAGATGTGTGTAACTGAAACACTTGAAGGTGTTAAAAATAACTACAGACATGGCCAACCAGACTGCCAACTGCTCTGCCGAACACATTAAAGCTGTATTATTATTTAAGTTTTAAGGCTCCCATTTAACATACAAACAACAACATGCACAGAAAAAAATAACTCAACTAAAAGGACATTTGAAGATCCCTAAATGCTTTCTGTACTATATTACAGTGACTTTTAAGATGACTTTCTTACCTCATTCTTGTTTTCTTCCATCGTTTCTCTTAGTTAAACTGAAAATTTAGATCCCTTGTTAATCAGTTTGTTGGTAAAGATGCCCAAAGTGCTGTGAGCCCCAAACGTTTAGGACACAGATACACAACTCTGCCAATCACTGCCTGCTTTATCTGCAAAAGCATTCAGTGACTAAAATAAGCATGGCAGTGGATTGGCCAGCTGCTCATTCTTTCAAAATTAGTTTAGCCTGCATGGCTCAGCTAGAGATAAATGGAAAACGTCTCATCACTTAAATATTGTCCACGTACCATTCCTGTTATAAGAGGGTTTTCCCTGTAACTTCATATTTAGGTATTAATACACACCTACAGGCAGGCAAAGAAGAGCTTAATGATCTTATTTTACTGACCTTTTCAATGTTCGTGACTGATAAATATTGTGGGTGTTTGACACTTTTTGTGGCTTCAGCTAAGATTTTTGTTGGAATAGAAATGAGTAAAGTTCAGTTTGAACAGTTTGGAGACAAATTTAGAGAAGCAAGGCTGACACAGTTTGGAAATGTGTAGAGGAGGGATAGTGGATGTACTGGACAAAGGATATTGAATATGGAGCTTCCAGGCAGGAGGAGAAAAGAAAGACCAGAGAGGAGGTACATATATGTAGTCAAACAGGACATAGGGCTGGTATGACAGAAGATGATTCTAGAGATAGAATGAGATGGAGGCAGGTGATCTGCTATACCGACCACAAAGGGAGCACCCAAAAAAGAAGTATAAAAAGGAAGAGGAAGCTTTAAACTTGGGTGTGCCAGGAAAAGTTTTAGATCCATTGTATTAAAGGTGTAGTGTGCAGAATATCACCACTAGATGTCAGTAGATTGCAGATTGCAATCAACTGAGTTCTGTTTTCTTAACCATCCCAATTTAAGTGCATAATCCTAGCTATGGTGGCCTCTGTAGTGAGTGTAGGCTGTCAGTCCACTGTTTACCTTAGCTGTAAATATATGTCCATATCTATTTACTCTGGAGGAGGCTGTAAAACTGAAAGCTGATGTGAAGCTCACTTCTGCCTGATGACAGCATTGCTGAGGTGAGTTGCTTAGGATATCCTGAACTTCCTGTCGGTAAGCGCTGCAGTTTTTTGCTGTTGATAGCTGCTGTCAACTGGCGTTATCGAAACTTTCTTTGAAGTGGATCTAACATTGTTGGACTCAAACACATAGCAAATAAACTCTTGTATGATGTGAAAATGTAATCAAACTGTTTAATAGAGGGAAAGAATTATTTTTAGGACACCTGAGCCTAAAATTATCTGGCATAATGTTGGGTCATAACCAGCTGGTTGTTTAGCTGGCTTGTTGTTAGCTGTCCAGAGATGGGACAGTCGTATGTATGATCTGGTGACAATAAGAAATTGAGACAATATTAGGACTAAACAAGCATGTTTTCATGTATTAGAGGGATGACTTCAGTTTCGGAGATGAAGCTGAAGATGAGAAGGAACTGGTTGAGGTGGAAATGTGGAGTGGTGGAGGAGGAGGCAGATGAATGGGTTAACCTTATATGTGGCTGGTCTCTAACCACATACATAAAATTTGATTAGGCAGAATTGTGATGTCCATCTTGACCACTGTATTCAAGAGGGCGGGCCATATACAAATAGCATAAACAAAAAAATAACATCAAACATGTTAAAAAAAAGTCAAATTGAGTCAACCCCTTAAAAGAGTGCCAAAGGCTTTAGCAAATAAATATGTTTTAAGAGCAGTTGTAAACTCAGAAAGAGAAGAATCCTGCCTCACGTGCAAGGGCAGATCATTCCACAGTGATCTGCCAGTCCAAAGACATGCAGTTAGTGGGGTAAGGTTAGTTGATAATTCTAGATTGCCCTCTGATCTGAATGTGAGTGTGAATGGTTGTCTGTCTCTATGTGTTAGTACCCTGGCTCTCGCCCTATGGTAGCTGGGATAAAATTGGTAACAGAGAATGAAAAATATAAAAAATTGCACCTTTGATAGCTGAAGAAATCTATTTTTGTTGTTCTTTTTAAAAACAAAAAATTGAATAGCCTATATACACTGTTCCTTTCAATGAACAAGAGACATCTTGAGAAAAGGGTTTGTTTTACGTTAAACTTCATGCATTTTTTAGTATGTTTTCCATTTGGGCATAAAATCCACAGCTATTTCTTTTCAGTAATGCAAAAATCACTTTGTCAGTAGTCTAAAAATATATTACAGTGGTACTAGCATAAAAATACAAATGTTTATACTATATTATTTTAATACTATATTAATATACTAAACTAATGTACTAAACTAATTTGAAATGTGCGCTTTAGGTCTATGATTATCTTCACAGAATCTTTTATTCTGAAACAAGGAGCCGGAAATGCACTAATACACACCAGCGAAGAAGAGCACGAAGCTAGCTTGCCAAGCTAACCGGTTGTAGATGTAAACATATATAAACCTTTCGATTGAATGGGAAAAAGAATTAACCGTGTCGTTAACAGGCTGCTGTCGGTTTGTGATTTGACACGGTGTCAAATGTGAATAGGTAAGGTCACTGTAAAATTCAATTCAATCATGCATGAATAATTGAAAGCCGTCCATTGAATGAAGTTAAGGTGCTCTGTGAGGTGAATAGCAGGCTATACTGCCTCAGACACTAGTTTGATACCAGTGCACTGTCTGATAATAAAGCTGGAACTTTGTTCAAACTTTCCGCATGAAAATTACTTAATTAAGCCTCTGAGAACTGAATTTTTTGAAAGTTATACAATCACTTGTTTCAGCGTCCAGATGTTAATGTTTTTTCTAGTTTTCTTGTGTAACTATAGGTATTTCTATAGGTTTTTTGATGGCATTGCCGGTGAAACAAACGTTATTTGCCAAGTTATTGATATGACGTAAACTAAACACGTATAGACGTGTCTGCCCGACCTAAATGACCGACCTCAGTGACTCTGTTATCAAATGTAATTCCTCTTGTTTAACTCATCAACAGATTCCAACATGTCCATCCAGTTTGTGTATAGCCATCAGCACTTCGTTACTGATGTGTATCGGATCAGTGGAAACAATTCCGCTAAAAACTCTGCATCAACAAAGTTTGACACCGCCATCCAAGGCGGCTGGGCAGACAGGATGGCGCGGGACATATTTCGCTACCATCTGGGGGATTTAAAAACGCGGGTTCTGCTGGGTTCCCATGGCTACGTGGCTCAGCTGAATATCCAACGAGGAATAGAGAGGAGAAAGCCACAGGAGATCCTGAGCATTAAACAGGAGTTCAGTGCCAAGCAGTTTAACTTTAACAAAATTAAACACGATGAAATCATATTTGAGATGATGAAGGACAAAAAAAGAGGCACACCTTTGACTAGCAATGCAGAGTGTCCTCAACCCCAGAAGATGGTTGTGTTGGTCAATGTTAGCCCTCTAGAGTTTGGACATTGTCTCTTTGTCCCAGATCCTGCTCACTGTCTCCCACAGATCCTGACAAAGTTTGCAATCCATGTTGGCATTGAAGCTGTACTTCTGAGCTCTGATCCCGGTTTCCGTGTGGGGTTCAACAGTCTGGGAGCATTTGCATCTGTCAACCATTTACACCTCCATGGATATTACCTAGACCATCCCCTCAAGATAGAGTCTAAGCCAGTTAAACCTTTATGTCCTGAAAAGGGATTTTATCGAATTTTGGACTTCCCGGCAGGCTTTTTGTTTTATGCAGAATCAGAGGAGGTGGAGAAAGTGGCCCAAACTATCTGTGAAGTCACAGATTTTCTTGTGAATGATAATATTGCTCACAACCTCTTCTTGACTAGAGGAAGCCCGCCATGTGTTCAAACGCAAGGTGAAAAGGATCTCTGTTCAAGAAAAGGTGTTCGCATTGCTGTGTGGCCCAGAATATCCTGCTTCGGTGCCAAAGAGGAGTCTGCCTTTAATGTTGCTCTATGTGAACTGGCTGGACATTTACCCTTTAAGAGCAAAAAGGACTTTGAGCGCATGACAGAGAAAGATGTCGTTGATGTAATCCAGAGCTATCTTTTGCCTGAAGATGAGTTTCACCAGCTGGAACAGCAGCTTATTCAACATTTATTGTGTTCATAATGTGTGGTCATTTTCATCTACTTACAGCTGGGCTGGAAGGGTCTTAGACTTTTGATGGCATAAATGGATGAATCTGGCTACTGGATTTTGAATTTAATTGTAAAAACTGCACTATCGTACTGAATGTGTGTCAGAATCTTCCCTGTACAATGAAAGAGATTACACATGTTGAGATTTATATGATATTTACAAGATAAAATGTGCTTTAATTGGTTAATGAATGTGTTTTAGCAAAACTGCTATCAAATAAAATGTGACTAAAGAATGGAGTTTTGTGTCTGTCTGTTCATGAATTGCAGTTCTTAACCATGTTTTTTCGAGTCAGGAGACGCTCGGGTGTGGTGGCACAGAGCCATTGTGAATGCTATTTGTTACATGTGAGGATTTTATGTTTGGTGTAAAAAGGGCGTATTGCACAAAGTAACATAAGGAGCATGGTGGTAGGATACATTTTTCCAAGCAAAGTATATAATAACAATAAGTGTCATTGGCTACAAAAGGTTTTGCATTGATTCAATAGAGAGGAGCAGATTACTGAGAATTAAGGGCTGTAAGTTCTGTGGAAATCAGGCATAGGGGCATTTTGAGATTTGGACATAATATTCTTGACATACTATATTCTTGTCTATTTGTAGTGAAAAGATGACCGTGCCTTATGTAAAAGCCAGCAGCTTGAAGGATCTATTTTGTTAGAAGTTATTATATTTTGTCCTTGTGTTTTGGATACTGGGTATTTTCCACAGCTGTTATCCCAACACTCTCAAAGAGTAACATATTACGCTATGTGACAAATCGTCAGCATGTTCAGTCACCCAACGCGTTCCTATGTTATGCATTCGGAAAGAGGAGGAAACATGAGAACCGTTTGAACTCAGTCTACACATGTACATTTATTTTACTTTAATCACTTTGGAAAACATTATCTAACATTATTAAAGTTGCGGTTTAGGTTAGGGATAAGGTTACGGTTAGGGTTAGGGCTGGAATACAAGGCTGGAACGGGTGTTTCCGCCAGGAGCGTCATTCTACTGGATTTCATCCACAATCCGGATGAAAGGTTACCTTTCGCGTTCTTATGGGACGCCTCGGGATGTGACAAATCATCGGTACAGGGCTATATTATGATTTTAGCATTGAAGGAGGAGACTGTTGATCCCAGTCATCAGTGGTACAGTGTCTCCTCATCTGCAGGGCAAGCAGACAGGATATAATCATGAATGAACAAGAAGTGGAAAGGTGGAGAACGGCATTTTAAATATTATTTTCAACCTTTTTTACTATGTCCAATCCAACAATCATCGAGAGAAATAAAATAGACATGAAAAGACATCTTAGTGAAATCAAAAACAATATATATATATATATATATATATATATATATATTTTTTTTTTTTTTTTTTTTTAAAGAAACGCTTTTAAAAAGGCCTATGTTTTCATGTGTCTGCCATACTCTGGCTATAAAGTTCAGGTTTTGGAAACCAGAATGAAAGTTTTCATTTAGGTAATGTTATTGGTAAGATGCCTGGAGGACTGTCACCTGACAGTTAACCTGGCTCCACCGTAAATAAAACTGCACAACAAGCCCAAAGTTAGTTCACAGCTATTGTCAAATAACACTACATTGGACATTATAAAGTTCAAAAACTCATTTCAGAAAGCCTGACAGTGGTTCTCAGATAAACATCAATGCTAGACATCATCTCTGAAGAGCAAATCATTTGCTAGAACGACATCACCAAGGTAGCAGCAGTAGCGAGAGGAGCTATCTGCTCACCTAGGCTCCTCACTGGGGATCACTCAGCAGCACATTAATCTGTATGCTTGGCTGCCAACTTGCTCTTTTTCTCCTATAATGGTTCAAAATGGTTTGACAGTTTTAATATTTATTTAGTTAAACTCTTTAGATTTTAACAGAACTGTTTGATAAAGTGGAATTGTTTAAAATGATGTTTAAGATGACTTTTTGCTGTCCTTAGGACTGTGGTTAAAATGCATACTCTTAATGGGAAGTTTTCAAGTTTGGTTATGCTTTTTTAAAGCTGTTTGTAAAGCATTTTTCTGTGTTTAGACACCACAGTCTTAATTTAAATACAGAAATAAGAGTACTGACTGGCTCTTAATTGTCAACTTAACGAGATTTAGGGGCTCAAATGCAGTAAAGAACAAAATAAATACTTGGGTTTTTTTTTTTTTTTGGTTATTTCTGTTTTTGTACTACAACTTTATCACAAGGAAAAGGTAAGTATTCCCTCACAAACCCAACCACAGCCTACACAAGTAATCCACTAGCGACCATAATTAAGTACATACAACAACCCTATCAAGAAAGTATTGATCAGGTGATGAGCTAGTTTTAGAAATTTGCATATTAAATATGATAAAGAGGGTGCAAATTCATTATTGGCTATTACTTTAGAAAAGGACTTAATTAAGAGTATATTGCACTTGAACTGTGGAACATTTAGACTATATGTTCCCTTTTTCTGTTTATTATATTTCTTGCAGCTGCCAGGTTTTCAGTCAACACTGTTTCATCAGGAAGCAACATCCATGTGACATTTTATGACCTGTGTATGTATGTTTTCTCAAGGTTGTGTATTTGACTTTCCAGGTAGGCTTGGATCATCATCCATGTGTATACATAAAGTCATTTCCCCCCCTAAGTGTGGAAGTGAAAGTTTACTTTGAGGTACTCTACATTCAAGACAAAACATTCAAGACAGGCTAGACAGGCTAACAGCAGAATCTCTTTTTCTGCTGAGCTATTACAATACTACCTTATGGTTTTTACACTTCTGTTTTTAACACTGATAAACATATAGGTTAGTGTGGTGGGATTGGTGGTTGCCATTGGAAAGAATGAGACCAGTCATTTAGTGCTCTTCTCATCTTTAGGTGAGAAAGGAGACTAAATGATATATATATTTTCTTTAATTGATGTTTTACAAAAATATTCATTTGAGAGTCAAATGTGCATTATCCACACGCATGCAGTGAATCATGTAGTCTGGTCAAAACCTTTCAGTCTCTTTAGTGTCAATTTGAGCATGCACTCAAATCATCTATTGACCCATAATGTGCAGCTGGGTTGAAGAGAGCCATATTAATCCAGATTACTTCAATTATTTTTGAGAAGGAGTGCTTCCTGGATTCAACACATAAAAAAGAAAAAACTTGTTTCCGTGCATTTTGGCACTCAGACCTTTATCAGGGAGTCAACAATAGGAGCCTTCCACATATGGTGGCCCTTCAGGAGCAACTTGAGTGAGTGGAAATTTTATTGCAGTCTTTGTGCTATATGTTGTGACAGATAATCTTTGGTTTCAGGGCATTTCTTCGTGACAAGGTTTGCCTGTCTTTGGCTCTAGTAAATGTTTTCTGTAGGGTGGTGTCTTTGTATTGGCCTTCCTGGTAACATAACACCATGTCTTTAAATTTGATCTTTTTTGGTCCTGGATTCTGTTGACTCATTGGACATGACCAAAAGGGAGATTTTCTTTAAGCCATGTTGGATGAAAGCTGCTGCATGTATAGTGCTTCTGTCCATTGATTTCTTAAATATAGATGCATGTAAAGGCCTGAATATTCTCTCCTTACTTCATTTTTATTTTCCAGGACAGAGTATTTAAACAGATTAAGGGGGGTTCCTATAGTCGTTCTTTTGCTGGTCTATACCTGGGCAAATGGGAACTTTGTGTTTAATCAGGAAAACATGTTTTTCACACATATTATTTGGTGGGGATTAATTAAAGATATTTGTTTGATTTGGTCTGGATCAGAGACAGAACTACAAGCTTTAAATAACATGTATCCAATATTAAGCTATTGTTAGGTTATAGCAACACTATAGGAATTCCATATGTGGAAGAAAACTAGAAAGGATATAGTGCACATAACCTTGCTGTAAAAATAAAGGCATTTTAATTTTATTTTGAAAAGACCTGAAGTTTTGGATATTTAATCCAAATTATTTGTTCCAGTGCACTGATTCTTTATTTCACACAGCTTTCATGGTTTCTGAGCACTAAATGCAATAAAATGTTTTAAAGTAAAAGTGAAATTGGTATTGTTCTTTATAATTTACTTGTATGAACCAGAAAAATGCACAAAAAACTGGACACTTGTTTCAACCTTGAACCCAATGATGGCTGTTTGAATCAAACCTGTCATGTATCTTTCTAATGAGGCATAGATAGACATTATTTACAGTTCATCGAAACAGCCCTGAGCAAGGAGAGAAGAATGTCCCCTGTAGCTATCTAGAAATAAGAAAACATAAACTGCAGGTTCTGTACAAGCTTCTATTATTATTGAAACGCTTCATTTGTTTTCCACAAATTGGCTTTTTGTCCTAAGGAATGAGTTAATCTCGTGGTTATATTACATGCTAAGCAAGTGTAAAGCTTAACCAACGTAATTTAGGGAACAATGTCTTTGCAGATTATTTAGGATGTGACTAAAGTTTGATTTGGTTTGATCAAAATTTAGGTAAAAACTGTAAATATGCTAAAATCAAAAGTCAAAATCTAGATATCACTGAAACACGTCTTCACCAGAAAAGAGTCTAGCACATGTGATTTGCAATGTGTAGGGAGAGTCTGTGGGTGTGTCCTCAGAGTCCCATCTTGAATCTAAAATGCTCAGACCTTTAAAGTGTCTGTCACTTTTGCAGAGGGCAGCGCAGCAGAATAATTCAGAATTCAGATATTAAGGCATTGAGATAAAAAAAAAAACAACCCATAAAAAACATATATACATATATATTGTTTTTTTTAATTATTATTTTTATTTTTTAGAAAATCTATTTTAAGTAATCAAAAGCAATGGGAGCTTGTCAGAGCTTTAGGGAAATGTGTGATCGTGAAAAGAACACTAATGTTCGTCTGAGTCTTCCAGCCGTTTGCATTGTGTGGCAGACTGCCATGATCATCTTGTTTGGGGTTTTTATGCGTTATAATCATGAGTCGGATGCACACTGGGTAGAGCACAGAAAACAATTAAATGTAACTGACATTGAGAATGACTTCTACTTCAGATATCCAAGTAAGTAATTTCTTTATTTCTATCTTTCTTCTCCAGTAAACTCTGTAATGTATCCATTTCTATGTACATTTAGATATTTGTTCTATAATTTTATCTCTGCTAGCAAATAGTCTTTTTCCAGTGCAGTAAAAAGCTTCTGGTTGACTTACCAGTTTCAGACCTCATGGTTATGCTAACCTTACAAATTACCTTCACATTGCTGACAAAGGTCTGACTCCTAGGTGAATTTTCCCCAAGGATTTGAATCCTCTAAGGCCTCGTCCTGTTAAAAAAGAAAAAGAAAAAGAAGAAGCTGAAAGTCCATACTAAACACTAAAGTGTGTCTAATTTTGATAATATATTTTGTTTAGATTATGAGATTTTAAAGATCATGTAACATGGCTAGATATATTGCATGTATGGTTGTGGAAACTCTACAACACAGCCCACAGTGTCAATGTCAGGCTGTCGTTAAGGCTAAGCCATCTGAGATGTGGTGTTGGATGTCAGATGAGAAATTCTTTTTCTGACGCAGGTTAGAATTGGAGGCTGAAAATACCCGGTTTTAAATTCATCAGTTTAACTGCAGGCAGTTTGGAACATCCCAGGCTTTGCTGGCTTTGTTAACTCGAAGACAGAAAAAAAGAACTTGTGCTAAAACATTTGCAGCTTATTGTTTCACAGTGCAGTGGCATCTATTGCGCCCCACAACGTGTCAGACAGTTGCAGTGTTATGCTGTAAATAATGCTGCTGTGCATGCTGGCATCTATGTATTCTGTGTGCTAGTCATGTCAGGTGCTGGCTGTCTCATGATTAAAGAACCTAAAGTTCTTCAAGTGTGTAGCTGTAAATATAATCTCCATATTTTTATACTTTTAATCTTGATTGATCTGAACTTCTAAGACCTGACAGATTTTTTTGGCTTAATTTAATGGAGTTATGCAATTCCTGACAATATATTAAATATAACTAACTTCAGTTAGATAGATATATAAATAACCTAATTTTTTAAAAAAACATCTGTTGCTAGATCTACTTTAAATAATTACAATGATTTTGAGCAGGTGTTGTCCATACTTGTACTACAGACCCTTCAGATTCATGAAAACTGCCAAATCATCACTGTCATCTTTTTCCTGGTCTGCCTGTGTTACTTTTAGAGACATTTCCTGCAAACCCTAGGGGTTCGCACCTGCATAAGTAACTAGATGAAACTCTGCATCATCAAAACATGTCATCATCTAATCTGCAACAGTAAATACACACAGAGTCCTTGAGTCATCTTCACGTTTTACCCCCTGTTATTTAATAAGCCCTCATGACTCCTGATGACGCATTGTAAAAGTAAACTGCGTGGTAGACAGAGCCCTGCAGACGACAGTTTTTCCTCTAAATTCAAGAATACACAATGTAACCTATAAAAGATCACAGGTTAATTAGTATCAGATTAAAAAAGAAAAAAGGACAACGATGGGTGTGATTAGCATTTTTGAAATCAAAAATATCTCTGCATACAATTTTATACGATATATAGTCACATGTAAAGCTCAGTTATTCAGAGAGAACATATACTTTAAATTGTACATACCTGGGGCAGAATCACCCCATTGCAAGAAGGTTGTGGGTTTGAATCCACTGGCCTGCTGGAGTGGGGGGTTTGCATATGCTTCCTGTGTGTGCTTGCGTTCCCTCTTGGTATTTTGGCTTCCCACAGTTCAAACACATGCGAGTTAGTTTAACTGGCGATTCTAAATTATGCGAATGTGAGTGTGAATGGTTTTCTGCCTCTCTGTGTTAGACTGGTAACGTCTCTCTCCCTGTCACAGTTGGGATAGGTTCTAGCCCAACCACAGCCCCGAATGGACGAGCCGAAGAAAATGAATGGATCCATAACACAGGCTTACTAAGACATAAAATATAATCAAACATGGTGCACGGAAGGCTGACTTGAAGTAAATGGATTACATGCAAAGTTTCCATATAATTTTGTTACATAAGCACAATGTAAATGTTACATTTAATGGAATCTGATCAAATGAAATTTACTGCATTGGGATACATTTAGATAATATCAAGCACATTTTACATAATGATTAACTATTTGAATAAATAAACCTTTGATTTATATATTTCACTTTTGTATTAAAAACGCTCATTTGCTGTGCAAATCATCCCTAAATCGTTTAAAGCCAGGTTTTTCTTTTCTTTTTTATTCATTTTTTTTCTAGTTTTGTCTACGTGAGCCCTCTTTTTGATTTTCCGCTCCACAATTTTTGCATCAACCCTTCAGACATTTACTTCATTTACTCTAGTTGTGTGTTGGCAGACTGTAAGTGACTATCCACAACATGAGTTTGAAAGCAAAAAAGTTATAACCACTAAGCCACCAAGCTGTCCCTACTACCATTCCTTTCCTTTTTTCTACTTCTATTCTGTACTACTCTTCTAATCACATTTTTCTGTTAGGTTTCCAAGATGTCCATGTGATGATATTTGTTGGATTCGGTTTCCTCATGACGTTTCTTAAGCGATACAGCTTCGGAGGAGTAGGTTTCAACTTCCTCATCGCTGCCTTCGGTCTTCAGTGGGCACTGCTGATGCAGGGCTGGTTCCACTGGCTTGACACTGATGGGAAGATCAAAATTGGAATTGAAAAGTAATAGTTCAGTTTTATTGCTCATGGTTTAAAGGAATCACTTCACACACAAAAAATCTGAAATGTATGACTTACAGATATTATATAACAGGTCATGTTATGAAATAATGTGATTCATGTTATGAATTCTTGTCTTTTGATTCAAATACCGAGAAATATGGTCTCTCCTATGGGAATATGTTTCCACCTGTATCCAGAAGAAAAAAGAGTTTGTGTTTGTAGTTGGAAGGTAGACTGAAATTGAGGGTAATGGGAAATTATTCTACTTCTGAAGTGCTGCCAAAGATATGATAGCTGTGTTTGTGTGTAAAATAGAGATAGAGAAAGTGATCCACATGAGGGTAATTCAAAACCTTGACCCTGTTCTGGCAGCATAGTTTCTACTGAAACACATTAAGCTGTGTTTTCTTTTCATTTGCCACCCATGTGAATCTATGTTAAGTGTACAAAATACAGCATTGTTTTAGTTCATTCATTTCGGAATAAGTGCACTCCTAGCCAAAAAAATATGATGATCTTGTGGAAGGCCAGTGCATTGAAGTAATGCTCGTTTATTTCCCTGCTTGTCCTTTACATTTTGGCTGTATTGCCTTCCTCAGCCTGATCAATGCTGATTTCTGCGTGGCCGGCTGCTTAATTGCCTATGGAGCGTTGCTGGGAAAAGTCAGTCCAGTCCAGCTAATGGTTCTGACTTTGTTTGGGATTACACTGTTTGCTGTGGAGGAATTTATCATCATAAGTGTTATACATGTAAGTTTTAACAATCATATTATACTTCCCTAAAAGTATATAATGAAAATGCTATCTAATCAGACAATATGTATAATTTCCAGTTGTAAAAACAGGAGCTCATTTAGTTCATGTCTGTGAATGATCCAGACCCCCACATGATGTTTAGGTGACTTTTTCACTGTCACTTTATTGAAATGCACCAACAATGTTTGCTCTCGGTTTTTTATTCTTGAAGGCCAGAGATGCTGGAGGCTCCATGGTAATTCACACATTTGGAGGCTATTATGGTCTTTCCATATCATGGATGCTCTATCGTCCTAACTTGCACCAGAGCAGTCGTCTGCAGGGCTCTGTCTATCACTCAGATGTCTTTGCAATGATTGGTAAGCTTTGTTTACTACCCACAACTGCACATGGTCATGTTTAGTATTGCTTTTGATTTATAACAGTTTTTATCTATTTAATCTAATCTCACAGAACTCCCTGTTACTCTTGACTTATATCACTATGTCACAGGCACCCTGTTCCTGTGGATGTTCTGGCCCAGCTTCAACTCAGCTATCTGTGATCATGGGGATGGGCAGCACAGAGCCGCCATCAACACTTACCTTTGTTTGGCCTCATCTGTCCTCACCACTGTGGCCATCTCGAGCCTCTTCCAGAAGCATGGGAAAGTAGACATGGTAACAAGTTACAAACACTTAAAAGATATAACCTATTATGCACATGGACAATGTTCCCTCTAATTTTTCACGTGTCTGAGCGAACACACAAACTCCCTGAGCGATCCCTTGGACCACTGTGTGCGACATCAGACGTGTGCACTGTGGTCATGCCAGCATTGAATCCATCCAAGTTACATGGTTTATTAAGATAATCAAATTACAGCATTTACATTTATGTTAGACTACTTTTAATTAACTGCTTTAGCCCACTTACAATGAAAATGTAAAAAAAAAAATCTTGTTCATGACCTGTGTAGTATGTTAACACTACTGGAAGTAAAAATAACTTGAACTCCAATTTTGAAAACACAACTTTCTTTCTTTTTTAAAAAAGCTCTGACTTGTATTATGAGTCTGTGGTCTGGGAGAGAGTCCTGTAACTCTCTGTCTGCAAAATACAGTATATAATGACCAATGCTGGGCAATTAATTATATAGTTACTTCTTTAAAAAAGTAACTCAGTTTGGCAAACAACAAAGTTTTTTTGCAGCTATTTTTTTTTAAATGCAGCCAAGGCATTTTTAAATAAACATTTCAAACTATTTACAGAACAATCAGGTGTTCTGCATCAAATCTGATGTCACACAAATTATTTGTGCCACTCCAAAAAATAATTTCTGTCCACTATGAGATAAAGTAGAACAGCAGCCTGATACCTGCAGGCCTGACAACAGGAGATGTATCACTCCTGTAACACCTGTAACATTCAGCAGTCGCCTCATTGTTCTGACACACACAACAAAACTGTTGACTACACTACACACTAACTACACAAGATTTGCGCTAAACTTCTCAAATCACTCACATCTCAAAGCACCGCCGTCACTCCTAAAACTTCCCCCAGTTTTGTAACAACTAGATGTCACATTGCCATATCATTTTTTGATTGGTCGACATGGTACTTTTTTGGACGAATAGGAAAGGTGGGTGGAGTTTGTTTTTGCTCACAGGCTTTCGAGCGTTTTTCCTTCTAAAATGCCGTTTTACCGTTTCTTCCCGCAGTAAATATAAACAACGATAGTATTCAGGAAGAAAACCAAACATTGCATATATTTTTATCATAACTCTGGTTTTACGTGGCCTATCAAAACAATTTAAAAACTGGTATAAAGTCCACACTTTTTCCGTAATTGTTCCGTCTGTCCTGCTCACCTCTCCAATGGTTGTACACGTTGTCATTAACGTGGCTTCACTCCACATCAACCACGCCGCTTTGCTAGCTAAAACACCGGTGTCGGCACATAAGTACGCTGTCATAGCCTGTCAACAACGTTGATTAGCTGCGTATATACGAATGTAAATCGCATCATTGGCTGGACTATGGGATAAGGTGGAATCGTTCTAATCCCATACAGGAGCAGCCAGTCACTTACTGACTAACACTGCAAAACAGAACTGTTAAAGTATTAATTTTAATTTCAAATCAGGTTAGATTTTTTTTTTGTGCGCAACACAGATTTTCTGTGCGCAGAGACCATGCCAGCAGTGCGCAATTGCGCACGTGCGCAGCTTAGAGGGAACATTGCACATGGACATGATTATGACAATAGGAGATGCATACAAACCAAAACAAGAATCTATAAAGAGTTTAAAAATCCTGTGAACACATTTTTCAATAAGTGCACCCTTCAGATGATTATTTACCCAGGATACACATTTTCCTGCACCTGTTTCTCAGGTTCACATCCAGAACTCCACACTTGCTGGAGGCGTTGCAGCTGGAACAGCAGCTGAGTTCATGCTGATGCCCTATGGCTGTCTTATTGTAGGTTTCTGCTGTGGCGTCATCTCCACACTTGGATATATCTTTCTCACGGTATGATATTTCTTTTCTTTTAATGCTTTCCTTCCAACTGCTGTCAGACTTTACAACATGGTCTCTGCAGATGACCACACACGTGCAGACATTCACACACACACACACACACACACACACACACACACACACACACACACACACACACACACACATCGCATACACAATTGTAACTTTATCCCTGACTCCCTGATGTGCAATAGTACCAAGTGCAATTTTTCCTACTATAACAAAGCATTTTATTCTATTTTGTATAGTATGTTATTCTATTTTATCTTATCCTATTCTATTGTGTTTTTCTCAATTTTTGCTCTTAACTTGTACTTTCTGCCATGACCCCAAAATTTCCCATGTGTGTGACTAATAACGAGGGTAGACCAGGGTTGTATTTCACACTTTTGACCCTTGCATGAATTTCTGATCATTATAGTGTTGTTCAACAACCCTTTCATCACTAAAGCGAAGCTTAGGATGCTGGCTCAAAAATAGTTTTCATGTTTGCAATTAATTATAACAAAAAAATAATTAATCATCAACAATACTCTGACACTTTGTGACCCCAGATGTACCCCAATGTACAGAGACATCAGTATTTCTATAAATAAACAGCACCCAATGCCCCTTGTATTTAAACCATGAATTTGAAGAAGTGATACGTTTTGCAAATTATTCTACATATGAGCAATAAAATTAAGGAAGTTGTGGTGCTTTAGTAATGTAGCTTTTGCTAAAGCCACAATAATAACAGAGAACAGAGAACAGATTCCATGACTGCATTTTGAACTGATGTATTACTGATATGATTTAAAAAGTTCAGAAGTTCTTTTTATCTTTTACAGACAAATAGTCATTTTATGTGAGATTTTCCGACAGGTAACCTGAACAATAGTGAGCAAGTCAGTGTAGATCAGTGGTAGACATGATCTACACTGATCTACACATGATCTAAAACATACTCTCTTTCACTGGCTATTGGTGTATGGCTCAACACAAACATTCTGCCAATAAAGAAAAAAAATTAAATAAATTAAAAAAACAACACTGTCTTTACATGTCTAGCTGTAAAAAATATTTTAATACTTGGGGGCTTGGTTGTCACACATGTCACAAGCAAGCCCAGGACCAGTGAGACAACCATCCCCAACTGACCTCTTTATAAGCATTTTAACCCATCTATCATGGCTTTAGCTTGCCAGTGACGAATCAAAGCCATTACCTTCAGCTTTTCAATAAGTGTCCAGTTTAAAAAAAACAACAACACACAAACATTTTGTTTGCTTTTAATTAAAAAAACAACAATGCAAAAATTATTCTGACTCATCAAAACTCCAAAATACCTCCAATGTTTTAAGTGTTTTCCAAAAAACTGAGTAGTGCAAAATGGACATGCTGTCAAACCAAATCTGCCCTCCAGTGTGACAGTAATAAGCACTGAGACAACCAATCAATGTGACAACCAACTCTGGGCATTTCTACATATGTTCATGAAAAGTTAAGAAACGTAGATGCCATGACAAAGGAATAAGGAAAAGTGAAGTTATTTCCACACCCAGACACACTAAAGGTTAATCAGGGGGATTAAAATACCTTGGTAGAAAGACACAGCTGAAAACAGTCAAAGCAAGACAGGGGAAGTCAAACTAGACACAAGATACAGAAGACAATGAGCTATCAAAATAATAATAATACTAACTACTGTTATGGAAATTTTACCAATAACCTGCAACACACTCAGTGAGCTCGATTTGATGTGGTTTAATTAACACATTGCAATGTGGAGAAAACGTTCAGATCAAACACCAAACAGTTTTCTGAGGATGGACACCGCCCTGAACTCTTTTATACCTTCCCAAACAAAGAACATCCACAACTCTCACATGTTGGCCCATCTCACGGGGGGGGGGGGGGGGGGGGGGGGGGGGGGGGGGGGGGCTATTTCTCCTCCCTCACAGAGAGAATTATCACCTTGTTTTCTGCTTAGCCGTCACCTCCCTAAGAGCAGGACATCTGAATTTCTTCAACTTTACAACAGGGCCCCTACCTAAACATTTACATCCCTCTATAAGCAGAAGGACTCTCACTATCTACATCTCTATCTATATATAGCCTCGGGATCTTATTTTCAGGAAATATAATATTAGTTTTCACTCATATGCTGACGACACTCAGATCTATCTTCAGCTAAAGAGAAACAGTTCTGCTTCACTAGAACCTTTATTTCAGTGTCTCGGCGAAGTTAAGGCCTGGATGGCCTCTAATTTCCTTAGTTTCAACAAAAATATAACCGAAGTGATCGTTTTGGTTGCAAAGTTGCAATTCTAGAACCTCACATTTTAATTTGCATGGTTTAGAACTTTCTATCAAATTGCATGCTAAAAATTTGGGGGTTATATTTGACAATAAGTTCACCTTTGCGAAACAGATTAGTTTAGTTGTACAGCTGTCTTTCTTTAAACTGAGGCTTTTATCCAAGGTGAGATCTTTTTGGTCTTTTAAAAACCTAGAACGGGCAATTTATGCTTTCATCCTATCCCAACTGGACTACTGTAATTCTTTATATGTAGGGGAGACCGGGGATAGTTGTAACGTGGGTCAGTTGTAACACTTCCAATTTCTCCAATCAGGGCAAAGTTTCAAATGATGTGATTCATCCTGTGCATGCACAATTCAGTTCTGCTATCACATGTGAAAAATCAGCACGTTTTGTCAAACACAGACAATTTAACATGAAAAAAAGTAATTTGTATGCCAAAAAGTAAGTTTTTCTACTTTATTTCAATTTCTAATAGCATTATCTGCTTTGCAGTTAAACTCATCAAACTTAAATTATGTTATTTGTATGTCTATGGGGATATATTCTGTGTAGGTCTTTAGTGCTAATGTTTTAGCCGTTGGCTGTAATCTTAGCTAGTTCATGGCTATAGGAGTCTGGGTCAGTTGTAACAGCAACAGTCTGGGTTAGTTGTAACAATACTGCAGATGTTACAACTTACCACACTATTACTTTAACTTATATTAAACAAGTTGGGGCAACGACATCAGCAGAGAGAGGTTCACTGGTTGCCTTTGTATATGCGGTTAATGCCATTGGCAACACAATTCCTCCACTGTTTGTGTTCCCACACATACATTATGCAGACCACTGTGTCAGAGATGGACAAGTAGGAAGTATTGGTAGTGGAAATAAATCAGGATGGGTGCAAGAAACAGATTTCCTCATCTTTCTGAAGCACTTTGCAAACCACACCAAGGTAAGCCATGATAAAAAGTAATGGAATTGCGATGCTGGTGCACAACTACATTTTTTCAGCTTCATTGTTATGTTCAAAATTGGTGCAAGTGTTGTAGGTTATAATACCCACTGAGCCAATGAGGCCAAACTCAAGGAAGACCAACCAAAATTAATGAAATATTCAGTTGCAGAAAATTCCATCATTTGTCTTTTTAGGGGGGTTGAAATATGTTCAAAAGCTAGATTTCTGCATTCTGTCACACACTCATAGCTACATAAATGGCTCTAAGTGCATTCATGTGTTGAATAAACAAAGATTACATGTTAATGTTTTGTCAGTACCCTTATTTCATTGTGTTACATTTCACCCCAGGACATGTTACAACTAACCCAGACTATGGGGTTAATTGTAATATTTCACTCTTTGTGTTTGAGACCATACCATGCAATGGGTAATTGTGCTGCAGAGAAAATAGCTGCACTATTTAATAGCAGAGACATGTAAATACTTTGCATTACATTTTGAATCCACTACCTTAAAAGAGCTCCAAGCTACAGACAGAAATGTCAAAAATGTTACAACTATCCCCGGTCTCCCCTAGGCATTAGTCGGCCTGTCTTGCAGAGCTCCAGCTGGTCCAGAATGCTGCTGCTCGTCTTTTGACACAAACGAAGAGAAATGAACATATGTCCCTTGTGCTTACCTCGCTTCACTGGCTCCCTGTACGTTTTAGAATCAATTATAAAATCTTATTGGTGACTTATAAAGCACTGAATGGACAGGCCCCAGGGTATCTGTCAGACCTACTGCAGCCTTATATGTCCCCTAGAGCTCCTAGATTGGGTGATCTTTTGCTCTTTTCCTCGACCTTGGCCACACCAAGGTCGAGGCTGGTTCTCAGAGGTGATCGTGTGTTTGCAGTCGTGGTGCCTAAATTGTGGAATGATTTGCCTCTTCACATTAGACAGGCTCCTAGCCTCAATCTTTTTAAATCCTATCTTAACCTCCTAGGACCATGGCGTCCACATATGTGGACATCACATTTTGGGTTATTTAGACCAAAATACTCAATTCTGCTCTACAAGGGCCTGATATCCACTTACGAGGACATTATACTGCTACTGTTCTATCAAAATTTTAAACTAATATCCTCATATGTGGCTCTTATTTTTCATAAAAACAAAAATAAGGTAAAAAAAAAATCTGGTAATTCTTTGTTTTTACATTCATCAGGCCCCAATATGCCCAAATATCAAAGAGAAATTAAAAATGCATGCCGTGGAAGAGTTCGAGGTTAAAACACATTTCTACTCACTGGCTTTTAATACTGCACGAGAGTTATTTACTTATTTATTTGTTATTAGCTATTTGGCATTGATGTTAATTGATATTGCTATTTTATTGCGTGTTATTTTATTGTGTAGTTTGTATGTTTTTACAGCACTTTGGTCAACACCACTGTTGTAATTAAAAGTGCTATATAACTAAACTAAACTAAACTAAACTAAACTAAACTATCTGTTTAGCGTCTCCCTGTGATAACATCCCACAAGCATGCAAACTGGTGACAGGAGTGCTCTTACTATACTAAAGTGAGAAAGTGATATTACTATAACTATGCTTGTGTAGTAAAATCACACAAATCTTTCAGCCATTCATGGAGAAGCACCTGAAGATCCAGGACACGTGTGGAATCCACAACCTCCACGCTATGCCAGGAGTTATAGGTGGCATTGTGGGAGCCATTACAGCTGCATCTGCATCTGTTGAAGTTTATGGCCATGAAGGGTGAGTTTTTCCTTGCCTACAAAAAGGAAACATTCAGCTAGACATTATGGCTGTGTTTCCCTTTTCAAATAAATGGCTTAAAGGAGAAAAAACAGTTGTCGTACCTGTATTCTTGTCATTGAGCTCCCTGTTTTTGTGTTAAAGGCTGGTGAACACCTTTGACTTTACGGGTGATTTCAAACATATGGTACCCACAACGCAGGGCGGTCACCAGGCAGCAGGCCTCTGTGTGGCGTTGTGCTTTGGTATAGGTGGAGGCATCATTGTTGGTAGGGAATCAGTTTGACAGAATATATATACACATGTTAAAAACTGCTTTTCAGACAGTGATGATAATGACGTAGTTTTTCTCTTCCTATTAGGCGCTATCTTAAGGCTACCTATCTGGGGAGATCCTGCAGATGACAACTGCTTTGATGATGAGACCTACTGGGAGGTGAGAGATAAATCATAACATCCTTACATTTATGAGGATGTAAGGATTTGCAATTTAAAATCAGAATTCAGTCGCTATTTCAGCACACAGAAACTTTTAGGATGCACAAAAAGAAAAAAGCTTCATTGATATCTCTGAGTGGCATTTTTAAGATATTTAACAAATCCTGATGAATGTCATTAAACGGTCATAACTATTTTTGAAGCACAGTTTTGATCCAATGTGTATATAAATTGACAAAGAGATTTTAAATTACAGTCTTGGTTTAATGCTACTTGTAGAAACATTTGTTGTTGTGTTTTCCTCATTCTGAGGCGGTTTCTCCAACCCAGCATTAACATTTGCAAATAGTCTGCTGTCATTCACTCTTCTTCTGGTACCAAAACCCAATTTACTCTTTAACTTTTCCCCAAATTTAATAAGAAACCATGAAATCAGATATTCTGACAATAGTTGTTCATATGCTTGTTATCTTCTTGAGATCACAATGTTTGCCTTCTAATTGTCAATAGGTCCCAGAGGAGGAGGAGGAGAGCATCCCAACAATCCTGCAGTACAACAACCACATGCGAAACAAAGATATGTAAGTGTCTCCTTCTGTTATCTGTTTTGGATCTGTGCTGTTTTCATACCAAACAAATGATGCAGTCATTGCCTTTTGTTGTTCAAGACTGTGCTGCATTCAGTCTCCTCTCGATGGCAGCACAGCACAGTTTTGGGATTATTCACACATCTTGGTGTAACTCCTGCCATTGTGTGAGGAATATATTTTCAGGGTGTTGAATACAGTGTAATCAGGAAGTGAGGTGGCGGATAACATGACACCTCAGAGACACAGACATCTCATACCACCCCTAGGTGTGGGTTTAATCATAAGGTGCTGACGCAGATGCTGTGCTCTATGCTGCTAAGTTAACCTGTGCTCTCTGTTGATACGGGGTTTTCCACAGAACATGGTTAACTCTTCAATGTGACCTTGAAGTTATGCAACAACAGTCATGTTTATAGTAGAAACAAAAATGATACTAGTGATGATTTTGTGGAATCTGCTTAGTAGAGTTAATATGTAATGACCATATGAATGTCTTCAGGGCAGATCTTGATAAATAATTGTTTATTTTTTCTATTTGTTTGTTTTTTAATGCAAGAATCTGCATTATTTAAAACATGCATACTATGAGTTCGATGAAACGGCATCTTTTTTCACACATTGTGTAATTTTGTTTTCTAGCGCCGAGTCAAATTTCACCATGGAGTCGGAGTCCAGGGCTCGATCTTAATGGACCTCTGCCTTGTTTCCTTTCATTCTCCCACTGGACAAAAATATTCATTTCATGCAATTAATGACCACTTGTCAGCACCAGCTATTTTTCATACAGTGATATGTTTGTCAGTATGTTATGACTGAATTGTATTTCAAAATCTCGGTTTTTGTTTGAATTAAAAACTACTAGAGGAGTAATGTATCTTCTGCTAGCTGAACACATTATTCCGTTTAAATCAGCTGACAGTAGGTCAAACACTGCATTCAGTGGGGGGTATTACCTTGATTTGCCTCATTTCAAAGTAGAGAGACCGGTAAATTGACTTATGTAAATTTTCGTGTCGCTTGCAATAATACCTCTAAAGTACTCAAGAGAAAAGTTTTGTATTATGCTTTGAACTGTGTTGCGATGCATTTGTGGAATCTCTTATTGAACATTTCTCCTGATCCAAATCTAAATGATTTTGGTCTGTGTGATGTAATGAAATGCAGGTAAAATCTCAGAGTACACAACTTTTAGACAAATCTTTCTGTCAGCTTCCTTCGTTGTGTCATTAGTTACAACTGAAAAAGATATTTCCATTAGATGCATTTGAGTAGGGTTTTTTTTTTTTTTGGTGTGTGTATCTTCATGGAGAATTTTTACAATGAGACGGGTATTAATCTTGATACTGATTGATTTAGACCTAGGTTATCCTGTGACATTAAAGTAAATAAATGAATACACTTGGTAACGTGTTATCACCACCCTCTTATCAAGCATTACAAAGAATGATGGAAATGTAAATATCTAATCACACATGAGGAATTTTATAAAGTTAATATGTTGTTTTTCTTTCCTTCGTGCAGCAGCCTCTTCTTCTGAGTACTTTTAGAGTTAGCAACAAATACATTAGTCAACACCTTTTTGATTGTTGGATGATTCCAGCTTGTTACAATTTGCTAATGGTAAAATAGGCTATAGAAGGAGTGTGTTACCAGATATGTTTATTGATATTACTGATCTGAAAATTGGTTTTGTCAGAAGTTGATATTTGTATACTTAAACATTCTACACTGATTGTATTGATTGTAATGTAATTTTGGAAATTAAAAGTTATTAAGAAAGTGTACAATGTCCTATGCCTGCTTTGTCTGTATGTGAATAATTAAGTTTGGATATATTTAGCAATTAAATAAATGTAGCCACTTTCACGTAAATTTTTGTTTGAAGCGGTGCACTTGAAATACAAATTTAGGTGTGGGAGGGAATGTACCTCCTTCAACGGCTCCTCTTAAGTGGCGATGCAACTCAGGGTAAAGGTCGCACTCTTATTGCTCTCCCGGGACACTCTGGTGACCAAAACAAACTAGAGATCAGCCATATGATCTTGACCTCATGTCACAAAAGGGCAATATCCCTGACAGGGTTGAACACACATGCTGGAGTTAATTATTTTGAATTCATTAGGAGAATTTCTGTGAAGTCATACATATTCCATATTGGTATTATTTTTTCCACATGGATGGGTAAAAAAATGCACAAGTGTGGGTTGGTCATGCAATAAATGTTAGATGATGCCTAGTCTGTCTACAATTGCTAAATATAGCATTGATTTGTGCATCATCTATCCTTCATTTTCTGATGAAGGCTGGATTCACACATGCTCTGTCTTCTGCCCACACGTCTGTGGCATTTCACTGGTTGAAGGCGGCAGCGGCAGCAGCAGCAGCACCAGCTTATGGCGGGAGTGTGGATGATTCCCACACATGAGTAGCAGCAAGGAATCCATCTCCTCATCCAGTCTCTTTGCTGACAAAAGCAGGCTTAGCGCTGTTTTCTTTTGTCATCAGTAACGTGTTTGAGTAAAGGAGGTAATGGTGCCACAAGTGCTCCAATTAAACCAGATGCAGCCCTGCTGGGAAGAAAGGCTCCCCCATTGCCCCCGATACCCCCCTATAATACATACACGCACATATGTGCACACACCCACACACAAACCTGAGCTCTTTTCATGCTACCCCCATGCAGTTCCCGCCCCAACTCTCCTCATGTTTATTCATCAGCCACTTAAAGGGCAAATGCAGAGGCCTGTTAAAACTAAATCAGGCTTACTTTTAAATGATGCCACGCCGTCCCCTCTGAGGTTAAGGCAGCCGGACCTTAGGGGCTTCCCAAATTCAGCATTTAAAGAAGGTCCTTCGGATGGACGCTGGCCACAAAGTGAGAAGGTGAGATGGGGAAAACCTTTGGGGGGCATGAAAGAGGGAGGCATGGACAGAGAACGAGGCCTCACTTTCATTGCTGATGACCCACTGCCTGCCATCCAGGCTCAATCATGATCTCTGATTGACAGGTCGAGGGAAGGAGAGGGTGGGAACAGAAGGAGCTTAGAATGAGAGCTGCACAAAACGTACTCCCATATAGGGGGCCGTGGAGATGCTCATTAATGATAAAGAACATACCAGGCAAAGCATGTTTTCTCTGCATGCCAGCAGTGTTGTTTGTTGGTTGAGATTAGTTTGTAATCTCCTAAAATGTACAGAACACGCCGTTGCTAAAACACAACGTGGGAGGTCGTGTTGGTGCACCTGATTGTGGACATTTAGCTTTTAGTTCTGCAACCCTAAACCCTTTTTGTTGTATTTTTCATTTCTTGATGCTCCAAATGTTTTCAGTTGGTGAAAGGTCTGAACTGCAGGCAGGCTAGTTCAGCACTTTCTGTTACAAAGCTATGCTGTTGTAATAAATGCTGTATGGTTTCTTTGCATGATGGGGCTTTAACTTGCATCTGTGGATGGCACAATGAGCTGTGTTCACTTACAAAACTTTCTGGAAGTGTTGCTGACTCCACACAGTGATTTCCATGACAGAATCGTGTATGTTTTTAATGCAATGCTGCCGGAGGGCCCGAAATTCACAGGCATCTAATACCGATTTTTGGCCTTGACCCCTTGCAGACAGAGATTTCCCCAGATTCTCTGAGTCTTTTGATATTATGACTGCAGAAGTTCTCTGATGACTCTGCAATAGTCGGCCTCATCACTGATGGGGACGACAAGGAGTACAGAGGACTGACTCAGGACTTTGTGGACTGGTGCCAGCTGAACTACCTCCAGATCAACGCCAGTAAAACCAAGGAGCTGGTGGTAGACTTCCGCAGGCACAAGCATCCTCCACTGCAACCACTGAACATCCAAGGTATGGCCATTGAGGCTGTGGACAGCTACAGGTACCTTGGTGTTCATCTGAACAGCAAACTGGACTGGACTCATAACTCAGCCGCCCTCTACAGGAAAGGGCAGAGGAGGCTGTACCTGCTGCGGAGACTCAGGTTGTTTGGAGTGGAGGGCCCACTCCTGAAGACCTTCTATGACTCTGTGGTGGCCTCTGCCATCTTTTATGGTGTGGTCTGCTGGGGCAGCAGCATCTCTGCCAGGGACAGGAAGAGACTGAACAGGCTGATCCGAAGGGCCAGCTCTGTTCTAGGATGCCCTCTGGACCCAGTGGAGGTGGTGAGTGACAGGAGAATGGTGGCTAAGCTGTCATCCCTGTTGGACAACATCTCCCACCCCATGCAGGAGACTGTGACAGCACTGAGCAGCTCCTTCAGTGGCAGGCTGCGGCACCCACAGTGTGGGACGGAGAGATTTCGCAGGTCTTTCCTCCCCACTGCTGTCAGACTCCACAACAAAGACTTTAACTGATCAAACACACACATCCACACATGTGCAATAACACTAATGTGCAATAATCTTTTCTGGCATTGCTGTATTTTTATTCAGTTGTATATAGCATTTGCATTCTATTTTTATCTTATTGTATATTTTATTCTATTTTATTCTACTGTATATAGTATTTTATTTTATTCTATTCTGTGCAGTTGTGTACTGTATTTATTCTTATTTTATTTTATTCTAATTTTTGCTTCATAACTTTTGCACTGTCCACTTCCTGCTGTGACAAAACAAATTTCCCACGTGTGGGACTAATAAAGGTTATCTTATCTTAGATCATGAGATATTAAAAGTCTCCACAATTTTACACTGAGGAAAATTATTCAGAAATTGTTTTACAATTTGTGGAAACAGGGGTTTATTCTGAAGCTCGGGCCATATTACTTGCCTCTCTAAGACGTTCTATTCATACTCAGTCACATTACTGACTCATTGCCAGTTAACCTAATTAGTTGCAAAATGCTTCACCAGCTGTTTGTTTTTAGTAAGACTTCCCTTCTAGCCTTCGGTCGCCCCCAGCTTTTGCTGCCATCAATATTTTTAATTTAAAAGTAAAATATCTTAGTTTAAACATTTGTTTGTGAATAAAATATGGTTATATGAGGTTTGCAAATGATTGCATTTAGTTTTCATTTACTATTTACGCAGCATAACAGCTTTTTTGAAATTGGGATTGTATTTGTTTTTGCCACTGCTCAAACCAAACAGCACAATATGGTGATTTTGTTTTTTATTTCTGCGTGTTCATGGGATTGTTTTATAGATATAGATACACGCCATCCACACTGCAGTAAAACCTCAATGAATTCCCTTTACAGTTACAAGCACCTACAGTGGTTAGAGTAGTATTCAGGAATCTATGTTCACTCTCTTATAGAGAGAGCTGTAAAAGCCCTTTTGAAAGCAACCACGAGTCCATAAAACTGTTCATAAACTATTCAAGCCCTTAGTCTTTTCTCTCTGTGCCTAATCTGCTCACATTCTGTTTGCAGTTTCAGTGTCCCCTAAAGGTGATCTCACAGCAGGCATTTCAAAACTTTCCTGACCATTAGGATCTGGACTGTCTTTGCGATGTCTAATCCTGGGACTTGAGTCCTATATTTCCCACCATCACTCCTGTCCAATGTTTTCCTTTGAGGTATTTTCAGCCATTTTTTTTTTTATTCCATTACATTTGAGAGAGAGTGGCATGTTCCAGAATGAGTTTGTAATTTTTCTTGCAAAAAAAAAAAAAAAGTTCAGTCACTTCCTGATTTTGGAAATTGTCACTTGGTTATATTAGTGGCACATGTTGTGCAAGCCCAGGTAAGGTGGACCTGTGACTGAAGTGATGCTGCCAGGCTCTCATCAAGTTCACGTCTTTACTCAAGGGTAAATGTGGCCCTTATGAGAACAGATTTTGGCCAGATTTGGCCACAATTGTATTTGGCAGGGCTATATAAAGTACTTCACAAGCAAAATATTAGTTACATACAAATGTATCAGTACAAACAAACTATTGTTGTTTTATAACAATGTATGTATTACAGGGTATCTTGTTTTGGAAATATGATCAGTTCCTTTTTTTCCACCAGCTCCTTGAGGAGGAAACATTTTCCTGATAATACTTTTTTGTTTTTTTTATTATTATTTTTTTACACAAGCAAGAATACTGGACTTTAAATGTACTTGTTATTGAGTTTTCTTATAATGTTGTTTATTTAAATTATGCTAAATAATTGTCTTTGGACTATGCCCATTAGTGTTTGCAGCCTGCTCTTGAACCTCCCAGTTTTGCCCACTGTAGGTTTCTCCAGGCCTCCCCACGCCACAGAGGCTGCTTAAGTGTCCCTATCGGACCACAGTGGAGAGGAACAGCAGATTAACCATGATCCTATCCGCTCACCGCTAGCCCCTTCATACGCTCCGTTACACCAGCATTTAAAAGGAGGAGGGGACACCATTCAGGCCCGTGATATGAATCCCAGACGTGGGGACAAGAACAGAGCTTTCACCCCTGTCTCACAGCAAAGACCTCTTTCTGGCACCCTCTAATTCTGGTTGCTATGGGCTCCTGGGTTCAATGGTGGACTCCCGTTGTGAGGGGACAAAGCCTCTCAGTCATCCGGCGAGGGTTGCCAGGGGAGGCTGAATGTATGGGGAGGGACAGGCTGCCGTTGTCCCAGACGAAATGTCTCTCTTAAGGCGGCTGAGATCTGGTGATTGACAGGTGGCTACACGCTCCACTGCAGATCACCCGGGAGGTCTGGAAGGGGTCTTATAGCTGTGACTGTGAATGCGTGGTTGTGTGTCTGCAGAAGTGTGTGTCTATGGCAGATTACACTGGCAGGGAGAACACATGAGAAGCTATAAAAGTGTCACCGTTGCATACCTGAAGAGGGAGCTGCTTCTGCGCCTACATGTTCATTCACCCTATAATAATCCAATAAAGCCTGTAAAATGCATGTGACATGTTGGTGAAGTAAAAGAAGTACAACAAATAAAAAAAAGTTTTGTAAGTGTTGATGGAAGCCCCAACCCATGTCCAAAATCTGCCTACTTAATAGATGTTTCTGACTTCAAGTACACTTTCTTTTAGAAAATTAAATGTAATTAAATGCTCTGTTTTATAGCTTCACAATACAGCTGTGGAAGCTGATCACTGTACAGTTAAACAGCTGTTGCAAACCTGAAACCTCTTCTGCTCCATATACTCTGACACTGGACCACAGTGAGGTAGCTTGTCCCTAGTAGTTAAACCTCAGTAATTAAATCAATATTTGCATGCTCACAGAATTTCTAATTTTTTAAAGGAAGGATCAAGAATAGATGCAATTTTAGGTAGATAATTGAACATATGGCTGGAGTGTGTCATTGCATAAAAACACAGATGTTAATTGCAATGATGCAAAAAAAAAAGATTTCTATTATCTGAGATTTTATAATATGCATGAATGTGTGCATAAGGAGCTTTTTACTGCTGAGTACGGTTAAGTACAGGGACCCGTGTGTTCTCAGATCAAGATGTTATTAGAAACAAATTTCTGCTACCCAAATTTGTATCATTGTCTCTTTTGTGAAATGGTATAATTTTACATTTTTGTGCTTTTAACATTAAGAAAATATATTTGGTGGATCTTTTTTGGTAAGAAACTTTAAGTCGTGGCTTTTTAAATTAAAAAATTACAAAAAATAGATGCATTGATAAAAACAAAAACAAAAAAAAAACGCAAAACACTGGTATAATGTACAATTTTACGAAAATGCAACAGAAGAAAAACACTTTAGAATGACACAGTGAAAAGAGAAAAGAGTAATGCAAGAAACACTGCACATCAGGCTTTTTCTAGTTTAAGCAAAAAAGGATTTGCTGTCTGAGGTACAGATTAGCGCTTTTATGAAAGAGAGACAGATGAGGAAATTGTAAATTAAAATGAGACTTAAAGACGTTAGTGTGTGTCTATCTGAATCTCAAGGATTAGCAATATAAAGATCTGTGTCTCTCCCAAACACTCCTCCAGTGGGTGAAACATCACCCTGCTGGTGTCTAGGCATCAGAGGTCTCACAGAGGTGAGTGGGAACAAACAGGGCATGGATGTGGGGATCTAAAGGGGTTCTCTCACTACACTGAGTCTGCTTAGATAGACGTCTGGGACTGTCTGGGTCCTGCACTCCCAGACAGGGGCCCTTTCCACCCATCAGATGCTGTCCACGCCCACCCCCCTCTTCTCCTTGACCTTGACTCTCTGTGACTGTGGCCCTCCAGACAGTCTGGGGTCAAAGGCTAACACAGCAGCCACACATCAGACACGGTTCGAATCCCCTGTGTGTGCATAAATGCTGAATGGCAAATCACCCTAAACCCCGCCTGTTGGAATGTGGCCCTGAATTCCTTCAGAGATGGATCCTGAGACATGAGGGAGAATTATTGTGGCAACATATGAAGTCCATAAAAAACAAAATGCTTCTTTCTGTGCACCCAGCACCAGAAAAAAATGGACTTAATTAAAGCATCAATTTGAAGTTCAAACAGATTTTTTGTCAACATTTACACACTGATTCAAAAATCCACATCGACGCACCTGCCGTGAGTAGCATTTGCAAGCAGCCGTGGTACAGCTTACCTTTCACCTTCGACTGCTGACTCACACCGTCCTCAGCCAATCACAACCAAGCTGCCAGCATGCCACGAAGAGCGGGGAATGGCTGAAGCCTCACGTGGCTTTTTGAAAGATGCCAACCCACACTGCGTGCAGTTCTAATGAGCCTTTCCACGCCTCACTGTGAGCATGCGCACTGACTCAATATGGGTTCATCCCCCCCCCCCCCCCCCCCCACACACACACACACCACCCACTCTTTTCTTCCTTCTCTTGAAGCTTTTGGAATTAATTTCTGTTATAAATCAACACACATATTCTGATCTTCATTGTCTCTCTGCAGCCTAAATGTGTAAATCACCTGATTTCTTCAACAGACATGCTGAAGATTAAGAGCACTTAATCAGCCCCACAAGAGGGAACAAAGCCAGCAGTGGCAGCAGAAGGTTTATCTCTCATTGATTACTGGTCGCAGAGACACAGTAGACATGGACAGTGAAATGTACACATGCAAAATAAGCAAAAAGGCAAAAGGAACATAAAGAATGTATCTCTCTTTCACCCACACACACATAGAAAACTTCGTCACTCATACACTCAGGGAAGGCAGATAGCAGCCATCTTAATAACTGATGCCCCTTCCTTTTATTTCTGTTTTTAAGACCAAAGCTTCTACATAGATTTTGCCTGAATCTGTTTTAAATCATGCAACTGTGAAGTAGAAATCAATACTAAGACAAAGTTATTTAACAAATTGATTTCCAAATGTGATGTAGACTAATTTTTGTTATGAATATTTTTTTTTACCCTATCGCTGAGTTGTAGTTTGAGCCCCTGCTGCCTCTGATTCAGTCACCGTGTTTTATAATTATCCAACGGACGTTCGCCTTTGCATTCTTGCGAGGCTTTGGTTTTATTTCATTTTCGATAAAAGAACCAAATATTCGTTACTCTGAAATCAATTCTATTTTTAAAAATGTTGCCAAAGATTTTAAAAGCTTAATTATTTATTGTGGATTATTTGTAGTGGAAAATACACAGAGGCCTGTATGAGAAGAGAGTTATTGTGTTGTTGTAATGTGAAAAAAGGGGTGGGGGTGAAATTATTTTGCACTAGAGTTTTAGCAATTAACCATCCAAGCGATCTAAGAACAGGAAGCCTTTAAAATACATAATAATAATGATCATAATATTGCACTTAGCTCCAACTCTTTTGTTTTAAATTCATGTTATTGCCTTCCACTTCAAATCCCACCTGACGAGCATTTACGCAGCACGCAGAGTGTAACAGAAGACTGATAGATTACAGAGCAGGTAGAGGCTGGCTCTCAGAGGACCCACACTAGATTACACAGTTCGTCTATTAACTGTATTACAGCACGGGAATGAGCTGCAACAGGAGGCGGGACATGATGGTCTTACGCACGAATCAAGAGCAGCACTGCAGCAGCAAACACTAATGCCAAGTCGTAAAAATTAAAATGAACCTGACGTCAGTTACTAACTAACAACAACAATTTAATGTGCTCAAATACAAATATGAGCACATTAAATCCTTAAAAAAAGTAAAAATAAGAAAGAAACCTACGTTTTCGTATGTTTTTTTTTTTTTTTTTTTAGGTTTTTAGGTTTACAGTTTATAAATTAAAGATTACAATCAGCTAATAATTAGCTAATATTTTTTTAAACTATTACCATAATAATAGCAGGACTGTTGAGAGATTCCTGCAGCAGCCTGATGCAGCAAAATCCCCTAATCAATGTAACAATAAATTTAACAGAAATAAATAAATACAAACAAACACAGACCATTTGAGTGAAGGCCTTCGTTTTTCTACATAAGGATTTATGAGCGATGTATTATGTATGTTTATTTTGATATTATGGCTTGAAAACATTTTTACTTCCAGGAGCAGTGGGCTCGGTCAGGGCGCAGTGCGCTCCTCTGCACTGCTGAGCGTCATTGATTGCGTCGATATTTGATACAGCCCCACAGGCTTACTGCATGATCCAGATTCAGAGGATTATTTTTCATTGCGTTTAAATTTTATTTAAAAAGATTTTTAATTGTGTTAACTGAACCTTAGAGTCTCACTTAACTTTGGTGAGAAATTATTTAGACACACGCATTTCATACAAAACAATACACAATGCTTCAGATGGGCTGCCAACCAAGAGCTAAATAAGTTGAGTAATATTTCGATGTTTTTCCATGTTATTTACAAGTTTATTGTAGCTAAATATGTGGTAGAAAAAATATAATAAATAAAGTATACTGTTGAAGTGTGAAGAACATGTGTTTTGCTTAAATAAAATAGTACCTCCATATTCTCGACTATCTGAGAAATCCAAATCAGTTTGGTTGAAGCATCAGCTCCTTGGAGGAGGAACCAATTGATTACAAAGCGACTCAGACACATTGGAAGGAGAAAGGGCCCTCTGTTGTTTCAAACCAGCTCCTCTAACTTCCCAGAGTGTAGGGGCCCAGAGACAGGGCTGTGTGTGCCTGCAGTAAATGGCTGCACAGTGACTCCTCTGAAGCAGCAGTGGGGTGGGTGGCGAGGAAAGACTTTTAGGATACATTAAATCAGCCTGATTAGAAGTTTAGGCAAGGGCGAGGCTCGGGTCTGGCTGAAAGGCTGCCGGGTAGCCCCTTGAGTGATACTATTCACATCCTGGGAGAAAGGTCAGTGTCAGAGAAGTTCACAGGCCCCATCTCCTTTCTTATGCTAAAGGATCATACACATAGGGCTCATTCACAGGCTGGAAAGGCATAAACAGCTCCTACCAACTCTAACTTTCCCTCCAAAATGTTTGGATTCCTCATCATGAGCAGTGAAGTCCTGCATCACAGCTTCTCTCCCTTAAAGGAGCAGCATGTGAGAATGTTGCTATGAAATAAAAGTTGAATATGATGTTATTTTTATGGAAATCTGCAGAAAAAATATAGAATTTATATCTTTAATCTTTATATTTTATTTTCTCTTCTGACATGAGAGGAACAGGCTGTTGTTTTTATTATATAGTGTTCAAATTCCTTTTTTGTGTTAACATTATTTATTAACTTCTTCATGCATTTCATTTTCTGTCTCAACTCCACTGGTCACTTGGGAATAGCAGGAAATAGCCACTTAATTAGCGGCCCTTGACCTTTGGTTCTGGCTAAAGCTGTTTTTGACCTCAGCATCTCTCCGGCCTGTTTATTGTCCTCTGGGGGACTGCCCAGATCGTGACCCCTGACCCCTGCTGACATGGGACTTCACCAACAGGTCCCTGACCGGCTGTCCCACCTCACAGGACATTCATCAAAAAGCAATATTTACCCCGAGCAACAGATTCAAGCAAGACGTTACCTCTGCAGAAGGATGATGTGGATACTGAATGTGCCACAATTATTCTCTGAGCTCTCTCATGTTTGTTTGCAGGGAGGAAACATAAAGCACACATTTGCAGGGTATGTAGGGTAAACCCAGCAGAATATGAAACATTTTTAATGATGAAAATCATGGCAGTGTAACAGTTTTTACAACATCATTTGAACATTTGTGCTTTCCTTCCATCCAGGCTCTACAGAGGCTGATTTCGCTAATTGGGTTCCATTCATCCAGGGAGGGGGAACTAATCACCAAAATCAGCCGCTGTAGTGTTTAGATGGATTGAAAACATGCTGACTCCTGTGTGGGGCTCCATGAGTGAGAACTGCACTGCCATGTGATGTTAGATTTGAGGAGATGGGTAAGAAAACAGCGCTGTCACAAGCTATTCACAAGCAAGTAACTGTATAATTACAGAATTTACTGCAAGATGTTTGTATCCGCACTTTAGCCCATTTGTTTTCTCACACTAGTCTATACATTATTCATTAGACTACCTTTATTTTTATTTTCTAAGTGTCATGTTTAATATATACAGTATAAATAGATGATTTATTATATGGGTTAGAAGCAGGTATTCTGGCTTAGCAGCTTAGCTCTGTATTCCTGTTTATATTTCTGCTGCTGTGACACCTGCATATAGGATCAATAACTTTTTTAAAACATACAATTAAAATCAAGCTTTTTTTTCTTTTTTTATCAGTCTTTTATGAATTTTAATTGTTTCATCACTGCTTTTGAAATTGAAATAAGTGTCATTCATTCATCCACTTTAAAACAATAATAGTCTGGTAATTTCAAAAGATTATATACATATTATATCGTTTTAAAATTTGTATTAGAAAATAATGCAATATAATACAGTCAGAAGATTAAAGTGAAAGGCGAATGGAGCAATGATGTTATTCGTGTTTATTTAGTTATTAGTCAAGTACATTAAATTGCAAAAAGAAGTTATTCACAACTCAGTTGTTGAAACTAATGAGCATGTCTGTATTTTTTTGTTCTTTTTTTCTGTCACTTCTAAGCGTTTTGTTTGTTTCACAAAGCGTGGAAATAATCCCCTGCTGACCCCGCGCGTGTCCATCTGTTGTTTGACTCCGGACAGAGATCAGTCGGACACTGATTGAGGTCCGACTGACACCCGGACGGCTTGTAATACCCCCCCCCCCCCCCCCCCAAAAAAAACTGATTAATTGTCCAAACGTGGCTGTGGCCTTCACTCACACTTAAAACTCAGACGCGCTTAAATTTACACCTACATTTTTATTGCACTGATTTAGACCTTTAACTATTCTTAGAACACAAGGCAAATGTGTGGGTGAAATGTTTCAAATAAAATCCATTTGATAAATAAAATATGAAGGCTATTGTTATTAATATATTGTGTTTAATAGCGGACAGGGTCGTTTTGGCCACTGAGTTTTTCGGCTGATGAACTTTTCATTCCCACACACGGTGCTTTGTCTGCTCCTCCTAATTAAAACTTAATGCGGGGTCACTCAAACACCTTCTCACGAGAGAGAGCGAGCGAGCGAGCGAGAGAAAGAGAGAGAGGGACCTTATAAATATGTGTGTGTTTCGTGTTTTATTTTCCCAGCTCTGTAATAATCCAGCCTCACAATATGGTCCTTCCTCGCCTATCGGATCACCAAAATAAAGCACGGTGTTGCTCGAAAACAAGAGTCAAACACAGGGGTAATGTTTTCCTATTATTTTATTATATTATTTAAGTAACTGTTACTGACAGGATATTAATAATAAAATAATCTATATTTATTAAAAATACACTTTAGACATATTAAAATAAAATATTTAATTAATTAAAAAAAGCAGGCATTTACTGTGAAAATATACAAACATTATTTAGTGGGAAAAAAGTGATTTATTAACAGTTTTTAAACAAAGACATCAGTATAAACATGTCAAATCATATATGGCATTACATTTACAGTGTCTTAAAATAGGGTTTTGTTGTTTTTTTTTGCTTAACAGAGGCCTTGATCTTGAATAATGTGTTTCATAGTAAACCTGCTGTTTATACTTTATTTCGATGATACACTCAGGTTTCAGTTTCGTTAAATTTTATATTCTATTAGGACAACAGTCTGATGAGTTTTCTTCCACGCCGTCAGAGTCCTACAGAGTGCAGAGATGCAGGTCCTGTCCCATCCTGAGGAAGAAAGCATGGAGGGAATCATTAGCATGAGAATCGAACTTGGCTCCATAAACTCTTCTGCCCTGAATGAGAGTAACGTTTCACATTTTGGGTGCAAAAAGCAAAGTGAAGGTATTCTTGGAAACAGTCTCGATTTAGGAACACATTCCACTGACAACATAATATGAAAATGTGCTAGTTTTGTCATGAGCTAGTACGTTAAGCATTCATAATTAAAAGCTTTATTTGTAGAGCATTTTCAGAGCTTACAAAATGCTGAGCAGTCATTAAAAACAGCAAACATTTACAATAAAACAAATTAACCCAAAGAACAAAGGGCCACTGGGTAAAACAACACATAAAAAGGGTAAATAACATCCCCATATTAAAACGAGTCTGTGGGGAAACATTTAAGAATAAAATCTGATAATGATTCTGCAAACCAACGCAGCTCTTTGGTTATTCCAAAGGTTGATGAGTCTGTTTTGCCAATAGTGAATTTGTTGTGCATGATTTCTTTTTTCTTTCTTTTTTTAATTTATACATTAAAGATTGTAAGCAGTGTCTCAGAAAAACAAACTTCCTTTTCATGCACTGTTAAAAAAAAGAAAAAGACCCCTGTGCTCTGCATGTTGTTCTTCTCTTCCATTTGCAGGCTGTATGCATGAAGGGATCTTAAGGCTTTTATCCCTACAGGGAACCAGCCCGAACTCTTTCTCTGTCAATTTCCACCCACTCCCCAATTCAGATGAGCCCTTTCTCCCACCAACCCCACAATGAAGGATTTGTCCTCGTTCTCTTTGTCCACCTCTGATATCTTTTTTTTGACTGCTCCCTCTCTGCAGACAGCATGCAGCGTATGCAAATAGGAGCTCTTTTATTCGCGAGACCCCTCCCCTGAATGAATGCAACCTTAAATGAGGCCACACTTGCGCACGCTCACAGAGGGGGCACGGAACATGCACATAGTACAATCAGTGGATTTGCATGCCCACTCTGACACGCAGTCACTCAAACATCAAACACTGACCATTTCAAATGAGCAGACACAGAAATATACATCGCAACAGATTATTTTATCCACAGGTTTATCCAAAGAGATCAATAACTCATGGGTTGGGTTGAGGTTGGGGCCACAGAAGATGATTTTCACCGTTATTAATTAGATCACAGTCTTACATGCAAAGTTGGAGATTGCACAGACATTGCCTTGTAAGAACAACAATAGTGAGGCTTAAGCGAAACGGAAACATGCACTATGTGCATCTGTATAGTGTGTTGTCTGCTCACAAGCGATGCTTTGTTTGCTGTGTAATTTCACTATATGACAATACGCTGGATATTTTTTGTTTTTTAGTGAAATGTTTTCTCTGCGGACTTCTTCTGACTGCAGGGAGCACGTTTTATTTGAAGAGCTCTGTTTGCAACGTAGGATTGGTTTCCTTTCTCACAAGTGCTTTATCACAGTATTTGTATATTGGGTGACATGCACACATGCGCACGCTAACACACACACACACACACACAATGAGACAGAAGAAGTCTAACAGAATGTGCAGAGGAAGAGGTGGAGACTCAAAAGATTGGATGAATTATAACAGCGTCTGATGAACATAAAGCATTCTCTCACAACGAACATTCCCAAGCTGGCCCGTGCCATCTGTGAGTGTGTGTGAATGAGTTAGAGCTTGTGTGCATGTGTGTGTATCATGGGGGGGGGTTTGACGTCTGCTGGACAGCTCTGACAGTTCGGCCTTTTCAGCCTTACATTACTGAGCCGACCGGCCTCTTTCCCATAGCAACACTAACAGAGGTCAAAGGCTATGTACCCCGCACCCACCACCACCACCTCCTCCTCCTCCTCTTGTACTCCGGGGTGGTCACAGACACTCTTAACTCCCTGACCGGCTACAGACAGAGCGGTCGCAACCATGAACTTGAACTTGACTTGATTTCTGACACAGAGTTGGGGTCGTACAGCCATTTTGCATCAGACGCTGTACTCTGCACTTTCTTTTTCTCTTTTTGCTTTTGCCTGTATCAAACTGGCACATGGTACTACTGAATAAAATTACATTCACAAAAAAAAGAGGTCACTCCAAGGATTCAATGTAATTCTCCTCAACCCAGAACCTCATCTACTGATATGATTACAAAGGCCCACTGTATTAAAGGCTCAGTCACCTAATTCTCCCCTGCTTTTATTGGAGCATACAGGACCCCTACTCAGGGGTGCCACGGCTAACAGACGTAATCTGCAAAGCCTTGGATGTAGAAACTTCTCTCCATCTTGCTCTAAGATACTTAGCATTGGGCTTTGTGCAAGATTACTCTCTGCCAAAGTTGCATTAAAGAGTCCCAATGAGCCTCGCTTGACCCACATTGGACCTCATCCAAGACTATGGGCGGCCCATGAGCTGTGCTTTATACACCACAGCAGAGCCGTTAAAACATTAATACTGTCCACACATAGTGAAGAGGTAACCCAGGAGCTATATGGTATTAACATTTTATCGCTACTATGGCTACGGCGCTGAACTCACACAGAATAGGAAGTGAGCACCGGCTACTGTCACTTCATCATGTCATACATTATAATTTCCCTGCACTGAAAATCCCACATAGGAAAAGCAATACATAGTTAATAATGAATAACAGAAGGAGGAAAGGAAGGAAAGGTAATCATCTCTATTCTGCCATTTTCTTGAGGGGAAATACATTTTTCTGTCAAATTTAAAGTTATGTACAAGTAGAAGGAATGGAAGAATGAAGAATGAATATTTAAGTATCTACAGTGTGCCAAGGAAGATTCGGGGACCTTTATATCCTAAATCCTCCCGACACCGTGTCAGAGCTGCTGACCTCACTCTTCAGCTGCTCTCATTTCAGACCATCTTGATTGAAAACTCTTTGTTTCCGAGACGATTAAAACCACGCGAGTCTTTAGCGGTTTCACTATCTAAATCAACATTTGCATTTTTTTTCCCATCACTTATTTTTTGCTCATTTGCAATCACCTCATGTTATCCCCCCTCCGCACCACATTGCGTTTAGTAAGAATTACAGCTCTTAATAATCATTAGACAAAGAAATATTCTGTGTGCATTTGTGCATGCTGCTCATTTTTAACACCCTCCAAGTACTAGTAAAAGCTGTTTACATCTACAGCACTTCTGGTATTAAGCGCAAATACATTTTCCTGACTTATTTGCTTCAGTCACCCCCTCTATTTGACCATGCTGTCTGTGCCGACTGCTGCGGCTATCACATACAAATTGATAGCCCTCCTTACTCTTTTCAAGCACACACACACACACTCTTCCGTCTTCGATGCCCAGCTCCTCGCAGCTGCAGATGGCTTTAATGTGGCACTGCACAGGCTAGCACAAGCTAACTTCCTCAGTAAATGCAGATGGTGGCTCAAACATGGCTGCCCATGTGCTACACCTGCTGCCTCCTTTTCATGCACGCATATACATTTAGCTCCAGTGTCTTTAACCTTCTCTTGATAACCCAATCTTTACCTTTGTTTTTAAAAAAAAAAAAAAAAAAAACCCAATTTCATCATCATTCCCCTCCTTGCTCCTCTGTTTCCCCTAATGTGTCATGGAGATGTGCAATGGAGACATAGCGTTAAGCAAGCTATAGTGTCTCCAAAATGATTTTTTTTTTCACAGTGCTTCCTCTCTTCTGTCAAACCTGCCTGAAGCAATATGCTGTATATCACAGATGAGCAGCACAAATGCAATTATAAAGACAGCTCTGAGTCTTTTATATGAATAAAGAGAGGGAATAATCTTTTGACATGTGGGCTGCACATGCCTTACACATCTTGTGGAGGCACACGTACAGTATGAGGCTCATTAATAATCATTATCCGCGGGTTACATCATTCAGCTTTCGAGAGCACACCCATCGCCTTAGCTGAGTCATTCGCCGTGATATGTTGTGCCACCAATTGTCTTGCAGGATTTCTTTTTTCTTTTTTTTTTTACAAACTGAGAGCAGCCTGAGTTTGTAGACGGTGTTTGCATTAACTCTCATCCACATAGGAAATTAAGATAAGATAAAGGAGTGCAAGGCAGAGGAAGTGACACACTGTGAGGGTTTAAATCTTTAATCAAATCAAATTCTTAATGTAAAAAAATAAATAAAAATGAAAATGAATTGTTGTCTCCAATATGATCTAAAGACAGGCTATGGTTTTACATGTGACAGGGTATAGGCCTCATGCTTGGGAAATCCCTCTCATTTAGCACAAAATACAGCATCTCCATGTCTTTCAGACATGGAGGGGAGGCTGAATAGACTAATGAACAGTCAGGTGGCACTCCAGGGCCTGAACTACACCCCCACCCCCCATCACACACATATCAAACCCACATACACTTGCACACACATTAAAACTCAGTGGCTCGTCCGACCCCGGTGATCTGCACGACAGTCTAATGTCTCAGGCATCTGCTCATGTCTAGTCTGGAGGGTCTTTCCCACCCTGCCCCCAAGCCCAGGTCCACCGCACCACCAGTTCCCACAATAGTGGGAAAGCAGGCTTTTCGAGGGGGAATGGGTAGGGAGTGGGGGGGGTGGCAGCAGCTATTGAGGTGGGGTGGGGTGAGAAAGAACGGGGTTGAATGATAATGTGAAAACGCACGGTGCTGTTCATTAACACACGAGCACTGCAGCTGCACATGTTGGCCCTGCACACACACGCTCACGTGTCTCTTTTTCTGCTCCAGGTCGCTGCCGGAGTCACCAGGGGTACAGGGCAGCTCTACGCCATGATGAGGACGCTTTTCCGGGCGTGCGCGTGTAGGGTTACAGGCTTGGAGCTGCTGCCGATTTGGATTGCTCTGCACTTACACTGATATTTAGCAGTGTCATTTTGCCCTTGTCAGATTTTGGAAGACGTTTTTAGCCTTCCTGTTAACTAAAGTTTCTAATCACATGCAAGCACTGAAGCAGTACAATTACACCAGAAAGAGCTGTAATCAGTATTAAACGCCGAGCGCTAATGCTTAAATTTATATATGAGCTCTTCAATCAGCGTTAACAGTTATAATAAGGTATGTTCACTGCCCCATTTCTTATTTCTCAAAACTTACATGCAAGTGCAGTGTCTGCACTGCAACATGAATGATAAAATATCAGTATTACACACAAGGAACTGCTTCGTAAACCCGAATATTTTCAGACTGTAAATTTAATTGTTAAACTCTAATGCTTTTACTTTTAAAGACAGTCGTGTGATCACCCACAGGAGAAATATCAGGATCCCCGCTCGTCTCCTCCTCAGATTTTCACCACACTAAGACGCTTAAAGATACTGTGCTAAATATCACGATGCAAATTTCCTAACAAAAGCCGTTTTGCATGAATTAATCTCCGAGGTTTGTCAGGTGGAAACACGCCGTACACCACTGCCTGGTGTGCATCAGGGAGTAAAGAAGCACCATGACAGGAGAGGATGGCAGGTTTCCTTCAACCAGTGCCAGCTCATTAATTTTGTTTGCTACCCAGCAACCCCCCCACCCCTCCCTTCCACCATCAACTACCACCACCCTTCTTCACCCACCACCCTCACATCACCCCTTAACTGCTAATTAGCAGGAGCTGAAGAAAGCAGAAAAGGGAGAGGCCATGTGTGACTGGGGAGGAAATGGGAAACTCTTCTTTCCCCTCATCCCTCATCCTTCGTCCTGTTCCCTTCCCCCATCTCTCTCTCACACACAGACACAGTCACACTTCCCACCTCCTGGCCACCATCACCACCACCATTACCACTGGTACCCAACAGAAAGCTATGATGCAGCTCACCTCATGTGCCAGCCCAGCCATTTTAGGTGTCACGGCAAACATCTCCCAAGATGGCTCCTCTGTGCAAGCCCTTACTCCGGCAGGGTATCCGGCAGGGTCTTTGTCCCCCTCCTGGCAGAGGCCAAGCGCCCACATTGGCAGTGCAGATGGCATCAGGGGCTCTCGGGCAAAAAAGGGGCGAAGGTGGGAGAGGGGAGGTCCTTTCTTTTTATTTTCTTCTAATGGTGGATCCTTTCAGGAATCCCACAGCTTTCAGTGTTATTCAGAAGCCTGCAATACGAGCAGAAAAATAGAAAAGAGAGGAGTAAAATATGAAAAGTGCTTTACACATTTTAAAGTATCACTATAGCTAAACACGGCCTACTGTACATACTGTAAACAAGCATAAATCAGTCAGCTATGGAAACTTTAAAAGCTTTCACCAGCTTTGCTTCTTCATAGCCCAGTCCCATCTCTTGTCATGCTTGTGTGTTTTTGTATGTTTTTGCCATAAAGCCACCAAGAGAATCCTTCATATTATACAAAGTACAAAGGTTAAATCAAGAATTCCTTGGACCATCCCATATATAAAGCCTCAAGTGTTTTTATTCCTTTTCACTAAGGAGGCACGTCATGTTCACACGCTACCTATAACAGGGAAAGCTCTGGAAAAGACTTGGACCACGGCCTTTTCACATATCCAATATCTCGTTGTGAAACGCAGCAATTAGCCGCATTTGACCGCAAGCTCTACAGCAATAGGTAGTTAACAGAATGAATGAAAACTCATCTCACTTTGGTGCTCTTTAGGCTTTAGAGGCATTCTCAGGGTTGAGCGTATGCACCGAACAGCGCTGAAGTACCAAGTTGAAAAGTTCAGCTCCTGTCTACAGGATGGCCCTGGCCTTCTCATTGAGGCGAGACACAATGTATCCCAAAGGCTCTGCGATTTGCTACAGCTTTAAATACAGACACCAAGTGTTTTTATTAGCAGGGTGCTACACCACTCAACGGCATTATTAGAAGTCCTGCTGGAACAAAGCATTAGCTTCCCCTTTCTTTCCCCTGAATGAAGTTAGAATCGGAACTGCGTGTTGTGTTTAAAATAAATGGCAAATACTCTTCAGCGAAGGACAAAAGTAAATGAATGACAAAGTAGAGGGTAAATTGTAAAAGATCACAACCCACTCACTATAGGCTTCCAGGGGAACATGCCAGTGTATCCTGAAGCAGGTACTTTAAGAGGAATATTGGAGGTCCTCAAGAATGAAAATAATAATAATAAGTGTGGTTTAATAAGTGCAATTAATAATAAGTAAAGTTATTTGACTCTGTGCTGTGATAATGTGATGTGTTTTTACAGAAAGAGGTAAGAAGAGCACAAATGAATAATGACTGAATTCCATTTAGCTGTAGTTTCAGGGTCCTGGTAGTATGACCTGTTCGCCTGTTCACCTTTCCTGCTACGACCTCCCTTCTTATTAGACTGGATTTTTAAAATACTGTTAATTAATTTTTTGGCAATAAAGTTTTTCTCACATGATGCTTTACTGACATCAGTGGACCAATGCCTGCGAATGGTGTAATTTTGGGTCTTTGAGTCTCTACTGCTCCCCATCCAGCCACTGGGTGACCTGCTTTACATTCAACACCATGTTGCAAAGGACCTGAATAGACAACCCTGAAACAGGCTCAATTCTTAAAGCTCATATGAACCCTCAGGTTACACTGAGGGTTCATATTAGTCATATTAGTTATTTCCATAAGTTTAAAGGTAAAAGATGCCTGGGGGTAGAGTCCTGATTGAGATGTTAGATCATTTTATTTGCAATTGTGGCTGTTTTTATATAGTAGGTTAAAAAATTAAAATATAAATTAAAAGTAGTATTGTTAGAAAATTGTTTTTCTACTCCACTACCATAAAATAAAGGTTGTACGAAACTGACATATGCTACAATGGAAGGCCCCCAAATGCACTGGTTATAGGTGAGAGAAACTCCTTATAAATTTAAATTCAGCACCAAAATCTTACTTTACACACTTCTAGTAAAACATTTTGTTGCCTATTTAATTCACGAGTATTATGACCAGCCTCAAAGCAGAACGTTTTCTTACCTGTTGGAGGTGAACTTCAAAATCCAACTTGGTGACTCTAAAGCCGGAGTGCCCTTTTCTTTCGGGTACGCACACACGGTTACGGAAGTCATTTCTACTTTCGGTTATCTAGCTTTATGACAGGTATTTAACACTCATACAGCTAGATAACCAAAGACAAAAACAGACCCCCTCTCTCACACTCTCTGATGCTGTAGCCCGACATGATGCTGGCGTGATATCTAGAAGGAGGTGAAGCTGCATTAGTAGGCCCGTAATATTCAAAAATACACTCCCAGATCATTTCTGCATCTTTATATTAAAATAAAAAAAGGAGCAAAAGCTATCGTCTCTACATGGAGTAAAAGATGCATGAAACGCCGCATGTGCACGATAGGAGGATATGCACTGTCTTTATGCTGACATATGTTGGTGATTTAAGAAGCCGACACACATTTCTTGTCCTGCCGTGATAAGGTGTCTGTTTGAAGGCCTGCTTAATACTGAGATCAGCCTGACCTAATTGTACTCTACATGTGTGCAATTGTCATGCATCTAAAATGTAAAATAATAATAACAAATAAATAAATATTAACTCATTAGAAAAATCAAATCAGGCGTTTTGTACACACAACAGGCTATAACGCTTACATTAGCATATCTTGCAGGTAACACCCCGTTGTATTGCAGCTACACAAATCACAATATTTAGCATACAAATTCTCATACTTTTTAACTTCAAAATTTCTAGTGGAAACCCGTGCAGGAGCTGTTTGAAATATTACTTTAAGCATTTAGTTGGATTTTTAAAAAAAGAAAAAATCAGCAGTGCTGAAAGATACTTCCATAATAACCTAGAGTTATTTAGTTCATTTTGAATGACAGATCTGTATTCTGCACAACACAACATCTTAACAATAATAACAAAGAGATAAAGACTATCACTATATGACTTGTAACAAACTACTGCCAAGGATAATTATCCATGGTCAAAACTTGGCATGTCGTTGTAATAAGATTAGGACTGAATGCATATATATATATATATATATATATATATATATATATATATATATATACATATATGTGTGTGTGTGTGTGTGTGTGTGTGTGTGTGTGTGTGTGTGTGTCGGCCTAAAAGCATGACCGTGATCCTGACACCGCGCTTATGCAGAGGACTAAAATGATGCTCCTTCAAGATCAAAAGCTGACTCTCGTAAAATGAAATAAATAAATAAAAACCTTCTCAATCTAAATTGAGCTGGGGTTGGGTTGGAGGGGGTGGGTAAGATGTTTTAATTTGCTCTCGGCTCGTTAGGGCTCCTGGGGGCAAGGACAGCCTACTTTTAATGAGAGTTGCGATTGGCCTACTTCTTCTAAAACTAGACACATCACAAGGATTATCCGCATAAACTAACGCATGAAACCAATTTGTTCCTTATCATAACAACAGGCAGAGGAGTGAAGCAGTCTATATTATTCGGGTAATTTAGAGAATAAGATTTTTCTTTTCTGTTTAAAGATCATAGCCTGCACCTGCTTTCACAGAAATAGAATGAAACAGGAGGGCATTTCTGGTGGTTAAATTACATATTTCTTCTAAGCAGAGATTGCCAGTGTCCCTAAATCCTCTGCGTAAGCCACATGGACATGACATTTGGAGAGATTCAGAGCCTGAAAGAAAAAAAAAAGATGTGATGCTCTGCGTGCAAATCTTCCCTGTTTCCACCTCAATTTCTTACCTGCTTCACAAGCAAAGCAAACTCTGGAGCCAAATGTCCTCAACTTTAGCTCGCTGAATTTTCCAGACTCATTTTTCTGCATTCACGTCGGGCCCTCGGTGAGAATCAGCGCCGCCTCTCACGGATGAGTCCGCTTTCATCCTCGGTGCTCCAGCTTCTGCCTCTCCTCCAGCCTGCGCGCTTCCTCTACCGTCTGATTACTCGCTCCCGCAGTGACGTCATGCCAGGACCAGGGAGGCTTCGTGACCAATCACGGCGGCCGTTGGCACCAAAGACGGTCCGATATCAGGAAGACGTCTCACTCCTGGCTCTTTCATAACTCCATCTCCCCCCGCCCCCTATTTTCTTCTCTACTACCACCTGCAGCAGTCGTAGTAGTAAAACTACACTAAAAGGTACAAATGGATAAAATTATCTCACTTCCAGATCTGTTTAGTATTTGTTGTCCTAAGAGCTTTCCACAATATCACACCAGCTTATGGAGTCATGACATTTTTTCAAAGACTCAAAGGACTTCTTATTCACGCTGTTTCCAAAAATTTGGTGTTGGCCAGTTTCTGTTCCTGTTCCTCTGCAATGGGAAGACGTGGAAACAAGAAAAAATAAAATAAAAAGAACATGTCTTGCAATCCTTTTAAAAATATTTCTTTATTCTAAACCAAGATTACGTCAGTATTATATCTCTTAAATATGCTGTTATATTAGAGTACCGTGCTCTCCACAAATCAATGTATATACGTATATATGAACACATTTTCATTTTCAGAGTTATAGCCCTAACATTAACGTTATATATATGGTTAAAAATCATTTTAAACAAGTCACACTTTGCAGCTTGCAAAGTCATAAAGCAACTATGGTGACCGCATGCAGCCACATTGTTTGCTTTAAATTTTTCCACTTCAGAAATGAAGCTTTTCGTAAATGCAGAGTAAAAATCGCGCCTTTTGCAAAGTGTCTTTGGAGGGCTGGAATAAGGGGTTAGCTTTCTTGGTCCAATAAAGGATCTTTGATGGTTTGTGTGGGGAGTGTGGGAAATGAGCATCAGGGGCCACGGCCAAAAGCAGAACGAGCAGTTCCCTAACACGGTTAAAAATCTTCTTTTTTTTTTACTTCTTTAAAACTAAACTACACCGTAAATAATACACAAATTGAATGTGCTTTAGTTGTGTTTAAAGCAAATAATGTCAACTCAACCTCTCTTAATAATTAATTTCACTCTAACTCCCTCTGCGTTTCAGTTTCCTTCCAAATTTTACGGTCATTTATTTTTCAAAATACTTTTTTGACCTATGCAAAGACTAAGCACACTGAGCCTAAAAAAAAGACAGTCTATTAAAACTGGCTGATAATGGCCACTGTAAATTATGTATATATGCATTAAATATTTATTAATAATGCAAAAATCCAATAGGCTATGTGTGAAAAACATTAATAAAAAAGTTTGGTTTGGTTCACCCTGATGCGCCTTGGCCTACCTTGTGACAGTCTTTGAGGTGTGGTGTTCAATCATGAGCAATAACTGTAATATGGATTTATCTTTTATTAAGCATAGCAACACCAATCCACAGACAAGATGTGCAATAAACAGTCCACAGCATTAAACAGAGCTCAACACAGCACACAAAGCCATTCGGGAACATGCGGTCTGTGGAAATCTTGGGAAAGAGGCAGCTTACAAGTGTGTGTGTGTGTGTGTGAGGGGGGGACCATTATAATATTCCAAAGATGATATCTGGCTGAAAGAGAGAAAAAAAATAGACGCACTTCATAAAATTAATGTGAAATGACATGTTAACAGAACAACAGCAGATGCTACATGATGCAGCCAGTCACTCACACGCTGGGGGAGCTGCTGTCCCGTGAAAGAGCGGTTGTCTGGAGGATGGCCATCCTGCCCGCCTGCCTTGCAGCGTAGGTAGCCATAAAGGTTTGCTGCTTGGAGGGAAATGCTAGCTACCACCACAGACTGAGGAAGGCAGACAGACGAGTCTGAGAGAGACAATATGCAATCTAGCACATATGCAGAAAAGCAAGCAAAGGGAGTCTCACCAGCCATTTAATCTTCAGAGAGAAGAGGGAGGTGAAGAAGAAGAAAGTCCAGATGAGAGGACAGATGATAAGGCCCAGCCAGAATATCCTTTCCTCTGCTTCGGTTCCAGTGTTACTATTCCAGGACTTCTACACACAGATAACAAAGCAAACTATAGGGTTAACATTTCAAAATCGCTCATTTTTATTGCTCAAAATGCACAAAACACCCTCTTACTTTTTTGGCCTCAAATACCCAGAGGCTCTTTCCATCCTCGTCAATCTGATTCCACCAGCGCAGCCCCACCAGCAGACGGCCGGTCACATTCTGAAAACAAGCTTGAGCAATTAAATCCTGCAAAGTTAAAGAAATAAGTAAAGCCACAGAAAAGTAACTAGATCACACAAACTGTTTGATGTCTTACCTTCACAGACCAAAAGTCAAACGAGAGCAGAGCTATGATCAGGACAAAACAGGACGCAAAGCTCTTGCTGATCCACTCACACAGCAGATAGACAACGATGGCAACCACTCGGAAGAACAAGTGGAAAAAGGAGGCCACGGGGTGTCTAAAATTGTAGGGATTGGAAATGAGAAGCCTGATGTGACAGCAGATAGCTTTCAAACAGATACAGGTGAGCATGTATGGAAACATAAAATGATAGTGTGCATGCAAAATGAGTTAACCTGCAGGATAGGTTTTATTCTGTGAATAGAAGTTCACAAAGACGTGAACTCAGACCTTCACAGTCAACTGTCACTCGAGAGTACTTGTTAATAGAAGGTCTGTCCACCTCCAGTTTCAATTTAGTATTTATTTGCTTTGACCTTTGTGATCTCCAGTTAATGTTTCCAGTAGTTTTTCTGACACCACTTGTTTGTGTAGATTTAGCCTTTTCAACCTTCACAAAAAACTTCCAGTACTAGTGTTTTCTATGACTTCAGAGCTGTTTTCTTTAAATCAAGCAAAGAGATTCAGATCCATAACTGAGGTATCCACTGATGATCCCTCAGGATGAAATGGATGTATGCTTTGGAAGCGTCATTTTAGGTACTTAGACAAGCCATGAATCCAGTCACGTGATCACCTTTATCGGCTGGGAAGGTGTTCCTCTGGTCATTTAGGCCTTCTTCTACCACTTACTGCTGATCTAAAATTTTAGACTGTTCCACGTTAGTTTTATGGCATCGTAAAAAGCGCACTCCGCATGCTTATCCACATTTTTTCTACCATATTCATGTCCACTTGTAATGTGCTCAATGAGCTGAGTGTTGAAGAGTCCAGGCATGAGTTCTGTTATAGTCTGAACTGATACTTTTACGCCTGGTACTCTAACAGCTAGTGATTTATATTTAAACTAAAGCTCTATCAGCTACACAGCCCCCAAAGTACAACTGCATACAGAAAATATCTGCTTTCATTACATGCTGGACGGGATTAAAAACAGGTGTCGACTATGTTTCCACCCTCTGAAATCCTGAAATTAGAGTTTGCCATATGAGGAGACCAGGGGCGCCTCCAGAATTGTTTCATGGGGTGGCCATAATAAAAATATTGGGGTGGCACACCAAAAAAATAATTTCCAGTTTTACTACGCTGTTTTCAAATAGGTTACATGAAAATTATGGCAAAAAAAAGAGACAATAGAAGAAGAAAATAATTAGTTAGCCTAGTTAATTTCCTGATTTTAGAGTTGATACACCTGAAAATGGGTACTGATGAAAACCATATTATTTTAAAATCCATAATAGTCTGTTTCAATTGATTGATTGATTGGCTGGAAGTCCTAACCATCGCTTTAATGATTCTCAGCAGAGCTGAACAGAAGCCACTCAAGATTCACTCTCCCAGAATGGAGTTAATTTTAAGAGCAAACCTGTTCAGGAAAGACAAACAAGTATTAGATCATGTAAGCGTGTCAACTGTTTCCTGTCTCTATGTTGGCCCTGAGATGGACCAGTGATCTTTCCATCTGTCCAGGGATTTGCACCAGTTTTTTTTTTTTTGCTCAACAAGTTTTCAAAAAGAACAAAAAAAAAACCAAACAAAAAACCTAATAATGCAAAGCTGAAAAGACACTAGGGAAGATAAAACAGCTGCTGTGTTGATATTTCCTGCAGTGCACCTTATGACTGCGCTTCTCCGCGCCCTCTCCTGCTCGTCAGCTGCAAAGTCCAGCTCGACATCCTCAGTTGCATCCGCCATCGTCTGCTAAAAATCAACAACAGCTAAAAACTGTTTAAATCACCCGAGGGTTTGTAATACAATCTCGACAAGGACAATAATCAAAAAAGATCTTCACTGGCACCGTGATCTTAGATATGTACAAATCAAAATCTACCAAGCAAATACCAGTTTTGCGTGGCTGTATTTGAACGCTGAAACGAGCCAGGTGTTGCAGTGAAATAAGACCGACAGCGACACTGGCTACTTTTTTAAATCCACATCAGGAAACTGGGCTTAAAATAGCTTTGATTCTTCACATACCTTACATATTGTCTGCGGAAAAGCGTTTTGTGTTTTTCCGATAAATTTTGACAACTACGCTACACTTCAGTTAAAAGGGCAATTCCGAATGAATTGGACCACAAATACAACAAAAACACACGACCGCGGCAGGACTCGAACCTGCAATCTTCTGATCCGAAGTCAGACGCCTTATCCATTAGGCCACGCGGCCCACATTGCGGTCTCGTTATTAGTATTTTGCACTTTTAACATTTTCTTCACAGTCCCTGTGGTATTCGTGTATAGCACTTTTTAAAATGAATATTCTAGCGCTATCCATGCTACGTAATCGAATCGCTGTCCGCTGTGTTCATTCAATCAGTTCTTTCTGAAATACCACTGCTAGAAAAAAAAGTCATCCAGCCCGCACGGTGGCGCTAACGATTTGTTTGGCTTTAGGCATACAACCCCACGAGAAGGAACGCTAAGGTAGCTATCATTTACTCTGTAATGATTTCAAAAATATCTTTTCGGATACATAACACGATAAAACTGATCAGCTGGGGTGTTTTTAGAATAAAACATAGTTAGATTAAAAACTGCCTTTTGCTAAGTTACTGAAACGTTAGCGTAGCTTCATGTGTGCGCTAAGTAAACATGCGTTGAAGTGTCGGTAGTGCAACAGCTACCATAATATGAAAAGGTGAGGCAACCAGCTTTCTACGTTTATAATTCGGTGGGTAAAATGATAGAATTAGCTACGTAGTTCACGTTTCATCTGTGTCTAGCAGCATTATTGCAAAAGTTTAGTTAATTTATACACATTTTAGTAACACCTGAGTGAAATATCAAAGTGCAAGCAAGTGATAATAGAGGCTCACAAAACCACAGAGAAGGCTGTAAGACACTCAGCAGTAGGAAAGTACAAATTTAATCGTGTATAGAGGCTCTGTGGTGCCTAGATAAAGCTGCATTAAGTCTCAGTTTGCCTCCGTCACGCTGTATTATCAAGACTGATCAGTGTCATGTCAATTAAGTGGTGAATCAATGTCTACCAGCTCGAGTGAGAAGTCCACATGAGGTGATGCTGCATGTGTTACGCTGTCCTCTGAAGAGGACTCGTATCTCTTTACAATGGATGAGTCTACGTGGCTTCTGCTCCACCAAGCCTCACATACTTCAGGGCGAGGACTCCACACAAACCCGCCTGAACCCCCTTAACATCCAGATGCTGTCAAAAGGTCTTCACGAGCAGATCTTTCGAGGGCTGGAGCCAGAATACAGAGAGGAGGCTGTACAGCGCAGCGTAAGGCACTTACAGAAACACCAGCTGTGGGGAAAGGACACCTCACTGTTGCCCGATGTCGACCTGAAACTCCCCAAAATGTATGGCAATGACATTGACGAGCACTTTCGTCACTTGGCCCAGACACAGAGCCTTCCCTACCTTGAGGCTGCCACCAAGCTGAAACTGGCAGAGCTACCACCCATGCCTCAGGAATGGAGCTGGGAGGTTGGCTGGACACGCTATGGGCCCACTGGGGAGAGTCAGAAAGTAGATTTTCCAGATGAGTCAGCTCTCGTGTTTGACGTGGAGGTGTGCACAACGGAGGGACAGTGTCCCACTCTGGCTGTTGCTGTTTCTCCAACCAACTGGTAAGAAATGGGCCAAAATGGGACCGGGTTGTATAGAACAATCCATTCATTTGCTTTATTCTTATGTTGTTGTAGTTGTTTCATAGTTAAAACATTGTGTCTTCCATTCAACAATTGCTACCAATAAAAAGTTTTAAAGATAACTGGTACGTGCCTCAGTGATCTCTGTGTCCTATTTTTCTAGGTACTCGTGGTGCAGTAAGCGTCTGATTGAAGAGCGATACTCCTGGTCAAATCAGCTGACCCTTGCTGATCTCATTCCGCTAGAGACACCTTTCAACTCTGCTCGCCCTCCAGGGGGTAAATGGAAGGAGAGACTGATTGTGGGCCACAATGTCAGCTTTGACCGGGCTCACATTAAGGAGCAGTACCTATTAAAGGTTTACATCCTATTCCTCACATGTCGCTTTTACTCCTCACTTTATAAAATGCTTTGGTCACCCCTTTTTGTATGAATCACAATAATGCCCAGTAGCTTTTGTATGTTTGTATTCGCTTCCATATAAGGGTTCAAAGGTGCGCTTCATGGACACTATGAGCCTTCACATGGCCATTTCAGGGCTAACTGGCTTCCAGCGCACACTGTGGATGGCCAGTAAGCTGGGTAAAAAGAGGGGTCTTCAGGAGGTCAAGGAACACATTAAGAAAGCTGGGAAGAAACATGAGGGCCCAATGGTTTGTGTCCTTTTCTACTACAGTTCACCTACATAATATTTTGAGGCTATCATTTGGTATTTGGAAGGTCTCTTGGCATAAGTGTGACATGATGTTGTGTGCACAGATTGGCTCCTGGGACTGGGTGAACATTAGCAGCATTAACAATCTGGCTGATGTCCATGCTCTGTATGTGGGAGGGCCGCCACTACAGAAAGAAGCCAGAGAGACCTTTGTGAAGGGGAGCATGACGGATGTCAGAAACAATTTCCAGGTCAGTTTTGTTGCAAAATGTGTGTCTGATTAATATGAACCATTTATTAGATCTTGCATTTGGCCTGAAGGGAAACATGGGCAGAATAAATGTGATTTTGCTGACACCTACAGGAGTTAATGCAATACTGCGCCCTTGACGTTAAGGCCACACATGAGGTCTTCACAGAACAGCTGCCCCTCTTCATGGAGAGGTCAGCAAATCCCAACCCACAGCTATTTTATAGTTATCTTTATCTTCTGTGTACAAATGTACACAACACAGCATTGTATAATTGTGTTGTCTCTGCTGTGTTTTTATAAGGTGCCCTCATCCAGTGACGCTTGCAGGGATGCTGGAGATGGGTGTGAGCTATCTTCCCATCAATCAAAACTGGGGGCGATACCTGGAAGATTCTCAAGATGTTTATGAAGAGCTCCAGAGAGAGATGAAGAAGTCTCTGATGATTCTAGCGGATGATGCATGTCAGCTTCTGGAGAATGACAGGTGAGACCAGCACTGATTTATGTCAACCTTTGAAGGTTCTTTAAAAACATTTACACTGCATAAGGTTTGTGTGTTTATACTAAGATACAAAGAAGACCCCTGGCTTTGGGATCTTGATTGGGACGTGCAGGAGTTCAAGCAGAAGAAAGTTGCAGCCAGCAAGAAAAAAGGCTCCAAAAAAGCAGATAACAAACAAATCGCCACTCCTCTTCCAGACTGGGAGGAAGGTCTGAGCTTAGACACTAATTCAGAATATTTGTGTAATTGGTATGATATATCTACAGTGCACACAGGATATTAATAAAGTAACAGAGATAATTCATTTTTGTTATATTAGACCCAGGTCCACCATCTGAAGAAGAGATGGATGGCCCTCGCCCCAGCCGGCTAGCTGTTGAGAATCTAAAAGAAACAGTGAATCAACTTCCGAAGAGAAGGCAGCATCTACCTGCACATCCAGGGTAAGATCACTCTCACACACCACGGAGCCATTTCCAGTTCTGTTTCCCACTGGTGGTGTAAGTCAGTTCTTTTTCCTCCTTATTTTCTTCTTTAGGTGGTATCGTAAGCTGTGTGAGAAGATGTCTGACGACAGCTGGTCACCTGGAGCCAGTCTGATCACCCTGCAAATGCGACTGACACCTAAACTGATGGGCTTGACTTGGGATGGTTTCCCCTTGCATTACACAGAGAAACACGGGTGGGGGTATCTGGTACCTGGACGCAGGGATAACCTTGATTCCCAGGAGGAAAACACCGGTCCCGTGTGTCCCGACAGGTGAATCACATACTGCTCTTAAAGTAAAAACATGGCAGGGTGCTTTCACATCATGACCTGATCTTAGCAGGACGATCATTGATGGCTGGAGATTTTTAACAGTGTATTAAGTTTTGTTGTTTTTCACAGAGCTATTGAAAGTGTGTACAAAGAGTACTGTGAGCAGCATAGCAAGGAGCGACCGGACTATCTGGACTCAGTCCCTTCAGATGACCTCATGTTGACAGACAGCACGGTGTGGACAAAGGTACATAATATACCATCATTTTTGGAGAATTTTGCATAGAATATTGCAACATGCTTCAAACAGATACCGCATGCACTACAGACTGTTGGAATTTGCAAAAATCTTTCATCAAATTTAGCCCTTTTCTTCAGTATCAACAGTAATACGTGGTTGTGGTTGGAGTTGATTGATCGGGGCTACATGCTCTGAATGGATAACACATCTAAGTTAACAATGTTTTTTTCTTATTGTCATGTATAGGTGGAGGAATTAAGTTCCCTGGAAAGCCTGATGGAGGAAAACGCCCTCAGAATGAGAAAAAGTGCAGAGAAGAACAAAAACAGGGTGAGTGCACGGGCTTGTAAATGTAAATTACACCTATTGTGTCAGGTTTAGTGTTTCACTATGATTTGTTTATAACATACTTTGTATTCTTTACCAACATTAGTCTACAGATCCACATTATATGAAAGAGGGGAGTCATTGCCATTATCACCATGGAAACGGCCCCTACAATGATGTCGATATACCAGGTTGCTGGTTTTTCAAATTACCTCATAAGGTGAATTGTTATTATTTATATAAATCATTGGCACAGTGTTGTTCCACCAAGCTATTTTTACCTTCTGACCAATTATTTGTGTTTAAAGGATGGCAATCACAACAATGTCGGCAGTCCGTTCTCCAAGGACTTCCTAGCCAAGATGGAGGATGGCACTCTGAGAGCAGGAAGAGGTGGCACCAATGCAACACGAGCTCTGGAAATCAACAAAATGATGTCTTTCTGGAGGAATGCCCATAAACGTATAAGGTACTCCCATCGCAGTTAATCAAAGTAACTCAATAACAAATAAACTTTAGTAATGCTAAAATGGTTAAAAAATGTTCTTCTCATAGTTCTCAGATGGTGCTGTGGCTCAGAAAAGGAGAGCTTCCCCGTTCTGTCAGCAGGTTTGTCTGATATATTTTAAAAAATAGATCGATTGATTAGACAAAGTAATGACTGTAATGAATGTAACATTTCCCCAAAGACACAAAGACTTTGATGAGGAGGGCCAGCATGGTGCCATATTACCTCAGGTCATTACTGCTGGAACGGTAACACGTAGGGCTGTGGAGCCAACGTGGTTGACTGCCAGTAATGCACGGGTAAGAAGCAGAGCCGACGCGCTAATCTGGATAAGTCTGAAAATACTGACCAGACACTAGAATAATTCTGTATGGGCTTTATTCTGTGTCAACAGCGGGATCGGGTAGGCAGTGAGCTAAAGGCCATGGTGCAGGTACCACCTGGATATCACCTGATAGGTGCAGATGTAGATTCACAAGAGTTGTGGATTGCCGCAGTGCTTGGAGAGGCTCACTTTGCAGGCATGCACGGTATGACAGTATTGGTTCTAAAGAAATCTACAGAAGGAGACTTTGTTGTGTGTCTTTAATGACAATGCTGCATATGTCTCTCTGTGGTTTAGGTTGTACAGCATTTGGCTGGATGACCCTCCAGGGAAAAAAGAGTCAAGGCACTGACCTGCACAGCCGTACCGCTGATGCTGTGGGCATCAGCCGAGAGCATGCAAAGGTGTTCAATTATGGACGCATATATGGCGCAGGGCAGCCCTTTGCTGAGAGGTTGCTCATGCAGTTCAACCACCGCCTCAGTCAGACAGAAGCTGCCAGTAAGGCCAGACAGATGTACGCCCTAACAAAAGGTATACGCAGGTAAGTTCAACGTAGGGGTGGGTTTTGATTATCAGTTTTCCGATTCAAATCGATTCTAGCTTGAATAACGCGATATCGATTCATTAAAATCCTGAATCGATTCTTATATATAAATTTATTTTGTCTGAAACGCCAGAATCTCAGGTTAAACCTCACAAAATTTTGACAACCTCCAAACAGCTAAAAATGTAAATGAGAGCAGGTACACAGATTCTGCACAAAGACCTAAACACAAAGTGCGGAACCGCCGACGGATAAGAATCAGTGAGATTTCGGCTTTCTCACCGTGCACGTACACAGACACGCCGTCGAGCCGACAGCTCACAGATTCTGATGCGTCGGTGGGTCCGTGCATTGTGTTTACGTGTTTTTTGGCGCTAGATTTTGGAGTTGTAGGCTTTGTCTCTCTCCAGCCAAATTTGACTGAATCAGCAGCAAAAGAAGATCCAAACTACGCTTCACATTTCGCTTCACATAAACATCGTCATGAATTCCCTCTTACTTTTGCTGTTTTGCTTCCGCCACGGTAAAATGACACTTCATGCACAGCTCTCTCTCTCTTAGTGCACTTCAAGAACAGTTTCCTATCTAAATCTGTTTTCTGCATTATTTGCTTGCTTATTACGCACAAGTCTGCAGTGCTGTCGGACGCTGTTTTTTTTTTTTTTTTTTAAATTTAACTGACTTCCGACAAAGCCTCATTTCTGCTGTTCAATACTGGAGAAATTTAGACTTCTTAAAATTTTGCGAAATTGGAAAACACTTAGCTGTGTGTCTGATTAAACCTGTGTAACTTTGCTCTGCTTCACTTCAGCAGCATCAGGTAATGTTTATATGTTGATTCGTGGTTTTCGTTCTGCTGCAGAATATGTTTAAGGTGGTTATCTGCTATAAAAAGACAGGTGTTTGTATTTGTCAGATATCATTTGTCAGAGGACGGCGAGTGGCTGGTGAATGAACTGGGTATAGATGTGGAGCGGGAGGAAGATGGAAGCGTCTCCCTCCAAGAATTGCGAAGGATCACTAGAGTGGCTTCACAATCGTGAGAACGCAAAACACAAACATTCACAAGTGCCTGGCTTGCAATAACCCATTTAGTGTCCATGAATATCCTCCTCTCAAGTGCTCTCCTCTTCAATTTTGCTTTTTTTGTGCTCCTGACACCATCTCAGTTCTCGACGGAAAAGATGGGATATTGTTGGGAAGCGTCTGTGGGCTGGAGGTACTGAGTCGGACATGTTCAATAAGCTGGAGAGTATAGCCCATTCAAAGAACCCGGCCACTCCTGTTCTAGGCTGCAGGATCAGCAGAGCATTGGAGCCCAAGGCGGTTAAAGATGAGGTGACTGACTAAAGCTGGCAACAGGAGTATAATATATATATATGATTTAATCTGAGTATTTAAAGGGATATGATTTGTTTTGCCAATACAACGAACGACCAATGCATTACTCAAGAGGTCAGTCGGAAGGCTCTAAATGGCAAAATAAACTCTTCATTAATGTCTCCTTTCAGTTTATCACCAGCAGAGTGAACTGGGTGGTTCAGAGCTCTGCAGTGGACTACCTCCATCTGATGTTGGTGGTCATGAAGTGGCTCATTGAGGAGTATAACATTGATGGCCGCTTCTGCATCAGCATCCATGATGAGGTGCGGTACCTGATCCGCAGTGAAGACCGTTACCGAGCAGCTCTGGCACTTCAAATCACAAACCTCCTTACAAGGTGTGCTCTTAGCTGACCGTATATTCTCACTGACAAAATGTGTGCTCTATAATGGATGGTTACTGTGTTTCTATTCCTGCAGGAGTATGTTTGCTCATGCTTTAGGCATGCAGGACCTTCCCCAGTCTGTAGCCTTCTTCAGTGCAGTTGACATTGACCAGTGTTTGAGGAAGGAGGTCAACATGGACTGTGTGACTCCCTCCAATCCCACAGGTGTGGAACGAAAGTATGGTCTACCGCCTGGTGAGTTCTGCACACCATCACCAGCCTTCTTCTAAAATTAAGAGTAGTATATTTATTATACAAATGTTTCTTATACAAAGTGCACAGGAAAGACAGGACAGCTTGTCTCATTACAAAATCTAAATGTAACAAATTCAGACGCAAGAACATGCAATTTAGCTCTAGCACTTAAAGCTACAAAAATGCTCGTGTACAGAGCAATTTGTTTTAACACGTTAGAAAAGTTGGACTAAACATCTCTTTAAAATACAATAATGTATATGGAAAGTAATTAAATCCACCTCTTAGCATGACCACACAGTATTCAGCTAGTCTTCAAGAATTTTAAGCAAATCAACAGCACAGCTTGTTTATCACAAATTTCCTTAAAGGAAGTAAATCAAATAAGTTTCAAATTTCTAAATAAGCCAAATTAGAAATGACTATTTTAAAGTAATCAAGACAAAGACAGATATAAACTGGGGTTGGAAATGCAAGAAGGTTTTTTGATAAAGTGAACTTGAGGAACACAATCAGAATACTAAATAATGTGTGCAAACTTTCCACAGGTGAGGCCTTGGACATCTACCAAATCATCGACATCACTAAAGGCTCTCTAAACAAAGGGAGATAGCTCTTTGTGGACCAGACAGCTTTTATTCCAAACATACAACTGCCAGGACACCGTTCACCCGCTGCTGCAGTCTGGACGTGTGTGCGTGTGTGTAGCAGTGGTGCCCAGTATGACCTCACTGTTTCCTCTTCTTCTGTTTGGGTTCTTGTGTCTCGGTGGTGTCCTGTGACTCTGTGGTCTGAGAACAATGGAAGAACAAAGACAAACAAACAAAGAGAGGGTGTTGAAGGGAAAAATGATCTAGTTTTAGCTCAGAGCATTCAAAGCATCAAGCTACATGCACATTTCAACAGTGGGAACAGTGTGGATATGGAGTCAGTTTTATGGACTCGTATAATAAAGTAAAAGTGGAGAGAAGAGGCTGTTGTGTATGTTGAACAGTATTGAAGCTCCTGTGGAGCTGAGCTAGCGCTTACCTCCTGACTGTCATCCTGTTCCTGCAGGGCTGCATCCAGAGTAGCGGCATTGATGCGGAAATCTCTCGAAGTGCTCAGCTTCATGTACTGCATCAAGTTTACCTGGAAAAACATGCAGATAGATTTTACAGTGTTCAGAGGCCTGCAGAGTTAAAAAAAAATAATGTATATATTTTTTCAATATTTACACAAACCTTTGATTTCTTTGAGAGTGTGATGAGATACTTCTCATACTGCTCAATGCTGAAGATCAGGTTGGGGATAGCCTTAGTCTCACGCAAAAGTTTTGCCTTCCAAGAGGAAAAACATAACAGACTTGTTTATATTTCTTTGTATGCATATATTTCATTATTATAAAAACAAAATTTGTATTGTTCAGTCCCTTTATTCATTAAATTTATAAGAGGCCTTACAGAAGCACCGGTGTTCACGTCATTCCTTCTCTTTTTCTTTTTGTCATCTGCACCTCCAGCACTGATATCTCCACTCTAAGAGGAATAAAAAGCATCTTGTGTCATTTTTGTAACAACAAAACATTAATGCAATGGAGCTGGACAACTGAACCATGCTAATACCTGAGCATATGTGATAAAAGAATAGCACTGTGGTGTTAGGTGGGAGCCAGATAGTTTGACCTGCAAATATGAAACATTAGATTAGTATGACGTTAGATCTATATGGGAAAATTTGAGCCAGGTGACAGTAGCTTGGACTCACCAGCTTCTCAAAGCGAGCTGGCAGCGACCCGTGCTGGCTGGCACACACCTGGATGTACTAAAGTAAAATGAAGAAAATGTAATGTTACACTCTGCAAGCTGCCCTGACATTTTCACTCAGAACATCAAGTTGACAAATACGCACATATTTGACCAGCGTGGTGAGGATGGTATACGTGCGGGTCAGTTCTCTTAAGAGTGTAACGGTGCAGGTGCCCAGCAGGAGCGCCGTCTGGACCAGCTCACTTAGCGCCGTTAAGAGAGTCCCAAGCTGCAGCGTCACTGCTTTCTCAACTGGGTCCTGCCGACCTGCAGTCTGTGTGGCTTCACCTACACATTTATGAAACACAGCACCACTTGCTGACAAATGCATTTCTTCCTCCTCAGCATTAATCAAAGTGAGCATCAGTGTGAAAGGCTTCTTACCACAGACCAATTTGTCAGAAGCTGTCTGACTTTTCTTCCTGGCAATAAGCCAGTCCACTTCATCAAGCACTCTGTCAACTTGAGACAGGACCAGCAGCTGGGACAAGACATTAACATGAAGAAGAAGGTGAGCGGGATAAGCAAAGGCATAACTCTCACAGCCAGTCAGTCAGAAAACCAACACTTACTGCTGCTGTTGAAGCGGTTTTCATGTTGACAATGGCAAAATTAGACTGCTTTTCCACCTCCACATCCTGAGACAGGAAAACAAATAAAAGAAATTAGTTCACAAATGCACTTTAATGTGGGTGTATGAAGGTTACAGTCATCAGTGTACTGTGGGAAAGAAACTTGGATTTAAAATAGTACACTGATGACTGATCATTAAATTCTTTCATATGAACTTGAGTGACATTTCATTCTTAATCCATAATGTTTCAAATGATGTTGGCCCAGCTTTGCAGCTATAACAGCTTCACCTCATCTGAGAAGGCTTTCAGAAGGTTTGGGAGTATGTTTATAGGAATTTTGAGCATTCTTCCAGAAGTGGATTTGTGAGGTCAGACACTGATGTTGGACAAGAAGGCCTGCTCACCATCTCTGCTCCAATTCATTCAAAAGATGTTCTCTTGGGTTTAGGTCAGGACTCCGAAGGCCAGTCAGATTCTCACCAAACTGGCTCATCCATGCCTTTATGGACAGGTATGGAGTCATGCTGGAACAGAAAGGGGCCAGCCCCAAACTGTTCCCGAAAAGTTCGGAGGATGAAACTGTCTAAAATGTCTTGGCATGCACCATACCACCGCCAAACCCAGACTCGTCTGATGGATTGCCAGACGGAGAAGCCCGATTTGTCACTCCAGTGAACACGTCACCACTGCTCTAGACTCCAGTGGTGATGTGCTTTACACCACTACATATGATGCTTTGCATTGCACTTGGTGATGTAAGGCTTGGATGCAGCTGTTTGGTCACTGAAACCCATTCCATGAAGCTCTCTACAAGTCTTCCAGAGCTTATCTGAAGTTTGGAGGTCCGTAGTGATCAATGTTGCAGAAAGTTGCCGACCTCTGCGCACTATGTGCCTCATTATCCGCTGACGCTGCTCTATGATTTTACGTGGCCAACTACTTCCCAATCCCAGTCATTTTGATAAAACACCAGTAACAGTTCACAATTGAATATTTGCTGGCAAGGAAATTTCACAGCTGGACTTGTTGCACGGGTGGCTCCTGAGAGCAACCCTTTCTCTCACAAATGTTTGTAGAAGCAGTCTGCATGTTTAGGTGCTGGATTTAATACACCTGTGGGCATGGAAGTGATTGGAACACCTGAATTCAATGATCTGGATGAGTGAATGAATACTTTTGGCAATATAGTCTGTCTATCAACTCTAGCTGTGTGTACAGTTTTATATAATTAAATGAATTGCAGTAATAACAGTATCAGTATAGTTTAATGCCAAATTGTGCTCTGAACACTGCAAAGAAAAATTGTTCGTACCTGATCAATATCTCCCAGTTCGCTGTGGATGTCTTGGCAGAGCTCCAGCAGCAGGCCTACAGGACTCTTATAGAGAACATGAAGGTTGAAGAGGAGAGAGAGCAGCCCCTTACAGAAGGCAGAATCCTCTAAAGGGAGAGAAAACCCCCACACACATACACACATCAGGAAATGGCACCTAATATGCACCTAATATAGACACAGAGGTTAAGTAAACTATAACTTACCAAAACTGGTCTCTTTGCAGATTTTCACAGTCCACGTGATCATCTGAACAAACTGTTAATTAGATATTAGTGAATTAGAACAGGAGTATGTTAATTTGTTCGGTGGAGTGCATTTAAAAATAAATTTACCTGCTGGGAGGAGGGCTTTAGCTGGCGCGAGAGTACGCTTAGGATGCTGACCAGAAGCTGAGCCTCTTTGCTGTTAAAGTCTTCCTCACCTCCACTTAACTGTGTGAACAGCGCCCTCTGTTGACGGGCAAAGAAAACTGGATTTTAGCAAACATGTCATACTTAATAAACACAGTTTTCTTGTATTATTTAGTGTTAAATCAGAAGCACCTGAAACTGTCGGATGTAAAAGTAGTTCATCTCTACAACATCACCTTCGTCATCTTGCTCTGTGCAATTTTCTGCATCATTTCAAAGAAACACATAATGATTAATTCTTGCATATTTTTTGTTGCTACAAAATGTACTGCTTTTTCACTACTTGTCCAACCCATGGTAGAGAGCAGCTGGGCCATCTTGTCTGGGTAGCGTTGTTGGCAGGTTGTGAAGATCCTGAGCAAACCCTCCAGACACAGCTGAGACAAACTGGAGCGCTTCTCCTTCTTTCCCCCCTCCTCAACCACGCTGGGGATGTTCGTGTAACGCCACATCAGGACACTATAAAGAGACATAGACAGAGATCGTTTATTCTCATTTTTGGTCCTATAAGTATTATAATAAACAAATCCTGTGCTGTCATTTAGCCCAAGAGATTTCTACCTGGTCGTGTCACAGAGGAAGCGGAAAGTCTTGTCTGCGTTCTGTCCATCTGGGCCGTCTGTGTGTCCCGTTTCATCCAGCTGCTGGATCTTCTGCACAACCACGCTCAGTATATAACGCACAAACTCTCCATTTGAACGAAGTACTGAGAGAGCCTCCTCTCTGCTCTGAGTGTTATCCCTGCAAAAGAATATTTGTCCTTATTTACCATTTCTAATTCTTATCCATGGAATTTGACTTTCCAAGTTTGCATAGTATTTCTAATTAGCATTTTAATGAATAGATTTAAACAATCAGAGTGCGTACAATCAGCTGCAAACTATAAATAACTGATTTTATTAAATTCCACAGATCTACTAGTAGTCCATGTAAACAACGCTAAAGAAACCATTTACCTGAAGAGCACAGTGATCAATGTTGATATGATGCCCATTGAGAATAAACTGCGGGGGGTCTTGTGTGAGGGCACCCGACCCTTTCCAGACTTCTCCTTCAGGATCTCAGACAGCTTGTGGTAACGGCTGAACAGCTCGATGATCTCCTCAAAGCACCTTTTACTGCAAGAAACGGGGGAAGATACAACGGTAAATTATAAAAAGAAATCCCCACTGCATAATATGGCATATGTTTTGTATGATGCATAATTAAATTAGGATGATTAACTTTGTTAAACTTTTATTTTGGTAAAGATCCCAGTATTTTTGTGTTACTTCTATGAAGTCAGCTATAGGGGGAGTGCTGGCTCTGTGTATCAGTCAGTAAACTTAGTGACCTGAACAGTTGCTGTGGGTTTATAAATTTAACTGTGTAACACAACAACACTTTTACAAAATGCACAATTCAAAAACAGGTGCTTGTTACCTGTAGTTGGCTTTGATAAAGTTATACTCCATGAGGACCTCATACACTCCCATCACCAGCACAGCATAGATATTATTCTTCACTCCAACACTGGATCCCATTGAAAACTCAGCCGACTTGTCCTGATCAGTATTACACACATTATAAGACTTAGCAATATTGGAACAGACCAGGGTAAGAGCCAATGTAAAAGCAAGGATGAGCAGAATAATCTGAAATCTGCTAAGGACAAAGAAGCTGCTTGCTCTTGCTCTCAAGACATACCAGTTCAAAGTCTTCTAGTTCGCACTTGATCATGCGTCTTGTCATACTCTCTAGAATAGCATGTAGGTCCGACCGGTATCCTTCCTCCTCTTCCTCATCACCGTCACTGTCATCGGCATTGGGGTTGGCTGACTGGCGTGTGTTTTGCAGCCACATCAAGCAGTGTATAGTACAGCTCAGCAGATGGGCCTGAAACATAACACTATTTATAGCTCGCATATCAGTCGAACTAAAACACACTTGCAAATATGGTACAGTGCACACAAGAGTACCAGAGGCTCCTGGAGGTAGACTTGGTCTCCATGAGCAGTGATGCATGGTTCCAGTTTGACTGGGGGCAGGAGGTCTTGTTCAGGCTCGTAGTACCGCTTCAGCTGAGGACAAGCAAGCTTCTGATACATCATCAAGTCCATTATAACTAAGACAGCATGCAATTAACTCATACATATACATACCTGTGACAAAAGGGTCTGCATGATGGAGCTTGCAAGTTGCGAGTTACGACGAAGAACATCAAAAAAACCCTTAAAAACCACAAGAATTTTCTTTTTCAGTATGAAAGTAACATTTTTACAGCTAAACCGCATCTATACACATAAATAACGAAAGAGTAATGGTTAACTCAGATTCGTTTTTCCCTTTAGGGATCACCACAGCAGATCATCTGCCTCCATCTTACCCCATCTCTAGCATCCACCTCTTTCACACCGTCCCCCTTCATGTCCTCCTTCACTACATCTATGAACCTTCTCTGTAGTATTTCTCTTTTTCTTATGCCTGCCAGCTTCATATTCAACATCCTTTGTAAAATGTATCCACTAACTATCCCAGGTTCATCTCTCTAGCCCTTTCTTCACACTGATAAACATAATAAGACATGACATTAAAAAAATGCTTCTGACCTCATAGAGCATGAGGCGCACATCAGCCTGCTGGCTGAGGCAGCGACGCAGACTGCTGAGGATCTCCAAGCAGAATGCTTCATTGGCAGCTGAGTTGTAGCGCGAGTGAACATCCACTTGGATCTATGAATTGTGACAGAAAGACAAACCAAAAAATTAGACGGTTTCACACCTGCAGAGTGTTTCTAGCACACTTTCTAGAAGCATGTATGTAAAGTATGCAGAGTTTTACTGCAACTGTACCTGGCTGGAGGAGATTGCCTGGCTACACTGACTCGAGGCCAAGCTGCCCAACACTTTGAAGTTCTTCAGCAGCAACAAGAAGCCTGTCACTGCAGACTTCCGACCATCCAGTTGGCTAGTAGAGTCAAGTAAGGGGGTTGGTTAGTATAAGCCACCCTTCTTTAATTGCATTTTAAAGCTGTGTTAAGAATAAAGTAGCACAAACCTGGAAAACATGGCCTTGCGAAGAACTAAAATTAAAGCATCTTTCAAGGACATGCTGACCTTGAGCAGGGGCTGAAGATTAAACAGAAACCAACGATTACACAATAGAAACCTCTAGAGCATTTATGTGTATCTGTTGGCCTGTTTAGGTACCTGGACAGCTTTGAGTAGACCTTGAACGGTGGCCAAAGGCAGGTATGACAAGTGGTCGAATGTCTCTGTCACCTTAGAGGATGACTCCAGAAGGATCATTGGGGCAGAGACCACAATATCAGAGAAAAGGTCTGAAGAAGAAAAAAAAAAACATTAAAACACAAGAATAAAAAAAACCTCTCAAAACATAGTCTATAAAGTCATAAAGTGCTGATGTGAATCTACAACTTAACCCTGCTGTCTAGAGGTTGTGTTACCTAAGAAATGATTGACAGGTGAGGCTGTCTTTGTGACCAGTCGATTTAAGACCTGCTCCAATATCTCTCCCCTGATAGGCTCATGCATCTGTTAAAGACATAAAATACACAATATTTGCATGAAATTGAAAATCCTTTATTTACAATACTTCATAACATAAAATTTTAACAAAAAATGTTACCTTAAAGCCCTGGAGAAGCACCTGTCCTCCTAGCTTACACGCTTGTTGAGTTGGTGTTCGGGCTACAGCAAGAGAGCCCTCCGAGGCCTTGCCAAATGGTCCAGGTTTGGGTCCAAATGCATCCATCAGGAAGAAGCCCAGCTGCACTAGCCCTTGGGTAACATGATCCCATCCGAACACACTATATGGATGGAAACGTAGACCTCATGTGAGAGGTTAAAATACAAATACTGTTTGTGTTGTACCATGTCATTTATTTTTATTGAGGGTGTAGCAGGGTGTGGTCTGCGGTGCCGCTGCAGGGGAGGCGGATACACTTGAGGGGCATCTGCAATCACACCTCGTCGACATAAAGAGTCTATACTGGGTCCTGTCAGTTGTTGTTGTTGGTATGTGTTGGGATGTGAGCTGCGAAGCTGCAGCTGACTGTGTGTGTGTACAGCAACCGTGAGAAAATTGGTGAATAAAGTATGCTGAACAGCATGTACATGTCACCGTGTGCTTGCTACAGTGCCCTTATCTGGGGAGCCGGAACAGTCCGGCCCTCCTCCACTCCCATGCTGTCGGGGAACGCCGGTGGGGGGTAGCGGCGGTGTCAGCCAGGACCGGATCCGAGATTCTCAATCACCTGCACCCCGCGCTCGATCTGGTCCTGGAGTTCTTCCTGCTGGCGGCGTGACACTGCCGACTGCTCTCGCTGTGTGGCTGTCAGCTCTGGTCCTGGGTCTGCCGTGCCCCCCCTCCTGGGTTTTGGCACCACTGTACACTGTAGACACACACAGTCGGCCGCAGCTCCGCAGCTCACAGAGTGACACATACCAACAACAACAACTGACAGCACCCAGTACAAACTCTTTATGCTGGAGAGGGGTGATTGCAAATGCCGCTCAGGTGCGTCCCCCTCCCCTGCAGCGGCACCACAGACCACGAGCTGCCACAGAGGGGCATTACCTCTTTTTGAAAGAAATCATGGAGAATGAAACACACCAAGTTTTTCTGTTGAAGGTGTCAAATAGAATGCATAAATCAACATTTTGCTCTTCTTACCTGTTCTGGACTGTATCCAGTATCATCTGAGCCACACTGCAGTGCCCAGGTAGGAGGTCCTGTAGTAACTTTGACCCCTGTTGTAGCTGCTCGTCCTTGAAGCTCTTGATGATGGCCCCTTTCAAAAGTTCAAATACCTTGCAAAAAAATCATCATCAATCATCATCATCAAAAATGAAATGATTAACACAAATGAATAGGAAAGATAACATGAATTAAGACTACTGAGTACAGGAAGTAGTGTGTAGTGTAGATTTCTAACCTGCTCTTCGTAACGCTGGATACGTGCCACTGAGAGCAACAGGGCAACACTGAAAGGACACAAGTCTGCATACGATGTCTGCAAAAATGAAAATCAATATCTATGACACAGACTATCCTTACAAATATAACAAACAATTCTCAAACTATTAAAACAACGAACAGATGAGCGATATTATACATAACCTTAAAGCCTTTAAGAAATTCCCTTGCAAGCTCATGGTCTAGTCTTATAGCAAAGACTATGTGGAGGATAGCAGTGCCCTCTACATGCCTTAGCTGGTCCTGTGGAATAGACTGAACCTCTAGATCCAGGCTCCTGAGAAGCGGGTGTACAAGTTAAAAAAAGACAAAAAAAAAAAAAAAAAAAACAGACAGTCAGTAAATGGAAAGTTTACAGAAAGATGTAGTGTGACTATAGTAAATCCCACTTGCAGTATATGAAACACTCACTCTCCATGTTTCTGCTCCTCGTCTTGGCGAGCGTCCTGCTCCTTGAAATAACCTACGATTCCGTCCAGGACTTGTTTCTTACAACCCTAACAGGCAAAGAACAAGACCGGCATTTAGATGACTAACAGAAACAGAAATGTAACATGTTGTTGAAGACACATTGTCACACACCTTTGCAGACAAAAGCAGCAGCTGGTAAACCAGTGGTGGGATCTCCTGCAGATCTAGTTTGTTGAACATCCTCAATACTTTCTCCACCACAAACTGCAACTCCTCTGATGACAAAGGCACATCCCTAAAATGAGGCAGACACAGTAAAACATTTTAAAAGGAACTAAAAAATGTAAAATACACCAATATTGAAATAAATTCTATTATGATGGAAACAGAAATAATGTTAAAGCATGCAATGAACTTAAAATAACAAAGTCCTACCTAAACATGGTTGTCAAGTGGATGACACACTGTGGATCCCATCTGCATGAAAAAGACCATGTAATGTAAATAAAAATATTTTTCAGTCATCTGCAAATCATTTAATCTCTACATCACAAACTGGTAATTGGACTAAAACAGCACAAAAGACGTTGGCACTGAGGTACTTCATCATGATCCCTTTCATTACATGACCATGTAATTTCTAATAAATTAGGCATGAACTGGCATCTAAATAATAAAATACTACGAAAAACATTTACAGTATATATTTGCATATCACTATATATATCAAATGAGACATGTCCTCACCTGCTCGAGCAGAGGCTGTTAATCAGCTGCTTCTTATACTCCTCACCACTGAGTTCCCCTAAAGTTATAATAAAAAATTGTGTTTTAGACCTTATAGATTGTGACATATGTGATATTACGTTAGACAACAATGTTGATCACAAAGTACCTTTGCCATAAGACAAGGCTTCACATGCTGCAAGTGCAGTAAGAACTGTAGGAAACAGTTCCAGAGATTTCCCACTGCTCATTTTCCCCACTTTGATGGCATCAACAAAAAGAGACCCCAGTGTTGCAAGAGATGGCCCGGATAGTGTATGAGTCTGTGTATTATATTAAAACAGTCATTCTCATTCATATGAAGAAAAGAAAGTGGCACAATATATTTCTACTTATCTAATTCAAGTAGTTATAAATGATAGGATTGCAAGTCAGATCAGGAGAAAAAAAACTGTTACAAGCACAAAAATCAAGTAGACCCAAAAGCGTAGTTCCAAAACACACTTATTTGATTTAATCAACCAGTTACACAAAATCAACATATTTTAATTTGTAAATCCATGTTTCACTTTGATTACATTAAACCATATTTGGATATAGTGTACATCTAATCTATAACAACTTCTGTATAACATAAATACCTCCAGCATAAGCAACCCAATGATATCTGCTGCCACCTCAGTCTGAAGATCCCCAGACTCACACAGAGGGATGCAGTGCTGATACAGGAGAAGTCTACGATTTGCCCCAGCAGTGGAGCTGGGTGGAGAACCTAAACAACAAGCACAAACTCTACATTTATTACATACCTTATTATCAAGCAGAAGTTATGCATATATGTTAAATGATTCTGACATGGTGTATGAGTGAATTATATTACCTTAGCTATCTTGCGATGTTTCACACTTACAAGAATGAATGTGTACAAACCTTTAAATATGCCTTTTATTATGGTCCCAACCTTCTTGCCCTTCAGTGCACTATTGGTAATCGTGTTGATGAGCTAAACATTGTTTGATAGATAGTAAGAGTATTTTATAGGTAAAACAGACATGACTTTGGAATTTCCAAACGTGTCGCCCTTAGTTTGTAAAATAACTTACCTGGTCATCGGTCAGGGTTGAAAGGTATTTCTGTAGTTCGGGGATATTTTCTTCATCTGACAGTGAGACAATTTTATCCATTTCTACCTTCATTGTCCACCCACAGATTGACACAAGTGGCTAGCAACTGTAGAATAAGCTAGAAATCTATCTCGTAAATCTCAGTAAGTTTATGAACGTTATTATTTTTATTTTACTTCTACTTATCGATTATCTAGTTGCATTTAATCCTGGGCATCCTGTTTAAATTAGTTGAAGGTAAATTACTCCGTAATATTATAACTTTATCGCTGTTGTGTTTCTAAAAAGTTTCAAGCGAACTTCCCGCCAGACGACACTTCCTGTTTTGCTTTGTGGTTGCCATGTTCAACTCAGACTCCCTCAATCACGTTATAATCCAGGTCACATTCCCCTGTACGGCAAAATGCGTATAATGTAAAAAACAAACAAACAACAGTTTTCCAGTAACTTGAAATAATATGCTAGCATAAAACAATTTCCATATAGTTTCATATCTGAACGGAAGGAGTACTTTGATCAAACTTACATTTGGCGGAAAACAGTCATCACTTCAGCCGTGGCAACCACGTTTGCAACCACGAGGTTAATAAATGGGTTACTTGTCGGTAAATATTTGGACATACGCTTACTGTTTATTCATTCCAGTTAAATATCACGTGTCACAAGTTGTTTTGGTTAATGTCTTACACGTAATGTTTGGTTTCTGGCAATAAATCTCGCTGGGATCTTTTAGCTTTAGGTCAGGAATAACCAACACAGGATTTTCTTAGTGTTTCTTGAAATAGTGATGCGATAGTGATTCACACCAGATCGGGCCAGTGGCGCAATGGATAACGCGTCTGACTACGGATCAGAAGATTCTAGGTTCGACTCCTGGCTGGCTCGTGAAATCTTTTTCGGTTTTGTGAAATTAAACTTTTGCTCCCCTGTTTGCTAAATGTTTTACTAGTTTAGTGGCTGCATTGAAGTAGCGAATGCCATTGATTCAAACATCTAAAACCATGTATAATGTATAATTATACATATATGAAAATTATAAGACCATGTATTATTCTATTGTCCACAAAGGTATTTTGCGTAAAAACTATATAATTGGGATACTTTAAAACCGGATAATATGTATAGATTATTATTTTGTATTGAACACCATATTTTCAACCTGTTTCATTTTCATGAGTCGCGAGGAGCCCGATGTTAAAATGACCACCTTTAGAGCTTAAACAAACATGGTTTTTTTTTTGTTTGTTTGTTTTTTTAAAAAAGGTAACACAGTTGTTTTTATTGTATTAATGCCTAAATATATATTGTGTCACTTTTGGCTACTCTAATAAGGTAGGTTCTCTGTAGCAGTCTGATATATAATGAATAAATTAAAAACTGGGTCACATCCTGCAAGAAACACTATCTGTCTCTATTTGACAGATAAAAGGAGAAAGCCTCATAAGAGGAAGCAGTCTTTCTGTCTCTTGGCTCTTTGCTCACATTTCTGAGAATCTGTGTGGTGTTGTGTCGAGTGGACCATGAAGTTCTATGCAAAGCAGACTTTCTCTTTTCTGATATCAGTTTTATTCCTCTGTGTTATTGCAGATCTTCAGGGTAAGTAGGAGAAAACCTTTTTTTAGGAAAATGACCGCTGTGACAACACTTACATTATGTCTAATTTACACCTTTGTATTTGTTTATCCTACATATAGTGCATGTTTTTCATTGTTTGTTTGTTTGTTTAAAAAACATCTGTTTAAATCTAGCACTAGTAATAAATAGAATAGAATAGAATAGAATAATCCTTTAATTGTCCCACAAGGGGAAATTTGGTTGTATCAGCAGCAAAAACACACATATACAAACAGAGCAGGACACAGAACAGAAGCACAATTTTTACATATTTACATAAATCATCACTCAGTGGTATTATGACAATAATATGCATAATACCGCAAATAAGAATGAGAACAATGTCTCTCTTTGAAAAAGATCCTAACAACATTATTTATTTAAATTGAAAGATATCAAACAATCATCACTCAGTGGTTTTATGACAATGACAGTCATAATAAACTGACCATTAAATATCACATGTACTTAATGTTAATCAGATTGTAGCTATATTTTCTGTTTAGATATGTAGCTCAAAGAGGAATGAACAAAAAGTTGTGAGTTTTTTGTACCTATTCTCATTTTGAGGGGTTTAGGTGATATCTTACCCATTATAGCCTATTCATTGTTTAAAGATAAAAGATAGCAAAGAATCAAGCAGGGTGTACCCATGGGAGAGGATGGAAGATAAACTCTTTTAGTAGGACACGGTACAAGTGGTAGTTGCAGAGATTATATACAACAAGGGACATTTACTGTAAAAAAAAAAAAAAAAAAGTCAGAGAAGTGGAATTTTTTCCCAGTAATAAATTATGTATTAAGAATGACACTTCAGATTAGATTTTTTAAACCAATTTAAGCCAAAAAAAAAGGTGCTGAAATTCTAATCAGAGTGTGTGTCTGTAATCTGAGCAGCACAGCACCCTGAACGGTATCACAGGTCAACATGTCATAATCATCACAGGTATTTTTATTTGGGATTTGTAGTTCTTTTCATGCAGATTTCAAATTTAGGCTTAATTTTTTGTCCAGTTATTTCAGTACCTTGCTCAAATATTTCCGCACCGCAAAAATGAAGGAATGGGTATTTATAGGCCCACAGATCGAGTCTGCTTTAAGGATGATGTTTCTCAAACAGTGTACATCAGGAACCGAGCTTAATGCTTGGAAAGCATTCAAGTGGCTCTGTAAGTTTTTGGTTAGCCAAAAATCAACTGCATACTAGGAAGGAGTGGACAAGGTCCATTTTCTATATTCACATTTGGATTTTTCCCCCCAAAAAATCCATGAATGGTGAGTGACGACCAAGGTGAATGTTTCCATCATGATATGCAGGTTATGGAGCGTATGCTACTGCTGTATGCTGTACTTAGACAATCCTGACACAGTGTACAAAAGAAAATCATACTATTTATTTATTTGTGCTTTGTGTAATTAACCAATTCGTGACATTGTTGACTAGTTTTTCTTTTGATGATGTTACCAGAACCAGATATTGCATCATTTGGGGAATTTTGTCTGTCAGTTATAATTTCTAAGTACTTTTCACTGGAAAATAACATTTTTTTATTTTATTTTGAAGTTTTATGTTATGATTCTCACTGATTTCTAATATCCTGACAGCACCTGTAGTCCACACAAAGCTCGGGAGCCTGAAAGGTGAATATGTGAGTGTGAAAGGGAAGGAGACTGGCGTCCATGCCTACCTGGGTGTCCCATTTGCCAAACCACCCCTCGGCCCTTCCTTGAGACTGGCTCCACCTCAGCCTGCAGAAGGATGGGAAGGAGTAAGAGATGCCACTAAACAGCCACCAATGTAGGGAACGTGTGCTTTAGATTTTTGCAAAAGACACTATGATAAAGGATTGGCTGTATTTATTTATACTGATATTGTTTGTCTTTAAGGTGCATTCAGTCTAAGCAACTTGTTTTTTATCTGGTTGATAAACTCGACGGACTGATGGCAGAAATACCAGAGATCTCTGAAGACTGTCTTTACCTCAATATTTACACTCCTGCAAACAGAACTAATGATGCCAAGCTCCCAGTAAGAACCCTTTTCTGTAGGTTCTGAGTGATCAGAGCTGGCCAGTTACTGAAACTTGGAAAAGTTTTGTGTTCTTGGAGAAGTTCGTTTTTAATCATTTCAAGGACTTCTTAACTACAATCTGAATAAAAATGCCAGCAGCCTTACCCTTAAGACAAAATGTCATGTTTTATTCTGTTTAACGTTTAAAGTCTTAAAGATTAGTTATTGAAGTTTTTCTGAAACTTTAATGTCTCCACTTTATCTCTAAAGAGAGACATTTTATTGTTCTTCTCAGGTCATGGTCTGGATCCATGGTGGGGGATTTACAATGGGATCAGCATCAGGATATGACGGCTCTGCCCTGGCTGCTTACCAGGACTTGGTTGTGGTTCTGATTCAGTATCGTTTGGGACTTCTGGGTTTTCTCAGGTAAATTTCTTTTTAAATCTGATCTGACGCGGGACTTTCTGCTGAATTTCAACAGAACCCTTAAAGACATCAGTTATCTTATTATCTTATTATCAAGGACAGCTCCCCCTGGTTTTGACCTGTTCAACCTGCTGCCCTCATTGAAGCATAACAGGTGCATCACCACAAAGACTGACAGACTCAAGAATAGTTTCTTCTCAAAAGCCACACTCAAGGTCACCTGGTCCAGCCCTAACTATATGCTTTAGCAAAAAGGAAAGTTTTAAGCTTAATCTTAAAAGTAGAGATAGTGTCTGTCTCCCGAATCCAAACTGGAAGCTGGTTCCACAGAAGAGGGGCCTGAAAACTGAAGGCTCTCCCTCCCATTCTACTTTTAAATACTCTAGTAACAACAAGTAAGCCTGCAGTGCGACAGTGAAGTGCTCTAATAGGGTGATATGGTACTACAAGGTCATTAAGATAAGATGGGGCCTGATTATTTAAGACCTTGTATGTGAGGAGCAGGATTTTGAATTCAATTCTGGATTTAACAGGAAGCCAATGAAGGGAAGCCAATACAGGAGAAATCTGCTCTCTCTTTCTAGTCCCTGTCAGGACTCTTGCTGCAGCATTTTGGATTAACTGAAGGCTTTTCAGGGAGTTTTTAGGACATCCTGATAATAATGAATTACAGTAGTCCAGCCTGGAAGTAATAAATGCATGAACTAGTTCTTTAGCGTCACTCTGAGACAGGATATTTCTAATTTTAGAGATGTTGCGCAAATGGAAGAAAGCAGTCTTACATATTTGTTTAATATGTGCATTGAAGGACATATCCTGGTCAAAAATGACTCCAAGGTTCCTCACAGCGTTACTGGAGGCCAAGGTAATGCCATCCAGAGTAAGAATCTGGTTAGATACCATATTTCTAAGATTTTCAGGGCTGAGTACAATAACCTCAGTTTTATCTGAATTAAGAAGCAGAAAGTTAGCGGCCATCCAGGTCTTTATGTCTTTAAGACATTCCTGCAGTTTAACTAATTGGTGTTTGTTATCTGGCTTCATGGACAGATAGAGTTGGGTGTCATCAGCATAGCAGTGAAAATATATACTATATCTTCTGATGATACTGCCTAAGAAAAGCATGTATAATGTAAACAGAATTGGTCCTAGCACTGAACCCTGTGGAACAACATAATTGACCTTAGTGTGTGAAGAGGACTCTCCATTTACATGAACAAATTTGAGTCTATTAGATAGATATGATAAAAACCACTGAAGCACAGTACCTGTAATACCTACAGCGTGCTCTAATCACTCTAATAGGATATTATGGTCAACAGTATCGAACACTGCACTGAGGTCCAGCAGGACAAGCACAGAGATGAGTCCACTGTCAGAGGCCATAAGAAGATCATTTGTAACCTTCACTAAAGCTGTTTCTGTGCTGTGATGAGCTCTGAAACCTGACTGAAGCTCTTCAAATAAGCCATTCCTCTGCAGATGATCTGTTAGCTGTTTGACAACTACTCTTTCAAGGATTTTTGATATGAAAGGAAGGTTGGAGATTGGCCTATTATTAGCTAAGACAGCTGGGTCTAGAGATGGCTTTTTAAGTAAATGTTTATACTGCCAGCTTGAAGGCCTGTGGTACATAGCCAGTTATTAGAGATAGGTTTATCAGATTTAAGATTGAAGCATTAATTAATGGCAGGACTTCGTTGAGCAGTTTTGTAGGAATGGGGTCTAAAAGACACGTTGATGGTTTGGTGGAAGTAATTATTGAAGTTAACTCAGAAAGATCAATTGGAGAAAAAGTGTCTAAATGAATATCAATTTTACTAAAAGTAGCTGTAGATAATATTACATCTGTGAGATGAGTATTGGTAATTTTTTCTCTAATGATTAAAATTTTAATTTTGAAGAAGCTCATGAAGTCATTACTAGTTAACGTTAAAGGGATGGTTGGCTCAGTAGAGCTCTGACTTTTTGTCAGCCTGGCTACAGTGCTGAAGAGAAACCTGGGGTTGTTCTTATTTTCTTCAATCAGTGACGAATAGTAAGATGTTCTGGCTTTGTGGAGGGCTTTCTTATAAAGCAGCAAACTATTTCTCCAGGCTAAATGATGATCTTCTAAATTTGTGACACACCATTTCCTCTCCAGCTTACGAGTTATCTGCTTTAGGCTATGTGTTTGAGAATTATACCACAGGGTCAAGTACTTCTGATTTGAGGCCTTAGTTTCCAGAGTCGTACGTAGTGAGGAGGTAAAATTATTAACAAGATATGACTCATGACTCCTTCTGTGATTGCTATAGGGCCACTGATGCGCTAAGAATGCACACACTTCAATGTTAGACTTTTTCTACGCTCTGTATATCATGTCATCTTGTCATAAGTCTTTAATTTTGGAGGCTATTTTGGAGGCATTACAGCAACAGCTCCCTTTTCCTCATGTTGTGAGGAAAAGGCTCCGATCAAACTGAGGCATGATGGTGATCATGTGTTAGGGTGGGGTCTGGTATAAAAGGTCATCTGCTTTAAAGACATAAATAAAAGTGTCTTATAAAAAGATGTTTCAGTCAAAAAATGCATTTTGTTCTGTCAGCACTGGAGATGAGCACGTTTCAGGGAACTTTGGCCTGCTGGACCAGGTTGAAGCTCTCAAGTGGATCCAGCAGCACATTCACAACTTTGGAGGAGACCCAGGATTAGTTACCATATTTGGAGAGTCTGCTGGTGGAGTGAGCGTGTCTCTTCTGGTAAGAATCTACAGTTAGAGGAACTTTATATAAACTTTTTCACTCAAGAACAAAAATTAACATTTGATGTTTAACTTGAATCACCAGCTCCTGTCACCACTGTCTGATGGGCTGTTTCATCGTGCCATTGCTGAGAGTGGCACAGCTGCTGTGGATACAGTTGTGGCAGATAATCCTCTACCAATGGCACAGGTTAATTATCAATATTCTTCCTTTTTGGAGGGTTAAAAACATTTTTGTATTGCAGAATAAGGTAACTCTGGCAATGGATTTGTTTCGACAAATATTTGACATTTCTATTTTATATCTGACCTCAGGGATTTGCAAATGCATCTGGTTGCAGCCTTGAAAGCACAAAGAAGATCAGTGACTGCATGAGAAACCTTGATATTGATACCATAGTGGGTTTTACACAGGTGAGATAATGGGTGCAAACATGATAGAGAATGCTGAATATGATTATTATGTCTTCTACAATGTTTATTTGAAGCTTTCCATTTCTCCCTCAGCTATGTTCATGCTATCACATCTTTAACTTTTGTACATTTTACTCTCTTAAGGATCCAACATTAAGATTTCAAGTAAATGTTGATGGACATTTCCTGACTAAACCTGTGGATGAGCTATTTCGTAAACATGAACTTCATACTGTTCCATTCATGACTGGTGTCAATAATGATGAAGGTGGATGGATGCTTGCATCAGTAAGTGTTGTAGAAGCCTGTAAATAAAGAGCCCAGTGGTCACAAACAGAACTTATGCCAGCAATTGTGAAACTTTAATAGTGGCTTTGTATTTTTTTTAGGTTTTTGCTCCACAAAACTGGACAGAAGGACTAGATCAGGAATTTGTTGTGAACACAGTGTCCCTCTTCTACCCCGACGTAAGGCAGACACCACTTGATGTTACAATATTACTGTCCCCTGACCTGCTCGAGCTTCTTTGACTGATGTGTTGCTTATTTCTTTAAGCCTAAAGCAGCATTTATCAGAGATGTGATAGCTGATGAATATATCGGAAATGGTGACGACCGTGTGAAAAACAGAGATGGGTACACTGAGATGCTTGGAGATTTGTTTTTCACCATTCCAGCGATTAAAGCTGCTAATGCTCACAGAGGTAATTTAATGTGTTTAATGAAAGATTATACAAATCTGTTTAAAACCCAACACTTGATATCTACTGTTACATACCTTCATTAACAAATATCACACACATTCGTCTAAGTATAGATGCAGGCGCTCCTGTATACCTGTATGAGTACCAACATCCTCCCAAATTCTTGCAGCAGAAAAGGCCGAGCTTTGTTGGGACTGACCATGGAGATGAAATGTTTACAGTGTTTGGACTTTGCTTCACAACTACCCATGTAAAATTAGCCGGTAAGAATTCTCTGTAAAAATCTCTGTCTCAACACAGTACTGCATTTGTTTTGTTTTCCCCGTGTTTGAAAAATATGTTTTGCAACATGATCATTTTAGATCCATGCCCTGAGGATGAGGAACAGTTGAGCAAGATCATGATGAGCTACTGGGGGAACTTTGCTCGCACAGGGTAGGAATTTTCAACTATTGTAAATTTCACATTTCACACATTTAATAACTGAATAACAAATGTATATGTTTTTAGATCTCCTGATGGGCACAACCTTGTCCACTGGCCAAAGTACGAAGCAGAGGAAAAGTACCTGGCGATTGGTTTAAAAAAGCAGGTAACTGCTCAGCATCTGAAGAAGGAGCGGTTTGTCTTCCTGACTCAGACCGTCCCAGAGAAGATCAAACAGCATGAGGAAAATGCAGAACGCAGCGATTTGTTGTCACATCTCTTTTCTCTTTTATATAGTTTTAAAAAATAATCCAGCCCGCTCTCACTCCCGAGGCGTTGCAGCATCAGACCAAGCCATGATTCAGTTTTCAGATACTTTAAAATATTAGTTAGTATGGACCAACAGTGTCTCTTTATTAATCCTTATTCTAAAATACAGTTAATATTAAGTCATGCTTATATTGTGTGTGTTTTTTTATGTCAGTCTTATTGGATATACAATCCTAAACACAGATATGTAAAATAATCCTTTGCAATGACAACAGCAGTTTGATGATGGGTACACCAATGCATTTTTTTTTTACATGTAACTGTGGAACTGAAATAAAATAGGAGTGAAAAGAGAAATCCTCCTTGTGGGTGATAGTTGAGCCCAGCTGTCTTGTATTACACTGATAGAAAGCAAAATAAAAAGATGTGACAATCTGTTTCTTTTCATTTTTTTCTCTTGTTGCTGACAAGTGTGCTCAAGCTGAAAAGCTCCCTGAGGTTGTGCATTGGAGAGGATTTGAGAGATATTCTTGTGGAGTCCCATATGTGAGTAACACATATGGGACCAGAAACAAAGGTCCAAAGGCAAATTATTTAAATAGCTGGATTTACAGATAGAACTTTTCATTTCAAGAATTTAATAATTGACCAAATAAATCAATAAAACTTGTTGAGTTCCTTACTTACAAAAAAGTAAGGAAATTTGTGTTTGGTTTTGGTATCCAGAGATCCAATAGTATCAGCATCGGCAAAAAATCAAATTCATTCAGTTTAGTTTTACTCAATACTTTTCAAATTACCCCCATCCCACCAGTGGGGCCCACCCCAAAGTTTGAGAAACAGTGGTTTATACTGACAAATAAAGTTAACTTATTTCTTTATATTGTGTAATACAGATTGTATTAGGTTAGATTCAAAATGTAAATTCTCTCTCTCTCTATCTCGATCGATCGATAGATAGATAGATTCAGAAGACTTTATTTATCCCCGAGGGGCAATTGAGAGTCTGACCTTGCCGACTGTACATACAATACCACAATACACAAGCATCACATTGGGGAGACAGGTCAGGCTAGGTAGCTGGCCGGTCAGCCGCACGAGCAGCGACCCGGAACCGAACAATGGAAAATACACAACATCAGGAAAGACTGCTTCATGCCCTGGAGGACGGGGCAGTGGCCCCCCACACCCTCTAGCAGATCATTACATGAAGGAACCTTTTAAAAACAAGCGCGTTCATGCTCACAGGTGTACACACGGGTGACCACACACACAAACTACACCCTTTTTGGCTCCTACCTCATAGCACACTGTGCGCTGTCGATCTTACGTGCTGCACAATAATGTTTAATATTTAGTATTTACTTTCATATTCCCATATATCATTGTAATGTTGTTTTTTCTATTACTCTCGTTTTCTTCTGCTTGTTTTCTTTTTTCTTTCTCAACAGGTGATCCAGATGATCGATATATGTATTTTTTGTCTACTTATTCTGTTGGTTTTTGTTTTTTGCCCTTTTCTCCCGTCCCTCTTCTCAGCTGTTTTTCTTTCCCTCTTTCTTTCTCCCCTTTCTTTCCCCCAGTCAAGTCTGTCCCGTATTCAGCAAGTGAAAATAAAATAAACAATAAAAGGTGAATCAAATAGACCATTACGGCAAGGCTGGGATGGTCCATTTGGTAAAGTAAATCCGTTGGGCATCTTTCTTCGCCTTTAGACAATAATTCTGATGGCAAAAGAGCCAAACGGGACAGAAAAAAAAAAAAAAAAAAAAAAAGGACAAGGAGAAAAAAGAACTCCCCCCAGACTGAGCTCCAACAGGGAGATCAGTTTGAGAACAGAAAAAAAACACCTCTACGCATAGCACATGAAAAACTCTTAATACACCATAGAAACACATGACAAGCAATAGGGATGGGTAAAAGGTGAGAGACAGTCAGTGTAGACAGCGCATCCGGGCCTGCAGCATATGTGCTGGTCCCCTTTGATCCATCGTCTGCATCGGGAGGGAATAGGCGCCGAAGGCATTTGGAAGGGGAGAGGGGATGAGTATAATAATAATAATGCATTGGATTTATATAGCGCTTTTCAAGGCACCCAAAGCGCTTTACAATGACATTATTCATTCACACACTGGTGGAGGGAAGCTACGGTTGTAGCCACAGCTGCCCTGGGGCAGACTGACAGAAGCGAGGCTGCCATATCGCGCCATCGGCCCCTCTGGCCAACGCCAGTAGGCGGCAGGGTAAAGTGTCTTGCCCAAGGACACAACGACCAGGACAGAGAGGCCGGGGATCGAACCGGCGACCTTCCGGTTACAGGTGCCCTTCCCAACCCCCTGAGCCACGGTCGCCCGCATGTGTGTGTGTGTGTGTGTGTGTGTGTGTGTGTATGTATATGTGTGTGTGTGTGTGTGTGTGTGTGTGTGTGTGTGTGTGTGTCCAGAGTTCAGCTGAGACAGCGTGGCAATGTGGTCTTTTTTTTAATTAATAAAGAAAAACACAAAGCTAAAAAAATACCCCAAAATGAATAAATGTTTCAACACCCTATAATGATATTAAATATTTATATAAGCAGTCTTACATAAAATTGGTAGACAGCTGTTTATGTATAATTCATTATATTGTCCATAAAGGTTCACTTGTAGTAAAATAAACCTTATCAATACATATCACAAGCATATCTCTACCAAGCACAATGAAAGTTACGTAGTACTTTGTGCTACACTGAACAGAGTCTTTATAACATGTAGCTATATCTCTCATGGTCAATATAAATGGAAAATCTAGGAATAAGATTGCAGGTATAAAGCAAAGCAAACATTGTGTAAGCTATTAAAACATCTCGTGGCATTTACAAAGTGAAGTTTTGCTTTGAGACTATAATAACCGAAGTGCTTAAGCTGTACAACTGGGATACTTTAAATTCAGATTATCATTAGTTGGATACATTTAATTTCAATTTTTTAAAATGACTTCTTTTGTTTTAGGAAGTATTGGGTGTGAAAATTTGTTTTTCTTATTTTGGTTATCTGATCCAGTTTGAAAGAAGAAAATAATGGCTAAAAAAAAATCAGTAAGAATGTTCTATAAGGTTGGTTGGAGAGTTTTCTCCTTTTCTCCTTCACAAAATTTAATGTTTCAATGTGGAGCTGTCACAAACTGGAGGAAATCTCTGCCAACTGACTTACTGTTAATTGATTTCATATGACATTAATACCATTCCATGTCAGTGTTTTAGGTAAATCTTCTGCAACTATTACAAACATTAAAGGTGAAATAGCACATCCTTGTCTTATCCCCCCTTTTGATTTCAAACCTTGAACGTGAATATTGACCTAAATGTACTAAGCCATTTATTATATTCTGATTAACCTGAGGAACATACTGTATGTGTGCAACCAAAGCGAGCCAGAGTTTTTATTATGAAAAGCTGATCAAAACAAAGGCTTTATAAAAATCCATAATTAAAATAAATCCCCCTTCATTAAATAAAGCACTGTAGTCAAGCAGGTCTAAAACAATGAAGTAGAAGGTGTTCTGGACACACTTCACTGTATGGTTGGACTTTAGTCCCATGTCAAACTGAATGAATCACGTCACATCCTGTAAGAGAAACTACCTGTTTCCCTATTTGAAAGAGAAAAGGAAAAAGCTTAATAAGAGGAAGCACTCTCTCTGTCTGTTGGCTTTTTGGCTCACGACTCTAAGAATCTACCTAGTTTCGTAATCCAGAGTCAACCATGAAGTTCCATGTGCAGCAGACTTTCTGCTTCTTGATATCCGTTTTATTCCTCTGTGTTGTTGCAGACCTTCAGGGTGAGTAGGAGAAAACAGTTCTTGGCAAAATGACCTTTGTCACAACACTTAAGTTATGTGTAATTTATGCCTTTGTGTTTGTGTATCGTACAGGTAGTGCATGTTTTTATTACACGAGTCTCTCTTTGAAAAATATCTGCATAAATCTGGCAGCTGCAATCAATCATCCCTGAGTGGTGTTATGACAGTAATAATTATAATAAAAATAGAAGCAGTTCGGACCATACTGTTAATCTGATTAGCTACACACTGTAGCTGTATTTTAGACATGATTTAAAATAAAATGAACATAAGGTTAACTTTACGTTGCACCTGCACTTCGTTCAAAGGTGAAAGATTGGAGATAACCAGGCTAGGTGTGCTGATAGGGGAGGATTGAAGATAAACTTTTCAGTAGGACAGGGTGCAAGTGTTATTAAGCAAATTTCTTTTTTGCTGACTTCATGCTGTTAAAGAATAAATGGAGTATTGCTGTGACTGTGAATAAACAGAAACAGATCTCATGCTCAACTCTGCTTTTTTACCAGGATAATTGTAGACACCACCCAACAAAGAATGTTTATGGTAAAAATAAATAAATAAATTAGCAAGTAGCCTTTTTCAAATTAATGATGACATATCACAGCTGGTTAGATTATTTAAATGTCTGATTTAAACCAAAACATTATCATTTAGTGCTTTAGTTAGCGCCCTCACTATAAAGATGAGGATTAATTGTCCACAGCAAAAGCTAAACTTTTTCCTTGATTTCTAAAAGTATTCAGCAGTTTGAGTTGTTTCCTTGATACTGAATTTATTTACACAATTGACCAGTTAATAAAATATCTGACTTATTTCTCTTTTGATCACCTTCTTTCTCTTTTGATCACCTACATGATATAGTGAACTCTGAGTTTTGGTTCTTTCACATGGCTTCATATGACTGTATCACATATAGTCTTCATAAAAATAAGGTACTGCCAGGATTCAAATATTGAATATTTTGAGGAATTTAGTTATAATTTCTAAGTGCTTTTTCTCTAAGTATTTTTAAACCATTCGTCAAATTGTTGACTAGTGTTTCTTTTGATGACGTTACCAGAACCAGATATTGCATATTTTGAGAAATTTGGTATGTCAGTTATAATTTCAAAGCACGTTTGAATGGAAGATTTAATTTTTTTTAAATATAAAGTTTTATGTTATGATTCTCACTGATTTCTAATATCCTGACAGCACCTGTAGTCCACACAAAGCTCGGGAGCCTGAGAGGTGAGTATGTGAGTGTGAAAGGGAAGGAGACTGGCGTCCATGCCTACCTGGGTGTCCCATTTGCCAAACCACCCCTCGGCCCTTCCTTGAGACTGGCTCCACCTCAGCCTGCAGAAGGATGGGAAGGAGTAAGAGATGCCACTAAACAGCCACCAATGTAAGAAATGTGAATTTCAACATACTTGGAAAAATTATTGGCTTTATTTGTAAAATTAGCATTGTCTCTCTTTAAGGTGCATTCAGTCTAAAGAAGCGGTTTTGGATGTGGTTGATAAACTTGGTGCACTGCTGGCGGAAGTACCAGACATCTCTGAAGACTGTCTTTACCTCAACATTTACACTCCTGCAAACAGAGCTAAAAATGCCAAGCTCCCAGTAAGAACCTTTTGCTGTAGATTATGAGGGATGTCTAATCACAGTCTCAATAAAGAGGCCGATCTTCAGAACTCAATTGTACATTTTATCATCTAAAACGTAAACTTAAGTGTTTTTGTTTGTTTAACATTTACATTTATGAAGATTAGTTATTGTAGCTTGACTGAGACTCCAAAAGATCCTCTAATCTTTGACGGAATGCTCTTTTATTGTTCTGTCCAGGTCATGCTCTGGATCCATGGTGGGGGCTTTGCGCTGGGATCAGCTTCAACATATGATGGCTCTGCCTTGGCTGCTTACCAGGACGTGGTTGTGGTTCTGATCCAGTATCGCTTAGGACTTCTGGGTTTTCTCAGGTAAATAAACTCCATCCATCCATAATCTCTCCAATGGGTCTGCCCCGTGGCCTCCTCCTAGTAGGAGACTGTGAGTACAGATCGCCTCACCCAGGAGGTGTCCAGGAGGCATCCTAATCAGATGTCTGAACCACCTTAACTCAAACTCCTTTAGATGTGGAGCAGTAGCGCTCTACTCTGAGCCCCTCCCGAATGGCCAAACTCCTCACCCCATCTCTAAGAGAGATGTCACCCTTGGGAGAAAGCTCATTGCCACAGCACCAATCTGTCCATAAAAATTATGAACAGAATCTGTGATAAATGCAGCCCTGGTGGAGTCCAGTACACATGAGGAACAATTCCGATTTATTGCCGGCATTGCAAACCAAGCTCTTGCAATGGTTGTATAAGAACAGAATGAATAAAAACAACGGGACTGACACCCCATACTCCTGAAGCATCTCACACAAGATATACTCTTACAGACACGATCAAATGCCTTCTCCAAGTCCACACAACAAATGTAGGCTGGTTGGGTGAACTCCCATACACCCCACCATATCCTTGAGATGATAAAGAGCTGTGTTCCGCACCCAGGAGGAAAACCACATTGTTTCTCCTGTACTAGAGGTTAGACTAACTCACAGACTCCTCTTTCCAGCAGCCTGGCATAGGATTTTCTGTGGAGGCTGAGGAGTGTGATTCCCATATAGTTGAGCACACCCTCTTATCCCCCTTCTTGAAGATGGGAAGCACAACCCAGGTCTGCAAATTCAGAGGTACAGCCCCAGATCTCTACGCAACACTGTAGAGGCATGTCAACCAAGATAGCCCTACAACATCCACATCATTAAGGAACTCAGGGTGAACCTCATCCACCCCAGGGGCCCTACCACCAAGGAGTTGTTTAACTGCCTCAGTAACCTCGCTCCTGGTTATGCATGAGTTTCCCCCTTTGTCACCAGACTCTGCTTCTGCTACAGGAGATGTGTCTGTGAGACTAAGGAGGTCCCTGAAGTATGCCTTCTACTGTCTGACAATATCCTCAGTCAAAGTCAGCAGCACTCCACCCACACTATTCACAGTGTTGGTAAAGCTCCTGTCCACCATACTGGTTCCAGAGCCCAAGATATGCATTGAGGTGAGCCTGACTTTATCTGTCTGGTACCTCTCAATCTCAGACAATATCACAGGCTCCTTCCCCAATACAGGCGACGTTTCATGTCTCCATCACCAGCCTCAGTAGACAGGCATCGGTCTGCCAGGGTCTCCACCCTTGGCCACCACTGGCACACATTGCACCCGATCCCTACGGTGCCTCCCATGTCCCTTCTTCAGGCTGCCCCAGGCTGGCCCCATGTGCTGAGGCCCAGCCCCCAGGTTCCAACCATCAGGTGCCATCCCCAAGCCTGACTCCAGGGTGGGGCACCCGTAACCCAGTCCCAGGCAGGGTAAACTGTTGGCTTTATTTATCACAGTGTATAAACATAGCTTGGTAATTTTTTTATTCCCTTACCCTGTCACTCAGCTTCAACAAATATGTGGAAGTGGGATCTGTAACTATTGCCCAACTGGACAAATGAGATCCAGTAGCGAGTTTCAGTAGTGGGTTACTGGCAGGAGCTGGTAGTGCCAACTGCTGCCAATAACCTACAATAGAAACCTACAACAGAATTGTCTTGTGAAAAGATATTTCATTTATGAAAAATGCATTATAAAAATGGCAATTTGTTCTGTCAGCACTGGAGATGAGCACATTTCAGGAAACTTTGGCCTGCTGGACCAGGTTGAAGCTCTCAAGTGGATCCAGCAGCACATTCACAACTTTGGAGGAGATCCAGGATTAGTTACCATATTTGGAGAGTCTGCTGGTGGAGTGAGCGTGTCTCTTCTGGTAAGAATATACAGTTAGAGGAACTTTATATAAACCTTTTCACTCTAGAACAAAAATTAATATTTGATGTGTTACTTGAATCACCAGCTCCTGTCACCACTGTCTGATGGGCTGTTTCATCGTGCCATTGCTGAGAGTGGCACAGCTGCAATGAATGTACTTATGGCAAATGATCCTCTACCAATGGCGCAGGTTAATTATCCATATTCATCTTTTTTGGAACGTTAAACATTTTTGTATTGCAGAATAATGAGAATATTAAAATGGATTTGTTTTGACAAATATTTGACATTCATATTATACATTTCACCTCAGGCAGTTGCAAATGCATCTGGCTGCAGCCTTGAAAGCACAAAGAAGATCAGTGACTGCATGAGAAACCTTGATATTGATACTATAGTGGGTTTTACACAGGTGAGATAATGGGTGAAAACATGATAGAGAATGCTGAATATGATTATTATGTCTTCTACAATATTTCTTTGAAGCCTTTGGTTTCTCTCTCAGCTATGTTCATGCTATCACATCTTTTACTTTTGTATATTTAATTCTCTCAAGGATCCAACTTTGAGAATTCAAGTAAATGTTGATGGACATTTCCTGACTAAACCTGTGGATGAGCTGTTTCGTAAACATGAACTTCATACTGTTCCATTCATGACTGGTGTCAATAATGATGAAGGTGGATGGATGCTTGCATCAGTAAGTGTCACAGGAACATGTAAATAAAGAGCTCCATGATCTCAATGTAGTTTGCTGTTGTTTTGTAATGTTGAAAAAAATGTAATTTGGCTTGGTATTTCCTTAGTTTTTTGCTCCCCAAAACTGGACAGAAGGACTAGATCGGGAATTTGTTTTGAACACAGTGTCCCTCTTCTACCCCGACGTAAGGCAGACACCACTTGATGTTACAATATTACTGTCCCCTGACCTGCTCGAGCTTCTTTGACTGATGTGTTGCTTATTTCTTTAAGCCTAAAGAAGCATTTATCAGAGCTGTGATAGCTGATGAATATATTGGAAATGGTGATGACCGTGTGAAAAACAGAGATGGGTACACTGAGATGCTTGGAGATTTGTTTTTCACCATTCCAGCGATTAAAGCTGCTAATGCTCACAGAGGTAATTTAATGTGTTTAATAAAAGATTATACAAATTTGTTTAAAACCCAACACTTGATATTTACTGTTACATACTATGATTAACAAATATCACACACATTTGTCTAATTCTAGATGCAGGTGCTCCTGTATACCTGTATGAGTACCAACATCCTCCCAAATTCCTGCAGCAGAAAAGGCCGAGCTTTGTCGGGACTGACCATGCAGATGAAATTTTTACAGTTTTGGGATTTTGCTTCACAACTACCCATGTTAGGTTATCCGGTAAGACTTTATAAAAAGTCTGCCTTAGTGCTGGATCTGTTTTGTTTTGTTGATTGAAAAATGTTTTGCAACATGATCGTTTTAGATCCGTGCCCTGAGGATGAGGAACAGTTGAGCAAGATCATGATGAGCTACTGGGGGAACTTTGCTCGCACAGGGTAGGAATTTCCAACTGTTGTAAATTTAACACATTTAATAACTGAATAACAAATGTATATGTTTTTAGATCTCCTGATGGGCACAATCTAGTCCACTGGCCAAAGTATGGAGCAGAAGAAAAGTACCTGGCAATTGGTTTAAAAAAGCAGGTAACTGCTCAGCACCTGAAGAAGGAGCGCTTTGTCTTCCTGACTCAGACCGTCCCAGAGAAGATCAAACAGCATGAGGAAAATGCAGAACGCAGCGAGCTGTAGAAAACTCACATCTGGTCTCTGCTCCATCAGTTTTAAAGTAATTAGACTAAACCATAATTCACTTATCAAAAGGTCTTTTGAGGATTATCCATGCTCTAATATACAATGAATATTTTGGCATTTTCTTTTAATTAAATCCCTGATTTTGTATTTCAAAGAAAAAAAAAAGTCATTCTTACATTTTCACAAAACTGTGAATGGACTGTCCAGTAGGATGAAAGTATTAACAATAACTGCCCAACTCAAATCACCTGCTTGTTACCAGGGTATTTTAAATCTACCACTGTAAACATAGGTTCTGTAAAATAATAAAAGATTTATAAAATAAAAAGCTTTGACAAACCAGTTCGTTTGAGGTTAATTTGAGGTCTACTGTGACTAACAAAAGAATATGCATATGGCATGGGAAATGATACAAAGGAACACTCTTACAAGGCAAATTATTCAAATATCTGGATTTATAGATAGAATACTTAAAGTGCAGCCCCACCTAAGTTGAGATCCATTTAATAGTGACAAAATTGTATTTGTATGTATGTCTATTTTTTTGCAAACATTAGTAAATCCATACATACACTTTATATTTTGGATACTCTGGTGAAATCTAGAGGATGTATAATTTATATTATTCTATTCATTTTTGCAGACTTCATAATACTTTGGGTGTATTATTTGCTAGATTGATTCTTTATTAAATTGCTCACCTTCACAAATGAAATAAACAAGTTAACATGTTTTCTTGTTAGAATATTTTTTTTTAAAAATTTTATACTCACTGATTGTATTTAGGTTTAACATTGTACATTATTAGTGATACAGGCAGCCTGTCTGCAAGGCTGCACCTCTGCTAAACCAGTCACGGAAATGGACCTCTGGGCTGTGTTTCGACTATTTGTGCCTCTTGGTGCAGCTTTGATAAAATTATCTGTGTAATGTGATGTGACATGCTGTATGGTAGTCTGTATAATATTAGCAGTCCATCTGAGGAGTCTGAGCCCCAGTTTAGCTGAGATAAAGTGCAGTATTTTGTTTGTCTGTGGCTTGTGCTAGTGTTACCTGATAACTTAGCACTCCATCCTTTCAGACGCAACATGCCCCTTTTTCATATTTAAATTCTAACATTTTGTGTTGTGTACATCGAGCCTCCAGAAGTCCTCCTGAGCACAGGTGCCAACTGTGGCAACACCCCTGTATATGTGTGTGTCATGAGAAATGAAATGCAAGCAACAACAACTACACTTGTATTAATTACTGTATCATAGTTCAAGAGCCTGTGACACACCTCATATGAATAAACTTGTAAGCAAGTTCAAATTTTCCTGAAGTGATCCTAAAGTTTAGCCTTTAGATTGGACTTTAGTCCCGTGATGGTTTGGCGTCAAACTGAATGACGTCATATCTGCTACAGCCACCACCTTTTCCTCTTTATGAAAGAGGAGAAAGCTTAAGAGGAGGCACTCCCTCTGTCTCTTGGCTCTGCGCTCAGTTCTTGGAAAATCCGCGGAGTTTAGCAATCCACAGAGCTGACCATGAAGTTGCACATAATGAAGACTTTCTGCGTCTTAGTATCATTTTTATTCCTCTGTGATGTTGCAGATCTTCAGGGTAAGTAGGATAAAACAGTTCTTAGCAAAATGACCTTTGTAACATCACCTAATTCATGTGTAATGCATGTGCTCCTTAAATCTACCTGTACACGTTTTTCTTTTTTTTTTTTGCTCGAGTCGCTTTTTAAAAAAAACATCTGTTTGAATCTCGCAGTCAATCATCCTCAGTGGTATTATGGCAGTAATAATCATAATAAAAGCTGATAATTAAACATCAACTTTTGTCCTCTAAGTCCAGGTGACTTTTTACCTACAAAGGCTATTCAGTGTGTTCAAAGGTGAACGATAGCAAAGAACCGAACATGTGAGACGATTGTAGGTGAACTGTTTTTGTAGAACAGGGTGCAATAATCAAACTTTTTTAAATTGCAATAACAATAATAATAATAATGATAATAATAATTACTATTATTTTTAATTATTTACTTATTTCCCTCCCCCCCAAAAAACCAGTTGATAACAAAAAAAATTTTCTGTTTTTGCTGACGTCATGCTGATACTGCACCACACACAACAAAGGAAGTGTATGGTAAACAAACAAAAAACTAAAAGCCATGTGAGCAAGTAGCTTTATTCAAATAAATGCTACGCTACAGGATGCGCTCAACAGTTTACAGAAGTAGCAGTTAGCTTTGTTAGCATGCTAGCGCATGAGATCATCCCCTCTGTGAGAGTCGTGACGTTCCCAAATCAGAAACCGTGGGTCGAGAGATCGATCCGTGCTGCAGTGAACGCCAGGGCCGCCACCTACAACGCTGGTCTCGCCACTGGCGATATGAGCGCCTACAAAGCGGTTTCACACGGCGTGCGGTGAGGGATGCCAAACGCCGGTATCGGGAGCGAGCGGAGTCTCCCACGGAGGGCGACACACCATCATGGATCACAAAGCCAGGGACACTGTGACGATCAACGCCGACTTTGCATTTACCAACGAGCTGAATGAGTTCTACACACGTTTCGAGGTTAGGCAGGCGGCTAATGCTAACTATTGCCTGACAACTGAGGACGGTGAAGTCATCAGCGAGGGACCAAAAAGTGATCGCCTGCCAAAAACTGATTTCCAGCGTTTCGTGTGTTTTTTATGCGTAATATCTTTACGTATGTTGCGACATAGACTTTGGTGAACAGGTATTACAAAGGGGTTTTATATAAAATTTTAAAATGACCTGTTTCTCAAGTATCTTTATAACTGTGTTATTGTACATTATAACCAGTCGGGTCCCCTTTGTCCACTTAAAATATGTTTACAGAACTATTGTTGCATTTGTTGCAATTTCTGCTGTCCTCTTGGTCAGATTACTCTTAAAAAAGACATTTTTTAAAGTCAACAAGATGTTTTTAACTGCATAAATAAAGGATATATAAAAGTCACTGCCAAAAACTGATTGCGGCTTCTACCTTGTTACAGGAATGTTGTTTGTGGCTCAAGATGAGTTGATATCATTCATGAAGAATACATTTGACATATGTTTTACATATTATAGACCAATAAGTTATTTACAGCACTTTAAATACGAGCAATCAGTTTTTGGCAAATACCGGAAATCAGTTTTTGGCAGACGATCACTTTTTTGCACAACACCGGCGATCAGCACAGTGGAGCACGACGTCCGAGTGGCGCTGAGGAGAGTGAACACAAGAAAAGCGGCAGGACCAGACGGCATCTCCGGCCATCTGCTGCGTTGCTGTGCTGACCAGCTAGCAGGTGTGCTCACTTCCATTTTCAATGAGTCCCTGGCTAAGTCTGTGGTCCCCACATGCTTCAAGAGATTCACCATTGTCCCTGTGCCGAAGAACAACAAGCATTCGTAACTGAATGACTGCCAGCCAGTTGCATTGACTTTGGTGGTAATGAAGGTGTTCAAGAGGCTGTTGAAGAACATCATCTCCTCTTCCATCCCAAACACCACAGATCCGCTCCAGTTCGCCTACCGACCCAGCAGATCCACAGAGGACGCCATTGCCCTTGTCCTGCACACCTCTCTCAGCCACGTCGACAAGAAACAGGGTAACTAAGTGAGATTGCTGTTTGTTGATTACAGTTCAGCGTTTAACACAGTAGTGCCCGGTACACTGTTTACAAAGTGGAGGGATCTAGGACTCAACAGCGGTCCGTGTGCATGGGTGTTGGACTTCCTCACTAGCAAAACTCAGGTGGTGAGGGTGGGTAGGTGTGTCTCCGACAGCATCACCATCAACATGGAGCACCACAGGAGTGTGCACTCTCGCCACTGCTCTACTCCCTCTATACTTTTGACTGCGTGGCCACCCATGGCTCCAGTACCATTGTGAAGTTAGCTGACGACACAGTGGTGTTGGGCGCCATCTCCAACAATGATGAGGTGGCCTACATGGATGAGTTGAAGAATCTGGCATCGTGGTGCCAGGACAACCACCTCCAGCTGAACGTCTGCAAGACCAAGGAGCTGGTGGTGGACTTCAGAAGGAGTAAACACAGAGTCTATAAGCCCATTATCATCAATGGAGATCCAGTGGAGAGGGTGCGGTCCTTCAAGTATCTTGGTGTCCAGATCTCCTCAGACCTGACAATGGTCTGCTCACATTCAGGTCCAGTCCAAAAAGGCCAGGCAGCGCCTGTACCATCTCCCACAACTGAAGACGTCCGGGGTCTCTCCGGTGATCCTCAGGACTTTCTATGCAGGCGCTGTGGAGAGCATCCTCACACAGAACATCACATCCTGGTATGGGAACAGCTATGTTAAGGACCAAAAAGCTCTTCAGAGAGTGATCCGTACGGCAGAACACTGCTGCAGGGCTGCTCTCCCCACAGGACATTTACACCAGGAGATGTTGGTCCAGAGCAGCTCAGATATTGAAGGAACCTTCCGATTCCGGCAACAAACTGTTCCAACTTCTGCAATCAGACAGAAGGTTCCACACTGTCCAAAAAAAATAAATTCTCAGGCCATCCGAGTCCTAAACCACATTCCAGAACTTTCATGGTCAACTCATATCATGCCTGATTATTTTGGTCTGATTCTTTTTGGCTTCACGCTGTAGAATGTACATTTTCAGATTTTCAATTTAAAATTTCCAGTTTGTTTTATTTTATTTACTTAATGTATATAATTCACTTATTTGCTGCACATAATGTCCTCTTTTGTATATAATTTACTTACTGTATATAATGTTCTCTTTTTGCACAGTCCAGGAGCATTTCAGGACACATCACTGCGTATTGTACTCATATAACTATGCATGTGACAAATAAAGAATCTTGAATAATGAAGAATCACACTTGGTCAGATTATTTAAACTAAAATGATGATAATAAAAATAATAAAAATGCTTATTTAGTGTAACACTTATGTAGTAGCACACTGCTCAAGCAACTTAATCCACTAAATGGTTTGCATCACTATATAAATTAGAATTTAAAAAATCAATAACAGAATAGGTTTTAAATTGTCCACAGCAAAATATGAATTGTTATTGTTTGTTTTCTAAAAGTGGTTATCCCAAATCCTGAAGATGAACACAGTGGTGAACCAGCGTTTTCCTGACATTGAATTCATTTACATAATTAACCAATTCATAAAATTGTTGATATCAATGTAGCTTAATGAACTGTTAGAACTTACATTGCACATTACATTTTTTTTAAATATAAAGTTTTATGTTATGATTCTCACTGATTTCTAATATCCTGACAGCACCTGTAGTCCACACAAAGCTCGGGAGCCTGAGAGGTGAGTATGTGAGTGTGAAAGGGAAGGAGACTGGCGTCCATGCCTACCTGGGTGTCCCATTTGCCAAACCACCCCTCGGCCCTTCCTTGAGACTGGCTCCACCTCAGCCTGTAGAAGGATGGGAAGGAGTAAGAGATGCCACTAAAAAGCCACCAATGTAAGAAATGTGTGCTTCAACACTTCGAGAAAGAAAATTGGCTGTATTTGTATCATTAACATTGTCTTTCTTTAAGGTGCATTCAGTCTAAAGAAGTTGTTTTGGATCTGGTTGATAAACTCGGTAAACTGCTGGCGGAATTACCAGACATCTCTGAAGACTGTCTTTACCTCAACATATACACTCCTGCAAACAGAGCTAATAATGCCAAGCTCCCAGTAAGAATCTTTTGCTGTAGGTTTTGAGGGATGCCTAATCACAATCTCAATAAAGACACCCATCTTCACAACTCAGTTGTATCAATTTAAAATGTAAACTTAAACGTTTTTGTCTGTTTAACGTTTAAATTAGTTACTGTTTAGTTATTAGATTAGTTATTGTAGCTTAACTGACACTCCAAACGGTCCTCTAAGCTTTGAAGAAACGCTATTTAATTGTTCTGTCCAGGTCATGGTCTGGATCCATGGTGGGGGCTTTGTGCTGGGATCAGCTTCAATATATGATGGCTCTGCCCTGGCTGCTTACCAGGACGTAGTTGTGGTTCTGATCCAGTATCGGTTGGGACTTCTGGGTTTTCTCAGGTAAATAAACTTCATCCACCCATAATCTCTAGAACATGTCCTGGCTCTGCCTCAGGGCCTCCTCCCAGTGAAAAACTGGGAGCCCAGGACACCTTACCCAGGAGGCATCCAGGAGGAATTCTAGTCAGATCCCTAAACTACCTTAACTGGCTCCTTTCAATGTGGAGGAGTAGCGGCTCTATTCCAAGCCCCTACCGAATCGCCGAGCTCCTTACCTTTAGGGAGAAGCCAGCCACTATGGCGCTATTTTTGTACCTCTATTCTGAGCTCACGTAAAAAAATAAAAATAAAAAAAATTTGCAAGCACAAATGTTGCATTTTGAGAAGAAAATTATTTTGCACGAAGAAAAGTTTATTTTGAGCGAACAAAATTCATTTCTGCGTGCAAAAAATGTGTTTTCTATTTTACACACACACACACACACACACACACACACACACACACACACACACACACACACACACACAATAACAGCCCCTGTCACTCAGGTTGTTGGCACTTGCTCTCGCGCAGATCTCTGCTCTGTGTGCTGATAGACTTCTGCGGACCTGCTCTTAGTGTGTCGTTCGTGCTCACAACATCTCTGCTCCATGCACGCTCAACTCTCTGTACACCATTATGAGTGTGCCACAAAAAAACAACCAATCAAAGACTTGGATGCAAAAATTCTGAACTGCTGTTACAATCTCCAGTCAGTTAGCTAGCTACTGCATTCTGGAAACATGGTTCAGAATAGTGGCGCTCCTAGCCTGTTTGGCGCCCCGGGCGAACACTCCCTCTGGCGCCCGTGTATCTTTTGCTTGTTTCTCCTCCTCTTCTTTTCTATTTTTTCTAAACAGAGCACCTGATGGCTTTGAACTTTTCTTGTCCATCTTCCATTGGTTTTAATTTTGCACTCCAGTATGAACACAAATCCCCCAACTCGAGGATCGCCACAACATAACCTAACAGACCTACACCTTAGTTCACAGATTAGCTTTGTCTAGGGTTTATTTCTGGGATTTCGCACAACCCAGGATTCAAATCATGAATAGATAATGGGCTTGGATTTACATCATTATGAATGAAATATGCTCCATTTGGAAGCAGCCGGGCCCCCTCCCCTTTCGACGGGTTGTGTGTGAGACTTTAAATCATCAAACTGTAAATTATAAATTTTAAATTGTTATTGATCCCTTTACCCCTAGTACTAAAGTGTATATTTATTTTCTTACTCTTCTTATATTTATTGTTTGTTTACTTGCACTGCTGTAACTGGAGCTTCGTCGTCTCGTCTCTCTATATACTGGACTGTATGTAGCGGAGATGAAAATAAAGTTTACTTTGACTTCAGCAGCGAGCAGGCGCACCGAGGGCTCCCATGCTCACTTTTCGTGTATAGAATTTCGAAAAAACATCGGTGCAAATTACAAGTCTGTATCATAATGTCTGGTGTTTTCGTGTTTGTTGGTTTGTTTTTATTTTGTTTTATTTTGCGAGTTGGTTATTAGATGCTGCTCCAGCCAGCGAGTGAATCCCCCGCCACCCCACCCTCTCCTCCCTGTACCGCAAGCAGCAGGCGCACCTCGCAAACGGAGGGTGCCCTTACTCCCCGCAAATGGGCGATAGAAAACCAATCGGTGCCTATGCCATTCCCAATATGCGCTGGCATGATGTCAGGGCAGCATGAGTACGAGCAATTTCTTTTGCCGATGCCCGTGATGCCGCCCCTCACCACATTGCCGCCCCGGGCAACCGCCCGTATCAACCACTACTGGTTCAGAATGCAGCTAAATCCTGTGGAGTGGTTTGGTTTAAAATAGATTAAAACCAATAATGGTCTTAAACAATTATATATTTTAAAATAAAATAAACATACTAACCGAAAATGTATTTAGCTACATTCTGGACCATGTTTCAGGAATGCAGTAGCTAGCAAGCTGATTGGAAACTGTAACAGCCAATCAGAATTTTTGCATCCAGGTCTGTGATTGGTTGGTTCTGTGGCACACTTATAACGGTGTACAGAGAGTTGAGCGTGCACAGAGCAGAGATGTTGTGAGCGTGAGCGACACACTGAGATGTCTGCCAGCACACAGAGCAGAGATCTGAGCGAGAGCAAGTGCCAACAACTGAGCGAGAGGATGTCACAGCTGCGATGGCAGACCGTGTGGAATTTAATGAAGGACCCAAGATGCAGGCAGCTTTCAGATGCAAGGGAGTTTTATTAGGGAGGTGAAGTAAATAGAAACGCAGTGGGCATGAAACAGAACCTGAGGATAACCTAAACTGGAGAAAACTAACAACAACAGACCTGAAAGGTAGATGCAGGGAGCCTCGTGGAAACCACACAGGAAAACGCAGGGAAATAAACAGACAGACTAGCGACGGACACGAGAGAACACACCCTATAAATACACAGATGGGAACATGAGGGAACGAGGAACAGGTGGGAACACAGCCGGGAGAAATTAGACCTAACGAGACAGAGGAAGCAAAACTAGAAACACTGACATAAGACATGAATCTTCAGAATAAAACAGGAAATACAGAAAGACCCATACTGGAGAGGAGGGAACTACTAAATAACTGGGAAACTAAGAAACACAAGAAACTCAAAACAGCATAACTAAACTCTCAGACGTAAACTAAAGACTAACAAAGTGAACTTTACACATAAAACATAATACCAAATCACAGTGACACAAGAAAGCACTTGGTCGAGAGTCCCAGGTTCCTGAAATGTGGGACAGAAGGGGACAGAGTTAACACTGGGAAACCAAATAACAAAACCTAAGAATTAGAACTCAGGAAGTACTACAAAACTAGGGAGCTAGAAATTGTAGGACAGAAACCAAAACACAAACTTTCAAGTACAAAACTCAAAACACTGGGTCACTGACCCAGGACCGTGACAGAGGAGCTGTTATTGTGTGTGTGTGTATGGATAATACCAAACACTGAAATACATTTCTTGCATGCAGAAGTTAATTTTGTTCGCTCAAATTAAACTTTTCTTCGAACAAAATAATTTTCTTCTCAAAATGCAACATTTGCACTTGCACTTTTTTTTTTTTTTTTTACGTGCACTCAGAATACAGGAACAAAAATAACGCCGTTAGCCACCCTTTGGAGAAAGCTCGTTGCTGCAGCACAAATCCATCTGTGGATCTTCCACTTCCATCTTCTGTCACTCGTGAACCCTCTCCAGGGTGGGGCCCTGATAACCCTATCTGAAGCAGGGTAAACTGTTCCCTCAGTGTTGCTCATAGGAAGTGTATATGAATTCAAATGACCAAATTAGAACATACTATGGTTGTGTTTTTCTACTTTTTTTTATCTGATCTAATATGAAAAAGAATTGAAAGTTGGCTTTATTTGTCACGAAGTATAAACATAGCTTGGTAAGCAATAGCTTGGTTTTGACTGTCTTACCCTGTCACTCAGCCTCAACAAATTGTATGGAAGTGGCATATGCAGCTACTGCCCAACTGCACAAATGGGTCCAGTAGTAGGTCTCAGAATCCTGGCACTACTATCTGCTGCCAGCCAGTAGCACTGGACTTTCTGTTGAATTTCAAGATTAACCTCAGGGTGAAATTGGCCGTATTCAGCACTATTTCGTTGAGTTTCATCTTGAAAGTACTTGAAATCATTTTAGAGCTAATAGTCACAACTTTTTCTGTTATTTCCACAATGTCACTAAAACTAAAAAGACTCACATCTTTTCTAAAAACATTCACGTACTTCAATGCTAGATCAGTTCTAACACGTGTCCTCACAGATGCTTTAAACACATGGATATAAGTGTCTTATGAAAAGATGTTTCATTTAGGAAAAATACATTATAAAAATGGCAATTTGTTCTATCAGCACTGGAGATGAGCACATTCCAGGGAGCTTTGGTCTGCTGGACCAGGTTGAAGCTCTCAAGTGGATCCAGCAGCACATTCACAACTTTGGAGGAGACCCAGCATTAGTTACCATATTTGGAGAGTCTGCTGGTGGAGTGAGCGTGTCTCTTCTGGTAAGAATCTACAGTTAGAGAAACTTTATTTAAACTTTTTCACTCAAGAAAAAAACCTTATCATGTATTATTTGATGTGTTACTTGAATCACCAGCTCCTGTCACCACTGTCTGATGGGCTGTTTCACCGTGCCATTGCTGAGAGTGGCACAGCTGCAATGGATGCATTTATGGCAAATGATCCTCTACCAATGGCGCAGGTTAATTATCCATATTCTTCCTTTTTGGAACGTTAAACATTTTTGTTGCAGAATAATGAGTATATTAAAATGGATTTGTTTTGAGAAATATTTGCTATTTGTATTTTACATTTCATGTCAGGCAGTTGCAAATGCATCTGGTTGCAGCCTTGAAAGCACAAAGAAGATCAGTGACTGCATGAGAAACCTTGATATTGATACTATAGTGGGTTTTACAAAGGTGAGATAATGGGTGCAAACATGATAAAGAATGCTGAATAGCTGAATATGATTATTATGTCTTTGGGAATATTTCTTTGAAACCTTTCATTTCTCCCTCAGCTATATTCATGCTATCATATCTTTCACTTTTGTACATTTTATTTTCTCAAGGATCCAAAATTAAGATTTCAAGTAAATGTTGATGGACATTTCCTGACTAAACCTGTGGATGAGCTGTTTCGTAAACATGAACTTCATACTGTTCCATTCATGACTGGTGTCAACAATGATGAAGGTGGATGGATGCTTGCATCAGTAAGTGTCACAGGAACATGTAAATAAAGAGCTCCATGATCTCAATGTAGTTTGCTGTTGTTTTGCAATTGTGAAAAAAATGTAATTTGGCTTGGTATTTCCTTAGTTTTTTGCTCCCCAAAACTGGACAGAAGGACTAGATCGGGAATTTGTTTTGAACACGGTGTCCCTCTTCTACCCCGATGTAAGGCAGACACCACTTGATGTTACAATATTACTGTCCCCTGACCTGCTCGAGCTTCTTTGACTGATATGTTGCTTATTTTCTTAAGCCTAAAGCAGCATTTATCAGAGCTGTGATAGCTGATGAATATATCGGAAATGGTGACGACCGTGTGAAAAACAGAGATGGGTACACTGAGATGCTTGGAGATTTGTTTTTCACCATTCCAGCGATTAAAGCTGCTAATGCTCACAGAGGTAATTTAATGTGTTTAATAAAAGATTATACAAATTTGTTTAAAACCCAACACTTGATATTTACTGTGACATACTTTCATTAACAAATATTACACACATTTATCTAATTCTAGATGCAGGTGCTCCTGTATACCTGTATGAGTACCAACATCCTCCCAAATTCCTGCAGCAGAAAAGACTGAGCTTTGTCGGGACTGACCATGCAGATGAAATTTTTACAGTTTTGGGATTTTGCTTCACAACTACCCATATTAGGTTATCCGGTAAGACTTTATAAAAACTGCCTTAGTGCTCGATCTGTTTTGTTTTGTTGATTGAAAAATGTTTTGCAACATGATCGTTTTAGATCCGTGCCCTGAGGATGAGGAACAGTTGAGCAAGATCATGATGAGCTACTGGGGGAACTTTGCTCGCACAGGGTAGGAATTTCCAACTATTGTAAATTTCACATTTCACTCATTTAATAACTGAATAACAAATGTATATGTTTTTAGATCTCCTGATGGGCACAACCTTGTTCACTGGCCAAAGTATGGAGCAGATGAAAAGTACCTGGCGATTGGTTTAAAAAACCAGGTAACTGCTCAGCACCTGAAGAAGGAGCGCTTTGTCTTCCTGACTCAGACCGTCCCAGAGAAGATCAAACAGCATGAGGAAAATGCAGAACGCAGCGAGCTGTAGAAAACTCACATCTTGGCTCTGCTCCATCAGTTTTAAAGTAATTAGACTAAACCCGGGGTAGGCAACTTTAGGCCTCAAGTGCTGGTGTCCTTCAGGTTTTAGATGTGTCCTTGATCCAACACAGCTGATTCAAATGGCCAAATGACTCCCTCAACATGTCTTGAAGTTCTTCAGAGGCCTGTTATTAAACTAATGATTTGATTTAGGTGTTTTGACCCAGGGGGACATCTAAAACCTGCAGGACACCAGCCCTTGAGGCCTGGAGTTGGCTACCCCTGGACTAAACCATAATTCCCTTATCAAAAGGTCTTGTGAGGATCATCCATATTCTAATATGAAATGATTTTTTTTGGTTTTGTTTATTTTAATTGAATCCAGGGTATCAGGGTATTTTAAATCTAGTACTGTAAACATAGGTTTTGTAAAACATTTATAAAATAAAAAGTTTTGACAAACCAATTTTGCAGCATTTTGTTTGTTTGTGACCTGTGCTTCTTTTACCTGAAAACTTAGCACTCCATTCCCTCAAACATCCTTTCAGATTCATTAGATAAAACTTTATTAATCCCTCAGGTGGGTTCCTCCCGGAAAATTCAGTTCAGATGCAACATGCCTTTTTTCATATTTTTTTTCTTACATTTTCTCTTGTGTGCATTCAACCTTCAGAAGTCCTCCCGAGCAACTGTGGCAACACCTCTGTATCTGTGTGGGTCATGAGAAATGCAATGCAAGCAAAAACAACTGCACTTGTATTAATTACTGTACCATAGTTCAAGAGCCTGTGACACAGCATGCGCTCATATGAATAAACTTGTTACCAAATTCACATTTTAAGCTTTTCAGACAGGCAGACAAAAAAAAAGGATTGCAAGAAAAAGTTGTGAATTACGATAGCGGCGAAACTTTTCTGGAGTGAGTCCTGAAGCGATCCTAAAGTTTAGACTTTAGATTGGACTTTAGTCCCGTGATGGTTTGGCGTCAAACTGAATGACGTCATATCTTGCTAGAGACACTATCTTTTATTCTTTGTGAAAGAGAAAAGAAGAAACCTTCATATGAGGACGCACTCCTGTCGTCTTTTGGGTCTGCGCTCAGTTCTTGGAAAATCCGCAGAGTTTAGCAATCCACAGAGCCGACCATGGAGTTGCATGCAAAGCACAATTTCTTCTTCTTTGTATCCGGTTTATTCCTTTGTGCTGTTGCAGAACTTCAGGGTAAGTAGGATAAAACTGTTCTTAGCAAAATGACCTTTGTAACATCACCTAATTTCTGTGTAATGCGTGTGTTCTTTAAACCCAAGTGTGTTCCTTAAACCTACATGTAGTGCATGTTTTTCTTTTCTTCTTTTTTTTTTGCACAGTCGCTTTTTGAAAAGCTTCTTTTTAAATCTGGCTGTAGTATCATCTTCAGTGGTATCATGGCAGTAATAGTCATAATAAACGCTGATAATTAAACATCAACTTTTGTGTTCTAAGTCCAGGTGACTTTTTACCTACAAACTGTGTTCAAAGGTGAACGATAGCAAAAAACCAAGTATGGTGTACCCATGGGAGATGATAGTATGTCAGCGTTTCTTTTGCAGGACAGATAAAACTTCCTTTTTTTAAATTTCACCGTACAGTTTTTATTTATTATTATTAATTTGTTAGTTGCAGAAAAAGCAGCCCCCCCCAATCTTTCTCTCTCTCTCTCTCGCTCTCTCCCTCTCTACATATATATGTATACATATATATGTATACACATATATATATATATATATATATATATATATATATATATGTGTGTGTATATGTATATATAGATAGATAGATAGATAGATAGATAGATAGATAGATAGATAGATAGATAGATAGATAGATAGATAGATAGATAGATAGATATCTTTTTTTTTTTGCTAACTTCAGTGACTGTGAATAAACAGAAACAGATCTCATGGTCAACTCTGCTTCTTCACCAGGATCAATGTAGACACAACACACAACAAAGGACGTTTATGATAAACAAACAACAAAACAAAAAGCCATTTGAGCAAGTGGCTTTTTTCAAATAAATGATGAACTATCACACTTGGTCAGATTATTTAAACCATTTTAAACCAAAATAATAAAAAAGCTTATTTAGTGTAATGGTGCTGTAGCTTAAGCAACTTAATCCACCAAATGGTCTGCATCAATAAATTAATTAAATTAGAATTTAATCAATATTAGGATAGGAATTAAATTGTCCACAGCAAAATATGAAATTGTATTCGTTTTCTGAAAGTGGTTATCCCAAATACTGAGGATGAATATAGTGGCGAACCAGAGTTTTCTTGATATTGAATTCATTTTCAGAATTAACCAATTCATAAAATTGTCCACTAGTTTTTCTTTTGATAGCAATGTGGCTTAATGAAAGCATTAGAACTTACATTGCATGCTAAGTTCAGGCTGCTCATGTATTTGACTTAGTTATACAAAGAGTATTGTAACACTGTTTTTTAACATCGCTTTATATGACTGTGTCACATGAAAAGTTCTACAAGGAGCAATTTTAAACTTGTCAGATGAACATAGTCTGCATAAAACTGAGCTATAGAGAGCAGTCAATTATTGCATGTTTTGAGCAAAATACTTTTCACTGGAAGATTTATTTTATTTTTAAAATATAGAATAGAATAGAATAGAATAATCCTTTAATTGTCCCACAATTAAAGGGGGACGATATAATAGTAATATTAATGATAATAATGGATTGGATTTATATAGCGCTTTTCAAGGCACCCAAAGCGCATAAAGTTTTATGTTAAGATTTTCAGTCATTTCTAATATCCTGACAGCACCTGTAGTCCACACAAAGCTCGGGAGCCTGAAAGGTGAGTATGTGAGTGTGAAAGGGAAGGAGACTGGCGTCCATGCCTACCTGGGTGTCCCATTTGCCAAACCACCCCTCGGCCCTTACTTGAGACTGGCTCCACCTCAGCCTGCAGAAGGATGGGAAGGAGTAAGAGATGCCACTAAACAGCCACCAATGTAAGAAACATGTGCTTCAACACACTTTGAGAAACTGTTGGCTGTATTTGTATCATTAACATTGTCTCTCTTTAAGGTGCATTCAGTCTAAAGAAGCTGTTTTGGATATGCTTAATAAACTCGGTGCACTGTTGGCAGAAATACCAGACATCTCTGAAGACTGTCTTTACCTCAACATTTACACTCCTGCAAAAAGAGCTAATAATGCCAAGCTCCCAGTAAGAACCTTTTGCTGTAGGTTTTGACGGATGCCTAAACACAGTCTCAATAAAGACACCATTCTTTAGAACTCAGTTGTTAATTGTATCATCTAAAATGTAAACTTGAGTGTTTTTGTTTGTTTAACGTTTGAATTAGTTTTTGTTATTAGTTATTAGATTAGTTATTGTAACTGACACTCCAAACGGTCCTCTAAGCTTTGAAGAAACGCTATTTTATTGTTCTGTCCAGGTCATGGTCTGGATTCATGGTGGGGGTTTTACGCTGGGATCAGCTTCAACATATGATGGCTCTCCCCTGGCTGCTTACCAGGACGTAGTTGTGGTTCTGATCCAGTATCGGTTGGGACTTCTGAGTTTTCTCAGGTAAATAAACTTCATCCACCCATAATCTCTCCAGTGTGTCCTGGCTCTGCCTCAGGGCCTTCTCTCAGTGGGACACTGGGAGCCCAGGACACCTCACCCAGGAGGCATCCAGGAGGCATTCTAGTCAGATGCCTAAACCACCTTAACTGGCTCTTTTCGATGTGGACGAGTAGTGGCTCTATTCTGAGCCCCTCCCGAATGGCCGAACTCCTTACCATATCTTTTAGGGAGAGGCCATCCACCCTTGGGAGAAGGCTAGTTTTGCAACACCAATCTGTCTGTCGATCTCCCACTTCCCTCTCCCCTTACTCGTGAACCCTCCCCAGGCCTGGCTCCAGGGTGGGACCCCTGGAACCCTATCCCAAGCAGGGTAAAAGGTCCTTCGATGTTTTAATCATAGGAACGTAAATGAACTCAAGTTTCCAAATAAGAACATACAATGAATTTGTTGTTCTGCTTTTTTATCTGATCTAATATGAAAAAGAATTGAAAGTTTGCTTTATTTATCATGTAGTATAAACATAGCTTGGTAAGCAATAGCTTGGTTTTTGATTGCCTTACCGTATCACTCAGCTTCAACAAATATGTGGAAGTGGCATATGCAGCTACTGCCCAACTGCACAAATAGGGTCCAGTAGTATCAGAATCCTGGCACTACTATCTGCACTGGACTTTCTGTTGAATTTCAAGATCAACCTCAGGGTGAAATTGGCCATTTTCAGCACCACTTTGTTCAGTTTCACCTTGAAAGTTCTTGAAATCATTTTAGAGCTAATAGTCACAACTTTTTCTATTATTTATACACTGTCACTAAACTAAAAAAACTCACTTTTTTTTCTAAAAAGATTCACGCACCTCAATCCTAGATTAGTTCTAATACATGTTGTTGGAGTGATTTTGTTAAAAGTTGTCATTGTTGTGTTTAAAACTGTAAGCCTTGTCCTGAACTGCATGTTCAGATATTTTGCTGTTCCTCCCCTACATCTAGGATGGTGGGAGATGCTATTAGCGATAGTGTTTAACTGCAGACACATTCCATGTAAAGGTTCTGGTTTCCTTATTTGGTAAGGAATGTTCACTTCCCGACCTTTATGGGCTCACCTATGCTTGTATATAAGGGGTTAAGCCATATATGGGGTGGGGTCAGATGACCCTTTTATGACTAAAGATGCGGTTAAAACGGTTGTAACCAGGAAGTCACGTATACAAAGACATATACACAAAGTGTTAGGAAGGTTACTTTTAAAATGTATTCCACTACAGATTACAGATTACATGCCCCCAAAATGTATTTTGTAACGTATTCCGTTACGTTACTCAGTGAGAGTAACGTATTCTGAATACTTTGGATTACTTAATATATTATCAAGCTTTTTACAACTACATGAATGTACTATTGCTGTGATTTATTACTGTTACTGAAGGTTACTCACCATACCCATAGCAACTAGATTTTAAATCTTAATATAAAATGAGTAACCGTAGGGTGGACATTAGGTAAGGCTGCGCTTTTTGCAGCGATCTCGTGTAGAAAACAGGTTCGCAGCTCCGAACCGAACCATCTGGCTAATATGTCGAGTTTTGTGTTGAGCTCGTAGCCGAAAAATAGCTTTACTTTGTTGTCTGGGTCAACTTTGCTAGCGAGAGACAGAGAGACGCGTTGAAAGGCTGCTCCAACGGAACACAGTGTACAGTCGAGTCTTAATAGCTTACTTACAACTCGGCTCGTCAGGCACTCTTTTTGGCTGCAGTGGTTATTATTATATTTACATGCTTCCATCTCCCGTTTCTGCTAGGTGACAACTCGTACTTTTCCACTCTCCTTTTTCTCCCTCCCTCGTGCTCACAGACACATAATGAGTATGGCAGTCCATTCTCCCTGCAGCACGGACTACACTGCCCATGAGGCTACATTCTTTAGGGCTATGCCTGTAACACTCTGCCTTCATATTAAATCATTTTGAACAGTAATTTTTAATATTTCCTCATGTCATTATGAGACGTAAGATTGAGACACAGGCATTTGAGCCTCTTAATGCGTATTTTGTTTGGGTTTCCACTGGCGTGGAATTACCAGAAATGGAGAGGGCATAGTTTAACATATGAAGCAGGAAAAGACCGCCATGTAATTCCTTTATTTCAACAAAGTAACTGTATTCTGAATACCACCTTTTTAAACGGTAACTGTAACAGAATACAGTTACTCATCTTTTGTATTTTAAATACATAACGGCGGTACATGTATTCCGTTACTCCCCAACACTGCATCCACATACTAACACATGCTCGCACGTGCATGCACACATACAGTGCCTCAGCTTTTACGACACATCATATGGGTTTTACAATGGGGGGTTGTGTAACTGTGTTCACTAAATAAAAAGGCTGTGAGGAGAGGCTGGAATTTGGGGTTGTCTGGGATCAGGTGAGGAGCTTGAAGCTCTGGATCGTGACCGGACCAGCTTCCCTTGCGCAAGTGAAAACCGATTGAGCTCTGGTTGTCTTGCTTTGTTCATTGAGATAAGTCTCTGAGCCAGCGAGGCTTGCGAGTGCAGACCTAACACATGTGTCCTCACAGATGCTTTAAACACATGGATAAAAGTCTCTTGTGAAAAGATGTTTCAATCAGGAAAAATACATTATAAAAATGGCAATTTGTTCTATCAGCACTGGAGATGAGCACATTTCAGGGAACTTTGGCCTCCTGGACCAGGTTGAAGCTCTCAAGTGGATCCAGCAGCACATTCACAACTTTGGAGGAGACCCAGGATTAGTTACCATATTTGGAGAGTCTGCTGGTGGAGTGAGCGTGTCTCTTCTGGTGAGAATCTACAGTTAGAGAAACTTTATTTAAACTTTTTCACTCTAAAAAAATATATATATACATACATATATATATATATATATATATATATATATATATATATATATATTTGATGTGTTACTTGAATCACCAGCTCCTGTCACCACTGTCTGATGGGCTGTTTCACCGTGCCATTGCTGAGAGTGGCACAGCTGCAATGAATGTACTTGTTGCAAATAATCCTCTACCAATGGCGCAGGTTAATTATCCATATTCTTCCTTTTTGGAGGGTTAATAACATTTCTGTTGCAGATTAATGAGTATATTGCAATTGATTTCTTTTCCTAAATATTTGACATTTATATTTGACATTTCACCTCAGGCAGTTGCAAATGCATCTGGCTGCAGCCTTGAAAGCACAAAGAAGATCAGTGACTGCATGAGAAACCTTGATATTGATACTATAGTGGGTTTTACAAAGGTGAGGTAATGGGTAAATACCTGATACAAATAGCTGAATATGATTATTATGTCTTCTACAATATTTATTTGAAGCCTTTCATTTCTCCCTCAGCTATATTCATGCTATCACATCTTTTACTTTTGTACATTTTATTTTCTCAAGGATCCAAAATTAAGATTTCAAGTAAATGTTGATGGACATTTCCTGACTAAACCTGTGGATGAGCTGTTTCGTAAACATGAACTTCATACTGTTCCATTCATGACTGGTGTCAACAATGATGAAGGTGGATGGATGCTTGCATCAGTAAGTGTCACAGGAACATGTAAATAAAAAGCTCCATGATCTCAATGTAGTTTGCTGTTGTTTTGTAATGTTGAAAAAAAAATGTAATTTGGCTTGGTATTTCCTTAGTTTTTTGCTCCCCAAAACTGGACAGAAGGACTAGATCGGGAATTTGTTTTGAACATGGTGTCCTTCTTCTACCCCGACGTAAGGCAGACACCACTTGATGTTACAATATTACTGTCCCCTGACCTGCTCGAGCTTCTTTGACTGATTAGTTGCTTATTTCTTTAAGCCTAAAGCAGCATTTATCAGAGCTGTGATAGCTGATGAATATATCGGAAATGGTGACGACCGTGTGAAAAACAGAGATGGGTTCACTGAGATGCTTGGAGATTTGTTTTTCACCATTCCAGCGATTAAAGCTGCTAATGCTCACAGAGGTAATTTAATGTGTTTAATAAAAGATTATACAAATCTGTTTAAAACCCAACACTTGATATTTACTGTTACATACTATGATTAACAAATATCACACACATTTGTCTAATTCTAGATGCAGGTGCTCCTGTATACCTGTATGAGTACCAACATCCTCCCAAATTCCTGCAGCAGAAAAGACTGAGCTTTGTCGGGACTGACCATGCAGATGAAATTTTTATAGTTTTGGGATTTTGCTTCACAACTACCCATGTTAGGTTACCCGGTAAGACTTTATAAAAAGTCTGTCTTAGTGCTCGATCTGTTTTGTTTTGTTGATTGAAAAATGTTTTGCAACATGATCGTTTTAGATCCGTGCCCTGAGGATGAGGAACAGTTGAGCAAGATCATGATGAGCTACTGGGGGAACTTTGCTCGCACAGGGTAGGAATTTCCAACTATTGTAAATTTAACACATGTAATAACTGAATAACAAATGTATATGTTTTTAGATCTCCTGATGGGCACAACCTTGTTCACTGGCCAAAGTATGGAGCAGATGAAAAGTACCTGGCGATTGGTTTAAAAAAGCAGGTAACTGCTCAGCACCTGAAGAAGGAGCGGTTTGTCTTCCTGACTCAGACCGTCCCAGAGAAGATCAAACAGCATGAGGAAAATGCAGAACGCAGCGAGCTGTAGAAAACTCACATCTGGTCTCTGCTCCATCAGTTTTAAAGTAATTAGACTAAACCATAATTCACTTATCAAAAGGTCTTGTGAGGATTATCCATGCTCTAATATACAATGAATATTTTGGCATTTTCTTTTAATTGAATCACTGATTTTGTTTTTCAAAGAAAAAAAAATGTTATTCTTACATTTTCACAAAACTGTGATTAGACTGTCCAGTAGGATGAAAGTATTAACAATAACTGCCCAATCTCAAGTCACCTGCTTGTTACCAGGGTATTTTAAATCTACCACTGTAAACATAGGTTTTGCAAAAATGACAAAACATTTATAAAATGAAAATATTTGACAAACCAATTTTGCAGAACTTTGTTTGATTGTGACCTTTGCTAGTATTACCTGAAAACTTAGCACTCCATTCCCTCAAATATCCTTTGAGATGCAACATGCCTTTTTTTCATATTTTTTTCTTACATTTTCTCTTGTGTGCATTCAACCTTCAGAAGTCCTCCTGAGTAACTCTGGCAACACCTCTGTATCTGTGTGGGTCATGAGAAATGCAATGCAAGCAAAAACAACTGCACTTGTATTAATTACTGTATCATAGTTCAAGAGCCTGTGACACAACATGCACTCATTTGAATAAACTTGTAACCAAATTCACATTTTGAGCTTTTCAGACAGGCAGACGAAAAAAAAGGATTCCAAGAAAAAGTTGTGAATTACGATAGCGATGAAGTAGGCGGGACATCCGAAGCAGAAAGTGTTCTGGAAGTGTATCCTGAAGTGAATCTAAAGTTTAGACTTTAGATTGGACTTTAGTCCCCCTATGGTTTTGCGTCAAACTGAATGACGTCATATCTTGCAAGAGACACTACCTTTTCCTCTTTGCCAAAGAGAAAAGGAGAAACTTTCTTAAGAGGACACACTCCCTCTATCTCTTTGGTCTGCGCTCGGTTCTTGAAAAATCCACGGAGTTTCGCAATCCACAGAGCCGACCATGGAGTTGCATGCAAAGCAGAATTTCTTCTTCTTGGTATCCGTTTCATTCCTCTGTGCTGTTGTTGTTGCAGATCTTCAGGGTAAGTAGGATAAAACAGTTCTTAGCAAAATGGTCTTTTTGACATCACCTCATTTCTGTGTAATGCGTGTGTTCTTTAAACCTACATGTAGTACATGTTTTTCTTTTCCTTTTTTGCACGAGTCGCTTTTTGAAAAACCAGTGTTTAAATCTGGCAATACTAATCAATCAGTAATCATTATTACTGCCATATTATGGCAGTAATAGTCATTTTAAAAGCTGATAATTAAACATCAACTCTTGTGTTCTAAGTCCAGGTGACTTTTTACCTGCAAAGGCTATTCAGTATGTTCAAAGGTGAACGATAGCAAAGAACAAAGCATGTGAGACGACTGTAGGTCAACTTTTTTAGCAGGACAGGGTGTAATTTTTAAAAGATTGGACCGTGCACCTTTTAATTATTATTATTATTTTCATTTTGCAAAAAAAAGCTGTTTTAAAAAAAATTCTGCTGACTTCATGCTGATAAGGAATAAACGGAGTATTGCAGTGACGGTGAACAAACAGAAACAGTTTTCATGGTCAGCTCTGCTGATAAAAAATACAGAGCCATGTGAGCAAGTATCTTTTTAAAAAAAAAAATGATGAAGTATAACACTTGGTCAGATTATTTAAACCACTTAAACAAACAAACAAAATAATCATAATAAAAATGCTCATGTAGTGTAAATGCCAATGTACAGCTGTGTGTCAGGATGTTGGACCTAAACTCAGCACTCAAACACGGGATGTTAACCGAAAACGGCAGCTTTATTGCTGGAAATATATGGGCTCAAATTGTGGTCATAAATATTTTGTACTTGTAAATGAAATGCGTAGTTGTGAACTGAGTTTTGTAACCTTGTAAACCAAAATATCTGAAAATTTTATGTTTGTGCATCTATAGATTAGAATTCGTGTGTGTGTGAAAGAAGATTTACACAAGTTACAATTTCTTTGTTCAGGTCTGGTTACAGATACAAAGCAAAAAACTACTAAAACTCTGAGCTCACGTTCCCTGCCTGTGTGTGACTTTCAAATTAGAAGTACGAATTTTGACCCAATTTTTCTTCCTTTCAGCTTATTGGTCAATGTCATGTCAATCACAAATTTAACAATCCAATCACAGAACAGATTGGGTTTGGCTGTGGAGGGGGGCTTTACTGACCTCCAGGTCCTGGAAGGGTAAAGGTCCTTTCATATGTCAGCATTTTCCTTCATCACCCACCACGAAGGAAAACATTCTATGTGTGTCTGAGTTTGGTGAATTTTTTGTCACAGGTTTTCGTGCTAATACGGGGACCTTCAGAGCCTTTTCAAATACCCTGTGGACTTTGGGGGGGAAAGCAGTGTTGTGGAAATGACACACTCTTCACTAGTTGGGATAGTTACAAAGCTTTCTTTGTTATGAATGAGCGATTCATGTTTTTATTGAACATTTGAAGATAATACAGCACAAACTCTTGTAGAGGATATAATGTCAGAGAGAGACATGTTTTGAAAAGACAAGGAGCAGGCGCATCTAGTACGCATAGAGCTGCCCCAATAAAACGACAGAGTGCAGCAGCCAGCGCAACAAATTTTGGATCCTTCTGGGCATACACTGTGCGATTTATTTCAGTCGTGTTATTCAGCTCCTGCTCAAACTGTACGATTGAATCGCAGGGGTCAGAAGTTCGCAGGTCACGATGCATGGTCTCACACTATACGGCCCGATGCTCTGATGCGACCTGAGTACTCACATTGTGCGTCCATAACATGAAGCTTATAACACAAAATCTGTCTCTTGCCTCCCTCTCTCTCCCTCTCTGTCTTTCCCTCACGCAGACACACACACCACCACCATCAACTTTGCTAAATTGCTAATGAAAAACATTGACCAGGCTGCAATGGAGCAGCAATGTCCATCCAACTCTTTTCACGGTTGTTGTGGTTGTGATAATTTTGTGAGGCCACATCGAAATGCTCGGATGAGCTTGCCAAAGTTTTACAAGTTGTGCCTCCATCACTTGTGTCCAGATCACACGCTGCACTGCCGTGCTACTACGTCTTTCCACTTCCATTTCTGTGTTTGCGCGTGTGCAGTGTGAGAGGCTACGTTGACACCCTCACAAGGGGCGACAGGATTTCAAACAGGTTTGATTTTCTTGCGACCATTGATGATCGGGACCTGGTCGTGAGGTGTTAATCGCTTCTCGTTACCCCATGTATACTACACGATGCACGACACACAATTAAGGCGAAACTTGGGCCGATCCCCGAAAGGGTCGCACGACTGAAATATCGGCTCAAAATGGGCCAAAAATGAGCCATGAGCGCCTCCGTTGTGAAAGGGCCTTTATTCTGCTCAGTGTGACTCACAGCAATGGTCCCTGGTCAGCCCTGACTTTATGTTAAAGTAATACTAAAGTAATAATGATATTTTTGGTATAGCACAAAATTATCCTTTCAACAGTTACTGAAAGTTAAGGGACCTAGCTTGTATGAACCTTATGGGATATTCATATAGAGATCCTCCAGCTTCAAACTGTATTACCCTTCCAGGACCTGAAGCTCTGTAAAGCGCCCCTTCAAACCTAATCTGTTCTCTGATTGGATTGTTAAATTTGTGATTGACATGATATTGACCAATCAGCTGAAAGGAAGAAAAATTGGGTCAAAATTCAAACTAGTAAGTTGAAACTCACACAGCCAAAGAACCTGAGCAGAGTTCTAAAAATAGCTTATTGCTTTGTATCTGCAGCCAGACCTTAACATAAAACATTTGCAACTTGTGTAAATCTTTTTTTACATACACACAAATTCTCATCTATAGATGCACAAACATAAAATTTTCAGATATTTTTGTTTACAAGGTTACAAAACTCAGTTCACAACTATGCATTTGATTTACAAGTACAAAATGTTTGACCACAATTTGAGCCCATAGGAAATAATTCTACAGGTTTACAGAAAACCAAACTGAAAACAAGGAACTAAAAATTTCCTAGGCGCACGGAGGAAACAAACAGCAAAGAGGGTGTACAATGCGACAACGGACAGAGGAAAACACAGGGTTAAAATACACAAGGGAGTAACGAGTGAATGGGAAACAGGAGGGACACACAGCTGTAACTAATCAGACATAATGAGACAAAGGGCAAGCAAACTGAAAACACTGAACACCAGACTATCAAAGTAAAATAGAAAACACAAGACAGGCATGGAGACACAGACTTGACAAGAAGGCACGGCTAACTGGGAAGAAACAGGGAACGTGGGACACGGGAACAGAAACTAAACACAGGCTAAGATGAACACTGAGGGAGGGAGAACTAAGATTGCCGAGAGCTTGAGAAAAACGATAACCAAAACCAAGAACAATAATAAACAAAGAATATTAAACCAAAAAAACAAACAAACACTGGGTCACCAGACCCAGTACCATGACAGTAAATGTACATTATAACAGGCATGTCTCTGTAGCTTGAGCTCGATCAACATAATCCACCAAATGGTGTGCATCAAAACTGTAAATATTAGAAATTAAATAATCAATAATGACAGGAATTACATAGTCCACAGCAAAATGTGACTTTTTATTGTTTGTTTTTGACAACAAGCTTTAGACAGCAATCAAATATTGCATGTTTTGAGGAAAGTACCTTTCACTGGAAATTGTTTTTAAATACAAAGTTTTATGTTAAGATTTTCAGTCATTTCTAATATCCTGACAGCACCTGTAGTCCACACAAAGCTCGGGAGCCTGAAAGGTGAGTATGTGAGTGTGAAAGGGAAGGAGACTGGCGTCCATGCCTACCTGGGTGTCCCATTTGCCAAACCACCCCTCGGCCCTTCCTTGAGACTGGCTCCACCTCAGCCTGTTGAAGGATGGGAAGGAGTAAGAGATGCCACTAAACAGCCACCAATGTAAGAAATGTGAACTTCAACATACTTGGAGAAATTATTGGCTTTTTTTGTAAAATTAGCATTGTCTCTCTTTAAGGTGCATTCAGTCTAAAGAAGCTGTTTTGGATCTGGCTGATAAACTCGGTGGACTGCTGGCAGAAATACCAGACATCTCTGAAGACTGTCTTTACCTCAACATTTACACTCCTGCAAAAAGAGCTAATAATGCCAAGCTCCCAGTAAGAATCTTTTGCTGTAGGTTTTGAGGGATGCCTAATCACGCTCTCAATAAAGACACCCATCTCTAGAACTCAATTGTACATTTTTTCATCTAAAATGTAAACTTAAATTTACATTACAGTTTTGTCTGTTTAAAGTTTAAATTCTTAAAGATTAGTTATTGTAGCTTGACTGAGACTCCAAAAGATCCTCTAATCTTTGATGGAATGCTTGTCACGGTTCTGGGTCCGTTGGACCCAGTATTTTGAGTTGTTATGTTTTAGTGTGTTTTTGCATTTTGGATTCTTTTCTTATGATTATGAATCTATGTTTTGCTTATTCTTTAGGGATTAGTTCGTAGGGTTTGTGTTCTCATGTTTACTGCAGGTTGAGTTCAGTTTCATGTGTCATGTTCTGTCTGTCTCTCTGTGTTGAGTCCGTGTCTTTGAGTAGTGTTTCATGTTTCCTGTTTTACTGTGAAAGTCTTTGTCTTATGTTAGTGTGTGCTGCTTTGTTCCCCCTGTCCCGTTAGTCCTGATCTCTCCCAGCTGTGTCTCCCTCCTGTTGTCCATTCCCTCATTACTACCCTGTGTATATAAGCCCTGTGTTTTCCCATGCTCGGTGTCGCGTCGTACCATCAGATCATGCCTGTGTGTTCCCGGTTCTCCATGTTCAGTGTTCACTTCATGTTTTGTTTTTGTACCAGCAATAAAGCTGAGGTTTTTGAGTTTAAAGTTAGTGTCTGAGTCCTGCGCTTGGATTCTCCTCTCCGCCTGCCCGCACACAGAGCCCTGACAATGCTCTTTTATTGTTCTGTCTAGGTCATGGTCTGGATCCATGGTGGGGGCTTTATGCTGGGATCAGCTTCAACATATGATGGCTCTGCCTTGGCTGCTTACCAGGACGTGGTTGTGGTTTTGATCCAGTATCGCTTGGGACTTCTGGGTTTTCTCAGGTAAATAAACTCCATCCATCCATAATCTCTCCAACGGGTTGGCCCCAGCTGCCACCTTCCAGTGGGACACTGGGAGCCCAGAACTCCTCATCAAGGAGGTGTCCAGGAGGCATCTAGTCAAATGCCTAAAGCACCTCAACTGGCTCCTTTTGATCTGGAAGAGGACTACTCTGAGCCCATCCTGAATGGCCAAACTCCTCACCCCATCTCTAAGAGAGAGGCCAGTCACCGTTGGGAGAAAGCTCATTGCCACGGCACCAATCTGTCCATAAAAATTATGAACAGAATCTGTGATAAAAGGCAGCCCTGGTGGAGTCCAGTACCCCCGAGGAACAATTACGATTCATTGTCAGCAATGCAAACCAAGCTCTTGCAACAGTTGTATAAGGACAGAATGAACCATGACAATGGGCCTCACACCCCATACTACTGAAGCATCTCACACAGAATACTCTGAAGGACAAATCGAATGCCTTCTCCAAGTCAACACAACACATGTAGGCTGCTTGGGCGAACTGCAATACACCCTCAAATATCCTCGAGAGGATAGAGAGCTGTGTTCCACACCCGGGAGGAGCGGGAGGAAAAGCACATTGTTCCTCCGGTACTAGCAGTTCGACTAATTGACACACTCTCTATTCCAGTACCCTGGCATAAACTTTCGTGTGGAGGCTGAGGAGTGTGATCCCCATATAGTTGGAACAGACTGTCTTATCCCCCTTCTGGAAGATGGGAAGCACAACCCAGGTCTGCCAGTCTAGTGGTATGGCCCCGGATCTCCCCACAACATTGTAGAGGCGTCTCAACCAAGACCAAGCCTACAATATCCATAGCCTTACAGAACTCAAGGCGAACCTTATCCACCCTAGGGGTCATGCCACCAAAGAGTTGTTTAGCTGCATCAGTGAACTCTCCCATGGTTAAGCATTAGGTGCCCCACTTGTCCCCAGACTCTACTTCTGCTACAGAAGACATGTCAGTGAGAGAAAGGAGGTCCTCGAAGTATTCCTTTTGCCGCCTGACAATATCCTCAGTTGAAGTCAGCAGCACTCCACCAGCACTTTACACAGTGTAGGTAAAGCACCCCTTTCCCCCCCTGAGCTGCCTGATAGTGTTCCAGAATTGCTCCAATGAAATCTGAGTCTTTTTTCATGGCCTCATTAAACTCATCTCACACACAAGTTTTTACTTCAGTCACTGCCCGAGCCACATTCTGCTTGGCTTGCTAGTACCCATCAGCCGTCTCCGACATCCCACAGGCTAACAAAACCCGATAGGACTTCTTCAGCGTGATGGCTCCCTTCAACTCTGGTAACCACCGTCTAGTTCTGGGGTTAGCACCATGACAGGCACCAAGCCCCTTGCAGCCACAGAGATGCTAAACATGGCCCTTTCAGACTCAATGTCCCCAGTTTCCCTTGGAATGCTGTCGAAGCACTGCTGAAGGTAAGAGTTGACGATCTTCCAGACCGGGGCCTTGTCAGGTGTTCCCAGCGCACCCTCACTATAAGTTTGGGTGGTTCAGGTCTGTCCACCGTCATCCCCATGTGATCCAACTCACCACCAGATAGTGATCAGTTGACAGTTTAGCCCCTCTCTTTACCAAAGTGTCTAGAACATAGGCCCGCATATCTGATGATATGATTACAAATTCGATCATTGACCTGCAGCCTAGGCTCTCCTGGTGCAACCTGTAATTACATACACTCTTATATATTTGAAGATGGTGTTCATTATGGAGAAACTGTGGACCAGTAACAACAGAACATGTTTCATGTTAGGCAGGCTGTTCCTCCAACTCATGTCCCTCCAGGTACCACTATCACTGCAGACACGAGCGTTGAGGTCTCCCAGTAGTATGACAGAATCAATCAGTTGGAGCACTCTCAAGCACACCACCCCTGGACTCAAATAATGCCATAAGGGCAGATGATAGACAGGACCCATTCCCCGACCCAAATGTGCAGGGAACAAACCCTTTCATTCACCGGGAAATCCCCAACGTGCAGGTAGCAATCCAAGAGGATACCAGGATACCCACCCCAGCCTGAAGCTTCTCACCAAGGGCAAGTCCAGACTGGCAAAGACTCCAGCCCCTCTCCAGGAGACTGGTTCTAGAGCCAAAGACACGCCTTCAGGTGAGCCTGACTATATCTAGCCAGTACCTCTCAACCTCCCACACTAGCTGAGACTTCTTCCCCACCAGAAAGGTGACATTCCATGTCTCCATCACCAGCTTCAGTAGTTGGGAATCAGTCTCCCAGGGTCCCCACTGGCACACAATGTACCCAACCCTTACGGTTCCTCCCATGTCCTTTGTTCAGGTAGTGGGTCCCCAGTAACCCTTTCCCAGGTCTGGTAAACTGTTCCCTCGATGTTGGATCCATGGAAATGTAAATGAACTCAAGTTATCAAAGTAGAACATACTATGGTTTTGTTTTTCTGCTGTTTTATCTGATTTTATAAGACAAAAAATTGAAAGTTGGCTTTATTTATCACGAAGTATAAACATAGCTTGGTAAATTTTTTACTGCCTTACCGTATCACTCAGCTTCAGCAAATGTGTGGAAGTGGCATATGCAGTTACTGCCCAACTGGACAAATAGAATCCAGAAGTGGGGTTCAGAATCCTGGCACTACAAGCTGCTGTGAATAACACATGAATAGAAGTGTCTTGTAAAAAGATGTTTCAATCAGGAAAAATATATTATAGAAATAACATTTTGTTCTGTCAGCACTGGAGATGAGCACATTTCAGGGAACTTTGGCCTGCTGGACCAGGTTGAAGCTCTCAAGTGGATCCAGCAGCACATTCACAACTTTGGAGGAGACCCAGGATTAGTTACCATATTTGGAGAGTCTGCTGGTGGAGTGAGCGTGTCTCTTCTGGTAATCTACAGTTTAAATGAACTTTAAATAAACTTTTCACTCTAGAAAAAAAATTAATATGTGATGCGTTACTTGAATCATCAGCTCCTGTCACCACTGTCTGATGGGCTGTTTCACCGTGCCATTGCTGAGAGTGGTACAGCTGCAATGAGTGTACTTATGGCAAATGATCCTCTACCAATGGCGCAGGTTAATTATCCATATTCTTCCTTTTTGGAGGGTTAAACATTTTTGTTGCAGAATAATAAGAATATTAAAATGGATTTGTTTTGACAAATTTTTGCCATTTATATTTGACATTTCACCTCAGGCAGTTGCAAACGCATCTGGCTGCAGCCTCGAAAGCACAAAGAAGATCAGTGACTGCATGAGAAACCTTGATATTGATACTATAGTGGGTTTTACACAGGTGAGATAATGGGTGCAAACATGATAGAAAATATGATTATTATGTCTTCTAGAATATTTCTTTCAAGCCTTTGATTTCTCCCTCAGCTCTGTTCATGCTGCATGCACATCTTTTACTTTTGTATATTTAATTCCCTCAAGGATCCAAATTTGAGATTTCAAGTAAATGTTGATGGACATTTCCTGACTAAACCTGTGGATGAGCTGTTTCGTAAACATGAACTTCATACTGTTCCATTCATGACTGGTGTCAATAATGATGAAGGTGGATGGATACTTGTATCAGTAAGTGTCACAGGAACTTCTGAATAAAGAACTCAGTGATCTCAATGTAGTTTGCTGTTGTTTTGCAATGTTGAAAAAAATGTAATTTGGCTTGGTATTTCCTTAGTTTTTTGCTCCCCAAAACTGGACAGAAGGACTAGATCGGGAATTTGTTTTGAACATGGTGTCCTTCTTCTACCCCGACGTAAGGCAGACACCACTTGATGTTACAATATTACTGTCCCCTGACCTGCTCAAGCTTCTTTGACTGATATGTTGCTTATTTCCTTAAGCCTAAAGCAGCATTTATCAGAGATGTGATAGCTGATGAATATATCGGAAATGGTGACGACCGTGTGAAAAACAGAGATGGGTACACTGAGATGCTTGGAGATTTGTTTTTCACCATTCCAGCGATTAAAGCTGCTAATGCTCACAGAGGTAATTAATTTGTTTAATGAAAGATTATACAAATTTGTTTAAAACCCAACACTTGATATTTACTGTGACACACTTTCATTAACAAATATCACACACATTCATCTAATTCTAGATGCAGGTGCTCCTGTATACCTGTATGAGTACCAACATCCTCCCAAATTCCTGCAGCAGAAAAGGCCGAGCTTTGTTGGGACTGACCATGGAGATGAAATTTTTACAGTTTTGGGGTTTTGCTTCACAACTACCCATGTTAGGTTACCCGGTGAGATAACATAAAAATCTGTCTAAGCGCTCGATCTGTTTTGTTTTCTTGACTGAAAGATGTTTTGCAACATGATCGTTTTAGATCCGTGCCCTGAGGATGAGGAACAGTTGAGCAAGATCATGATGAGCTACTGGGGGAACTTTGCTCGCACAGGGTAGGAATTTCCAACTGTTGTAAATTTCACACATGTAATGACTGAATAACAAATGTATATGTTTTTAGATCTCCTGATGGGCACAACCTTCTCCACTGGCCAAAGTATGGAGCAGAAGAAAAGTACCTGGCAATTGGTTTAAAAAAGCAGGTAACTGCTCAGCACCTGAAGAAGGAGCGCTTTGACTTCCTGACTCAGACCGTCCCAGAGAAGATCAAACAGCATGAGGAAAATGCAGAACGCAGCGAGCTGTAGAAAACTCACATCTGGTCTCTGCTCCATCAGTTTTAAAGTAATTAGATTAAACCATAATTCACTTATCCAAAGGGCTTGTGAGGATTATCCCATATTCTAATACAAAATGAATATTTTCTTTTTTTGTTTTGTTTCTTTTAGTTGAATCCAGGGTATCAGGGTATTTTAAATCTAGCACTGTAACATAGGTTTTGTGCAACATTTCTACAATAAAAAGATTTGATGAACCAATTTTGCAGCATTTTGTTGTCTGTGACCTGTGCTAGTATTAACTGAAAACTTAGCACTCCATTCCCTAGAATATCCTTTCAGATGCAACATGCCTTTTTTCATATTTTATTTCTAACATTTCGTGTTGTGTACATCAAGCCTCCAGAAGTCCTCTTAAGCAACTGTGGCAACTCCCCTGTATCTGTGTGGGTCATGAGAAATGCAATGCAAGCAAAAACAACTGCACTGGTATTAATTACTGTATCATAGTTCAAAAACCTGTGACACAGCATGTGCTCATATGAATAAACTTGTAACCAAATTCACATTTTGAGCTTTTCAGATGGGCAGACGAAAAAAAAAAGGATTGCAAAAAAAAGTTGTGAATTACGATAGCGGCAAAGTAGGCGGAACATCCGAAGCAGAAAGTGTTCTGGAGTGAGACCTGGAGTAAACCTAAAGTTTAAACTTTAGATTGGACTTTAGTCCCCCTATGGTTTGGCTGAATGACGTCATATCTGCTGCAGAGACTACATTTTCATCTTTGTGAAAGAGAAAAGGAGAAAACTTCATAAGAGGACACACTTCCTCTTATTGGCTCTGCGCTCAATTATTGGGAAATCTGTGGAGTTTTGCAATCCACAGAGTTGACCATGAAGCTGCATGCAAAGCAGTCTTTCTTCTTCTTAGTATCATTTTTATTCATCTATGTTGTTGCAGATCTTCAGGGTACGTAGGATAAAACAGTTCTTAGCAAAATGGCCTTTGTGACATCACCTGATTTATGTGTAATGTGTGTGTTCTTTTAAATATACATGTAGTACATGTTTTTCTTTTTTTTCTTTTTTTTTTGCATGAGTCACTTTTTGAAAAACATCTGTTTGAAAATAGCAGTAGTAATCAATCATCCTCAGTGGTATTATGGCAGTAATAATCATAATAAAAGCTGATAATTAAACATCAACTTTTGTGTTCTAAGTCCAGGTGACTTTTTACCTGCAAAGGCTATTCAGTGTGTTCAAAGGTGAACGATAGCAAAGAACCAAGCATGTGAGACAATTGAAGGTCAACTGTTTTAGTAGGACAGGTTGCAATTAATCAAACTTTTTTTTTTAAATTGCACTGTGCAATTTTTAATTTTTTTTTTAAATTATTTTTCTTTGGGAACAAAAAAGCTGTTTAAAAACAAACAAACAACATTTTTTGCTGACTTTATGCTGATAAGGAATAAATGGAGTTTTGCAGTGACTGTGAATAAACAGAAACAGATTTCATGGTCAACTCTGCTTCTTTACCAGGGTCACTGTAGACGCAACACACATCAAAGGAAGTTTATGGCAAAACAAAAAACCAGAGCCATGTGAGCAAGTAGCTTTATTTTTTTGAAATAAATGATGAAGTATCACACTTGGTCAGATTATTTAAACCACTTAAACAAACAAAAAAATCATAATAAAAATGCTCATGTAGTGTAAATGCCAATGTACAGCTGTGTGTCAGGATGTAGGACCTAAACACAGCACTCAAACACGGGATGTTAACTGAAAACAGCAGCTTTATTGCTGGATGTAATTCTACACTTTTACAGAAAACCAAACTTAAAACAAGGAATCAGAAATAAGAAAATAAAACAAAAAACTAAGGAACAAGGAAACTAATGACCTAAAGCGGGAAACAGAGAACTAGGAATTTCCTAGAAGCATGGCGGTAACACACAGCAAAGAGGGTGTACGACGCAAAAACGGACAGAGGAAAAAACAGGGCTAAAATGCACAAGGGAGTAACGAGGGAACTGAAAACAGGAGGGACACACAGCTGAAACTAATCAGACATAATGAGACAAAGGGCAAGCAAACTGAAAACACTGAACACCAGACACCAGACTATCAAAGTAAAATAGAAAACACAAGACAGGCATGGAGACACAGACTTGACAAGAAGGCACAGCTAACTGGGAAGAAACAGGGAACGTGGGACACGGGAACAGAAACTAAACACAGGCTAAGATGAACACTGAGGGAGGGAGAACTAAGATTGCTGAGAGCTTGAGAAAAAGGATAACCAAAACCAAGAACAATAATAAACAAAGAATATTAAACCAAAAAAACAAACAAACACTGGGTCACCAGACCCAGTACCATGACAGTAAATGTGCATTATAACAGGCATGTCTCTGTAGCTTGAGCTCGATCAACATTATCCACCAAATGGTGTGCATCAAAAATGTAAATATTAGAAATTAAATAATCAATAATGACAGGAATTACATAGTCCACAGCAAAATGTGACTTTTTATTGTTTGTTTTTGACAACAAGCTTTAGACAGCAATCAAATATTGCATGTTTTGAGGAAAGTACCTTTCACTGGAAATTGTTTTTAAATACAAAGTTTTATGTTAAGATTTTCAGTCATTTCTAATATCCTGACAGCACCTGTAGTCCACACAAAGCTCGGGAGCCTGAGAGGTGAGTATGTGAGTGTGAAAGGGAAGGAGACTGGCGTCCATGCCTACCTGGGTGTCCCATTTGCCAAACCACCCCTCGGCCCTTCCTTGAGACTGGCTCCACCTCAGCCTGCAGAAGGATGGGAAGGAGTAAGAGATGCCACTAAACAGCCACCAATGTAAGAAATGTGAACTTCAACATACTTGGAGAAATTATTGGCTTTATTTGTAAAATTAGCATTGTCTCTCTTTAAGGTGCATTCAGTCTAAAGAAGCTGTTTTGGATCTGGCTGATAAACTTGGTGGACTGCTGGCAGAAATACCAGACATCTCTGAAGACTGTCTTTACCTCAACATTTACACTCCTGCAAAAAGAGCTAATAATGCCAAGCTCCCAGTAAGAATCTTTTGCTATAGGTTTTGAGGGATGCCTAATCACGCTCTCAATAAAGACACCCATCTCTAGAACTCAATTGTACATTTTTTCATCTAAAATGTAAACTTAAATGTTCTTGTCTGTATAAAGTTTAAATTCTTAAAGATTAGTTATTGTAGCTTGACTGAGACTCCAAAAGATCCTCTAATCTTGATGGAATGCTCTTTTATTGTTCTTTCTAGGTCATGGTCTCAATCCATGGTGGGGGCTTTATGCTGGGATCAGCTTCAACATATGATGGCTCTGCCTTGGCTGCTTACCAGGACGTGGTTGTGGTTTTGATCCAGTATCGCTTGGGAATTCTGGGTTTTCTCAGGTAAATAAACTCCATCCACCCATCCATAATCTCTCCAACGGGTTGGCCCCAGCTGCCACCTTCCAGTGGAACACTGGGAGCCCAGAACTACTCACCAAGGAGGTGTCCAGGAGGCATCTAGTCAAATGCCTAAACCACCTTAACTGGCTCCTTTTGATCTGGAAGAGGACTACTCTGAGCCCATCCTGAATGGCCAAACTCCTCACCCCATCTCTAAGAGAGAGGGCAGTCACCGTTGGGAGAAAGCTCATTGCCACGGCACCAATCTGTCCATAAAAATTATGAACAGAATCTGTGATAAAGGGCAACCCTGGTGGAGTCCAGTACCCCCGAGGAACAATTACGATTTATTGTCAGCAATGCAAACCAAGCTCTTGCAACAGTTGTATTAGGACAGAATGAACCATGGGCCTCACACCCCATACTACTGAAGCATCTCAGAGAAGAATACTCTGAAGGACTTAATTGAAGGCCTTCTCCAAGTCAACACAACCAATGTAGGCTGGTTGGGCGAACTGCGATAGACCCTCAAATATCCTCAAGAGAATAAAGAGCTGTGTTCCGCACCCAGTAGAAAAACCACATTGCTCCTCCAGTTCTAGCAGTTCGACTAACTGACAGACTCTCTATTCCAGTACCCTGGCATTGAACTTCCTTTGAAGGCCGAGGAGTATTCAATTCAATTCAATTCAATTTTATTTATATAGCGCCAAATCACAACAAAAGTCGCCTCAAGGCGCTTTATATTGTACAGTAGATTGCACAATAATAAATACAGAGAAAAACCCAACAATCATATATATGTATGATCCCCATATAGCTGGAGCACACTCTCTGGTCCCCCTTATGGAAGATGGGAAGCACAATTCCGGTCTGCCAATCCAGAGGTACAGCCCCTGATCTCCACGCAGCACTGTAGAGGCGTCTCAACCAAGACAGTCCTACAATATCCATAGCCGTAAGGAACTCAGGGCGACCCTCATCCATTCCAGGGGTCCTGCCACCAAGGAGGTGTTTAACTGCATCAGTGAACTCTCCCATGGTTAAGCATTAGGTGCCCCACTTGTCCCCAGACTCTACTTCTGCTATGGAAGACTTGTCAGTGAGAGTAAGCAGGTCCTTGAAGTATTCCTTTCACCCCCTGACAATATCGTCAGTTGAAGTCAGTAGCACTCCACCCGCACTTTACACAGTGTTGGTAACGCACCCCTTTCCCCTCCTGAGCTGCCTGATAGTGTTCCAGAGGCTAACAAAACCTAATAGGACTTCTTCAGCGTGATGGCTCCCTTCAACTCTGGTAACCACCGTCTAGTTCTGGGGTTAGCACCATGACAGGCACCAAGCCCCTTGCAGCCACAGCTCAGTGCAGCAGCCTCAACAATGGAGATGCTAAACATGGCCCTTTCAGACTCAATGTCCCCAATTTCCCTTTAAATGCTGTTGAAGCTCTGCTGAAGTTAAGAGTTGACGATCTTCCAGACCGGGGCCTTGTCAGGTGTTCCCAGCGCACCCTCACTATACGTTTGGGTGGTTCAGGTCTGTCCACCGTCATCCCCATGTGATCCAGCTCACCACCAGATAGTGACCAGTTGACAGTTCAGCCCCTCTCTTTACCAAAGTGTCGAGAACATAGGCCCGCATATCTGATGATATGATTACAAATTTGATCATTGACCTACAGCCTAGGCTCTCCTGGTGCAACCTGTAATTACATACACTCTTATATTTGAAGATGGTGTTCATTATGGAGAAACTGTGGTCCAGTAACAGAACACCACTTGGTTTCATGATAGGCAGGCTGTTCCTCCCACTCACGTCCCTCCAGGTATTAGTAGACACGCGTGTTGAGGTCTCCCAGTAGTATGACAGAGTCCCCCAGTTGGAGCACTCTCAAGCACCCCACCCAGGGACTCCAATAATGCCAGGTACTCTGAAATGTTGTTCAGCGCATGGGGGCAGATGATAGACAGGACCCATTCCCCGACCCAAATGTGCAGGGAACAAACCCTTTCATCCACCGGGAAATCCCCAACGTGCAGGCAGCAAGACAAGGGGATACCAGGATACCCACCCCAGCCCGAAGCTTCTCACCAAGGGCAAGTCCAGACTGGCAAAGACTCCAGCCCCTCTCCAGGAGACTGGTTCTAGAGCCAAAGACATGCCTTCAGGTGAGCCTGACTATATCTAGCCAGTACCTCTCAACCTCCCACACTAGCTGAGACTTCTTCCCCACCAGAAAGGTGACATTCCATGTCTCCATCACCAGCTTCAGTAGTTGGGCATCAGTCTCCCAGGGTCTCCATCCTTGGTTGCCACCGACACACACTGTAACCAACCCCTACGGTTCCTCCCATGTCCCTTGTTCAGGCAGTGGGGCCCCAGTAACCCTTTCCCAGGCCTGGTAAACTGTTCCCTCGATGTTGGATCCATGGAAATGTAAATGAACTCAAGTTATCAAAGTAGAACATACTATGGTTTTGTTTTTCTGCTGTTTTATCTGATTTTATAAGACAAAAAATTAAAAGTTGGCTTTATTTATCACGAGGTATAAACATAGCTTGGTAAATTTTTTACTGCCTTACCGTATCACTCAGCTTCAGCAAATGTGTGGAAGTGGCATATGCAGCTACTGCCCAACTGGACAAATAGAATGCCAAAGTGGTTTTCAGAATCCTGGCTCTACTAGCTGCTGTCAATAACACATGAATAGAAGTGTCTTGTAAAAAGATGTTTCAATCAGGAAAAATACATTATAAAAATAACATTTTGTTCTGTCAGCACTGGAGATGAGCACATTTCAGGGAACTTTGGCCTGCTGGACCAGGTTGAAGCTCTCAAGTGGATCCAGCAGCACATTCACAACTTTGGAGGAGACCCAGGATTAGTTACCATATTTGGAGTGTCTGCTGGTGGAGTGAGCGTGTCTCTTCTGGTAATCTACAGTTTAAATGAACTTTAAATAAACTTTTCACTCTAGAACAAAACCTTAATATGTGATGCGTTACTTGAATCACCAGCTCCTGTCACCACTGTCTGATGGGCTGTTTCACCGTGCCATTGCTGAGAGTGGCACAGCTGCAATGAATGTATTTGTGGCAAATGATCCTCTACCAATTGCGCAGGTTAATTATCCATATTCTTCCTTTTTGGAGGGTTAAACATTTTTGTTGCAGAATAATGAGCATATTAAAATGGATTTGTTTTGAAAAATATTTGCCATTTATATTTGACATTTCACTTCAGGCAATTGCAAACGCATCTGGCTGCAGTCTCGAAAGCACAAAGAAGATCAGTGACTGCATGAGAAACCTTGATATTGATACTATAGTGGGTTTTACACAGGTGAGGTAATGGGTGAATACCTGATAGAGTATGCCGATTAGCTGAATATGATTATTATGTCTTTGGGAATATTTCTTTCAAGCCTTTGATTTCTCCCTCAGCTATGTTCATGCTATCACATCTTTTACTTTTGTATATTTTATTTTTCAAGGATCCAAATTTAAGATTTCAAATAAATGTTGATGGACATTTCCTGACTAAACCTGTGGATGAGCTGTTTCGTAAACATGAACTCCATGCTGTTCCATTCATGACTGGTGTCAATAATGATGAAGGTGGATGGATACTTGCATCAGTAAGTAACTTCTGAATAAAGAGCTGAGAAATGTAGTTTGCTGATGTTTTGCAATGTTGAAAAAAATGTAATTTGGCTTGGTATTTCCTTAGTTTTTTGCTCCCCAAAACTGGACAGAAGGACTAGATCGGGAATTTGTTTTGAATACGGTGTCCCTCTTCTACCCCGACGTAAGGCAGACACCATTTGATGTTACAATATTACTGTCCCCTGACCTGCTCGAGCTTCTTTGACCGATGTGTTGCTTATTTCTTTAAGCCTAAAGCAGCATTTATCAGAGATGTGATAGCTGATGAATATATCGGAAATGGTGATGACCGTGTGAAAAACAGAGATGGGTACACTGAGATGCTTGGAGATTTGTTTTTCACCATTCCAGCGATTAAAGCTGCTAATGCTCACAGAGGTAATTTAATTTGTTTAATAAAAGATTATACAAATTTGTTTAAAACCCAACACTTGATATTTACTGTGACACACTTTCATTAACAAATATCACACACATTCATCTAATTCCAGATGCAGGCGCTCCTGTATACCTGTATGAGTACCAACATCCTCCCAAATTCCTGCAGCAGAAAAGGCCGAGCTTTGTTGGGACTGACCATGGAGATGAAATTTTTACAGTGCTGGGATTTTGCTTCACAACTAGCCATGTTAGGTTACCCGGTAAGATAACATAGAAAACTGCCTTAGTGCTCGATCTGTTTTGTTTTCCAAGTGTGAAAAATATGTTTTGCAACATGATCATTTTAGATCCGTGCCCTGAGGATGAGGAACAGTTGAGCAAGATCATGATGAGCTACTGGGGGAACTTTGCTCGCACAGGGTAGGAATTTCCAACTGTTGTAAATTTCACACTTCACACTTTTAATAACTTAATAACAAATATATATGTGTTTAGATTTCCTGATGGGCACAACCTAGTCCACTGGCCAAAGTATGGAGCAGAAGAAAAGTACCTGGCGATTGGTTTAAAAAAGCAGGTAACTGCTCAGCACCTGAAGAAGGAGCGCTTTGTCTTCCTGACTCAGACCGTCCCAGAGAAGATCAAACAGCATGAGGAAAATGCAGAACGCAGCGAGCTGTAGAAAACTCACACCTGGTCTCTGCTCCATCAATTTTTTTTAAATAATTAGAATAAATCATAATTCAGTTAGCGACCATTCTTTACACATACTATGAAATATTAGTTACAGTGAACGACACTTTTTGGTAAAACATTTGGTGTTACCTTGATCATTTCCATTCTAACATTTGTTTTTTTTAGAATCCCTGATTGTGTTCTTTAAAAGTGCTATTCTCACATTTCCACAAAACCCATGTCTCCCGTTTATAACCAGCACTGTAAACATAGGGTATGTCAAATAATCCTTTATAATGACAAGAGCATTTTTTGTATAGTTTAAGACATTGATCATGGATAAACGAATGCAACTGTTTTTACTTCACTATAATCAAAGTGTAATTGTGGAAGTGAAAGAAAATAGTGGATAAAAGGTTGCTAGTTGAGAGCAGCTGTCGTAACATAAAAAAAACCTTGTTAAAATAAACAGATGTGACATCCTCTTTCTTTTCAGTTTTTATTTTTTTCTCATAAGAGGTGCTTAAGTTAACTGCTGTGATGACCCTTTGTGACACCAGCCAAAAAGAGCCTCCTATTAGTAAAGCTGCATTGTAATTTTAGGCCAACATGCACTCTATAAATTTTGTGCCCCTTGATGAAATCCGGATTATATACCCTATAGTTTAGGTATATTATTCTACCGCAGTACTCATCTTAACTTCATGCCTTGATAATACTTTAGGTGTTTTGATTAGCTTACATGTTTTCATGGCTGATGCAAAACTGCTTTTCATCTTTGCACCTATCCTACTCATATTACCTATATAGGAGTGGATGTTTCTTTTATACAGCACAGTGATTGTGCTAGTGATTAACATTAAGCACTATGATTGTTGAATGGTGATGCAGGCAGGTTGCCTGTTAGGCATTACCTCTACTAACAGTGTTTGTATTTTATGTGTATTTTTGATAAAATTGTCTGGCACGAAATATATTTCAGTAGTCCATTTGAGAAATCTGAGCAGTTGTTTAGCTATGGGGCTTGTATGTGTATTTCTAGTGTTACCTGATAATTTAGCTTTTCATCCTCTAAAATATGTTAATTTTTTTGGTTGGTATTGGTACTAATTTAAAAAAAATATACCTCAAACGTGCACTATGAAAAATGTCTGAATATTTCTGTGTTGGCTGTCATGTCTTTTCTGTACATATTTTATATATTTTATAGCACATTTAAACAGCAGAAGTTGACCCAAAGTGTTTTAAAGACCGGCACATTTACATTACAATGTATTTACGTGAAAAACTGAAGATGTGTTTCAAAATTTGGCAAACGGATAATGATTCGCTGCTCTCGTCTACATAACCTCACTTTATTGGTTAAAAGTATCGGTATTGATACAGCTCAATCTGCCTCCACGCGTCTGCTTTTGGATACTGCTTCCCTCAACACGCAGCAGTCTGCGTAACCTACAGGCAACGACACTGACTGACTTGACAGCAGTGGGACAGACAGTTTGCTGTACTTTGATCGCTTTTTGCTGTGCCTTAAAATCAGAGCAATCCCGTCACACCCCGCAGGACACAGTACATGCGCTTACAAGGAGACTGCTTCATGTGAGGAAGTCCTACTTCTCTTGGCTTTTCTCTCACTTTTTGCACAATCGTGTGTCGTAATCTGCCCCAAGACCACCATGACGTGCCATGCCAGGCAGACTTTTTGCTCTCTAATGTCCGTTTTATTTCTCTGTGTTGCTGCGGACCTGAACGGTGAGTAAGAGGAAACACTTCTTTGAACAACATTGACATTCGTGCCTTTGCGTTTACTCATTTATACTATCGACCTTTTTTGCTCATAAATACCTCTATGAAAAGTGATTACCCTCGCAGTAACAAACAAACATAGATATTCTTTATTGATCCAGGTAGTAAAAATCTACTAATCTTAAATGGAAGAAGTGAGATTTTTTTTCTGTCGATTAAAATTGGTGGAATCACTTGACACCCTGCACGTTATATTAAGTCTTAAATTACATGGAGAAAGCTTTGCATGAGGAAGGACTGCCTCTGCTGGTACTTTTCTTACTTTTTGCAAAGTCGCCGATTATTGTAATGTGTAGCAAGGCCACAATGAAGTCCAGTGCAAAGCAGAATTTCTGGTTTTCAATGTCCGTTTTTTTCTCTGTGTTGCTACACACCTGAGAGGTAAGTTGAAGTGAAACGCTTCTATGAACAATGACATCTGTGCCCGTGTTTGTAGCCTGGGAAATGATTAGCCACACAGGACACAATTACTGGGATTCTTAATGTGAAGTTTTATTATCAATGACGACTGAATAAACAAAAATGTCCTTTGACCTTTACTTTTGTCAAACAGCGGCCATATGGACTTGTACTGAACATCGACAGCATGAGAGGTAACATGGCAAAGTAACAGAATAACCGATTAAACAAAGATGCGCCGATACAATACGAGGAATAAAGGAAATGAAATAAAATACAAAACACAAAAATACGGCAGTGGCCTCTGTGGTATATTGTAATAAGCAGCAGTTATTACTACCTCCCACGTTAAGCTGCCAGCAACCCACGTTAAGCTGGCAGTTGGAGCAACGCTGCATAAAGACATAACATGGTGTCAGAAGTGGGCAGGATCGTGTGAACAGAGACCGACCGCGACGTGAGTAAGCTAGCTGTGGATTAGCTAACGGTGGACGGTGCTAACGGCATGGAGCAATTCAGGCCACCATCGCCGCTACTGCTCACCGGCAATTTATCTGAGACCTGGCGCAGGTGGGAACAAAGATTCAGACTGTATATGACTGCTACGGGTGCGCTGGAGAAAGATGAAAAGGTTAAAACAGCCATTCTTCTCCACACTATCGGCGAGGAGGCGCTTGAAGTGTATAACACACTCACTGTAACCCCGGCCGGAGACGCGCTAGCTATGGAGGACATTCTGAAAGCGTTTAAGGAATACTGTAGTCCACGAAAGAACGTTGTTTTTGAGCGCCATACATTCTGGTCATACCCAATGTCAGCAGGTGTAACAGTGGACAGATATGTCACAGAACTCCGTCAGAAAAGTAAAAGTTGCGAGTTTGGGGTCAATGAAGATGACATGATCAGGGACAAATTGGTGTTCAGCATAAATGATACAAGACTAAAAGAGAGATTACTTCGTGACAACGACCTCACACTGCGCAAGACGATAGAAATATGCAGATCAGCAGAGGTGGCCAAGTCACAGATTCAGGCTATGCAGTCAACAACTGCAGCCCAAGACACGTCAGTAGATGCATTAAGGAAAACGCCAGGATACATTAAATCAGGACACAGTAAAAATAAACCGAGCAACGACAAGCAAACGGCTTGTTACAAATGCGGCAACAAACACGCGCCCCGACAGTGTCCAGCCTATGGGGCAACATGCCAGAGGTGTGGAAGAAATAACCATTTTTCAAAAGTGTGCAGAGCGGGCGCAGAGAAAAGTAGAAGTTACAAGAAAACAAAGGCTGTTAATAACATTGAGACTGATGGGGACTCACTGTACATTGGTATGGTGTGCAGTGACAAGCACAAAACTGGAAGGTGGCATGAAAGTGTAACAATCGGGGATGTATCAGTCACCTTCAAGTTAGACACAGGCGCGGACGCAAATGTGCTCCCCAGATCGGTTTACAACAAGTTACCAGGGATGCCTCGGTTACAGCCCACAAAGACTGCACTCATAGCTTTTGGTGGAGCCCGCATACGTGTAGATGGTGTGGTGTCTCTTGAGTGTGATGCAAGGAAGCACAAGGCTGTGTTTGATTTCCTTGTATCAGACCATGCAGATAAACCGATCCTAGGTGGGCAAGCTTGTGAGGAGCTGCATCTGGTGAAGCGAGTTGAAGCCCTTGCCATACCATCCACTATACCGAAACTAGCCAAGCCACCTTCTACCAAGGAGGAGCTTGTGGAGATGTATGCTGATGTGTTCACAGGCTTGGGTGAGTTCCCTGGAGTCCACCACATACACACTGACGCAAACGCAACACCTGTGATTCATGCATGCAGGAACGTGCCCCTCTCCATAATGGGCCCGCTGAAGCAGACGCTACAGGACTTACAGAACAGAGATGTCATAACGCCTGTCAATGAGCCTACAGATTGGGTCAACAGTCTTGTCGCCACACAGAAGAAGAACGGAACACTAAGGGTGTGTTTGGACCCTTGTGATCTGAACCAAGCAGTTAAACGCCAGCACTACTCCATTCCCACACACGAGGACGTTCGAAGCAAGCTAGCAGGAAAATCCATCTTCACCATATTGGATGAAAAAGACGGATACTGGCAGATCAAGCTGGACGAGCCGTCATCGAAGCTGTGTACCTTTAATACACCTTGGGGCCGGTATCGCTTCCTCCGGCTCCCATTCGGGATCAAATCCGCCAGCGAGGTTTTTCAACAAAAGAATTGTGAGACTTTCGGCGACATCCCTGGTGTATTTATCATTGCAGATGATATGATAATTGCAGCTACATCAGAGCACGAACACGATGAGATCCTGCAGAAGGTCATGGAGAAAGCAAGAGCAGCTAACGTGAAGTTTAACAAGGACAAAATTCAGTTCAAAGTCGACACGGTGAAATACATGGGCCATATCATCACAGCAGCTGGGCAGAAAGCAGATGCTTCAAAGATCAAAGCTATTGTCGACATGCCGACTCCAGAAGACAAACAAAGCCTTCAGCGTCTGCTGGGAATGACGAAGTTTTTGGCACAGTACATTCAAAATGAAGCATCACTCACAGCACCTTTAAGACAGCTACTCAAAAAAGACACAGCGTGGCAGTGGCAGCCACACCACACAGCAGCGCTACAGATGCTCAAGGCGACGCTCACACAAGCACCAGTGTTGAGATTTTATGACTACAGGAAACCCTTAACATTGCAGGCCGATTCTTCAAAAGATGGGCTGGGCGCATGCCTATTACAAGAAGGGCAACCTGTGTGCTATGCGTCACGAGCACTCACAGACACGGAAAAAAGGTATGCACAAATAGAAAAGGAGCTGCTGGCCATTGTGTTTGCCACTAAACGATTCCACCAGTATGTCTATGGAAGACCAGTGACCGTGCAGTCTGACCACAAACCCCTGGAGGCGATAATGCGTAAGCCGCTATGCAAGGCACCAGCAAGGTTACAAGGAATGCTGCTGCAACTACAGAGATATGATCTCGCCGTCACATACACCCCCGGCAAAGACATGTTCATAGCCGATGCACTTTCACGAGCCACAACCACCAGTGACAATGAAAATGTGAGTGAAAACACAAATGAAGAAAGAGTTGTGTATGCTCTGGAGGCCACAGCAGCGTTAAGTGAAAAAACACTGAGTAACCTGAGAACGGCAGTTGCAGCAGATAGCGTGCTACAAGCTGTGCGTGAAAGGCACCTCAACGGATGGCCAGCCAGAAGGAAGAGTTTAGACAGAACACTCCACAGCTACTGACCTATGAGAAACAACATCAGTATCCACGATGACATTATTATGATAGGGGACAAGATTGTAATACCCCAAAGCTTCAGACAAGTTATCCTGGAGAAGTTGCATTTCGCTCACCAAGGTGTACAGCGCACAAAAGCCAGAGCAAGAAGAGTACTGTACTGGCCGGGCATGTCACACGATATAGAGACTATGCTTGAGAAGTGTGAACAATGCCAGCAAATGCAGCCAAAGAACCAGGCCGAGCCGCTTATCCCACATCAGATTCCAGAGCTGCCATGGATGAAAATCGGAGCAGACATCTTCGAACTGAACGGTCAGCCATATCTTATGTTAGTTGACTATTTATCCAAATACCCAGAAGTTCTGAACTTACCCGACAAAACGGCACACTCTGTGATTCAGAAGATGAAATCAGTCTTCGCAAGACACGGAATCCCCAAAGAGATAGTGAGCGATCATGTTCCATTTGCCAGCTACGAGATGAGATCGTTTGCAGCATCCTGGGAGATAAAGCTAACTTTCTCCAGTCCTGGCTTTCCCTCGTCAAATGGAATGGCGGAGCGAGCCATAAAGACTGTTAAACATGCACTTAAAAAAGCGGCGCGAACTGGAACAGATACACATCTAGTGCTGTTATCTCTGAGGAACACCCCAGCCACAGGACTGAGAGTGTCACCTGCACAAATGTTGATGGGACGGGTTCTCCGCAGCACATTGCCATGCGCCAGTGCTGTGTTGAGACAGTCAACCCCACAGAACATTCACGTTAAAGTGCGTGGACTGCAGTCAAAGCGGAAATACCACTTTGATCAGCATGCAAGACCACTGCCTGTTTTGACCTCAGGCGATACTGTGCACATGCAAACACGGCGCGGTTGGGAGCCAGCTGTTGTGGCACATCGGCGAGAGGAACCACGCTCCTACACTGTGCAAACACCAGAGGGTGAGTTGCTCAAGAGGAACAGGAGACATCTGAGGAAAATACACCCCAGTCTGTTTAAGGACACATCCATGGACCCAGATGATCTGTCTGTCCACACCCAGGAGACAGTTGCGCCACCAGCATGTGACACCCCACAACACCCTCGTCCTGCAAGTATGGACAATACACCCACATGCTACACACGCAGTGGCCGAGCAATAATACGCCCTGCCAGGTATAGAGACTAAGTGATTTGGAAATTTACAGTCGCTCTACCCTGTACCTGAGTTGTTTTGTACAAGTCAGATAACTGTCTTGTTTGAAAGGAGCGTAATATGTCATGTTTCATATGTTCATTTTGACATGTCTCATCCAATTCGTCACGTATTCGCCTGTTTCAAAACTTTACACTGACATGTATTTGCATTGTTCAAGTGATAGGCAATTCAAGGTGTGCTTGACCTAATGTTCCAAGAATATAATATTGATAATGTTCCTACGGTTTAAAGGGTGCATTCATGTTACAAGATATTGGAGTTAAGAGGTAGTATCTTTATCTCGGAAAGGAATAATGTGGTATATTGTAATAAGCAGCAGTTATTACTACCTCCCACCCATAGGTGGCACTCTGTGTATTGTATTCGGTTGAATGGGTGTTCGTAGTAAAAAGATCTGACCTCCACCATTGCCTCGTCTCAGTCCTCTGTACTTTATCAAAGTTGGCCTTGGCCGCAACCCACGTTAAGCTGGCAGTTGGAGCAACGCTGCATAAAGACATAACAGCCTCTGTCTGTGCAGAACAAAATACAAAGAGCTAAATCACACTAGGCTCCTTTAAAAAAATGTGGAAGTGTTACATACATTTTTATAAACAATTACATTCCACAGCAATCTCAGCTCACTTGGAATACTGGAGCACACAGACGATCTCGCAACTTATCCCTTGCATGCAGAAAATGGCTGCTCCACGCTGCACATACAGGTCCTTTGCATCATACATTTCAGAAATACATCATCTTGTTAAAATACTGACGTTTTACCACTGCACTACAATTATACCGATATGTTTCAGCGAGAAACTGGTTCACCCGAAAGACAAAACTCCAAAACACAGACTTAACAACGTGGTGTATGCTGTACAGTGCAGCGAGGAATGCCCAGACCTCTACATTGGAGAGACCAAACAGCCACTTTACAAGCGCATGGCACAACATAGAAGAGCCACCTCCACGGGACAAGACTCAGCAGTCCATCTGCATCTTAAGGATAAAGGTCACTCTTTCGAGGATGCCAATGTTCACATTTTGGACAGAGAGGACAGATGGTTTGAAAGAGGAGTGAAAGAGGCCATCTATGTCCACTGTGAGCGACCATCTTTGAACAGAGGCGGTGGTTTACGACACCAACTGTCTGCCATCTATAATCCAGTTTTGAGCTCCCTCCCCAGACGCCTTAATGCCCACTCACATCTTGGGCCATCTGACCTCAGGAATTCACATGACAAGGTGGGGCCAGGTTTAACAATGAGCACACCCGAAACCCTGGCTGATTAGGTCCCACACCCACTTTCACACCTTGGCTCATGTGATTAGAGGATCACCAGGGGGTCCTTTGTCCCTCTTTGGGGGGACACTCCCACTTGGTTTAAATCTGGGACTCTCGGCCATTTGACCTTAGAACTGAAGAAGCTTCTCGGATGAGAGGTGAAACGTCTTCAAGCAACTTTAAGAAGTCCAGACGCTTTTCTTTGCAAACTCCTTTGACTTCAACGAGTTATGTGCATATTTAACAATTTCTTACCAACAATTCAACTCCTTCACAACATTCCCGTTCCACATCCACAACAAAAAAAGTAAACAGGAAGTCCCAAGATGCATTTCTTGTTGCAGTTAACCCTTAAGCACTCCCCCCCCCCCCCACCCCCACAATATGCAACTACACAAACCTATAAAATTAACAGCTTCAAGTAGGGATGGGTATTGAAAACCGGTTCTTGTTGAGAACCGGTTCCCACTGTTTCAATTCCTTGGAATTGTTTGGCATTTTTGCAAACGATTCCCTTATCGATTCCAGTCGCCCCGAATGACGTCACCGCGTTGCGGAGTGTTGCATTTAGGTGACCATGATGAGAGAGACAGACAGAGTCTGGCTGGCTCAGATGCTGGCAGTTCTCGCTGCAGTCTACCGGTAGCGTCTCCTTTCAGGCCAGAATGTCACCGAGCAGTGACTAAGTTTGTGGTAAAAGGCATTTGCCACACCAGATGGCCCCGATTTTCGGTAAGTGAATGTGTTTAATTGTAGGCAGGGAGATTACTGGATATTCTTGTGTAATTGCTACAGAATAATTTATGTTATACTTTGTTATTGCTACAGAAGAATATTTATTTTATTTTACATTTACAATTTTTTCCGCGGGGACCCTGTGACACCCCATCGAAGAGCCATAGGCTGTGGATCTCTTAAGATCTCACTGTTGGGTTTGTAAGGCCATGTTACTCCGAAATTTCTATCTTGTTCAAAGAGAAGATATAAAACAAAGTTCTAAGCTATTCGACCTTAGTGTTCTCCTTTTTAAAAAAAAAAAAAAAAGGAATCGATAAGAGAATCGATAAAGAATCGAATCGTTATACAGAATCGAAAATGGAATCGGAATCGTGAAAATCTTATCAATACCCATCCCTAGCTTCAAGTGCACACAACATGCAGATAACAAAAGAAATAGCACAAGCAATAACATTAAATTACCCAATAACATTCTTGTCTTACCATACATGGAAACAAAGAAACAACATTTTAAGACCCCTTTTTGAACCTTAAATGGATATTTGTTTAACTGAAATGGAAAATATTATTATTAATCTACCACTTGGCTACATGTTTATCTCTGGACCGTGCACCTCCAGCTGTATGTCCATGACTGGATCAAGGACACACATGGTTTATATTAACTGACTCTAGTATTTCATTACTGATCTTCACATAGCTGGGTGACTGTAATTTGATGGAAGCTACAAATAAATAAGCACTTCTTTTTTTCTGCTTATTGCATCTATAAGTATTTTTGAAATCTGAAATATTAGATTTCATAAATCATGAAGCTTTATGTTATGATTCTCACTGATTTCTAATATCCTGACAGCACCTGTAGTCCACACAAAGCTCGGGAGCCTGAAAGGTGAGTATGTGAGTGTGAAAGGGAAGGAGACTGGCGTCCATGCCTACCTGGGTGTCCCATTTGCCAAACCACCCCTCGGCCCTTCCTTGAGACTGGCTCCACCTCAGCCTGTAGAAGGATGGGAAGGAGTAAGAGATGCCACTAAACAGCCACCAATGTAAGAAACATTTGCTTCAGTTGTTGTAAAACACAGTTTGAAAAACATCCAGCATTTATTAAATGTTTTTATTTTTCAGGTGCATACAACCTGAACGATTTGCTTTGGCTCTGCTTGATAAACTCGGTTTCTTGTTGGCTGATATCCCAGACATTTCTGAAGACTGTCTTTACCTCAACATTTACACTCCTGCAAAACGAGCTAATGATGCCAAGCTCCCAGTAAGAACCTTTTGCTATAGGTTTTGAGCCTTGCTGGTTATTGCTGAAGAAATTTTCAGTGACAGTTGGTTTCCTTTTAAGGATTTTCATATGACAAAAAAACACCCCCTTTTAGAGCCAGTTGCAATGGGTTTGCCTTTATACCCAAATATTTTTTGTTTAATTTATCTTAAACATTAATTTAATACTTATTAATTGAGACTCATGTAGTGTGCTTAGCAGGCACAAAAATTGCTTTGATGGAAAGATAAGAATGAAGAATCAAAAATAATCTTTGATTATTTTTTCCAGGTCATGGTCTGGATCCATGGTGGAGGCCTGTCAGTAGGATCAGCTTCAACATATGATGGATCTGCCCTGGCTGCTTACCAGGACATGGTTGTGGTTCTGATCCAGTATCGCTTGGGACTTCTGGGGTTTCTCAGGTAAATAAACTCAAGTTACCAAATTAGAACATACTGTTGTTCTGTTCTTTTCCATTTTCAAAGACGGCTCATCTTCACCAACTCTAAATGTAGCTTAGTATGCCATTCAACTCATTGTTTTATCAGCACCGGAGATGAGCACATTTCAGGGAACTTTGGCCTGCTCGATCAGATTGAAGCTCTCAGGTGGATCCAGCAGCACATTCACAGCTTTGGAGGAGACCCAGGATTAGTTACCATATTTGGAGAGTCTGCTGGTGGAGTGAGCGTGTCCCTTCTGGTAAGAATTTACAGTTAGAGGAAATTTATATAAACTTTTGCTGTGGAAACCAACCTTTAATATGTGTTCTTACTTAAATTACCAGCTCCTGTCACCACTGTCTGAAGGGCTGTTTCATCATGCAATTGCTGAGAGTGGCACAGCTGCTATGGATTTACTTGTGGAAAATGATCCTCTACCAAAGGCACAGGTTTATTATCCATGTTCTCATTCTGTGGGATGTTAATCATTTTTCATTGTACAACAGTAAGAATAATACAATAGGTTTGCTTTTCTAAATTGATATCTTTCCACCAGGAGGTTGCAAATGCATCTGGCTGCAGCCTTGAAAGCACAAAGACATTTGCTGATTGCATACGAAGCCTTGATATTGATACCATAGTGGATTTTACCAAGGTAAATTACTGGGTGGAAACCTGATGTGGATTTCTGATTGGCTGAACAGTCTCATGATGTCTCTTAAATAACTCAAGGGAACTATTTTTACTTATTTACTTATCTTTGACTGTTTTATGTTATTGGAATTTTTACTTTTGTGCATTTTATTCACAAGGACCGACGTTTAAGATGTCCTATAAATGTTGATGGGCATTTCCTGACAAAACCTGTGGATGAGCTGTTTCATAAGCATGAACTCCTCACTGTACCATTCATGATGGGTGTCAATAATGATGAAGCGGGATGGATGCTAAAAAATGTAAGTGCCCATCAAAATTTGATATCTTATTTTTGTTTAAACTGGCAATGTTAAGTGCAGCTGTGGGTTTTTTTCTTTCTTTTAGTTATTCATTAGTGTTCCACAAAATTGGGCAGAAGGAATGGATCGGGAACAAGTCATAAATGCAATGGCCTTCTTCTATCCCAATGTAAAGCACAAACTGTCTGATATCACAAAATGAACCCAACCCGCTCATCCTGCTCAAGCATCTTTCACTGATGTGCTGCTTTTTTCCTTAAGCCTAAAGATGCATTCATCAAAAATTTGATAACTGACGAATATATTGGAAACGGTGCCGACCGTGTGAAAAACCGAGATGGGTTCTCTGAGGTTACTGCAGATATTATATTCAATATTCCAGTCATTAAAACTGCTAATGCTCACAGAGGTAACTTTTATAGATTAATGCACATTTATCTAGAAACAATTATTTCATATTTACCGCCCTTACTAAGTGTGACACCTGTTTGTCTAATTCTAGAAGCGGGTGCCCCTGTATACCTGTATGAGTACCAGCATTCCTTGAAAATGGTGCAGAAAAGAAGACCGAGCTTTGTTGGGAGTGACCATACAGATGAAATTTTTACAGTGCTGGGATTTTGCTTCACAACTACCCACGTTAAACTGCCTCGTGAGTGAAACCTAAAAAGTTTAATCTTAGCATAGAGATATTTGGGTTGTTATTTTTGGGGGGGTTTTGGGGTGGGGGGGTGGAGTGCAGGATTTTTTACAAGATTATCATTTTAGATCCATGCCTTGAGGAGGAGGAAGAGTTGAGCAGAACCATGATGAGTTACTGGGGCAACTTTGCTCGCACAGGGTAAGCTTACATATTTTCGTATACTGGGAGATAATACCACATACCACATTGTTATATTGTGTATGCGTGTAGGTCTCCTAATGGGCACGACCTTGTCCACTGGCCAAAGTATGAAGCAGATGAAAAGTACCTGGCGATTGGTTTAAAAAAGCAGGTAACTGCTCAGCACCTGAAGAAGGAGCGTTTTGTCTTCCTGACTCAGACCGTCCCAGAGAAGATCAAACAGCATGAGGAAAATGCAGAACGCAGCGAGCTGTAGAAAACTCACATCTGGTCTCTGTTACGTCGGTTTTTGATATCATTACCAAATAATAAAATACATAAATTAATCACTTGTGGCTTAATTGCCTGCCTTTCCATTCTACATTCACACAAAACTCATACTAGCCAGTAAACTATGGTTAATAGTAGATGTGCGATTCAGTTCTGCTGCTTGTAATCAGGGTTTAAAATGTTTTAATTAATTCAATTCATTTTTATAGCGCCAAATCAGAACAACAGTTTTCTCAAGGTGCTTTATAATGCAAAGTAAATGCCTTACAATAATCAGATGGCCAGATGATCCCCTTTTGAGCAAGCACCTTATTGACAGTGGAAAGGAAAATCCCTTTTAACAGGAAGAAACCTCTGGCAGAACAATGGCTCAGGCAGGGGTGACTATTTGCTGGATCGGCTGGGGGTGAGAGTAGATGACAATACACATGTAAAACATTGTGAAATAAACAGATGTGACAAACTGGTTCTTTTCATTTTTTTTTTCCTTTTTTGTTTATTTATTACTGAGAAGAGCGCTTAAGCTGAAAAGCTCCCTGAAGTCTGATGTGAGCAGTTCAATAGGTCAAACTTAGTTTTCCACAAATTCAGGCATATGGCATTGAAAACAGTACAAAGCAACACTTTTAAAAGGCAAATCATTCAAACAGCTGGGTTCACAGAGAAAATAACGTAACAAACAAATACACTAAAATTGAGATGAATTTAATGGAGTGACAAAAAGGAAACAAAACAAGGCTTTAGCAGATATCTATTTTTTGCAAATATTAGTAAAGCTGCAGTCTGATATAAAAGTGCTGGCCAGTGGTTTTCAAATGATTCAATATATTGCCCAGAAAAGTGCACTTGGAGTAGGAAAGCTACTGGGCATCACCATCAGGCCATAATGAGACATACAGACACTTACTTGGTACTGTGCTGTTAGATCGTATAATGTTCAGCTACTAGGTCTAGAATTTTAAACAACTGGGAAACCTGTAGGGAATAGCTTTGCAGGTATAAAGCCAGGCAAACACTGTGTCAGCCATTTAAACGAACAACAAACTCAATACATTTCAAAGGTAAGTGAAGCTTCAGTTTCATACCATAGTTACAGAAGCACAAACTGTCTAACGCTGATACTTTGAATAAATCCAGATTATGTATTTGTTATCGTTGTCACATTACAATTCCTTTTTCCATCTTACGTAATAATTCAGGTGTGGTGATATTAAGTATGTCTGATGTTGCTGAAAGACATAAACGTCTGACCAAAGCTGGCTGATGTAAGTACTGTGTTTGATAAGATGGCGGGTCAACAGTTAGAAAATTGCCCGGTTGTAAAACATATTCAGCAATTCTATTTGACACCATACAATGAATGAAACTTAAAACATGTTTGTTGTACTTAATACTCGTCTGTCCTTGTGTCACTAATGTCGGGCAAAGAGAAAAACACCTGAGATGCTGTCTTTTCTAAAGTCTGGATGTCTCTAAAGTAAAGGAAAAAACAGAAAAAAGGCATGCTGCTTTATTGAAAACAAAACAGGTTCAGATAGTGGTTATGAGTGTAAATAAATGCAGCATGCAGTTTAATATGTTGGGCACTGAACTCAGTATAATACTATTATATAGTAGAATACATTGGACGCCTTTGTCTTCTTCAAGCACTGCCAAGTACAGACATCGATTTAGAATCAGAGGCACATACAGTTTGATCTATAATAAATGGTGTCATTCCTTTGTTGTTTTTTTTGTCCTACGGGGAATAAATAAATAAATTTGTGACCTGTTATCATGCTGCACTGGAGGATTAAGGTCATACGTTAGGTGAGGACAAACAGTGACACGTGTAGCCTTTCAAAGAGCTTGGATTGGAACAAGCTAAAGTTAGATGGTAACATCCAATGCCTTTCAAACTCTTAAGTTAATCATGGTAGTAACGTTGCCAGCAGAAGACAGAGGTGTAATTGTGTAAAATGGTTGTTATGATGCCTATTACTGTGGGAGGAGACTTAAAGCTTGGTGCATCAGGATGTCCAGGACTGCATGTTGCGCAGCATGGCCTCAAATCGCTCCAAGTTGGGGGCATGAGCGTGAGGTAAGTTGTCCGTCAGGCGACTGTACAGACTGAAAGACTTCAACTCCAGCCAGATGAAACCAAACCGGTCCTTATCAAACAGCACAAAGAGCCCCGGGGTGCGCTCCGGACTTGTAAAGCCATGCCCAGCAATCAGGCCTGTCCCATAGAAGCTGAAGGAGAGATACATTTTGTTACATATATTGACTGGTTCATAAACGCACACTATGCACAGGATATTACAAGCAATAGTGAAGACCAGTATTTTCCTTCATTGATGAATGAATTGTGACCATTACTTAATATCATCGCCCTTTATGGTAAATGCCTTTCAAAATATTTTGAATTATGTAACAAAAGCCTCTTAGCCAATTCCTCACCATTTTCTGCAGGTGCGAGGGTACTCCTCGTTGCGAGCCATGACCCCCATAGGCAAGACAAAAGGCTGCGTTTCAGGATTGGTTCTGCTACTGTGACTAGAGTCACAGCTGTCTGAACAAGCACCGTGATCTGACTCCATCTCCTCTGCTGCGCTGGAACCACCACAGGCCCCTTCAGCTGCACATCTACCTGTGGCAGAAGTGCCATTTTCCTTTTGTTCCTGCTCCCTCTGTACTTCCTCATGCACTCCCATTACTAGCCGTGACAGCTCCTCAATGTTACACTGTTGCTCCAAGTCTGGGAGGACCACAGGCCGACACAGGTCAACATCCAGTGTGAGCTGCCCTGCAGGAACATTGGGATCTCCCTGCAGGAAACCGTAAAATCAGAGTATGCACCATGAGTAGATTTACATGCAATTTAAATCCACAGTCTTGAAAAAGAAAAAACAATTTTCAGTTCTAAGGTTTTATGAATCACAACATAATTGGGAAACAATAGAATAGAATAGAATTCAACTTTATTCTCATTGCACATGTCACAGGTACAAGGCAACGAAATGCAGTTTGCATCCATCCAGAAGTGCTTTAGCCATAATATAGATATATAAACAAAAAACACCTAGTCTTAACCAGGTCCGAATGTTATTTAAAGACTATCTCAGATTAACAATACCACATGATACCATTACACAGCATCTTATTTATTTAACAAAAAAAATTGCCAAAATACAGAAGCGGCGTGTGAAAAAGTAAGTGGACCCCATGATTCAACAGAAACCAATGTTAGCAGCAATAACTTCAAGCTATTGCTTCTAACTGACTTATGTATGACAACTCATACCCTGGATATGCTGAATGTGTTTGCTGAAACTGGTGCTGTGCATTATGGCCAAACAGGGTATTGGGCCTCATTTACTACAGTGCGCATGCACAAATCTGTGCGTAAATTGTGCACACGAATGTTTCAGGCACAAATCTGTGATTTTAGAAAATTTTTGTGCCTGAATTTGTTGGTACTTTAGGAATAAATTTAGAAGTCCCTCTGACCATGCACTGCACCTAAGGAATTTAAACAAAGGTCTTTAAAATGCATACTACTACTAGTGATACTAATAATAACAATAACACTCATAGTTATTATTAATATTGCCTTTTGGTCAGACACAAAGTGCTCAGAATTACAAAAAAGGGATGTAAAGAAAACAAAATGCTATCACTAAGGAAAAGCACAGCCACCGTTCGGAGGAAACTCATTTCCGCTGTTCATATCCTTTCAGTCACTACCCAAAGTTCATGACCCTAGGTGACGGTGAGGGTGAGAACTTATGAGAGAGAAAGTTTTTTTTGCGCATGGCAAAAACATTTCCACACAAATATAAGTAAGTGAGGCCCACTGTTGCAGAAGTCTTGTGGTTTGTTCAAATTATACTTTGGAGACCTAAGCTGTGCTGCCATGTTCTTTTTAGAGAGAAGAGGCAATCTCCTGTCACCCCTTGCAAACAAGCCATCAGAATCAGAATTAGAATCAGAGCCATACTTGTTAAGTCATTTTCTAGTTGTGCTGTAATGTTTTTTAACATTCAACATGCTAACCAAAGCATGCAGTGTCTGAGATGTAGCTCTTGGGTTTCTTGCAGTTTTTCTGAGTACTGCAGGGTCTGATCTTAGGGTAAATTTGCTGGGATGTCCACTCCTGCAAAGATTTGTTGTCTTCAACTTCTGAATAATCTCTCTTATTACAGAATGATGGACTTGAAATTGTTTGGAAATGGCTTATGTTACTTTGCAGATTGCTGCTCACACTCACTGGTGATCAGTTAATCAAGTGCTTTTAATTAGCAGCACGTGGTTACTACTTACTGTCTTAATTGCTACAAAAGCATTAAGGGTGCACTTCATTTTTCACACACTTCCAGAATTTTGTCTTAGTTTTCATTAAATAGATAAAAGACACGGTGTAACATGTTACATCTTGTTGCTCATCTAAGAATGCATGAACAGACTTTGAGAGATTTTAAGCTGCAGGGCCCACATTTAAGAATCACTTTCATTTAAAATGAGTACAACCACTAATAATGATTATTACTTACAGTGAGTTTGGTTGCTCTTGCAGACATTCCATGGAAACTAAGCATGACAATCTCCAAGCCATGACTACCATAGGTGCCTTTGAAAAGGCCTGGCTGCAGCAGATCAGAGGGCTTTGCAGGTGGCAGGTAGATCCTTCGGTATGTCAAGCAGTTACTGTCATAGGAAAATAGATGAAAGCACACAGGTTTATTTAGGCAAATTACAATCATCATTTTAACATGGAAGTACAACAGAGAAAATGCACGTAAGCAAAAAAAAAAATGAATGAAAAATGCATACTCATATTGACTAGTATAAATGAACTTCATTAGGATTAGCTCCTGCATGTGCTCATGAAATATTTCTTCCAGTGTCCTCCCCCATTCTTCCTCCAACCATGTCCTGAACTCCTGCACAGACACACACATCATAAAAAGTTGATAACAGTCCCTGAATTTCACCATCATCAGCATGCATGGGCTTTAAAAGATAACATACACTTCAGGTAGTAAAGGTATTTGACCCACCTCCTGTCTGCCTCCTGGCATGCGGTGATGGTCAGTCTGGTTACACTTTGTTGAAAATTCATCCTTCTTTACTGTCTAAATATAAAAGAATATAAGACATATAAGAGAATTACATACTTTGATAAGATATTAAACTCAAACTAACATCATCTATTTGTGTCAAGAAAGACAGTATCACCCCGCTTTTTCAAATGTGTAAACCCTTACCTGTATGTCTCCTTTGTGAGGACCTTTGTGTCCATACATGCACTCCACAGTGGCCTTGTTGCTCTCCATCATGTGGATCCGGAAGAGTGGGCGCCTTCTCATGGGGTCCTCCACGCGGGGGTCGTGAGGTGGCAAATACATCCAGCCAATGATGAACAAACCATCCACCTGAATGAAAAATATTTAGAAGAATTTACCTGCACTACCTAAATTATATGTTCCTTTATACCAATATTTACTATATGTAGCAGTTTTGTGCAAAAGAGGAAAACTACCTACCACAACATTGAGCAATCCACCATAAGGGCCAATGTCAGGCTGCCATAGGCCCAAAATATGCCTGTATGGGTGAAGTACTGTAAAACAAGACCATAATAACACACCATGCAAATCATTATGTGCACTGCTTCACTTGAGGTTTAACATTAACTCACTGTCTGGTTGACAAAAACAAACAAACATCAGTAGATGTTAAAAAACACTCAACTTTTTGTTTATGAGCCAAAGGGAAGAAATGTGTAAACTGTCTGTCAATCAAGTTTCTGAACCACACACAGCACACCTGTCTTCCCATTTCATTTTCAATATTCACACAAGAAGCTCAGGGGATGTTTTTTTAATAACCATAACGCAGACTACATTGCAAAGCTATGACTGTGGCTTGCAGATTAAGTCAATAAAAGTGACCCCACACGTAACCCATCATGCTGCAGCCTCCACTTAGAGGCCCATGTACATACAGTGTGTGTACACGTCTCTATAGTCCATGTGCTCGTAGTCCGGGAGGAGCTTCATAAAGCGCCCAGACTTCACTCGTGGGTTGACACCTGCACGGGCATAACACAGGCATGTGTAGAGCAGCTGCGGGCCAGGGCGGGCTCAGTCCAAATGCAGCGCTCTAATGAATGCAGCAATGTGCCAAATCAATTCATCCAAAACCCAGTAGTTTTTGCTGCCAGTTTGCTTCCTATGTTTGGTGGAAGCTGGTATTAAAAAAATAAATAAATGTTGCTCCAAATTTCTGCTGATATACAACATTTTAAAACCTATACCATGAGAAGTTTAAGTGGGACATTTTATATATATATATCTGCCAGATTTTTTTCCTTTTTGAACCAGTAAATATTAAATGCATCAAAATATGAGTGTCTGTTTACAGAATAACCTAAATGAGCAGGAATGAACCTGCTTCACTAAATCGATAAATAGATGAGCTTAGTTCGAATTTAATATGTTATCAAAGTATTTAATTCTCTTATATGTCTTATATTGTGTTATATTTAGACAAAGAAGGATGAATATGTGACATGAGAGCTGAGAAACTAACGTTTAACATAGAGATCCTGGCTAGTCACTCCCCGTGCTTCCACCTTCCTCAGATCCTCCTTCATGCCAAACTCTGCAAGGAAAAAAAACAAGACAAAACAAAACTTAGTTTGATCAAGACTTTGATTATAAAGATAATCACACTTATAATTAATGTGATGAAAAACCTTAGTATTTATCTAATTGAGAAAAAGCGGTGAGGTGAGAACAATTCAGATATTCCCGGTGTCATTTCCCCTTTAAATTGAGATCAGCTAAATAAAGACTTTATATGGCAAAGTTAAACCCCAGTCATCAGACACAGACCTGACCAGATCTGACTTGCACAAATTCTCAGGCACACAGAGCCAAAAGCATGAGCAACAGTTTCAACAGAAATCCAAAAATAAGAAAATGAAAATGCTTTTGGAGATTGCTCTGATTTCTAAATTCTGTTTGTACTAAAGAGAGATCTAATTAGAGTAAGACCTTAAAAGAGAATGTGTGTATGTGTGTAGTAAAAGTACTAGTGGTGGCATCTGTTGCTGATATTAATTGCTCTTATTGAGCAGTAAGTAATGTCTCTCAGGGCCACTGAAATGACGACTTGCTTATAAAGCGCTTTCCAAAAGTCATCATGTTACTGTCTTTGATGCTGTTCAGACATGTTTATTCTCTTTGTTATTCTCTGCCAGACATTTAAGAAAATGTCTCCTAGTTTAAACAGCTGGTATTCTGAATGTGTGTCAAGTCAGGACTAGAAGGTTATCTCACGTGCTGATGTTTTGAAATTCCAACACTCATGTTTCATCTAAGACTTAATTTGGCTAATACTGATGCACTAGTATATTGCATTTTCCTAGTTAATAGATTGGTAATGCATCCAAAAAAAATGACAGAAAATAATAAATACTTATTGCACAAATATGTTTAAGTGGCTCATTTTTTACCTAATCAGCCAACTGATTTAAAAGGGCTATTTTATAATTTGCAATTTTCTAATCATTTGCAATTGGCTATTATTGTCCATTTATTTTTAAACTTTGCACGTTGCATGTTTCAAAACACTGACAATGAGCTGGGAAACCCGGAAGTGGATCTTCAGATCTACCAATTTATGCTCGTCATGATTACATAGACTGTGAGTGAACCGCCTTTGTTGAACCCTGTCATCTGCAGTCACCTAAGATAATCGCAGAGGGCTTGGTCAGGGCCTGCATCAAAAGTCTAAACAGCTACACAGAATGGCTGACATGGCCCTAACGAGAGTCACAAGCCTTGGTCTATTCTTAAGCAGCTGTGCTTACAGAGCCAGCAGCTGGGTTATGGTGGGGTAATTTCCTTCACATTTCCCGCAGAGATCAATTGAAATGCTTTTAAGGGAACTCATTTCCGCGAAATTAGCTGATACATAAATTCTTACGACAAGGAAGAAGCTCGGACACTCTGATCAGAGACCTGAACTTTATATATCGGTCTTACGTTATCGCTCTATGTTTAAATTATAATAAACGACCAGGGCTGCTACATTTACCTTCAATGCATCGCCTTCTCCAGATGGTTTCCGTCTTGAGGAGTTGTCTGAATTTCTTGCAAACGAGGGCAACATTTGATAGAGTTGTTCCGGGAAGCAAGGAGAATATTTCCACTAAAAGCTCCGGTGGTAATTCCGCTAAGGACTGGGGGTGTGGAGGTCCCGTGCTCGTGCGATCCAGAAAGCCCCCTGTGTTGACACGACCGCTGCCATATTCGTAAGCGTCACTCGGCCCTGCAGTGGCTGCTACGCCGCGCTCTGGGCCTCCGCAAGCACCTGCGTCGAATCTCCCTTTGCCCACGATCTGCTCCTCTTCCTCCTCGTCCATGTCGGAATCGCTGCCTTGATCCTGCTGGTTATGCCTCTGTCGCCTTCGGCACCTCCGAGACTGACCAACTCCGCAGAGCCTGGCACAAACAGCCATCCGTAGTTACCAAACAGGCAACATTACATCACTACAACACATCCATCAGCTGCAGTGTGCCTGAGCCTTCCCCGTCCTCGCGAGCATGGGCAAAGGCATTTCATCTGACGTCACAATGTTCCCGTACAGTGCGTAGTTTGTTGCTTTTGAACATAAACCGACGATAGTGTGCAGTATCTCCTGCAGTTACGCAAGTTTATGAGGGTAGCCTATGCCTGAAAGACAATGCTCTCTGTAACCGCTTACTACCACAGGGTTTAAAGGTCACGGATCAGCTCGTGTCACACAGCTGCAGAGTTTGCAGCGACGTGGTCCTGTTTAAGTTAGGAGAAAAGCTTAGAAAGTCACCCTCTAAAAGATCAGTTTACTGTTATTTAAAATAGTAACATTAGTCTTTATTAAATGCTTTCATTCAAAATAAGCATTAACCCTTGCAGAATAATATCCAAATTGATAGCCAATAATTGCATTTTAACATTTATGTTTTAGGTTGCATATTTGTCGAGGTGGGAGGTGTTTTTGTTCTCTGTGCAACATGCACTCAACTAGGGATCAAACAGCAATCTTTATAAGACAGGCATTGCTAAACCAAGACCTATTTCTAGTGCTAATTTAACATTGATTACTTGTTATTTTACTAAGGTTTTGTAAATCACAATATTTTCTGTGAGTTAGTTTATGTAAAGCAGTTATGTACAATGTGTTGTTCACACTCCTGAATGAAAAAGATACAAAATTAACTATTTCTGTCCAGTTAAATTCGAATCACTAAGATTTCTATTTTATTTCTTTTTCTCACTTTTCCCCAGCTCACTTCATATCCTCGCCAATGATTGCCTTTTGAGTTATTTTTTCCTTTGCTCATTTTTCTGTCAAACATTATTTAAGGACTGCCCTTCCTTTCACTCACTAGCACTTTTCATCTTCACACGGGGTGTCAGTTTTGATTTAGCCGTCCATTTGTATCAGGGTAAAAGAAATTTCTATTATTTACCAGTCAAATGCTACCCTGAATTCCAAAAACTGAAATTTTAATCTTCTTGCACCTTAAGCAGTTTCCACTTTTGAGTGGAAGGGGAATGTTTAGTCAGAATGTTTTCCATAGTTGTCCTTTTTTCACATTAATATATAGCAGGAACCAGTCTGCTACAGGCAGATTAACATATTATTAAAAATACTCTTATAGATGAGAGAGAGACCTAACAGGGATCACATGAATCACCAGTTTCCATGCAGCAAATGCATTTGAATGTTATCTGTACCATTCACATATTACTGCGATCCAAGATCACATGGACTTTGAACTTGGGAGCTAGAAGACCAGCTACTACGCAATCCACTGTACTGGGATATTTCCATTCACATGGCTGTGGCTAGGTCTAGATAAGGTCAGGCATGCGGTGCATGCCTGAAATGACTTGTGATATGATTTAACCAACCATTATTAGTACAACCAGTGTATACCACCTATCTCCAAGAAATGTCCATTTTTTGAGCTCATCAACTTTGTGTCTTTCTATATTTACCACAAAGATCATTACTATTCTATTCATGTCCTGTAGTATGCTTAAGATCAGAAATTCAAGAATTCCAGAGGTTCTCATTCTCATAATAACCTTAAAAGCAGATATTCATCTCACACTATCTTGGGAGCAACCGACTGCATTGCTGCCCTTGTAGAAAATGTTTAACACTGGTGGTCATGCTGTCTTCATCCATACCTTAACAAGACAATGGTGAACAGCATGTGATAATATCTACTAATAAAATAATATCTCTAGTGCCCTTTTTGGTGCCATTCTCTGCCATTCACTTTCAGGGATGTCAGGGAGGTCAAACTATGAATGAAAGCACATGTTTCAATAAAAGTCCTGTATTTATTTAGTAAAAGCTAAACTAAAGGATAAACCACAATACGAGGTTAATCAGAAGAAAGGACTGAGATGTTTCTGATCACTTGTTTCTAGGAATAATGCAGCATAAGTCATCATTCCTGCAGTTTGTATCTAATATAGACTCATCTAATACCAGCAAACACTTCCTTCAGATGCTGCCATATTCAAAACACCATTAACTAGACATCTGCCACTTAGCCACTTGATGTATGCAGGCGAGTATAATTTTAATCCTTTTGGCCACAATCTACAAACTTTCCCTGATCCTGCCTAAGCTGAGCTTTATGTTCCCATCTTCTAGCGCTTGCTGGATTAGAGGCATTTTGAAAGGTTAAACCTCAACAGCCGGAGCTCTGAAATGCCTACACCCAACAGATATCTCCACCAAGGATTACTCCGAAAACAAGAAAGGCCAAAAAATAAAAAAGGGAAAAAATGACACAACTGAGAAGACACTCGTCTTTTCTAAGAAAGACGGGTGAGCGTCTCCACATTTAATGAAGGCTAAACAATGAACATTCTGGCAGCAACACTCATAATAGTAATCACCGGAGACGACCGCAACACAAAGAAGTACTTGCTCATACAGTAAATCTGTTTCCTGTTCTCTTTCTGACCCTGGATGACAATCTGATATGTTGTCATTCTCTAAATGGACTAGGACATGATGAGGAAAATCGAGGAGGCCCAAACAATGAATAAAACAAAGGATTATATGCATAAAATAACCCAGAAATTAAATAATAAACAAACAAACAGTAGACATTTAACAATAAAATAAGAAAAAGGAAAGGAAATGAGCGAACCATGTATGGTGCATACTGCTTCCAACAGAAAACAAAGTAAGCACACACATCCCCATAAGTTACCAAAATATCCTCTCTGCTTTTTACACTCCAAGTTCTGATTAGATGAGTGACAGTAGGTTAACCTTATATTACCCACTCTTCCAGAGAAGTCTAATACCTGGATGGAGAGAAAGAAGGAGAGTGCAGGACCTTACACAGCAGTATGAAAGATCTAATATTTTTCATCATGACCACTGGAAACTGACACCTTTTTCTAGGCATATGAATCTAAACTTACCAGGTTGAATGAGGAAAGTATTTTTTAGACATATCAGAGGAGATGTATGGCAGAACATTCTCCCATGGTAGCACACTGGTGTGCATATAAGAATATGTTATTTTTAAAATATTTTAGGCAGACATGTACTCCAGCCAGGAACAGCCCTTCTGCATGACCATTCGTACTACGAACTGAACCTCGAGCCTTATCTGCAGATCTGAGTCCTTTTAAACAATGCTATCTAGCTCTACCTATACAGCTCTTAATGATGAAAAGTGCAACCACTGCTATGTGGAGAGTTAATAGACACTTAATCTAGTGATTGTAATAACCTACTATCTGCTGCATTATCTTATTCTTGTATTACCCAGTGGAACAGAAAAATGCCTAAAAACAGTGTGTCAAATCCCTGCCTAGCTGAAAGATGGACTGAGCCTGCCAGTGGCTCCATCTGCTGGTCATTTGCTGCTTTTACTTGTAGCACTCACCACCTCTTCACCACAGTTGTTGAGAGAGTTACATTTTAGTGCAAAGCAATATGCTCTATACTAGATATTGGCATATTCTGTGATATTAATATATAAAATAAAATATATTGTTTGTATAAGTTATTCTTCTCTATCTTGCAACATTTTGCACGTGTTATTTTTGCTCTATAGTTAACGTGTTTATTTGAATATAATAAACACCTCTATATTTACATTGAAGACCAAACAAGTAAATGTAAAACGCTTGATAAAAATACACTTGCGTTTAGCTGACCTTGAATCTTGTAATGTTTCAACTGAATTTGCTTTGTTTTCGTTGTTGTATTTTATCATTTTTGCTAATTATCTGTCTCAGAAATAAACATCAGAGTCATCTACATTGTTAACAATAGTTAGTGGCCTGCTTAATTTCTTGTGCCAAATCATCTACATAAAAGGGCAAATAATGTAGAGGAAAATAAACCCATTTGCTCCAATCACTGGGAAACCAAAATACAAAAATACAGTAATGTATACTCTATAAGGTATCTACTGATGCAAACAAAGACTTGGATTAAATCAAGATAACAAACAATCCTGAGGAGTTGGATTACCATGGATGTAAGAAACGTTTTGTGGACGTTTAAAAATTACAGGATTAAACAAACATGTTATCCCTTTATCCAATCTCGGTGCTTGCCACAGAGGCTGTATTAAGATACTGTGCTTTGGCGCACTTATTTTCATGGGGTATTATGATGAGTAGTCGAATAAACTGTACAATTTAATGGAACTCGGCTTTTTTCAGATTCAGATAAAACAGCTTGAAAAGAAGCCGTCGTGCAGTCTGTGAGTGGCGTCTACAGCGGTGACAAGCGGTCTCCTGCAGACTGAGCTCCCTTGAATGAGCGTTGAGGAAACCTCCGTATGAAGCACACGAAGGCAAGGTCTCATCTCTCGCGAGGAACGACGCCATTATCGGAAACTCTACAAACAACACGAGAATTCACCATTCACACGGTAATATAACCCAATCTTACACGGTACATGTGTTGTGTGCGAGAATGAGGAGAGAAGCTGCATCAAAATCACATTTAATTTAGCGATTGCTTCAGCATTAAACGAATCTTGCATTACGCTCCAAAGGCCTTTAGGCCCAACTAGCATGCTAACTACCACGCTAGCTTAAATAGCGTCTCCTTTAAGTTAGCATGCAAGCTTTCAAATCCGATTTTGTAGCGGCAGCTAACATTAGCTGCTAGTTATGATTCTGCTGACGCTAATTAACTAATGAAAAATAAATAAAATATCTGAAGTACAGTAGTTTTGCACCGTATGTCTAGTCGCATTACATAGATACATGACAAATAGATGCTCCAAGTTTGTTTTCCTCCGTTTATTCGCCTGTGTTTAGCATCGTCAGACCCCCGCCCAGTTAACTAACCAATCTAAAGCTCGTTAGTTGGGCTAGTAGACGTTTACCAGCTCCGTGCCATGTCTTTATATTTGTAAGCTAAACTGTAGTAATTTCGGCTAAGCAGCTAAAGGCTAAAGAAAATTGTCTGAAACAGCTGTGTACGACCGCGTTTCCTTATAGCTAGCCACTATCACAGGTAACGGTAGCCTGCTTTAAAAAAAAGCGCCAGGATCTTTTGCAATTTCAGACCGTTTTACATAGGGCTTAATTTAGTTGAGCCACTCTAAAACTGATTTTCGTTCATTTTATGTTGGACATAGCATTCAAATAAACCCCCTTACATAAATGGTGTATGTCTTCAGTAACAAAGTTTCCTTCGTGTAAGTTTAAGGACAAAGCACACATTTATTATTCTTTTTTAAATTTAAAGTAATGGCGCAAACTATTACTCTTAAACTGCAATCCATGCTTTTGTTAGCCACGTAGAGACGCGCCCACATAAAAATGTCATACTTTGATTATTATTGTAATTTTTCCTTATGCATCTATGCTTTTTTGCCACGTTTGGGAAACGAGGAAATGACTCAGGAAGACAAAGCTGCGAGATCATGACTCTGGATATCATTTCTCATACACACAACATGATTGTTAGTTTATTCGTGGCTGTTATGAGGATATAAGCGTTGTATTTACAATAGATGGATCCTTCTCTCACACATTTTAATTGAGGTGCTGTGCATATCTGGAGTAATAATTTTTTTTTTAATTAATTGTTCCACAAGTGCGCTAAAAATGTTTCCAAAATGTAGGCAAATCACTAAAGCAATTGTTCAGTTATGACAAAAAGACTAAGGAAACCTTGAAAGTAGGCAAACAAAGCAATGCAACAAATGAAAAACAGCAGCTAAAATTCGATGAATTATACAGGATTTTTTTTTTCAATATTTGGCAATGCATAAAGGCTCAAAACAGGACAACTTATCACATGTATTCAAGTGGACTGATACACGGATCAAAAGTTGCAAATACTCTACTGCAACTTGCAAAAATAAATTAGTTTGGAGTGTGTAAGTGCTAGATCTTTATTGGGTTACTGAATTTGACAGTTTTGTGGGAGTTACTTTGTCATTTGTTGTGTAAAGGTAGCTTTTTAATAGTGTAACCCTAACTGTATGAGTATGTATGAGTATTAGGACCACATTAAGAAAAAATATTATCGATCATTTTGAGATTAAAGTCAAAATACTATTATAAGGGGGAGAAATATTATATGTGGCATTACACAAAACAAACTGCCACAGTTGCCATACTCTCTGGGTTAGTGAAACCGTACTTCAGAATCGGTTTTAGTAACAAGGAAGGATATGATTTCTCATCTCCTGATAAGTATAAAGTGATAAGTCAAAAAGATGCTGCAGAAAGATGCATCTGGTCAGATAGAAAAAGACACAAACTAAGAAGAGTTTGTACAAAATTAAATGGCTGGTAATGGACAGATGCAAGGTTGCCAATGGTTTCACTCTTGTCCAATGAAGAGGATGTATGTTGTATCACAGAAGGGCTAATTAATTTGTTTCACTAACTCATCTAAACAAAGGATTTTTGTACAGGGTATAGAAAATATGGCAGTTTGTCTTGACACAACAATGATGATCTCCACGTTTCCACAACTTTATTATTAAAATGATCAACAGTATTGCTTTTCTTTTAATGTGCTCCTAATATTCCGTCGTAGTAACTGCCACTTTGGAGTGTTACTCAGGACACAGGCATTTTTGTAGAGATCTATCTTTTGTTATACAGCCCAGAGTTGTACTTGGTTTAAGAATATGGAGTTCCTGTGTGAGGACAAGAAAAGATAAAACTTAACTAAACATGTCAAACATTTGTACTGGAGGAGAGAACCTTTACTGTTGTACTATTGATAACATAGTGGTTATTATATAAAGATACACTTAATGGAAGAGGACGTTTGAGATTACATAAGTAAACCTTGGGGTGCACACAACACGAATACTGCTAAGGTCAATACTTTAATAACATTATATTAATTTTTTCAAAAATAATGATTAACAGCACACACACAAACGTACCCAACCAAGTATTTGAGCATAAATTGTAGAACATCAGATACAAACACAGTATGTGTCATGAAAACTTGAGACTTAATGTAAAAGATAAAGGTCACGAATGCCTTTTTTGGAAATCCTGTCATGAATACTTGACTTGAGGATGTTGACCACTGCCAGTCAATTGTAACTGAATGTTTCAAATGATGGATTGGTCTGAGAAGCTGAGGCACACTGTATGCTCAAATCACTGCGACTTGCCATGGTGTGACGCATACCCTGATTTGTTGTCTGTTTTACGCGAAATTCGATCATCATTTTGAAAAAATGACCTTTTATATTATGTTCGGTAAGACCTGAAACAAGTGGTTGACTCTATAAATTCAAAATCAAGTAAGCAGCGGGGTAATTTTTCATGCATCTTTTTTTGGGGTTTTGCATTTCTGCTCTGCCAGGGGTAGTAGTTCTTTAGCAGCCAACACAAAGTCAGCTTTTGAGACTAAAGGAATATGGTTGTTATTTATGCAGCATTATTACCTAATCATCAGTTCGTAAACCTTTGGAAAGTGGGTTGTTTATTCCAGTACTGTTTTAACAGTCTTGAGAGGAACACTGCCTCTTTAGTTAAATTGTTTCTCACACTCTGCTACACATGTTATTTAGTGTATTTAGTGAAAGCAGTGTGCATGCAGCTGCAGCTGCAGGCCTCTGTCATCGTCTTCACCCACTGTTTTGTGGTTACCTACATTTTGGCTACTTTAAGAGTCCAATGCACGATACTTCCCTTGCATGCAAAACAGAAGAAAATAGACTTCAAACCGAAGAAGGTGAAGAATGTCAAAGGCAGTTTCACTGCTGCTTACAGTGAAGGGAAATACACACACAGTAGCATTCTTCCTGCAGCCACAGGTGTCTGTGCATGATTTGTTTTAATATACCTTATCGTGGTTTATCTCTGCACGACACTATTACATGGCACTAAAGAGTTTCATTTGCAAAAAGTTGCACATTTTGTGAAGAGATTAAATTAAATTTCAATCCAATTCAATTGAGTGTTATTTAAAATGGTACCATATCACAACAACAGTTGCCTCACAGCACTTTATCTCCACTGATCTCACCTGGACCCACAACAAAAATGCCCTGGTAAAGAAGACCCAAGAGTGGCTGGACTTTCTCTGTTTCCTGAGGCAAAATAACTTGAACCAGAAGCTGCTGCTGGCCTTCTACTGCTCTTCAGTGGAGAGCGTGCCCTCCTACTGCCTGGATGTTTGGTACGCAGGGGCCACTACTGAGAAACCTGTTTGACCTGCTGCCCTCTGGTCGGTGCCTCAGTTGAATCAGGTCGACACCTCCGGATTCACAAACGGCTTCTTCCCCTGGGCTATTCAGACTGTTAACAAAAACTATCCCCCCACACCTCACCAATCTGAACCATCGTCCGAGTAACTCTCATCACTCAGGCCACTCACATACGGACTCTATACTCAGACCAGTTCCTTTCCACTACTTCCAAGCACTCTGTTCTCCAATGTGTGCCTTTCTCTTATATTTGTATATATTCCTCTAATTGGTATATTTCTCCTGTTTATTATTTATTCCTGTTGTCTTACTATTTATATTTTATTCCTGTGCAGTTGGCATGGAGCACCCGTATTTTCAATGTACATGTACAATGACAATTAAGGACTATTCTATTCTATTCTATTCAATAATACAAAGAAAACAGAAATTCCCAACAATCATATTGCCTACTGCTAATGCGTAAATAGAAACAGACATAGCAAAAAGATATTTTAATTTATATAAACATATCAGTAAATGAATATTTTAATGTCTTTTTGAGTTGAACATGTTCTTCCTGCATTTCAGCGGTGAACAATGTCTGAACAAGAACTGAATGAAATTGTGCAAATAACAGTGGAGGACTTTAACCAGGAAAATCGTACTGGTAAGATTCATTTGCAAAAAAAAAAAAGGTCATTAGACTCTTTTTATAATATAAGGTTAGGATTAAGCAGACATTTAGTACTTTTCTCCTGAGTAGAAGTACACCTTCACTCTAGAAGTCAAATCTAACAGGATGGTTTGGTGTGTTGTTTTGAGGGTGTCTTTTCCTTTGATTCATGGCAGACATGATGGACAATCATGAAGATGATGAAGAAAGGTCTCAGAAGAAAAGAAGGAAATTAAGCAACGGCCAGGAGAATAACAATAGCAATCAAGATATCGCTCTTATTAAGGTAGCAGCTCTTTACAAACCATATACTGTTTACTGGTTATACATTTATGTGTAGTTGGTAGAGCTTAATTTTGCTTTTGAATTTTTTTCAGAACTTGTTGGTATCATTCACTGGATCAATCAGCCAGCGGCTGGAGGGAATTGAGTCAAAGCTACAGTCTCTGGATGCTGCATGCAAAAACCTTGCACGCAAACTGGATAGCATGGCACCCTGTGCCAGAAGTCCCATTCAGGTTCCTATGGTTGCAGGATCCCCTCAAGGGGCCACTCAGACTTGGAACAAAGTGCGATGGTAAGCTCTTAATGTTGGTCACCAGTCAGGCAGGCAGGTTAAAAGTTCAACGAAAATGAAAATGAAAACTATTTGTTTTGCTCTCAGTGTTGTCCCACAAACAAATGTTATTGTGAGCAGTGAACCGCCGAAGCCCTCAAGTCCGGAAGACACTCCTCTGGAGAACCTGCTTAGCAAGTGAGTGGCACACTTATTATACTGTATGTTATATCTGTCCAAACACACCACCACACAAGTTATGTCAAGCTACTGCCTTATCACAATTTTTCAGTTGAGCTAATAGTCTGAGTGTACCTATTCTGTTTTTCTGGCCAAACAAGATCTGTCAGGGCGTTGTGTTTCTTTGCAGCACAGTGACCAGGAGGCGACACAACACCATCCTAGTAAAGGTCCCTGGCCCCGAAGAGAGTCAAGAGGAACAGGAGAGTGGCTCAGAGGCCAGCGATTGTGTTTCCAACGGTGGTCAATCAAGCAATGCACAGAAAGGCCAAAATGTCACTCTCATCACACTCAATGCAGAAGGTATGACCACGCTGGGGAAGAGGCACAGAAAGGCACATATCTTTAGTTTCTTCTTAAAATTAGAAAAGGACAAGTATATTACTTACATAGAGCCATAGGTTGTTTTTAATGCCCATGTTACTCATTTTCAAACTTACTTCTGCCATGTGTTCAAGCCTTTTTTTTTTCTTTTTTTTTGTCTTTCAAAATGACTTCCTGATCTTTGGCGACTTCACAGCAAAAGCCTCAACAATGTCACATCAGCAGTCCCACTAATAGCAAAAACAATTATGCACTAAAAGTACACAGTGTTCAACATGTTCAACTCTCTAAAGGAAAAGTCAGTTGCAGTAAATTACCCCCTGACATTTTTAGACCTCTCAGTAATTGATTTTGAATGTTTTGTTCAGTTTTTAGTTGTTTAATGTGGCTAACGTGACTCTTTCCATTAATCTCCATATTAAATAGATGGCAAACTGTGCTGATGTGTGTTAATTTCCCTGTTTTTCTGCCTCAGATGCTGTTAGGCATTATTCATGCCTTCAGTTGCGTTACTGTGTTTTTCTGTCTGAAACCAAGAGAAAATAGTTAACTATGCAAACTTAAATGAAATCCACATTGTCCCATTGTTGTGCTTGTTGATTGGATAATTTTTATGGGATCTGAATTTCTTGGTCACCTTCAAAGGCAAACTATTATTCATTCATTTGCAACTTTGGGTTACCATTATAAAAATTTCTGTTAGTCAGCAAGTTAGATGTTACCATATGCCTAATGCACTGGTCATGTGGTTTACTTAATAGCTAGCATACACTGTAACCAAACAGCCAAACCACATATTCTGGTTTTTTATAACAGTTATACTAAGTTTTACACAAATTCACTCACTTCCTTTTTACTACCACATGGGGGTGCTGTCGTATTATATCAATTATCTCACTGGCTGTTGCTGTAAAATATTTCTCAATCTGTGCAACTCTTTGAAGAGCCGTTCCTCCTCTGTTCTTTAGATGATTATCCAGCCGGCACCTGGTTAGGAGATGAGAACAACCCAGAGATGCGAGTTCGCTGTCCAATATCTCCAGCTGATATGCTTCATATCAGCACAAACTGTCGTACAGCAGAGAAAATGGCGCTGACGCTGCTGGACTACCTATTCCACCGTGAGGTCCAGGCCATGTCAAATCTCTCTGGGCAGGGCAAACATGGAAAGAAGCAGCTGGACCCACTTATGATCTACGGCATCCGCTGTGAGTCTTGATAACATAACCATCTAATACTGGTAATTTTTGGGGGACTGTTTGTTTTTGACAGAGTAGTGGTAGGTCTGGTAGTGAACATACTTCCATGACAAGCTATTTGACATGCTATTTGTGACCCCAAATTCACATTTTAAATTTGGGGTCAGAGTTTGATGGAAAGGTTGCCAAACCATGTAGAGAGACCGTAACATTTTATTTGTAGGCTGCTGGTACTGATACATTTTCAGAAAGTATTAGGAGTTTAGGGCTTCATACTAGCATGGGCTGTGAAATATGTTCTTTGGGAGGGTTTGTAAAGTTAGCCCCTGTCAAGTGCACAGAGAGCATCTGGTAACTACTATTTACCTCTTGGTTTCTTATATACTAATAATTTCACTCTGTCAGGGTTTGACTTTTTCAGTTTTTGATTTTAAGTAATAAATGAACTCTCTGAGACCTTTCCACATTTCGTCCCCATTCTAGTACAAAGCAGCACTGAATAAAACACAGAAAATAGACTGCACTCTGTATTCCCAAGACGGGTTACAACAACATCCATTCATCATTGCACACATGCATTAATGTGCAACACATTTCAGAACATACCAGACTCTAAATGACAAGCACATGTCTGGTAGAAAGATCTTAATGGAGTCACTCTCAGTGCAAAAAACTCTTTGATTCTTGATTAAGTGGAGTCAGGGTTAAACTGGTAGGCAGATAGATATTTATGAAAGGCCTGTGACAAAAATATTTATTTATATAGCTATAGGCCCTTCTTACAGTGTTAAAAGGGTCTCAGTTATCTGCAACCTATGCTCCAGAGTTCTGTTTATACCCACTGTATCCCCCATTGGTGCAAGTAGACATAAGCAGAATTAATATTCTTTGTGAACTGCATGTAAGATGGTCAAATAGTCAGAAATCCCCTCCTCCCACACCTTGTCCAGTTGGCTAGGGGATGTCTTGGTAACCTTTTGCTGTAAGTTTCTGGAAAAGGCAAAACAAAAAAAGATCCAACAATCACAACCTTGTCACACCATGACTGGCCAGCTGTACTGAGGTAAGAAAGAAGTATCCCCACAGCACACACCATCATGCCTTTTTGCTGCCTTGTAGTTTGGCTGATCAGACTCTATTTCCTCTCAACAGCATGGGTGTGTAGCTACATGTAGATTTGTTCAGGCCAAAGAGAGTGTAAAAGGTAAATATTGCTTCTGGGATGAAAAAGTCAAACCAAACCCAGTGTCTTAAACCTGCATTCTATCTTTGGGCTGCCAGGGGGCGATATATGTGGCTCCCGTTCTATGAAAGTCTTTTGGGGAAATGACCCTCTGCCCTGATCTCTGTTAACACTTCTCTGAGAAGTTTATAGGCTTGCTCAGTCATTTTGAGCTATGCTATATAAAGTGTTATCTAAAATAGGGAGGATTTCCAGGGTATGTTCATTTGCTAATGAGGAAGAGTGATGTCACTGAAGTATGAGCCATTATTTGTTCTATGTATGGTTCCCATTCAGGGGAGAACAACAAAAAAGAAAGGACAATTTACCTTAACTACACAGTAACTACCAATTGCAAATCAGGGGCTTTTACACAGCAGATGTGTAAAATTTGTATGAATATGGTGTGCCGTTCACATCGAGCACACAGTTTCAGCAGGATGAATCTGCAGTATTACATTTTTTGGATCAAGTGCAATTTTATTTATTTAGGTATTCATTAACCCCCCCTCCCTATTTTTTGCATGTGGATCTGAAAAATTCCTAATGTTTTTTTTAAGCATTCAGTGTGTCAAGGCCTTTATTGCAAAGTAGTCTCATAAGAGAGTATAAGCTATATGACTGTATTCTTCTAAAAAGTTAAGAATTAAGCCTTAAGTAATGAGGAATCTGCTCATGCTCTTGCCACCAGTTGAATGTGTTAATATTTAAGTGTGCAGAAATTCACCAAAGCTAAAAGCAAAATATTTTATTCCCATCAGTACTGAAAGAGACTGAACGAGACAAATGAAGTAAGGAATATTTCCCTAATTTTAGGTTGTTAATTTAAGCCTTAGGTAACATTGACCTCTTCGTGCTCCCGCAGGCCACTTATTCCACAAATTTGGCATCACCGAATCAGACTGGTACCGGATCAAGCAGAGCATTGACTCAAAGTGTCGCACTGCTTGGAGACGCAAGCAACGTGGTCAGAGTCTGGCAGTCAAGAGCTTCTCTAAACGAACACCTCGCAACACAGTCACAGGTAAAGTATAGGTTTTTTACCAGAGGTTTGTAACTAAGTATAAATGTTTCTAACATCACTAGTACACGTTCATTTGTCTTAATGTGGAGATAAATTTAGCTAGTTTTCTGTAATTATTCTCTGATCAAAGTAGAGCCAAAATTGTAAAAATAAACTGCAGCAGAAGGAGACATCTGTTGCACACTCTTTGTTTTTATTTATAGGCCAGTTAGAAAACTAGTTTTCTGTTTGTCAGTGTCAGTGGGGCAGAAAGTGAAACCACTGGATTCATCTTTAAAAGAGCTCTGCAGTCACACAATCTCGATTTGTAAATACTGGTGATGGCCACAGTATGTCTGAGCAAAATTATGAGGTCACGTTTGGTTTGAGGACGGGTCAACAGATGGACTAAGCCAGTTGTTCTCTGTAAATATGCATGCATTTTTATTTGGTGAGTAATAAACCCACCCTCTGTGACTTGTTCCACGCACATTCTCCATGCAGATTCTGGATGATGCTTGGAGCTTGTTATTTGGTTGCTATTATTTATATCACATCAAAGAGTTCATTTGGGCACACCTACCTTATTTTCAAAATGTTTTAAATTAATTGCACCTGCTAATATTTAGGATTTTCACCAAGTTCCTGGAATGGCAATATGTAGATGCTAGACATTTTGCAGGTCCTTGGCTACATTTTGTAACGGTGTCCAAACTCATAGTGGGGACATCTTTGTTTTGTTTTTTTTTTAATCTGTGATTTTCTTGTGTCTCTTTGAAGTGAATCTTCTTTTCTCTTTTCTGTTCAATCCATCTTTTTAACTAATCACCATTTGACCTACTCTTAGTGTTATTGCATTCAGGCAATGTTGACTTTTTGTAGGACTGCACACAAGTGCATCCATCCATCCATCCATCCATATTTTCTACTTCTTATCTGGCGCTGGGTTGTAGGGGTAGCAGTTTAAGCACAGAAGCACAGTCTCCTTCTCCCCAGCCATCTCCTCCAGTTCATTCAAGGCCTTCCTAGGCCAGCCAAGAGGTGTAATCACCCCAGTGTTCCAGCGAATAGGCATCCTTATCACATGCCTAAACCACCTCTACTGGCCTTTCGATCTATCCTTTCAGTGTATAGAGTACTTTACTCTGAGTCTGTCCAAAGTGACTGAACTTCTCACCCTATTGCTAAGGGGCCAGCCACCCTTCAGGGGAAGTTTTATTTTTGTCACTTTTATCTGTGATCTTGTTATTTTGTTCACTACCCAGAACTCGTATAGACTTAAACTCCTTTGCATCCTTTACACCCTCGAGTATCCTCCAAAGGATAAAGAGTTCTTTGACCAGGAGGAAAACTGGTTTGTTCTTCCTGAATCCAAGGTTTGACTAACGGATGGACTCTCCTTTCTAGTACGCTGGCATAGACTTTCTTAGGGAACGATAGAGCAGTGCTTTCTTCTTTTGACTCACCTCATGGTTTGCCAGAATCAATTCAAGGCCAACTGAAAGACTTGTTCCATGGCCTCATCAAACTCCTCTCTTACCGAAGTTTTTGCTTCAGCTGCTGCCAGAGCCACACTCTCCTTGGCCTGTCGGTACCTGTCGGCAGTGGTTAGAGTCCCACAGGCTAATGAAGCCTCATATAGCCCCTCAGCTTGACTGCTCCAAATCATGTCCACCGTGTGGTTTGGGGGTTGCCATCACGACAGCCAATGTCATCAACCAGCGAGTGCACTGGTTAAGGGCAATACAAACGGATGAATATATGGGACCATGAATCCCACTTCAGTGTTTTGCAGGAGCAAAGATATTTGGGGCAAATATTAGTAGGCAAATTTGGGAATCCAAAATTGAGAATTGAAAAAACACTACTATTTTAATGGTTTTGGATAGATAGCCTTATTTGCAGCAAAGGGTAAATTAAATCAATTTCCACATATTTTTTTAAACTGCTTTTTGGAAGGAGTGAAAACAGTCAACAACCACAGTGACACAGAGTACCTTACTTCATCTTATTTTATCAGCTACATGAAAGCCATTTCAAGACCGGAACCCAAAAGCAGTTTCTGCAGATGGTTGTAATCTGCACACAATGCCTGCAGTCCTTCCCTCCCTGTGAGTCAAAACCTCTCACCTCTGACCAGAGAAATGTAAGACTGCAGGGGAAACCCAAATAACCCATGAGCACAAATTAGGGGTGGGTTGTCAGGCCCCGCCTTTATGAGCCACAAACACCCCAGAGTGTACAATGAAAAATATTAGTTGCGAATGCATCCAATAACATACATCACAAACACAAATTAGTCATTTTGTATAAATCAGAACTGGAATATTTAATAATCAATTATCATGTAGAGTCCAAAATTTCCCAAGCAACAGTTCTTCCTCATGTTGCAAACAAAAAGTAGAAAGGTGTGATTTATGCCTTTATGTTTACACATATAAATAAAAAGGAATTTCTTCATTTTCATGCTTAAAAAAGCAATCCGACTACTTTTCTTATTAATGTCACTTCTTGTAAATAGCTCTTTTATTACTTTATATTTAAACATTGAAAACGAGAAAGTGATATTTTATTTTGCGGCCAGGCTCCACTTTGGATGAGGGTACTGATATCTATTTGACATCTCTGTAGATGCTGTTGTGCATTTCCGTGGGATGATGGCCAGGTCTGGGTCAGGGTTTCAGACTGCTGTTCTGATAACGAACCCCAGACCCTGTGTTTGGCTGCTACACCATGAATCTGTTTGATGATTCTCTGGAGTCTTTAATGTATATTTAAGTGTCTGATACATTTTAAACACAGTAATATTCTGTGGATGGCCTAGGATGATCCAGAATTTCTTATTAGAATTTGGTTATATATCCTGGAATCCATTGAAAGCTATTTCTCACCTGTTTTTACTGTATACATGAGTGCATCATTAATCTTATTGCTTTTCTTATCTAGAGGAAGGAATCACAGAAGAAACGGCTCACATTGAGACTGCCACTCAACAAACCTTGCACTATACATTGGCCAATCAGCAGGTCCAGTTCCACCGTATTGGTGAAGATGGACAAGTTCAGGTGGTGAGTGTCAGATTTTTTATTCCCAACTCTCTTTGAATTCATAAGAAAACATTTTTATTGATTGGCAAACACAACAGAAGAAAATCTTTCTGCTCATATCTCTGTTCTTTTCTTTGTCATGTGTGTACTTCATCTAAGAGGCCCTCAGAGCTGAGTTCATAGTGTACTAGAATGGGTCACACCACCCACTACAATTACCCATACAGCATTCTGGAGGAATAGTGCAAATTATGTCAGTGAACCAGTGACTCATGGGATGTACATGAACAGATGCTATGGTCAGAGGTTGCGTTCAGGCCCAGTACAGTGTTATAGGTAGGCGGATAGAGGAAGTGACTGGATCTTTTATTTCCCTCAGCTCTGAAATCACCCAGAATAGATGATCAGAGTTAGATACCAAGAGTCACAATGTCAACATATTCAGAGTCCTGATGGGTTATTCAAGAAGGAACTAATTTATATTTTCTTTTTCTAGTGTTAAAAGTTCATTTGTACAGACACATGGTTTGATAAGCCTATGTGAATACAGTGTGATGAGTATTTCTGCTTTTTCTGGTTTGATACATGATACATGATGCATAGTTTTGGCAGTACTCGTGACAGACCACTTCCCTGGGAAGGGAACAAATAGATGATAAAAAAATAGAGGGTAGACAGGCAGGAAGTGCTTTCAGGGAAAGGTGGGAGAGAAAGATTGTCAGGAGTTCTCCCTACTTGCCTGCCTGAGTAAGATTGTGCAAGTAATGGTCTCAAGGATTGGCATTGTTGAGTGAGAGAGGGATTGCAACACCTTCTCAATATGATAACTTAGTCCTGTAGGGAAGACCATCCAACCTTACATCTGAGTATTAAAGACTGCAGCTGAGCCTAAAATTTATTAGTACTCCTAATGCAGTAGGAGAAATTAATACTTGCAAAGAGTGATTGAGCATTGCAACCATCATTCCATAGTAACTCAATGTAATTTGTCATCATCAAATTACATTACCCAAAATAGAGCAGCTTAGTTGATTAGCAAATAATTTGATTAGATTAGCCTTTATTGTGTCTCCCTTGGGAGAAATATACCTTGGACAAGCCAGGGAAACATGTCGTGTAAGCTAGCAGATGCATACAAACTCTAATTTACAATTCCATCTATTAGCATTCTGTAATTTTAATTAATAATGGCAGTAGAGAAAATTTAAAGCTATTTAACTTACAGTTTGGTACCCTGTACCTTTTTTCCTGAGGGCATCAACTCGTACTCATTGTAAAGGATATGATTTTTGTTCTTATTGATAAATGGGGTCTGATAATGACTAAGCTTCCAATATCTCTAGAATCAAGGGAGTGTCCCAACTATCTTTCCATCCCTTTTTTTCACTTGGGGTTAGAGTTTGATGGAAAGGTTGCCAAACCATGTAGAGATACTGTAACAGATAATAGATTCAACAGTTGTCCTATAAAGTAGTAAATAAGGCATTTATTCACTCCATGGACCCTAAGCCTTCTTAAAAAATGCAAGCACTAAATCACGCACACACCCACTGTAAGTGAACACAGAAATACTTAAAAGTCGTCGCTTGTTCAACCTTCGTACTACTATTCAGACCCGGGCTGTGATCTCCAGTAGATCTTGATCTTGGATTGAAGGTCAATTCCTTATTTTTCTTTAGCTTTAACATTAGGTTTGAAAGCTTTAGTCACAGCTGGGGTTTTTTTTCTTTTTCTTTCTTTTTTAAAATTTTTTTATTATCTCTCTACAGCACAGGTGTCGAACTCCAGGCCACGAGGGCCGGTGTCCTGCAGGTTTTAGATGTGTCCTTGATCCATCACAGCTGATTTAAATGGCTAAATTACCTCTTCAACATGTCTTGAAGTTCTCCAGAGGACTGGTAATGAACTAATCATGTGATTCAGGTGTGTTGACCCAGGCTGATATCTAAAACCTGCAGGACACCGGCACTCGAGGCCTGGAGTTCGACACCCCTGCTCTACAGTAATGACGACTGGGAAAACCCAAAGAGGATGAATTAACTTAAAAAGACTTTCTAACCACTGTGCAATTTTGTTATTATGGGTTATGAAGATTATATAAACATACCTTTTAACTTATTTAATTTCTTAAAAATCATATTCATGAAATTGTTCTAGCTTCAGCTATACCTCATCTTCATCTGTGTGTCTCAGATTCCACAGGGGCAGTTGCACATAGCCCAGGTGCCACAAGGAGAGGAGGTGCAGATCACACAGGACAGTGAGGTTAGTGTGCAAGTGCGCCCGTGAAAGAGGGGTTGTAAAATGGAAAAGAAAAATAAACAACCACCCTGAGTCACTTCTCTAGATTTATTAAATTCACTTCACTAAACGTGTCTAAAAAGAATATGACTGTTATGTAGAACGATGGCGCCAGTGGTTGTAGTCAGCCGTCTGCTGATACCTACCTTTCTTTATTGTTTATAGTTAAGTCAAATTTAAGCAAAGTTAAGTTTCAGGGGTAAAAAATCAATTCTGTGTATGTTAGTGGTGGGGGAAGTTCACAATGTTAATTCGTATTGTTTGAATTTAGTTAATGTTTGTGATTTGAATTGTTTAAAGAGCTATCTGAAATTATCCACAATATTTGTTAGAGGTGGAAGAATCTCCTGTTTTGATTAACAACCAAAAACAACCACTTCTATTCATTTTAGCTAGTCAATGGTAGGACTGGTATGATTTCCACTGCATTTGTTTAACTATAAACAAAGGAATGCTTGAAAAATGAATTTTTTGCACGACATTACATCTATTCAGTGCCAACTTCTTACAGCAAGAGAACTGCTGATTAGCATAATATACAATGTCTTATAAGAAAGCATACGTGTGGAATAATTGTCCTGATTACATTCATTTTACAATGACTGTTTAATTTTGTAATCTCACAAGCAGCTTTTTATAGTCTCTAAACTAGTCTACTTCTAAAAAGTAAAGCAATTTAAACAAGTTTATCAAGAACCTGTATGTTTGTTTTGCTCACACAATTAGCTGGCAGCTAGCTGCTTGTCTGGTGTTGCACTAGACGTTTTAGACATTAGTGAATTTTAGCCAAAGGAAAGTTTTATCAGTGAATGTCTTATTGTTTATATACGCTATCTGCCAGATTATGCAAAAGGTTTTGAATTTTGTTTTCATGTAATGCCCAGGTGGCTTATTTTCCCCACCACACATCCTTGCATGCGCGCACACAGCCTGTCAGTTGAAATCAAACTCTAACTCCAAACCACTCCGACTTTTAAAGAGGAATTTCCGCATCAACATCTTTGCTAATGATTTTAAAGGATGTGGGAGAGAGATTTATTTCAAGGCGCCAGTCTGTGTACACATATATACATGTAATCACATACTGTATATGATTCAGGCCACACATGCTTGACAGCTCGGCATTTTTGCAAAAGCAATTGACACCTTAACCAAGTGTTTTTCTAATTTCCTATTCGGTTCTACTCCTAGAGGACACTTAGAGGAAGAAATGCACAATTGAAGGAGAGAGACAGAGTAAATTGGAGGCAGAAAACACTAAAGCCTTTCCTGCACTTTGTGGCTGAGCCCAGATTTTTTCTCCCTCTCTTTTCTCCTTCGTATTCCATGCTATTGTTTGTTTTTTGGAGTTCAAAGCTTAGCAACAAAATCCCACTTCTCCCAACTGCCACTCACAGAATATGTTTTCATTAGGAACGGGCCCCTTTCATCAAAGGGATTGGTTTTAGTGTGCTTAAAAAGGAAATGAGCTGTTTGAGAGATTACACTGCTCTCTGGCCATATGGCAGCTCAGACAGTATTGCATATATACATGAGATAAAATTAGCTAGAGCAGCTGAGACCTGAGGATGGCTAAATGTGTCTTGTATAATATCCTTTTGCAAAATGGTCCTGTTGATATCACTGTGGGTGTTTAGAGATTTTCTAATAGCCACTATATCTCGATCTGAGACAATCATGCACTTATGTCAGAGCAAACAGATTTCTTTTTATGTTAACAGGCAGTCGAACTCTATCCAGAAATGAAAATACATGGATGTTCCATTCACCTCCTCTCAAGTACAAACACTGGCAGGAACCTATCATGCTGACCTTTTCACACTGCATATCTGATTGGCTTAGATAGTTTAATGACTTGTTTAACTTAATGTGATTTCAGCTTCTTAAAGTAGTTAAACCAAAGTCTTTATATTAAAACATAGGGCTGCTGACTGACATGACATTTCTCAATTTCAGGGAAATCTCCAAATTCACCAGGTGCATGTTGGCCAGGATGGACAGGTAAGAACATGTTTAAGCAAGATTTCTGTATGAATATGCAGAATGTGTAAGCATTGGAAGCTTTCTGGTTTCTGAGGCACTGCAATGCAGTCTTGACATATGTGGGGGGAAAAATGCAGATGGAATAGGAAGTCCTAAGTATATCTAGGATATCTGAAAAGCCAACAACTGATAACTGATTAAAGTCCTGAAAAATTGACAGTTGCCAGGCAAGGCTAAATCCAGAGACTTTTGTGTTGGGTTCTCAGACTGACAGCAACTCAAAAGATGTTATAAAACACTAACTGATCTTTGCTGTAGATTTTAAAATATATATCTCATATTTTCATACTTTGTGGATTATGTTTGCAACTACACTGTCTGATTAGAGGTTAAAGGATGGAGCAGGTCATTATGACTTTGAGGCGATATTTTCTGTTGGCATTCATATATAATGTAAATGTGATCAATGAACCAGGTAAGGTGTCAAATAACAAAAGCTTGTGTCCCATTTCTGTTTCAACACAGTATGTTTCAGGATTCACTACACTGAGTTGGACAAACTGAGCCGATAGACTAATTAGATGCACACACACACGCACACACACTCACACACACACACACACACACACACACAGCAAGATGTCTTTTGTGCTCTTGGTGTCCGTGTCTTTGTTCATACCACTCCCTTCTTTCCTTCTCTGTCACTGGACTGAGAGCCCTTCCTGTTCCTTTATTCTTTCCTCTGAGATCCAAGTGAGTCTCGATCAAAGCAGCGTTGGCTGTGTATCACCGATACATGCCACATATGGATGCCTGAAGACAACCACCATTTCACATTCATTATTTCATCATGTTTGTCTAGAAGCTAGGCTTTAGGGAAGGAAGTGCCTTCTCACGCTCCCTGTCTGGTGGTTATACTATTTTGTTACCACAGGTGTGATTATGTAACAGCCTCAGAGGGCCTTTTCTTCCTGAATGGAGGCTACACAAACTCTCTCCTGGGATCATCAAAAGGAGATTGCTTACTTACCTTTTTTTTTTTTTAAAGGCAATTAAGAGATGGGTGCGTCACAGACCCATCTTTAACTTATCTTATGGTACATCACATGGTTGCTGGGTTTGTACACTTTGGTTGCCAACCAACCCCAAAAAAGAATGCTGTCATCTGCAAAAAGTTTTGACCAAACAATCTGATGTCAACCGTAGGTACGGCACACTATGGGGTAGTCAAATATGTGCAAGCATACTTTTCTACTAGCATAAAATGAAAGCATGGTAATTTTTGGTAGAGCTATAAAATGGTGACTCAGGCCAGCCTTTTTGGATTTTATTTCGGTGTCTCAGCAGTTCATTCTGCACATAAACAAAAGCTCTTGTGTTTGAAAGCACTGCCGGTTTACTGGTTTCTTCCAGGGTTTGTTATGAAAAAAGTCAAAAATAATCTGTAGCCTAAAATTCAGGCTTTCGTGGTCATAAATTTTGTTGTCTTATAAAGTCTGGTCATAATTTTGTTTTTATCATAAACTGAGGAAACAATAAAACAAGGCTTTCTCTGTACACATTATGCCAGTAACCACGGTAAAGAATGTAATGTAACAACCCATCTATGTATCTATGCATCTTTCCAATATGGTAAGCAGTAAGCAATTACAATAGTACTATGTTTTTAGGCACCCCAACACTTTACTTATAAATGGATACACTCATCAATATATAATATCTCAAAATCTGGAGCAAAGAAGGAGTTACACCACAGCCAGCAGCTGAAACCACTTGTTTCCAGCTGGTCAGTTCTTCATTTTATAGTCTGATTATGATCCCATCATTCAGTTCCCTCATAGATTCAAGATGCCATTTACTCTGCATGTGCATACATTTGGGTTGCATGAATGCATCTGCTTTATATCAGATTTTTGTTGTTGTTATTGTTGTTTGTATTGCTTTATTGACTGTTAAGCTTGGTGCGTGTTTTCAATTGATTAAGGTAGTCAGCACACATCCATATGCTCCTTCTCTTCACACATGCGTGTTCATGTCCTCAGATGACCTGTTTGGTGAGCCTGACAGCAGCATTCCTCTCCGTCTCTCTCTAAGATCTTAGAAGGAGTTTTGGCTAGAGTGTGGTTTAGATTTTGTCCCACTGCACACATTTCCAGCAGTTATTCATATCAGTTCAAAGAGTGCATGAACTACTCTTGCAGATTGCCATCGGGGTTAGCTCTTCTTTGTGGTATACACCATGATTTGCATGGCATAGATTAAAAAAAATGTAACTTTTGAAACTGTATTTTTTGTGGGGGATTTTCATGTGTGTTGCATCCCAAGATAGAGGAACTAAAAGCTCTGTATTCCTCAGGGGGTATCTGAGAGTCTATTCCAATGAAAAGCTCCTTTATTTTTTTTCTTATCACTCCCTTTTTTTAAGCTCATATTTTTGTTGGGTTTGTAAAAAGATATCAGAATTGTTCCAAAACAAACACCAAGTGACTTACTCTGCCAGACCTCATGTTGTAGGTCGAGTTGTTCACACACATCCAGTTACATGCGACAATGGCAGTATCTCTTCAATTGCAAATTCTCATATTTCCATGTACTGGAGGGAGAGCAAATCTTGGGTCAACTCTTAAATCTTGATAACATGCAGTTAAATCACTGAGCCACTTAAAGAAACGGTGCTTGAACAAGTATGTTAGTAGTAATAGCACTTACTCAGGAAAATGACAGATTATAGCTATATTATGATTGCTGCAGTGTATCTTGGAACGTCATTTGTTAAGAACCTCAGACAGACAGAAAAGATCACACTTGATCCTGATGTGTATTTTCTTAAATGTGTAATTTGTCTGTTTACAGAGAGCCTTACATCAAATGGACTATGAATGATGTCAGTGTTTTTGTAATCTGGCAGACTAGTGCTGAGGCTATGTTGGTGTAACCTAGCCTACGCAATTCATCACAGAAAAGCCATCTTTTTATCTCACTCTGGGACCACTTCCTCTTTATTTAACTTTCACTACACTTATGTAGTGTAGTTGTGGCTATGGTTGTCTTTTAAAAGCTACCTGCCACATCCATTTTCTGTTAGATATTTACATGCTGTGGTCCTATTTGAGCTATATTTGGACCTGATACCCACATCAAAATAAAGTCAAATTTTCAGCTCAGCACTGATTTATTTATTTTTTCCTAAATAACTGTATAGCTCTTTTGGGGTCTTTTAATCCATGCTTATTTCCTTTTTGTAAGGTGGTCTGGCTTGCATTATTCTGTCTCATCAGTCTGTTATGCGAGTAGACTTCATATGAGTCATATCTGGTCACAGTCTGTGTAGTCTGAATCATCACTCCTAAAGTTTCAAATTACGATGTCATCTTTCATTGGGATGATGAGTCTAAATCTGGCTTTACAAGCTTTATCATGAAAGACGTTAAATAACTTCTTCTGTTGATTTATATCCTTGTCTCTTTACCAGGGACTGTTAAAGATAGTGGACGGGTTAATTTTGGAGTTTTTGCCAAATCGATATTTTTTTAAACTCTCATATTAACACGTTTTTACTAAATAACATGTATTGTGAGTTCAAATCTACCTTTATGTTCTAAACAGACAATACTGCCTGTTCACAGAAACATATTGATATTCTAGTTTTTCGGTTGTCTGTGTAGGTTGTCAGTCATTCATGTCATGATAGTCTTAAGAATCTGAAAAGAAGGCAACTGGAGTTGTTCAGGTTTTGAACATGTTTCGCCTCTCATCCCCAAGGATTCTTTGGTTTTAGAACAATGGTGGAGAGTCCCGGGTACTAAACCCCTACTGGGGCTGTCTCAATCAAGGTGCTCCTTGGAGTTGCTAAACACCTATAGATCATCTGAGTCATCACATGAGTCAAGCCGTGGGTTATTCCTGTCGCTGGGGCTGAGAGGTAAAACTTCTATGAAACATTGCCCCAACACGGCTGATAGCTGGTGCCATAAGCCACCACCTATGTTTAAAAATGGTAATTCACAGTGGATATAGATGGCCTCCTTTACTAGTCTCTAAAAACATCTGTCTTCTCTATCTAAAATGTGTCATCCTCAAAAGAGTGTCCTTTCTCCTTTAAGTAAGGCTAAGTTTTGTTGGATTATTAATACATTTGCAGTGTATACCTATACAGAACATACTTTGCTGGCAGTCTACCGTCTATCCATCTATCATCCTTTGTATTGCTACTAGAGACTATGTCCATGCAGTGAGAAGAGTTTGTCTAATGCTACAGCCACATTAGGGAAAACAGTCCTGGAGACCACTGCATGACCAAAATGATTGTTACTGTGTGCAATGATTTTCTGATCTTGTTACCTTTGAAATGGTGCTTGAAATGCTTCGAAACAGGTGTGCAACCAATTGCAGTCAGTTGCCAAAGGGACTTTAGTGTGTTAAGACAGCAATAAAACATCAATAACACAGAGACGGTCTGCTTTCAGTTTGAAACTGAATGGGGTGAAGTTGGCAGTTACAACCTGATTGACTGAGTGATTAACTTTGATAAATCTGCTGCCATATTCATACTCAGAAATTCACACTAACTACTTATATTCAGAGCCCAGCATGTACTTCATAGATTTGAAACAGAAATTCCTCTTTCATGGTTATTGCAGGACAGCAATTTAACTGCTAACATATGCATTTTAACTTCTATATAGGAATATAACCCAAATACAATAAGGGGAGTTATTTGGAAACCTTTGCTAGGTCGTCCGAGAGTGACTGCTGTCAGTATAAGTCAGACCATTTGGATCACATGCAGCCACAAGTTGAGTGCTGCACGATCAGCCCCTTGAGCGATCACTTGGTCACTGCAGCTACTTCAAGTTGGGCACTGAATATGAAAAAATTCAGTGCTATCACTGGACAACCACCAATTTAGTCACAGTGAGGCGCATCCCATTTTTTGCATGCTAGTGTGACTGAGCCATTGTGTAGTACAGATGACTGTAGAGGGGTTTTTTTTGGGTTTTTTTTGCATCTACACTATAGTACACATTTGTGCATTATGGCTGCAGATGTTTTTGTTACGTCTACCATGGGAGTCTGTGCCAACTCAGCCCTGAACTTGGTGCCACTGTGCCAGCTGAAAGTCTGAGCAAAACTGGTTTAGAGCGATCCAAAGTTCCCAAATGGCTCATAAAACCCTCTCATGCGGACGGAAGAGAAGGCAGACCATGAAGCTATAAAATAACTAGCCTTTTACTGCACTGCCTGTCTGCCATAGCCTCTTATCTTATGCCCTTCTGTATCTCTGCTGTGATCTTATCCTGCACTGATGCAGACCAAATGGAGGATTAGAAGATGAAAGGAGTGACTGATGAGAACAGAAGAAAGGAGAAAATATGGGGAGGGAAAGGCATTAAAAAAAAAAAAAAAAACGCCTGAAAGACATGTTTTGTAATGCTGATGATTTAAAAACAGACACCAGCTGAGCTCTTAGGTAAACAAAAGCATACTCTGTAATACAAATGCAATGTACCAGGTATAACTTTAAAAACACAGGAGGAGATTGTGCCCTCTGCTGGACTATTGCCTGGCTCAGGCAAATACAGTATGCTCACAATGGCTGCTGACAGTTCTAGGTGCAGGTGTTATTTTTTTCTTGGATACCCGCTGGTTTTTGGAAGCAGACGAATGCTCATCACATCTTGCTTGCAAATCTTTTTCTCAGAGCTCTGCAGTCTTTCATTTATGTTGAGCAAAGTCGAAGCAGTCTGCGGGCAAGATTGACTCTTGCCATCTCGCCATAAAGGCCTGAATAATGGAGAGCTGCCATCTTTAAATTAGAATTCTTGAGGTTCTGCTAGAGCGACAGGTGGGTTCCTGGGGATCTTCATGACCAAGGCTCTTCCTGCTCAGTTATTTCGTTTTGGCAGTTTAGCCAACGGTACAAACTTCACAGTTAACAACCTACTTTACTCCTAGTAAGACTGTATGCATTGCTTTGTGTGGGTGGGGGTTGTTTTGTTTTTGTCTTTAAATCCATTATGGATTCTGTGTATGTCCAACTGATACACTTTGACACATTTGGACTTCAGTCAAGTGGATACTTTATAGAAGAGAGTTCATTGTTTTTATTTTTAATTTTCGTATGTTTGCAATAATGTCAATAAATAGAGCATGAAGTGATGGGCAAAAATCAGCTCCAAACATTGATTCCACTGAACGTGAATCGCAAACACAAAGAATCTCATATTAAAACATGCAGTTCGGGTTATTAGAGGACTCTTCCAGTCAGATGGCTTTAAACCTATGCTATGTCAGTCTGTAAATACAGCACATCTCAAGAGACTACTATAAAGCTTTACGAAATTTACTGATCCCATCATCTGCCTGCGTCATTTATCGATGATGGACCTGATTACCTCCCATCTGGGGTTTTAAACGTGTTGTTCTCTCACCCCACCTCATTTTCCCTCAGTTGAAAGTTTGCCATCCTTTTCTGTCATCGCATGTTTTGGTGCATCTGTTGAAACATCCCAAATAACAATGTTCATGGCCGGTGTGGGAACTGGGTCATAGAACTGAGTCCAGCTCTGCACTGGTCCCTCCAGTCTTTTCTGCCAGGACATTCAAACATAGAGCGGATACAAATAGTTTTAGGGTGATGGTGAGGGAAGCACACAGTGTTACTGGACAAGATAGGGATATAGGAAAGGGAGCCAAAAAAGTAAAGGAAGAGTACAGGAAGACAGTGAAAGTAGAGTTTAAGAGGAAATGGGGATTACTGTGTTTGACTCGAGCTTTGTGAACTCATGATATTGTAAGCGCTTTTGTTGCCTGTTGTTGGTTAGGGTTGTTGCAGGTCTGCTGTGTGAGGACAATGTGTTTTTGTTCCTTTCTACACAAAAGGCAAATGTTTGAACAATAAGTAGGCCTAACCTCACAGAATCAGGGTGTGATGGAATCAGACTGCTGGCTCATGGCCCAAGTTGTTTTCCGAAATGTGGTTTCTGGTGTTTAAGGGGATGTTGAAATTCCTGTGATTGACAATGTTGGGCCAGGATAACAATTAAAAGATACAAACAAAATGTTTTATGACCAGGGTTTAGTATAAGTGGGCTGTACGTAAGCCTTCAAGGATTTGGAAGACTGGTGGTGGATCACATTTCAAAGAAGTGGTCTGCTTCATGTCTTGTGGCATCATGGGGCAGAGATAAAGGGACACAGATCGGGGAATCCTAGTTCTTTGTGTGTGTGTGTGTGTGTGTGTGTGTGTGTGTGTGTGTGTGTGTGTGTGTGTGTGTGTGTGTGTGTGGGAGGGAGGGAGGGGGTATTTGTAAGTGAGCTTTTCAGAGTTGTTCAGAGGAGGATACCCCCAGTGGTGTTTTGTTTCGTCTGTGTGGGCAAAGTCTGGGTCGCTGGCTGTGTGAGTAAGAGACACCAGATGTCTTAGATGCATTTCAGTATGAGTCACCCTCAGCACAGGCCTGGTGCATATCTGCCTTACCAGTGTCAGGCATAGATGGCTCCATCATCATCATTCAATGCTGCACCCTCTGTAACCAGGTCCATGAAGCACCGTTGTCATGTAAATTTCTTAATTAGTGAATTTATCACACATGAGTCATAATTTTGAGACCAACGTTCAACAGTGTTTCGAATTACTCTTGACATATTTACAGCAGACCCTGATTTTTGGCCTGTGTTACTACAGTAAAGAATGGCAGTTTTAGCAAAACAACTTCCCTGATTTAAAATTAACCTCCAAAATGGGTTTACCAGTGTAAATGCTTTCTGTTAATCTGTGCGAGTGTTGGATAAATAAAAACTCCAGAGAAAGGATGAGGTAGAAGTACCCAAGCTTTATTTCACTGAAACTGGAAAATCTACAGGAAGCAGTAAAAGTAATTCTATCTGATAGATTCATGGTTGATGTGATGCATCAGTGAGTTAAAGACTCCCAATAAGCTACATGCTGATGAAAGATGACAGATGTCTTTCGCAACAAATCTGAGATTTGAATTTGTTGGATTCTTGGCTGGTGTGTGTCAAAGGTGCCGAGTGCATTTAAGGTTTTCTGTTATGGAAGTGCTTTGGAAGCCTAAAGGGTCAGCCAGAGGTAATTTGGACATGTCAGTAAGTGAGATCTAATTTTCACTGCAATTTTCTTTGTTTTGTATTTATGTATTAAAAGGACAGTGCCACAATTGAAAACAAAAATAAGATGCATTGCTTCAGACAACTGAGGAAAATGACATTTGATTTAAGAAGCGTCTTGGCCTCAATAATGCATGTTTGCAAATCTAACTAGATAAAGGATCTTGTTGCGATGGGTAGTTTGGGCAGTGCTGTATTTTCTTCATTGAATTTTACAACCTGTATTTATCATCTTCCCTGGCTCCATTGAATTAAACAGAATAATTGGAAACATGATAAAGGCATCCCTTTAAATCATGAAATTTACTGACACTATAAAAATGCCGTGGTCAATTAGGCAAGCCAAGTTTGGATTTACGCTAGAGAACAGTGAAAACCGTCAATGAAATGTTCTTCTCTTTCGTGTTTAAGGGGCCCTATTCTTAATTACAGCTGTTATTTTTGTCATCAGTTCCCTTTTGATTTTCTGCTCTGGATCAGAACTCAAGTGAAGTTGGTTTTATCATAAAACTTTTCTGAGCCCTGCCTGAATCCGACTCCCAGTCTGCTGGTGGGAGTTGTGAAGCAAAGGATGCAAGGGAGGGCTTGATTCTTTGCAGGTGTTGAGCTCAAGTGTAGAAACACTTTGATGGTGTGGGTGGAAATGGGAAGCTTTGGTTCAGGTCACAAGTTCATGTATAGCATACATAACACGTTTCAAAGAAGTATATTTAGCTAGGAGATATATCTGTCAGAAATATATGGTAAAGATGCATCAACAAATAAGTGGAGTAATTCTCAAAACATAGAGGGGAAAAATCAATACTATAGTTTTTAATTTCAGTGTTTTGACTTCATTGAGTCACATTACAATCTGAGGTCCAGCTGAAATCAGAACAGCCAGCGTAAGACTCAGCAGTAAAATAAAAGGCATATGTAACAAAGCGGTAATGACTGCAGTGAGACATTTTACAGTCAGTGTGATCATTTCCCCAGTTCACACAAAACAATCACTTAGAGCACTTCTGTGTCTATGGCCATCTTTATGGCCAAGTTGAACCCAGGCCTTACTTCCCCCCAACTCCTCCACTTTGACCGCACCTACCCACCCGGAGCTAGTGTTTCTGCTTGGACATCTGTTCAGGAATGGCTGTTGCAGATGTTGTTGACGGCTATTAAGCAGAGAGGAAGTTCCAGGCACTCCAAAGTCCAAATGTTTCTTTTTTCATTTCCCTGTTTTGGTTTAGTTTTTTTTTTCTCCAGATCTGAAAGAAGAGGCGGTATTCCTACGGGAGTGATAGGAACCAGATTTTTATTGGTCTCTTTTGCTACAATATAGTCGGTATGAATTTTGTTTCCTGATAAATAGAGGGCATGTTTCTATGCCGCTATATTTGATTCCCAGTGTAATTTTAGCAAGGGAAGCACAATCTTTAGAAACTTAGACACACATGCACGCTAACAGGGTGACTCATAGCATCACCCGATCCACAGCTGAGTTTAAGTGAGACCTCCTGTAAGACTGGGAATTAATGCCAGCTTGCATCAGGCTCATGCCTTGTGAATGCTGGTTGTCTCACTGTTGCATTACTTTTGGATGGTGACTGAGAATGAGGAGGGGTATTCAGAGGTGTTGTCTTTTTTCTTAACACCCATTGCCTTTGTGTAAATCAAGTGTAACTACTTTCATATGAAGTGAATGCAGAAAAAATTTAAATTGAATTAAAGCGAGCAAACGAAGACTGGGTAAAGAACTTTGTTTATCCTTTTCGTTATTTTGCTTCACTGTTGGAGTTGCAAATGTTTTCTGCATCAGGCTGCTGTTGTTGTTCGCTTGTCTTTCCTCTCCCATTGCTGTATTTCTTTAGCGTCCTGGATCCATTACTGAAAGCATTACAGCATCAGCAAAAGATTTATTCTTTTCTTCCCTTTTTCTCTCAAGACCGTGATAGCTAACAAAGCCTACAGAGAATTGCTCTTCTCTCCAGTACTGTGGGGCAGTACCATAGCTTTTAATGCTCCCTGGCTGCACTTCTCTTTGGCACTTGGTCATGAAGGTGGCCGGCCATTCAGACTGATTATTTAAGACTTCAAATCCCCAAAACCTTGAGGTCAACAGTAACTTATTCTCTTAAGATCCACTGGTGGCCCCTATTTCTGACAAATTAAGCCCTCTAGATCAAATCTAATATGTTGGGCAACGTTTTAAGTGACTTCTTCCAAATCTTAGTTGAAAACCGATGTTATTATGCAGTCAGGCCAAGTAAGTTTTTTCAGTGTCAGGAGACTCGTGTGTTCCAAGTACAAACACTTCTCACCTTGTATATATTGTATAATTTGTTTCTACTTACAGTCTATTTGTTGATTCAGCCTAATTTACAAAAATCATAACTTTTTACTCGTGAAAACTTTTCTTGATATATTAAAGTGATCTTTGTTTTTGCATCATTGCCAACCAGCCTGATGATGATTATGTTCTATTAGCTGAATGAGCGGTAATTATCATCAGTACTCAAAGAATTGCTTAATAGTGCACTATAGTGCTTTATATAAACTTCCAACCTTGAGGTAATTATAGACAACAAAACTATAATTTATGCTAATGGGGGGAAAAAGATAAAGAAAACCACAATTTATCCCCTGATTAGATTTAGTTGTTATGAGCGAGAGCATTTCGTCTTGCTGTTTTAGACTGACTTTATACTTTAGAGCCAAGCATGACAGTATTATCCTCAAATACTGGAGACGAGTTGTTCTGACAAAGAAAGTCGTGGGACAGGATATGGACCCGAGAAGTTCCTGTGTAATCGCTGTAGAGATCTCACACACTGTTCCAACTTTGTAAATGCTTTTGTGAGTCTGTGTGCTGCTCCTCACAGCTGAGAATGCAAACTGCTCTCAAATGGAGGTTCAGACGTTAATTGAGTGAGACAAGTGTTTACAATCTCATGTGTCAACCATAGCATCCCTTAAACCCCGGTAATTGTACGCTTAGATACAGTAAGTACTGACGTATCATCATGCTTGAGTTTACGCACACGGGCACACATACTCAATGTACGATTTCAGACAGACAAGCTCTTGAAAGAAGCCAGTTTTGATCCCTAATAGAAGAGTAAAGACTGTAGAGATGCAATGGATGTCTGCCATAACGAAACCATTAAGCAGATGGCTCTTTCCTCTTAGTTTCTCACTGAGCTGTCTGTCTGAACACTTTTAGCATATAGTTTCTAAAATACGATGGCTGTTTCAAGAATGTAAACGTAGTTTGACACAGAAGGAAATGCAAATGTTTCCCAGAATTGTTAGCATTATGCACCGTTTCTGTATGCTAAATAAACATATAACTGGAGACAAAAGGCAGGGAGCTTTAATTTAAACTGAGCTTGAAGATTGGAAGAAGACGACTAACTCTATCAGGATTTTTTAGTCTTAATGCTAAGTTGGCTGGCTGCTGGCTTCAGTTTCAGATTTATAGTAAAGATATAAAAGTGTCATTTCTTAACATGTTGAGTATGAACATGAAATCCGTTTTTTTTTTTTTTTAAACATATGAGTCCTCTTTACACCAAAACTCCAGGCTAAGGCTCTAAATATTTCAGTGTTTTATAGGTTCTAACACAGTGTGATTCCTTTGACCCAGATCTAGCAGATGATTAGGTTATACTAGGTCAGCCCACTTAGCCTCAATCCACTCCTGTCCTTGAAGCGTCCTAATTATCTGATTGAGTGAGTCAGACTGATTTCTTACACTAATAGCTTCCATCGGGCTGGCTTGGCCTAACATATTGTGGTGATGAAGCAGCACATTTTGTGGTCAGATTGGCAGAACTTCTTGCCGGAGGGTACTGGGGTGGTTAACTGAACCTTTGGGGCACATCACGAGCTCAGAACTTTAAAGTAATGGCTGGGCTGGGGGGTTGGGAAGCAGCGTGGGATGTTACAGGGCAGCAAACATCATCTGTAATGAGTTTTTTTTTTTTTTCTTTTCTTTTTTTTTTGCCAGCTTGCATTTTCGGCCCTATTTTTTTTTTTTTTTTGTGTGTGTGTGTGTGTGTGTGTGTGTGTGTGTGTGTGTGTGTGTGTGTGTGTGTGTGTGTGTGTGTGTGTGTGTGTTAAGCATATGCAAGATTATCTCAGCACTAAGGGCACCTTGAATAGGACCGAGGTACAGAGCTCGCATAACTAAAAGCTTTCCAGGCATCACTGAAATAAGGAAAAAAAAATCAATAAGATCCTGCTGTCAGGTCATGTTGAAATGCATTTCTTCAAACCATGCACAAGCACAAAGCTGAGTGAATATTTCCCTCCATCTGTCTTTTTGTATGCTTGTGTTGACAGGATGATTGTATGTTAATTTGTATGTCTGTTGTCACATGAAAGTTATGCTGTCCAAATTAACAGCAGTGCTCTGCAAGTGTATACATGCAATGCAATCCTCTCTGTTGGTGGTTGCAGTCTATCTATAGGAACCACCTCAACGAACTGAAGCTCTACTCAACAACACTCCAGCTGCACTGCACTGCTCTGTAATTAGAGCATCAAAACCGCAGATCTCTAATGTTGTCTGGCTGACTTTCAGCGCCGTGGGAGATTAGGATCCCCTTGTGATGTCTCACTAACCATTCTCCAACAGTTTCCTTTCTTTTTCTAAATTTGAACCCAAAGAAAAAACCATTGCTGGTGAGCATAACACATTATAGAACCCAGGAAAACAGAACTTAATTGAAATGACTGGATCATAAAGTTTCTTTTAGATGTGATGTATAATCCAAGAGTGGGATGCGGAGAAGTGAGAACAGTGGGGATGAAATGTTTATTTATGCCACCGCATGACTCGTTCCTAGCTGCCAAGTTTCTTGCTGCATTTGTGTGTCATCATGCTTGTACTCAGTGATGACTGTAATCATTAAAGACATAAAAACATCAGATAGGACATCAATAAAATATTCCTGTGGTTGTTTCTTATTGCGTTTGCTGTAAAATAATGAGAGTTTTCTTATGATGGATTTTTACACTTGGCAGTGGGGAAACTTATTGAATATGTTTTATTCAGCTCAGTTTTTCTAACTGATTCATGAAAAATCAGAGAAAGGACCAAAAATCCCAGTTGTGTTTGACCTTTCCGCTATCCTCGCCACTCTTTTTCTGCCCTAGGTGCTTCGTGGAGCTCAGTTGATAGCTGTCGCTTCAGCTGATGGAGGAGCCACAGCAGTGGAGGGCTCCCCACTCCCACCTGACATCCAAGTGCAGTATGTCCAACTAGCTCCTGTTGCAGATCACACGGCTGCTGTACAGGTAAAACACACACACCCTCCAAAAAAAGCAAAACTCTGCAAAGAGCACATTGAGTGTAACTGAGTAGCCTCATGGAACAGATCCCCCAGTAGTAATCTTGCAATTTTATTGCTTGCTTTTAGTTATTCCACAATAAATATTGCATTTCAGAATACTGTAAGAAAACATGCTGATGATCACTTTTGTCTAGTTTGTAAATAAACTGTAAATATAATCTGTTTTCTGGTAAAAAGATGCCAGTCAGACTCAATAAATTAGATTTGCAGCACTTTGTTACTCCAAACAAACATTAAGATGCCAAATCACCTCAAGAATCAAGAATGTATATAAATCCAAATGGGGCTGGTACTATTTTCTTGAGCTAGGATGCACCTTGGAGCTTGCAGTTATTGCTCGAAAAGGAAATGTACAGTCTTCTACCTTTAAATATATTTATTGAACTGCTTTGCCATTCACGAAGAGGCAGTAAATGTACTGTATATTTTCATTGTGCTGTTCAAATATTGCTTCAGAAATTTAGCTAAAGTACTTGTAGGTACACCAAATCTGCTTTTCTCCTTTTCTTATACTATCGCTTAAATGGCATACATTCTGCTTTCTGTCATTATGACAGGTGTTTGGACAAACAGTAATTAAACATAATCACGTTGAGGTGGAATGTTACAAGAGGGGGAAAAAGTAGTAATTAGTAGATATTTCTAAAATCCTTCAATGAGTGAGCTTGCTGAGCAACAGCCACATGTGGAATCAGGATGGTGTGCAGACACTTGCCTTTATAGTCTTTGAAGTGGTCACTTTAACCCTCCAAAAAATGCATGTTTCCTTTGTTCTGTCATCTTTTCTTTTCCCCAGATATGTTGAATATTTAGTCCTTTTTTTCCTACTTTTTTCCTTGATGCGTGTGCTATGAGTCAGATTTTTGTGGTGTGATAATGTAAATAGGCGGAATTTCAGCCTACTTCTGGTTCCAGTCCTGTCCTGATATGAATCAGGACAGGCTTATTCATCTCCCTGTAAGAAATGCAGAGCAAATGTGCTGACCAGCCATACAGCAGTGGATTTGAAAGAAGAAAAAAAAAAAGATTTTGCCTTTTGAGTAAGGAATTGCTGTCCATAGTTGGCTCAGTAATCTGTTCCTTGCCCATGTGAACACGAAAGTAGTTAGAGCATTTTATACTGATTACATTTTTGGGTGTGGATTATACACATACTGATGGCCTTGTTATATAATTTATTTGTGTACTGAGCCCACAGAGTTTTTGCCACTCAATGTACTGTATTTCAGAATCTGTACTTTATATTTCTGTGCGCAGTGAGAATTCAAGCTGTTTGTTTACACAAGTGATTTGCTTGAATGAACTTTTACATCTAAAATGAGCTAATTTTTTTCCTAATGTTGGATTGTACACAGATCTTGACAGATATCAACAAAGTTGACAGAAGTCTGATCAGTCACAAGTGTGATGTTGATGTTGAGTAGAGCTGGGGTTCACCAAGAGCATGTGGACATGCTCAACAACAGACTGAAACTGCTCATAAACAGCGGTGTGTTTATTAACCGAGTAGACTTTAAGCTCGGATTCTAAGATGTTTTAAAACACATCTGTATGCTAACATTGATATTTTTCCAGGTTTAAATGAAAAACTTTACCCTGAAGGACCTAATAAAACAAAGGACATGTAGGCTGTATTGTTTTGATGTCCTAGTTTAAACGTTGTTAACTTTCTCTTCAGAGTTCATAGAAAGGTTATTTCTTTTCCTGCTTTTCTGCAGTCTGCTAAGTCAAGACACTGGCTCTCATCTGTTTACACACATGTGGAAGCATTCATGCAACATGCTGGAAAATTACTCCAGATTTTGCATTTAGTTACCTCTGCATTTTCTTCTTTTTCTTATTTAATAGTTTCCATTAGACATATGAAGTGGTGCGCAATGCAAGGCGATATATTTTTTATCTAAAGAATGCATAGCAGTTCTAACCTCTGGCTAAACTGTGACACAGTTCAAAGCTGAGACTGCAAAGCACCGGCAGCCTGGTTTTAGTACACGTGTTACATATTTTCGTTCTTCCATTTGTTATTTGCAAGGGTAGAGCTAGGTCTGTGCTATGATAGTTTAAGAGTCTTTCAATTCTCATTTAAAAAACAAAACAAACAAACTTGGAATCAAATGTGTTGAACTTGCCATTTTCACTGCCGCTGTGTCTCATGTTTGTGTTGTGTGTGCTGCTATGGTACAGCTGTGCTACAGTCAAAGCTGTTGTCTTGTGACAGCACGTTGGGCTGGAGAGAGAATTAAATGCTGCAGGTGTGTTTGAGGGAACCTTGGATGTGTGTTTGAGGAACAAATGAGTCACTCCTCATGGTCATCGTCCAGGACTGAGTCATGAACCTCATCTTTTACAGGGCTTTTAGACACACAATAACTCGATACATCTGACATCGACTATAGAGACAGTCAGGGAAGCATTTAAATCCAAATAGCTAGCCTCTTGTTTTTCTCCACTTGTCAATCTCCTCATAACCTCTCCCTCCTTCGCTGATATATTTCTTCTGTAATCTATCTTGTCATTCCTCTGCTCCTTCTGTATTTAGTTATTCACTGTGGTTGTCTTGCACAATAAAATGGAATCAGGATATAGCTTAGTCACATTGATTAGTCCACAGGAAAGTCTTCATCATTTGTGATAGGTGTCATTAGGCTTTGCGGTCACACCTTGTAAAAGTTTTGGGACTCCAGCCATTAGAAGATGTAAATTCACCCTTCTTTTTTTTCAGAGTTGTCTCCTTGTGTCCCTTTGTGGTCCTGCTAATTTAAGATCACTCCCTGGAAGTTGGGTTCTGACCACTTCCATTTACACATTTGTGATTTTAGGATGGGCTTTATGCAATGCAGACAGCTTTTTGTGTCAAACTCACTTGACTTTCATAGCGAGGCAATGATATTGTGTGACTGTATTTGACTAGTACGCAGAGAAAATGCTCCCATATTGTGAAAATGAATGTTCGTCGCATTTTGGGATATGAGGTTTAAAGTGTATAGCTGCTTACCAACATCATTTTGTCTAGCTTCACTACAACTGGACCACCTGCCAGCTTTACAAGCCAGCAGGCACTTTTTCCACTTGCCATGTCAAAAATGGATAACTACTTTGTGTTAACCTAAAAGTGCCTATAATCCCAGCTTCTAACTGCTTGTACCCCTACTGGCAAAGTGATCCGATTTCAAGGGCTAGTTCCAACAAAGAGCTAAATTGAGGGCGAGATTCATTATAGAAGAAGCCAAAAAAGATTTAACTTTTGGCTTCTTGTACTTTCATTTGGTAGGAATAGATTAAGAAAGGCAGGGAAGTGGTGAGACAGAGGGTGGATGTGATGCAGCAATGAGTGGAGACTTTATCCACTCCCACAGTAAGGCGTAAACTTTTGACAAAGAAAGTCCCAGCCTCAACTGAGGGGAAACATATTCCTTTGAGAACAGGGTACTTTTTAGTCAACTATGTTTCAGTTGGTTAGTTTGTGTTATTGCATGTCTTTTGATCTTTTAACATGTTAGTTATGATCCAAACGTTTGTGTTTAAACACTAAAGTCACAGCAGCTGATGATCAGCTGCAACGTTCTGTCACGTAAAATTGTTTTTGTGAACGGATTTTGGTGGTTTTTATGAGAGCAACACAACAGCTACAGTTACACAAGAGAAAAGACTGTCTGACAGGAAAAAATAAACAGTAAAAATACTCTCTGTAGCCTCCCAAGTCATCTGAAATAACCCTTTGATATACTCCGCTCTTCAGAGAACTTAAGACTGGCTTAAGACTGGTCCTCAGTCCCCCTTACCTGGTGAACTATATATACATAGTAAATATTCAGTAAAAGTACTTAACGTTTATTGTCTTTTCACCTTTCTTGTCACCTATTCATATATATATCATCTCGTCTCTTTTCTTTATCTCAGGCTGCTGAGCTGGCACCAGCCCTGCAGGCAGACATGGAAGTGAAAGAGGCCATCCAGGGTGCTATCCATGGAGACAATGGTGAGATCGTCCAGATTGTGACATCTGTGGCCACCTGAGAGTCCATCTGGTTTGACAAAGATTAGAATCCTTCCCTACAGCATGACCTGAAGAGTCTATGGAACATCGGGGGTCAACAAATGCATACAGTCTGACAAGTGCTCAAGTTAGATAGTCTTTTAACAAATATTGAAGGTCATGGATAAAACAAAGAGGAGCCTTTTTTCTGTTTTCCCCTTGCAAACTACTTAATTCATTGTCAGCCAGATGTCGCAATGTGGAAATGCTCACAGAGATTGTGAAAAGACCAAGATGCTTCAAAATCAGCTGTGGCCCCTTCTGGTGGTTTCATCACTATAATGACCTGACAGGCCGAAGAATACACAGCGGGATTATTGTCTCTTCAAGGAGGGTGCTGCTCCTGGACACCATCACCCTGCCACTTCATCAGCACCAGTACTTGTTTACATCAGCTTTGGAAAATAGTGGGTTATTTGGACTTCAGCTGTTTGACTAACCCTGAAATGCCGCAGAGGGTTTGCAAAAATCCCTGAAAATCCCTCAAAACAACCAGCACTGTGCTCCTTTTTTCGTCCCTTCTTGTCACAATGATCTGAAGGAGAAAGTAGAATTTGCTGTGGACAGCTGCTCTTTGTCCTAATTGATTTGATTTCCCAACACTCACCTGGATCTGGTCCATATTATCTCTCCTGGCTGTGAGACACTTTGTTTTGTTCAACTTGTTTTAATGTTGCTTCAGCCACACAGCTTTGTTTGTTTGTTTTTGGTTTATCTAATTGTAACATGTTGAAATATTGGGGGAGATTTAATTCCAGAGGTAGAAGGCCATGAAATGGAAGAGACTGGGTCAATGGTAGACAGTACAAGTTGCTTATAGACAGCCAGGGAAACCCTGAAGTTGTTTATATCCCCCAGTTTCGTCTCTGTGACATCCATTCATGTGAATAAAACATGTTTGTGGTTGCCATTAAAGTGTGCTTTTGTTTAGCTTTCCCCCTCTAGTTTCTCTCTCTCTTTTTTTTTCATCACACATGGTCATCAAAATAGCTCCAAGACATGACTTAGCTTTGATCTACTACAAACAGACAATCGAAATGAGTCTGAAATGATAGTTGGGGTTTGAGGTCTTGTTTCATGTTGAGCTAATTTATTAGCTATTTTTGAAGTAAATCTGTATCATGTCAACATCAATAAGTGTAGGATTAGGCTACTGTACTGTCAGGAATCTTAACAAAATACAGAGCAAATATAAGCTTTTCCTTAGTCTCGACAGGGTTTTTGTCAGGAGACTATAAATTTATGTTTAGTCCTCATTATAATTTTTAAACTGTGACTGCATTTTTTGTGCCCACTGCGTGTCTATGCCTTTCTTTAAGTAAAGACAAAGGACTCTTATTACTTAGAATGATCCTCAAGAAATGACTAATATATTTGCAGCTGGAAAGAAAAAAAGATGAGCAAGACACTCAACTGTGTTGGGATATGTTTCCCATGCTCAGTATGATGTAATAGTGTATTTTGGAGTGGGGAAAAGAGTTAGGCGACAAAATGAACTTGATAAAACAACATTCATAGTCTTGGCTGCTTCCTTTTGTTTCCTTTCAGTCTGTTGTTGCTGTGTTTGAGTCCTTTCACACAGCCTCTTCATCTTGTACATTCCCCTCACTGCTTCTCCCACATCTTGCTCTTCTCCCACTCAACTTGTGTTTTCTTTTCCTTTTGGAAGTTGCATTAAAGTTATGCACTAAGCTGGGCTAAAATTTCATGGGATAGTCAGGTGAGTGCATCCCTTGCCATAGCTGAGTTGAAATGCTGGCACAACCCCCTGCTCACAGTGAGCCCTCCATTAAATCTTGGACTTGGAACGGAATAGACCTTGCTCTTCACTTTTACAACTATGGACTCTATTCAGGAGCTGGAATGGTTACCATAACTATGGGCTCTCTCGTGGGCTGCCTCTAAGATAACCTGCTGACAACTGAAGCAAATGATAGATGGAGAGATGAGATTGTCTGGAAAGGGAATGCGTGTTTAGAGAGGAGGAGAGGAGTGATAGGCAGAGACCTTCTTTCTCAGCAGCTCTGTGTTCTCCTGCAGAGACAGTGGGTCTGCTGGCATCTGCAAGTGCCAGCTTCTGCTCTTCGTCTACGTCATCCACAGGAAGGCGTCCCTTAGGATGTTCAGCGATGAGTGAAGCTCCTTTTTGGATCAAAAATTTCTAAACCTTGTGTGTTAATGACAAATGCAGATGTAAATCTGTCTCACATTCACTCTACTCCAAAAGGTCACAGGTAAGGCTTTTAGAAACATCTCAGTCCTTTGAATTAGTTTCTGTTACACATAAACAGAGAAAAAATATTTTTATAGATGAAATTCTGGGGATTCTGGGTGGATGTATCACTGTGTTGGACCAGAGTCAGGAGCATGGCTGCTGTTATATGCATCATAAAACAGCACGTGCTGCTAAATGTCAGTTTTTATTGGTTGAAGGTCTGAAAATTGAAGCTTTATTCATTATTTAAACACACTATATAAAAAGAGAAGTTGCAACTTCTAAATACCACATCTGAATGTTACAGCAGAAATTAAGACTCATCAAATCAGGCTATATTTTTTTAATCTTCTGTTGTTTAATTTTGATGGGGCAATCCAAATTGGAGCATTAGTTTCCTGTTCTTAGCGGACAGGTGTGCCATCCAGGATGATCTTCTGCTGGAGCCCATCTGCTTCAAGGTTCAACATATTGTGCGTTCAGAGATGCACTTGTGCATATTTTGATTGTAACTATTTAAGTTACCTTCCCATCAGCTCAATGTGTTGTGACCTGAAATTTTCCCACACAACATATTTAAAGAGGTTGTTCCAAAAACATTGATGTCAGAGGGCAGAGGAGAATGGAGTCAGCAATTTCTGAAATGCTCCGACCAGACCATCTGATACCAAAAACCATGAGATGGTCAACATCACTTTTTTCATTTTTTAAAATCTCCACTCTGTTGCTTAGCTTGAACTTCAGCAGATCATCTCGATCATGTCTACAAGCATAAATGCATTGTTTTGTTGCATTCGTTTAGAATATGTAAACAGTATACAGAAAGTAATTTAGAAAGAAATACACAAAAATAAAGCAAAATACACAACAATATAGCTTCACATTTGCTGATTTAGTTTACATATACAAAGTGGGAAGAAGTGCAAACTTATCAGTTATTATTTATCCAGCTTTCTTATTGATATAAACCTCAATAACAACAACATAAATATTTATTAGTGCAAAGAATTTAGACACTATGTGAAATACAAAATACAGTTGTGTATAGTTTTCACAATTCCATAACTTTACATCCATATATCAAAGACAAATACCTCCAATTTTGGAATGCTGATTGCAAAATCTGAGTAAACACAGAATTACAACTAAATAAACCTTGTGAAGTGACAGCAATGCTAACCACCTATATAGTCACCCTATATCTCCTCAAAGCACCCTCTGACTTCTATATGGTGTCTGTTCCTCATGTGTATCATATATGATCAGTCCTATACGCTATTTTACTGTTTCACTCTCTCGAGATCCCCATGATCATTCAAAGACCAGTATGTAGAGTTTGAGACACCAGAACTTCCAAAAGTCTGACTTCTGTCACCACTGTCTCATAAAGATACACACAGATACAGCATGTACAGTTTCACACTTTCAAGATTGCACAAAAAGTGTTTTTTTGTTTTTTACCAAATTTCCCCTTGTGGGACAATTAAAGGATTATTCTATTCTATTCTAAAACCACAATTTTCCTTGACTCAAGTAACCCACACAGGTGCGTCTAAAATTAATATTTTTGGGTCACTCAAGAACAATCAATCAAATTTCAGGCACCAGAATGACATTTCTGATGTTGTCAAAAGCCAAAAAGAGTCAAATCTGACCAGAACAGTTTGTAAGGGTTAAAATGGCCACGAGAAGTTCACGTGCCGTTGGTAAATCACACACAGAGAGAGAAAAGAAAAGAATAGAAAAAAGCCCGCAAGGATTAAGAACCATGTAAAGATTGTTCAGTTTCAAAGAGTGGATGGTATTTTATTGAGACAGCATAGGGAACTCCCTGAATCGTGAAAAATAGTCAAACCTTTCAGGAGAAGTGGGTGCCGCAGAGTCCAGCCGAAGCTGCCTGAATGGGAGGTCCTCCTTTAGTTTGGGGACCAGATGTGTGAGAGAGGAGGGGTACAGAGGCAACCAGACAATAGCTACAAAATACTTCCTAGTTTCTCTAAACAAACTGCATAAGTTGGCAGCTCAGACCTTCGACTGAATGCACGCATCTGATATCAGCTTCAGAGGTAAGTTAGATAATTCCTCGGCCGTTTGTATTGATTACTGAAATGCGCATTACGTCGTTGCCCTGAAGGTGAACCGAGGACGTGATGACGTGAGGGGGTAACTGCTTTTGACAGACCCAGGGTGTATGATGTCTGAGCTGCTTTTCTGCTGTTCTCTTTATGGTAATTGCTTCTACTTGACCGCCTACATTCACTCAAAAGCAGTCATTCCAAAAACGAGCGCAAATGTTGTGGCGCGTCATAGCACTTTCGCAGTGTCTAGTCATCAGATACAGACTATTAACGTCTAGGAGTGCGCAGCAGGTGCGCCATGTCACCTAAAAACAGACAAACAAAGCTGTAATGAGCTTTAAGAGCAGTGATTTAAAAGCGTTAAAGTGGAGGCAGTTTCGTTGTACTGTCAGTAATCAACTACATATACACAACTGATAAGTTTTTTTGTTTTGTTTTTAAATACTCGCATAAAAGAGATCATATTTAAAGTGATATTAGCATTGTTTTATGTGTATTTTTGTGCTGTTAGTATGGGTGAGCTGGTTGTTAGAAATCATCAGAGTTGACTCAGAAGCTTTGCCTATTTTATGAGCTACAGTGCCATAACCATCAAACCTTTCTTGCATATATTAAACGTCTCAGCCGAATTAATTTATTCTGTAAGGTCTGTGGTTCGTTTGAGCAAGTTACTTTAACATTTTTATTAGCATTGAATGCCATCATAGTAAAATTTCATTATGTTAGTTATGGAGGGCCTACTGTTTAACTTAAGCTGAGGGGAACTTAATAAGATCAACATTGCCTCACTCCACGTAACAAGATTTATGGAAAGACTTTCATTCAGCAAACTATTTTTATGGATTAATATGAATAGCCTAGGCTGTTTTATTATATTTGCAGCCAGTACAGTGAAAAATCTGGAACGCTGAATCTAATGCTGTGACTCTGGCAGATTGTGTAAATATGCATCAGGATAAGAAAATTTACACTTTGTGAGTTTTAACATGCCAGAATAATCATCTGTTTCCAGAGACATTAGGGACTGAGAGAGGTTGTCTAGTTTGGAAAAAGCCCAACTCTGATTCCATGGGAGAACGACTGCTTGTTTGTTAACACCAGAAAGCCCTCTCATGTGATGAAAGGGAAAACTGAATGTACGCTTTTCATTGAACACAAATGTAAGTACTCTGAGATGACCCGTTTGATTTCCCTTCTCTTCTCTTTGTTATGGTTACAAATATGATTATGCCAGAGATGGCATGCAGTACATGGATTTGTCTGGAGCCATAATTGGCTGATGTCTCAGAGCATGATTTTCTTGGGTTCGACTGATTCAAAAGGTCAGGCCAGGAAAACAGGGACTCAGAGGTTTCGGGGACAGTTGAACACCCATCTCTGATCCTTCATCCCACCATCTCTGGTTAAAATCACCCATCAACCCACCACAAGTCCTATAATGTCACTCTGTATGTGTGAGTGTATGTGGCAGGCTCGCATGAATTTACAGTGTGTTAGTGTGTATCCAGGGGTGAAAGTGTTTATGAGGCTTAATAAATTGAGCTACTTGCCTCCTATCCGAGCATTAACGTCGACCAGAAACGTTCCTTTTGTTATTCTGGGGACGTGCTACAAGCTTCAAGTCCAAGGCCAAGTCATTTGTTAGCTTACTTGATCTCAGTTTGCACAAAACAGCTTGCCACCAAAGTCACTAAAAGTTGAGATAAAGGAAAGCCTTGTTCAGTATTTGAACATATTCCAAGCTAGACTGCGCATAGAGATTTCACATTCAAAGATAATGCAGAAATGGAGCGATCAACAGAATCTGCATGTGCAATTCAGCATGTGTTACTTAAGTGTGAGGGGGAGACGAGACAGAGAGGATCTTGGGATAAAAGATTAAGACAGATATGAGTTTTGGGAAAGAGTTTCACAAGCAGACAGGGAAAAGGAAGAGAACAGCTACACTACAGCATGTTTTCTATATAAGAAAAATAGTACAATAAGGCATCTTACCATAAAAAAGCCTACATGTTTACAAGTAATGGCAGATGTTTTCAAAACAGCTGGCAGATGTTTAGTATAGACATCATCTTGTAATAACTAATGAGCATTACAATTTACGAAGTTCTTACAAGAAGTTATGGTCAGCTACTTAATAGGGGGAGAAAGGGGGAGTAAGAGTTTTAACTTAGACGTAATTATATTTTTCAGATTGGGCTCACCGTAAAAATGTGTCTGTGTTTTAGGTGGAAATAGAGTGTCTGTGTGGGTTCTTCAGACCATCCAGGTCACGTTAGTCTAGAGCTCGAAGAGAGGACAACTGGATTTATTTAGGAGATTATTTGAGAGTGTTCTAAGGAGTGAGATATTTATTAACGGAGAGAGGCCTGGCCCTCATTTTACAAGTGATCGTGTTTCTTTAAAAGGCTGTTGCATCATGGGCTGTTACTGCATCATGTGTCCATGATGTAAGTGACCCAACAGGCACAATACCAGGGCCCTTGAATTACTTCACTTAGGTGGAATGCATGTTATTAGTTTAATGAAAAATAAATATTTTTGACAATATCTAGTTAATATACCATTACAGCTGTGGACAATATTCAAAAATATTCAATATTCAAAATATTCTGTCTTGGCAAGAAAAGCTTTGAAGTTTGGTTAATTTCCATGAGAATTATATTAGCTATCCTACTATTATAAAGTAGCCAAATGTTGTGTATTCACTAACAGAGACTTGTGAGTTCTGCGGTATCTTAACTATTCCTAGGACTGCACTCTTTGCGACATAGACCTCAGATGTTATTTCTGCAATCTGCTGGAACCATTCTCTCAACTCTCTCAACAGTCTAGACTTCACTTTTCACATATTTTCCAGTTGTTCTTTCATCCTCTTGTACTTGTCCGTCGTCTTGTGCTGCTTCTTTTTGATGGTACTATGAGGTACAATTGTCATATATTCGGCTTCTTGTCAACCACCACTATATTTAGATGGCTAGCCAACAGCTGTTTTTTCCCACACGCTCTTAGCTCTGCTGCTCTTGGTCACTTCTGCATGGGTCTGTTTCCCAGTGGGACTTTGAAGATCCTTATGCATTCACGGCAAGGATGTTTCTGTACTCTATCTGTTATGGTCCATCTAAGGGTGGCCAGACCACAACATGATCCATCCTCGTCAGACCTCAAGCAGCCACATCACACAACTGGTACAATTCTACAATGATTTATTTACAATATGTTATTTCGTTAGCTGGTTATAACTTCAGGGTACCAAAACAACAAACAAAATGAGCCTATCTCAAGGATTTATCAAACTTACCTAATCAAAATACACAAAGAAAAGAAAGCTATAATGAAAATAAAAGGCAGTCCACCCCTACGAACTCTTTGTTGGGATGAGCCGAGGATGAATGAATGACAGTCCATGGCAGCTTCAACATATATGTCATCTCCAGCTAGATAACCAATCCATCTTCTGGATCCACCAATCACAGAGAGGCACCTGCACACTGAGATTTACATGCTAAACAATAACCCTATGACATCAGTCGTAGCACCTCCTTTCACAAGAATTAACATTCCTCTAAATGTGTAATTCAAAGAGAAAGTTCCAAAGATCTAGACGAGGCATCAGCCAACACATTATCCTTACTATTTTTGTAGTTGATCTACAAGTTAAAATCACACAGCAATAAAGGCCAGCGCATAAGTCTTTGGTTAGAGTTGCGCATTTGGAAAAGAAACACTAATGGATTCTGATCGGTAAATGCTTGTACAGGCAGCACACTCAATCCAACGTGAACTTCAAAGTTCTGTAAAGCAAATAACAAGGCAAGAGCTTTGTGATCTATACCTTGTTTATTTTCTTGCAAGAGAACAGCTCCTGCACCAAACGAACTGGCATCAACTTCCAGTTCAAAGAGGTGCTAAACGTTTCTCACGGAGAGGCACCTGCACACTGAGATTTGCATACTAAACAATAACCCTACAACTTCAGTCATAACACAGGCATAGACATGCATCTCAGAATGTTTTCTCACATTACTTTGGTCCATATCCCCTGATAAGTTTGTAAACTTGTAGCTTTTCACAAAGTATGATTTGTTTACCACCAAAGATCTAAAACGCATCACTACAAATCATGTGAGAATGTTCAGTTTGCCTATTGGCCAAAGTTGTCTTGGGTGAGGGCAAGGTTTTGTGTTCTGGATTAGTGGATAACACTGGAGAATTTACTTCCAATATTCGTATTTATCTGGGCAATTTTGTTCTTTTTATGTCTAATTGCTACAGTTTGTGTCTTACTTTCCTGCATGCCAAAGCATGCCTGGCTTGCAAACTTGCAAACCTCTTTCGATTGGAACTGGATTGAGACTGCCTTCTCCAACGGGTTCCAAAGGGTGTATTTACGGTGTTTTACATCTGCATAAATGAACTGCATCAAGTGGGAAATTGAAGCAGAGTTTAATTTAAATGTACTAAACAACTCAGGTGTGAAAACACCCTGAGTGTTCATGGCTTTGGTTGGTTTACAGTTGGGAACCTTTTCACACCAAGTGACTGTTCCTCAGAAAGACCTACTAAATTTGATGTTTTTTCAGCTTTTATTAATTTTTTTCTCAAGATTTATTCTTATAACATTGTTTATTGGGAAAATTTTTAACTCTAAGTCATTTCCAAAATCTGGTTTTCTTCACTTATTGGTCATGATTAGTACACACTGTTCATCTCTAATCAACCTCTGCTCTGCTTCCTGTCAGATTACGTTGCTCTATTAATTTTCCCTAACAACCTCCAGAAGGTGTGTGGCAAAATTGAAAAGAAAACTAGAAACAGATCCTTATTAAATCACTCACAGTCAAGTATATCACATGCTCGGTTTTATCTGAGGAACAGTGGAAAGCGGATGTGATGTGAACTTCTTTGCTCAGACTGTTTGTTGGCTAAAGTGTTGGTGTTCAGGTCCAATCGGGGGGTTTGTGCATTCTTGATGATTATGATGGAAGTGGAGGGGCAGGGCAGAGGGGGGTAGCTTTCCAACTCTGACAGTTATGTATGCAATCAGTGCTGAACAAGAACCTTTTCATTTTAGGGATGCGCCCTGCCTGAATAGCTCAGCACAGCCGAAGAGAATTAGGTGAATGCTGTTGCACCCAGCTGTGCCTTGGATCAGCAATAGTTTAGTGCAATTACAAAGTAAGAGACAAGATCAGGAAACACCCAAAGGCTGTGCTGTCACTGCTGAGCAACGTGATGAAGTGAGTGTGGATGGTAGTGGACCCCAGAAGACTGAGGGATGAATCAAATGTTAACAAGGAGGATTAAAAAAAGAAAACCAAAAACTTCTGATCTTGCTTTAAAGAACACTTCACATTACATCAGTCATTTCTTGCAAGGACAAAAGGTGGCACGAGGTCAGTGCACAATGACATGCATAATAATGTTTGATCTTCACTGATAATGTTATGATCATCAAAGATTAATGTAGTAACAATAACATTTTGCAGTGTATGATACAATTAGCACTGAAGTTGTTGGTTTGTGTGTTGGATGGTCATTTGTTATGAAAGTGATTCTCCAGCATCTGGTTCAGCTCTTCATGATCATGTGATCTGTGGGTAAAATAGTTTGGTGCAAGCACACGCACCGACACATCTGTTTTATTCATGTTGCGGGACATTACATTGACTTATATTCATTTCCTGGCGTCTTCCCCTATCCACAGCCCAAATGACTAGTTGCCTGACTTTAACCTAAACCTAACTTTACTCCAAGTTTGTCTACCATAATTTAATGATTATTGGGACTAGCTAGACTCTTATGAGAAAAACACAATTGCACATTCTCACAGGTTATGTGCTTCCTCCCCCCCCCCCCCCCGACCTTTCTAACTTCCAGTAAGGGTTCATCTAAGATAATCAGTCATCAATATGTAGGTCCTCTAAGCTAATCTTCATATGCTAAATCAGTATTAAATTAGCCAAATTTAATGCACCACATAGAGCCTAGTGTATTTGTAGATCCTTATCCTGCCTTCTTCATCTCTACTTCCCAATAATGCTTTGCACACATGCACAAAAACCTCAGTGATTAACAGCTTGCTGTTAAAGTTATGATAGATACACCCTGCGGTGAAATCAGGAGGGGATAAATTACACTTTCAGGATGTAATTGCTGAAGTCGTTCATTACAATTAGGTCACAAAGCGGTTATTGATGTTGTGTTGAGATCAATTTGCTGTCAGAGATAGCAGATGTGAATTAGAGGAATGAATGAGAAGTGAGCATTAGTGAACTGGCTCTCTCTTTGTCTTTGAAACATTCCAGCGACAATGCAGCGAGTGCTACCTGAAGAAATATTGACAGAAACATGACAGTGGATTCCTGAGAATGTGTGCTAGCTGTACTGTCTGTGTATTGAGTGCCTGACAGGGGTGCCAGTTTATATTACTCTCCTGTGTCTTTTTACATTATGTTTTATTTTAATATAAAATAATTGCATTATTTGTGAGCTATGTCTTTTGGCTTTCTGTTAGTCAAGTGTGGGATATTGATCTGGGCGGTTAAATAGCACAGGGAGTTGTTAATCAGTTTCAGCTGCTTTGGTGTTATTGAAATTAACAACAGGTACACTTCAGGGACAACAATGAGACAATTGTCAGTGCAGCCTTTCAGCTTTAACGAAACTGTTGCAATAAATATTTTGGAATTACAGTCATTTTTCTGCACAACCTCCCAATGTTAGAGGCTCAAAAGTAATAATGTAATATAATTTTAAATAAATAAAAACCTGAAGCCTAAAAAACCACCAGCATTTGAGGATTATGCTTTTCTAGCGCTTTACTGCATTCAACTTCAGTTGCTGCTCATTTGTGGATCTCTTTGTCTTCAGTTCTGTCCTCAGTACCTGAAAAGCTCTTTTCTTCTGAGATGAGGTGACTGACTTGGCATTGAAGAACATCTAGTTTCTTTGACTTGAGAAACTAGTATGCTTTAAGTCATTATTCATTTGCATTCTTTTAACAGCATTTGTTTAAATCTGACTAAAGAGTATAGCCTGATCTTGATGCTTCTATTAGCAGTCACATCACCAAAGGACATTACTGCCCAATCCCCACTGGTATCCCTAACACTTCGCCCACCGTGTTTGACAGAAAATGTGATATGCGTTGGATCATGAGCTCTTTCTTTCCTTCCCCGTACATTCTACATACAAGTTAATTTTCAGTCCAAATACATTTGGTTTGTTTTGCACATTTTTGTAAATCCTCTGTGTTTGTATTCATGAATGCTTCTCTTAGTTGTACAATTTGACAGTGATATGCCTACCTCCTTAAATGTCTTCTTGGCTTAGTTAGATTGTGATGTTAATTTTCTTAACCAAGGAAAGAATTCTGTGGCTTCTGTGGAGTCCCAGGCATTTTGGTGTTGCTGAGCTGGCCAGTGCAGTCCTTCATGTTCAATATCTCTATGGACCACATATTGAGATTTCCAGAGAACAGCTACCGGGTACAAGTTAAGTGCCTGAATCAAATCCAAATATTTTCCCTGGTAAATTTCTCCTGAAATGCCTTGAAACTGACAGTTCATTGTCCAGTTAATTTTGAGCCTCTTGAAAATTTGATACTATGTAAAATCATTTCTGTAATGAAAACATTTGCTACACCCCTTGAATCAAAGGTGAAAATCTGCTCTTCCACCACTTCTTTATTATTGATTATTGAAACACCCAAAACACATCTGTTTTTTGTACACAGGAAAATTTGAAAACTTTGTGTCATTGCTCAGCAAATTATGGACCTAACAGTAATTATGTGATATAAATGAAGTAAATTGAACGGAGAGTCAGTGACTGTTTTTCTAAACTCTTACACTGTGTCCTGCACCCAAATTTAATATGCTGTTTTGCATACTTGCTTCTAAAACTGTGGGCTTAAGGATTTCTGATGATTGTTTCTATTTTATTGTTTATTATTTGAAGTTGGCAGGTTTGGTTTGGTTGGTTTGGAAGCACATGCATTATGTATTTTATTAGACATTTTGCAGTTTTGCGGAAAATGCAGTAACCGACAGTAATATCAAACAGATTATAGTGCAAACAATGGTGTCATTCTAAAACGAAATCAAAAAATGGGTCTGCTGGATTCTTCACATAGACTCAGAGCAGTCCATGTGATCATAATGGTTTATTAGATTCTAAAAAGCAGCATTTTATATTTGTTCGTCTTATTCATTAATCTATATTTTGTTTATAAATTTAGCCACATTACATCATTGTAGAACTGAATTACTGTGTAAACAGTAGTTCTGGATTATATTTAATATTACTGTACAACAGAGGTATTCCAATATATATGTTATGATAAGACATTTGATCTAGGTCATTATTGACTAGGACCTCCACTCTGGGGCTTAAAACCAGAAGTCACTGCTTGTGCTGAGTGATTGCATTTTGGTTAGACATCAGATCTTGGTCATTATTGTTTCAGTTCTGACAGAACTGTTACTGTGTGTGTGTGTGTGTGTGTGTGTGTGTGTGTGTGTGTGTGTGTGTGTGTGTGTGTGTGTGTGTGTGTGTGTGTTAGTTCACTATATCAATTCTGCTCTCTCTGCTATGCATGCTTTCACATTTTAGGCCCACACAGGGCTATAGCATCTGCTGTTGTGTTAGGGGCTCAGATGTCTCGAGGAGCTTAGATGGCCTTAGAGTTCCCTGGAATCAGATGAAGATGATGAGGAAGATGATGAGGGGGTTGGGACTGTGAAGGGGGAATAGAGGAACATGCTGGGCAGATTTAGGAGATTTTCGAAGACACATCCATGGGCTTGTTCAGTACTGCTGACAGAAATTTGGACCATGTATGTATAGATCTACCGTAAAAACTGAAACTGAACAAAGAAAAAAAAACATATATGAAAAGCCAACCAGCTGCAGAGGATTTTTTAAACTAAGGGATGTTTTGTGTCAACTTAGGTTAGCAACATTAAGTTTGTCCAATTTGGTACTCAGATCTGCTCATGTTCTCATACGAGTGAGCGTGCTGGGACAGAAATTCAAGTTTGGATCTGGTGATCCCAGGGTGCATAACTGACCATCATTACCACATGTAAGGACAGTGGATCCATATTTTAACACACAAATGCAAAATATAACTTTATAAAATTAGTGCAGTGCAATGGCTCACCATCGTTTCTGACATAAAATAGGTGATTTTTACACTTGCCCTGTGTATAAGTGAGCAAATACATTTAGTTCCCTCACTAAAATGTGATTTGTTCCTAATTACTCCAAGCACCATGGTGCAGGGCCATGTCAGCTTACATTCTTTACACCGAATTGTTGCTTTAATTTCTTGGATCATTTCATCAACATCTTGGCAAGACTGGTGCACTTGGCAGTTCTCAGCAGAGTTGGAATGAGTACTTCCAATCCTTGAGAACTAACACCTACGCATACACAGTGGCCTTAGTTACCTTGGATAATTTACGAACGGTTATCTGAAGTGTTTTCAACTTAAGATTTTTGGTTGATTGCACTACATTTTCATAAATGTTGTTCTGAAATATTTCAAATGTAAAACAATTGTTAGATTAACATGTTTGATGTTAGGCTTTCTATAGCGCTTCCAGCCAAAGTACATACATCTCTATGCACGCATTTTCTATGTTCTCTGAAGGCATTGCAGGTCTGTACTTTCTTCTGCATTTGTGTTTAGCTTCTGGGAAGAATGGATTATTCATTGGTTAGGATCTATTTAATGGCAAGAAGCTCAGGGTCAATTCAGAAAAGCGATTCATTGATAATTCTTTAAGACAGGATATGCTTCATATCCATAATAAACACGGGAGTTTTGGCTGTTCCCAACCAAACTCCCAGGTGGAGTGTACATCTGCCTAAATGATCTGTGTCAGGAAAAGCACAGAAGAAGTGGCAAAAACAGCTGTGGGTGTTCTTGAACACACGAAAACCACAAGTTTCCACTGAAAAAGGGGTTGCAGTGTGATCAAATGACAGACAAACAGTTTATTTAGCTCATCTTTCTGGCTAGCTCTCGTGATGATGGTGGGAAGCCAGAGGCGTCAGCGGTGAAGGAAATCCGTAACTTTAGAGAGAAAAAGGAAGATGAGACCTCGGCCTGCCTAAGCCAACTGGGCATTTGACTTTATCTTTTCGTAGTTATTTCTACTCTGAGTGATAGTAAACAACAAAAAAAGTTAGTATTTTGGCAGGTTAAACAGTTAATCCTGGGAAAATCCTACGTTTTTGACTGGGATCTTGAAGGAGCTGCTGAGAGAATGACTCCATTCCCAGATAACAATGCTTAGCAACCATCTAGCCAGCTAAGATGAGCATGTGAACACTATCACCAAAGTATGAAGCCAATATGTGATTTCTAGGGCGTGAAACAAACACGCTAGAGCGCTGTCTTTCTGCCTCTATGATTCATTGTAACCTGAGAGACATGTTTGCAACGATTTGATAAGAACAGATTACATCCTCATGTGTAACCAGTGTTTGTGCCAGTCATTTCTGTCTGTTACTGATACATCTCAGTGTTTGGCCTAGAAAAGTTACACTGTGTACTTCGTGGTCCTTGAAAAACACGTGGGCTTATAGTTAACAGCTTTCCAGTATTACACACTAAGCACAGTCAGCCCACCTTGATTCAATTCTTGTGCATAAAACAGCATAATCCTTTTTTTCCCCAGTGTAATATCAAAACTATACTGTGGCAGTACAGTTGTCTTGTCATTATGAATTTTGTCATAATGACAGTAAGTGTGACTCGAGGGCCTGTCTGGGAAACTCATATTTGCGGAGAAGAACCCATTTACTTCAGCCACTATTTAGATGGAAAAAACACAGAAAGACCACAGAAACATGTTTATGCATGGAAACAAACAGAGACTGATTGTTTCTGTGCACAAACATGTTGTGAGCAGTCAAGCTAATGATCATACATGACTCTGAACGTACAAAACACTGCCGACGCTTTCTATCTGTCACACACTGTTCCCAGTAAATTTTATCAGCAGCCATTGTTCTTTGGTATTGGTTGTAAGGTCAGTAAACTTCTGAAACCCCGCAACAAACACTCTGTTTAGCATGCCTTTGTTGTTTCCTCTTCATCACCTGTTAGTGATCTGCTTTATGTATCTCACGTGTCTCTGAGGCTAATCAGCCCTGGCTATTAGCCCAGAGAACCATATGGTGCTCTAACCAATGTTTGCTAGCCTGCATACAAACCCCTTGTACATTAGACCTAGATGCACGCTGTGGCTTTTTTCTGTGTACATATTGCATAGATTGTATAAGTGTCTCAACTACTGTACTCTAATTGATCTCAATGACTTCCACATGCAACTGTGCTCTACAAGTCTAACTTTCGCCACAGGGTTGAGAAACGGATATACCCGTGACTTCTGTCATGAAAAAGAGAATCACGACTGGGTAGTGTTGTTGTTACTAAGTGGCTAGTCCACAGAGAGGATCCATCTCCATAACTAGCACGTGATATTGCTTAGGAGGAAATTATATGTTTACAGTACTCGGTAGTGGTATGGTCTGTGCCATATAGACTTCTGGCTTTATCCTTGACTTTTCAACCATAAAATTTGTCGTATTTATTTCTGAAAAAAAGTGCAGGTCATGCTCGTGTTGCACTTTAACAAAACAGTGCTTAATATGGTTTAAGTCCCTCTCGAAAGTGGGGTACAGTGATCATAGTTCCAGTCTGGCAACAAGCTTTGAAAATCAAGTTTTGAAAGTAAAAGTTTTTGGGGTGTTTTTTTTTTTCTAGTTCTTGTTTTGCATCTTTTTTCAAACACCACCAGATATAAATTACAGATTGTCACTATCCAGCTGGGCTGAGTTCAGCTGGAAATAGGACCGCGTGCCAAGCTGTTCTCTAAAATGACTCATTGTCAGCATTTCCACTTTGTGCTGGAGGCTACCAGGAAAACATACTTTCAATGTTCCTCAACCCTAAGCTGATTTTAAATTAGCTAGCATGTTCTCACAAGCAACTGTGTCTGTGCTGTTCTGGCAGGCCTCTATATCTCAGACTCGTGTTTTATTTAGTTAAGTTTTGCCGAATATTTATTTATTTATTTAAAGCAAGCTGTAAAATGCCGGCATCCATTGTCGTACATCTTTTTATTGCTCTGCTGGGTATGTTATTGTCCTGAAGTAAATTTGTGAATAAATGAAAACAGTAATTGGAGACGTTTATAAAAACACATGTTCCTGTGGGCACAGACTCAGGATAAACAGTAAAGCCACTGTGTTTTCACTGACTCCTTGAACGTTTTGTGGAGCTGTTGTGCTTGATTGACAGAGTACCATTGTTACCATTGCTTTATGCGCCATTCCAAAATCATTCCTATCTTTTGCTTTTATGTTGCTGTTGAACCTAGAGAAATCATATTCCATTAGCTGTTGCTGTGCATGCAGCACACATGAACCTCTTTTGTGTCTTACCAAAAAATATGTGATCCCAGTGTTTGACATTCCGTTTTTACCGCTGCACTGTTTGGGCTGGGCCGCTCTGTTGTCATTCTTCTGATTGATTAGTATTGTTTGCACTGTTTAGTTTGCCAGGGCTGTTTTTTTCCTTTTCAACAGCTGAAGCAATCCTACTGTTTCATTGTTGGCTTTCTAAGAGAGTTGGAAAACAATGTTGTGACTCTGAAGAGTCACCTTTATTTGGCTCCAGTAAGCATGAGGCTGGCAGGTCAAACATATGGCCCGTGGACAAAAGCTGGCCTGCCAAGTGTCCAATTAGGGCTGCTGGATAGCTTTGAAATCTTTTCTTGTATTTTGAATTGAAAGGCATTGTGTTGCAAATTAAGAATGGATCACAACATGAGAATGGTTGTTCAGATTGGTAATTTCAACTTTGCCAGAGGTTTGAATCATTGTCGGTTTTATAGCAGTGTTACTGACTAAGACATTAGCCATGGCCTGTCTTAGCAAACTCAAGGAAGGTGGCTATGCCAACAGGCTATGCCAACACATTTCTTTGATTTACGACTGCTGTATTTCTTTGTAATGTCAGTCGACTGATTGAATGTGGAAAAAGTGAGACACATTGTTGAAAACACACTAATTCCTCTTCAACATATGTTTTGTAAATGTTTGGCTCATCAAAAGTGAATGTCTTAAACATTTACTTTTACTTCTGTATGTTGAAAGACAGAGTGGGAAATTTGCAGGTGTTTTTTATTTGTTTGCTTGTTTGTTTGTTTCTTAATTACTTTTTTTAATGGCTTTACTTATGCAGCCCACATGTGCTCGGAGAGTTTACATGTACTAAAAGGAGTCTGACTTCTGTGCACTAAGCATTTATTTTTCCTGATTTTGTTGGCAACATCCTGTTGTGCGTATTTGTCTTTCATCAAGATCGATGTGTGCCTTTGCTCTTTTGCATGTTCTTTGTGATATATCAGACTTTTTTGGTTCTGATCTGAATCTTATTTTACATAACTCTGTGTATGTAACACACTGTTCCTCTGGTCTCTCACAGGAGGGTGTGACCAAGCAACAGAGAGCTCAAAGAGGTACATCTCCAACAGGAACTCAAACAGTTAAGTGAGAAATTACTTTTGCTGCTGCACGGTGGAACGGTGGTTAGCACTGTTACTGCACAGCAAAAATGAGTTCAATTCCCCATCAGGCCGGGGCCTTTCTGTGTGGAGTTTGCATGTTCTCCCTGTGTTTGCATGGGTTCTACCCGGGTACTCCGGCTTCCTCCCACAGTCCAAAGACATGCAGTTAGTGAGGATAGGTGAATTGATCAGTCTAAATTGGCCATAGGTGTGAATGTGAGCGTGAATGGCTGTCTGTCTCTGTGTGTTAGCCCTGCGACAGACTGGCGACCTGTCCAGGGTGTACCCCGCCTCTCGCCCTATGGCAGCTGGGATAGGCTCCAGTGACCCTGAAAAGGATAAGCGGAAGTGAATGGATGGATGGATGAATTAATAGCCAATTACTGTTTTGTAATGCATGTATACCAACTGTATGTGATTGTATGTATCTTTAGTGCCAAATGCCATGTATGTGACCTTCTAATGTTACACAGTATAACATACAGATTCAATTAATGTAAGTATTGTATAATGTATTCAATTTGTCTGTCTTTCATGATCATCTGTGGTAAAAAAAAAAAAAAGCAAACAAACACATTAATATCCTTATGTAAAGGTAAACATTTAATTGCAAAAAGTTTTAGGCCTTTTACCAGAAATACAAGGTCACAATTTTCAGTGTAGCAGATTTATTTTATAAGTGTGGAAAAAAAGCATTCACATAGCATAATATTAAAGGGTGACAAATTTTGCAAATGTTTGTTCTACTTTGTGGAAGATTGTGGCTGTCTTTGACTTAACCCCACTGGATTCCTTCATTGTCAGGCTAAAAATGCCTGATCAAAACTGCTGGATGTACTGTAAGAACTGTCAGTGCTAGCAACACACAGTGTTGACAATTGTATGAAACAGGCTTATTTTTAAAGCTTAGTTTTGCATAACATGATCCAGAACATTCCAGCTGCTTCAAAATGCAACATACATCTACAATGGGAAGGTGTTAAGACTATTATCAGCTCTTTCCCTGAAGTGTCAGTGAGTTCAAACATTGTATATCTTAAGGTTCAGTAGTTAAAAGTCCAGATTTAAGCTACAGTTGTGCTATATATAAGTTCTTTGAGTTGAGGGGTATTAGAAGAGTTAGTACATGCTGAAAAATACTGTGTTCTGCATTTTTTGGTTGCGCTCTTGTCTTGAATGCAGTTCGTGAATGCAAGTCTACTTTTCCAGTGTCACTGGAAAATTATTCGGTTTTGTCAGCAGGAAGCTTCACACAGTGTCGGCGCACATGTTCTCCAGCTCTCCTGAGCACTCTGTGGAGCAGAGAGTGGTGAAATGTGGAACCACTGGAGCAGAGCATTCCTGGTCATGCACTGGCCTGTGAAGCCAGCTCCAGCCACTAGGAGGCAGTGATATAATAGTGATGATTGCTGAAGTTGTTCATATATATATATATATATATTGTCTTAGTAAATTTCTAGGTTCTTAGCTCTCAAATATGATGACATACTGATGGTATATTGCTTATTTTGGTAAGTATCTGAAATGTGGTATTGGTGACTGATCTTTTGTTGAACTTACCTTTGAATGTGATTACCCCAATCAGTCTAATCACCCCAAGCAATCTGATTCTATACTGTAAATTTCTAGCAAGGAGCAGTTGGGTAATCCAGAGGATGTACCACTGAATACATAACTGATCTAATTAAAATGGAAGAAATCCAACAAAGAGGAACACTTGGTGTGAGATGTGCTTTGTCATTAACCACCTCTGGGCCTCAACACAGTTTATAGAACACATTATTAACAACAGCCCCCAGCTCAGTATAAAGCATCTTGAGAAAATATTTTCCTCACAAGTTATCAAGATTTAGAAAAAAAGATGTGTGTGCAAAAGCATGAACTGTTCTTCCCTGAAGCGAATTAAGGAATTGCTTAATGTCTGTAATTCAGTGCAGAAATCTTTTTAACAGTGATGCAAAAACACAGAAAATACCTTCCATTATGTATTGTACTTTCCCTCCCAGTCAACAGGGCAACTTTTTAAGACAAGAAAAACCCCACAGATGCTTATTTGAATAACTCAACCATACTTTTTCAATTAAAAAAAGACTTTATTCCTCTCTTAAAAATTAAAGGGAATGGTGATAAATAGGAGCAGTCTGAAGGTGTTTTAAAAAATACACAATTTTTTAAAATTTAATTTCTCTTGCTGTGTTCATCACGTGTCTGTGCTCCAAGCTTTTTGCAGTACCTTTGTACCCCCGAGCCAACAGAATTGCATCTAATTTAGGGCATTACTCTATAAAACATAGTGAATCATAAAAAGCTGCAGGTTGGGTGCAGGATGTAGTTCAGCTGCATTCAGAAAACCCCACAATATGGCACTAAAACACTACTCATGTGAAACAATAAGAAAATAATGTTTCACTTTTTTGACTTGTGTCTTTGCTTTTTGCTAATGCACACCCTGACTCATTTACTCTACCTCACCTGATCACAACCGCTCACAAAGCTTCTGATGTTACAACTTTTGTCCAGTAAATTTTTACTTTGATTCTGTGTGCTGAGGTTTAGTTAAAGCTGTGCACATTGCTAAGCATGTTAGTGACAGCATTATCAGCCAGGAGATGGACCTTTTAAAGGCTGCAGGGTGGCATCTGAAGGGACTTTGGAGGTGAGTTTCACCTCTTTTTCAGTGGATCAAAATCACGATTTAAACACCATATTACAAATGCTGGAGGCTGTTCCTTTCTCGCACTTGACATCCACTGACTGATTGTCTCTATTTGTCTGAGTGTACATGTAATTTTTGTGTGTTAGGTGAGCATGACAGAGCTGTTGCAAAGGTTTGTTAAAGCCGGCAAGAGCATATCTTTTTGAGTCTGTCTGAAGGTGGCTGTTTGACCTGCGCCCTGCCAGGTCTCAGGCTCCTTTCCTGGTAAGAGGATACAGTAATGTTTCTCTCTGCTGGGTGCTGATGAAATGTATTATATGTAATGTATAATGCGATCGTGGCTCAAGAGTTGGGAGTTCACCTTGTAATCGGAAGGTTGCCGGTTCGAGCCCTGGCTTGGACAGTCTCGGTCGTTGTGTCCTTGGGCAAGACACTTCACCCATTGCCTACTGGTGGTGGTCAGAGGGCCCGGTGGCGCCAGTGTCCGGCAGCCTCGCCTCTGTCAGTGCGCCCCAGGGCGGCTGTGGCTACAATGTAGCTTGCCATCACCAGTGTGTGAATGGGTGGATGACTGGATGTGTAAAGCGCTTTGGGGTCCTTAGGGACTAGTAAAGCGCTATACAAATACAGGCCATTTACCATTTACCATTTTAAACAGATTGATGTGACCTCTAAATCCAAACAGGTTCAAATGTTCATCAGGAGAAAAGCACACCGCGCACACGTTACCTTACGTTAGGCTGTTAGCGGACCTAATTTTAGATCCAATGTGCGAAAAGAAAATAACTAACCAATGGATGAGTAAAGCCCTGCTTGGCATAACACCTTGGTATTTTCTCAGATTTGTCGTGCTAATGCGTTCAGCATCGTGTCTTTTGTGTGGAGATTAGCTCTGCCCTGCTTATTTTGGGCGAGGCTGAACATGTTGTTTGGACAGGTCTGCGTTGTACTTTAGCCACGATGAACCTCTGCCAGTATCAGCTCTCATTCACTGACAGACTGTGGAAACTATATTACGCTGTGACTGATGCATATCTCTTTCCATGTGCGCGTGTGTGCATTTGTTTATAGATATATTGTTAAGTTCAAATACTGTTTGTAATATTATGATTCATCACTGGATGAGCTTGTCTGTGCAGATGTGTTATTGTAAACAGTTTGCATTAGTTACACAGAAAAATATCCTTCCAGAGATTAAATACCATCTGTGGTGAATGCACTGCATGCCCTTGTAGGTCAGTGGAACGGTGCACAGAAATGGCAGGTGTTTGGAGAGCTTGTATCAAAATATTTCCCCATAGCTGTGTTTGCGTGTGCCTGCTGTCTGTTGTCTTTCTCTGGTTGTCTCTTTGTGCATGTGTGGACCACCCAAAGCCTTTGAGGTCATAACAATAACAGGTCCACTTCCTTCCAATGATATTGCGGGGCTCGTACAAGGGCTAGACACTATCAGTTCACATCGCAGCACCAGCAGCCCGACTGTTTGGTGGTCTTGTCAAAGCTGTGTAGAAGTTATTCCCACTGTCAGTGTTTTTTTTTATCTACATTTGCAGATTCCTGAATATACAGTCACAGACTTGTATTTAGTTCGAGGAAGTCTGGGGATCTTGAAAAGCACCAACATAGCTCAGTGTGCTAATTGCCTCAGCGTGAGATGTGTCAGCCTGATGTTGCAATTAGCTTCTTTTTTTTTTAAGCCTCTTTTGCAAGTCTTCTCTTACTGTTTACGAATGTTTCTCTACTTTTCTTTTTTTGCCCCTTGACTTCCGTGTAAACAAATTCCTCTGGTTAGACAGCATTTTCATTTTTGCGATTCTTCATTCTGTCATTCTTTCTCCTCCCGGTGAGCGAAAATACACTGTGGTAATTAATATGATAATATGAGCAGCGGTTTAATTTTTTCCAGCCATCACTGCAAGCCATGTTAAATTGAGGGCTATGTGAGGTTTCAGCTGGAAACACTGAGGAAAGGCCTAGTACAGTATGTCTCTGTCAGTCTTTGGCCAGTTAAAGAGGGGAAATAATATTTGTTTTTTTGGCAAGAAGAAAACTTTGCCCAGAGTCTCAGCTATTCTTATTTGCCCAGATAACTGTGTGAAATTTTAGACTTGCACACCTCAGTGCGGTGTTGCTTACTGTGGATCGGCACGCATTTTAAACAGTGTTTCAGTTCAGTCTCAAAGACAATTGTGCTTTGTCTCACTTTTTCTCACCGAGCTGCAAAATCAACCCAGACACGTGCGGCGCACATTGTTTTGGAACCTCAGAATCTATATGGTAGCTTTACTGTGATTTATTATACCGCCGTGTTTAGCTTCATAATCAAGTCTGCTAATGTGTTTAATCAAAAGGAAATTCCTTCACTGAGCTTTTAAAAGTATAAAACACTTATAGGCTGTTTATATGCAAGAAGATGATTTATGGTGTTATATGACAGTGGAGCGATCGTTGTGGTTAAACAAGGGTGCAGCGTACTGCTCAGATGCCCAGGGCTGCCAGTCCCCCAGTCTGTCTAGACGGTTTAAACACTAGGCTTTATAGACCTGCTGCCTGGCAATCACTGATGATTCTTTTTGTGGGATATGAGAGACTGGGTCAGTTAAAATGATTGACAGCTAGTGGCTTTCTTTGTGTGTATTTGATGGGAGAATGCTGTGCATGATCTGAAGCAGTGGCTTCATCATTTGGTGGGTGACATAAAGCCTTTGAGGAGAATAGGAGGGCTCCACCTGCACGAGCTGTTATGAAATGATCAACACAAATACTCCTCATAAATGTCATGTGGATGCCATTTATCCCTGCTGAGAAGAAGTACCTTTCCCACAGCCAACAATAATATCCATAATACAGCTGGGGAGTCACGTTGGTTTCAAGGCAGATGGCAAAGGCCCTGCCTCTCTCTCTGTGCTGTAAACTCGCCTCTGTCAGTGCGCCCCAGGGTGGCTGTGGCTACAATGTAGCTTGCCATCACCAGTGTGTGAATGTGTGTGTGAATGGGTGGATGACTGGATATGTAAAGCGCTTTGGGGTCCTTAGGGACTAGTAAAGCGCTATACAAATACAGGCCATTTACCATAAACTGTGGATGGTGATGGTAATTATTCTTGTTGTTATCAATGCTTTTGGAGTTGCTGTAACCTCAGATTGGGGCCAGTTTCCCTAGAGTGTATTAAAACCCCTTCACAACACTGGCGCTGGATAACATGTATCCATGTTGTGATTATTACACAGCCTGAATTACTCACACAAATGCTGATTTCACTATCAGTGTTAATTTCCCTCAAAGGTTCTGAACAAACCTGTAGTTTGTGAATACAGTTGTATTGTACTTGGAAGCTCATTTTTATGTGGCTCAAGTTGATATTAATTATCATTAAAATGATCTCTTATCCCACGCAAGATCATATTTTCTGTGTGCTTGTGCATTTTTTGACTGTTGTACATTGGTTGTTTCTCTGTCTGGATTAACTAAGGTTGTAAAAGCAGCTCAATGTACAACCTGTTCTTTGGATCCTCTACCAGCCTGGGCTATAAAGGAACTGTGGTCAGTATTAGGACCCTACATTCTGTTTCTTTTAAATACTTCATTGATGACCGGAGTCTTCCCTGAATGTTTTAAATCCGCTGTGGTAGTTCCAATCTTGAAAAAGCCTGGACTGGATGTTGACATGGTCGCAAACTATAGACCCATCTCACATCTGTCTTTTTTATCTAAAGTCTTTGAAAAAGTGGTTTTTAAGCAGCTCACTGAGCATTTGTCAACAAGCAATCTGTTTGAACCATTTCAGTCTGCTTTTAGACCAAATCACTCCACAGAAACAGGTTTAGTCAAAGTGGTAAATGATCTGCTGGTAAATGCAGACAACGATCGCACTTCAGTCTTATTACTGCTGGATCTGAGTGCTGCGTTTGACACTGTGGATCACTGCATTTTATTGGATAGGCTTGAACATTTTATTGGAATTACAGGAAATGTTTTATCATGGCTGAGATCATACCTGTCTGGGAGGTCTCAGACTGTTAGTTTTAAAAATGATCTCTCTGAGACTTGTGCAGTGAGGCATGGGGTACCTCAGGGCTCCGTACTTGGACCATTGCTGTTTTCTATGTACCTGCTGCCTCTTGGTGTTCTTTTACGTTCTTTTAATGTAACCTTTCATTGTTACGCTGATGACCTGCAGCTTTATGTTCCTTTAACCATTGGAAATTGTGCTGTAGTCTACAAACTAGAATCTTGTTTATCTGCAATTAAGGGCTGGTTATCGGATAATTTCTTGCTTCTAAATACTGATAAGACAGAGTTGATGGTCATTGGGCCACACAAATTTCAGCACTTGTCCCAAAATTTCATCTTGAAAATTGATGACAGTGTCATAAAGTGCAGGGACAAGGTAAAAAACTTGGTCGTGTGGTTTGACATGGTGCTCTCCTTCGAGTCTCATGTAAAAGAGATAACAAAGAACATTGCCAGAATCAGACAAGTATTGTCAAGCGACACTGCAGAGGTTCTTGTCCATGCATTTGTGTCTTCACGTATTGATTATTGTAATGCTCTTCTTTCTGGGCTACCAAAGAAAAGTTTTAGAGGTCTACAGATGGTGCAAAATGCAGCTGCTCGCATTTTACCAAGAACTGGGAAATTTGAGCACATTTGCCCTGTACTGAGATCTCTTCATTGGCTACCTTGTCAGGTTCGAGCAGATTTTAAGGTCCTGCTGCTCACCTACAAGGCTTTAAACGCACTGGCACCTTCATACCTTTCCAACCTTTTACACCTTTATGTTCCATCCCGTGCTTTACGATCTCAGGACTCTGGCCTTCTAAAAGTTCCTAGAGCCAGAAAAAAGACAATTGGAGAGCGTGCTTTTTCTTTTCGTGCCCCGTTTCTGTGGAACAACCTCCCTCAAGATATTAGGCAGGCATGCTCTGTGGAGGTTTTTAAAACTAAGTTGAAGACACATTTGTTCAACCTATCCTACAGATCTTAATTCTATGGCTTTTAGTTTTTTAATTTTTACTGTTTTTAACTTGTATTGTGTCTTTTACCTGTTTTGCTATGTATCACTTTTATTTTATTTATCTTTTAAGTTTCAAATAGTTGTACAGCACTTTGTTTGAAAGCGCTTTATAAATAAAGTTATTATTATTATTATTATTATTATTGGCTTGTTGCATACGGGGAAGATAATGATTGACAAAAAATTGCTTTAGACAGACTTAGGAAGTGAAATACAAAAGAGTTTGCCCAGTTTGTGATGAACGGCACTATTTGTATCCGTCTTGAGAGAGGGTTTTAATTGCCAGTGAATGGAATCTGTCTGTGTCTGATTAAAGCAAGATGCTGAAGCACAAGATGGCTGTTTGCAATGTGGTGTCTATTTTGAATTATCTTTATGCACAGCTACTTCTGTTGAATACTCAAACTGCTCTTTGTCCCAGCTGTTGGCATAAAGCGATACATCTTTAAAATACAGCAACTTTTATCGACTCCACTGGATGCGTTCGTGTGCTGTTTGAAAAACATGCAATAATGCATTTCAGTGTTTAGATAGGGGAAAAAAGATCAATCAGTTTTAAAGTATTAGTAAGCAAATTAAACAAATCATGGCTAGAGGGTTTATATGCCAAGAAAATTCTTTGATTAATCAACAGCACAAAGCCAAGACTGTGCCATATTGAATGACTGTCTGAGCAATAGTTCTGAGATCAGTGCCAGAGATTAGCCACGCTGCCAGAAGGCACCCAAAACAGTTCTGCAACTGCTAGGATGTAAACTGCCTATGTCTCTCTGCAGTCATGCCTCCAAGAAACCGAGTCATTCACCGTCTGTGCGGAAAGACCTATCAGAGTTCAGGATCAGTTTCAGAAAAATCTCCTTTCCTGTATCCTTTTCCCGGGTGCTTTGAGTGCCAACCTCACTCTCAGTTAGACAGATGGGAAGAGGAAGTGAGAGCTGAATGAGCAAAGCAGTGTGTGTAAAGAGGATGCGGGCCATTGCTGTATTTTGGTTTATTAGTGTAAAGCTGGAACAGATGAGACAATAGTGTGATTTTTCATCAGCTTGCAGGTTAATTGCACACTGCTTTGCTTTCATTAAAAGGCTGTAGGGCTCAGAGTTGGCAGCCTCTACAGGTTTTCGACGTTGCTTGGCATAAATAGTAAAACCACATGTTTGTCTCAAGTTAATGGAGATTAACCTGACAGTTGTATTCACAAGGACAGTGAACACTTGAGGATTCACATACCTCCACAATAACAGCTGTGCTAATCCAACTGCACCCAGTCTGCCAGTTTTTATTTGTTTGGGGTTTTAAAATATTTTTTCTTATGTTAGATTGTCCTGATGAAACTCAAGGAAAAAAAGACTGAGTAATATGTCTTGCGTCCACAAGGGGGTAGACAATCGGCACACATGGTGTTTTCTTCCTTGCCATAGACTTGCTTGGATCAATTTTAACCAAGTGACCGGGGACACACAAAATCTTATCTGACGGTATTTAAGCTGGCTCTTGTTGTGTTCTGCTTTCATTCCCGCCTCAGCTCTGACAGAAAAGCAAGATTCACACACAAAATGTACCCATTTTCATTCCAAACTGCACTTCATCTTAACACAGTGTGAAAGAAAAGACTTAAAACTCATGAGGATCCAGCAGTTAACTGTAAGGACCTCGTTATTACCTCATCACCGCCAAGTTGTTGTTTGTTGTTCCCTCAGTAGCTTCACTTCTAAGCTGTTATGTTATGGACAGACAGGCTGTGATTCATATATCTGGAAAAAGAAAAGAGAGTGACAAATGTGCCAGAATAACATTGGAAAATTAAATTCCAGTGAAAAAAGGTCAAGCTTGCAGCGCCACAATCAACAGAAGAAAGTGCAGTTAGGATTATGCTGGAATTTCACAATGTCATACATCAAGAGTTGTGACTTTTTTTTCTTGATCTAATTACTTTTGTCTGTGCATGCACAGTGTTTTCATCAGTCATCATGGCCATCATCAAAAACTTTAACATCTTTTTTTGTTAGTTTAAACCCATAAATTGTGTTCTGCTTCGGCTGGTTACCGCATTATATGAGCACAAACTGTGGAGTGATTTGGTGATACTGATAAATAATGTGAAGTAAACATCCTAAGCTGATGAATGAGCTTTAATAGCGGGGGATATTTATGTAATTTTGCAATAAGATTTATGCTTGTATACTGCCAGGATGCGTTTTCTAATCAGTTTGTGTTTAATGTCCCACTTAATGGAAACATGTGCACACAGATGCATGCACACAAAAGTGGAAAAGATTTAATGGGCCCCATTTATAAACTGTTGCAAAAGCTGAGAACAGATGTTAAAAAACCTTGGATTATCTTGTCTGACTCGCTGTTTTCACATTAGCATGATGGTGCATTTTCCAAGAAATTAGCAAAACAAACTGTGCTTCAAACACCTTCACATGTTATATTTAATGTCACATATCATGTGCTATTGCTCAAGGCAGCATTGTGTCAAACACTATTTAGCTAAAGGTATTTGGTAGTTCTGATTGGTGACAAAATATACTGAAAAGTCACCATATTTGTAGTCAGGAGCCCTTTTTTTCCCCTGGAATGCTGTTAAGGGGGTGTCAGCTGTTGCTAAATTTAGTGACAGTGTTGCTAAGTTAATAACAATGAGGTGAAGTGAAAGAGGAATGGCCTATAAAAATACTTAAGACTGGGATTTTGACTCCATCTCAGGCCACACTATTCACGTAAACCACCAGACTGCCAATTTTGTAACCCTATTTGTTAGTATGTGGCAGACAAGTTATAAATTTGGCCCCTGTGTTCATCTGGAAGGGAAGTTATCCAGATCCTGATCCCGTACTTGTGTCTCTTGGGTTTTTTGCAGCATTTAGCAAAGGGCATTTAAATTTTTCATTCTTTCCCACACTCCACCTTTCCTTTTTTTTCAGAACATTAATTTTTCTGGATGATGAATAGAGAAGATTGCTGTGGACACCAAAGAAATACACACATAGGTATGGGAGATTGGACATGGGAATCAGATTACTACTGTGAGCAGGAAAGATGTTGAGAGTCTGAGTTGAGATTTAAGCATTTGAAAAGAACAATATCAAAATAATTGAATATTCAGGTTCAGCTCTGATCAGTGCAATCAAACATTCATATATCCTATTAATTTCTCTCCTGCCAACCAGTGTCACTCAAAAAAGAGGTGATCTTCTTTGACCTGTTTCTCATGACATCATGGTATTAGGTTTCATATGAATCAGGTGCTCACTTTTAAATACAGACTGTGGACTTTTTGGTACCAGACCACTAGATTTGGTGATTTCATATTCTCAAGGAAAATGTTGTAGCTGTTGAAAGATACATACCAGTGCATCATACTTGTCTGAGTTTGCATTATCACAGAAAAGATATGCTGGTATGTTTGTAATAGGCCCAATCCATCTTCATCTGTGTTTGAACTTGCTGAACTCCGTTTTCAGATTCAAGCTCCACTGATTCACACGTCAGAAGCCCTGGACGTGTGCCATTTCTAATTCAGTCAGGTTTTCCATTCATGGTCCCCATTATAAGCTGCTTTTATAACGAGATCTCAGTTAGGTAGAAAAACAATCATTTTTCGTGTTCTTTCTTGGACCTCCTATGACCTGTTAAAAACCATGAGTCGTGGGATGTATATTTTTAGAGATTGAGGCTGTGACGCACTCATTTGTCCATCACTATCTTTTGTTTCTCTGTCTGTCCCAGATAAACACAAATTATTTGACATGTCGATTTCTATGCATAAGCGTATATATAAGCAATGTGTAAATGTATTCGTTTTTCAGCGATAGCTGAGGTTAAACAGTCAGCACATTTGCAACAGCTGCGAAGGTTACCAGTGAATAGTGGGTGTTGGTTGACCTTGACCGGGTGTGTAAAACTCTGATGTTATTTGAGAGCCAAAGGCAAGCAGAGATATGAGGGAGTGGAGTTTAAAAGAAGACAGAAAGAGACTGACAGGGCAGACGTGACCATTGGTGATCACTGACCATCTGCAGACAAAATCTTGCAGAGAATGCAAGTTACCTACTGTGTTTGTTTTGGAGTGGTAAAGGAACAATCACTTCTCTATTCTCCTACAGATGGAATTTGGAGTCAGGCTGGTGGCTCAGGAAGATCCAGTCATTCCATTGTTATCTAGAAGAAGGTTGGTGATTTAGTTGTCCTTGAAGACACAAGGGGGACTGAGTGCACCTGGACAAAAGTGAGTGAGTCCTTAGCTACAGTGGCCGGCTGCCTTTTTCAAATATTCCTGGACCAATATGACAGTGAGTTACGTAAGAGGTAGAGTTAGCCACAAGGGATCAATATCTACCAGTGTGAAAATATTCATGCCATAATGCTGAGACTGGTTGGGTGAGTGAGTGCAGTATGTTTGTCATCTGTCAGAATTTGGAATAATAATCGACTTCACTGGAGCAAATATGTGGAGCACTTTCATGCCAAAAGGGCCTTTTTACATTGAGCAGAGTTAGGAGAGTGGAAAGAAGGGGATTGGGGGGGGGACCAAAACAGATGGAGGAGAATTCACGTGTTTTCATGTGTAACCATTTAGAATTAGGAGTGGAGTTTAAAGGAGTGGAGTCTAAAGACTTGGGCAGCCTCTCCTGTCTCTGCTGCAGTCCCGTCGAGTGAGTTTGGGGTAAATATCTCCGCGCACGGGTGTTAAGTAATGAAGCAATGGAAAATGTCATTTAACTCAGCATCGCTTGCCTTCATTCTCCAGCTGGCGTAAATGCTGATGCATATAAATGTCCGTGTATGCAATTAAACTGAAATGCCATTTCACTTTGATTTATCCGTTTTGTCCTTTCCTTTAGTCTGGGGCACGACTTGTGCTCAGACTGACTGTCAGTTTGACTGCAGAGCGACAGGGTTGGTAAGGAAAGTGTGTTTTGGGAAAAACAGAGGAGGGAAGTGATGAGGGAAACGTCTAAACTGGAAGTGGGTCCCCTATTCTGTCACAGATGTGGGTTTGGCTGGACAGTGAAATCTAGTCTTACACTCTGACATCATCTGTTCAGGAAAATAAATGACAACAACCACAGAATGTCTTTTTATTATAATTGAATCAGATACACAGACCATCAATAATTTTGACTTACTCTCTATTGATCACAGAGTTGTGTCAGTAATATCCCCCCCACCCCCCACCCCTTTTTTTTTTACATGGATGAGGAGGTTTAACATATGTGTACATTAGTGGGGTAATATGTAATGTCCACCTGTAAGAGGAAGTAGTGAACACAACTCAAGAACTCCACCCAGAAACCTTGGTATATATGTGACTGAGCCAATGTGATCTGGATTACTGTCAGCATAGGCTTTGTCACTGTGGTCTGGTGAAATTCAGGCTTCTTGGCTATTTCAAGTGTGAATAAATCATACTGAACAGAGAGGTGTTCTTAGGGCCCATTCACTGAGAAAGCAGTGATTTTTGTTAAAGCACACATACAAATACATATTTATAGTTGTTTTCTTGCCCTCTTGAAGTGATTGTGACCAGTGATCCAAAGTCGCAAGCCCGAGCTAGTTCAATTTCATCTAATTTCTCATTGGTGAATCTTTTTCTCTCTATATTTGCACAGCTGCTACCCCATGGATACAATTACTATATCCATATATTCATGAAAGTCTGTTTTATCTCTGGTATCCATAGTTGGTTAAGCTGACATCTACTACACTAACAGCCTGTGGCAAAATCATTGGTTGAGTGGAAAATAAGGACTTGTAGTATCAAAGTAAGGGTGTGTTTTCATTTATTTTGGATGCTTTTCAATTCCATCTGTCACAAATTAAACACGTATCTGTTAGAGAGCTGCTGCATCCATTCCAGCTTTTATTAAGAAGTAGTGTTTTGACACAGAGGGAAGAAAATCAGTCCAAAATTCAAATAGGGATGATATTAGTAATGTGGTAAGAGGTAACAGTAAAATTGGATACAATGGAAAAAAGAGATTAATTAATTAGTTATTTTGCAGAAATCTTGAATTGGCCTCATTTCTTTATATTTTGCTAGGTAAATAGGGAATAGGTGTAGTGATTTATTGAAACATGTGCAATGGAAATACAGTATATAAGGCAAAACAAAACTCCCCAAAAACCCCAGAGCTCAAACAGTTCTAACACACTTGATTTTCCACATTTAGTTTGACCACCTTTATTCTTCAACACAGCCTGAACTCTCTTGGGCAGTTTTCTTGTAATTTCTTTAAGTAGTCTTCATAATGCTGAGGTCCGAGCTTTGGGGAGGCCAATCCATGACTGATAGTGCTCCACTTGTGTGTTTTTCTTTCCAGGTAGGCTTTAACTGCATTGGTTGTGGGCTTGGGATCATTGTTGCACCAAAAATGAAGCCGTTGTCAGTCAGGTGCTTTCCTGATAGTGGATCGATATCTTTTTCTGTGTTCATAAATCATCCATTTTGATAAGACCCCCTCCCCTAACACCATTGGCTGAAATGCTGCCCCAAACCATGACAGAGCCTCTGCCATGTTTTACAGATGGCTGTAGACTCACAGTGTTGTGCTGCTCTCCTGATCTCCTAACATATTAATGACAACTTGAACTGAAAATCATTTCACTCCATAAGACATTTGTCCAGTTCTTGAGTAATCTGGCATATATCAACCTTTTCTCCCCATTTCCCTTTGTCTTAAAAGTGGCTCCTTGACAGCCGTCCTTCCGCTGAGACCATTTCTGCTGAGGTTTCAACTGAATTTAAAGGATCAAGGGCCAAATGCGTCTCTCAGGTCCTGTGTCAGGTCTTTGCTAGACTCCCCCCCTGTTTCTTAAGGACACGACTTTCCCATACTGTTTATCTGCTGTAAAGACTTCTTAGGCCTGAAACTTCTTTTGTCCACTGCACATCATGCCAAGATATGTTTCCAGCTAATAACTCTGGGAATCATCTTGTTGATTCAGAAATACCTTTTTATGCAAGTAAAGCAATGTCTCTTTGGCTTTTTGCGTATTGATCTCAATAACTGGGATCAAATTTTGTGTCTATATGGCAGACATAAAGATACAATTTATAATTGATTCTGTTTGTTAAAAGCAAGTGAAAAAAAACATTCTCCTTAAAATGGTCAGATACAAGAACTGGATCAGAAACGGGTGGAAAAATATGCCCAAAGAAAAAAGTTGAAAAATCTTTAGAAAAGTTGGAGAACTAGTCAACAAGAGCAGTTTAAAAAATTACAAGAAAGTCTGGCTCCTTGGAAGAAAAATATAAAGAAATGAGTGGCTTGAGACGTTTGCACAGTGTTTTATTTTTACTGAAGTCATTTGATTCTGCAAATCTGCAAAAAGACACATTATAGTTGGACAGAACAGTAGCCTGTTAATGCCATAAACAACACTCTTAGAAAGGTTTGAAGTGTCTCCTCCTTTTGTTTGAAATTGTCACTGAAACTGTTTCTGTAACCTGTCTCTAATCCTCCGGATCAAATGCAGTGTATGTTTATTGGATATACTTTATCATACATGCCGGTAAAATGTTTTCATGGCTTCAAATATACTATACATCCTCTTTGGAGTGTGTTACTCATAAGTGTGTGAGACATATGTGCTTATGTGTATGTAGTTAGGTGTCTGCACGCAAGAGTGATGATGGGCTTTCGGTGACATATCTAACCAGACCTTACATTAGGGCCTCAGGTGTCATCAGAGGTACATCTTTCAGTCAAGCTGAAGTGTCATTCTTTGAAGACTATGACAAGCAGTGCAGTAACGTAGATCTTTTTCCGTGTTGTTATTACAGTTTTGTTTGGAGTATAGAAGCTCAGCACATGGAAGCTATTACCCTGAGGGCTTAGGAGTGCTTTTCCATAGAGAAAAGCGGGGGGATGGAGACCATCTACGCATTATGCCCAGGGCTCATTTTTCCCCGAAGCCCCCCGTCTTCTCCGTAGCAGAGGGGAAGGCCTAGTTTCCTTTCGAGGCTTACCATAATCAGTGTGAAACCTGCCCACAAGAAATTCTCTTAAAAGAAAATGGCACTATAGGATCTATGACAAGATGTGGTGTAGAATTATTTGACAAATGCCGTGTATCAGAAGGTAGTCCGTTGTATTATTACCACTAAAGTAATTTCATTCCTAAGAGTGAAGTCAGTTGGTGTCTGTCACTTCCTGTTCACACCACCTTTCCATCCCTTGAAGGACATAGCAGTTAAATCAATTTCCAGCTTTGCCATGATGAAACATCAGCCATCTCTTGCCTCCCAATTAAGAACCAGCTGTCCAGCTGTCCTGCTGGAATTGCTGGTCCAGAATGAGCAAGACTGTGAAGGAGCGGCGAGTAATAGGAAGCCCATCTGGACTCCATCAGCACTAGGTAAACAGAGCCAGATCCAACATGGAGCAGTAGAGCCAGGCCTTGGCTCCCACCCACTATCACAAAAGACTCGAGCAATGCCTCAAGATACAAATGATACACACATTGTCATTAACTCGAACCGTGTGCAAAAATGCAAATGTGTTCAAAACTGATTGCACACACTCTTGGCCTTGTGACATGTTGGTGTTGGTCCTTTACTTCTGTGGTGGAGAGCAGAGACTTCATAAATCTTTTCCAAGGCTGCGTCTAGCGTTCTTTTGTGTTTCATTAAAATACCTTTGCTACCCCCCATACGGTAGCAGGTGCATTTTCTAGTCTACCAAAAAAAGTCATTTTCAGTACTTAAAACAGGAGAAATAGACACAAATTGAAGGATAGAGCTTATATTTCTTTCAAAGTTTATTTTCATAAACTTACTAAAGTTTATAAAAAAAAATATGAGGCTTGAGTAAGGAAGGGATTTATTATTTGGATTTTTTTAAACTCTGGGCTATCATAAAAGAGAAGGATTCTCTCACATGAACTCTGAATACCCTGTGCATACGTACATCTTGACAGGTGATTTAATGCCGCTATCTTGGAATTTCTGTGTTGGGTGTCTCCACCTGGAACTGTATGCAGCTTGCATTAAGCTGCCCGCTTATGTAAAAAAGGACGCTGCAGAAGAATGAAGTAAAACAGCAAGTTTCCACATGTGTTTGGATTTTAGCTCTCTTTTTCTTCAAGACTGTCGTCACAAAAACAACAGTGTTTTAACTCCAGTACTCCTCACTCATCTCCCAGCAGCCAGTAAGCACTCTGTATTTTTATTTCTGCATACATATATTAAGAGTCATCCAGGGTTACTTCATGCTCCAGCATCAACATTATTACTGTTGTGGGCCTAACCTGGCCTTGTTGTCACACACTGTTAGTGCAGATTGTTCCACTTGCAGTCTGTGAACTCTACACTTCAGTCCTTTACTATTTTATGGACTTGAGATGTGTTTCTGTCTTTCAAATAGAGAGATTAACTGTCCCGTCCTTGCGCTTGCTGCACATTTGATCTTTCGTTTCTATGTGTTGATCAGCATTGGAAAGAGTATTTGTGGCCATAAAGAAACGAACTGCTCTGTGTCCTTTTTTCTGGAGAGATTTATTGTAATAATCAGATTGTATGCGGTCATGGCCGGGGCAGCTACATATGGAAGTGCGCAATGGTAATAATGATAATAGGCCTCCTTTATAAACACTGACATTTGGCATGGTCTCCCATTAAAATGAATAGGAACCCCAGCGGCCCATGTTGCAGACATCATCAGCACCCCACAGTTGCAGAGGGAGGATGGTTTTTGAAATGTAGACTTTTTTTTTTGTGGGGGGGGACGCATTTCCATTGAGAGTCTACTTCAGCAATTGGAAACAGTTTGTTCTTAGTGGCAGCCTGAAGCCTGGCTGCCCTCTGTTTGTTCTTCTGCTATATATAAACCTTGGTTAGCCTGTTACTCCTTCATATTAATATGTACCTACATAGCTCAACACTAGCTTTATACTGCTTGGCTGTATTGTACTGCACAACTGTCTTTGTGTTTGTTTCTGACTGGGTTCAGTGTTTACACTACACAGTTCTGCAAAACTCCAGCTAATGTTCAATGACAACTGTTTTTCTCATTTTTGTTATCTTTGTTTTTGTTTGTTTTTTACATAAAACTTGGTTTTAAGACTTATTCTCTGACCTACACCCTTTCACCCTTTCGCCCCACTATATAAAGGGTTCACACTGGTGTATAAGTGATTTATAAGATTTGTAGGGTTCCTGTTGCTGATTGTCCCTGCTTGTTTTGTCTTAACCACAGAAGGAGAGATGGACAGTGTGCTAAGTAAAAGCTATATTCCAGACCTGCGTCATCTTTAATTTGAATACAGGTTTTCAGATTATGGATGGAATTCCAAAAGAGTGCTGACAATTTAGATTAGGACAAGATGAAAGGTGAAAAGTGGAACAGACAAGGAAACGGAGACGGTGAGTGTGAGACAGATGCTCTCTATATGTGTATATGTGTGCATCTATCCTTTGGTGTGTTTTTAATTTTTCACCGCTGTGAGGATTTCATTACATTTTAGCAGGGAGAGCATTATGTCCGTTATGAACACCATGTGTCTGTCTTCCCTGTGTACATGGGAAACTTTTATTAGATCTTGCCTGTAGAAAACGAAGACTACATCACACATAGACCTAGCTTTGCTTGAAATTGACCTGAACAGAGTCCACCGCTATAACTGCTCACAAGCATGTGAAATGTCTCTCCTGTGGTGGGCCAGTCTATAGAAGCCTATACCTGCTGCAAACTATACATGCACCACTTGATGTTTTTGGTTTGGTGGGGTTGATTATTGTTTTTTATTAAGAGCAGATGCACTGGCTGAGATTTGGTTTGGCTGAGCTTAAAGGGAGCTTCAGAAGGAAGCATTTTGGACACAGCACAGTATGTTTCACATGAGGTTTGCACCTTCATTTAACCCTACCTTAAAATGAGCAATTTTATGCTCCTTTAGTCCAACAGTACCTAAAAGATGTCAGCGCAAAAAAACACATGGAAAAAGGATAATGTTTTGCTGATGATTTCACCAGTTTTAAAAGAATTAATCTTAGAAGCAGGTTCCTCCTTGTGCATGTATAATGCGATAAGTGTTTGAATCCCAGCCCATAATTTGAGCATGTTAGTAATCTTAAATGCCCCACAAGTCTCCGTCCCTCACCACATTCCTGTGCCACCCAGACTCCAAATTACTGTAAACTAAACCAGAGCCACACCGTAGCAACAGAAGGGTGTCAATTTGGACAGGAAAGAATTTATTTTAACGTGACTAGAGTTTCTCTGGCTCGGCTTCCTGGTGGGGATGTGGAGAGGGTCTGTCTCTGGTTACTCTGTCCCTTGACATAAATGCCACATGCTCCCTAAACAATAGTCAATTCATCCATCTCACTGTCTGTCTGTGAATACAGCCAGACCACGCTGCCAGGAATGAAAAACACCTCAACTGTCCCCTAAGTGAGAATAATTTTGGAGAATCACAGTTGTCTAAACTGCAAGAAAAAAAGGTAGTTTAGACCAGATTCATGACAAATACTTTATAAAATATACTGACTTCCAGTAAGTTGCATGCATAAACCAAAAACAGTGGTACTGGATTGCTAATAAGTATTGGTTAATATCCCGAGTTGAGGTACTGGAACTGAGGTGAAAAAAAAAGTTCTGTTTCTGTGTACGCGGTGTGACCTTGGTGGACTGATTCTTATCAGTCTCACGTTTCTGTGTAGCAGAAATATCTATGAAGCCAAGCAATGGAGCTCTGGCGCGAAATGTCATGGCCTTCAAACGGGGAAAGAAGCGAGGTTTGTTGTTTCTTTTCCACAGTCCACCAGCATGAAACACGTAAGCAGACTGTGAAGTTGTTTTTTTCTTTGGTAGCATAGAGAAGTAATTGATTCACAGCATCTTGCTTGCACGCATACTGTAGGACCTGTAGATTCTGGGGCAGCTGGCTCAGGTCACACTCTAGAATAATAAACCTACAGTGGTTTGATGTGCGTGTGCATGTGGACCCTACTGGACAGTTACCCTTTTTCTCCATTCTTGCCTCCCCCACTTTCTTCTACTTAGCACAGGCCAAAGAGTGGAGGTGATGATGGGCCCCCAAGTTACTCAGTAGGCCTCTCTTATTGGTCCCACTCTCAATGCGTGTCTGTTCCCTGACATCTTCATCTTTCATCACCACCCCATCAATCCTGTGCCTATGTGACCATCCCCGCAGAGACAGGGCTACACTTTGTCCCAAAATCCACCCCATTTCCCCTCTAGTCCCCCTGCCCCATAGCTCCTCCTGCTGTGCATGGGGCGTGACAGCTACCTGACAGTAGAGGCCCCTAAATGACAGAAATTGCAGTCACAGCCCCCTTCTATACCCCAGTGCATCAAAACAGCAGTGCTAGAAACATCAGCATGCCGATATACCCAAATACCACATGTGTGTCCAAGAGTGAGAGACCAGCCCCCACTCTGTATATTCATAAAGGAGTCCTTCTGTCTTGCTTTTATCCACATGTTAATGTTCCCCTTAGCCAGTAAACGCCTACAGGATCAAGGCTCCCTCAGGGAATAGAGGTGGATGTTATCATAGCATTCCAGCCCATGTGAAAGTATGCCAATTAGCAGAGCTGGAGAATGTTATTCTGCTAATCTATTGCAGTATCCCCCTTTCCAAACAGCAGGTGGGGCCTAAATAAGTTCCTATCTATCACTGAAATTGCCCACTGATGCTGAAAATTGATATTTTATGTTTCAGTTTCTCCTAGATTTATGAGACACTAAGAAAAAGCACAAGTTCTTCAGTAGGTGGCCTGTAACCAATCCTGTTGGAGTCGTATAAAAAGTATAACTCAACAACATTTCCAGTCCTGCCGTAACTTTTGCCAGTGTTCCTCAGTGATATTGGTTCTTGCAATGAAATGATGCCAGTCAGCAGATACTATGCTCTGATATAGTTATATAGTTATATAGTATGTAGTATATAGATATAGTTAGAACAGTTAATTTCTCTAGTCGGCCACGCTGCTCTCATTTTCAGCCTATAGTGTATGCGTGTTAACTTTATCTATTGTCCAGCACTCTCTCGTACATTGCAACACATTTCTTTGGCGTTTGCACCAAAGAGTAAACTGAAACGCTCAATCTTGTTGTATATTTCACGCTTAAGTACATTTTAAAAGCTGTGATTTTTCTTATCTGACACTCTTCTATGATAACAACACATTCATAAGTCTTAAATACTTGAATTGAAGGCAGCTCAGATGAGAGGTTAAACGAGAACTTAAAACAAATAATCTTGAAAAGAAACCCATTTGTCTTCAGCGGAAGTGATTAAGACGACTGAGATCTGGATGGCTGAGAATCTGCACATCCCTAGTAACTTTCACCAAATGGCCTAAAAGGCTGAAAATCATCCAGGAAAATACAGTAAAACAAATGCTACATCAGCGCTAGTTGATTTTTATATTTTCCATACTATTTCATGCAATCATATCTATATTTTATACCTACATATCCTTTTTCGGTGGTCAGGATTCTCTGAAGCATATGCTAGTTAACTTGAGTTGATTGGTGAGGTTCTGAAGTTAACCCTTACATGCATGTCTACATCTTTGGTCTGTGCATGAGAGGAAATCATGATAGACATGATAAAAACACACAAGTGCACATTATCACCAGAAGACACAAGGTAAAGCCCATTCAATGCTTGTCTTCAAAGCAACTATGTGTTTTTTTTCCTCCACAGACAGTTCAGTTCAGTATGTGCTCTGGACCAATCCTCAACCACATGTCCTAACCTCAAACACTGTGCTGTAACTCAAAAGCATTGTTTGAGACACGAGGCACACTCTTAAGATTGGCTCGTGATCCAGCCTGACCACTACACCGAATGCCTTAAACTCCCTCGGAGATACAGAACACGACTCTGTCCAATTCCAGCACACACTCTTGCTACAGTAAATAACCACTTGAGTACTTTTGCAGTGTACTTTGACTCTTACCGGAGCTATTCTCCTCCTCCACTTTCCATTGAAAACTCCTACTGTAGGCAGAATAAAAACATGCATTCCCCTCTCATAGGGTTTTAATGTGTTATTGTGGACAAACCTTCTAATAAATTTAACTTCTTGGCAGAACCAATTGCATCTAAAAATGAACCTCCACTTTTAGTGTGCTTGTTTTTCATTTTTTAGTGCCTGACAAACAGTCCTGACTTGGTGGGGGTTAGTCATTATGTCCAGTAGCCAAGGGAAGGCTGGAAAGTGTTAGAGGCAGATGATGGGTGCTTGCACCTTTGGGTTTAAGTAGTGATCAGTGATGATAGAAAGTGCTGTTGACAAACATGAATATGATGCTGCTTTGCTCTAGCAGTTTGGACTGCAAAAGGACTCATTTTGTGAGATCAAATATTAATTATTTTAGTAATGAATAAATATTAGAATGATCTCATACACTTTTATGCCTACAACTTAGTCAAAACACATCCAGTAGTACTGATTTTACATATGTGTGCTTCAGTCTTATGTAGGCAAACAGTAGTGTTGGACGTGTCTGGTTTTTCATTCATTCTGCCCCCAGATCCTATGGGACCTGTGGTTTAGTGTAGGTTCCTGGACGTGCTAGTTCTGCTAGTGGAGGGATATATGATAGGATGGGTTGTGGTGTCGCTGTTGATGGTGTTTGTGTTTCCAAGCTGACTGCTGTGATGTTTTTGTTCCTGCATAAGTGTGACTTGACCTCAGGCTGTCAAGGCTAGTGGTTTCAAGTGGCATGTCGGTTTGGATTACAGTACGGTTTTGATTTAAGACATTGACGTATCCTGTATTCACTGTAAACATAAACAGTACAACATCAAACTGGATTTCACTACCCTTGCACCCTGTAGGAGTGAAGCTGCTATTTATTAACTGTAGATTAGATTAGTAATTTGTTCTGACTCACGTCTTTGACTTATCATCTGGATTGCAGTTGAATGATGGAAGCTCGAATAATTGAATCTAGAAGCATGCTGTTGGAAAAACACAGTTAAAAACATGTCAGAAACTCACTTGTTGCTTGTATCCTTATGTGAACTTCATGGCGTAAATCCACAGTCATGATCATCATCCAGAGACAGATGCTGATCTCATTTTCCCATAAACCTTCTGTCAAGATTGTAGTCTGTAGAGAGATTGTTTAATGAGCTATGTCAAAGGCAAAATAACATTTGTAAAAAAAATTATTTTAGCCTGAGAGTGAATAATAAGCTCTTTATCGTGATTAACATGAATTACTTGGTGAAACAACTAAAATGTGGTCTTTCTACAAAACACGTAGTTTTTATAAAGATTTTCTTATCTACCAGAAACTTTTTTTTCAATGTGTTTGCAATTATATTTCTATGCTTTAAAGAAATACTTGAACTATTGCTGTGCAATGAAGCAGTGTTAAACATTTGCGGGTCACCACTAGGTCTTGGAACGGTGTTTTTAATGCAGGTGGAACTGCAGGATCTGATGAATAATAACAATAAAAAGCTGGAATCTAACCTAATTAGAAACAGGAATAACAATAATTCATACTGATTTAGTCATTATTGCAGCAAGTTACAGAACTGGATTTATCCAGTTGGATTTTTTTTTCCGACTTAGAGCTAACTTAAAGAGCATTTGGTTGTTACCTTGGCTTTTTTCCCCTTCAGGCTGATACACTTCACAGGTATTTGTGACAATGATCTAAAAGGGACAATATTTATGTCCTGAGCTATAAAGTCTAGGTAATATTTCAGGCTATGCGCACACAGTAATACCTTAAGTAAAACCTTAGCTTATTGAGTTAACATTGATGGCATTTCTCCTGCTTTTGTTGTTACTTTTGTAACACAAAGTCCTAAAACTGTTGCTAGGATGACACTTCTGGGCTTTGAGTGTAAAGAGAGAATAGATGGATAGCATTAAAAGCAAAGAGCATCTGGGTGTGCCAGAAAAAAATGTGGAGTTAATTAAAAAACTTTCTCAGTGAACTACGGTCTGCTTTTCATTTTCAGTTTAAATCCACTATCTGTCACCTTACTGTCTTGATATAAACCTGTTAGTAAAACCAACTGTCACAGTTGTGCCCTGGATGTACAGACAACTACCACTCATTACCTTTGGATCCTAAGCAAGAACCATTTGCTTCTCTCCATAAAAGCTGGTAAACACCGCCATCATTTCCTTCCCTGTAAATATTAATTCTCTACATGTGTGGTCTAAGGCTGGGAAACACATCAATAATCTTTTGTTTGTAGCTATGTCTAAGTAGCAGAAGGCTCGTGTCACGTGACTCTCGGCTGCAGAGACAGTTGATAAGAAAATGAACATGATGTGAGATCTGCTAACTTGTTGATATGAATTTTTGTGAAAATGCATTTGTCTCCGTTCTGCAGCTTAGAGACAGAAATTCTCTCATTGTTTAGAAAAGTCATCAACCAACTCTTGTGTTTCAGCTCTGTAGTCGTATAGAGAGCACAGACATCTGAAAAGATCCTTGATACTGAGATTTTCACCACGTGCAGAAATGTGGTATACTCACACAATGCCAGAAGAGTTGGAATTTGAGATAGACTGGAAACCTCCTTCCATATAAACAGCGCATGGCTCCACTAGATGTGTGAAAACATTCAGTTGACCATCCAAGGCAGTATTTGATCTATAAAAAGCCTGGCAATAACTACAGACAAATGAGAGAAGAAAGGCAGTGATTGAGTAGAAAGATTGCAAAAGGGTCTGAAAATACCAGAATTAGAATTTACAAAGAAGCCCGCAGCCAAGAAACCAAGAACTACTATTACCTTCTCAACACTCGTGAGTTCGGGTCTCATGTCAGCACTGCAAAATTGGTCTACACCAACAACCAAATCGAAGAAATGCCTTGGTGTTTGTGGTTCTCACTGTTTGTAATGGAAGATGACATCACAGAAAATGTAACCTTATGTAACCTTGATTCTTGTTTTTTGTTAACCCCAGTCCCCACTTGAAACATTTTCTGCCATTATCGTTCTGGTAAAGATTAACATTAACCAAGATAGTGAATCTATGTTGACTGAAATAACATTAATGCAGCTTTTGTTGACATATTATATACTTTTGACAGAGAACTGAATGACAAGATGTAAAAAGATGCCATGTTTTCCATAAAAAAATTGGGAGCGATATAACTTTGAAAGGGTTACTGTGTATTTCAGTTACGATATTACATTCCACGTACACATAACATACACATAACATTAATATTACTTGTCTTTGCACTTCTTAGTCAGTGTTTCTGCATGATGTGATTACCCTGATATTCACTCATATTCACCCACAATTTTCATCTTCAGTCTGACATTGTGCCAACTCTGTTTCCACTAAGGAGCGGATTCACTTTTTCTTATGAATCACTGAAGACCAGACTGCATTATGTTCATGTAAACATACTGATTGTGCTGGGGTTTTAAAAGTAGAGCAGAGTGAAGGGAAACCAGCCCAGCATTTAGTGGCAAAAACTTCAGTGAATCAAAAACAAACAAGCACCTTGGACTGTTTTGAGGCCTCAGCATTAGTGTTTTGGCCACCACAGTTTTGGTGTCTTTGGAGCCAGAGGTGACCATATTTAGATGGGAGGTATAAAAGCAGGTAGGAGTGTCATGAGCCAAAGTTGGTGAGTAAGGTTTTGGACTCTAAAGCACAATCTAACAGCTGACAGTGTACCTTTCAACCTATCCACAGTATTCTCAAAGAAGCTATTTTGTTGGGAGCGTAGAGGCCAGTAGAAACCAGAGCTATTGTGAGGTTGCATGGCAGGAGGGGAATTGACTGAGCAGACTTCCTCGGAGAGATCGGACTGGTGGAGGGTTTTATGGCAGATAAAAGCTTCCTCATATTCCTTCACAGAGAATGTAGAACAGCTTGGAATCCCGGGGAAGACTTTCATAGGAGGCAGGTAGGACTCCAGTTTAGAAGAAACTTCAAAGACAGAAAAGAAGAAGTATTATGCATATTTATTAGCATAAACAGTTAAACACACTTTGAGCTAAAGTGAGCCTGATTACCACACTCAGTGAAGACAGTCTGGCATAGAGTTGTGGCTCATGATGGTCCTGAGAAGGCTCCACTACCAGGCAGAGCTGCCCAAACCAGTTGGAAGGCAACAGTTATCAGCCAAGTTATCAGCCATGAAAGGCAACTTTGGTTAACATATACTATACATTTGCTAACTATGTAGAACTATGTTATTAGTATAAAATCCTAGAAATTCTCTCACCAAAACTGAAGCACAGATGACTTGGCTGGTCAGAAAATCCCACGGCAGTTTTAATGGGAGTCTGTGGGGTGTGAATTGGAGCCAGAAGCATGTGGATAATGCACTTTCTGGCAGTGGCCACATGATTCACCACTCATTTTCATCCCTTCAAGGCTGTTTCTGTTTATCGGAATCGAAATGTTAGTACATGGTGTGTGTTTTAAATCTTCTCACAATATGACGCCTCTGAAACTGTCTAGGGAATTTCATGATCATACGTTACATACCATGTAAACAAAGAAGTTAGAGGGAAGTTTTCTCCTTCATGTTACGTCAGTCCCACACAAATGATGATTGTATTGGAAAATTATTATTTGTTTCACAAAAAATAAGCCGCAGTGCAAAAGCAGTCTGTGAAAAAGTCAATCCTTACTGTTTCCGTAGGAATCAAGAACATAAATTGATAATCAAGTGTACTTGATTAACTGATCATCAGCACATTTGACCACCTCTATAAAAGCACAGGTTTTTGCAATTCAGGTGCCTGTTAACTCAATGCCAAGGAGGAAAGACATCGTCAGCGAACATAAAAAAGCAGTTGTTTTCTCCTCATCTGTTTGGGAAAGGTTTTAAGGTCATTTCCAAACAATTTGATATCCATCATCGTGCAGAGAGAAAGATTATTCACAAGTGGAATATATTCAAGTCAACCATGAACTCCAAAATATTTTAGAGTCCAATGTAAGGCCATCTGTCTGACAGCTAAAGCTCGGCTGAAACTGGGTCATGAAACAGGACAATGATCACAGCAGCAAATCTGCAACGGAAAGGCTGAAAGAAAAGAATCTAAAGGTGATTCTGCGAGCTAATGGGACCGAGGTGTGCTTAGTTTTTAATAGGACTACTTTTTGTTAAAGAAATAATGGTGCTCAGTAATATGTCATGTATTTGTCAATGATCCTCTTTGGTTTCATTTACATAATTTTAAGACTAGATCATTTTTACCCCTCAGCAATAAAAGGCTGATTTTGACATTTTGGTCACCCCACTGTGGGGGTGGCCAGGTGGGTGGGCAGGTGGCGTGGATACCCAAGTTTGTGAACTTGATAAGTCAAGAAAGATATCGCCTATGATTTTCAAACTAATACCATAAGTATATCAATTAAAAATCTCAGAGTTTGAATTTCAGTGACCTTAACCTCAAGGTAAAGGTCAGAGGTCAAGTTTTATGGAAATTTTATGAATGAGAAGAATTCAAGAAGGAAGTTACATAGGATTTTCACATTTATATGATAGGTGCATCTACTAGGAGGCTGAAGGGTAGCACTGGTTGCCCCCAGTATTTTTTAATCACATCCTAAAAACATGAGAATTAACAGAGGGTATCCTTTATTTTTACCATAATATAGGCCATTATTTTGGTTCCTTTCAGAGATCTTTAAAACCTTCCCAGAGTGCCAGTGAAATGAGAAATGTGCTGTTGATGGTGGCAGCCAGTTGCATGTAGAGCTAAAAGCTTGTTGACACATATGGTTTATTTCTCTGTGGCGATGGATTGTAAATCAATTTGCCCGTGTCATGCTTGTGTGGTATGCTCATTATCATTTACTTTTGTTTGCATCCAACTGCTGCACATATCATGGAGATGCTTATCAGTGTGACACTGACTCATTCCTCTTAGCAACCTGTGGTTTATGTTAGTGAGAATGGCAGCACTGGTGTCAGGGTGTGGGTTGAGAAGTCAAGCAGAGAAGACTGGCTGGTGTGTGGATGTATGGTTGTGATAAAATTCTGAAACCGGGAGCACAACACTTGTCCATTTTGGCAGGAGAAATGTGACACTGGAGAGGGAGAGTAGCAACAGCAGCGCAACAGCCAACCATTCTGCCAATCACGATGTCTCACTCACTCCTGGAAACAAGTCTTTTCCATTCTTTATTAGATTTGATTTATAGTTCTTGCAACGTATTGAACAACACAGGTTCATGACATTGTACATGCTTTGGCACCGGGAGGAAAGAGACAGAGCACTTAAGGGGGCTAACCAAATAAAAGTGCTGCAAACAGGATGAAGGCAGCAAAAAGGCTGTACCGACCTCATGCTTTTATTACTGTGCCAGAAAACTGTCTCGATCCAACGAGAGACCATTTCTCATTCAATTACGTGTTCCATGTGTGCGTTCCAAAGCTTCATCCACAGCGGGCTGCGAGCAAGCCCAGTCTTTCACACACATCCTCATCTCCAACACTCAGTCCTGTTGCCTGTCAAAACAGGATTGCAAAGGGTTTGTCCGGCACGTGTGTGCATCCATGTTCTGCTGCATCTGTACAATGTACGTGTGATCAGTGTATTGAAAGTGTGTTTCTCAAAACATACAGTTAAGCACGTGCCCGTTCTTTGGCCTCTCTACATCTGACTGCTCTGACTATTAACTACAGATTTCCCGACGCCGTAAATCAGTGGAATGTGTGCAGGTGTTTGTGGCACATGTCCCAATGCAATTGTAAAAAAAAAAGTATAAAGTTTGTCTGGAATAAGCAAAAATCAAGCACAGAAGTTTATTAACAGCTAGCTTTAAAGTTCAGAATCATAGTAAATCTGGAATAAAAGGGTTTCACAGGTTTTGTGGCTCTAATTTACTTTATTTTTCTTAAGGGCATATGTAAGTGCAGGTAAACACATGTACCGTTGTGATCTGGAAAGCCAATTTGATTGTCATGGCATGCCTGCACCAAACAGCAATGTGTTTGGATACAGATGTCTGCCTGTAGACAGATTTACTATTGCAGTGGATTAACCAAATTGCAGTGGTGGAAATATATTCAGCCTTCTTTAGGCAATTTAATAACTAAGAATCATGGTAATGTCAAACACAACTGTGAGGTTATAACACTTTTGACATTTGTTTTCCAAATAGTAAAAATCAGCTCAAGTCCATTTAGGTCTATAGCACACACCCAGGATCATACAAGATAAGAGTCCTGGAGCAGAGGGACATCTCTGACATCGATATTACACGGTCATTCTTGGATTAAATAAAGAGTAAACAGTAACTGAGACAGCCTGAATTCACAGGAGAACTGTAGCAAGTTCTCCAGGATGGTTGGAATGACCTACTTGCTAACGATACTGTGCAAGTGCACTTAGGGAAACTAGAGATGATGCAAAGCAGTCACATCAAGTATTACTTTGATTTTGCATTGGGGGGTTTTTCTGTTCACTACAATTTGTTTGCCATTAATCGCTAAATCAGAGCTAAAATTGTTTTTGACTGCATCACTTTACTAACGGGCCATAAATCTCTTGCACTGGAGGAGTCAAAACTTGCTCTGAGGTGTTTGAAATTGTTGATGCTGCTGATTTGTTTGTACGGCTACTGACTGTAAAGTAGATTGGCTCACAGGAGCAAGAGAGATTTACCCCGCTGATGCTTTTATTGCCAGACCTCTTCTGAGTCTCTATAATTTACACATTAATATTGCACTTGGAAAAAAACATATGAATCTTTGTTGCAAAGTACTTTCTATGCACTTTGCACAGGTTAACACCATTTGTCCTCATGCACATGAAACTCCTTTTGAGACAAGATATATGACATAGTTTGATCTGGGCAGGAAAATGAGCCCAGGAGGACTGAAGCTTTATCACTCACAAATGATACCACTGATTTTAACAGTCTTGTGTGTAGACCAGTATTCACAGTATTCTTCACAGTAAATCTCAGCTCATTGTGCATGTGTATCAGTAATGGATGAGGTTAATCGTACTTTATAGCTGCTGAAATCGCTGCAGAGTTCTGTGAATGGCCCGAGGTTGACCTACTGTATTTTATTGGTAGTCGATGTCTACATCTGCATAACATATTTTCTTTTTGTGTTCCCCAGGTTGCAGTTTTGATCTTTGTTGAAGACTCAAGACCACACAGGTAAATGAAATAAAGCAGATATAGGCTTATACATCTATATTCAACCTCTGTCATGATGTAGTTATCATTTCTTCAATCTTCTCCTGTCCACTAACACAATGTGTTCATTCAAACCTGTGATTTTAAGCTCTTATTTATTATTTACTTACATACATGCAAGGTGGCTTCACTTTGTTAGCTATGACACATGTTTTGCTTTCAAGAGCTAGCACTATATATTTATGCATGGATATAAGCTTTTCTTGTCTGTGTGGTGCACAAATGATAAGTGAGCAGTCAGTGGTCTGGTTTTAGTGCAGCTCAATCAGGCCTGTAAACAGAGCAGGGCGTGCTGCAGCAGGCTAATAAAACAGAGACTATCCCACTTTCTGACACTTTGATCCACATTGCAGGCCCTGCTGGACTTCAGCTTGCTTCAGTGTCTCAGACTTCTTCACTGACCGCACCTATCCACTTCACCCTCAAAGCTAATTATGGTTATGCTCTACAAACTTTATTCCTGCTTTCTGCAAGACAGAGCGAGACATTAACCAGAATAATATTGAGGTTTAATCTACTACTCAAGGCTTGTGTGTTTTGATATGTGGCTGTTTGTGAGCATGCATACACAGTGTGACTCAGGGCAGGCGTGCTTGCCTAAGCGAGCGTGTATAGTGAAAGGGTCTTGTTTAGAAAAGTGAGTGAGCCCTGGAGGCTTGTCAGTTCCCATGTCTTTGTATTAGAGCAGTTCGTAAGGCCTTTCTGCTTTCCTAGGAAAACGGGCATGTGTGCAGGCAGGCCGGGTGAGGTGAGGTGCAGGCAGCTGGTACTTCTGGACCTCTCTGTCTTGTAATGAGTCAGAAGAGATATCTGCAGAATAGGATAAATCAAAATGAGAAGTTGTTTTTGGTTTGGTCTCCACTTTAACTGTGTGCAGTGTGATATCTTCTCAAAGTTAAGTCAAGTTACATCTAGCAGAGAATATCAGGCGCAGCCATGGTATAATGTAATGATGGGAAGTAGAGAAGGAGAAACGGAGAAAAGAGGAAGAGAGAACAGAACAGACAGATAGAGAGAGGCTTAAGCACCTACTGATATGGAAGTTGCACTAAATCTGGCATGAAAGTTTTAGGCATTTGGACTGAGCCTGAGGAGAAGGATGTGAGGAGGATGTGAGGAGGGAGGGTAGGTGTGGGAGCAAGAGAGATGAGAAAGAGGTGTGGAGACAAGTCTGGGTCTGAGTGGAAACTTGAATGGAGGGGAAACTGGGCTGGAGGCCACTCAGCAGATCCACCTGAACCCTGCCAGAGCAATCAGCTATCAGAAGTTTAGAGAGGGAACCATTTACCCCCCTAAGTAAATTCACTAGGGGTTTTTAGGGATTTGGCTTGCTTTTTGGGCTCTAATGCAGGGATATTTTGGTAAGTGAAGTCCTCTTGTTTTGAAGAGATGGTTCCAGAGCCTGTCTGCTTTTTAATGGGATCACAGCAGACACCCCAGGAACCACCGCCAGGTGAAGCGATTCCGCTATCTACTTCCAGCTGTGTAAACACACACACAAACATACACACAGACAGACACACACACACGCAAACTCTCCCACCCAGGCACAGTCAGAGACATGTCCTGTCAGTTCTAATAAAATGCTTGCTGGCTCCCATAGAGGGAAACGCTCATAATCCCATTTTCTTTCAATGAAAAACAAAGCAGATTCTTTTGCTTTTGAGAAAGTGTTTGGCCTTGTTAAAAACAATGAGTTGCTTGAAAGATGCAAACAAATTTAACAAGAGCTAGTGGTGTCTGTTCTCAAGCTGGGAATGTTCAAGGGAGCGTGACATTGTCCTTCCCCTCTCTCTTTTTCTCTCTTTCTTCGATATATAATTTTATTTAGTGTTTCCTGTAAACGTTAATTTGTTTTCTGGGCTGTTTTCCTTCCCTCTAGGCTTTCAACCTTGTTTGCGGTTGATGAGGTGATATAGAAAACTCGCATCTTTCTTGTTTTTTTTTTCTTTCTTGAAATAATGGCACCAATGTGTATCCCTGGGAAGTGTATGCATCTGTTTGGGATGTTCGCTCTTGGTGATTGTAGGATTCTGTTTTACTTGGTCAGTATGACCTTTTGCACAGGTTTGTGCAATGAGGGAAGGAGGAAGCAGTGGCCAGGCAGTAGCTTTGCTGTTAAAGGCATTTAGACTTTAGAGCTCCATTGTTTATGTAACTAAGAGAAAGTCAAGACTCCCTTATGGCCCTTTTGAAAAGCAGATGCCGGAGATTTTTGCTGCTACATTTTATGGCTTATTTGCTACCAAGGAGATTCTGAGATATCTTAGGGGAGCACGTCTTTTCTCACATTTCTTCTGTCAGGCAAGAGCTGTGGAAGTCCTGAGTCTAAGGAGGGGTTTTAGCTGTTAGTCTGGCAATACTTATGCACACTTTATTTTGTTATATTCTTTTAATATCTTATTCTGTCCAGCAACTCCACCTTTTGTGAAATGTTTTTACCCTTTATCACCCTCACCTCTAAGATGGTTGATGCATAAAGGCCCTTTCGTCAGATTCAAACCTCCAACCGATTAAACACTAAAACATTCTCCAAACAGATTTTCCAGGACCGATGGTGATTGCTTCAATAAGTCATTTAGTTTCCTATTCAGCCTTGAGGATTTATTTTTCATTAAACAAGGAAAATATTCTTCTTGGTTGAGATAGTTCCATGGGCTAGAACCAATCACCACTCTAATATTAGTGGTACACCTACAAACATACACGCACGCACAATCCATCACTGACAGCACTCTTGGTCTCTCAGCTGCCATGTTGATCCTCTGGAGCACAGCAGAAATGGTCATAAGCTCAGAGGAGCCATTGTATTGACAGAACTTTCATAACCACATAGTGTTACATAAGGCCCATGTCACAGATCTTGCACAGTGTGTGAGCATATTTTGTGTGTTATGTGCTCAGCCATGTGTTACATTTTAGCTGGAAGGTGCGATGTTTTAAATTATGACTAATCCACCATGCCTTGGAGCTACATAAAGAAGGTCCAACTGAAGATGTCTAACAGAATCCTATGCCAGAAAAGGCAAACTAGTCTGAATAAGACCACAGTTTTTCCTGATGTGTTTTTCCTGATGTGTGCCTAAAGTGTGACTAACCCTGTGGTGTTAAGGTTTGTTTTCTGCAGCATGGGTAAGCTTTCATTAATAAGGAGACAGACATTTTTGCATTTGTGGAGAATTTATTCCTAAGAGAAACTGGTTTGCACAATGGCATAATCTTTGGAAAACAAAGCAATTTTCTTGAATACCATCACGTCTAAATGCACAAACAATTACAAACGCTATGCACTGGAGAGGTCACGGGAACACATTTGTCTCCACAACATGGTCTAAAAGAATTTGATTTAGTTTTCCCTCTAGATGCTGCGTATTATGTGGTGGAAAATGACATTTCGTTTTCTAGAAAACTTCATCGCTATTCAGTGTTGATGAATTCTGACTTCAGTGTTATTGTGGTACCCACAATCCTTTGTCAGGAGTGTGCATTTTGGACTGCAAAAGTCCACGTGTTTGCTGAGAGCCCAGCGTTATTGAAACTCCTGCCTCATCTGTTTGCTCAGCTGGATGACTCAGAGGTCTGCTGGGGGTCAGTCAGCTGCTGCCCCTCTGGATGTGCCACCAAGCTTTCAAACTTTCACTACTGTTGTGGCGTCTGCTCGGTCCACATATGTGAATTACTGTTGAGGTTTGTGTGAATATAAACGGGTTACGTCATACATAGATCACTTTCATCTGTTTTATGTATGGCAGCAGAGAGACCTAATATGTTGCACAGCACATGATATAGCTTAGTGTTAATGTGGTGTTGATACGTATGTGCATATTTATAGACTAGTGTTCTGACTTGTAGGGTTTTATGTTGGGCAGGGTACGTATTGGTGTTGAGCCAAATGTTTCTGTAACACTACTGAAAGCTGGCATTTGTCTGATGTTTTCCTTGTATAGTTTGAGTTTGTGCTCCAGATTTATATAAAAAGTTTGAGAGTATTCTGTTGGATTTGCATTCAACATTCAATCAAAGTCAAATATTAAAATAAACAGCTGATGCTGATACGTTACAAAAGTAGTTCAACAAATCAATTGGCTGACAGATACATGATTTGTTAACCAGACTTAATGAGAATAAATAATTTCTTCAAATCTCTTCAAAGACTAACTGTTTATTCTAAATATTCTGGTAAATGTCAAAGAATACTAATCCATAGTTTTATGAACTTATTAGTTGTGCACTGTATGCATAAGGCACAGATGTTTCTGTTTAAATATGCTTCACACACGATGTATGCACATGATTTTAAAAGTGAACAAGTTATGTGTGATTTTTCCCTATTGTCATCCAAAAGTCTGTTTGATCTAACTGCTTACACCTCCTCCGGTGGCATTCGGGACTTCCACGATTGGGTGATTGGTGATCGATTGGCTAAGTGGCCCACTAGATTAGGATTGTTAGAGGCAGCTGAGTGATATATTGTGTGTGTAAAAGTAAAGGGCGTTAAGTGGAACACAAGCCAACAGCAGTAAAGACCGCAGTATATCTGGCAAGACGTGTCTTTTCTGCAGCATATCCATCCTTAGTCTAAGTTGAAGTATGTGTGTGTTTGCATGAGTGTGCATAGTCCCAATTCCCCAAGCGGGGTCTTACCTTACAGGGCAACCCCATGACCTGATTTATGTTTAGATTTTATTCCTTCTGTTATGCTGGATGCTTTTAACAGGAACTGTAAACCATTAAATCACCCAGTGAAATGCATGTCATATGAGGCTTTTATTATAGGTCATACATTGAAAGCTATACATTATTGGCTATTCAAAGTCCCCATGCTTTGAATGGCTTAAGGAGGGATTCTCAAAGAGAGAACCAAGCATGAACCGATGCATGTGCTTATTTATTTAAGTTTGTTTGTTTTAGAGCACACATATCCAACTATAAGAGTGTGAAAGAGGGAAAAAGTGGTAGCTTAATTTGGAGAGATAGTCCGTTGCCTCGGTAATAGAGACTAATGTGGAATTAGGCAAGCATGCATTCATCTGGAATGCTTCAGCAGCAGCAATCAGCATGGAAAACACAATGATATGGAATTTCCCTGTCAAGCTTTCATTCATGTTCTTTTACACTGATTCTAATGTGGAAAAATGTGGAAGGGAAGCTTACTTGGGGAATATGAGGATTTAGACCTGGAAAATTATCTAACTTATCAAATATGATTGTTCTATAATGAGTTCACATTAACCTTAATATCCTCAGCAGTTTTAGGACATGCTAAATGCTTTCCATTGCATGCACAAAATAACCCACACACTGTTTCCCAACAAAATTCAGTAGAAGCCTCCAAACTTTCATAAAACAACAATGAAAGTGTAATGTATGTGTAATGTTTCCAGTGTGCTTTCCTGTGTTGATGCACACTTGCACTTTATGTACTCCTGTGTTGAAAGTTCACGAAAAGAAACCTTGTTATGGCATTCACTTCCTCTAGTTCAGTGGTCCTCAAAGTAGGATCCAGGTACACCTATGGATGTCTCAGTTCTTGCTTGTAGTTCTTGTGTTCCTTAACCTGCACAGCTACTGCAGCTTTCTTTAGCATTAAGATATAAAACTGTAGCCAGAGTTCCCTAAACGCCACCATGGCCTCAGTCACGATGGGCTGCTGCTAGCTAAACTGGAAATCATATCACACATGAACAAAAGTTAAGTACTAAGACAACATAAGACTATAAAATTAACACCTTATACTTGAATATGAAGAGCCCCATGAGTTTTTGCTCTTGCCGCCCCCTGCCTTTTTTGCTACATTATCTGTGTGACATGAATTGTGGCACAATGATCGTTTCATGTTGAGTTTTTCGTTTCCAGTATTGACTAGAGCCAAAATTTTTGTTGGAAAATAAAATTTGATTAATTGACCAGCCCTGTGCTGTATAGTCAAATGAGTATGTGTACAAGATGGGGATTGCCTCTGCTTTCACTTAAACAGCAGTCACTGATCATTTCCTTGGCTAAGTGAGTGAAGGCTGAAGCATTGGGAGAAGAAGAAAAATGAAAGGTCTATTTGTGTTTTTCTAGGAATCAGAGTTCTGGAAGGAACTTGTACACGTCCATTTACCCCTCCTGGACTGACCCTTCTGACTCTGAACTGTACCCCCCTTCATTGGGGCACTTTCACTGGTCAACCACTATGTGGCCCCATGCTGGAACTTACTGGACGGCTTTATAAATGGACGTCTCTTCTCCAGCTTTCCATAACTTTGATGATTTTCATATCTGCTTCCTCTTCTTTCTGTCATTTTGCTTCCTCTGCTTTATTCCAGTTTCTTACTACCCATTGCTTCATCACCCTCTTCTCCACCCTCTACCTCTTTGTGGGAAATACTCATACAGTATTGGGCCATCTATCAAACGGGCCATTAAAAAGACATACAGAGACAGAGTGCACCTCTAACAGTAAAGCAATGAATCACTTAGTTTCTCATTACCGTGGGTTATTGTCAATAGAACTGTGGAAAAAGAAAATGTTATATGGACAACAGTCCAATGCTGTGAACGAACTCTTTATGCATACATTATTAAAGCAGCTCATAAATGCCTATGTGTTTTATTACTTTATTTTCCTAGGGTGTTTTCAATTTAGTTTGATCAAACTGTAACATGTCTGATTGATATTTGGATGTAGATTATACTTTTAGACAGCAAAAATGCTGCCAGGTACACATGCAGTAAAACATTTAACATGTAAATCATACACCTTGAGCAATAAAAAGACCCATGTACTATAGTAAAAATTACCATTATATTATTTAGTTTTACACAGCTTACATAAAACAGCTACACCACCCAAAAGCCTTTGACAGCTGAGCAGAACTCAGGCACAAGCCATTTATAAATCTATAGTGATGAATCTTTGATTGATAAATTTGGGAAACACCTTTGCCACAGCTATAGTATTATTATTATTATTATTATTATTAGTTGTAGTAGTAGTAGTAGTAGTAGTAGTATTACAGAAGACCACAGGTTCGAATTCCCTATCTGGCCACCTTTAGAGTTTGCATGTTCTCTCCGGGTACTCCAGTTTTCCCCGAATGGATGTCTGTCTACGACAAATTAGCAACCTGTCCAGTGAGCCCTGCTTCTCGGCTCATGACAGCTCAAGATGGATAACAGTTTGTTCAATGACCTCTCCACCACGGCTTCAGATGTGTCCACTTTGCAGCCAATCAGAGACCCAGACTTCCTGATAAATGTATTCATTCCGTTGGTGTCATCAGCTATGCTGCTCTCCCAGGAGACCACAACAAAGGTCACTGCACTTGCACAACAGAGTGATAAAACAGATCTCCAAAACACAAAACACAGCCTGCTCAACTCCATGTGTTCCAGTTCAGCCTGTTGTTGATGGGGATGCCCAGGTACTTGCATTCCTCCATCATATCAACATACCCTGTCCCAAGAAAGACTTAGTCCATGCAGCTATCCTCAGTGGTCATCAACCATCTCACTGCTCTTATTCATATACAGAAGCAGATGATTTTTCCCAGACCACTGCACAAATCATCCAATAAGACAGAGTCGTAGCAAATCTCACATACTCTGGACAGACAGACAGACTGATAAAAACAGAATATAAAACACAATAAACAGTAGGCAATCAAAAGAAAAAGGGGCAAACAAAACAAGATCCATTCACAGTGCAAGAGTTGTTACTACATTTAACTAAACTGAAATAAGCTGTTACTAGAAACTAGGTTAAGGAGAAGAAAGTAAATGTAGATGTGCATGTGCATTGAGCTAATAAAGGCTGTATCAAGAGTCTTGATTGTGGTTTGCAGAGAGTTATGCTTAAAACTCAGTGTCTCTCCTGCTTTCTGTGATGCATTGAAGGGCCTTATAGCCTAGGGTACAATAGAGTTCCTCAGTCAGTGGTCCAGGACAATGACAGTAGTCTGTTGCTAAACATGCTCTTCTGCCTCAGGAATACTTTGTGCATAGGGGGTCTTGTTGTTATCCATGATTGAAAGCATTTTATCGAGGGTTCTTTTCTCTGCCACTGATGTAAGGGGGTCCAGCTCCATGCCAACCACAGAGCATGCTCTCTTAACTAGTCAGTCCATCCCTTTTCTTAATGCCGCCTCACCAGCAAACCACTGTGTAGAAGAGAACACTGGCAGCAACTGACTGGTAGAACATCAGCAGGCATTTACTGCAGATTTAAATGAACTCAGTCTTCTTGTGAAGTACATCCTGCTCTGTCCCTTCCTATAAAGTACACCTGTATTAGCTGACCGGTCCAGTTTGTTTTTCCTGACATTTCTCCTTCAATAGCAGTGGCTGAATTGCCTTAAACACACAAAAGAAATCAAAGAAGGTGCACATCACCATGCAGCCTACTGTCTACATGGGAATAGACAGCTATAATCATCTACATGCTGTCTGCAGCATGTAGATGATTATATCACCTGCTCCCAGTTTTTGTTGATATGTGGATTCCAGGAGTTCAAGATATTTTTTTTAACCTACGGCCTCTAATGGGCCAAGATTCAGTTCTTTAGCAACCTTATCATAAGTAATGTGAAGGCAACTAGTCATTAGCTGTTAAGCTCTGATGGTGTCAACTTCTTTTATACAGGAAACCGACAGGATGTTTTCCTCAACGCCGATATCTCCTCAACGCCAAGTTGTAGATGTGACACAGGCATAGACACAGACAATTAACTAGTCTGTGTCTTGCAGAATTTCCATACAGCAGGCCAAGACAATTAGAATACTGTTCAAAAGGTGGTAATGTTCTGTAAAATCACCAGTCATAACCTTAAAAGCACTAAAATGTTGGATTAGCAGGCATGCTACAGTGGAGTGCGTGATGTCACGCAGTCCCTCTGCATCAGCTGATGGTCGAATGCAAACCGTAACAACAATAACAGAGCAGAATTCCCTTGGAAAGTGACCTGGACACAGTACAACAGTTATTCGACATGTCCAGGATTGCGCTACTTTTGGTTCAAAGCAGTCTGTGCAGCGTGAGTGCAGTCATGTTTCCAAAAAGCACATAACACTCTACCACCATACTCACATTATTTTTTCAATTCAGTTCAATTTATATAGCGCCAAATCACAACAACAGTCGCCTCAAGGCGCTTTATATTGTACAGTAGATCGTGCAATAATAGATACAGAGAAAAACCCAGCAATCATATGACCCCCTTTTGTGACCATAGTATTTATTTTGTTTTGATCTTATTCAGTGCTCTAAGCCTGTACATCCTAATGTTCTAAAATCTTGTGTTCTACGTCCTGATAGCTGGAAAGGACAGTTTATATTTCCTCATTTTAGCTCTTTCCCTCGCTCCAGCTCTGCAGCTCCATCAGCTCCATAGGTTTTCCGAGGATAACAGGAGTCGTTCCATTCTGTAGCACTGGTGTATTTAGCGGCATCAGTTGGTCCTGTGTGTAAACAATGCATTGGCAAAAAGAAAAGGGTGTATAGAGTAAAAAAGTTATTAGTGATTTGCAATATTTGAGTATTGTAAGTGATGAGGACAGGAGTAAAAAACAATAAATCACTGCCAGTTTTATCCCTATCCATTTCCTGCACTAGATCTTGCTTATGACATTGGTATGACTTGAACTGTTATGTCAATATAATAATACACCAAAAGAGATTTATTTTTGAAGCTATTTCCTACCTTCCTTTCACTTTTTACTCATCTCTTCTGCCATGTTGACTGAAATTGAATAGCAATGGAAAACAAACAGTGTTGGTGCGGGTGGGAATCTGTCTTTGGGGATTAAAGTGTTACGTTTTTGCTCCAAGTGTCACTACACTGACTGCTTCAGTGCATAATGCCTTTATTTATTTTATTTTATTTTATTTTTTATGTATCCTATATTTAAAGTGACAGTAATTTCTTTATAACCCCATACTGGACTCAGACCTTCCAGGATATAGCTGTTTGCACCCATACTCATCTGTGTCATAACTGAATGCACATGGTTTTAAGATTTGTAGCTTGGACTTCCCAATATAATTATCTGTGATGTTCCTTACAAAAACCTTTCTAAATTTGATTAGAAGTACATGCTTACATTTCCATGGGTACATTTCTAATTTGGAATTATTTCAGACAAATAGAAGTTTAAACAAACAGGGCTTGAATTGTTGCCACAGCTAACTAGCATCATACTTTTATACTCAGAATTACAGAAAGTTGAAAAAAACAAAACAAAAGAAAGAATAATTTCTGCAACAAGTGCAATCACCTTTAACCATTCCTGACATTTTAGCTAGGTCTCAGATGCTTATGCTTTACTTGAAACTGGGTGACCTCAAGCACTGCTTCGCTTGTGGATCACTGTAGATTATGCTTTTTGCTTCGAGATTTAAACACAAGCACCAGCCAATCACATGGAATTTACACAACTGTTCCAGGGCAGTTACTAGCCAATCAGATTGCATGAAAACTGTCACTGCTGTGATCCTAACTAGTGAAATTCCACAATGCAGTTGGTTAGTGTTGCTATGGCGATAACCCCTATGAATGATAACTTCCCCAGAATATCATTCAGTCAGTATTTGTGATGTTTGTCGCCACGTGTTTGATATCACATCACATGATTTGTGCTTTATGCTTTAACTGTGAATATTACATACATACTTTTCTGGGTGCCACTACTGGGAGGTGTGTAGCGCTTTGTTTTTGTTCTCACTAATGGTTGGATTCACAGACCTAATGAATGAGGTGCAAGTTTTTTTACATGGTATTTGATTGTATTAAGCTACTAGAAATTGTGGCTACTACCGTGTTTGCCAAGGTTAGAGCAATAAGGATTATGACATTATGTCTTAATGTAATGACGTCATTACTCAGTGGTCACAAGGGATCTGTTTTCTTGGAGTACTAAGGTGGGTGGAACACTTTGTAAATAGTACATCTCTGCCCTGTTTCATTGCAGTACTGTTTGGGGAAAGTCCAACTATTGAGCTGATAAGAAGTGGTCAAGGTTCCCTCTAATTTTTCATGTGTCTGAGCGAACACACAAACTCCCTGAGCGGTCCCTTGGACCACTGTGAGCAACAGCAGACGTGTGCACTGTGGTCATGCCAGCATCGAATCCATCCAAGTTACATGGTTTATTAAAATAATCAAATTACAGCATTTACATTTATGTTAGACTACTTTTAATTAACTGCTTTAGCCCACTTACAATGAAAATTTACAAAAATCTTGTTCATGACCTGTGTAGTATGTTAACACTATTGGAAGTAAAAATAACTTGAACTCCAATTTTGAAAACACAACTTTCTTTTCTTTTTTTTTTAAATAAAGCTCTGACTTGTATTATGAGTATGAGTCTGTGGTCTGGGAGAGAGTCCTGTAACTCTCTGTCTGCAAAATACAGTAAATAATGACCAATGTTGGGCAATTAATTATATAGTTACTTCTTCAAAAAAGTAACTGAATTATGCAAACAGCAAAGTTTTTTGCAGCTGTTTACCTAAAAATGCAGCCAAGGCGTTTTTTTAAATAAACATTTCAAACTATTTACAGAACAATCAGCTGTTCTGCATCAAATTTGATGCCACACAAATTATTTGTGCCACTCCAAAAAAGAATTTCTGTCCACTATGAGATAAAGGAGAACATCACAAGCCTGATACCTGCAGGCCTGACAACAGGAGATGTATCACTCCTGTAACACCTCATTGTTCTGACACACACAACAAAACTATTGACTACACTACACACTAACTACACAAGATTTGCACTAAATGTCGCAAATCTCTCACATCTCAAAACACCGCCGTCACTCCTAAAACTTCCCCCTTTCCTGAACAACTAAATGCCATGTTGCCATACCATTTTTTCATTGGTCGACATGGTACTTTTTTCGACGAATAGGAAAGGGTGGGTTTTTTTGGTTTTGTTTTTGCTCACAGGCGGAGAGTGCTTTCGAGCGTTTTCCTTATAAAACGCTGTTTTTACCGTTTCTTCCCGCAGTAAATATAAACAACGATAGTATTCAGGAAGAAAACCAAACATTGCATATATTTTTATCATAACTCTGGTTTTACGTGGCCTATCAACACAATTTAAAAACTGGTATAAAGTCCACACTTTTTCTGTCAATTGTTCCATCTGTCCTGCTCACATCTCCAATGGTTGTACACGTTGTCATTAACGTGGCTTCACTCCACATCAGCCACGCCGCTTTGCTAGCTAAAACACCGGTGTCGGCACATAAGGACGCTGTCATAGCCTGTCAACGACGTTGATTAGCTGCGTATATACGAATGTGAATCGCATCATTGGCTGGACTATGGGATAAGGTGGCATCGTTCTAATCCCATATGGGAGCAGCCAGTCACTTACTGACTAACACTGCAAAACAGAATCAGAGCTTAACAGAATTAAAGTTTTAATTTTAATTTTAATTCAGGTTGGATTTTTTTTGTGCGCAACACAGATTTTCTGTGAGCAGAGACCGTGCCAGCAGTGCGCAATTGAGCACGCGCGCAGCTTAGAGGGAACATTGGAAGTGGTATATCTTTGATTGTATTATCTTGTTTGGGCTCTTGCGTGGGACCTGAAGTCTTTGTTAACTTGAGCTGTTTTTAAGTTTCCACTTCCATGCTTTGTTGGCCAGTTAGTCTTTTGCATGCGCATTGTCAAAAACAGACATCTAGATGTTTATGTGACATTTTGTCTGGATCCCATTGGCACATTTCAGTGTTTTCGGTTTCTCTGCCACAGTAAAACCACCCAGTGTCCTTCTACAGCTCTTCCTCTACTGTAGGTATGGAAGGACTGATGTTAGTAATTTAATTGCTGGATCCTGTCCTGTAAGCCCATATGGTTTCACTGGGATGGATGATGACTATTAATCGTGCTCTGTTGCCTGTGAAAAATGAATGTGAAACTATTGTGTTACAACAGGGTTTGGTGGGCAAAATGTCTTAAACACTTTGTTTGAATGACAGTGTCAACAGGTGATATTCTGGATGTTTTTGTGGAGAAATACTAACAGAATTTCTTCACAGTCCTAGCAAAGCAAAGTTTGAATTGCACTTGTTTTACTTGCAAACAGCCAAATTAACAGATGAATTAACTATTTAAAGTAAGTGCGGTCATCATTTTAATCGCAACTAACATCATCTGTGCCTGATTCCAGTATGCCTCTCAGACTTTCTGTGAACAAAACTGGAATTCTGTTATAGATTCTTGGTTCTGGCGCTATGGTATTTCATTGGCTTAGATGACCCATTTGCTTTACTGTGATTGGTCCACAGTCTAAGAAGCATGACTTAAAGCTTCCCAAGAGCCATTACCCATTCCTCTGCTTGGTTGTTAGGGCCCTGTGCATGTTCTGTGTGACTGTATTAGTTTAAAGACATGCCATCAACCTCACCCCTTTCCTTCACATGTGAATTTTGTTACTGCTTCTGCTTCCTGACTAAAAGCATTGGCTTTTGGCACTTTTGGGAACAACTGGCAAATCAGTTTCAGGATTTAAGTTGCCCATTTGAGACTATCTCATCTATTTCGTGACCAAAGAAGTTTGTAATAAGCCAAAGTAAAGCCACATCAATGATGTCTTGTTACCTCATTTCTCCTCAACAGCTCTTTACGTCCAACCTGCCACATTTTCCTCCCAACATTGTGTGTTTAGATAACTTGACCGTTTTTTTTGTGCTTCTCTTTAGTAGTTTCACAGGACAAACACGTGATTAAAAACAGCAGGAAGAAACAGTTTGGTTTCTGCGATTTGATTGGATGTTAGTACATAATCGAAGGCTTAATCACTCACCCGTACAGACTACCTGTTTTCCTTTACATGCTCACAAGTGTTTCACTTTTAACACATTTACTGCTCATCGTTTGCCTCCTGCAGACATTCTTATTGCAGGGCTTGCTGACTACTGTATAGAGGTTGGAAAGGTCTTTAAAGTCTCTTTCCCCTGAGGTCATGCTTTTAGGTTGTGAGAAGTAGCAGTCCCTCTTCCCAGCAGAGCCGTAGTACACGCTAACTGTAGTGAGGTCACCACAGTAAAACAACACAGAAAGTTTCCTAAGGTCGTAAAGGCTGGCCGCTGAGTGTTTGGAGCTGTAGGGGAATACGTCCTGGATAATTGGTGGGATAATTTCCATAGCGGCAGCTGAGGTCAGGCATGGGCCTCCTTCCCCACTGTCCACAAAGCGCACATACAGTCAGAGCCCCTCATTTGTCCTTCCTCCCATCATCATAAAATTCTCTTTAATATAGTTTTTTCTTTGCTTTCTCGGTTTGCCTCAGCTTTTGGCCATACGTACTGTCCTCTGTCCCCTTGTCCTAAAAAGACTCTTAACCATAACCTAATGACCGCTATATACACAGAAGGTAAACATACCAATACAGAAAGCAATTTTAAAAAAGCTAAATGCAGGAAGACCAGAAGACAGATGTAGAGATGATGTGATAATGTACTATAAATCATCGTTGTACCTTTAAGTATGCCTAAACACTGATCAGAAAGAATAGCCAATGATTGGATAGTCAAAATTTGCAAAAGAAGCTTTGATGTTATCATGTGGTTACACAACTAATGGCGTTATGCTTTTCTGTGAGGCTGCACAATGCACTTTCCAGGATGACAAGTTTCTTTAAGTAGAGAAGAAGAGTCATTTGTGCTGATTAACAGTAATCTTCGCTATTGTTCTGAATATCAGTCGGGTAAAAGGAATCAGTGATTGTTTTCTCAGTTAGAAATAACTGATGTGATCACACTAGGCTTAATATTCACTTGATTTTTTGTTTCTGTTTTTCTTTTACCATCAGTGTCTGAGGGAAATACTTGGCGCTCTGTTGTTTTTGTCATTTATCTTTATTTCCTCTTAATAGAAACTTTTCCTTGGCATTTTCCTGTCTTCTTCACCTTCCTTTGTTCTTAAATCAGCAGCCCCGATCTCTGCTGTCCACCTGTGTTATGCACTGCTGGGTGGACCTCTGTTATCATCATCTCTTTTTATTTATCACCTTTCTAGTTGTGCTAGTCATTCAGTGTGCGCTCCAACTTTCTCCGTCTGGGCCAGCCAGCACAGCGTGTTGGAGACTTGCTCAGTGGGTGGGAGGCAGTTGCATGCGAGGCACACTCTGGGCCGCGTGCTGTGGGCTTTGCTCCCCTTTAAACCTCTGTAGCGTCTCTCTTCACTCACTCCATTTTTCTTTTTTCCTCCCCTTTTTCTCCAAGTTCCTGCAGTGAGGGAAAATCTTACGGTGTGGTTTATTTATTCTGGTTTGGTGTTGGTTCTCACATGTCCTTGGCAGGATTTCATACCTCCATGACAGTAGCCTGGGTTGTGAGAGATTATCATGTGCACATGGGTGTCCCTCTAGCTGTTTGCATTAATGCCTCTGCAATAGTACTTGCCTAGAGGATAGAAAACTTATGGGTATTCATTTATGTGTGCAATACAACCTTTCATTGTTAATGTTGGAGCCAAGTGTTTGACTGCCAGTGCATTTCCTTGCCACGGTGCTTTGGTCTCCAGCATCTAGAGACTCATCTTTCCTCCCTCTCCCTCATGTGTCTGTCTGTCTTGTTTATGTTCCTCCTCAGAGAGAAACCACGATGACCTTGTAGGAACGAGTGCAAGGTCTACAATTCAACTGGTGATTTGAGGGAATGAATGAGGGGGTTTAAAATAAGGGGAGGGCTTGGGGAAAGGAGGTGGTTAAGTGAAAGGCGGATTGGGAGCTAAGCTCTTTCCATTTGACTCTTTCCACTAATCCCAAATTGCAGCCACTGGAAGATGGTGACCTCTTCCTAACATATGTTTACAATTAATCTAGCTGTGGTGAGAGCCTGTTTTCACCAGGAGAGAATGATAAGACTAAGGAGCAACTGGTCCTTATTTGCGTAACCAATTAGCTGGAAACACATCATCTGATTTTTATCACGCTTTTTTCTGGTGAGCAACATATCATTTGAGACTATTATTTAATATAGAATATTTATTGTCGTGATTGTAGATGTACTGGAGGCCTCTGAGGACAAACCAAGATGAAGAACAGTTTTCAGTTGAGATAAACTTAAATGTATTATTGGTAAATAGAAGTGGTTGAGTCTTTACTCTTCTTTCCAGCCACAGCTGCAGATTAGATATCCCATTTCATGTCCACAAATATGCACTGTTGTTAATTAAAGGCCAAGCAATTTGTTGCTAGGGTCAGCAAAAGCTTTGGCATGTTGGGCCCGTTCTGAAGCTGATGGCGTTCTCGTTGCCCTTTGCTCCTATTGTTGCTAACAAGGAATAAATCCAAGGATTTATGCTATTCTCTAACATTTTCCTTTCCCCTATATTGTTTTTTTTCCTTCTGTTTCTGCTTCTTTGCTGCCTCTTTGAGCTCTGTGACTTTTGCTGCGAGCAGGAGAAAGTTGCAGGGGACCCAGGGCGCGTTGACATCCAGCTTCCATTGTGATGTACGAGATGGATAGAGAGGGGGAGAGAGATGCGAACTCCCTTCCAGTGTTTGGGAGGCACATAAAACATACTACAGAAGGGCCATAAAAAGAGCCAACATTAGTGTCCAAATTTAAAACATGTCCCAGGTCTCAGCTGTCGCTCGCAATAGGATTTCTTGCCCCCCTACCCCCACCCAACACCCCTTCTCTTCTCCAGAGCTTTGGCAGGGAGAAAGAATAGCACAACAAAGGAGAGGGGAACTGGCAGGCTGCACGTTCCCAACATACAGACTTTATTAGTCTGAAACATCAGCGTTGTTTTTTTCCCCCACGACGGTTAAAGATTGAACAGCATAATGAATAAGTGCAGAGAATATAAGATTCAGGGGGTGACAGACAATGAAAAAGCAGAGAGGGGAATGTGATTACTTTATTGCATAAATCTGGTATCTTATAAAGGGTTGGCTTTTGCAAATTGCAAATACACAAATGCTGCATTCAAACTCAGCTCAGCTATTATGTATTCATGCTGATGTTTTTGGTTAAACCAATTGGGTTTTTGAGGCATTTATCTCTGAGATTTCAGCTGCCCCCAAGCACCACTGAATTTGAATTTCATTTGTGGCTCTCAGACTTTCACAAAATGACTTTGAAAACCTCAACAGCAACTCTCATTTCGCTTCTCTTGTTTCTGAAACAAAACCACATTTTTTTTTATCTAATTTAACGTGATCGATTGATCGCAGATGTTCTAAACGGCGGACGAAGATCAACATTATTCGGTCGTCTTTTAATTTGACTTTCGACATGGTAAACCTGCATTAGGTGTTCCACGGGACACACAGGCGTGAAGATTAGTGAAAATAGGCCTCTGTACACCTAGAGGCCCATTTTATCCATTAAAAGTAAAGCTATGTTAATAATTGACAAGTCTAATCAAAAATAGTCTTTTACAGCGTGTCTGATTGTCGCAGATTAAAAAAAACCCACTTGCTAGCTTTAGTGTATATGGCCAGACACTAGGTGAACTGGCCTTTTATTGGCCAGTTCACCCATGGCTAAAACTATACTGTAGGCATGACATGAGTAAGGTGACACTCTTATTTTCACATGCTTTTAATCTGTGGTGGTTTCCTGCATCCCCAGGTTTATATATGTTGCGTGTTCCTGTAAATGAAAGCACGTGTTAATAGAGGACCTTTGTAGCATTGCCACCATTAACATTAATGATGCATAATGATGTTGAGAACATATTAAAGCTATATTTTCACAAGCTCAACATTCAACACCTCAAGCGTGGTACATTTAAATCGCATTCCTGATCATCAAACCCCACATTCAGTCTTGCTCTATGCTGTGAAAGAGCCATATAGACACTCAAAGGCCAGCAGTGCAGGGAGCTTCAAGTAGCAATCCAAATACACAGTAGTATTCTCAAACACCATGGGACTGCCAAATACAACACTCGTATTTATTTATGTATTTATCTGGATTTCCTGTATACTTGTGGAGATGCTGGACGTAGTGGGATTTGCTATCTGAAGCCCATTTGACAAACTTTGGCAAACACTGGCCAGGCTCTGCCATGTTGCATAATAGCACTGGGTTATTTTTCCTTGGGGCTCATATAATGATGCCGCTGTCCCCGTCCCTGAGACATCTATATCCTCACACTCCTACAAGGTTGCTGTGCCTGACAGGTTCCCTGTGCTACTTCCACCAGAAATGTTGCATAAAGTGTGTGAATATATAGTTACTTCATGCACAACTGTCTAGTAACCCTACATTCCTGGTGTGGAGTGGTTAATTTTCCTTCATGGTATTCCTCTTCACAGAGGAAATATAATTGGGTAATCAATTTGTTTACTGTAGTTCATCAAACCGAGAACTTTAAAGACACAGTTCTTGACTGAAGGACAAAACAATATTAGCAGTGTAACGATGTAAAACTGCAACACAGATTTTGATTATAATTAAAAAAAACTTAGGCGCCACGTTCTTGGCAAGGCTCCGGGTCAGCATTTTCTGTGTCTGAGTTCTTCTATCACAAGTACTCCAGTACTCAGTAATCTTAACAACTGTTGCATGTGTGCCATAGTCACTACACATTTGATTGAAGTGGCATGAGAATTATTAAGAAGATGAATGAAATTTAAAATAGTCATGTCAGTGATTGATGCTTGCTTTCAGGATCCTCTGCCAGAAAGGTTCCTTTTATATTTTTTTTTTCAGTTTTCGTTTGTACTCGTTTGGCGAGGGTTAGCCAACAGATTTAGGAAAATATCATGGATTGTCTGGCATAAAGCCTTGCAGCCAGACTTCTCCCATGTCCTTCGGCCATTCATACGGTGAACTCTAATCTCATTGGTGATTGAAAGTAATAGCATAACTCATCTTTTTAAACTTGCTTTTGCTTGATTTTTGTTTTTATGTTTTTAGCTTCTGTGAAGCACTTTATGATTTTATCTTGAAAGGTGCTATATAAATAAAATTTTACTTTTAATTTTTAGCATTTCTTTGAGGTATGTTTGGCTGATTAGGAAATCTTTGTAATGCACCTATATAAGATGCGCGTAGTAGATATTGTAACTGCAAAATTTTCATTTTCAGCATATTAGTTTGCTAAAGTTAATGCTTATGTCAAAGCACTATTGCACCAAAGTACAGCATCGCAGTGTTAGCACTTGCTGGCTTTGCTGTATCCGTGGATACAACGCAGCAGACTTTCTGAGTAATCACAACTGTGAAACCAAACACATTAATTATTCCTCCATCTAGTACCGGTAAGCTATGCCAAATAACAAAGCACAATAATACAGCCCTGAAACTGGCACAGCTGAATAGACAGACTGCCAGTACAAATATTATTCTCACCTGTGCTTTTTCTGTGATGATATGTTTAAATGTTTCCTGTCAGAAAAACCTCAAAATAAACATGGAGCAGCGATACTAATATGCAAATTCTTCTTCTATTAAACACGTATACTCGTTGTCACATGCTCTCATAATTTTTATTTGGCAGTTAGATATGGATTAAATTGAGCAATAAATGATTTTTGTTTATGTTTTTCTTTTTTTTTAATAAAATTTTTGAATTGAGTTTTAAACATGTGAAAGCTTTTCGCTTTCATTTATACACAGAGCTGTTTAATGAACTTTCAGAGGTCACTGTCGTCCCTCTTGGTTTGAAATTCCCAGTATATAATCACTTGATTGGCACACATGCTCTCTTTAAAAGTTAAGCTTTGACAGGCTTCAGGCTTGACAGACTTAATATTTATTGGGATCTACTGAAGATTTAAACTGGGATGTCTAAATGAAGAAGGTCTGGTGACTGTCATCTAGCATAGGAAGCCAAAAGTATTTGTTAGTACTACTTTGTTAATATGTTTTCTTTCCTTGTGTGCATTGAAGATGATGGGAATAGAGTACATTTTCACTTAAATTAGCTATATTTGTAACATTCAGACCTTTAAATGCTGTTATTCTGACAGTGCTTTCTCAGTGACCTTGCGACAGCTTTGTCAGTACAGACCCATGCTGTCTTTTTGGATCTTTGTCTTGCATATCTCAACCAAGTATTGTCTCACTGATGCTGGCAGAACGCTCTGGAGTGTTGGACAGATGCTTGGAGGGTAAAAAAATACCATTTTATTTTCATAGAAATGAAAATCTGATTTTTATAATATTAACAAAAGTCAGATTTTGTCAAAAAGCTCTTTCAAACCAACATTTTTCAAAACTGGAAAGTAAACACTGACCAACTAAAAAGCTGGAACTGGAAGTGCATTTGCCCATGGTTGCAGCTTCTGTGCCAGGTGTGTTTTACTACAGCAAATATGCTGCTGGAGTAATTTTGACATCATTAGCTGAGTAACCTTCTGCACAGCCAAAACAGACAGCAAGATGGAATGCACAAAGCAACAGTGTGGTAGCAAAACCTTGTGCCGAAAATCCTCCTAAGCCTGCAGTTGCTTTCAGGTATTTAACACAGCTGAGTCTAAATATCTAAATAAACATTTTGACACATCCAAGATTCTGCTGTGGCTTAAATAGAGTCATTATTATAGATTCATAAAGTCCTTATGCCAAAATCCACTTCATACCATGCTGCTTTTTTGTTTTCAGTTCATCCAGTTGAGGAGTCTGGGGGAGCAAGAAGCTATCCCAGCTGTGAGTCCCTTGCTAAGAGACAGGTTACTGGTTTGATTCTAGCCGAAAACGCAAATCCCCTTCGGGGTTCGATGAGCAAGAGCATCCAGTGTAATACTCTACCAAATCAAACATGCACAGTTACGTGCTGTGACAACTCCTTATGAAAAGGGAGTAGCTGAAAGTAGCTTTCACTAGTACTGTAACTCAAAGTGTCAATCCTGTGTGAACAGATTTAGAAACATTACAAACTGCACAGTATATTTAGCCTTCAGCAGCTTTCTTGGAATTTTTTATTTTTCCTATTAATTAAATCTGATTCTGCAACTGGACAAACTGTAGGCTACTTACTCAAACAGTTTCTGAGACACTGCTGCCTGGCAAAATTTAGTCTGCATTTAATGTAACTACACAATCATTCTCACTCTTCATACACTATTTGTCAGTAGCAAACATAACTAACTGTAACTCTTTCTCCACTCACAATTAATGATCGGTCACGGCTCGGTTTATTTTTTTTCCTCTGGGTGGTGCCTTCATGCAGTGATTTGTGTTTTTTTTACACAGCCTCAGCTGAAACACTGTTTGGGACGTTTATACACTACTACCACATCATAGCAATGCATCTAATGAATAGCACAAAATTTGAATTGAATTTGGACCGCTGCCTCTTCGCTCTTCTGGGGACTCTTGACGTGATTCGAGCATGCATCAAGTTTTTAAAATGTTCATTTTCAGGTCTTTGCTGTGAAGAAACTGCTTTTTATTTTTCAGTTGGTGTCTGTATATCTCTTTAAAGTTGATGTAAAATGTTACTGTTTTTGTTTTGTTAGCTTTATCGGTTATTCTGATAAAATTTGCCCAAACTACTCTTTGACTGTATATGTAAGCCTTGTATATCTACATTGTACAGTAACATTTAGCCAAACTGCCTATTGCTTTCAATGGCTTTAGAGCATAATCGTTTGGCATTACTTATGCCAGCAAGTAGAAAGAAATATAGAGTTTTTAAATGTTGGAAATCCTCTGATCCACTGCTTATATAGACATAAGCATTACATATTTACAGTGTTACCTTTTTTTCTCTTTGTTCACAGGACATTTTCCCTCCACATTTCTTTGTACTCTAAGAATCTGGCCAGTGTGCTTCACGTGTGCACACATGGCTGAACAGTAGCTTGTTTGTGTTGCTGAATAATCCTTAATCAACAATCCAAACCAAACCATAGTCTCTCATTATCCCAGGGAGCATGCCAGCTTGGCATACTGTGAGCCCTGTCTGTCTGTTTTTAACAGGAACCTAGTGAGACAGTAGAGGCCCTGACGGCAACTGTACAGTACATGTGTGTGTGTGTGCCTATACTGACACAAACATGCAGTGTGCACATGGACAAACACAGAGATAAATCTGCATGAACAGGATGCACGTGGGTTGAACTACACAACAGCGCAGGCCAGAACATGCGCATGTGCTTGTGCTGTCATAGCAAGTAAAAGTCTTCAAGAGCAAACAAATACTACAGTGCACATGGACATACACACACATGCATACATATGCACTCCATGGACCATTTGAATATAATAGTGGGGTATTGTGACAGAGATGAATAATGTACAGAGGGATTATTAGCCGCAGACTTAATACTGCAAAAAGCCATCTTTCTTTCATTAGGCAGTAAAGGAGCTGCAACATGGCCCCTAAAGGCATTAATTAGACTGAAAGCAGGGTCTGTGTGGGCCCTACAGTAGGCACCACACATGGCATTGAGTACCACACGGCTGCATGTCCTCATTATCGGGGCTTTCCTCTTCAGAGCTTTCATCACTCCCCATCATTCAATCCAAAGAGGTAATCCTCAGCTTGGTTAAGCCACTAACCAATAAAAATTTGTTTTTATAAAGTAGTCTCAGTTAAAGACGTCTCAGTTTTTCTGTGGGTCTTTTCTCATGTCTCTCCTTGTCATTCTTGCTGCAATGCCCTGGACATTTTCTTCTATTATACACACACACACACACACACACACACACACACACACACACACACACACACACACACACACACACACACACACACACAAACACCCACCACCCACACAGACGAATTACTTGAGTGACACGCTTCACAGCTCTGACTTCCTGCCACCCAGTGGGAGGAGCTGTCCATTACTGTGACAGACTTGACTTTTTAAAAATATTATTTCATATCAGGCCAGAGAGGTTAGAGAGAGACAGATGCTGTCAGGGAGTGATGGATGAGCCTCTTTTAAAAGGCCATCAGGGAAATAATAGACAACCCAGTGAGCCTTGAAAGCAGCGAGCTAAGCCAGAACAATCTACACTCCCCCTCTCATCTCCGCAACTGTCAGATTGAAAAATGTCAGCAATTAGAAAGTATGGTAATGTAAAGGTAGTTTCACGTTAGATCTGCTGCATACTGAAGTAGCTGTGGCAGTTGAAGTGGTCAGAGAGAGCAGCGGCAGGAGGGAAGGTTAGAGTATGGACAGATGGCCTCGGGGTTGAGTCCAAATGGGAGAAGACGGATTATGTAAACTGCCTTCCCCGTGTCACAGAAAGGTTAAGCAAGCTGTTAGCTTTTGTTTACATCCTTAATATTAATATATCTCTTTGTCGAGTATTGGGAAAGTAAGAATTCTGCCAGTATTGTTTTTACAGCCGGCACGAAGACGATTGTTGATAACAGATTAGGAGTGTCTGCTTCCAATGCAATATTTATAATTTGTGTTTTTCTCTCTGGCATCACTCAAAGGAAGAGGGAAAGGCTTTGGATGGGTAATACGATGTCATGGTTCAGTCCATGATGTCATTATGGATATATCTCCTGATTGTGTGTTTGTGCACTCTAATTGACTCTATGCTTCTTCATTTGGTTTTTCATAAACAATGAATTTAACACACATGCTCTTTTCTTATTTATACAAAACTAAATATGAGATAATGCTTTTTTCCCCCCCACTGTAAGATTAAAACCATGTATGCATAAACATAACAATACTGTGCACAACCCACATTGTTAAAGACTTGTATTCCAGTGGTTAACTTTCCAGTGGAGGCAACCATGGTGAAAGTCCAACAGAATAGGAGACCACGGAGACTAAGAGGCAGGACTTTAAATTACTTATTTGATTAAGGAACTTTGACTTGGTGTTTCGTCTGACGCCAGACCTGGGACTTGTAATGGAGAATGAGTCAGAGCTGAAGAGAAAGAACATGAAGAAGAAATGGATGGAGTGAGACTGAGGGAGAGATCGGGGGTTTCTTAGTCAACACAAACCCTGTCAGACAGACAGGCCATATAGTTCTGCTTTTTATGTACTCATAGTTCATAGTTTTAGGTCTGAGGCTATAATTTCTTTTAGTTCATTTTCATGAATAAAAATGGCTGAGTGTGCGTGTGTCTGGTTGAGGTTAGTGTTTCTCAACACAAACACAGTGACAGAAAAACCATAGACCAACCATACATCTCTGGTTTGTATTTACTCATTACCCACGGTCGAAGTTCTGGCCCACAAGTTAATTTCGATAAATGGCCTGTTGATTGTGTAGAAAGCAGAAGGCCAGCGAGGAACAGCAAGTACGATCTGTCCTCATTTTTGGTTTTGATGAGATGATTCAAGCACTTAAGGAAAGTCCAGAATTCAGCACAACCATTGCTATTAAAGAGTGACATCAGTGTGGTAAAACCATAACTCAATGGTTTCGAAAACATCTAGCTGAATCTGCGGGTGCTTTTCTAGTGGTTATAAAAGAGAGACAAATAGCAGAGCTCCGTCATCCACACACTCTCAGAGGAAAGCACCATTACAGAGGTTCAGTAGCACTCGATGTTTATTTTCAATCTTTCTGAAAGTTGCTCCAAAGTGGAAACTGTGCTGCTCAAACAGGGTACAGAAAATATACTGCACTGGTAAAGATGCAGAAATGCCAGAGGACACAGATCCTTGTCTGTAAAGATAATCACTAATGGATCTGCATTAACTGTGTACGCGGGGACGGGGTATAATTTAGCATGTGCTCTCTTGCCAAGGATGTGTCGCGGACTGTGTTAGTGGTTGGGATTGTGTCTGTTTGTGGGCGTAAGAGTGTTTTTTAACAGTAGTGTGATCTTTGATCTAAATGCTGGCAGATTTGATTTAAAGTGCCCATAAGTCACACTTTTCTCACTTGCTAAAGGTTTTCAACACTCTAACTTAAAACCTCGTTACCATAGGTTTTGGGGCAGTATAGTAGGCAAATTTGTGATGACGTTTAAACATAAATTGCTGTAAAAGCAGTTCTATTTCTCACCGTGGGCATTTGTGGCATATATAGCTCAAGGGGTAGCAGTGTTTATGTCCACAGGCAGCAGTAGAAAGTAATCAGATCTCTTCTCTGGGTTTAGAAGGAGAAACAGAAGGAAAGGTTTCAGATGGATGCTGTGGTGTCTCGTGCCTTGCCAGTTGCCTCGACCACTGGCATGTCTGTCTTTGTCCCTTTGCCCGGAACAACCATGTTAGTTTTATTCATCTCTCCAAATGAACAGTTGGCACCACTGATTCGGGGGAATTAGAAGGGGAAAACATAGGGGCGCCTGGTGTGGGGTGCTGGGTTTTTTCCCCTTCATCTTAATTTTCCTCCAGGACCACAGCTGATTGCACTCTCACTGATGATGGTTAGTAAGAGGGAAAGAACTATATCCTCTAGAGCCTGTTGGCCAGGTTGGATTCCTTCCCTGTGGCATCAAGACTCACTGAGCTCTGTCCTTTAGCATCCCATATTCATCTTACATCCTTTCTTGGGTCCTAATCCATGTCTCCACAAGGGGCTTGGAAAAGACTTCAGTAGTTTTTATTGATCTGCAATTGTGTTTTCAACTGTCCACAAAGCCAGTAGTTGACAGTTAAGGAATGCAACTAATATTCTTTTGGAAAGATTTATAGAGGCTCTTTTGTTACGTATGCGAATGAGCCAAATCAGTTGTTTTCTTTTTTCTATCCCCAAATCCCTCCTCTTCCCCCAAGGCTGTCTTTTGACTCTTGCTTGTCTCATCTCCTTGTATAATATGAACTGCTTGATATCGACTTTCAGCAATAACTTTGACTCGTCTTCCAAGTTTCTCAACTGTGTGCGTCTGTGTTTTATAAGAGCACCAACATCATACTTCTGTCTCCTGCAATTTAATCCAGAAATTAGAACCTGTTCAATTTTGGTACTGGGGTCCAGCTTCACAGTGGAACTAATTTTAAAAGTGTGCAGTAAACCAAACCAGATTCAGCATTGCCCCTTTTTTTTATCCCCTTTATGCTTATACTTGTCTGGCTTTTTTTCCTCTCACGAAAACTGCTTTTCGTATATGTAAACTCTGTGACAACAGTACAACGCTCACTCGACAGTTTCACACAACTCGAACAGCCACGTGGAAGTCTAAACACGGCCACAAGTGGCTGGCCTACATCTGTATTTGCGTTCATATTTTATTCTGTTCTAACACACATGGCCTGTCGATGTGTTTTGTCCCCGGCCTCCTACAGTTGCATATCAAGAGCTGTAATAAACGTGACTGTTTCATATAGAAAGAAAATTCAGAACTTGCCCATTGAGGGTTTCTGCTTGCCACTTTGAGGTGTTGTACTTGTGTATGCAGATATATACCATTCTGCTGTGTGGCATTTATGAGAAAGTTTACTACAACAACAATCAAGGAACGTTGTTAGCACCCACTTAGTTTGGTAAAAGCACTTGGACCTGCTCTTTTTCCTCTCAGCACTTCCAAAGATCTTTTTATGAAAGAAGGAAGGGCTTTTATTGCCTTTTTTCAAATAAACTTTCATCATACACAAGCACATGGAATAATTCCTTATACAGTTGTGGTAAAAAGAAAGTACAACCTATTTAAATTAAGGTTTTCTGTATCAGCAAGTAATAAAAGTAACCTGGTCCTCAGCAGGCCTTAAAATGAGGTCTGTAGAGCCTGACATGAACTATACCTGCAAGGACCAGATTAGTTTTATTATGTCTGGATATGTAAAACCTTAGAAATTAAGGACGTTGTGCTTTCTTTTTGTCGTAATTGTATGCAATGTAGTGCTGCAGTAATCGATAACTTGCCAGGTGGATTTATATTTTTGCAAGAATATTTTGTGCCTAACACATTTTTATAGACAACGTGACAAGAAAACAGAAATATTTTAGAAATCTGTCAAGAACTTGTGGCAAAAACAAACTAAATTCCTGTTTTTACAAAGTGGATTTCTCTGAGAAGTCAGAAATTAATTAAGCATAGCATTCAACCAGTAAAAGTTTTTTATTCAGGAATGCAAGTAAACAACTGTTGGCATCTTAATCAAAAAATACTAATGTGCTTTATTATTTTTTCTGCTTCTGATTCATGCACTGTCAATCAATAAATATTATATGTTAATATTAAAAATATCATTTTATGCATACTAGAGGATTACCCTTGACCAATACAAACCTTGTAACCTTGTACTAGTTATATATGTAAACGTATATATAGTGGAATATTTTAGTAACCCTTTGACCATGTCTGTCAAAGATGCCAAACGTCTGCTAAAAACTGCTTTTCCTGTCGGAAATGAAAACACAGGAAAATGTTTATGGGTCTTGGTTGAAGAACAGAATAATGGATTTTGGCTCGAGAGCACCATACTGCCAGCGACCGCGCTCTCCCAGCCTACGCGTTCGCGTCTCTTTAGTCATAGTTCACTTATATTAAAAACAATCGTGGCGATGAGTAGTGTAAAGAGAATAGTGATGAAATCAGTCAATGTATTATAAACATAAATGTTTGCCAGGACTAGATGTAATACAGAGTGCTTGTTTGAAGAGGAGAATTTCAAGTTTAATCGGGAGATCTACCATAAATCTAGCCAACCCTGAAGTAATATATCTATGATAAACCAGCTTGTCTTACAATATATTTTGTCGCGGTTATGAATGTAAAGCTTCTCTTAAGTTTCTGGGAGGTCATCCAGCTCATGCTGAGAAGCTGTAGCACTAAAGAGGGCACTGTGGTGGACGCTGTAAAGTATAATAGAGGGTGGCTCGCTACTTCAGCTGCTACATTTGTTCTCTTTAACCAGAGAACCGAAGTAATGGACAATATTTATCTTTGCTCTTGGCCTCATAGTCAGAGTTATTATTAAAAGTGAGGAACTCCGGTTACTAGTTCTTCTGGGACATTGAAGGAAGGAAATTATGATGAAAGTAGTCCAGAGCTGGCCGCAGATTGTACACTTTAATAAGTGGACAAGTCCAGTGGATGTATCAAAATGAATTGCTGTAAGGAGGTATTTCCTTGAAATGGACAGACTGGTTAGCGTGAGTGATGTGGGGGCCTTAAAGGGCCCAACAAGCTTCTCCACTCTGCTGTATCTTAGGATTGTTAAATCCTGCAGTTATCTTGCTTTTTTCCATGTACTCAACAGGCTCAGTTGGCTGCAAGTTGAAACCACAGCTGTACAGTCCTCATTAAGAAGCAGGGGTTTATTCCCACATTAATATTTTGAAATCCCCTCCAGTTCTTTCCTGTTTTCTCTTTCAGCTCTTTTACGAAAAGGCTGAAAATAGAGATTATTATCAAATTCAGCAAAACTGTTACTTAAACTATGCCAAAAATAGGCAACAGAGCTCTGCAGTTTTCTTCTGTGTTCATATAGATGGATAAATAATACATGACCTTAACAGTAAACACTAAGCTGTCTTTTACTTTGTCCTCCTCCATTTCCTCCTTTTTCTTTTTTTTGCTAAGTATGTATTGCTGCCTGTCTCTTCTTCTTCAAGCCTTGGTAGAAAGTGATTAGACAGCGTCAGGCATCACTGGTTATTTTTGTCTCTAAGGCTCCTTATTTCTCAGCAGATGACTGTGCATGGCACTCTAGAGCCTGCGGCACAAAGGAAAAGCTTTATCACTGTTTTTGTTTAAACCCATTTGGCTTGACTGATTAAAGCATGTTGCCTCACAGATGTGTGCACGGGTTCGTGTGCGTGTGTGTCTGTGCGTGTATGAGGAAAAAAAGGTGGGTAAGGGTGATATAGAGAATGGCTGAATCTACAGTGCTTCTAAATGAGTATTTGTGCCCTTGAGTGTACACATATGTCTCAGTGGATGTTTGTGTGTGTAGCTGTATCCGCATATTGGCCCCTGGGCAGCCTGAGTGCGGACATGATTGATGACTTGTGCGCTGTAGTGAAAGTCTTTTCAATGAAAGCAAAATGGGGTTTGGACTTTATGACTTCATCAGATCTGCTCAGTTCAATGTGAGGTTAATGAAATGTGGCAAGCTCTTCTCTTACAGCTTAGACCATGCATTTTATTCTACAATGAGGCCTCTGCTCAACCGTGTCAGCGCACTTAGCTGCCATCATTGTGACTGAACAGACACTGGGTGATCTGCTGTAAATCAGCTCATTGTAGTGACATTAGGAGTGTGTGCTCATGAATGATGTACATGCAGAACATTTTGGAGCTGTCAGCTTTGTGTTAGATCTGTTTGCACTGAATACCACAGTGCTTCCAGATAGTGATGGAATAGGTATGTAGTAATTTTACTATTAAATGAGTCATTGGGAGTTTTTAAAATATTTTTTTGAAAGAAACTTTTTAAAACTTTTTAAAGTTTGTCTGCAGTGAAACTGTATCTCTTGGACACACTTTCTCATTTGATGTTTTTTCTTTATTTTTACTACTTTCTACATTGCAGATACGTACTGAAGACATCAAATATATGAAGCAAGATATATGGAATTATGTAGAAAGAAAAGATGATAAATAACTCTAAATATGTTTAATATTTTAGCTGCCCTTTGCTTTGTTGAGAGTGCTGCAAGCCCTTGGCCTTATCTCAATGATTTTCATGATGTAGTCACCTAAAATGGTTTTCACTTCACAGGTGTGCCTTGTCAGGGCTCATTTGTGGAATTTCTTGCCTTCTTAATGGAGTTAATGTCCATTCCTTGGAAAACCAAGGAAGTTTTTAAAACTTCCTTGGTCTAATGACCAAGGAATGGACATTAGACCAGTGGAAATCTGTGCTTTGGTCTGATGGGTCCAAATTTGAGATCTTTGTGCGACACAGAAAAGGTGAACGGATGGTCTCTACATGCATGGTTCCCGCCGTTAAGCATGGAGGAGGAGGTGTGGGGGTGATATGCTGGTGACACCATTGGAGATTCATTCAAAATTGAAGGCACACTGATACAGCATGGCTACCACAGCATCCTGCAGTGACACGCCATCCCATCAAATACACCTCTAGGGTGTGTAAGGGCCAAGAAGGAGAGTGATGGAATGCTGAGCCAGATAGCCTGGCCGCCACAGTCACCTGACGTAAACCCAATCAAAATGGTTTGGGATGAAATGGACCGCAGATTGAAGGCAAAAGGGCCAACAAGTGCTCAGCATCTGTGTGAACCATTTCAGGTGACTACCTCATGAAGCTCATTGAGAAAATACCAAGAGTGTGCAAAGCAGTAATCAAAGCAAAGGGTGGCTATTTTGAAGAATCTAAAATATAAAACATGTTTTGTGTGTTATTTCACACTGTTTTGATTACTACACAATTCCATATGTGTTCATTTATAGTTTTGATCCCTTCCCTACAATGTAAACAGTCATGAAGAGTGTGTGTGTGTGTGTGTGTGTGTGTGTGTGTGTGTGTGTGTGTGTGTGTGTGTGTGTGTGTGTGTGTGTGTGTGTGTGTGTGTGTGCATCAGCGCAGCGTAAATGTGTTGTTTAAGTAAATGTGTTGTTTAAGTCTGCTAGCATTGGCTTTCTTTATACAAAGAATGTAAGTGTCAGAGGATAGACTTTAAAGTTCTGATGCTGGTCTATAAAGCTCTGAATGGTTTAGGACCAAAATACATCAGTGACCTCCTGACCCAGTATGAACCTTCCAGATCCCTCAGGTCATCTGGATCCGGTTTTTTATCAGTTCCCAGAGTCAGAACCAAACACGGAGAAGCTGCATTCAGCTTTTATGCTCCATATATCTGGAACAAACTCCCAGAAAGCCTCAGATCAGCTGAAACACTCAGTTTATTTAAATCCAGGTTGAAGACTCACCTGTTCTCAGCTGCTTTTGAATAAAGCACCAAATCCACACTTTTTAAGCTTAAATTTCAAAACTTACATTTTAACTACTGACTTTATCTACTGTTCTGATTTTATCTACTGTTTTGATTTTTGATTTTAAATACTGTTTTGTTTGTTTGTTTGTTTGTTTGTTTGTTTGTTTGTTTGTTTGCTTGTCTTAATCAATTTTAAATCATGCTTTTTATTTGTTTTTGCTTTTAATGTCTCTGTAAAGCACTTTGAATCACCTTGTTGTTGAATTGTGCTATATAAATAAACTTGCCTTGCCTTGCCTTGCCTAAGTAAATCCTCACATTTGGTAAACATGGAAAAATAATGAAATGCATTCATTATTTTTCCATTAAAATAACTACAACCCCAATTCCAAAAAAGTTGGGATGTGTGTAAAATGTGGGTAAAAACAAAGTGCAATAATTTGCTCATAATCTCATAAGCCCTTATTTTATTCACAACAGAAAACATATCAAGTGCGTAAAATGAGACATTTGTGTATTACATGAAAAATACTAGCTCATTTTGAATTTGAGGAAAATTAAAAAAAATGGGATGAGGCAACAAAAGGCTGGAAAAGTAAGTGGTATTAAAAAGAAACAACTGGAGGAACATTTAGCAGCTAATTAGATAACATGATTCGGCACAGTTCATGGTGACATCAACAAATGCAGATTAAAGCTCTATTATACAAATATATCTGGACTCCAGGTCATCTACTAATTGGAAGGTCTGCTTCATTCTGCATACCAAATATCTTTGAGCAAGATAGTAACCCCAAGTTGCTCGCTGATCGGGTGTATGAGCGTTTGAGCATAGAAAAAAAGTTCTGGGGTGTATGAGGAATGTTGTGTAAAGTTCTTTGAGTGCTCAGAGTAGAAAAGCACTATATAAGAACCAGTCTGGTCAGGGCCAAAGTAGAAAGCTGTTCTGGGGTCAGACGAATGAAAATGTGAATTTTGTTTTGAAAAACATGGACATTGGATCCCCCGCACTGAAGAGGAGCGGGAACCTTTGGCTTGCTATCAGCTCTTTGTTCAGAAGCCTGAATCTCTGATGGTATGGGGTAAGTGCCTATGGAATTAGCAGTATGCACATCTGTCCAATTGTTTCTGTTATCGAGACTCGATGGATAGGGCTTGCTCTGGGGCATCCTGTGGATAATGGAGCAGATTTGGATTTGGGAAGCTTAGATGACTTTGTGCCTTATTTATTATGTTTACTGAGTCATTTCTGAGCATGATCTGTTGTGTGCCAATGTGCATTGCCTGTTCAAGGCCATAGGCAAGTACTTGGTCTACAGCACTGTTTAGGCAGGTGGTAAATGTTAAAGTAACAGCCTCACACCAGTAAGGTTTCTCTGCAAAACATTGCACTCCAATGAAATGGTCAGTGTTATTTACTCTTAATGATTTTAATGTTGTGACTAAATTACGTAAGCCAAATATTGTTTCTTTTGATTTTAGTAATAGCATCTGTATCGAGCACTGACATTTTTAACTTAGTTTGAAAGCCCTGCAAAGCTATAACAGAGACATGTGTTTCTCAGTGTTTCTTGGAGAGAAACACAAGGGCACACTGCTGTCTTTTTATTCTATCAGCTTGTTGGTTCTAGTCATTGTCAGTACTGCCACGTGTAAATTAAATCCTTATTTGTTAGAATAGAATAGAATAGAATAGGAGCAGGCATAGAACGTCCTGAGGACAACCTGGAAACCAAACCTTCACTGGTCAGTAACCTCCAGTATTTCTCTGCTCTAACTTTTTCTTGCATATAATTAATCAGCCAATCATGTGGCCTTAGGTGCTACCTTTTAGCTTTTTATCTAATGCAATTCTTTCCAGCATTTTTTTCTACCATTCATATGTAAAAACTTTGTTCTCACATGGCAACTAACACTTTCCCATCCAATCGTTTTTTCCAGCAAGCAGTTTTTTCTCATGTAAAAAAGGTTAATAATAACCTGTTTGTCTCTTTTTATCTTGTAATTTTATGTGATGGAAACAATTATTATCACACATTAACAGAACCTTTTTAATCTTTAGATGTTGGTTACCAGCTGTTAAACACTATATTTCATAAATTGTGTTTACAGTGAGGTTTTAATTGTGTGCATTCATAAAATATTAGCATGCATGCACGTTTGCATGCTCTCTCAGGTGTCTTAATATGTGGTAATGCTTTTTTCACCTATCAGGATAAGAGTAAAAAAAGCCAGTCAGGTGTGAATAACATCACCCTCCCACCTGCTCCAAACCTGCTGGGACATGGGCTTGTGGAACGCACAGGAAGCCAGGTGAACCTCAGGGGTCTTCATTGCATATTTAGATCTTCCTGAATGCTCAGGTGAGCACAGTGCTCTGCTTGATGACTGTTGGCCTCATCTCAAACGGTTTCAGTTACTGAGCTCTTGGATTAGCATGATGTTGTATTTGCATTTTTGGGCAAGTCAGTGTAATTAATCAAATGCTAATGCTGGAAGAGTGAAGAAAAGGAAGCTTAATATTCTTAGACGGAGTCCAAGAAAAAAAGAAATTGGCAGTTAGCAGCTTCTCGCTTCACTGTTGAATGTACATAGTGGTATTGTGAAACTGTGGTTTTGAACGGTGTCTGTGTATTACACAGCATACATCTGTGTATGTGTGATACCAGAGCCTGGGCTTGACAGGGGATGTAGACGAAGGCTGGTCTGTGTTATTCCAAGAATTATCAATGGCTGCCGCTGTGCCGGTCTGTGCTATTCATCACAGCTGTAAGAAACATACAGCCTCAAAATGTTTGAGATGGATGTAGCCACCGCAGTGTCACTCATTGCTTTGTGGACTATGTGTTAAAACCTTCAGCGGTGCATTGCGGCCATTGCCAGTTTGTGTGGATTTTTTTAAAGGTGCATGCTTGTTATTTATTGAAATTAATTGGTTTCTGGCCAGCAGTGCCCTAAAGCACCACACAGTATAGCTAAGAAGACACTGAACATATTTAGATGTGAGAGTAAAGCTTGGAAGTTATCAGCTAACACCAGAGATGGGCAGATAAGTTTGTTACCAAGGTGCACCTGCAATTCACTGTGATATTAAGTCTGATGTTATTTTTGGCTACAACAGAGCTAAAACAGGCTTAGTGGACAAACATTTGACTCTTTTGTATGAACATTGACAAAAGAGGTGCAGTTGCTTTGAAGGGGGAAATTAGCCGTAGAGACCAAAACTGTTTTTTGAACACTTGTTTATGTCTGCTGTAAACTTGGACAGTTTAACAAGGGAGTCTGTGGAGTCAATCCATTCAGGGAACTGTAGTTTCTGGCACTTTGCTCTAAAACAGTACATCACCATATTTCATATGCTTATGTGTTGCAGTATGTGGGTGTTTGCACTTGCCCAAAGATCTTTTAGGCTCACAAAGAGAAATAAAAAGTCAGGAATGACTCCAGTGATGGAGAAGAGGGATTACAAGCTGATCTAAAACAGAGCAAAGAAGAATTCAAGATAAGTCCCTCCAGGAGACTGAGAGAAAATCACAGCCAGGCCAGCAGGCGTATCCTCTGTCACTGTCTGCAGTGGGTGACCCTGCTTCATTTACGTTTAACTGTATGTGCGTTGGCCCCAAAATAGGTTCTCTGTTTGAGATTGACCACAATGAGGAGACTGTATGTGTCTAAAGGGTGTGAAAACATTCCTGTTATCACTATGGAAAACTCTCCCTGCTGTCATCAGATGGGGGAAATATTATGAGTCTGTCTGCTGGCGAGCGTGTGTTACTCTGGGACAATCCTGTTATGTTTATTTTCTGAAACGGTAGACGTTTAGCTTCCACATCACACAGCCCAGGATCCCTTAGCCATAGCGTCGGCCTCACTACTGTTTCCACGTGTGGATTATTTTGGGGAAGGTGAAGGGCGTGTGTGTGTGTTTTTTAAGGGTGTGTATGACACGCAGGAGAAGGACTTTCAAGATCAAGTGACGATCAGAAAATTATGAATATATTTAAAATAACATGGAAACCACAATATGGAAACCACAATGTTAAAATTGACAAGTTGGCCGTTATTTATTTAGTCCTAACCAAGCGATGAATCTATCACTATAAAGACTTTATATTCTTTTCTTTGCAGGCGCCACATTAATTTTATAAAGAAGTCATTAGCAAGTCAGCTGTGTTTATCTTTTACAGCTTATAATAGACAGACAACTTTTCATTTTCCATTATGTACCTCTAGACTTTTAGCCAAAAATTCCTTTTCAGAAATCTAGGTTTTAAACTAAGCAATCAACAAGAAATTCCATAGCATACATATGGGGGATCTTTACATATGATGTAGTAATACTGATCTGGAAACATAGTGTACTGATTTTAAAGATTAGGTCTTTGATTTTAAGTAATTTATTTGCTTATCTGCTGCCTCAAAATTTTCCTTCCTTCAGTTAGGCTCAATTTGCAAGATCAAAGCGAAAGTTTTTGGAGTTTGTCCAGCCTCCAGTATTTAGAAGATTAATCGTAGACAGAAGGGGAATATACTTTGCAAGCATTTTCCTGAAGAAAAGGAAAGATAGTGGAAAATCAAATGTCAAAAACACAACTTCTTTTGGTTACTGTCCCTGCTTTGTTGATGTTGGGCTTTGTGGGAAGGGATGGCGTCATCACCAGGCAGTGGTGCTGCTCTCTGGCCCTAACATATGGGTGATCTATCTGGTCCCATCAAAACAAAATGACAGTTGCCTTTCCTGTGCACACATGGAAAGCATTGGGTCACACTCAAAGGCAACATGCACACACTTGCAGGAACGTGCATGTAGAACAGAGAGAAAAAGGTAAACGGAGCTTCCAGATGACTATCCACCTCGGAATCTCAGGTTACAGCACAGGAACAAATTTTCCAAAGCAGTATTTTCATCTTAGTTTTTCCTCTTTATGACTTCTTTGCTATTTGGCAAAATATCACGTGTTTCCATTAGGCTACAGAGTTACTATAGGTCAGTTTTCTTTTCTAAGAAGAGAGGCTTTCAAACTTTGAGTGGAGCTTTTGCGCCTCAGATATTACTGAGACCTTTAAAAGGCCTTAAGCACATATACCCAACTCCTTTAGACTCTAAGTTTACCATAGTGTACAACACGTTTTTTTTATAAGCATGCATCACAGTTCATATATGGAAATTAAAATAGTTTCACACTTGATACTTTTCTGTACTTTGAGAAAAATGCAGATGGATATGAAAGTCCAATGTCGTACCTCACAAGATTCTTAGGAGACATGAGCTTTATTAAACAGTCACATTTACCCTAAAAGTACTTTCTATTTCTCTCTCTGTCATGTGGGCTCTGATGCAGACTTTGCAGTGTGCACAGCTATTGTAAGAAAAGTCAAAACAACTAATGATTTGAGAATTTATCAACATGTTTCTGAATATTTAGTTAAATTTAAGAAAAAAAAAACAGGTCAGAGAGGGTTACGTTTGATTGGATGTGGAGACCTTTGTCTTTCGTGGTGTTGGTGCTGTAGATCCTGAACCTTTATGACTGTGCTGAAAGGTCTGCTGGTGAGAGGGTGTGCAGATGGATGGTGGTCAACAGAGGCTACTGGGCAGATGACAGCAGGCCCTCCTGTGGGAAGCAAAGACTAATAATAAGCGCTACAGATCAGAAGGCCTTTGAAGAGATGGAGCATGACCCAGCTATGTAAGCTGTTGGCAGTGGGTGACAAATCCCACGAAAAGCACTATAGGCAGTGGTGGTAATGGAGAACAGTATATATGCTCATATTTAATTTAAATTCCATTTTCCTTCTATATACAGCATATTTAAGGGATTTTTTTTGTCTTGGTATGTTCAAACTTTGCTTCCACTTGCAGACATTCTGTTCATCTGAGCTTTTCTTTCCTGCTATGACTTGCTGTGTGAAGCTATGTGTGTGTGTAGCACTCACAATTTCTCAAGCATGCACTCACCATAACCCCGACAAATAAACACACATATCATCCCTGTTACCTCAAGCCTCAAGCCATGGCTTCATCACACTCAAATTCACTTGGACTGTCCTTTGAAGCAGAAGAAAAACTTTTGCTTTTTCTCCTCTTAATGTGACACTCCGGGGACAAAGAATTGAATCACTGGAACTTCTGGAAGGTGCAGGTAGCCAAAGAGTGGGTGTGGTAGGTTATTATTTCAGTCCAAACTCCAGTTGTCATTCCTCTTCGCCCTTTGTTAAGCTTTCTGTTCTTTATTTTCTTTAAATATAAGTCCTGCAAAACACCTGATTGCAAAGAAATTCTGAATTTTAGTAGCCAGGAGTCTGGCAATGCATCCAACCCCATCTGCATGTAATTGTTCCACTATCCAGAGTTGGTTCAGTTGCCTGTCTCCAAACCAAGCACCCATCCATGTGATCACAGCCAGCATCTTAACAGTAGCCATGTGTCCTTAAGTGCACTCTGTGGTTGTCGAATTGCACTCAAACTGTATATGCACACTCTGTGAAAGCCTTGAGTCATTATTCTAGATTCATCAGAAGTCGTTAACAAGCTGGCTATTGGCCATTGGCCATAAAAATGCTAAGGGTGCTCAAGAGGACCACTTGTATTAAAATTCATTTGCAGTGCAACCATTTTGCCTTGTTTACACTGGTGCAACAAATCCATAATGGATTTATATCAACTTTTAATATTTCTCTTTTATTATCAGGGAGGTTTTACTCCTAAGATGATCTTTTTATTATTTTGCTTATCATTGTGTAGTTGCCTTACAGCAGTAGTAGGACATGAAGAATGTTATCTTTGTGAAAATGTTTCAGTCTTACAATCTAGTTGATGCACGGATCTCTCAATTGAAGGTTTTTTTGATACTGGGGTCCACAAAAAAGGAAGACTTTAGTTCTAATCTTATGCAATTTCTTAAAATCAGAAAGCACCACAATTAATGGATGAAAATAATAGGTTTGAGTGTTGTCTTTCCCCAGTCTCTGGCAGTCGTTATGTACAGATGTAACAGATTAGAAGGTTGACACCAGATGATCATTTCCCTGACTTTTAACAGCCTCCTTTACATGCCTGCCTTAAGAAATTGTTTGTTTATCTATTGTAATTGGCTTTAACTTTTGCTGCCAAGTGTGAGAAAAGACTCTGTAAGTTGGAAACTTATAGCTTCGTCTGTCAAACTGCGACTTGTGCTTTAGAGTTTTTTGGATGTTTTGCCTGTGGCTGAACTATTTAAAAGGTCCAGTTCCTTTTAGAGGGGAAACAATGAAGCTATAAAATTCTGCAAACGCAAAGTATTGAAAAAAAAAAAAACAGCAAAAATAAACCTTGAGGTGGAATGAATATTAAAACAAATATGCTTTTCACCACATGCTTTTGCTTTACAAAATTTTGGTTTACTTTTTTCAGAATCATTGTAATCATTTGAAGCGATTTCCATATCTAATTTGTGTTTGAAAACAAAATTCCAAGTGTTCCTGAAACGAGAGTTAAGAAATTTTAAATAAAAGTGTAAATAGGCTGGAAAAATGATAATAATAATAATAAGATTAAAGGTACCAGAATCTGAAAGCCATCTTTCTCTAAGATGGGAAAACTGCCCATGCCACCAGCTCACAAAGCATGTGCTTCATTTCTGCTAAATGATTCCTGACTTTTTGCCTTTAACTCCGAGGTAAAGGTCCTCTCTTTAACACCAAACAACCTACTGAGTACCCAAGCCTTTTCTCTGTTTAAAAATGCTCTATGAATCTGACCTGTGATTGGCCAAAGCCTCTCATCACAGGGCCCAGATAAGGTGTAGGAGCCTCATTTCCTCCCACACAAAAAAGCAGATTTGCACAAAGCAACCTTTAGATATGTAAGATATATTTATTTTTCCAACTGATCCCTGTTCAAGAACCTTCACATTCTTCTTTTTGATACTGTGCATGTACTATGTAGTGTGCTATACTCTCTCTGTACATGCACGCACACACACACTTTCTGCTGTGTAAATATTCATGTTCATTCCCGTAAATTCACATGTTATTTATGCTTTCTCTTTCCATTAATTTCACTTCAACTTCTGGCAATTAGCACCTTATAATGTCAATGCAATTTTATCACCTAGTAGAAAATATCCAGGGCTCAGAATTCAGAACCATATAGGAACCTAACCAATTGGAAAATAACCATGCCAAAAAAGAAAAGAAAAGAAAGAAAGCACTGGATATCAAATGGAAATACAGACTGTCTTGTTTTCCCTTTTCGTGGCTCTCTTTTCTTGTATTTCTCTTTTACTCCATTGGTTTTAAGTTATTTCATTTTTGAACATGCTTCTGGCAGTGGCTTGCTTTCTGTCTGGAACAGATGTTGGGCTTGGATTGGAGAGACATTGCAGCAGTATGAATATTTTCACTGGTCCTACCTCAACTGACTCTTCATCCAGTGGTTTCCCGTTATGTGATATGGGCTAAAAGGACAAAAGTGCTTTTAAGCCCATCTTGTGCGGAATTGCAGATAAGGCAATGTCTGGATAGAACTGTGTGTAAATCCGGTCTAAATCACAGTGCATAGTATGGTCAGAAGGCAATGGTCAGTTGATTCCAGATAATCACTGCATTATTTGGAGAGCAGATGTTCCTGTTCTAACAAGTAAATCTCATCTGTTCCCTTAAAACAACACATATGCAAAATATAAAAAACTCTTAAACTAGCAGTTACATAAATTTGTTCAAAATCACTGCGCAATTAAGAAATGACAATTTGAACTCTTCCTTAACTGGTAAGAGTTTGAGTTTTTGCACACAGCCAAAAATTAGTCTAGTGAGGTTTTGTACATGTTATAACTTAACAAGTCCTTTAAATATTTTTGTTTATGTATGGATTATGGAATGAACACATCTATAAGCTGCACATGGGCACAGTTTTATGCCAGTTTATCTCTGCAGCACTATTTTTTGAAAATCCATTTAACTCTACACTGGCAACAGTTAAATCAGTCAGACAACTTGCATGAAACACACGACATGGAAGCTCCTTCGCATTATGCCCTAATGAGACTGTTACCCATAACACCCATCTCTGAAAATGTCTGTGAAGGCATCTCCACGTTTTCAGACAATAAACATGTGAATTTACTTGAAGAGCATCATTGTTTCCTTATAATAAAACAGGCTAATTAATATACATAAAATATATCATATAGCTAAGACTTGTGGATGCTGACATGTGATTTCTGAGCTCCATCAATCTTCTGAACTAATGCCAAGCATATTAAACGCTCTCTGAAACTATAACAGTAAAATGACTGTAGACTATATGATCGACCGTTCTCTATTTTTGTCTTTGTAATTTTTCTATACTCACTATACCGTTTGTATAAGTTATCAAGCAGCATCCACCACACTTTGACTGCACTCAGAAAGACCACAGACTATACAGTGTACTATATGTGGTTTACAGAGTTATGATTGTTGCCTTTTTACTGTAAACTGCAGACTGAAAATCAAAACTTCTGAGGCCCCTCTTGACAAGATGAGCATTAGAGAGTGCGCTAATCAGCTTTGATCTTAATGAAAAATACCAGTCTTCGTAGGAGAAAACTGGGTAGTCTGGGTTGCTGGGGGAGTGGTTAATGTGCTGAGTGATGGATAGATGGTTAGGCACTGAGTTTAGTCTAGCTATAAGAGCCTTGAACTTCCTTTTGGAGATTAATAAGCACCAGATAAGGCTGATAGTCATCTGCAGCCACGCTCACATCACTTAGCCAGGCAGGCCTGATCAGCTGCCAAAGCATACAGAGTGATACATTCCTTAATCTGAATGCATCTGGCAGGAAAGAATGAGAGCAAGTGAGAGAGAGAGAGAGAGAGACATTTGCAGGGGACATATTATTGATTTTTTTTTTGAACAACAACTCTTTTCTTCCTCCTCCACATCCCTTTTTTTTAGACTAAAAGGTTTAAAAGTAGAGACATATACTGTTATATATTGACTGTGTATTTGTTTTTTTCCACATACAGATAAATAAACCAAATAATTATCCCAGAAACCTGAAATGTGTGTGGGAGGAAAGATTGGATTTTAATCACTGGTATTAGTGTGGCTATTAATGAAACTGAGTTGATCAAAGTTACCCTCTGAGATCACAAGCATGCTTATACACTGTACATTCTGCACTAATCATTAATCCAATTATGTGACAAGTAAACACCTGTCAGTATGTGTACACACTCTGCACAACTTACATTCATTTTATTGCTCCAAGCCTAACTGCTACCAGTTGCACAGCCTTGACCTGTACTCTTTAAACTAAACCAGACCTTACCTCACCCTCATCAAACAAAAATTCTTCACCGTATCACCGTGAAGACTGTGTAAAGAGATTTAGGTCCCCACAACATGAGAAATGCCTGTACCTCACACACAGACACACAATGCTGAAATAGTTAGGGATGGTCTGTGGTGCTGCCCGTGATGTGGCTCGCAGTGAGTCTGCTCTCTGCTGGACAGATCTGCTATGAAGTGTAGTGCATGGAGCAGGTAGTGGCTCTCTCTGCTGTCTCCCTCTTTTTTTTCCTCTCTAAGAGACTGGAAAAAGTCAAATAAAGAAACAGTCAAGGCTTTTCCTTCCAAGTTTCACTGGGGATTTCTGAGTCCAAAGCACTTTTTGTTCATGGAGAACATGTGATGTGGGGTGCTGTTGATATCAAACAGCAGAATGAACTTTTTGCCTCAGTACATTTTATTCTGAACGCAGAGTGTATATTTACATTTTTTCCAACATCTGTGTTGCATGTTGTCTTTTCAGTTCTAAAAATTACATTGCAGTTAATTTCATGTGATATTAAGTCGTACAGCAGCTACAAGAACTTATCGTATACTTAATCCCCTCTATCTTGGATGTCTTTTTTTGCAGACAGTTGAAGCAGTATATGTAACTTAATACTGGAATAGGTCACTATTGATGCCTTGGACTATTTTTTATGCCGAACTGATCTTCCTTGTTTTGATGCATGCTCAATCATTCAGGTAAATAAATCCGAAAAGGTTGATTCTGTTCATCTGAACGTAGCGTTTTCAGTGGGAAAACGTTTCGTCGCTCATCCAAGTGACTTCTTCAGTCTCCAATCTAAATGATCTTCCTTGTTCCAGCTTTGGATTAAGAACGTATTTTAAAAATGCTCACCTAAGCAGTATTTTTAGGGCAGGCAGGCACACATGGTCATGAGAATATTGCACTTTACGTAGTTGGCTTTTGCAAACCTATAAATAAAGTATGAATAAGTAGTTGGTTTATAAACTGTGTTTCAATTTTATTGCTTTTGAACTACATCTGCTAACTCTGTCTTCAACTTTAACTCCTCACAGGGCCATGACCACACAAAGTGTCTGTCTGTCTAAAGTGTGTCTCAAAGAGTTAAACAACAAGGAGAATGGTGGGAAAGTGGATTATCACTGATTGGAATAAACCGCCACTTTCATCTGTCGTTCTTTCAGTCTGGGCCATAATAAAGTTTCCAACCACACAAGTTTTTGATGCTTTGTTCACGGTGAACTTGGAAGCTGGGGACCGTATAAGCTTAACATTGGGTATTAGATTCACATAAAACAATACAAGTTGGAACCCTAGAAGCTTTTTTTTTCTAGTGGATACGGTTGGCAGGCGGACAGTACACAGCCAGGAGGGCTTTAAAAGTGTGCGTTTAACAATACAGCCTTAGACACTCTCCAGAAAGGTTTTCATTAGTCTGCTTTGGAAAAATGTGGCAAATCGTTTTCAGCAAATTTGCTGGGGAAGAATGTCAGCGATTATGTTAAGTGCATTGGAAACTATCACATTATTACAGTCATAGATGGGCTACTATCTGTTTTTCTTTAAAATATATTTCATGGTTTTGGAAACTGGAAAGGGAAAATTGAGGAACATTGCAGGTCTTTGTTACTATACCACCGTTGCTTTTCTTTTCGAATGTGTTGCTAAATTTAGCAAAAATTACCAGTGTCATCTTAGAGATTTAAATCCTGCATCTGCAAGTAGTTTACGTGAAATAAACACAATGGTTCCTGCTTGATGAGCAACCAATAAACATACAGCACATTTACATTAGAGTACTTTTCTCCTGGAGTGTAAAAAATAATGGCAAAGTGTCTCTATCTCACACAGCAGGGGACTGAGTTTACAAGGGCAAATTGGCCTTGCTAATGGCCACATTGTATATTTTACTATTAATGTTGAGGATGTGGGCTTCTCAGGCAGAGATAAGACCACCTCAGAGGATGACACTGCTCTGAATTTCTGTGAGAGAAATTTCATCCTAAGCATGCTGAATGAATGAACTTATTGCTGTAGATTACAAGTTCCATTTTGGGTATCTTTATGCACTAAAGAGTTTTGAGACATTCAGAGCAGAAAAGGCTGCAATGAAGTTCTTGTATGTGACCAAATCTGACCAAAAGAATGAGGAAATTGATTAAAACTGATGAAAAAGTTGATTAATCTTTTTTGTCTGACTTCCAAAGTCATTTCAAAACACTATTGCAAAACTCAGGTTTATGATGCAAGTTAACGAGCAACAACAACGAGTGTTGTTGCTGCTCGTTAACTCAAATAATGGTGTGGAGAAGCCTTGCTTGGGTGTAGGCGCAAAAACGGTTAGTCAAAGTGAAAGGGTTGTGTCTGGAACCCTGGATTTCCAAAACTGTAACACGTTCTACTTCGTTACCTATTTCCTGTTAAAACTGCAGTAACATGGGCAGCTGTAAAAACAAAGAAGGATTTAAGTAGGTATAGCAGGGAGGGTAGATTTAATTTTTCCCAGTTTAAACTTTACCTTCTGATGATTCATTTAAATGTTTTCCTCTTCTGGCATGGCTGCTTCCTTGGTACTAACGTGGAGGAAAAACCTGTGTGGCTACAGATTAAGCACATTTCCTATAGGCACACATCTTTCCATGCAGTAAGGAATATCCCAGTGAGGAGTAAAAAAGACTTACACAGAAATAATCATATACTTCAAGACTCCTTAAAGTCTGAAAAGTCTGATCTAGTGTGTTCTCTACACTCACCATCCACTTCATTAGGTACACTCGTTCAACTGCCTGTTAACTCTGCACTCACGTGACAGCAACCCAGTGCATTTAGACATAGTTAAGATGATCTGCAGAAGTTCAAACTGAGAATCAGAATGGGGAAGAAAGGTGATTCAAGTTACTTTGAACATGGCTGGTCTGGGTATTTCAGAAATTGTGGCTTTATCTCTCTGATGCATTCATCAGAGTGTGGATATGTGAAGCAATCAAGCATTGAAAAGCGAATGGATGTGAATGGGTGAATGAGCCATGTTGTATGTAGTGTGCTATATAAGGATCAGGCTATTTACCATCTACAACCAGTCCAGACTGCTTCAAGCTGACAGGAAGGTATCAGTAACTCAAATAACCACTTATTGCAACCAAGGTATGCATCTCTGAATGCACATGTCAACAGATGGGCTACAGCAGCAGCAGAAGACCACACCAAGTGTTTACTACAGGCAGTTAAGCTTTAGAAACTGAGGCTGAAGAAAAAACTAGGTTCAATCCAGTATTTCCAAGGTGTACCTAATAAACTGTCTACTGAGTGTATGTGAAAAGAAATTTGAAATTAGATTCACCTTGCAGGATATCTGATTAACAATCCCAGTCTGATTGAAACATTGACGAGAACCTCTAACTGTCTAACAAATCAACAACATAATCTATTCTGAATATTTGTAATTTATTTAATAATGTCATTTCTTCTGTTTGTGAACTTCTGCCATTATTCTTTTTTTTTCTAAATAATAAACAGATGTTTATCAAACAAAAACTGATAAGGAAAACTACAAAGGAGATAGCTGCTGTTTAATTCTTTGATGAGAAAAACATTAAATAAAAAACTGCATAGGACAGAAATGCATACAAGCTGCACTTTGACTCAGAAATATTCCGTCAATTTATGGGGAAGCTCCTTTGTATCATACTCAGGAAGACTTTGAACCATTAATGTCACATTCACATCATTCATCATTTATGTCTGTGGTGCTGTGTACATTCTTCATATAACACAGGCTGGGATCCAGACATGTGGGGGGCTCAGTGGGTTCAGTGATGGGTTAGGAACAGACAAAAGATAATGAGTTTGCATCACAGTAGCAATCTACGACTTTGTTTTGGCTTATAGATACCTCAGAAAGAATCCCCCACATTTTATTTATTATCATTATGATATCTTAAAGAAAGGAATTTTGTGTACTGGGACTGGGATAACTGGGAAAGGAGTGTTTGGCGAAAAAAGGAATAAGACTTAATAAGATAAGGCAGGAAAAACAGGGCCTAAAACTTTATGGAAAAAAGAGAGAGTGAAAGAGAGAAAACAAAGAAGAAAATGGTAATTAAAGTCAATATCCACATAATGAGACACTTAATGTAGACATTCAGCAGGAGTTGTAGAAAAAAAAATGGCTAAAACCTCAATTATAATGACGCACGCACGGACAGCTGCAGCACCACAAACACACAGTTGTGCTTATTATCCGTTTGGAGTCTGCTTGGAGAACACGTTCCATACATGCGCAGTGTCTCAGAAAGAGCAGAGTACAAGTAACAAAAGTCCTCTTCAGATTCATTTACAGATTAACCTTTCTTTGGATGGGTGAGAATCCTTTACATAACCAATGCAGACTAGTTGATTTGCACATTTATGTGACTTGAAAGCTGCTTCCCATGTTGAGTATGGCCAATGAGAGCGTGTGATGCATGTGAGGGTGGGCTGGAAGCGATTTAGCTAGAAAATAAATGAGTGTATATGCCTAAAACAAACAAACAAGGGATTAATGAAGCACACCAGAGCTCAGTGACCCTCAGTGATTAGTGAGTGAATGACTTGGTGAATAAGGAATTCAGATAGGCTAGTTTAGCTTAGAGAAAAGGATTGTGTGACCCACTGGCCATGACATGACTGAAACCGCCATGTCTGAAGGACATCATTGGCTGTCCTGGGAGGTTTCATGAAAGATCATTTCAGTCTTGCAAACATATTTTCTCCGCTAAGGTTTGTGCAAGTGTAAGAATGTGGAGGCATTAGTATCGAGTGGAACAGAGTGGACAGAAGCTTGGGAGGGGCAGAGAGGAATTCAGGGCTGCAGGACAGAGCTGAGGTGCTCCACTTTGTAGACAGGTGGACAGGTGGAAACAGAGCCCTTATTGTTTATGGATTAATCAGGCATGCAGGTGTACCGCCCAGCGCTCGCCTCACCACAGCAGCACAGCTGCTTCTTGACTTCTTGCCTTCTTTCCCAGCCGTCATTCCCCTCATGCAGCCTTATTTCTGCAGTTTAGAGTGCCTGCAGTCATGGCTAGCAATATTAAGTGTACTTTAATATTGGTGGATTAAAAAGTAAAAGTCAGTGTTATTGGAAAATATGCTCCAGCATGAGGTATCAATTGAGTATGAGGTGTAGCATTGACTCATACGGTCATGGAAATTAATGGACTGGTGCTGAGTGCATAACAGTTCTCAATTTTGCACACGTTAATATGTAGTGAACTTTTTTGCAATGAAATAAAACAGTCACAAAAGGAAGGAAATGAGCACACTTTGCTTTGCTTCAAAAAGGTAAAACGTCTGGGAAAAATAAGTTTAAAAAAACTAAACCAAAGCAGTTAATGCAGAGAGAAGGCCAAGATGAGGGTGTCGTGTGCGAGTTAGATGTAGTTGTAGATATGTTTCAGTTTATGCAGCCTGGCAAGTCAGGTCCAGGTTGATAAATCTGTCAACAGTGCGGCCTGGTTGCACAGATCCAGGTTACTGTAGGACTTGACTCTGCTGCTCTACAGCTGTCTTGGATTTAATCCAGAAACTCATACTATATCCTGGATAAGCTCCAAGCCTCTGGTCCGCCGTTATCCAGCCACAGCGCACACCCCTGCCACCAGCCGGACATCCTTTTGGCACTGAGCCTCCCAGCTATAGTCTCACTCTGTGGATGGTTTGGCTTCAACGCAGTCCAGTAATCATCCTGTCTTTGCCATTTGATGATGTTAAAGTAACATTTCCATAGAATTCAAAGTAATAATAATAATTCACTGAGCTTCAGGAGCTATATCCCCCCTATTAGAAATTTTTACTAAACCTAAACCTGCTTCTGCACAATAGAGATTTTATTAAGGATGACCAAAGGAAGCCCTGTGAGTGTGAGTAGAAAAGACAATGTAATTGTAATATAATTCATCTCCCCTTCTTTTGTGGTTTTCTCAAAAACATTTTGCTGTAGTCTTTTCCATGGCCTTGACACCATCTTTAGAGCCAAGGCAAGATCGTGTCTTGGGGACTTTGGCTCTGAGTTTTGGGATCTGTCTGTTAGAGTCTGGTCACATTCTTATTTAACCTGTGGTGAGATTCTGGACCTATTACTATCCAAATGGCCACGAGGTCACTCTGTGGTCCAATTCATTGTGTTTTGGTGGTTTGCCGACCTTGGTCCTCGCGTGGAGATTTGAAGGCAGTGCTGTTTGTCTGGCTTTTGCTCCGTGCTTGCTTTCAATCTGTAGACTGTGTTTTGGAACAGTTAATGCTTTGTGGCAATTTGCATTTTATTTTGTTCCTGAGCCCAAACAACTGTAATGCAATGGAGGTTTAATGCTCACAGCCCATCAGTTTTGAGCTGTGTCTAAGTAGATGTTAGAGAGACAGACCACGGCTCATTAATAGTTTAAAAAAGGCCTCGTGTTTAGAGTATTATCTCAGAGTAGAGACAGCTCTGTAAGAGGGTGTGAAACGTAGGGCGACAGGGAACGCTTAACATGTTCAACCTAATTTAACACCAATCATTCCAACTCTCTCAACCCTCCTACACCTCACTTATTAAAGCTTTCACTGAACGTCAAACAGTATTCTCAAAATTGTTTATAATCATTCATTGTCCTCTGTTTCTTTACTAATACAATTCTAAACAGTATTATATCCTCAGTCTCCTCTTCAGTCTCAACAGTTGATGGTATTTGTCCTTACCAGCAGTTTTGTTTTTAAATGTGATGTAAAATATTACATAAATAAAATCTGTTACCTGACTAGCAAGCAAACCTACTTTGTCTACCTCAAATGCTGAAAGGAGGATATCCAGATTTAATTAACTGTATGAATTATGTTGGCATATTTCATATTTGTTTAGCATTATATGTTGTGCATTTGTAATGAGATGACATGTTTTTATATGTAGTCCAGTTGCTTTCTTGTAATCTGCGACCAAAGGTTTATTTGTATGACCGATATTGTGGTTAAAAAGTATCCAGTAACACAACTTACAGTAACAGTGTTTTCCTTTTTATTTTTTCTCTTCAATCACTACCTGATCATGTGTTCTCTCTCAGCCTTTGTATTTAGTTTCACAAAAATCTTTAAGTGATTAAGAGATGCAGAATTCTTAGTAGTTAGTGTGGTGTTGTCAGTTTCTCTGTATATATGTGCGTGTGTGTGGGTGTGTGTGTGTGTGTGTGTGTATGTGTGTATGAGTGACAGGCCAGACAGAATTATAGTGTTGTAAAATCGGTGGATTGCTTAGTCAGAACAAATCTTGTCAGAAACATCTAATCCTCTCGGTAACACCAGTTCTGTCATATGAAAGAAACCACTGTAATAAATCTTTGAAAATCAAACACACTGTTGACTTATGCATAAGACATATGCAGCCACACAGGAAATATTATCTGAGCACGCTTTTCTTGGAATATCATTTGCTGTGGACAAATTGCTTGTTATTTTAAGGATTAGCCTGCCTCAAACACAAAAATGCCGTCGCACACATCGTAGAATAACACATAAACATCCCACGTCCCTAATTACTAAATATAAAGTAATACTCAGGGATTATCTCTGAACTCTTTCACAAACCAATACCTACGGGGCTTTTCAGAGTGACTTGTTGGGTCACACTGGAATTGAATGAAATCAGTAAATAAACTTTTCTAAGCCACATTGCTTGTTTATTTATTGCTGTAAAGTATTAAGATGTCAGCATGAAATGCAGGGCAGCTGTGTAGTATTGTAGAATGTGCCTAATCATTTGTGAACGGCTGTTTGTATTAATTCACTGATTGTGAACAATATTTAAACCACACCTTTGACCACTATGCTGCCTTTAACTTGTTTTGTACATTAACTACTTTTCCAATGCCATTAACTTCAAAACAGCAGTGGCTAAGGCAAAGAGTGATGAGAGGCAGTAATTCAACGGGCGACTGAAAATGGGTTAGGAAAAGACAGAGCTGGTGAGCAAGAGAAACAAAGGCACTGGTGAGGGAAAGTAAGTGAATGTCAGCACAACCAAATCAGATGCTGGGCCCTCACCCATGACCTTGGCCCAGTTAGAGTCACAGTTCTGAAAACAGTAGTGGAGAAATGAGAGATGGTCTGTCCTAAAACCACCACAATGATATCAGTATGATTTACCTTGTTTCTCTTTCTGTTCTGCGTAAATATTCCAGAAACTGTTTAACACTCTGTTAACTGTCCTCCAGTTTAATCGGGACATAACACAAATGCACACTTTACACTTTTGTTTATCTTGCAGAAAATTAGTTTTATTTATATTTAAATGAGTAAAGCTACATGTAGCATATTTTAACACTAGCCTTTTTCTGTTAAATAACAGTACTTACTTTGGCTCTGTACTCACCCTGAGTTGGGTTATTTTTATGTGTGAGCTTTGTTGTTGCTCCCTATTTATCTCCACTGTGGTTTGGGTTGAAGTATTTATTGATGTGGTGTGTTTCTCATAGTGTGTTTTCAGATTTAAACCTGTCAGACAGTAATATGTTTCTGTTGATATTTCTAGAAAGCCTTTGTTGTTCTTTATGCATAGCTATCCAACTTGGTAAGCTTTTGTGACCATTTTAAATGTCCACCTTGTGGCTGTCAACTTGTTTTCATGCTACAGGGTTTTAAATTCACAGTGAAATATGTGCTTTTTATACATGTCTCCTAATTTTATATTCTAATGTCATTATGTTCTCAAATTTTGTAGGTGAGTCACTACAGTAGCAGATTTTGCTGACAAGCATTGTTCAAAGCAGCAGAACTTTTTCCTCACTTGTGTACATTAGGAACAAGTTACACTCAGGCCAATTACATGACAAGTCAATGAATTTAGGCATGTAGGCATGGTCAAGATGACCTGCAGAAGATCAAGTAGCAGAATAGGGAAGAAAGGGGATTTAAGTGACTTTAAACATGGTATGGTTGTTGGTGCCAGCACAATGCTGCACAAACATCTCTAGGGTTTATAGAGAATGGCTTGAAGCAAATAAAATATCCTCTGAGCAGCAGTTCGGTTGTTCTCTCAGTGAAGATGCCTCGTTGTCGTGAGCAGTCATAGAAGAATGATCAGACTGTTGAGATGATAGGAAGGTATCGATAACTCAAATAACTGTTGTTGCAACCAAGATATGCAGAAGAGCATCTCTAAATGCTCAACACATTGATCCTTGAAGCTGGTGAGCTACACCAGGAGAAGCGAGAAGCTCTCACCAGCTGCCACTCCTGTCAGCTAAGAACAGGAAACCAAGGCTGCAATTTCACAGGTCACCAGCATTATACTACAGAAGACTGGAAAAACGTTGTCTGGTCTGGTGAGTCTTGATTTTTGCTGAAACAGCCAGATAGTAGGGTCAGAATTGGTTGTCAACAATATGAAAGCTTGGACACATCCTGATAATACTCAACAGTGCAGGCTGCTGCTGCTGCTGCTGGTGTAATGGTGTTGGGGGATATTTTCTTGTCATATTTAAGCATCATTTAAACACCAAAGTCTGCCTGACTATGTCCATCTCTTCATATCCACAGTCTACCCATCTTTTGATGGCTGCTTCAAGTATGATAATTTGTCACTTTGCAAGGCTCATTTTTTCTTTGAATATGACGATGAATTCACTGTGTACTCAGATGTCCTCCAAATCAAGCTCTCGTCTTAATGCTCTTTAAAACTAGACCGTTTATTCTTACAATCCACTACAAGAGCAGCTATGGTTTAAAAATACTAACAGTAAAATGTCTTGCGTAAATCTCTTGGATGCCAGTTAAAAACTGTATCATAAGATTGCATGATATTTCTTGCAACAGCCAACAGACAGTGTTGCCAGTGGTGGCGATGTTGGGCATTAAAAATCTAGACAGTACCAGATTTTTGGCACCTTCATGCTTGAAATCAGCATCTGTATAAAATAGGTATTTATTTTTAACCCTAACCCTTTGTGCTGAGCTAACCAGATATGACTTTGCTATAATATTTCTCAGTCTCAACTATTACTTTAAGTCCATGTTGAGTTCTGACTGCTGTCATTGATGCTGCTTACAGCTGAAAAAGATACACATGCCGTCTGTTATACGTTTGTCTCCTCAGTTACTTTAAATTCTAAATGAAAATAGCTTAATTTCAGCCTCTAGGACTTTGTGGCAATTCTTCAAATTGTTCAAGCAATAACCATCTGTGCATCAATGCTTGAATGCATTTCCACCTGGATTTTAATGCTGTTACATGCTGTCTGATTCTATTCCATCAAACAATGTGACAGTACCAATTGCAAATTGTGTAAACATCTATTTTATGCATACAGTAAATATTGTAAATAACAGTAAATTGTTCAGATAAACATTTTTTTCTCCAGATTTTAATCGTAAAGGCCATTTTGCATCTTTCTAAATGTTTTGATGCTCTCCCACGTAATGTTTAAGTAAATAAAGGAATCGTTTTCACAGTGATTATTGTGATAGTATCATTCATACTAATGCAAGGAATTCATTAACAGACAAGGAGTCCTTTGAGAAACTTTGAAATGGCTTTTTTTTGGTACTGCAAAGCTGAAATAAACAGTTAAACTAAAGCACCAATACTTATTTGTTGCTTTGTCTACTTCCAAGTGCATCTCTAAAACAGAACTTTCAAAAGTCTGTTTTTAGTTGAAACTTATCACTTGTTTTCAATATTACGTACTTGAAGCGGGGTCTAGTGTTTCTAAAAATTGCTATTTTCCTTTATGCGCCACACAGAGTTCTTGATTGGAACCCTGGGGTCCAGAAACTCTTTTGAGGCTCGGGGGCAATTTTACTTGTAAATGTGCTGTTTTGGCATATTGAATGGACAGAAAAACATATTTTCCCAAAAAAGACGCTAAAACGTTTACAGGCCACAGCATAACCCTGTAGCGCTGTGCATTTTTTCAGGAGATTTAGGGCTCAATAGTATTGTGGCTGTAATAAAAAGTAAAATTCCATGCGGGGAAAAACAATGGGGGAAAATATTTTTGGTATCCATGACACTTCCCACTTACAATTATTTCAAAGCAAGGTTAATAAAATAAGATTGTCGCTGCAAAATTAGTTGAGATTGCTTAATTACAGATTCTTTCAGCCATGACATTATATTTCTTTTTTCTTTTGTTGTTGTTGTTGTTAATATAACAGATAAGTTATGCTGCCGTTATAGATTTATTTTTCACTTGAAAATGTGGTACTGTTAAATTTTAGATGGTTCATTTTGGCTTTCCTGCAAGGTGTCGAGCCTTAAAGGTTCTTAAAATTGCTTTCAGATGTTTTACATCTGCATATCATCTCCAGCCTTCATAAAGCTTTTACTTGCATGCTTGCTATAATCTATTTCTCAGCTCTTTGGAAGCTAAAGGTCATCTGTCACTCCTGGTCTTCCACACTCACTGAGCAAAAACTTCCAATTTATGGCTTGAATTTGAACTCCTTATTTGAGCCCTTGGAGAGGTATATTCTAAGTTGTGTGCAGAGATCAGGTTACAGGCTTTATTGCCTAGGTAAAGAAAACACACTGAAGAATGTTTTCGTCCTGAATGATTGTCAGCTCTTACAGCACAATGAAGACAAAACAGGAAGGCCCCTGGTGGCTTTTTATTAGCAGGAATCACTAACAGTGCTAGAAACCATCTCTTATAAAACATACTGCATAACCCTGTTTGAGCTTCTGTTCTGATTGGCTGGCGTCTTGTCATCACCATTGCCTGTGGTTTAACACTCTTATGAATAGGGCCCCATGCTTCTGTTAATCACATGGCAGCAAGATAGCTTCTGATTATCAGGGTTGTGAGAGTCTGAGGTGATCTACTGTATGCTGTTATCCATTTTCTATGCAAACCATTGCAGTGCACCAGTTGTGGCATCACTTCATGGTGTGTTGCAGTTGTTTGTTTTGGCAGAGATTTTGGCGGGTTAATTCCTCTATGCAGGATGTGGCCTGTTTATGATTGTTTGGCATTAAAATCCATTCACTCGCTTGACAGGCAAAAAAAGACAGTAAGCCTTGTTTCTGGGTGCATGTGACACATGAAAATCCTAAACAAGGCAGAATGTGGGCAGCTGTCCCACACCACTGTCGTATAGACGTGATCTATGGCACATCTTGCCACTGATGAGGAGGTAATGACAACATTACCACATACTCAGGCTCAACAATGGGATATTAGCAGATGGTTGTGTTCAAGTTGCCACTATGTCTTCCGGTTTTTCTCCATTTCATCATGGTTGAGACATCCAACCATTCATTTTCTTAACTTCTCATCCAACTCTGGGTTCTGGGGGGTTGTTACTGAGTGAGACGCATGGGGCACACTGGTGCACGCTGGACAGTTTGTAAGTCTATCGTGGCCCAAGACAATTGAGGCAAAGATAATTATTAGACTGGGAGCGATGTTTAAATGATTCTCTGCTGCGACTTCAGCTACGTTTTCATGAACTTGTGTTAATAAGTATGGTAACATCTGTTGAACACTGGCAGACCTTGTTAAATGGAAACATGGAATTAATTATGAAATATCAATCACATGATATATTTTTGCTTTAATTACCGTCAGATGTTTAAATTCGTCAGTGAGCTATAGCGCTTATACTGCTCAGCTGTCACTGGTAAATGACATGAAGATCATCATCTCTGAATAGAGAGAGATTTAAATGGCATTAGCTGCATTTAATCTAATTTGCAGTTATTTGTTGAAGTTAAACTCTGGGTATGTGGAAAGAAAATATTTGAAGTGATAACAGGTAGCCTGCTGTCTCTGCTCATTTTTCATCTCGATTTCACTGCAGGTAGAGCCAAGACACACTTGAGCCCATGTGACTAACTGAATAAGAAATCCACCCAGAGCTGAATGCACCACCAGAGTTCTTGCACTCCTGGAAAACTATGAAAAATAACCAAATTCATTTCCATTCTGTGTTTGGATGCAATTTTGAACAAACTTTTTTTTTTTTTAAATAGTCCACGCCTCTAAGATGAAAGTATTGTTTGCATGTAGTTTTTTTTTTTTTTTTTTAAATCTTGATTTCTTGTAAACAGAGGTAAAATATTACATACAACCAACACATCATCAAGGCCCTCCTACTAATGCAAACTTGCCAGAGGGCTATGCGTAGGTGGTGAAACTCCGTGTCAGGATGGAAGAGGTCGTGCTTGTTATTTTTGAGAGCAGTGGCCCCAGTGGTACTGAGACTGATGTCTTTTGTAAAGTACAGATAGGTCTTTCTGCTTTTACAATCCCAAACACCAAGAGTGCAGTTGTCAGCTCAACTTTTCCTGAGCTGAAGCTCTCTGAGGCCTTGCGAGGAAGGCCTCACAAGCTGCACAAGTTTAAAATGAGGGGATGGTTTGCTTATTCAGAAAATTACAATTATTTATCTCTCTGCATGAGGTTGTGGTGCAGGTATAATTGTGTGCAGATGCACTATTAAACAAAGAGGTCTTGCAAAAAAAACAAAAACAACCCCCCCCCCCCCCCCCCCCCCCAAAAAAAAATCAAAGTCAGACAAATAGACAAAAGTGGAAGCAATCTAAAATCATTAACATAATGATAAAGTACAAAGCATCACAACCTCTCTGCAGGAGAAGGTGGTGTTTTTCTCCGTTTGAGTAGAGTTGCAATTGATTCTTTAGGCAATGCTCGAATGAAGAAAATCTTTTAACTGTGTGCAGAGATGCACTTTTTCATATTTTAGGAAACTCTGTATGTCATTACAGAGCAACAAAGTCAGTGCGTCTTGCAAGGTAGTCAGCTGTTTAACTGCTGAGTGTCATATGATTTGGAGATAAAGAAATGTAAATCTTCCATCCATCACCCAACCACAGGGCGAGAGGCAAGTTACATCTTAGATGGGTTGCCAGTTTATCAAAGAGCTAGCACAGAGAGACAGACAACCATCCATGCTGAGCTTAATAGCTACGGCCAATTAATAACAACCAATATTTGCAATATGTATGTCTTTGAAGGCATAGTGCCCAGGAAATTTCACACAGGGAGACTACAGCTGACAAGTAACATTCAAAATGTGAAGGAACTGTGATACAGTGTTACCACTGCATCTAAATTAAAATTTTAAATGTTTTTTTTTGTTTTGTTTTTTATAGGGTTTTATTTGTATGTAACCATTATCACACCAACATACTGACTTGCTGTTGATGAAAAAGCAAAAATGTTATTAGTAGTTACCATTCACTTTTTTCTATGTGAAGGTTTAGGCCTTAAAGTGTTATAGCCTATTTGTGATTGTTTGGCATTAAAATCCATTCACTTGCTTGACAGGCCAAAAAAAAGCCAGTAAGCCTTGTTCCTGTGTGCACGTGTCACATGAAAATCCTAAACAAGGCAGAATGTGGGCAGCTGTCCAACACCACTGTTGTATAGACACGATCCATAGCACAGCTTGTCACTGATGTGGAGGTAATGGCAACATTACTATGCACTCAGCGTCAACAGTAGGATGTTAGCACATGAAACCATGTGTTATAGTGTTATAGTGAATCATCATGCACAGTAATAGGACCTGAAGCCCTGAAGTAGCTAAATGTCAAAATGACCTTGATACAGCATAATAAATTCATCACAACCTACTTCTATCTTACTTCTAGTATTTTTGCAGCAGAAAATTACATCTTGCACAAAGCATTTTGCAGCTGCAGAAATCAAATAGATATGGCACGTCTAATCTAGTACTGTCATAAAAATGTCTAAAGGTGTGACAGCTAGCAACTTGAATTGCAGATTATGTTACATAAATGTTGCAGTTTGTTTTTGATTTTTTGTTTTTTTTTATCAGGGGTGAAATGTAAAATCTGAATCTATTGAATAAAATGAAGCAGGTGCTTTACTGAAACAGTCAGACAAGTAAAGCTGTAACGCTTTTTACTTTTAGTTGCAGGAGGAAATTTGACAGTCTATCATTGTTAGTTAGTTTCCACATTACAGCCAATCAACTGTCAAGCTGTTTTCTTAAGTTTGATGTACATTGTACATTGATGACAATGGTCGAATCGCTTATAACAACAGTTAAGATACCACGGGAAATTAATCTCACCAGATTCACTATCAAAAAGACTGGCTTATCTTGTCATATGCTGGCACAGTGCTCAGTGAGAATGAATGTATTTAACAACCTATAAATCATCTCAATTATGACTTGGCATGATGCACAGTAGCAGTACACCATAAACAGCATAAAGTCTGCTCTTATTTGCTTAAACACACTGATTGATGAACTGATTCAGTGATCTTTGAGTATTTTCTCGATCTGTTCCTCATCCTTAATTTCTTACCACACATATTTACTTCAGTGCTTCATAACAAATTTGGCAGACCCTAACAACACAGATAAGATCATGCAGCTTCTGCCACAGCTCCTAAGGGAGCTTGATAGTGTAACCAGAGGCAGTGATGCTATCAGGTGCTGCGGTTAAAAAGACTCTCTGCTTTGGCAGAGGTTGACAGGATATGTGGTGCGCCTTCATGCAGCATGTCCGGTATCTCTTTTACACTCACACCTGCTTATGATCTATTTTAACACCCTTGGTTTGATAAATGAACAGGCGCACCTGCGTATGCACTCTCAGCCTTATCTGAACACACACACACACACACACACACACACACACACACACACACTCAATAATTCCCCGAGACCTGGTTGATTACAGTGCGCTGAGTGTGGCAGAGATAGTAGTTGTTGGTTTTTGTCCTGCTTTGAGGTAGCAGCTTCACTGGAATTGTGGGTGGGCTTGCAAGATTGTCATGCTTGGCAGATGGTAATTTTGGGTTGAGTCTGCGGTTAGTATTGGGGTAAGGATATAAGTTATGGCTGGTGCTGGTTTGACTAGGCGGAGTCAGCAGCAGGGAACAGTAGCTTTGTCCCTCTCTCTGACTGTAATGCCGATAAGCTTTGCCATTTCCTCCACTTGTCTTTCTTTCTGTCTCCATGTTTTAGTTTGTCTTCTGATTTTCTGTGGAGGAAAAGGGAAAATGAGGAGGAAGTAGAGCAAAAAAAAGAAGAAGATACTAAAAACAGAGAGTGAGACAGGGGGATAGACAGGAGGAAACAGGACAGGGCAGGAAAGAGGGAGGCACTGTTTGAAGTCAAACAAAATTCGTCCGTATCCTCAGGAAGTCACTGCTGCCAAAGACGGATAAACACGGGACTGTTTCTTGTGGTTATGATTACATGTGTATTGTGTATGTGTGTGTGTGTGTGTGTGTGTGTTCACATACTGTCTTTCTCTTTGATAATGCCACTATTTCTTGAAACAAAGCCCATATTTTAGCATGCAGCCGTGGTTCAGTTTGGCTTTTCCTTCCTTTCAAAGTCGCATCGTGCCCTCTGCTTAGCCCTCCCCTTAACCCTCGGGGTAATAAATTAAGCTGTCTAAAGGTCTGCATTCACTGCTTGTCTGCTCAAGGCCCAGAGGGATGTTTTTTTCCCCCTTTCCCTGGGTCCTATGAGGACTTGATTGAGTGCTAACAAGGAACACTTTTATGGATTTCAGATAACATCACAGTGCCTTACTAATAGTGGTTCGCGGTCTCCGGGGTCATATTAGCTTGAATCATTTGAGATGTGGTCTGAGGTCTTTGTGAATGTGACGGTGAGACTAGGTTAGAATAAAGGTAGTGTTAATTTAAGGCCAAGGGTAAATGCCAGGTGTATAGTTTCAGGTTAGGATTTAGAGCTACAGAGTGTGAAGAGTGTCCTCAAAAGTATAGAAATGTGTGTTGTGTGCGCTAAATGGTAAAATGGGGTCAGAAAGTTCAAATCTTTCCTGTTCTGTGCATCGTAACAAGACAGATGAGCTTAAATGAAAATGAATGCTTGCGGTTTGAGATGTGATTGCATCTGTGTATATATAAATTCTTTTGGTGGGACACCGAGGGCATGCAAAGCGGTATTAGCTCTGCTGTAATGACACAGAGTGATGGAAATACCACAGCCACCTTGACAAAACTCGCCCGGCATAACGGCTCGGGGCACAGTGCGCTCAGAGATTACACATTAGTGCGAGTGTGGTTGCGGGGTGTGTATGTACTCCCACCTTAGTCTACAATCGTCTAGACTCTCTAACAGCCCTGTTGTGGAACAGCTAATCAACGCAGCTGATGAAGCAGTGCGAATAAGAGAGAGCAGTGAGGGTAAAGATCACACGGCATATTTAAAAGAGACAAAAAGAAAATTACTGAAAGAGAGAGACGTAGGATCTTTCTTGAAATGATCTTCGACTTTCGTGTAGATATTCAAATAGGGGTTTGTGTGGTTTGGGTTTGATGTCAGTGGTGAGACCAGCAGGATGGCTGGCCAACAGGATGTGACTTTTAAACAACCAGCAAAAATATTTTCCAACTTAATTAAAGGGCTCTGGCCCTCTCAGAAGATAGCAAAATGATTATGCCCCATAGGCCAACTGCCACTCAATAGAGACTCTCCTCCCTCTTGTTCTGAAAAGTCCTTTGTTTTCTGGGAGCTGTCAGTCGTACTTTATGCAGGTTTCTGAGGGATTTCCAACCTTGGACCTCATGCCTGAGAGGCTTAATAAGAGAAAAATAATTTCTGAAACCACATCTGATATATGAATGCACATCTGTTTAATAGCACAAGTACGGATACTATATCTTTAATTTTATTTTATTTATTTGTCTCTCTGTGTCTCTGTTTGGACTATAAAAGCTATCAGTGGCTTGACCTTTCCCTGCACATGCTGTTCCAGCACTGCCCATTGTGACTCAAACCCTTGGAGTGGACGGCCGATCGTGTCCTGTGTTTTGCAATTATGCAGTCCAGCCAAATGCTCATTCATAGAAAAGGACCTTTTGTGACCCACTTGTTGGTTAGCATTTTTTAAACTTCTATTTATGGGCAGACATTTTCTTTGGCACTGGAGGGCGATAATGTTTTTGGTGTGTATATTTTTTGCTCAGGAAAGAGGTTTTCATTCTCAAGTGCCCTTTGAGATCCATCTGTTTTGTTAGTTGTCTGACAGACAGAAGATCTCTGCCTGATTCTCAGCTTAGGATAGTTCAGCTGTATTGGAGTCTGAAGCAGTCACACACATCTGTTTAGATACATGGATGTCTGCTTTTGTCTTGGGGAATGGTTAGTACAGAGATAGATGGTTAATAACATCGAGGGACTGACCAGTGAAAAAAAGACAAGATTAGTATTTCTGTTCTGGTCTGTGCCTGGCTGGAGTTGCTGTGCAGTCTGGCTTTTACTCTCTGTTTATGATTTTGGCTGTGTGGGTTGTGTGTTTGTGTCTGGATAACAGCAGGACCCAGAGGCTTGAGCGTGATAGAGAGGTTAACCAAAGTATAGCCAGAGGGATAGAGTCTGGGTTTGTGGAGTAAAGTGTTATGATGGTTTGTGTTATCTGAACTGACAACCCAAAAGCTCATGAGATGCAACCAGTGCCCTCGGGGGGCTGAGAGATGTGTGTGCCGCGAGGCCTGTTTGCCTTATGTATATGACATGGGGAAGTGTCAGGGACAGTTAAAAGGTGTTGGGGGAACATGAAAACACAGAAAACCTTAGTCAAGCACCCTCCTGGAACTTCTTAGACCCCCATCTGTTTCTGTTCTGCACACCAGCAAACAGAAACAGACATGCAGTGGCGTAAAAATGCGTAAAAGGCAACTGCATTAAATTGTCTGTGAGATGAAGCTTTCCAGAGAGAGTAATGAAAGAAATTGAGAATGGCACCAATAGCCCATGCAAATGATTCTACCGGTCTATAGTGGGTGCTAATGCAACCTACAGGTCATCATTAGGCTGTTGTGATGGGAAACCTGAAGGCAATTAAAAGTCTACAGTTCTCCAGACAGTGGTGAGTCACTGGTGATTGAGTTGAAGCTTAACAGTAACCAGTCCTTGTGACTCAAACATATTTGGCTTCGAGTGAGATTTTGTTAATAGTGTGATAGAGTTGTTTGGAAGGTCTGCACAGTTTGTGGTACTTTCTTCCTTTTGATACGTCCCTTTGTGGCATTTTTTGTGATTCAGCATTGCTCATGGTGATGACAAGTGGACATTTGTTTTTTATGCTGATTTGACTGGGAAAGGCACTGACTACACTGGGTTTGCTTTCTGCTCACAATAAGAGAACCAAGCTGGCATGGTAAATATGAAGCAGGGACATCTGTTGTGGTTGTTTATTTACATTGCAAGGAAGTGACAAACTACTTTATCCTTTCCTCTGTTGACTTTACTAGTTTATTTGTTCAATCAATACTTTTATACCATCCCTGCTTCTTTGAACCACTATTTGCTTTTTATTTTTTCCACTCTCATTTGCCATTTTATTGCCAGATGGAACTTGAATGCTGAATATATACTATATGGAAACTGTGCAGAGTCAGACAGTCTGTCGAGAGATTACAACAGCTGTATCACGCAATTAATAAAAATATCATAAGGTTTAATGAATCAGTTCTCATCGGAGATGAGTCAAACGCCTGATATCTTTTAATTAGATGAAAGCCATGTAATGTCTGAATCAGCAGCAGGTTGACTGTACAATACTGAGGTGAAGGTGTTTGAAGGTGTAGTGTTCACAGTGGGTAGTGTGTCTGTCTGCATCCTTTATGACTCTGATTCATTACCAAATCATAACAGAAAGTGAGTGAAGATTTTCCACAGGCAGTCATTACTGTGGGTACCATTATATGTTTGAGTTAAAATCTACTGGAAAATACACATCACCTTTCTTTATAAGTTATATTAGCACACTGATACCATAATCACTACTCATGAGCCACTCATGAGTACACCTTGCTAGTACTTGGTTGGACCCTGTTTTGTTTTCAGGACAAAACAGGTGAGTTCTTCATTTCATAGATTCAACAAAGTGTTGTATACATTTCTGCACATTTGCACATCCATCATGCAAGCTAAATCCCTAAGGAGCTCAATTTGATTGAGATCTGGTGTCTGTGGAGGCCATTTGAGTACTGAGAAATTACTGTCATATTCAAGAAATCTGTTTGAGATGATTTAAGCTTTGTGACATGCAACAAATGCGCTTTTGCAAACAAGGTTTGGACATAGTAAGCAAGAATATTCAGGTAGGCTATGGCATTTTAAAAAGCTCAGTTGCTACAAAGCAGCCTAAATTGTGCCTAGAAATTATACCCCACACCTGGCAGATGCCCTGTTGGTCACGGCAGATGGCGCCCCTCCCTGAGCCTGATTCTGCGGTAGTTTTCTTCCTGTTAAAAAGGAGTTTTTCCTTCCCTCTGTCACCAAAGTGCTTGCTCATAAGGGGTTGTATGATTGTTGGGTTTTTCTCTGTATGTATTATTGTAGGATCTACCTCCGAAATGTTCTCAGTTTTTGTTTAACAGTAATGCAAGAAATATGGTTCCCGTCAGCTTGGCTTTATGGGCCTTTGGGCTGCCTGAACTGCAGTTGTAGACATATGAAAAGGTATTTCTTTCCTTCATCTGAGGGCCGCACCTGCGCTTCCCTGCCTTGGGTGGCATTGTTTGGTGTTGGGAGAAAATCTGTTACGGCCTCTCTCTTTCTCATTTCCTTCTCTTTCCCTTGGGGAAACCTTTTGCTCTGTCCTGGGATGGTGAGGGGACAGGTCTGGGTGATCTTGTGCACTGAGCGTGTGCCCCGGCACCCTGGTTATGCTGGCTAGTGTCCTTCCTGTGCTTTGGATCTGTTTCTTGGCTTGTGCAGTGCTGTGGCCTCCTCTTGTTGGGTGTCTGTGCTGCCTGGATAGGACTGGGATGTGCTGTCTGTGTCTTTGGTTCTGGTGCAGACCTTCCTACTTGAAAAAAATGACAAACGAAATGTAAGAAATATGTGGATTATATATATGGATTCCTTAATTTTATTTTTAGTTACCTAAATCAGTTGTTCTTACCCTAGATGTTAGAAGTCCTAAAGAAATAGAAAAAGAAAACCTGGGGAATGAAGGATTAAAGCAAACATCAATCACAGACATGCAGTATGGTGTCACAAGTTCATAAGGAGGTCATACACCAGTAAGGTTAGCAGTCCAGTTTTTAAAGACCCTGATACACTCAGAAACAGTCATGGATGTGGACACACATGCGGTTCTGTTTATGCTACATTGTGTGCCTCCGCAGTGCACTTGTGCAGTCATAAATCGTTGGCTGCACATGGACATCTGTGCCTAACTAACATGAACATGAAATTTAGTATAATTTTACATTTACCCTGGCCCTCTTATTACAGTTGCTTTACCTACTGTAATCAAAGCTTGGTTCCAAACCTCAGATTTTCTGCCCACATACCACATATTTTCAGCAAATTCACATTACTTGATTTGACCCCGGCTAGAAAATCAGTCAACCAGTCGGTGCTTGGTTTGTGAGCATTATTGTCATTCATAACAAATACCAACAAGGAAATGGGAACAAGCCAGGGTGTGACTGGGATATATATTTGGGATATAGCCTACGTGACAAATTATGGTATGTGCAGATAATTTTGAGTTATCACAGAGGAGAAAAACATGGGTGGACAAATAACATAATGGATCCATTCTGGTGTCTCAGTTATTTATGACAGTTTGCTGGCTTACAGAGATTCAGAATCCTGACACTCCTAAATCAAGTGTGGCCATTATTAATATATTTTCTACACCTGTGCTTTTCTTGCTGTGACATGCCAGAATGTCTGATGCATTAAGTCACATAATCCTGTTGTGGCGGAAAAACATGTTTGCATAGTGTCTCTATAAAACATTATGTTTGAGTGTCATATATCATGCTCTTTTATGATGTGATTGTGTTTCCTCACAGAGTAAAAGGCAAATAGTGTGTTTCAACTCTACTTGAGAACTTAAAGTGCTTTATACAGCATGTCTCATTCACACAAGCACGTTCTACAGCAAAGTGCTTTTTATCTAACAATCACACTAGACGCGTGGATATATGCAAATTATCTTTGTGTGATATAAACTAGGTCAAAATGAAATATGTGCAGTTGTTAAAAATACAGATTTGTTTTTTAACATCTCTTTTTTAAACCATGGCCTCTAAGTCCCCTGGCTCTCACATTGACTGTTTGGATTGAATATAGCAGTATTTGGCCTTCATAATACAGCAACACTCCAGTAGAGCTTCCCCCTCCTGAATTCACTGGTAAATGTTTACCTTCACACTCCAACATGCTGGGGTGGTCCCAGAGCGCAAGGTTAATGGGCATAAATTGCAAGCGCCCAGCTGTGTGTATATTCAGATGTAAACACAAAAACACAGAAGTGCAGGGATGTGGTAGCACATTCATGTGTCCAGCACTGGTAATGTGCAGAAAACAATAATGACAATAGTAATGTGGCAGAAATCCAAAATTATATTTAAAATAGCTGAGTGCTGTGTTACCTTCTACAGTGAAGATGGTCATAATTCAAATAGAACTGCTGTTTTGTGATGCAGTATGTGGCACAGATGTTCATGAACTCCCCCTAGACGTGTTCAAATCCATTTATTATGGCTTACTGTGTATGAATGTTTGGATAGTATTTCTGAGAATGTGCCTGAGTCTAATTCTCAGAATAAATCTTTTTTTTTTATTCACTCTTTTATTGTACTTGTAAATTTATTTATTTTTACAAACTGCTCTCTTTTTTATATGATATAGTCAAGCACTTGTAAAAAGGGGTACCTTTTAAGTTTGATCACTCACTACAAGCCTTTTTAGGGTCTGCTTGGGTCGTCTTACCCAAAGACAGTTAACTGGGTCACACCTTCAATTAGTCTATGATCCTTAGTCTATATGTGGTATTTATCTAATTCAAAAAACAGCATTAATAAACTTCTGAATGTTATTACAATAGAAGAGAAACTCTAGCCTCAAATATTCCACATTGTGATCTTGCTAAGCATGCATTTTTGACACGTTTTAATAGGCAATTGATTATGAGGATCATTTCATATTTACTTTAAGCTCATCTTGCATTCATTGAATGACCAGCGAGAGCTGGTGGACCTGTTTAATTTTCAACATAAAGTAAAGGTAATTAAGTTAGTAAAATTTTTTTCATAAAATGTGCTAGCCACTGTTGCAAAACCTTTAGTCTCCTTTAGTTCTTTTCTTTTGTGCTAAGGACCCTTGACAAGGTAATATGCAACTGAATTAGCAACAGTGTTGCAGTCGCGATTAAAAGTTTAAGACCACTTGAAAAATGGCCCAAAAAAAACCCCATAATTTGCATGGTTGGATCTTAACAAGGTTCCAAGTAGAGCTTTAACATGCAACAAGAAAAAATGGGAGTGAGACAAAACATTTTTTTCAGAATCAGAATCAGAATACTTTATTGATCCCTAGGGGAAATTATTTTTTGTTACAGTGCTCCATTACAAACAAACATTAACAAAGACAGACAGTAAACTAACTAAGAATAGCACAATATATACAGGCATATATATATATACATAAAGTCACTTATTAATAAATAGCTAAAAAAGAAACATGTGTAGCTGTTGCAGTAAACAGTGTGTTAAGTGGATGAGTTGTACAGGGAGATGGCCACAGGCAGGAATGATTTCCTGTGTCGTTCAGTAGTGCTTTTCGGTACTCTCAGTCTCTCACTGAACGTGCTCCTGTGACTGACCAGCATGTCATGGAGTGGGTGGGAGGTGTTATCCAACATTGTCTTTATCTTGGACAACATCCGCCTCTCCGACACCACCTTGAGGGAGTCCAGCTCCATCCCCACAACATTACTGGCCTTACAGATCAGTTTATTACCCAGTCCGTGCGTGTAGGAGATGTGCCGCGGTCCCGTTCCTTGATAAAAGTAATAGTTCCATGGCCACCAGAAGAACAAAAACTCTCTCAATCCACATGGTTGAGTAAAGGATAATAAACGGATGAAAATACAAGTCAGAAAAAAAAGAATACGTAAGAAAACAGAGCTAAACTAAGAGAAAAAACAGGAGCGACTGTAACAGGCTGCACGCTGGTTGGCGCATGCGCACTAGATTTGAGCATGCAATTTATTGAAAACAATGCTTAAACTGCAACAGGCTGCTTTACAGCTTATCAAAAGTTTAGGACCACACCTCCAAAAAATCCTGTTCCATGAACTCAGTAATGAGTAACTCCACTGTTATTGTTCATCACTTCAAAAATTCGTTGTGGCATGCTTGATGCAAGTGCTTCCATGAGGTAAGTGGAAATGTTTCTCCAAGTGGTGAACAGGGCCACACGAAGGGCAACTTCCCTTGTTATCCATCCCCAAAGGTTCTCAATTGGATTTAGATCAGGGGAACATACAGGATGGTCCAAAAGAGTGATGCTATTCTCCTGGAAGAAGTCCCTTGTCCTTGTGTATTGTGTATTGTAGTGTTGTCCTGTTGAAAAACTTAGTCATTACCACACAGACGGGGCCCTCAGTCATGATGGATGCTCTCTGCAACACCTGGATATAGCCAGCGACCGTTTGATGCACCTGCACCTCCTGGAGCTCCATTGTTCCACTGAAGGAAAAAGCCCCCCAGACCATTATGGCGCCCCCTCCACTGTAGAGTACTGAAAACATCTCAGGTGGGATATTCTTGTCATCCCAGTAACATTGGAAACCATCAGGACCATCAAGGTTACAATTTTTTTTTATCAGAGAATAAAAATTTCTTCTACCTTTCAAATTCCTGTGTTTGGTGCTCTCTTGCAAAATCCAAACAGTCAGTTCTGTGTCAGATGAGGCCTTTGAAGACGTTTTTTGTTTTTAAAGCCCTTCAGGCTCAGATGCTGTCTGATGGTTATGCAGGTGGCACCAATCACGACCTTAATTTGGGTTGAGGATCGCCCAGTGTCTTGACAGACAGCCAATTGGATCATCTGGCTCAGTGCGGTGAATTTTTTTGGGATCTTCCACTTGACTGTTTTGTTCCGTAACCCTGAAGATCATTTAAGAAATTCCAAATGACTGTCTTACTGCGTCCCACCTCAGCAGCGATAGCACTGCGAGAGTCCCTGCTTATGCAATAACCCGATCACATTCAAAAACGGAAAGTTTTTTTGCCTTTGCCATCAGAACATCATGACAGTGTGACTACCTGACAGAAAATGACAATGAATTCACATTTTTGTACAGATTTGGCCTTTTAAAGACATGTGGTCCTAAACTTTTGATCAGCTGTAAGACAGCCTGTTTCGGTTTAAGCTTTGTTTTCAGTAAATTGCATGCTAAAAAATGTTTTGTCTCACTCCCATTTCTTTTTGTTGCATCTTAAAGCTCTACTTGGAACCTTCTTAAGATCCAACCATCAAAAATGGTTGAATAATGCATGAAAAATAAGAATTTTTTTGCCATTTTACAAGTGGCCTTAAACTTTTGATTTGGACTGTATGTGACTACTTAGAAGACTTAATCAGGAGCCTTACAGCAGCATTCTGAACAACCTGTAGAGGTCCAGCATAATCTTTGGTAAGATGAGTAAATAATGATTTAAATTTATCCAGGTGTTATGAAATAAAGGCATGAATAATAATTTCCATTTAACAGTGTGGAACTCAACTTGCAATAAAGTGATAAAAGCAAGAGTGAAGCAGAGCGCAGTTGCAGAAGAGCAAAGTGGGAGTTGAGTAAAAAATTACTTCAAGGTTAATAGAATCTACATACCTATACAAGGACTTAGTAACTTAGAAACATCTTGGGGCTTAAAAAAGATATACTATTTAATGTCATCTGCATAGCAGTGATAACAAATGTCTTTAAACTGTCTCAAAATGTGCTAAACATGGAGCAAATGTACCAGAAACAGAAATTGCAGACAGACTGAACGACATTTTTCAATAAAGATGCAGGTAACATGTCAAGAAGGCATGTGGATACTTTCATTGAGTCAACTAATTTGATCAGTTCATGTAAAGAAACTGGTTAAAAAAAAGAATAATAATTACCTTTTAAAATAACAGGCTAACTGAAGGACATTTTTTTTCTACACAGAAAATTTGCAACATTTTCTGAATCTTCTTTTGAAAAAAATGGCACAGCAAGTGAATGGTGTTAAATAACACCTTAGGATTATCTGTGCTCTTTGAAACCAGTTTTGAAAAATAGTTACTCATCTCATCTTTGGCTGAAATGGTAAAAGAAACTAAAAGGTCCTTTAAATGAAGGAGACGAACGTGTAAACGTGTTGAGCTCCACGCACACTGAACAAAATGCTTTAAACAACCAATACTTTTTATTTATCTAAGGGAAGGAATGTTTATGTGTCAGCATATTCATGTCTGCTTTTTCTCAATATGTGAGCGCCTGCTCTTTGAATGTTTGGTCTTAGTAAGCACCCTGCATTGTTGGATGATCAACTCTGTGTTTTATGGGGGGGGGGGGGGGGGGGATACAGCTTTGTGAGTCATCTTTACAAAAAAAAGCATGGTTTCCCAAACTTAGTCAGCAATCACAGACAAGAAAAAGAACATATTATTCTCTGTGGGGTTGCTGAGAGAACCCACACCCACCAATGAAATGTGAATTATATTATCTGTATAAATAGACACATACGCGCACACATAGCTGGAAAAAAAAAATACACAACAGACGTGAGTACATTACTCACAGTTGTCTCTTTGTTCTTTGAGTCTTTTTCTTTTATTCTTGTCAGGTTGATGCCACATGTGCGCTGGCGTAGCTTTGAACCTGTGTAGGATTAAGCGTGTCTGTCTGGCTGGAGTCATCTGAAAGCAGGGCATAGCGCTGCTGGGGCATCTGACTTTTTCTGCTTTTCAGTCAGAACACGGTTTTTCCATATATTAATGTAATGAACACAGTATTATCAGCTTTTCAGTAACATTTCCACATCATGAACATTTTTGTGTAAATATGTGATAACTGGTAAAGAAAATTCAACTGTGGAGTTGAGTAGATTATTCCCTATGAAGTAACCATTATTGTTAAAATATTTAGTATGCTGGATATGGATGAAAAAGGTATGTCGGTTTCATCCAGGCTTCTATATCTTATAATCTTCCTGTCTTTAACCATGTTGCCAGGTTTAGACAAACATGCTGAAAAATATAGCTCCCTCTAAGCATCTTTGTTTAATTCTTTCCAGAAGGTGAAAGAAGGCCTTCCTTGGTAAATCTTTCATGATTTTAGAAGAAATAAACAGTAAACACTGTGAAGAAGTAAACAAAACTGTAATAAAAGTGCTGTAGAGGAAGCTTTAATTAAGCACTGGTTGTTATTTTTTTTATTTCCAATTGAAAGTGGAAAGCTGCTCTGATATCAAAGGCAATCACAATGGAAAACAAAAAAATAAATAAAAATAGAAATACCCTCATTCTTTTCCAAGACCACAGATTGGCATTTTATGAACTGTATTTACACTCCACTCTCTCTTTTGTTTATAGGTGGTGGTGTCTCTTGAAGCCTGACAGCATATGATGCCAGTAAGTGCTACCACATACCTTGTTTGATGACTCAAGAAGAAAATGTGTGCTCTGGATATGCTCAGTGGTAGTAGTGTGACACAAACCCCATTTTTTTCACGAGATTCTGCAGCGTTTGATATAAAAATTTCTCCCATGGGTAAATTTTGACTTTTCGTCTTTTCGTCTACCTCTCCCACATGTTAACGCCCATCTTTGACCACAGCCAATAGGGGATAATGCATGGTTGATGCTTTGCCCCTCCCTGTGAGATGTAAATCTTGTTTTTCTCTGCTGACCACCACGATCCCAGGAAAAGACAACAGTCTTCCAAATGACACGGTTGTAGACTTCCGATTACAGCCCTGTCACTTACTCTACCAATGTGTAAACACATGATGGAGAGACACAGAGCAAAAGAGACAGAGAGAGGGACACAGGGAGACAGAGAAAGAGATGTGCTGCTGCACGTGGACTGCTTTTTGTTTGAATGTAGATGGTTAGAAGAGCTGGATGCCTTTACTTAAGCTGTCTCACTGCACGAGACTGGTTTCTCAGAGCTTGAGTGGATTATTAAACAATAGGCATAGCTCATTCATTTTAGCCAGATGCCATCAAATTTTCTTTTCATTTGTCCCCTTGGTAAAAGCAGGAACACTTCAGTCTGCACATTTTCATCCATGCAACGGGAGTTTTATGTGATAGATATATATTTCTGAATCATATCCATACAAATTATTATTACAGTAGTTTCAGCCACAAATCGTCTTTGTGATCCTGTGGCCTGTGAGAAGACAGTCCTAGCTTTGGCTTCATCTTGGCCTTCTGACCAAAAGTGTGATAATTTTAGACTCTAGTCTCTCACATGGTCTGGAGCAAGGACGACATTTGGAAATAAACTTGGAATTTAGCTTAATTGCAGTTTACAGATTTAGGAGGGGCAGCGTTCTCTTCTTTATTTTCTTGCATAAATAGAGAGTGACTGCAGGCCAAAGACATGAGGTTTCAAAGCCACAAAAAGAGGTTAAAGAACGTCAGAGGCAGTGAGGACAGCCTGGCTTCCAAACGCTCCCTATAGCCATGCTCTGCTCGTAATGTGAGATCCTTCTCACCAGTCACCAAATGCATCAGATTTAATATTCCACCCAGGCTATTATGTCCCTCTAGTAAAACTCAAATGTTAGTTTTAAAGCTCTTCATGGACAGCCAAGTTACAGTGTTTGCTTTTTTCAGATGCTAATTTTTATTGTAGGAGGTTTTAGAAGGTAAAGAAGCACAGAGAAGGGACTTTTCCCCATTTTTGCTCCATTTCATTTCCATACAGCAAATGACTCATCCGCTGAGCTCCTCAAACTTTGACAGCTTCTCTGCAAATACTGTTTGCACGTAGAGGTCTATTTGTTTATCAAAGCCTCATTACTCACATATGATATCGCTCATTATGTATTGAGTTGTTTCTTAAGTCTCTTTTTTATCTGCTTCTTTCCATTTCGCAATATTAACTCCCTTAACCAAGACATATATTTTTTGTGTTTGGTCATGTCTGTGTAATGCAGTAGAAATAAACATAATTAAACCTTTAACCCTATGCTGAATAGCATTACAGCATGCTAGAAGTTGTAGATTAAAACATAATTTATGTATTTTTTTATATTACCTGAAAAAACAGTTTCAGTCTGGTATGAATCTATTGTGCTTTGGCTTGTTTATATGAAAAGTACTAGATACACATTAATCTAACACTAAAAATGCACAGTGCAGTTATAGGTGTTTACACCATTGCATCTTTGCAGAGCAATAGCAGTCACTTCAGAGAGATGCTAGATCACCCTCAAGAACACAGAAACTGACATGGGAGATGCATCAATGGAGAAAAGTGGGTGTAGATGGACGTGGATAATGAAGAGGCTCACTGGGAAGAGTTTGTCAGAATCAACTTCTTGAAATAGGATAAGTGTGAGCTTTTGAATACTCCCTAAAGTATATACTCGTGACGGTATCTGATTTTGAGGCTGAGTAATTCAGGCAGTGAGTGTGGGCTGCCAAAGGAAAATGTGTTTAGTTTAGAGGAGCTGGAGAAAAGGGTGGAAGGATGGAAGCAGCCATTCAATAGGAATGAAAAATTATATTTCAGTATAGTCTTAGGAGCTTGGAAAGAAAAGCGTCCGGACTTCTTTAATTTTCTTGAAGACGTTTCACCTCTCATCTGAGAAGCTTCTTCAGTTCTAAGAGCAACTGGTGAAGAGTCCCAGATTTTAAGCCCTACCTAATCATACGAGCCAAGGTGTGAAAACGGGTGTGGGTCACAATCAGCCAAGGTTTCGGGTGAACCCACTGTGAACCCCCCCCCCCCCCCCTTCGGGCGACACTCCCATAGGGCTTAAACGGACCTATTTCAATATAACTTTCACTGGTGGCAGTGACATGTCAGCTGATTATGGTGTCTCGTTGTCAAAGTTCATTGGACTTGTGATTTGAGCTTAAATTAGGGACTCTGAAGTCATATTGCAAAAGTGCATTTCTAAATTAGTTCTTTCAGCTGTGCTGAAAGTACAGTACAATTTCTTACTTGTTGATGTTGGCATTTAAAAATATCTTCAGTTTGTCTTCGTCCTCTAGTTATTTTATGGATGATCTATAACAAACAAAAAAACAGAGATACATGGCATCATGGTGCAATGGTTAACACTTTCACATAACAGTAAGAGGGTCCTTGTTTGAATCTCTCCGGGCCTGTCGCTGTGCAGTTTGCATGTTTTAAATACATTTACATTAAGGTAAATTACTGATGTTATAATTTGTGTCAGTGCATGTTTTGTGAGCAATGAAGGATGGTGGAATAGAAATCAGTTTTAGCGTGGAAGCAGAGATTCACTTCCTCTCTAATATCTCAAGTAGATTTTAAACAAAGCATTGATGAAATGGTCGAAAATTGAGCATAGTAAACTTCTGTAAGCTAAATCAATGCCTAATTACAACAATAAAAAGTGTTAACCCAGTGAGGTCGTATTTTGCAAGTGTAATTCAGCCTTTAGCTGAATGCTAACATATGCTATTGCTCTCACAATGGCAGTGGAAACAGGCTGATGTTTTCCAGGTCCTAAATGAGCCTGTTAGCGTTCCAGCATTTGTCAATTGGCACTAAATACAAAGTAGAGCTGAAGCTGATGTCTTTTGTTATGTGGGTGTTTGGTCAAAGAATGCTTGTACATGACAGTTCATTTAGTAGCTGTTTGTTGGTAGCAGGCCAGTGGAGAGACATTGCCTTCCTGACAGTTTTACAGCTTTTGTGGCTAAAAATAATGTCATTAATTAACAAGGATATATGTTATAGTGTTAAAGGTGTTAACAGGGACCATTGCTGGCTCATTTAATTTGGACATTTTTCGATTGCACTCAGTGTAAATATTTTGTCAGTCTTGTGTTAAAAGTAGCTCTTAATTAAGCAGCAATCCATTCAGATTCATGCATTTGGATCACTGAGATCTACCACGACGAAAATCATTTGCTTCTCTCCATTATTATGCTTTTGTGCCACAATTTGCTTGCAAACTAATCCTCAGCTCTTCTTATTTCTGACATATGTACCTAAACTCTTAGCATGAGAAGCTGTCAATCAACTGTTTCATCTGCAGTAGTGCCATGCAGAGGGAGGCTTTTCGTGATTGGAGAACACCTTGCAAGGATTGATGTAAGCAGGTTTTGATATCTGGTCTCTTTAATCTCTAACCCTCCCCTTCTTTAAACCATGTTTGATGATTGGCAGATGAGAGGGATTTGTGGGGTCGCCTGGCGTACAGACCTGAGGCATAAAACCCAGTTTCATGTACAGGCATGTGAGCTGATACTCCAATCTAGTGTTCACTGGTGACAGACAAGCAGTTTGTTAATGTAGAAAGGGTGAGGTTTTTGACTCTGGAGAACATAAGAATTCATCAGTAATCAATGGGTTTTCCCTCAACCATGGCACCGATATGAATAATATGAATACTTAATAAAACCCTTAATCTTAGGCGTTTTAAAGACTTTTTTCTTTGTTTTGTTTAGTTTAGTTTAAAGAAGATTTCTGCTTTAAACCCTTGAAATTCAACACAGACCGATCACAAAGACCTAACTAAGTAATGACTTCACTCTGCTAACTCTGAATGTAGTGGTTTAAGGTCTTGGAAATGGTGGATGAATGTAGGTCTTTCTTAAAGGTGTCTGCTATCTAAATATTCTAAACCTGACACACATGTTCCACTCCACAAATATATTACTTTGCATTTTTAAGATTTGACAATCCGCTGACAAATGCAGGTTTCAACAGAGCACAAGTGTGTTATTCATCCCAGCTGATCTTCTTTAAGCCCTACTTAGGTAGATAACAGACAAAAAATGTTACTTCTACTTTTGCTGAGATGCAGCCTAAATGCAAACATGCAAGCTCATTACTGAGGTTTTCTGGGTGAAAAAAAACAAAGCAAAAAGAAAAAACCTTTTAAAAAGCATCAAAAATAAACTCACTGAATGTAAATATTTTAAAATCTCAAAAAGCAAAACTAATAAATCAGTTTTTGTAATTGTGTTTAAACCCAGCTATAGGCCTGCTGAAGAATTTTTATGCCTCTCCAAACCAAAGTGTTTGAAATGTTTCCACTGCATTTCTCAAGTTAACTCATGCATAGTCTTACACGAAGCGCTTAACCTTTAGCTGTAAATTTAAATATGAAAATTATGTCTGCAAAATTACAACCTTTATGCAGCTTTGATTTTATGAACTGCAAGATGACCACGGTGAGTAGTGCAACAATGAGAGCTGAGTTCTCATGAGCTGAATGTAGCTTTGAATTCAAAGTCTAGTATATTTGAAAAGGGGACATAATGACTACCTAGAAAAATGCGGCATTTTGTATAAATATTTGAGTCAAAGTCACACATCCTATGCTATATAAAGTTCTCAAGATGAAAGACCTGCTTAAAGTCACTATACATTGGAAACTGACTGTAGCTTTCTAACTATGCTCAAAGGAATTGTCACTGTAGTGAGGTTGTACAAAAATTAAATTTTGTTTTTTTTTTGTTGTTTCCACCATACAAAGCATATTAGCTCCACAATGAAAGTAAGTAACTTGGATAAGTTGAAATGCCTAGATAAACACTTTTTTCTGATCCCTGTAAAAAGTGACATGTGAGTTTGACCTAGTGTAACTTCCATCACAGTTTTAACCAGTGTTCATTCAAAGATGAAACCAGCACATTGCTGAAGTTTAAAGGTCAGCATTTCAAAACATCATGAGTCCCTATACATATATTACTTGGGAGACTACACCGGGCTTGGCTGCATTGAGTTTCAGCTCCAACGAGGTTCCCAGAGTTCATTGAACTAAAAAAAACATAAAATCTTAGTCTTGTAACTTACTTTTCTTAAAATTTACTGTGTAAATTGACCTGAAACGCATTTTCAAATAATCACCAGCTGACTATTTCAACTGAGGCAACAGGTCACAAAAACACAAGTCGCTATCCTAATGAGAACGAACATGCAATCTTTCATTTAGTTTTTACATATGAACACAAAAGTGACAAAACAAAGCAAAAATGAAAACCTGATGGGAGAGACTTCAAACTGATCCCCACAATGATTCTACTGTAGAAACATGTACAGGTAGGGCTACAGGGCTATAATGCTTCAAGCCTGACAGCTTACTTTTCTACTCACTGCTTTGCTTTTGTTACTCATTGAAGTTCAGGGTATGGCTGCAGGCCTGGAGTCTGCATGCACTCAACTTTCTTTGTTAGCTTTGTTTTACTATACAGTTGTTTCTGTCCTGGACACGGTTTGGCATTTTACCACTGGGTTCATGTCAGTTTGTGCATTAAAAATATAATTAATGTCCATATCCACTCCTCAAAAGCTGTAGACCACTACACTATTTTCCTCCTCCCAGCACAAGAATAGATATCAGCTGACTGCTGGATGAAACACACAGGAAAAAAAAACATGTTTACTATTTCTATCTGTGCAGAGAGCTGAAGAATTTTGTAGCCCAAGTAACGACATAGTTGTAACTTTAATTTAAATAATGTATTTAGTACAATATTGTGCTACTTTGTAATGTGGTCGGCTCTGTTGTAGACTATCGACCTGTCCAGACTACACCTTGCCTTTCACCCAGTGACAGCTGGGATAGGTGTCAGCCCTCCTCCCCAACCTGAATTGGGCAAACACAAGAAAGTGGGCTGATGGATGGATGGTTGTTTTTGTTCTGTGGCTTCCCAGATTACATATGCATTCATAGCAGTGTCTAAAATAGATTTATTATCTTTAGCCCTCAAGCCTAGAAGACTTTTACTGGCATCAAGTTTAAGAATTAATTTATGTTTTGTCTTTGAGAGTCAACCAAGTGACACTTTACTTGTGAGTCAGTAAGGTTTTGAGATTTTGTCATCTTAAAAATATCAGTTTTTTTCATAACCAATGCATTATGACTACATTTCTCTTGTTTCCTATGTAAACTCCATATATACCACTTGCAGTGTCAATTTTCATCGGGTTTTTTTTTTTCTGTCATCCATCTTCTTGTATGACAGGATATCAGCAATACCATCAGTGTCAAGCTAGGACTTGTTGAGGTCTTCCCTAAACTACACTTTGTCACTCCATATTCCTTAGAGAAGTGAGCTCATAACCCATTTATACATTCTCAGTAAGAGAGGTCAATTGTACTATCGACACAGTAGAATTTTAATATAGCAGAGTTTAAATTTTAATAAAGGACTCATCAGGGTCTAAACAAATAATCAGATATCATGTTCCTCCTGTGAATGAAATGAAATGAAATGAAAATGTGGTCAAACTGTTCAGTTTTGTGAGCCTGTGTAACTTGTAGTATTGGATTCTGGTTCTCTGACAGCAGGAACACCTGATGTGGTCTTCTGCTGCTGTAGCCCATCTGCTTCAAGTTTTGTTGTATTGTCTGTTCAGAGATGCTCTTCTGTATACCTTAATTGTAGCGAGTGATTATTTGAGTTATTATTTCAGCTGGAAGTAGTCTGATCATTTGCTTTAGACTTTAGGCAAAGCATTTCAGCAAGGCATAGTTATTTAGAGAACTGCAGATATTTTGTCGTTTTTAGGTGGTTTAAACTTCACCAGGTCATCGTGCCTAAAGGCATTAAATTTGTGATTGGCTAATTATATATTTGTGTTGGCAAGCAATTAAACAGGTGTGCTTAAGTGGCTGGTTTAGGTACAGTATAAACACTTGAAAAAAATGATGTTTTTTTCTAATAAAAGGCTATACAAATGAAAAAACAAACCATGATAAACTAAAATGACTGAACAACACTACAATGTGGTGTTTATGAGAATTTCTGTTGCTTCAATCTAAGGCGACTTAAGGAATTTTTTCTTAATCTTAAGCCAGTAATCTAAGTCCAACTGAAGAAAAACGTCCTTTTGGTTTTATGATGCATCAAAAAAATGTTATATAGCAACACTTACGGCAAATAAGATTATTCGCTAAAAAAAATGTACTTTTCATCTCCTATCATTATGGGACTAAAACACTGTGATGGCAGTAGGTTATGCATATTTTCTGACACCTTGTCAGTAATATGTCTGTGTAGGTTTCTCAGTCATCCAGGTCGTGGTCATCTAAGTGGCTTGGAAAAAAAGCAACTGGACTTTTTGAAGTTTCGTGAAGACGTTTCTTCTTGGATGTTTCGTCTTCATCAAACTTCAAAAAGTCCAGTTGCTTTCTTTCCAAGCCACTTAGTCCTTATATTTATATGAATGATTAAAATGACCTGTATAAAAAAAGAGCTGCTTCACACAAATAAACCCAAATTTCAATCATTTCTGTATCGTCATATGTTCACTGAATTGTGCCTTCACCAGAGCTCTTATTATATAATCCTAAATGGTTCTGCGGAACCTCTGCTCATCTGTAATATGTTCACAGTGCATGCCAATGGGCCTTTGATCTGCCTCCCCTTCTGGGCCTCCTCTAAAGGAGGACCCTCCTTAAGCTCATGCAGCCTGGATATATCTAGTTGGATATCCTCCAGGTGTGATGAAGAGTGGGCCTCGTTATGTTACTGCATCTGTATGTCAATATGTCACTTCAGGTAAGCTATGGCACTCGTATGGCCCTCTGTTGTTCAGCTGAAAGCATCCATGAGCACTGGTGCACTGCAGGTCCAGTACTATCTACCTCTGTAGGCCCCCAGTCCTAAGGAATGCCAATGACTGCCAGCTCCAGACAGCTTTTAAGATTTTAACTGATGTATTTCACTACAAAGGCAGATATCTGTGCCATATGCTAAACTGTGGAAAGTGCATGCTCAGACATCTAAGCCTACTATTATTAGGGTTTGGATATTTGCCTAAAGCATATCTTAATGATGATGACATGTGTAAGATGTATTTAGCTTTGTTGATAGATGGTTGCACAAAGTATCTGTCAAGTGATATAAGGAAGAAGATGTTTATATGGTGAGAGTTTTTGCACTGTAGCACAGATTTTAAAAATATGCAGTGACTTATCTCACATATCGCCATTTCACTATATATATGTGTGAAAATGTCTTTGGAGTGTGTGATCCAGGGGGTAAAGGACAGTAAAATATTGTGTTGACTTTACTCTGTTATGCTCTTGTCGTGCGTCTCAGTGAGAGGAGGTTGGCTTGACTCTCTTGTTTTGGATAATTGTACGCTGCCGAGGTCTGTGGTCCCCTTCTCTGTCTCCCTGTGGCCTAGGCTGCAAGAGCCATATTTAGGTTGCATGTCCTCTTCATCCTATCCTGTCTCATCCTCATCCTGTCTAACACACCCCCAGAGCGCAGCAGGGGGCAGATAAGAGACAACAAGTCATCCAAAGGCGAAACTGTAGGTACATTTGGAAACTCTCCTGGGTTATTACAAGATTTGTGCTGACATCACAGGAGTGTTCAGAATTTTTATTTTGAATGTTTTTTTGTTTTTTTTTGTGAACGTCAAGTTGTTTGGCTGCATAAATGTTTTTAGGGAATTTATGTAACCAAAAATATTTCAAACCATGCTTTACTTGTACTAGTGGTATTTTATTTTTGCAGGTTGTGCTTGGCCTTTCTTCTTTTAGATGGTGCAACTTGAGTGCAACATACGGCCTCTTCTCATATTTGCTTAAAATTACCATTAATTACACCCCTTCTTAAAGAGTTAATGTAGGTCTCACATGTCCCCAGAAAGTCTGTCAAGTTTCACTTCAAAATATAGCACAAATTGTTCATTCTAGCATGCCTGTATATCCCTGGTTTTAGCCCTTTTCCAAATGGGCTGTTTCATTTTCTGTACCTTTAAATAAAATTAGCTGCTGCTGCCAGTGTGCTTTGCCGGAAGAGCAGTGTTCCTTTTATGTTGTTGCCATGAATACGCCAGCAAAAACAAGGGGAAAAAATGACCCCAGATTATAGTATAGGAGTAACCCTTAAAGAGCTGTTGGCTAGCAACAAAACCTTTAAGTGTTATAGTTTATATTTATTATATTTATATTTATTTTTCACAAGCATACCGTGAGGAAATACTAAAAAAAAAGTATAGCTCAGGATAGCACTACAGGAGACATATAAACTCAGAAACCTAGTTTTGGTATGAAATTTGTCTTAGTTTCCACAATGTGGTAGTGACTGTTTGACATTACAAATTTATGGATGTCCTGAAGGTTCATTTAATGGCAGGTTTTCAAAATACAGGCTGTGTGAATAAACATTACTATATCAGTATCAGTGTCTACAATGTTGTAACTTTAGTGGTGATTATAAACTTTCGTGGATGTCCACAAAAGACAACAGTGGTGGATGATCGCAGAATCATTTCCATGGGGAAGAGAAACCCCTTCACAACATCCAACCATGTTAACAAAACTCTCCAGGAGGCAGGCGTATCGATATCCAAGTTTACCATAAAGAGAAGACTTCTTGAAAGGAAATACAACTGGTTCACTGCAAGCCACTCATAAGCCTCAAGAATTGAAAGGCTAGATTGGACTTTGCTAAAAAAAAAAAAAAAACAATTAAAAAAATGAAAAAGCCAGCAGAGTTTAGGAAAAAAACATTCTTTGGCCATCGTTCTACTGGAACGATGGAATGAAAAAGTATGGAGAAGGTATGGAACAGTTCATGATCTAAAGCATACCACATTATCTGTAAAACATAGCTGAGGCAGTGTGATGGGCGTGCATGGCTGCCAGTAGCACTGGGACAGTAGTGTTTATTGATGTTGTGACAAAGGACTGAAGCAGGTGAATGAATTCGGAGCTGTTCAGAGACACACTGTCTGCTCAAATCCAGCTAAACACAGTCAAATTGATTGGGCAGCATTTCATAATACAGATGGACAATGACCCAAAACATACAGCTAAAGCAACCCACAAGTTTATTAAAGAACAGAAGTAAAATTCTTGAATGGCCAAGTGAGTCACCTGATCTTCCCGATTAAGCACGTGTTTCACTTGTTGAAGACTAAACTTTGGACAGAAAGGCTCACAAACAAACAGCAACTGAAAGCTATTGCAGTAAAAGGCCTGGCAGATAAAAAGGAGGTAAACCAGCATCTGTTGATGTCCATGAATTCAAGACTTCAGGCTGTCATTGCCAGCAAAGTGTTTTCAACCAAGTATTAGAAATGAACACCTTATTTTCATTTATTTAATCACTTTTGAGACCTTGAAATGAAGGGATTGTGTTAAAAAATTCTTTACTTCCTCAAATTTTGATGCAATTCTTTTGTTCAACCAACTGAATTAAAGCTGAAAGTCTAAACTTTCAGCTTTAATTCAGTCAACTGCATCTGAGTTGTGGTAATGTAGAAATTTAGATAATTTAGAAAAAAAGTTGTCTCTCTCCAAATATTGATGCACTTAACTATATAAATTATACATTGTTTTACTAATTGTGTCTCAGCTGATAAAAGACAATAAGAATTAAATACAGAGTCTTCAGGAGAGAGTAATGATGCGCTGATTCAGTCTTTCCGGTTCCAAAACAATACTGAAAGCTTAGCTTTGAGCATCCGTTGATACCAAGTGTCAGTACCAGGTATATGATATCAGAGCACTTGGTATTGACAATAACTGCTAATCATCGAGTGCTCTATGCAATCAAAACATGCAATTATTGTTTTTATTAAATGGTCCTCCTTAGTCTTTGCAATCAGAGAACAAAGAAAATAATCATTCTAACTGACAATTATCAAGCATGTTTTACATAAAACAGTCAGTGTTCCCTTTTTAAAATAAAGGTTAGGAAAGGGGTTGGAGTTTGGGTTATTACCTGTTAGACCTCAGAGTGTTAAATTTATGAGCTTTGTTACTCATTGTGAGAAGGAGGCTTATAATTGTGATAATCTCCTTATATATGTTCACTAGTCTCCTTCTCAGAGTCATCCGGTTAATTTATTCTTTCTCTGCTTTCAGTCTCAATGTGCTCTTCGCATGTGGCATGTGCAGTGAAACTAACAAGACAAGTAAAGTGAGACAGCATTAATGTAACTGAAGGAAACATGCAATAAAAGCTTACAAATGTAGAAAGTAAAGTAAGCTTTTACACCAATCACAATGAGAGTGATAGCTGAGAAGAGAGGGAAACACCATCAGCTGATTTCAGCCATGTCAGCTCACTTGGATTCTTGCCACAGATACCTTATCATTTTTGTAGGCATAATAAAGATTCATTATCATAAACATTGTCGTATATATCCCAAATTTTAATAGCGAACATGATTAATGTATTGTCTTTCATCCGGTTGTTTCTTATTTAGCAGTGTGCGCTGAAGATTCATTGAAGCTGGATCTGTCTGTGCCTTTGATGAAAAGCTTGAGGATATGTAGTATATCTTTCCAGAAGAACAACATTTTAGCTTAAGGGGAGTGACTGCTTGGAGAAGGAGCTCGTAATATTTATTATTTATTGTTTGCATTCTTTTCTTGAATAAGTTTCCCTTTATACCAGTAGTGATGGAAAGTCAAACTGTTGTTAGTATGACTGAAAAAAAAATAAAAATAAATATATATATATATATATCTATATATATATATATATCTATATATATATATATATATATATATGTGTGTGTGTGTGTGTGTGTGTGTGTGTGTGTGTACCCTTATGGAGCTGATAGTGGGGTCATATATTTCTCTCAATCCTATACCTGCATCAGCTCGCATACCTGTGTCCTGCGGCAAATAAAAGTAGGAGCAGGTGTTATAGCACACAAAGCCACATGGAAGAACTTTTGATTTCTCTGGCTCAGTCTCTCTTTTTCTTTTCGTTCACTCACACATATGCACCCCTACGCAAACACTTCTCCACCTTCTCTTTGCCTTTCAGTTTAATCATCCAGTGAAGAATGTATGACTGCTGGGCTTGGATTCCAGTCATTATCAACTGAAGTCACCCATGTAGCCAGATGCATTTTTTTTTTTTTTTTTTGCTAGACAGCTACTTTTCAGTGTGCTCTACCTATAGACAACCTACAGGGACTTGTTGTAATTCATCATTCTGTCCAGTTCTTCTTTTCCTTTCTCTGAGCTACTGAGCCTGGTTTTACAGAGTTTTACTGGAATATGCTTATCTGATAGTGCTATAGCTTTAAGAAACTTTTATCAATAAAAGTACCTGTCTGTCATTTTTGATAATAATAAGACTTAGAAGAATAACAAAAGAGGTGTTTTTAAAAATAATGGGAGAGATCCTACCAAATAAGTACACGATCTACATACAGTGAAAAATTGAAGAGTCTGATATTATGTAGGGATTTGGTGAAAATTCCTCTGCAAATGATCCAGAAATGTTATAAAAAAAAATTTAAATCTCTGTCTCAAACTTGCCTTTTTCATTTATTAATTGATTTCACTTCACTTACACATTTAGAGGAATCTGTTGCCTTCCTGTGCTGTTATACGGTAAACCTTCACTGATGATGACTAACCATTTCTGGTCATTGTGAAGGTTTCCAAACCTCAAGTCTGTGAAATAAAAACCCTCTGTTTTCCTTGTGTTCCAATCATCCGTTATATTCCATTTTTGCCTCCTGTAGATGACCGTAAGCTCTTTTCTTAACTGGAATTGTAATGCAGAATTTCCAGTATTTGTCTCTGTGAACAGATTCTGTCATACTGTTGCGTAAATCTGGGATTCCAGTATGCAGTAAATCATAATTAAGATATTGCGATAATGCAAAATCTCAGGTTAGGGCTCAATCCTAATCTAGGATAATGTTTTTGATAGCTATAACATTACCTCATACATATGTTTCTCAAGATACTGATAACTATGTCAGACTAGCTTTTCAGGGTCAATCAAATTTTGAAAATTTGGCGAAGAGACGCATGAGAATACAAGTTGAACAGCAGCCACCCCAGGAAGTTTACTTGGCTCAGTGGATAGAAATGTAAGTTTATCTATTGGTATAATATTTCTAATATCTTGCAAAATTGATAATAGACCACTAAATTTGGAAAAGGGTAAAATATTCATACTTATGGTTTCCTGAACGAGTGCTCTAGTAATGCCATTGACATTATCAGTTATTATCAAATTTGAACAGACAATGGTTCTCCTAACTTCCTGGTAATTCCCTGACATTTAGTCAAGAGCCACCTAGAAGATGGTAATTGTGGATGACAATGTACCAGTAGTTTATTTTAAACATTTAGAAACCGTGATGACCTCTGTGCTGAATACACTAGCAGATGTTAAGATCCCAGTAACATGGCTAAACAGTGATGAAAACACTAATGCTAAATAATCCCTTAATTATCACATTTAGGTTAGACCCTGGAGAGCTGTCCAGGGTGTAACCTGGCTCTCGCCTTACGATAGCTGGGCTAGGCTCCAGCCCGCCCCTGACCCTGACAAGGATAAGCGGAAGATGATGGATGGATGGATTCATGGATGGATGGATGGATGGATGGATTTGGAGCACGTTGGCCAGAGAATCAGGAATATCACTGACGACACATACCATCCACCCTATTATTAGGTACACTTGTTTTACTGATGTTCTGGGATTTTCTCGCATAACCATCTCTAGTTTATATAGAATGGTATGAAAAAGAGAAACTATGCAGTGAGCAGCAGTTTACTTAACTAAAATCTTGTTGATGCAGGAGATCAGAGGAGAATGGGCAGACTGCTGAGAGCTGATATGGAGGCAACAGAAAGTCAAATAACCAATTGTTAGAATCAAAGGTATGCAGAAGAGATTCTCCAAATGAACAATACAGTATGTCAGCTGAGAAAAGGAAACTGAGTTTATAATTCCCACAGGCTCACCAAAACTGGACAAAAAAAAAAGATTAGAAAATTATTTCCTGGTTGGATGAGAGTCCATTTCTGCTCTAACTTTTGGATGGTACAGTCCGAATTTGGTGAAAACCCAACATGAAAGCATGGATCCATCATGGCTTGTAGGTTGCTGCTGGTGGTGTAATGGTGTGGGGGATATTTTATGGGCATACTTTGGGCCCTTCATATCAATTTACCATTGTTTAAACATCTTTACAATATAAAATAAGACATAATGATTAAAGTAGTGTACATGGTAAAAACTAGACAACAGCAATCCTGCAGAGGTGAATGTTAAGCTTCATTTAAAATGTATCAACAGTGTCCACAGATCTCAAGTGCATTAGAAGCCTGTTCCACAGCTTGGAAGCCACAGTCTCAAAACCACAATCCTCTGAGATACCGCCAGCAAACACTGATCAGCTGATGACCTATGAACTGATGACCTGTAAACATATAAACCAAATATAACAAAAAAAGATATTTATTTGTCAATAATAAAAATATTGCCCTGTAAATAAAATCTCTGCAGAATTTGTATCAGTGGCAAAGACATTTAAAACAAGACGTGCTGGTTGAACATCTGTATACAGATACAGAACAGAAACCTGTGTGTAAAAAATCAGCACACAAAGTTCCCACGCTCAGTTTGATGACAAAGTTAAACAATCACACAAAACCACAGAGAATGGCAAATGCAGGCACAAACTGTACATGCAGGCATTTGGGATAGTGACCTAAATATGTGAACAGTTGTTAGGTCTTTACACATTTTGGGCCACTGGCATAATTTGACCCTTCTGCTGAAACCGTTCAATGAGAGAAAGAGAAATGGGAATGTTGTAAAACCAGACAAACAGGAACTGGGGGAGTGAGGGATGACCAGCAGAGAAGGAAGCTGTTCCAGATTCTCAACGATTACATAGTGACTCATAGGTCAAGGCTTGTAAATAGGATTTTTTTCATGATTGGAGAGCTGACTCACACGCTACTTTGATTTTAAGTAGTGCTCCCTGGGAGTGGGGGGGAAGAGTGAAGCATGGGATCGTAAAGCAGTTATCTTTGGAGTCAGGGGAGGTTTGTGGGGATGTGGCTGATGATCATTGTGGTGTATCCCAATTGAGCAGCTGAAGCTGGAGCCAAGCTGGTATTTGGGATCATGATGATGACTCAGAATCGTAATGCGGTTGTTGAAAATCTCTCATCTGCTGCACGGCTGGGTTATATTGTGAAAGCTGTTGTCAGCACTGCTCTGGCTTATCTCTTGATCAGGTTACAAGATGACTGGAGAGCTGGAGTGAATATACGCTCCTCCTTTTGACCCTTTCACTTTAGATTGTTATGGTTACATCACAGACCACAACAAAGAGAAGAGACGGACTGCCACCGTTATAATAATTAACAAACAATATCATGAGAATAGGCTAAAATGAATGAAAAGAAGCAAAATGAGGTATGAGTGTTCGTGCATATATGTGGCACATGTTTTAGATGAAAAACAGAACGATAATACAGAGAGTAAGATGGTGCTGAGTGCATGGTGAGGAGCACGTATAGGCTCGCTGGTCCACGTGTAGACAGGCAGAGGTTAACCGGTAGATAATAACCTTGTTGGACACCAGCCAGGTGCTCTGGATTACAGCCAATCATACTTGGCTCCACCTAGAGGAAACCCTGCAGCACATACAAAACACACAGCCCCGGGTCAAAAAGGTTCTCGTGAATTTGAGACAGCCCATTAATGGATTCTTGCTGAAGTGTGTCAGTCAATTTAGATTTTAGCTACATCTCCTTTCTTTCTCCCAGTAGGTCCCAGTAATTCTGTTATTAAAGTTGCATGCCTGCCTCTCAAAAAGCACTATGCATTCCTCAAATTTTGGAAAGATGATGTTAGGGTCATTAAAGCTGTAAAGCGCATGTGCATCTGTGCGAGTGTCTTGCAGGTATAGAAGGCATATTATTCACTGTCACATGCAGTCACCAACCAATCATAAACATTTAAACATTTCCTATCAAATGCCTTCAGCCAAGCATAGATTTATACATTCAGTTTAACAGTTCTGAAACCAGATGACAGTTGAAACAGTATGGAAAGCAAACTCCAACTGGATTCCATCTTTTGACTTAGAGTAAGCTCTGTACTGCACACATATATGTACACACACACTATAGTAATAGCAGGTGTGTTTCCTTCATCACACAGCTGCACACCAGAGTAAGTGCGAGGTAAAGCACACGCTGTGAGTGTAGTGCGTGAGTGTGAGAGCAGGAGGTAGACGGAGAAAGAATTCAGACAAATTTAGATAAACAGTGACAGGCAACAGCAGGGAGAAGAAGAACTTGTGAGTGGCAGAAGTAGAAAGAGAAAGGAAGCAGGATTTTTTTTTTTGAAAGAGCAAGCGATTTGCTGATTGGCAGGACCTCAAGAGGGAAAAGTAGTTTTTAGGAAAACTTTTAAAAACTGCTAGGAAAAAGGAACGGAACAAAAAGGAGCTCAGTAAAAAGAAATCGGTGGAAACAGTGCAGTGGTGAGAAAGTTTAAAACATTTTGGTGGAGTAAAGTGTTCTGATCTTTTCTCTCCTGAGGGCGTTTTTTTTGGAAGCCTTTCTCATCAGTCTGGGCAGGACTCATTTGTCCCTCTAACCTTCCCATCCCTCCTCTTTTTTTCCCTCTGCCTTAGTTCACCGTGACTAGCGCCACGCAATGACTGCAGGTTGAGGAGTAAGTGAGGGAAAGGGAGAGCAAGATCAAGGAGAGGAGAGACTGACACACACCTCACACATTGGAGTTTGGAGTCACTGTGCAGCCCAGAAAGGTGAGTGGAGGAGAGAATGTCTTACCTAATGTTGAGCTTTCCCAGTGTGTGTCTGCATGTGTGTGCATGTGTTTTCGTGTGTCTATATGTAAACACAGGTATCATTATGGTAGAACTGGGACTGTGAAAGCCATGTCATGCAGTGGACTGGGTGGAATTTTCTTTGAATCCACCTTAGCCTCAGAGAAGACACTTATTTATATTTGAGTATGTAAACCACTCTTGTGTTCGTCATCAGACTTTGAAGTGGCTGTGACACCTTTTTCCTCCCCTAGATTAGAGTTTGGTGTGTGTGTGAATCACCAGGTGAAGCAGGTCAAAAGACAATTGAGGAAAGTCGCTGCAGCGGGGTGCACGTGTGCTGCGAGTGCCTTTGTTTTGTTTTGATTCAGTTTGAACTTTGGTTTATGAAAGATCAAACAAAAACTTGTTCTGCTTCAGCAGTGGACACCTAGTAAAAGAGTCAAGACCTCATCTGGTCACAATATGGTTTGCATGAACATTTTGCTGTCACATAATAAAAGAAATTAAGCATTTATTTTTTTAAAGTTTTGTATGTTTACAGGACATCAGCTGTTATGTTAGCAATGAGAAGCAGAAAACAGCTGCAACAGACTAATATTATAAGAGTCTGTTTAGACTTTGTAAGTGTGCGTTATCTTTTTTGAACACCAAAAAGTAGCAGAGAAGAAGCTACAGCTATACCTGTTTGCTGTAATACTGTTTACACATTGCTTCTACATGCTCCACATTTAGACTTAAGTATTTCTTTTTTCTTCTGCCTCTCATTCACCTTCTGATTGATTCATCTCTGTGTTGTGGTTATCTTGATTTGCTTTCAGCCCACCGGTGACAGCTCAGAGCTAAGAGCTTCCAGGGTGTGGCGAGGAACCTAATGGTGGGGTTAAGGTAGAGCAGAGAGAGAGGTCACAGGAATGTTTGGGATTTTTTTTTCCCGCTGCACTACTTCCACAGTGAATATACCCAGCCCCCAACTTACATGCCTCCAACCAACCTGTGTTTCCTTGGCTTGCACTGAGCCCTCCACTTCCCCTCCCTTTCATCCCCACACCCACTTTATCCTCCCCTGCTCCGCAAGTGGAACCTGCTCAGTCATGCCAGTCTACCTCCCTGTGCCAGCCTAACTACCACACTCATTTAAAAGGTGGAAAACTCATCCTCACTGCTGCCAGGTGTGGCATTCCCCCTGTAAGTGTAATGCTGTATTTTGCCAGGTGTGCCATCATGATGTCTGAGTGAAGGAGACAGTTATACTTTGGGTCCTGGCCGGCGAACGCTTTGTTTCAGCGGTGAACAACATAACTCCAACAATGCTGATCCAATATTTTGTTGCGATATGTGTACTTATTACATATTTGCTGTCCACTGCTGTCAGCGCTGTCAATTATTGCTTTAGGTTACTTTGCTCCACTTCCAAGGGAAATTGTGTGTCTATGTGTGTGTTCTGTTAGACAGACTGAGCAGCAGCAAGGCTATAAACTTTGCAATTATGAGTTCATAAAATGTGCTATGTGTTCTGTGCATGCAAGTGTGTTTTCTAATGCTTCTGAAGTCTGTTTATTTCTTGTTGCTACCTTACTCCAAAGCATCCATAAGATTTTATATACCACACAGATTTTATATACCTTTAACAGTGACTCGAAAAGAAGGTACAAATGCAGTGATCAGTAGACAATGTACCAGATTTGTCCATCAGCAATCAGAGTCATGTTCACGATATAGAGGGACAAAGCAGGTATTCCTTTAAAAGCTTTATAAGAGGATTGATTGATTTATGAGGTCGTAGGCGGGAGTGAGGTCAGGAATCCAGGTGTACGGGGATGCACATGCATAATCTGCTGAGAACAACAGAATGGACGAGTGATGTTTGACATGAAGTTGGTGTGCCCTGAAAATGTTGGCAGAGTGAAACAAGAAGATAAAGGTGTCATTGATAGTCAAGGGAATAAAACCCCAGGCAGTTAGCAAAAGGAGTGGTGCAGATGGAAGGAGGAGGGTGTGTCAGAGGTGGGAGACAGCACTGAAGAGTGACAGTCCAGCTGTATGACAGGCCTGCTGCCTTGAGCTCTTGAAAGACCCAGAAAATGCTGCAAGAATAGAAACCATATCAGTGCTGCGGACCTTTTACCTCAGATTACTTCTCCCCCTTTTGTCCCTCCCCTTAAGATACCCTTTCCATCCTTTGTCCTCTAGCATTGTTATGTTTTTCATTAGCCATTTTCAACCTCTGAAGCTGGGCATGTTTCTGAGGCAGTCTTATGTCCTTGTTTCAGATCTTTGCTGGGGTCTCTTTGACCTCTGCATATAGCACTGCCTTCTTTTTTACTTTCTTTTATCTTGTAAATTTGGCTTAGTATCAAAGCTAATCCAGTGACCGCATAATGCAGTGTGTTATTAAATCACATATAGCAGTCTCTGGAGCAGTCTTTTTTTCAAACTGCCAGTCTAAATCGGATTTGTTTTTCATTTGAAAGGCAGCTCAATTTAAAGAAAATATTTGGCATGTACCAGCCTCTTGCATTTGTATGTACATGTACAGATGTATGCACAGAGCAAGGCACACAGTGCATTCTCACTAGCTGGAAAAGCTAACACATGCAAGCCCTCACTTGCTCCCTTGCATTTATTAATTCAGGCAAGGATATCTCAATATGCCCTTAGAGATTAATTAAATAAAACCTCAACCAAAAAAAAACAAACAAGTAAAACACTTTTTTGTATTGTCACAATATTTTAACGTGATGCATGCAAGGCGCTGACAAGCTGATGCATTGTCATACACTACTTTGAAATATGAGCAGCCAAAGTCTTAGAAATATTGTATTTTTTATGACTAAATCATTCCGAATTGAACTAACATTATGTATATAGACCTATATAAGTGCGGGCTTATAAAAATACTTCTGTTTCACAGTATAAATTGCTGCGTTTTAGCTTCCATTATATGATGCTGCCATTGAATGTTCGTATATTCGTCTCTGACAGGCAGCACTGCATCAAGCCCTGGTGGACCAGTAAACCTCCAAGAAAAGAGAAACAAATGGGTTTAAAGCACACAGACATAGCTGTCATACTGCCAAATCATCAGTAAACACCACAAAGTCTCATGTAGGCAGTGCCTTAGCATTTCCTTCCAGATAAGTGTCTCATCTGCTCAGCTAGAGCAAAATACCTGGAGCTGTTTCCATTGGTCCATTCAACAAGCATTTATATAAACTGTTTACTACCTTCATTTTTTACTTGCTGTTAATGGCAACCCCAGCTTTTATCAGTTAACATTTAGTCTTAAATGAGCTATAGTTTACCAAAGTGTCTGAGGAATGTTGTTTTTTTTTCTACCCAGCATGACTTTCTTTCCATTTTCTCTCATGTGCTTTTTATCACGTTGTCATAAATCTCCCCCGGTAATCTTCGTTTGAAGGTGTTTAATGTGTATTTGCTTACATTTAGAGTATATTTCACTGGAACTATAATGATACGCAGTTTTATTTAGTCATTTTATGTGCTGGTTACTTTGCATGGAATGATTTAAGAGAGAAAGCTTTCTTTTTTTAATATATTATTTTCAGTTTTTAGCACACTTTGGTTAGATGGTTACATTTAGGCAAAAAAAAAGTAGCTGGGTAGGTTTAGGAAAAGATCATGGTTTGGGTTAAAATGCATCCTAAAATACACACTGCCTGCCTGGCAGAAAGTTGTGGGAGCAAACCTCTCCCGTTTGCTTTGCAGGGTTGGTTTATGTGTTCAGACCATGTCCATTTGAGTTTCAATCATAAATATGTTTATTTTTCTTCCAGATGCTTAGATTATGAATGATAGTACAGTTTCAACGCCACTGAATAATTCCATTTTTAACAAATACAGAAAAATGTGTCTTTAACTAAAGTGTGCTGTTATGGAAACATTTTCAGGTATGCAGGCACCTCAGCCTTTAGGCCTGAGGCACTGACATATCAGCTGTGCCCTGCAACCCAGGACTTTCTCAGAACTTTAGCAAAGAACCAAAAGCGTGGGTGTGGAGATAATAATCCCCTGACAACTGCCATGATTTTAGCTCTGTTTCCAGACACGTAACTTAATGAACCAAATTCCTGCCTAATGCCTCATCATTACAATTCCTACAGTATAGCTTTTTTGTTGTTGTGTTGTTTGTTTGAAAAAGTACAGCCCTCACCCAGTTCACTGGGAACAACAGAGTAAGATATACCATAGGATCCAGATTGTATATGTCACCTCACCTGATTGGTAAGCAAATATGCTGAGATGATAAAAAGAGGGCTGGCAAGGATGCTAACGGTGTAAATACAGAGGGAAAGGAAAGGACACACACACACATATTTATATATATATATATATAGAGAGAGAGAGAGATACACACACACACACACATTTACGCAGAACAGATTCAACATCACGTGTTATCACACTGACAGGCACATGTCCATACGTCAGAGTATGACCCTGTGTGGGAAAAATTGTTCACCACATTTGACAGGCTCAAAATTCACATGAAAAAAATCTCCCTTTCTGAGCACGTTTCATTTACATTTTTAAAAATGCTTCTACATGTGTAAGGTTTCTTCTTAGTACTGTGGTCACACTTGGAGTATGCTTACCAAGCAGAAACACAGCATGAGAGGAAAAATCAACAAATTTTAAATCCTGGACGTCACTTTCTCTTTGGAGTTATCAAAGACACACGATGATCCACATGAACACTTTGTTCTCCTCTTATGCTCCATTTCTAAAAATGACGCAGAAGACTGGGACCGAAAAAGGGCACAGAGTGGAATGACATTGGTGTCCTCGAGGATTAATATGACTCGCATTTCCTTCCATGTTTATATGAGTACATGTGTAACTGTGTGGGTGTGTGGATTTGTGGTTGCACGTTTGTGGCTGCATCTGTGTGTCTCAATAGTAAAAGTCTTTAACTCCTTGTGGTTGCAGCTCTGTGGTGTCACAGAATAGATGAAGACACAAACACAAACAGATGACTCAGAACACCTTGAGGTGATTCCCAATAGCAGGGAATCGAATGTGTCAAGAAAACCACACAGCTGTACATTCTCAGACTCTGAGAGTGGGATGTAGATTAACCGAGTGGAATACTTGAATCTGTAGACGGGGGCTGTGCGCTTGTCTGATTACTTTTGTGTGTTTATCTGTGTCTGCGCATGGATATGGGTCACCCAACTCATACTGCCTCAAGGTGTGTGGGAAGGAAGACTCATTTTGGCTACACTTTTAAAAGTCCATGTAAATATTTTCTGGAAAGCCCCCATGGTTTAGCACTTTAAGGCTGCGTGAATGGCTCTGTTTACTACATGCCCTTTATGGCTGATTGTGCCACATGTGAAAATCCACAGTATACTGTACGTCACTTGATATTTACTTCCCAGTCTGTACATGGGGCATGTGCTGTGCTTCATGGTAGCACTGCCATGGATATGTGGGTATGTAAAGGTGATCTGATTGACAGAATACTATTTGAACACACTCACAAAGACAGCAGTGTTATGTAGCTCCCCTTCCACAGATCTAGCTGCCTGGAAACCCTTCGGCAACTCCTCAGTGGTTAAAACCTCCGTTTGGGGTTCTCAAAGTTTTGGTTTTGATAGTAGTGAATTCTTCATTTAAGATTGCACTGGGCCAAAAATGCATTGCTTACACCTGTACAGTGTTAGAATAGTGTTCTGTGTCTTTTACCGTAAGATATGCATTTGTGCCTGATTTCTGTGTTTGGCATTCAGTGTGACAGCTAAAGAGCTGATGTGATGGGTTAGATAAGGGAGCAAAATAGGCAGAGTGTCATCACAGGCTGAGTGGGATTTTTTTTATGTGTGCTGTCACTGCTTGGTATCAATTTGTCTCCTAAAGTGAATGTCAAACATGGTTGGCGGTTGCTGAATACATGCTGTAAATTTAGAAATTACACCACAGTTGCACTATTATTGTGATTTTGTCTGGTATTCTAATGAGCGTTAGTATCTCCCACAGCTTAAGGCAGCTTTAGAGCAACAAGGTCCACAGTGGCCACAAAATAACTTAAAAATACAAAAAGAAAGAAAAAGAAATACTGCCTCCCAAAAAGAAGAAAGAAAAAGGGTCACAGGAATTTCTGGACAAATTAGCACAAGTTAAAGGTAAAACCCTTTGGACTTTACCTTTAACAATGCATTTTGGCATGATTTGTTAAATGGACTGGTACTGATGCAGTGCTTTTGCTTTTCTAGTTTTAATGAGCACTCAAAGCACTCAAATCATAAACGCATTTACCTGTAATACTCATGCATATTTAATGTTTAACTGTCCAAGGACAGTGAAACAGGCAGGCATTGCTCAGGGATTGAACTGATGCTCAGATCAGTAGATGATCTATTTCACCTCCTGAGCCACAGTGGTTTGGGACCCATTGTCTCTCTATTAAAATATTTCTAACTTGATGGGAATTACAAGATGACGATGGTCCATCCATAGGACACAAGGGGTCACTGATGGAAATAAGAGTTTGACACAGGAAATCCGAATTAAAAGGACTGATAGACATATTGTATGTATTGAATTCAAAAGTTAATGTTATTTTTAAAATATACTGGCTGATGGTAAGAGGAGGCTAAAATAAGTTCTGCAGGCTGGAGCTGATTAATGGATATTTATTTGAGGTATTTGAAGAGACCAGTTCTTTGTCTTAATAGAGGATAAGATAGAATAGCTTAGCATTTTAGCATCTTGGAAATTTCATTTCTAAGATACTAAAATGGAAATGATATTTCTAAAAACACAACTGCACAAGCTTCCTTGATGTACTGCTCAAAACTTTGTATCAGACCAACAGAGAAAAAGCAGATAGGGATGTGCTGGGAGACCGACTAAGCGGTGATGTGCTGAGGGAGGAAAGAGGAGCAGGATGCCACCATCTGTTAGCCACATGCACGCCCCACAGCAGTAACATAAATCTCAACCACACTCAGCAATGCAAAGCTACATTCTGCCAGGCTAAACTTGCGCTCGCTAGCTGCATCAAGAGAAGTGTGCAACTCAGGCGTCATATAGATCTAGGATGTAGATTCATTATACTGTAATAAAAGTTAAGCTGAAACACCATGGGTGGACTAAGACACTAAATTGATCTGGAAAAAGGTTTAGAAATATACTGGAAACCCTATCTCCAGTTGGGAACTAAAATATTGATGGGATGCTGTAAACCTGCTCAACGAGTTGCCAGCTTTGTAGAGAATTAAGTAAGACTTAGTAGAGCAGTTGCACATTCTTTTTGAATATGCTACTGCCGTAGTGGACCCATAAATTACAGCTCCTAACTATTGGCTAGAAATTCGTAGGAAAAATACTGTGGCTAAGAAATGGTTGATTTAAAAGTTGTTTATAAAGGAAACGTTCTTCTGTTCTTCTCGTGTGGTCCCTTGGCCCTCCACTACACTAGGAATAGTAGATGTGCAAATACACAGGGCACTCTCACACAAACACACAGTTACAGGTCACCGGGGTTAATGGCAAGCCCAAGCAGGGCAATGTGTGGATGAGTTGGGCGTTACTTTGTATTTCAAATGAGCTGGAACTCACAAAGTTGATTCTTCCCACCATCTTCGTTTATGACAGTGTGTCCTCTACTACAGTGGCAGTTTCATCTTCAGTGACACAGTTAGATCTCTGCATCAGCCATATAACAGTCTACATGTGTTGGTGTATGAAATTTGAAAGAGGTTGGATGCTGATGTCTTAGTTACAGGTGAAATAGCTAGGGTAAAAAATGGAAATAGAAGGTAAAAACACTTCACATCTGTCTACTGGTTCCTATTTTTTGATAATTGGTAGTTGGGTTTTTTTTCTAAATCACTTTTTAACCAGGAAGGAAAACCGATGGGTTTTTGTTTTGGGATTTCCCAGAGAAAACCTGCTCAACACTAGGACAACATATAAGCTGTACACAGAAGGTCTGAACACGGGAACAAATTTGCAGCCAAGGCTAGAGTAAAAAGTAAAAGGAGTAAAAAAACTCTTCTCTCTTATTCCACTCTCTTGTCTTCTACCTCATCAATTTTACTTTAAGATAATAGGGGCCAAATAATGTGCCCCTAGTGTGTCTATAACTATAAAGATCTCTCGTCATGTCTCAAATGACATTTAAGTACTACAATCACATGTCACTCAAATGAAGTTTATGGAAAAAATGGTTTCTAATTTTAAGTGGAATTTTATTCTGTAAAATATCTCATACATGTGTGTGTATTTAAGGTTTTGTACTATGTTAAATGAACTATATGAAGCGAAGGAAACCTGCTCTTAAAAACAAATAATTTCCGTCTTTCGCATAGAGACACATTCTTTTGGCTTTTTTGGTCTGATTTCATGGAACTTTAGATCGATTGAAATCATCACTGGTGAAGAAATGATATAATAACATAGTGGCCAGAGATGAGTCACCACTAATTTCACGTTCCCTTTCAAACCCACTGTTCAATTGTACTGTTCAAGAGCTGCGGGCGAGCTGAGCCCAGCCAATATGAGGGCCCAGTCCTGACATCACACTCACGCAGTGTGACAGATGGATGGGGGAGAACGCTCCAGAAAAAACATTTAAAAAACAGCAGCAGAAGCAGAAGTTTGACTCTTCTTATATCATTCGCTGAGCCGTGATCAGCAGAATCGGTAAGAAGGTGGCATTCTGTCCAGAGGTCTTGCTTACTAGGCAGGAACACAGTGACACTCTACGGTTACTTTAGGATAAGAAAACCATAACATAATCACAGTCCTACAGAGCACCATTGCTGTATGTCCTTCATCTGTCCTTCATCGGCATGCGTCTTCTATTAGGCTACAGAAGCCACAGCCAAAGTGGCAGCTTGCCTTATCCTCTGCATATGAAGCAAATGAGGCAATGTCATTCAGAAAATAATTGAAAACTATGGGGAACACTGCTCAGGGACTGTTGGTCTGATGTATTGTTCCAGTAACTTGGGGAGACTGTTGATTAATTTCCAGTATTCCAACTACATTAACAAAATAGCCAGCTGATGAAAGCGTAGCCATGCAAGGCTGCTCACCATTCAGCTGGCTATGCTCCATGTTTTATGCTTAATCCATGTTTTAGCTCTTTGCTGCTTACTTTAATCATCTTTTCTACATGTTGCACAAAAGTTATAAATAGAATTCTTTATAAATTGTGGAGAGATAAATGGTTTTCTTTGGCATCAGGATGGGCTGATGTAACCCGTCACATGCTCAGTCAGTTGATGCAGGACAGTGACAGCTGTGACTTCCTGAATCTCAACTACTGACTCTGTTGCCAAGCCAGACTAATGGCATCTGGAGCAGTGTGTTTCCAAAGCAGTGTGACGCTGATAACATTAGGTTCTTTTTAAACCAAGAGTCATTAGGTGTATTATGTTGAAAACGCTGTTTGAAGTTGTATGGAGCATCGTTAAACATGTACTGTCCAACCAATTTAATCTGCTCCAGAGTTCCTGCCTAGTAGCATCGGATTGCTACTGAGGGATTTCTTTGTTATTTAACATCACTTGGTGACATAAAAAAGATAAATAGAGTGTGTAAATGCAAAAGTGTGTAAATCTATTTGGTCTGTACATAAAATTAAACTAACCATGGGAGAATGAAAGGAACAACACAAAGCAAACTTTTCTCTCTGCCATATCAAATAAGCTGTTCATTAGGCATTTCAAAAAAATGATCAAAAGAAAGTTAATGAAAGACATACAAATGTCATAGTAGAACTGGCTATCCCTTGTGTCTGTCTCACAAAAAGCATAAAACTTGTTCATCTTCCTTCACTCTGTCTTTTTTTTTTTTCTTCTACTTCTTCCTTTCATCTTCAGCCAGACGCTTTTGGACATGTAAGATGTAAAAAAAAAATGCAGGAAGGAGAAGAAGAAAGAAAGGACAGTTCTAAAGGAATATGGCTCGTATTAATCTGGAAATATTGCTTTACCTCATCTGAACTAAATTACCGGTCTGAACTCGCTGTCCTCAGAGAGTAGGCAGATTTCCACCGGCAGCCCAGATGGGCAAGGAGTGGTCGACAGATCTGTCACCATGACCACAGTGAGCGCATGAACCCCTGGTCTGTCAAGCTCTGTTGCTGTCCTTTTATACAGCGGATCAAAAGTGTTTCTTTGTTATTGTTGGGCTTGGATTTTATACTCAGGGGCAGCATCTCTGGAGGAGAATCCAGAAGTTCTTAGACTCTTTCTCTCTCTCTTTCTTTGTCCTGTTTCCTGCTATCTTTGTGGCTTTGTGAATGCGTATTCTTAAGAAACCAAAATTCCTATAGGTAAGGACATGAAGGTCCTGACACATGATCTATTATTCTAAAACTATTAAAGACACAATGAAAGTATGGTGTTGTTCAAGCTTACCAAGGCTTGTGGTTTCTACTGGTAAGGAACAATGCCAGGTTGGAATGACCAGCAGCCTCTCTCACTGCCATTATGAGGGATATAAAGCTGTGTTTTGACACACTAGGAGTGAGTACTAGGCCATTAGCCTGCTCTTACCCATAACCGAGCATAAATTGGAGATAGAGAGGACCCTCGGAAAGGGTGACGGTCAAGTGATACCTGTATGACACATCAAAGACCAGTGGCAGTCAAGCAGCACTTGTTTCTACAATTGCACTGTGGTAAGAGAGCACTCTGTTTTTAGTGGAATGGTTTAGAATTGTGAAAAGGGGCTGAAATGATGCCCTCAAATGACAGATATTGTTGCATCACTCCACTGTTCTCACCTGTGTAAGAATACTCAAGAGAGACTTTCCTTTCATGTGTACCTGTCTGACAGACGGGGCAGCAAAGGAGGAAAATCGACCTGTTTTTGCTCCTACATCGACTCCAGTTTTCACTGTTAAAAAAAATTTACAAGACAGAAGTATGCTGTGATTTATCTCCAACGATAATTTTTCGTGAAAGAAATCATAAATTACCTTGCAGATGCCCCAGACAGCAGTTTCTAATAGAAACCAGCAGGAATGTTGCTGTCTGTGTGTGACATGCAAAAAAGGTGCTTTTAGCGTTTTGGTTACAGCTGCACAAACATAATGAGCATGATGGGGCGACTTAATGAGCAACTGATGCAGCTGATCAATTATAAAAATGAATAATATCATTGAAATGGGTAATAGAACTGTAATACTTATATTAATTATTACTGAAGTTATTATTTCTATGTCGGTTATTAGGTCTAGGTCTATGTTTCGTATTAAAAAATAAATATGAATATAGCAAATTACATTTGTTATTATTAATGTCTTCATCAAGAGTCATTAGCTCTGATTCCAACGGTGATGATGATATTTTCCCACATAAAACATGTTTTACACTACATGCATAGCCAGAGTTAAACAGAATCAAATTACAAGTGTTTGAAAGCTGTAAAGATTCTCATTATTCATTATGTTTTGTATGATCTCCAGATGTGATATGGAAATAGGAGTGTTGTTGTAGATCTGTTGAGGACGGAATGTTTGGACAGGTTTTTGACATAATCTTCAAAATACTAAAGTTGAAATGTGATTTCAGACAGAAAGCAGGGCTTGCATGACACATGAGAATTATTGCTGTTAGTGTGGTAAAACTGTTTTCAAAACCCAAATACATGTTAGGGGTACAGGAAGAGCGAAAAAAGCCAGCTTTCACAGTTCATGTACTCATGTCTATGTACTCATAGACGCAGTAACTATTTATGGATGTGGTTCATTCAGAGGGACCAGATCACAACATCGATTCATGTCTTTTAGTACAAGACTTTCACAATTATGACATATCAATTAATAGAACAGATGAATGGAGGAGTGGTATAGAAGCTAGGTTGTGACTGTCTGAAGTACTGCATTTGATGTGAGCTGATCAGAACATGGACAGTAGGACTATAAAACCCATCTGACAGTAGTTCTGTCCTCAGATGAAGTTGATAGATTTATTCGTCTCTTTGTTGAGAGGTCCCTCCACTCATCTTAGTGAAAAAATCAACACATACAAATCACTGCTAACACATGTCATTGCAGTTTGACATGTCAAAATATATCATAGCTCAAATTTACCATTGCTGCTGTTTGTCAGCTGATCTGAGAGCTTTATTTTTATTTTTTCTCATCAAATTGGCTCCTGCCACACAGAGACCGAAGATTTTTGCACACCCCTTCTTTATCCAAGTCATTGGTTCCAATCAGTAGCTCCTATGTTTGTATATTCACCTGGCTTGCCTACAGGTGACCTCTGACCTCAGGAAACACAACTCCGTGGGAGAGAGAAATGTTCCGGTGACAGGCCCACTCGTGGGCGGCAGAGTGGTTTTATACTCAGACTGGCATTATCTGCATCTCCTGCTCTGCTCAAAAGGACAGGGCCACTAAATATACCCTGTAAGGCCTTCCCAGGCTCCTCTGGGCTGGGGAGATGCAGCCACCGCTTGGGCCGAAGGCCAATGACATGGCTGCCGACCTCCACTGAAAGTATTTTTAAGGTCAATTACAGGGTACAGTGCCTTTAGATGGCCGACTGGTGCTGAGGAGGCCTCATATTAAAGGTTTATGTGGAGAAGGACCAGAGAACTTTGCCTTTGCTCACCCCAGCTCCCATTGTTACCACACACCCACTGAGACAGTGCACCCTGAAAGATTGCTATGGTGATATATGTCATATATGCAAGTGTTTTGAGTATGTTTATGTGAGTGTTTTCTCTTGCAAAGTGTTTCAAAGATGGATCGTTATTAAGTATATATTATGATGAGTCTGTCAGTGGCTCATCATTCTGGAATGTGTTTTTACTGATAATGTATTTTTGTAAAAATGTTTATTTATGCATCTGTCAGTGTTATCTGGAAATTCTTGTAAATCCCGGTGTCATTTAAGGTTATGTTGTGGTTATTGGAATTTTAACTGAAAAAGATGAAACTCTAGCCTTCTAAACTGTAAACACTTTTCTTGCATTAAAAGCTTCCTCCGTGCTAGTGTTCCTAGGTAAATGTAAAAGTAATTTTTTTAAGTCTGTATTGGCAACAACAGTCACATGTCCAAATAGCCACTAATTAAGTTATTCCACAAAGTGAAAAAAAACTTTCTGGATTAACTGAACGCTTCAGTCAAATAAAACGGAGTTTTGTTTCTCTCTTAATGGCCATTATAAAAAAAGGATGAACTATTACAACAACCATCAGTATTTAAGTATTGTTTTAACTCAGACTTGCAGCTTTTCTTTATGACCAGAGTACTGATTGTGACAGCTTATAGTGGCAATTAGAAAATCATTTGAGACAATCTTTATAATGCACATTGACAGATACAGACAGATAATAAACAGAGCTTGGTCCTCATTAGGCTTATCTTAATACTCCCTCACACATACACTCACACAAGCCCCATTCTCTTTACATAGGCCACACACGCAGACCGCCACAGCTGACCGACACTTGATATAAATGAGCATCCAGCAAGATGCATTTGGTTTTTTTCATGATTCATTCCAACACGACTACACTATGCCATAAATACAGGCCTGTCAAAATGTGTTCTACCCCACAGAGAGGGGAGTGGTGTGAGGTACAGTAGACACCATTCACTCTGTGTTTGGAAGGGGCAGAAAGACGGTTGGAGTTGGTGGCTTTGGTCTCCCTGAAGAGTAAGGTATTGATGGGACAAAAGTGAGGAGAAGGATTGAAAGGCCCATTTGTGAGGGTCGGTCATCTCTGTGTTTGCTGTGCTGTGGCTCTGGTGCAATTCAATGGGTGCTCTATCCACCCGACCTATTTCAATCCCAACTCTTTAGTCAAAAAAAATAAAGACACTGCAACTCAAAAAGGTCACACTTATATTCATTTTATCATAAAACATAATCACTTTATCATTTTAAATCAATTGCCCTTCAATTAAGTTCAATAAATTCTTTCTAGAAAGTCAAAGTATAGTTTATATCTTTGTGAACATGATCATAAAATTGTTTGGGTTTTGTTCTGAAATGTAAAAAAACTGCTTTAATTACAATTAATAAAAGACCTTTTCAAATTAAAAAAAAAGCAGTTATGTTTTTGTGCAGAACTGGACTGGAGTTCACGTGCGGTCACAGTCCCGCAGTTATGCTTATAGATTTATGAAATGCAATCAAGGCGGGTCAGCCCACTGTTTTAGTGGTCTTATCGTAAACATACCATGGGCTGTGTGAGAAGTGCTGAAATTGTCACAGCATACCACCATATCGGTTTAAATTGCAACAGCAATCAAGGCTATAAGAGACTGAATAAACACTATTCCATTCCACCCCGTACTGGGGTGTACGGATACACAGATTTTTAATTTGGGGAAAAATGGTGCTTTAACAGAGTCGTTCTTATTATTAGCAAGCGTCTGGATTTGAATTACCCATATAAAACAGAAAAGTGAATCAGTGTATTGTATAGGTTGTATAATCTGCTGTGCAGAGACTTCAGTCACATTTCAAATCTGAATATTTTGCTTTTATTGAAACATCTGCAAAAATAGATGAAAATACAGTATATAAGGCAAAACAGAGTTTGCACAGTTCTAACAAATTTGAAAGTCAGTATTTGGTATGACCACCTTTATTCTTCGACACAGCCTGAAGACTCTTAGGCAAGTTTTATTGCTTCTTCTTTTGATGTCGGCAGCCTTTTTTCGGTTCTCTGTCAAGATGATCCCATACTGCTTCAGTAATGTTGAAGTCTGGGCTCTGAGGAGGCCAATCCATGATTGAGAGTGTTCAATTATGTGTTTTTCTATCCAGGTTTGTTTTTACTGAACTGGTAGTGTGTTTGGAAGGGGCAGAAAGACGTTTGGGATCATTGTTGTGATAGAAAATAAAGCCATCACCAGTCAGATGTTTTCCAGATGGTACTAAATGGTAGATCAATCAAGAAAAATAGATATTTTTGCATTCATATTTTTCACAGATTTTCACAAAACCTCCAATACTTCTGGCTGAAATGAACCATGACAAAGCCTCCACTCTATTTTACAGACAGATACATACATACATACATTTAATGTTGTACCTCTCTCCTGAACTCCTCTGTGCATATTGACAGTGATATAAACTACAAATGTAAAATTTGGATTCATTATCCTTGTAAAATCTGTTGCCATTGATTTTCAGTTTTTGTGTAATTTGGCATACAGCCACTCAGCCTTTTCTCTCTGTTTCCCTTCCCGAAGAATGGCTTCTTTACAGTCACTCTTCCACTGAGACCATTTCTGACGAGGCTTCAATGAATAGTTGTTAGATCTGTTGAAGGGCCTGATCCTTTGTTGGATTTTTTCCTGTTTCTTAAGGACATGACTTTCAAATACATTCATCTTCTGTTGATAGTTTTAAGCCTACCACTTCTTCTTTGTCTTCTGCTTGGCCAGCTTCCTCATTTTTAAGGTCACATTGCACAGCATGCCAAGATATGCCAAGTTTTCTGCTAACAGCTCTTCGGGAATTACCTTGTTGGTGTGAAATACTATTTTATGCCTGTAAAACTACGTTTTCTTTGGCATTTTTCATAGATTAAGCGAAAGACATGGGAACTATTAACTGTTTCTTAAGAGCACTTTAAACAATTACCAGAAAGTCTGGCTTTTTGGAAACAAAATATCAAGAAATGAAGGGTGACACATGGCTTTTGCACAGTACTGTACACTGAGAGTATTTTCCATCCATCCATCTTCTTCCGCTGAGTATTAAGCAGAAGAAGAAGCAGAGTATTTTCCATGTGGTACATAAATTGAAATTGTTTTAGTTAAAAATAAATATGATTGTAATTTTTAGAATCTTCTGGTAACTAAGTTTTGAAGTAGTTTTGAAATTATTCTGTGCTGTTTCTTTCAAGGACGTATTTGACTTAGAATTAAGTTTATAAATAGTGATTATGTCTACTTTTGCTCTTTCAAGAACACACTTTCTTCAGCTTTCCCTCTTTTACCTGCGGTGCACCTTTTGACGTTGTCTTCCTGGGAACATCATCACTCCTGATCGACATGATGGGGCGAGTACACATCGCCAAACTGCTAAGTCTACGCTGGCTGGGGTGCCCCATGTTTGCCCTGGGGGAGAGCATCTGCTCTTGTCTGCTGGGCTCTCTCGGTCAGAAATGGCACACCATGGTGTGATGGACTCTACCGGTCACTGTTCATCGGCATTGTAGGTGTGAAATTCCCAGGAATCCCCAGTATGGCTGCTTCAGAGTCCAGTAGTTGAATCAGAGAGAGGATGGGAATGGATGTGTTAGACCTTTTGGTCAGACATCATCACCGTGTCTAACTTGAAACCCACAGTCTAATATTTCTGGGGCCCATTCTTGCCTCAGGACATAAACTTACAAAGCACTCATTGAACTAGTCTTGGGTTTGTAAAATATTTTCTTTCCTGGTTGTTAAGTTTTAATGTAATTGATTTTATAGGACATTTCAGGTGTCTGACAGTCAGTGACTCATGGAATATACTCACCACATGTAGTCAGCGCCTACACTCAGTGCCCTTAATTGACAGTTACAGGAGCGTTGTTGGTGGTGGTGATGGGGAGGCCTTTCATTGGGCCTCTGGGTGTGTCACCAACATGACCTGGAATAACCCTGTTACTTTAAAACCTTACTGCAACTGTGGCAAAATCGGGTTGCAGAAATAATTTTAAAACTTGGAACCAAAGCAGTGTTCTTGCTATTACTTCACTGAGATGCTGGAGTCCAGTGACGCTGTCTTAGCTTTTACAGTATACAAAGCCCTCAAGGGTTCATCTCTTCTTTAGCTGTTAAGGTACTTCGATGTCAAGTTACCACATGTTAACTGAGTACACCAAAGCAGTGGCACACAGCCAGGGAGCAAGATCTCATTCAACATTAATCTTGCCATGGTTAAACCACTCCATCCTCTAAAAGGCAGAAAAGAAAAGCTACACTGTATATTTAGGGGAGGTGAATTTACACATTTTCCCCCAATCTATGTTTAGTTTTAGGGAACTATTTTTAGTAACTTTATTACAGTCAGTCAATAAATCTGTGCATGCAGAATTACTGCTAAACGGTCAAAAGTTTTATTAGTTTTTTGACCCAGGTGTTGCTCCATTCAGGAAAGCTAGAATTTTTTGTGGTCACTGTTAAAAAACTCTAATAAGCATCAGCATTGTTTTCTCTGGGGTTTTTTTTAGTGACACACAGAAAGAAGGACCATTTAGAGACCCCAGGCAGTTGGCAGAAAGAGGATTTGTGTACTAGCGGAGAGTTTAAATTGAATTCCCCGTGTGGGCAGCTGGTGGTCTGATATGCACAGACTAGAGGGCTAGGTTTGAGCAGGCTCCACTCTTTTATATACATTCATCTTACAAAGCAGTTCTCATTGAAGTGACGTTCAATTTGGCATGGCTGTTGGTACCAGGTGGCTGATCTGAACATTTCAGAAATTGCTGATCTACTGGGATTTTCCTGCACAGCCGTCTCCAAAAATGCCTCGCTGATGTCAGTGGACAATGCCAAGCAGGGGCATAATTTCCAGGGGGGTTAGGGGGTTATGACCCCCCACCCCCCAATAATCAGACCCAGCCAATATAACCCCCCCAATAAAATTTTTGTATATCTTGCATAAATAGGCTGTTGATTTTCTTTACTCATTTCAGTTATTACCAGCAAAATAGTTGCATGTTTAATCATCTGGGAATTTACCCATATTTATTTATTTATTTAGACAGAGATCTTGACCCCCCAATGTTCAGCACAAAGCTACGCCCATGATGCCAAGACTGCTATGAGCCAACAGGATGGCAACAACAACTCAAATAATTACTTGTTAGAATCATTGTATGCAGAAGAGCAGCTCTTAATACAATTACAAGTCTCTTAATATATGCTATAGGTGGACTACAGCAGCAGAAGACAACACCAAGTGCCACTCCTGTCAGCTGGGAACAGGAAACTGATGTAACAATAGACGATTGGAAGCCTTCAGATCAGGCTTATCATTGTCTGATCTGACGAGTCTTGATTTTAACATTTTGCTGGTAGCATTGCAATTTGTCCGTTTCAATAGTGTGGTGGATATTTTCTTTGCACTTTTTGGGCTCCTTAGTACCAATTGAGAATCATTTTAACTCCAGAGTCTAACTTAACATTGTTGGCGACCATGTCCTTACTGTTTCCATCTTCTGATGGCTGCTTCCAGCAGGATAATGCACCATGTCACAAAGCTCAAATCATCTCAGTGAGTTCACTGTACTCACAGAGTTTCCACACTCACTCAATCCAAGAGAGCACCTTTGGGATGTAGTGGAACGCAAGATTCACATCATGGATGTGCAGCTGACAAATGTGCAGCAGCTATGTGATGCTATCATGTCAATATAGACCAAAATCTCTGAAGAAATGAGACAGTTCCAAAATCAAAAGAGAGTCCAGCCCAATACTAGCAAAGTATACCTAATAAACTGGCAGGTGAACATTATCATTCATTGAATTTACACAATCCTCTCTTCTTAAATTGGGCAAAAAGCAACAGAAATTATGTTGTTTATTTTTAGTCTAATGGGTTGTAGGCCATGTCTGACCTGTACTAGATTAAATAAGTGATTTAAATCAGTGAGATGGGATTTACAATTTGCTGTACCAATCATGAAAACAAAGGGCACAGAGGTTTGTCCTCTCTAAAACAAAAAAGAGGGAAGAATGTGAGAGTTGTTGTTACTGCTAAACTTTGCCGCGCTGCACTGTACTGTATTTACACCACAGCTCTGTAGAGCCCCTAGTGGCTAGGTAGGATGTTGAGTGTATTCACGTTCCTAAATACCAATTTTAGATCAATCATATCTCTTTTTTTTAACTTTCTCCCTCTTTCTTTCTATTTCTATTTCTCTATATCTTTCATTTTATTGTATGGGATTTTGGGTTTTTGTTTTGTTTTGGCTGCAAAGTCTGATGGCAGCCTGTCATGACACATCTAATTTTCCTTATCGCATGACCACTTTGTGCTATTTTTATCAATTTACCATCTTTAGGGTAATGACCATACCTGATTATATTGCAGACAGTAAACAAACAGCAGCTTTCAGATGTTGGATTAGTCTTTTCTTTATCACCAAAGCCTCCGATTAAAGACATAAAACACCACAGAAAGGCTGTCCATGTCACTGGTTTTGGAGGATTAGTGTTTCTTAGCAATGAAGTACACAAAAATGACTTTGTCTCTTCTTTCTCTGTCATTGCTCTACCAAACCATTTTCAGCTGTCTCAATCCCCAGTCTCGTGTCTGAGTTTTCACAGCCTACAATGAAGGCAGCCCATAACTTTAAGTACTGTTTTGTGGACCTGTGTAAATTTGACACCATTATGCCACTGAGAGGGTCTGTGTAGGTGTTAATGTTAGCATGGGAGATTGCCAGAGATCTGTATAATGCCTGCTTTCCTCATCATGTGCTGCCAAAAAGTTCTCCTTTACTCTTACATTATGCTGACATTTTGGTCCTTCTGCTCTGCTCCAAGATCTTTAGACTGTCTTTTTGTTGTTGTTGCAGTATTCATATTTGTCCCAGCTGCTCTTTTGCTTATCCCTCTTCCTGTTCCTGTTCAAGGAGCTAGCACTGTATCCTAGAGCGCTGTCCTCTTATTTAAACTCAATGCCTTCTTTTTCTGCAAAGGTAACTCAAACTGAGGCCCACAGATTTGCCAGTAGTGGTGGATGTAGAGATGTCCTGTGATGATGTCTTTTTCTTTTTTTTTTTAATAATTTTTGGCATCAAGGTTTAACTTTCATGCTGTGATCTTGAAGTTGGCATGCAGCAGCTGACCTTCCACAGAAACCTAACTAGAAGTGATTTAAAGTATAATGTGTTTTTTTGTTTGTTTGTTTGTTTCTGAAGTCTCTATTACCAGTTGACTTGAACCTTAATTTTAACCTTAATTTGTTTTAGTGTACTTTTCTTTCACTTTACAGCCCCCTTTTTCTGCCACTGCCCAGTTTAAACTGGCAGACTTGGCAGAGCAAGGTTTGTGTGTGGTGGCACTGGGGGCAGGGTGCAGAGCTTGCCTGGGCTGACTGTACCCAGCCCCTCATAATTACGGACAGTAAACAGCTAGTGCTTTTAGGTCTGATTTTCCCTGTCTCATGGGGAGAGAGTTCACTTTGGCATGAGAAAAAAAGGCAGAGAGGATGAGAAAAGGGGAAAAGACATTCTGAAGGTGGACAAAAACCGTCATCCTTATTCTTGGTGATAAATATGGAAGCAGTTTGCAAAGAGTTATAAACACACAGACAGGCATTGTGCCCACCCCCAGAACTTAACACACACACACACACACACATAGTCATAGTCCTTCCTGAGCAGCAGTCGTTTGATGTGATCTTATAGTAAGTCTTAATTAAAACTTCCAACACCCCCTGGTTAAATATGTGTTTGGTCTTTTTCCTTCACTCCCTGAAACTGTCAAACTGATCACCTATTTTATGTCTCTCTGTGTGTCTGTGTTTTTCTTTCCGTCTGCCTGCCTGTCTATGTCCTTCCCCTGTCTCTTTCCACTATTTCTAAAGCGAAGCCCTTCTGTCCTACACCCAATACTTGGTCTAAATTTACTTTTGGTCTTCCTTCTTTTCTTCCTTCATTTTAATTTCCTAGACATTTAACACGGTCACTGGCAAACTCTCACACTTTATCTCTCCCTATTGCATTTTGAGGTTTCACTGGCAGAAGTTGAACCGATTTTGCGACATTATATTTCATTCAAAAGGTCCAAACTAAGCAAATAACTTTCTGTGTATTCAAATCATTTGCTGTATGACATCTCTGTTTCTCCATCTTCTATCTTATTGCTCTTTTTCTCTGTCCGTGCACTGCACGGCACTAGCAGGCGGTGGGACTGGAGGTTTTCTTTGGCAGCCTGCTCCCCCTCTCTTGGCTGAGACAGGGCCTGTGCTACTGGCTGGGAGTGTGGAAGGGAAGCAGGGAGGTAGTGAAGGCAGAGGGGAGGGAGAGAACGGGCTTGGGAGGAGAGAGGCTGGAGGGGTAGAGGCGTGGTCTCAGCCTGTAATGAAGTCTTCTCTTTTCATCCTCAGAAGGCAGAGTGTGAGCGAACGGGCCCGGGGTCTGCGCAGCTCCACAGCCTTCTCTGCCTCTAAAGTGTGCTGAGCGCTGCTCCGCTCTGCGCTGCCTGTGCCTGTCTCAGTTCCCGTCTGCCACAGCTGAGAGATACAAAGATACCAAGACTGAAAGAGACCGCTACAAACATGAAGCTTTTCCTTGCATCGGCTCCACAGCGCTACTCTTGAGGTAAGACTTCCTTCTTTATGTGCTGCTCCTGACCGTGCCTCACTATGTGCTCTGCTTTACTGTCCGTCAGTCTCTGTTGATTGTTGTGGTGGGGGCTGGGAGGTGGGGGTGTAAGGGGGCCTGTCCAGGTTAAGTCACTCCCACTTTCATTATGCATGTGTACGTGTGTGCACGTGTTTGCCCATACAGTATGACCAGTTGTAGGTAGCTGTGTTTTGGCTCATGTGAGAATGCACCTCTGAATATGCAGCATGTGTGTGTTTGTGACTTTGCACAAATGAATGCAGTCAGCGTCAGCAGTGAAAGGTTTATGTTAATGGTGACAAATGGGTTGTAGCCATGCAAAGAATGTGGCTGAAGCACACATGAAGGAAACAGGATGAAGTGGCATGCATTATTAGAAAAAAAAACTTTGGAAAAGTAAGGTGAAAGTGACTATTCTGTAACAATGTTTTGGTTTTTTCAAAAATTGCTTTGTTTGTCAGATGAACTTAATATCACTCTTTTTACTGCCCTGCTGGGCTAGTGTTAATGTAATATAGAGCCATAAAGTCATTTTAAATGAGCTGCTAAATAGGGTGGTGTTACTGCACCTGAGTGTTTGGCCACATGTGGATATTTATTTATTTGCGCTGTTTATTGCTGTTGAATGCAAAAGGCTAGTGGGGCTCATCTCTGTAAATAAAAAGGACAGCAGGCACTCATCTGCAGCCCAGTGACACCAGGCTTTGAAGTGATTTCAGTGGATCTGTCCTCCTCCCCGCTGGGCATTTCAGATCCGGCCTGCAACTCTCTTACTTTCATCCACATTCCCTTGGAAATCCATCCATCTGTATTCTTTCACACACCTCCTTCCTGATCCCATTCACCCCATGAGTTCTTGCACCCTGAAACCCCTCTGCGAGGCCTTCACCTCCTATCAACACCTCCTGTATTTTCATAGACAGTATTCCTACAGTTTTTATTCTCCATCTCATCTGACGTGCTTCCAGGGAACGGGTCTTTCCGATACCTCTCCCAGAAAAGAAAAAAAACCTAAGTGACTTTCCATTAGTTTTTGCTAGGCCATGAGAATTATGGTTTCCCAAATGAATGGTGTACAGGAGCCTAGCTTAATTGAAAAAACACAAGCATGGTCTGCCATGAGGAGACGGTCCTTGTGTCACTGTTGAACTGTGCGAATGTACTTTCCAGAGCTGGCGAGGGGGAGAGAAAGAGAGAGAAAATACAAAAAAGAGCATGAGAAGGAGTACAGACAGAAGGCTGGGGCAAACAGATTTATTAAATAATAGTGTGGAGAATGAAAAGAACTGATTGAAAACATTGGTGGTGTTACACAATGCCGATCGAGCAGCAAATAAAGATGAATCAGCAGAGGGCATCAAATTATATAAAAATTCTTCTCAAGAGAGCCAGAAGAGGAAAAAAACAGTTCAGTGTGAGTGAACTTCCAGTTTGGCTTCAGAAAGGATAGTTTGGATAAAGTGAGATTTTAGTGGCAAAAAATGACATAAGACGCCCATGTTGAGGCAGTTTGCTAGCACTTTAGCCCCAAGGACAACAATAGAACACAATAGAACTGCACAGTTCTGCAAGTTTGACTTGTAAAGCACTCCAACACACACTATCAATATCTGCCTTGCCTCCTGCATTCTCTCCATCTTATTTCTCTTCTTCCCTTCCACTCCCCCACTCCCTTCACTGTGTTTGTGTGAGATACTTGTGAGGCAGCCCCATATTGTGATGATTGAGGCCCTGTCATTGGTTCAGATGGCACATTTGTCAGACACATGTTTGCCAGCAACTGCTGTTGCTAGGGTGCGCGGCGCTGCTGTGGAAAGCATCTCTTGTTGACTTCCTCACTGGGTGGTTCATGTGTTTGTCAGGTCACCGTAACCCCTGACACCATCACCACCTCCTGCTTTTCGTACTGCCTGTTAATGTAACTCTAGACTCTCAAAGAGATTACCGCCACATTCATGCATCACTGCTGACATAAGGAAACATAAAAGATCAACATTTGCAACTGCAAGAGGATAACAAAAAGTATTTGTTGTAAGAATCGTCCACAAGAATCCTCTGATGAAAACACATGCAGGCAGCCTTCACTGGAGAATGTGTAAAAAAAAAAAAAAGATAACCCCAGGACTTACTACTGATTTACTACTCCAGAGGTGGCACATACCTATTATTTGTGATAAGTGCACTTTTTTTCAATTTATCCTCACTGACAATTATTAATCAGAATCCATCAACCAGATACAGATGACTTATTGACATACCCAGTCTAAGGATTACATGTAGTTCTGTGTCTAAGGGGCATGACAATGGTTTAAAGGTTGGTTTATTATCAGCTCAGCAGGTACGTAATACAGTGGAGAATATTCCATTAATTTCTATGTTGAGTGATGTCATCATGACTTTCTGATTTTTCTGGCTCAGTGCTGGCAGGACTGAGATGACTTTCATTATGATTTGATTGTTTAATCTGCTCTGTCCTTCCTCTGTGGGATTAGAATAGAATAGAAATATAGAATAGAAATATTCCGTATTGTCAGTAATTAGGGAAATTCAAGTGTTCTCGCAGCAAAAGTGACAGGCAGATGGAGCATGGAGATTCAAAAAAACAATTTACAACATAATAAAAAAAATACTGTGTAGTTATTAAGTTATTCAAAATGTAAAAGATTATTAAAAACAGAAAATGGAAAAACTGTGCCAATAACAGTGGGGATATAAACAGCTATAATATGAACAACATTTTGCGTTTGTTGGGAGCAGTGATGCCTATAAAGTCTAGCAGTTGCTGGGAGGCAGGACCTGCGATAACGCTCCTTTCTGCACCTAGGATGCAGCAGTCTGGCACTCAAGGAGCTCTCCAGTTCTGCAACAGCTTCATGCATGGGGTGGGAAACATTGTCCAAGAGTGATGTTATTTTTGCCAAAGTTCTTCTGTTTCCTTCCACCTGCACTGGGTCGAGAGGGCATCCTAAAACAGCGCTGGCCTTCATGATGAGCTTATCTAAACGCTTTCTCTCAACTGTAGATAAGCTACTGTTCCAACAGACAACATCATAGAAGATGGCTGACATCACCGCAGAGTGAATAAAGGTCTTCAGAAGCGCCCCCTGCACTCCAAAAGATCTCCTCAGCAGGTAGAGTCTGCTCTGACCCTGTAAAGAGCATCAGTGTTGTGACTCCATTTATTGTTCAAGTGAACATCCGGGTACTTATAAGAGTCTACTATCTTAATGTCAGTTCCCTGGATGTTCACTGGTGTCGGTGTGGTGGGTCTGCACCTGCGGAAATCCTACACCAGCTCATCGGTTTCCCACATTGATCAGAAGATGGTCCCGCTGGCAGCAGTCCACAAAGTCATGAATTCACTATCTGTACTCTGAGTCATCCTCACCTGTTATGAGGCCAACTATGCCAACCAGAGCTATCAGTGAGGTAGTCCACTAACCACTGGGACAGCTCCAGCTTCTACCTCAGAAGTCCAGGTTCGATGGTGTTCAAAGCACTGGAGATCCTCACAGTGCTTCCAGGCTTCTCCAGCTGGGTCAGAGCTCGGTGCAGGACGTAGATGATGGGATCATCCACTCTGATTCTAGGCTGGTAAGCAAACTACACCAGATCCAATGAAGACTGAAGGAGGGGGCAAATATGTTTGAGGACCAGTCTCTTGAGGGTCTTAATCAGATGTGAGGTCAGGGCTACCAGCCTGTGGCTGCTGAGGTCCTCCGGATGCATGGTCTTTGGTACTGGTACCACATAGGATGTCTTCCACAGCTGTGGTACTTTCCCCAGCTTCAGACTCATGTTGAACATGTATTCCATGATGCCAAACAGTTGGTCAGCGCGGCACCTCAGGAGGCTGGAGCTGATTCCACCTGGACCATCAGCCTTTTGCATCTTGATCTCTCGCAGCTCGTTCCTCGAAGTGTTGAAAGGGACAGGATGGTGTTGGAGGAAGGGGGCGTGGGATGGAGTCTTTTGAAGCAGAGGTGGTGGATGATGGCTGAGGGCTGAGAAGTCATGGGAAGAAAGCTGGCACTGGTTGAAGAGCAGAGATGATGGGGCTGGGGGAGGGCCGAGTGTTTGGTCAAACTTGTTAAAGAACTGCTTCAGGTCATTCACCCACCCTAAATCTCCGGTTTGTGACCTGAGATTCAACATGAATCACCAACAAACACAAAGTGGTCAGAACAGTATCAGCAGGATGACTGGAAGCAGTGTATGCAGTGTATGACTGCACAAGGAGACAACCTTGAAGGGTGTAGATTTGATTGGAATTCTTTGTAAATAATGTATTTTGAGGACATAATGAGTTTATTTTGTGACCATAATCTGTGCGTTAATTACTGTTGTCAAGGACAAAATCCAGATTTTTCTCAGCATTAATTTTTAGATGTAGACTAGTTTCTACTTGCTTAAATATTCCATTTACCTTTATCTTGTTCTCACTGGTGAATGATCAAAGAAACACAGTTTTAGTAAAAGAGTATTTCTTTAATTATTACTTACTACACCCATAATAATTTTCAACCATAACTGGAATTACCATACTGTTATATGTTGAATTACCTCCCTCCATCTTTTACTGGACACTGTTGCCTCCTGAGTGTGAGCAGAAACCATCTACAGTTGGCGAAAACATAAGAAGAGAAATGATGCGCTTGCGCTTGGTAATACCTTAAAGGAAAGAGCTTTGAATTCATGATAAATTATTGCTTTCATCACAGACTTCTCATGGTGCTCCCAGTCATTAAAACTCAAAAAACCTCAAAGTTAGATGAGAGTATTTTTAAATTTCTAGGCCCATATAATTTTCAGCTAAATTTGAATATATAATTGAAGAGATGGCCTCATGATTAAAAATTGTTATGTGTTTGTCGGCTGATCGCTAACATAAATAGAGACCAGTGTGATTTAAGACACTGGCACTATAAACAGCAGACTTCATATTACAAAAATATTGTGCAGTAATTTTTACTTTTATTGTTCCTTTTCCGGCATCCTCTGTACCGCTCTCAGTTTATTTATTCCATTGTTTAAGTTGTGTAGTAAGTGACATGAATAGTATCAGGAGACTCTTAGAATTGAACTTCTTGACCTCATTCACCTCATATCCTTTCCTCAGCTTGCTTTTACTGTACCTCTCAAACTTTTCAGTCAGGCATTACTGGCTTTACTTTAAAGAGTCTTTATAATGAAGTACTTCATTTAGTAATTAGCTCATTTATGCGACCCTCTGTCAGGTGCCTTCTCCAGCTGGTGGCGTTCTTACTGGTGAACTAGTCTGTCCGTGCCTAGAATCAGGCCTGTAAATAGGATTTGGAGGCAGATGCTTTATAAATTGCAGTGCAGATGTAAAACACATGACTTTGGGGAGCAGCAAGTCCCTCAGGTTCTATCATTTTGTCTCTTTCTCCTACCTACTTCTACTCCTCTTATTCTTTGATTTCTCTGTCCTCTTATTCAACTACTGCACATTCACCATATTTTCCATCTTATTGTATGTCTGTATTTATCAGATCACACCTTCATTCTGAAGGTCTCCTTAACCTCCTACACAAATCCAAGTTAATATATAGATATGCTATGTGTTCTAAAGTGTGCATGTGCCTATATGTGTCTGTGTGTTACGGTGCGCATTTTATGCATTCTTGACTGTAAGTCCAAATTTCTGTGTCAGACTGTAGGTGGTGTACTGTGTGTCTGCTGACAAATAACCTCTGGATCAGCCGTCATGTGTTTATTAGACACTCTATCCAACAGGCAGAAAATTGGCCTGAATTTTTGCCTTGCACCTCTGCTCCTTCTGCTGCGTGAAGGCAGACCCAGCAGCTCTGATTGCTTCTGACACTGACAACAAGACCTAGCTTCCTGAGAAGACTTTCTGCAGAGCTCCTCTTGTATCTGCACAGAAAAGTCAAAGGTGATCAAATCAAATAAGATGTTTTTTCTCTAACGCTATCCGGAACTTAGAGGTCAGACAGCAAGTTACGTATGGATTGGCAGGTTTATGTTTACTTTCAGTGTGCTGAAATATGTCTTTATCCCATTTTTTTACCCTGACACTTGAACCTGCTGCATCATTCCTTTGGAGTGAAGGGCAGATGTGTCATTTGTAAATTATGCTATAGCTACCTTGGCCTGCAGCTTGATAACTTCAGGATCACTTTCCCTTTTCAATCCCCTCTCCGCTACATTCCTGTTGGTCTCTGCTTACTTCTACGTTTCGCTCCAGATGTGGCATTGTTTGGACACATTTGTTTTGGGCTGGGGCCGGTAGACCTGCTCACAGTCTGATGTCATGCTCTATTTAAAGGGAAAGCCATGAGAACTGGGTGGAAAGGCGCACGCTGTGGTTTCACTTCAAAGCTTCTTTCTTGGACTACTGATGACTGTCATCCGTGGCACAGCAATCTGTGTCATGGACAGATGACCACATTCATTTTAACTGTTGACAGATATGTGATTTTAAAAAGGTTCATAGAGGAGGCAGGATTTTGCACAAAAATCAGGAAGTTTAACTTTTACCTCATGGCCTATGAGTTTTACTGAAGTTTTCTCAGTTTCACAGTTCTTTAAAATAACCTGCCACTCCTACAAAGAAACAATACGGGGTCTTATTTAAAGATTAGGCTCAGGCTGTTTATGGTATAACTGAGAGAAACCTGATACTATAGTTGGATGAGATGAAAGGATGATGCCCTCAATTGAACCAACAAACATGACAGGTTTTTATGGGTCAGGGGAGTCACATGCTGCTTAAACTTTCATGCCTCTCTAATTAGCTCTGTCAGTCAATGAACCTGGCACCTCATGCCATTAAAGAATGGGATAATGAATCCTGTCTGTCTCTCAGTGTGTGTGTGTGTGTGTGTGTGTGTGTGTGTGTGTGTGTGTGTGTGTGTGTGTGTGTGTGTGTGTGTGTGTGTGTGTGTGTATAGGGTATTCTGTACCACATTAAATATAAAATATCTCACTGTGTTCCAGCTATATGGGGGTTAGGATAAGGGCATCTTTTCCTCGATGACTGAGCTTATTGTGTCTCTTATTTAAACTGTGAACATAGTGGAAAGCCGCTTTACTGTCAGATTCCCCATGGGAGCTCTGCCTTCAGCACTATTTGGCCTTCAAACACATATATATTTGCCAGGTCCTCTCTAGTGTTTCTGCTTCAAAGAGCCAAAAGTTCTAGCCCTGCTAAATATTTCCGGTTCAAACGGGCATGTTTGCTAGATGTTCATCCCTCTCTGTCCCTTCTCCTTTCTCTGTGGTGTTTGCTTAAGGAGTTCACAGTGGCCTTACAGGAGTTGAAATCTGAAATGACTGAGGTGAAGTGCTATTAGGCAATTTAGTAATGCTCACACACATACTTGCAGAATAAGGGAAAGTAGCACTGAGATAATATTGTCATCACACAGGCTCCCTTTGAATTTGCGTCAGTTTGGGATGCCCACATCCTGACAATGCTTAAGTGTTGTATTCACACACTCAGGCACAAATATTTAAAAGGTTAGGTTAGAAGGTGACACAGCCTGCTGAATGTTTTTAAATGCATTATTGCCCATTTGTGCATTGTGTTTTATTCCCAGATTGTTTAAAGAGAAAGATGCTGGCAACGGAAAGTGAGTTTTTCCACTTTTGCAGCGTACATATAATTCAAGAGTTGTATTTTCAGAGTAGTTATATATAAATGCAGATGTTTTTGACACCGAAATGTGTTTCTCTGTGGGTCTCGCTCGCTTTCGGCTTAAAGTTCACTACAGTGCATTGCCACTGTGGTCAACATCAAAGGCCTGGATATAGACATGTTTACACACTTTCATGCACAGACACGCAAACAGACCTTTGGATCATTTATATTTACTTACATATGAGAACATAAACAATAAAGATGAAATCAGGAAAACTCTTCAGCTCATGCATCCTTTCCAAAAGCACACTCACAAAGTCACACGCTCACACACACAAACAGTCTGCCTGGCTGCGGTCCAGTGCTGCGCCCAGTGTTTCCTCCAAACACAGAGGCCAGATATTACACATAATGAATGGATAACAGTTCAACCCTGGGGTCATGAGGTCAAGCACGTCTAAATGATCAGTGCTTCCGCTCCAGATTCTGTTTATGACTATGTGTATACACACCATACAGCCTGTCAGACAATTATATACACCCCACACCCAGCGTCAAGCTCAGACAGCTGGCACAGCCAAACATTCACCGTCTGTTTTAGGGAGGGGGAGGGTGGTGTGTGTGTGTTTGTGTGGGGGTGTGTGGAATTACTCATGTTATCAGGACATAAATCTGTTTACCCACCGCTTGCCTCCTTTTGGGGAAAAAAGCAAGAGTCCATAACATAAATCAGAACAGAATGAAGGACTGGGTTTACGGTTTGGTTAAACTTAGGTTTAGTTTCAAGTTAGAGTTAGGGTAAGGCAAGTAGTGATTATGGTGAGAGTTAGGGAAAGTTTCCAAAAAATGAATGAATGTAATATTTTCTTGTGCAATAGATACGCAAGAATCTGTGTGCCCGTTTGTGAACTCATTCAACTTATTAATCTGCTACTAACACAAAGATTAAATAGAAGGCTAAGGCTGCGAGGAAATTCTGTTAGTGCCGGAAAAAAAGTCTTCTTCATCTTAGTCAGAGACAGTCTTTATTGCTGCCCTTGACTGTCTATGTTTCCTCACATTTGTCCCATTTTCTTTCACATATTAGTCTATCCTAGTGTGCACATTGCAGGAAACACAGATAATAAATCCCAGCGTATACCGTGATAATGTGGGGAAAAGATGTAATTTGTTCACACAAAATTCACAAGTCCTACATGCTCACTTTTCAAGGATGATAAACTCACTTTTTATAGGGCTAAAGCAGGTGTTTGGGTGGGACAAATGGGAGGTACTGATGGATAAGGTGACAGGGTGGAGTAATAACAAACTTCAGTATAAATTAGAGTTAAACATTGTCATTTGATGGGAGTGTCAGACTGGTTGAAACATAGTTTCATTTTCATCCTTGTTTTTTTTTTTAAATTTACTTACTTGTGTTTCTATCCCAGATTCTCACAGTTCTTTTTATATTTGAAAAAGTTGGACATCTAAAGAGAACAAATTAGCTCATTGATGTAACTGGATTACTCTTCGCCTGCGGACAGTGTTATTTCATAAATAAATGTTTCACTGATCTTTGAAACAGGAAATTATCCAGTGGGAAAAGTCCAGTTTAAGCATGAAAGCAGCTTTGCATCCTTTCACAGCGGTTTTATTTTATGTAGTATCTTTTGCTCTGTACCCGTTTGGAAGTAGGGACAAAATCTTCATCATCACCGCTCATTGACACAGCCTGTGTGTATGTACGTATCCATTTGTTTATCTTTTTCCGTCTGTGTTTGTATATATGCAGCCATGTATACGTACACCTACACATTTTTGTTCAAATGCCCTTTTGTGGTATGTCATGCCTATCTGTGGGTTATACCTCTGCATTAGAAAGTTCATGCCTGACTCTTCAGCCTCAGCACCATAGTGTATATCTTATTTCTGTGTTTGCATGCAGCCTTAAACTGCCGAGGAGAAAAAAGGGGTTTGTTATGTGAACCATGTGTGGCTACCGATGCACATCTGAAAGGTTAAAGCAGCAGGGAACTCAAAAAGTGTGGCTACATCTGCCAACTTATTTTACTCTGTATCTGATGTCAGACATGAGACTGTCAGTCTGTGAGATGCTATCAGCTCCGAGGCATCCAGCGAGGCCTAAAATGACCATTGATACCAGAGATAGGTATGATTTTGGTCTGTGTAAGTCCTCTAGGCCCTCCTTGAGGCCAGGATAACAACTGAATCCTTGGCTGAAACAAAAACTGTGATGTACATCATTTCTTACTACAAAGTCACATTTTGCTCCATGGGGTTTTGAGGAATAACTTTCAGAAGCTTCCGTCTTTATCCAGATTTAGGAAGTGGGAACAACTGCTTCCTGTAAGACATGGTGGGATTATGAGTAAATGCAACAGACACACAAAGTGTCCTGTGGAGGAAGATGTATTAACAGACTTAATGGTGAGATTGCAATGTCAGGTTTGAGTTTGGTGTGTCTGTAGTTACAGGGAGGCTTTCTTGATATCATATGTAAGATGTGGAGCAGATCATCAGCTTTCTTCTTTACCTTACATACCTTATGCCTCTCAGCTTAAATCTCAGCGATGTTAGAATGATCATTGCTTTGTCCAGCAGGTACTTTTATTTCCAGAGCTTAAACACATCTAAGGATCTGTCTGTGTGTGCACCTTGGAGAGGGGCTAAGGTATCCCCCGTACTGTCTTACAGCACTACTACTATCTTCTTCACTGTCCCTACTTTTGAACTAATCTCTCTCTGGCTTCTTTCACCCCTGCCACTCTATGTGTCCTGGTTCTAGACACAAACTCAGACCTACAGTTTCTGGTCCTCCAGAGAAAGTTACAGATGTTTGGGAAAACCACCTCAGTCCACCTCTTCTAAATCCTCATGGCTCTGTTAGATGCTACAGTGCCACTGTTGTCTAAGCCCCTCCTACAACTTGAATGACAGACTCATAGGCGAGCAGAGCAGAGGTATTACTATCAGGTTTCCCTCTAACTACAGCAAAGACTGAGTCTGAGCCTGCTCTGCCACAGGGATCTTATATTCCCAGAGGCACTCACGTGCCTTCTGCTTATGAAATTACACGCTTGGCCTTAGCTATTCTATTTCACAGAAGAAATTCACTTTTATTGCTGACATTTTGTTTTCCATGACTTTACTAGAGAATGAAAGAGATGAAAAGAAGGATAAGAAGAAGTGGGGGTGGTAGTGTTTAGGAAAAGCCAACATCTATTTCCGTTGGGGAGCTGCTTTGCTTAGTTGAACCGCATGGTTTGGATAAGAGTAAGATATTCCGCATAAATATTTTTACGTGTGATTGACAATTAGCCCAAATGTGCTCGTAGTTGAGCTCACGATGCTTGAGAAGAAGCCATTTGAAGTACTTTGATGTAGCTCAACGCTCTGTGATCATTTTCTCTTTTGGTTCGTCTTTATTACTTTCCCTCCTCATTTCCAATCTTCCTTTGCATCAGGTAGATAACACCCTTTGCTCTTTTTTAAGCTCTGTTGTGAGAATATCAGAAAAGTTCAGAAAGTTTCAGGTGGAGAAAGCACATGCACAAAAAGAGCTCCAAACACAGCGTTCAGTTAGAAACTTTTAATCTCTGTTTATCTAGGCTGTTGATTTATAACTGAGTTCCCAGGGCTTATTGGTCAAGCTGTGATGCAGAGGATTATAAACCCTTCAACAGTACTGCTCTCTGTTAGTTATTATTCAATATCTAACACAGAGCTTCAAGTCATGATGGACCTTGAGTGAATTTTAATGAAAGATTTCCTGCTTGGTCCCTGCCAGGCCAACTACCACGCAATATCACCCGCTCCTTAAGAACTCACTTCTTCAAATTAAGGGTGAGGGAAAGGCTGCACTTCTAAAAACAGAATATTTTCAAAGGAATGAGGCCACTTTCAGGAAAGTTACAAGAGCTGTATCCGACTTTAGACCTCGGTATGGGTCAGTGAGTGTAGGAGCAGTAAAACCCAGAAGGCCGTGTCTCCCCCTTTTACTTCACCAGCTCAGGCCAGAGATGAGGTGATCCACACGGTTGGTATGTGTGTGTATGTGTTTGCTCGCAGCGACAGGAGGAAAAAGTCAGACTCTGGTCTCGGTCCAAGACAGGAAAACGCTGAAGTAAGCTCACCCGTCACCTCCCAAAGTCCACTGGCCTAATTATTCCTAATGCAGTTGTGTGATTTATTCTTTTAGCACCCTTTTAACAGGGTGTAGATGTGTGTGTGTGTGTGTGTGTGTGTGTGTGTGTGTGTGTGTGTGTGTGTGTGTGTGTGTGTGTGTGTGTGTGTGTGTGTGTGTGTGTGTGTCTAATGTGGTAGTCTCGCTGAAAAAAGGTCATGTGAGGAGAACTGCTCTAAGGATGCAATGATGTATCAGATGTGTGTTTTTTGACAGATTTCTTTTCCTGCCATTGCTTGATTTGTGTCAGGAGCTGAGACTCACTCATTTTATGCTGTACAGAGTGTTCAGAACAGCCCCCACAGAGAGCAGAGGAAAGAGTTCAGTCTGACGAATGATGTCAGTGTTTGGAGAGGATGAGTGTGATGGTGGTGGTGGTGGTGGTGTGTGTGTGTGTGTGTGGGGGGGGGGGGGGGGGGGGTTATATGGGTCTGGGAAAATAAGACTTTGTGTGGGGGAGGTAACACGAGATCCCCCACAGAGATGCTAAACTCCTTTACAGACTGAAAGAGAGAGAAGAGGACTCTTTACAAGGATGAAGAAAAACGTTCCCCTTTTAATCTGTTTGCAATCTAAAAATAACCTCCCCTCTCTGTCTACTGCCCACTGGGGCAGGCTTGTTAAAGTGTCTGTCTCCGAAGGGAAAGAGTCAAGTGCTACAGAGGACCAAACAAAAAAGAAGCTAGTAAAAGGGATGAGAAAAGAGGGAGGGTTTAAAATGGAAAATGGAGCAAAAGTAGGAGGGCAGAGGCAGGGTAACAGCAAAAATATGCAAAGAAGGAAGAGTGCTGGGAAAGATTTAGGACAGATGGATCCTCGAGAGAGTGAGAAAAGGTTCATGAAGCTTTAAAGACTGCTAAGTGAATCATCAGATTTCTATCTTGTCAACTGTTCCTTCTCACCACGCCAGTCAGCTAGCCAGACTGAGTGTAAAGCAGTTACACACCAACAGTATGTGGCCCCAAAGTTTTTCTGACTGTTGGTGCAGCAATAAAAGCACCTAATGCTTGGAAATGTGAAATAACAGAAAAACTTTTCCTTGGCCCAATGGCATGGCACTTCTCTGAGGGGTTCAGTGCACATGCACTGAATCGCACATTCCAGATAGTCACCCATTCTTCAAATGCTTCCCTAGTTTTCAGTCTGACTCACAACTTGCTACTGTACCAGTGTGGCCAGCCACCCAGCCTGATGTGTCATCCCCATCTGTTACTGTTCTTTTTCCCCTGACTTCCAGGAAAATGAATGGAACAGGACAGTATTTGTTTTCAGTGGGATTTGGTAATTTGTACCAACAACGTATTAGAAGAAACGAACAAAGAGGAAAAGAAGTTCTAAAAATGCAAGACACTGTCTCCAGGACATGCTGAGCTTCTCTCGGAAACTAAAACAATCTCTGAAAGGTGGAGAAGAGACTCAAAGAATGTGGAGAAAAGTCTACTTGGTGGATTCATCAAATTGTGACTCTGCTATACTCAGAGGCTCCTTCTTTCTGACCTGCACTACAGAGCTGGCTCTCAACTTGCTCACCTCTAACATTCCACCTTAAACAGCGGCAGATAAAAGCATCTCGTCATCTCTTCTCTGACCTCAGTTCCCTTTCATTTTATAATCACACTCACACTGTGGTTAGCAGAAATATTATTCAGATACTCTCAGATGACATAAAGAGCAGACTGTTGCCTGCCAAGTACGCAACTGATATGCTACAATTACTCAGCATAGCTGATAAACAACATATGGACGCTTCACTTTCAGACAAGATCACACAAAAATACTAAAGCTACATACCTTATCAGTGGTGCCTTTTTTACTACTGTGATGTCATTTTCCCATTTAAATCAGGGGGAACTAACCTCCCTGCCACCATTACTTTTTCCTTTTTTAACAATGGAACATCAGCTGGGCGTCTGTGGAGAGATTGCAACACTGAGGTTATTCTAGGCTGCTGGAGCTGCAGCAGTCTGGGGGAAAGAAATCAGCACAGAAATATCTGAGCCCCTGACCAAACCAGCTAAACACCATTCATAAATTCCTCCAAGATTGCAGCCAAGAGCCTAAGACCTGACGATGTGTGGACTGCCTGACCTGCTATTTGCTCTCTCTACTGGTTTGAAGCAGACTACCTTGCCATAGAAAGAAAGGTATTCTAATGTTAGATAAGAGCATGTCCTCAGACACATTTTCTGTCTACTGCTAGTTTTCCCTATCCTTCAAAACATAACAGCAGAGATTTGCGTATTTGTTTTTTGAGGTCAGTCGAAGCTTTTAACATTTCAGATCCTCTCAAAACTTTACGAGACTATATTTCATTTTAATTTCCCTGTCCTCGGTCTGCATGCACGATAGCAAGGTGGATAAGAGATGCCGGGAACCTACTCTCTAGAGAAAAATCACCAATCACATGAGACTATCTTCATTTGTTATTCTTTCCTGGAAGTGTTGCAAATGGTACTCCTCCACATAGTTTTCAGTACATGAACTCTGAAAGTGTCTTTCTGTAAAAACAAAAAAGAAGTTAAGGTACGCATTTTGCAGTAGTAAAAAAAAGGACATGAAAGGGGCTTCCTTGTATTTATGTTATGTTTGAGATGGTTGTGAATCACAGTTAACCAGATCATTTTTAATGTAACTCTTTATCCTCAGTAAGTGGATAATAAGAAAGCAGGATCAAAGTCGTCTTCTGTAATCACAGTTTACATTTGAACAACTCTTATTTATTTAGCATTTGTAGATATTTAAATATTTATACTTGCTAAATTATTTCTCCTATTTTTGACTAAATCTTTGACCAAAATCTGGGTGTGTTGTAGTGGCGAAAGGTCCTCACATGGCCCCTAAAGACCCAGTAGCCCTAGATTAATGGCTTTCCTGCTACCCAAGAGATGTAGACTGTGCCAAAACAAATGGTTGGGCACGCGATTTTGGCATGACAAATTGAAGTGAGGTCAAAAGGGCAAAAGACAGACCACAGCCCAGACCGACAGTTTTTCTAGTGGGGCTGCAATGAGACCATAATGCTAAGCTGAGAGGTCACCAGCGCAGGGTTACAGGTTGTAGCTTGTCCCTGTCTCAGCCTTTTAATGGACTGTGACAGAGCTTCCGATCCCAGCAGCCTGGGCAAATGTTATATTCATCAGAGCAGCTCCTGGGTGCAGCACTAGCACTTTTTGTGGATACAGAGTTTGACACATAAATTAGAGCGTGCTATCCTTACCTCAGCTTGTGCAACCAGAAAGGTATTCATCTGATGTGCATCATTCTGGAAGCGAAGACAAAAAGAAGTTGGCAAACTGTGCTGTAATGCTCACAGTAGTCATTTCACTTGAGTTATTTATTGTAAGTTTATAAGATGTCAGAAATGTGAAATGCTATTGTAGTATGCAGTCAACCATATAAACAGCAAAAGAAATAAACACCAGTTCTGAGTTAAAACAAACGTCATCTCTCACTTTAAGGTATGTTACTTCCTTAAGTGAGCTCATTTCAGATTTTGGAGACCATTCTTAGCACCGGCGCAGACGTTTGTCCACGATTGTTCAGTGTTTACTTAATGTTTTCCAAGTGTTGATTTGGTGACAGTCTGATATGGGATTGTGGTTTCAACTCTTGCGTTTTGAAGTAAATTGGCTAAATCAAAGTAGAAAAACATAGGCTGTAAATCATTACTCGTTCACTGATAAAATGTTTTTTTGAAATGCACGGAGCATTATGTTCACACATAACTCAGGATGTGAATGCTCACATATGGCTGAAGGTCAAGAGGGGATTGTTGGTGTTTGGGTGACTGTGAGAACCTTAGTCTTGAATACTCTGGGTTTCTTATATTTCTTTGTGACCAAAGAGTAAAGCATTCAAGCAGATCTAGTTGTGCAGCAGCTGTAAAAATAGGAAGGAGAGGCAAAGTATAATTCATGAGATAACGGGCACGACTACTGCGACTTGCATATACTATTTTGCACAGTGTTCAGATTTACGTTTTTTTCCTTTATTCATCTAGATTGTTATTGCAACTAAATTGCTCTTGCCGTTTGGTACAGAAAAGTTCAAAAATGTATTTAAAAAAACTGAGTGGAAACGTCTCTTTCAGAAAATCATTACTGAGATACTGAAAAAAAGCTCAAACCTTGTTTTGAGTGGCGCTACTTTCTCTCTTTCAGACCTTATCCATCAACCACTGCTGCTATGCAGAAAGAAGTTTTTACTCATGCCCCTGACAGCAAGACAGGATGTGACCTGTAACAATGCGCCCTATAGATAAGCTCTTAGGTTTTCAAGCTTCATGCCTTTCTTCTGGTAGACGAAAAATTACCCACAGCAATGTTTGTAGATGAACTAATTCAATATTATTTATTATGTCCAAAGCCCAGATAAAATAGCACTACTGGCCAGAGGATGACATTTGTGTACTTCTGTTTAGAGTGAACCTTCCCTTAAGCTGTGACTTAAAACATGGAAATAAAATGTTTTCATCATGAATAATCCCCTTTTAGAAATTTTGATAGTGGCATTGTGTACAAGAGTAAGTATATTCTCCATGGTACCCAAGGGTATTGTAAGTCTCACTTTCACTTTTAGCCATTTGAGGCCCCATAATCTGTCAGATTTGGAATAAGTCACACTCACTATACTCACCTATATTAAAACCCGAGAACATATAACAACGATTTTATGTAAGCCCTCTATTAATTGCTAAGACATGGGCTGAGAAAAATATTCTTAGGTACACAGAATATTCTCTGGTTTGCTCTTTGGCTTGCTCGGCCGCCAGCGTTCCACACAGGTATGTCAGACAGGTGGGGTATGGTTGATGCACAGAAGCTGCTTTCTCTATCATCCTCCTGCACTGGTCTCCAGTGAGCCTGAGCACATTTGATGGGAACAAAGTGAGTGCTGCCAGGCGCTTTGGCCTCCTTTTCAGCACTGGAAACGCATTGGGGAGTATACAAAAACATTTAGTGTGGTTTCAGTTGATTAAGTTTGTTGATCAGCAGGAGATTAATCGTGTAAAAACTGGTTTATTTCTTCATCATACACTCCTATGCTTCAGTGAGAGCTCAGCCAGAAATACCAATGTTTTTAATAGGCTCTAAGCGTACTATCTCATCTGTGAAGATGTTGAGCAATTGAGCACAATCTTCGAGTCAGTGGTGATGTTGTGCAGGATCTCTGCAGAGTGAGACCCTGCAGTGATCCTGCTGAATCAGTGGGCATATAGCCTTAGGATCACTGTGACATCCAGCACAGAAAGATCAATACTGATGCTGTGTGGTGTTGAGACAGCAGGGACTGGATCAGTGCTGGTTCTGTTCCAGCCAGCATGGGTCAGTGCTGCACACTCTCTGTGGTGGAGTTGTGGATGTATGAATGGCTTCTTGCAGTGGCTGTACAGAACGTCATTATTCTCACCCTCATCTGAGGCTGACATCCGAGGGGGAAGCCCAGGAAGCCGGCAAGTTAAATGTTTTTCTGTCCCCCTGGTAGGAATGGACGTATCGGGTGCTGTTTTAATGTGTGTAAAGTATAAACACACGGCAGTGTCCAACGACCCAAGGTAAAAACGACAAGGACATTAGAGAAAACAGACTGTGTCTCAGCAATATGCAGGGGGGAAACCAAAAACATTCAATCCAGTGACAGCCTCATCATTAATGCTGGGTTTGTTTGTCCTAAGAGTTACTTGCCCACTTTGCCATTTCCCCAAGAATCTTAAATAGCCCTACCTTATTGGCCCTCATAGGGTTGTGTAAATATTCCAACTCAGGTGAAGACTACTATTCCCAAGTTCCTGTTCTCTCCACTGCTGCCAGGTCTAGATGGGACAAAGTACGCATTCCTGGAATAGCAGCACGACTCCAGTAACCAAACTGATTTGCTCCCCCTAGCCTCAGACAGAGATTTATTTATTTATTTGTTTGTTTATTTTACCCTCCACCTTTAACTGTGACTGCCGGGTTTCCCGTGCAGTGACTCAATTACAAGGCTCATTAACCATTAAACATCTATATAACCTTTTTTTCTATGTTCAAATACATCTTTTTGTCAATGAACCTTGCGGCTTACTTTACCTTCTGATGTAACTGGATGCATGTTAGAGAGACAGACACCATACAAAGGCTTAACACCAGCGCGTTTCACCTCACCAGTCTCGGGGCAGCACTGGCACAGCTTGTCTGTCAAGCCCCAGTGAAAAAAGGGAATGAGCAGTTGGTTTATCTCAATGCCTCTGAGAGGGGAATATTTGTGAATTTTAAAATAAAGCTATCCTAAGGTTGGTTGGGGAGAGAGGGGAGGAGTCTTGGGGAGAGGATGAATAGGGTCCTGTACTCAGCCCCTGGGTGGACTGAACCCCTCTGTTTGAGCTTTTTTCGGCCTTGGCACACAGGATTCCCTGTGAGGAGTTGGTCGGAAGCAGGAAGTGGTCGTGTAAGTCGATCTGCAGATGCAGCACAGAGCTCCTTTTCAACAGCAGACCCCTTGGTCCTATTCTACACAGCGACGCATCAGGTAGTCCTCCTGCTGCACCCGCAGCAAGACACATGCCACACAAGACCACTGGACAGAGAAAGTGCAAAAGATAAGAGGAAAAGCTAGGAAAGAGGACAGAGAGACAAGGAACAAAATTGGGAATGATGCCGAAACAGTGCAGACTTCCGCTATTTAAGTCATTGATCAGATAGGAAAAGCTGTTTACCAGCTGTGGTTTAGCACTGCTGAAGTCTCTGCCAAAATCTGACACGGCTGGACAACAGTCCAAACTGTTATCCATGAAATCTTCTTTTGACAGGCAAGGAAGGGTAAAGTAGCCAGTGCTGATACTAAAGTCAGGAAAGAAAGAGTAAGCTACAGGTGCACTGCAGCTTAACATTTCCACAGCATATTGTGGTCGAACTGTTTGTTGCAGATAAGTGACTTTATTATTTTAACGGCTCTGAATTCGATTCTGAGTGCAGTTTGCAGTCCTCTCTACTTGAGATCCCTTCGTCCTCCACATATCTCTTCTCCATCCTTTTTGTGACTTTTCTGATTTCCAAGAAAGAACAACTGCTCCAATTGTGAATTTGAGAACTATGCTACTTCTTATTTCAGATCCTGTAAATGCTCCCCAGATCCCTCCCCCCACCCCAATCCATGTGGACTTTGTTTATAGATAGTTTTATCAGCAACATATAAAAAAGATCTCACTCACAAAGGTGGCACATTGACAAGTTAATTAGAATGGAATGCAGGGCACTCCAACAAGTGTGTCACGTTCTCCTTCATTTTGCCTTAATTGTCTTGGCTTTTCCAAACCATTACTATAAAGTGGTTTTGAGCAGGATGTATACCACCTTGTCTCTCAGCACTAAACAAGCAGGCGCAGTAAAAGGATAAAGTTAGAATCCTGCTAAAATTTCACTAAATGACAGCTCAAACTGAGCTTCTATTGCTATGAATGAGGCTATTGTTTAAATAGGATTCGTTGTTATTGTTTCCAAGTGCTACTTTAGGTGCAGCTGAACTGCTGTAGTGGACCAAAGTGTTGAGTCTCCAAAATAGAAACAAATTTTTAATGATGTTTGTTCGGGCAAGAGAGCTTTTGTGTGTGTGTGTGTGTGTGTGTGTGTGTGTGTGTGTGTGTGTGTGTGTGTGTGTGTGTGTGTGTGTGTGTGTGTGTGTGTGTGTGTGAGGCTGCCACAGTTCAGTAGTAGTTTGACTGCATTTTAGTGATGTAAAATGCATTACTGAAACAGAGTTTCCAGTTTGCACTATTGTGACATAGAGTAAAGGGTGATGAATTGGTCCAGTCATGTCTCTGGCAGATCGTTTAACTTCAGTAAGCCTTTGAAGAACTGCCGTGACCAAGGAAATCCTTGACATCTGAGACACAACACAAAGAAACATAGACACAAACACAATCCAGCTTATGGTCCTAACATATGTCCAATAAAACCAAACAGAAGGGAAGCAAACTTTATCACCATCAAGATCCTGCTGTTTTGTCATTGTATATTTTTGAATACCATGTCATGCATTAACACAGGCTACTTAGGAAAGTCATAATTAGGTCATTTGGACATTTCCTTGGGCTATTTAAAGAGACACAGGCAGAGTGAATTTGGAAAATGCTGGTACTGACTCACGCACACTAGACCTGGAATTCCCTCTTTGCCATTTGCCAGGGGCCTACTGATTTTGGCATTGGTGCAAATTGGACGGAAGAATAAAAAAGGGAGAGAAAAACATTAAGCTGTGTTTTTTCTTTGCTACCCTTTCCACTCATCTCCTCACATAAATGCTAGAATTCTGCTGGAGACACAAAATACTTATTGTCACCCTAATACACTCAACTCCAAACAACCTAAGCTCATGATCTTATTCTCTGAGTTAGCCATGTTGCTTTTAGCATTAAGGTCTAAGGAGCTTGGAAAGAAAAGCGTCTGGACTTCTTTAAGTTGCTTGAAGACGTTTCACTTATCATCCGAGAAGCTTCTTCACAGACATTTTAGCATTAAGCTGTGACTGTCAGTCATGCAGCCACTCCAGTAACATTCGTCCTAAATCTTCCACAAATGTTTTTGTTTCCTCTCAGGACCAACCCCCACCTGCCCCTCAGTTCCTGTAGCCTAATGCTAAACTGAAGAGATTTTCTTTCATGTGGGTGTGGGATGGAGACAGAAAGAAAGTGTTAAGACAGACAGCACAAGAGAGAATGAAGGAAAGAAGAGGCACAATGGTTCATCTGGGAATGATGTTTGAAGCAAGAAAACAGAAGTTTACTGGTCATGGTTTTTTTTTTTTTTTCTCTGTTCTTGTCTCTGTCCCAACCTAATGGTAGAATACTGAGCTCTTTCTCTCAGCATATGGCACATCAGATGCTGCCAAATCTAAAAGGAGTGAATTACTTTCCATTACAAACCCGCTCTCCTTTTGATTTAAATCTCTGTGACAAGATCAAGTCAGAATTAAATCTGACTTTGATTCAGCCGCTGGTGCCGTAAAGTAATATTACATCTACTACTCTATAAAAACCCAAACATGTGCATGTCAGTCATACAACTTATACTCACATTATACATAAACAGACTTGTCTGGATAAATACAGCACACATATACAATTTTACTCCTCTGAATGTGTGAATGCACTTTCATGCATTCACGTAAAACCTGAACCATTTTCCTAATTGCTATCATGAAGTGAGACCAAATGTTCACAAAAAGAGTTTTTGTATATCTGCCAGCTGTGAAGCCTCACAGAAAAACTGTATTTCATGAAAATGTGCTTGTTTTATGTGGCACTGACATGTATTGCATTTAAATGGCCCCCTTTCCCAAAGTTTCACAGTCACATGCCAGGACTCGACTGTCCCCTTGTCTGGAGATACGTGCACACTAACTCCTGTCTAAGCCTTACTGAGCAAAAGTTGTACCTGAAGGTGAAAGTTCATGAGTATAGCCTGCAGGTAAACAGGAGTCTAAAAGACTTTCGCCTGATTGTCTTTAATGGATTTCTGCCACTCCCAACCTCTTCTAATGAAAGCATCTGTCCACAAAAGGCTGTAGTATGCAGGCTTATCTTGCTGACTGAAAGAGAAACAAATCTAACTAGAATCTCAAAATTATTTAATATTGCCTGTTCTTCCATACTTAGTTCAACACACAACATGCTTTAAATACCCAGTGATGTTAGGTTTGCATTTACTCTTTTTACAGGGGGATATAGAATTTCTTCACTGCTTAAAACATTAGTGTGAGGCACAGACTTTATGCCAGTTGTAAAAATCATTTTAGAGCTTTTGTTACCGTGTAGAAATAGCAGCATGTGCATGGCTGAATAAGTATTTTGCCATTTAGGCATGACGTATGACGACAAAGAAGCTTGTGTCAAAATTTTGTGGCTACCGCTCGGCTTGTTTCTGCACGCTTGTGTTAGGTGAGGTTGTTCATTTGCTCATGGGAGGTAGAGTGATGGGTCACTAACAAAGGGCTGATTCCCCAGAGGCCAAAGAGGTTGTTACGCCTCTTTTGCAGGCCCAGTCTCATCTCTGGACTTTCACCTATGTGCTACTGGCCCCAGAGTCTCACTGCCTCTGGCTTCTTTAAGGCACAGGATATGCAAATAGTAATGGAGCAAAACATGTAGCTCATAAATAGATGGACACTTTTATTGTAACACGGTACCATGGATTTATGGGAATCTGATAACTAATGGCTGCAGAAATTATTTAATGAAAGAGAAACTGCAGACAAAGTTTACATAAATACCGAGTATGTACCGTATAAACCTACATGCCGTTTCAGTCCTTGAGTATGTGTGTACAATAATTTACCTCAAGGTTTGTAAAGATCAAAGTTTATTTTCATGTAGAGGATGAAAAAGACATGTATCTAATTATTAAATAAAACCTGTTTCATTTATTTAAAAAAAAAAAACTTCACATACTTTAACATCAAAGTAAAGATTAACAGATGGTCTTTTTTTATCTGGCACATCTGAATTTGTCAGGATTGTTATGATTTCTTTGTAATGTGTGACTGAAACAGCTGAAGCCAAAGCTTCTATGTTTCACCCTTCACCTTTTGCATCTAATGTATCCAGATTCAGTAATTGTTCTACCATGACCACTTTATAACGGGACTTTTCTCAGATACCTTTCAGCCAGTGTTTAATGAGTTTAGGTGGTCTTTTGTGGTATGTGGCTTGGTGAAGAAAACATGAAGTGTCTTTTACCTTATAAATACCTAGATATGTGCAGTAATTAATAGTTAGTTATTGTACTGGAGTTCTTGGTGTGTCTTATAGTATTAACTGTCATCTGGTTAAATTTCCCCCGAGTACAGCCCTGGACCTAATTGAAACAATTACAAATGAGGCTAAATGAGAATGTGAACTGATGATTTTTTTAGAGGCAACCAAATACTTTTGCCCAGGCAGAAGAAAGGACAAGCAAATATTGATACGGTAAAGAAGGAAGACTTTCTCCATTAAAAACAAGAAGGAGCCAGGAAATTTTACCTCCATCGCCCTTTTCATTAATATCCTCTTCTACTCACTCATGTTTTACATGTCTGTCACACACACCTTTTTCTGTCACAGCCACACAAGTAATATTCCACAGACAAGCAGAAATACTGGAAACTGTGTCAAAAAGAAGAAATAATAACCTTGAAATGCTCTAAAACAAAGATTCCATCATGTTGATGGAATGCTGTGGTTAGCAATATGGAAACAGACTGACTCCAGAATTCAGTGGTTAGCAAAAAAATAAATAAAAGAAAAAACTCGTCTGTGAAAGAGGAAAAACTTGGGAGGGGGTAAGGACAGCCTCTGGAATTACACACCAAAACCTCTGAGACGTGCACACGCATGCACACTAACAGGTTCACATACACACACACACCTTCTATCTTACCCACTGAGCAGTTAACCACAGTGGGTGAAGGGTGGGGTTAGGGTGGTGGCGAGCAGGGAGGCACAAATTTAACAAACCTCCTTTAGTGCTTTGCTCGCTGCTTCATTTGAAGTGCTCAGATGTGCTCCTCTTTCAGATACTCTGAAGACTTCTTGCAAAATGTCACCAGTATGGCAGAAGACAGATGACTCATTAATTATCCTCTGTAAATCGTACACTGAGAAACTAAGGTTATGAACTACTGACAGGCCACTGCTGTTCGCACACCCACATCCATTGCTTCTGTTTTAATAACTGCGGTGGCAGGATTGAGAAAGCGCATCACTGTCATATCTCTCCTCCTAGCCTGCCGTTAAATAGACATAAGTGCAGAGATCTTAAAGGCAAATTGCTTGCATAATGGATGTCTCCAGAATTACAGGGGAGGAGGCAGGCACGCTGACAGAGGTTTTGGCGGGGAGCCCCAACAAGGGCCCGGGGCCAGCCGCTCTCACCATGCATTCTCTTCACTGGACCGGTCATGCTGGGAAAGGTGTGAGGAGGGCAGTCAGACAGCCCCCCACCCCCCAGCATCCCTCTCATTACACAGCCTACTGGGCTACGCAACACACTGAACAACCCATCCCTTTTGCACACTTTTCCTTCTACTTAATGGAATTCCCCGTTACCCCATAAATGCCTCTCCATTCCATCACCTCTTACCTCTCATCATCTCTCGTCTTCATCTGTCTTCTCTCCCTCAGTAATCTTCTAGACCACTGCATGTTGATGTTTCAGTGCACAAGCATCTGGAAAAGATGAACAAGCAGCTGATGGCAGTTATTGATTTCCATTATTATAAAGGAAGCCATTCTTTGTAGGAGTGGATTACTCACCCTGCTGTTGCTTTTCTCTTGGCATTAAGGATTTTTTGTTTCTCTGGAGAGTCATTGTCTTCCTGAGCCACCTTTTTTTTGTAGTGTCTTATGCAAATGTTGAATTGCTGCATTGTTAAGATCACCCATTTTGGTAGCTCTGGTCTGCTTTTACCATTTCTGTGAGCCACCTTTGGGTACTCTCCTATTACAGAACGCACATCAACAGAGGTGTTGAGTGGCTCATAAAAAAAGAGATGCTGAGCCTGTAGTCTTTTATGTTAACTGATTTTGAGAGATACGGCGCTTAGAGGTTTTGGCCTCTAAATGGCAAAAGCAGCTATGTGAGACTGATGTGATGAGTCGACAAAGATTTTGACAGCGCTACTAGCAAATATTCACTTAAACCAACACCACATACATCCTGTACTAAAATGACAGGAAAGGGGCTTTCAGGAAATTGAGCTTTCATTCAAGCACCTTTTAACCATTCCTTCCTTCATTCCTGTGAGAAACCAGTACAGACCCTTGTGAAAGTAATGGGGGAAAACAGTGTAGCCACTTTTGTTACAGTTATGTGCACGCACACACACAAACACGCATGGACTTATACCACAAGCACACCAGTTCTTAGGCACTCAGCAGTCTCAAGCTGAGAGTCAGGGTGGTGTTGTGGTGAAGCCATATGGGGCGCCACTGCCTGAAAGACTTGGTGATTTGACAGGAGGCCTGAAGAACACACACTCACATGGACACATACACACACAGCCTTAATTGACTTATAAAACTGCACTAAAATGCACTTTTATGGAATAAATTTTAGACCAGTCACACAGGATTTGATATGAACTTGTGCCCAGCTTGCAATTCTGTCACCACCACATTGTCTTTATACACAGTCCAACAGCAATTCATGCTATTTCATGAAAAAACTGAGTAAGCAGTGCAAAAACACCACCAATTTGCCAGATTAATATGCAAGCAGTCTCTGTATGAAATAATTCTTGTTTATGAGAAGGGAAAGAAATGCTGTGCAGCCCAGGGCTGTAGGGGAAGTGTCCAAGGCATTTTTAGACTATAATTGACCCTTTACTCTTTGTAAACTGACAGCTCAGGCTTTGGTGCTACTTCTGTAAGGTTCCTGTGATCCTCATACTGCTCTTTTTGTTGTTGGAGGCGTTCATTCACAGCCACAAACCGCAACAGCCAGTCTAGGCAAATACAATTGGGGCTATGATGTATGATCGTGACTGTTGACTCAGCAGTGCTGGATCAAGCGCTGCCTGATGGAGACACGGGCAAGGCCGTTCACCCCAGTTTCCCCAACCGGTGGCAGAGATACCTGCAGACACTTTGGCTTTCAGATTCTGTGGAGCTGTAAAGGGGATGTGATTTTTCACAACCAGGTCAAAACCTAGCCAGGTCTCAGCTTCAGGTCTCCCTTCCAACCTGTTAAATACCTCTGGGAGGTTTACCACAGGATGAGACAAGGAAACGAGCAGCACAGGGAGATCTTGTCAGAAAAAATTGAGGGTCATATCTCACTGTGTGTCATGCGGTATCTGAAAGCATTGACTGCTGCTTTGTGGATGGAAACATAATGGCCTTCAAGGCTCAAAGCTGTAGGCCAACACATCTTATCTCATATCAGCTCATCTCCTCGTCTCTGTGGCTTTGAGAGGGCTTGAATTTATACAGTGAAAAAAAATTGTCCACCTTTAGGGACCTATCTGGCTGTGACCTCACTTACACTACAATACAGTCAGCATACCATGCACTTGCTAACTTATTACCATTAATAAGGCAACAAGACATACTCCTACAGAAACAGGATTGTATTTATGTTTCATCGTGATTAGATGTGGTTTGGTTCTTTTGCCAGGGTGCACAAAGAATTCATTTGTGAGCCATCTGTCATCGTCTTCCAGATAGTCAGCACTAATGTTGTGCTGTCAAACAGTCTTATCATAGGCTCGGTGCTCAGGTGATCAGATACGATCTCTATGAAAGGAATTTGGACGTTTTGCAAAAAAAAACTAAAGTAGGGTTGTTGTTGTTTTAAATCTGCCTGAATTATACCTCTAACTGAATATGGCTATAAATAAAAGAGTACATAAATCATAATTACCATACCAACATGCTAAAGGATGTTTTAGTAAAAATATTGATTCCACAGGATGGATTCAAGATGGAAACAAAATCAGGTGCTGATGACAAAATGACCCAGAGAGTTCCAAAAAAATAATCTCCTGAGAGACTGATGAGGGTGCACATACTTACTCTGTCTGTTTGTCCTTCACATCTGACAGTGTTATATACAGTTTTCTGGCTCCATTATAGTCACTGCCTAAAAGAGAGGCTCGATTCAGTGGTACTTACAGTTTTTCATTTTAGTATGCAGTTTTCACTCATTCCTCACAGGCTAAAACTTTCCTCAGTAAACCACAAGTGCTTTGCTCAAGGACACTTCAGCACAGTGGATGGTAGCCAAAACAGATGCTTTAACCAGAATGGTAGTCTCGGCAAACACAGGCTACTTCCAGCACCGGTATAGTCAGTGGAGGCAGACAGAAGGTGTGTTGGAAGTTTGGTTACTGGGCCTAGAAATTACATTTTGGTGCTAACTGCAAGTTTCATTTGGTCTGACCTCAATCAACCAGGAGCATTGCCGGGCCAAAGTAAACCAGGACCCGAGAGCACTGTCTGGGATGCCTGGAGAAAGGCAACAAACGTCAGTGTGGCCTCACTTCTCACTGTCTAAGGGCTGGCTGACTAATCCTCGATATTCCTCCATGATCTAAACCTGAAGCCCTCTGTAGCAAAAGAACACTGTGGCATTGTGTCCCTTCTCTTAAGGAGTCTGTGATTCATTTACTGGCAATGCACTTTGGATACATGTACTGAATTTTTCTCATCCTCAGAACTACGTTCAACTTCATCATTCCAAGACGAAACTGCTTTCTTTGTATGACTGTTGAATATGACACAACAACTATTTACTGCTGTCAAGTGGGAATCAAGCACTCAAAAAAACTCTATGTGGTTGTTTGAAATGTGTCTGTTGTTGAAAAAAAGGAACTTAGACTAAGTAATATCTCAAGGACTAGTATGAAATGGCAGAATTTTGGAATTCCCTATTTATCACACAGTGTATAGTGACAGTACTGCTGTTTGATGCTACAATACTGCTCTCTGCTGGCAGGAACAGGGAACAAGTATATCATATGAAGTAGCTTTGTGTGAAACTGTAGGGTTTTTTTTTTTTGTTGCTTTATTTGTTTCATTTGGAAGTTCCTGACATTTCTATTTTCAATACTAACACCTAGGCCAAAAAGTGTTTTTGGATACACAAGTTTTTTTGAATGCTGTTCAATGTTTCGCTTGCATGTTTAATTAGTATTGCTTGCTTTTATCTAACAAAAAACATTTAATTTCTAAGAGTTTTTAATTGTTTTCATCAGATAGTTTAAGGTTGCCATCTGATCCTCTTTGCTCTTTATTCCTTCCAGGTCTGATTTGCTTTGGTGCCAGATCTGCAATTGACAATGAGGGTGAAGAGATGAGCTTGCAGCGAGAAGCCCGGTCCCTGCAGTTCCTGCCACTGGACATTTAGTGATTATTACTACACACAAGACGATGTCCCTGTCTCCCAGATAGCACTTCTGAGGACCAGGCCTTCACAGCACACATCGTGCACCATGGCAGGAGAGACTCAGCGAATGCATGCAGTCAAAGAGCTGGACACTGAGTCCAAACTGCAGGATGAGGGCACGACGCTGGAGCAGACGAGTGAAAAAACCTCAAAGGAATCTTCAGAGCACTTTTCAAGCACAGGCACTGAGGCCAGAGCCAGTAGCAGAGGGCCCAAAGCTGAAAAAATAGAGAAGAAAAGGGACTGTCCTCAGCAGCGTGAGGCTGTCATACGACCACAGCAAGCAGGGAAGATTGACTTCAGATCATTGCAGAACAGATCAAAGTTCGCCACTGACAGGACTTGGTCGAGTGGCAAAGGCAGTCCCCAGTCTCCAAGTGGAAAGAGCCGCAGCCGAGAGAAAGGGAAGCGGTCAGTAAAGACAGAGCGAGGCAACCCACAGCAGCTGTACAGACCAGGCATTACAAATCCACGCACTGTTGGTATTGCATATCCACAGCAAAAGGTTTTGCCACCCAAGAAGTTGGAAACCAGTCGTGGCCCAGTTTCGGGCAGCTACAGATTCCACGTTCCCAGTATACCAGAGAGAGAGGCCGAACTGCAACAAGAAGAGCTTAGCTACAGCCGCTGTTTCCAAGAGACTTCCTCTAACCTCACCTCCCAAAGCTTTACCTCACAGACACTGGGCTCCTCAAGTGGAACATCATCTCACCCACATCCACCCCTGTCACAACAGCAGCAGCCTGCATCCATGGAGAGCAACAGTGCACAGCCTGGCGGCCAACTGATTCTGACTGACTTTCATCTGAGTGGCTCTAATGCATGGGCATCTCCTGAAAGGACTTTCAATGGTGCTAACTTTGGGGTTTCATCGCAGAAATCCACTGCCCTATCAGAAGCAAATAAGGCAAACACATTTGTGCCTGGCCCATTTCAGTATGGATATAATTTAATGGAAGAATCAACCTCTGACTCTTTTCCCTGTGAACAGGACCCACAATCCCAAGACTTCACAAACGGCTCTTTAGGTTCTGTTCATGTGACCCACAACTCGTTTTCTTTCGCACCTGCAGAAGGGCAAAATATTGCTCAGAACAACACTCAGTTCAATAATGAACAGCAACCAGAGGATCGAAGCACTTATCCTCACACTCCGCAGTCACAGTTTATGCAAGGGGTGGCATCATCCATCCAGTGTCCAAGGAACCTGAGTGAGGACTCAGCCAGCAGCGACAGCTCTGGCTCCAGCTCACAGCAGTCGGAGCAAGGAAAGACTGGGCTGGCCGAGAGCACAGATGCAATTGGACAGGCAGACAGTAGGGATGCAGCCATCACCTCGGGGAGTAAGAGAAACTGTCACCCCAAAGACACAGCTGCCAACCAAAGAACACTCATTCAAGGAAGTATGCATGCAAGAAACATTTCACAAGGCCCAGGCTCACCAATGCACTTTCCCACCAAAACATATAACAGCATTCCAGTCAATAACATTCGCTCGAGCACAATGGCTTTTGATAAAAACATCAACAGTAATGTTCTAAGTAGGATACCACACTCATGGGAGGGGCCTAATAAGGCATATTCACAAGAAGATCCAAACACAATTCAGTACACTGATATAAATGACAAGTTTCAGTTTCAGAACCAGCCAGCGATTGACCAAAGGCCAAATTCATCTAAAAATAACAGAATGCCCTGGCAGCAGATACGACCCACCCCTGCCATGCCAAACCAAAGTAGAATTGAGTTATCTAGACAAATAAGCAATCAAAAATTGGCTTACATAGTTTCCCCCTCTGACTGGCAGGATGACATAAAATCACATAAACCCAGCTCGTTGAAAACTCCTGGCTCATTTCAGAACAGCAGAACTGGTGATGGCTTTTCAAACCAAAGACAGGAGATTGTTAAAAAAAACAGTAACACAGTCTCAACTTTTAAAGTAGAAACAAGCCACTCACAAGTATGTGAGTCGAAAAATAAGGTAGTATTCTTTGGACTCAATCATTCTCTTCCAGCAGCACCATCAAGAAACTATAGCTTTCCACCATTACAGGTGCCGCCTATGGGACTGATGATGGTATCGCCTTATGAATCCCCTTTGCCATCCCCAGTTCATAATCCTGCATCTAGCAGTACCTGCTCCTCCCACTCCCCGGCATCCACGAGCCCTGTTAACATCAGCTCAGAGGACACGCAGATATCTAAGCCAGCACCCTCTCACCCATTCTATCACCAACCACAAGGCAAAACCCAGTTACCCTCAGATCACCTGAGCCCTCACTCCCACCAGTTTCATTCCGACGCTCCGCGAAACCTTCCTTTTGTACCAGACAGACCCAAAGACGACATGATGAGCTACCTGCAAAGCAGTACTCATGTAAAGACAGCTATGGATGGAAGCAAAGCTTATGTGGATAGTTTTGGCGTGGAGCACCAACAGCCTCCCCCGCCATACTCTGCACATCAGCTGTTAGCCAGCTCATTAGCCACAGCAAATCTTGACCAGTTGGATGTGCTCCTGACATGCAAACAGTGTGATCAAAATTTCAACAACCTGGCCTCGTTTTTAGGCCATAAGCAATACTGTGCTCATCACACGTTTGCACAAAATGACCTCAAAGAAACGGCAAAGATTGAGGACAGTAGAAAATACCATTCAGAACCAGCAAAAGCAGTGTCATCCGTGTCAAACGTTTCACTCTCAAGGTGTCCGTCTGATCTTCACTTGTCTTTGTTGGGCCTCAATAAAAATGGCGACCTGATATGTGACAGTGAAATGAAAGGAGACAATAAAGACGATTCAATGAAACTGTTCTCCAGTTCAGTCAACCTCCCAGAGCTGGAAATGGATGCCAAGTTAGACAGTCTAATCACAGAAGCTTTGAACGGACTGGGATATCAGTCAGACAATGCCGAAATAGACAGCAGCTTTATTGATGCATTTGCTGACGATGACCTCACCACTGTCAAAACATCGTCAAACAAACAATCTCTGAAAATGAAAGAATCCCTGGTCTTTGAGAGCAAAAATAAACAAGCAGTTGATGATGTGTCTTTCACACAGGAAAAGTATTTTTATGACTCTGATGTAGAGAACCCTGAGAAAATCTCTCTGAATCTGGAACAAGATGAGAAAATTAACATAAAAAAAGAAGTCTCTCATAAAAATTCAAGAATTGCCTCCAGGGAGAAGACGTGGGAACAAGGCAGCAAAGTGAAAGAGGCAAAAACTCTGTGCAAGAGCGAGGACGAAAACACGGGGACACAGAGGTTACTCCTATCCAGCAAGTTTTCGGAACGCTGCGGCGTTAAGAGCTTTCAGGACAACTCCGCACTTCGAGGGTCGGCACCCTCACAGGCCTCCACCTCTCCGACTTCAAGAACTGCAGTGAAAGAGAGCAAGAGGAAAAACACTGGAGGGGGCACCTGGAGCAAAGAACTGATTCACAAAATAGTTCAACAGAAAAATAAGCTCCATAAACTCCATGTCAAAGGTACTAAAAACCTTCAGTTTTCCTTGGTGATGGAGAGACTAACTCCTACGGTGCAGAACACTGCCTTTGGAGAATACGACTATGTCTCAGACTCAGATGATGAATGTGAGCCCGTAAAGATAGCAAGCCAAGGCCGACTGAATCAGAGTAGTCGCTGTAAATACACATACACTAAAGAGTGCAAGTGGCGAGCGAAGAGCGAGAGGGACCAGGCAGCATGGAGGCATGAGTCGAAGGAGTGCTTTGAGATGAAAAAAAGTGAAGAGGTTTCTCTCTCGCCCGACAAGCACGGCTCTCACCAGAGGCTCAGGAGGCGGGGTAGCAGATCGTCCACAAGCAGTGAACTCAGCACATCTGTGAGTGTTTCAAGTGATAGTATCAACAGCCCCAAAAGCACTGATCGCACTGACTCAGACTGTGAGAAGAAGACAGACAAAAACAAAGAGTCTCCAGAGCAGAAAACCCATGAAAGGTCTTCCCCTCAGAAGTTATTTAAAGAGTCCAGCACACTTGCACTGACTTTCACGAAATCTGTCAAGAAGTATAACAACAACAAAGCCATTCATTCTGATATCAAAGACAATACAGAGGATCCAAAGAAATGTCACTCAAATCCTGAAGCTGCTGATCTAGCGGCATCCTCACAAAAAGCAAAAGACACAGTAAAGCACTTGGAAAAAAGCAACACGTCTCATGCAAAATCAAGAGAGAAACCCGTGTCTCACAAAAAAGAACCCAGTACAACGGTTACTTCAGACAGAAATTCCCTACAGAGAGCAGACAATCTTTGCCCTAAAGACGAACCAACACAATGTGGCGGCACAGATAACAAGACACTACCATTTAATTCACAGTCCCCCGCTACCAAAGAAACTGATTTCAATATTGACAGAAAAACAAAGGGCAAAAGAAGAGAGGGCTCCCTGGCTGCACAGCCAGAGTTATCAGACACTCCCACGTTTGAAAAACAGAGCGACAGTGTCTGTGCGGTGAAAGAGGCTATCACTTTAGCCAATGACCTAGTCACGCACAAACCTGGGTCTCTTTGCAGCTCTTTGATGGATGAAGTGTGCCTGTCTCCAACTGAAAGCCAAAGCCCGCTGATACAAAAAGACACACTCCACCTCATGTCTTACCCCCTGGACCAGGAGCAAGGACTCATTAAATCTCCGCTTTCATTTGACACCTCATCAATGTTTGGGGACCTCACAGGCTTTGACGGTGGCCTTTACTCGGAGATGCCGATACAAAAAGAGGGTTTCCATTCAATAGAAAACGCATCGGAGAAAAAGGACGAGTTTGTGTCATCTTTCTCTCCTTTTCTGGAGCAAAGAGACTGGAATCTCATTGTTAGCCCCGTTCTACCAGATGAGATATCCCAGTACAAAAGCAACTCGGAGAAATCAAATGAAAAGAAGCCAGATTATAATCACGTTCCTTTGTCTCTGCCAGAAAAAATAACTGACTACAGTGCAAATCTCAACAGCTGTGCATCAGAGGATGAGCTGGAGATAAAGAGAATAGTGAACGAGCTCGAGAACCAGCTGCAGACAACAAAGTTGGAAAGGCCACCGATACTAGATCAGCACGTCCCCAAACAGCTGCAAATGAGCAAATTTTCACCTTTACGTCTGGGTGATGAGTCAGAGAGTGAGTGCCCCACTTTGGATGCTAAATGCTCTGTACCGACGATAGATGTACATGTTTCGATGCCTTCAGAGCCTTTCACTGAACAAGGACTCTCATGGCATGGCACATTCCAATTTGAGCTACTGGGTGAACATCACAGTCCCCACACTGCAATTCACAATGAATCAGGGGCTCTTGAAATATTTTCAGACAAAGAGGGCCATGCACCAAATTTAATCTCTGCATCCTCACGTATTGAACACCCACAGCTCCACCTTGATCAAAAAACGGAGGAAAGAAGTGCTGAAGAAGACACTCCTGTGGAAACAAAGGAAGAGATTTTGGAGCAGAAGAGATATACAGAAAATCTCATGAAAAGTCTGGAGGTGATTTCACACTCTATATTCAAGAAAGAACCCCTTATATCAGTAGACAAAACGCCAAATGTCAACTCTCCCCAAAGTCAACAACATGTAGAAACTGAATGTCAGGCAACAGATGCAGTTAAAAGAGAAGATCATGAGGAAAAGGAAGCAATTATGAAAAAAGAGAATATATTATCACCTCCAAATATCAATGAGAGGAAGGATGAAATTGAATTCATCCTGAATGAGTCAGAGTCATCTCTCTCCAGCAAGGCTGACCCCAGAGTCAATGGCAGCCAGCCAAATTCATCGCAGCCAAGTGAGCCCACAGAAAACAAGGATTACAAGGCACAGAGTAAAGTCGCATCAGAGCAGGATATCTCCAAGAGTAGCACTTTAACCGAGACTGCTCACTGCTCAAGTGTGGTGACACATGAGCCACGTGTGGATGAGGAATCTTGCGGGAACTGTAATGCAGAGGACAATGTCGATCAGCTGTTTAAAAACAGTAGTGTCAGCCGAGAGTATTCACACACGGGTGAGGAAGCGGAGGCGGTGAAGGGAATTACGGGTCACTCTGGTGTTCATCTGTTATCACCAGCTCAGGCTGAGCCCAGTCCAGATATTAGTGAGAAAATGGCAGATGTGACGAAGGCAGCAGCGGAGCGACAGCCAGCTGGTAGCCATGGTAATCGTGAAGACAACAGTTCATCGCATGCTGACGAATTAAAAGTGGAGCGCTCAGACAGTAAAACTGTTAAAATAACTGTTGAAACATCAAACCGAGATCATTTAATAGGCCTTTCGACACAGCCGTACGGTGAAACTGATATGTCCGTAGAGATTGTCACCACAGACAAGCCCTGCAGTCCGTTACTGGTGGAAACCAATACAGAAAGCTCTAGATGCTGCTCGCCCTTCCATGACACCCAATCCATAGAGGGACAAAGCAATCTGTTGATCATTTCACAGTCTGATGGCATCATTAACGGTGATTCCTGCAAAATGACTCCATTTAATGACTCATTAAAAACTGAGACAGGTCTCATCTTTGAGTCTGCTCAGAAACGAGAAGAGATTTTAAATGTTCAGGACATCAAAGAGCAGCTTCCCATTGATTTCATGGCAAGTCAGCATAACTCACCGTGCAGAGATGAAGTGGAAGAAAGTCACTGCGTCTTTTTAACAACTGCTCCATCAGTCAGTCCTCTATTATCAAGCTCTAATCAAATGCCTATGCGGAAATGTAACACAGAAGAGGATTCGTGTAAGTCAAACAATACATGCGACAATAAATTTATTGATCAAGACTCCATTCAAAACACAAAACCCCCAAGAAGCAAAGACAAAAACAAAAATTCAAACAGTGAGGAGCTAAACACAACCGTGGAGATGGAGTACTCTTTAATAAGTCCGCCTCACCTGCACTTGGGAGTGATAGAGTGTAAAATCCCCAGATCTGAAACCACCATCTCCTCTCCACTTCCAGCAACCGTTATGGCAGAACCACCAGTGGTGTCAGAGAGCCTTGGAAAAAGAGATTTAATGTACGACTTCAAGCTCAGCCCACTCAACTATAACAGCATCTCAGATGAACCTCCACAACTAAACCAGTACGATTACATACCAGTCTCACCAGCCAGTCAGCCTAAAGAGAATGCAGATACCGTGCTGAGACCCAGTGATGACTCTGAATCATGTGATCTGAGTATAAACCCTGCACTGATTTTTAGCAAAACTGAAGCAGACACAGGAGCATCACTGAATTCCAACCCTGCAGCTAAGCTATATTCATCCGATGAACCACTGGTGCTACAGCAGAGTATGAAATTCACATGTTTTTCACTGGGGCTCCCAGCTCAAAGCAAGAGAACAGACTCTACAGCTGGTAATGTAAAGACAAACCTGGAGGTTTGCCATGAGGTGCTCAAGCCTGTTGAGAATTTGCATATGCATGCAGACCTTCTGAGCAAGGCTGAAACAGAGACTTTAGATTCTCACAAAGCTTCTGTTGAGGACAGTAAACTTCTCAAAAAAACCTTTTCAGATGGTCCGCCCACTCCTAAGCCACTCATCATCTGTGAAAGTGAACAAATGCTGATTCCATCAGACCCTTCAGAGAAGCGACCAACAACAGACACTGGCCAGTGTTCAACAACGCAAATACACAAAGATGCGACACAAAAAAAGACACAGAGCAGCGCTCAGCAGGGCAAAGTGCTCTGCGAAATTTGCTTCATGTGTTTCAGGACTGTGCCAGGGTTAAAGAGGCATAAAGCAATGAAGCATTTGGTCAAAGCTGAAAAACACACTGGCCCACAGAGTGCACCATCAAGCCATCAGGGGAGTGCGCTCATTTATGAAGCATCACAAACTACAGAGAAAAAACATAAAGATGATTCACAGACCTGTTACCCAACAAAAATAGATGGCCTGCCTGAGATAAGTAGTACTCTCATATCTAAAGCAGCAGAGACCGAATCCATCCTGGAGGAAATGGCAAGTGAGACAAGTGCAGTGGCAGTAGATGAAATAGGCTATCAAAGCCCAATGCTGTCAGTAAAAGCAAAGAAGAACAACAAAGCTAGAAAGAACAAGAACAGTGAGGTAAACAGAAAGCCTAACCATCTCTCTGATGAGCTTCTGAATGTATTAAAAACAGATATACTTCAAGCTATAACTCCCGAATTCAAAAGCAGTGCAGAGCGCAGCCAATCTTCTGAGGAACAGGAGAAAATCAGTGAAAGAACTGAGGAATTCCCTCACTGTGCTGCTTCAGAGCCTGCTTTTGACAACACAGCCCGATCTCCAACAAAAGAGAAAAATGTACTTAATGAAACTGTGGAGATCAATCAAATTGCTGATGCAGAAGAAACAAAATGTACGAGTATCACAGAGATGGCAAATTTGGAAGTGTGTACGGATAATAATGTGGAAAGTACTATAACTGTAGAAAAGGAGGTTATCAGAGAATGTGATGAAACCAGAAGGACTCTGCGCCCTGTGGAAGACATGTGTGAACTGAAAGGATCAGAAGATAGCCTTGCCCAGGAGATTCTTAGAAACGTGGCAGGCGAAATAAAATGTGAGAAAAACAGTAGCCCTTCAGACAAAGTACATCCTCTCTCCTGTTTGAACTCCACAGCTCTCAGCCCTCCAAGTATAAGTCCTGATCTGAAGGCCCTATTTGACGATGACACCACATTCTCACAGCTCTTCCCCAGAGATGATGAGGCAAAAAGGAAGAAGTGCCCAAGGGTGTACAGCAAAAGAAACAAAAGGCAGAAGCTATCGCCCCATTTAAATGTGACTGCTGACTTCCTTCCTCCTGAAACATTCATGCAAAGTAAAGATCAATTCGCAGAAAACCAGGCTGAACAGACTTTTAATGACAATCACGCAAAGCACTGTGAATATGAGACAATTTCTCTTGATGATGCCATCATGTTGAATATGTGCCACAACAGCACAATAAAGGCAGATGTCACACCGCTGGCAGATGTTAAACAGAGGGATCAGGAGGATGCTGTTCATGACAATATTAAAGAGCTCTGCAGCAGCCTCTTGAAACCACTCGAAAGCACAATTGATAAATCTTCAATTGAATGGAGCGGCCCCGCTGCCTTCACCAGCTTTGATACCAGCTCATCTGTGACCTCTGACCCCAAATCTTGTAAACCAGAAGTAGCATCCACCCCGTACACTGTGGAGCCAGAGGGCGTTCAAACCTTCCACAGCATTGACATCCAAAACATGAACACCACGTTTCAGCTTCCAGAAATCCAGTTCTTTGATTCTAATAAAGATATCTCAGTAGCTCCTCCAGCAATCGCAACTGTTGATGTGGAGAATAGAGATGATGAAAAGTCCAACAAAGTGGCAGAGCGGCGAGGCAGGAAACGGCAAGATGGCGGAATGAAAGTCAAAGATAAACAATACAAGTGCAAAGTGTGTTTCACTTGGTTCCTTACCCTGGGCGAGCTGAACTTTCACAAACTCTCCCACAACCCCTCTCCACCTCCAACCTGCTACATGTGTGTCCAGCGTAAATTCAGCTCCAGGGAACAACTGAGAGACCATTTGAGGGAGAAGCATGCAAAGAACAAGACAGGTATCTGGACCTGTGGAATGTGTTTGAAGGAGATATCAGATGTGTGGATGTACAATGAACACTTACGGGAGCATGCCACACAGTTTGCCAGGAGGGGTCAGACTCAAGGATCCATGCTAGGCATTTCGGGCAGCTTCATGCAAGAGACAGCAGTGAAGAACTTTATCTCCTCAATAATGCAGCATCGCCCCAGCAAGGTGAGCAGAGAGGCCAGCAAAGTTAATAAAGAACAGGAAAAAGCTGTTTCTGCAGACAGCACAATGGGAGAGGGTGCTGAGGCAAAGCTTCACAAATCTAAAAGCGCCAGTGGAGCTGGTGGGAAGAACGCCTTAACCCCACTTGAAGTCCTCCACAAAACAGAGACACCTAAAAGCGTGGAGATGCATCCCAACTGCAAAGACCCCTCAAGAGACTGCCACCACTGCGGAAAACAATTCCCCAAACCATTCAAACTCCAGAGACATTTAGTGGTTCACAATTTGGAAAGGATTTTCCTGTGCCACAAATGCCCCGTCTCTTATCAGGAGGCCCAGGAGCTTAAAGATCATCTGAAGAGAGCTCACGAGGAGGTGGACGAGCTGGATTCGAAGCACACCACCCTCTACACCTGTGAGCTCTGCGCTGATGTCATGCATGTGATTAAAAAATCCTTCATCTGCAGCACCTGTAACTACACCTTCTCCAAGAAAGAGCAGTTTGATCGTCACATGGAAAAGCACCTGTCAGGGGGAAACAAAATTTTCAAATTCCGAGGCGTCTTGAGACCCGTCAGAGTGTCTGCATCCAAAGAAGATGAATGTGTTTCGCCTACGAGTAAAAAGAGGAGAATTCTCCCTGACAGTCTGCAAGAAAACAGCTCAGACAGTGGCATTGCTAGTGTAAGCTCACTGCACTTAAATCAGAACTCTGACACACAGTCTTCCAAACCCCCTGTGTCCATGGCAGACGACTCCACACAGACCATCACAAATGAATACCACAGTGACACAAACAATACAAGTGTGAAGACTGAGGACATTGCTGAGGACTACTCTGAACTGCTTGTAGAGTTGGAAAAATGCATTCATATGGATTCTTCTGAGTCTGCTACACCCAAGAAGGAGGAAATTGACCCGACTCCCTCGCCTCATCTTGATAAAGAGGGTAATGAAATATCAATTCCTGAAGCATGCGACGTGAAAGAGGAGAATGAGTCGGTCCACATTAGAGCAGAAACAACCTGTTGGTCAGCATCTAAAGAGAGTAGTGGTGCGGTGGAGGAGATTGTTAAAGCTAAGGAAGGTTCTGTTCAAGGTGACGCTACAGAAACGGAAGAAAAAACTGTTTCACCTCCTCCTAGTGACAACTCTGTAGTCAGCTTAATAGAAAATCAAATCAGTTTAAAGACACTTGAGTCTGCAAAGGATGAATCAGCTGTCGATGTGATGGACCAGCAGGGGGTTGAGGAGCAGTGGCATCAGATGTCCAACTCTTCTAGTAATAGCAGCAAACAACAGATCTTATCTCATGGTGCTGAGCAGGAAAATGACAGTCAGAATACAGAGAAGGCTGCCCTTGAGAAGTCAATTGACAACTCCAAAAGTAGTCCAAAGACCACAGAGTCAACACCAGGCCTTCACTCCAAGGTTTCCCCCAATGCCTCAGCTTCAAATGAGGATAAGGAACCGCTGAGACGACAGAAGAAGAGAAAGGACACGAAATCCCCTCATAGCCTGCAAAGGGTTTCCTCTCCAGTCACACAAGAAAATTTTGGCGTTGATTCTAGACCCAAGAAGAAATTTTGCCCCAGCAAGTGTGCAAATCCATCTCTGCAGAGAAAGTCAGATGGACTGAATGAGTACCCTGTGCTGTCCTCAGTACGGGATGATGTTGTTAGCAACAAAATAATTTCCAAGTGCAAGACTGTAAGTTTGGGCTTGCAGTCGAAACGAAGTCTGCTTGATAGCTGTACGCAAAAGAAGGCTGAGTTCGTGAGCCCTCAGAACGGGGACTATAAAACCAAAAAGGGACCTCTGGGGAGATCTTTGCATTCTCCCATATCGAAAGTGTCTTCAGTTCCCATGAACAATTCTTTGAAATCTCGACCAAAGATAGGGGTAAGGGCGATGGAGACCCATTCCTACCGGACAGCCGAGTCACAGAACCACCTCCTTAGCCAGCTGTTTGGCCAAAAACTCACTAGCTTTAAGATTCCTTTAAGGAAGGACACATCAGAATCTATTAACTAAGGGGGGGTGTGAGGGATCTGTGAATAATAGACTGTAAATGTTCACAGGTATAAATGTTTAAGACAATTCATTATGGTGAATGAGATTGCACAGCTCTTTTCTGTGAAATGCTATCTTTAAATACTTACATAGTCACTTTATTTCTTCTTTGTACATGTGTTTTTATTACATAAATGTGAGGATGAATGGCAGATATGAATATTGGGTCAAAAAATAAATATGCTAGTTGGAGAAATCATTGAACTTTTTTTAAGAGAATATATTTCATTTACCTAAAGGAGAGAAAAAAGAATACTTGAAAATACAGTAAAATATTTTGTTTTTAGAAATGCATGTTCATGTTGCATTCATAAAATGATTTTTTTTTAATGTTTTCTACTAAAGGACCAAATGACATCAGAACTGACATGGACTATTGTCTGTGCACCTTTCATAAATACTTCCTACATAGTCATCATTTTGTATTTTTTTGTTTTTACCTTACTGTACTGCATTGACATTCATCGTATTAGCCTTTGTATAAACATTACGTGGTGCTACATTGTGTTTTTTTATTGTAATGTGAATGCCAATGTCCTCGGAAGGGAACATGAGATCTGTAGCAGTTGCAGTTACAAACGTACATCAGACTGTTTTTACTGGCTCTCTGTATTTTATTAATACTGTGTAAACCATCCAAGTAAATCACAAGTAGGCTGACAGAAAACAAAATTAGGAAAAGCTTCCATTGTATAAACTCAGGTGCATACAAGGACATCAAAGTCCCAAGACCTGTATTTGGAGTTCTTCCCATGCACTGAAAATACCACACACAAATTACAAACTCAATCATCTGTGTCTGTAACTCCAAGTGTTTAATTCTTAATAGTATTTACTAGGACAACAAAGGTGCTTTATCTTGTTTATACTGTATGTATCTTACATTGTATTATATTGTAGGTAGATGAATGTGTGGTGTAAAAGTTTTATTTTAAAAATGTGCAAAATGAATACGAATGAGAAGAAAGGGAAATGCAGTGTCTCTTGCAAGTTGTAAAGTGGCTCACCAAGTGCCTGTTTTATAGTTGGTTATTAAAGATCTGTACAGGTGTCTCCTTGCTCTTTTCTTCTTTTGTTCATGACATGTTTTGCAAATGTTCCTACTTCCATCCCTGCGGACTGCAGCTGTCACCGCATGCTTCAAACACTAGAAGCAGTGGAAGGTGCGTGTGACTGGAGGCAAAAACAGGTGCACACACAACAAACTCTGACGCCATATTTTTGTCTTCAAATCAGCACTTCGCTGAGCTCACTTTTCATCAGAGAGACGAGCATAAATGTATCTTTACTACAGGGAAATATTCAGCAAGAAGACAGTTGCATTTATCCAACCATATGTTGTTGGTCTCCGTGAGCACTGGCAAGCAGGCAGCGAGGAGCTCCTGCTTGTGTCATGCTTCCGTCATGCTGCTCTACCACCACGTGTAAAATGGCTTCTGTTCCTACATGAACACTTTTCATCATCACATAGGAATAAAAAGCCATATTACACAGTGGCATACACACAGAGAATACAAGGAGGGGGGTCCTCGCATTTTTCCCTGTATTACCTGAGGGAAAAAAGCAAGAAGAAAAGAGGATAGTCAGAAAAATCAAGTCTTTCTTTGGTTGAAGCTCAGGATTTGGTTCTTGAGGAAAAAAATAAATAAAAGATTAAAAAACAGTATTCAATAATAACAGTTGGCTGACTGAAGTGGATGTCTGCATTACATGACAACATCATCAGCACACTGTAAAGGACGGTTTGAACTATTAGTCTGTGTTGATGATATAAGCAGATTTCTGCATATGTGGCTCCTTTTTCTTCAAAATCAAAGATCTCAATTGTGGTACGAACACACTGCTGTTTTCTGTAAACACTGTAAGCAGCCATCGGCCCATGTGTTGATTCAGAGGGAGTGTGGAGGAAACAGAGCCACCGTGTCGTTGAAATAACTTCTCCAATTATATTTGTGTGAATACTGGTTTGGCAGCAGACGCAAACACCGTATTTTTGGACTCACTGATGACAACTGAAAATAAAGCAGGCATAACTGGGAGGGAATTATAGGCCTTGGTCCCTGTCAGCCTCTCTATTCTGCTCCAGCAGAAGCAGCAATCCAGACACATGAACGTGTGCCGGCACGTGTGCTATATCCTGACCTTTGTTACAGTACTGTAAAAGTCAAAATAAGCACGTTAAAGATAGAAAATCAAGGTTGTTTCCTTGAAGCAGTCGAGGAGATGTCATGAAGGCTGAGTGCTGAAATGAAAATTCTTACAAAAGTCAAGCAGTGTTCAGAAGCATCCCAGTTATATCATCCTGCGTATAGAACCTAGAGTCTAATGCTTGTGAGGTTTTTCCAATACCCCTAAACATTTTAGATACACATTGCATAATCAGAAATGGTCTAATGTTACCAGTGATGCAAAATGAAGGATTTGGCATTTTAATTATTTCTGGACCTAGGTATTAGCAGGTTTTGGTTGTGAAGTAATGAAACCCATCATAAATGTCACTGCATCAGTGGATAGTCATTTTTTATCCTTCAGTCAATAATTAATAAGACTCTAGTTTGCCTTTTCAGTGTCAAAAAGTGAAGACTGTCTCCCCTGATGTTTAATCCTCAGCTGTCTATCTATGTATTTAAAACCCAATCGTCAATCTTTCGCTCAGCATTTGTTAAATACTTCCAGATAACCCACAGAATAACTTGCTGTTTAATATTTAATTATGTATAGCAATGACTCGGTTGGATTATTAAAGCAGCTCACTGCAGCATAAAATATTTTGTGGTTTTTGTAGAGTTGCTTTTTTCTTATTCTAAACAATAATTAAATTCCCACCCATTAGTAGATCCACAACAAAAAATAAATGAAAAACCTTCGTGGGAGGATGGATGACCATCTGTTGATGCGTGTGTGTGTGTGTGTGTGTGTGTGTGTGTGTGTGTGTGTGTGTAGTAAAAGAATGCCACTGACTCATTGGCAGACATATCAAGATTAATTAAAAAAGAAAAGAGTTGCTGAGGATCACAATGTGCTTTGTTTTAGCCTCACAGATTAATCATTTAAAATGCTTAAATATTGAAAGACCTTGTTTGTCACAATAACTATAGGGTGTGTGGTTCATGAAGACTTTTTACAGTATTCAAAAATAACACAGTTCTCAGCGTAACTGTTATGAAGTGAAATCTAGTTACAGATCTAATTAATGCATGATCTGGACTGGGAGTAAATTTATTGCACTGCAGGAATCCTTGCAACTCAGGGACTCAGGCATGAGTGTGGTGCTTGAAGGCTGCATCACTGATGACTTCAGTGACGTCTAAGCCATCAAATTGTGTCAGTGAAATGCCTGTGCGGTGATTAACATGTCAAACAGAGCAATTATAATAGAAGCCAAATTACAGTTACATGTTGCTTTGTACGTATATACAAAGTTTGCCATTTAAGTGTTTACATTTCAGATTTATTATCCTTCTGAGCTCCACTGGTAATTTATAGGCTAATTAGTGGTTGATGTTTTGTCCTTGACTGCATCTGGATTTTACCTGAATCTCATGCTGAGCTTGGTTTCTCTGCATCAGCGAGTCTCCTTCAACGCCCCCCCCCCCCCCAAACAGTCTTGTTGTTGTTGATTAAGACAGAATTAGAGACCTCAGCAGATTCTGTCACAGTTTAGCCCACAAAGTGTCACACATAGCGAGTATGAGCCCCACACACCCTACTGCCATGCATCCTTTTATCATCTGATCTATAAGTAAATTCTCCAGAGGCACAGTCATGCAGGAGCATGACAGGGACGCTTTGCACTTTGAAGTAGAGTGACATTATCAGTAAGTACGGTCTTGAAATAGCATCTCCTCTCACTCCATATCTGAGTCTCCCACCCCTGCCTCATCTGATCTCCGACTTTCTTTCCTCCATTTTTTTCTCTGCCGCCACCCTCATTTTCCTGCTCTTCCTTTTCTCTCGCTTTTCTGCTCTCTTCATCATCAATTTCCAATTCAGTGTCTCACCCCCCCCCCCTCTCTCCTTCCTCATTTTTGCCTCTGCCTCTCCCCATTTTCTCCTTTCACCCTTTATCTTAGTCATTCACCTGATTTTTCATACATTCCTCTGTTTTTTACATTTCACCCCATCTCTTTGCAGCTTCCACATTTTTTTCCATCTATCCCTGCTGCCTGCACACCTTTCCACCCACTCTTCTTCCTTGTTTTTTCCTTCCTTTCTATCTCCCTCTCATTCTATCCCACTATCTTGCCTCACCCTTTGCTCCCTCCTCCCTTAGGTTAGTGTTGGCAGCCTCGCGGGGAGGTCATGAGATCAGGGGCAGATAGAGATGGGCTACTGGTCAGCAGTAATGACACACAGGCTGAGGGGCCACTCAGGTCGCCTGTGTTGGGAATTTTCACTTTCAGCCATCACAGAGAGATAAATGGATAGATGGATAGGCAGGAATTCGCTGCATGAAAGGGAGGGAATGACTGAGTATCCCTCCCGGCACACACAGGAGGGAGATCGTGATGAATTTCCATGGGGATTGTATCCAAAATCATTTTTGTTCAGCAGGAAGAAGGTGTACAAATGACTCAATGCAGGCACTTTGCCTTGACGTAAACAAAAAGGGAAGAGAAATCTTTGAAGTCAAATGATCAGTCAGATTTTTCCTGACAGACATCAAAACAATCTCTATCCCCTTTCTTTTTTTAAACAGGAGCGAGAAATCTATGCAAGGAATCTCCCACAACACTGGAACCTGAAATAGAAGTCAAATGAACTAGGGCAGCAATAACATCAACATGAATTATGGAGCAAATGAGCAGATAAAAATATATCTCAGTGGGTAAAAGGTAATATAGGAAAATGAAACATTAAAGTGATGCCAGGCACACTTCAGATTTCCTAATTAATGGCCTCTCACCATGAAGTCCTGGCTGCTTACTGCCAACAGAGGCTTTATCAACTCAAACATTTGTCATTGCAGTCAGAGCCAGAGAGGAAACGGGCTGCACACAATAGCTAAAAGTACCTGTTTGATGTTCCAGGTTTACAGAAATAAATGGGGTTGCACTGTAGGGGCTATGCAAACAAATGAAAGCCTGTCGATGTGTGTCTGCAGCCACTGGAAAGCTGCAGCCAACAGCAGGTGTCTCCAGAGCAGCTGGCCTCAGCAAACAAACATGTTTAAAGAAAGTTTAATGCAGACAGACATCATAATGAGTTTAGTTGAATTTTATATAATTTTCTCATTTCTATTTATACCTCTTTTATACTGATTCATTCTTTAAGCTGTTGACAGACTTGAGAAAAATCCAGCAGATAATCAGTGCTGGGTCAGAGTTAAACAACAAGAAATAAATACCTGCGTCGTGATATATACACCGCACAACATTTCAAAATTGCAATTGGCTTATGAAGATGGATTTTCCGATTCTGATTATGGAGAAGCTTACAGTAAGAGCAACCCATTGTTGCATACAAGGCTGGACCTGACGGCCAGTAGGGTTTCCTCACGTACCTCCAAGACATTCTTCACCCTCGTTCCCTTTCTCCTGTGCTAAAACCTTCATCCCTTCCCCCCTCCTCTACCTCCACAGCGTGCTCTCCCAGCTTTGCCCCTGCTGTTTCTGTGGATATCACAGAGAATCTGAAGGATCTATCCTGACATTTGATGTGGCACAAAATTGGATTTCCACTGTGATTCTCTCCCCAAGCGCCTCGTGGAGTGTAATCCACGCTGTGACTAATTGAGTGACATGCCAACAGCCTGAGAGTGTAAATGGATGGTTGCTGGTGATATGTGTCTGTGACCTGTTCTTTTTTTCTTTTTTTTCCCAAAGGCCGGTGAGTTCATTAGACAGAAAACAGAAATAACAAACACAACCTCTAGTGGTGCTGAATTCTCCAACACAAAGACACATTTTGTGCTTTGTCAGTGTCATCTTGTGTCGTTGCCTATTGAATGTGACCCTGCATTGTTGTCTGGCTGCCTGTGACATTTATAACTAATATCTGCCACAAAAGATCAATTTTCCTTGAATAATAAACAACATACTCTATAAACTGGCTTAACTTGTGTGATGGGTAGCAATGACATTCGCCTTGTGGATCAGAGAAGCTGTAATCTAAAGCGGGAGACAGAGGTGTCAGTGACAGATGTTACAGGATGACTCACCACTGCTATGTCACCTGTTTGACCACCAGCATCCCAGAAGGCATTGCTTTAACCTGGCAAATCCCTGATGCAGACAGAGGAAGAGCTCTATAACAATGACGCAACAGACAAAAGAGCATTCCCCCCGCCCCGTGTAGATAAGTTATCTTTGCACAAAATCCCTACACTCTAATCTCAAATCTCTGTCATGCCCTCTGCTCTGGGGATCCTGCATCTGATTTGGATTTGAATAATTGAAGCCGCTTTTCTCCTCCGAAGACTGGATACAGCAGTTTCCTCTTCATTAAAAACTTTCCACTAATGCGCGCGGGTGCGTGTGTGTGTGTGAGTGCACCCCTTATACGAGCACTCTCCTTCCACACCCCCGCTAAAATATACACACCCACACAAATTCACACGGGATTAGACCGGGATGGAGAAGTGTACACTGAGTGCGCACACTCGTTCGCTGTGACACGTTGTGAAAACATGATAATTACTTTGAACAAGTGAGTTGCTGGCAGCAATCTAAAGCATAATGGCAGGCAGCACGCAACAAAAGACACTAATGAATGAACTCATAGATGGACGCTAATGTGGCATACGTACCTGCATGAGGATCATCCACCAGACTCTCCCTGCTTTTCTTCTCAGTTCTCACCCCCTTCCTCCCTCTTTGTGGATGTTGTTATGGCTGGTAGTCTTGTACTGGAGGACAGAGTCTTCACCCTTTCGAGTCGGGGACCGGGGCTCAGCTGCAGAGACTGACATCATCCCTTTCAGAGAGGAGGTTTTCCCCTCCCGCTATCTGCACCCTCTGTGTGTGTGTGTGTGTGTGCGTGTGTGTGTGTGTGTATGTGTGTTTCATGGCTCTCCCTATCCCTCTCTCTCTCTCTCTCTCACACACACACACACACACACCCTAACTCAGCCGCTCACTCTGTACAGTAGTATACTCCTCCTATCTCTCCCTCCCCATGCTCCTCTTTTTTTTATCTTTTCTCATCTATTTTTTACTTCCTAAAATTGCTGCTATTTTTCAAAGCCACCACAGGTGAGTAACACAAAACTGTACAGTAACATGTGCTCAAGTAAGACCATACCAGTAACAACACCTTGGACTTGTGCTGCATATTGCTCCTCGTAGGTGTGTGAATCTGCCATCACAGAAGGAACTCATCCACAAGGAGTTTTACATTAGAGATTTTATTAATAGATGTGATTGCCTGCAGGTCTTTCACAGTTAGCTTCGCCTCTTCCTCTATCACCCCCTGCATCTGCTTTCCATTCCTGTTATAGACCGAGGGCTGAAGGTGTACATCAAGGCTGAAGCTTAATGGGCAGCCCACTTTCACCTATCCAATTCTTTCACATCAGCAGAAAATGAAAATGGAAAGGAGCTAAGCACAGGAAGCCTTTTTGAGTCTATTGAGATGGATGCCTGCTGTGGTGCCTGTGATGGTGGAGATCGGTGTTGCTGTCCATGGTGCTGATTACTCCTGAAGGAGACATCACTAAGGACAGCAGTGACCCTGCAGACCCACAGAAAATAGCCTTCAACGGAGCAAGGAGGAAAAACCTCTTTCAGCCACTGCAGAAACCTTAATAAATGCACATGCACGGACTCACACACGCAGACACACACAGATAAGAGTGCATGTGTACACAGCAACAAACACACACACACACACACATAGAGACTTAAATCTACCTCCCAGCCTCCTCCTCTGTCTCCCGCGGGCATTTCTCTGCGTCTCAACTCATTTAGGCTTACATTCATCATTGTAAGGTAACTGTGGCAGGTGGGATTAAAATGGATTAGCCCTATTAAAGAAATGTGTGGTGCATATTACACCCCAAGCCACACACACATATTGTCCTCAGAGCCACATGCATTTAACTGCAGGCACAGCGCTGGGCTCAGACATGCAGAAGAGTATACTGAAAATACATGAACGTGTGGAGTATACGAACCTGCACAGTCTGGTAAAGGTAAAAAAAAAAAAACCAAGAGGGATAAAGATAAAAGGGCTGGCAAAGCAACTTGATGAGGACATTCACAGGAAGGAGAGGTATAGCTGCTGTGTATATTGTTGCTTTTCTGCCACTCACACAGTGGACTCCTTTTTGTTGTCTTAACTCTCGTCTCAAGAGGTAGCTTTTAGAATCTCGCCTCCTTGTTTCCATAGTGACACTTTCCCTCCTTTGTGCGAGAGAGTATGTGTGTGTATTTCAGAGACACACAGAGAGGAGAAAGACAGGCGTAGGGAGGGAGAGCGGAGGGGGATGACAGCAAGATAACTTGGTTCACTTACATTTATTCACAACAAAAAAGTCCACACAGCCAGTTTTGTACATCAGGGAGAGTTTCCTTTGTTGATGTTTCATCGGCCAACTTTTGACTAGTTGCTTTGCAACGGCTCAACCAAAATATAACTGTTGTTACTTTACGTGTGATACCAACAATAGCACACGCTGATTCCTCAGAATCTTTCTATGGGGATTTTTAAGGCATTACTTAATGTGCTAAATGCTCCATGTGGAGGGCTGCCAGTTCTTTTAAAAATACACCAAAAAAACTACTAAAATTAAACCAGTTTCTCTCCTATTTTCTTGCTGAAATAGCCCCCCACAGTCTTTTTGTTCTGCGTAACATTTCACCTTTCAGATATTTTAAAAACCACATTTATACTCAGATATGGTGTTCCATCAGTTCTGGAGATAAGTCTAACGATATGCTCAATCATCACAGATGCATACACAGAAAAACAGTAAACAGAATCAGAGTTCTTTTTTTTTTTTGAAAGTGTGTCTTTTATTTTCTACTCATAGTGCCATTTAGTTATATCAAAGGTAGGTTACTGAAAAGCTTCATTGAAATTAACTCAGAAGGAATAATGACAAACATTCAGAATGACCTTGAAGGATACAACTATTACCTGGATAAAATACTACCTAATCTAAATCTGTGGCGCGTTGCGTATAATAAATTATTAATTATGGATATTAAATGGCTAAATCTATCACTTTCAAAACAGCCTGGGTTGGTATGGGAGATTGATGGCAGGAAAACAGATGTGTGTATGTGTATGTGTAGATATATAGATATATAAATTTAAATCTTCTCTTGTGGCTCCAGAAATCTGCACAAAAAAAGACTTAGCCAAGGAGCAAATCCCTTCTCCCCATGCCCTCCAGCATCTCAGCCAACTGCGTTCCACATCAGTGAATCTGATTCAGGAGCGAGGACACTGGAAGCTCGGCTGAGACGCAGGGTTGACTACACATAAGGGGATTGTCTAAACTGAGACGTCTGCCATCTTGAGCTGTCATAACTCTTGTGTATAAACAAGGATACATGTGACAAACTTAATGCAATGATGGAAGAGGTAAATGGATCATATAAGCAAGGCTCAACTACTTATCAGCTTCTTAGCCATTTCCCATTCTGAGAATGCAGCACGAGGTTTGAAAGTGTGGCTGCAAACTTTTCGAGAACTGGCATTCACACAATATCTCCACAATTTTAACCACTGTAGATGCTCTCTAAAGTTTCTGAATGCTCAATGATTACTAACATGGCAGTAGAGCATCATATAAGTGCAATGGCAGGGTGGTATTACATAAACTGAAGCCGTTCCCCATGAGTGGCTGGAGGTAAGTGGTGGTTCTTGACATCCATTCTGGTTTTGTATAAGAGAGAAGGGAAAAACCAAAAGAGCGGAAAGGAAAATGCAGAAAGTGGTGCGATGACAGCGGTGTTGACTGATGCCTGAGTGGCTCTGAACTGATCCCAGCAGCAGGTTGAAGTCGTCATAAGCCCAGTATTGCTCAGCTGCTCCATCAACCCGCAGTTATCTCCATAAAAAGAAGGTCTATCACCCTGACAGCGAGGCTGAGGCGAAGGTGCACCACTCGATCCTTCACCATTTCAAATTACTGTAACCTACCTGCCAGCCACTTTCCACAGTAGGCAGAAGTGGGGCCGCGTTACCTTGTAAGGATTTGTTATCACTGAGATATTGAAGCTGTTCGTCCATGTGATTTTTAATCTGTGTGCGCAAGCAAGAGAGTGCATGTGTGTGTGACTCTCAGCAAGTGGCGCATGGCCGTAGATGACTGTGTAGTCTTCTCTTCACTTTTCTATTTTGTCTTGAATCAATCCCCAGAGTGTAACAATACCTATTTCTCTCTGTATAATTGGACTGGATGACAGGCACATCTGAAGTCAGCGGATGAAAGCCTCTCCTGACAATGAGAGAGTGTCTGGCCTGTGACATGACTTGAATGAGAAAGAGATAACACTGCCACACACACACACACATGCATGCGCACACGCACACAAACACATTGTAGCTGATAAGCAAAGCAGGTCAAAAACTTTTACTCATTTGTCACACGAACGTGATCACTGGACAGCTAGTGATCACAAAGAAAAGGCAGATAAGGGATGAAACGATATCATTTGTGTCATGATCTCTAATTTGCCTTACAATAAATCTCTCCCTGCATAAGCAAAAGATAAGTTGCAGATTGAATTTATTGCAGTGCTCTCCAAATATTTGCTAGGAGATTCTGCATTCTGCTTGCTCTGCATAACGCTACTTTGACATACTGTAAGTTTGAATAGCTGCCAGTGAAACAAATTATTATTCACTTCCCCCTGTATTCTGGCTTGCCTATTTATATCTGCGTGTGAGGGTGTGAATGTAATATCCTGCATCCTGATGCATACAAACCCACACGCATGCACACAAGGATCTCTCACACACGCACACACACACACATAGACACACACACATGCTAACAGAGTGTGAACAAAACACCGAATGCATCTCAATAAAGCACTCAAGGAGGTATTTGTAAAACCAGATCATGCCCCTAAAAAGCACAAAATGTCTCTTTCTTAGTCTATTTGCTGTTCGCTTTGTCACCACGGAAACCACCATTGCCCAAACATCCCTACGCTGATGGACACTTACATTAAGTGTCTTCCCATCTCTCCCTCTGTTAGGCCCTTTCCTTTCCTCCCCTCTCTCCCCTGCCACCACTTACCACCATGTGGTCAAGCAAGTAAACAGCTCTGAAAAACTTTGTTACCCCCAAAACCAGTTTCTTGCTCAAGTACTGGATCGTATATTAAATGAAGGGGGAAAAAAACCCTCCATCTCAAAAAGCCAAGGAAAAAAAACCATTTTTTTTCTCCCACATAAATTAAAGGTGCCAAGGTAAAGATCAATAGCCTTACAAGAAGGGAAATATTTCCCTGGACAAGAAATTTATGTATCTCGCACAGGCTGGCTATTATACTCTCTAATGATGCCATCTGTGCCACATCATACACTATTTCAACCATCTATGTATATAGATATATACGGAATAGGCACTGGAGTGTATAATAGTGGCCATAAATCAATATGTCACAGTGTACAAAAGTGATTGGTTTTCTTTGTGTCCTTTAAATCCCCTTCACAAACTGAAAACACAGTCTCATGGACTGAGCATTCCTCTCCCCAAAGTGTAAAAAGCAACACTAATTCAGCAATGATTTATTCTCATGAGAATGTTTTCCAGCAAAAGTGCAAACTGCAAACAAAACAAATTCCTAATCATGGGACATTTTAACAACATAAAGAGAGAGGAAATCTTTCTTTTTCAAGCCTAATCTTGTGCATTATCATTTTGCCAATTTGTCAATTTGTGAAGAAGCAGTGACACATCTCTCGCGCCGCATGTAGCAGACTGGCGCATTTCCATGGGCACGTGGACAATTTGATTCAACTAAAGCTTATTACGTTAAATTTATGTTGAGCCTGACTGTCACGGAAGAGTTGGTTAAACTCTTTGGAAAGTTTTGAGGCTCCAGTTTGTTTTGAACCACATTCAAGTGAACCATAGCAAAATAATATGTGCTTTTAAAAAAATTTGTGTGTGTGTTAAATGCATTTATCTTAAAAAATACATATAAATCCATTTAATTTACTTAATTGTGCACCAATCAATAACAATAACATTTGGTCAGAAACCTTGGTAAAAAGGAACTCAACTGTCTTAGGAAATTATAAAATACCTACAATCAACAGTTTACAAAAAATAAGAAGAGCTGCATAGCTCAGATTGCTCTCAACAATCTAAGCTAGTTGCCTTTTCAGCGAGGCAACTTGAAGTCCAAAAAATACTTTTTGGGGGCTTATATGCTTACCATATAACATCTAGCAAGAATTCCCAGATTTTGCTTTATTTGTTTGTTTGTTTGTGCCTATAATCCATATTTTTACCATATTTTTTTTTTTAGATGATTGTGGAATAGGAGACAAATTCCTGGCTGTGATGAATCTCAAGGAATTAGAACCTGCTCAGCAGTTCTCTTCTCGTTTTATTTGTCTTTCTGCATATTTTTAAATGTAATTTATTTTTGTTTGCTTTTCTAGGCTGCAGTGTTAATGTTCTGATTCAGTCTCACAACATTCACCGCTTTCATTAAGACTCAGCTAGAAGCCGTATTCAGCAATTCGAAAATCCCACAGTATGAGTCAAATGAAAGAGAGACAAAGTTGGTGGACATAATGGAGCATTTACCAGCTAAAAGAAGACGGATTGTTGGAGACCAGAATAAAACTGCAATGATAATCAATGGTGAACTTTCACTCATTGAATAGATACAAGCATGATTAGAGTGATGCAAGTGTAGCCATATGAATACAGCTTAATTACTTCTCACCACATGTTAATCAATTTTCTGGCCACCTGTTTTGCTGTCAACAAGTTGCCAGAGACAGTTAATATCTCCTTTAAGTCTTCAGGGTGGATGGTACTGAGATATAGGCATTGTTGATTTAGACTTTTGACTTTAAAAGTATTTAGTCCGTGTTTTATACTGCATATATGAGAAAGTTTGTACATTTTCCTTAATGGTGGGAGCAGTGGGAATGATTTAACGATTCTCCCACTGTGTAGTACATCCATTATGATATGCCTCTCTGACACTCTGGTCAGCAGCAGCAGCAGGTGGCATGATGTGGCTAAAGTGTAAGTGGCTTTCACAGTGCAAGATAGCCTGTCAGTCAGAGGCCCTAAGGGAAACAGCTTCACACCATGCAGAATGGCCTTTCCACACTCTCTGTCTTTCTGTCTAGCTCTGTGTGTGTGTGTGTGTGTGTGTGTGTGTGTGTGTGTGTGTGTGTGTGTGTGTGTGTGTGTGTGTGTGTGTGTGTGTGTACGGGTTCGTACTATCCTGGTGGGGACCAAAATCTGACTTTTACTATCCTGGTGGGGACTTTCTGCACCGTGGGGACCAAAATCCAGGTCCCCTCGGGGTTGAAAGCAATTTTCACACTCAAAATGCGGTTTTACTGTCAGGGTTACAATTAGGTTATGGTTAGGTTTAGGGTAAGGGTCAGGGTTAGGCATTCATTTTTAATGGTTAGGGTTAGGGTAAGGGGCTAGGGAAAGCATTATGTCAATGGGATGTCCCCACGAGGATAGCAAACCAGACATGTGTGTGTGTGTGTGTGTGTGTGTGTGTGAGACTGAAGTTGACATAGAAGCTCATCTCTTTTGTTTTGTGTGTCTGTGTTAAAGTCAGAGGCAGAGGATGTTAGTGGGTGGGTGTAAATCTCTGTCCAGCAGCATGTTGGGATGGGTGTTTGGGGACTAGTTGGAGAGCTGGCTCACAGGAGCTTAGATTGATGAAGTGATGGTGATGGATGGTAGTAATAAAGGCCTGGATGTCCTGTCTGTTGCCAGTGATGAAGCTGGTATGAATCACCCGTCTGGGGCTGCTGAACATGACGCTGCTCAATCCCCACGCCCTCCACCCTGCCACCCTTCTCGCCTCTGTCCTTCTATCCCTTTATCTTTCTGCCTTGTGCCTTTGCCGTCATTACATGGAGAATATGCTTTGTGCACTTCTAGCAGCAAACATTCAACATCGTGCCATTATAGCATCAATTGGTACTGATGCATACTCTAAGATATTATGAGGCTTGTTTATCCATCTTGAAACACAGCATGCCCACAGTTCAAAGCATTGTACGCTGTTCATTAATTTTGTGTCCAAACATCACTTGTTGACTGATTGCGATGCATGCAAGAAAAAAATCCAATCAACTCAGTCAGCCACTCCTCATGAATAGGGTCATTTGAATATAGAGGGGCATCTGAAATTGCAGTGTTTGTGTCAACATAACAAGTTAATGATCTCAGATGATAATTGGTAGTTGGATGCTGAAGCGCTGTGCTGTGGCCCATGAGGTTCAGTGCCAAGGACCTTCTGTGATAAAAGAAGCAGCATGAGGGCTTTCAAAGTGGCACGATGCTGTAGGCAACACAATTCATCACCGCTCCATGAATATTCATCCAGCTCTCCGCTTCCTCCTGAGCTGCTGAAAACACGTCTGTATTAAGTCTCTTCTATGTGCTGCAGTGTGAAGACACCTAAACCTTCTGGCCTCTCATTACCAAACTGTGCTCTTGCAGCCCCGCATTCAGCTGCCTACCAGGGAGGGAAGCCACGCTTCATTAAAATAAAAAAGAAAATTCTCTTACTCGCCGCACTAACAAGGCAGAGGGTTGGACGGTCAGATGATTGTGAATTCACCCTTCCTCGCACGCTCGCGGGGGTCAGGAGTAGTGATTGCCACCCAGCTTTCTCCTCCACATGGCAAGCGGGTAGATGAAATTGCCAGCTTTGGGCTGTGTGGTTTGCTCGTGGACCCAGTCTGAAGCTTGATGTTAGCAATTTAAGAACATTTGCTGTGTCTTTTTCCAGCCCAACCTTCTCGCTGACGAGAGCCGAGAGAATCGTGGATTGGTTTCTGGGGCATCTTTTCGGCACTTTATCGGACCTGCAGGCTTCTCAGTGCTGTCCCCAGATTACAGTTTAGGAAGACGGTGCTTGACTGACAGGCCTTGGCCTTGACAGTCCCTGGGGGGAAGGGGAGGGGGATTTGTGATGGCTGAACTGACTCGTACTTCTCTTACAATTTTCTCCAGGCTGGTTTCAGACTGTCAGGCTGAGAGAAAGCTCTCTCTGCATAATTCATTAGATCTCCTCTCTTTTTCACTCTTGGCTGGTATGTGGCAGGCACCGTAGCCCCATTGTTTAGGAAGACAGAGTAATGGAGCTTGTCACAATATGGTAACATAGTTTATTGTTCACAGCAACAGTTTGAAAACAACTTAACTTCCTTTGAAACAAGCTATTTGGCATATCCAATGCAGAATAATTACAAAGGAAAACCGAGCAATCAAATAGGCTATTCAAACAAAAACAGCTTAAGCCGCTTGTTTATTTTTCATTTATAATTGGTTAAGAGCATAAAAAGAATTCATAAATGATAATTACAACTTTAGTGTCACAAACAGTTTTGGCTAATAGACTGTAATACAGAGCAGGATATATCTATACAGGTTGCCTCGACACCAACCATTGTTTTGCAGCCAATTACCCCAGCATTGTCGGCATATGACACATACACAGGCCTGTCCTTTTGAAGCTTGTATACTGTCTCTGGGCATGATCTAGCTGGCATTTATTTCTTGAAAATCTGCAAGGGAAAATATCTCATCTTTGATGCTACATGACATCCCCCTTCACAGAATATGACTAAACAAGCACGTTTTCCAACACACAATCCTGCGTGTTGAAGCCAGAGGACAACTTCTGTCACTGTAGCAGTAAATAAGGGCTGGTAGGAAGGGACTTTCTATAAAACTATGCAAATGCAGCAGCATGCTGACGTCTAAAACTCCTTGCGTGGATGTGGTATGTCAAAATCACAAGGCATACACTGCCAATGACAGAAATGTTTAAACAGGGCCGTGGCTAATTTGGAAATTATGATTACAGCATTTAAGGTGGGGGTAAATAAAGCTGAATTTATCTGTACTTGATTTGTATCATTAATTTTTAAACACGTGCTCAAAACAGTACCCAGCCAGTAAGATTTAAAAACAGCTTTCTGCACTGTTTTCTACATGGAGTTAAAACCAATGGTAAGGACAAATATGAAAGGAGAGTGTCGGTCTCTGCTACAATAAGGAGGGATAATCTTTCACAATAACTAGATCAGGAAATTCTGTAACTGTCGCAGGTACATTCCATAAATCCCGGAGAAGACCAGCCCGTCTGGCACCAACAGTTATGTCACTTTTAGAGTCACTTAAATCACCTTTGCTCCCCATTCTGATGCTCAGTTTGAACTTCAGCAGATCGTCTTGGCAATGTCTTCATGCCTTTGAGTTGCTGCCATGTGTCGATTAGATATTTGCATTAACAAGCAGGTGAACAGGTGTGCCTAACAAAGCAACCAGTGAGTGATTATTACTTTCAAAGTACTGTAGTTGTCTTTCAAAGTGGACTTGAGTGCTATATAAAGCAGTGCAATGCTTGTATAAGATAAGCAAGGACAAGGAATTCCTGTGAGTCCCAAGACCAGGTTTCAGACTTCTCCAAACATGTTTCGGATCATTTTTCTCTACTTTTGGGTCTTTGTGATGTCACTGAGACAGCCAATCAGAAGATAGCTGGCTTAAAAGGAAAGGAGATAAAACAGACTGCACTAAGGTACAGTAATGAAAATACTCTAGTTAAAGAGAACAAATGTAGAGTACAAAATGACCATAACAGCCGCATGTTTTCTACATTATTATCCATTAGTCTCTGTATGTATATATTTCAATAACCCTGAGTGTTGCTTTGATTGAAAGAAAGATCAGAATGTAACTGAAAGATGTTCAGCATTTTGCTTTTGAGAGAAAAACACGCGAATTGAACAAAAACATGCCACGGGCGAAGCTCCAAAGACATGCAAAAAGTGAAAGCCAAAAATTTGCACATTAATATAAAAGAGAACAGTTTCTTTCAAGTTTAAAGCCTGGTATTAGTATTCTGATACTACACTGAAAAACACCCTTGGTTTCTCATTCAAAGTTAAGGATTACCTCTGGAGCGGTTTTCTGTGTCAGTACTGAACAGCTGTAAATAAGATTTGGATGCTTTTAAAAAATACATTTAAATCTAGTCAGAATTAGAGGGGTGGAGCATAAAAGTACAAATGAAAAAGAATAAATGAAACGCTAATGATGACTGAAAGAAACAGATCTGATGTAAGGTCACATGTGGACACAGGAAAATATTTTTAAAGTAGACCGACTGCTCTCTTTGATTAATAGCTCTGCATGTTTTAACATCACTATATCAGAGTTCATCACAACTCTCAGCTTTTCACTGTATAAAAACTTGGATCTGTATGTAACAATATGAATACTATAAACATGTAACTTAAGAACCATAAGAGACAATGGATGTTGTCCCATTCAGTAAAATAGCAAATGTATTCACCATTCAATGCTAATTCTTAATACTTAGATTTAGCAAATTTAATGAGCTAAAATTGGTTTTAACCAACTGTTTGGACTTTGCAAATGTAATTACAGTTAAAATTAGATTCCTGTCAAGGTGCCTGCACTGAACCGGTTTCATTCAGATGAAATAACATTAAGAGCTCATTATGTTAAACCTGGAGAATAAGATCAAGCTATTTCAAAGAAAGGATACAAGACAAATGTGATCGTGTGTATATTTAAAGCTGAGCTTTCTTATCAAATCAGGTCTCTGGACTGAGTCCCAAATAAAACCTCAAGTGTGGAGCTTTTGTTTTGTTAGAACTGTGCATCATGGCCTAATGAAACTGTAATGGCACGTTTTTGTTTTTTGTTTATACATATTAAAATATATCAACTTACTTCATGCACGCAATGAACCTGATGACAGGTACATGAGGTTAATTCTTGTCATAAATGCCTGTCCATGTTTTTCAAAATGAATAAGAGTAAATATTTGTGCTGTGACTTGAGTATATTTAGTGCTTTTATATTCTTCTTTCAAATGTACCAGGTAAAACACGGCTGACTCTATAACAAGTGTGAGCAGATGGAGAAATGCCCCTTCACAGAGCTGCTTCTTGTCATCTGTAATACTTTTCAAACTGAGTGAACAGTGCCATCTACTGGGAAGACTGGCGAAGTCTTCAAATATCAGAAGAACAAAATGAGAATGAACACGCATCCTATTTTTAATCACTGCAAATTTGTGTCAATACTACAATTACGTTCCCCTGTTCTCCAGCAGTTTGTTGTGCTGTGATGGAAAAAAAAAACAAAAAACGAATCAGTTCATTCAAATTGAGGAGGAAAAACGTTATGAAGGAAACAGAAAAAAATAGTTGGGTTCCTCTTTACTTTGTTCTTTATTACACATTAAATAGGAGTGGTGAGATTTATGGCAAAATAGACTCATTTGAGATTAGATCACCACTCTACACTGCCCACCACAGGTATGATGTAAAGTGGTCATTCATTCACTTCCCTAAACCTGGACCCCAGTCACACTCGCTGTTCACATACAGAGAGCGGAGCGAAACTCCGTTAAAGCAACATTCATGTAGACACAAATGAAATGAAGCACAGTTTACAAAATATGCACCTCTCATTATCACAACTATACAAAGGTTGTTAAAATACGATCCAGGTATAAATGATACATTTCAGAAATCAGCTGTTGGCACCCATTAAAAGAAAGAGGAACATTTCAAACATTACAGTAAAACTACTTGTGAAACAGTATTGTGGACAGGAGGGTTCCATAATTAAAAATTGCATCAACAGTTATCATCTACTTCATGAAAGAAAAAAAAAGAAGAGGTAATAATAAACTGGGTCAAAATCCATTAATCCTGAAAGCAAAACGTCACTTCTGGTGATGCACATCACTTTTTGTGGGAATAACAATGCTCCCCTAGAAGAGCATTTTGTGTATCTCTAGAGCACATGTGGGAGAAAAATAAATGTCGTTTCGGCTCTTCCAACCTATATATGTAGCACCTAATGCAAAGATAAAAGGCAAATTTAAAAAACCCAGATGAGCAGTTTGTAAATACAATGGAAAATGGTGAAATTGGGGTTGACCCCAGAAGGAAGCTGGACTTTTTATTATTTTTGTAATAAAGTCAGACGATTTCATCTAAGAACCAATTTTATGGCAATTATTGCCTCATTTAAAAACATCCGTTCCAGTTGCATCGCCACACTAAACACATTTTATGAGAGAAAAAAAGAAATTATTTTGCTGGACAATCATTTTTGTTGAAAGGCAGGCCAACAAACAAGTTCAACACTCCAGCAAAAGAGTCCAAGGAGGAGGAGAGAGAAGGGGGAGGGAAAAAAAAAAAAAAAAAAACCCTCTTCGAAAAGCTAAACAAAATCTGAAAATTTATTTGGACAACATTTTGAACAACCTCTGTGACTCCACACCAAGACAAATATTCTTGACAGCTTCGTAAAGGATTCGTTCTGCTTTCTAGCTGCTCACAAGCAAAGAAGTTAGTGCGCAAGACACCTCCGTGGCCTCTTATGTTCTGCTGCTGGACAAACCTTAAATTATGCAGTGAACCTAAACATTACGGTCAAATACAAAGTCCACAAGGAGGAGGACAGCTGTTAACAGCTGTTTTTGAGCATACATTGATGAAATGATTATTGTCAGGATGAATCAAAACAATCCTACAGTCAAATCTTAGCCTAAAGAAAAGCAGGAAACTTTTAACCGAAGTCAAAAAAGGCAACACAAAATGACCCACATAATGTGGCTGCTAGTCCCATCTTATTAAGACAAAAATGGGTTTAAAAAATATATATCTTGCTTAGAATTTCTGCTTTTTAAAAAATGGCAGATTTATTTCTCACAAAACCAAACAAAAGCAAAAAACTACTTTCAAAAAACCTGAAAAACTAGACTTTATGTCCAACCGAGTCAGAGTTCTTTATCGCTGGCTTCGTTTAATCCATCGACCAGAGGCAGTTTACCCATGTCTTCTAGGACATAATTCATGCAAAAAGGAAAAAAAAAAAAAAAAATCTCTCTCACCTCATGGCAAGAACACACAGTACTAAGAAAAGACAAATTACAAATTAATTAATAACTAATGAAGGTGTTAAAACATTCAGAGATGAGTAGGAGTTTGCATGCATACTTATCAGTGACATAGCTAAGTCATACCTAGAGGTCGTTAGAGACGGGGACAAAACACAGGGGCTGGGATTGGATCTCATCTGGCTGACTGTTGGTCCTTTCTTCATATCCATTTTGTCTACGTGAGCGGGATGAAAATTCATTCTTTGGCATCCCATATTTTTAAAAAGGTCATTAGAGAACATGACCTTTCAAGCAAAGAGAAAATTAACTCAAAGTTTAATGAATAATTTGTTAAACACAATTCGCAATGCAATTGGCTCCCAGCTCTGTAAAATGCTCCAAATCAGCATTATCATTTAAAAAATAAAAATTCATCAGGCTCTTGAACCCATATTGTGGGCAACTGGCACTAAACTGAAAATGAAGCTTATTGGTGTCCAAAGAAGCAAATAAGGGAAAGAAAAAAAAAAAAAAAAAAAAGGAAAAAGAAAAGGCAGAAAATTCAGTTCAGGTTTAGTATTGTGTGGGTATGGAGAAATAGGCTAATAATTTAGTGTAATGTACAAAATGTATTACTTGAACTGTTCAACATAGTTGCATTTTTTTTGTCTTAAAAGGGAATCATTATTCACATAATTGTACACTTTGTCTTGGACTTCTTTTTCTTCTTTTTGCCCTCCTTGCTCATCTTCTCCTTATGCTTCCGGATTTCTCGCACTAACGTGTAAAAGGCATCGTCAACGCCCTGGAAAACAAGCAGAGAGTGTGCACCGTTAGAGTTAAGAAGCTTTGTTCATGACTGCACTGTGTAAACTTGTCTACTAAAAGTGAATCAAAATCTCCAAATAAAAAGTCTGTCCATTTTAAATACATTGTTTTCTGATTAAGCGTACATTCTTTAAATGAGACACAATTCGGGGGATCAATCCGATTCGAACCATTTAGGACATGCTGAATAAAATGTGTGTTTCAGTATAAAAGTCAGTGGTGCTTCCACTGACATCAAAGACAGTGGCTGCAGTTACATGAGCTTCATTTCTCAATGTCATCAGCACAGTCTGGCACCAGTACAGGATTTAAAATGTATGTACCTGAAGTATTCATAAAATATAGTTCCAGTGGAAAAGATGCACCGCTGGGAAAAGTGCTCTCACAAGCAATGAATAAACAAATTTAAATTACCCCTTTAAAACTCTTTTCTTTTTTTTTTTAAATAAATGCGCCAATTTATTCTGACAGAGGTATTTAAATTAGGCTTTTATTCTCTCACAAAGATCCTATTCAGATTATTGGTGGGTAACAGGCTCCATGGAAATGCAGCAAGTGTCGTTTTAATGGCACACTGACGTAAATGTGTGAGTGGATGAACATTTTGAACGGTGTATAAATGTGACAATAATCTGTAAGGAGCAGTAGAGTAAGGAGCCTGAGGCCAATTTAAGGTTTTGACAGAGACAGCAGGAAAACAAAGAGTAAAGAAGAAGGGATTTATATCAGCAGGAAAAATTGCCTTAAAACCACACGCACACAATTTGTTGACGACACATCTCTGCCATTTTCTCAAAGCGCATCCTTCGCAGAAACACATTACAGCAAATGATTCAGTCCAATGTTTGCAGTAACATCCTCTAATCACACATGATGGCTAAACCAGCCCAAAAACCCCATTGTTCATGCTGATTTCAGCCCATTAAGACACTTTCACACTGGTAGTCTGAATCTAGGAACGGTTAGCCTGGAAATCTGACTGTGTGAACACAAGTGCAGACCCCTTTCCAGGTTGACTAAAAGGAAAAGGTCTGGCTGCCAAAGTGCAGAAAGAAGGTTTCTTTCATTATAGGAAAATGTATTTCAGTAGTAGTGTTTGGATTAAAACAGGACAGAAAACAGACTCCCAGCTTTACAGTCGGAAAACAAACCCAAACCTGGTGCCGTGTTAGTTTTTATGCTCGAGTTGAGCAATAAGGTAGGCACTTGTTTGTTTGGTTTTTTTGTAACATTTCTCACTCTATGCAGACTGTTACTTCAGTCGTGCTTTTTCTACTTACAGCGTTCAATTTTTCTGACATCTCTCAATAAGCACAGTCATCATTCATAACGGAAATAAGGGGAGAAAAAAAAAATCCCCACCCCTATGAGGAAGGCATAATGCAAATGTCCACCAGTGTGAAAGTAGACTAGCTTGCATAGATCAAAGTTCTTTAGGCTCAGTAAACCAATCCAGTGTGAAAACAAACTCAATAAAATCAACCATGATACACAGAAACACTGAAAGGAGAGGAATCATCAGCTGCCTCAGCCTCATGTTAGACTCACACCACAGCCCCAGTAGAAACCAGCAGGTTAGCTTTGAGAACATGTGAAGCACCAGCTCCTCACTGAGTGTCTTCTTCCATTTCCTTCACCACAATTCCCACTAACAACACACACGCAGAGCTGGTGGGTGTGCGGCTGCATACACTTACCCCTTCACATCACAACACACTTTTTAAGCTTGACACAGCGCGGAGTCTTTTCTTCCTTGCTGATCTTATTGACCCGGTACAGCCTGATCTCCCGTACCAGAGTGTAAAAGGCATCTTCCACTCTCTGCAGTATGAAACACAACTTTCCTCAATGTTGAGGAATACACAGGAGGAGGGGGGAGGACATACTATTTGGATGCATTTGTTACAAACTACAAATTCGAAGGAGTAAAGCAAACTGGCGGTGCAGGTCTACTTGCAAAGTTTGCCCTGCCTAATCCTCTGCATAACACTTGATTTCAAAATCTTGGGATATGGATGAGTATAAATGTTGATTTTTTTTTTCCCCCCCTCCATATCTTTAAAAAGATAATTTGAATGTTTTTAAGGAGAGGAAATAAATATTAAGTCATTCAGAAAACAAATACTTGGATTCAGTATGTTGCCTGACATGACTACTATTAAGCCATGATGCACTGTAGTCTCCTTACTTTTCCACCCAAATTGAAACTGACAAAAGCAGTGTATTCAGCTACATCAGTCCAAAACAAGTGCAACGCATTGAGCATATGTATACAGTTGTAGTCAGAAGTTTTAATTCACTTATCATGGGCATGAATGTCCTGATAATTTTGGGCCATTAATTTTTTCTTTCAACTGATTGTACAGCATACATCTTTAAGCTTGAACTTGGAGTTCATTTTAGTTTTCTCTAATCCACACAGGCTCAAATACAAAGACACACCCCCACTAACATTTGGCTAAATATCCCTTAGTGAGTTGCACCTCAACCAGACACCAGCCATCAACAAGCTTCTGGCATAGTTCTGGCTGGATTGCTGACCACCCTTCTTGGCAGAATTTGTTGAGTTTGTGTAAACTTCTGACCACAACTGTAAACAGACAGTGGAGAGGTGTAATATGGTGCAGGAGTGGTTCAGAATTTTGATTACCCGTGTGGCTGTCTTGTTTTCACCTTCTGAGTACATGTATGCAAGTGTTCTGTGATGGTAAATAAGATCCCTGAGACATCTACTGTAGTGAGGACTAAGACAAGGCGGCTCTCTTTGCTTTAGCTTGTGGTTTTATATCTGCTTGTGGAGAGATTGTTATGAATATGATACCTTTACAACTATGTAAGATGCAGTTAAACTTTACAGGTGTGACCTGGACATGAAACATAGGGGCGCGGTACAAAGGCAGGTGTGGTCAGGGAATGCATTGCTGGATGGAGGCCAGTTGAGTTTTGCCCTAATAAAAATGTCACAATATGAATATATTTGCATTACCAAAAAAAAAAAAAAAAAAAAAAGAGCAAAGCTCAAGCCACCAGATTTTAATTTATCCCCTTTGGCCTCTGCACCACAGCCAATTTTAGATGATTCAGTGAAAGTCTCATTTTTAGCAGATGCATTTGGGAATCTCAAATGGAGTTACCATTACTTCCAGCAGAACAAGCTTAAATGCTTCTCTAGAACTTTATTTTTTAAGATGAAAGGGGGGGGGGGGCAAATGCGGCAAGCAGGGTAGGTCGTGAGCGAGGACTGTGTTGGTGTGTCCAAAACCTCCTTAGTTATTCATGTAACGTGTGCAAGTTCCAAAACTGTATTACGTTTTAAAAACTGACACCTTCCAAGCTTGCAGTGGGCAAGTGGTAACACAGTATTTGTTTGGTATCATTTTAAAATTGTATATTGTGCACATTGTGCGTTTCCAGAGAAGATTAAATTATTTAAGAGTTGAGCAGCCATGAGTGGCTTCAAATAAATGTAATAGTTCCGGGTCTAATAGAATCAGCACTGTGTGGACACTGAACTTCCCTGCACCAAAAGGAACTATGATTCACCCCAGATCAGAGAACACTAAAATGCGCTTACAGATCACTCCAATAGCCAGTCTGCTACCTAAAGCCATGCCCACAACACACACCACTGATATCACAGCAAATCTTCCAAAACCCCAGACACAGCAACCAGTAAGCAGAATCATTAACCCTCTGATTAATTTCCGACACTTTGCCCTTTCATGCAGAGTCCCTGACACCGATTTGCTGATTATTTATAAAGCAGGATCCTTTGCAGTTGGGCCTAATAATGATTTAATTCACATATCCGTGACAAAGCAGCATGCAATGATTACATTGTCACCCATTAAATTTAAATTAACCAAAAAAGATTTAAAGATGCACAGCGTGTTACCTGAGACAATTTCAAGCAAGATCATCATTTAAAAAAAAAAAAAAAGGACCAACAGAGATAGCAACACAAATCAATAATCCCTCATGATTCAATCACATTCTTGTGATCCATTTCCCAAAATCATCCAGCTGTGTTACCAAAATTACCATCAGCTTACCTTTTCTGAAAAAAACAAAATTTGATACGAAAGGGACATTTATGGAAATGACAAAACGACCAATAACCCTGAGACCACATGCACCTCCACACCATTTAACATGCTCTCCAAACCTCCAGTGCAATCCCACAACAGTTTAGTGACAGAGTTGACAAATGAGCCGCTTTGAGTCTTGAGGACAACACCCAGTCTGTTGTTGGGAGTCTCACCTGTCTGGTTTTGGCTGAGGTCTCAATAAAGGGAATGCCGTAGCTACGTGCTAAGTCCTGAGCCTGCTTTGTGTCCACTGTCCGGGACGGGAGGTCACACTTGTTCCCCACCAGCACCATGGGGACGTCCTCAGAGTCCTTCACCCGCTTAATCTGTTCTCTACACATTCACAGCCAGAACAGAATTGCAGTTTTAGTTTCATTTTACTTGTGTAGTACTCCATTGGCTACGTAACACAATGTTAGAAAACACTGTACAAACAAACCACACTGAACACACATAACACTTGTAGTGTACAGAATGACTTTCTATAAACTACAAGTGTTGCTGTAGTTTTCAGAAACAAGAACATTAATGACTTAAGCTCAGCACCTTACAGAACACTGATACACACATATTCTGCTGTAGTTGTCATTCCTACAGTGTTTTTTTTCCTAAATAAATTACATTTTGGGTTTGTTTTTTGTTTTTTTATATTTTAATAGAAGATCCCATATATTTACAATATTTTAGTATATCATTAGTTAGGGTGTTTTTTTGGCTACAGTATATATATATATATATATATATATATATATATATATATATATATATATATATATATATATATAATAAAAATACATTTTTATATATACACTTTAGCGACTTCAAAATACAGCATGTTATTTCTTAGTTTTAAGTAAACTACTACATACTGGGTCCAAAGACATGAGGCCATTTCTCCCCTAGCTCACCTATAGTGGTGAATATCTTCAAAGGACTTGGTGTTGTTGATGGCAAAGACACAGAGGAAACCCTCCCCTGTCCTCATGTATTGATCCCTCATGGCGCTGTACTCCTCCTGACCTGCTGTGTCCAGGATGTCCAGTAGACATGTCTCTCCGTCAATGACTACCTGCTTTCTGTAAGAGTCCTGGAAGCAAAACACATCAGAATCCTGGAATTTAGTGGTTTTAAGAGATGTAATACAAAAGTAATACAATGAGATGATAGCTTATTTAATAATTTTTAAATAGATTTTAAGTTACTCTAAATGTGTTGGCTGAGTGTGATTTACCCATGATATCGCATTTTTAATCTAATAATTACGATACTTAAAGTTATGAGATGATTTTAATAAAAGACACCACAGGGCATCTTCTGTTCATTACACTAGTAGGGCACTTCATTTTTCAGCAGACCTCATATTACAATGAGCTCATTTCTACCGTGTCGACGTACTCCAGCTTTTTATTACGCTGATAACTACACTCAATCCCATCTAACACAAATAATTACCTTTGCTCCAGTGAACAGCCATACCTTTGGATGCTATCTTCTATTCAATCTATATCAATGGTCTAACCTCCAGCAACAAATCAATAATTGATTGAAATCATGATGGGACTTAGTTTGATCACTGGCCTTTTGAGAGCTCGGGCAGGAAGACATCCATTGAAAGTTCTAGAAAGCCTGTTTGGAGTCTCTCTTTAAAGCTTAAACCAGTAAAACCTGTTGTAACTCATTTTTTTGAATATATACATACACACACACACACATATATATAAAAAAACAGGACTTACAACTTGTGCTGCCCCCTTTCATATGTTGACATATACACAAAGACACAGGAACAGAAATATTCTATATTTTTCTTTACCTCAATGGTGGGGTCATATTCATCCACGAAGTGATTCTGGATGAGCTGAATGGTAAGTGCGCTTTTGCCAACGCCACCAGCTCCCACCACAACCAGTTTATATTCTGTCATGATTCACCTGTAAGTTAAAAAAAAAAACAAAAATACAAACTCATTATATGATTATCTTCAGTGAAAGTCAAATGGAAAGTATTAGTTTATCTGGTGCACAATCAATGCCTCGTGCATTTTCCACTTAAAACTATTTTACAATCTAATCGCATTCACACCTTGTCATTTCTGTACAACAACCCGTTTGTTTACTGGAAATCTGCACACTCAGGACTGGCAGAATGAGAAGATATTAATATATGAACACCACTTCCAGTGAGTAACTCCACTTGCCCTCAGCTATTCTTTTAATAACACACCTGAATCACTGGGAAATTAGATTTCACACCAAGTTTAGTTTGCTTTTCACAGAGAAAATGCCCATTTTAGTATTAACCAAGAGGCTTGTAGAAGAAGCTTGCCACAAACACAATAGATGGTTAATCTGCATGTGTTTGTATGCAAATGGAGGTTATAAACAGAAAAAACCCAAATGGATTCACAAAAAGCTGCTATATAATCAAATATTCTTTAAATAATCAATTGAAATTGCTGCCTCTGAAAATTGTCAGAAACATCAAACGTGAAATAAAATGCATAAAGATGAGATTATGCGTATATATAATTAAATGTCTAAATTCAGTAGTGTTTTCTGAGTGACAGCTCCACAACAGACGCCAACCCCAGGCAGAAATCCATGACATTACATTAAGGCTCCAAAATTGACAGGCAACTGGGAGGGTCTCTGCTGTCTGTCTGCTGTGTGGAGCGGAACACATCAATAGTAGTTGCTGGTCTTTTCAGAGGCTACAGCACAGACAGCTCGGCCGAGCCTGCAGTCAGGGAGGAGTGCCACTAAATATTATTGCTATGTCTAGAATGCTACGCATTTGCCCAACTACTAATAAACTGGTTTGTGCTCACAACACTTTTCTTTACAAAATTGTCCCCTATTATTTCATCTACACACTAAGTGATTTACACATGTCATTGACGCTATCTGTAAAGAAACAGCCTCATCTTTAACCTGAACAGATAAGACCAATGCCAGTGTCAATGGCGATTCCTCTGTGTGTGCCACATGGCTTTCACGTCTCTATGTTTATGCTGTCACTTTGCAGCATACTAGTCAGTGAAAGTGGAAAATGAATGAATACAGCAAGCTGTCAAGCAAAAAACAACAATTTAAAAATAAGGAATGTAGCTCTTGTACTCCAGTAAGAAAATATAATTTGCGTTTTAAGGACTGAGATTTTTTTATTTTATTTATTTTTTTAATACAGTGAAAAATATCTGCTTCAAACTGTGGCAAAGTTTTGAAGCTGTGGAAGGTCGATGGAAACCTTATTTCCTTAAGATAGGAGTGTGCCACTCGTGGCTGTAGCTTGCCTTAAACTGAACCCATTAATGGCATGCAGTGCATCCACCTTTATGTTGACATTCCTGAAATCAAGGCCATTCCCAATAGAGGAAGAAGAAAAAAAACCCACTGAACTGAATATCACTGCGGGAGAAAAAAAAAATCACCTATTACACAAGAAGACTTGTCGATATTTATTAGCAAACATATCGTTATGCTAGTTTGGAACGGTTAGCCGGCTACGTGATTTAGCTTTTCAATGAAAGACCACCTATCCTATCATGCTTCAACAGGTAGAAACAGTAGCATACTTAGAAGTCAACAGGGATTTTGATTTAAATTCACCGCTTTGCGGCTACAGGGTTACCAGAAAGGCTGTGTGAAACCGTCTGAGCACCAGGCTGCTGTGCTGCTAGCAAGCTTAGCACTGGAGCTCGCCAACAGCCTCGAAAGTAAACTCACCATGAGACCACATCAGCTAACTTAACGTATTATAAAAATGTAATTCATTAAAAGGAGCACTGGCTGCACCGCGTACCCCGACACACTCGTTATCATTCATTCAAAGGGGAAGGGTGCCAGATTTTGAAGCCGCCATTGATAAGCTAGCTCACAGGTCTGCGTTGCAGGGCCAGACGGTAGGTTAACAATTGGGCGTAGTTAAGTTCAAAAAACCGAAAACGAATAATACCACTATAGCGGTGTTGCTTAGTGTTTAGATAGCGGGCACGGTGACCGACTAACTACATTAGTGAAAACAATGTTTCGACAAGCATTTAAAATAAGAAAGGGGGGCCCAACATGTAATAATCTCCTCCATTCGTTTTACCTTTTACTGAGTGGAGTTCCGCGTCCGAAGTAGCGACCGAGTCAAGCTGATATTCCTCTCGTTTCACACGATCTCTGCATTTCCTATTTCTCACCAAAACTCCCGCATTTAAGTTGATCTGTCGTCGGTTCACAAGCAAGAGAGAACATGCGAAAAAGTGAGCAAATTAATCGATTGAACTTTCCATTTGATCCAGCGCCCCGGCCTAGCTGCTCCGTCTGGCCTGGTTTACGCGTATATGGGCGGATACCAGGCGTACTTTTACCCATAAACCATAGCAGGATTTCAACCGGTCTGGGGCATTTATCTCTCGATGTGTGTATGTGTCGCAATATGAGTTGTAATACACTGTACTTTGTCATTTGTGTGCGCATTGCGGCTCTTTTACACAGCTTTCATTTATGACTGTAGATTTATATAAGCACTGATTATTCTACTATTAGTGGAAATGTTACCTGTTTTTTTAATTCACATATGTATGTTTTTAAAATTATTATTATTATGTTTTAATCAGACTGAGAGGTTCATATCAATACTTTAATAATTGAAATGATTAATGATTTCATTGATATACCCGCAAAGGTCACAATTTGTAGGACTTGTGCTCTGACTGCTGCTGCCTGCAGTCAACAAAGCCTAGGGGGCACTCCACGAGCCTATTTATAGGCTCTAAATATAACTGGAATGTGCAGGAGGGACGTCATTCCCAGGCAGGAAAATGATTTGGCAATCCCTTGTCAGTTTTCCTACGTGTTCACAAGGGTTCCTCCTGCGCACTGCATGTGCAGGCGTTCGTAACAAAAGACGGACACAAAACCCAAACTTATGTTTAAGGATAAAAGGAAAGAACAGCATATAGCATGTTTTTGTTTGTTTCTTGTTTTGTTTTGTTTGTTTTTTTCTCTTTTAGTCATGAGGATTATTGCCCATTGTATCAGAAAGGTTGTTTTAGTGGATTCTGTCTGGGACCTTATACTAAAAACATTAAACAAATAACATGCAGCAAACATAATACGTTCTTGTACCGTAAAATAATATGACGTTGTTTTTAAAACGCAATGCATTGCTTTCACATTGTACAACAGACACGCTAGAGGGCACTATTGAGCTCTCAATTCCATGTGCTGCTGGATTTAGAGATCATCTGTGAAACAAAAGTGTAAATTGAGAATATCTGAATCACTTTTTCAATTTTGAATCACTTTTTCATTACTTTAAAAGATGACAGGTCAGAGAGGTACAGGTAAGAGGTAACTTTACAGCTGAAATAGACTATAATCAAATGCTCAAACGTATTAAGGTCGCATCATTCATTATACTGTGAGCAAATAACAGTAATTATCATAATCTGTGCCTGGAATTTTACATTAGTGTCAGAGAAAATGCTGCATTGTATCTACATCTCAAAAAAATATACAGTGTGGAAAACTAAGGAAGTAGTTAAAAGAGGGAACTTAAGAGTTCCCTCTTTTCAAAGTCGTACACGGTTCAAATGTTAATTGAACAAAGAAGAAAAAAAACCAAACCCTCCTATCTACCAACGAAACTCTAACTATAGTTAACTTTCGTATCACCATTGAACTACACATATCAAAGGCACTGTTATTTGCAGACATGAAAGCAAATTTTGGACAAAAAGTAATTTCCACAGTGACAGGCATGTTCCAGCCACATGTTCATCAGTAAAATCACGTCCATAAGTTTTTGGACAAAGATACAATTTTTTTAATTTTGGTGGACAATTGTCATATTACCTCTAAGCCTCAGAAAATGAAATGCTTTAATTCTTCAATAGTTAATGTCTTTTTTTTCTTCTTTTTTTTTTTTTTTTTTTGCTAAGCTAAAAATCTGTACTCAAGTCACATCTCGATTGTTTGATTTAGATTCTACAGTGGTGTCACACAGGGGCAAAACTACAAAAACCAATGTGTCACTCTCCAAGTATTTAACTGCACATTAAAGAAGCTTCTGTGCTATGACACATTTTACTCATTGTTTGAACATTTTGAGGAAAACTCAATTTGAGCACTCAAAGCACTTTTTACTTAAGTCTCGTTCACACCTCACTTTTATATATGACTAAGGAGTTCTTGTCTAACAGTCACACACACACAGTCCAACTGATACAAGGATATCTCAACACATGGACTAGAAGAGCCGGGGATCAACCAAGCAACCTTCTGATTGGTAGATGGTCCGCTCTACCACCTGAACTACCGCTGACCCCCACATGTAGTGTCTCATTTCTAAGAACAAAATCATCAACCCTTCCAGGACTGGATTAAAAAAAATAACAACAAAAAGTATTCCATAACTTTTTAGATCAGTATCCTATATGTTGGTCCTACAGTCAAAGTACCCTAGTACCCAAGTGCATATCAGAATTTTAGCACCTAGCCATTGATCATAGGGTTGCCTTGTGCAGCTGGTGATATATCCAATGAAGAGACAGCTAATGTAGAATAAAAAGCTTGTGTACAATAATCCAAGAATATAAGGTGACTAAATATATATTTTAAAGATCACAATATATGTTGAAAATGATCTAACAGACCTTATATATATATATATATATATATATATATATATATATATATATATATATATATACATATATATATATATCAGACATTATAGGATGTCTTAACAGGAAACCACAAGTGTAACCAGTAACACTAATGAAACTGTATTTGATTTAGGTATAACTTACTGACACACTCCACTCCGCTGTACTTTAGTTTTGAAAGCAATTTGGCGAAGATCAAATTGGTTATTACAAAAGCGATTATGCACATCAGTAAAATAAAAATGTATAGATTTATACCAAACCTCTGATGAAGTAATGTAAACCTCACCAGACGTGTTGGTTAAGAGCACTTAAACCACTGATTGCACCACTTCTCTGTCCTTAGAGTTAAGAATTTAAGAGGAAAGTCTGTTTTGTCACAAGAGGGCACTAAGCCTCCGTTTATACGTGGTCTCACTGCTGTAGGCTCATCTTCATCATTTGCATCAGTTTGAATGCATCTACATGCTGTGTATTTGCAAGAAACTGGGGGAATGTAAATGCAGCCTACAAATTCATTCACGTGATTTCTAATATGAATATTTGACAGTGTAAATGATGTTGTTTGAAAAAAAAAAGTGTTCAGAGCACCAATTTGACCTTTTTTCAGTTAGATGATACAATGTCGATTTATCAGCTCTTTATGTGAGCTTGCCTTTATGGTGTCTCAACAGTACTGGAAGTGAAACACGATGGTGTTTAAATGTCTATTTTTCACTCTTTTGGTGCAGTCTAACTGTAGTTCAAAGCTTTTTCGCTCTCTCACGGGCAGATTTTCAGTCACAGCCTGCGCGACATCCCCCCTTATCCCAGTATTTCCTTATGTAAGAAAACCCTGCATGGTATCTTTCTTCTTCTTTTAAAAAGTCTGCGGATCTGTAAAAGTTGGCTGGAAGTCATCCTCCCCCTCACAGTGTATTGCAGCTTTAAAACAGTCCACAATGCCTTGCGGTGCGTCCCAGTTCCAATGCGATGTATTTACCAGCAGGAGTAAAGAAACGGGGGAGAGGGGCTTTTTCCGCAGCTTATTGGTGAGACCGCAAAAGACTGTGTGCCTAGAGAGGACTGACACAAACTTTCGGACCGCGGATTGAAGCGTCAGTTCATCTGTTTTCGGTGGGTTTCCTTAGCCTCTGTTTTTTTTCTGTTTTCGAAACGTGACTTTGTCGCAGTTCGTTGGTAGTGATTTACTGGGCAATGCTGAAAAAGGAGGACGAATTTTGCGGAATTCTCTCCTCTACCTGTGTTTTCCCTCTAAACTTCAGTCCGGGCAGGAAGGACTAACTTTAATCCAGCAAAGGTAAGACCGTTACGCAACGTTGATTATTCGCAGATTGCGCCGCAGCTGAGCCCGCTGTAGTTGCGTGTAAGGCGGAGATAACGGAAACATTTCTGTAGTAGAATTTAGTTGGGCTGCTCGGGACCCACTACAGCCCACTATCGCCATTTCTCCGGCTTCCTCCCACTCAACACCAACTACAGCTCGAGCTACACAAGCAGCTAGAAGGTGCTTGTTTTTGTCTCATGAGGTGTTTCAGCTCACAATGCTCCTTGCGTTCTTTCATGTGAATTTTAGAAATATTGTCAGTTACAATCATGTGATGTGCTCTCAGTCTATGTTAGCCCGTGTTGTGTTGGCTTGCCACGGGTTTTTCCACAGTATCTGATAAGCTGCAGCATCTTCTGCAAATATGTCAAGCTCTTATGGTCTCAAAAGTATGTATGCATGTTTAATAATTTAATAATCTGCATATAGAGCCACTTGGCTTATTCTGTCTAAAGCTCCAGTGCTTTAACCACTTTGACACACACACACACCAAGTGCAGCAGAACCAACCTGTAGAGTTGTTGCACTTGCACAATGTCTTATTCTCTGCAGCCTTGGAGCATTACTTGGGTTTGGTAGCGGAATCGAGTCATTTGGTGGTCTTTTCTGCATTCTGTAAAGAACCATGAAGACCAGGCTGAAAACAACCACCTACAGACTGGAAAAAATATATATAATTGGCACATTTTTTCGTGGCTGCCACTTCAGTTGCTCCTGTAAAAACCATTTGAGTTCTATAAACGCATACGCAAGAGTTTGACTCACAGCTGCAGCTTTGCAAACCACAGTAACATGTAAAAGAAATTGGCCAAAGGCCTCTGGTTGCCCCGCTGAGCCGCCGCTGTGCTGCCCTGCTGCAGGAGCCTGCTGCTTGGCCCTCTGGCTCTTTAAAGCTGGCTAGTGAGCAGAGAATATGGCAAGGGAACAAAGGCGGCATTATTGCTGGCTGAACGTGCTGTCCAGATGTTCCAGATTCTGCCAGCACTGACCTCCCAAATGGGGGAGGTTGCTTCAGCGCTTAATAGTTTAATATCAACCAGACAGAAAAAAAGAGAGAGGAGTAGCTCCAGGGCAAGGGGCCACTGGAGACATCCCAAGAGCTGTGGGTGCTGGGTGTAGCCTAACTGGATGGGGGTTTAATCCCAAACTCTCCTATCTTCAGAGCGAAAACACAAATTCTGAGGAAGTGCTGGAAACATTTTTGTCCTTATTTTTGGGTTTACTTTGGTGGCTTGGGACATTTACTTAAGGCACACACATTTAAAAAGCTTCACATGTAATAAGTATGTTGAATGCAATCCATTATCTTCTGCTACATTTTCAGCGGATTTAGTATTGGTGCAGTAAATGGACAACAACCATCAATTGGGAATCCTCAGTTTGAGCCTTGCAAACGCAATTTTTCTGACCTTGTCATTATTATTATTGTAGGTTCATGTTATTTAGGTGCCATTACCTACTGTTGTATTTTCCATAACCACCAGTATCACGATGCAAAGGACCCCATAGCTTTCTTATCTCTTAGTCACGGCCTATTGGATTCTCACAGCCCAGGAATGCATACCCTGTATGTTATCAGTTTCCACTCTCTAGGATCAAGGCCTTTCTCTGGTCCTTACCATGCTCTGTGATGTTTACAGTTGCACAGGACATTGTACACACTCTAGGCTGGCATATCTGTGATCAGGAACTTCTTTATCTGGTCATCAGTGCAAGATGGATAACTTTTAGCCACAATTGTTCCATGATGTCAGCATGTCTTACATTAATTAAAAACTTTTGCCTCACAAGTGATTGAAGGCCAGGGATTATACTTGTTTATGTAGTTGTAGCACTTGACTAAAAGGGAAGCAGTAGATTACTCCAGTTTGTTCCAACCCAGTCGCCTCCACAATAAAACCATCATCTGTCTCTGGCTGCTCACAGAGATCTATTTCACAACAGGTCTGTTACCAATTACAGCAGAGTATAAATTGCTACTAATTACATGCTACTCTGCAGGGTGTGCAATTTGAATTAAAGTTTGGTAAGTAATAGGCTGGAAGGTTTAGAGAAGACTTTTGTTGCTCCAGCCTGTAAGAAGGATCCTATTGTATTTAGTTAACAGCAGTGTGGGGGAGTTTTAAATCTCAGAAGGCTTCTGCTATAAATCTTTATTAATAAAGACTCTTGAATACGAATTCCAATAATATTGCATTGCCTGAACCTCTGCTAGTAGGATTGTTTACCACCTTGTTGAACAATGGTTAGCAAATATAGACAGGAACTAGAATTTTATAAGAAAAATCTTATTTTATAGTCTTGGGTTTTGTTTTGTTTTTGCTGCTTTACAGGCCTTTTCCTTGGTGAAGCACACTGGCTTTGATGTCCCTTTGTTCAGCATACTGATAAAATGCACAATACATCTGCCAGATCGCGATGCCTGACAGATTGTAAATCCAAGACGCAGTTCCGTATTTAAGCTCTAACATTGAAACTCCTACAGTATTTCTGTATGCTGTATGTTACTGAAATGTGTTGGTTGTGCTGAAACACCCACAGGAGCATATGGTAGCTTGTTTACAACAGCAGCCAGTAGAAGCCTTTTCCCTGCCAGCTTGGTGTGCTCCTGTAGGTCTGGAGAAGTGTCATCAGCAGCCGGCCAGGCAGGCTGCTCATTTCTGCTCGTACACCTCACTACTCAAAGAAGACTTCGTCATGAGTCAGTGGTACTTAACCAATAACAGACCAAAACAAATTTGAGCAGTCGCTAAAGTCATTTGGGGTTGACGTTTTTTCTGCAGCTGATCATGGCTCAAATGCACTTAAGTAGAATTTGCAGAAATTCGAGTGTTTCTCTGTCTTGTGAAATGCTTCTCTGGCAAAACACAAGCTGCCCAAATCAGCAGGCGGGCATCTCCCCAGGCTGTGGCTTTGACTGGCCAGAGGAATGGAGCTTGCAGGGCTCAGGATGGCACTCTGCCCCGCACCGCTGTGCCTGTATCATCAGTTGGGTTTTCTGGGTTAATGGTAATGAATACAAATGTTGCAAGCCTGGACTAAACCAAGTGACATTTGTAAATTCCCCTCTGAGTCTTATAGAGCTTTTGCAAAGAAGAGGCCCTGAATCAGCCAGCAGATATTTCTAATGCCAGTGAAATTCAAAGTGTTCCATGCAGTGGTCTTTTTAAAATCCCTCTCAGCCAGATGCCATTAGTCTGGAAGTGTTGCTATAGTTTTTTTCTTTTTTTCTTCCAATCAGAATGGCTGATCACCTCTGACTGCTCCACTATGACTGCTTTGCATCAAGACCTAATCAGTGCCTGTTACTGTTTCTACACCCCCCTGGAAAAAGGTCTTTTGGGTGATGGCAGAAAAATCTAAGCGTCTGCATGTGTTGGCCGTTATTCATGTTCCTCTACGTCCTTCAAGCATTTAATCCCATTTAGGTTCCGTTTTAAAAGAAAGATAATAGCACTTTCCAAGCATAATGTGCCAAGAATAGACTGAAACTAGATGACACTAGTGCACATACATACATAACACACACTGCATGAAACTACCTAGGGTTTTTGCTTTTCTGCTTTTTGTATTGCAGATGGGTACAAAATCCTTCAGTCAGTATTATGAAAATCGGAGGATTAAAAGTTTTTTGTTGTTTTTTTTAATCCAACACTTTGGCTGTTTTAAATTTCTAAAAACAATCATTTTAAAAATGTCAACTTAAATTTCTGATAGGCTTTGTGGACCATCTTTTAAAACAGTAAATATTATTAAGAAATCTACTTCTGTTTCTCTATTCTTGCATACCGTACCTTGTAGAACTGCACAACGTCTTGACCATATTAAGAAAAGCAATTGGCGATGGTGACTTTGTGGTTGTGGACAGGGGATATGTGGGGCGTACGGGAGGTTTAACAGCGGGGCGGGGGTTGAACAAAAGAACCTTTTGACACAGTAGTGTAGGTGCATTGAAGGTTAGATTCATGGAGAGTGATACAGGTCTGCAGAGAAAGTATGCATTCATTCGGTTGCTGTGCTTGAAGTGCGTGTCGACGGATGCCTCCATGTAGATTCTTGTTTCATGTGCGGTGTTTTGTCACTGGTTATTTACATCTTTGTAAGTAACCAGCTTTCATAGGCATAGCCACATAGCTGTTGGTATAAATCAGTCAATGTTAATATTAAACAAACTTCACGAGGATACATCTTTTCTTGTATTTTGCTGTATTGTTCCACAGTGGAGAATATGGGATTCTGTCAATACGATATACATGCCACGGCCATTTTACAGAACCGTGAGCACACATCCAAAACGAATCTCTACTCCCCTGTGTTATGATTCTTTCTTTCCTTTGTTTTAAATTACATTTACATTCCTTCTCTGTTTCTGTCCACCCTGCATAACTAAGTTAATCTTTCTTTCGTCGCAGCTGTACAAAAGCAGGAACTGGCCTTGGGAATGTCTCCTGGCACTCTTTTCCTGCACCCCCAACAGACATGTACCTATTCATAGAGAAGAACAAAACAACAGCGTTATGGCCAGCTGGCCCCGGCATGCCAGCCTCTTTGAGTCACACTCACTGGATTATTTCTTACCTTAACCTACTGCGAAAATAGCGCCACTCTACCTCCACATTATTATTTTTCCCTTCTCAACTGGGTTCTTGTTAACAAGTAGGAACTATACACCTTTGGCCTTGAGTACATGCAGACTAAAGACTTCCTGTTTCCCCTTGTTCTCTCCACAGCGAATTAATCAGAGGGGCTTCCGCTGCCCTGCCATTGCCACCTTCAGTAATGTTGGGGCCAGCACGCAGCACCCGGCCCCCTTGCTTCTGACCCAGCATGGAGCTCAAGGTATGGGTGGATGGAGTCCAGAGGGTTGTCTGTGGGGTCACTGAGGCAACCACCTGCCAGGAAGTGGTGATTGCTCTGGCACAGGCCATAGGTAAATAATCCCTATTTTATGAAAGCTACAATAAGCACACCTAAAGAAGGTCATTCAAAATTCAAGAACTGCCTTGCGTCTCTTGATTCACGTAGTGTAAATGTATTAGTATTGTTATGCATCAGTAAGTAACTGATTTCTGCACAAAAATGTCATCATGAAAACATGAAAGGTTACACCTGCTGTAAAAAGACACTGATAATTGGCTAATAATAATACATTATTTTTCTTATACATGTTGGCCCAATGGTTGAATAGTTTACAATTATTTTTTTAATACCACAAACACTGAACAGACAGTAACTTTCATCAAGTGTATTTTTATGCGTTAGCCAACCCACAAAGCTTTAATCTTGGTTTAAATCCCCTAAATGCCAAGTAAGTCCTAATGAAGTGAAAAAACAGACTCTCCTGCCTACATGCTAAGTCCCTGCAGAGATGTAGTGGGTCATAGGCTTCATTGGTACTTCCTTAGATCTCAACACCCTACTCTCTCTTTCCATATGGCTCCTGCAAGAACAGGGGCACTTGAGCATACTGTATTGACATCACTTTCCACAAAGCCCAGGGTAGGAGGAGGAGGGGGAGGAGGAAGGAAAGTCTGACTCATCCCTCAGTCTCCTGCCAAACTGAGAAGCAGCACTTCTGAGCCCCCTCCTTTGCTTTTTAACGCCATGTTAAGTGATCAGACATCAGTATTGATCTGGTACTCAAACCTTTTCTGTCTGCACTCTACTACTAAGTGTTGTGTCTACGTTTTCCCTAAACACCAGAAAGCAGTTTCTTTGTTATAATCATTGAATGAAATGTACTGTGAAAGGATTGCTCATTGAGCTAAAATCGCTTAATAACACCCCAACAATGCAGATCTGTGCAGCTCACATCCTGTTTAGTCTGAATGTTCTGTATTCCAGACAGTATTTTTACAGTATGCTCAGACTGTACTCTACAGTGTGAGACTCAATGCTCTTACTGCAGTTATAAAAACCACTATAAGGTGTTTCAGAAACCATGTAAATAAGCTGGGTGAAATTGTTAACTGTTATTGTTTATGCAGCCAGAAAAATCATTCCAATGAGGTCATCATTCTAATCTGTGTGTGCTAATGGTTTAAAGGTTGGAAAGATTGTATACACCAATCAATTAAAACCACTTGCATAATATTTGTAGGTCTCCCTTGTCCTGCCAGAATATGGTGTGAAAGTGGGACTCTTGGCACTGGTTTGCTGGTGGCAGGTCTTTAGGTTCATAAGGTAGTTTTTCCAGCATTTCCCACAGATACCTGATCGGAATGGGATCTCTGGAGTTTGAATGCTAGACGCACATCATTCAGACTTTGTCGTCTCAACATCCAGTTGAATATTAGGACCCAAGTTTTCTTAGTTAATGTTTGGTGTATGTTGATCACATCACGACTGCATTTCTATGACTTTGTTTTAGAGATTTTTCCTAGCAGCAGGTGTCATGTAAATGTAAATGTGCTATACTGTGTTGTTTTCAGGTCGCACTGGAAGATACACTCTAGTAGAAAAATGGCGCGACACTGAGCGTCACTTAGCCCCTCACGAAAGCCCCGTGGCTTCCCTGAACACTTGGGGCCAGTATGCTGGTGATGTCCAGCTGATCCTGCACCGCACAGGCCCTTCACTGACTGAAAGACCCCCCTCAGAAGGGCCCCCTCTCAGGGGGCCAGAACGCGGTCTGCATCGACAAAGCCTCCCTCCGCTTGCAAAGCTTCGTCATCCCAATGATCGCTCCCTTCGCCGTCGTGAACCCCGCCGCAAGTCTCTTACATTCACTGGTGCACCCAGAAGCCTTAGGGAGATACTGAGCGGAGGCCGGATTGGTGAAGCTGAAGCCAAACGAAGGCTTCTTCTAGGAAATGGAGGAAGTCTTCACCATGCTGGACCCACTATCGGGACCACGTCCCCCAGCCTTTGGGCCTGCCGCATGGAAGATCTGGTCAGGCTGGTCGGTCTGCAGAGAGAGACTCTCAATGTGTTGGAAAAAAAGCTTGAGGCCTATGAAGCTGAACTTCAAGTCTGGGCTGAAGGACGAGGGGGGCGAGGTGAAGGGTGCGCTGGGAACCCAGGTGTAGGTGGGGGGTTAATAGAGGAGATCCTGAGGTTGGAGAAGTACCTGAGGAAGAATGAGGTGGAGATGGAGGAAGAGGAGTTTTGGGCCACTGAGCTACAAATTGAGCTTGAAAGTGAGAGACAGCTGGAGGAAAGGCTGCAGGAGCTTCGTGGGCGTCTGCAGAGCTGTGAACTAGAGATTGAGGAGAAACTGGCAATGGTGCAGGTGTGTTGTATGTGGGAGCTTTTTTTGTTAGATTGGATTTGTGGGGGGGAAATAAGTGTTTATCATTGTTTCAAAGGTTTTACAGACTTTCTAGTCATCTTTTGTGTATTGTAGCATGTGGTTCCTTCCTTTTCCTGAGTAGTTTAGTTTCTTTTTTTTCTTCCACCTTCAGGGTGTAGAGGCAGGCCTGGAAGAAGAGAAACTGCAGAGAGAGCGGCAGGAGACCCAGTGGGTCAGTGAGGCTGAGGCTCGGGCTCAGGTCCTTAGGATTAAATCAGACTTGAAGGCCCAAGAAAGACAGGCTGTCCAGCTGGAGAGCAGTTGCAAAGCTGTGGACAGGTCGCTTGGACAGAGTAGCAAGAAATTGCAGGTGAGAGATTTGAATGCAGTGTGCAAACTTTCTATGAAAACACTGCTGCAGGATGATGTAATTATAACACAACTCTATCAGCAAGCTCTTCTTTAGCACTGTTCCTCTAAGCTGTGAGGAACAGTGCTAGAGGAGTGCTGAGTATTACTTACTCAATTTAGAATCAATAGGAAACACTGATAACAAACCAAACAAGTGCTGTTGTTCTATAAGACATGTGATGGTTTTTGTTGTTGTTGTTTTTTTTAATTAGTCAAACATTTTGAGCATTTGTCTGAACTTTTCATGGAAAAAGAAGCTGTCTGAAGCTGCTGGTAATGCTTTGCAGTCTTCTGAAAAATAATTTCTCCCGCTGCTGCGTTTTTTATTGAAGGACATGCAGCACGAGCTGGAGCAGCTGACCAAGGAGCTGAGGCAGGTTAACCTGCAGCAGTTCATCAAGCAGACTGGCACCAAGGTCACTGTACTGCCAGCTGAACCTGCTGAGGAAGGAAGTACCTACAACAGCCCTGGTATAGGTAATGAAATTTTCTTCCAAACATTGAATAAGTAGCTGTTTCGGGTCTTCTGAGGAGTTTTCTTTGGAGTAAAATATGTAACTACAACTCCGTATTGCAATTGCATCCAATGTGGATGCTTTTGTAGCCGAAGTGTGGAGTCTGTAACAGTGGTTTCATAAGCAAGCGCTTTGAACTAATGGTATGTCAGATTGCAGCGTGGTTTTTCACATGCTTAACATGTGATCTTTTTTTTTCTTTCTTTTTTAATGAAGTAAGAAAGCTGAGATTGAGTTTGCCTGTGCATTAATACAGTCAGTCTGTTCCATCGAGGTGCTCATTATTCTGCTGCCTCGTGTCTTAACAGCATGCTGAGTGAAAATGACTCTGCTGTGTGTTTAAGTGTTTGTTTTCTTTGAGCTTAATCTCATTGTAAACTGTAGGGATTGTATTCACCTTGGACCAGCAGGTAGAGACTAACTGCTGAGGGCCAAGACTTGGTTTTAGGGATTCAAATTAGATTAGGTAGAAAAAAGTATGTCTCTCCCTCACCTTGTCCCATCAACTGACTCGTTAAACTGGGAAGGCAAAGGCTCAAGGCAAGGGTGCTAGGGAGCTCAGTATGCCCATGTATGTTCATAGGGAGCAAGAGTGAGTTTTCTTTATTATGTAGGATAAAAGCTTATGTGTATGTTTGTGTGAGAGAAAGAGAGAGAGATTATCCTGCTGAAAACTGTGGTAGGTAAAGGGCTCAGACCTAGTTTATTACCCCCTTCAGTGGCAGTTTTAATCTCCACATCAGTCTGGATAAAGGGAGACCTAGTATCAGTTGTTTGCTACGTTTATTTATTCTTGACTCCTTCACATCTTCAGAAGTTTCTGTGGTGGGTCATTGGACCAAAGCCATCTCATCCTACAAGAAACCGTCAGACAGGTGACACATAAATTAAGAGTACTCAGTGAGAAAGTAATGCAACAAAGGAAATGAACCATCATCCAACTAGTTGTTAAAAACTTTACAATACCAACCCAAAGTTGGATATAACTCTTAAGTTTTGCAATTCAGCCTTTGTAAAAACATTAAAAAAAACAACCTCAGAACCAAATGTATAAATGCAAAGGCATAAATATGATAATAATTAAGCCTTTATTCTCATGCATAGGAATGATTTTGGTACTCCACATTCACACCTCCTTAAAAACTGAGCATTTATTTTTAAGTAAATAAAAACCTGAATTTCCTTTTATTAAGACTGAATATTGAATCGCTTTATTTAAATGAAGTCATTCATCTGAATGAATTCCATTTACTGTGCATATAGTGAAGCTGGTTATATAGTTTGGTTATACTGATGGTGTAATAATGTATGCCACATTGGATTTGTGCTAATTGAATTGAACTGTTTACACCATTGGATCTCTTAGATGCACTTCATGGTAATAGTTTTTCATTATGAGAAGTAATAACGGAGGGTTGATGATGATCTTCTTGTAACCTTCAGTGCAGAGTGTAAATCAACAAAGGCTTTAGTTCCTGGCCATTAAAATTAACTGCACTGGCTGATTCTTTGCATGGCCCAGTCCTGCCCCCTGGTGCCCGTTTAGCAAAATTACACTGCATTACATCATCAGCATGTGTATGTTTTTAACTAATGGTTGTCATTTGGAAATCTCACCATTAAAATGTGCATTTATTCATAAGCTTTGAGGCATTAGTTGATCATAAATCAAGTTTTAAATTTAAAAAAATGCTAAATGTTAGTCTTTGATGCCACTTGCCACAGTCCAATGCTTTTATTATTAGAATTTTGAAATGCACTTGATAATTAGAGTATTGTTTCTCATTTTGGTGATATTTTTATATTTGTTGTCAGATTTAGTGCCCCTGTCTGGCTCGTTAAAGCGCCCTGTGTCGACCCACCCGATGCCCAATCATTTCCGGGCCCTTCACAGTCCTCTCAGCTCTGGTCTGAACCCAGAAGGGATCTATGTGTGAGACGGTTCTGCTGTGAAAGCAACACATCTTGCCCCCATGCCAACAGTCAGTTTCACCCCAGAACAGTTTTGTAAGTTGATATTTTAGTACAGAATGCCTCCGTAGCACACTACTATGCACTGTTTTTGTTTGTTTTTTTCTCAATTAAGGCAACCTTTACTTTGAAGATGTAATCTTTGACTAAAAGGCATGGAGCACTTGGTAGGAAGGAGAGATGGTTAGAAGCTATGGCATGAAAAAAAATGATAACAGAACCAATAAATTACCATGTAAACATCTGGCCTTTTGTTATAAACATATCCACCTGATGTACTCTCACTTCAGTACCTGCTGAATGATGTTTATTGTTTTCTGCATAGCATGGTGAATCAAAACTATTGCCTTTGGAATTTTGGGTATGTGAACCTATGAACCTTATGTCTTTAAAATCAGCTGATTCTTAAATAAGTGAAGGATCTACTTAGAGTAAAATTGTGAACAATCCATCATTTTGCATATCAGAATCTATTCCTGCGATCTTTGTTCAAATTAAAACTATGCACAAATGCTTTCCTTACTGTAGATTGTTGCATTCTGTATGCACCAAAATGATGGCTTATTGTAAATATGTTTTCTTACTTTTCATCTTTATTTAGTGGATTAGTATATTTTATCACCAAGCGGTGCATTTACAGTCATACCAATGCTGTCCCTCATTCCTGCAGTAATATCTGCACACTGAAATGGTGTTATTGATCCTTTTACACTGATTTTGTTTTTTGTTTTGTTTTTTTCTTCATTTTGTGTCCTCACACTATATTTTTGCCAAATGTGTTATGCTTGTTTTTCTTGATTATCATGTGGCCAAAGATAGGCAGGTCTTGATGCATGATTATGTTGTCCATATATGAATGTGCACAGCAACCACACTCCATTTAATCTGTTAGTTAGATTTGAAAATGGAGGCATGTAGTAATAGGGTGGATGGTTCCAGCTAAGCTAGTGTGTCTATTAGAGTTTGTTTGTAACTATGCGCATCAAAATAGCCAAGGTATGAAGCCCTTATTAAGTAGTAAATCGTGTGTGTGACTGTGTGTGACTGTGTGTGACTGTGTGTGACTGTGTGTGACTGTGTGTGACTGTGTGTGTGCACCCGAACACAAACGTGTGAACTCCTTGGGTTGTAGTCCAGCTGCTAATTACATCAAAGTGCCTTATATCAATTTCACAGTGGGTGTATTCAAATAATGTACAGTAAATCTTTAGTGGGGCCATTTAAGGAATGAGCATAGCCAGTTTAGACCAAATGTGAGTAGATATTAGTGAGAGAAGCTAAAACGGCACAGCAGCAAAGAGTATATAGTATTTTTTTCTATAGTTGTTGTTTTGTTTTGTTTTGTTTTGTTTTTTTGGGGGGGGTTTTTTGTGTCCCTGTGGAAGGAAATTACATTAGTTTTAATGCTTTTTTCCCCCTTTGGTGTATTATTGTCACCATAACAGTAGTGCTGTAAAATGAAGTAAACATTAGTTTAGATTTATTACTTGTCATGCAGCACATTTATACTGTAGTTTGGATCAGTACTGTCTCATAGTTATGGTCGTTGTTTACAGCTGCATATCTTCTAGAAAAGCATAAGATGTCGACTGTACATAACCTGTTTTTTGTTGTTGTTGTTTTTTTTTTCTTTTTCTCTGCCTTAATATACTGCAAAGTGTTAACAGATGTATGGCTGTAACAGGCTGCTGATATGACATGGATTGCATGGTTCAATAAACCATCTGACAAAATTAAATGTGTCGCTGGTGCTTGATGTAAGTGTTAAAAACAGCCCATGGGTGTAAATGAAAAGGATTCTGTACTACGTTGTATAGTGTTTCCGCTTTTCACCAGTAGGGGGAGACATTTACTTTGTAATTGAGGCAAACATGGTGGGAAATGCTCAGGAGTTGGGTATGTTTACATGCAAAAGAATGCAGTGAGGAAAAAGAATAATGTTAGAATATGAAAATGAGCTGTTTAAAAAAGTATGTTTTTGGTGAAACTTCATTTCACCAATCTAAACTTTGAATCTAAACTTTCAAGGGTTTTTCTTTTTTGTACCATAATTAAGACTTTTTTTGAATTTTGTTGTTGTTGGATTTGTAGTGTGGGTCTTATTCCATCAATAATGAAACGTGCATAATGAACTTGTTTATACCGTTACCAAGATTGCTTTAAAAAAAAAAAAAAAAAGGTGAGAAACTGGAATATCATGTTAATATTAAAATGATATTGCGACAAGCCAATTAACGGCAACCACAAAGACTGGTTTTAACCTTGTTTAAAGCTTTTGACAGGTTGGAATGAGGGCCCCTTGTTTTTCATCAGCCTGTACAGACAGACTATAATCTCACTTCATCACCCCTTTTATCACATGACTTTTGTTTAAAGCCTTGGCTTACTGTACATTCCTCTGCTGTGACCTGTCAGCTGATGTGTACCATTATATTCCACCCATTGAACTTCTTATAAAATTTTATTATTCATTAATCCCATTATACTAATGCTGTCCAATATTTTGTATTGTTTCTCGTGACCTATATGTTACACGTTGTAGGTACTTGTTGCTTATTAATAGACAATGACCGAAGCTGCATTTTATTGCACGTAAGACTGTGAAGACATGAAAAACTGGTGTAGAATAAGAAGAAATCTGCAATGTTCAGATTTTGATATTTATTTTACAACTCATCAGCAATAATTTAGAACAGCATATGTGTAAAGCATTAACGAAATGTGCAACAGTTGCTCAGTTAAGTCTTTAAAAAAAATCCATAGACTTCTACAACATTGACAAAGACATGTATACTTCTTGATATATTCACAAAAACCTATTTACAAACACACATGCCACTTTATAGAACAGCTGATAACAGATCTGAGGCAAAAACCCAGCTGAGGAAAACTACAAAAGCAATGTCATGTAGGCGAAATACAATGAGAAATCTGAAAAAGCAGAACAGCACTATACTTGCAGGAATTTTTTATAAAAAAGAGGCCAGGATAAAGTTCTTAAAATGACCAGACTTTCTTTCCCAGTTTAGTCCATTAAAAAAAAACTATGGTTTTACATGATGATAGCACAGTATCCCAGATGATGACCTGATGTGTAGTTGGGTTCAGGGTTTTCGAACTTGATTGTGATTTTAACCCCCGAAAGAGCTAGGAATCAGTGTGTTTTTTGTAAAATCTGGCAACTTTGTTAACTCCCACTTTACTGCATGGAATCATCACAAAATATCCAATATCTCTTTTCATTGATGGAACAAAATCTTTTTTTTTTTTTTAATTTCAAGACAACACAATAGAAAGGTTCAAAGAGAACTATAATGATTTACTTTAATGATGAGGTGACTTTTCAGGGTGGAGTGGGTAAAAGCAGAAAAAGTGCACTTAAAAGAGTAACTCAAAGAGCAACGTCATTCTACATACAAACTTTAACAGCTGGGAAAATACAGGTACATTCAATATCAAAGATCTTTAAGGTGCTATCCTACAATGTTTCCTGGAGGTACAGAAGGTCACTGCATCTCTGTGCAGAAATGCTTCAGTCAGGGGATGTACAATATGCTGGTCAAGCAAATCCTTATGAATGAAGGCTTTGTCTCTCCATTAATGGTTTTATTACATCTGTTTCTTTCTTCTTTTTATTTCTTTTTTTGCCACAAGGATACAGAAAGCAACGGAAACCAGAGTAACTTTAGTGGGAGTGAAATGAAGGAATTTATGCATAACACCTCTCCCGTGAATGTATTACAAATGCTTTATTAAAACATGAGACTTTTATATGTGTTGTGTATGATGGAGATGCTGTCTGTGTATGTTCTGAAAGGGGGATGCGTTTCAGTTCTCAGGAGGTACAGTAATGTGCCTCCCAGCTTACCCATGCAAAGTTGGGGATAGATGCACTTCCAGGACCACCCATTTTATAGGCCCCATTTAGTGCACATTTACATGGTAATGAATCTTTCAGGTAATAATATTTACAGTCAGAGTCAGCCAAGTTATTAATAATCTTAGCAGAGGTCAGTTGCAACTTCATACATCCAAAGAGACTCATTGACTGGAATATTGCGCACTGCTGCAGTACTCAAAGTTTTGGCACCAATGCTGCCATGTCAAAATAGTTTATCAAAGAGGATAAAAAAAACTAACTCCAGCACAACACGGCCGTGTAGTGTCAATCATTGTCGATAATCATTCAGATTGTTTAATCTAGCATAAGTGCAAAAGGCACGCGCCGTCACAACTGTCCTCTCTTTCGCCAAGATATTGTACACGAGCAACTCTCCTGTGAAACCCCGTTTAAAACTAGCCTAATTATTTAAAAAAATGAAGATACATAAACTCTTCGAGAATGCGCAGAGAGGTAACACGGACTAATTAGCTCCTCTGACACCCAGAAAACTGGTCGTGTGAGCTACTCTTGCTCTCCTGGGACGCGTCGCCTACGTCACCCTCTCCGTCGTCACTAGCGGGACTCTCCTCGCGCTCCTCAGGTGAGCCCGCGTCAGCCTCGAGTGACCCGTCGGTGTCTAGAGAGGGTGAGTCCTTGGACTGAGAAGCGGCTCCAAAGTGCGCAGACAGGCCGGGGAACGCGGCAGCAGCGGCCGCCGCCGCAGCCGCTGAGGCGTGAGCGGGATATAGCCAAGGGAAAGGGGAAGCAAGGGCGGCCGCCGCAGGGTACATGTACTTTTCAATGTTGTTCTTGTCGAAAAAAGGCATGTAAGAAGCAGCGGCTGAGGGGTTAATGAAGTAGAAAGGCATGCAAATCGGTGTCTGCTGTCCCACACTGCTTATTCCCATCAGAGAGTTCATAAACGCCACGTCGGGCCTGGTGAGGTCTGCGCCCCCTGCTCCGTTCCCAGGCCAGCTCATCTTTGGTTTTTTGGCAGCCCGCTCATCTCCGAATTCTTGCTTGATTTTCACTGCCTTTGGTCCCTGCGCCTTATTGCGCTCACATTCTTTATCTTTGCAGTCGCTCTTTTCTGCCTCGCCCCCGTATCCACTGTCCGTGTCTGTGTCATTCTCGTTGAGCTCTCCACCCTGGGTCCTCTGGATGACGGGGACACAGTTGGCTTGGCTGTCAGATTTCTGACCATCCTGTGCGTCCCCGGCGGGCAGCTGGTGTTGTAGTGGCTGCGCGCCGGGCTGGAACTGCGCCAGTACCTTGTGAAGGTGGTTGATCAGCTGCGCGCACCTCTGCTCCCGTGCCGTCCAGTTCTCAAACTGACTCAGGTACTGCAGGACCTCTTTGGCACAGGCCTGGAATCCGGAGTGGAACGCATCCAGATCAGCGTGAATGGAAGATTTCATCGATCGGTCTCCTGCGAAGTAAGGAGTTTGAAGAGTAACAGATCATTATTCTGTAAGATGTAGCTCATCATAACTAGTGACGAGACGAGGCTAGCGACTCAGACAAAGTGAACAGATGCGGTATTAATAGGAAGAATCTTGAAATACACAATAAAGCATCCAAGCTGAGTCTACTCTAGCTCCTCTTTCTTCAATTCCCGTGCTCGTTCTGCTATTTTAAACACGGAGATTAATAAAGTTTCCCAAAATCCGGTCAGTTAAATGATAAAAATCCATATCCATTTAATTATTGTCAAGAAGTGCAGTTTATGTACTTTATGTATATGAGGATTGAGTTCGTTCATCTTACCATTCTGCAAAGCAATAATCTTCTGGTGCTGCTGCTCAGTGACAGCAGTCAGCGCGTTTAAGTGTTTCAGCGTTAACTCCAGGACGACTGCCTTCTCCAAGTGCCCGAGCGTCTGTGGAGAAAATCAGAGGTTGTGTTTGGCTGTTTACGAGGTCCCTGTCATGTAAAGCCACGTCCTGAGCACGTATAAAACTTTTCATGATTTCGTGATCTCACCGACAGCTTGAGATGTTCGGGTAACAAATCCTTCAGCTGCCCTATACATTCGTTGATTCTGTCTCTCCGCTTCTTCTCTATCAACCGGTGTGGTAACTTGTATGCGTCCTGCTGACAAAATACGCGTGTTTAATTAATCAGAACAGGAACACGCTAGTAACACTATAACACTAGTTATAGTGTGTTTCATATCATTTATGGTATTTTTAAGGAACAACTGTGAAAACAAGCTACATATTAGAATAATAATATTAAAAAAAAACGCGCGCACCTTCCCACCATCCTCTCGTTTTATTCCTCTTTTGGATTTACACATGTAGAGCGAGGGGTAATCCACCCTACGGACACGGGGAAAGTGTCAGATTATTCACCAGGTCGTCATGACAGTTTATTAGGCATACTTTGACAGAGTTTGCCAAAAGCGATACTCACCCCAAGAAATCCGCGTGCTCCATGAACTGCCTGTCCTGTAAATGCGGTATTCGTTCATCCATCTCTCCTCTGCTGGTTCTTTGCTTCTTCTGAGCTTCTTTTGGGAATGTTTGTTATTCCAACGACCCACGCGCGGACGGCTGAGGCAGATAACGCACAGTGCGTGTCCTCCAGTGGAGCTGCGCGTCAGACTGATGTCTATAGTTCCCTGAGCTGCCACTTTGCAAAGCCGTCGGCTCTGTGGTTAGAGCGCACGCGCGCCTCCGGTTGGGAACAGCTTCCGACTCACGTGTAGGCTGCACCAGCACAAAGTCCGGTAATTAGACCTTGTCTGTAATATTGCAGCTATCGACGCTGCTTCTATGGCGACTTAGTCCAGGCCATTTTGACCAGGCTGCTGAAACGTGATTCGTGCGCAAAATGCAAAGGAGCAGACGCAGGCGCGTGGAGCGAGGCAGAATAATGATCCACAGAAGCAGCGGTTTTGCATCTAGTTTTATGGGCTACAAAACTTCACAGCTCGTGTTTGCTGTGCAAGAGCTGAGCTGCCGGAGCGAGACACAGATTTCTAAACTGATCACGAACAGTCGCACTTCTGGAAAGAAGCCTCCGCGAGATAAAAACAAGAACTGGTCACGTAACGTGACCGAGCCTGAACAGCAGACAGGTTATTGTGGCGTAAACACGGAGCGTAAACATGGGGGTGTGAGCTTTTTAACGTCCACAAAATGTGTGCGCTCATGCGTTTTCATGCACCCTGCACGCTCTGTGTACGTTGTTGTGCGACAGGATAACCTTAGTTGTACATCAATTCCCCAAAGCTGCGTTGTCAGTAACCATGGCACCGGCCCAGCTGTGTGCTGAAACACGTGCGTCGCAGTTCTTTTATTAGTCTCGGGATAAAGTTTTGTGACTTGTTAGCCCGACGTGCTGAAAATGATGAGTGATCACAGTCCCCCTCAAACACCTCGGTTTCTCGTAGGCCGGTTAGTTTTCTGTATTGACCGCGATAAACACGTGAAGCGTGAGGATAAAAAGGAAAAAAAAACTTTTATATATAAATGTGTTACTGCATAGTTATAGTTTAACCACATAAAGTTCATCTGTTACTGACACCTGCTCCTCCCTTGCGAACGTTAAAATGATCCAAAAACACTCAAATCTGCGCCACTGTAATGCCCTCACATGCCTTGTGATCACATTACTCGTTCCTGTAAGTCATGTGACACGTTCTGGCTGGCAGCATATGGTTGTCTTGTGTAACTGCTGACAAAGAATGAAACAGTCACTTGGCTCTTTAATGAAGTGTCACCTCCTCTGTGCTGGCTGTTCATTAACTCATACCTGCTGATCCCTCTCTGTACTTTCCCTTTCTTGTTTTTAATGTGACTACACGAGAAATCATCTTATTGTCGTAAGTTGGAATCCCCCTTTGTGTCTTCCTGCCTCCCATCCCTCCTCTTCCTTCCCTCCTCAGTATGCTGCCTGCTCTATATGTGGCACTGGAGCCGCGTTAGGATTCCAGTCCAAATGTTTTCCATATTAGTTCAGAGCCTTCTCTGATTCCAAATAGCAGCCATAGCTGTGTTTATGGTGAGAGAGGGCAGGGAGGGGAAGGGAAGAGAGGGAGACCGCAGGCGGGCTCATACACCCCAAAGAGTAAAAGTCGTGTAGAGACACAGGAAAAGAAAGTGAAGGCAGAAAGAGAAATGAGACAGGCACAGAAAGATTCCTCAGACAAGAAGGAGGGCAAGAAGAAGAGAGAAGAGAGCCCAACACCAGACGATGGCCATAAGTGCAGAGTCTGTCGTTTCCCTCTGCTCATCGCTCTGCTCCAGCTGCTGTTGGGGGTGGCTGTCACAGCCGTGGCCTTCCTTATGCTGGCTATCAGTCCCTCACTTTTGGCCAGGGAGACTCCACACTGGGCTGGGATCATTGTAAGCTGCATACTTTACGCTCTATCATCAGCCACTACACTCATTTGTTTGCATGGAACCTCCGGTTTCTGATACTTCTGCATGAGCCTCAGCAACACACCTGTGTTGTACATCTTTAGCACACTGTATGTCAACACCGGCCCCCACCAGCCTGTCTCTGCCAGACAGGCACCGTAGCCATGGGAAATCACTAATATTGTCATGTGGTAACAAATCTCCATCTGTCATATTCACCTGAATGCATACACCTGCATTTCCATTATTTCTCAGTCACATGCATCAGCCTGCACCTTCTGTTGTTCACACTGCATGTCCAAGAAATCTTAAACATCTGGACAGATGAGATGAGTCATCCAATAACAGCATGCCGCATTCCAAACTAACCCGCGAACACCCACACAGTGTCAGAAGACCTCATTATTATTTGCAAATATGATGTACATCTTTTTGAATACCTCCGCATCCTTGCCATCCGGTCTCCCCCACATATACACGCACACATCACATATAGTTTCACACAAAAGTAAACTTTTATGATGCAAACAACAAATGAAAGATAAGTTGCATGTTTCATTTAGGTTAAGACGAGAAGTGGAATTTCAAGAGAAATTAACAAAAAGATCACGAAAGCACTGAAAGTAGGTTAATGTTGAAGTGTAACTAACTGGGAGCATCAGTTAAACTGTAAACCATAAAACGCACTTTGAGGTTTCAGTTCACAAAGGTGAACTTTGTTAAGAGTAACATGTAAAAAGTGGATAAACTGTAAGTTGAAGTGTAACAAATGCACACACTTTAACTTGTATAACCAATGAGGCACAAAGTGTTCATCTTTCCTTGTGAAATGTGTAATAAAAGGGGGGGGGGGCAAATTTACTTATTATTATAGTTTGGGCTAAGACTTCAGGTCACATTTCAGTGATATATATTTTTAAAAAATGTGTTTTTTGTGTCTGGGCTCTACCCCAGCCTATCACAGATGCCATCTGCCTTCGAAAACATCCCTGGACATCAAGATCCCGAGTTAGATCCTCACGAGATTCAGCCAAGTGAAAAACACTGAGGTCATCAAGAACTTTCCAGAGAATCCTGAGTGCTTAAGAACCTGGGAAAAACATTTAAATAAGATGCCTCACGTTAGTCACAAGACTCCAATTGCACTGAAGACACAGAGATAGAGTGTGAGTGTGTTTGTGTGCAAGAAAGAGAGAGGAGGGGAGTGAAAGGGAAAGACAGAGTAATGTAATCAGATGGCAGCTTACTGCTGAATCATGTAATAACAGGAAACACCTCTGAAAACCTGGGGGAAAGTATTTCTTTTTCTTATTCATGGTCTAAACTGTATGTAAAGATACGATCTACAAGTCATTCATATATGCTATATATATGGATGAAATGGATCTTTGTGTCGCGTTAAAAAATCATGTTGTCACAAATCATGTTGATATTTTTAATGCCTTGATGACTGAGTCTATCCAAATAATGCTAAACCCTTTTTTTCTGTTGTGTTTCAGCTGTGTTTAGTTTCCATCCTGGGCTTTGTCCTGTACTGTATCACCTATGTCCCTGATGAGAGAACGTCGAAGCAATTCATTGTCAAGGTGAGCTTAGAGAAAACCTGATGACTCAAAAAAGTTTGCTTATTAATGCAAGAACAAGTGTCTGAAATTGTCCAACGATTTGTAGAATCAGTCAAACGTATGACCAGGCTTAGTGTTCAGACAGAAAACCTCTGCAGAAAACATTATTTTACTCCCTGTTAAAGTACAAAGCTGGTCTCGGGGAACTGCAACTGTCAGAAGCATAGAGAGAAAAGCATTTAACAGCATTCCTGTTTAAAAGTGCTCTGCAGGAATCCGTGTGAGCGGAGGAGTGCTTTCATTAATGCGACTTGATTGTACAGCTTAATTAGCCACACAATGTATGCAGCTGGAATTTCAAAGCAATTAAAATCAGCCGATCATTGTTTCCTGGGAAGGGGCATCCTTTTTTTTGTCTGGGTCTTCTGTGCATACCAGGTTCAAATATGTAAATGATGTAAAGACAGCATTTCAGCATACTTCAGCAGTATTTTATATTAGGAAATGCAGCTAATTTGCAGAAAGGCTTGTTAAAAAAAATCAAAAAACAATGCTAGCATGTCTATTTTGTGTAGCTTTAAATGTCATCGATGTACCTCAGTCACCAGAAAGACAGATTCTGATCATTTGCATTTTCAAGTTCACAAACTAGTGATATTAGCCGATCCCTAAATGAGACAGTATTGAACTTGTATAGTGCTGTGAAAAAGTGTTTGGCCTCTTGATACAATGAGTCTTTCACATCGCTGTGGAGGAATTTTGGTCCACTCTTCTTTGTAGAATTGTTTTAATTCAGCCACCTTGAAAGGTTTTCGTTCATGAATAGTCTTTTTAAGGTCATGCCAAAACATCTCAATTGGATTTGAGTCCAGACTTTGACTAGGACACTTCAAAACCTTCCTTTTGTTTTGAGACATTCAGAAGTGGACTTGCTGGTGGGTTTTGGATCATCGTCCTGCTGCCCAACTCAAGCATGCTCGAGCTTCAGAGCACAAATTGATGAACATTTAAAAATTTCTGCTGGAGAGAAATTTTTTTGATTCCATCAATTACAGTAAGTTACTCAGTTCATAAAGCAGCAAATAGCCCCAGACCATTAACCCACCATTGGTTATGATGTTCTTTTTCTGAATTGCTGTGTTAGTTTTATGCCTGATGTATCGTGACATAAACCTTCTAGAAAGTTCACCTTTTGTCTCGCCAGTCCACAGAATATTTTCCCAAAGGTCTTGGGGATCATTAACATGTTTTTTGGCAAATGTGAGACGAGTCTTTGTGTTCTTTTGGTCAGCTTGAACTCTCCCATGGATGCCATTTTTGCCCAGTCTCTTTCTTAGTGTTGAATCATGAACACTGACTTTAACTGAGACACATGAGGCCTGCAGGTCTTAAAATGTTGTTCTGGGTTCTTTTTTGGCCTTCTGGAAAAGTTGTGTTGGTCTCGGATGATAATGGCTCTCATTGTGGTTCACTGGACTCCCAAAGCCTGGGAAATGGTTTTGTAACCCTTTCCAGAGTGATAGATGTCAATGACTGTGTTTCTCAGCTGTTTCTTTATATCATGTGTTTTTTGATATCTTTTAGCTTACTAAACTTTGTCAGTCAGGTTCTGTTTGTGCTTCTTGATTGATTCAAAGGTCTGTTGTAATCAGGCCTGGGTGGGGCTGGTGAACACAATTCATTAATCATAGTTAATTCAAGATTTTACAATGGGGGCAATTACTTTTTCAAACAGCATCAGGTAGGTTTGGATAGCTTTTTTTCCTTAATAAGATAAGCAATCATTTAAAAACTTTGTTTTTGTTTACTCAGGTTATCTTTGTCTGATATTAAAATTTGCTTGATTATCTGAAACATGTAAGTGTGACAGTTATATAAAAAAAAAAGATCAGGAAATGGGCAAATATTTTTTCACAGCACAGTATGTCCCTATGTCATGTGTCATTTCTTGTAGGTTTTTTTTAGCCAAAAGTTGTGTTGAAGCAGAACCTCCTTTTCTGGCCTTCAAACAGCCCTCAAACCAAAACAAATGTGTTTTAATTTGTTAATTTACTTTGTCAGTGAATACGCGACTACACTGTCTCTCTTTCTGAAGAATCTGTGGCCTTGCAGTGAGCTTGTTTATTAATTCCAGTTGCCCTTGGTTCAAAGAGAGAGCAAAGGGAGAGGGAGCCGTTCTCACATTAAGTGTTACTGTGTTGTTAGATAGGGACTCATATGACCACTTTATTTCTCATTAACTGTGTAAAGACACTCGTGACTATGAGTTTTGAAGTGCTCTGCAAAAGTGGACAGCACATAGACTCTTAACAACGACGACGACAACAGCATCCTCACTTTCAACTTTGGGCTTTCCGATCACCTGTTTAGTGAAGCCCACACTGTTCAGCAGAGTGCTTGTTGATGCACTTGCTTTACATGCATCTCCCCTGTAATCATCCATACTCTCCATCTCACAGCTGTTCCAAAATTAACATAAATGCAGTTTCAAATCAAGCACCACTCATCACTTGCATAACTCTATAAGCAGCATGTAACTGAAAGCAAAATACACCAGCGAATGAGGGCTCCTTTTATATAAGCGGTGGATTAAGATGAAGGTTTAGTGTTATTGCAATCGTGCAGTTGCATAAACAGCACAAAGTCTCTGTCACATTTTGAAACTGTATTTTTAGACGCTCTCTGCAAGGATTCTCACACAGGACATGCACTAAAGGTTAGAGGTGGCTGTAGCTGCAGGGCACTGGAATATATGTGATATCTCCCCTTCGTGCTAAGAGCTGGACCAGTACTCTTAGGGTCGGAGTATTCTGGGTAATCTCTTTGAACTTAATTTGCCATAGGCACTGAGCCAGCACGTCTGTTTCTAAGCTACAGTTTTGGCACTGTGGGGTAATCATGAGACAACAGGCTAAAGCGGGAGCCGGATTAGAATATAAAAACACATTGAATAAAAGATAGAAAATGTTTTCTGATGAAAGCTTTCATAGTGTCTGGTCTCATGCTAGCTTTCTGCCCCTACAGCTCCTGTATTTTGTCCTGTGCATGATTGGCCTGGTCATCTCTGTGCTGGTCATGGCGTTTGCTGCCCACCATTACGAGCAAACCAGCAGCTTCATCTGTGAGCAGGAGGTAGAAGCCTGCGTCTGCATACTCGATAAAGAAGATCTACTAGCTCGCACCTTCACTTACGAGGGAGTCAGTGACTGCGAGGTGATCACCGGTACACTCACACTTTACTTCCTGATCCAGATCTTCCTCAATCTGGCCCAAGCGCTCATCTGTGCCGTTGGTGCCTTCATCATGTGGAAGCACCGCTATCAGGTCTTCTTTGCTGGTCTTCAGATTGGCTCTCCCTCAACCCAGCAGTGGCAGAAAGTTTAATTGATGATGGCAAAGCTCCCGAGGTGCCTCTGGTCAGTCAGCTCAAGAGGGAGGTTGACTTAACTCTGGCGGACTGGAATATTTGCCTTTTTATGTGCCTTGGCTTGTTTTCTGTCAGCATTTCTGTCAGCCAATCATGTGGCAGCAGCTCAATGTATTTATGCTGGAAGTTGTACCAGCTTTGTAACAGCTTTTTGTATTTTATATAAGTAAAGTTCTACTTCCAGTTTCCAATTTTTTTTCCAACTTGAAAAGAAATTGTAAAGTCAAAAGCAGCTTATTGTGTTTCATATTTTTGTTAGTTATGTTTTCATCTCATTCACAGAAATTTCATAACCACGACACCTAAAACACATCGAATCGCGGTGTTCTTGTGTGATGATTTTCAATTACAGAATGAAACTGCCTCAAGAATTAAAAAAGCAGTGTTCACACATTAGCAAATATTAGTAAGATGAATCTTAAACCTTAAAATGAATGCTTTATTTATTGATTACTGTAACATCATAAAATCCCCTTTTATTAAAGCCTTGTTTTATATTATGTGCATTTTGAGGTTCGTTTTCAGGTTTTAAAAATTTAAAAAAATCTTTTTTGATGAAAATCATTTAGTTTATTAATTTTGCCACTAAACATATGCAGCTCGCTAAATTCAGACTTCACTCCCCTGATAAAAAAAACGTTATCAAAGTCCTTTTCAGCTGGTACAAGTAAACGCCACACAGTTCTGAGTGCAGTAGCATAACCTGAGCAGGCTACACTTCATAAGACTGGTTTCAGACTGAACTGGGCTGTGGTGGAAGGTGGCCAGCAGCCAGCATGAGTCAAACAGCCTGTAGGAGTGGAACTGCTGCAGCCACAAAGAGAGGAGGGGTGAGACGGGGTGAGGAAAGGGGGGACTCAGACCGGCAGCTGGACTGAAGTGACCTACGGTGAATCATTTCACAGTGTTTGAGCTGTGTTAGGAATGGGGAAAAAAATAAATGGTGATTTTTATTTTTAAATGAAATACATTTCTGTGTTATTTATTACTACTCTAGCAATATTTACCTGCAATCTCAACATGCTAAGCAGGAAACGTAAGCATGAGTCAGTTTCCATATGAATTAAATGTATGCCCAGAGGAAGAGTGTAACTAGTGCTGAATCAAATACACCCTACATTGTTTTGTCAGTGATAAAAGGTTAACTGACTGAAGTCTTAAATTTTATGAATTAATTTCATGTGGATAAAAAATGCCAGTAGTTACTCTTTCAAGACTGTCTTAACATATTTGGGCACAAATAGAAACCTTTTTGTCAGCTGTATGCAGTTGCAGTTTCCTTTTTTTGTAATTACATACACAGGTACCAGGCACTTTAGGTAAAGTGTTGAGCTGCCTATTAACACAAAAGTCTAATCAGCTAATCACATGGCAACAATTCCACCGGTGTTGGTGTAATGGTGTGGGGGACATTTTTTGGCACACTTTGATTCGCTTAGTACCAGCTGAGCATCATTAAAATGCTGCAGCTTACCTGAGTATTGTTGCTGCCTATGTCCATCCCTTTATGACCACAATGTACCCATCTGCTAATGACTGCTTTTAGCAAGATAATGCACCATGTCACCATATCGTCATCTCAAACTGGTTTCTTGAACATGACAGTGAATTCACTGTACTCAAATGGCTTCCACAGTCACTAGATCTTAATCCAATAGAGCAGACAAATCTGCAGCTGTGTAACACTATCATGTCGATATGGACCAATAACTCTGAGTCATGTTCCTAGCACTTTGTTGAAGCTATGCCATGAACATTTAAGGTAGTTCTGAAGGCAAAAGGGGTCAAATCTAGTACTTGCACAGTGAACCTAATAGTGTCTAGTGAGTGTATATAGATATCAAATGGAGACTGAACATTGCATTCAGAATAATTACTTGGTCTTTACATTAAAACATGTATTATTATTGCTGAAAACAGAGTAGAGTAAGCTTTACCTATGCTACCTGCAAGTTACTAGAGATGGACCGATCCGATATTAAGTATCGGTATCGGTCCGATACTGACCTAAATTACTGGATCGGATATCGGCGAGAAATTAAAAAATGTAATCCGATCCATTAAATATCAAAAAAGCACCTCACAAAACTTGCGACACGACGTAACTCGGCTTGTAACCGTAGCACGTGGAAGCAGTGTGCTCACGTGATAGAGCGGCTGTGTTTATTTGTAGCCTCGCTAGCAATCCAGCATTTCATCTCCGAGGAAGTTATCCCAGAGAGAAGTAAAGCAAGTGTGTAAGTTCATCTCTGAATGTTTGTAAAGCATTCCCACGTTAAGCTTAACAACCGATATATGGAGCCTCTTCTCTCTCCCTCTCTTGCTGCTACTTCAATCGTGAAACTGCTTAATGATCAGCTGATCGGCTTTTCTGTCGGGAGTCCGTCTCTCTTCTTTGTTTTTGGCCCACTTTGCACCAGAAAGAGGAAACCAGCGGCTGAACAACAGCAGCACGTTTAACCTTGATAAGCTGTTGTGAGAATTTATTTAATATTACTTTCTAGACCAGGATCCTTTTCTACGTAGCTGACGGCTGGTAACTGTGCAGGGGCGGATCTAGCAAAGTTTAGCCAGGGGGGCCGATAGGGCATTAACAGGGAAAAGGGGGCACAAAGACATACTTATCTTTCTTATTCTCATTTAAAATGTCTAGCTTTTAATAAATAATTATCTGAATCTTACACCCAAAGTTTTAATCTGATGTAAAATGTATAGAAGTCCATTACTGTATATAGTAACTGTTAAGTCTAATATACCCTAGTAAGCTACAGTACTTTTTCCTTTGGGAAAGTACCATCTGTGCAGTCTGCAATTCTGTAGAAGAAAGATTTTGAATATATTTAATTATTCTTGAAAAATAATTTATTTCTGTGCATTTTTTTCACACTGCATCAAATTAAAGTTGATTACGTCGATTAAGCATCATGAGGTGGAGGGTGGGGGTGGTTCCCTTTTTTTTTTTTTGCTGGGAGTTTGCAACCCTATTAGTTAGGTTGCTTAATATTTCTGCTAAGTACTCTTTAAAATACCAGAATAGGGAGGATGGAGTAGGTTTAAGTTTATTAGATTGATCAGTACTGCTGAACTATGAAATATTTTGGGTGCAGTGTATTTTTTACATACAGGTATAACAGAATAGCTTTAGTGTTGTTGTTTATTTAAACTTGAGTATGAACTTATACAAAATGCAGCAAGATATTAAAAAAAACAGTTTTATTGATTAAAAAACACACTATATCGGATTAATATCGGTATCGGCAGATATCCAAATTTATGATATCGGTATCGGTATCGGACATAAAAAAGTGGTATCGTGCCATCTCTACAAGTTACACCAATCTATACATCCATTCACAAGCCACAGCAGATCCAGGCAGAAGGGCAGCCTATCATGATAATGTAAAACGTAAAAGCAGGCATTGAAACTTGTTGTTCGTTAACAAAATATGTAGTTCTCGAAAGTAAAGATGGACTGCAAATGCACAAATAATATCAAACTGTATGTGACCATAGTGAAGACAAAAATGTTTCTGTTAAGGTTTGGTTACAATATGCTTTGATCATAATTTACATGTGACTGCTCACAGTGACTAATTTAATTTGTGGCTTTCCTCAAAGGCTATGGTACAACTTAAAAAATATTAACTCAGTTGTGTCATTTATTGTAGGAATGATTTATTCCTTCTGTTTAATGATTTATTCACACATATTGCACGATACACCACTGTGTGTGTGTGTGTGTGTGTGTGTGTGTGTGTGTGTGTGTGTGTGTGTGTGTGACGGCAAACAATATTCTCCATGTGCTTGTTTTTTGTGATATGATGTCAATGCATCATGTGACCAGAAACAACTCAACTTCACTGCCATACAAAGGAAGTCACATGCCAGTCGTCATGAGGGCATGTTTATTTATAAAAATGAGTGCGATGAGGGACCTTCCACCCACCTCTTTGGAAGGTAACAACTTTCTGTGTGGTCAGTTTGTCTTTCCAGGCAAAACAAAACAAAAAAAGCATCGTCTGATATCTGACTCTGGTGGCCACTGACGCTGCTGTGAGTCTTTAGAGAAAACTGCAGAAGACAGAAGATCAATATGTGTATTGACACGAAGGAAAGCGATGCACACTGCATCTCTAAAATAGACTGAACAACATCAAGTGTTTTTGATCATTTTATATGCAGATGCTCTTTATATCCAGCTAAATATGGCTTGATTAATTCTGTGCATTGGTGTCAAAATGCCTTCCAGGCACAGAGGTGTCTCAGATGTTGCCTTATATTTACTGATCTGGGTGTTTTCCTACTTGCGCTAGTGAATACACAAAAGCTAAGCATGTGACTTGAAGATGATCCAAATGTGTCTGAGGTTGTGTTCATAAAGTAAACAAACCACTTCTCATGTGCATTAAAAGGGCTTTGGTAATCACCAAGGATGAAGTTAAGCAGACTGTAGAGTCTAGGCTATTAGCCATTAATAGTAAATGGACATCAAAGTTAAATGGTTTCTCTCCAGGGTCAAAGCATAAATATTAGCTGATCAAATTTAGGAAGTGATGCAAGGTGAAGCGGTGGTGTTACAATATAGCATTAAGAGTTTTGCCAGACAGCAGTGATGGTCCTGATATTAGCCTCTCTCTCCTTTCCATTTCTGAGTGCAATACATTCCAGTGAAGCTGCACTTAAACCTTCTTGTCTGCGCAGTGACAGCTGCTCGCCATTATGGCACTGCGTGAACTAATTTTAATGGCTGTCACAGGCAGCAGGAGCAAATGCAGGCCTGCCAGCGTAAACACTGAACTGAAGCCAAGAAGGATGGGCTTCTCTGCAGAGGGTAAATGGCAAGACAGGATAAGAGACCAGTTTACTTTCTGAGACTTGTTAATCATTTCAAATTTCATACACAAGCACAGACAGACGCACAGACGGGTTTGAGTTCACCACCTCCTCAAGTGATGACTGTGGAATTACCAGTGGGGATTTCCATGTGTGGAAACAAAGCTCAATGTAGCTAATGCTTCAGTTCATTAATGCCGTTAATATTTTTCTTCTTAAAACCATCACCGTTTAGCTTTTGACGGGGTTAGTTTTTACACCAACATTTTCCACATTACTTTTAACTATTTTTACATATGGATCTGTATGAACCCACCAGCTGTCTTTTTTCCACATGGTTTCAGTTGCAATATTCAAATCCAATCTCAGGTGTTACAGCTTAATTTGTTGTGAAAACTAATGAATAATTGTAGTTAATTACTGATAGTTAATTACTGCTCTAGAAATCCTGTACAATCTTTTATTTTTGTAGTTTAAAAACTCTTTTTTAAGTACTGAATTAAACTTAAATAAATCTAATTAGATGGATCTGATTATTTGAAACTATTCATTAACCGATATGATGGATTGAAATGACAAGGCTATCTAATTAAACATTTGGTATCTCTGATTGCTAGACAGCTAAGCATACAGATTCAACACCGCCCACCCATTGAATTCAGCTATTGTACATTTTGAAACTATAGACACTTAAATCCACTTTTCAGGGAAATGGTGGCAAACTTTATAAGGTCAGGCAGCCATTCATCTCACACATGAAGAGCTGCAGACTTAATAAACTACTTGATAAAAATCTGAATATGATTCTGTATTGAATGCCATTTTCCATCATATTTATTCATGGATACTTATATTATACATAGTCAATGTTTCATTTAATGTGGACAACATCTTAACTTTCCACTGACTGTCTGCGTATGGTAAACTTAAAGGCAAAGCAAGTAAAACAGCTTGATACAGACAGACGATAAACCAAGGGGCCGCACTATACTTATATATAAGCAAAATTAATAAAGACTATTTTGTAATTTGAATCACGCATAGCTACTCAAGTACAGTACAAGAATAAAAACAATGGGCTTGAAATGTACATAACTAGTCCCCTTTAAATACAAGGGGTGTGGCAAAGCTGGAAGAAGTAAATTTGTCATAACAGTCATGAAACTGAGCCGAAATATGAGCTCATCTAAAGGAAGACGTGACATCCTGCGTCCCCCTCATGGACGAGCACAAGTAAGTTAAGACTGGTGTAGAGGGGCTCACAGTGAGTACTCATCCATTCCCAACAAGAAGATTTGAACTGAACTTTACTAGAGAGTTGAAACATTTTTCTACACACTGCCTTTCAGCTAACAGTGTCTCAGGACATTGAGTGACGGAGCACGCCACAGTCTGGTGTTCATCTGTGCAACTTTAAAATAACTGCAGACTTCTCAACTGCACTTCACGAGGGACTAGTGAAAATTATTTACACTATAAGACACTTTATAAAACAGTAGGAGATGGATGTTAGAGCAGATACAATAAATTACAGTATTAGCTTACATCTCTATAAACACAAGGATGTTCATAACGTAACAAAAAACTGTGAGCTTACCATCTTCAGTCAAGATGTATCAATATATGATTTAAGACCATCAAGAAAGTTTTGCACAGGAAATAAGTTTATTCACATTTTTATATATATGACATAGAAATCTGTAAAAGGCAACTGAAGTGGTGCAGTGAATGCGTATTTAAACAGAACACAAAGCATTCAAATAATAATAATAATAATAATAACAATAATAATACCTCAAACCAACCTGTTACTGTTTGCAGTTAAAGGTTTTTACCCTTTTTTTTTTTTTTTTTAAAAGTGCACTTTCAGCAATTGCAATGTTCCATTTGTAAAAGTTAACGAGTAAGGCAGCATGAGTCTTTTTTTTTTCCCAAAATGCAAAAATACTCCTCCACAATTTTCTCATAAATACCAACAAAAATCTAAAAAGGTAAAATTCTTGATCTTAGTGTGCACACTCTTCCTCTGGAAGCCTGCAAGCCAATCATTGACCTCTGTGGGGCTGGCTGATCAGCACTATGACAGTGGTGGAGCAGAGGCCAAGACAGCTGTCCACAGGCTTGACAGCACTTAACCATTAACCTACCTTAACATTTCCCTCAGCCTCTGTCTGGCACGCTATCACTACATTGGAAGGTGTGTGCTGTGCCTGGTCAATCATTGACAGACCAGTTTTTCTGTACACAAGGGCCCGTAGAGCGTGCCCCTTATGGCTGAGTGGGCACAAAAGGCACACTGTCTCCAAATAAGGCCGTGTTTGTGTCACTTTGTGTCACAGAAAAGGCACTATGTCTAAAATTAAGCATCAACACTTGCTGGTCCCTTGCAAATTTTGACATCAGTAATTGTAGGTGTACATTTGAGTACAAATGTTGTTCTCAAGGCTGCAGTTCATGTGTCTGCGTTTCTCTCTGGCTTTATAGTGAGCCAATAGTCGAGTGACCTGCCACTGTGAACCTTGCAGCGCTCAGTGAGTTGGAATGTGATGATTGGGCTGAGGAGGACCCAGGAATCCGAGCCTCTGTTTGTTCTTCCTCTGTTCTGTCATCTGTTGAGGAGAAGGGGAGAAAAACAAAAGCTGTAAGGTTTGTATATTCTGTATGTAGCACACACAGAAACCTGGTTTCTTGCCATTAATGTACTAGTACAGTTATATATGTATATATATGTATATATATGTATATATATATATATGTATATATATGTATATATATATATATGTATATATATGTATATATATATATATATATATATATATATATATATAAACTTGCAGTACATTTAGATTTTTCCTCCAAGAGTGAACAAACTGTTTTAGTTTAGCCAAAAATCATTGAATTTGTCATTTCAGAAGTTACACAGTTATTCTACAACATTCTTCTATCAATTTTAAATCGCCTGAGATGGAATCTTCTGCACGGCTGCATGAAAATAACCTTGTTCAACACTGCCGTTATGACTGGAAACTAAAATGTCCCTTGGAAACTTAATTAGAGGACACCGTCATGTGTGGGAGTGTGCAGAACTGTGACCTGCACAGTGGATGTATAAGAGTAAGTGCGTGTGTGTAAATGAACCAGAAATGCTGGTTCACATTTACAGTGGTTTCCAGTGTTGACGTCACAAATGGGGTCCATGGGTTCTGTGAGCCGTAAGCTGTATATGCAAAATAAAGGGGGCGAAAAAAAGCAGGCTGTGCAGAAAGCCACACTGCTAAGTAGCGACACACATAAACCTACACAGAGTCTCAGCTGTGATAGTGTGCAGAGGTCAGCAAAAGGTTGTAATGAAGGAGAAGCTGCAGGAGAACTTTCCTCCCAGTGAGAAACAGTCTTGAGTTCATATCTGGTGTGAGACCTGCAGACCTCCCTTGTGACTGCAGAGCTGTGGTTGGGCCTCACCTAACCCTCCATAAACACACTCACCTCCTGTGGCGTAAACGACACTTTCTGTTTACCATATAGGTGGAGTAGTATTCATGCTAACCCCATGACTCCTTATTAGTCAGAATAGAACCGGCAAACTTAGATTAGAATAGGTCCGCCTGCAGCTGACGCAAAACAGATTCAAAGATAATGCCTTGCCATCTTTGTTCAACCGCACTGTAATAAAAGACATATTGAGCTGTTACTGGGGGTTACATGAGAGATCCCAGCTCACAGGGAGATGTTACCAACTTTACTGCTTGCAGAGGTCGACAGTAGCTGTTCTCTTTTTTTTTGTTTTTGTTTTTATTTTTTTAGTGGAGTGTTATTCTGCCCCAGTAGGAGCTGTTTTCACACATTAGGCAGAAGTGGAACAAGGACAGGCCTGTGACTGGAATCACATGCAGAGGAGGCAGGTGATGAGAGTGATCAGTCACACTGCAGCAGCGGTGCTAGTCATCCAAACAGCCAGAGGCTCACTGGCGGCTCTCAGTCGTGTCGACTGCTGACGTGATAGTCACCTGTCGTGCTGCGTTCAGTAGCAGAATCCATCTGCATGAATAAACTGAGAGCATAGGGACTCTGCTAAAGCTATATCTTTGACGTGACCTCCTCCCCTGTTGGTGATACGAGGAGTCATGTGACGTGGACTTCACAGCACATGCGTGGCAGTCAGCTACCGAACAAGACGCAGTTTTACTTTGTGCTATTAAGCAGTTACAAATAGCACAATGCTCAGAAGAGACCTTTTCCACAAGAGCATGAAAAATGGCCTGAAGTAGCATTCTACCTGTTCTTTGAGCTCAGCCAGCTGGCCTGAGAGCTGAGCCACCAGATTGGCAGTGTTCTCCAGTTTCTCCTGCAGAGACCGCATCTCATTCTGCTCGTTGTCTCCCTCGCTGCTCACCAGAGACATGGCTCTCATACGAGGGAACCAGTCCAAGTTCTTCTCCTGGAGGAAAGGGGGAGAGAGATGGGATGTATGAGAAACGGAGAGAAAGGTGAAAAGAATAAACGCCTGAAATAAAGCTGACTCAATAGGTCAGAGAGATGGAAGCAACAGTATGTTGGCACACACGCAAGATTTGCATACACACGTCAGGAGCATTACAGTGCTGAAGCCAGACTGCAGGAGGAGAGTAAACACAGAGGTAGTGGTAAGTGAAGACAGGCGTGGAGGTTTAATATTAATCATTTAATCAGAATGGAAGCTGCTCTCCGTTTTGCACCTGACAGTGTAAATTTTTCTAAGCACCATTGCTGTCTCTTGGATACAGCAGATAGCAATAATACACTAAATGAACAGTAACTGGCATTTCAATTCTCACCCACTCCATAAGCACACTGTTGATGCACACAGGAGATGAGTCACTGTCGTCTATCAAGAACACAACTGGGAGTATAGTGTTACTTATGCGCTCGCGCGCGCGTGTGTGGTCACATGCAAAACGTGGATGTTTATTTTCTGTTTTTCTAACAGCGCAGCAGCAGCAGAGCAAACACTCTGCAGCAACGGTATAAGAAAACATTGAGCATGCAAACCTATAGAATTATGTAAAGCGTGACTGTGTTTGTCTCTGCTCTGTGTGGGTGTGTGTGCTGTTCATTTGCTACTGCATGGATATGTACACAGCAAGGTGTGAGCGAGCGTGTGTGTTTTACAACACGCGTGGCTCTTGTGCAACGCTGAAAGTGAGATAGGTTTCACAGCGACAGACTGCCATCGGCTTATCTTATGTAATATTCTTTAGCCAGTTCTTCTGATAAAAATTACTTAAAAGGTGATGAGAGTGGGATTTGACTGGCACCACATTAAGTCCGGTAGGAGGAGTGAGGTATTCTCCTTATATAAGAATAGACCGCAGGGATAGAAAGACCGATCATAGTGCGAGACGCTGAGGACAAAGAAGAGGGCATGCCGTCTCAGGGTGGACGGGATGTGGAGTGTGTCGGTTATTTGTTTGCATTTCCTCATGTGATGTTTAACCATTCTGCTAGGTGAAACATTCATATCGTGAGTTTACTGCTTTGTCCATTCCTCATCAATAATACTAATGGAAACTCTCAGAAAAAGTTCATATCAGTTTTATATATGCTCGCAGTGTCAGATTTTTAACATTCAAACTCTGAAAAACTGTTGTGAATTTGACAGTGGGCTACAAAATACAAATTTCTACTATACAGACTGGAATCATAATAATAGCACTGGGAATACATGAGAAACTCCAGGAACCGAGTAAATTAGAGTTACTTTGTTACCCAAATCATAGATGAATGAAGTAATTTCAGTTTAACATGCACATGCACTCACCAGAGACTATTAGTTTTACCTTGCTAGTACCATGATTGGTATGACAGCATCACACAGTTGGTGCAGATTTGTTGGCCACTCATCCATGATGAGAATTTTACCACATCCCAAAAGGTGCTCTATTGGATTCAGATCTGGCAACTGTGAAAGCCATCCAAGTACAGCAGACTAATTGTCGTGATGAAGAAACCAAAGCTTTTGTGAACTTTGGCCCCAATTTTCTGTTCCAATTCTGACAGGAGTGGCACCCGGTGTGGTCTTCAGCTGTTGTAGCCTTTCTGCTTCAAGGTTCAGGCTCAGAGATGCTCTTCTGCATACCTTGGTTTTGTTGATGGGTTATTTGAGTTACCGGTACCTTCCTATCAGCTCAAAGCAATCTACCATTCTCCTCTAATCTGGCAATAATAAGGCATTTTCAACTAAAGAACAACCAATCTTAGCATATTACTTTACAGATGGTTTTGTGGGAAAATCCCAATAGATCATTATTTTGTGAAATACTCAGACCAGCCTGTTTGAACATGGAATTATTTTTGGTGCCAAAGTCCCTAAAATCACCTTTCTTCCCCATTCTGATGCTCAGTTTGAACTTCAGCAGGTTGTCTTGGCCATGTCTGCATGTCTAATTGCTCACTGGATATTTAGCAAGCAGCTGAAAAGGTGGAGCTAACAAAGTGGCCACTGAGTGTGTACACACACACACACACACACACACACACACACACACACACAGTAAGTAAAAGCATAATATATCCACTTTAAGAGATGCACCAAACAAGCTGTTGAACAAACAAGAACAATTGTACCTACTGAAGTGGCCAGTGATGTTATAAATTTTCATTTAAACTCAGCATTTTGCTAGGCTTTAGCTCACGCCAACATGAAGTATTAAAATTGTCACATTTAACTGATGTTATTATATAAAATCAAAACGACAGCGCCTCATCTGAGGGTTAGAAACAGAGAAAAGGGCCTGGTGAAGAATGGAACTGGAGAAAACTGATCAAGTACACATATTACTAAACCTTGTTTTAAACCCAGTTTGAGTCTCTTTCACTGAAGTAGATTTGTGATTAGGTGCCATTTAGTTGTGTTATCACATAAGCAGACCCTCTTCACAGAATGTCAGCTTTTATTTTAAATGAGAGGCGACAGCCACTTTGAGTAACATCACTTATCTGAATCATTGTTAGCAGGTCAGTTTAAGTTGTCAGGTTACAGTTTGCTCTATTGGCCATTTTGCAGATGTACATCTGAGTCAAATCACTCTGTAAATAAAAGGGTCCTTTCACTCCTTTACTGTACTTTGTTTTCTATTCCTATTTTTTCTTTTAATCAGAATAGTATGTTCACTACTCAATACTGTAAAGTATGAATTAAGTCATTCTATAAGAGCTTGACTGAAGATCTTTTCTAATTTAGGCTTCTGGCATCACAGGAGACATAAAATTAAAAAAGAAAAAAAAACAGCAAAAGCTGTGAGAGCTCAGAGACAAAGCTCCAACATCTGAGGACCATCTAAAGCTCACTCTTAACAGCCGGATTAAAAAAACCCTCAAAAATGTGAACATAATATCATTTTGTATGTGAAGTCCCTCATGATGGCTGAAGCATTGTTTAATTAAAGAGATAAAGTTAAACAGTGACTGTATAGAATCTAAATCCCACCAATGTCTTGTTGCTCTTTATTAGACTGTACAGTAATCCACTGTGGGCTATGCTGCACTGTCTCAATGAGTCAGGCTTTAGTGTCGCTTCATTGATCAATTTAAACACATAACTGAGCGTGAATTTACAGACATTCATGTGCTTCTCACTCTGCTGTCGTCACCAGACCAGTGTGTGTTTATTTCACCCCGTACGGGTACATACTATACTGCAATCTGTAATATACTCCAGAAAAGTCAGGCTACTGATATAAAAGTGTGGGAACAACCTTAGATGTCACCAATGGCAAACACTGTATAATCAAATATCATCAACGCTAAAAGGTTCCAACCACTGTCTCATTGTTTTTTTTTTCCTTTTTAAAAACCCAGGCTTAAATCATAGGTTTTAATCATGAACAATAATGCTATCCATGTAATTCTACAGGATTCATCAAACTTCCTGACATATCTGAAGGTATTAGACATGCTGTAAGCATGGAAACAGACATTTCTATACATACAGTACAATAAAAGGACATATTCATTAAAACAGTGCAGCCTACTGGGTAAAATTAGTAGTTGAGAGTAGCTGGTTAGCTAAAACCATCTTTCTAAAAATTTATTTTTAATTTAAAATATCTGTGCAGTCTTGCTTTACTTGCTTTGCTTTAATTATCAATTAAGTATGCAGCACATAATTATTAAAGTGCTATGAAATATGTTTTTTGTATTATGTGTCACAACTCCATGGATTCTCTACCCTACATGCTTGACTTTGATCAGTGAGGTTAAAATAATGGAGTTCAGCCTGAATGATGTAGCTGCACAACACGTCCTTGTGATCAGCAGCCACAGAAGAGTGTGAAAGTATACAATGACACAGCACACAACAGTGCACCAGACAAGCATACACATATCACAAGTATCTGACACACACACACACACACACACACACGTTCTTGACTGGGACATAAAAAAAAATTTTTAAATTTTTTTTAAAAAAAGCACAGCAGTACTCCATCTCATTAAGCAAATTCTAACCTCTATCCTCACTTTACATCACAAATGCCGGCCCTTCGTTTGCTTCTTTTATTAAAGGCAATGCGTTGCATGTGTGTTATATCAGAAATGAAGGGTTCATGATGTGACAGTGACTGTGTACGTGTGTGTGTGTGTGTGTGTGTGTACACGTGTGTGTGAGTGTGTGTGCGTGCGCGTGTGAGAGAGAGAGAGAGAGAGAGAGGGAGACAGAGAAAAAAAAGGGACAGGGGAGCACGTGCCAGGCAGGGCTGAGCTATTAGCAGGCCACTTGAGATGGGTTATGTAACGCTGTGGCTGCTGCAGTACTTGCTGGGCCTGTAGTCGCTGTCATAATTTTACACACAAACACCCGCACACTGATTCACATCCACATGCACAACACCGTCAGAACAGTCACAGTGTAACAAGATCCTACTTTTTTTTGTGTGTGTGCTTTGCACCACATCACTTTATCCTACCAGATGAAATCATTAGTCAGGAGCTGTTTGTGTGTGCCTGCATGCATGTGTGTTTGAGGTCATCAGGTTACAGCTCTGTTCCATCACTGGGAGGGCAGTTTAGTTCGTACAGCAGCTGCTGCCAGTTTTACCCTAAAACTGTAGTGAAGTAGCGGAGAATAGAGTTTAAAAAAAAAAAAAGATCCAATCAGTGAACTGGCACCAGCAGTATTTCTACCTGAACATCACATCAAGCACAACTCTATGTTGGGATGTGGAGAACACAAACGGTGCAAGCTGCTGCAGACATCTGCATCATGGACTAGCACTTCTCTCCAATTCAGCTGCTCTTTTACAGCTTACGTCAAAACAGCGACGCTTTCTCTTATCAAGACTAAGTTACTATGTGTGAGCAAGTGAGCAATTTAATACAACACTTTAAGATGACGGGGCAGAGAAGAGACAGACTTGTTTAAAAAACAAAAAAGCAACAACGAAAAAAAAAACCCAGGAACCCTAATCAAGGCAGTGCAGTCTGAAACATGAGTCCCATTATGGCCTAGCAGAGCAGTTTATTGCATTTTTTGATTAGACCCTTACTGTCTGGTAAATGCTCACACAACTTGTGCATCTTCTGTTCAAAAAAATAAATCCAACATAAGATGAGTTAAAAAGCTGAAGTTAAGGTAAAGTAAGCAAACAACTAATACCCTAAACATATACCAAACTTAAACTTAATGAATATCAGAAGCTGAATGCATCAGACAGAAAAACTATTTCTGGAGATTTTAAAAACACGTAAAACTCTGCTTTCAGTTCCCTGTGCAACCTGCACATAGGTGAAACCTGCACCACCTGCACTCTGACTGCAGCACAACCTCTTTATATTTATTCTGACATGGTGGTAGGATTTTATATGAAAGATTGCAGTAAAGCACACAAGCGCTGCACAAACAAACTGTACGCAACAGGCTGTTTGTTTAGTTATCCACGTGTGTGCGCATGTGAGTGTGTGGGTTCTGCAACACTTAAGAGGTGTTAATATGTAAAACCCAAAAGAAGTTAGAAGTTCATTTTAAAAAAAAAAAAGGTGATTCTTTGCAAATCAATTTATTCACAATAATATTAATAATAGCTCATTCTGAATTTTATGGCAGCAACACGTCTCAAAGTTCGCATAGGGGCAACGAGATGCTGGACTAGAAAGTGGTACTAAGTAGAAAGAGGTGGAGGAACATGCAGCTGAATTTCTCAGAAGTAAAGATGGGTAAAGGTTCACCTATGTGCAAAAAACTGCATCTAAAAACTGTGGAACAGTTTCAGAATAATGTTCCTGAATGTAAAATTGCAAAGATTTTGAACATCTCATGACCTACAATCAAAGGTTTTTTCAAAATCTCTGTGTAAACGTCTGGATTCCTGTGATCTTTAGGCCCTCTGGTGTCAGTGCACTGAAAACAGGCCTAAACTCTGTCAAGGAAATCACCATACAGCCTCAGAAATACTTTAGTTCATGGTGTCATCCACAAATGCAGGTTAAAGAAAAAAGAAGAAGCCAAATGCAAACATGATCCAGAAATTCTGTTGCCTTCTCTGCGCCAAAGCTCATTTAAAATCGTCTGACGTAAAGTGGAAAACTGTGTTCTGTGATCGGACAGATCGATATTTGAAATTCTTTTTAAAGAGAGCAGGACCATCTGATGGTACGGGGGTGCATTAGTACCTATGGAATTGGCAGCTTGCACATCTGCAAAGGCACCATCAATACTGAAAGGCATCCAGCATACAGTTTTAAGAGGAACAAATGCAGATGATGTTGTTGTCAGAAAAAGCCTTACATATTTTTGCATATTTCAGCAATAAAACATACTGTAGCTATTGAAACAGCATGGCTTCGTAGTAGAAGAGCCAGGTGCTGGACTGGCCTGCCTGCCTTGAAAACATTTGGTGTGTCATGAAAAGAAAAATACGACAGACGGCCCAGGACTGTTGAGCCGTTAGAATCCAGTATCAGACAGGAATGGGACAGCGTTCCTCTCCGAAAATTCCAGCACCCAGTCTCCTCAGTTCCTAAATCTTCACAGGCTCTTGTTAAAAGAAAAAGGTTGCTGTGTGTGTGCAAATTCAAAATTGGCTCGTGTTTCTTCAAATGGTGCATTTTCTTAGCCTAAACATTTGATGTGTTTTCCATTTTCTGTTGAGAATAAATTAAGGGTTTCTGAGATTTTGGGTTTTTTTTAAGTACAATTTACACAGTGTCCTCACTTTTTTTTTTTTTTTTAAATTGGGTTTGTAAATTCCTGACTCATCATTGCATCATCACCCAGCAATACCTTGGCCTGGCATCAGAGAACCGACCTGTTGGAAGACCTGCTGATGCATATTAATTCAACGTCTATCACCTGTTTGTTATGCAAATTGTTCATTATAATGCCACCATTCTTATGCCCATCACGGCTGAATGTTAATCACAAAATGTGCCATTGTGCTCCAAGGCTTCATTTGAATCCATTAACCTAACAGCAACACCTTTAGTTGCCCTTACATCCTTCAACTTCTTGTCTGTGTGTCAGTGCGGCAAGTTGGTACATTGATGATAATAGGCCTGGACTGGGTTTAATTACTATTTAACCACACTGTGTCCCTGCAGGTTAGGAGCTCAGTATAGTGAGGACTACCTGAGTGTAGAACCCCATCTCTCTCCAGCAGCGAGGGGAAAGGAGAATAAATTGGGATGCCTGGCACAGGCCTAGAGGCTCAGTCTCATTTTTTGATCACTCGTCTGCTGTAGAGGATCACGCTTCTATAGCACACTGTGCAAGTCTGCTAACTAAAGAGGCTGTGCATCTTTAAGGCTCTAACACGAAGACATCTGTATGCTCATCTGCTTGGTGCAGCTTGCCAACAAAATATGAATTAGGGGGTGAAATGAATGTGTTTGTTTGTCCATATGTTCCTGGAATAATAAGGAGGCTTGGGTGTGTTTATGTACCACCTTAAAAATAGTGCAGTCTCAAATTCCTAAATCTTTACACTGCTGTATGTCTCTTAAACGTGATCTGTATAAAGAGAATTAAGCTATTTTGATCAGACAACAGCTTGTGAGATGTACCTGTTAAAGTGGATCTATTACGCTTTGACTTAGTGTATACGCACACACACACAATAAGTGGCCACTTTGTTAGGTACATCCAAAAAATGGCTGATTAACAAGCAGCCAATCACATGGCAGCAATTCAGTACATTCAAGCATGTAGATGTGTTCAAGACAACACGTTCAAACTGAATATCAGAAAGAGGAAGAAAGCTGATATAAGTGACTGAGCATGGCATGGTTATTGGTGCCATACAGATTGGTCTGAGTATTTCAGAGAAAGCTGCTCACACTCACACACAGAAAAAAAAAAAAACATGGATCCATCCTGCCTTATATCATCCATTCAGGCTTCCGGTGGTGGTGTAATGGTGTGAGGATGTTTTCTTGGCACACTTTGAACCCTTTAGTACCAACTAAGAATGGTTTAAACACTAATGTAACCCTAAACACCAAAGCCTAACCGAGTACAGTTGTTGACCATGACCATCCCTTTATGATCCACAGTAAATGTGTGATGCTATCATGTCAATATGGACCAAAATCTCTAAGCAATGTCTCCAGCATCCTTTTGAATGTATGCAATGAAGAATCAAGGCAGTTCTGAAGGCAATAGGGGGTCCAACACAGTACTAGCAAAGTGTAATTAATTGTGCGTGTTCATATTAAAGCTGGCCAAAGTTTCAGATAAGGTTAGCATATGAGGACGAGTAGAAATGATCCCTCTGAGCTGCTCTGTTTTTTCTACTCGTCACTGTAAAAGATCAGAAAGAGTGTGTTCGCTTAGCATCGTCATCTCAGACACAGAGCTCCGGCTGTGAGCACAGCAGCCCCAACTGCTTGCTGCTCAAACCTTCTTTTTACGAGAAGCTTTCAGTCAAGCTTTTTAAGCTCACTTAAAAAGTTTGTTTTACAAAGTCGGTGAACTGACACGCTGCACCAAAGCCCAGCATAATATAAATAAGAATAATAAATGTTTAGTAGATTCTGAGAATAAAAATATGGATGTGTAAATGAGCATAATGGGTCACACTTAAAGAACATAAATCTGCATTACAAAGATACACTGTAACCATTTCCTGTGTATAGTGTGTATATATTTGGCCTACTTACTGCAATCATTTTGTTTACGTAGCTCTCAGGGCCAGTGTACTCGGTTGGATCCTTCACTCTCACCAGAACCATGAAGTAAAGGTAGTGCCACATGTTGTGTTCAGACTTGATATGCTCCTCAAAGGACACCGTTTTGTTATCAAATTTGTCTCTTTCCAACCCTGCAAGACATTAGCTCTGTTATGAATTCTACCTTAGACCATTTTGTCTATCATAGGAAGGCTAGCTATACCACAAAGCTGTCTGTACACACCACAGATGAAACAACTGGTTTTGAGGATTTCCTCCTTCCTCTGTTTCTCACTCCTCAGGTCTGCAAAGGTGTCAATGATAACACCAAAGATGAGGTTGAGAACGATGATGATGACAACAAAGAAAAACAGAAGGTCGTAAACCACTCGAGCTGCAAATAGTGGCTCCTGGAAACATGGAAGAAACGCAGAGTTTTATTTCAGGTTTTCCTTCAGACAGAACACACAATGAGAAAATGCCATTTTTCTGTATTCCCTGTATTCTTTTTAGGCTTGTCCTACCTCTTTGGAGGGTCTCCTGAGAATATCTCCCACACCACCTCCATTACGCAGGCCCTGGTTCAATACAGTGATTATACACATGAGCAGAGTGTCGCACACCCGCTCGGTCCCATCATCTTCATCTAACAAGATGAAAACACAGAGGAAAAACGTGATGGAAGAAATGGAGAGAGAGAGAGAGAGACACAGAAAACCTATAAAAAGGGAGATTTTATCAAGAGGAGCTTTGGTGTGTAATCGGATAAATGTGCACCTTTAAATTTGTGTTACATCTGGTATGAAATTACACAAGATTGGACTGACACGCAATACTGTTGTTCTTTAAAAGTTCTTCTTAAAAGGTGCTTCCCTTTTCCATCATTACATTCTGCTCATTTGATAGGTTGTTTTTATTAATCTCACAGTAAGAATATTTGATTTTTATATTAGTCTTAATTTTATTAAACTGAGCTAGAAGAGTTGAAGAAGATTTTAGTTCATGAAATGAAAACAACATTCAAAAACAATTTGACCTAATTCAGATAAAAGTGTGACTCAGCTGACGCTGACAAGTGACTGATAATAAAACACCTCCAACTCCTACTGTAAATGAATAAAGCCACGCACAGCATGACTGCTGAGGAGAAAGAAGAGGTGAAGGATGTGGCTGAGATCACGTGTGTGCCCTTATGGCGCAGGTGATCCGTGGAGACGAAGGAGAACAAACAGGAGTAGGAGTCACCCCCTGCCTCATCAAGTTTCTTTGTGTGCACAAACTCAGTGTGTGTGCATGCGTGCGTGCTTATGTCTCAGTATGTGTGTTAGTAACCTTTCAGGAAGTGATTACTGCTGGAAAGGTCACATACACGCCCACCACCCCAGTCAAAACACAAAATCTTAAAACTTATCCACTCAGTGACTTCCACGATGGGTAGGACATATTCAGTTTAATTTAACCCCAAAACCTACCAGGAACAGATGTGGGTGTAGAAGCAGGGCATCTCTCACTCAAACATGAGCCTGCAACCTCGCTGTTACTCAATAAATCCCTTTTTCCTAAAAGAACAACAAAAACATGGGAAGTTTGCGTCAGTGACAACAGCACTAAAAATTTCCATATGAAAGGCGACGATTAAATTATACTGCATTAAACCTTCTTCCCGCTAATTCTCATCAGCGCTGGTAGAAATCAGCAAGAAAGATATAGTCAGACATTATGTAAACTGAGGCAGCAGCTGCTGGGTGGGCGGTGAAGTGTTGCTGAAAAAACCTGAGCAAATCATTTGCACATCGGCAAAGCCCCGAGCAGCAGAGGAGCCGCACCGCCTGAGCGTGATCTGCTTGGGCAGACAGGCAGAAGAAAGAACTGTGCATCTGGACCAGAGTGTCACCAAAAGAGCTTTTTACCATGAAAGTCTGGAGAACTGAGGGCAGGGCTGGGTGACAGGAGGTTTAGGAAGGAGAAGAAGACGACGACTTGGTGGGACAGGGGAGCGGGGGGGGTTTGAGGAGGGGTGCAGGGGTCGCAGCTCTAAGTTGGTAGGAGAGTGTAAAGGGTGCTCCCCAGCTCTGATGAAGCTCCCTCATGCCGTATCTCCACTCAGCCTTCAGCTAACATACAGAGAGGCGTGAGCCCAGCTGGTTACATAACCCACCACTGCTCGGCTGTGTCTGCTGTGCTCTATTCAGTAAAACACAGGATGGCGCGGCCACCAGGTTATGCAACAGGTGCACATGTGCTAGCAGGATGTCTTCCTGACCGTGGGTGCTGGAGCTCATTAACACTACCCACACTCTCCACAGTGTTTTCAAAACATGTGTCTGGGTATATAAATATATATATATATATATGGCTATGTTCGACAATTTCTATGGGGAGATTATACACAAGAAAATGCTGATTTGAACATTGTAATTAAGAAATTATAGATCAGATCAAAAGTGAAGGGAAAAAATGAACTCGCTGGATCAACCAGCATCCAGCAACTCCAAAATGTGAACAACTTTGTATGGCCATTAACTGCCTACACATCATACCACAGGACCAGAAGAGGTGTGAAGTCTGAAACTCATCAATTTACATTACGTTCTACGATTTACACAAATTCAGAAAACGGAAACACAGCTCACTAACAATTCACAGATGTTCACGGCTGGAAAAGATTAAAAAAGAAGAGCAAACTTGTTTCAGGTCAACTAAGGCTAACTTTCACAAAAGATAACAGAAAAACATACTGAGAGAGAGCGCAAAGCACAACTACAATCCAGTCTGGAGAATGAACAAAACTTATGATCCTTACACAGTATAGACTTGAAATGAAGTTAAGAGAGATAATACATATCCCCAGATAGGGGCGTTGCAATTACTGCACATACTACTAGAAGATTTGATCTTTTTTACATTGTAGAAATTATTATTTATTTATTTGTTTAAACATGGATCCATCAGTGCATTTTTAAAGGTTTTTAAGTATGACACATTCATTGGAAAGGCCAGGTATAAGTACTATGACTAAAATAGATGTGGCATTCTTGCGACTGATTTCTGTTGCATCAAATTTCTTGCAGTTACATCTGAAGATGTTGAACACCACCCATGTCTCACTCAGTGTTTTTTCTGTTTTCCTCATAAAAGTGGAAGTGAAACTCTCAATATTTGGTGTAGTTTTTTTTTTTTTAAATATCACACTAGACTGGTGATAAACATAAGCAGTGTTTTTGAAGCATTATTTTCAAATGGCAATATCAAAGGATAGCTTAAAGCCCAAGGGATTTACGACAGGGAGAAGACCACAGTAATGACTTGGTGTACTTTAAAAGTTAAAGTTTCTGACCTGGTGAAGGAAGGCGGTCCACCTCCATGCGGAAGTCGTCTTTGAGGAAGAGGAAGCCGATGATGGAGAAAAAGTAAACGAGAAAAACGGCCAGAACCGCTGTCAAAAAAATGGAGCGGCCATTTCTCGTCACACTCTTTATCACATTGAGCAGCGTCTCCTCTCGGATCACCAGGTCGAACAGCTGCAAAAGGAGATCGTCATTTGTGAGCCATCAGCAAACATTCGGAGAACACGGTCACAAATCAAACGAGCTCCCTTACCAAAAAGCTGTAGAAGAACTCATGAACAAAGAGGCCCAGGACGCAGATGATGGCATACCACAAATGGTAGATAAAGAGCATGTCCATCACGACTGCTTTGTAGCCTCGAGTGAACGTCCCCTGGTTCCCCACAAAACTTACAAGAAACACCAACTTGTTGAAAAGCTGAAAATGGAATAAAAACAAAACTCAGGGACAAAAAAACTTGTGTGTGAAGAGGCAAGAACAGACACATTCTTCAAAAACAAGCCTTTGTTCACTTACATTGACAGCACCGAGCAAAAGCAGCGCAGGGCCGAGGCCCATTGTGTAGATGGCACGGAGAATAAGGGAGACCAGGAAGAACCCGATGCCTATTGGTTTAGGTAAGACGGGAAGCAGTGCGGTGAAGACTCCCAATGCCACCCACAGTAAGATATTCCAGAATGGGGATAATGTGCCTGTGTGGAAGAATAAACAATCGAACAAGGCACAAAACATCAATGCTTTAAAGCACAACATCCCTCTAATGAATTATTTATCTGAGCTAAGAGCTTAACTTAGGAAAGAGTCAAAGGAAACACTTTAAAATGTCAAACAGCCATCCATGGGGACAGCATCAGTCAAAACAACCAACTCTTCTGCAGCTCACTGAGTAAATCAGCAGAGTGATGCTCATGGGTCTTTTGGAAACTGCAAAGTGCTGACAATTTATTGAGGAAGTATTTATCAGAAAGCCATCTTTAACACTTCTGTACGCCACAGGAACCACGTGTACAGTAGGTTTACATTTCAGCGAATTACACCAAAGCAAACCAGCAAATACAGCAAGTTCTAGTAACATTTCGCAAAACCTAAAATCGGGTAATCTAACATTGCACGTAAAGAAATGGATTTTAAAGAGTAAAATAGGATGATTATTGGGTGATTTAACTTCATCTGATTAATTAGGTCTCAGGCTGACGCCAGGCTGAGGGCAATGACATGAAGTCGTATCAACATACCAATAAAAACGATTAAAGTCCAAGTTGTCCCACCTCAAAACGATATCATGATGACGTGTGAAGGATTTCCTTTAAGCACATTTTGTACACACCTACTGCTTCTTATCCGATTAGATACTGTATGTTAGATAAATCACCAGTGTTCGTGGGACTCTGAGTGACCAAGGTGTTTAAATAAATGCAGCATCACGTGTCACAGAACACGCATTTTCAGTCATAAAAAGAAAGCAATAATCATTAATAATTAACATTCCAAAAAAAAGAGAATTGTTATAGACTTACTTTACTTGAAAATTAATACATTCAAAGTGTTCTTCCATAGGTTTTAAAAATGATTAAAACTGCATGATAAAACAGCTGTAAATAGATGATGCAGTATACCTGCACTTAAAAGCAGACAAATGCATAAAAAGTCAATTATTTCTGAATTATTTAACACTATGTCTGCTGCTAAGCTGGGCTAAAGACCTCCTGATTTTCAAAAAACATCACCCTTTCCTCAAAATCTGTAAGAAATTACGCCTAGTGAAAACAGTCACTTTGGAGAAGAATAGACAGTGAAGTGGGCTCTTGGCCTCTTTTTAAAAGATCTGCCTGTTGCTCATTGCGTTGTAGCTGATGGTTGGTGGTTGACACTCCAGGCAGTGGTTGCACAGGTTTTCCTCATGTCACATGTCTCATGCTGTATTCACCTCATTTGCCCGTCTCAAAAATTGAAATTAGTTTAAATAAATGCCCCTTTGCCAACAGTTGCTTTAAAATTTACCACATTTCTTTCTTTCTTTTCATCACATAGCCACTAGTCTCTTTAACTCTCTGTGTGTACGCCTCTTTATTTTGCATGCTTGACTCCCTTAGAAAAATAATAAAATCCCCTCATTATTTTAGTTGGATAATACTAATGAGTGTGTCTGCATTTGAATTAAAGAGATACAGCATAATTTAGCTGATATTAAGGGCTTTTATTCTTCACATACATTTTCTCTAGTACATTTATGAGATGTTATTTCAGCACCAGGAGCTGTCCATACTATGCCCTATACAGATTTTGCACAACGCACAAAATAATTCTGTCTGCCTCATATGGTAAGTTCATCTCTACTTTAATATTGGCAGATGTATTGCAGATTAAATAGTTAATCCATGTCCAGTAGGAGCCATTTGAAGACCACTGCCTTAAAACATTGGTTTGCTTAGTGCGACAGCCAGTGGCCTTCCTATGAGCCGGGTTGTGACATTAGCAAAAGGTTTACAAAAATGGCTTGAAATTACAAATTACAATTTGAAAAATATGCAGAAATTCTTACCCTCATCTTCATCGTCACCAAAAGGGTAGAATACAGCCACAGCAATGTTGAGCAGGAGGGCCAGGTAGAAGGAGATGCTCCCCCAAAGAGAGATGTGACGTGAGAACCAGAACAGAGCCTTATTTTCTGTGCAAACACAACAGGGAGCATAAGTACAGGCACACGAATTCAGCACACACCACATCACTGCAAGCCCTTCAGTTTACTGTGAAAATAACATAACCAGACTTGCTGGATGGAATCGTGATTTGTCGTCCTGAAGCCTGTTCCTGCTGCCACCACCACCACCACAATCATTATTATTTTCCAAGAACTGGATGCCGAATGTAAGGAAGACTTACTGCGGATCTTCTTCTGCCACCTCATCTCATTGTAGAGGTTGTCAAACTGGTGGAAGAAGTCATTAACCTTGCTGCCTTGGTCATCTCTCTCAGTGGTGGTGAACACACGCATCTTTGACTCTTCAGTTAGGTACTCACAGATGTTAGGAACTGGAAACACTATCTGCTCCATGCTGCGGTCATTACGCACAATCTGATAACAAAGATTAAAGGTTTGGCTTACAGTTTTATAGTTTGACGAAAGATTTAAGAGATTTTAGGATAAATGACAAATTGATGATGCGATTTACCTCTATCTGAGCTGTGTGCTTCGCATAGTAACGGAGGGCATCATCCTTTTCTTTATCGTGGTCCATGCCTGACCCCAGACCTAACCCTGACCCAGGGGTGAGGCTCTGCTGCAAGATTTTGTTGTGCCTGGCCAACTAGGAATGAAGAAATATGATAAATATGAAGATATGATTTTGCTGCACTACACTGGATGATACTGTAACCAGTAGTGAACCAAAACTAAACAAATATGGTTTACAAAATCTCCTCATGAGCGTTAATGTCATGGTCATTTTTATGGATTTTACAAGATATGACTGTGACTTTGGAAAACAAGAACTGGGTGCTGCTTTAACCTTGATTGAAATTTGAAATAGCCCATATGGACAAGAAATATTCCTTCTGGAGAAAAGTTTTATGGTCAGCCGAGACAAAGGTAGTGCCATGATGGCAAGAGGTATGTTTCGCGGAGTAAAGGTGAGGCTTTCAGACTAAGAACACTCAACTGCCAAGCATGGTGGTGGTAGCATTGTGCTCTGGGAAGTTTTGCTGTCAGTAGTACTGGTACACTGCACAAAGTGGATGGAATAATGAAGGAAGTTCTTTCACCTCACATTAAATTAACATCTAAATGGTTGAAAATTGGACAAAATTGGGTTTTCCATCAGAGCAATGATCCCAAACACACATCAAAACTGGTTTTGGGATGGATAGACCAGGCTAACATCAAGCTTCTGGAATGGCCTTCCCAACTCCATGAACTCCTCTCTATTGGAGGATTTTGGAGCAGGTCTAAAACCCAGGTGTGTGACAACCAATTTAAATAAATTCTGCCAAGAAGAGTGACCAAATATCTAGCCAGAATTATGCCACAAAATTGTTGATCACTATCAAAGGTGTGTGTGTGGTCGAGATGCAACTTATTAAGAGATATTTAATCAAATATTGGTGTGAGTGTATACATATATTTGATCACTGTTTATATATTTTTGAAAGTCCAAAATAAATTCAATCTTGTGCACCCAAATCTTGTTTTCTAAAGCCATTAAAGATGTAAAGTATACAATGATTCCACCCTGGAAAAAGCCCTAAATTGTTGTGAAATTCATACCCATGATGAGCCCACAACAACTGTAAGTAATGTCTATATACCATTCAAATTCAAGCTTTATGGCCTTGTTTTTTGTAATAGAGCTAAAGCTGCCATCTCCCATTAAAGGAATTGAATTATTTCAGTTTTAAAGTGATCCAGATCCAAACCAAAATGTAACAGTTTCTTTCTTTGCCCACACTCTGCAGAGGTAGTTTTTATGTATCCTTGCTGATAAAAAGACATTGAAAAGGACACCCGTGGCACAAGAATTAACAGATGAGTAAGAAATAGGTTCTGGCCTTTTTCCTTTCCTGTGTTGTTTTCCTGTTTTGTGTACACTGAGGTCAACTAAAAATTCAACTTCAGTCAACAAATGAGATTTCCTTAATTTTTTTCTGCTCTTTTTTTTTAGGTGAGGAAAATTTAACATGGTTTGTTGGAGTCAAATATTGTGGAAAATATTCTGAGTTCTGAATACTTGCTGGGGTTTTTATTTATTTATTATATTTTAAACATCTATTTTACTCCTTTAAAATAGGCAGTTGTAGAGAGATTAAGAACCATTTAGTTTGTGCATTCTATCTATTGTTTATTTTATTTTATCAATTTAATTTGTTTATTTAAATAATCAGAAAATATATTTAAAAGCTGATGCACACATTTGTGCATGCCTGTTTTAAGCTGAAAGGTAATTTCTTTTAAAAGTCAAACATAAAAAAAAATGTAAAAAAAATAAACATGCACACTTCCTTGTCATGATGAAACTCGTCTGCTCTGCAGACCAAAATATCCTGTCTGACACTTTGCTCTAAAGAGACAGAAGTGAAAACCCACAAGACTTGGCTTGCTCTCAACAACTTACAAACAGCGTAGACAAAGACTGAGACACGTCAGGTACAGTACTCCTGCCTCATTCCCTCATTCCTCATCCCTGGACAAAGCAAACCATGTGTATTTAGTTGTGCAGGGACTACCTGCCTCAGTGAAAACGCCTAAAGCCTATCTGTCAGTAGAGCCAATGTCACATCACAAAAACTCATTTCAGAAAACTGTTAGAGCAGTTCATTCAGAGAAGCACTCTTCCATCACTTGGCACTCCTGCACTGCATTGGCCCAGTGGTCATTAGACTAAAGCATCACTGCATTTCCTCTGTTTGTCTGACCACTTTAGACTAACACAAGTTTAATCTTTTCTTTTACCTGGTGGGCCAGGATGTAAATGTTGTGTCCGACATCTTTCGGTTTGATCTCGTCTCCCATGCCGTCATCGTCGTCTTCACTCTGCAAACCCTGTTTGTAGGCATCCTTCATGACATCCACCTGAAGCAAAAGTGTTTTAGAAGTCACAGTTTTTACATTACACATGTCAGATGTAGTTTGTGTACATGCATGACCACACTCACCAATTCAGTGGGTCTCATCTTGTAGAGAATCTTCTCTGCGTTCTCACTGTCATGGCAGCTCTCCATGATAGCTAACAGGAGCTTGGAGGCATTGTTCTATGATACATGTTTCAAAATAATCAGCTTTTATATTTTGATCAGTTACACAAAGCTGAATAATTGAAGGGGAAAAAAACAACAATACTTGATGCAGTTTTTTCAGAGTGCTGTGATTCGACTAAAGGGTTGTACTACTAAAGACATCTGCAGTCAGACAGCCAGTAAACATGGGCTGTATTTGCCCTGTTGCCTTTTTCATCATTGCACAATTGTTATCTATATTTAATTAATACTATGCAGCAATGTAAGTATATAATAGGGTAATGGAAATGTGTCGCCTGCCAGACCTCTCATACAACTACTGCTCACCTTGAGTTGCAGCACCAGGTCCAGGCGATCCTTACCCAGGGGGTTGATGGCGTTGACAATCAGTGCTATAATAATATCAATTCCATTTGACTCATGTTTAGCTATACAGCTCTGGAAAAGAAAAAAAATGGACATGCTGTAGTCAGTGTTGGCTACATTACAAAAAGAATTCATTAATATAATTCATCAGAAGAAAGTGTCTGTGCTTTACAGGTTAAATCCAAATAAAAGATAGTTTAAGACGGCTTACTACACCACAGCTCATGATTAAAACAGCAGTGTGATCACAAAGGGACCAGGTCCACTGTAGACAGACATTTATGCTCATATTCACACCAACAGTAGATTTAGAATCACCAGATTTCCTCCTCCTTCTAATTAGAAACCAACACAGACACAGGGGTAACATCCAAACTCCATACAGAAAGGCCCCAGCTGGTCAGCTGGTTCGAAACCAGAAACTTCCTGTTTCTCGTTACAGTGCGTGCGCGCGCGCGTGCGTGTGCGTGTGTGTGTGTGTGTGTGTGTGTGTGTGTGTGTGTGTGTGTGTGTGTGTGTGTGTGTGTATGTGTTCTACTGTAACGTCCTAAAGTATCTAAAGGAAAAATCCCCTGTGGGTATGACATTAATGGTCCATTATGCACCAGTACAAACTTTTGTGCCACTCCAATGCTATATTCCCTCCTAGCTCACTTTCCTCACCAGATTTAAAGGGTTCCTATTTTGAAATACCATAGAGATGCAAAGCACATGACAGATCCACAACGAGACTTCCTTGAAGGCATAACTGGAAAAAAATTAGAGCTTTTTTTTTCTTTTATAGTGGCAGTGTTGCAGAACATTGCATAATGCATTTGGTGTTTTGCTAGCCTGCAAATGTGCAAAAAATGATGTGCATCGCACTTATCTCAACTTGACTGGACTTGAACACATGAAATAACAAAAGCTTTTCGCTGCAGGTTTAACAATACTGTATGATGCTTCACATTTAGGAAAATATATTCACAATATTAGGCTCTATTAAATAAATATGTTGACAACTTGACTATCCAATAAATCGAGCATTTTCTCTCAACTAACCAGTCACCCTCCTCCTACCTGGTTTTCATGGCAGGGCCCCTGGCAATACTCTGTAATGGTTTCCAACGTTTGGAGAATCAGATCCACATTAAACTCATTTATATAAAGTCCCAGCAGCCCTAGGCCTCCAGTGGTGCTCCCACAAATGCAGTCCAAGAACTGAAGAGTCTCACACACCAGATTGTAGTTAGTCTTGTTGTTCTGACTGCGCAGAAAGTTCTGGATTCAGAGCAGGAAAAAAAAAAAGTCAATCAGCGGTCATTTTAATGACTGGACTTCAAAGGGCAAAGTTCACAGAGCACCAGTACCTGCAGCTTTGAATTGTGGTTCTCACAGAGCAGCTGTAGGTAACGCAGGATTGGTTTCATGATAGACACAGCCGGGCTCATCTGAGTGTCTTCCAATGCCTCCTCAGTACCGATTATCTCATTGTTTTGGCCGAGGCCTTCAAGGTCAGGGTCCAGCTCTTTTCTGAAGGCTGAGAAGGCCTTTGAGGTCACTGAGGAGGCTTCTTTTAGCTGCCCTCGCATGTCGTCCCTCATGTGAAGCCCAGAATCTTTCCCTACAAAGAAAGGATTTATTTTAAAAAAAACAAAAACAAAACAAAAAAAAACACACACACACACACACACACACACACACACACACACACACACACACACACACACACACAACATGATTCACTGTTTAACTGCAGGGCAGGAGCAAATTGCTTCCATTCATAAGTGTGGCAATTGTATTCAAGAGAAATTGATATATGTGTATATATATATTTACAGACGTTCACTGACAAGCAGGCAACAATTTAGTGGGTTTCTGTAGCATAAAAACACCCAAACTTGATACAATGGCCTTTTGATAGGATTGCAATGTGGGCTGTCACATGCTTCAGACATGTGACTGCTTGAACTGGGAACAACAGTTTCAACAGAAGTCAGCAGAGCTACAAAAATCATTGTGGATTTATCCACTACAACTGTTTTAAACTAAACTAAACTTCTAGACCTCAAACACTGTAAAAGCATTACTTTTTTCCAGTCTGTGGCTTTTTAACTCGCTCTTTCTATGGAAATGCCTGGATGTGCTGAGGACGTGAGCCTCATGACTCAGTATTGCACTTTTAAATCCTCATCGCTAGGTACCTCTGACATTATAACAGAGGTGATTCACTTCGAATGAACTTTGCTTACTTACTTTCAGCCTCCCTTTGACATTTTGACACAGTGGTTAGCTACATTTTGAGCTCACAAACGTTATCTGGACATTATGTGGTGTTTTTGCTCTAATAAGTCAATAATGTAAAAAAATTAAAAATGCACCATCACTGAACGGTACCTTTTTTAACCCTGATACTACTGACATCACTGTCATCGTCCCTTTTTCTGCAGCTGACTTCAAACATGTTGACCGACACGGTGGCTCGAATCTCCTGCTGGGCCAAACGCATGCGGTCGTAGAAAACCTTGAAGAACTTCTCGGACTTTTTCTGCTTGTTCAGTTGGCTGTAGAATGAGTTCTAGTTGGGAGCAAAAAATGGCCATGAGTATACTTCTAAAACATGTGGAGGAGAAGTACAGGATTCGTGTATCTGTGAAGCCGACCTGTATCTGTGTGTTTCCACCCCTGAGAAGGGCAATGCCCAGCTCGATGCTCTCCTTAAACAGTCGATCATTCTTGGTGTTGACGATGAGTTCAATTACCATCTCTGTTGCCCCAACATTGTCCAAAAGACACTGAATATCCGAAACACTGGTGGCTGGCTTGTCAGCGTCTACCATGGGAGAACCTCCTGCAATGATGTAGAAATTTAAATTCCAGCTTCTGCTTCTCATGCTCTTTCTGAGTTAGTCTCATGTATGTTGCCTGGTTATTTTTGTGCTGCTGCTCTCCCTGCCTCTGGCTTTCCATGCATGCACATACCATATATAAATAATTGCAGATAGAAATAATCTCTTTTTGAGAAATTGAACAGGAAAAACTTTACAAATGTTTGATTATTTGTTATGCTCATCTATTATATTCCACACCTGCCTGGACCGAATATTTATGGGATGCATTATAAACCTCTTATGTCTGCCAACAATTGTCAAACAGCATACTGCCTAAGAAACAGAGCACTGTCATTTTAGTTCCTGTTGTTTCCTCGGCTGTGAGTAGTTATTGCAGCATCTACTCGGTTTATTTGGGGTTCTCGGTACCTCCAGGTGACTGCTTGACAAAGCCACCAGATGAGCTGTTTCCACTCCCGAGCTCTGACTTGGAGAGAAGCTTTTGATTTCCAAAGTAGCGTGTGAGGAGAATCTTTCTCAAGTCGTTTCCCTGTGGAGACAGAAATCATAATGCTAAATCCATTTAAAAGTCTGACAGAGTATGAGCTTTAAACTAGGAAATTCACACATATTTAATAGATTTTGATAAAGCTTTTTTCCCCTTTACAGAAAGGGAAAGAGGAATAACTATAAAAATGATCAAAATGAAGGACAAATCTTAAGAAAGGAACATTTGTGGTAAGGTGCATTCATTGGCATGAAATCCATCCAATCATCTCTCAGAGGGCTGAGCAGATTTCATCTCATTTCACCTAATAGGAATCATCGCCATCATCCCATGACACATTTCTGCCTTGATAGAAGCAGTGGTTTGCAGGATGACAATGCTCTTATCAACAAAGAAATTGGAGCTTGAGAGAGCATGACGGTTACAATGTTGTCCAATATCTTGATCCTATCTGAGCATTTATGAGAGATTCCGAGATAGCAGCCAGGGTGTGTTTGGAGAAAAGCAACCATAAATGATGAGAGATGTTACTTTTATTTTTAGTTAATATTAGTCGGCAATGAAAGTCTCCAAACAGTTCAATTTTTAAACTGACATGATGAACCGCTTATCTTAAAAGGTTATACAGAATGTGGTCATCTCCGTGTCTGCGACATTTGACGCAGATGAGCAGAAATGAGATTAAAAGATTCACGGCGACAAACGCCCTTCAGTGGTTGTGTAATCAAAGTGTGTGATTGGCAGGTGGATGACTTGCATTGTACATTTCACCACCTATTTTTAAAGAACAACAGGGAGAGCGATGAATGGATGAAAAGAAGGAAATAAGAAGGGAAGATAAAGTATGCATGAACACTACATGTGGTCAGCATCTGTTTCTATGGTAATCCAACAACGCATCAAGGCCTTGTTTGATGACACCTTACCACTGGTATTGATCAAAAGACTTCAAGAAGAGATGGGTAAGGGGTGGAGTTAAAATGAATGGGCTGTAAGCAGCCACGTATGGTTTCCATGGAAACGTGTTAGCAGGCTAGCAGAAAGGCAGGTGCCTGTCAAAATAACAGCTGAATACACTTGATGTGTTACACTTTGCTTGTGCCAGGTTAGACCCCCCTTTTGCCATCAGAACTCCTAATTTTTCATGCTATAGATTCAGCAGGGTGCTGGAAACATTGTCATCATGATGCAACTCTCCCGTTCCTCCAAGTCCCAAAGGTGCTCCATGTGATTGAGATCCGGTGACTTTGGAGACTATTTGTGTACAGTGAACTAATTGTCATGTTCAAGAAACCAGTCTGAGATGATCCGAGCTCTGTGGCATGCCACATTATTCTGCTGTGAGAAGCCATCAGAAGATTGGTGCACTGTGGTCATTAAGGGATAGACATGGCTAGAAACAGTACTCGGGTAGGCTGTGGTGTTAAACAAATTGTTCCTAGAGCCTAGAGTGTGCAAAGAAAATATCCTATACTACTAGACCACCACCACAAGTCTTAACTGCTGATACGAGGCAAGATGGACCCATGCTTTCATGTTATTTATGCCAAATTCTGACCCTGCTGTCAAAAAAAGCATACTATGTTTAGCCTATCTTCTATCATCAGATTTTAGTTAACCTGTGCAAATTGTAGCCTCAGTTTCCTGTTTTTAGCTGACAGGAGTGGCACCCAGTGTGGTCTTCTGTGGCTGTAGCCCAACTGCTTCGATGTGTTTGATGTGTTTTGCGTTGTGTATAGGTTGGTTGTAGGGACACAATTTTGGCTTCCCACATTTAAACACAGACAGTCTTGAAAATGTGATATTTAAATTGAACGCAAAGCAAAAACAAATGAGGCACTCCCCCACCTGACTAAATCACCGCTGAACCACATCCAATCACAACTGTTCACTGCATTACAAAGCCTGAAGCTTCCTGGACTAGTCTAGACCGATAACACAATGTAAAAAGACAGATATATTAAAAAAAATCTAATGACTGACACAGTAGAAGGTGAAGAGCTTATCACTCAAAGCGGATTTAGGGTTAGTGACATTGATCAAGAAGAGATTATATACAAAGAGTGTTGTAGGGTTGTCTCTGTGCCACAGAGCAACACAACTAACATAACCAGCGGCCTGAAAACATACCACCAAATAATTAGTATATTTAATGCATGAAGGACAAGAGAAGCAATGCAGTGGTTGCTAACATGAATTGCTCAACATCAACTCAGACATTCATAAAAGTGAGGCTGTATGGCACACCACTTTGCTAACAAAGATGTACTGAAATCACTAACACAAAGCGTTCACTAAACATTTTTACTATTGAAGGCTTCAGGAATACATTTGGGGTTTTTTCAAGATGTAAAAACCTGCAAAATGTTGCAGGAGAAAAAGAGATAGATCTCACAACAGTAAATTACTATGCTACATCACTCATGCAGGTCCAACAAATTTAGTTTTCTTCCAAGCGATGCACTGAATTTACACAAATGAGGATACATTTTCTTTTGATGCAAAGATTTGCAAATGAACAGGAATGTAGCACAACTTGGATGCGAAAACAGTGTTATGTTTAAGTGACAGAGCAAAAAAATTTTTGCTCTGTCAGTTTTTTGTCAGTTAATTTTGACAATAATCGCGCAGCCCTACTTGATTGTAATAAATCCGTATTTGTTGCCTTCCTATCAACTTGAAGCAGTCTGACCATTCTCCTCTGACCTCTGGCATCAGCAGAACAGTCTCTGTAATCGCTCTGGGTGGTTGTGCAGAAAAAGTCACCTATATCGCCATTTCTCTCCATTCTGATGCTCAGTTTATAATAATAATAATAATAATACATTTTATTTATAGGCGCCTGTTGAAGACCCTCAAGGTCACCTTACATTAGTACAACAAAATAAAAACATAAGATAAAGTATGTAAGTATAAAAGCTAAGTAAGGTAAAAATAGACTAAGACGGAGTCGTGATGAAGAATATGCAATTCTGAATAGATGGGTTTTAAGACACAATTTAAAAGTAGAGAGAGAGTTTGTAGTCCAGAGATCCGGTGGAAGTGCAAAGACTTCCAAAGACTCCGGTCAGAAGGATGAAAGGTTGAACATCGGGCAGGTTGCCATCAGGTCGCTGCCACATGACTGGCTGATGAGATGTTTGCATTACCAAGCAGCTGAACAGGTGTACCTAATAGTTTTGAATATATGTGATAATTTTTAGGCTGTAATTATGCAACTTTTAGGCTATAAAATAACTAAAAGCTGAAATTGTTAATTAGGTGTTAACATTAATTAATTCAAAGTTTAAGTAAAAGTTCTGACTCATGCTTCAATAATGTGAATATTTGGTGCGTGCTCTGTTTGAACGATTAGTAACAATCAATTTCTTTCTTTAACTGTCCTTTTAGTTTACTTATATTGTAAATCTTGTTTTATATTTGGTACTTTTAATTCTTTTTATGTAGCTTTTATAACATGTTGAATCATCTATGAAGCACTTTGAACTGCATCAACCTTCATGAAAGGTCCTATACAAAGAAGGATTGATTTATTCATTGACTGGCATTGTTGGTTAGACAAGTCACCTCACCTCACCTACAACCCTATAGACATTTAATGGAAATTTTTCCCATTCCATTTGTCCTAATACTTGCATGAAAATAAACACATTTCCTTTATTATACATTTCAGAATTTTGCAGTTTGTGACTGACGCACCAGCAGTTCAGCAATTATCTGGTCTCTTTGTTCCTTTGCAAGTTTCCCTGCTGTGATTGTCACACCTCCTTTAAAGCTGACACATACAGCTAATTAGTATTCAGATGTATATGACTCATTTGTGTAGCTGCCATTGTAAGTTGTAAGTAGTTGCTTCTTATAATAAATTGTGGGTGCATTTGGATGTGTTAAATGTAATGTGGTTCATCCAAAATGAAACTGAATTATCAAGCAGAAATAATGGGATTTTTTTTTTTTTTTTTTTAAAAAGCTCCAAACTGCAACCTTAAAAAAGAAAAAGTCTAATTATATGATAGCAAGGCATCAGGCAAATGAGGTACCTCTATGTCTCATCACAAAGGCTGGCCAGATACAGTTCAGCTAAGCATCCTCAAACTAAGTGTACCGAAGAGCAAAGATGTGGATGAGCACGTGTAGCTGATGCTCCCTGTGTCAGTAAACACTCTATCTCATCTGCAGTCAGCAGAGACACTTGTCTGCCTGCACTGTCTGGCTGAGCTGTCTCACAGAAACACAGACACACACCCACATAGACACACGCACGCACACACACACACACACACACACACACACACACACACACACACACACACACACACACGTGCACGCACACACTTCTTGAACTGAAGGTGAGGATCCATTGAGCCAGTGTCTCATTTCCACACACCACTACACAGACACAATCCCAACCTCAGCACTACACTCTATAAGGCAATGCATCCCAGTGCATGCTCCCTTGCAAACTAAAACATGTTTGACTTATCATTTCCCCTTTTCTGACACAGGAAGTACCACTAAAAGAAACGCTCTTGCAGGGAGAAGTTGAAAGGTGGGGGTGGTGACAGGTTTTTGGGGGAATTTTTTTGTCTCCCTTCTGGGTGATGCAGTGTGCTGGCTAGGTCTGCAGAGAGAAAGGAGAGGATAGAGGAGGCAGGATGGCAGTAGAGAAGAGTCAGCCCTGCCTGACTCATCTGCTTGTTGCTGCATTGACAAGAAAAACTGTAGTCAGGTGATGTAAGAGCCGAGAGAGAGCAAGAGAGAGAGAGAGCAAGAGAGAGAGAGAGAGCGAGAGAGAGAGAGAGAACTGACAAAAGTAAGAGGAGGGTGGCAGGAGGAGGAGGAGAGGAACAAACAAAACCTAGCAATGAGCAGACAGTCGTGGTGTTTTAAAATGTGCACCGGCACGCCACACTGCGGCTCTGGTGTCCAAGCTGAGGATGAGCTGCCGATCCCCACCTCCGGCTTCACTCCCCCCCACCACCCTCCAGACCTCTCGCAGCTCTGCTGTCTACAGATTCCTGTAACTCCGGTGAGAAGCATGGATAAAAAGACACAGCCTGTTCTGTGCTTCTTTAGGTGGTCTGAAAACTCATGCAGGCATCGGAGGGCAGTAGCAGCTGTAAACCAGGACATACACTGCCTGGATGGAGAAGTTAGAGCTGCTGAGCTCTGATAAGGTCAACTGCAGCAGCGTGTCAGGCTGTGCAGGAGGACAATGTTCCCCAAACAAGGTTGAGATGAGAGGTGTGGAAGACTAACAGTTTTACTTTTCTGCATTGCTTTTTCCTCCACAGAGGAATCCGAGTCTGTCTTTTATGAACAGAATGAAGCACACAGTTTTCCCACAGGCTATGAGAGACCAACAACTTCACCATCACAAAGCTTATGTTACTTCAGTCAATACACTGATCAGTACAGTGTCAAACTGAAAATCTACCTTCTGTTATACAAAAACTCAAAGGGAAATTCGATCTTATCATGTACAGTTTAAAAGCACGCGCTGCATGTAATCTAATAAAAATTTCTGTTGTCTCTAAGGCGAGCTTGGAGCTGAAGGAGAAATGAAAAGCTTAAAGTGGGAACCTGTCATAATAAAATCCATATCAATATGTTTTATAAAGTGTTTTCTCCAAGATATTTATTCTTTTTTAAAAAGAAAAGAAATTAAAATGCATTTCATTCTTTCACATTTTTCTGCTGTTCTACCACAAACACAACATGAGCCCAGATTAAAAACAAAACACGAGGGAACATAGGCTGGTGTGCAACTGCCACCCATAACTGAGATCACTGGGTTCATCATTCTTTGGTGAAATTGTGGCTGGATGAGCTCAGGATTACCTAAAACTCTTGCCATTAGTCAAGTCCATTAGGGTGAACCATGTCTGCATATTTGCATTTCATCCCAACTCTTTTACCTGATGCTGAATATGACATGTTCAGAAGTAGCTGTGGAGCGCTGTGTGCAAGGCCAAGGGGTTACAAATGGTATCTGAAATCTGGAATCCTGCAAGACACACGCGCATCAAGTGGTGCCATTTATGTTTTCAAGCTGCAGTTCCACAGCACATGAAATGCTTTTACCCAACAAACAAGCACATCAGCAAAACAAATTAAGCCCACATGTGAGAGCAATTGGTGAGAATGATTCAGGGAAATACAAGCGTAAACAAGTAAACAAGCATTCAGTAACAGGTCTGCTTTAGGGAAGGCCTGACTTTTAACCAGCGGGTTTACGGTGGAAGTGTTATGTGTTATTCACTAATATCATTATGTACTGATTGAGTTTATTAAGAAGACTATGATGCTGAAGATAAGCTGACTGGCAAACAAGGCTCGTCTGTTTTGCCTGCCTTGCTGGAGCTCGGGCAATTTAGTCGACATAAAAATGCAAGCATGGGGAAAACATAATAATTTTTGAGAGCTTATGTTTCAGCCATGTGGCTTCTGAAAAATTACATCAGCAAAAAATTAAAAAATGAAACATAAAAATATAAAAATAAGATTACATTTGGTAGAATCACTCATGGTTCTCAGAAAGCATGGGGCCATCTGATTTTTGTGATCCACGGACTTTGAGTCAAGCAATTGCAGCGGATCAAACTTTTCCCTTATTCCCTCGAGACGTTGACGTTTATTTTTGAGAGGGGGGTAAGGAATATTGCATTTATTCCAATCAAATACGGTTCAGGTGCTTAGATCCTTCTAAGGATAAATGGTTAATAAAGCTTAGTGAGACTTTGATTTTTTTTGTCCACCCTGTAATAAAAGGCTTTAACAGAGGTGTGAGCACATGTGAGATACCATGACATAAGAAATGAATCAAAAACTGAAGCAGATACTGAACGCTGACTGAAACACAACAGTGTTCTTCACCAGACTTTTGTTTGTCTTGAGTATTATATCATCACTGGATGGTTTGTGTCATGTTGTCCACCAGCTATGAGCAATAAACGCAAACACAATTTCAAATTCATGTCATTCCGGCTCTTTTCTTGTCATGTGCCTCTCAGAGTACAAGTGACCTAAGAACACACTATGAACTTGTGAAACTCTGTTTACACTGAAAACCATTAAGATTCATAGAAACACTTAGATACCATACGTAGGTAACTCAAAACCTCAAAATTCCTGCATGCTAAAAATAAAGACAATCTCTTTTTAGAAAATCTCAAAGGTAAATAATCTCATTGCACTCATAATACATTTGTTATTTTGCTCGTGTCAAGGTAACTCAGTGATTTGACTCAAGAAAGTAATTTTTCAGCCAGAGCTAAACAAGAAAGGAGTCCGACAAATGAACGTGATGGTCTAGTTTCAAGCATCTTCAACTTGCAGATTTTATAAAGCTACACAGGGTTAAAAATAATTATCCACCCATGTTCAAGGTTTTATAAGAGCAACTGGAGCAACTGAAACATTTTTGCTCAACCCACAGGAAGATTATTTCTAACTTCAAATAAGTATAATTCAGTGTTTTATATTCTCCTAGTAGGATATCTTCTTGCAGTACAAGTGAAACTTTCTCTCTGTCTCTCTCGTCTACTGCTTGGAACTAAAAGAGTTCAGCGGGCATCGTGCTCCAGTTCTGGAGGCATCTCTACACGGTGTACACAGACCTCCAGCGGCCAGTCACGGCCAGACTAGACAAAACAACGTGTTCTAATCCCTCATCGCCATGGAAACCAAAGCATAATGCTCCCCTAACAGACACCTGGCTGATGGATTGAGGGAAGCAAGGGCAAGAGGAACTGAGAAGAACCTCCTCAGCACAAGTTCACGCAGCAAAATAAACACTTTTTTTGTATTAGATAAGTTAAACTTCACAAATCAAAACTATTTTGGTTAGACCTCTGCAATCTCCAACTTTCTGACTCAACTCAGCATGCTGTCTCAGCCAGAGTCCAGCCAAAGGTCAACCTTTACAATGTACGCATGAGCTCACGCAGCTCTCTGCCTGCCTGACCCTCTCCACCTAGAAAACCTAAAGGCATGGTCCATCATGATTCCCATCAGACAGACAAACAAGGAAAGGCCTGCAGGATGAGCTCACGCAGGGCAAGCCAGCATGACACTGCATGCCTGGGAGTGTGTGTGAGTCCTTGCATCTACGTGTGTGTTTGTGTGTGATGCGCTTAGCATCGAGAGGGTGGTAATCTGTAAATCTGCTTTGCCTTGGGCAGGTGGTGTGAAACTTGGCAAGCAAGACAGAATGAGAGACAGACAGACATCGTGTGAATGACAGATGAGTGTGATAGAGAGGGGAAAAAGAAACCACGTGAGAGTGGTTTAGATTACATAATTAGCTGTTTTTTTATTCCTATGTCACTTGTTTACATACTTATGCATACGTCTATATCAGTTTAAAAAATATCTTAAATACAGGCTAGTAAAAGTTTAATCACAGGCTGCTGACATTTGTAACTGCAAGGATTTAAAAAAATATCTTATTGCTAACAAATCCCTGAAACCAGCAACCAGCTGATCCTATTATGAAGTATTCTCTGTGTAGCCAAAGGCGTTTACATCCTTCTCTTTCAACAGCCTCCCATTGTTGGCGAAAAAAAACTATTAAAAAACACATGAGCGTTTCCTTGCGTTGTAAATACTGGCTGGCATCAAATGTGTGCCATTAAAATCTACAGTGCTCAGCTGTTTTGGAGAATTGCTTCACTTCATTAAAGAAAAGAAAAGCGCAGATCATTAGGTTTTCTATTTATTTATTTTTATAAGTAGTCCTGACTGATATCCACCTTAGAAAAGAAAAGAAAGCTAAATAAATCGCTAAACTTTTTACCCCGAACAATACAACCCAGACTTCCTGAGGGCAAGTGAGAGCACAAACATTTAAAGTGGCCTTTTACTGACAGCCAAAACAAGTGACATGCAGCAGTCAGAGCCAACACATCTCTGTGCAGTTACTGCAGATCTTGCCCTGTCTGAACAAGGCAAACACCTGAGCAGGGCCTGGGTGGGAGCAGGCGTGAGCGAGACAAAAAAAATAAAATTATAATACTCAGGCGGGCAGACAGACTGCCACAGACTAAGATAAAGCGTAGAGGGAGCAAAGAAGGAAGACAGAGGCAGCAAGCGGACAGGAGAGTGAGAGTAAGCAGGGAGGGAGGGAGAACGTGATGGTCCACGTGACGCTGGCTCAGCCACTGCAGGCTGTTACGTAAGCGCACCCCCTGCCCTGTCTCCTCATGGACTGAGCAGACTCTGCTTCTCTCCAATCCCTATCCCTGCAGCCGCTGCCCACTTTTTTTTCTCTTTCACTCACATGGCTCCTCACATGGCTGCTTCCCTCGCTCCCTCAATGACTCTCCCTCCATCTCTTTCGCTCACTCTCCTCCACCCACTCATTGCACCCCAGGGGAGCCACCAACCTCTGCTGCCTTTGCTGTCACTCTGTCTCTCTCCTTCTGTTTTTGTCTGTCTGCTTGCCTCCCTCTCTCTCTCTCATTATTTCCATCAATCGTTTTTCTCTCTCTCTCACTCTCTCTCGTGCAGTAAGGCTGCAGCTCCACACTCAGGGCTACGCGGATATGACAAAGAGAGGCCGCAAATACATGCTCGAGCACACTCATGCACACCTACACAAACTGACATTTCACATATCGTTACCGCACTGTCTGGCTTCTCGAAGCCGCTTTTGAAAAAAGTGACTGTTTTTCTACTTTGAATTCCTCTTATCTTGTTCCACACAACTGTTGAATCATTTGCCTTTCAAATAAAATAAAAAAAGCGCACCAAAAAAACAAAAACAAAAAAAAACACATAGCTTGGCTGACTGACACACAATACAAACACAAATAGGGAAAAGCAAAACTCTGACTCCTCAAGCAGCTGGAAGTCAAACAAGTTACCGTGTACTATATTGAGCAACGTAGTCCTGACAGTATTAGTAATACCATTATACTGAAATAGAAGGTAAAAGAACATACATTTGTTCTGCTTTAATAAGCTGTGCCTTAAGTGGACTAATAATAATCACATGCATGCATGAAACATGCAAACGTGCTTTCCTACCACTTTTCTTTAAAACAGGACAAACGGAGCTGCAAACTGAGCAAAGCAGTGGACGATTAAAACAGGCCATGTCATGTTTTTGTGCGAACTGATAAAAGGTCTTTACGGGAACGGCGCATCCTGTGTGAACTTCACACTGGCACCCTCTCTCGCCACACAGCTGGAGCAAGAAGTAATTACAGGCTTGATGTTTTTGTACTTTGGCCCTCACCTTCCACCCCTGTCAGTGTGAACAAACATGCGCGCTCTCGCACACGTAGCCACCTCTTTGAGTCTCCTCTACACAAATTTGCGTGTCATCCTACCAACTCTAGTCATTCACTTCCCGGGCCTCTGGCTGAGAGGGAGGTGCAGCAGGACAGGGGCTCCTGTACCCCCAACTCGCTGCAGTATTGATTTGTTTGTTCAGTGCGTGCCCCCACCACCACCTCCTCCTCCTCTTTCCTTTACTTCCTCCTTCCTTTTCTCCCTCTCAGTGTGAGTGTGTCCTCAAGTGACTCCCTGCCTTATGTAACACAGAAAGGCCCACAGCATACTGATGAAGGGGAGTCTGGGCTCTGGGCTGACAGACCTGAGAGAAAACAAGGACTACGCTGCACTGCTATAGGAGCACAGCATTGCCAACACATGAAGTTGAGGATAAATCCAAAGCAAACTTTTGGATGTTCTCACTCACGTAATGTAATTTGTATGCAAAGGTGAATGTGACACCCTAAAACCACTTCACTTGGTGAACTTGTTAAAGTCACCTAAAGTGTCATGTACTCACAGATTGCTCAAAGCTTTCCTTCTTTTCCAGCATCTCTCTGAGCGTCTCCAGGATCTTCAGACACAATTTATCCTCTTTGTCCATCAGCTTCTTGGTGTGTTTGATTAGTCTGGAAGAGCGATAAGAGTTGCTGCGTCATTTTGGTTTCTGGTTAATGCACTCGCTTGCTCACAAAACAAGGCCACGCTTTAATGATCACCGCAGGTGAAATCTCCCTCTCTGTTCCCAGAGGGTGTCATAGAGAAGAAATAGTGAGAGCACTCTCAGAGGTTTGATCATGTGTCTGAGTATTTTTTACAAAATGTATTTGTCAATTCATGCAGGGCACTGCCACAAATACTGACTTTTTTGCTACCATGCTCTCATTCGTTTCATTTAAAGCTGAATGTGGCTCTATGCAATGTCGTTCATTTATAATTTAGAGTGTATTTTGCAAGTTTATTCTTTTTTTACATTTCCAGAGTCTACACAGCTGATAAAAAGATGAAAAAAAACATTGTCAAAAACTGCACATAACTCCAAATACTAACTTAGTCATGCTGCTAGTTTTCCCAATGGTCAGACAAACACTTTAAAATGTGGCCTGCGGGCTGTCTTTGTTCTAAAGACAGTTTATAGAAAGCTGCTTACTTGGACATAAAAGCTCCACCCTCACAGCGTAAACGAGCAGGCTCTGGAAACAGCAGTTCTGGGCTGTGTAGAACATCCACCAGCACAGAAAACTCTGCCTGAACCTTTGGACTGAACTGCTCCTCCAGGTGGGACACAACCCCCTGCACAACACAACAGACGCATTAAAAATGCTGCAGCAGAGACTGTAGTGCTGATGAGCATGCATGTTCATACATTACGTAATTTCAAGGGATGGCAATGTTAGTTTGTCAGGCCACTACTGTGACTATTGAAACTTTCTATATACCCAGAGGATAAATTCTAACAGCTTAGCACAGTCGTCAGATCAAAATGTTCATTTGCCTAATATTCCTTCTTGAGCATGTTGCACATTATCATAGACTCAAAGCACTGCAGTGTCAGAGCTGCTAGCATAGATGTAGACTCCCAGTGTTAGAATAAAGGTTCACCTGCAGCTTCTCTATGATGTTCTTATAGTCAGGCCCACCCAGTGGCTCCTTGCGAGGTCGTGTACGTGCAGAGATCCTCCAATCTTTAGCTGCCCGCTGCACCATATTACTATGGAACTTGAGAGACAAAGTGTTGACCTGGCTGTCCAGATCAACAGGGATGGCTATGGACCGTGCCTTAGCTGAAGGAAGAACACGTAGAACATGTAGGAGATGTCATCGTGAGCTTAACTTTACAGACATGCGAAAAGGGAGGCTTTCACAGGACTCTATGCAGCCCTATGGAAAACTAAGCACACACTAAGTACTGCTTGCAAACGTCAATGGAGTGAAGCAACACTGTAAAAAAAAGAGCGGGGCAAAATTCTTCCACAATGATGTCAGAGATTGTTAAAGTCATACAGAAACTAGTTACTTCAAGGTATAGCTGCTAAAAGCGGATCCTCAAGCTACTGAGTCACAGGGTGTACTTAGTTTTTTATAGGACTGCGTGGAGGTGTAGTGAAAGATCTCTTTTTCAAATATGTTTCAACCTCAAATGCAACCAAAGCCTAACTTTGGCTGATCCAGCAAAGGACAATGGAACTGTGCTGCACACGATTATGTCATATAATAAGTAAAATAAAGGACAATTTGAAAGGAAGATTACAGCAATAAATATTGGTAAAAATTCAGACCAGCATATGCACTGTAAGATATGGATTAAAACTTTTTAAATATACAGTGAATGTGAAGTAATGAAACCATCTCCTATCGAGGCTGAAGAGCAAAGTTGCATCACTCACCCACGTCGGACAGTGTTTTGATACAACTCTCAATATTAGCCTTCTGAGCTGAGCTGAGCCATGTGCAGTTGTAAATCCGGAAGGCTGACTGGAGGAGCTTGATGAAGATAGACTGGTTTGTCTATATATTAAATAAAAGAAGAAGAAGAAGAAGAAATAGCAGGATGCTTTAACTTAAAAAGGCATAACCACAGAGAAATACAGAGGAACAATCAGATGGCATGAATTGAAAATTGAATTTCTCTGAGGTCATTACTGCATTACTGCTAAAAAAAAATAACTCAATCTTTATTAAATATGTTCACCATAAAGTTATCCAAATCCATGACATTTGCATGCTTGTCAGGGGTGAAGAGATACCTGTAGGTTAGAGTGATTAACAGAGAACTGAGAGCTGAAGAAACCCTTGACAATGGCCATCACCGTCTCCGTCACATACTTCTCCAGGGCTAGATCTGCATGGCTACGCTCCGTTGTAGTGTTGCACACCTAAATTACAAAAATCATGTAGAGGAATGTGTCTATTATCATTTCCTATGCAATAGTCTTGACACATACACGGGCTGATAAGGAAAGAAAAAGAGGTGAATGAACCTGACTTACACTGGCCATGTCCACCAGGAAGTTATCAAAGAGCTTCCAGATATGGGAGGAGGTGTAGATCTCCTTCATTTCGACCTCTGTGTCCACATAGCAGTGATTCACAAAGTTCACATAAGCAGTTTTGACCTTAGGGCGAGAAATTAGAAAAAGCAATACCCAATTAGGTTTTGAAGGCACACAGCACTGAAATATAACCAAAAATGTCTTTACAGAAGGATGGTGATATTATTTATCTTTACCCTACACCTCAATGTTTATTCTTATTGTGTAGTAAAACTATCTGGTCACTACCTCTGGTATGCAATTCACATCAGTGACAACTTTAACAATGTCATCCAGTGGCAGCAGGGAATTGCATTTCAGCTCAGTGTAGACGTTCTTTCCCTCAGTACAGGCAGCCAGCAGCTCCACGAGTGTGTTATGATACGCCAGAGTTCCATACTCATCGCCCCGCTCCCGCTCAGAGCCCATCATTTGCAACAACACCTGGAAAGACGAGCGGTCGTTGTAGAACACCAGCACGTCCTCACCAGCGTTCACCAGCTGGACACGCAAACAGAGAACCCAAGAAAAAGAAAAGTTTAAGGAAGAGATTCACACACCGTCATTCATTGAAAAGTAAGCATCAAAGCATAAAAGAGCCTTTCAATTTATAATTGATTCTTTGTGTAGTGCGCAAGTATTCTCATCTTCTCAAGTTCAGTGAAAACCAAACATGAAATGTTATGATTAGTAATAAGAATCTGTCACATGTTAAATTCTTAAATAACCAGTTAGATGAGTGGCTGCAGTTATTAAGAAAAATACATGATAACTGATTTGGAGAACTTCCACATGAGTGTTTCCTGTTTATAAGATAATTTTTTCCATTTTCACACAAAAAACAAACAATAAAAACAAACCTCTGTCATGACTTTGTCCTGACATTTCTTTACATATTTTGTATCAGCCTTCACAATGGTTTGCAAAAACTTGAGGTACTGAACATGTCTTCCGTGCGTTTCGATGCAGTGGACAAAATGATGGACCACCCGCTCACTGATCTCATTGCACAGCTGGTAGTTGTTCATAAAGATGTGGCGCATCGTCTCAGCTTCCAGCAGCTGGAGAAAAGCAGGAGTTGTGAAGACGATAACATTCACTTAAACGGCACACTGAATCATTCATCAAAAGAAAGCATACGGCTGTCGCACTACTAGAAAGAGGACACCCAAAGGCATGTCAGCATGAGAAAAAGTGGAGCATAGTCATGTCTACACACCCCTGGAGTGAGGAAGAGGTTCAGCTGTTTATGTAGGAGAACTTGATTCTGATGGTTTCCTTTGCAAAAGTTTTGGAGAAATGTATGTGCCAGGGTCATGATGTCATTCATCTTGTCATCACTCTGTGAGAACATGGCGCCGGGGAAATAAAAGATGATTAGAGAATCAGGGAGACATCCAGTAACTATGTTGCACACAGACTGAAGCAGAAAATCATTGAACTGGCTGTTGTGTACACGGCTTACCTTCTCATAAGGGATCTGCAGCAGGTCCAGCACCACTGTATGAGCTCCCATGTTCTTCAGCAGCCTCTGCTGCTGCACGCGACTCTTCTTGTTGCCGTAACACAGCTTACTGAGCCGCAGCAGGATCTATAGATGAGACGCACAAATTTTTTTCTCAGATGCACAAGAGCCCAACAGACATTTTACAGGAACACACTTGAGATAAGGATGTGCAGCGCACCTCTTTTACTATGTTATAGTTGTTTGCCTTGTTACCGTCAATCTGAGGTTTACTTTCCCCATCCTGCACTGGGCTCAGAGCAGCCTCCTGAGAGAGACATGAGACATGTGAAAACAGTTGTGCTCAATGTCCACTTTAAAACAGGTCTGTTTTTAATATGAAACAATCTTATCCCATCTCAGTGAGTTATTAAAGTGTGTTCAAAGACTTCCAGCACTCATGGAGATGCTCTAAAAATAACAATAAAAATAAAAATTTGTGACACACAAGCACCTAAATGCATTTCCCTGTGAAGTCAGACGTTTTGTACTAATTAAGCTAACAAAACAGTTGGACTTTTTCATTAGCTGTGAAGAAAAAACAACAATCATCAAAGCCATTTACAGTGCAGAAGAATTACTGATGGCCCATTTAACACAAACAGTAATTTCTGAGAGAGCTGAAAATGTCATATCCAATTCTGAAATGTAAAATGTTACTTTTAGATTTTGCTTCTAGATGCTTTACTTTTAAATAGGAGCACAGCACCTCAGTGTTTGGCTCTTTGGCCATCTTGGCAGCAAGTTCTTCACCGGTGTAGACTACACTCTTCTCCACCCACAGCTCTGACTTCTCAACAGTCAGACGCAGCTGGTCCAGATCCGACTTGATCTGCTTGTAGTTCTCTACATCCTGCTCTGACACGAGCAGCTGGACCTAAGACACACACGCGCACAATGAAGAGTAAAGTCAGTCAGGGATATTCCTAAAATATGTTTAACCAAAAGAAATTCCTATCTTCTAATAAGTCTCTGTGCACCACTTTGGAGTCAAACTGGCTCTGAGGCAGTTTTTCCATCTGAGGAATCTCTTAGTGATGCATTTTAGAGCTGTTGGCTCTTTAGAGAACACTCCTCCTCCAAACTGATTACATCAACCAGTACTGAAAAAAATAATCACTTAACTCAGAAAGTGCAACTGCTTTGTTGTTACCTGTTTGAAGGCCTCCAGCACCTCAGATCTCTGACTGAAGTGTTTAAAGAGGAGCTGCAGAGAGCCAGACACCAGTGGGGGGTAATCTTGCATGATGAGATAGATCAGAACCCTCAAAAATGTCCGGCCATCCTCACCGTCCAGCTCCACCGCGCTCCACTCAGAGCTGAAGTCAGAGCTGTGCATATTTAAATTTTAATTTTCTTTATCTGAATGTTTGAAAGCATATTAAAAAACACTGGCATATATTTCCTGTCCATCTCTACTGTCAATCTAAAAGGCATAAATGCCCCAACAAATCACGCGGAGTCAATAAATAGGCACATGTTCACCTACCTTTCTACAAACATGCTCTCTGCTTTTTGTATAATCTCATCTATGTCAGGTTCACAAGCTGAAGACAAAATAAAATGAAAGAAAAAGTGACGTGAGCAGACTGCAGTAATTAACACAGGATAATGTAATAAAATAACTTTTCTGCATTTGCACGGTAAAGTCTCACGTGTTATTGGAGGCATATCGGCCAAAGACATCGAGCTGTCAGTTAAGGCCCTGTCCCCAAACGCTTTCTTGTAGATTGACAGTAAGTATGTGATCCTGTAATCCAACCTCACACTCAGGATGAACTGTCAGGAAAACACAAAGTTCACAAAAAAGTGTCAAGCACTGAAAAAAAACTGCTGCAGTGATGGTAAGCAGAACATCCAGAAGTGGCACTGACTTGCAGGATCTCGATGATCTTTAGTTTTGTGTCCATCACCATCAAATCCTCATTTTCAGGCAGGAAGAGCACCTTCCCATAGCGCAGAGAAGGAGGAGAGTCAGGGAGGATGTGTGGCACACCTCGACTCATCACCATCTGAGTCATCATTTCACCAACGCCGTGGATTGTTCGCAGGACATTGTTGCCTAAAGAAAATAAGAATTATACATGTCTCATTATGTGTTTGTGTGTGTCAAGCCTATTGAAGTTAGATTACGTTCATTAAAAGCTAGGAAGGTCAAGAGAAACAAAATGCTACACAGCTATGAAAAAGTATTTGCCCTCTTCTTGATTTCTTAGTGTTTTTTTTGCATATTTGTCACATTTCACATCATAAAACTTTTTTTAAGCTATCCAAACCTACCTGCCCCATGTGAAAAAGTAATGAATAATAAATGAATTACTTTTTCACATATAGACATATTAATGACAAATCATCAGTGTTGGGAAGGTTACTTTTAAAATGTATTCCATTACAGAATACCGGATACATGCCCCAAAATGTATTCTGTAACGTATTCCGTTACGTTACTCAATGAGAGTAACGTATTCTGAATGCTTTGGATTACTTAATATATTATCGTGCTGTTTACAACTACGTGAATGTACTATTGCTGTGATTTATTACTGTTACTGAAGGTCCGCGGCTCCGAACCGTAGTAAAGGGACCTCTGACTAATACGGTGGGTTCCGTGTCGGGCTCGTAGCCGAAAACTAGCTTTACTTTGTTATCTGCGTCAACTTTGCTTGCCAGAGACAGAGAGAGGCGTTGAAAGGCTGCTCCAACGGAACTTATTTTTTCCGGAGGAAAACACGAACACAGCGTACAGTTGAGTCTTAATAGCTTACTTACAAATGGGCTCGTCAGGCACTCTTCTTGGCTGCAGTGGTTATTATTATATTTACATGCTTCCAGCTCCCGTTTTTGCTCCGTGACAGCTCGGACTTTTCCTTTCTCTCCCTCGCTCACAGACACATAACGTGTATAGTAGTCCATTCTCGCTGCAGCACGGACTACACTGCCCATGAGGCTACATTCTTTAGGGCCATGCCTGTAGCATTCTGCCTTTTAGCTTAGCACAACAACAACAACAAAAAAGCGCTCTCTCACCCAGGAAACACGCAGAGAGAGAGAGCGTCACCCTGTAACCATGGCAACCACATAGCTGTCAAACAAACCCAAACAGTCCTGACCCACGACTAGGGATGGGTATCGTTTAGGTTTTATCCGATACCGGTGCCAAACCGGTACTTTTGAAACGGTGCCGGTGCTTAAACGGTGCTCAAACCGGTGCTTAAAGAATGGAGAACACAAAATTGGTCCAAAAACCTCTCATGTTCAGCTGTTTTTTGTAAAAAGATAACAATGTTAGCCTTTTCTGCAGTTATAGGGCATATATGGTATCACTCTTGGCTGGAAGCGGTGCTTAAACAATGGAAAAAACACAAAATTGGTCCAAAAACCTCTCATGTTTAACTGTTTTCCACTTTTTCTTTTGGTCATTTTAGCCTTTTTGGCCAGGGTGAAAGGAGCATCTGCCATCAAACAAGAAGACAGTCGCATGTAACTATGACGGTGTTTGCTAGTTTACCTTACATGCATTAATGTAATAATGTGGTTAGCCTACTCAAGTAAATTACACACAAACAACATTAAACTACTCACGCAGACAAGAACGGCTGCTGCTGCCATCATCATCCGTCATCATTTCTGCTACGCTGACAGGGCTAGGGGCCAGGACTCTACTCTTCGGGTTTTTGGGAGATGTTGCTAACTCCAGGTCCGATAACAGGCACCACACCCGCAGTAGATGTGCTCGGTGTGAGGTCTCGCAGCAAGCTATCAAATACGGTGCATTTCTCGGCTTTAAAAAAAACGCTATGCGTCGCCAGGTGTTTCATCAGATTCGAGGTGTTACCTCCTTTGGCTGTACTTCGCAGCAAAAGATGCAAACTCAGCAGCCTGCAACAAGTGCTTTAAGGTGATACTGTCAGACTTTTGACCGCTTGGCCTTGGGCATTTTTAATCTGTAGCGCTGCTCTAAAAGAACGTACGTACCTGGGCCCGCCTACTATCCTCGGAAACGTAAAATGATTGGCTAGAACTGGCTCAGGAAAAAAAAAAAGCACCGAAATAAAGAACCGAAATGTGCGTTGCTTTTCGGTCTGGTTACTACCGTTTATGTCAGAACCGGTGCCCATCCCTACCCGCGACAATATGAAACAGGAAAGTACCGCCGTATAATCCATTTATTTCAACAAAGTAACTGTATTCTGAATACCACCTTTTTAAACGGTAACTGTAACGGAATACAGTTACTCATATTTTGTATTCTAAATACGTAACGGCGGTACATGTATTCCGTTACTCCCCAACACTGCAAATCATGAATCATGAATTAACTGTGATAAACAACATTTTTGGAAAAGATGATTTAAATATTGAGATGCTTTGGCATGACCTTAAACAGGCTGTTCATTCTAATTCTGTAAAGTAGAGTGGGTTAAAATTCCTCCACGTGGATGTGAAAGATTCATTGGCAGGTATCGCAAACACTTGATTGCAGCTCTCAACATTTTACATTTAGAAACTTGACTGATGCTTAGCTCTTGTCTGGCATTTCAGAGGACAAATCATTTAATTTATCAATATTATAGTTGATTTTTTAAATTTAGATAAAAAAAAAAAATTCAAAGACACACATACTTTGTGTGTCACACATTACTATTACAAACACATAACTGCACTAACCGCCAGCCTCTGGGCCTTTGCTGAGCTTGTTCAAGGGGCTGGCCGGGTACTGGACAAAATCCAAGATGGACAGCAGAGTGCGTGTGAGGCGCAGCAACTCACTAAAGCTATAAAAACCAAAGTAAACCAGATTTCGAGCCAGGTTCACCACCTGAAAGAGAAATCAAACATGATCCATCATTAAAACAACCCAATAAAACCAGTAAATGGAAAAAAAAAAAAACATGCCAAAGTTATGTCTGAAGTTTTGTTTATCCTACCTCCAATGTGAGTTCATTCTTAGCTTTTTCCTCAAAAGGATGAGCCTGGTTTAGCACATCCTTAAGATATTCTTCCACAAACTCCATAGTTGGAGCAAACTTCTTCTTCATTTCCTCCGTTGAGCTGTCAGTTGACTCATACTCAAACCTGTTGAAGCCATTAAAATCTACATGTAGTCACTCACAAATTATACTTGTAAACACACATAACCCAACATGTAGATGCTCACTCATTAATGTTGATCTTGGAGGGGATCTCGGTCCAGAGGCGGGCATAGCGCACAGGAACCACGGACTCCTGTGGGTCACGATCCACATGCATATGCAACATGAGGCGGCAAAAGGAGGCTCTGAGGTTGTAGGGCAGGCAGTCGTCATACATGCACCGCAGGAGCAGATCCACAGATAGCTGACTGGAGATCTGGTTGATGGCTAGGTACTGTCGGTCCAGACACATTTTAGCAAACAGGTTTAACTGGTATCTGTGGAGTAGAAGAAGAAATTGTCATAAAAAGGGGAAAATGGTTTCTGTGCACACATTTGTGGAACTGAATGTTAAAGAGACCTGTAGTAGGTAATGATCTCGGCATCACACTTGTGGCTGGCCTTAGCATCCTGGGCCATGTGGCGGATGGATTTGCCATGAGGCTCCTTGTTACTGTCGATCCAATAGAGCCAAACCTCCTCCTCCTCCCCCTCTTCTTGCATCAGAGAGGACTCCAGGTTGCTGGTTTCTATGTTTGAGATTAGTCTTGGAAGGATAAAGGAGCGAGTGAGACATTAAGTAGTAGCTAGAAAAACTGCTCACTTTATACACTGCTGCTGCTGAAAATATACGTTTCACAAGAGGTAGATGCTCTGGAGGAAATGGCAGTCTCGCACGCTGTGCAAAGGCATTACATATTGGAAAAAAATATATTTTTTTTTAAATGGTTCGGGACATTTTAAAATATAACAATCACCAGGTGTGACTCACTTGGTCTGGATGAGGATATCTGCATTGGAAGGATTCAGCATGAATTTACAGATAAGCTCTTGTGTGATGGGGATGGCCGTCTTGTTGGACACACAAAGATCAGACAAATAGTCCAGAAATCTGTGCAAAGCAGAGCAGACATGAAATGCCGAGGTTTGTTCAAATATACATTTACATTTAAGATTAAGCAGTATATATAAAAATAGAAGAAATAAAAGATATCAAGTAAGTAAGCAGCAGCTGGAAGATAGATTTGAACTAATTTAACACTTTTCCAGCATTTTTTCCCTCCATGTAATTGTTCCCTGGGGTTGTCTAATATTTGGGAGGTCTGCTTGACCGACCTGGGTTCTCTGTTGCGCCTCAGCAGGTTGACAAAGGTCTCAATCTCTCTGGCTGTAATGTGTTTTTCCAGCAGCTTGCGGTTGTTGTGCACCAGTGCAGTGATCGTGTCTTCAGCCAGAATCTCATACCCGATCTGAGACTGCATGATTGTGAATTTTTTGGCTATATATTCCTGAATGAGGAAACAAACATGCGTTTATCAGCACTCGTAATGCAGAAGGTGGTGGAATAAAAGTGTGTGTGTATATATATGTGTGTGGGTGAGACTCACCAAAGGATTGGGGGTTTTGTTAGGTCATCTACAGACTATTATTTTATTAAAATAAATAATAATAAATAAAAAACTGGATTTGCAATAAAATTAAAGAAGGGAAAGTTACATTTTGCTGTTTTGATCATCATAGCACTATTGTTGACTGAATGTTGCCATGCATTTGCGATTTTTCTTTTTGAGACCTACTACCTCGATTGGGACCATTAACACATCAGTTGGGGTCCCCAATAGATTTTTTTCAGACCATCTGGCAGAATCTATACTGGTTTCAGTCAAAAGCCACCTCTATCCTTAGCTACCTCACATCTTATTGACACTGTTAATGACCCTGATGACAACTCAATGAAAACTCAATATCAGCTTGTATGGAGGCCAGGGAACAACTTTCCTGGCCTGAAAAAAATAAAAAAATAAATCAACAAAGTGCCAGAGACTTTGTTGCTAAATGATTTTATGATTTTCCCCGCACTGGTTAGCTGATCAAACCCAAAAACAGCAACTTATATACAGCATGATGGACTGACAACATACCTGGTTCTTGCGATAGTCCTGTTGGGAGTGGCGTAGGATCCTGTAGCAGAGGCTGAACATATACTTGTAGTGAGCATAGCGCTGGTCTCCCAGTTCCTCCAACCTTAGCATTGGCCCGTCGCCACTATCTGTAAATGGAGCCTTCAGGATGCCAAATATCTAGACGAGCAAAAACCACAATGCACTGATAAAGAACTGAACATAAAATGTTTTTATTGTAATTTAGTTGTATCATTCGTTGCAGTAGACTTTTGCACCGGGGCCTTTTTTAATACTTAGTACCAATCAGCACCTGTGTTTACATATTCCTGACCTGGGCAAGGATGTTTTGTTCCCGCATGAGTTTCTGCCGCTCCCGGTTGGGCGTGGATGTGACCACAGACAGAACGTCCTCTCCGTTGTTGGGCACCACACACACAAAGTAAACCAGGTCCTCCAAAAGCTTAGTCACAAACCTGAAATATGCATGAATGAAATATTACATCAGAACATAAAGTACGCACATCATCTGGTGTTACGTGTGTCACGGTGCTTGCTTTTCTGTACCTCCTCTCATTTTGAGTAATACTGGCGTTGAGAAACTTCTTCACAGTGGACTCCAAGACTTTGTTTGCATCATTAGCAAAGTCCAAGTCTCTGACCTCTGATAGGGGAACAGACACAATGGCGAACGCTTCTTTGTCCTCTTTAGTAGAACAGGTGCCAATCTATTGTGACAGCCAAAAAAATATGTTAAGTAATCTATCCAGGGTTAGTGCGAGTGTGTGAGTGTGGCCATATTCAGACCTTGAGCATAACTGGACGCTCCTCATCTGCATCAATGGGGACGTTGGTGCTGGTCACCCAGGTGTTGGTGCACAGGTGTCTAAGTCTTACATAGGAGTTTCTGAGGAAGGACAATTTATTCACAGCATGAATGTCAGTTAATTATTTATCTGTGGTAAAATAATTAAAAATGATCCATCCAGTAAGGTCAATTAACCTACATCCATTCTTAAATTGTTATTTTTAGCAGCAGCAAGACTTTAGGATACTGAAAGTCACAAATTCCCATTACGAAGCTAAAATTTCTGTTTTTTAACAGCTATTCCAACTTTTACTCCAATGGCTTGTGATTGATTTTTTTACAAGTTACAGACATTAACCTAGAATGTGTTCCACTTATTGTGAACTGGAATAACCTTTAATAACGCTGTTTTACTCCATCCCCCATGAGTCACTATAATTATTACTAACAATAAAATTTAAGTAATCTCAAGAAAAATGGTCAGAAGTTAGAATTAGAAATGGAAGATTTTCTGACATGAGCTACTGTGAGCCTCCTGTGGACAAAGTTAAAGCTGTAACCTATTTTCTTTAGCGTTGCCTCGCGTGGGAATAACTGACCTGGGCACGAGACAATCGGCACGCTGCAGAGTGGTGGCATCCAGCTCAAACAGAGATGAAATGTCATTCCCATGAGGAACAGAAACCAAGGTGAAAGCAATCCTCTCTGCTGCTTGATTCTTCTTCTTCGAGTACACAATATCTGTCTCATTCTGAAGCGTACACACGCACATACACACACACAATAACAAAGGAAGTAAACATTTGTGTGTGCAGTTTAAAAGCTTATATGGCACAGGCAAGTTACTCGTCAGTCAGAGTCTGTTTCAACTATTAGACTCAGCACAGCAAGCGCAGAGTCGATGCTGGTTTAACTTGAGAAAAAAAGAATCTCTCTGCAGAGCTCGGCTACGCATATGGGTCAATTAAAGGAAGTCGTACAGAGTGCAACTCATTAATACACAGGTTAACGAGGTTATTGTGCAAATTATCCTCCTGAACCATTGTATCAAAATGCTTATTTTTGTTGCTCAAACGTCTAAAAGTCAAAAGAAATTGACTGAAAACTTTTAAACTTTTAGTGAGTCAAATTGTTCAAGTTTTTTTGGTTTGCTTGTTTTTTGGGTTAATGCTAGTTCCAGCTTCTCAAGTGGATTCATGATTGCTTTTAAATACAGCATGTAATATTGCATATATACAGTGGAGCTGCACAGGAAAGAAAAACAGTTTTTTTAGGACATTATACACAAAGTAATTAACAGGCTAACAGGCTCTGGATGGGACTGGTAACTCTCAAGTGTATTGAGTGACTTCATGTATGTAAATCACGATGTTCTCCAAAAGTTGATTTTGTTCATCTGGACGTAGCGTTTTGTGGGAGAAACGTTTCGCCACTCATGCAAGTGACTTCTTCAGTCTCAGCTGACTGCAGGTTTCCCCAATCTTATAAACAGTACATTTGCATAATGACTGAAACCAGCCCACTGAAGGAACAATGGGCTGGGAGGTCAGTTCCTTAATCTGAAGAAGTCACTTGGATGAGTGACGAAACGTTTCTCCCACAAAACGCTACGTCCAGATGAACAGAATCAACTTTTGGAGATTTACTTACCTGGATGATTGAGCATGCATCAAATCAGGATGTTATTTTTATCTTGCTTTCCTTCACTTTCCTATTTTTTCAACACTTCACTACCATTCAAAGTCATTATCTTTTACTACTACTTCTTTCAGTTGCTCCTTTTTTAGGGGTCGCCACAGTGGATCATTTGCCTCCATATCACAACATCTCTAGCATCCTCCTCTGTTACACCAACCCTCTGCATGTCCTCCTTCACTACACCCATGAACCCCCTCTTTTCCTCTTGCCTGGCAGCTCCATATTCATCTCAGCGTCACCTCTGTAACCAGACCCGTCCCTCCAAAATACTAATTTCTAATCCTCTTACTCCTGTTCATCACCAGAGAAAAAAATCTTAGCATTTTTAAGTCTACTACCTCATGCTCAGCCTCCTGTCTTTTTGTTAGTGTCACATCTCTAAGTCATATATCATAGCAGGTCTCACTATATGTTGTAAACCTTCACTTTCACTCTTGCTGCTATCCTTCTGTCACAAATCTCCCTGTACACTTATTTCCACCTTTTCACCCTCCTCCGCACTCTCTTCTTCCCCTCTCTTGTTTACTGTAATTCCAGGAATTTAAACTAATCCACCTTCACTACTTCCACTCCTCAAATCTTTATCATTCCCTTATCTTCCCCCATCTCATTCACACCCATGTGTTTCATTCCTCTTCTCTCCAGTGCATACCTCCACCTGCTTCCTACTCCGACTGCAGCTCACGTCCTCTGCAAACATAGTTCACTGGGAACTTAAACTAAATGAAAACCTAAAGTGCGAGTGCAAAAAGGTAGTCTGGTTTTGTGAAAATAGCGATGAGAAAAAACAAATCAATGACAGTAATTCAGATTATTTCAATAAAAAACTCTTTTTTTCTGTAGCTGCACTCAAAAAACTTCGGATTACAAGATTAAACAGAATGTTTGATTCAAGCGTTTCGTTGACTCTACAATTTTTCCACCCATGTAAAAACTTTTGATTGATCTGATAAACAGTTTAGCACTGAAGGCAGTAAAAACATTTTGTTCTCCTCATGTGCAATCTAGCAAATCTACCAACATCCCAAGGCAATAATTCAAATTGTACTCGCATACCCAATGGAAAAAAGATCCAGTACATCCGGCTGCACAGTAAATATTCAGCCACGCTGAAATAAAATTGTAAGTATGGAAAGTATTGGCTCTGCACTGACATACCTAGTGTCAAGTTGTTGTGTTTTTCCGTGCATACACCTAAATAAGACCTAATGTTGATTAATTGAGTACAAATTACACCGAAAACACAAAGAGCTGGGACTTCTCGGTGTGTTGTGTCAGACACTGCAGTACGTAGGCTCCTAAAGAGCGCAGATACTGCAGATAATGGTGAGGGTTAATTTCTCCCACTGTTCTCTGCATGTCAATGGGAAGCTCCCCGGAGCTGCCTCCATGCCTCAGCTTCTCCATCCTCCCACTCTCCTCCTCCCCTCCTCCACCTCCCCCTCCGCTCTGCTAGTGACTCACCCCACCAGCTTAGCACAGCCGAGTGGAGCAGAGCAGACAGCACGTCTGCCTCCCCTCCATCCCCTCTCGCAGGGCACCCCCACACACCCAGACGTTATGTAAGGAGCCCCCTGTGTGTCTGAAATTCAGCATGTGCATGAGAAAGTGTGCGAGACTGAGAGAGTTGGTGTGCATGCTCCTTGCATTGCCAGAATACAAATGTGCAAGCTCGCTAAGAGCTGAAAGAAATGTCTAGATATAGATTTGGAGTTTGGCAGAGTTTGTGTGTGTGCGAGAGAGAAAGAGAGAAAGGAACTGGTGGTATTGCATAACCAAATAATGGGGAGACAGAGAAGTTTGAAGTTACAATGCATTTACCTTAAAAACACAGTTTGAAGTTTCTCTCGTGTTAATTAACTCGTCTTATTTCAGTTGAATTTAGAAAAAAGAACAAGAATTAAACGTGCTCTAAAATTCATTAATACTGACAGTGCCTTAGTATTAAGAATATATAAGCAAAATTAAAGTAACCCACAGTCTGATGTCAAGGGGGTGTGATAATACATGTAAATCAGCTTGTTTACCTGATTCACATCTCCTTTGGTCTCCACAGTTTTGGGTATGAATTCAGGGTTTACCTGCAGAGAGAAGATGACCCATCAGTGGCCTCAGATCTAGAAAGCTCTGATGACAGAGTCATTATCATCATCAACACCTAATACAATCTTATTTAACAGCAATGCACGGGTGATAGTGGGCATAACAATGGGAACACTGCCACCTACAGCACATCATCTAAAATCCTCTTCAGCTGTGCTCACTCAAAACTGAAAAGCAGGTGCACTCAGTTTGAACAATAAACACCATATGATTATTAATGTCAGCTGATTTTTAAAAGCAGGTTAAAAAAAAAAGAGAGAGAGAATCACTGAAACACACCTCAGCTGCCAGGTAATTTCCAGTCGCCAGGTGTTTGAAGCGGAAGAGACTGTTCCACTGTCCAGCTCCGCTCCGACAGGGGTCATAGTGCACAACCTGACATAAGGACACAAAATAAGAAGCTTTATTTTTTTTTATCAGAGATTAGCATGTTTTCAACAGTATCACTCCAAAGAATGTATTTCAGTGTCCAGCAGTTGAGAGGAGCTTTAATTATCTTGCTCACAGCAAACATTAGAGCACTGCACATATATTTAGACATATATCTGCACATTTAAAAAAGAAAAAAAAAAGACAGCTGGTGTAAAAGCACTGAGATTAATTTGCTGAATGTAACACCATGCGGTTACATGACCTGGAAGATTATGAACTAAAAGTCAAACTGGCATAAATGCCTTGATTTTAAAGCTTTTGGTACGCCAACATCATTTTGCACCGCAGTATCAGAATGAGTCAGAGTCAGCGTCATCTCTTACACACTGGCAAGAACACAAGAATATTCTGTTTTCCACAGACTGTTGCAACAACATGTCAGACACTGATACAGTAAGAGAAGTACATCCTGGCACAAACAGAGGGACAACAGGAACTTCAGCTTACTGCAAGCTGATAAAGAGGAACATGCAGCACAACAGACGGGTTTATACAGAACTAAAGACGAGCACACATCTTACATAAAGGGGAAATAATGTCATAAAGTCATGATTAAATGATCTTTTTTCATGGCAATTTTAATATCTGCTTATCCAAATTGTGCTGAGCACAGTTTACAAGTCAGGTTTTTACTCTGTTAAAGCCGTGCCTGGCAGTTACTTAGAAGGAGATTCACATTTTATCCAAAAACTGCCCCCTGACCGCCAAGTTACCCCGGGGCTGAATTCACCAAACATACTACGGTCACATCTTCAGTCTGTTCTATGCTTTACCTCAATCTCCCACAGAGCCTTGGAGCTGGTAGCAGAGGTGGCAGACTGCCGCAGTGTGGTCCTGAGAAAAACGTACTGATGATGATTGTACTCGTCACAGGTTAGAAACTTCTCCTGCTCAGCATGAAACAACCTCACAACGTCTCCCTGACAGAGGACAGCAAACAAAAACATGAGTGCTACATAAAGAAAACTGCATGTTACACATTTTAAGACACAAATAATGCATGTGGTTCCATTAAAAATAATGGATAACAAGAATATAAAGAAAGAGGGGAGGAGACGGGGGAGAAAAAAAAAAAAAAAGCATACTCCTTTTAGGACATCGTCCCTGTAGTCACTAAACTTCATGAACAAGGTGACTTTCCAGCTGGTGTTGCAGTTAACAGCATTGACCTAGGGCATGCACACAAGTAGAAGACAATCGCATAATTAAGAGTCATGTGCAGTCTGCTGAAATCACTATGATGATATAGTAATAATGTGCAAGCCTCCTTTTAATACCCCGGTGCTGATGAAAAACAATCCAAGAGCACTAGTCTCACCTCTTTGCAGCCAAGGTTATCCAAAAGCTCAATGTTACTGGCGTGAAGTGGCTGTCCGGCGTTCACTGGCATCAGCACCACTTTGTCTCCAACCACCACCTTGAAACCAATAGAACAGTCAAATTACAAAAAGAGACCCTGTTTTGTCAATTTCTTGCAGTTTTCCAATAGCTTAACAGGAAAGTAAGAATGCATCCATGCAAAGGGTTTTTCAAACATCCCCATTTCTTTTTTTTCTGGTCAAGGGTGCAGCAGCAAAACAGGCTGGGCTTCACTTGAGAGAGTGGTCGAGCCGTTCACAGCAAACAGATTTATTCATACCATGGCCAAGGGATGTGAATGCAGCATTCAAAAGACACGAGGACTTAAAAGTGCACTTCCTTTTGCTTACTTAATACATGCTTTCTAGTCCATAAAATAGAAAGCTGTAACACACTCTACACGGTCAACTGTTTCTCCTCTTAAGCATCCACACACAAGCACACTGTGGTATCAGAAACAGGTGGCCTGTGCTGTTCTGGAGTATTCAACAATATTTCAGCAGTGGCAAACAGTAGATAAAAAGCAAACCAGCTGACTAGATTTTTAATCTCAACCTGACAGTCTACATGCATTCGAAATGGTGTTGCATCCATGCTTTTCCACAGTATTTTGTGTCAGACCTAACACACGTACACACATCATGCACAATCAGAAGCAATACCTTTAACCATAGGATGCTAAAGCCAAAGGAGAAGGACAAAATCAGAAATGTTACTTGAACAGGACAAACAATGAACTGACAGTCTAGACAGAGGGAATGTCAAGTTTTTGTACAGTACTTCATGTCTACAAAGAGCTGATGCCAAAGAGAGAGAAACCTACATTGTCTCCTTCGCTGCGGAGCTTCCAGAAGGGCTGAATATAGAACCAGGAGCCCTCATTTCCAGCCGGGTCCAAAGAAACCCGCATGGCATTCTTCTCAAGCAAAGCAGGGAGTCGCTTATTCACCGTCAGGTACTTATTACTCTTTATGTGCAGGAGCTGAGACAGAAAAATTAGGCAGTTTAGACACTGGCAGAGCAGTGGAGGAGGATGTATTCAGACCATTTATCTATCATTGTTAGGGGGAAAAAAATGAGTGTGAAGAAAAAAGTCGTGCTTTGAAAATGTTCCCAAGTAAATGTAGGCAGGGATATGCAGTCAAATGGTCTCAAGGTTTGCATCATAGTTACACAGAGAAAATGCTTCTTATGTTCAACCAGCAGGTGACTAAAACAACATAAACACAACATAAAAAATGTATGTAAAAATTATTCATATGATTCAGGAGAAAAAAAACCCAGAAAATGCTAAAACCATGAAATATTTAACATTTTTTCTCAACAAATCTAAGTTAGAATCGGAATAATCATCTGGCAAAATGTGTATACTGCAATTGCAATTTCTGATGATGCTTCAGAGAACAGTGCTGCTTTAGGTCTGCCATCACGTCTTTTTGTCCTCCACCCTGCACACCACGCTGATATTAGATTCAACTAAAGAAAAGTGGACAAATGATGTGTTTTTGAGAGCCTGCAAGTAACAACGTGCCTTCATAGGTCTCTGTGTGCTAACAATAAGCAAAAACATTCCTCTGAAAATGCTCAGGTACAAGGACTGGACTGAATGAGCCATCCGCTCATTTGTAGAATACACGAGCTACTCCACTATGTTATTTAATTTGACTTCATTTGGAGACATTTCCTGAATTCACTGAACAAACGAGGTTCTAAATTAGCCTGTGCTTTGAGTCAATACAGACAAATTGCTTATCCATAAGGCGAGTTAACTAAGGTAAGGGAACAATGGCCGGTACCTTTCACAACAGCAGTTAAATGTGTGGTTTCCCAATCCAACCACACAGGCAAGAGTTCAGCAATGAGTGAAATCAAATACCAGCATTGTTTTTTTAGAAACCTGCCTGAGGTGTCAGGGGTTAGATGACAGTAACACAAGCTGGGTAAACAATAAAACAAAAGGTAGGCTCAGCACAGAACAGAGTGTAACACCATAGTTTAAGAGATTATCTCTACCTGGATAACACTGCTGTACTTGACAACTTCTCCAAGAAGTTTCTTGTTCTCTGAATCGTTCTGCTTCTGCTCCAGTTCTGCTGCATGCTGCGTAACGAAGCAGACGATTGTTAAAAAGGTATTACATACACATCCTTCCTCATTCCACATTTTGTTTACAAACAGAAAGGTTGTTCACACAAGATCAACGACCAGCCCACCCTACCATTTTTTAAAAATATGCTGGATGGTCATAATAAACTGAAGTATGCTCTCTTAACCTCTCTGCTCTGCTTCGTGTGTCACTGGTCAAGCAGAGGAGACCCCCGCGGTGAATCAGGGAGCAACGGAAAGAAAATAGTTCAACTGACAGCAAAACACAGTAGAGGCTCTCACGCTGAGGTCTAAAGAAAAATTGTATTTTACAGTTAAATTAGTAAAGTGATGTTAAACTCAATAATGATGTTGGCTTACTCATAACACATTGCGTCTTATCCTCACGTTGACAAATAAAGCTTAATAATTTAACACTCGGAGTCCAGATATCTGTACTAGATGGAAAAACTGGATTGGTGCATCCCTGATTTAAACTGTAATTAGGCATAAATTCATGCATAATTGCTTCCTGATTGTCATTTGAGCTCATGTGCCCAACGACGGTTCAGAGTACCCGGTCTTCTCGGCGTCCCTGGTTTGAGTTCTTGAAGGTACCCCTGCTGAGGGACTTCATTGCTTACATGGGCAACAACAGTGTGACCTAGAGGGCTATGACTGGGAGGGGCGGCCTGTCCACTATAAACCCAATCAGTGTTTTCTGCTACAAACAGTCTTTCCACAGCAAACTCCATGTTCAAGAATAACGGGGTTTATAAGTGCACTTGGTACAAGGACATCCTAGGTCACACTCTGGTCAGGTTTTGTAATCATATCATTACATCTGTGGCCATGTTTCTTCTGTCTGTTCTCTGCTAATAGCCCCATTACAAACAGAAAGAAAACAACTGCATACAAGTTAAAAAGTTCTGTAGAACTTTTAAGGCTTTGAAATGCTCATAAAGTTAAAAATCCTCATACCTGTAACTTTTTAAAGAGTTCTCCTTGTGTGTTGTTGTTTCCTTGTTTTCCTTGTTTTGCCTTCCAGAACTGTTTCTGGGCTGAGTATCTGTTCATGGGACATACCTTGAAGAGGCAATCTGCAGAAGAGAAAAAAAAAGAAAAAAAAAAGCAGTGAGGCTCACAGGACTCACCTGAGCCAGATAAAATGACACTCAAGCGTCTACATGTAGAGCTTGAAGCCTTGGAGTCATTTCAACACATCAAAGCTTATTTGTAACCCATAATGCAGTCTCAGAAAAGTCCAAGTACACGTGTGTGTGCGCATGTGTGTGTGTATGACCAGAAACCAGTGTGACCAGTAAAATCCTACACACCTCTGAACTTTTTGGGTGGGTTGTTCAGGTCTCCAGCTTCAGGCTGGACAACACACCTATCATCGACAAGCCTGCAGAGAAGGACAAACATGAAATTGCATCAACATGATTACTATAGGTGTGTTATTACAGACTTAACCTCCTTTGGGAGCATTTTATTAAGCAGTAAACCACTCACATGTCCTTGCAAATAGAGATTTGCACGGCATGAACTGTCGCCTGATGGTATATCACACTCACATGCAAATACATAAGGCAGAATCTCAAACTACAAATAATACCATGATTTGAATAGACAGTTTATAGCACTCCATGGGAAGAAAAGCTTTACTGTCTCTCTTCTCCATCACATCCATTTAATCCAAGGCAGTCCCAGTATCTGGATGTGTTTCTGGGTGGGGTTCATCCACATTGGCAGTGCTTTGATCTCTGCTTTCCTGACCAACATAGGTAATGTGGTGTTGTGTTGAGATAAAAGAACTAGAATAAACTGACGTCAAAGTTTCTATGACTTTTACATGGGTCCGATTAAAACTGTAAAATAAATAGTGTCAGGATAATTTAAAATAAAGCTGTGAGACTGCACATTGAATTGGTCACGGAAGATCAGGCCTCCCTGTGAAGTCTTTTGTAGCTCATAAAGTGCACACTGAGCCACTTCCACCTGGGGAAACCATGTGGGTTCTGTTCAGAGTGGATGAGGGGGCTTTCAATAGGTGTCATCCAGTTAACTGTCTTGTTCCCCAATATCCTCGCCTTTTATTTGCCACACGCTAGACATGTTTCACTGAAAAGGTTAAGGGACACAGCAGGTCAGCAAAACTCGCCTTTCTGACACATCTGACGAGCACAGAGTTAAAGCTATGAAGTTGATGATGGCTGATAACTAAGGAAACAGAACCCAGTTCAGGTTGGAAAAAAAAGTATTAAGGAAAGAACAATTATAAGAATGCACATTCATCAACAGCCATTTAAAGTTATCTGATGCCATGAAGTGTATTCATTATGTACTATGGTGTCCTAAACTGGTTTAAATTGGTCCAGAAGCAGATCTTTGGCAGGCAAAAGCAGTGATCCCTTTTATTAAAAGTGTCCTTCTGCACACATCGTCTTTAAACTAAATTTGGGCAACCTTTGTTAGCAGCCAGCACAGAGAGAGCTGAGGCTGAAGGTGCTTGTAAAAACCTTAATGGCTAAGAGCCCATTATGGAATCGGTGGGAAAAAAAGCAAGCAGCGACAGAAAAAGAGCATCATTAAATAATGAAGGCTTATAACATTTCAGTGATTGTGGAGTTACAGGTTTTTCTTTTATGACTAAAATGCAACTTTAAGTTCCAGCTGTGAATTTCTTTGCCTCTTGTTGTGTACATAAGGAAGAAGACTCTGATATCTGATCTTACCAAACTATTGAACTAGTTACTTTATCTAAATCCGTATCCTGCCCATTGTTTGTTTTTATTTATAGTGCCTTAAAACTATAAAGTGAAATTCCATTTCTTGCTGGGCAAAGGCACCAGAACATTGTGCAGAAGCAAAACTGAGACATGTGGAGAAAAAGGCCCTTTTGAGGCGAGAAGAATTCATGTAAAGTAAGCCTGTAAGGGAAATTATCACACTACCAAAGATGGTTTTCTTGCAGTATTTGTAGCATACATACAGCTTTCACTTTCCCGAAGAGAAATGCTACAATTTTTTCTGCAGGCAATGACACCAGCTAATGAATTTCTAAAGACTCCATAATCATCCCATTCCATTTATCCCCTCTGCACCACATTTTGAGTTGCACAAGTGCATCCATTCATTCCGTCCGGTGGGGAGAAACATAATGCAATGCACAATTCCTCCAATTCATACAAAGCTGGCAGCTCTGCTTAAGAGAGCTGAGCCATTTCCCTTTTTAAGTCATGGCAGTCAATCAGTCAATCTACAGGCTGTGTATTGATACAGAGTTGAAGGAAGCAAAGTTACATCTAAATGAGAAACAACAGAGCCCAACAGGAAGCATTATCACAGGGCTAACTGGCTAAAGAGAAGGGCTCTCTGGGAAAGCTCATAAATAAGGAGGGCCGCAGAGAGCTGGGCGTTAGTACAAACAGAAAGACTCTGACAGTGCCTGACACTCTGTAACCAAGTTAAACATGAACCAAAGATAAATCTAGCAGGCTGGACACAGAGGAGCTAATTATAGCTATTGCCTGTGTTTAGTCGACTGAGAAAATAACACAGACAAAAAAAAGAAATAGAGAGCATGTAATGCAAGGCAGCAAGTCTATGTAACCGCTGTTAAATGTTTTAAAGAACAGCGACGGGCAACAGAACAATGACTCATCTGCAAGAAAAGTGGATGCATGTGAACAATTTCAACACGAATGCATGTTTCAACTTGCTGAAATGAGTCACACACATACTAATTAAACAGACTCTTCCAATGAATTTACTTTTGGTAAAAAGGTATGAATGTAAAAATGTTTTGGGTTTTTTGTATTGCATCTATGCATCAGTTTCTACTGTTAGCTGCAACAAACTGGACTGATTGTTACGACACAGTAAAATATGGGGAATCTGCCAGTTAAACCGCAAGACTTAAAAGGTCAGGTTAGTGATGTCACTTGGAGGTTAGCCAGCTTTTGCAAGTTTGCAATGAAAGGTGTGGAACTCACAGATTTGATGTTATTTTATGCAAACATGGACACGGTTGGGTAGATGAGGTTTAATTGCATTGACAAGGGTTGCAGCTCTGGGAGGATCTTGGAGGCTCTTTGCTTTACTTGCTGCTTCTCTCTGGGCCTGAGTGAGCTCTGGCACAGCAGAGTCCTTGATAAAATTCTCAGGGCACCAGTCAAACTACGTGAGCTATTGAAAAACTGATAAGAATTTAATTATTTTCCCTTTGCAACAATAGCAGGCGTGAACAATCGCTGCCGTGCACTTTTGCTTTTTGAAATTTACAGCCTCTGTGTACCATGTAGGGTGCCGTCGCTTCGATTTGCATTACCACACGCCTTTACAGTTATGGGAGCTTTTCATTTAAAAGTAAAATATCGCAGCTTGGTTCACACCAGCAGATGATAAGTCAAGAAACAGCATTGCATTCAAGGGTTACACACAGTTCGGCCTCTATTTGCTCCAAAACTCTACAGATTATCTGAGCATCTGATGTGAGGTACCTGTTGGCAGGAACGATTTAAAGCAGGACAAAGGAGAGAGAACAAGAGTGGGGGAAAAGGAGAGAACGTGGGTGGGGCAGAGCCATTCCTCAGGGCCAGTCAGTGTTTCCACACTCGTTCAGCAGGCTCAGAGACCAGAGTGTAACCCGGAACCACCGAGGCATTTCACCTTGCACTGAAGCTCTCAGCTCATGAGAGGCGACAACCAAACAAACTGTGTGTGCAGCTTCTTCTTTTTCTGCACTGCTTTGCAAAGAAAAGCTGTTTTATTTTCACCAAGTAAAACTGATAAGTAATCTACTAAATGCAAGTGCTACAACATAGGAAGGAGTCAAAACCAATGATTTCCTCATTTTTAAAATAAATAAATAAATTCCTGAATATCATTAAAATGACACAGTAAACACCATCTATGAGCAGCTCCACAAACTTCACAGATCATTTCACTGAATTAACAATAAATGACAAGAGCAAACGGGGATCAGTGAAAAGGTTTTAAATATCTAATATGACTTTAGAACGTTTTTCTTCTTTTTAGCCCCCACACTCACCTTGCAGCCTCTCATGTTTATCTTGCAATCCACCAGATTCGTTTTCAATCTGTACATGGACTGCAAAGAGATGACTTCAAAGCATGTACAACATATAGAGCACACTTATTCCTTCACCTAAACAGGAAGAGTCTAGTCCTTTATTTAAGTGAACACTATAAATATTTGAACATCATCCAAATAAGAGGTAGCCTAGAGCTTCACTCGGTGTCAATTTATCTTGTTAGACGTGGTCTATTTACCATGAGGAGTAGCATTCAGGGTCACTGGACATTTCTTATCTTAACGTCAAATGAATGAACAACTACTCTTCCCTCAATCTGGTCACCCTGACACCTCCTCGTGCCTCTCTCTGGGCCCCTGAACCATATTTTGGTGACCACAGTAACAAGAATCCGCTCGCAGCCTCTCGCGAAGCGTACCTGGGCAACACGCTGGTTTGCATTCCTGTTAGATTTGCGTAAACGTGTAGAATTTCCTGAGAAGGAGCAGTTTACGCGCCGATGGGCCTTGACCGCAGGTCGCACTTTAGGTTTTCACTTGTTGGATTTGCATAAAACATAAAGATGAAGAAGTTCATGCCAGATGTAAAGTGAAAGCAGTTTTTAAGCGTGCATACGGGAAGGTTAAGCCGTGGACTCTTGAGTCATTAGAAAGTGAGATAGAAAGGAGGAACGTACCCCAAAGTACTGATGAAGCCATTCACCGAGCCTTCCGCGTATAGAGACACAATGTCTCCAATGTGAAGAAAACTGGATCTGTGCTCTGGCATTTTCACCGAAGATATGTTTCACACTCGTTCTTGGTTTTCCATTTATGAACAAATCCACACGTTACAGCGCCTCCAGTTTGGCATCAGCCATCAGATTCGCCGTCATTCTTCCAGATCTGCCGCTCGGCAAAGTCGATCGAGTAAGGTGAAAGCGCAAGAGGAAAAACAAGCAGGCGAGTTTGAGAAAAGCGCTGTGTTTTTGCACTTAATCAACTTCTTCCTGTATGTCAGAGAGACCCGCAGTCTTCACATCCACTCTTCAGGGGGAGGAGACTGCCGCTGTCACGGCTGTGAGCAAATTCCGTTCAATGACAAGTTTTTTTGTTTTTACTCAGAGCAGGCGCACTGAAAAACACAAGTCATTAAATGGCGTTTTACAAGGAAATGCACTTGCATAAGTGTGCGGAAAGACACCTGTAAACATGTATCATAGCAGACACGGGGGAAAGTAATTCAAATATATTAAAATTATAAACTGGGCACAAGCCATGAGTATGGTTGCGCAGCTGGACAAAAGATCCCACATTATAAATCACAAACTATCAGACTGTCGGATCTACCCGTCATCTCTGTTATCTTGATCAAAACTATTCATTTCTGTGTAAATATTCATATTGGTCTCAACACAGTGCAAACTTCTGACTGCTCAGCACTGTAATGGACAAACATGGTACTGCACTCTTTTGTAACCTATAAAATGTTTGTGTGATTTCACAAAACTTCACAGTTTGACTGTGTTGAAGTATCTGCTCCTTCACTCATAAAGACTCGCATCTTCAGCAGCTTCTTGTTTTTACACATTTTTTTTCAAATAAGCTTATAAAAGCCAAACGACAGTGTCCTTTATTGTCATTGTACATGTACAACAAAATTGTGGTTACGTATAACTTTTGGTGCTAAAAGCAGCAAAAACTGCATTTATAAAAAGAGTGGGGGAGTAGAAATTACGACCCAGCTACTCCAAAAAATGCTACTGTGAGCTATTTTTTTTTCTATCGAGCTACACTGGTATCAGTCAGCAGAAAAACCATCCAGAGTGACAGATGGTAAAAAAAAAAAAAAAAAAAGTTTCTCCTCTTAATTGAGCTTTTATGTTCACTAACAAACAAAAGAAGAGTTTCTTTTGTTTGTATGTAGACAGAAGAAAGGAAAAAAGGTCTGCAGATATTTTGAGAACCTGGTATGAAACTTGCTCATTTGTTTCTTCATTGTGACTGCGAGCTTCACAAGGTCAGAGCCATCTAAAAGATCACATCAGAAGATTTCAGACATTTCTGCAGCTGTTCTCTCTAAAACAAGCCAACTGTCACTAAACTGATTTAGATGGATCAACTGCACTGTAGATGAGTGAGGATATAGGCATGTAATTATGGGGTAAAGTTCACTTTTAAAGCAGTTGTTCCCAAATTTTAAAAAACACTTTCTGGCTTGTGTCTTTTTACTTGTTATCAGTTCTATTGATTAGATGTTTCTCCTCCAAACTTTGAGGATAAAAATGTAAAATTACAAAATATGTAACCAAAAAAAGACAAATATATATTTTTAAGAATCATATAAACTTGTGCTTGATGTTCCTTTTTGTTCACCCTTTCTTATGCCATAACTATTTACATTTGGTTAAGAACCACTGAACTAAACCACCATGGTGCTGTTAAAACATGGTTATGTATCAGTACTAATAACGTAATAACATACACAATTATGTCATTCACAACTCAAAAAGGATACATTACACTCGATCCATCCAGCTGTCCTAGAGTTAGAGTTAGAACTAATCCGTGCTTTTATTTTATTGAGAGTAACTTCTTACAATGACTAAAATTATTATGACCATAGTGTTAAATTACATTTAATCAATACTGAATGTACGATCATTATGGCACATGAATGTGAAATTGCTTAAAAATGAAAGTGTCATTTGCCCATTTTATTGGGAAAGTTAAATCAGCAGCAGGAAATCAGCTGCAGTGGAAGAGTGGCAGGAGCTCACGAGGAAGAAAAGTTGTGGCGGTTTCATGCACTACCCATTCTTTTACACCAGGGGGCGCGCAAGACCCAATCTTAAAGAGTTCCTCCGGAAACGTCACTCATGCAGCTCAGATGATTCGCCCTGCATCGCCCAGTAGTGTTCACTTCATTGAACCAACAGGTGATTCAGCTGTTCCCCTCACTTTCTCTGTGTTAAATATAAACACCACCGACTGCTGTTTCATACTGGTTTCAATAACTGGTTCCTCGTGGTGTTTCAGTGCAATTCAAAGCTAACTAATAACTAAAATAATAATGGTAATAACACAAAAAAATTATGAAGATTATTTCTGAAACTAGAAGAAATGAGTGGGTTGCATAATGTTAGGCTCTTCTTAATTTGATGCTGGCACACAGGCAGTGACAGGCTAACAGCCTAAACTGAATAAACATAATTGGGAGCAGCACTTTATGCTGACAAATTTTTATTCCACCGACTGGGGGGGAAAAAATCCTGGACTTGTTTTTATCAAAACCAGTGGTTTTAAAAAATCTAGCATCAGAAAAAACAAACTAAATTATATTTTAAATATTACACTATTTTAAATATACATAGACCTAAAACTAGTGTCTCTAATGGAAATTAATATGATATTAATTTCTGATACTTGCTTACAATAATACATCCACAGTTGTGGTCTATATCCTTACACTTACCAAAAAGTTGAGGCATCTGAATGAACTGCGCATGTTACAGAGGTAGGTGGCAATAATTTAACACGAGGTGTACTAGTGAGGCAAACGCTGACCGGGTGGCTTCGTGTAACTTGTGTGTGACATACTGGGCTGGAGAGAGAGAGCGCAGAGCAGAGCAGTCGCACCTTTCACAGCTCTGAACAATGAAACGCTCCACTCCCTCCTTCACTTCTCTCTACACGGACCAGCAGTAGGAGCTCCACTCTGGAGGAACAAATAAGAAATAACTTAATATTCGGCCTTGTATCCAGACATCCAGCAGGACTCCCCTCGGTCAGCCTTCACCGCGAGCTGTCGGTCCGAGTGGTCGCGAGGCACCGGAGGATGAAAGTAAACCAGGCTTGTTAATTTTTTCCCTCTTTCGACGCATGTGCGGTCTCACTCTTCACGTTAACGCGTTTATTTATTAAGATAAATCGTTGATGTGGTTAAATCGATACTTTTTTGTCTTTATTCCCTTAACCTTTGTCCGCTCGTGGACGTGCCGAGTTAACTGCTCTTTCGGCTCTGAGTAAACAGTGAAAGGCAGTGTTGTAGTACATTAGGACAACGGAATAGTAAAAAGGAGAAAGGCTACATCAATATGCAAAAGCAGGAGCAGATGGTAACCTGAGTCAGTAGCGGTAGTGCAAGGTGCATGGCCTCTTTAGCGCCACATTGCCAAGACCTCTATTGCCACACTGTGCTGTGACTCTGCTGTTGGATATGTGAGCTACTCCATCTGTATCGTAAACTATATAAACACACGATGTATTTTCAGGGCTTCTTTAGTGCCAGCTGACCTTTTAAAACTAATTTTTGGATATAGGCTTGTGCCTGGTTTCATTTGCTTTTTTCTAATGACTAACTCGCATCTTTTCCCAGCAGAATCAGGAGAAGTAAAGCGATGTGAACAGTGACTGGAATGCAGGATTATCATCTGAGCTCGAGTGGAAGGAGAAAAAAAATCAGACTATAAGATTACACCTTTCCTGATCTATGCAGCCCTACAATGCCTTTGAGGTTACAATGTCTTCTCTAAAGCACGTCATTCTGCAGGATAAGGACACGGACAATGAACAGAAGCTGGACTGGAGCTACATTGAATGGGCTGAAAATGAAGTTGTCACAACAGGTGTGGCGGATGCTGAGACGCAAACGGACTCGCCATCTTTTCAGCACAAAGAGAGCCAGACCAGTAACCCAGTCATAATGCACATAGATCTCAAACGGACACACTCCAAAATGAGACATTTGTCTTTGGTAAACCCAGACAACTCGGCTCCACCTTTCTTTCAGTTTGACCGCCAGGCTCCTGGACGTATCTCCACATCTCCCACCTTGAGGAGGATGAGGAGCACCCGACGTCCTCAGATAGATTTTAGAGAGCCTCACAGGATGGGGAGCACCCAGGAAGAGCCATCATCTGCAAGCACGGGATCCCCCATAAGTCCCCTGTCACCAGGACACCGAGTAAATTCACCTCTTGCAGCGAGCCCACTCTCTGACGGGGAGGCCGATCATCAGCCAGTGTCATCCTCAGGCCAACAGCAAAGCAGATCGCATAGATCAAAGACTTTTGACAACAGTATCACTTCTGTGGAACAAGAATGTCACAGTGCTCATCCTTTTCTCATTAAAGACAATGGATTTCCTGAGGATGAAGTTCAGGTGAGCTTTTACCACGTATTTGTAAATTTAGTGTTTGCATATTTACTCAGGAAAAAGACGATTTTTCATAACCTTCACACCAACCTCTTCCCCATCACCACACATAAATTTCCTGTAATCTAATGCAGATTTTTTTTCTTTTTTGGCAAAGTCTAAAAATTAAATGGTTACACATTCCTTCCTTGAGGAAAACCTTCATTCCCTCAATCGGCCTTGCCTCCCGCAGTGGTCACTCACAATGCAAGCTTTTGACAGCAAATGAATCAGCAGTTACATGCACTGACAGCTCTGACCAAGCCCACTGCCTGGAGAGCCCTGGGAAGTGCTCTCCTCGGGCCCCTATTCACCGCAGTCAGCAGTCACCTAATAATGGAGGGGTCAGTGAGCGATGGAAAAAGATAATGGGGAGATCTATTCATCAGCTCACGGTATTCAAGCGAGCCGATCCTCAATAGAGCACCGGCATTCTCCTCCAATATCAGAGGCTTTTGAATGCAAGCGACCACTTAAAATACTGATTCAAATTTGAATGTCTTTGAAAGTGATATAGTGGTGTTGTTAGCGGCAGGAGGTCTGTGAACCCTCTGCTTGGTCCTGACTGTGGAGCGAGACAGTGTCGATGTGGCGTGTAGTATAACTGCTGATTTGGAAAGATGAGGTCACTAACAAAGTTCTTTTTTCTTACAGGAGAAGGAACCCTGCCATGATAGGTAAGTGTACCTTGGACTGTTTTGCATGTTGTCTGTGTTACCCTGTCGTAAAACTCTTCCTGGAACGGATACAGCTGTCACATATGGTTTCTTTTTTTGTTTTTGTCCTTCTGTTTCACCCGCTCACAAAAACAACCCAAAATCCGAGCTACAACAGGTCAGAGTGCCTCTGAGTTGTGTGCTCTCTTGGTGCTTGAGAGCAAGCGAGGATGATTGGACCTTTGCTTTGAGGATCCCTATTGTGCACTCATTGTCACTCGTGTCTTTGTTAATGCTTCATAAGCTTGGTGGGTTAAGTTTTGAGAGTCCTATGGTTATGTATGGGCTAGACAAACGCTCATTAAGGCTGTTTTCCCTTACTGCCGCCCACACCCCTCCTAATAGGCGTCCAGGCTCTTCCCCTCACCGGATAATTAGGCAGCTATTGTCCCTGTAATTACACCCTGGCACTGTGCCTCTTACAGTGACCGGGCCTTTGCGAGCCTTGGTTGGGACAGTCTTGTTTGGGAGCATCATTATTTCTCTTGTTATGCATGAACAAAGCAGCCATTTTTACAAGTGCTCTCTGTAGCAGAGAGGCGGACAAAGAGAAAGCTTTCTGAGCTGCCACAAACCAACAGGATGTCATTGTGAGGATGCTGTGGAATGAACTGCAAGGCGACACTGGCCTGGTATGAAGAGGTAATCGTACCTTTCGTGCCACATGTCCCCTACATTGCTCAGGTGCTACTGCCGACTGTTATCTGTCTCTCTGTTCAGCATCTTTACATTGATCTGGATGTGGGTGTCGTATCAGTTTACCAGGAAGAAAAAGGCCCATCCAGTGAGAGCGAAGAACAGTTGGTGCTTTCACAGTTGAACAAAAGTGTCCTAGAGGAAAAACGTACCAGGTTACCCCCGCTCAGTTGTAGACTGACTTATCCTCCAAGTGTACGAGTTGGCCCTGCAGCCATGTGGCCTACGTGTGCACTCGAATTAGTCTCGTAGGGTACTTTTGCAACTGTGCAGGCACAGCAGCAAGAATGCAGGTCCTGTGTGAGGGGATGTGTTTTGCCGTGAGGGGAAGAACACTTCCTCCTTCAATCTAATGAAGAAGTTTTACATAAATTGTTCCTGCATTTTCTTCCCCTTGCTTTTACTTCTGCTCCACTGTATTGTATTGTCAATCTAAACAGGGGCATTAGCCCTCATCTGTCAGTCACACTTCCTTATGGTTTTTAGCCACATTGTGTGTTGCTGTTATCTGCCCTTAATCTGTTACTTTCATTACTACTGATTCCTGCTTAAATTGTCCTTTTTGAAGTCAAAGGCACTAAAATATTTAAAAGCCAAACCGCAGAGTGTTGACGTGGGTCACTGATCGCTTGTCGATCAGTGTCAGCGTGTTCAAAGTGAGCCTTAGCTTTAGCAGAACCAGCTCGTCTGGCTACTTTGTGTCCTTTTTTATGGCTGTATGCAGTCATGTTTAATGACTGCAGTTGTCTATTTAGCATTGGGACGGTTTAATGTCATGCTGTCACCAATCAAGTTCTTCCTTTTGGGCTTTTACAACAAATGAAAACATTTCCATGGCCGTGCCCTTTCTAGATATTTAGCCTGCGTATTCCAGGGTCAGCTTCCATTGCTTATGAAGATTTATCACTGGGCTTTTAGTTTTTAATTTCAACATGTGAACGTCCATTTTTGCTTTCAGCAGTAATCCCAGAAGTGCAGCAGCAGCAGAGGATAAGTCAAAACACTTGAGAACAGTGGCCGTTTAAGCCCTGCCTGAGGCTGAGAGGCAGGCCTGTGTTTTTCCAGCCACAGCCATGCCTCAGTTACTAACTATGAAAAGCAGACCAAGCGGATTATAACTGGCACATATTGACAGCTTGCCTCCTTCCACACAAATAGGGCGATCCATTAACAAGCATCTATCCACGGATAATCAGACACATAACACTTATCCTATGTTAATCGCCGGGTTGCTGCACAATGCGGATGGTATTTCAGTGGTATCCCAACAATGTAAAACCACAAGTAGGAATTCTGTAATTTCCTGTTGCTTGTATGATTTCCATTCTTTTAGAATATAATACACTTACAATGGAGTAATAATCATTCAACTGTAAATTTCTGATGTCTGATGAGCTTTTCTTCTTAGTATGAAGAACTAGTTTTTGGTTTCTTTGGTTGTTTTGTCTTTTCTTTGTTTGCGTATTTGGATTTTTTTCCATCTTAAATTGTCCACCTGTCCGCTTTTGTGTCCTCAGGCTTTATCAGAGGAGACGGAGCTCCGTTGTCGTGAGTTTGCCCGGCTTGGATGTTTCTCCAGGAGATCTTTTCGTGTCCAATGGAGCAGCTGACTTACTAAATGACTCAAACTTCACAGGTACCTCTGTCAGTCCCAGCAGATTGCAGTCTGCCCTCTGTTTAGGTGATGCTTGCTCATGAACTAGTATGTGTCTGTTATTGAGTCAATATGTCTATTGTTGTAATGCTTCACAGCAAAATGAACTTCCTGCTTCCTGCTTGGTTGTATCGTGTCCTTTCTTGTTGTTATGGTGATCGACTCAAATGTGTGCACAACAGTTAGATTTTTTTTTCAGTTTACTTACTGAATTTCCATGAACTTTTTATTTTTAGACGTGGGACTCACCAGGCACGCCACCATACAATATCATCGCAATTTTTAGGCATGCGATATCCTGAGTATCTGCTAATTACATCCGTGCCTGTTTTATCCAGTAACACAAAGATAAAGTTATCTCACTTCACTTATGTCTTTTGGCTGCAAAATGAGGTTGCTAAGCATACCAACACCATCAATAAAACCTCCCATAAATGTTACCCTAATGCCGAGTCAATCTGCTAATCACTTTGATATCAATTAAGTTTGCTCGGCTAACGCTATGTCAGATGATGGTGCATGAGATGAGCCTTCCTGTTTATAGTATTCTCAGACTATTTAAATTTATGACTAAATTATATTTATTTGGTATTCCTGTTTAGATGCAAGTAAAAATACTACGAAAATACTGCAAAATGTTTTTCCCCTACCATTATTGATTACTGAAATACTTGAAAGCTACTTTGACTAAATGTTTAATTTAGTACTTTAATAAAAGTTTGTTTTTTAGCTGAATTTCAAACCTCAAACTAAGTTCATTAATGACTATAATTACTTTTTTATAATGAAGTTAATGGTTTTATAGCGTTAAATTTATTCAAAGTCAAGATTATTGTAAGTTACATCTTATTTTATTATTACATCTTTACTAAAAGTGTGGTTTATAACTTTATCTACACACCTATAAAACAGACAGACTAGAGATAATCTGTAGAAAGTGCTATATAGAGTTATGAATAGACATCAGTCTAGTGTTGTTGTGTCATAAAGGGAGCATTATTTGTATTTCTAGAATTTAAAAAAGCAAAAGGACAGAATTTGTGGTGGTCACTTTACAAAAAATAAAAGATTTTTTTGACATTTTCAGTAAGCTGTGATTGGCACTGTCATGTGCGTATAACTTAAAATGCTCACGCTTCTTTTCACTGTCACAACTTTTACAGATACCAAGAAGTCAAAGTGGCCTTTTTCGAGGCGTAGTACGGTAAGTGCATTTGTATTTCTGCTAGTCATCGATGTGTGTGACTGGTGCCAGTGGCGTGCTTGTAATTTGTTTTGATGTACTTTGTTTTAGGAGTGAGCAGTTGGTTTGGACATTGTTCTCTGACCCACTTCCCAAAGCAGATTAGTGTGTTTCCTCTTATCCCTTTTGGCCCACACAGCTTTTTGTAATTGGTCAACACTTGAAATGCAGAACTTGAGCCAAACTTGTTAATTTAGTTTTTGAAACTGCTGGGTTGTTATGTGAACAGATATTAACAACAATTAGGCACACACCCTTTTTTCTTGGCTAGTGCACAGCCCTAAAAATCTGCCTAATGTGTTGCCTAATTTTTTTTTTTTCCTTTCAGAGTAAAGGCAAGCCGCAGACATGCACGGTTTCAGATATTGAGAAATATCTCTCTACTACACAGATTCAAGACTGGAGAAACTCGGAGCTTCAGAGATATAAGGCAAGAAATGAGCTCTATTAGCTGCTGTTTGTTTTGTAAATCATCGTGTTGGTTCTGTACGTTCAGTGACTTTGTGATCCAGGCTTAGCGATCCAGATTCCCAAGTCAAATACAACTCAGTGTTTGCCAGATGACTCAGAAATGAGAAGATGACAGTTACATGGAAGCTCCTACAATGTTTGAATGACACAGACTGTGTAAGCACCAGAATTTCTAGGCAGTGACTACACAAGTCAACCTGTATATGTACACAAACAAACACTGATGTACTCCTGAATCTATAATAGTGGCATTTGGAAATTTACAGCCATAAAATAAACATGTTTGCTGAGATTTCTGTGGAGGATGCAGCCTTTACTTTCAGTTATAGCTTCTTGTCTTTTTGTGTATCTGTGAGCAGGACTACTCTCTGGCTGAGTTCCTGCAAGACCAGTCTTCCCAGGTCAGTGCTTCCTCTGACCCTCAGGGCTTCAAGAGACAAGAGACCATCTGGGAGCTCTTCACCAGCGAGTGTGTTTACTTCATGGATCAACTCATGGTTCTCAAAGAGGTGACTCTTTCCCTACAGAGCCTCACAATGCACACATACACACAATCACAGAAACACACACAGGATCACAAATAAATAGACCAAACCCAAATGAAACTGAACACCTGCTTCTTTGTATTCTTCTCACTGAATTCCCGCCTTTGGAGTTCGTGTAAAAGTCTCTTTGGATTTTCCCGTCTTTCCAGCACTGGATTTGAAATTTAATGCTGGCATGAGAGAGACCTTGAACCTATTCTCTTTCTGCTTTGTTTGTGCCTCTCAGGTGTTTTCGGCTACGCTCACAAACCTGCAGTTGACAAACTGCCTGACTGATATTGACTCATGGAGGCTGTTTGCGAATCTCAATGAGCTTTGCCTGGTGAGAAATGATGCAAATCATTTGCATGAGGAGTTTATGTAAATAATTTTTAACAACAGTTGCTTTCATATCCTTAAAACAACATGGTTTTGTGTCACATCAACATAAGGTTACTATGAAAGAGCTAATGATGAGTCGTTACAGCTGTATTATTTTAAAATGCTAGCTTTTTATTTAAATCTTATTTAATGGTCAGCAAAAAATAATGTGGTGTAAAAAACCTTTGTTAACAATTATCTTAACATAATACCTCGGTGATATTATAAAAATGTCACATGGCCCTGTGGTGACATTTAACACTGTTTTCTGCTCCAGGTGAGCTCAGGTTTCCTAAAGAGCCTCCTCCGCGTTATCAAGAACATGTTGGAGATTACTGAGGGTGGCAGTCCCACCCTGCTGGATCTGCTGGGGAAGGCAAGTTTGATTCACATTTGGACTCTGTGACAGCAGTGTTCACTAGTCCACTGATAAGACAATCAAAATAGATAGAAAAAGTATGAATGATATGCTCATCTGGATTAATTATTATATAATCCTCAAAGTATTTTCATAAACAGCTTTTTTTTTTCAAAGACTTGAAAAATAGCTGCATAGTTTGAATTTATTAACCTTAAGCTCTTATTTGGGAAGCATTCTTATTTTCTTCTAGCTATTAAGGATCAGCTGGACTTGATATAATGTGCAGAAAAGCCAAAATGTAATATTCTCGTACAGTTGAGGTCAAACATTTAAGTACACTGATCATTTTTTGGTAATTTTGGGCTTTTATGATTTCTTTGGACTGTTCATTTTCCAGGGTAGGCTGATTGTATAGCATATATCTTTAATGACTTCAAAAACAAGAACTGGGTACATAAATTGGACTTTATTTTGGATTTTCTCTAATCCACACAGGATTAAAAATACACATACAGATATTTAATCGCTCGTCAGGGTGGAATTAGAGTTCATTTAAATTGCTTGGTTTGTTGGCACATACCTGGCCTTTAAGCATAGCCACATGAGAGGAATTTGTTTAGAATGTTCAAGAACAACTTAGGAACCACCGAGGCTCCAGCCTGCTATGAACTGGTAACTGCACAAGCGTTTTACATCACCATGGACTGAGAGAAGCTCCTGCTCTAAAATTGACACCTTCAAGCTTGACTAGATTTCTAGCTGCCCACATGGACAAACCACATTCCACACAGTCTTATAGTCCAATAATCAAGCATGCCCGGGAAAGTGTCCCCTTAATTCAGATGTTTTTATGAGAACACAAATACACAGCTGACTTTACTTTTTTAGAAAAGAGGACGGCCATCACGATGCTCTTACTGACCAAATTTAGCACGCTTGCATTTAAACTGTACTTTGAAATCTAAGTATGTGCTTTGTTATTATCTGTTCCATCTTCCTTTCTCTCATGACAAGAGCGTGTTGAAAATATGGCATCTTCAAAGCTCGCTGAGAAGGGAAAAGGTTACCTAACTCTAGTTAAAATTACATAAAATTATTAAAAGTTTAACAGAAACATCACAGGACAATCTTAGACGCATGTATGCCATTACAAACACACACTGGACCTTTTTGTGTGTGCATGTGTGCATGTGTGCATGCGGCATCCTCTTTGTGCTTTTTTACGATATGTTTATCTGCAGCTTAACAGCTGATGCGACCCAGCAGCCTGTATCCCAGTGTTTGTCTAACACTACTGTCTGCTGGCAGGCTTTCCAGGAGAGCATATGCCACTGCCTGCAGACGTATTGCCTCAACTACTCCACGGCTCTTCTGTATCTGGACAGTCTGAAGCCCAGAGAGGACTTTGGGACTTACGTGAAGGTACAGGAGAGGTCTTACTGGTGTGTGTCTGTGTGTGTGTGAGCGTGCCAGTCAGCACAGTGGGAAGGACGCTGTGTACCATGACAATGCAGCAGGTGTTGTGTGCCAATGTGAGAGAGGACTCACAGGAGCATTGGTGCCCAAATAGCAAACAATCAGCTCAGTGTCACAGCGGCCTGCCAATGGGAGGAATGTCACCGTTTGTACCTTGTGTAACTTTCCCTGTCATCATGCTGGCGTGCTTGCTGGGACTGTCATTGTGTTTTGGTCTTACACGTAATTTCTTCTCACAGGCATTTCACTGCCCATCTTCTCCCTCCTTCCCTAGTCCTTTCAAACATTTGACCTCACTCGTTCTGTCACTGTACCCATTCTTTGTCCCTCCTTTTTTCTCCTCAGTGGTGTGAGAGGAGCGAGCAGTGCCGAAGGCTTCACCTGCGTGACCTGCTGGTGGCACCGCTGCAGAGGCTAACTCGATACCCGCTGCTGTTGCGGAATATCGCAAAAAGATGTCAGAAGGAGGACGAAACCCGAGGGCTGGAACTTATAGCAGAACAAGTGGACAAATCGATATGTGAGCACTGAATTCGAAAATTCCCTTCTGTTATCAAAATGCTCTCCTTTTGATACAGATTTCGGCTGACCTCATTAGGAGACTCTGCTTGGCTAAATAAGCTTTTACTGTTTCAGTCCTGCTAAATTAAAGCACTCTGCACAGGTCTTGTCACCTTGCAAAATGAATGTTTTGAGTCAGGCGTCTGAGTAATGTTAATCAGCTGATCATGACTCATGTGTTTCTTCAGCACGCCTCTTGAGGTGTTTGCCTCCTGGTGGTTTACCAACATATCTAGATAGAAGGGCTTTTTAAGTGGACGTAAGTCTGTCAACATAAACAGGCCAGCTAGTATCAGTGCCTGTCAGCACACAGGTTGCATGCTTTGGATATCAGCCAGGAGGCCTTGACCATTTATTTTTCACTGCAAGCCTCTGCTTGCAGACCTGTTTTGGCGGTTTATTATATAACTGGAAGGACAGGCTGTGGGAAATGTTCTGCAGCCGTTCAACTCAATGTCATGTTGCCGTGTTGAACAAATAACCGTACCAAACGAAACAGCTCGGGGTTCAGAAATCTTTAATTAAACCCTGTCCCATAACCATTAAAAAGGTGTGTTTTACCACACCTTTTAAAAGGTTATGATTGTGTAAAGCGTAGGTGACAATGAGTATTGTAATCACAGCTAGGATGTGTAGACCAAAGTCCTCTGTGGGTGTGGGGGATATTTACTGTAAAAGCAGAGACAGCTGAAATCTCTCACGATATGGTCACGCCCACGTATGGCATCATTGTATAGCATTGTAAATGAAGGTAATCAAGTTCATTATCCACTTTGGTACATTATAAAAATGCATATTTTACGTAGGTGTATGTTACGTAAAATAAAAGGTATAGGAAATGTAGCAGGAGTTTTGTGTGACGTGTCAGACATGAATGAAGTTGCCAGTGATCAATTTGAGTCTGAGGACCCGTTTTTGTCCTTAATGACATTCAGTCGCCTGTCTTCTCTGTTTACAGGTGATTTAGAAGGAAAGGTCAAATGGCTGGATAACTACCAGAAAGTGAAACAGTTGAGAGATGCCCTGGTTTGGCTGCCTGTATGGGAGAGGGACAAGCGTGCTTTCATCCCTGAGGTCTGTCCTGTGTTTGTGTATATATTGCTATTTGGGTGTGTTTGTGTCTTCAGGAACTGTGTTGAAAGAGCAAAGTGTCACACAGATGTGCCAACACTTTATCCTCCAGTGCCTGATTATCATCAAATAAACTGATCAAATTATCAGAAAATCAGATCTGAAAAGCACTGAATAGCAGTATTTAGAGTTTTACAGTTAACCAAAGTTTTTTACAGTGCACTGTGTCATTTGCTAGTAGTTCAGTGTCACATCTTTAAATATTAGCTTCAATTTGAATGGGAGGATGACAGCAGCACTATTCTTCTTCTTCTTCTTCTTTTTACAAGACAGTGTTTCTTCCCTGTCATTGTAGGTGGATTAACACTTCTGTTTGAATTCTCTTCATCTGTAGTTATTTTATCTTCACTTTCTCTCCTCTCTGCCGTACATGTGGCAAGGGAACGGGCTTTGCATACAGAGTGAAACAGAAAGAGTAGCAAACACTTGGTGTAAGTGAGAGCAGTGAAAAGAAGACAGTTAATTTTCTTTTTTTGGATAGCTTGATTTCATAGCACTTATACTAAGATAATAAGTCTGTCATCCAGGTGCAGAGCACACTGTGAAACAGAAAGACTCAGACACCAGAGGAGAGAAACTTGCATGTGTGTAAATGCACTTATTTTTTTCCCTTTTGTTTTAATGGGACCAGTCCACCCAACAGTTGTATGGGGAAAGAGCTTCTGCTGTGAAACCACCTCCCAGTTTGTATTTGGAAGACAGATACCTTCTAAAGTGATTAAAACATTCCTTTTTGATAAAACTTATAGTTGCTGCTCGATCAGGTGACCCTGAAACACCTTTTAGTTTTGCTGCTACAGACTTCTGGGAGATTTCCTGTCATACACTGTGACGCGTTCTCACAAATTTGTGTTTTGTCCTGTCAGTTTTTTCTCTTCTCTTTCTCCTCACCGTGAACCAGTTCCTTGATAGCTGCCCCTCTGTGAGCCTGGTTCTGATCCGGAGGTTTCTTCTTGTTAACAGAAAGCTTTTCCTAAGTGCCTGCTCGTAGGGGGACTGTATAATTGTTGTAGTCTTTGCTTTTACATTGTAAGTTATATAGTAAAGTATAAATTGCCTTGAGGAGGACTATTGTGATATGGTGCTATATAAACAAACCTGAACTGAAGTGAACACAGATAGCAGTGGTAGAGAGCTGCGATGTGTAAGTCATACATGTAAATGACTTGTTGCATATAAGTATTGTGAGCATTTAACTATCGTCAGTGCTGACAATACTTATTTGCATCCGTGGTACTGGTAGTGTCAGCATGTAACCGTAGTTAAATGTGACCACAGTTTTGAACATTTAGTTCTTTCCACCATTGTCATCTGTTTATGTGAACATGTTTGTGATTGTGTGCTACCTGTTTGCAGCAGCTACCTCTAGCTCTCACATAGACAGCTCATCTGGATTTGAAATACCGAAGATGCATCTTAAATTAGACACGAGTGACTTGCTCTTTCGCTATCATGCGCATACCTATTTATTAATCCAATGGTATGCAGTTAAGACGTGCTATGCTTAAAGTGATATGTACATGTTACTAGTAGAGGGCCAGGGTGTTCATTCAGAAGCCAACATGCTGAGTTGCTGTCAGATTAATGGAAAGACCGATGTGTCTGAAAAGCGCTAAAAGGTGAAAATGTTTTCTAATGTGACTCGCTGCTTTTCTTTCAGAATCTGAAACATCTTCTGAAGGCTGTCACACTGGATAATCTGATTTCTCACAGGAGTCTGCTGCACGAAGGGAAACTCGTCCTCACAGGTGTGTCAGCTGGCATAAATCCAACACATTTCACACGCTTCCTGCTTCGAATTGACTAAAAACTTTACGCCGTCTTTCTGTGGTTAATTCCCAGAGAACGCAAAGCTCATAGAGGTCTATATGTTCCTCTTTGATGAATTCTTGCTGATTACAAAGATAAAGAGAAACAAGAAGGTGGGTCACTCTTTAACCTTTCCTCACTCTAACCTAGGCTAGTGATAGATATTTAGTGCAAGGATGCCTTAACTACATATCCCTCATAACTTCATATAAATGTCCTGACATCCTGTGCAGAGGTCCATAGGTCCAGAGCAGAATCCTCTGAAAAACCTGGAGCTGGATCAGATGCTGAAGGAGGGATGCACCTTCACGGTTCTCGACCAGCCAATCTCTCTGGATCGACTCCAACTTAGAAACATCGATCAACTTAATGCCTCCTGTAAGTAAAATTGTTAAGATTCAACTAATTGAGTTTTCTAGCTCTAAACCCATTTTTAATAGAACACATGTTTGTAGCACATCGTAGCAAAGCAGTCAACAGAATCAAAATATCCTTCTAGGTCACGTCTCTCTGTTTATGTTTGCATACCATGTGGTGCATTGGTGTTATTAAATGAAAGCATTTGTACTTTCTTGACAGCATCGGGGTTGCCTCATTCTTTCATAGTAATGCACCAGAACCGCTACCAACAGTGTATTGGTGCATTCATCCTGCAAGCTGCGTCAGAGGCTGTCAAGGTAGATCAATTCAACTGTGAATACCTGAAATGTTTCCAAAGAGAGCATGCAGGACACAGATCACATTATGTTCAGAAGGACAATGTGTCATAAGTTTATCCAAACATTTCTGCCTTGTGCAAAACATCAGTGCAAGATGTGAACTCTACAGAGCCCTAAAAGTGAAGCTAAAATAATTAAAATGATTTCTAAATTCAGTTTGTATGCATGTCTGTTCAGATTTATTTATAGTAAAAATTCATAGCTAGACATTTAATCTTTTTAAAGGTTTCTGTTATTTTGGTTTAGATGAACAATGTATAGGAAAATAAAAATACATTTCTGTATTGTTTAATCTTACTTGTGTGAAGCTGTTTAGGACAGCTTACAGCAACAAACATTGCAAAGAAATAATAAGCTATACAATTTATAATATTATCAGTTATTCAAACTGGTAAATCTGATATTTCTCTTTTAAACATTTTTTCCCCACCAGAGAGTATGGATGTCAAAGATAGAGGGCGCAGTGACGGCGCTGCTGAAGCAGGACTCTCAGCAGGCGCGAGTAAAGAGCTCCTCACTGTGGCTGGAGTCTTCACAGATATGACCCATCAAGCAGAACTAGAAGCCATGTGAAAAAGTTTCTACTGTTAATGTGCACTTCACTGCCCCCTGATGTCTTGTAAATGACTGCACTAGCACTAGGATGATTTTGTAAACTGTTTGCCTGTGAAGGCAGCTGCTACAGTAGTGTAAAATAAACATCTCATTATGTAGTAAAACGTTGGGTTTAGCGTTCCACACATCATTTCATGCAGTTTTTAAATTGTCTGTGAGCTATTGATCACTTCTGATGTTTCATAGTGCTTCATACAGTACTGTGCAAAAGTCTTCAGCCACCCCTAATTATTTAATATTTTAAAAATAGGATATAGGTGCATTCTAAAGAGCTTGAAAGTTTAGTATGACCACTGCAGCTTGATCTCTTAGGCACGCTTTTTGTAACTTCTTACAGTCCTTCAGGAACAGTTCTCCAGGCTTCTTGAAGGACATTCAAGGCTCTTCTTGGGATGTTTCTCACTTTTGTTTCATTTTCTGTGCAGACGATCCCACACTGCTTTCGTAATGTTGAGGTCCAGGTTTGTTTTTATATCCAGGTATGGTTTTACTGCATTGACAGTATGTATCATTGTCATGCTGAAAAATGAAGCCGTTGCCAATTAGATGCTTTCCAGGTGTTATTGCATAGCGGGTGGTGGTGATGGTATTTTCCTGCATTTATAATACATTTACGATTAATTTTGACAAGATCTCAGACACCACTGGCTGAAGTGCAGCCTCCACCGTGGTTTACAGATGGGTGTGGACCTTCACTGCTGCTCCTCTCTCCTGACCTCCTTTATACGTATTGATGACAATTTGAAACTAAAAGAAAATTTGGATTCAAGACCCGTTACCACTCATTTTCAGTCAAGTTCCTGTCTAATTTGAGACACCTCAGCTTTTTCTATCTGTTTGCCTTCCTTAATAATGGCTTCTTGACAGCCACCCTTCACCTGAGACCAGTGCCAGATCCAGTATTTGCTGGATTTTCCATCTGCCCCTCTTTTGTCCTCCACTAATCCACTCATTTTTTTAAGGACATACTGCACAGCATCCAAGATAGCATTGCAAGTAGTCTGCTAGCTATAGATACTACAATGGTTCAGGTCTTTTTATGGTTGAATGATTCATAGCACACTCTTAAGTTGCTTAACAAAAAAAAAAAAAAAAAAATTGTCTGAATTGTCAGGTTCAAGGACAGGACTGAAAATTAGTGAAAAAGCAACCTGTATCCAAAGGAAAACTTTGAAAGACCTTCAGAAAGCCTGGAAGAGGAAAAATATTAATAATATTAGCAAAATATAAAGAAATGAGGGGTGGTTTCAGACTTTCTGTATTTTATCACTGCATGGATTCGATATTTGAGACAGCATGGAAGAATTCAGAATTCATTTAAAAAACTACTTGATTAATCAGTGTAGTGGGAAATGTTCACTGAATGAACATCGGGTTCAGATGTGATTCGCTCTTTCAGTCATTTGCTGTTTATCAAAATGTTGGTGCTGCGTGCATTTCTCAAACTTCAGCGCTTTTAGAGGCTTCGAGAATCATTCCTGCAAAGCGACAAAAACATGACACAGTAAGATACAAACATACTGCAGGTTTTATTTTACGTTTGCCATGACAATTAGAAAAATCATCTGGTGCATGTGAACATAAATCACTTCCCTCATCCAGCTTCAGTGAGCCAAAGTCACGTCGACGCTGCTAAAGGCGAGCGGTGACGTGCAGGATGTTTGCGTGAAAACACACTTTCACAACCGCCAAATATGATGACTAAACAATGGAGAAACATGTGAGCCACAGGCCAGTAAAGTCATCATGCATGATAAGTGAGAGCAACTCAAAGCAAGCCACAATTCAGTGTCTTCACGTCTGTGGTGCCGTTTGGTAAAAATGAGTAAGACACCGATGAATCCACACACAGTTTCACCGTTATCATGTTTCTACACCCACGAGTGTTATATAGATTTTATTTTTCTCTTTCATTACAAACATTTACAAAGATGACAGCCTTAGTAATGAGCAGTTGAGTACAGCGGTGCTAGAAATGCCGAAGCCTGTATAAAGTCGGTGGTCCTACGTTTGTAGCTGAGCTCTCATACGGACAAGCCCAGAATACGATAAGGTGCAAATCATCTCTGTAGAGTTTCGGGTCTGTACACTATAATAGATCAGTCACAAAATCCCTCATCGAATGCAGGCAGAGATACAACATTTGTGATGTCTATCATTTAGAAATAGTGCTTTTCCTGGGCCAATCTGAGGTAGACATAACAAAACCACTGTGAAGCAAAAAGACTGGTGTTTTCGAAAGATGGCAACTGAGACAGACATTCTTTTGTAATGAGCATACAAGCATAAGAGCTAACGTAGTAAGTCTGAAGCAAGCTGCTTGTTACATCGTGACCTTCTCCACTCTACTGACAACTGCACAAGAGATCTTACCAGGAGCGATCAACAATTATAAATTAAACAAAGCAGGAATCAACTTTGACATTGTTCTCAGCAGCAGGCACGTTGGACAGAGAGCCGTCAGCAACCGCTGCTCCTGAAAGCAGCACCGAAGCCCCCCGAGCAACATGCCGGAGAGAAGCTGAGATTCTGAGCAGCCGACATTCATACAGTGCATTTCAGCATACACAGCAGGCCTAACACTAAAATACACACTCTGTTACAGCAACTTCACACACACACACGCCTCCACGGTTATTGCTTGAAAGCAGAACACGCATACAAAAACACACACAACTCCAGCCAGTAGGTCAGTGCTGCTGAGTGGAGACAAGCAGCAAGGAACAAAAAAAATTAACATGCAGGCACCTTTAAGTCTGCAGAAAGCACCACGATTTGAAGAAAATAACACGTTAAGAGAAATGTGGCACAGGACACAACAAAACAAAAACACGACTTCACATAAAAAAAGCCTCTCAGATTGCCACATATGCCGTTTTCAAGATAAAAATATGCAACCCCGTGACTTAAAAATGACGACACGTCGAAAAATACTGATAAATGAAACAAAGTCAGGGCTTAGACCTCGGCTGTATTCCTGCTGCACACATTCTTTGGTCATGAATACATTAAATCCAACGAACTCACAAACGCTCTGCCGCACAAAGGAAACACGCAGTAACTGATCCGAAGGTCTGTACAGAAACACGCTGGTGCACGAGTCTTTTGACGGAGGGTTTTTCTGTTTTTTAAGATTAAAAATCCCTAGAAGGATGTTTAATCATTTCCACTGCACAGTGTTGCAGACAACTTTTTTTTATAGATTGCTGAAATCCTGAACCCGACAGGGTTTCACAGCCTCGTTTTGCCACCAACTAATTGTGTGCGTGTCTGTTTTTACACTTTGAGAGGTGACGTATAAAAAAATGCAAGATCGCTTAAGTTTTTAAGAGTTTTCTTGCAACAAAAATTAGAACTCACATATCTTTGTGATGAGCCTGCTGCAGAGCTTTGTAGCGATAAAAAGCAAATACTAGTTAACTGCATTTACCTTTGCAGGGCAGATTACAACATCACTTTTACAATACTCACTTTTGCAGTGTCTTAACAAATATGATGCCAAACATTTCACAACGTATGCCTTATAACTACTAGTGGGATACGAACTTAAAAGAAATGGTAGGTGTTTTGATTTTCACTGTCTCCGCTCTCTGGCAGTCCACAGGAGTAGCAAAGGCACAAAAACAGATACAGACAATCCCAACCAGTCCTACCCCGACCCATCGCACGGCTCCGGTGTTTCCCTTTCCTCGTTTCCCTCCACACCAGAGTCAGAGGTCACGTTCAGGTGGGAGTCTTTGCACAGCGTCTGTCCTTTATAGTGCACATTAAAAATGACAAAGACATGCCTTCTTCTGCCCATTGGAATAGAAAGGGTAGGGTAGGGAGGAAGGGAAGGGTAGGGTAGGGATGGGGGGAGGTAGGAGTGGGCGGGTAAGTAGGGTTAAAGAAATGAGAGGGGGGAAAACAAAAGAAAATCAGCCTTGGAGCTCCTCGAAGCACGTCTCACACACGCGTACTGGCTTTTTAGAGGATGGAGTGAGGGCGTTCCTTGACGAACACTCGGCACAGAAGATGTTTCCACAATGTCTGCAGTGGTGCTGGACATTCAGAGAGAAGAAGAGAGGCTCAGGGTAAGGAACGACGCAAACGTGCTCTCTTATGGGTTAAAAACAAAAATCATACCCACCTTCCTGACTGTGACGGTGAAGCCTTTCCCACAGGCCATGCAGTTCTGAACTTCGTGATCCTCAGCCCACTTTCTGGTCAGACTCTGTGACTGCTTGATCTAAAGGGATCAACAGAAGCTGGCACAATCAGACAACGTCTAACTTTATCGCTATGATAAAGAGCCTTGTTTTTCATCATCTCATTATTTTAGAGTTTCTGAGTTTTGGTGCTGACCTGAAGCGACTGGTTCTCTCTGCCGAGCTCCTGCATGGCAGCCGTCGTGTCATCCAGTTTCCTCCTTAGCTCCACCACTTTGGCCTGGAGCTTCTCGATCTCACCTTCACCCTTCACGCACCTGAAACACAACCGTAGAGCCCCAGTGACGTCATCTTATTTAATGGTTTAAGCTTCAAAATGCATTTCCTAAATCGGTAAGAGGATTTCATTTGTTAGGAGGTGTGACAGTTTTTTATAACTACATCATCACATGAATATAAAACGCTTTTAAACATCATTTAAAGTTTTCTACTATAAACTAAGTTTAGCATTCAGTTCCTGATGGGCCCCATTACATGTTTTCATTTGTAAGTCATCAGTGAAGCTCGTGATGGTCACATCCACAGCCACGCAGCTGATCTGCTACCTGTCTGCTGCTCCAGCCTGTGGGTGGCTTCGGAGTGGAAATGGTTTAAGTGCAGAGGCCAACCAAATCGAATTAACCATCTGCTGTGACGCCATGAGAAGGATTGTTTTTTTATTTACACTTATTTCTTAAAATAGCCTATTTTCATGGTTATGTTTCTTGGATATTATCTGCATCTTTTGGGGGGCATAATAAAACCTGCATTTTAGAAAGTGTACCTGTGCCTGTACATCCTTGGTTGTTTGGCTCCTGACAGCTACTGAATTTTACTTGGAAATGAGGCGTATCAGCTTTTCATAGTGTGGAGTTTTATTCAGTCCAGCTCAACAATCTTTCTGTTGTTATAACCGCATTTTCACCCTGAAACTGATCTGTAGGCAATTTAACAAACACAAGCTCTCGGTTTATTAAAAAAAGGGATTTAAGGGATTTGGTAAATTTGGTGTGTATCCACTTCAGGGTTGTCAGCCATGCAATTCTTCCCTGAATGTCCTGTTACGACCACAGGTACATTTGCTATTTCACAATAAACCTCAGACTTCGACATTCACATTCTCCACTCAGAGCGATTTAAAAATGTGGCGATCTTTGCTCATTATCTGCCCCGGGTTTGCCTCCACCGCTACTTCCCATTCTTTCCCAAAATAAATTTTAAGTTAAAGGGTTGAGTTTTGACACACACGGCTCAATGCAAATGTGAAAACACAAGTTATCAAAGCAGGACTTCAAAGGACTGATCCAAACGAAGCAGAACACAAACGTGTGGCAGCTGGAGGAGGCAAATTTATACAAACCGCAACTGAAACTTCTTTTCACGTCTCAAATAACTGAAGCAACTGAACTTTTAAATAAATGTAGGACAGACACAATAAGTAACTTAACATAGTGTGTCTGTCATACATTATAGAAAGTGGATATATAGTTAGACCTGCACCTGCTGGCTGATATTTATTTTGTTCATTATTTTTTTCCTTTTAGAGAATTTCCCACTTATTTTTGATTTGCTATGCATAAAAAAAACTTGTGGACAAAGAGTTTATAAAGCACTGAGGATGGTAACATATAGACAGTATTTTCTTTTTTTTCTTGGAACTGAAAATCTGACCAATAAAAAACTGTGAATATTTCTAAAAGCAGTGAATTTTCAAGGCACGCAAGGATATTTCATACCTTTTCAAGGTTTATAGCATCTCTGCTAAGCAAAGTGTCAAAGGTCAAAGGGAAGTAATATCAATTCACCTTTCCAAAAGAGCTCGTCGCTCGTCCTGGTTGTTCTGCACAGTGGCCTCCAGCACAGCGATTTCTCCTCTCAGCTCATCCGTCTGTTTCTCGAGTTCGCCAACTCTCCGCTGGCTGCCCTGCCATTCCCTCTTCAACGTGGCCACGTTTTCATTCAGGGCTGTCACCTGCAAACCCATCTTAGCTTCTGCCTCCTCCCCACGTTTCACCTGCTCTTGCCATCTCTTCTTCTCTGCTGCCTTTTGATGGAAGAATTGACCGTGTCAGAGAAAGGAATCAGAAGGGAAGCGCCTAATACTGTATTTCTTGGGATTTGGGAGCCTACCAGCTGATCCTGAGCATCCCTGATTTGGGCTAGGAGCTGCTCCTCCCTCTCACTCCTGCTGTCCTTGGTGGTCTGGTGCTCCTTCTGCTCCTGCTTGAGAGCACCCTGTGCTGCCTCCACCTGAGCCTGCAGCTCAAGTTTCTGCTGGATCAACAGCTGTTTGGCTTCCTGCAATTCGCCGAGCTCCTGAGAAGACACAGTTATGGGCATCGATAGACAAATTGGTCAAGTTTCTGGGACAAAAGAAGCAATAACTCATCTGTGATCTCTTCACAGCTATGATGTCAAATTGCTGGCTAGAATGCAGCCTTGCTGCATCCCTGACACACCAACATGAGAAATATCAGTATGAGATATATCAATATCTAATATCTTAAATCTTAAGACAAGCACTGCTGCTTGTTAAGCAACGTGACTGACCTTCTCGCTCTTCTCTGTTAGTGTTTTTAACTCTGAAGTCAGTCTGCTGTTGTTCTTCTCCAGGACACTCTTTGCTTTGTTCAGCTCCTCCACATTGCTCTTCTCCTTGTCCAGCTCCTCCTTAACTTGACCCTGAATCAGTTGGCACGGTTTAGATTAAATGAACTGATAACTGTGAACATTTAGGTGTTAATAGTTTCCCAGACCTTTTGCTTCTGCAACTCCTTCAGGGTTTGCTCCTTCTGTTGGAGCTTCTCGTCCCGTTTGGCAAGCTCCTGCTCCAGCGAACTACGGGCTGATTTCAAGTCCTGGATCTGGGACTCTAAGCCTGACTGATGGGTTCGATTAGCAGCCAGCTCCTCCTGAGCCATGCTCAGTTTCTGCTCTGATGCCTGCACACAGAAGAAGTTTGAAAGTCACTTAGAATCAGTCATCATTTCTGCAAAATCCGTTAATATCATTTCTAAATTTCAATCTGAGACTGAGAATCACCTGAAGCTGCACTGTAACAGCCTCGTCTAGCTTGCATTAATGTACCTTGAGATCCTGACGGAGGGCAGAAACCTCAGAGTCTTTTCCATACACGTCAGATTGAAGCTTACTGATGTTTTCCTTGCTTTGCTCCAAGGCCTTCTGCAGCTCTGCTGTCCGGCTCTTCTCAGAGGTCAGCTCCTGGCCGAGCCCTGACACCTGTGCCCTCAGCTTATTTTCTTCTTGTGCCTGGAGATAACAGTTAAAGTAACAGATTCATATACAGACTGTGATGGATTGTCCACTGTTACAAAGCTCAACTCATTGAGAATGACTTGTTTCAGTATAGAAACACTGACCACAATGTTAATGAGGGGATGTACAATGCTTGTCTCTTTTCTTAGTTTAAAGACAGCACTTACTTTCTTGACACCAGCTTCCTTTAGCTCTGTCACTTGGCCATTCAGTTTCTTAATCTCTTCTTCCAAAGATCCCTGGGTCATCTTCAGTTGCGTCCGCAGCTTTTCCAGCTCATTCTCCTTTTCCCTCAGTGTCTCCTGAGTCTTTGTGTGCTGCTGTTCTAATGAGGTCAGCAGCACTTTCAGCTGTTTCTCTGACTGACAGTTTCAGAAACAACAGATGTTTATGTGTTGGATTTTAAAGTCTATAACATTTGATATTGCATTTTCTTTTTAGACGCTTACCTCTCTCATCTGCTCCAGCTGTTCTTTGGATTCCTTCATTGCCTTTGTGACGAACTCATTATTTTTCAGAAGCTCCTGTCTTGCTTTTTCATTAGACTTATCCTGGGGAGAGATGGATTCATGTGAGTAATTGTTTCCTAAAAATTCTCACAGGCTGCAGATTAACCAAACCTACCTTCTCCTCTATAGCTGATTTATGGTTCTTCCTCTCAGTGTCCAGTTGACTCTGACTCTCTTTCAGTGCCTTGTTAGCCTTTCCGAGACTCTCCTGAGTAGCTGCAAACTCCTTTTGTTGAGCCTTTTTTTCCTCTTGGGCCTTTTGTAACTCTGCTGCCAGACTCTGAGCTTTTTTATCCAGCTCTGCATGCTGAGACTTTCCCTCCTGGGTCACCTTTTCCAGGTTTGCCTTTAAAGTAGCAATACCCTGCTCGGATTGTGCTAGCTTCTGTTGGACATCACTCAAGGTACCTGCCTTTTTCTTTAATTCCTCCTGCAGACTTGTAGCACTTGGCAGAGGAAACACAGGAGGTTATTCAATAAAACACAGAAAAATCAGTAAAATACAGTTACTCTGAAAACTAAAAAGCACAATCTCTCACCCTGCTTTCTCAGTCTCCAGCGAGCGTTGTAGCTCCTTGGCTTTCTTTTTAACTTCCGAACTTTCCTTCTGCAGCTGCTGCAGTTCCTGCTGCGCCTGATCCCGTGCAGCCTGCATCTCCCCTACCTGTGACTCCAATTTCTATTAGAATAAAGCACCACGTTAACTTATAAAAGAAATACATGGATGTACTTTCTAGGTGTTACATCATTCAGATCAAAAATAAATCTCTTAAATTGAGAACTCAACGCAGACCTTGCCGAGTCCCTCCAGCTGCTCTATCCGCTGCTCTGAGGCCAGTAGCTTGTCTTTGCATTCCTTCAGACTGCTTTCCAGTTGTGTGCACTGCTCTTGTCTCTCTTTGAGCCTTTGGCCATGATCCTCCAGGTTCTTCTGAACCTTATTCAGCTCCTACAAGGGACAGCAAGGCAGAGTGAAGGACAGCAGCAATAAAAAGTTGAGCAGAGGTGGAACAGACGAAAAAAAGCACAAAGTCAAATGAAACTGTGAAAACTGTGTTTCACTGTTTCGGTCTTCAAAGGAAAGAAATATGACACATTACAAAGGAAGCAGTGGGGCGCTTTAGCCAAGTTTTAACATCAGTGGTACAGAGAGGAAGCTAACCTGCTGCTTGTCCTGTAGTGCATGTTGGGCAGACTCCAGGCTATTCTCGAGGTTTGCTTTCTGTGCAGCCTTAGCTGCCTCTGCAGAGAGCAACAGCTCTGTCTTTGCCTTCAGCTGCAGAAAAACCATCTGTTATTCTCACTATTTAAACTAAAGACACAACATAGTGTGCTTGGATCAGTTAAGCTGCACGTGTGCAACACACCTATATCAATATCAACACATTACAGTCAGACACGTTTATCAGAGGCTTACCTGAGTATCCAACTGGGCCACTTTCTCCTTGCTCTCCGTGAGCTGGGTGGTGAGTTCAGTGACTGAAGTCTCCAGGGTATGAGCTCGGTCCTGGGCCGAGCGGAGCAGAGTCTTCTGCTCCTGGACCTGCTTGTGTAGATTATCTTGTGCTTGCTTGTTGCTCTCTGATTGGTTCTTGAGCTTGTCTGTCAACTGTGTTACCTTTAAATCCCACAAATGAAAAAAAGTTATAAACTCGGGGAATGACTAAGAGCTCAATGCTGGTCTATCTATATGATACTATGTTTTTTTTCCTTCTATACAACAGTAACGGACATGAGGTGAGGCAATCTAGAAGAGTGTGTGTGTGTGTGTGTGTGTGTGTGTGTGTGTGTGTGTGTGTGTGTGTGTGTGTGCCCACTTGTTCTTGTAGTGCATGGTTTTTCTCTTTAAGCTGGTTAAGGACAGCTGTCTCTCCTTCCCCAGCCTGGATTTTGGCACACAGGTCCTCTCTCTCAGCTTCCAGCTGGCTCACTGTGTCTTTACTCTTCTGAAGCAGAGCTTCCAGGTTCTGTATCTTCTGGTCTTTATCTCCGATTTGACGCAACACCTGCTCCAGGTCATTCTAAATGACAAGACAAACAAGACTTTTGGTATTTTGTTCATTTTTTTTAAACTGTAAATCCTTTATCTCATTGGGGTTGTGATGTGATACACATGGAAAAATGTTGACTTGAGCTGAATCTTTCCGTAAATAAAATCTTATTCCATCATGATGAAATTAAATGTGATTTCAGTTAAAAACTCAAATTAATAAATCTTAAACACAGCTGTCTTTTTATGCTTTGTGCTTACTGACGATATAATAAATGTCTGCGGTGAGAATTTACAGAGGAGCCTTACCTGCGCCTCGCGGAGTTTGCCGTTGGTGTTTTGCTGCAGTGCCTGCAGCTCCTGGTGCTGCTGCTTGGCTTTCTCCAGCTGGTGCTGCAGGTCTGTGCTCTTACTGGCACTCTCCTTCAACTGAGGCAAAAACAAATGAGCATCATTACTAATTTTATTGCTTTCACACTCTTTTTTGCCTATACACCTAACATCAGGTAAATTTGTTAACCATTTGTTAACCAATCCTCTAAATTATACACCACCTTTCAAACTCTTTCATCAAGATTTGTGTGTGGGCTTTTTTCTTTTGTTTTTTTTTAGGTATTTTGTCCTGTCCATCACTGATTCCTTCCTGAATTTTAGTCAAATAAACAAATCAAAAGTATATTTGACTATTTTTCAATGCACAAAAATCTATCTACAGATATTCTGATGTTCGCTCTTTCCCATTCCCAATTTCCCTGCAAGAATCATTAAAGCTCCAGCAGATGCCCACCTGTTCCTCTGCACGGGAGAGTTTGAGCTGCAGGTCGGCTGCTTGTTGCTCGCGGTCCTTGAGTTTCTCCCCCGACAGCTGCCTCTGCTCTTTCAATCGACCTTGCACCTCACCCAGCTGCCTCTCTGCCTCCAACAGTTTGGCATGCAGCTAGAAAAGCGCAGAGACGACAGTAAAGAGTAAAGTAGATAACAAAGGCTGACAAAGTCCAAGAGCAAGAAATACCAGATATTTAAGATGTGGAAAATCAACTCTACTGCGTTCATTTTTTATTCATGTTTTTTGCTGCACTTTAAACCAATATTATGGTTTAAGTCTGTTTTTTTCAGCCTCCCAGCCAAAATATTTGACACGATATTATGTGTGTAACTGAAATGTAAGTAGTAAATTATATTCAGTGTATTTTTTTATACTAATTTGCGACAACGTTCATCTAAAAGCACTTCATGTTTTGAAGAGACATTTTAGACAATATATGCAAAAGCACATTTTCAAGAGCCTCTGATGTTTTGTTCTCCAACTCTTTCTAACAACAGAAGTATTTGTGACTTCTTTGCCTGCCTGACTCACCTGACTGATCTCAGTCTGCTGCTGAGCACCTTGGCTTTCCTTTTCTTCCCGCTGCTGTTCCAGCTGTTTCCTCTCAACCTTTAACTCTGCATGCTTCACCTCTAACTCTGTAATCTCACTCTTCAACTTTGCCACCTCCTCAGCCCTCTCTGAGACCTCCATCTGGGCTTTGTGCAGGGACGCCTCAGCCCCTGTGGCCCGAGCCTGCAGCTCTTGCACTTCTAATTCCCTTTCCCTCAGGCTTTCTTGGACTTCCTTCTTGGAAGCTTTCTCAGCCCCTAGATGCTCCTCCAGATCTTGATACTCCTTCTCCTTGCGTGCAAGCTTTTCAGACAGGCTCTGCAAGTATAACAGAAGACAACATCAGTCAGTTATGCGATGTATGCCAAGACATTTGGCCTTTATGGTGGTGAAGTTTTTCCATAAATTGAACAAAACTTGTGAATGACAAAACAATAGCAAGCAAAAATGACTGCCTTGTGTTACTTCTTGGCAGTGAGCAGGGTCTATTGAAAAAGACTGATAATGTTACAGCCGCTAATTAAGTCACAGCGGAACATGAACCATTTGTCTTTTCTAAATTAAAACCGTTAGCGTGATAGGAGTTGCACCACGTCATGAACACACCCCGCCCCGCACGGCCTCATGTGATATGAGCAATGGAAAAGAACAATGGCCTGTCAAGAGTCAAGAATAAAGTGAGGTATGCCATTCCTAGAGGATGGTTTACAACACAGAGCTGCACAGCACTTGCTCCGGCTGCAAACTTGGCAACAGGGCGACAAAGAAAATAATGTTGTTAATAGTGAAGCATGCCGCTAACTAGTAAGAGTGACAGGGGATCTGGATTTCACAGACATCCAAGAACCCTCGTTAGATTTTTGACCCCCACTCTGCCTTTATGCATTTCCTTCCTTCTCCGTGTTTTTGCTTTTCTCCTCTCGCTCACCTCCTCCTGTCTCTCACCATCTGCTCAACCTTTTTTTTTGCCCCTTTTTATTCTCATGAGATAAATATCTGTATCAGGTCTCGGGTGTCCTGTTGTTAGGAGAAGCACAGGGCAGGGGCAACGTGCTGGAGATCCACTTCTCTAATCCCCTTCTTACCAGAAGGCTGGAGGACTGCTGTTGAGAATTTAATCTCTGGCTACGTTTCCCCAGTTCCCGTTGCAGCAGTGCTGTTACCTGTGACTGCATTTCACCCCTAGTGATAGAGCCTGCAGTGCAGCGCTGGTTTAATTATAGTGCCACGTGTAAGTTTTGCCAACATATCTGGGTTGTCAAAGACAGTTGGTGACAGCAGGGTATTGTGATGAGACCTGATGCTGAGCAACAGAGGAAGGTTTACAGCAGCTGCTGAGACTGAGTAATGTTACTGTGGGAAAAAGTAAATCCTACACATTCTTGCAGTGCAACAGATGTAAAGGTGGACACGTTTGCACCTGTACTTATTCGTCCAGAATAGCTACAATAGCTGTAGCTGTTTGGTTCTGGTGTGGTGAGTGTGTGTTACCTGACTTTGCTGCTGCAAGTTATTCAAATTGCTCTGCAACTCATGGATCTGTTGCGTGTAGACGGCTGCTTCCTGAGGACCCTTCTCCAGCTCTGCCTTCAGTTGGGATATGGTCATCTGCAGTCCAGTAAAAAAGACACGTTAGACTCTTTCTCAAAAACAAATGTATATTGAAGAAACAGAAGCAGCACTGTAAAGGACTGGCATAAAATAAAACACAGACTAGTAATGAACAGGCTTCACTTCCACAAAAGCTAATAAGTAAATAAAATAAATTCACAGACTAATAAAAGTAAAGAAACCTCAGACAAAAACGAAACAAAGCTCCAAAGAAATGAAACTAAATTTGGGGGCCAACTTGTTTACCTCCAGTTTACGAATCTTGAGTATTGTGAGTGTTGCGGAGGGGTGCAGTGTGTGAGAAGCAGAAGGAAGAAAGGGAAAAAAACAGAGGGACAAAAGTGAGTCACGAAACAACAGCAAGCAGCAGCACAGAGCTGCTGAGCTGAGAGAATAAAAATCGGAATATTTCACACAAACATGTGTTTAATATACTAAAACGACAGCAAGTTGGAGACAGCTGAAAAATTCCTAACAGCGCTCCTCGTCAACTATATCTGACAGCTATTATATAATTAAAACCCAGACCTCTAAATATTCTCAAAATCTGCTTTTTTCAGTGTGTAAAAAATATGAGTAGGTCTTTAAGATCATTTGCAGAAGGAGAGGTTGAGGGCCCGCGGCTGCCTGATGGAGCTCTAAAAATAGTCCCCTCCTTCTGGGAGAAAAATGCAGGAAATAGGGCTGAATTATTCACCATGCATTAATTAAAGGCTGAATTAGGCACAAAGCCCAAAGAACATCTGAATTTTTTCATAACTTATTTCAAAACTGTTTCTTGTCTTTGGTGAACTGTGAAAAGTAAGTCAAATTAAACTTTTTCAAATATTTACACAGACAATGAAAACAATCGTTTTTATGTGATTGTGACAGTCAAGAGCGTCAAACACAACAGGTGTTTGGGCTTTCTAACCTCTGAGGTAGTGTAATTAGCCTGCAGTTGCTCGTAATGGTTTTTGAGGCGCTCTGACTCTTCCTCCCTCTCACGGGTCATGTTGTCCATCAGCGTTTGCACCTGGACCAGCTCCTTCTGCAGAACCTCGACATCCTCAACGCCCGGTCGCTGCAGCTGGGGGGCAGAGAAAAAAAACACTATGTTTTAAAAAAAAAGAAAAAAGAAAAAAAGGACTGGGTCGCAACAAGTCCAGCAAAAGACAAAAGCTATATGAAATCCACCAGGCGTGCACACTTTAAAATGCTTTTGAACAGCACCAGCATGATGTTCTGACTTCAGTAAATCCAAGAATCTACAGTTCAGTGGTTTTAGGATTAAATCTACTGTTAGTTCCATTAGTGGATAGCTGATTTTAAATCAAACTGTCAATATGTGACTGAAGTGCAGCCATACATGCACATGCCATACCACTGTGCCCACCATGTTTGAGAGCAAATGTTTGCTTCACATCGTGACCTGTATCGCCCATCCTCCAAACTTTTCTCTTCCCATCATTCAGTTTTCATCAGGCCGAAGATTTGTTTGGATTTTTTTAAGAGCAGTCTACTCCAGTCTTCCTGGTCCTGAGCGTAACCAGTGGTTTGCACCTTGTTGTAAACATTCTGCGTTTACACTCATGAAGGCATCACTTGATTGTAGACTGTGACAATGATACGCCTACCTCCTCGAGAATGTTTTGACTTGGTTAGATGTTGCCAAGTTTTTGGGTTTTTTTAAACTAAGAATGAATTTGCGATCATCAGCTTTAGCTATATTCTGTGGTCTTTCAGGCACTTTGAGCTGGCTAGTGTGTTTCTTCTTAAGAATGTACCAGATTGTTGATTTGGTCACTTTTAAAAGTTTTACTCTCTCTCTAATGTTTTTATCTGGGTTTTTAAACCTAATTATAGCCTCCCTCACTTGCGCCAAAATCTCTATGGACCTGATATTGAGAGTTCAAATGAAAAGCTATCAAAGCTAAGATCAATGCCTGAAATCAACTCGAGATTCTTTACTTGCTTAGTTTGTCATGGAATAATCAGAGAACCATGAAGCTGGTTATCAATCAATTTTCCAATTGTTTTGATCTGTCATTTCTAAACAGGTAATGCAAATTTTTCATTAAGCCCTTTAAATTAAAGCTGTAAGTCTCACTTATATCACATATTGATAGTTTGATTTAAAATCCACCGAAATGATGTAGAGACACAAAAAAAAGGACCTAACTGCATTTTTGGGTGACGCTTCCATAAACCACTTGGAACAGTTAACAACCATTCAGGCCAGACGGCACAGGACAATGAGCATAATTGTACGTTTGAACCACACGACTCTATTGCCGAGGCCAGTTTACTTATTTTGGTGATAAAACATTTTTAAGATTCCATTTTTTTCAACACGTCTTTGACAAATGTGTGGACAGGGCCTGTGTTGATCCTTCAGGAACACAGCTCAGAGTCAAACTGAAATCACTGTGGAGGTCAAACTCTAAAGAAAACATTTGCTCGAGAGAACAGAATAAATAACAAAAGATACTTGGAGCGTGTTGTTGTACCAGCTCTGTTTGGAGTCGCTCGTTCTCCTCCTTCGCTTCCTGCAGTTGTTCGTTCAACTTGGCTAACCTCTGGTCAGCAGCCTCCCTGAGGCTTTTCTCCTCATCGTAACGGGACTTCAAATCTGTTGGATTCAGTGATGGAAAAAATAAAAACAAACAAAAAAAATGTAATCAGATTTATCCCAGAAAATACTCATTTCTTGAGGCTGGGTTGAAAAACGAAAAAATTCTGAATAAAGACAAATGGATTTGTAAAAGAAAAATAAATAAATGACGATGCAGACCCACAGACACAGGCCTCCCAGTTGTCCGGCCGAACACTAACCTACTATCTCTGTGGCCAGCTGGGCAGCCTTCTGCTCAAACAGGTCTTTCATCTGTTTGATGTTGAACTTCTCTGTCTCAGCTTCATTCAGCTTCCTTTCAAGTACTGAAAAACAGCATGACATATTAGCGACTGATGATCTGCTGTCTAGTTACACGTGCACTTTAAGGATCCCCTACCTGAATCATCTGCGCTCATCTGCCCATCGTTCTGCGGACGTGAGCGAATGAGAGAAACACTGCATTAGCATCATGTTTTATATTCACAAAGTCACCTCTTCATTAAAACATGTTTTTTAAAAAAAATCTTGAAACATTTACCTGCTTCAGGTGTCCTTGGACTTTGTCTAACTCCTTTTTTAGCTCACCAGAGAACCATCTTTCCTCCTAACCATGAAAAACACACTCATAAATCAAGTTTGCAGAATCATTTACACCACTCGCTAACAGGTACAGTTTAAACGCAGCTATACCTTGAGAGAAGCGTGCAGGTCCTGGACCTCCTGCCGCAGCATTGTGAGGTCTTCCCTAAAAGAGAAAAAAATTACCATGTTGATAAAAAAAACAAACAAACACTGAATTAAACACTGCCACAAACGTACTGAGGTCAGTCTCTATGCTTTAATCATAAATGCTAATCTCACCTAGTGGGGGCCACGTGAGCAGGGAGGTCTCCGGTATCATGGAACAGCTCATAGTGCTTGAACAGCTCCTCTGCAGAGTTGTGAGACTTCATGCACTGAGGACAGATGAAGCCCTGCACACAGAAGCATGTCATCATTGAAAACTGCTTCAGTTAAAAAAACATAAAACAGCAAAAACTAAAAAAAAAAAACAAAAGTAGAAGTTCTCAGTTAAAAGCAAAGTGCATCCACATTACCTCAGATGTCTGATCGTGGTTAAGGTCGGTGCTGGGCTGCTCTGACTCTGCATTCTGGGACCCTCCCTTCCCGGGAGTCTGGTGAACAGAAAATAAGACTTTTATGTTGAAGCTCAATACCTCAACATGTCAAAATTAAAAGTCCATAACTTATAATATTATGATCTATTGAAATCACATTGTTATAAGCATTAACAACACCATTTGTTTTAAGATTTAAAATATAACTGAGATGACTCGTGTTTCTCTTCATCTGTAATATTTATAGTAGTTAATAATCTCTGACAAAGGCACATATCTGTCTATGTAAAGTCTGACATATTAAAGAACCTAAAGTCACATTTACCCATACATTCATTCAGTAAGTTCTTCTATGCACTTCTAAGCGAATTATCTTCATCACTTCCACAGCCAAGCTAACATTCATGTCTTTTGAGTGTAGGAGGAACATGCAAACTCCACATAGAAAGGTCCCAGCCAACCAGGAGATTCAAACCCTGAATTATCTTACTGTGTAACAGTGCTTACCAGTGCATAACCTGACCGTGTGGAACTAAAACACCCTACAGAGCCTGGATCTAGGATTGTGTTAAGGCACAGATCTGGAGCTTCGACACTTCTTCAAGGGAAGATTTTTAGAACGCCAAGAGTCATTCTAGCCCTAACTGCTAAGGCCAAACTAAGCTATCGAGCACCTGGGCTTCATGATAAAGAGGCAAGACAGAAGCCTTTCTAGCAAGAGACACATGACAGCTGCCTGGAGTTACGAAAAGAAAGGACCTCGACTGTGAGAAACAACATCCACTAACCAAGCAGGAACTATTTGATCTCAATGCTAAGTGTCATGTCAGGAGCACACTTTGTAATCTGGCTAGGAAATATTTTTTAAAATTTCCCCAAGACTGATTTTCCTTGTACAGTCCCTATCAGTGCTTCCAGCATTTCACATGTATGATGCTGTGGTGCTGGTGTGGCTATGCTTCAGTCACAGATTTGGTTTTAAAAGCAGCAATGATTTAAATAGACTATCTGCCTTTCCTGTGTTATTGCATATCAATAACTATTTGACATATGTGTTTACAAATTTTCTGTGACTTCATGAAATGTGCAAGGCTTTAGCCCACTGGCCTGAAAAACAAACACATTAGCTAGGTGTTCCGCAGGTTTTCCATTCACAAAAAGGATTTATTGGTGCGGGTGACATGAATGAAAGAGGTCAAAATTAGTGTTTGTGCAAGTTGGGCATTCAGCAAAGACTGACCTAAGTTTGTTTAAAGGCTGACAAAACACTTAAGGGTTGGGTTGCATTACGGAGCAACCTTTGACTCTAGTTCAACAAACAGTGTGTGTGTGTGTGTGTGTGTGTTATGTAATATTACTAGCCTCAAAAATATATACATACATTAAAAAATATACAAAATTTTTTTATACTACAGGCCTTCTTCAATAATAGCAACTGCATTACAAGTGGGATTATTATTGTACATTGTTTTGAAATGGACTGGAAATACAATATTTGTCATCTTTTAAACTGCTGTTAAAACCTGTTGAAATCTCTTTAAGGTCAAGGGTGGTGGTGCAACTGTGACATGACAAAGTTATAAAATGAACTGCAATCAGTATCTTGTAGCCTGATAAGTATTTGAACCTATAAAATTACCTGAGTGTCTAATCACTCTGTAAATAAGGTGGTTCAAAAGCAACTTCTCTTATATAAAAAGGGGTGAGATGTGAACTGTCTTCTCTAAACAGAGTATGTCTCCCTTTAGTCCTATTAATCCATAATAATAGCCACAAGGTGGTGACGGTTACAAAGCCGCTACTTCTTATTTTGGCTGCTCCCTTTAGGACTTGCCATAGGGGATCATCTACCTTCATCTTATCCTATCCATACTATCCACCTCTGTTGCACCAACCCTCTGCATGTACTCAACATATCCAAACTATATCAGCCTTTCCTCTCTAACTTTGTCTCCAAACCACTCAACCTGGCCTTTTTGTCAGTCCCGCTGTCTCTTATTACCATCTTATAATAGGACTTTTCAGTCTTCCTGCCATGCTTCTGTCCCAAATCAGCCCTGACACTTATCTCCACCTCTCTGTTCACGATCTCCAGGTATGTTTAACCTCTTCTGCCTTCACAATTTCCCGTCCTTGCAGCTTCGCTGTTAATAATTACAAGGCTACAGATAATGTGTAAAAACACAGAACAACACAGTACCAAGTGCTTTAAAAATGGACCGACCTAAATAAAAACGGAATGGGTAAAGATTTTTCTTATTAAATCGTGATCTAACTAATGTATACAAACTAACGCGAGGAGTGATGCCTTGTGGTAAATGTAGTCTTCTAAGAAGCTAGCCAAGTAGCTGACCTCTGCTCTTTACTCTCACAATTAACTTTAAAGACAAGCAGCCAGTTTAATTAACCCTGCCAGCATGAACAGTTTGGGTGTTTACTTGGTTAAAACACGTGTTTCTACGTTGTGGTGAGCCAGATGACAACACTTCCCAACACTAGTAGGTAGCTAACGTCACTGTTAGCATGTGACGAGAAGACGATGAATTAACCTACCTACTCCTGTAACATAGCTAGCTAACGAAAAGTACGAATAGAAACTGTGTCAGTGACTAAACATATCAGCTTTTAAAGCTCTCCCATAATGGAATAACCCTTAAGAGGTATAAAATTTAAGTATATTATAATCCACAGACTAGTTTCATTCCTGTCCACTTTAGCATGCTCGTTTTATCCAAGTTAGCATTTAATGGTTAGCTGTGTCAGCCCAACGCAAGGAGCGCTCGATGTATTCACTCCGACCTGCAGGAACTTTTTCAGCCTACCAGTCCTCACTAGCTAAACGTAAACCCGCCCATCAGCGATGCGTTTTGTATCAAAACATTCGTCTCCACCACGAAACCAGACATAGACAGGCCTGCGTCTTCTGAGGAAAACGTCTCCAGTTGCCTAAACAAAAATCGATCCCGATGATTGCTTTGTCCCCCGGATAGCTTACCATTTGCAGTATCCGTCTGAGCATAGCCTCGATTGTGTTTTGTCCCGTCAAGAAATCCTGTCAGTTTTCAAAATGCCAAGTTTACGTCTGTGAACGGCGAACACCTGACCGGACTCAGGGAACAGCAGCGACGGATGGGCGGGTCATGGAGAGGATGGCTCAGCACCAGGAGGATACACAACCTGGTGATATTCAGGATTACATACAAGAGCCGTCATGCTCTGGAGCACTCAATAAAAATGTGTCACAATAGTAATTATCTTTAAACTGTGTTTATTTAAATATTTTGAACACAACAGAATATCCCAGTCACACATGGATAATGAGGAAAGATGTTAGATGGGCTTTCCTGCCAATGGTAGCCTAGGAAGTTAAATTATGACCATATTTGAGCTTTTTTTCCCTAGGTGTTAAAGGACTTCCATGCACAATACAACGCTTTGAAGCAAATACCATCAAAAATAATCACATAAAGAAACGGATTTCCACGAGCCACAGTTTATTTCTCCAAAAATAAACGACTCTCAGTTTGATTTTTAACTGTGCACGTTTGGGGGTTTGCTTCAGTTTTTTTCCTTCTTTGCATACATACTTAATTTTCCATTTCTATGCTTTGTGCTTGTGGTTGGACTGTACCATTGCCACCAGGGGGAGTAGTCTACAGCCTGGTATTAATGGTATAGTCCAAACACTAAGCCCAAACTAATCACAGGGAGAAAAAAGATGAAAAACTTACTTTTAAAAATATATATAAATATATGATTATGTTCTGAAGCAAAAGCCTAAATGTGGACAATTAAAAAGCAATAAATAAAAACAATAATATTAACTTGTGAAGAAACTGGATTAAAGTTTAAAGCAAAGCATCAAATAGAATCAGGCGACCATAATTCCTGTCATACTTTTCAGTCCATGTTTCCCAGCGGAACATAAATTCAGTCACTGTGCACCCTCCGTCGTAAAAGCAAACCCACATTTTTCTTAATGTCCTATGGAGCCCAGCTTCCAAAAACTGGGTTGTTTTGACAGCATGTATAAGGCTTGATTTGTTCTGTTCATTTACTTTGTGTTTATGAAGGCACTTAATGGGAGACTTTGTGCAGCATTTGTCAGACTCTTCTAAGGCATCTCTGCAGATACACTATATAAAACATTTGCTATAATGCACTAGATTATAGTTTTTCTGAGGATATGTGCCATTTCATGTTTGATTCAGTTCACTATATAGAAGTTTTTCTCTAATTTACTCAGTTTTCACTCACATTGACAGCATTCAAATATATACACACATGATTTAAGGCTTGTTCAGTGTCACTAGTGCTTAGAGATGATACTGTGTGCGCTGAGGAAGTAATAACAATGCTGTCCACACTTGTTGCAGACTTTACCTCATCTCTTTTAACAGAATTCCTCACAAACTTCCCAAGGTAGCAGTTTGTAAAGTCCATCCATAGACTTGCAGCTACTCTTTTTCAAACATCTTGCAGAGGCACATTGTTTGGCACTGAGTCACTGTGGGAATAAGGCTTCCTCCAGGAGCCAACACTTCCCCATACCGCCTCCAGGAAATCACCAGCACACAGTGTGTGCCGCCAGTCAAATATACAACATCTAAGACTAAACAGGCCTTTATATTGCATAATCAGTGCACTGCAGTCTGCCTAAAGTTGAAAAGGAAATGCTTTACAGGAATTAAAAAAAATAATACATTAAAAAAAGGTCTTAAATACATTTGAAAAACATTTTCAGTGTCACTTCAAATCAGTCTCAAGAAGTTCAGCTGAAAATTCATTTCCTCTCAGAAGACCTGCTCTCTGCCATTATGGCTCCTATCTGCTGACTAGGTCTGAGCAGTGTGTGGAGCAAACAGCATAGTGGGGTGCGTCATCATCTGTCATGTGGGAGCTCAGGCCATTGCCGTTAGCTGGGCCACACATGGGAGTGCAGGTGGGATTACAGGTGCCCTTAAGTCTGTGTAGGTACTCTGCATGGACAGGCTTGTGGCTCTGTAGCACCCTTATGGCTTCATCGACCTTGAACCACTTCCTCTTCCTTCCTGTGAAGAGATTCAAGTAAAGTTGAATTGTTTGCATGTGGCTCACACGATCAGTGTTGTGCTTAATGACACTTCAATACAATGTGTGGGAAATTGTTTTAAGTCCGTAACACGTCCATCCTGATAGAGGCATAACTGCTAATATGATATTGATAAATATTCTTAAAAGATCACAATAAGGTCTTGATTAAGGTAATCTAAACAAGGAACAAGAAACAAAACATTTCTCAGCATATGATTGCAACATTTCAGATATTAGGTCACAGGAAACCATAAGCTCGTCCATCCCTTCTGCTCATTTCTCAGTTGGCACATCCTTGATTCCTTTCCTCATCTCCTTGCATCTTGGTCCCTCCCACCAGAAATGTGATCACAGGAGGAGAGGAAGAAAGATGAGGAGAGAGGAGATGAGGCAACGGGCTGTTAACAAAATGACACATCTTTGTTTCACAACTGTCATTTTAAGGCAGTTGATATCATGTTATGATCTTGGCGAGCTATATACTTTTAAAAAAATATTAAAGAACACTCTGAAAACACATCAGAGAAAAAAAATCATGCCGCACATCTATACTGATATGGACTGGGTAATGTGTTAGGAATGAAAGCATGCCATATCGTTTGATGGAAATGAAAATTATCAACGTACAGAGGGCTCAATTCAAGACACCCCCACATCAAAGTGGGGGTGTCATTTCTATTTTCCCGAAATGTCACTGCAGCAACTCAAAATAGAACTCCGTAATTTGTATGGCCCCCACATGCTTGTATGCATGCCTGACAATGTGTGCACAGCAGATGGTGTCCTGGGGGATCTTCTCACAAGTTGGACCAGCACATCAGCTCCTGCACAGTCTGAGATGCAACCTGCCAGCATCGGATGGACTGAAACATAATGTCCCAGAAGTGTTCGAGTGGATTTAGGTCAGACAAGCATGGGGCCCAGTCACATGTATCAGTTCCTTCGTCCACCAGGAACTGCCTGCATACTCTTACTATTGCACCATGAGGAACCCTGACCCGCTAGAGTCCGAGTCCAGGCATCACCGCATGCTGCCGGTAGTGACACTGACCCTAGCCAATGGAGGGAAAGAATGTGGATCATTCCTGTTTTGTTAGTTGTCTCATTGTTGCCCCTCTAGTTTACCTCTAGTTATTAATTTCAATAACACCAAATCAGCAGAGTGGCTGAAGCTCAGGTGGTAGAGCACCTACTGATCGGAAGGTTCGTGGTTCGATCCCTGGCTCCTTCAAGTCTGCATGCCAAGTATCCTTGGGCAAGATACTAACCTCAAGTTGCTCTCCGATGCATCCATCGGAGTATGAATGTGTCTGAATGTAGTTAGAAAGCACTAAGTATAGAGAAAGTGCTTGTGAGAATGGATGTGTATGGGTGAATGTGGCATGTTGTATAGAGCGCTTTGAAGAATCCATTTACTTAACTGACCAGATCAATACCCCAGAAGTTTAACTGGTAGCAGGTAAAAACTCTTCAGAGAAAGATACACAATGACACACCGGTGAATCCTAGATAATTGCTCCTCAGACAAACCTCCTCTCTTCCGTGTCCTTCAGATGCATTTAAGCAACTAAAACATTTCTTAGCGTGATACAGTGAAAATAACTTGCACAGTGGAGAAGATGAGGCACAAATCAGAAAGAAAAAAAAGATAAAAGGCCCATAATGAAGCTCTTGATTTGAGCACTATGGGTCGTACACAGGAAATCAGCGTAACAAACAAATCCAAAAAAGGCACAAGGCAGAAAACAGGAAAGGGCAAAGTATCCAAAATACAAACAAGGCAGAGTTAGCAGGAACTAGCTGTGGCAAAGATTAAGGAAAGGAGCGTGCATACTGCAAAGACTCAGTGTTTAGATGATTAGGGTCAGGTAGTGCTCAAAATGCATGAGATTGAAAATGGAGGAGACTCAGACTGAACCCAGTCCATAGGTGCAAACATAGAAATATAATACTATTTTTAAACTGAGCAAAGACTTCTTGAACAAATTTTGGATACTAATATCCACAAAGCAAACCACACTGTGTGTTAATTGTATTTAAAATGCTCCAAAGGGCACGCCACCATTAAGCAAACATTGTATAATTTGTCACAGAGAGCCTAAATAAGTGCTGAGTGAGACTGCTGAATGAAAGGATAACTAAAGGATCATTTTATACACCACGCACAAAAATAAACTGTGCATGTCATGGCACCAGTGGGTGTCGGTGTGGACATGGGCATACTTCAGACAGCCCTAAACCCTTCCTAAAAAAAGTATCTTCCATAAAAATGATCTGTCCAGCAAAGCGACAGCTGGAAATTATTTATACTTTATTCAAACTCATCTCCTCCCATTCAATTCCAGCACTTTGCTAAAGGAATTTGCCATGCTCTGTGATAACTGGAGCCTGGTGTGATAATGAGGAGGAGGATGATGCCTTCACTTCATGTTGGCACCCTGAAGAGCGCCACCACTACCAGCATTTAAGGAGGCGAGGGAGTCAATTCAACCTGTAGTAGTAAACCCTTTCTGTTCAGTCGCAACCCTCGTGTAGGGCAAAAGAGGACAAGTAAGGGGGGTGCTGTGGTGAGTGATGATAACTGGAAAACAGCTGGGCACAGCAAACACTCCTCCCCCTTATGAACAGGCTGAACTCTTACTTCTGTGGGTGAAGGGAGTAAACGGCCACAACCACATTTTCCAGTCCAGTTAGAAATAGTTTACAAGTTACTCAATCCCGGGAAAAGTATTCCATTTAAAATATCAGACAGTGAAAACAACCATGAAAACATATCTAAACATATACATCCACCTTATATGCGTTACAGTTTAGAAAAACATTCTATGTTAACTTAAAGTCAACATAGATTTTGGCGACGTGTAACGAACCGCTTGCTATATTAGAGATCTCCATTCGAGCATACTTAATGTCTGACCTACATGTAATCACAACATACACCTACCAGCAGCTTTATCAGTCACACCAGGCTAGTACCAGGCTGGACCCCCTTTGTCTTCAGAACTGCCTAAACCCTTTGTGGCATTGATTCAAACGACGCTCAGTTGGTATCAAGGGGTAAACGTGATGAGGAAATATCTCCCACACATTTACACCACCAGCAGGAGCCTGAACTGCTGACACAAGGTAGAATGGATCAGTGCTTTCATGGTGTTCATGTCAAATTTTGACCCTGCTGCCCGCAGAAATTAAGACTCATTAGACCAGATGTTTTTCCAATCTCATGTTGTCTACTTTTGGTGAACCTGAGTGAATTGTAGCCTTTTCTGTTCTTAGCTGACTGGCTGAGTGCCACTTTTTAGCTGTAAAGTCTAGAGATGGCTGTGTGGAACAATCCCAGCAGATCAGCAGCTTCTGAAATACTCAGATCCACCTGACATCAACAACCACAATACATTCAAATCACTTTAAAAAAAAAAGAAAGAAAGAAAAAAAAATCACGTTAGCTCCCCATTCTGATGCTCGGTTTGAACTTCAGCAGGTCATCCTGACCATGCCCACGTGCCTAAATGCACTTGGTTGCTGCCATCTGATTGGTTGATTAGATGAGCATTAATGAGCAGTTGAACAGGTATGCTAATATAAATCAATTTAAACCAGTTTATTTACAATTCAGGCTGAATTTGTGAAAAAATAAAAATAAAATCTACAGCTAAATGAAGTGTTGAACTGCCCTGCGGAAAGTTATGAGCACAGTTGCATGTCATTTTATTTTGACAGTCAGCCAACACAGGATGGAGGAAAAGGCAAAAAGACAATACAGCCATTGTGAAAGAGATAATCTGGGAAACTGCTACTCAGCTCATGAATCTGTTATTCATGTTTTCCATAAAACAGACACATGGGCAGACATGTTCAATTGTCCAATTGTTCTGTTAAGAATTTTAGATCAGGGGTGTCAAACCTAATGCCCGGGAGCCAGAATCGGCTGGGTAAGGATTTCAATCCAGCCCACTTGATGGTTTTGGAAAATGTGAAGGATGGCTTAAACTGTGGACTATTATCTGCTTTTTAATAAGTTTTACTTTATTTCCTACTGAAAAAGACCTGCTCCCATGCCATTCATATTACACCAAAGTAAAAGATAATTAATCGAAAAGTTCCTGTTTTTATCTACAATAGAAATTTCTGGGGTTTTTTTTTTTTACAATGGGTCCACAGTAACAGAAACATTTCTTCATCTCAGTTCTTTCTAAATGACGAACTTTTGAAATTGCACTTCTTTTTTAGTATTAAGACATCTGAGGGATTTAATGTGTAGTTAAACTTCCTTAAGTGGATTGGAAGTGGGGGTTTCAGTCTTCCGCCCCATTCAAGATCAAAGCTGTATGTGGCCCTCGGTGTAAAATGAGTTTGCCATCCCTGATTTAGATCAAATGAATCAGTGGAGCTGTTACACATTCCTCGTTGTGTTTTGTTCCTCTTCATTCTGCTTATGAAGTCATCTTATGTGTGCCACCTTCAAAGGCAGTAGATTATCTGAAGACTAATGCTATATATGAGTTTATAATCCCTTTCACATTTATGCGAATCAAAATTTGTAACCTAAGCACTTAGTTGAGGCATGTTTAATGTGAGCAAGTGATTCCGGTAAAAAAAAAAAAAAAAACCTTGCCAATGTATGATCCTAAGCCAAGATCTTGAACGAATAGACTGAAAGCCCCGAAACTCAACCCTGAAACAGAACATGTAATGCAAAAAGTTGCTAAAACCTTTTGTTTGCTTTTGTTTTGGGTTTTTATTAATAAATCACAGGATCTCAAAAAACATGCATATGAGGGATGCCCGTAAAAAGGAAAACACACACACACAAAAAAAAAACCCTCAAACATCTTGTTACCACAGGAATATTTTTCACTCTTTTCCCCTTGTAACTTAGTTTTGTGACCCTTGGCTGCTAGAATAAGATACTATAATAAGACAAAGAGGGACACAGAGGCATACCAATGTTCACAGAGTCTTCCCAGTCTTCCAGCATCTCCGTCACCACGAGGGTGTAGACATAAGTCCTGTGCTTTCTGTCTTGATTGTGCTGCAAAGGTTTACATGAAGAGAAAATGAATTTATGTTTTTCTGACAAACCACCAACGCAGTGCGTGCAAAGCCTTCATTAAAAAAGGCAAAAACTGTGATTAGCCGTACCATTTCTTTTATAGAAACTCCATGAACTAAACAAGTTGATTGTCTGACCACAGACATACAAAAACGCTAGGTGCGGCAGTAGGATGATTTTATACAGCACTATGTATCGTGACATGATTACAAATTACAATTTTTCATAACATACCTCGAAAATCCCAAGCAGTCTGCCGAGCTTTCCCTTTACACCAGCCTGCACAGATAAATCAGAGTCATGCAATATTATTAAAAGTGATTGTCCACAAGTCATAATCTAAAATATTCAGATGAAACTGTCCTTTCAACACACTGTGCAGCGAGATCACTTGGATTCGCGTCATATATGATCCCAGGTAGACATAAACATAGTCTAAATGACAGAAACACGAGACAGGGGGCTTAGTTCAAGTATAGTACACAGTTAGGACACAGCTATCATTTACAGTATCAAACCATAACAGACATCTCGGTCATTGCTGTAATGTCTTCCAGACTTCTTTAAAAAAAAGCACATTAAAATGCACACAACGGCCTACAAGGCTTTACAAATTTATGCACAAATAAAAATTAACAAATGAGGTTCAATCCGCTTTGAATCGCCTTTATCCTGATCCGCGTCAGCTCCGTGAGGCGCAGGATGTGGGCAACTGGAACCCCTTCCTAAATGTCACTGCCGTACTTCAAAGCTGTCAGCACACTGCTATCCATGTCAGAAGTTCACAGCTCACTTTGCTGTGAACAATCTGGCCAGCCACCAGCAGCCTCCTTTCTTAAACCACAGCATGATAAGCTGGCTATCCATGCATCACTGTCACATATTTCTACTTCTGATCTGGATTTTTGGCTGGTAGAACAACAGGAGCGACTTGTACTGTGAACAGCGATGACACTTCTGACAAAGATTTACTGATTTCACTGTCAGTTTAATGTGTCTGTCCTTTGAGCACATGATGCATACATTGCAATCAGAATATATGATACTGACATGGAAATTAGGCCCCCAGTATTCAAAGTCATGAAATGTCATGATTTTTTTTTATCTTCCACTTAAATAATGAGATAATTCCTCGGAAAACCAATAAACATTATCAGCTGACAACTGATAAAATTCCCTATCCTTATTATTTTTTAACACTATGATAACTTTGTGTCACTTCCAATATTAATGGAGCCAAAAATGGTTACTAATCTCAAGGAAACTTTGGAATGCTGCTGTTTATATTGTGCTCTGCATGGAAAATAACACTGTCTCTGTGAGAGGTGATTATGCAAAAGTCTGGAGCCACCTCTCAGTTCTTTACATTTTGATTTCCAAGTCCTAAAAAGTGGTTTTGACCAATAGTTCTCCAGGCTTTATTCGAAGGATTTTTTGTTTGTTTGTTTGGACATTAGTTGCTTTTTCACTCATTTTAAGTCAGCTTCTTGTACCTCATCATTTTCATATGAAAGTTTTTGGTTTGTTAAGGCAAACCTGTGAATAATTCAAGCATAGAAAAGGCAAATAACAGGCAACTTAGCAAAGATCCCATTTTTAATTGTATCTTTAGCCACTTCGTGTCCATTCGCAAAAACAAAATCATTTGTACGCATTTCTTTAGTTTATGAAAAATGATAGCACAGCTTGAAAAATACAAAACAGCCTTTTTACACTAATAAATAGAGAAAACTGGACAAGTTTACACCTAAAAAAAATGTATCTACAGCAGTTAGTGGCAATCTGTTTAACATGGTAGATTCAGATTCACCATGTAATACATGACATGAAAATGAACCCAAACACACTGCCAGTGCAGTAAAATCATACCTGGATATGAAAACAAACAATGAAATACCATCAGTCATGGATTTGCCCCCTCAGAGCCCGGACTTCAACATTATTAAAGCAGTGTAAGATCATCTTGACAGAGAACGGTATAAAAGGCAGTCAACATCCAAGATGAGCTTTAAATGTCCTTCAACAAAAACACATATTCCCTTTATGGGTTTAATTAATGAACAATCAATTCACCTCTTCATACACCTCCCTGACAGCAGCTCCACAGGGCTCCTCATCAGGCTCCATTCCCCCTCCTGGCACGATCCACTGGTCTGGATGGCGACTGCTGCTCACCAACAGCACCTGCCAAGGAGAGAGAGCCCTCCGTCAGGCCTCTGCTACTGAGGTTGGGGTGCAAAAAGCACAGCAACAGCATGCCCGAGTTCAGCGTCCGTCAGCACGGACACGGTGGCCAAACGAACTGCTCGTCATTCAGCAGACGCATATCGAACATCTCGCATATCATTCCGGTCATTCACTTCATTTACTTAATGCAACATGAGCGCTGTGCGGATGATGCTTCTCTGCGTGTCACACTCTTTGGCACATAATTAAAATAGATGAATGAGATCAACTAATGTAATGATTCATGTATCGGCCTGTTTATAGTTGTCATTGCTTTTAATGAAAGATAATTCATAATCTGGAGTCTATTTACAGTACGGCCAGGTTTAGGTTTTGAGTAGTACCAACATCAAATGTTATAGTTAATCCCACTGCGTTTGAAGAAGTACGAATCAACGTTCTAACCCAAAGAAATATCCTAAAGCTGCACACTATTTTTAACTGCCGTCCAGCCAATGCAGTTTGGTGTTTTGATGACGCAGTTACTTGACCTTAAACCCAATCCGGCATCACTGACCCACATTGAGTTCATGTAGGACTGCCTTCTGAAACCTTAACACAGGGCAGCCAACTCACTCTCCAGTCATGGCTAACACTCACGTGTGTTAAAAACCCCAGTCGAATCAACCCTTTCCGCATTAAACGCAGCTGTCACAGCAGAGGTTTCCCCACTGGTAAGATCTTTCTGCTAACGCTCAAAAATGGAAGCAACTTTGTGAAGCGCCTAATGATAACATCTTCATACCATCAAAGCTGATCTCTTTGGGTAATAAATGCTTAATATCATTTATCATCCAATATACATGGGTGATATATACCCAGTGTTATATGAGTGTAACACTTTCTCACTCTGCTCCTTTATTTACAAACTCTCTAGAAACCATGTGATTTATTTTTAACAGTGCAACTCTGTCCATATCTATGAGTGAATAAAATACTAAGTTATTAAGGTAAAAGTCACTTCAATGTCTGAGTTCATACTCTTCCACAGCAGACACATCTCTCTACGCATTTACTCTGCTCAGTGAGCTAATTCATTTAGCCATGCCAATGTGTTGCCAAAATCTTAGTTAAAATCAAATGTATGTGTTTACCCCACATCATGGCTTCTGCTTTCTATGGCTACTCACATTAAGCCACAAAGAGGAAGGCCAGTTATTTTAGCTGGTTCTGTATTCCAAGTGACACACCTCATACCTATTAAACTAATCCGTGCAGGGTCCAGGGGTCTGTAGAAACACCGCAAGTTGCCTCAGTGACACAAATCCACACAACGTACACATGCATGCGCAATTTCACACAAACGCCATGTGAAGCACGTAGGCACTTGTACAGACACAGCTACTCGCACACAGACAACAGGCTTTCCAAAAACCACCAGATCAGCAGTTACCTCTCTGTATCAAAACAAAGAGCTTAGGAGAGGAGGTTAATGACCCCGACAGGCACCAAACACGATCGGGGGAAAGTGAGGAAGCGTTTGGAGTGGGCAGAACCCCGACAGCTTTACAGTCTGATCCCACTCCGGCCAAACTCTACGGGCTGAACTTCAAAACAAGCTAAATTTAAAGGTAACCTTTGTCTCAGTAAATGCCTTAATTAAGGATTCACTGCTTCTAAAATACTTATATTGGTGTCTAAAAATAACAATTTATCAGCAAATAATAAGAAGAATACATTTCATCTATAGGCACCTTTTCAAGTAGGAAGCAGAAACTTAAAATTAATGTGATTTAAAGGGAAGCCAGTGAAACAGTTGAAAGACAGGAGTGATATGTTCTGTGGAAAGGGTTCAGGTAATGACAAGAGGAGCAGTATTTTGGACCAGCTGAACTCTAGAGGGAAGTCTGTGTGGATACAGTTACAATAATCAATACCAGATGCAACCGGTCAAAATAAAAACATTGACAGACCTTCAGAAAGCCTGGAGAACTTTTTCTCAAGACAAGGCAGGCTTTGTGGAATATAATATAAGGAAATCAGTTCCGGATCAAGACTTTTCCACAGAAATGTGTGGTTACATGGCTGTGGACATTTAAAAATAAATAAATAAATAAATATATAACGTATCAATATGTTGTGAAACCATACATCAGGTGCCACTGAGTGCGGGGGGCTATCCCCGGACAGATAACTGGTGCATCTCCCCTTTTCTCTCCACTGTACCTCTATCCAATAAAAATATATATACAAATTTCAATTTAAAAGTTAACTCCATTCTGTGAGAGTGATAAGCTGCTTCTGCTCAGCTCTGCTGTTTCATTAAAGCGATGGTTGGGGCTTTAAGTCAGTCACTTAAAACAGATTATTATGGATTTCCAACTCTTGTTTGGTTTTTATATGTACCCATTTTCAGTGTTACTCAACTATAAAAGCAGGAAACTAACTAGGCATATAATTCTTTTCTTTCTCTCTTTGCCAGTCATATTTTTCAAGTAACCTATATTTGAAAACAGCAAAATAAAACTGGAAATTCTGTAGTGTGCCACCCCAATATTTTTGGTGACCTCCATACGGCCACCCCTATGAAAAAAATTCTGGAGGCGCCCCTAGTAGGGGCCCAGGCACAAGGAGCAGGAAAGGAAATCTGTCAGGGAATAGCAAGTGGCTGTACCTTGTTTCTATAAATTGCAACTGATGGGTCACTTGGAGTTTAGCACACTGTAACAGCCACTCAGCCCCCTACTCATCCTATCACATGTGGCCCAGAGCTAGTCTGCGTCACTAGGCAGACACATTTAGACCCAGCACAAAACAACGGTAATATTAACAAACTTAAAAGTTACTTATCCAAACTGGAGCATCACTGAATAATAATTTGTGTTTCAGTCAATGTCTGTGCTTGTTATATGAGATACATCAGAACCTACGTACATGTGCTGTATACTTACACATTTCCACGAATGACAAAATGATAGGCGACTGATTACATGTAACAAGTTAAAACCTCATATTCAGCTCTCTAATTTAAAGACAAACATTTCTTTCACGTGAGTAAAATGGCTGAGAACATTTGCTTTATGGTTGCATCATCATTTGAATCAAAAAGTAGAACCAACTGGTCTCAGGAGGTATCTCCGCAAAAGTAGATTTAGTAAAACCGCATCAGCTGATGTGTTGGAAAACAAACTCTGCACTACTTTATTTATGACAGGAGGCGTTTATAGGCCCATAGCTGTGAAATATATGCAGAGACTGCTCTGCGTTAGAGATAACGGGGATGATTTTATGAGTAATCTGGATGTCCTCCTTGGCAAGAACGTGAAAAACGATGATCTCCTGTTGAGTGCCAGCTGCAGCCACACACCCTGTAACAGGTCAAATATTTGCCCCCCTCCAACCTTCACCTCTGCCCAACACCTCAATTAAAGACGAGCCACGTGAACGCGCTCCCCACACACTGATAAAGCAGGCTGCTGTACTGTCAGGCACAGCGGTTAATTTGGGACTGTGTCAAAAATAGAGCGTGTTAATAAAAGCCCTCTCCTCCTACAAATGGTTTAACTTCACAGCTTACCTCGTCCTCTGTTTCGTTTTTAAAACACAGACACGCCGCTCTCCTCTTGAACCCTTCGACGTCGTACGTCCTGGTCTGGTTGGGCTTAAACTTCATCATATAGAGGCCTTTTTTTTTCCGGAGGCAGGGAAGTGTTGGGAAATCGGGCTTCAACCAGTCGCTGATTAAAGTGCTTTCAGTAATATCCAACAATATCGCAGCTTGGCTTCTTCAGACACTTCCAGACAAACCATGCAGCTGGTCCATTCATTCCTGCGCTCCGAGCGCGCGTCAGGCTGCATCTGGTGTTGTGCTGTACCTGTCCTGCTGCTTTAGTGCCGCTGTCAACACGCAGACTGGCTCACATCACGCTGTGGTGGCTGAGCTGCGACCAGCTGACCTGAGAGCTGCGCAGCAACAAGCCCGTCAGTCCCCACCTTACATCCGTGTTTATCACTGCCGCGAGCGACGCACAGGCCAAACAGAAACGAGTCTCCTTTGTGGAAGAGAAAAGGTGACTGAGCTGCGAGATGGAGTTGCTGTTAAAAATCTCCAAATCCAGCCAGGATGGACTTGAAGAGCGTGTTAATGCCCACGATAATAAGTGCACTGACTCATTTTTAAATGCAGAAAACAGAAGGATCTAAACATTTCATGTCACAAATAACACAGAAAAGGTCAATTATTTTTTAAAGGCGAAAAGGCACACAGATGATTTTATTAATTCTGATTTATTTATTTATTTATTTATTGCACGAGCGCGTGAGTAAAACGCTTACCTGTTGCGTCTTGATTCTTGAGATAGTCAAATTTTCACTTTGAGCCATGGGGCTTCAGGAATAAACGAACAAAACTAAAAAATGTAGGCGTGCGTAAAACTTTCAAAGCTCGGGGTGCCCTCTAGTGGAAGTAGGCAGTCCTTATTTACCTGTACCTCATTTGTGGAAGCAATGTGTTTAAAAAAAACAAGGGTGGTGTGTCTGTATTATTAGTGACTGTTCAAATCAGAACCAATGATAACTGGCAGCCGTTCCTGTTTGAAAGCGCTTAAGCTAAACAAATAGTCTTGATTATTATGAATGAGCCTAACATACATCCAAAGTTGCACTGACTCACACAAGGATTAAAAAGGTTTGTGAAAAGTTAAGAACTGAACCATGTTTTGCAAACACGGGTATTAAAATATCAGGAGTACAGTGTGCCAGCTGAAGTTTTCCAGGTCAGAGGAAACAACTGGCAAGACAGAGATCCAAGCCAGATCCATGTGGCAAGTGGCAATCACTGAAGATTTTAGGCACCATGATTTTCTGTAGTTTGAAATTACTGCTTCTAACCCTGACTGGGATTCTGAATAATGCCAGTCACAGCTATAAGAACGTCACGAATTTGATTTTGTGTGGACTAAACTAGCAAATAAATGTTAATATTAAGATCATCTTGCAGTGAACTGAAGTAGAGTAGCACAGTTTTAAAAATCAATATTAATGCATTTTAAGGTCTTTTTGTGCAATATATTTTCCCACAACTGCAAGCTGAGCATACAATTTTTTCTGATTTTCTTTGGACATTGGCTGCTATGTAACTCCTTTTCAGTCCAGTTCTTGTACCTGGCCACTTTCAGAAGAATGTTTTTGTTTCTTGAGCCACATAACACTAAGCTATCATTATTCAAGCATTTTAAGATTTAGAAAAAAAAATCCAGCAAAGACCTGAAATAGAACTGGACAGATCCAATTTGACCTTTGGTTGATCCATTAATGTTTACTGAAATGGTCTTAGTGGAAAGGTGGCGGTCAACAAATCTTTCTTAAGGAAGAGAAAAAGGGAGAAAAGGCTGAGGCATCCCAAATTACACAGGACCGTAAATAAGTGGCAACAGGTTTGACGGAGGGATGAATCCTAATGTGAAATTTTGGGTTCAAACTGTCTTCAGTGTGTTCAGAGGTGGTGATGAGAAAGGTACAACAGTGCTTACAGCTTTCTGCAAGACACAACAGAGGTTCCGTCATGGTTTGGAGCTCCATTTCAGTCTAGTGGTGTTCAGGATCTTGTCAAAATGATGGAATCATGAATGCAGATTTTTATCCATGCAATACCATCCGGAAAGATCTGCCATGATTGGCAGCAGCTTAATTTTTGCCATGACAATGATCCAAAACATACTGCCAATACAGTAAAAGCATACATGACAAAAAACCTACATGGAACATCTTCAGTCGTGGTTTGGCTTGCCGGACTTCAACATTACTGAAGTAGTGTGGGATCATCTTAACGGAGACAAGAACAAAAAACAGCCAGCATCCAAAGAAAAGCTCTGCGTGTCCTTCAAGAAGCCTGGAGAACTATTCCTGAAGACTACTTAAAGAAAATACAAGAAAGGTTCCTGAGAGAGTTCAGGCTGTGTTGAAGAATAAAGGTGGTCAGATCAAATATTCACTGTCAAGCTTTTTAGAATCGTACAAACTCAGTTTTTGCCTTATGTACTGTATTTACATGTACACTTGCATTATTCAATAAATTTGCCACTTTCCTAGCAAACTAAAAAGAAATGAGAGAAGGCCCAAGACATGTGCACAGTACTGTAGAGTACTGAAAAAAAAAGATTGCCGTCATGCATTGAAAGCAGTTCCAATACTATTATAGTAATATCTGGTAAATATGAATGCCATTCTAGTGACAAATATCTAATACCAGCTCAAAAAAAACAAAAAAGTGGTGGCTAATAAAACATGCTCTTAAGTTTGCAGTTTTTCATTTCACTTGGACTCCAGTTACTTTTTCGTCGTATAAATACTTAACATCCCAAAGTGTTATTATGGTTCCAGTCCTTTTATTACAGATTGGAAGAGGAAAAGTACAAAAACACCCTGGATTGTTTTTGTTGACCTAAGCAGTACGCAACATGCCGCTAAAGATAATGAAAGGCTGCATTTTGCAGATATATAAAGCAGTTACTGTCTTTGTGTTAGTCAGCACATTGCTGGTTTGCCTGCCTCCATTTGTGTTTGCACATTTCTATAAATAACTGCATTGTTTTCCCATTTTCCTAAAATGTAAAGAGGAAGTTGGGTCTGTAATCTGTCTCTCCCTGTTTGCCCTGTAATGGCTTTTCGCCTTATGATAGATATATAGGGTTAGACTCCACCCCCGTCCCCCTTGAACGGTGAACTGTGTGTGTACAAATTACAAACCAACTTGTACACAATGTACCACATGTCCTATAAAGAATCACAGTCAGGTATTTATTAATCAACAGAATTTATTTACAGAACATAAAAGTTTGTAGTTGGACTGTTTCATAGCATTCTGAGAGCAGGAAAACATTTCACCTTCAGATTAACAAAGAATGAATTTACACAAAGTGAAATGAATACAGACTTTACAGCCAAAGCCCAATCACAAGAGTCAAAGCCTTCATTGTACTTTTGGAGTGTGATCTCCTCCACAATGCAGCATCTCGTCTCACACACCAATCACAACACCCCAGTTCCCGCTTTCATCAACTGACTGTTCAAATGTAACCGCACTGCTTTTTGAAATAAATGCCAGTGAGAGCAGGTAAACCACAGAGTTTTGCAGAATTAAACTGATGACGTAAGGGGCCGAAAAGCAAGAGTAGTTAGTATGCTAATAGCAAGAAAAGATTCACATGTAAAAGACAAGATATGGTAACAACACATACTGTATGTGCTAAAACTAAAGAAAGGTCCACAATGTCCACTGAACCCACCACACACACTCTCATGCCATCCACAAAAGTACTGTACATCCAAGTCCACACTGAGAGTGGCTGGAAAAGTTAATGTGACAGTGGCAGGCTCAGTTTGGTTCTCAGTCATCTCAGTTTATATTTAACAAATCCAGATTGACTCGAAGAAGCAGCACAGCGATGATTGTTTATGCGTCCTACTGGGCAAACCTACACAGGACTAAACCTTCTCCAGGCGAGCGCCTACAAAAACAGTGGGCTAGTAGAGTTAGCTGCTTTTAATGAACAGCAACACGATAAAACAAAGTTAAAAGAAACATAAAAAGCATATCATGTTATCCACATCTAAGCCAGTCTCTAACTCAGCTTATTCCCCTGCTCCAAAATTGTGCCCCCTCCCCCCGAAAAAAACAAACAAACGTGTGATGCAAGACACCTTTTCCCCCCAGTGGACAAAGAAAGCTAGATGAGTAGATCTAAAACCTCTGCCCATGCATTTGAATAGTAGTGAGTCAGGACAAAGACAGCTCGTAATTTCTAGTGTGCATTTAAATCACCAAATGTCAGCAGTATATATATATTTTGTGTGTGTACTTTTAGTGTGTATACATATATAAGAAAATCTGACATGTATATACACTAAAAGATGGTGTCCTTTAAATGCAAATAAAGCAGGAGGTGGTCTTGGCAGCACATGAGTTGTGTTCATACAATTTGCTTCCACTTCTGTCTCCAAGAGGCTGCTTTACACTTCGTTTTTGTTTCCAGCATAAAGCCTGGTCCATGTCTTGGCTGCAAAGTAAAATAATAAATACATCAATTTTAAAGGAAACCATAACTTAAAAGAAAAATATTCCATATTAATTGTGTGTGATATAAGTGACTTGTTTATATACAGAGATGAAGTGGCACGACTATGGGTAATGCTCCTACATTATCATCATGCCATAATTTTAGTCAAGGATCAACATCACAACTGACCAATCACATTGTTGTGATGTCATAACACTGCAATGTGGGGAGGGGGAAAGAAAAAAAAAGGTCAGTTTATATAAAACTCTCTTCGATAACAAATGGTAAGCATTTCAAGTGTTCTCTTTAATAATTTCGAGACTATAATAACTTTAGCATCAAATTAGGATTGATGCCTACTGGTGGTGGTCAGAGGGCCCGGTGGCGCCAGTGTCCGGTAGCCTCGCCTCTGTCAGTGCGCCCCAGGGCAGCTGTGGCTACAATGTAGCTTGCCATCACCAGTATGTGAATGGGTGAATGACTGAATGTAGTGTAAAGCGCTTTGGGGTCCTTAGGGACTAGGTAAAGCGCTATACAAATACAGGTCATTTGCCACAGTTTTTAAAAGCATTTGCTAACTTCTTTATCACTGGTTAGTTGCAATGTTGATTGTGGACCAAGATTATCATAACAACTTAGGAGCATCATACTGGCTAACGTGGTAAATCTCGTCTTTACACCACGCCAGATCATGGCTCTCACCGGTTTCTATGGCTTCAGCTTCACTGGTCTTCCACTTCTCTGCAACATCATTTGCTAGGGGATCGTCAGGGTTGGGTGCACTTAGTAAAGCCTGGATTGAGAGCAGCACTGTACGAATCTGCAGAGCTGGTGACCATTTATCTATTAAAAAAAATAAATAAATAAATAAAAATAAAGACAAGTGTAGTCAAATAAAAATACATACAGGCAAAACACATGAAAAGTGACCAATGATCCTGTTTAGGAAGAGACTTTTAATAAGAGACAATATATTCTTTGTCTCTGATATGATGGTGAAAGACATGATTAATATTCTCACAGATTTTTAAGCTACAATACTGGCTTACCTTTCAAAATGTCAAGACATATTCTTCCCAACTTGTCAACGTTTGGATGATAAATTTTGGTCATGAAACGTACTTTAGGAGCTGCCATGGGATATTCCTCTGGTAAAAAGAGTTCAAGTCTAAATGTGCCTCCTTCGAAAGGTGAGTCCTGAGGTCCAGCGATGACCACGTGAAAGTAGCGGGCATTGGCTTCATCTGGCTCTGCCTTGATGCCTGGGACAGGCTCTGCAAGCAAGCGCTGAGTTTCCTGGAAAAATAAAGAAAGCAGAAACAAAGGAAGGAGAAAGAATTATATAAATTAGAATACCAAGTCCATAAATCAGGTCGTTTCGGGGAACTGCTTTTGAATGTTGTATTAGAGACATCTGATAATACCGGGCAATCACAGGTATGATGGTTTCAGATAATATGGTTCCAGATTTGTGCCAACAGGAATTTTGTTAAAAACCTAAATATAACATAAAATAAGACGTTACACATTCCTTACATGGTCTGGCCAGTAGAGTGACTGGAGGTCCATTTATTATGCTTCTACAGTCTGCAGCATTTGTAGCTGAATAAAGGCAATGTGCAGTCTTCATATACAGGTGCAAAGTAGTTTATAAAATACATCACTGGAAGTCGATAATAGTAATATATAGTTCAATATTCTTAAGAATAAGTGACACTAATAATTTATCTTTTCATATCAGCTCATATATTGATTCTGGGTCATTAACGGCGTTTCCGATGATATCTCGTAGAGCTATACCAATAAATGTAATTAGCAAAAGAATAGTAATTTAAAAAAAGTTTTGCTGATATTCATAGATCATAAATCAGAATGTGTTTAATTGTTGCAAGCATAGTAGGGCAGTGGGAAATAAATCCCCCTGTCCTCTCCTGTTATCCACTGTGGGTGCAGAGTTGCACCATACGCAGCCCTGCAGTCTCTAAACACATCCAAAAGAAGGTTGAAGGCAACAGATATCCTTAAAAATAATTCCCCAAAGCATGAAATCTTTCCAAAGATCTTCACAAAAAAACAAGACATGTGAGAAACAGTGCAATAATGGGCGCTGTGTGTTTTATGCACTTGAGTTAAAGCGTTTCATGGTGATCACAATCAGGGTCCTTAAACATCAGAGAGCCTAAATCTCCATCAGAGATAATGACTATCACAGCAGTGGTGTTCAACTTTCTGTGTTAGGTCAGACTTTCTGCTTTAGTCTACGCATACTTGCATAAAAGATGTTGTCTGGCACATCATTTTATTTTTCTTCCATATAAAACTGACCAATCACGTCCTGCCCAAATTTCTAATCTGTGTTCTATTCACAGCAGTGTAAAACAAACTTGGCCACAGGTTAGGAATAAGTATCAAAGCATTCACGCATTTTCTGCTTCACCAAGTGAAAACAAATTCTTGTGACAATGAAACGCAGTTTACAATGGGTTTTCCTTGGCTGGCAAAGACACATGCATAAAACCTATTCCTCCAGTTGATAATGAATATCACACATGCTGTCAATAAGAGCATCGGTGAAAACATGGTGCTTAGACAGATTTGAAATCAAAACTCTGAACATAGCCCACTCCAAATCAGGCCACAAAAAGCTGTGTGTCATTATCCTAACAATGGTGGTTGTAGGCAGAAGTCTGTTGGTGGACTTCATACTCACTTCAGCAGTGGGAATCTAAAAACTCTTCTGTGAGGGTCTTTTCGTGGCAACCCCGCTATGAGTGTATCAGACACCGCAGCAAGTCTACTCCCAGCTGAAGGTCAAAGCCAGGTAACCCACTAAAACACATACCTTTACAGTGACAGAGGAGCAGGTATCCGATATGGTTTGTGGTATGCATGAGGAGGTACAAGTGACAGACTAGCAATACCCCTGAAGAGAAAACTACATTCAGGCTATTAAACAGCACTCTCTGAAGGTCTGTGAAAAACTAAGCACACCCCCATGATTCAATAGTTTGTGGAACGCCCTTTAGCTATTACTTAAAGTAATTTAACGTTCTTTAAGTAGTAATTTAACGTTCTTTTCTGTATGACTTCATTCATCAGTCTCTCACATTATTTTGGAGGAATTCTGGCTCACTCTTCTTTAATACATTGCTTCAGTTCATTGGGGTTTCCAGACTTTCACTTATCCACAGCTCTCTTAAAATCCCACCACAGTATTTCAGTCAGGCTAAGGTCTGGACTTTGACTTTATGTTTTTTTCCTCAAACATTCTGCTATAGATTTGCTGCTGTGATCATTGTCCTGTTGCATGACCTAATTTTCACCAAGCTTTTACTTTTGGACAGATGGCCTCATATTTCACTCTAAAATACATTGATATACAGAGGAGTGCATGGTCCACTCAATGACAGCAAGGTGCCCAAGTCCTGTGACTTCAAAACAAGGCAAAATCATCACCCTACCACCACCGTGCTTGACATTTGGCATGAGGTGTTTGTGCTGATATGTTGTGTTCACTTTGGTCTCCTCTGTCCAAAGGACCCCCCCCCCCCCACCCCACAAGTCTTAGTCTTAGTTTAAAAAAAAAAAAAGGGGGGGGGGGATTTAACAGCTCCTAACAATGTACTCTGCAAAATGTGCAAGAAAACTGTTCCTACAGAAGGTGTAAACAGGCTACAAAAGATAAGACACCAGCAGCTGGTGATGTGTGACCCCTACTTAAATGACACAACCAAACACTGCTGAAGCACTCAATATGACAGGAAGAGCAAATGCAAATTTGCGATCTGATTGCATGGTATAAAGGCAGGTTTTTAAGCAGCTGGTTAGCAAGCTCAACACAAAATACATCTCAATTTCCTTGAGATATCGTGATATAGTAAATACATATTTCCTTGAGTTATCATGATTTAACTTTAAAGGGTTTGGCTTACATGCAACTTTGCAAACCTAAGTGGCGCTGCCTTGTTCTTTTTAGGAGGAGACTTTCTTCGCAAAGGAGACTTTGCAGTTTCTTTGAGCATTGCACAATCCGAGCTTGAGGGAAATTTGCTGGGACGCCCACTCCTGGGAGATTGTGCCTAAATGCCCCAAAGTGACAAAACCTGCCAATCAATTAATTATGTGCATTTGATTATCAGCACCTGGCTGCTATCTTCCTTCTTGATTCCCAATGAAGCAGTAAGGATGAACTTGGTTTTCACAGGACTCAAGTATTTAAGTAAGTTGAAGTAAGTTGAAGTAAGTATTTAAGTAAGTTGAACAAAACTGTTTCGTTATTTTCTCAGTTTTAAAAATGATAGTCTCTTCTTTTGCGGTTTGAACTGCACAACTGACTCCAACAAAACAAACTTTACAGTATTCAAAATATAATTGAATAAATGTTCCAACAACCACCACACTTGTTTTTGACACTCATTTCCTCCATGCAACTGGGAGTGAGATTCCTGAAATGTTTCAGATAACCCACAGACAAAACCATGCAGTGAAAACACAGACAGTAGAGGGGTTTCCAGTCCCAGTCACACGCTCTCAGGGCTCAAGGGCTCGTCCCATCAAATACTGTTCCCAGCCCTTCCACCTCTTCCCACCAAGTCTGGGCTGTGGCCTGCTTCCTCACACACCTGGACACTACACGTTTTCAAACAAAGGTTTTTCCTGCATAGATGAAGGCTGGAAGCCACCAAATCAATTGTACTGTATTTGTTTTAACATTCACTCAATTATTTTTGCACACATTTCTGTATAATAAGGTAACGAACGTGGATAGTCAACCACAAAAGGTCCCCTTTTTATTGATGTGTGTGCTAAGAAAAAGCTTGTGTCTGCAACTACAGATCTAGAAGGAAACAAAAGTGAGGAATCAACTACATTTTGAAAGCTTGGTTGAGAAAATGCACACTCAGGAAAACACAGAAAAATGGGAAAATAACACATTACCCTTCTAAGAAGGCAAACGAGTGAAAATGTATTTTAATCAATGAACTGTGACCCTAAATGTAACATAACAAATACAACAAGCAGTCACACTCGCTCTAAAAACATGGACCCCCCCCCCAAAAAAAAAAAAAATCGTCAGGTTGCGTGTAACGCAAGTGTGGATTTTTGATTTGGGCTGGCGTACAGAAAAGGAAACTCTAAAGGCCTTAAATATGCCAACCTAACAACAGTTTTACAAATCATTAAGCTCGTTAAGTAAATTAGCAAGTCATAATGTTATCATTAACAGAAAGTCATCGGCCTTGTTGAAGTAACCCACAGTGGGAGCGATTTCATTCATCCAATTTCTTGTGCAGTTTTTAAACACGTTTTGATTACCTTACTAACCTTTAACTCCCAATGATTGCCAAAAATAAAAATAAATAACGAAAATAAAACGGGTGTGTGATTTTAAGTTATTGCAGTATACAGTAAAGGCACGAGGCTTGCAGTGTCGGGCTTTATTAAAATACAAGCAATGCTAAACAACTAGCCGGTGTTAGCATTTTAGCTAGCCAGCCTTTCTGTCAGCACTACAAGCAACTTGAGAACACCAGAAAAATATATTTAGATAAGTATATTTAGAAAAGGTAAGGACTTTTATCCACCATCGTTACAGCACGGTGGTGTATTTTTAACCCGCCGTGTCTCGGCGTATGTGGGTGCAGAAACGAAGCGGAAGTTACTTTAACTAACTACCCGTTAGCCAGCGAGATGCTAATGTTAGCACACAAAACTGCTCGCCGGGCGCACCACCAGAGCGTTTAGGAGTTTGTGGCTGTGATTGCGGCGTTTTTGCCGTTATTACAAAAGGCATGCTGTTGTTTGAGGCGTGATTTTGTTCTTTTTACCTTAATGATCCTGCGGGGCAGTCCTGCCATCTTGTCTTAAATGCGGGCTTTTTAGCTCTCAGTGCCTTCTTTCTGTCGTTGGCATTGACAGCAAACACACGTCTTCCGGGTTCTCTGCGTCACGGTGATAGTGAACGGAGGGACGTGAACGTGACTGACACAGCAGCTGCTTGTCTAACACACTCATGATGCAAACATGTTTCTCGAATGGTTAAAAAATATTATTCCAAGTAAAGGTAACGTCTTCTTGAAGTAAGCCCTAATGGAAAACGATAAATATGGGTAACATGGACTGGCCTGTACGTTTCATTTTTAATTGCATAACATGAAAAAAAGAAGAAGCAGTGAACAGTTACAGGCAAGTTGAATTTTTTTTCAACTAAGAAAAAACAGATTTATGAGATTTATGTGACAGGAGTGATATATATATAGTGATATATATTTATGCATCCAAAATTGAGCTTGACCAATATCTGCAGCTGCTCACATGGACAAGCCAAATGGCTTCCAGAGAAAAGTTTTATGTTCAGACAAAATAAACAATTAGCTATTTGGCCACAATGACACAAGGTAATGCCTTTAAGCTGAAGGAGACTGTACTAACTATCTAGCATGGTGGTGGTAGCACCATTTCCTAAGGCTGTTCTGCTGTCATTAGTTCTGGTACATTGCACAAAGTAGATGGAATAATAAAAAAGGGGGATTAACTTCAAATTCTTCAGTGATTCTTGACAGTGATCTGAAATGCACATCAAAAGTGGTTTTGGAATGGATAACGCATACTAACATTAAACTTCTCTAATGGCCATCCCAAAGCCCCAAACTTAACCCTACTTAAAAATTTGTGGGCTGCATTTAAAAGCTGTGTCCATTCCAGAAAACCAACCAATTAAAATGAACTCTACCAATTCTGCCAAGAAGAGTGTTCAGATATTCATCCAGGGTTAAATGTTGGTGCAATATTTAACCCAATATCACTGCGCTTGTATGCATATGTTTTCTACTTTGTACACCTAACATACAGTGCAATAGTATAGCATCAACTTCATTTCATAAGAGGAGTAGACATTAAAGCTGTTAATATATATATGAAAGTATAAATATTTATATATAAAAGTGTATATGTATATATATATATATATATATATATATATATATATATATATATATATATATATATATATATATATATATATATATATATATATATATATATGAACCCAACTCATCTACTGTGCACATGCAGGGCTATTTCTGATTAACAACAGATCACAATGAAACCCATTGAAACTATATGTAATTGAAAGAGCAAAGACCTTTCAGCAACACCTAATTAAAACCAGGCAGTAGAAACTGTCAAAGAAAACATCTTACATAAATGCCAACACATAAGAGCCATATCCTGATTTGTTATAGCTTTTTCAAAGGTCAGCACCAAAAGGACTTTGACATCTTACTTTGACCCAGAAATCAGTTCGGACTAATAAAAATGAGAAATAAAAATTACTTTATCAAACTCATAAATAATAATCATCATGTAATAAAGTGAGTAGTGACCAACTGGCTTGTTATCAGCACCACAGTTCAAAAGTCAGCATGCATGGGAGGGGACAGAAGCAGATTAGTGCGTGTGTCTCAAGAAGGAAGTCACCTGGATTTTCAAATGTATACCATGTGCCTCTACTAGGAGGCTGAGGGGTAGCACTGGCAGCATCAGTATTTTTTGCACTGCAGAAGCTGTAGTAGAATAGTTGCTATTAACATCAACATGGCCATTTTTTTGGTCATTTGGCAACACATTTTTTTCTACATGTGCTTCCCAGCTGTGCTTGTTGTTGTTCAGAGGTTACCACAGTGCCTGATATCATCTTTCCCAGTGTTAGACAATTCAACGCATTTCTTAGACTGAACATCTCCAGGGTCCAGTAAACCTGCAGAGTCCTGTTGAATTTTGGGATATTTTTTGTCTCATGGATGAATAGGAAGAATATATTGGAGGGGGTTTGGAGCTCCTCCTCCTCCTCTCATATCCGAATGGACAAAACCTTTTCCCCTTTGGGTGTCAGGCCTGTAATGTGGACATTAGCAGTGCAACAACTTTCACCATGCGGTTTCTGCCCCATCGTAGCTCCACAGGTGCGTTTTTATGTCTCTTACGGATAGATTATGTTTTAATGCAAGCACTGTGTTTGAATGAGTGTGAGGGGTTTTTTTTATTATGCCATTTGTCATAAATGTATTTCTGTGACTTAGTTTATGTATTTTGTATGTATTTACACTCTGTGTTACTGCTATATAAATGTAAGTACTTACTTTAAAGAATGCAACAAATGCAAGATTGTTTTAAAAGGTTAAAATTAGGTTTTGAAAACTTAATTTCAACTGGATAGCAAGAGTTTTTGGATTTAGTTAAGACAGCTCGTGCTCAGAGTTACATATTTAACTATCATCAGACAGATCTGACCTTGTAGTATTTAAAATGTATTTTTTATGCATGTACGTACACAGTATTACATTTTGTGAAGGATTAGAAATTTTAGGATCATAAATTTCTGTCTGTGTAGGTTTGTGCTCACAAATGTGTGTGACGGTAAAATTTAATAAGTTATGCTTGTAAAAAAATATTTTTTTATATTCATGATAATATGGTAATGGTAGCTGATTTATGTCAACCTGTGCACTTATAAACTAATGTTTCCTAAATTGTTTTGCTCTCATATCTTTTAGCATTTTGTTCTGCTCCACCTCCACAGCCATTTGAAATTTTCCATTGTTCAGCACACAGAGGAACAGATGAACCAGCACCTAATGCAGCCCTTCTGTCAGTGCACAGAGAGAACAGACAATACCAGCCATATTACAGGGGCTGCTGCTCACACCGAGGGCTTAATTCAAGTAGAAAGATTTATGTTAACAGAGAGCAGCCATACTTCCCAGGCCTAAATAAAGTGTACTTCACTTTGCTGCCAGCCTTTTAGTTTTAAGTGACCTTTAAAGCTTTACCTGATGGATATGTGCTGTGAGCAGTTCAGTTAAACACTGATTTTTAGTCTAGGTATCTTAGAGAAGCACTCATAGAGCCCTTAGAAGACTTAAAGAAAGTGATTTGGATTTAAAATGTAACCAAAATTTCCTTCACCACCTCTCTGAGTTTTATGCAAATTTGACTTGACAGTTTTGGCATAATTGTTCTGACAGACAGCACTTATCACATACATTAATCACGGGAGAGGAATTAGACAGTGTCAGAGATATTGAACTGTTTTCGGTACAATATTTCCCCCTGTGTTTCCCAGTCCCTGACTCAATCTTGTTCAATTTCTGACAGAGTTAGGTAAGAAGATGAACACTTGAAAGTGCGTGTGTGTGTGGGTGGGTGGGGGGTTAAATATGAAGCTACAACTTGGTTAGTATGATATCTTAAAGGTGAAAATCGTTGGTTCCCTCCAACAGAAACAATATATAACAGGTATATATGTACCTGTGCTTTGAGTGACTGATATCTCATTATGTAATTTCACAGGTATTTCTGTCTTGTTTTCAGATCAGTGGAGCACACACTGCTACGTGCTATGTTTGTTCCTCCTCATCAACTGCTTTGGACCAGCTTCTCCCCTTTATGCTCCTCCCGCGCCAACAGGTCTCCTCTCTGCTTTCTCTGCCACGCAAACCAGTAGCGTGGTGGGAGGCAAGCAGAAGGCAGTGACCTTCAACAGGCTCGTGGTCAACATTGGAGGGGATTTCAATCCAGACACTGGCCATTTCCGCTGTCGCATCCCGGGGGCTTACTATTTCTCCTTCTCTGTGGGGAAATTTCCCAAAAAAATGCTTTCTGTCATTCTGGTGAAGAACGGAGAGGAGGTGCAGGCTATAGCTTATGACGACTTCCGCAAGAAAGGGAGAAAAGTTCAGAGCCAAAGTCTCATGATCGGTTTGAAGAAAATGGACATAGTGTGGTTGCGTTTGCAGCCTAGCCCCCAGTATGCTTTGTACAGCAACGCTGGGCCTTACATCACCTTCTCAGGTTACCTGGTCTATCCTGATGCCATGGCAACCAGCTACATCAGCAACCACTTGTCTACACCTGCTCTACCCTACCCAAACTGTCCACCTCAGGTCAGAGGCCAGAGAGAGCAGCCACGGTCTGCCTTCTCAGTAGCACGGACATCAACCCTCATGGGTTACAGCAGCTGGACACAAGAAAAGCCACCAATCACCTTTGATGTAGAATATGTCAACATAGGGGGCCATTTCAACAAAACCTCTGGCCGCTTCACCTGCCACTTCCCAGGGGTGTACTTCTTCGCCTTCACTGTGGGGAAACACCCTCGTAGGGCTGTTTCAGTGAAGCTGATGACCGGGAAGGGCGAGGTGCAGGCAATGGTGTTTGATGATGACACATCAAAGAGAAGGGAAATGCAGAGTCAGAGTTTGTTGCTGTCTCTCAGCAGGGGCGACAGTGTGTGGCTGTACAGTCAACAGGATGAGCGCTTTGCTGTTTACAGCAACCAGGGCAGGTACACCACGTTCTCAGGCTTCCTGGTTTATCCAGATACAGAAACACCTGCCACCAGCCGGGACAGAGGACACCTATAAATGTCTTAAGGTTGTAGCTGGTTTTTGTTCCCAGCCTGCAGTTTATCTCCACGTCAATGAGTCAGGTAGAATTTTTAATCTGTGGTCAGCATAGCTTAACAGATTCCGCTCTCTCTCTTTCTTTTTGTAACATTTTAACATTTTATTAAACAATGTTATTCCAAAAGGTAACATTTGTTGCCACCAGATGGTGCTATGATACAGCTAAGTGCAATTTTCTCTTAGAAAATCTGTGATACAGTTTGGGTTTAGGTGCACAGATACAACTATCTGAGAATTTTCAGTTTAAAAAAGTGAACATTGCATGACAAAAAAACCCTTTGTAAATGATGTAAAGTTTATTCAAATTTATGTACTACAAAAATTAGACTTAGAGTTGCACCATGTTAAAGTTATTTAACTTTTATTTGTAGAAAGATCTGATTAAATGATTTGTGTGCAATGATAAATAAATTTCCTTAAATGAGTTTTACATATGTTCTTTTTTTCTTCTAAATCAAACAAATGCTGGTTTGTGGATGATAATGAACCTAAAGGGTAGACACTGTAATTAAGGATTTTTATAACATATCATAACACAGGACTCAACATCTGATAAATCTCTTTCCAAACATGAATCCCTAAATGTTGCCATTTCTACTTTAGCTCTTAAAGCTTCTGATTCACAGTGCCATTACCACCAGGAAGAGAAAAAGAGCCAAACATTTATCTTAAATAATCTTTATTGGCTATTAGAAAATTGGTTAAAACATGCAAAAAAAAATCCCTGTCACGGCCCTCTAACTTTGTTTGGCCAGATGGCTACCTACAGGCATAAATAAGGAATAAAAAGTCAATGTTTCTGGAAGATGTAAAAATGAAAGATTGTACAAATATGATCAAGCAGAAAAGGTGACAATGTTTTTGTTTTTTTTGGTTTTGCTTACTCTTTATTGAATAACTGCATCCCAGATGTTGTGACTAACTATTATGAAAACTATTTCCAGGTAAACCTTTTTTTTCTTGAAAATATTTATTCAGGCAGATCGTAGGATTCACCCATTATCACACTTAATCTAAGCCTTCCACTTCTTAGGAGCACCACCATGGCTTTCCAGTGTTTGTACTTGTTTGACTAATCAATGTTTTGCATGATATACACAGTTAAAAAAAAAGGTTTGCCAAATCCCAATATTTGAACAGGAGCCTCTTTGTGCTGTGAATGGTTAAAAATAATAGAGTAATCCATGAGAAAGGCACAAGCAGCATTCTAAAGCAATCACTACATGACTAAATCCAATGTCATGGCTTCACAACAGAGGCTGGGAAAGGACTGTAAGTTTGAGCTATGATGTTGTCTTGTAAGTTAATGTCCACATTATCACCCCTGTGTTACCGCCTTCTTCTCTCGTCCTGGCCCGTCACTGCACATCCCAGATCTCACAGAGCAGCGGGGTAAATTTGTGGTCGTTCGTTCTCCAGGATGTGAGCATCTCCGCGTGGAAGTGGTTGAGCGTTCTCAGCTCTGTCAGACGGCCCAGGAGACGAGCAAAGTACTGCGGTTCCTGCGGATGCTGCAGGGCGCACAGCTTCCTCAGCACATCCAGCATGGGCTCCTGAAGTCTCTCAACAGCCTGCTGATCTTTGACATAAGGCCGATCTGGAGAGGAATAGAGTGGATAGTGATCATCATCTTCACAGAAATCAAAATTTGAATCAAATATTACTTTAGGAAACAACAAAATACCTCCAAATCAATGCCGTTAACGCTATTTTTTGGGGGTGCTCACCTGGTGTCAGGATGGTTACGGCAGTAAGGAGAGCCTGTTCCTCCTGTGCCATGTGGAGTTCGCAGATGCTTTTGTAAAAGTTGAACATGGGTGTAATGAAGTCCTGTGATATACCTGCAGAAAAAGAAAGCAACATATATTTATTTTCTAATAAAATAGAAAGTTTTATATATAAAGTCAGTGAATAGTAAATAAACAAGTCCTCAAATTAAGAAGCCATGTCTTAAGCTTTGGTTTAATTACTTAAAGTAGAGTAATTCAATTTCTGTTCTTGTTGTTCATGTTGTGGAAGAGCCAATAAACATGTTTATGCTGACTGGAAGTGCTCTAAACACAGTAAACTGACCTTCCCAAATTAATATCTTTAAGTCTTTGATCTGCAGCTCTACGCAGACAATGTTAGTCTGTACACTAACTCGATGGATAATAAAGGATTGTTGATGCTGCTGAAAGCTGGCAAGGTTTTATAGTTTTAAGATGCACAGAGAGGGCCTGTTTTATGTAACAGCCTGTACTTTGACCAGGATAATCTATAATGTTGTATTATACTATTCATTTTATTTATTTAAAAGATGCTGTAAAGTTTTTCATGTAAAATACATTCAGCTTTAAGCTTTTACAGCTAATATGATCAAAGACTGGAGTCTCTCAAAGTTAAATCAAAAACACATATACAGGGTCTGTGGTGGATGTGCTCTGCTGCATTGTGGTGAGAAGAGTGGGGAGGAGGTGGATGAAGGTGTGAGAGAAGCGAGGCTAAGGAGAGAGCGAAGAAAGAGTTTTTATGAGTGAACTGTATTAATTATGTAAAGCCATCAGCAATTACGACACAATTATTTGCAGTTAATCATAGCTCTTATCCTTATCCTAGCCCTGCGTCAGATTGGTGACCTGTCCACAGTGTGCCCCGCCTCTTGCCCTATGGTAGCTGGGATAGGCTCCAGCCCCCCCCCCCCCCCCCCCCCCCCCCCCCCTCCTGCAACCCTGATAAGGATAACCAAAAGAGAATGGATGGATGTAAAAAGTAGAATACTGCCAGTACAGTGCAGCACAGTCATACCAGGCTCATTCACCTCTAAATCATAATTTCTAAAACCTTTTCTGCCTTTCTCTGGTTCTAAGCAGCGATTAAATAATAAACATATTTCATATACATATTTCAAACTACTCTCTATATTATTTAAAAGTTTTTGTTTAGTATGCTCTTGCACGGTGGCAGCACTTCCTGATATTAAAGCTCTTCAGCTAGCAGAGGGTGCCTGTCTGCTCGGGCACATCATCGAGCTTTCAGAAATGCCAGCGGGGCTCAGAGGGAGAGAAGTGGACAATAGCACTTCTGATGTTTTGATAAGAAACAATGGCCTCCTCAGACAGCTTTGATCACTTATTCTCGCAGACTGGCCTTTACTGTGAATATCTCTTATAGGCACTATTCACACCAGAGCAGCACTGAGGGACCCAGTGACGCGCACACACGCCTACCATCACTGCTGCTGTCTGTCTAACTGTCCAGCCTGGTTGACATAATGACACCCCACATTAATATAAATGATTTTTTCTTTTAAAGGAGACAACACAGGGGACATATAAGCAAAAATCTATAGGTTTGGATTAAAACAGCAGAAGAAACTCATGCGTTGTAATAAATTAATCCCAGAAAAGCCACTCTCCTTTAATCTGCAAGCATGGATGCACATGTAGCGCCAAACAGAGTGAAACAATAGCCAGTGAAGGTGTGTGCTCGTGCGTAATCTATACCCAGCCAGAGATCAACAGGTCAGCATACGTAACCGACACAGATCAAATATTCATCAAGGACCTGAAAGACTTAGCTGCTTGGCTGCAGAAGACCAAGGCTGCTGAAGGTCATGAAGCAAGAGCTGCACACATAAAAACCTGCATCTGCTATAACTGCTGAATATAAGCACCGACACATTTATAGATGCTGCTGTAGACTCACCACTCTTCCGTATCCTCTCCTCTAAAAGTTGCGCGTATCCAGTGGGCATCTTTTTACTGAAAACCTGAGCTGAGCGCAGATATGTGGCTTCCACAGCTGAACCCTTCAGCAGAGCAATCTGATCTTCGTGATCCAGAGACAGAAACCCTATGACAGACATAACACTTGTCATTACAACAGGCAAGATACTGTGTTTTTACTTTATGTACTCTCCCAGCACCTGTCATGCCTCTGTCCATGACCTTAAGATATCACTGCAGTGTGCTCCACAGGATTGGTAAAAAGAAAAAAAAATTACCTGGAATACTTTTTGTAAACTCCACCAAAACTTGAACTTGACTTGTTGCCACTTCTGTCAGTAGGAGAAAGTTTTCGTCTGCACTGTACTGTTCTTGTAGCTTGAAGAAAAAACAGCGGGAAAAACAGATCAGAGGGAAGAGGGCGCAAACAGCAAAAACTCCACAAAGCAAACTAATAAAACAGTCTCAGCGGCATGTAGTCATGCAAACATTATTTCACCCAACAAGCTGGTGCTGCTTGTCTGATGTCTGTGCATACAGGTTTTATTTTCTTAGCTGTATTCCACGCAGCCAGTTTTCATCAGCACTGTTCGCTTGGTTATTTAATATCAATATTTCTGTTTCGTACCAGCTTTTTAGCAAAATCTTGAGGAATCTGATGTTTGTTGTAAGCATCCACGATGAGTTTCATGAGTGCCTGCTGCTCTTTGGTGAGTTCAACTTTTTCCTGGATTTAAAGAGAAAATCAAAAACAGCCCATCATTAAGCGGTGACGTCTTCTGTGCCTGTTTGAGAGCATCAGCGAGCTCTGAGGACATCTGCAGATGTTGAGGTTACCTTTGACAGTCTGGTGGTGGAGGTGACCTGCTTGTTGTCGACATTCTCTGGCCCCTCCGTCTCATCCCCAGTCGACTGTCCTGGGGAGGCCTTGGTGTTCTTCCGCAGCCTTTTAGATTTACACTGGATCTCTGTCAGCAGGCCTGTCAGTAGCGATGAAGGATTCACTTTGCGTGTTAAATACCTTGCAGGTTTTTAATGCAGCGGCGGTGCGGAATGTTTATTTTCATCTATGATGCCTTTGATCAAACTAATTACTATCTATGTGCAACAAGCAGGCAGATTTCTTTTGCAACTCTTGCTGTTTACTATTTTAACATCACATCATAATGCATATATGTGAACTGCACTCTACTAAACGTGATTCCTTTTCTACCTTATTCCTTCCCAAAAACACTGCAACTGCCACTACTTTAGATTTCTCTGATCAATTGCATAATAAGTTTACACTTAAGATAGTGCTGAGAAGAGAAGCGTTCTCAGTTACCATCTGTCTTCTCACATTTTGATCAAAAATCTAACTCACTAGGCTCCTGTTGAGGCAGCAGATAGAGAGAGTTGTGAATGCCTTCCACCCTGCATTATTCATCACAGCTGCTCTGTACTATTTATGAGCAACAGGAGTCCAGCCTCTCATCCTTCTCTTTTCAGCTGACAGCTCCATAATAGACCCCAATAATCCTCCAATACCCAGTTTCAGAAAAGTGGGTGCTCCTATTTACAGATTTTGCCTTCAGTTTGAGGTAAGCTCAGCATTTGAAACTATAGAGACAACTGAGAAACATCAACTTAAGGTAAAAATCACTTTAGCAAATGTGTCATGTTCTTATTTTTTTAAATGCAGCTTAAACAGATAAACAGATGTTTGTACTGTGTGATATATACTGACATGTAATCCCCCATTAAAATTCAACAGCCCATGTCAGAATGGAAAATGTACACTTATATTTAGCAGTCTCTCTTAATCATAATAAGTAGATGTTACTGTGGGAACACGTTAACACTCTTAAAAAAAAAAAATCCCTGTTTCGGCATCCTCTAATGCAGCGATACTCACATTCTGCCAGCATGCCCATCTCCTTGCACTTTCTCAGCCGGCACTCCTGGCATTTCCGGCGCATGTACATGTCCATCTCACAGTTTCCACCACTCTTGCATTTGTACACAGCGTTTTTCGTGATGCTCCGTCTGAAGAAACCTGAACGTGGTAAAAATAAAAATAAAAATGTATTAACAACACGGGACGCCGATATGTTATGATCTTTGATGTGCACATGAGTGTTTGCCAGTTAATTACTGGATTTTTAGGGCATTTGACACAACGTTCCTAAACCCCCAACCTCACCCTGAAAGGTTGTGGTGAATCAGTGCACCTCTCTAAGCCTGGTTCTGCTGGAGAGCTTTTTTCTTCCTGTTAAAAAGGAAGTTTTTCCTTCCCACTGTCACCAAGTGCTTGCTCATAGGGAGTCATGTAATTGTTGGGGTTTTTTTTAATATCGTTATCATCATTATAATATAAAGCTCCTTGAGGTGATGGATGTTGTAAATTTGCACTATATCAGTTGAACTGAATGTTCAGAATCTACCTTTATACTACATAAGCCCCAAAAAGAGCTGATTAAACAATGATCATTCCTTAAAGTTATTTTGTGTTATCTTATTCCTTTACAGTGTCATATAGACTGTGAACATTTAGCAACTGACAGAAAGAAAGGAGAGGCTAGATAAAGGCAAAAAATGTATTTTAACTAAGAGCTATTAAAAATCTTCCATCCTCTATGGAAGCTCGTTTCAATCACTGGGGAAAAAAATCATCCATGACTCAAAATTTCAGGTAATTATCTCATAAATTAGAGTTTGTTCAGGATTTTGACATACCTAACTCAAAATCTTGATTAACCCAAAAGTTCAACTTAGTTCTGACTGGCATTTTTTTTTTCCACTGGTAGAAACAAAGCTTCCATAATCTGCATCGATTAGTTGTGTGAGTTATTAATCTCTGGCTCTCTTCCACAGTGCGTCTTTTGTCCTGTCTCCCTCCCCTTATCCCCAGTCAGTCTTGTCAGATGGCTGTCCCTCCCTGAGCCTGGTTCTCCCGGACGTTTCTTGCTGTTAAAAGGAAAATTTTCCTTCCCACTGTCACCAAGTTCTTGCTCAGAGGAGGTCTTCTGATTGTCAGAGTTTTCTCTGTATTGCCCCATATGGAAAAGATATATATAAATCTTGTAAAGTTTGTATCTGTCTTGTGTGAAACTTGTATGAAAAGCATACAAGGATGAAAACAGATATAAGATCCCTTGAAAAATTATATAATGAAACTTGTATGTTTTGGATACTTACTAAAACAATATATGAAAGTAATGAGAAAGTGGCCAATTTCATGAGTAAATCATATAAGTTTTTACTATTTCTTTTCCATACGGGGCAATTTAAAGCACTTTATTGTTGTAGTGATTTGGCGCTATACAAGTAGAACGCAACTGAACTGAGATGAACTGAAGTGAATGGAGAGACGAATGCTGTGGCGTTTGTTACTCTGGCAAAAATGAAAAAAATAAAAGTTATGTTACAGCTTCTGTATCAGGTCGTGACAGAACACATAAATATTTTTAATAAGGGTGCATTAAGTTATGTTATTTAAAAAAAGAACTCATTACAGATAATAAGTGGCACATTTTATATGTGGAAAAATAACCCTGTTAAATACAACTCAGGAATTTCTGCACTGCAATATTTGAGTTTTTTCTTTAATATTTGAGTGACACATATATTCTTATAGCATTAAAAAGCTAATTTCTGCTAATATATGGTATGAAGTTATCAGTGCCATAATGTGTGTGTCATTACTTTTGCTTATGCTGAATACTTTTGTTTTGTCTTTTGTGGCATTGGTACTTAGAAAATAAATAAAGGATCAGCTCCAGATTCCAGCTTTCTATAAATGATAGTGTTACTATACTCGGAAAAAACTTGAGTTACTGCTTCACTAGCTGTTCTAATTTAGTTGTATATTGAACCCAACTGGCTTTAATCCAAACAACACACTAATAAGTTATACCTGGACTACTGACATGCACTCACACACACGCTCAGAATAACCGTGGAACAGCAGACATTCTGACATCATTAAGCACAATGGCATGCAGTAGAGTAACTGAGCTCAGGTTGCTCGTGCATTGTACAGCCGAAAGCTGAGAAGGAACCCAATCTGGTGGCAGTACCAGGTAGACCTGAGCCTATTCTCAGTCAAATGGCAGGACAGGTCAGCAGCCACACTCCTGGCATTGTCCCACTTCACAGTGTGGAATTACACTTATATCGTTTCACCCTGTTGTTTGGCAGGATCCACACCAAATCAACAGTGTCATAAAGACATGGTGACAGCAGACTGGTGGCCTTCAGCAGTTCATCCCCAAGTTAATGATTTGTAAAAGGGACAAAAAGGGTTGTAAAGTCCTTGCTCTTACTGTAAGATTGCCTAATTTTATGGTTTTTGTTACCTTAAAATCAGCTTCAAACCCTTCGGTGTATGATTGCATAGTTTACCTCCTGTCCCTGAAGGGTTATTAAATACAGAATAAATGGTATTTTGTTCTCAGTGTACAGCAGCTGTAAAGGATAACAGATTACAAAAACAGTTTTTACAGGAACTGAGTAAGATATCAGGTCAAGCATTGGAGCTGCTTACACGGGCATTTCAAACTGTTGAAGACCTCTGGAATTAACAAGATTGTAAAAGCACATGTTTTCTCTTCTCCATTTGTTTGAACTGTAGATTTAAACACATCGTCATCATGGTTAGACCCCTTAAAGTCAACAGCTAAACACAATAACATGATGTTGGAATTTGGGGCAAATGTCATTCAGTTGCACACTAGACACACAGTCAGTCTTAGATGAAAACACTGTAAAAGCTTTAGCATTTTTTTTAAAGTGGAGATATTCTTGTTCGTGTTGCTGTTCTTATGTTTAACACCCCTGCACTAAAGCATTGTGAAGCCACTGCAGAAGTACCTTTACTTCTTTCTAATTGCTAGCAGGGGCAACTCCTCAAGGTACAATAAGAAATATGACTGTATTGAAAAGCTGGTAATTTTGTCATTAGTTTATGGTCTCAATTTCAATAGAAGATTAATCAACCACAATATGCTTTAGGATAAGCCAACCTTTTCATTACCAGGTTGCTCCCATATGAGTATGCAGATTCCATCAGTTCCCACCCCTTACTCATGACATCCAGTTTGAGTCACCGGGGCCATGACACTGAAATTGCTCTGCTTGGGCCTTTGTAACAGGACATCGCGGACCAACGGATGATGTCACCCTGGTTACGTATTATTTTTTAGGATGTCTGTGCTTTCACTAAAGTAAAGGATTTTATTGCTTCTTTCTCCACTGTATATCGTGACTAGTATTCAACCCTGTTTTTATTTGATCACAGTTTTCCATTTCCCATGAGGCCCACCCATGTCATCCTTGATAAGTCACCACATTTAGAAAATCCCTAAATTGCTAGTGTCTTTTAGCTCCACCAACTGCTCTTATCATTACACTGTAAAGAAGACAGGCTATTTAGAGTAACAGTTACAGTTAAGGATCACACTGCTGTTTCCTGTTCTACGTCTCACCTTTACATCCCTCACAAGTGAGAGCATTATAGTGGTATCCAGAGGCCTTGTCTCCACATACAACACACAGTTCCTCCCCTTTAACCCTTCCAGCTTGTGACAGGTGCCGGCTTCTCTTGCACACAGCCGGCACAACAGAGGAGCCCTCCTCCATCTCCGCCTCATAGCTGCCCTCGAGGGGTCCTTTCCTCAGTTCATATATCCCTGTGTGTGAGTACCATTCGTCTCCATTATACTGTGGGTAGTAGTTCTGAGTGGAATAGTATGGAGTGGAAGACACTGTTGGCTCCATGAATTGGTACTGCATGCTGGGATAGCTGGTGAAGGGTAAGATGTCGGGATCCTGCAGGAGAGGGCTGCCTTGATCTGTGAGGATATCTAAGAGAAGAAGAGAAATGATATGTAGCTTCATCTTAGTCAAATGTAATCAGAGACACAGTACAGTTGTTGCAGTTTTAATATGAACAAGTTACTTGAATAATAAAGTTCCTTGAAAAGCTAAAGTGTCAAAGTATTAAAATATTAAAAGAAAAGCTTTGCAACGGTTGACTCCTGCCTTTAAACTAGCTTTATTAAAGGCAAGGTAAATCCAAAACATACAATCACCACAATGGTAAAAGAAAAGTTCCAACCATAGAGAATTAGTCGACTCTTACATGACAGTAACACCGGGACGACCAACAGATTACATGACAAAAGATAAACACAGACACGGAGGACAATCAGGGGACGTGGAAACAGCCAGAGACCAAGACACAGGTGAACAGACTGAGATAATCAGCCAGGAGAGGGAAGTAGAAGCAGACACATGATACAAGAGGCAACTATTGTAAAAAGATAAAATAAAACAGGAAGTAGGAACAACACCTAAGGAGAGAAACACAGACGCATAAATAAATTTGACATAGATGATCTGGCACGGGAGAGTAAACAGAAAATACTGAGGCAACAACGTAATTAAATAACTTAGGGAGTGGATGAAGAACTGAAGGCTCAAAATACAAAAGTATATACATCAAGATAAAAATACAAGCTAAAATCCAAGAGAAGAATATCAAATAAACTATCATATAGAAATCCAAAAATCAAAACTCTGCTTCCAAGAATTGTGAACCGTGACAGTTAAACAAAGTTGAAGGTTTAACTACTTTCTCATAACATACTGTACATATACTATAAACCCATAAATGATTAACAACCTGCTTACACAGAGCACATTGTGGCCTTTAGAATTAGATTTAATAGCAAAACGAACAAAATTACACATTTGCAAGTGATATTCAGTCGAAGAATGTTAACAGGATCGTACTTTTGGTTCATTATTACATACTGATGAGTTTTATAACCTTCATATACAACTTATCAGGGATGACTACTGCCAAGACAACACAATGCAATCATCTCTTGACTAAACTGACTGTGAAATGTTCAATTTTGCTTTTAAAGCCATCAGACCACCTAATACTAACACAATATCAGTATAATATAATGTAACACTGACCTCTTGAAGACTTAGTCTGGACCATGGCCATTTCTGTGAGCCCAAACACACAGATTATTTTGAAACTTTGCTCTCTGATCCACACTGTCCGGCTGTGCTCTGTTGTTCAAGTCTATCTTTCCTTTTATTAACCAAAACAGTCATCTTCAATTTCTTCCTTTCGATCGGCGTGCTTTTCCCTAAGGATCTGAGTACAGTACCTACTGTAGCAACTTGGCACTTGCTTGAGTAATCCCAGGAAGAGCAAAGGTTGCCACAGCTACTTATTAACCACATAGTCACATTTCTTCACACTGCTACAAGTAGCCGGCTGATATCAGAAGTCATTTCCAGATGTGGACATAGGTACAAGCTGACTGCTACTGTTCAGTGAGCTTGAATTTGTGGACAGGTCAGATCCGGCTCATGCAATTGCTCGGAGGAATGTGAGCATCCATAAATGCTTTACAGGTGCTGGATGAGAGTCACCTATTGTTAGTTGATATTTTCATTCAAAATTAAGATCTGATTTCTGAAGTAGGCGATAGCAGGTGTGCAGAGTGTACTTTTTACCTTATAAAAATAATTTTGTTCAGCTGGTTAGTGGAAGATTGGCATTCTGTTGCCACTCACTCAGAGTTGTTACACATCCTTAGTCACTGGCAGATAACTGACTAATGTGACAGAAAAATGTCACAAAGTAGCCTCAAACTATTAAATGTATCTGTTTGTTTACAGGTCACTGTGAATTAGTAATAAATCATCAATAAATTATATCTTTGCAAAAGGTTTAATATTCAGCTCTTGCTGAAACCCTGACTAGTGGCTGAGAGCCCACATAGTGATAGCTATTTGCTAAGCTTCTCCTTGGTTAAATCAGTTCACTGATACTCTTGGTTGTGTTTGTACTGTCTGTGCTCATGGCTCCTTCATCTGTACATAAAAACCTGTACAGAAACTTCTGTTCTAAAAATGTGCTAAAGAGTAGGGTGAAGGTTAAGGCTAAGATTGGGTTTTTATGGTGCATGCATGACTCATCTATTAATGTGTATTTACTCCAACGTTGTCTTTACTACAACTTTGCTGGTTGATATCCTACTATTTCTCTTGTTACTTAGCACTAATTAGCAGGGATCCCCGTCTTTAAACTGCACTCAATGATTCTGTCAATGCAGCCTGCCAATTAACCTTTCTACTGTTAGAACTGGAATTCAGCACCGCACTCCTCTCATACAAACTTGATCACTTGTAGCTCCTAAAATCAAACCTGCAACAATTTCAAGCTTCAAAATAGCTCACAGACCCATGCATGGGTGATGCCAGGGTGGCTACAGCCATCTTTTATATATGGTTTCTTGTTTTATTGTTCTAAACACTAGTACAAGTTAAATGCAGAGATGATTTCCCCATGCTTGTACTGATTATAATTGCAAAGAAATTAGTATGGGAATGTTCTCACTTGCTCAGTTTTGATGTTGTCTTTCTGTAAACTTACCATAAAAGTGGGAACTCTCTAAGATGGAGAATTCATCGTTGGGTGGGAGCTGCAGTGGTCCCACCACATTGATGTCGGGGCCCATCCACTCATTCATTCAGGAGCGTTGTCTGTCACCGCCTCAGAAAACACAGGTTGGACTGGGCTGGAAACCAGTCACGCGCTTTGAATTTGGTGATTTCTGTAAAAGGCATGAAAAAGTGATTTGTCAACCGCGATGAGGCAACGCAAGTCCCTTAGACGTCTGCACCCCACTGGAATTAAACATCATCTTGGGAGTCTCCACATCAGTGCACCTGACAGGTCTCTCCCACGCTGGGAAGAGATGTTCGGTACTTCCCTACAGAGAGGTGGAGGATGAAGGTCAGGTGACCAGACTGCCGCAGGAAGACCAAGTCATGGAAAGAGGTCTGTTCTTTCTTTCTGTTATTGCCTGTCCCGTTACAGATTCATGTAAGACTGTGTCATTAGTATGACAAGATCATTGTCTCTGTTAATTTGATTTCACTGAACATATCATATGGAGGTCTCACCTGTTAGCAAACAGCACTGCTTATTAAATCTTATATTAAAATCTGGACAGCTGAGGAGATTGAAAGCATCTCGTACAATGTCTTAATACTAGTTCTCAAATGTGTCAGAGGCCTTTCTGCTGCTAGGGACAAAATATGTTCCCATGTGAGACATGACTTTTATAGACCTCACCAGCCACATTTTTAATTAACTAGGTGTAATTTCCCTTGAGTCTAAAGCTACCCACAAGAATTCAGAAACCTGCTGCCCACACTCCAACCAAATCTTCACACAATGCCACACCACAGCCTTAATAATAAGTCACCAGTAAATTAGAAATATGTTCATTCTCAATCTCACAATTCTTACCTTCTCTTTGGCAGCTGAGGTTGAGTTCCTTCTTGCTGAATTTTTCCTTCCTGTGACTTTTTCTTTTCTTTTTCTTTTTCTTTTTTTTTTGGTTTGGGAGGGGGGGATATCCACGCTGTGAGCTACAACTCCATCAATACTTTCTAATGAACATTAAGCTGCTGGTGCCTGGACATCAGTGAGACCATGTGTGACTAAGTTGGGGTCAGGGAGAAATGGATGGTGGTTATTAATTAACCCTCCTCCCTATCCAAGCCAAATCCCTCTTTATCTGAATAAGACAACAGGCTACAGCATGAATTCCCACCCACATACACAAACATCACACACATGGAGCCATATCCAGTCATTAGCATGACACAAAAATTGGTATGAGTGGGAGCCGGCTGAGTATAAGCGATGCCTGTTAATATCATCTAACAGTTTACTTGTAATAATAATGAAAGCCGGGGAGAGCTGTGGATTTTGTGGGATATGTTTGTTTTCCTTTACAATATTTTCATGAGTGCAAAAAGAAATTGAGGTATAATGGAAAACTTCTGAAAGCAAATGTGTGGCAATGTGTCTGTGAAGGTTCTCAGTCATCCAGGTCATCGTAGTCAAATGGCAATAGCTCCTATCTGTCCTTGAACTGATTCTACCCATATTATCATGTCATTGGAGCATGCAGTACCAGTCTACACCAGATTTGTTTGTTTTGGCACTCCGCAGACCCCAGGGTACCTGCCTTATTGTCTGTGTACATTCTAAGACGAGCATGCACACTGGAAAATTTTCTTCTCTTTATAATTCTTAGTTTTCCCCAAAACAAGTTTAATCATTGATGGGTTGTTGCTCCATCCAAAGAGGCCCTTCTGAGTCAACAGACAGTCTCTTTGAAATAAACAGAACCTTTGCCATTGGCTGCTGACTGTTTGTGGACTATCTGCTCTGTGTTTAAGAGCATGTGAAGAATGAGCCAGCAGCTATGACTGTAAATGGATGGAAATAACTCCAATAAACATAAGTTGCATATGTCTGTAATATTCAGAGCTCTTATAAGTATGGGCAATGTTACTTTAAAATGATTAGAGTTTATAATATGCCAATCTCCAACAGATATTAGACTTTGTCATTCCTTATGGTGTTTTGTTTTTTATTCCAGATGTACTGTGTCATTATGGCTGGCATGCAATAATGTAACAGAGGCACACCTTGGTGTCATAAGTGACATAACAGGCCGCATATTCACCAGAGCTTTGGATCCCTGCACAACTGACCAGCAACAAAGTCCACAGTCCTTGAAAGGTCTTATCACCATGTGAAAGGTAATAATCATTGGACTTTTTGAAGGCAAATCACACATAGCATTAATTAAGTGTTATAAAAGGGGGAATAGCTCATACAAGAGAGGCTAACATGCTGGCAATGAACATCCTGTCCAGCAATTATGTTTGGGGGTGTAAATAAAGCAGGCGGAGAGATAAGACAAAGGATGTTTACAGTGAGATGGAACGCAGACCCATCTTAGGGATACTCAGAAATGTCTCATTTGAGCAAGCTGACATAAGCGAGCACCATAAGGAACAGTATTCTGTCAAATAATGAGAATCAAAAATACAGAGACAGCACACTTTGCTAATGATAATAATTAAAGAATAATTAGTCAAGGAGCTGGGTAGACACAAATTGAACTAAACCTAATGATATAGAGTTAACATGAAGTTAAAAGAGGCAAAAATATGTTTGGGTATTATCTACTATCAGCACTTCCAAGTAGTCTGTTGACTTTGGTGATTACATCACTTTCCCTCGAGTGCCACTGCCAGTTGTGTTGTGATTAAAATATTTTTAGCTTCAAGTCCCTCTCTGGTTAATTTGTGATTCATTACATTTTTAAAGTTTTTTCTTTTTTTAAAGGTTTTTAAAAAAAGAAAAAACAAACAATGTTAAAATGCCTAGATTTATTAAAAACAAACATACTGACAGTATGTTTTGTTTTGTTTTAATTTAATCTGAAACTAAACTTCAGCAAATTCAAGTAGCTAAATTTGATTCCTTGTCTGTGTTTGCAGTGTTAGTGTGTTTTAATGCAATTATTTGAGAAAGGGAAAGAGTTTCCATGACATCAAATGACTAAGGGTAGAAAAACTGCTGGCATTTCCGGGCAGGCAATTGAAACTGTCTTCATTCTTATAACTATCTTATAATAATGATGAATATTGTTGATTTACCTACTATATTTAGCACCTTGGGGTGTCTGTTGTTGTGAGTTGACACTATATAAATTGGACTAAATTTAACTGAATTAAATTGACCTGATAGTAAATAAATTAGAGAGTTACCTAGGGAATCCGGAATGACTGCCAGCTTCCAGCGTGTAGGAAAGGTTAGCTTGTAGTAATTAGCAGGTACCACTACAGCTAGGTAGCATTAACTGATAACTTAGCTCTCCACCCTTTTGTGTAAACACATACTTCTGGTCACAGCCAAGCTAAAGGTTTGAAAAGTTGTCTACAAGCCAATGGGTGATCTCATATTAGCTATGCCCATTTCTTTTTATATATACAATGTACTGTCAACATTTAGCTAGCTTGGCTAATCATCCTTATAGACTCTATTTCCAGTATGTTTAAAATCTGCAGCTAGGTTGTTCAACATTTTTATGTTTAGTATGAATGCATGCAAGTATCATGAAATGTTAAAGAAATTCATGCTATTTCTGCATATACAGTAATCTCAACACTGAATAGAAATGTAGTTTATTGCATGTCAGGTCTGTTTGTGTGTGAATGACGTGTATTCTCTCAAACAATAAGATAATCATTTACTATACAAAACAGGGTTTTTTTTCTCTTTTAGGAGTAATAATTATGAACAGCAAATTTTCCATATAGTTTTAGGATTAAAGTGAATTCTTACTGCACATTGTTAGAAACAAACTTGGGTCTCCATTTATCAAACACTGAGAAACTGCGAAAAGCCAAAACATCAGAAGAACAATGTCACGAAACTGAACTCACCACCTATTTTGTCCCATTATGAGCTCAGAGCTCCATAAATAATGAAGCTGATATATTAGTGCATCACAAACAGATGGTGAACTAAAACTGGTTCAGACAAAGAGAGTGAATAAAGCGGTGACAGGGTGCAGTCATTCAGCAACAGCAAATACATACAAGCAACAAAAACAGTAAGACTCAGTACATTAACTATGATCTTCTGTCAAACCCATCGATACATTCTGGCAGTGCGCCTCTTTTCACATTGCATAGCTGACACAAAACCCTTCACACATCAAAGTAAGCTACATAAGCTGAGTCATGGTTTGCACAGATGGATTTGCTTGAAAAGGATTGGGACAGGGTGCAGGAGGGGTAGAAGCTGATATGTGTATTTAATGTTCCTTTAACACAGCACTAGTTGATTGATGGATTTTGACCTGTGGTTTACTAAGCTTATTACTTTACAATACATGTCATGACAGAGTCACTTTATCAGCAGATATTTATTGATGGTTCATTTTGTATCAGCTGGTTTGTGATTTAAAAAAAAGTTTTAGTTTAGCAGTTTGCAAATTTCTTTTTAAATGAATCTTCATATATCACAGTTGAATGGATGTGCTGACCAAGGATGAAAAAAAGAGGATGGTGTCTTGAGGTACATATGATGCTGCTGCTTCTGACACAGATCAGTTTTGTAAAATTTAAGTCCTTTGTCCCTCGTGCTGTCTCACTGGTACCGCTCCTGGTAGTCCCCGTTCTCATAATGCTCCTCCTCCTCTTGCATGGTAACTCCTCTCTTCTTTTTCCAGCCCTGTTTTCGACCGGACGAATTGTCTGTTGTTCCGTAACTCTTTTTGGGAGCCACCATGTTCTCGCTAGTGAGCTCTGACTCCTCAGCCAGCTCGTCCTCATCAATAATGCCGCATTTATCCTCACTTGTGCTCTCGGGGTTGGCCCATTCCTGCTGCTCTCCTGAAGCGAAGATAGCGTAAAAGATGACCCCTGAGTAATGCACCATGGCCGCAATAACAAAGACATTCTGCCACTCCAGACGAGTCTGTAGGGAGATGAAGAGAGTCAATGAATTTTCTGTCAGAGGAAGAATTACTGATAGTTCACTGATGCACCACTGAGGTAATGCTGTAAATCAGCTCCCTTACTCATGGCACTGAAAGTCCTACAGTTGCAATGTGTATAATAAATTTAACATTGCCATAAATTTTTAACAGTATCCTTTGATAGGTGCAAGATTACATATAGCAATTCAATGAGCCACAAAACACTCATTCCTCATATCATTTATATACGAAATGGGAAAAAACATGTCAGTGCGTCCTGTAATGTTCTGTGTATATATTTTAGAAAAGGAGACAAAGAAAAGGCGGAGGCAACAATGTCAAGTAAAAACAAACTATATTTGATAGGAGGAAAAATACCTTGTGTTTAGTCATAGCGCCAACAATTAGCGGGCACACCATTCCAGACAGCGTTCCCACCCCATTGGAAATACCCATCAGGATGCTGGCGTAGCGAGGAGCAATATCCAGATGATTGACATTGAAACCTGACACACAGTGCACACAGTGTAAACATAATTATAACACAAATTTTCATTTTTATGGCATTTGAATACTTTGTGTGCCTAAACCTCCTTTAAACTCAAATTATTGGTCAAAAAACACAAATCTTTAAACCTTTATTTTGACCCCAGCCATAAATCTCTAAGGTTTTCCAACTGTATCGTGCATGCTTGTTTTGTTTTACTGCTATTAAATTGACCATATCTGTTAACAGATATGATCACAAGGTAAAAACAATACCAGCTTTCCTGCTGTGGCTGGTAAAGATGTAATAACTTTTTGAAAGGTCTTTCAGAATCTAGAAAAAGCAATATAAAACACAAGTCAAATAAAAATCTGCAAAACACTAAAAGTCAAATACCTGAGATGGCAAATCCACTAAAGCCTACAGCCAACACAAGGAAGGAGATGGCGACCCCTCGAGTGTGAGAAAACCCGACCACCAACAGTAGAGTAGCCTCCATACCGAACCCTGTGAGAAAAAGTTCTTTATTAATTAATCACATTATATACTAGACAACACCAGGTCTTTGTAAGAAATGTATCCCCAGCTTCCCAACCTACTGACCTAATGGAAAAAATGAGAATGCTAGAGGGAATGCCAGTGTCACCATTAAGTAGGAATACTGGAAAATATAGAAACATGTTCGGCATAGGGTGGTCTAAAGGGTATGTTAGTGTTGCTTTCTTAAATCAAAATGAAAGAAACTAGTAATTAAATGCTTTTTCATACTATTTTTCCCCCCAGTAATTTACTCACACTGTTGCAGTGTTATAGGCTAACAATTTTAAAAGTTGGATCAGTCCTGGATCTAGCGTGCACAATTTTTTATTTGTAATATAATTATTTTATATTGATATTATTTGCAGTGCTTAACAAGACCACCACCCAACATACGGTTTATGCCACAGGTGACCAAAATTAACGCGAGTATATTATATTTTAGACGTATATATAAATATATTTTTGCCCCTGAAAAAAACCTAAATAAATTGCACAATACATTTTTAAGCAATGTTTTGTTTTGTTTTTAAATGGCAGCAAATATGGCGCAAATTAAAAGTCATATATGAAAATAAATTTTTTAAACAATTGTTTTTTTTTAAAAAAAATTTGAATTTGAATTTTCTGGCAATTTTTTTAAAGATTTCAGGCTTTACAGGGTTCAAAAAACTGTAGGAATGACCAAACAGTAAATCATCACAGAAAATGACTTTCTTCTATGTTATTTTTGTATTTAGTACAAAATGCCAAAGTCAGACAGTTGGGATTAACAGAAAAACGATATGTTTACACTGATGTACCTCCACAGTTCATGAGTTTCCGCACGTTAGTGGTAGACATGATTTTGTTGCTGCGTAAGAAGTCAGCCAGCTGCCCTCCAATAGGAACAACGATTGTCATCACCATGTGGGGGACAGCAGACAGGATCCCCACCTGTACGTAATTAAGGTTAGAATATTTTGAACCTAAGAAATGTTGGGTCTTTGTGGACATTTCCTGTAACTGTGGTTGTTATTGTGAGGCCAACCTTGCTGATGGGGAATCCAAATACTTCCTCAAAATACGCTGGCTGGCTGATGAGAAGCAGATAGAAGGTCCAGCTCCGGCAGAAGTTGGCCACAATGATCGCATAGACAGGCATGGAGGTGAAGAAGCGACGCCACGGAGTTTTGAATTTCTATAATCGGAGAAGAGGAGTCAGTGTGTGCTGTTTATGGACGGTTAGCTCACTAAATTTTTGGACACTGATACAGTTTTTGTAGTTTCTCCTCTGTACACCACCACGTTGGATTTTAAATCAAACAAGATGTGATCAAAATTCAGAGTTTCAGCTTTAATTTATAGCGTTCAGCCATTCTGTTGTGTGTGCATGTGTGTGTCACTATAGATGCAGTAGACACACCTCGGTTACACTCAGTTTGTGCATTGTTTCACCGATGGTGGACTCTATGTACGTCCTCTCTTCGTCTGTGATTGTAGGATGGTCAGCAGGACTTCCATAAGCTAGCAGGAGCCACAGCGTGTACCATAATATCCCAAAAACACCTTTTCACAAAACAACAGTGGCAACAGGTGAATTCACTCATTCGTACACATGTACCCTTAGAGAAGCTTATCTTGGCAGTCAAAGACTTTGTAAAGTATGAAAGAGTAGCCTGAGGGCAGGACAGATTAATTACTCCAAGTCCAGACCTCATTTGGACCACAAGAATTTCTCATTATTAAAAAATGAAACAAGTGTGAGTCATATAGCCCAGACAGGAAAATGTTAATTTACATCAATAAATCATGAGATGGTATCACATCAGAACCAGAGTAGCTCTTTTATTAAAACACGTTTGCCAAAGTGTGAATTTGATGTGAGTGCTAATCATTCCAATCAAACTCAAAAGCGGAGCAGATAAGGCTTATTGTGCAAAGCATAAAAACGCCAGAGAACAGCGTGACAGTCGAGGATGATTAAAGCCACTTTTCATGACACTAAGCTGTGCTTTTAACAACTCCTTTACAGTCTATCCAGCCATTCATTTAATTCATATAGACCTAATAATGTCTAACTAACAGCATATTACTATTTTCACACCTTTCATCTGCTCTAATAATCTACCTATAAATATTGGTAACCATTTAATAATGAAGACCTTTTCTAATTTTCATTTGAGTTTGCAGTGAATCATGTTCATACATTGTTAACTAATAGATTTTTAGATTTTAGATTCTGTTCGATATAAAGTAACAATCTGGCAGCTCCAAAGTCTGATTTTTACAATTTTTAGAAAGAGTGAGTAGTTCTCTCAGATCACTGCTGATTGCTTTCCTCCTTGCCGTTATGTTAAAACACACACCTGAATGCTCCAGACCAGCACAGTGCCAAAACATCAGTTAATCGAGCGCTGGCAGCTACTTACCCACTCATTAGTTTTTTGTTTTTCACACACTGTTTCTGTAGTGCTACATGATGGGGGTTTTTTATGCGTAAATACCTTAAAACTTAGAACTGACAGAGGAGGTACTTTCTTTTTCTTCAAGACTGAAGCATTTCTTATTTTTTACTGAATAGATATTTCACTCTTACATTGATCAAACATCAGCCTTACCATAAACATAGAAGACCGAAGACCAGCCGACGTACTGAACGAGCACTCCGGCTAAAGGCATGGCGATCACTGCTCCTGCATAGGATCCTGGGAACAATGGATGTTAGATGTCATTGCCAGTGTATTATCATTCCAGCTGTGATATTCAAATATGATTATTTGATGTTGCTTCTTGGACATTTTTTCCCTTACGCAATCTTAAACAAGGCCTAACCTAAATCGTTATGTTGCTGCAATGACTCTAACGCAACAAAACTACCCTGTACAATGAAGATGTGTCAACAAAAACATCAAAGAAACACATTAGTTTCATTGAATAAATGCTGTCAAAATCAGTCATTAACACTGCCATTACAGAGAGGGTGTTTTAGTGCATTTTCTATTATCTGACAGATTCATGAACGCTGTTGTTTTGAATAGAGCCGGGAGCGTGAGAGTGCTTTTGGACAGTGAGCAAGGTGACACTTCATTTAGGTGAATAGAGGGAGAAGCTCCTTCAGATTACGCAGATGAGCTGTGCTCATTTGCAGACAATGTCAAGAGTGTTTTGATGCATGGGTTGTCATGGTACCAATTTAAAGTGCAACATGGTTATTTAATTTCAGCAGACACAACAAGGGGACCGGATCTGCGAAACAAAAAAATGAGCTCTCTCACGTCCATTTGCTGGCCGATTGTGTGACACATGTAGCACAAATAGAATCCGCAGACAGTTTTCACAAGAAGAATCAGAGGCATCACCCACCACAGAATGAAGTTGTTGCCAGTCGACTTCGTTCAAGAGGAGGCGCCCATTTGGACCACATCCCATGACATGCTGGGTAGGTAACACCCTAGCAGGGACATGGCGTGGGAGTTGGGAAAGATCAAAGACTGATAAGGTGGAAATGCTTCAGAGCAATAGTTTGACATTTTGGGTAACATTCTCTGTTTTCTTGCAGTGAGTTTGATCATTTGATTGATAATCTTCTTTAAATATGTACGGTAAATAAAAAGTCAGAAACTGGTTAAATGCTTAGTGTAGTTCCTCTAAAGATGACAGATGGTAGATTTTAACTTGGGCTAGTGCAACAATCAAGAGTATTAGGGTCGTTGAAGTAATATTTTGGGGTTATTTTTTTCTCAGAATTCTTACTTTTGTCCGATAACTGGGATAAAAGTCAGATTTCTGATGTTTTTCGCAAAAAAAAGTCATAAGTTATTTTCTTTTTTTTACCCCATTGGCTCAAATCTTCTTCTGTATAGAACAGAAAGCTCCACAGTTGAAAAATAAACCCAAGGTAGAAAACTCTACCCACACACTCACATATGTAAAGCTCACAGTTGTCATTTAGTCGTTTAACTGGACCTCTCAATTCTATTTTTGTGTTGGTGCCAGTTGGAGCATTTCTAACTGAGTCATTTGGAGTACATTTTGCTAACAAAGCCAAAAAGTCCAGAGGTTAAATTACAGTATTCAATGTTATTTTACTGAGCACCATATATCTGTGTGATACACCCATTAGAGCCTATGGCTAGACCAATGCTATCCTATCTTGCAAGTGTTTGCTTATGACTTGGCCTTCCACCCCCCCCCCCAATTTAAACATGCCCACTTCTAGTGCCAGCAAAGCCAGATAGTTCAGCCTCAATGCTGACGAGTAAAAACGCAAAGAGTTTGCACCTCACATAAACATCTGGTACATTTTGTTTTCTCCATACTGAAAAAAGCAAGCTGCGACAAAACAAATATTCAAATTTTTACAAATGTCAAACTATTTTTGTCAGATTACTCATTGTTTTCCCTCACATTTGGTCCCCCCCTCTTCTTACCTCCACTAAGCCCTGAAGGATGCGAACAAACATGACGCAGCCGTAGTGCACTCTGGCTGCGGATGGGATGAACATATTGAGCAGTGATGTCAGGAAAATGGCAGCTCCGAACACCCTGCAGAAAAACTGGAATGTCATCATTTTGTACCATTGGTGAAAAGCAGTAAGTCTGGATAACTTAATCTTCATAATAATCAAACACACTTTCCAGGAATTGTACTTTTTCGATACAACCAGCAAGGCTTTGGATAAGTTTAGAATAAAGATGTGAAGCAGAGAATGAGCCAGGTTGCTTGGAAAATCAGTTTAAAATGAGAAATACATTTCACAGGCAAGTCATTTATGAAATCTTTTGGGCAAAAAAATGTATTGTTTCTTTTAATTTCTCCAAACTTTAACCCTGTATTTTCATAGAGTCTGCTTTTAATATATAAGAGAAAACCGTGGATCCAATTAAGGTCCACAAGGTCTGTGAAGCATAAAAACAAAACAAAGACTTGCAACCCAGTGTTTGCAAAGCTGCTGCAGATGCCTGGTATTGGCAGGCAGTATGTCTCCACACTAACTGGCGGTCAAAGCATCTCAGTCGGCCTTATAATGAGACATATCTCGCACCTCTGTCTTTCACTGCCTCAGATAAAGACATCCCATTCAATCCACAAGTTTCTGCTTTATCGCCACAGTGCCGCTTATAGCTCCCCCTCTCTTTTCTCCTTCGCCCCCCCCTTCTCTGTTTCCAAAACAGTGTGTAAGTGACACTTGTAATATTCCAGCGGCTGGTGTTTCAGAAAGAAATCAGAGGCAGGATCTTTCATTATTAACTCTGTCAGTGGCGTGTCCTCTTTTCCTGTGAAGCTTTTATTACAGGACTGCTATCTGCTCCATGAACACCGCTCACCACACCGTACAGCGTTAACCCTTTAACCACACGGACTGAGGAGGATCCTGAATAAAAATACTGGATTTTTTGGATTTTTTCTTTGTGATCCTGTCTTAAAGGGGACCTGTTATGCTCACTTGGAATTCTATATTTTTATTCTTGGACTCTCCTAGCATAATTTTGTATGATTTGTGATTGTTTACAATAATACTTATTTACTTTATCGGCCTGGGGCAGTTCCTAAGTGCATCCAGTCTATTAAATAAGCTCGTCACTTAAAGCCACATTTCTTCTGATTGGCTGTCCTTCATAAACAGCAGTGCACCTGAGAGGACTGTATTAGGCACATCCTCTGTCCCTGACATCACAGAGTGCCAAACAATAGAAAAAACAACCTGAAAAGGAGCATTTAGAGCAGTCTAAGTAGTTTTTCATTCAAAAGGATTTCTTCTATACACAATAAAGGTATAATAAATACCTTTAACATAAATAATTAGGGCTGCAGCAAGTTCATCTTCATTATAAACAGCATAGTTTTCCCCCATAATGCACTGTTATTTTTGGTACTCTTTAATTCACAAGTGCTCCAAAGTAGTATAATGAAACTGCTTGTTCTCTAAAATGACCAAAAGTGTAAAATCGAGTAATGATGTGAAGCAGGGACTGCAATGTTACTGTGAAACCAGAGACTAGTCATGAAGTGTATTCGACCTGTTGGCGGACAGCTTGTTGGAGATGAAACCACCGGGGATTTGAGTGACGATGTAGCCCCAGAAGAAGGAGCCGTGGATCAGCCCCACCGTCTCTGGGTCCCAGTTAAACTGAGCTTTCTGCAAAGAGGGGAAAATGCAACAGAGAGGTTTTACAAATGAAAGACACATCACTATCATTTTCTTAAAATTCAGTGGTGAACTCATAAACAATAATGCACGCGTACTCCATTCAAGAGATAAAGGGTCTTTCTGCGGTCTTGATCAATTTTCAGATGTGTTGATATGTTTCAGTTTGGTGCTTTGGAGTTTTTTCAATTATTATTGCTTCAGAGACGCTGGCAATATCACAGACAAGCCCATAAAGGCGTGATTCAAATTGGTAAACAGCAGTTTTGTCAACGTTGTTAGGAGTTTAATGGAGAGATACGGAGATCTTCTACCTGAAGCACCGGGGTCCCATTTATATAGACGGTGTTGTTGTTAACCATCTCCACGATGGCCACACCAAGATTGCATCGAATGCCGAAGGAGATGCAGAAACCCAGGCCGCTGAGGATGGCGATGATATAACGCTTAGGCAGGCCGCCACAGCTGCAGTCCAGCAGTGGCGCGGGGCGTGGCGTTGATGCCACCGGTCTCCCATCCTCTGTCAGCTCAATATTCCCCTCTTCTTCCACATTACTGCCATCTATTTTCCTGCAGAGCAAAAATCAGTCAGAAGTTGTGTGTTCAAAATATCATCTTCAAAAATATATTTCTTTATCTCCACATTCTTCTTATAATTTTAGTGTCTCGTGGACTCGACACGATGGGAATCTTTTAAAGTTTAATTCGTTTGAGACGAGATTACACAGAATGCGGCTTTGTGTGTGGATTTTCTTGGGAACTCATGTGATGACAAAAGTGGATCAGTAACAAAGCCACATCCTGCAGAGGAAAAAGGAGAAGAAAGCCAGCAAACTGCTTTTTTCAAATGTATCCCCCTCTGCTTGTTCCGCCACCCAGGATCCACCTTTTCAGCGCCCCCTCCTCTCATCTGCCTGCAGAAGATTTATTATTTAGTGCAGTTCTCCTCCAGCGAGAAACAACCAAGATTGTACGAATGTATGAGGCTGGAGATCTAAATGTACTCACAAACTATAGGCCTATTTCACCACTCTCTCAATGCTCTAAGATACATTAAAAAAAATCTTAAAGGATTATATAAATTTATCACAAATAACAATGACAATATTAATTTAGACCTAACAGAACTACAACATGCACTAATAGAGACCGCTGCTAGAGTAACTGAATATAAGGAATATGCCATTTGGGTATTTAGAGAGTCCGTTGAGACCATTGATCATAAATTACTATTATTTTTTAATAAATTTAAATAGATACAATCTATCTATCCTCACTGCCATCTGTGTTTATGATTGAGGAGCTACAGTGATGACAGCTGGTGTGTACAGTCACTGAGGAATATCTCAAGGAATAACATTTTTTAAAGTGTTCTAAGTTTTGCCATATTGAAATATAATGAATTAGATGTGTTGTTTGCAACACTGCAAAACTGCATTTGAAGTCCTGAAATTAAAATGTTGCAAAAGCAAAAGGAAGTCATTATCAGGAAAACATGAAAGTACTCAAAAAATGTCCCCTCTGATTCATTCTACTTATAAATATTATATGAGCACGTTATTGTAACCATGCATTTATTTCAAAACTGAATTTTGGTGTTGCAGGTGGTTTTGGGTGGAGCTCAATTATATGACCAACTAAAACTAATTCTTATTATCTGTTTTATAATATGGATTAATATGTTCAATATTATTCACCAAATGGAGTCGTTAACCAAACATTACTGCCATATATGGACTTCCACTTTTTAAAACTGTGTGGAGCCTGTCGTGTATATCTTTTATGTTTTTTTGCTTGTTTTTTTTTTTTTTTTAATTAAGACATCACTCAAACTAATTCAGATGTTTATCTCATTGTCACAGACTTAGATAATTCTGTGTATTGTTGTGTGTATTGTCTAGAAATTTAAAATCTTTTTTTAAAAAAGTGAAGAATTTCCTTTTTCCACAAGTTCATAATATCTGTCACTTTGACACACAAAAAAGACTTTAAAGGAAATGTATGTAAATTTTCCTAAAATGCCTTTAATCTTCCTTATTCATGAAGATTCCTCCATCATACACAGACACACAGAGTCCTCTGTGAAATATGTATCAGATATGAAATATGCATTAATATCTTAAAATAAAATCTGTGATTACATCATCGACATTGCTTGGGAAGCAAAAGAATAAAATATTTATTTATCGTCAGAATCTGGGGAGAACACGCCAGGCTTAATGTGCTCGCTGACAGTGTTGCATCCCTTTTACTGCAGATGCTTTATTCTTCTTATTTGAGCATTTTCACAAAGTCTCCACGGTTTCTTTATGCATGCAGTGCAGATTGCAGCTTATAAAGCATGCACAGACACACACTTCATACCTTCTTCCCACCACTTGCCATTCAAACTCCACTCACCTTTGCAGTTTTCCCAGAGAGTCTCCCACTGTGTTCTTCACCTCTTCCTTCCCTGGTTTAAACACCTGCTCCTTCAACCCTGCTAAACCAAAAGGCATTGTTGTTCTCCGGGGTTTTTTCTCCTCACCTTTTATCCCAAAATAGAGTCTTGATACCTCAAGAGGTACTGTTTGTTCTGAGCACGGACACAAAAATCCACTAAAAGCTGTTCCTCATTCCTTGAGTTTGTGGCACTGAGGATTGGCTCCACCTTTCAGTGGTACCAGGAGTCCCTCAGAGGTAAGAAGGAGTTTTGGTATGGGATACTAAAGTATTCATCAGTTACCAAAGTACCGTTTGGTCAGAGCATCTGGAACTTGTTTCATCTCTGAGAGATCCATCCAGGACTGACCAGAGAGGCAGGAAGCAAATGAAAGGGTAGAATCCAGTTTTTAGTTTCTAGGCATTGTGGTCTCCTTTTTGTCTGCAGCTGAACTGAATGAGCTGCTTAGATCTCCTCTCCATCTCATAACCTATCCATTCCTGATGAGGAGGGGCAGGTGCAGCTGGTTTTCAAAACCCAGCCCCTCGCTTTTACACATCATCATCTTCATCATCACCTCCCTGCGCCACCCCTTGAAGCTACTTGGGTTCATCTGATAGTAGGCCAGTGGACAAACGATTAAATATGAATGAGCTTGACATGTTGCACTGAGGAGAGACAGGAGTAACTGGACTGGTGTGGTGTAAAGTGGGAACAGCTGAAACCTAAGACAGAGCCATTGAGGATTGGGTTTTGTATCCTGTTCTCTGCCAGTTTTGTGCCTAAATTTTATGCATTTATGAAGAAGTAAAGGAAATAAGAACTGCTGCAACAATGCTGGTGCCAGCAACAGTACCATATCTCTAACCCATTGGACACTAATGGGCATTTCTGTGAAATACTTACTGTGCGAGTGTGAGAGTGAATTTTCTTCTTTGCACGCCATTAAATATGCAGCATTTTAAAAACAAATACATTGAGATTTTAAAATTTAAACAGCAGACTGGTGGGTGTTGGCCTGAGCCCAGAGAGTCTGTCATAACTCCTGAAAAGTGACTGAACAGGGTAGTTCTGGCACTCATGCCATTTATTTACTGCATACATAGAGTAAGAGCTCAGCCCCCAGTGAAATTCTTTCAACAAATAATGTTCCTTTTACTAGAAATGTCGCAGCTCCTAGTTTCAGATTTTTTATGTTTTTATTATCATTTTATGATGCAATTTTAGGTTGATTGATGATATAATAATCCTTATTAGTCTCACTACATTTTTTGTTTTGTTTTGTTACAACTCGATCTAAAGAAATAATAATAATAAAGAAACAAGATATGCATAATAGATGGGGTGACTACAACAGAATATTCCAAACATAATATCTGTAAAAATATCTAAACTCTCAGATAAAAGTGGATACTGTAGATTCATCTTGGAAGTAAGAAAGAAATTTCTGAATATGAAGGCGTCTCTTCATTTCTAAACAAGTAATTCCTGCCACCTAGTGGCCAGAATGGGGAACTGACGTGAGACAAAAGTAACGTATATGTTTACACCGATGAGTTGAATGTGAGATCAATATTATACATAATTTTCCTCAGGGATTGCTGAATTTACATCTCAATATGCTTATGTTCACATAAAAGCAAAAAAGTTTTTAGTCCTGTCGCTGCAACACTGAAAAACATCGCAGATTCCTGGATGCTTGCAACTGATTTTAGTCCAAATTTCTAAATCTGACAAGTCCATTACTTGTCAGAAACAAACTACTAGTCAGTGGCTGATGATTAAATTCCATTTGTGAAGGAAGTTATTTAAAATCAGCATCCTCTGTCACATCTGACCTCTGGCAGGAATGCAGCTGGACCTCCTGCAGTTCACTTACTGTCCTGAAATTAGGAGGGATGATGCATTCATTTACCTCCTGTACAGATTCCAGAATCCTGGAAGCACTGTAAAGGTGGTATTTTTTGACTTTTCCATTTTCTTCAGCAAAATTCAACTGGCACTGCTGAGGGACAAGCTGGAAGGAGCAGGAGTTGACCGTGATCTTACTGCATGAGCAATTGACTATACATCATCAAGAGACCACAGTATGTGAGGCTTCAGAATCGTGTGTCTGAAGTGGTGGTATGTAGCACGGGGGGCCCTCAGGTGATGGTGCTCTCTTCCTTCCTCTTTACACTCTTTACACTGGACCATGTATGTATAAGTCCACCTAAAGTTCGATGATACAGCCATTGTTGGATTTGTATCTCAGGGTAACAATGTGGAGAACAGGAGGGTCATCACTGAATGACCAAGTATAGTGTTTTGGCAGTAAACTATTTTTATTGTTTTCTTGTTTTTTAATTTCCAATATATCTCTAATTGACCTGTCCCTTGTGCTGCTCCAACAAGTGAATTTCCCACTGAGGGAGTAATAAAGTCTATGTCTACAGCCAGCACAGTGCCGATAAGTAACAAGAAGAACAAGAAGACTGACAATGGAATGTCATATTTTTATTACTTCACCACTATCTAATGCAAGTCTTTAATCGCATATTTTATTTCAGTTGTGAATTGTTTTTTGCCATGAACCAACATAAGGCCAATGGACAGGACGTGGTTCAGGATGGTTTACAGTTAAGTGAGAGAAACACCTGAGCTTAGAAGTGACATCTCATTTACTGATGACTCCTCCACACCTGGATCACCTGTCAATATGCTTGGAAATCTTTTGCCATGTCATCATCATTTCAAAGAATAATAAGCAAGCTTCTACCTCAATCTTGTTTTTATGGATTTTAAATGTTTTGACAAATGTGAAGCTAGAGACACCAGCAACCATATTGAAATGTCTTCAGAGGCCATTGCAGGTGACATAGAGGGAAACGTAAAACTGCTGGCTAAGGATAAACATAATTTCTGTAAAATAATAATTCACATTGGCAGCAATGATACCCAGAGGTCACTAAAATTAATTAAACCGGTGTGTAACTTTGCCAAAAACAATGTCAGACTCTGTAGTTTTCTCTGGTCCCCTCCTCAAACTGACCAGGAGTGACATGTTTAGCCGCATATTCTCCTTAAATTGCTGGCTGTCTGAGTGGTGTCCAATAAAATGATGTGGGCTTTATAGATAATTGGGAAAATTTCTGGAGGGAACCTGGTCTTGTTAAGAGACACAGCATCCATCCCACTTTAGATGGCGCAGCAGTCATTTCTAAAAATCATGACCAGAGATAAAGGAGGCGCTGCAGGCCCAGGAACTGGACTAATGTCCTCCAGCATGTCCACGTTGCCGCAACAGCAGCGGGCGAGCGCCCCCAGATATCCAGACTACCCAGAAGCAGAGTTGTAGACTTACACGCCAGACATGTTTATGTAAATGGAGAGTCCTCCTCAAACATTAAGTTTCATTATGCAGTTCCATAGAGTTCTGTGCTAGGACCAATTCTGTTTGCTTCCCTTAGACAGTATCATTATAAGGTATAGCATAAATTTTCACTGCTAAGTAGATGACACCCAACTGTATCTATGCCGTGACAGGACATGCAGGAGCGACAACCTCCAGCTCGTGCTGAGCAGGTCCTGATGGTGCGCAGACCTGTGGCTGAGATGTGACTAGCTGGGGCTGCAGAGGTCTTACAGCAGGCTCAGAGAATGGATGTCCCTCAGTTTCAGGGGAAACGGGACCCACTGGCTTGGTCTCAGAAGCTGGTGTGGAGGCCGCAGGTGGCTGAATTGGCTCTCCCAAGCCCCTAGCGAAGAAGTATTGCTATCAGCAATACTTGGTATCAGCAATACTAGCCCTGTATTTATTTGGTATCGGATTGATACCAAAATGAGCAGTGACTGTTTACCTCCTGTTCTTCTCCAAAATCGACCACAATGCAGCCCTGGGCATCGTGGGAACAGTTCTTTGATTGCTTTGCTAATCCAACCAGAGGTAGACCTTTGTCTAAACACCTGCTGTCTCACTGGATTATAGAGCCTTACTCACTGGCATATAGCACCAAGGGTCTTCAGCCAAGACACATAGGATGTAATATACCATACTATACGTGTTGTACCTTGTTTCTTTTCTTCAGGAAACCTAAGTTATAGACATAACTGACATAATAGCTGGCTGTTTCTGATAACGATTGAAGCGAAATTCTCTGGTATTTCATAATCTGCTCCAATCTATATTAATGTAAATTGTGGAGGAAAATGTTTTTTTGTATATTTAATTGGGGGTGTGGAAACTGTCTCTGCTTGCCTTTCTGTAAAACCACTGGTTTATGCATCATCGCTCCCACTGCAATTTATGGACACATAAAAAAATAAAAAATCTATGTGTGTCTTACTGTATATAGTAATCATTTGTACACAGTATAGTATTTTGGACGATTTATACACTATTTTTTCCCTTTTTTCCCAATGTTTATCTCTAATTCACTTTCTTTTCCTGTCCCATGTGCTGATGTAACAAGTGAATTTCCCTGATGTGGGAGTAATAAAGTCTTATGTCTATGTTTACAGCCAGAATGGGTCCAATAAATAACAAGAGTATTGATCAATTGATCCAAGTATGTTATATTTTATTTTATTTGTTAATTGTTTTCTGAACTAATGTAAAGACAAAGGAAAGGATGTGGTGGATGTAGCGCAGGAGGTAGAGCAGGTCACTCACTAATCAGAAGGTTGGTCACTGGCTATCCCAGTCTGCATGCCAGGTATCCTTGTGCAAGATACTAACCCCATATTTATCTCAGATGCACCCATATGAGTGTGAATGCCTAGATAGAAAGCACTTAAAGCATAGAAGAAAGTGCTTGTGTGAATGGTGGTATGTTGTTTAAAGCACTTTGAATGCAATAATAATAATTATTGTAATAATAAATATGAAGTATTATTAATAAGAGGAACTATCGGGGTAATGGCTAAATCTCATTATCTCATTAAATTAGGTAACTAAACATGCTTTACAACCAACTTTGAGAAAAGTTTGAGATTTTGATATTGCTAGGATCCTCAAGCATTGTCTCAAAAACTTTTTCCTTTTGTTTTTCTGTGTCACTCTGACAGGCATGCACGGCTGCTTTGAGACTTTTGATCTCTTTTGGGGGGCTCTATCAGACGTTCTAGCTGAGCCATTTTATTAATAAGCTTTTCTTTATGCTCATTTGCTATTAAGATTTCTTTTCCGACCCCCTCCCTTAAACTTGGAATTTTAACTAATTAACTGTCCCAGGATTTGTCCCAGGATAAATAAGTGATTTTAATTATTATTTTTATTATTATTTGGTTATTGGGATAACCAATCAGCCATTTTGACGGGAGGTCGGTGAAGCTACAGCGGTGATTCTGGTTGTGAACCGGTAGGAGGAGACTGTGCTCTGTCTTCCGTGTTTCCCTACTATGTCCTAATTGCACTTCGCTCTAGTACCTTTGTGCACGTTTCGATGCCCTCCCTCTGCTTTTAAATCTTCATTAGCGATAAACAAGCGGGTTTTAGAATTTTTTTGCTCGTTTTGTGCCCCCCCTCGCAGCGTCTTCACTAACAAACACTATCTGGTAGGAGTCGACTGCTTCATCCATGCATTGGAGTCCCGGGCCCCAGCGTACCGGCTCCGGCTCCAGCCATGTCGGCCAGGAATGCAACGGCTACCGGCGGTGACAGAGCGGTAGGCGAACCGGCAGGTAATTCAGACATGTTAAAGCTATTATCACTTTGAATAATAGGGGTGAAATTCAAATGTCTCCGCGGCACTGACATTTAGGAGAAATAGAAAAAAGAAGCGATGTTTTTCCGGCAGTTTTTTGTTGCTCGTTGACTGTAACTTTGCGCTATTCCAAAAACTAGGTCAGTAGATCAGTAGACCAAGCTCGCCCTCTAACGCTACGCCATTTATGTAAGACAACACGACGCTGTTAAGCGATACCACACTGTGAATTGCGCTAAATATCCGCCTTGTGTATTTATCAGTAAAGGATAAGGGTTTTTATATGTAAATTGTGTGTTTTAATGCCTGTTAATGCTAACTCGAAAGATTAAACCACGTAAATGTTAGCTTAGCAGCGGCACCGAGGCGAGGCCGGGGCTACACACTCGGCTAAGATGAGTCTGTTAGAGGAGGTGCTGTCATAGCCAAGGACAGATCGTTCTTGCGGATATTTCTGACGCTTATGTGCTGTTTTCTGATGAAAGTGGTGTTTAATCAGCGTCAGTGCTTGCTGCTATTTAGGCCCAACTAAGGTCGGTGCCTCTATCCGTTGACTCAGCTCGGCCATTTGTCTTACATTAGCTTGGATGAAGCAGACATTTCTGTAAGTTCACTTTAAAGCTCCGCGGTCTCTTTACACAGTGTAAAATATACTCGGAGCCCTTTAATTAGTTGATTTTAGTACAAACTAAAGACCAGTGCCCATATAAATAAACATAACTGTATATAATGTAATTTGGTGAGTCAAAGCCAACATTTGTAAAGAATATCTTCGCTCAAATTCAGAGTTCGTAAATGGTAGTTTATAAATTCCTATAATAAGAACTGAAGTCATATATATAAATATATGTGTGTGTGTGTGTGTGTGTGTATATATATATATATACATACATACATACTGCTGAGGGTTACTGCACACAGACAGAGAAGTCCTTCCATCTATCAGCCTATATATATATATATATATATACACGCACATGTATGTATGTTTTTACCATAAATAACCCTCTTTCAAATTCATTTTCCATTAAGTGAGGGTCTCATATTCAAAGATTCATACTCTGAAACTAAAGCTATTGATTATATAGTGGTAGAAAGTAATTTATGTGTGTGTGTGTGTGTGTGTGTGTGTGTAATAAAAGAGATGATATCCTCCTCTGCTCTGCTGTATTGAAAGCTCCCAGTAACTGAGTACTGCATGCCACATAACTACTGCCATTTTGAATCCAGCACATGCGCCATATAAACAGTTAACTGTCCAGTAAAGGCATATAATCGAATTGAAAACTGCCCATGGGGCCCTTATCCAGCAAGAGTGAGTGAGCTCAAACTGAACTTGTTGCTGCTGGCCTAGGTTCAATTTTTGTTCACACTGCTCAATTTGAGACAACTTTTAGGATGTAAACTGTGCTGGTGTTCAGGTTGTAGTAATACATATACAAAATAATATTGAGCGCAATGTGTTTTTTGTTTTTGTTTTTTTACTGTAAATACTTTGCAAAAGGTGGTCTGAAACACAGCAGTTACATTTATTTACATGTGCCTTTTGCAAATATTTGACACTCATGATCATACTATAATGATAGTAGCTTGTGTGTGTGTGTATGTATGTTACCTATCATCTTCTTCTGGACAAGTGGACCAATGTTGATAAAGCTTGAGATCAACATTACCTAGGTCACCGTGAGTGCCATACTCTATAGTGCGTATACAAATCCCACAATTGTATATATTTTTACATTTATTAGTTCAGTTGAGCACTGAATGGAATGGGATGTCATAGAACCTTAATAATCTGCTATATTTAATCTGAATAAGGTGTCCCCCCCCCTCAACAAAAAAAAAAGTCAGTGATCACTGCCGACCTCTCTTGGTTTTTATTACCACTATAAGCACGTTTTAAAGCTCAGTTTTTAAAACCTTACGATGTAACTACTGCCCAGCCCATGCAGCAGTATATTAATGACTAACCTTGTATTGTGGATGGATTACACAGGTCTGCAAAAATGATCTCCAATTTCCCTCCATCACGTACAGTTTTTTGTTTGGTTGTTTTTGCAAAACGTGGTTTTTTTTGACTCAAGTATAGAATACCAGATTTCAGTTTAAAAAGGGAAATTGTATGCTTAATTCAACTAAAAATGTGAGTTTTGCAAGAAAACCTGACAAGATGGAGTTTTTAAAATATTTTTCTTGGCTTCAGTGAGTAAGAGTCTATAAGAAACAATCAAAAAAATCGTATGCAGTTTTTTGGTTGCAGACTTGTGTTATCTCAGTTGTTTTCCTGACTGAAGCTTTGTCCGTTTACAGTATCCTGCCATACAAGTGTAATTATGTTTGGCAGTCTAATTAAAAGAACACCTTCAAAGTAATCTTATAAATGTAAATCGACTAGTTCTTATTAGGGCTGGGCTATATCATACCGTTCACGGTAATACTGGTGTAATTTTGGGCTACGATAGGAAAATGAAATATCGCGATAGAATATGGGTAAAACGCGCATGCGCAGTGCCTATGTTTACATACGCACATGGCGGCGACGCAGAATGAGAAGAGCAAAAGTGGATCGTTAAATGAAACGGATGAACCAGAATTGGTTTGTATAAAGCTGCAACTTCAGTGGTGTGGAACTGGTTTAGCTTTCGTCCGTCAGATACACAACAAAGCACTATTTTTGGTAGAGCATGCTAGCGGGCCGTCGTTATTACCGTGTTGTTTGGAAAATACAGCACACTTAAAATCAATCCTTTGATTTTTCTGAAAATCGACAGCGCCCCTTATAATCCCGTGTGCCTTATGTATGAATTCTGGTTGTGTTTACTGACCTCGAAACGATTTTATGTGGTACACGGCGCTCGAAAATCTCTCAAATGTTTTAGTACGACTTTGCTAAGCTACGAACCCGCACCGCTTGACAGATTGTCGGAGCATTACGGCTATCGTAGGCAGGAGCCTCGCGGAGTGATACGTACTGTGCTTCAACATAATATTACCGTATTGTGTGTGTATAACCTCTTTTTAAGTTTTGTGGATATTCTACATGGTTATGCTGAGGATATGTCGGCCAATTTCCACTGGAAATGCCTTTTGGTTAAACTGTCAGCAAGGAATTTGTACTGTTACATTTTTATATAACTTTGATGCACATAAAAAACAGCTGTTTGTTTAAGTGAAAATACATTGATGGGGTTTTTTGCACTAATAAAGTTGTGGAGTTGTAAAGTATTTTGTCTAGTGTCAATTATATCGTCAGTTATATCGTTATCGCAAATTTTCAAATGTATATCGTGATAAATATTTTTGGTCATATCGCCCTGCTCTAGTTCTTATATAGCGCTTTTTACTCAGTTTGAGCACTCAAAGCACTTTACACAACAGGACTCATTCACCAATTCACAATCTTTCATACAAGCACTTTATCTCTATGCTTTTTCTTTATAAGTGAAACATTTCTACACACTCACACTCTGGTGAATGCACTGGAGAGCCACTTGCAGTTCAGTATCTTGCCCAAGGATACTTTGTTATGCAGGGATCTAGCTACTAGCCTTCCGATTAGTAGACCTGGTCTACCGCCTCAACTATAGCCAGTCTAACATTCAACATGAAAAATTAAATTAGTCAATAAGCACATTGAGATGCCAGAGTAGGTAACTTCCTCAAGGACTTATAAAGTGCTGTGAAAAAATGTCTGCCTACTTCCTGATTTCTTAGGCTGATTGCATTTTTAATATTCAACATAGTAGAAAAGTCAAAAAACAGAACAGAACCTGTCTAACAAAGTGAAGTAGGCTAAAAGATCTCAAAAGCAACAAATCATGCCGAAATCTAAAGAAATGTCTGAGAAGCAAAGTTACTGACATCAAGCAGTTTTGCAAGACTTTGAGAGTCCAACAACAGTTTATTCATTTTGTAATTTGGAACATTGGTGAACTGTTCCAGAAGTGGCTGGCCCACGAAAATTACTCCCAAGAGCAAATCGACAACTCATCCAGGTCACAGCATAACCCAGAGTAGCACCTAAAGAACTGCATACCTCACTCATCTCAGTTAAGGTCAGCGTTCACAATTCAACAATAAGAAAGGGGCTGGGCAAGACAGTGAACAGAAACACACCTGCCAGTCCGCCTCTTAATCGCTCAAACAAGCAAAGTGAAGGTTTTGGAGTAGCCGTGTCATGCTTTGGCATGTCTTTAAACAGTGTGGAGGATTTTCCTAGCATGAACAATCTGGCTGAATTAAAACGGCTCTGCAAGAAAGAATGGCCCAAAATTCCTGATTGTCAAATGTCTCATTGTCAGTCATCACAGTCACTTGAATGCAGTTATTGCTGCCAAAGGTGGCACAACCAGTTTTTTGGTTTAGGGAGCAATTTACACAGGGCGAGGTAAGTTTGGATAACTCTTTTTCCATTTTAATAAGTAAAATCATCATTTAAAAACTGCATTTTGACTCTGGGTATTTTTATGTAGCATTAAATTAGTTTGTGGCATATATGCAAAAACAAAAATTAAGAATAGGGAAAATACTTTTATCACAGCATTGCATATAAGCAAGTGTAAATAAGAACGTTTACTAGTCTACATTTAGCATCTTAATAAAAGAAGGCATGAAGGAATATGAGTAGCAATTAATTTTTTATCAAGTGCAATATAGCGCTGACCTGAGAACAGTAAAATTAATTGGCTGAAGAAAACATGCTCATACCATTTACTCTCTTAACCACGTGTTTCTTCAGAATTAAAATCAGGTCTGTTAAGTGGACTTCACCAATCTTGGTGCAGCTTTTAACAATGCCGTTACGTCTGCCCCTGTCTTTTGGGACAACCCATCAAACCAACATGTGAAAGAAAATGTTAAATTCCATACAATATTTTATATTAAAATAATCAAATATTGGAGATCAGCTTCTGCATCAAGAGTTGTCCACCATGTTGGATGTGATGCAGTTAGTGGTTGGTAGGGAAGTGTGTATTCACCGACTAGTTGACAGTGGTCCCTGGAGGTTTCTGACAACCACTCTCTAGGTCTGTGTGACTGGTGCTTTTATTTAATCCTACAAGGTCGCCATGGTCTGTATAAATGATACAAACAGGGACACATCTCAAGTTGTTACTCGGATATGATTCACGGTTGGGAGTAGTTCAAAATGCCACAGTTTACTAACTAAACTTTATCTGCTGGGCAAATAAAGCAAAATCCAATAATCCTATATTGAAATAAATATCACTTCATTGTTTTATAAGTTTCTTCTCTATGTAACATGTACATCTATGCTTTCCTTTGCACAGTCATCATGCAGTTAACTGCGTGCCTTATAAATGTTTGACCAGAAGTTGGGCCTTATCATTTAAGCTGTTGAGCTGGTAATGACTAAAGAATGCAAACTTACTGGGCAGGTCCGGGGTGTATGTGTGAGCAGGGTGGAACAGAGTATCCTATGACCTATTTTGATCAGACTGTTTGCCTTTATGTTCCACTCTTGCACATCTGTTCCCATTTCTGTGTTTTTGTTGTTGTTCTATAAATGAACACATTCACCATTTAATGTTCAGTGGCAGCTGATAACTTAACTTTAAATAAGTATAACTTATTTAAAGTTAATGAGAAACAAGTCATTTCTCATGTTGTTGCCATTGTGTGAGCACAGGGTGTGGGGTGAGTTGGGTGCAGCAGATGCTCATTCAGGTGTTGAGTGAATGAGCAAATTAATGGGCACGTGACCTTAAGAGAGGGATTGTGGGAGTTGACAGGGGGATGTTTGTATGGCCTGATGTCCATTCAAGTACTTGCCTTCTCTGTAATCCAACAGAACCTGATGAGGAGAGCGGGATTAAAAGTTAAGCTTCAGCCAACCTGTTAACAACTCTTTGGGTCACAGACAGTGTGAAACTGTTAAAATTAGGTGCCATGGATATCAGCCACATTTTGGCTATTTCTTGCCATTGTATCAATTTCTCACACGCGTACAAACTTGAGTGCCTCTGTGTACATCAGTCATGGCAGCTCATGTTATACCACAATAGATTATACAGTGTACAGGTGTAGAGCTATTAGTTGGTGGTGTCTGAACAGCTCTACTAAAGCAGTTTGTGCATTATAAGTCTCTATTAGCACACCCTGGCCTCAGTTCAAATACATCCCTGTGGGATCTATGATCAGCATGCTGTTTTCTCTCTGAAGGCTGGTTAATGGCCAAGTCTTTGAGCTGTAGGAACATAATGAGCTGGATTCATTAACATCTGAAGGTTCACGGGCAAATATTATTGGAAACCCACTTCACCTTTAAGGAGATGGCCTTACCAATAGGATCCAGTAATTTGAAAACTGTGAGGCTTTTTTTTCCCCTCTTTAGCTTCAGTTTTGTTATTTTGAGCTAATGTTCAAGGTGCTTGTGGTAATTTCCAGCTCCGTATTTGTATTCCTGTAATTCACTAGAATAGCTTTGCATGATTCACAGTTCAAAATTATTCTCAGACACTTGATTCAGTGACCAACTGAAGCTAGTTGTTTTAGCTCCATTATTCTACTTTAAAGCCAACCTTCTGCTGATTCTCTGCCTCTTGTAAATGTAACGTTTGAACAGCAGGTGGTTGGGGCTGGCTATTTTTTGAAATTCTGCTTTTACTGGCATCATTTAAAGCCATCAGTAGCAGGGAAAATGGCTGAAACTGAGTGTTTTGCATAGTCTGAAACACGAGCTTTTGGCTCAATAAAAGTGGCTCTAAAAATAAATCCTCTCCAATAAAAATGCAACTTCTTATGTTCGAGATAACAAAGATTACCACAAGTCAAGTTAGAGCAGCTACACTTGAACAACCCTTTTTCTATGGCATTGTCCATTGTTGTGGGGGCACCTGGCTAAGTGAAGGGACACAAAGTTTGAAATCTTGAAATCTACTGAGAATGCAATATCGGAGTCAAAATATATCATTTTTTTCCTTCATGTTCTGCAGACCTAGCTTTAGAACCTTTTAGCCATATCCCATCAAATAAAGCATCATTCATTCACACATTCTTTTAAATTGCCTTTATATTTTGCCCCTGGTTGTCCACTATAGAGCAGGGCGAAATGACCAAAAATATTTATCACGATATACATTTGAAAATTTGCGATAACGATATAACTGACGATATAATTGACACTAGACAAAATACTTTACAACTCCACAACTTTATTAGTGCAAAAATCCCCATCAATGTATTTTCCCTTAAACAAGCAGCTGTTTTTTATGTGCATTAAAGTTATATAAAAATGTAACAGTACAAATTCCTTGCTGACAGTTTAACCAAAAGGCATTTCCAGTGGAAATTGGCCGACATATCCTCAGCATAACCATGTAGAATATCCACAAAACTTAAAAAGAGGTTATACACACACAATACGGTAATATTATGTTGAAGCACAGTACGTATCACTCCGCGAGGCTCCTGCCTACGATAGCCGTAATGCTCCGACAATCTGTCAAGCGGTGCGGGTTCATAGGTTAGCAAAGTCGTACTAAAACATTTGAGAGATTTTCGAGCGCCGTGTACCACATAAAATCGTTTCGAGGTCAGTAAACACAACCAGAATTCGTACATAAGGCACACGGGATTATAAGGGGCACTGTCGATTTTCAGAAAAATCAAAGGATTGATTTTAAGTGTGCTGTATTTTCCAAACAACACGGTAATAACGACGGCCCGCTAGCATGCTCTACCAAAAATAGTGCTTTGTTGTGTATCTGACGGACGAAAGCTAAACCAGTTCCACACCACTGAAGTTGCAGCTTTTTACAAACCAATTCTGGTTCATCCGTTTCATTTAACGATCCACTTTCGCTCTTCTCATTCTGCGTCGCCGCCATGTGCGTATGTAAACATAGGCACTGCGCATGCGCGTTTTACCCATATTCTATCGCGATATTTCATTTTCCTGTCGTTGCCCAAAATTACACCAGTATTACCGTGAACGGTATGATATAGCCCAGCCCTAGTCCACTAACCCACTTCCATAGCACTGGGCCCACCTGACAATTTGAGAACCAGTTATTACGTTCCAAATAAATCACACAATGTATCTGTATGTGTAACTTCTGTATCAAGTATTTAAAATTGTTTTTAAAGCCGGAAGATAGTATTGCATATGCATATATTTGGCATCTTTATTATATATTAGCTCAGCATAAACAGGTGGAGCAATCTGTTGCAGTAGTGCGTGGTCTCTTATATTGTATTTGAAAATTATATCAATTTCTCATGTTTTATGACCAGGTGCACTTCTCTGTGTGTTGCATTTCAGATGATGTGCTGGTTGAGGAAGAACAAAGTACTTCTGTGTCTCTGCCCAGCCTGATGACCCCACCCTCAGCTGCTGGTATGTCCCTGAGCATGGAGTTAACCCGAAAGCGCAAGGGCAGCGTGGACAACCAGTACGTATGGGAGTGCTTGCTTCAGGAAAATCTAAATCTTAAGACCCACACTAATATTTGTTGTTAATACAGGCACTGCTGTTTTTCTTTCTAGGGATTCAAAATGTGTTTCAGTCCCTGATGTAGATATGGAAGATGACCAAAACAGGTACAGTTTAACTGATAAATGACACAATATGATGCAGAGGAATGCTACATGAAGCTTTAGACCTACTTTTTAGAGACGGTAGTATTTAAACCTCAGTTTCAAGCCTAGAAAATTAGCATTCCCCAACTAGTTGTGAGCATTTGTTAGCAGTCGCTATGAAATTGTGTTGATGAGCCCTGGTCAGTGACCTCTGATAACCACAGGTCATTTTGGGAAAAGTGTGTATTCCCCAGCTGGATGGCAAGTGGTAGCTTGCTGCCGCTAGAAGAAATTCATCTCAAAGAGGTATACCATTCTGTACCAAGGACCTCCTTGCGATTGCTTTGATCGCTTGCAAATTGCTGCAGTCACCAGGACTTTGCATGGAAGATGCTGACTTGTCTGCAAACACTTGCTGATTACTCACTACTCAATACGGTACTGAAAGTGTGAAAATCCAAACTGGAAATGGAGATAGTTTACCTTCAAAGTTTCAGTACAGATGGGTGGTTAGGTAGTGAGCATTTGCAGTTGGCAAATCAGTTGCCATTTCTTTGCAACTGTTTTCACTCTTCACTGACCAACAGACTCAAGCAACCACTCGCCACCTGGTTAGGAAATACTCTGCAGCATTCTGCTAGTGATCAGAGGTTGGTTGGGGGTCACTGGCTGGTTTCTAAGCCTGTGTAACTGAGGCCTTAGTATGTTACTTGCTGGTGTATTGCTTTTCATGGAATTTGTTGAGAAGAAATTTTCTGAAGTCCTAAAGGATTTTCTTCAGGTGCTAACACCTCTTTATACCTTTTTTGTATGCTTTTAATCAGCATTAAACCATTTCAGATTTGTTTTACTTGCAGGTCAGATGGAGAGGACCAACATGTCAAAGTTAAATGCTTCAGGTAGAGTATGACTTAACTGATAAAACTTTCCTATTGTAACATTTCTGGTAATTTTAAAATGCCAATTGGTTAAGTTTTGCAATATACTGCAAGTCTGTAAAGGCAAAGCAGAAAAGTTGTTTCTAATTTTGTGGCATTATTTCTGAATTCATGTGTCTGCAGGGAGCCACATAGCCAAATTGAGAAGAGGAGACGGGACAAAATGAACAATCTGATTGACAAGCTCTCAGCCATGATCCCCACCTGTAACCCCATGTCTCGTAAGCTGGACAAACTCACTGTGCTTCGAATGGCAGTACAGCACCTCAAGTCTCTCAAAGGTACCAACTCAATGTTTTGTTTTGTTTTTTTTAATTTGTTCAATTAATCTATTCTGACTCTGTTGTTACTGGTGGTAACTGCCAGTTATTTAGGTTATTGGTATTGTGCTGGAATGTTACTTATATCCCTGAGCTGTGAAAGGCTGATGGGGGATTGTCAACACAATAACTGAAGAAAGATGTCGTCAAGGATTTTCAAATTTATACCATAGGTGCATCTACTAGGAAGCTGAGCAGCACTGGCAGTCGTCAGTATTCTTTATAATTATCATTATTTTTATTTGTGTAACTTTGTGTAATATCTGTATATTTTCAGGTTCAGCAAGTTCTTTTTCTGAAGCCAACTATAAACCATCATTCCTTCCTGATGAGGAGCTCAAACACCTTGTTCTCAAGGTAAACGCAGAAGTGACAAATCTAACGGTTTCTCTGGTATGAAGTGTAACCTGCAAGTCCCTTTGGGGATGTTTTAACCTTTCCTTAAAAAGCAGAACAACACTCTGTACAGTCCACATATGCTGCAGATTATTATTTTGTTATTTTTTCAAATAACAATGCCAAGCTTCTCATCTTTTTGTTTTGTTTTTGGTTTTTTTTTGGTTTTTTATTCATGTAATTTTATTATAAAGAAAAGTCTGAACATGGCTCGAAGTTTTTGTCTTTGCAGACACACAACAGTGTAACAAAGTAGTTAAAATGTTGCCAATAAACTACATTACTACTGTAAAAAAAATATTTTTTTAAATAACAAACTCTTGCTATTTTTTTCTAGAACATTTCATCACTTTGGCTCCCCTTTTCTCCCCTTTGTTTCCTTATCGTGCAGGCTGCAGATGGGTTCCTGTTTGTAGTGGGCTGTGATCGTGGGAAAATAGTTTTTGTCTCAGAGTCTGTCACGAAGATATTAAATTATAGCCGGGTAAAACTTTTACATTTGTTACTGTTTCTGCAGTGTCTTTTGTTATGAAAACCTGGGACACACCAGATGGCTTTTGTTATCTTGTAACTAATGTAAATAGATTTGAATCCACAACCATCAGGTGACTCTGTAGTGAGATGTTTGAGTGCACAGCATTTGTTATGTATTGTAGTATTCAATAGAAATGGAAATGTCATCTAAATCTATCTTTATGTTGGTCCTAATAGTTAGTGCACAATAGTCTGTTGCAGGACAAGTGATTACTGGAAAGATGCCATACACTCACCAGCCACTTCATTGGGTACACCATGCTAGTACCTCAGATGGATCTCTTTGTGCATTTACAACTGACTTAATTCTATATGGCACTGATTCAACAAGGTGCTGGAAACATTCCTCAGAGGTTTTGATCCATATTGATACAACATAATCACACAGTTTTTGCAGCTTTACTGGCTGCATATCCATGATGCTAATCCCCCGTTCGACCACATCCCAGTGGTGCTTTTATTGGATTGAGATCTGGTGATTGTTGAGGCCACTGAGTGAAATTATTGTCATGATTTGAGATTTGTGACACAGTGTTCTCATGTATCCAAGAAAATGTCCCTCACACCATTACACCACCAGCTGCAGTCTCAACTGTTGACACAAGGCAGGATGGATCCATGTTTTCACGTTGTTTATGCCAGTTTCTAATCCTACCATCCAAATGTTGCAGGAGAAATAGACTCCTCAGAGCACTGGATATTTTCTCTCTTTTGGACCATAGCTTTGTAAACCATAGAAATGGCAGTTTCTGGTGAGCCCATCTGGCACCAACAACCTTCCAACATTCAGTTTCTTAAATCACCTTTTCTTCCATTTTGATGCTCAGTTTGAACTTCAGCGTGCTTTCTTGACCATTCCTAAATGCATCAAGTTGCTGCTGATTGATTAGCTGATGAGTTTTTAATGACCAGTTGAACAGCTGTACTTAACAAAGTGGCTTTTGAGTGTATTCGTGTGCTTGTTGATAGACTATAAAATAATGATTAAAATAACACTATAGTCCTAAGCTGTCATTTAAGCCATCTGTGCTTCACACAGTGTCTGGTGTGCTCCAAGGGTCACAGTTAACCATCAGTGTTTTTTTGTTTTTTTTGTTTGTTTTTTGTTTGTTTTTTTTGGGGGGGGGGGGCGGTGTTTCATCATAAGGAGTAATTGCCTTAGGCCTTAGAGTGGCTTTGACATTTTTTTTTTATATATACGCCATAGGAGCCTTGCTTAGGTCAGTTTGATGAGCTGTTTGTTTTCCTCTAGGCGGAGCTGATTGGGCAGAGCCTGTTTGATTACATACACCCAAAGGACATGGGAAAAGTGAAGGAGCAGCTGTCCGCTTCTGAATTATATCCTCGTGAACGGCTAATAGATGCTAAAAGTAAAGCAAATATTCTTGTCTCTGTTTTTGTGTGTAAGAGATTACGGTTAACGTTTCTCTCGTGTCTTTAGCCGGTCTGCAGGTTCAGGCTGACCTTCCAATCGGTGCAGCACGGTTGTGTTCGGGTGCTCGTCGTTCATTCTTCTGTCGCATGAAGTATAACAAAATTTCTATCAAAGTGGAAGAGAAGGAATCCCAGGGAAATGTCTCCAAAAAGAAAGGTGGAGATGTTACACAGTTTGGTCTAAATTTTAAAAAAAAAAGCTTTTTAATGAGTATGTTAATTGTGTTCTGCTTTTGATTTGTGTCTGCATCTGCTTTTAGAGTCGCAGAAGTACTGCACAGTCCACTGTACAGGCTACATGCGCAGCTGGCCGACCAGTCAGCTGGGAGCAGAAGGGGAGGGTGAAGTGGACAAGCAGGAAAGCTCCCACTTCAGCTGTCTAGTGGCGGTGGGACGCGTCCACAACCACTCATCTCCCCAGGTTAATGGAGAAGTCCGAGTTAAACCCACAGAGTTCATCACGCGCTATGCCATGGATGGCAAGTTCACCTTTGTTGATCAAAGGTAAAACTGGGGTTTATTGTCAAAGTGTGGCAGTTGTGGTGATTTTTACTTTTAAAATAACTATCGATTTTTAATTTGGCCTAATGTTTAAAAGTCCCAGAGAGTCCAGCGCACATTATTAATGTGCAACTGATTAGCATTTGTTATAAAGCTAATTGGTTAGCTTATTGGGGTTTTTTTTTTCCTTGTTTGTAGTTCATGTCATAAATAATAGTGCTCATCAACAACTAGCTTGTGTATCTATAGCAACATAACAAAAGTGGTAGGTAAAACATTCAGTTAACAGATTAAAAATGTTTCTGCTCTTGCTCTGTCTGAAATGTTTATGTTGTATGAATTTTTCCATTTTAAAGGAAATCTTAGTTGATGTAATAGGATATTTGGATCTCTCTTAATTATATTTCAATTTTCTTTGACAGAGCGACGACCATTCTAGGTTATCTTCCCCAAGAATTGCTCGGGACATCGTGCTACGAATACTTCCATCAAGATGACTTACCCCATTTAGCAGACAGACATCGAAAAGGTGCAGTTTTTATTTATGTATGGGTTTTTTTTTTCTTCTCTATTTTGGATATGTTTAAAGCCATTTCCATGTTTAACAAATGGTTTCATTCTTAGGTTTAATATAGGTCAGATAAATACCTAATTAACACAGAACTGCCAGGAATGTGGGTGTTTTGTTTGTTTTATTTTTAACTCCATCCTGCAGAAACTGCAGTAAAATTTTAAGTTTTGTTTAATTTACAAATGATTTTAAATCAAAATTATTACAATTAATTAACAAACAAATACTAAGTAATATATCTCCATTCATCCATTCTCCTCCACTTATCCAATTCATGGTTTTGGGGGGAGGGGTGGGGAGTCAAACACATTATATTAAATTAATTACTGTAAAACTGACAGTTTAGCACACCATCCACACTGCTCCACCTCAGGCTGCAGCGCTTCATCTCCTCAAGCATGAAACCCATTTGATGTGGCGGCTCTGCTCTGAATTTCTACTCTAGTTTTTACTCTGTTTTCCATGTGTTCACTCCGACCTGTTGTACCCCAGTATTACATTTCATTGATGCAGAAAGCGTCAGTCCTTTATGTAACTATATATAAATCCATTTTACAAAAAGCCATGAAATGAGCCAATGGTTTTAGTATAAGTCAGGCTTGACCAATTTTAGGCCTCGAGGGCCGGTGCCCTGCAGGTTTTAGATCTCACCCTGGGTCTACACACCTGAATCAGATGATTTGTCCATTACCAGGCCTCTGGAGAAGTTCAAGACATGTTGAAGAGGTAATTTAGCCATTTTAAACGAGCTGTGATGGATCAAGGACACATCTAAAACCTGCAGGACACCGGCCCTTGAGGCCTGATTTTGGACACCACTGGTTTATGTTATATGATTTTAAAAGCAAGGGGATCAATATGTCCCTGTTGGCGGTTCTAATGTTAAAGGTCTGTATTTTGTGATCACTGATGTACTTTTAGGTTACAGCGTTATCTAAAGATTTTGTTTTCTAGTGTTTCTCTGACTTGTCCTCTTGCTGTTTTTCTTCCACAGTGCTGCGGAGTAAAGAAAAAATAGAGACGAACTGCTACAAATTCAAAACAAAATACGGCTCTTTTGTCACTCTGCAAAGTCAGTGGTTTAGTTTTGTAAATCCATGGACCAAAGAACTAGAATATATAGTATCAACTAACACAGTCATCTCGTGAGTATATGGTTCAGTGGATTTGTACATTTGCTTATGTATCTGTGAGTGCGTCTGTATATATGTGTGTTAATTTGAATTTTTCTCTTTGCTCATCCTATGACCAGATATGATCCCAGTCGAGCAGGTCGGTCAGGAAATAAATCTGAACAGTCGAGCAATCCCAAGGCTTCTGAAGGTCTTTATAAAATTATTCTATCAACACATTATTTGGTTGTAGGGGGCCTCCCCCCCCCCTTTCACTTATTTAACTCTTCTGCTCTGTCTTATTTTTCCCTGTTAGACTGTAAAAAGTCCCCTCCTATTATACCTGGCATTTCTAGCACACCTGGGACTATGATATATGCCGGAAGCATAGGAACCCAGATTGCCAATGAGCTGCTGGATTTCAACCGGTATGTACTGGATATAATTACTTTAAAAACACACAAGTCCAGCATCTGCATCTATGCTCTGGTTACTTGGTGTTGTTGTAGATGAAGGATACTGCTGTTTTAAGTTCTGTGTGGGTTTCCTTTAGGACGAACTCATCACCTTCCAGTGGTAACGTCAGTCCCTTCAGTCTGCCGCAGGACAAGTCCCCACAAATTCACAATCAAATCAGCAACAGCGTGAGTCATGCCGGCTGTTTATCCAATCAATCCAATCAACTTCATGCATCCTTGATGTATGAAGGAGCATTTCCACAGGTCCTTCCTCCCTGCAGCTGTCAGACTGTACAATCAAAACTGCTCCCAACAAACATAGAGGTTTACCTCAGCGCTGTAACTTGCACTATTTTACCAACCGATTCACACTATAACCAGGGTTTGCCTCTTATCTGTATTTTATTTTATTTTATTTAATAACGGTACAGTACTCTGTTTTTGGTAACCATTGTCCTTGATGTAAATATGTAAAAATTGTGTATGTTTCTGTTCTGTGTCTTGTGTACTGTTTGTTTGTATATGTGTCTTTCTTGCACCCAAATTTCCCCTTGTGGGGCAATTAAATGATTATCACATAAAACATTTTTAGAAGCTGAACTATGTCTAAGATGTGATGTCAGGGTTATAGTGTGCTCCCTTTTGGTCTTCAGGTCCCAAATGGAGAAACATCAGACATGGAAATACCAGGAAAGTCCAGCTCGGAGAGTGAGCCTCAAGGAGCTGCATTCTCAGGAGGAGAGACGCTTATGGGTACTTCCACTCATCCTGTCTATAAACTTTGTTATAATAAACTGAGTCACTTGCTGTATTTATTTCTTCCCTATTGTAAGCTGGTCACTTTTCCTTTTTGTTTTCACTCCACCTTACCCCAGGAGAAAATTCCCAGTTGGATTTGGAGAGCGTGGTTGGACCAGGCCTGAATAGCCTCAGCAGTGATGAAGCAGCTATGGCAGTGATCTGGAGCCTTTTGGAGACGGACACAAACTTGGGAGAAGCTGTGGACTTTGAAGAGATGCACTGGTCCTTATAGAATCTGCATTACAGTGTGACACACAGCACGCTGGAAAACACCCGGATCCTCATTTTGATGATGGCAGAAACTGCTTGAAGCTTACTCAAAGGAGCAGCATTCTGTTTTTGTTTTATTTTTTTTGTTTTGTTTTGTTAAAATTTAATATATTAGTTACTCTTCTCCACATAAGCTGTCTAGTATTTGGGTGGCTGCTCAAACAGGAGCAGAATCGGCGACATTAAGGGACACCTGCTTTCCCTCTTCAGAAAGAGGATGTGCCTCTTAAACGTTGCAGCTGCCCGCCCACTCACCTTGAAACGCTGTTCCTCTCCTCCCTGCTTTCTTAAATCTGCCGTCAGCCTCAGAAAGGTTGAAGAAGCCGTGAACGCACAGAAGAGTGATATGATGTACATCATGATGGCTCTGGATCCTTGCTTCTATTTCTCTCCACCTACATTTAAACAAAGGTTGGGAGTGGTGACGCAAAAAACAATTGCACTGAATTGATTTCTTTTTTTTTTAAAGTTGTAATTTCATTAGGTACTGTATGCTTGACTAAAATGCAAGGAGGACACCCTAAAAAACTGGCCAAGCTTTGCAACCCTTCCCTCAGGATCCAAAACCGTGGGTTTAAAGCTTACCGCGGCAGACCACACTTCCATAACCTCTACTCTCTTTGAGAGTCACCTAAAGACGTGGCGCTCTGAGATTTTCTCTTGTCAGTATCTGAACATTTTTCTCACAAACGGTGTAGTAACCTCTTCTCTTGTATGCTGACATATGTCGCTGTATATATGTGGGGTCGATATGATTGCAAACACCATGTCTTCAGGCCACATGTGTCTTAAAGGGATAGGTTGCATAAAAAGCCTCATAATTTACTAGTTCCAGCTTCAAAAAAATTTTAGTTGATGAGCTGCCAGTTTTGATGGCTGGTCATTTATGAGCACTACAGTACGACTTCATGCAAATCAGAACGGCACTTTAGAGGTGCTGATATTGAGGGTTGGTAGCGATGGCTGAAGAGCGAACCCATTTCACATCTGTGACACTTTCTCAGTACGTGTTTGAGACTGATGTGAGTCAGGGAGTTATCCACTTTTAAGATTTTACACACTTCCCTGCATACTGTACAAGTAGTATGTGGTGTCATGAATCAGTACTTGTTCACCTCTGAATCTTTGTTCTTATTGTTGTCTCTATAGTTGTGCAGGTAAGCCATACCTTCAACCGTTTCTTCTTTTTATGCACTGACAGTCTGAGAACATGTTTATGTGCTTGTTATGTGGCAGACAGGGTTGAAATGGATATGTTTGTTAAGGGATTGTGCTATGCAGAAGTGTCATTCCAAACTTTTTTCCCCCTCCCCTTTATTTCCTCTTGTGTAATAGCCACGTGCATGACTCCTGAGTGTAGAACATTTGCAGAGCTGTGGTGTGACATTTGTGAGAACTCGAATGGTCCACGGAGCAGTATGGATCCCATTGCCATTTACCTCATGTAGAGTTTAGGATTGGCCATGCTTTCAGTTGCACATTCTAGCTTTTTACTAAAGTAATGAAACCTCTGATAGCCATGATTTGATGATCTATTTGTCCATCCACTGCTGAGCGTGGCCATGAGTGGCTCTTAGTTATGGAGTTACCAAAGTGTTGTCGTATGCTAAATTAAAGGGTGTCGGCTTGAGATCCTGGTGAGACCAGATAATGTAGAAATTTACTTATAGGTCCATTATAACAAAGTTATTGCATTTGGCTGTTTTTTTTTTGTTGTTGTTGTTTTTGTTTTGTTTTTTGTTTTTATAAGAAATTTAACAACTTGAGTATATACATCCCCTGTTATAAGTTACTTAAAAATAAATCCTCTATGTCTAAACATTTAGTGATTACACATTCTTTTAACTGAAATCTTTAACTTTAAGGAGATTTTTTTTTTTAAATTAAAACATGAACTACTGAAATCCAGCAAAATCATTTGGTTTGTGGCACATGGATTTTTATACCCTGTGTTTGTGTGTGTGTGAGATATACAAGTTGTCCACATATACTAGTGTTCACTGAGTTTTTGGGGTCAAAAAGGCTGCATGTCTATGTGTTATCTTCACATAATCGTTATAATGAAACGGTGCAGTCTTAAAAAAAGTTCCTGTTTGCTTCTTGGGAATACTTTTTTTTCCCCCTCATTTCTTGAAGGCCACGTCAAGATTTTTCAACAAGAACTCTTATTTCGAGGCTGGAAAAGCTTGTTGTGGATCATGCAGAAAATTGTCTGTTATATCTAATGCTTGAATTTTTAAGGAGCCAGTTGATGGAGCAGCTGAACTCTCAAGAGGACCCCTCCTTACTTGTGTCCGGTCTGAAGTGCCTTTGGACACAAAATGAACCTCCACTGCTTTTTGGAAACAGTCTCCGACGTGGCGCCTCTGCAGACTTTAAAAGGAGGGCTGAAACGTATCACTGAATAAACTTGATGAAACGGGGAATGCTGTGCACATCAGAGATGAAACTGGAGCTGCACGTAGTTGCATCAGTGCTCTCTTTGTAACTGAACATGTAGAGCTATGAAGCTGTGCCATAGATGCAGACTGGTCCTTTTGAAAGGCAAAAAGTCAGTATTTTTTTCATCCTGTGTATTGTGTTCAGTCATTGCATTCTTGTGACTGCCACTTTCCCAGAAAACTAAGGAATCGGCTCACATCAGCTTATGTGGTTTATTAGTGATGAACCTTTTTAAAGAGGTGTATGTTTTGCTTCTGTCTGTTCAGAATAAAGTAGTTTTTGTAAGGTAGGGAATGTTTTATTTCATGTCCGTGTCTGTGTGTAGCTGCATGTTGCTTTGGTTTTACTGATTTAATTTTTAAAAACAATTGCATTATTTGAAACGGAAAGTCGAGACTTGAGTGCCAGTTGCTCCACCAGAGGCAGGACCTGAACTCTTGGGGTTATATTTTCCAGGCTATTTGCCAGTTTGCTACTGCCGCTGTCCACACTGGTTTCTGCCACAAGTTTAGTCATGTTCGATATTTGGGCTCCAGACGATGTTGTCTGGTGGATTATTGCTGCTATTATCAACATGTCTGGGCCGTCTTCCCAGGTTGTGAATAAATATTAGTTTACTGAAACTTCAGCTGAAACTTTGGTTGATTATTTATTTTTAAATGATTTTTTGGCTCTGATAGAAACACCCTTCAGTCTGCAGTTGCATGGCCCTTGGTGATGTGGACTGTCTTGAGTAATTACATTGTTCTCCCCCCCCCTCATGTGAGGAGATTAGCTCAGAGTAATTTGTCAGATGTGATAAGGCAGTGCTTGGAGCAACTAAGAAAGCATAGCGTAAGCTGGGATTTCTGCAAAATAAAGTTGGTGGTGAGTGCGGAGCTGCTTTGTCTTTACAGTATGGGCCAAGCCGCTGTCCGGACTTGTGGAAGAAGCAAGTCATATGTTACAGAGCTGTATGAATGGTTCAGGTAAGCTTTTGAATTTGTCTTAAATTTTTACAGGAAGTTGAAAACGGATGCAGATTTTCTTTAGCCTTAAATTGATTATTACGTTCATGCCCAGAACGGAACAGACATGGCATGGTGGTGCAGTGGTTAGTACTGCAGACTCAAAGCAAGTTGGTTCTTTGTTTGAACCTGCTAGCTGGGTGGAGCCTTTCTGTGTGGAGGTTGCATGGTTTCCCTGTTCCTGCATGGGTTCTTTTTAGGTAATCCAGCTTTCTCTCACAGTCCCAAGATGTCCTTGTTAGGTGAAGTCCTGAAACCAGATTGACTATGGGCGTAAATATAAGCTGAGTGATTGCCTCTGTGTTGCCCTGAGTTAGACTGGGTGACCTGTCCATGTTTTATCCAGCTGCTCAACACGGGTGAAAATGAATGAAATTTATAGAACAACTTAAAGAGATTTTTTGTTCAAAACAATCCTTGCACATCTATTATCCTGTACTTCAATTCATTCTCTGACTGAAACGAGCGGTTTTGCCTCCTGAGCCAACTTTGTTTTGATTGGCTGCCCCTCCAAACAACAGGTATAAACAGCAGCTGAATGGGAGCTTTTGACCACATTAGGAAATCTGCTCTCACTGACATCATCCAGAGCCAAGAGTATTACAAAAATCTGAAATTTAGTTTTTAGAGCAATCTGGCGCTCATTGTAATTACTTGCACATATGCTAATTTCATTGTTAAATAATGTTTGAGCATATTTAAAATAAGCATCCATCAGTGCGAGAGTGTACTTGAATTTGGGATCAATACATTTATTTTTACTCTTATTGATTTTAGCATTGTAGGAATTGCCAGTGTATTTAGCCAGATTGTAGGGAAATCTGCAAAACTAACAGCATCAGCAACAAAGTAAAGTATTATCTCCTGTGGACTGATCAGCTTCACTCTGCCATGATGTCATTTGGCCTAATTATCTTGGCACTTGTGCCACACTCTGTAAATAAGCTTTCAAACACATGTAATCCACACAGGTTGGGGATGGGTTGACCTTAATTCCACTGATTCTCAATTTAAGACACATTTTCTCTCAAATCAGACCCCTCTCTCAAACTACCCTTGTTTTCCAACTCCTTTCGTGTATAAAAACACAAACTGTTGTTTTTATCTGTGGCAGAAAGTTTGTTATCGAGTGTCCAAGTGGGCTAATCGCTCTTCACGAGTTTCAAAGGCATTTCTGTGATGGAACTGTGGGCAGTGAGTCAGCAGAGTATGCAGAACAGATTTTCCGCACGCTCGACAGCAATGGGGTAAGCATGACTCTATAGAGTAGGTCTATACAGTACAGGAGTCTTGAAAAAGTATTGAGTCACCACTCACTACTTTATATTTTTGCCTCCATGAAATCCAGAATTGCAAAGTTTTAACCTCCTAAAACCTGAACTCTTTCATGGCATGCATTTTTAATTTCTTTTTGCTATTTGGGCTGATTGGGACCTGATGAATGTAAAAACAATGAATTACATGATTTTTTTTTTTAACCTAATTTGTGTTTGTGAGAAAAATGAGATCCACATATGAGGACATTGGCTTTAAATTTCAATAGAACAGTGGCAGTATAATGTCCTTGTAAGTGGATATCAGGCCCTTGTAGAGCAAAATGTAGTATTCTGGTCTAAACAACCCAAAATGTGATATCCACATATGTGGACGCCGGGTCCTAGGAGGTTAAAGTAAACCTGAGTAATAATTATCCAGGTCTTCCAAAAAAGTATTCATAGAAAAACACACTTTTTTCACTCTTTGTGCCTGAAATATTTTAGAGGAATTATTTTTTCACTTAACACTGAATCATTCAGGCAATAAAGGGGCACCTAATTCAAGGGATGAACCAGTGTTGTCTTCACATAAGTTTAGCGAATAGCCCATTTAAAATTGTATCTGTAGGAAGCCTGGGAGCCAGTCTCAAGAGTACATAATTTGTTCCAATATCTTTAGATTCAAAAAGATTCAAGATTCAAAGCGTTTATTGTCATTTAATCTATGAAAAGTGCCAAAAATTAGATATTTTGACAGGCATAAATTAGTGGTAGTTTTGCTCAGAGATGCATCTGGGCCTTCAGTTGATCCATCTATCAGATTATCATGCTGAAGCTTAACCTCCTAGGACCTGGCGTCCACAAATGTGGACATCACATTTTGGGTTATTTAGACATAAATACTCACTTCTGCTCTACAAGGGCCTGATATCCACTTACGAGGACATTATACTGCTACTGTTCTATCAAAATTTTAAACGAATATCCTCATATGTGGCTCTCCTTTTTTCTAGAAACAAAAATTAGGTAAAAAAAAATAAAATCTGGTAATTCTTTGGGACCTGATGAATGTAAAAACAATCAGCCCAAATATCAAAGAGAAATTAAAAATGCATGCCGTGGAAGAGTTCAGGTCTTTGGAGGTTAAAGAGAAATGGTCTCGGTGGAAGGGTGTCTGTGAAGAAACCATTCATATAGAAGGGAAACGGGAAGAAAAGGCTGAGGAATGAAAATTACACAAGATCTGGACTGAAAATCAGCTAAAACAGGTCTGGTAGTGAGATGAATCCAAATGTGAAATGTTTAAATGATTGTCAGAATGTAGGGGTCATGTCAGGGGATGGGTACAACAGTGAGTGTGTAGAGCCATTTTCTAAAACGCAATGGAGGCTCTGTAGGGGGCGGCCAGTGGTGGTGGGGATCTTGTTAAAATTGATTAAAGAGTGCAAAAAGTACAATCAAATTTTGATCCATCATACAATACCATCTGGAAAGAAACTAATTAGCAACAGCTTCGTTTCTCAGCATGATGGTGATCCCAAACACACTGCCAGTGAATTAAAGGTGAATGTGAATGCCAGTGAATGTCCTTCAGAAATAGTTCTCCAGGCATACTGAAGACAACTAAAAGAAAGGACATGCTTTCATAGTCATGCATCACAAAACTGAAACAAAACATTAACTGTGTGGTGCTTTTTTTTTCAGGATGGGGTGGTTGACTTCAGAGAGTATGTCATGGCCATCAGCATGCTTATTGAAGGTTCAGCTGTTGAGAAACTGCGCTGGTCATTCAAGCTCTATGACAAAGACCGAGACGGAGCCATCACAAAGGAGGAAATGCTGGAGATCATGCAGGTGTGCAGGCTCTGTGTTGTGGTATATAAAACAGAAGATGTGCCAGATGTTGCAGTTCGACTGATGTGCGTTTCTTTGTTCGGACAGGCTGTTTATAAGATGAACGTGGCTGCTGGTTTAACCAAACCCAACCCACTTACAGCTGAAGAATGCACCAGCAGGATATTTGTGAGATTAGATAAAGACAATAACGGTGAGGAAAGGTGGCGACTTTTCCCTCCTTTTTGCGTGTAATCATACTGCAATGTTATTTCTATGTGTATCAAAGTTGATCATATATGTTTCTATAGAAAAGGTAAATAATCCAATTTAAAAATAAATAAATAAATCCACTAAAATGTGGTTTGTTTTTAAAAGTATCTTTAGTAACAACTTTAAACAATAAAAACATCCTTGAAGCCTAATAAGGCATCTAATTGAAGACAAAACTGTAGCATGTTTGATGCTGATTAAAAATAACAAAATGCAAATGGGTTGCTCAACCCACAAAATAAGTAAGAGGCAAAAATGTTAATCTAAAAGATATGATTTGCTCTTTTCCATTTTGATATAATTAAAGACAACAAATACTCTGGATAATATACAGAGGCATATTTTACTGACGGTGGTTCCCTAAATTTAGCCCCAAAACTTTCCATTCCCTAGTATCAACCCTCACAGACAGATTATTAACAGTCAGTCCAGTGGTTTTTGTCTAATCGGTGCCTGTCCTTGCAGCAATCATCAGTCTGGAAGAGTTCATAGAGGGAGCGCTGGATGACAATTGGATCAGAGAGATGCTGGAATGTGACCCGAGCACCGTGAAGGTGGGGAGGCCGCTGAAGAGGGACACCGCTTTGGAAAACCCACGGTTAATTTGAAGTGGTTCACTATTTAGGCACACTGGACCAGCCCGTGTTTGGGCTAAAAATTCAAGGAATCAAATTCTATCTTCATCTATTGGATAACTTTGTCGTAGCTGCTTTAGAGTGCTGTAAAATTTGGAGCTTATTTTATCAAGCTTCCACAAGATGAAATGCTGTGTTTTTGTTTTTATGTATTGCTCTGTTCTGGGTTATTAATGTTCCTCAAACATACCAGATTTTAGAAAAAGTATGAATTTACATATGTAAATCCATAATGTACACATGACACATGTGAGTGAAAAAAGAAAAAAAAAAGAACTGTTATTATTAAATTCTGCACTTGTGGCCAGATTAACTTGCACAAAGTAATGGACCCTAATAACATTATAAGAATGACATCTCCACTAATGAGGCCTCACCAATGGGTATTCATGCTACATCAAAGTAATTGGGTAATAGACTAATAAAAATTAAAGAAAAGTTACTATTTTTTCACTACTACATTATTTATTTATTTTTACAGTAGATATATAGTGTTAAAACATTTTCTGTGGAAAAAAAACATCATTTTTAAACATGTATTTTTGAAATTACAGGACAGTCAATGACCAATGTAATTTTTAAAAAATGTAATTTTTACACATCTATTTCTTAAAATTTACGCTCGGAGAATCATGCTATTATTATTTTATTTTATTCTATTTTATTTATGTATTTATTTATTTTTATTTTTTTCGTCACTGACGCTTTTACACCACTTGGTGTCGCCTGTACTTCTTTAAAGCTCACTAGCCACAAAAGTAAGGCCTCCAAGAATTTAAGGAATACGTCTCTTCCCTGATCCAGCAAAACATGGGAAATTTCACTTTTGCGTTACTTAGCTCGACGGACCGCTGTGTGTGAAAGCCGCTGTTGGTTGTGACTATTCCTACATCAAGATGACAATAAAAATGTTTGTTTTGTTTTTTTCAAACAGTTTCTGGTTTCTCTGAATCATTTCCCGTACCGGAGATGACTGAATCTCCCGCAGAAAACTCACAACTCCTATGTTAGGCACGTAACAGTGAACGCACCAGGACTCCTATTTAAATTCCAGGCCAATCCAAGCCTGTAGCAGGGGTGGGATTTTTCAGCCATGACATGCAAAGTTTTCCAGCGACCCTGTCACTTCGACATCATGGCGTAGCGATGTGCACGGACGGCAGGGTCGTACTGGTGGGCACGGAGAAGTTCAGAACACAGCTTTTGTGGATTTTTCTCAGAAAAAACGAGAAGACGAAACTACGGAAGCGCTGAGATTCTTCGAGAAGAGTTTGGGTACGCGTCCGTCTTGAGGCTACAGCTGTGATTTATTGTTGTAGTCTGCTAAAGTTACCGTTTAGTCCGAACAAGCTGCTGCCGTTGAGGCTCGCGCAGATGCGCGCGCATGCCTCACAACGCGACCGTTTTATGGTCACTTTTCTAACTTTTTATAACCAGCAGGTCCCTGAGCTGTTAGGTTTTGTCTGGTTAGTGAAATCTGACTCGTATTTAAAGTTAACACCGTAAGAAACGAATGACGCAAAGTGTCCTAAATACCCGACTGTAGACAAAACGTTAATGTTTCAGCTTTACGTTAAATATGTAACAGAAGCTAACTGGAAGAAGTCTGTTTATGACCTGCCACATATCTAATCTCTGCACTGTGCCATTGTTTTCCATCGCCTGAGGCTGCTCTTACCCTTTTTCCCCCTCTGTTTTTATCTGTTTCTAAAGTAACATTCATTTGCCTTGCCCTAGGTGCTGAATTAGTGGGATTTAGCTTTAGTATAGTGATCGTGAACTGCCCCCGAATGTGAAGTAGACTCTCTGGAGTTCATCTAAGATGTGAAACTTAATCAGTTGTTGTGTTATAGTTTGGCCTTTTTGTTTCTTAAAAAAAGCTCTTGAAAGCAGCACACTTGTCTGGAAACCAGATGTTGCCAACAGTAATTTTGGGTGCTTTTCCTTGAATTCATTGATTTACTAACTTAATCCCCTTTTTAATGCTAATTGAAATCAGTTTAGGGCTTCGCTCTTTGTTATTCACACACTCCCAGGGGTCACTTTTCAGCATCTTCCTGTCTTCACCGCATTGCAGCCAAAAAAGGAAATGCAAGGAGTTTATATTAAGGAAAATTCCCCAAAAAACAAGCCTACTGTTGTTCACAGCAGCATAACCAATCTTCTGTATGGCGTGTATTTTATTCAGTGTTGCATTTCATTGCATGTGCATGAAGATGAAGGACTTAGTCAAGTTAAGACACAAGTTGTGCATTTGTGAGTAATATGAAAAGAATGTGTGATTCCATCCAACACAAATGAACTTCTGCCACGACTGTGCACATACATGCAGGCAGGAAAAGACTTGGAAGCCCTTCTCACATGAAACGCTTTATCTTAAAAACTACATTTCCACCTTTTGGAAGCTGTGTTTACATTGCTACATCACTAATTGCTTGAATACCATTAAGGTTTTTCATGATTTTATTTCCAGCCAGTCTAAAGATAGAGGAAAATTCCCTGTCCACTTTTCAAACCTCTTGCCGGGAGGTATAAAAGTAAAGATGGGCATCCAGCCTATTCAGCCATGTTGGAAATAGCTGCAGGTTATTCCTGCAGGTAGCTGATGAATACTCTAAATGTGTCCACACATACACCAAATCCCTGCAGGCACAGGAGTTTACTGCCTATGGCTAAGTAAAGTAACCTCAATAAAAGCCCGCTTTTATTCAGGAAAAACATTGGGAATATAAGTTTTTTTTTTTTTTTTTGCCTCTTGTATATGATAAATATCTTAGATACTCTTCTGATTTCTAAATTAAAAGCAGTGAGTTGATTCCTTATTTTGTGCTAAATATACTGTTTTCTGTCTGTGGTAGAAAAGGAGTTTGGCTTTTGTCATAGAAAAACTGCGTAAAGGTGAAGAATGAGTCAAGGCCTGCATGAGTCAAAACATATAAAGTGTTATTATGTGGGCCTATGCTGGCATGTCCACGGAAATTGCCACGTAATTTGGATAAAAACAGACTAAGTAAAACAAACTGTGGTGTGATTTTTGGCCTGGTTTGTCTTTTCTAGTCTTTTCTAACATGACAGCTATTCATCTCAGTACAGACTGCTATCAGTTTTTACAGGCACATGCAACTATCTGTGAAAGAAAATGAGCCAGAGGCTTCTGTTTTGTTGTGTGCTGCTGCTGCATGTGCTGAAGCATAGTTCGCTGGGCACGTGTAACTCAGGAATTAAGATACACTCTTTATTTTCTTTCTATACCACGAGTACTGGAGCTCTTAGGGGAGCACCCAGTGAAGTAGGGATATGTTGCCTAAAGGGACCTGAGCTGCAGGATTTGAAAAGCAATTATAGTGGTCCACTCTCCCTCCTGTATTCATTGTTCTCTGCATGTCTCTGTGAATTACATGGCTGTTTTCACCAAGGGGCAAGGCTGCTTTTGCATGTCTCTTTCAGTTTACTTTTGAGGCTCTTTAGTCTGAAAAGAGTATGCAGGCAGGTGTCAACTGTAGCATTGCAATGCCGTTTTTTTTTTTCCCCCATCCCAGCCTTTGTGTGCTTATGCAGCTCAGTCAAAACAAACCACTATGATGAACAATAGAGCTCTCTGTTTGTCTTATGGCTGGTGTAAGTGGTGCTTATAGACAGGCAGACAGAGGGACTCTGTTTGAGAGCGATGCTTGCTCACTGGGATTTTTGAGATGTCTCCTTTGATATCAGCCTTGGACAGATGCCTTACATACATCATAAAATAAAAGTGCTTTATAAATCTAGATTTAAAAGGCTTTGTTACAGTTTGTCATATATAGTATGTACCTGTCTCTTTCAAATGTGGAAAATTATGACATTTAATGAACACTTATTTTGTAATTCAAAACAATCACTTGTCCCAGACCTTTAAAAAAACGGCACAGACTGTTACCTTGGCTGCTTTCTAGACAACCATCTTATGTTTACACATAACTAAAGCAACATGGAGGCTTCCTGGGACTTGAGGAAAGAGTGCATGTCCCTGTAATTAGGAATTTTTTTTGCTGTGTCCATCCTACATCCAGGATGAAGCTGTGGAAGTGCTCAGAAGGCTGTTTGCACTTATTAGCAGGTTTCAGAGCAGCATGTCTGGTCTTGGGCTGGTGTTTGAAGTATGTTTGCTAAAGGCCATGTGCTAACCTTACCCATATTTGCTTTTCTGCTGTGATAGAAAAGCTGACTCAGGCTTTTGAAGGGGATGCCCTGTAGGTCTGGATTCCAGTTTTGTCTCATCATGATCCAAACTCTGTGCTGGCTGCTGTGAAATGCTGAGATATCTCCACAATAAAAGCCTTCCCTCAGTCTGTTTGTAGTTTATGCATTTCAAGCAGTGCTGGCAGGATGTGCTTTTTTTTTTTTCTTTCTTTTCTCAAAGTTGCACAAACCTCACCAATAGCACATGCCCATAAAACTGTAATGAGCCTGGAATCAAACAGCAGACCAGCAGCCAGGTAAACATTTCAGTATCATAAAATAATTCCATCTATATTTGCTTTAACCCAGAGAACTTCATAAAAGGTCAAAGACCGAACCAAGCTGCTACAGTACACAAACAGTCAGATTAGACAATGACTTTATTTTTTTTAATTAATTTTTTTACTACCAGTTTGCAGGTAATTTTTATTGGTTCTTTGCAAAACTCTTTAAAACTGGCATCAGCTGAATGATTGATGTTCATCAGTCCACTCGGTCCTTTGTTGGTTATCATATCCCTGAGATGAGGATTCAAACGTCAGAAACTGTTAAGGGAGCACTCAGCACTGGCAGTAGATATGGGCAGATGTTGTCCCATTGTTTCCGGTTTCACATCATGACGCTAACAGCATTCACATTATCAGCAGACTCTTAACATCTGAGATTTTACTTTTCTGTTTTTAATAACTAAAATATTGAAAAGCTGTTCTAATTTACTAATTTCTAAACTGCTTATCTGCCTGCAAAAGCAAAGTGAGTGAAATCCAACTTTGTCAAAGTGTTAATTGAGCAGCTTAACCATGCACTAAGCAGCATACTGTGCTTGCAAGGATGTTAACCAAGGATGTTTCTTAGTTCTAGCTTCTAAATTATAATTATTATAATTGACTTTTGAATTTGTGCTGCTTATTAGCAAACCGAATTCTTATATAAACTAGCATGATTTGTATAATTAATCAATTAGTCAGTTTAGTTTAGTTTAGATTTTAGCTGACAACCATTCAAAGGTCATCCCTTGCAGGGTTCCTAAAGGGGTTGCAATTGCTTTTTAGGGGTGTCTACACGCACAGGCATGAAATATTTATGGATATATGTGCAGAATATTTGTATACCAGCCCTCGTCCTTCCATGGAAACATTGTAAAATGCTCGAATTCTGCCCTGCCTTTTCTAAATGTCAGGTCTTTTGCAAAATGTGTAGTAAGCAGCTACTGTTGTTACTGAGAGAAGCCTTTTTACACACATTCAGGATTTTACTGTTGGAAACCACCCAGCACCAGTGGCATGCTGGGTACTCCTCTCCTCTGTCTGCTGTGTGTTGTGTCGAGTCTTGTGTTTTAGTACATGCTTCTTTTACACATAATGGAAACTGTGACCACAGAAATGCTTAAATAACAGTGCTCAGTCTGTGGGTGGTTTCCATAAAGTCTGAAAATGGTGGAACGTCCCAGTGCTGGGCACGCCCAGGATTGAAGGTAGCTGACTACAGGAAGAGGTGTCAGTGGGTATTTGTGTGCATATGAACATCTCTATTTGCATGCTTAAACATGTACAAATATACAGCAGGGTCTTTTGAACATCAGAAGAGAAAGGGACTGCTGTGTTGTTTGGGCAAATCTCCAAGGTTGGGACACGAAAATGCATCTTTATTTAAATGCATCTTTATTTCAATCCCAATCCAATCCAAAACTGTCCTGTTGATAGGACATTCAGAATACCAGTGTTTTAGATATTGGTTTAATTTAATATTATAAGTGTGGCATTCATTCGTTTTAGAAAATATACATGAGAACTCTTCAGCACTGAGTTAAAGAACAGGAAGTTAAAGGAACTCAACAAAGCACCTGATTTGTTTGTTTGTTTTGTTTTGTTTTTTAAGCTGCCAGAGATGCCGTGCTATCATATAACCATGCAAAAACTGACTTATTTTTATACAGTCAAACCCTACTCAGAATTATGGTGTTTTACCAGCTGTTAAAGACTCGAAATTCATGGCTCAAAGAAACCCAACAGTATTGCAGCTGAATTAATGTTTAATGATACACAAAATTACTTCTTAAAAAAAGCAGAGAAGGCCTTGATCCAAGCAGGCAGTGTGTTATCAGATTTAGCCGCCTCCTCATAACACAACACGTGTGTAAAAGTGATTTGGCTGCAGTTTTTAAAAAAAAAAAAAATATATATATATATATATTTTTTTTTTCTTTTTTTTAAGTTGTGAACAATGAATGTGGTTAGCTGTGACAGAAACAACTGGCACATCAAAATATTCATAACATCAGATCAAAATCAAAATTCTTAGCAAAACACAATTTTTTTTATCTTCCAGCACCATGGTGGATCCGTGCGTTAGGTTTCTGCCACTTTGCTGCCATCCATAAGTTAAAATTTGTAATCATTATCCCAATTGGGTATCTCACAATTTTGATTTGCCTCTGCTAATCAGGAAATTTTATTTTGTTTCGTTTTGTTTTTTGTGGCTTAAACAAGTTTTTAAAAAATTATGCCTGGTTAAAGCTGTAACATTCAAAGATCATCCTGTTCAAGAGTGAACTGGAAATACATAACAATAACAGTTTATTTTATGTTCATGAGCAAATGAGCAGGCATGTTTTAAAAAAAATAAATAAAATAAATCTGTAACCTGTAAGTTGAAATGTGAACTGAACTGTAGTTTAAAAAAATAGTTTCTTCTTTTGCTAATATTGTTTCTCTTAAATTTTTGTTTAAAACATTAACATTAACTGTGTTTTGGGGCTAACCCTTTAACCTGGTTTTATTGGTCTTTATAGGTTTGTCAGTGACTGAAGATGATGTCTGATGCCAGCGACATGTTGGCTGCTGCTCTTGAGCAGATGGATGGAATTATAGCAGGTAAACCTCTCCCATTAAAAACCATCAGCGCAATATTTTACCATGACTTTTAGTACTCGTGAAAGCCTAAAGCAACAAAGTCTCTGCAGGTCTTCCAGGTTGAGTCAACATTGATAAGCCCTTATCTGGTGTCTTGTTATGGCTTGTTGCACAGCTGACATTCAAGCTGTCATGTGATATCTTGTGCTCCATCTAGCCTTTATTCTTTGCTCTTTGAGTCTGTGTAACTCTAAACCAGTGGTTCTTAAACTTTTTCTACCCCTTTTAAAATCTGGGAAAAGTTAATGCCCCACCCTGTGTATTTGTCAGTCTTTAACAATAAAAGAATCCAAGTGAAAAAGGTCACTCTGATAGCATCATTAAACTTCTTTTCTTTTTACCTATGTAAATCTCATCCAGTCACCTATATGCATTACATTTCTCTCCATATCCCTTCCCCCGCAGTGGGTCTATGCCCAAATGTCTGTTCACCTGTTCAGAGTAATGTTACAATGCTGGTATTTGTATATCATCTTTATTGTGTGTAAATTGACCTTCTTTTTTTTCTATAGTGCGGTGTTATAATTTTTAGAAATGTGATACCTATAGTGTGCACAAGTGTATTTCCAAAAGGTGGTGTCTAAATTCTGAATAAAAACAAATCTCAGGAAGTCATTTGAATGCTATCACTAATTTAACACAAATGACTCGGCATGACATCGTTTGACATGAACTGGTGAAAAGTCAAGAGAGAAAAAAGTTCTTTAGTCTGATCAATCAGTATTGATGTGATGGGGTGTATTAGTGCTTGTGACATGCAAATCTGTAAAGATGCTGTTGATGCTGCAGCTTAATTGTAATGTATTCTGCCATCCAGACAATGTCTTTAAGATCTTTGATTATGTTAGCAAGATTATGCCAAACCAGATTCTACTTTAATTAAAGTAGCAAAGGTCTATAAGAAGGGTCCAGAAAATCTGGCAAAGGGAGCCCAACCTGTTGTAAGTAAGAATGGGAACATTTTTGATTTTGCCAGCCTTTTGTGTCCTCATCAGAAGGCTTAAAATGTTGCTAGAGAAAGAGACGATGCAACACAGTGGTAAACATGCCTGTTCCAACCTTTATGAAATACACTTTTTTTTAACATACACTTCTTCTTTTAATGACAGTTATTCAGTTTCAACATTTTTATAAATTGTGTATTCAGTGTTGGCTTTAAATAATTTGATTACATTTTACACAGCATCCCAACATTTTGGAAAATTATATTGTGTTCTTCAATTACTGTTAGTGCCTGAGCCGCAAAATGATTGATGTCCTCTGTAATCTAGCAGATGAGAACTTTTACTCACTAAAGCTTGTTAACAAACATCACATGCAGCATAAGATGACACTGCAGTCTGTCTCTGGACTGATTTTTATCCTCATATTTATTCCTGTTGTGATTTTTTTTTGTCTCAGGTTCCAAAGCTATAGACTACTCCAATGGTTTGTTTGACTGCCAGTCGCCTACGTCACCTTTTATGGGTAGTTTGCGAGCGCTTCACCTTTTGGAAGACCTGAGAAGTGTCCTAGAGTTGATGGACTCGGAGGAAAGGGAGAGTCTACGATGCCAGATCCCTGACTCCACAGCTGACAGCCTTGTGGAATGGCTCCACGGTCACATGGTAAGACCCTTACTTGTGGATGTTAGAAATATCAATTGGATTCATGGAAAGAGATAAAGTTTATTAACAGGTCTTTAGAAATTAAAGCAAACCGACCTCTTTTTGCTCTTCTGCCATCCAGAAGAGTGTAGCCTCAGGGAAAACCGTTGTAGCGCTCGTGTTGCATTTTCTGTTTTTGAAATCAGTGCAAGTTGTGTAATCATGGAAGGAGTTTCTCCTGTGATGGCTGGGCACGAAGTCCTTCAAACAAACTGTAGCACAGCTGGTTTGATTCTGATTGTTGCGCGTGCCAAATTAAAGCTGTATTAATACAGAATAGTGTGGGCAAACAGTTTTGTATCCAAGTCCACAAATGGCTTGTTTGCTAAGCGAAAACACAGAACAATTGTCCTGTTCTGCTGAGTTCCCATGGAATCCAAGATGGATTAGCTGTGTTGGTGTCACAGTTGATGTGCAGCAAGAAACGCGCAGACTTCTTGGGAATCAGAGCAGTGACTGGCTGCAGGCCAGTGAGAGTTTTTGTGTAATGCTGTAACCTACTCTGTGTACAGCAGTCTGAATGTGAGCCTCTCCATTTCAACCATGTAAGGTTTTATTTGTGCAGGGTGAAGTGGTGTAGCTGCTCAGGCACTTTGATGTGAAGAATTTCAGCTGAGAACATTAGTAGACATTAAAGACTTGAAGTTTTGTCTTTAAAGCGGAGGAATACATTATCATACCCTTGCAAATGGCTCAGTAGAGTTCTTCTAATAATTTATTTTTCTCTCCCCAGTCTAATGGACACATTTCATTGAGTGGAGGTGACCACTACCAGGAGAGGCTTTCACGACTAGAAAGTGATAAGGAGTCTCTTGTGCTTCAGGTACCTGCCTAGCAGTAATTCCATAATTTTACCATCTCCTCCATCTATTTTCTGTAAAACTCCTGTGAAGCTCATCAATGTTACTTCTCCCTCTCATCGACCAGTCAAAAACAAGAAGGGGCAGGACTTGCGTTATCAACACTGTAAACAATGGCGGGGGAGAAAACCTTTTTTGTAACCTAGCAACATCAAGCATTGAAACAAGTGCTCAAAAAATTAGGTCAGGGGTTTGACACACAAAAAAACCTACTGATAAATATTGTTTTACTTAAGAAAATACTCCTAGTACTTAAAATCAACACGGAGTTAAAAGGTGAAAATGGAGCGCAGCCTGACGTCCTTAATAAACTCAATAAATCTGCTGCAGCTCTGAAAATTTCAAGAAACTGTGAATTTCTGAATAATGGTTCACATAATGCTTTATTATTTAATTCATTTTTGTTTGTTGATTTTTAATGAATTTCCCGTGGGTGGCAAATGGTTACTAATGTAATTATTAGCCAGTGTTTGTATAGGATATAGGTTGTATAGGTTTCCAGGATCTGGAAAGGAACTGAAACATTGTAAAACCTAACTGGAGGTTTCAAAGCTTGCTTGTGTTTCTGCCCTACATGCAAAAGATATGTTGCACTTGAACTGTGATCAGATTTGTTTAGTTCTCTCCCTCGCTGTTTTTAGGATCAGGGTATCTGTATATGTTGATTGCATCATTCTACAGCTGCTGCCACCCCTGACGCACTAAGAGAGATTTCTCTTCTGACTTGAAACTCTGAAAAATCTATAATAGTACAAAGAGTGGAACTGATAACTTTGGCTCATCAACATGCTGTTCTTTAATAACTTGACCTTTGGTTTGTTTAATATCAGGCTTTGCTGTCCTTTGTAAAATGTGTTACCTTGTGTTCATGCAGGTGAGTGTACTGACAGACCAGGTTGAGGCTCAGGGGGAGAAGATTCGGGATCTGGACTTGTGTTTGGATGAGCACAGGGAAAAGCTCAACGCCACAGAGGAGATGCTGCAACAGGTCTGTGTGTGTTTGTGTGTTTGTTTTACACTCTGAGGACGGGAAAGCTGTTCCCAAACCAAAGCCCCCCAGTAGTGAAAGTTGCAAATGGACATATGGTGCAGATGTGTTTGGGACTCTCAAGTGGAAGAGCTGAGTTTACGCCCTCCTGTCAAGTAAACATCTACTGTGTGCACTGCTGTGCTAAGTTTAAAAGTGGGTGTAACAGGGGCGTGTTGTTAAAACTGTTAATCATTGAGGTATTGCAGATGACTTTTTGTGTCTCCACTTTTACACAATAATGCCTGTACTACCAGTGTTGATTACACTGTTTGTTTGTTTGTTTGTTTGTTTGTTTGTTTGTTATTACAGGAGCTTCTGTGTAGAACTGCTCTGGAGACTCAGAAGCTTGAGCTTATGTCTGAAGTGTCCAACCTTAAGCTGAAGCTCAACAGTATGAAAAAAGAGAGACTTGACTTTGATGACGGATTTAGGGACAGTGAGGTGAACTAATCCTCTTTGTTTCTGAATGTTTCTTTTCTATCTCACTTAACGCACACACACACACACACACACACACACACACACACACACACACAAAGACACTCAACAATAATGAAACACTCATTTATTTTTCTCTTAAACCTGGGGGAGAGAGGATCCCGTCTTATTATCAGTCTCAAAGTCATTTTTATTTCTTGTTGTTAGTATTTGCTAAACTAGCCATTGAAGGTATACCCACATTATTGTAATATTAATTGGATTTTTTTTTGTTACTTTATTAGACAAAATTTTTATAAAGATGTTGTCAGTCATTTGTTTACTAGAGATAGGAAGATCTCTGCTTCCCAGATAGACCGAGCAGAATGTCTGGAAAGCTTTCAAACACGTCATGGTATTGTTGTAGCAGCGCGGCCATCTCTTCCACCCCGCTGGAACAAAAAGCTGCTGTCCGTGTTCCGCCTCACAGCACATAAATCACTTCTTTTCTACAAGCAGCTTCCTCTCATTTTATCACTGCTGCTGCTTGAAAGCACTGATTTGCTGCTTTCAAATGCATTTGTAGTCACTTTATAGAACTTTTTGCTGATATAAGTCCCATTTGCAAGATGGGAGCAGTAAATGAGATGTTAAAATTATTCACTTAAATTTCATTTTGGAATCTTAGAGTTAAAATTTTATCTAGAGGACAGAAAAATGTTGGGGGAAAAATTATCCTTCAGTATTTAAGGTGTGACCTGTTTTTTTTTTTTTTTTGTTTTGTTTTGTTTTGTTTTGTTTTTTTTCAGGATTTGATTCTTGAAATTAATGAGCTGCGGTACAGACTGACTGAACTGGAGACTGAAAAACTACAGTATGAAAAGAAACTTAAATTCACTAAGGTGAGTCATTCCAGAGCACTTTACTAGCTGTTTATGTATCTTAAGGACTGGTTTTGCCCTTTTTTAAACAGCCAAAATCCACCATTCTGTTTAAAGTCAATACTTAACAGCTGAAATGTTCTTTTATGCCCTTTAACAAAAAATATAATATCTGTACACCTCTTGTTACCTAGATAAAGTTATTCATGCAACCATTTCAGCTGCTATTTGTTTAGTATTATGCTGTAGTCACAGTAGGGAAAACAGTGGTTTGAGACCACAGCACAGCCAGAATTTTGGCAACTATGCAATGAGCTTGGGATCTTGTTGCCTTGAAAATGGTTCCTTTGCAGATGTGGACGAGGACTGTGATCACTCAGTCAGTTGGCATTTGCAGAGCGGCTTTGATGCATCAAAATGGTGATAATACAGTGTCAGTTTTAAACTGAAATGGGGTTGAGTTGGCATTTACAACCCTAATTCCTAAACGGTTCAGATGCTTTGTAAAATCTGAAGGGGTGGGGAGGAAACTGAATGTAATCTATTCATCAATCTATCTGTTTTCTTCCGTTTATCCGGGGCTCGGTTATACTATTGGGGCAGCAGCCTAAGCAGAGAAGCCCAGACCTCCCTCTCCCTGGCTAACTCCTCCAGCCCTTTCAGGGAAACACCAAGGTGTTCCCAGGCCAGCTGAGAGATATAATGTACAGCATGTCCTGGATCTGTCCTGGGATCTCCTCCAGGTGGAGGATGCCTGGGACGTCTCACCCAGGAGGCGCCCAGGAGAGATCCTAGTCAGATGCCCAAGCCAACTCCACTGGCTCCTTTAAACATGGAGGAGCAGCGGCTCTACTCGAAGCGTCTCCTGGATGGCTGAACTCCTCACCTTATCTCTAAGAAGAGGCCAGCCACTCAGTAAAAGCTCATTTTCTGCCCCTTGTATCTGCGATCTCATTCTTGCAGTCACTACTCAAAGTTCGTGAACATAGATGAAGGTAGGGACGTACACCGAGCGGTAAATTGAGAGCTTTGCATTCACGCTCAGCTCTCTCTTCACCACAACGGACCCGCACAGCATCCGCGTCACTGCACCCAGAGCACCAATCTATCTGTCGATCTCCCACTCAATTCTCTCCTCCCTCGTGAACAAGACCCCGAGATACTTAAACCCCTCCACTTGGGGCAGGAATTCATCCCTGACCCAGAGTGGGCATTCCACCCTTTTCCGCCTGAGGACAATGGCCTCAGATTTGGAAGTGCTGATTCTCATTCCCACTGCTTCACACTCTGCTTCAAACTGCTCTAGTGTGAGCTGGAGGCCATCATCTGATAAAGCCAGCTTAATCACATCGTCTGTGAAGAGCAGAGAGGAGATTCTGAGACCACTGAAGCGAAAAGCTTCCGCCACTTGGCTACACCTCCTATGGACTTTCTGTCCATAGGAGTTCTAACTTTTTGGAATTGTCTTGTACTTGCAATGTGTTTGTGATTAATCTGCAAAAATTGCAAATCTGTTGACATATGTGGCCAATCTGTTGCTGTCTACGTACACAGAATTTTACATCAAAAAATTTATTTATATTCAGGGTCCAGCAAGAACATCATAAATTTGAAACAGAAATTTCAAAGTTCCTCCACAAATGGTGACACACTGCTGCAGGATGGTGATTCAGCTTCTTCAAAATGACATTGGTGCTCAGCAGCCTTCCTTTTTATGTGGGATATAACCACAGTGCAACCACTGACTTGAGTCCTCTATTGCAAAAAGACTCATCATAGATGATTTGCACTCACTGGAACAGAGGGACTCTGATTGATTGCAGTGTAATGGGGTGTTATGAGTTAGATGACATATTGACAAACCTTTACCAAATTGTCTGAGAAGGACTGCAGTTATTTGGAGTCACATTGCCTTCTGCCAGGTAACTGATGCAATTGCTTTGAAGGTGGTCAGTCAGAGGCTGGGGGGTTACTAACCACTATGTTTTTTTTCCTCTCTCCTGGTCACAAAGAGTTTGTCACCCTTTTGCCTCTTAATCCAAATCCATTAACAACATCTAAGATTTTTTTCATGTTATTTAGGATTTTTTTCCTTCTCATTCAGAGATCCTCATGGCTGTTTGAATGCTGTGAATTCAGGTTTTGGTTGCAAAATGAAACGAGTTCAAATATCAAATGGACCCTTAATTGTTACAACACAGACAAGAAAATTGTTTGTTTTACAGTTTGAAAAGAGAAGTTAACCAAGAACACCAAAAGCTAAACTAAACTAGGTGAAGGCCAGCTGACTGTCAGACTGCCACCACCCTTTTATATGCTGAAGTTAGAAAAAGTGAAGGAGTGACTCTGCTTACTAGAATTTTCCAGATGATTGCTTTGGATGTTTTCTGTCTTATGCTTCTTGAACTGCATGTAGTAACTGTGTGTTGTTTGGGGGTTTTGTTGTTGTTTGCAGCGGTGCCCACTTTTAATCTGCTTTAGTGGTCATTTTCCTGGAAATTTAGATATTCAACATTTCTTGATCTCTTTTTATCTTCTCTCCTTCCCATTTCTGTTTTCTTCTTCTTTCCGTGGCTTGTCTCTTTACTGCTAGTCACTAATGGCCAAGCTTTCTAGCCTGAAAATCAAAATGGGCCAGATGCAGTATGAGAAACAGAGGAAAGAGCACAAACTCCAGGCGATGAAGGTCGGCTTTTCCCAGGATGACTGTTGTGCTTGCTGTATGATTATGGTTTTTTGACCTCTCCCTTTGGCACCTCTTCTTCTTTTTTTTTAAATTTTTGAGGCATAAAACGATTAAATCTGGTTAGATTCTGTTTTCACGCTCAAAAATGTATGTATTCTTGCAAATAATTTACTTAACCGTGCATCACTGCATTTTGCTATAATGCATGGTTAAGTCAAGTGCAATCAGAAACACCACTTCCTTAAGTCTGCATTTACTAGGCACCAATTTTAGCAAATGCTAATTTTTAAACCACAAGTATGCTTTAATTCTGGGCTTTTGTTGAGAGTTGGCAGAGTTCTTCTTTCCTGTCCCTCTCTACACTTGTCCCACTCATTTCCTTTTTCTTTTTTTTTAATCCACTCTGTTATAACATGTACAAGATATGTCTCTGTGCTTGACTCCTGCTTTGGTCATTTAAACATGTTGGTGTTTTCTTTTTGGAAATGGCTTGCATATTTAATAATATCCAAACACTTCCAGAGATCAGTGCTTATCACCCTCCTCATACTCGTTACCCTCCTGCAGCCTGTGTGCCATGTCATCCTCTGTGAACCCCTGTATTGTGGTTTGTTTGGACTGGGAGGAGGTGGCAAAATCTTCTCATTGTTGTCCCCTGGTGAACAGGAGGAGCTAGCCATACTGAGGCGGCAGCTGGAAGGCAAAGACGGAGAGATGAGGAGACTCCAGGACGAGACGGGCTTCAAGGCCATTGGCTTGAACGGTGCAGAGCCCACAGACAGAGGTGGGAAAACCAGACAGATCACACGCCTTGCTGAAGATCAGCATTCCTGATGTTTAATTGGTGCAAGTTTTTACTTTATAATTTCTTGTCCTGTTTAGTCTCTCATCCAGATGAAACTCTTAGAAAGAGGCTGAAAGAAAAACGTAAGGGGGGTTTTTATGTCTGTGATTTTATTATTGCACTCACCTCCACCCCTATTTGCATGAACGAGCATGAGCCATCTGAACTCTGCTTGTCCATTATAACCAGTTCCAGTGCTAGTACCCGACCACAGAGCGCTACATCTCAGCTGAACTTTTTTTTTTAATGGCACGAATCCTGTCACTGAGTTTTTAATGCCCGGCTACAACAGCAACAAGAACAGTTTGCCTTGTGTTTTTAGCAGGAATGAAGAATGAACTGTTTGTTGTTTCCATTCAGACTGCTTACTCCACCTTCTGACTCATGTCTTCCAACGTTAATCACCTACCTCTCTTCACCAGCAACCTGTGTGCGCGTGCGTGCGCACCCTGCTAACCTGTCCTGCTGTTGTGCTTTTCAGTATCTTTCATGTACAGCCGTCTTAATAAATGTCCACTTTCCCATCAGTTATATATATACTATACTCCACATTCATCTTTATAGAACAGTTTCATTTTTCATGCACAGCACACGCACTCTCCATGATTCTCTATATTGAAGTACAAATGACAAGTGTCCATTTTAAGAATCCTAATGACTAAAGCAAAAACACAAGCTTCCTTCATGTCTTGAGCATACCTTTTAAACATTTACAGTGCAGGTGAGGAAAAATAAGCGAGGCCCCCGAGTTTAATAACTAGTCAAACTTTTCTTGGGTAGAAGTAACCTTGAATAAACATTTGTAGCTGTAGACCAGACCAGTGTAATGTTTAACAGGCATGGGGTTTTTTTGACAGTTTATCCTTAGGACTGCTTCTGCTCAGCCAGATTCTCAAAATGTTTCAGTATGAATGAGTTTCATTCTGCAGCTTTTCTATCAGGTTCACTCCAGAAGAAGGATTTTCTTTATTTGTAGTCATCCTTGAGTAGATTTATCTCAAAGTTTTGGCCTTTTGTTTCACTGCCAACAAAAACAGTTTGAGAGATATAAGCATAATTTGCAGTGTGAACTTAAAAAGAAAAATGAGGAAACTGAACAAGTGGAGGACAAAAAAAGTTCTGTTCAGCCATCTGTTTTCTGAAGCCTCAGAAATGTTCTCAGCAAAAGGGTGGCTGTGAAGAAAGAAGGGAAACTGGTAGAAAAGGCTGAGGTATGCCAAAATACACAAGGACTGAAAGGGACCGCTAACAGAGTGTGTGTCAGTGTGTTGAAAAGTGGAAATGTTTGAGCAAAGGTTAACATGTAAAACACCCGCTCACACCAACACTGTGTACGTTTGGTTTCTAAAAAGCAGTGTGGCCGTGATGTTGCTGGACTGACAGCCTGTAATGTTGCATCCTGTATGTTAAATTTTACATATCCTCACATTTTAACACCCTCAGACTTCACACCAGGAACTCTTTCAGTAATTTTTTTCTCTCCTCTCTAGATGTGGAAGTCCAGAGGATGAAGAAGGCAGTGGAGTCTTTGATGGCAGCAAATGAAGAAAAGGTACATGTGACCAGCTAGGATTCACCTTGTATCACATCCCAGCTACCCAAAGCTGCTCCAGGAAAAAAAACTGACCTCATTTTTCTTTGCAGGATCGTAAAATTGAAGAACTGAAGCAGTCACTGTTGCGGTACAAGAAAGTTCAAGACATGGTGATGTCCGTGCAGGGAAAGAAAGGTTAGACTCAGACTCACAATCTAAAAATTTAAGTATTTTGACAAATTTACATAAAATGTGATTCACAGCATTTAAAAACTGCCATTAATGATGTGCTAAAATAATGCATTTTAAGCTTTAGCTGCCACACAGACCCTTCATCTGTCCCTGGGTTGCTTGCCTTTTCCCCTTGTTGTTTGTGTAGTTTTGTGTGTAAAAACCTTTTAACTACTTCCTACATCTTGTAAACAGGATCATGTGTTAAATAATTTGATTTTTATATTTTGGCCCATTACAGAGACAAAGACAAAGGATAATGAGTATGTTGAGAGTTCTGGTGATGGATGCGCCACAGTCCCAGCTAGCCCTCCGTCTGTGGAGTCAGAAAAACAAGAAGGCACGGATGCTGAACAACTGAGAGGGAAAAGCCCAGATGAGGTTTGTGGAGAGGGAGAGGAGATGCAGCAAAGGGCCACGGGTCGGTCTCAAACCTGGTCGGTGCGTCTCAGTCATGTGGCATGCGGTTGCCTGTTCACCCACTAAGCTAAACTGGCACCCATGGAATCACTATTTAAATAGCAGAGAACATGAGATATTTTTAATTTTACTTTTACTCTTTTTCCTCCCCTGGAGCGACTTCACATATCATTAAACTCTAAAGTGCTCAGTAAAACACTCACTCTCACAAAAACTTCACATTAATTTCACTCCTTTGGAAATGAGTGTTGAAGAGCTGGACAACCAATTAGTTGAATAACATCTTTTGTCAGATCTCTGTATGCAGATTTAGACTGTTCTCAGGCACTCTGTAGAATTTTTAAGTCACAGTTTTAATGCATTTAAATTTTCTTTTGTCTTTCTGACCCCGACTCAGATGGAAAGCCCCAGTGGACTAAGTGAAGAGCCCTCGCCTTCACCCAGCCCGTCTGATCCAGAGAGAGTGTCAGAGTCTGAACCGGCAGATGTAGAAAGGTAAAGATTTTATGTGTTATACATGACTTTGTTTTTCTTTTAACAATATTTTTAATTTACAAATGAAAAAACAAATAACCGGGGAACACTAGACACCAAAGAACCAAACAAACAGCAAATCCAAACATGGCAAACCACCAATCCTAGTGGAATCTCTTTCATATTCTTCACTGACAAACACAGTGAAATGGTGCTCATTCTGCCTGCATGTGTCTTGTATTTATATTACAATGCTGTAACTTGCCAGGAATTGCATATTTTTACATTAAAATCTCTGAGTATTGGAAGCTCCCACTGCAATTTACGCTATAAATAAAGTGTAAATTTACACTGTAAATTGTGGTAAGAGCGGTGAAGCATGCTGTTTAATGCACGTATATATTTAAATTATCCGGGGCAGTCCATGTGGCGTTGCACCACGTGTTTCACATGTCAATGAGTGCTTGTTCTCATCTCATTTCCTGTCACACTGCACTGCAAAATGAACACAATGGGAGCATTTAATAAGTATAAGACATTGTATTGTGCATTCAAGGAAGGAGAAAGGAGTGTGATTATTGTTAAGGATCGGTCATCTCCTTAGTATTATTTATTTTATTTTATTGTGAATGCATGTTTGCATGCTTGTTAGTACAGAAGAACACAAAGAAGTAACATATTAGGATCGACTAAACCATTCACTTGACAGATGCTGCTGTAGTCCTCGTAAGCAGGCTGACACATGTTTTGTCCATTTCCTGCAGACGGTGTGTCGGGAAGTATCTATGTGTGGTTAATAATGTCCTGTAGACTCGCACTGTTAAGTGAAGTGTAATTTTTAAAGTGATTTGCATTGTGCTTTCAGCAGTCAAGAGAACACAAAGACTGTGACTCAGGATCACCTGGATGGGAGCAAAACTGAGCAGGTATGGGCAGAAATGATGTTGGTTAAAAACTGAAGACTGATTTTTGTCTATCGTTGTGATTTTATTTATTTATTTTCCACTAATTTACCTCAAACTGCTTTTTCCAGCCTTACCCATTTTTTTTCTTTCACATTTGAATTGTCTTTCATTTTAGTTTTTCTGGCATTTAGTATATGTAAGTACAGAATCAAGCAATGTTTTTGTACTCTCAGAAGACAAGTGAGGAGATCGGTAGCATCAGTGAAAAGCCACCCATAAATCCTTCTGCCACCTTACCTGCCACCGTAGAGGACGATCCCTTTGGCTCGAGAAAGGCTCGGTCGTCTTTTGGAAAAGGTTTCTTCAAGATCCGCGGAGGCAAGAAGACGACCAGTAGCCCAAGCCTTGGTGAGTGCAAACGGCATGATTTGAGATCATGGATTTAGTGGAAATGTGCTTTGTTCAGCTTTTAACCCACTACGTGGTGAGAGTTTCTTCACATTTTTTTCTTCCCCCCCCAAGACACACCCATGGAGTACACTATATGGACCAAGACCATAATTTATAGCCCACAGGCTGTGGTCCCAGTTTAATTATGGAACTGTGTTTCTGGGCTGGTGTTTGTCCTTCGTCCTGTCTACGTGCTTTTTTTTTTTATTGTGTGTGCGTGTGTGTGTGTGTGTGTGTGTGTGTGTGTGTGTGTGTGTGTGTGTGTGTGTGTGTGTGTGTGTGTGTGTGTGTGTGTGTGTGTGTGTGTGTGTGTGTGTTGTACACTTGTATATCTGTGTCCATTCTCCCCAATCCCGTTATTATTTCACTCATAATTTCTGGCCTCTTGTTCTTTTCTGTTGGACCCTGTCCTGTGTGTTGTGCTCTTTGTAACACATGAAGACCGCAGCAGGAGTGCGAGTGCGCCTATGCTAGGTACAGTATAGATCACAAGTCACGGTAGAGTTGCACTAGTTGTCCAGAGAAAGCAAACTGCTGAATATTTCTGTCTGCAATTTCTGATCTCATCCATTCAGCTGACATCTTCTTTTAGTTTAATAGCTGCAGTACTTTGTCTCTGTTCTTTGTTGCACAAACTTCTGTACCTGTGTATGTTGAGTGTGCTGTAGTGTACGTAGATTTTTCCATGTTCCTGCATGTTTTTGCCTACACTCCTTTGTTTCTTTTAAAGCTTTCCCCGAGCACAAAGCTGTGCTGAGATCCAGATTATTCGATAAAATAATTTAAACGGCTCTCAAAGACCTTCCAACTAAATCTAAAACAAAGTAACAATCCTTTTCTCAGGCAGTGAACAGTGTCTGCATGCATGCCATTCTAGAGAGCGTATCGCTTTGCTCACAGTGACCTCTCAGGAGTCGTCATGTGCCTGTCTCAGTGTTTTCTGGCTCTTTGCACTGACCCTGTGCAGCAGCTCTGTCTGGCTTATCCTCATGATGCTGATGCTGATCTGCTGGCATTTGTTTGCACAGCTGAAACAGAACGACAGGGTACGGACCATCTCGATCTGGCAGGGCTGCCGCAGAGGTCGAACAACAGCGACAGCACACACACGCTCCCCACTACTCCAGAAAGCAGAAAAAAATCCAAAGGAATAAAAAAGCTCTTTGGAAAGTGAGTAGAAAACCTGTAAACATCCTCCCTCTGAGTGTCCTTTTTTTAAGTATTTAACTTTAATGTCTTATTGTTCAGGTTAAAAAGGAGCCAGTCTACCACATTTAACTTGGATGACAATCTACCAGAGGGTGAGTTCAAGCGAGGAGGAGTGCGTGCCACAGCAGGACCCAGACTGGGTTGGTCTCGCGACCTTCAAAGAGTCAACAAGTGAGTCAGTGCATTCAGCATGAATAATGAAAGTCACAATGTGGTTTCCTTGTTTTGAATCTGTGTTGTACAGTGAAATGTAGTGTTTGTTTGAATAATAAAGATGTAACAAGTGCATGTACTACAAGTAATCTACGTCCACAGGGGCGTGTCTGCATGCCTATTTCATTGTTGACTCTTCTCTTTTCTTGTTTAGTGACGTAGACGCTCCCTTTGCACGCTGGCCGAAGGATCAGGTGTGCGACTGGCTGCAGGAGCAGGGTCTTGGTCTTTATGTAAACATGGCTCGCGTGTGGATCTCCTCTGGACAGACACTGCTACAGGCCTCGCAGCTGGACCTGGAGAGGGTGCGATGAAGCAGAAGAATTTAATAAGTTTACCAACGCTGGTAGAAAAGCAAAGTATTCCTGCCTTGAACTTCCTGTGTAGTAACTGGGGAATGTTGTGTGTTTAATCCAAACTTGTGGATGTTTAGGAGCTGGGCATCAAACACCCGCTGCACAGAAAGAAGCTCCAGCTGGCTCTTCAGGCCCTCGGCTCAGAGGAGGAGGACAACAAGGGAAAGCTGGACTACAACTGGGTGACAAGTAAGTACCAGCTGCTAGTCGAAGACATGAGTCTGCTGGTCTGTTTTTTATGTTTGTGATGTTTTACTTCATGTTCTACTCAAGTTAATAATTCATGTAATTCTCTCTGCCTCTTCTCAGGATGGCTGGATGACATCGGCCTGCCTCAGTATAAGACCCAGTTTGATGAGGGAAGAGTGGACGGTCGCATGCTGCACTACATGACTGTGGTGAGTGCCGATAGGAGACATTCACTCCCCTCACAGACCCTGTGGATAAGCTGGCCTGATGACTCCAGTGTCACCTCATGTTAGTGTTACAGCACAGAGCTCCAGTGGTGATGGAAACCTCACTACAAAGCAAGTTTAATAAACCAGGAATATGTTTTTATTAGGAGGATTAAAGAAGTCTAATTTTTTTACATAGACTCTGAGCACTTACACCAGCGGATGGAGAGGTCAATAGCAACAATACTTCTTTGCATACATACATTTCTTTTCACATCACGTTATGGGAAAAAAAGACCAAGGGAGAATTTCTCTTCCAACTCTTCTGTCCTGCCTCACAGCGGACTAAACCCTTCTTACGTTCACAAACAACAGCTCGTTTCACAACATTTAACAGCCAAATAACTAAAAGCTTGAAAAGGAAAAACGTCAATACGAAATGTAGTCAACTTCTGAAAAGAACGGTGCAGACGCAAACTAAAAATGTTTGGTTTGTGCATTTTCTCACTTGGCCCTCATGGTGCTCTCTCAAGGTAAGTAAGCTTTAATACTCATCCTTAAATGTACCCTCTTCTTATGGCACATTTTTAGTCTCACTCTTTCAGCTTTAATCCTGGTGTTGAAAAAAGTGTAATTTTTGCCATTGGTAAGTCAAAAATTCAAGTTAACAACTTGAAATTTCAAGTTAGTTTCTCAATTTTCAGTTATTTTCTCAGAAGTTTGAGGAGCTTCCATAACCTTGGGATTAAGTAAAGAACATTTACAGCAAATAGCCCCTCAGTGCTCTGGGCAGTAAGACCCCCTTTACAGTCTGTGAACTGAACTTCATGGCATTTATTTTAATTATTCTCCCAGAGAACTGGTTGGTATGCTGTGCTCTTAGAAAGCTCTGGTCTGTTATTTCAAACAATGTTTCACAGGAACAGGTAAGATGTGCAGCATGAGTTAGCGCTGATGTATCAGTCAGAAGTGACCTGGCATGATAAAAATAAAGTTTCCTCTCTAACCCCAGATTCACCCTCTCAGGTATTTGTATTTCAGCACTGGCTCTCTGATCCTGTTCAAGCTCTGATGTCTTGTGTTTTTAAGGATAACAATCACAGTTTAGTCAATTTTAGAGCGAATCACTGATATCTGTCTTTGTCCAACAGGATGACCTGCTTTCCCTGAAGGTGGGCAGCGTTCTGCATCACCTCAGCATCAAGAGAGCTATTCAAGTCCTCCGACTCAACAACTATGAGCCTAACTGCCTCCGTCGCCGGCCGTCAGACGAGGTGCGTTCGCTTTAACAGCCTGTTCTGCTGCTCGGCCCACTGACTTGACATACTCATAGCTATGTGTGAACACACTGTGCTTGTGGTTTGTACTTTGTGTCTGTAGAACAACATTTCACCGGCAGAGATTTCCCAGTGGACCAACCACAGGGTGATGGAGTGGCTGAGGTCTGTGGATCTTGCTGAATATGCTCCCAACCTGAGAGGCAGCGGCGTCCATGGGGGCCTAATGGTGAGAGAGTTTTTCATTTCCCTGAAAGAGCAGACGCTGTCCTGGGTTGTGTCCACTCCTAATACACCAAATTCCCGCTCAGGTTCTGGAGCCACGGTTCAATGTGGAGACGATGGCTTTGCTGCTGAACATCCCCCCCAACAAGACTCTGCTGCGGCGCCACCTTGCCACACATTTCAACCTGCTCATTGGCTCAGAGGCCCAGCAGCTCAAACAGGAGTGTCTCGAAAACCCAGACTACACTTTGCTTACTGCAACCACTAAGGTCAAGGTAAAGCACGAGACAGATCGTCCTCTCTTACTACAAGTACTACAATTACTTCTCAGAGTTCTTACAAAGAAAATATGTTGGAAATGCTTTTTCCTACATATTCTCTTTAAATGGGTAACAAGTTGAGAGATTTGATTTTACAAAGTGATATTAAAGTTTAGTTTCTCATGGAAATTAAATGTGCTCACACACTAAAATAGAATTTAAAGGAATTTTAAGTCACTAAAACTGGCATCAACCCTGTAACCATAAAATAATTGAATAAAATTCAACATTGTAAGTTTTTGTTTGTTTGTTTTGTTTAAATCTTGCGATATCAGTTTGCATATGATTTTTAGTTCATATCCTTTTTGCTCCATCTGGCATTTTTGTGCAACATATTACTTAAAATTTTATTGTGCAATTTATTCCAGGAGGAAAAATGACACTGATGATGCAGAGGTCTCGAAAACTCACTGATCAAATATGATGACCTTTTTGTGTTTGTTTTTTTTTTTTTTCTAAATCAGAGGTTGGTATGTGTGCGTTCCTGTGCGAATGTATGTATTACTTAACTGTCCTCTCTGTCCGGTTCACACCAGCCAAAGAAACTATCATTCGGTAATTTTGGCAGTCTGAGGAAGAAAAAGCAGGAAGAGAACGAGGAGTATGTGTGTCCGATGGACGTGGAGATGCCAAAGGGTCGGAGCTTCCAAAAAGGCTTCGAGCTCCAAATCTATGAAGATGACCTCGACCGGCTAGAACAGGTGAGCTTATTCTTCAGCATTCATTAATGGTTTGCTTAATTTAAAAAAGAAAAAAAAAGTCATATTAAATTTGAAATCTAACGCTTTCTGTTCACAGATGGAGGACTCTGAGGGAACTGTGAGACAGATTGGTGCTTTCTCTGAGGGCATTCAGAATCTGACAGTGAGAACCAGGAACATATTACTCACTGATTATTGTTTCCATGGCTTCTGATAGTAAACTTAATGCTTTTCTCTCATTTACCAGAGCATGCTGAAAGATGACGAACTCTTCAAAGAGATCTCCAATTCTCCGAACCCCAGCGTAACCGACGACGACTCCAATGCATGAGGCTGTCAGCATCAGACCTGATCCTGCTGTGAATGAAACTCTGTGCCAACCCTCTCCACTTGCACACACACGTCTCAATAAAAAACCAAGAATGCTCCCACATTTTCCTCATTTTTAGTGTTACATTCAAAGAAGAGCCAAAAGTATTAGTGTCGTGTCTTTCTAGTTGATTTTTAAATGTTGAAGCCTTCAGTCCAGAGGCCACTTTCACTCCTGAATTTAGTCTTCATTACTCCCGACTGATGTCAGAGGGAACATGTAGGATAACACCACTGTTTGCCTGCCAGCTGGTTTCTGGAGATATTTTTACTGTTCTATTCGGGTACCTTCCTGTTTTAACTGAAGTGAAAACCAGCAAAAATTTAAAAAAAAAAAACATCTAGAAAATGCCTATATAGATTTAATATATGACTTTTAAATTGCCTTTTGACTGTGGCAATGCTAGAAGAAAGAGTTGGACTAGAAGGGATGTGTTGAGACTGTTTCCATTTTGAAGTTATAAAGAAAAACCCTCAAACAGCTGCTATGTTTTCTACACAACTGAACCCTGCTAAAGAAATGAGAACAGTCTTTAAATATTATCCTGTCACTTATACATTTACAAATGTGCATATACAGTATAAAGCAAGAATCTCGCTGCATGTTTTGAAACTTCAACACAGTCATATAAGAACTCATCATTGTTTTTACCAAAAAAGGATTTTAAATGGAAACCTGCAGTTAATTCTGGGGAAATGTTGTGCTGCAAGGAAACGTCGGGTTTTCTCAAAGCGATAATGCTCCCTGCAGCTCTCCACCTTCCCTGAAAAGATGTCTTTTTTGTACACTTATGCAATTAATAAATCAATAAAGTAATTTAAATACATTTGGTGTTTTCTTTGAAGAAATTAAATCTACACCTGTCACAATGTCAGATGTTTTTTTTCAAGAGTCGGGGACGCAAGAACTCTCTAATGTTGGTTGATAATGTTGACAGATAATTGGAGATGACAAAATCTGCTCTACACAACTACTCTGTAATCAGGATTTCGGTGTTTTGTTCAAGAATTAAATCCCCCACAAAGACTTTTATTTATAGAGCCTCAATTTTATTGTCACAGGGTTGTTCCCCTCTAGCACTCGGTTCTGGAGTTTACCCTTTACAGCATCCAGGCCTGACATTAATTGTTTACCGCTGTGAGGTGGCACAAAATCTGAATGCTGCTGAGTTTAGATGTGTGAACTGCTGTGGCTCTAAATGACAGAACACTCTCTAAACTTATGAGATGCGTCTTCTGTGTGTAATCAAGAGCTCGAAGTCTCGAACTCTCTTTTATTTCTGCTTTTATTTAAAAAAAATCTTTTTTTCAGTCTTTCTCAGATTTATTTCTTTTGTCTAGTCTGTCTGGCTCTCCTCTCATTTCTTCTTGTCATGTCTCCACACGTTCATACAGGCACAGTAAAGCCTTTCTACAGTTCTGCACAAAAGTCCATGTTCAGTGGTGAGATGCACCCATTGGCCCCTGTTGACACCTCTGTACTGGTGATATACATCACACCACTACAGTGTAACCTACTATAATAATGCTGTTGACATGTGGTCACTCTACAGGACATGCTCACATAGTTAACAAATATGCATGCTCATGCTCAGAGGTAAACCAGGGCAGCTACAGCTTCCTGGGCAGAGTGAGACCATTAACCTTTTCCCATAGAGCTAAATTTAATCTAGGCCGTTAACTTTTAATGTTAGCATCTTGTTGAATATTAAAGCAGAGAGGATTTCATTTCTGAGAAAACATTTTCTGCTGTTTGACAGCTCAGTACACCCCCCTTGTGTTCAAGTCATAGACCCCTGCCTTTCCCTAGATTTACATTTCACCTTACATTTGCACAGCCTACTTTACCTACTCATCGAATAATGAGTCTACCCTTCTCTTATCCCCCTTTACACTGAAACAATACGTGAAAAACCTTTTTATTGAGACTCTGGATGGGACCTGATGTGAAATTGCATCAAGTATGTGATGGTTTATAAGCTAAGTTGTATAAAAAATAAAAATTAAAACCACCTGAAGCTGCATCGCTGTATCACTTCTTTAGTAAAAGTTCATGCAAAACCATAGAGAGAGGCTGTGCCCTGAAATGAGGCGCCATCTGGTGGTTAAAAGTGGGTCTCAGTCTCAGAAAGGCCCCTGCAAGATTCTGGGTGGAGGCTGGACCTTTAGACAGGCTGTGTGTGAGTACTCTGCTGCAGTCCAGGCTGAAACAGTGGACACTTTCATTTGGCGTCATGTCTGCGAGGTTTGTATTTTTATTTACTGACTGAAGATTAGGTTGTTTACATTGTTGCACGGGCAGCTGAATACAGGTCAGAACTTTGCTGCTTTTCCCATGTACAGAAAATGTTTTCACATCTGTTATGTGCAGGTTGTTCTGTGGATTTCTGCTCCTTGCAGTGTTCCTCAGTGGACTGAATGGATCAAGGTACAGTGGTATAAAGCAAACTCTGCTGATGTTTCCTCTATTTGTGTGTGCATCTGCCAGATTTTTGCATAGCCTCAGTCTAACACTTTCTATAACAGACCAGCTGTAAACCAGGAGCTGTCAGCTATTCTCAATGAGCTGTGGAGTTTGGATGTGAATCGCATGACACCTGGGATAGACTACACGATCTCTGTTCAGGTGAGAAATCTTTTCTAGTTTATTTAGCGCCTGCTGTGTCTTGTGCTTGTACAAAGACGTGTTCTGTGTTTGAACTGCCTAGGGTAGAGCAAGCTTTGTAAGTCAGGGCAGCCTCACGGTGCAGGATCACGCCTCGCAGCCGCTCTTCTCCAACGTTAATGAGAGCAAACTGAGAAATGTAACCACTTTCTCTAGTAAGTGTGTAGTTGTGAGCACTCTGAGCTTAAACATTCAGATCGTGTTTGCAGTCATCACTGTAATAAATGGGATTTCTGGGCTCGCAGGCTTTATGACACTCCTGGACAACTATGAGCGGTCTACTGGCGTGACGGAACAAGTCACCACAGAGGAGCTCACAGAGTTGGATCTCTTCTTGGACGCCGTCTTAGAGACAAAAGTCATGAAGGTATGTGTCACAACAAGCTCTGTCGAGCAGAAAGTTTACATTTGAGCACTTCAGTTACTCCATTCTGTTGGAGAAACCTGGTAGTGTCAGTCTGAATGTCTCCTCACAGCAACAAGAGAATTTGTTTTGGTATTGCACAACTTTCTATTGTTTCCTACAGTTCATGGTTTTGAGGCTGCAGCTGAACTGTAGAGGGAGTTTTATGTTCTTCCTGTTGTACTGCTGCTCTGAACACATTACTTCAAGACATTACAGAGGCAAAATAACATCTGTGTGCAGCTGTGGAATGTCGCTCTGGCCTCAGCGGTCTCCCAGAAGGGGATTGCTGCAGGAATGTGGACATGATGTACTTTTTGTAGGTGGAAGAAAGCCACGCTTTTTAGTGAACCTTTATGTGTAGATCTCAGTGGGGACACATGAGACAAATTCCTCACAATAACCCCTCCAACAGCGCCGGGTCTTTTCTTTTGAGCAACAGCACAGCATCTCATCCTCTCCTCTCCTCTGACTCTGGGCACACTCAGGTTTGCAACCATGAAGAAGCCAGAAAGAAAATGGAGAATGACATCAGATATTAGAGGATTTCTTCTCACAAAGTTTAAATGAGAAAACAAAAAAAAGAATCTTTATTAACACCAGCTAAAGACAATATGATTCACAGAATCATCACAGAACAGAACACAGATAGGTGAGGTGCACAAAGTTTATTATCATCCCCAACCACTTGTGGCTTCCCCTCCCAGAGCCTGGTTCCTTGGGAGGTTTCTTCCCACTTAAAGTCCTTTTTTCCCTTCCAACTGTAGCCAAGTGATTGCTTACAGTGGTCGTCTTATTGTTCTGTAGGGTCTTTCCATCCATCCATCTTCTTCCGCTTATCCAGGGCTGGGTCGTGGGGGCAGCAGCCCAAGCAGAGTCAAGTCCAAGCAGACCTCCCTCTTCCCAGCCACCTCCTCCAGCTTGTTTGGGGGAACACCAAGGTATTTCGAGGCCAGCCTAGAGATATAATCTCTCCAGCGTGTCCTGGGTCTGCTATGGGGCCTCCTCCCAGTGGGACATGCCTAGAACGTCTCACCCAGGAGGCACCCAGGCATCCTTGTCAGTTGCCCTAACCACCTAAACTAGCTACTTTCAATGTGAAGGAGCAGTGGCTCTACTCTGAGCAGCGATGAGATTCTGAGACCACCCAAGTGAAATCCTTCCACCACTTTACTACGCCTAGAAATTCTGTCCATAGAAATTATTAACAGAATTGGTGACAAAGGGCAGCCCTGGCGGAGCCCATCACCCACCAGGAACGAGTCCGACTTATTGCTGGGTATGCGGACCAAGCTCTTCTAACGATTGTATAAGGATTGAATGGCCCATAGAAATGGGCTAGACACCCCATACTCCCAGAGCACCCCCCAAAGGACACCCCGAGGGACACGGTCGAATACCTTCTCCAAGTCCACAAAACACATGTAGACTGGTTGGGCAAACTCCCATGCACCCTCGAGTGTCCTCGAGAGGATAAAGAGTTGATCCAGTGTTCCACAACCAGGACGAAAACCGCATTGTTCCTCCTGTATCTGTGGTTCAACTAATGGACGGCCTCTCTTTTCCAGCACCCTCGCATAGACCTTCCCAGGAAGGAGGTCTATGCGAGGGTGATTCCCCTATAGTTGGAACACACCCTCTTAGCCAATTTCTTAAAGATGGGAACCACTACCCCGGTCTGCAATCCAGGGGTACTGTCCCTGACCTCCACGCAACATGGTAGAGGCGTGTCAACCAAGACAGGGTCTTTACATTACAATATTCAACCTCTTCAGGTGACTGGTGTTGTGATTTGTCCTATAAAAATAAAATGTATTTGAATCGAATCTTGCTCACTTTAGGGGTCGCTTCCATCTCACCCAATCTCTAAAATCTTCTTTTGTCACACCAACCCTCTGCATGTCCTCCTTCACTACATCAGTGAACTTTTTCTGCCTTCTTCCTCTTTAAATCTTCAGCATCAGTTTTTCCAACATATCCAGTATCCCTCCTCTGGACATGTCCAAATCATCTCAACCTGCTCAACCTGAGTTGTCCCCCTGATGTACTCATTTGTAATCTTCTCCATCCATGGTGGCAGTGCCACCATCTCCAAATCATACATCACAGCAGGTCTCACTGCCATCTTGTAAACCTTCCCTTTCTCTCTTGCTGCTACCCTGCTGTCACAAATCACCCTGACACTCAACTCCACCCTCACTGCACCCTGTTCTTAAACACACGAAACTTGCACCAATGGATGAACCAGATGACTGCAGGTAACATTTGGACAAAAAGTCTCATGACTCCATCTTTAGGGCTTAGTTAGATTAACTATTTAATATGTTAATTTAACAATTAAAGACATATTCATCCAAAAGATACTCTTAGAAAGTAGATTAAATATAGTGTTGACATAACATATAGAGGTATGATTCGTTTTTTAAAGAGTTAAATGTTGTAATTATATGAACAAAAGTGCTTTATTCCAAGATAGCATCAGGGTTTTAACACCTTTTACGTTTTTATAATTATTTTAAGTGTAAAAGCTCAAAATAATGACATAAATACATCTGTTCATGTTATTATCACAATAATAACATTATTGTTATTATGACAAGTCAAGTTTGGATTCGTAAATATCATCAATGATGTTTCGCCACAGCGGGCTCATCAGTACCTGGTGAGAAAAGGTCAATCCAGCTCTGACTTGAGGCTGTTCAAGAAACAGCTCAACTTGATCTGGTTCCACCTCTACCACAGGCAGAGAAACACAGGGTGAGATCTCCTCCTGCCAACCATCCCGCTTTAACTTTGTCCAGTTGTTAAATTCATCCATGAGATTCTGCAACACTATAATTTAATAATCATTTCTTTGGTAAGAAGTATGTGTGTTTCTGTTCTTAAACTGATCATCACCAGCCTGGACTCCAGTGGATTTGAACATGTGTTTGTTGGCGAGACAAAATCAGGAACAGAAATCATTGGCTTTCACAACTGGGTCCAGTTCTACCTGCAAGAGAAAAACCAACACTTGGACTACAAAGGATATAAGGCCAGGGAGCATGATTTGGTAAGAATAACAGTTCACCAGACAGAAGAGATTCATTTCCTTCGTTGGTAACATATCCATTAATGTTCATGCTTTTGTCACAGCCTGATCAAGATGACCACGTTCTCAACCTCCAGTTCAGCTGGCACGGTGTGGTGAAGCCCGTTGGCAGCGCCTTCATCGGCACCAGCCCCGAGTTTGAGATGGCCGTCTTCACCATCGTCTTCCTCATGAACACGGAGAGAAGCACCACAGTTGTGGTCAACATTGACCAGTGTCAGATGGAGCTGGTGGTGATCAGACACGGGCGCTCACTCGGGACAGCGTACCCCAAACTGCTCAGCAGCAACGGCAGACATGTCAGGCAGCACGCGCACTGATGTGATCCATCATTTTATTTACTTCTGATCAAAACTAATCTTTGTTCAGCAATACGTGGCCTCATTAATACGGAACTGACCTGCCTAATGTACTGCAAAGGACATTTACATGTATTTCAAGATCACTGTGACCTCAGTAGCTTTCAATAAAATGTTATTTTGGAGTTCAACATTTTTATTTTGCACAGTTTTCTTTAGAAAACAAGTCTTTCTAGTTATTTACATTTATTCAATGTAATATATATAGAACATAGAACTGTGGCATGACCCTTGTGGGAACAGTAAAAGCAAACAAAAGGGAGATCCCGCAAGTGATGAAAAGTAAAGAAAATCATGTGTCCTTCCTCCCTGCTTCAAAAAAGAAGGTTGTCCTGCTCCTGTCATCCATGCACAGACAACCAAGCATAGGACCCACTGAAAACCTGAAGTGATTGGATTTTAAAACCAAGCAAAGGTGGTGTTGATACTTTTGACCAGATGTGCACTCACATGGCTGTGGAAGAAAAACCAAGAAATGGCCCCTTTGCGTCTTCTATGGCATGATCATTGTTGGTGTGATGAACTCGTGGATCATTCACAATAAGAATGCAGTAAAGAGAGGTGACAACCACATGCCTTATATGCAGGCTTTGGCACCGGCACTTATGAAACCATTGGCAGAGTAGAGGCTCCCCTCTTCAAATCTGACACGTCAACTCACAGTCCTGATCTGTATCGTGCTCAACATCCCTACCCTTGTCACTCTTGCAGGTGACAAGGGTAGGACCTGCAAGGACCTGTCCAAGCCTGACTGCCCCGCAGGCTTGGACAGGAAGTGTGTCCATGCCATTATTACCCTGCGTGTACTGACAGCATGTAAGGCAGGGGTGTCAAACTCAATTGCACAAGGGGCCAAAACTCAAGGCGCACTTTAGGTCGCGGGCCAAAGAAGATAAACATTTATTGAACACACTAAAACAATGTTTTTAAACATAAATATGAATAAAAACAGATAGGAATATTATTCCAGATTAAATACACTTAAAAAATAAACTTTAAATATTTTGCTCTTCATAAAAATATATCCTGTCAAAATTATGGAAGTTAGAAATATGAACATGCTGCCAAAAACCCCAGAAAAAATAAATGAAAGCATACACAAGGTTCGAGCCGCATGTAGACGGAGCATTGCTTCAGGAATGGAACTAATAAACTGTGCGGGCCAGTGTCGTACTTTGCCTTGAGTGTATCATTACACTGCAGCTCCATCTGAATCTGCACTGGTGCAGTTCAGCAAAGTCCGCTGACTTGGTTCAACATTATTTGGCATCAGGGAAAGTGAGGCAGGTTGCACTGGTGCATTTGCAGTGATGGGAATAACGGCGTTACAAGTAACGGCGTTACTTTTTTCAGTAACGAGTAATCTAACTAATTACTATTCCAATCGTTACAACGCCGTTACAGTTACTAACAAGGAAACGCGGTCCGTTACTATTTTTCAACAAACAGACGGTTGAAGCTGTGTTCAGCTTACCGCATCTTATATCAGTTGCACGGAAGTAGCTGACTACGTAAGTAATCTGGACGTTACAGCTTTAAGCAGCTGCGCGCTCCCGCGGACGCGAAAATCACGATCACTGTCTAGCACAACACCTGGAGCTAAGGGGGTAAAACAATCGCATGAGTGCTGCTGTTTGACTGAGGAAGAATAAAGTAGTCGTGGTAAGCCAATCACATGACCACTTAAAGACAAAGCAACAAGGTGATATATACCAGTTTATAAATTATGTTGATAGGCCACGTAAAACCAGAGTCATGATAAACAAGATATACGCGGCGTTTTTTCCTCAATAGTTTCGTCACGTTTACTGTCTAAGGACAGCGCTAGCAAGCATTCTCTGCTTATGAGCAAAACAAAAAAAAAAACAGCGGAAGTTTTAGGAGTGACGGCGAGAGAGAGAGAGAGAGAGCAGAAAAAGAGAGAGCGCGAGTTTTGAGATGTGAGAGATTTGTGACGTTTAGCGTGTTTGGAGTGTGTAGTTAATGTGTTGTCTTGTGTAGTTAGTGTGTAGTGTTGTGGATAGTTTTGTGTTGTGTGTCAGAACAATGAGGCGACTGCTGTCTCCAGGTAGAAAACAGGAGTGATACACCTGCTGCTGTCAGACCTGCAGGTATCAGGCTGTGATGTTCTCCTTTATAGTGGACAGAAATATTTGGAGTGGCACAAATAATTTGTGTGGCATCTTACTGAATGCAGAACAGCTGATTGTTCTGTAAATAGTTTGAAATGGTTATTTTAAAAAAGGGTAAAAGTAATCTTGTGCATAGGATTTTAAAATTGACAATTTATATTTGCATTTAAAGTTATGAAATATGATTCATTAAAGATGTTTGTGGTTGTTACAGTTAAAAATATAACTTTTTCTACTCTGATTTTATGGTTTTTGTCTGATTTTAGATCAACTGTGTTAATACAGTATGACAAAATGAAAACATGACTGTAAATTCAGACACGTGAGGTTGTGCTGAAAAGGATGATACCAAACAAGGCAAAGTAAATAGTTTTTAAAGGTAAAATGTGGAGGGAAAATCAAAAGTAGTTAAAATGGCCAGTTATACCCTGGACCCCAGAGGGTTAAACTTTTTTTTTAAAGTAACGCAATAGTTACTTTTCAAGTAATTAATTACTTTTAGGATATTGTAACTCAGTTACTAACTCAGTTACTTTTTTGAAGAAGTAACTAGTAACTATAATTGAATTACTTTTTCAAAGTAACTTGCCCAACACTGTGCATTTGTGACAGCTTCACTTGAAATGCCTTCACCGCATCATACATGCCATGTCCATGAACTGACAGGTTTCCTTGCTGAGCTCAAAAACTCTATATAGAATTTTTTATCCCAACTCAGCCAACGGACCTCTGTATGATATGGAATGTCGGCAAACTCTGAATCTATTTCCCACATAAAAGACTGAAATTGACGGTGATTTAAACTTTTAGCTCAGATAAAATTTACGGTTTGCGTTACGGTGATCATTACATGCTCCATTTTTAGGACTTTACCACACAGCCTTTCCTGGTGTATGATGCAGTGATATGCTGTTAACTCACCGGTACAGTTCTCCACCTGCATCTTTACTCGCATCCTGCTGACTAGTCCGCTTTTTTCACCGCACAACACCGGCGCTCCATCTGTTGTAAGTCCAACAAGTTTGTCCCAGGGCAGTTTCATGTCGGTTACACTTTGACATACGTTTTAAAAAATGTCTTTTCCTGTCGTTGTCCCGTGCATCGATTTAACGTTCAATATTTCCACTCCACGGATGAAGATGGCCAGCTGTGCAATGTCCATCATGTCTGTACTTTCATCCACAGCAAGAGAGTATGCAATGAAGTTTTTGCTTCTTTCACACAACTGTGTTCTTAAATCAGTGGCCATCTCACAAACCCGATCAGCAATCGTATTTCTCTTCAGGCTCACATTTGCCAAAATCTGCCTTTTGCCTGGACACAAGACGTCGCACAGCTTCATCATGCAGCTCTTCAGAGTGGTACCGGGCTGATTTGGTTATCTCCTCTGCTACAATAAAACTTGCTTTCACAACAGCTTCACTTTGTGATTTTGCTCTGGTGAAAAAAAGTCTGCTGAAATGTCAGATTCTTCTTTAGACTTCTACTTTCTGTAGCTTTTGCTCTGCATTTAGGTTTTTCAGCTTATCTTGACGTTTTGTCTTGTAGTGCCGTCTTAACTTAAATTCCTTAATTACAGCCACATTAACTCCACTAATAAGACACATGGGTTTACCAGCAATGTCTGTAAACATATATTCAGTCTCCCTCTGGCGCTGAAAGGCTCTGTTATCAGAATCAACTTTTCTCTCCACCATTGTGAGCGGCTAGCTTCACAATAACAGAGGTTTGACTTGATTGACGCGGGAATGTTCCCGGTTAGCCGTGAGTTCAGCAAGGAGGCTGCAGCGCTGCATTATGGGATCTGTAGTTTGTATATTATTAGCGCCTCATATCGCCGGGCCATGCATAACAATAATAGTACATCCATATAAAATGATCTCGCGGGCCGGATATAAATGTACGCCGGGCCGGATGTGGCCCGCGGCCCTTGACTTTGACACATGTGCCTTAAACCTAGCTTTGGACTGCACAGGGTTCTCAGGGAGAGAATATTGAGAGACCTGTAGCTTGCTGCTGTCAACAACCTTCTACTGCGTAGCAGCATTTCTTATTTAGCTTTCTGTTTTTCTTCTTTTTTTCCACATACAGTCTACATACAATGTACATACAGGGTAATGACTGTGAATGCTTGGTGGGATGCTTCTATGCTGGTAAGGAGATGTCATTTCAGGACTTAAACCAGACTCTAAGAAATTGCTGTGTCTAATTTTGCGATGCTGCGAGTAACAAACTGGGTTCAGTTTGGAGGTTGAAGAGGAACTTTCCCTCACCAGGCCGACAGCCATCTGTGCCACAGTTTATCTCATGCAGCGCAGTGTTAATTTTAAAATGATCAAATACTTTGGACAATGTATATTCTTCAATGACAAAAAATACAAGTGTTCATTTAAGCAAATAAACAGAGTCGTAAGAGATGTTTTTCAGAAATTGTTGTCTTTATTTTGATTTGCCGCTAACAAATCTTTAAAAAAAAGAATTGTAGCTTTTGTAGTGCTTCCTACTATGTGAACCCCTCACCAGAATGTTGAAGTTTTTTAGTTCAAGCAAATTAAACCCCAACAATCAAATGATCCCCTGTGAGCAAGCACTAGGCACGGTGGAAAGGAAAAACTCCCTTTAAACAGGAAGAAACCTTTGACAGAACCAGGCTCAGGAAGGGGCAGCCATCTGTCACGACTGGTTGGGGGGTGAGAGGCAAAAGAAAAGAAAAATGAGAGCACAAGTTAGCTATATGTTGCTCATGTTGTCTAACATGAACAGCGTATGGTTTTCTGGACTGTGGATGAAAAGCAGTCCATCATTACTAGTCTTTAAAAGGGAACTAATCCATCACCAGGGTAGCAATATGGCTCAAGGAGGCCATAGACAGAGTCAAACAAGCAATCGCTGTTAAGCATTGAAAAGCCCCAGTAAGCTGCAGGTATAATAAGGCCTACTGCAGCAATACCTAAACCTATTTTAAGTAGGCGTTTAGCACCATGACGCCATGAACCACTAGTCGGAACCACGTCAGGAGGTTGTTCTGAGACAGGAGAATCGAGCTCTTCGGGTTGAAGACCAAGATTCTCCTGTGTCGGGACCACATCTAGAGATGGTTCTGAGACAGGAGAAACAAGCTCCTCGGGTTCAGGAGCAAGATTCTCCTGTGTCGGGACCACATCTAGAGATGGTTCTGAGACAGGAGAAACAAGCTCCTCGGGTTCAGGAGCAAGATTCTCCTGTGTCGGGACCACATCTAGAGATGGTTCTGAGACTGGAGAAACAAGCTCCTCAGGTTCAGGAGCAAAATCCTCCAGCTGCAGAGCCTCCAGAGATTCCACCTGTGACTGTTTTTCGACCTGAGCCTGTCTCACCCTACACTGAAGCTCAACTATCATTTCTGTCTTGTGATCTATTTCTCTATTCTGTTTTTCTATTATCTCTTCTTTTTTTGTTATTTTATGGTGAGTTTCTCCCACTTGGTGCTCAAGTCTCTCTAACGCTTCCTTGAGATCTGCGTTCTCTTTCTTTTGTTCGTTTCTCTCACTTTCAATCAGTGACAGCTGAGCAGCAATGCTGCTGTTCTGCTTGAGGAGATATTCTTCTTTTTCCATAAAGTCATGGTGCATCGTCTGAATGGTGTTAACCTGCTCCTGCATTTTGGCCTCCAGAGATTCCACCTGTGACTGTTTTTCGTCCTTAGCCTGTCTCACCCTACACTGAAGAATAGATATTTCTTTTTTCAGCTCAACTATCATTTCTGTCTTGTGATCTATTTCTCTATTCTGTTTTTCTATTATCTCTTCTTTTTTTGTTATTTTATGGTGAGTTTCTCCCACTTGGTGCTCAAGTCTCTCTAACGCTTCCTTGAGATCTGCGTTCTCTTTCTTTTGTTCGTTTCTCTCACTTTCGATCTGAGACAACTGAGCAGCAATGCTGCTGTTCTGCTCAAGGAGAGATTCTTCCATTCCCAGAAAGTCATGGTGCATCGTCTGAATGGTGTTAACCTGCTCCTGCATTCTAGCCTCCAGAGATTCCACCTGTGACTGTTTTTCGACCTGAGCCTGTCTCACCTGACATTGGAGATTGCATATTTCTTGTACCTGCTTAACTATCAGTTTCTGGTTTTGCACTATTTCCCTACTCTGTTTTTCTATTATCTCATTTTTTGTTGTTGTTTCAATATGAGCTTTTTCCACTTGGTACTCAAGAGTCTCTAAAGTTTTCTTGAGTTTTGCATTCTCTTTCTTTTGTTCGTTTCTCTCACTTTCAATCAGTGACAGCTGAGCAGCAATGCTGCTGTTCTGCTCAAGCAGAGATGCTTCCTTTTCCTGAAATTCATGGAGCATCATCCGAAGTCTTCTAACCTCTGCTTGCAAATTTTTATTCTCTGCAACAATTAGAGCTTCGAAGTCATCTGACTGTTGAGTCACTCTTTCAAGCTCAACCATGCTTTCTGTAAAATGGAAATTCTTTTCATGCACGTCTCTACACTTGTGTTCACGCTCATCTTTAAAGCGATAGTAATTTTTTTTGTAATAATTCTTTTTGCGCTTTAGGGTGCTCAACTCCAACTGGAGTTCTTGTATTTTCATTTGATGGTCCCTAGGCTCCGATATTTCTCTCTCCACTAACCCATATAGTTTGTGTGATTCCGCTGGAATCTCTCTGTCAGACTGTGAATTATTAAATGTTTGGTGTGACATTTCTTTAAATGTTTAATGCAAAGTGTCGACAAGAAAAAATGTTAGCTTAATTGTTTAAATTTAAAGATAGTCCCTTTCTGAAAGGTTTCTGGTTTGCAAAACACAACTCGCTGTCTCTGAAAATGCTCCAAGTAAAACTGTGTTTGCAAAGGTGAAGAGGGGGTATTTAAGGACTTTTGTGGCCGCACATTTGACGTCAGCGCTCTTTGATCCTTTGATCCTTTAGAACGTGATGTCACGGCAGGGGGCGTGGTCAGGATTTTAGGTCGAGGCGCCACATTTGCTTCCAGCAGGCGAAGCAAATGTTTGCTGTGTGGTCGGTCATATTATTCATACGGTACGGAGCGAGCGCTCGCAAAAGTAACTCGGGATCTCGCCCGCAAAAGATCCCGCTACTTTTTGATGGCGGTTCTGTTGAAGGGTGCGGTATGGTACGGAGCAGAAATGGAGGAGGATTTAGAACATTTCCTGCGGTCAAGAGAGGTCCCACAAGAGGATATCATACACATGCAACAACTTTCCCAGAAAGTCATGGTGCATCGTCTGAATGGTGTTAACCTGCTCCTGCATTCTAGCCTCCAGAGATTCCACCTGTGACTGTTTTTCGACCTGAGCCTGTCTCACCCTACACTGAAGCTCAACTATCATTTCTGTCTTGTGATCTATTTCTCTATTCTGTTTTTCTATTATCTCTTCTTTTTTTGTTATTTTATGGTGAGCTTCTCCCACTTGGTGCTCAAGTCTCTCTAACGCTTCCTTGAGATCTGCGTTCTCTTTCTTTTGTTCGTTTCTCTCACTGCTGTTCACAAGATCACTGGTGAATCTCTGCAGCTGGAGAATCTTGTTCCTGAAACTGAGGAGCTTGTTTCTCCAGTCTCACAACCATCTCCTGATGTGGTCCCGACACAGGAGAATCTTGGTCCTCAACCTGAAGAGCTTGATTCTCCTGTCTCAGAACCGCTAGTACTCATCATCAGTGGTGATGCAGTCAGCCTCTCTGACCAGATCATATAGACAGTGCTTGAAGCAGTTATGACCTTCTTGCCATATTGGCAGAATAAATGACCTGGAAGCTGTTGCACTGTCTGCACCTGTAAACTCCAGGACACGTTTACAAACAATTTTCGTTGTTATTTGCGCTGCAGCTGCAGGTTAGGGTGGAGTTACTTTGTGTGTGTGTGTGTGTGTGTGTGTGTGTTTACAAGTAGTTTTAAACCTTGTGATCCACAAAACAGCATAACAGTAAAAGAAGAATTGACTGCGTTACAGTCAGTGCGGGAGCGGCGGCTTTGCTCGTGCGCGATTCATTTGCAATTTGGACGCACGTGAACATCTCCTGCCCTGATAGCGGCTGGAGGAGGACTATCCTCCGCCTGTGAGCGCTTTGGCACGAGCGAGGTGCCCACGGCAGCACCCGCTGCTTGTTGAGAGTAAGTGCAACAAGCGTCAAAAGTCGTCATAAATAAGCCTCCAATAACACCAGAAAAAGTCGCCAGATTTGTCGCTAGTCGCTTTTTAGAAAAAAAACGACGCTAAGGGGGTTTGAAAACCCCCTAAATATAGCGACAAAGTCGCTAAGTTGGCAACACTGTTTGGACTGTTTTCAGGGTATTTAAAAAAAATTTCAAAACAAAACCGTGCATCTCAATGGGTATTCTCTGAGCATGCGCAGAATTACGCACAGCTGTCCTGTGATCCTTTGATCAAAGGATCAAAGAGCGCTGACGTCAAATTTGCGGCCACAAAAGTCCTTAAATACCCCCTCTTCACCTTTGCAAACACAGTTTTACTTGGAGCATTTTCAGAGACAGCGAGTTGTGTTTAGCAAACCAGAAACCTTTCAGAAAGGGACTAGTTTTAAATTTAAACAATTAAGTAAACATTTTTTCTTGTTGACACTTTGCAATAAACGTTTAAAGAAATGTCACATGAAACATTTAATAATTCACAGTCTGACAGAGAGATTCGAGAGGAATCACACAGACTGTATGGGTTGATGGAGAGAGAAATACCTGACCCTATGGAGCTTCAAATGAAAATTCAACAACTCCAGTTGGAGTTGAGCACCCTAAAGCTCAAAAAGAATTATTATAAAGATAATTTCCATCAGTCAAGAGATGAGCTTAAACACATGAAGGCTCAGGCTAAAAAAAATCAGACACAGGTGGAATCTCTGGAGGCTAAACTCCAGGAACAGGAAAAGAACATTCAAACAATGCACCATGACTTTTTGGAAAAGGCAGAATCTCTCATTGAGCAGAACAGCAGCATTGCTGCTCAGTTGTCTCAGATTGAAAGTGAGAGAAACGAGCAAAAGAAAGAGAACACAGATCTCAAGGACGCTTTAGAGAGACTTGAGCAGCAAGTGGGAGAAGCTCACCATAAAACAATAAAAAAAGAAGAGATTATAGAAAAACAATATAGGGAAATATTTCGCAAGACAGAACTCACAGTTGAGCTGAAAAGAGAAATTTGTATTCTTCAGCATCGGGTGAGACATGCACTGGATGAAAAGCAGTCACAGGTCAAATCTCTGGAGGCTAAAATGCAGGAGCAGGTTAGCACCATTCAGAGGATGCACCGTGACTTTCAAGAAAAAGAAGAATGTCTCCTTAAGGAGAACAGCAGCATTGCTGCTGAGATAAACAAATTAAAAACAGAGAACACAAATCTCAAGAAACATTTACACAATCTTGAGTATCAAGAAAAGACAGCAGAAAGTCTCACACAAAAAATATTTTGGCTTGAAGAAAAAATGAAAAAGCAGAATTTCAAAATTCTGCATAACCAAGATCTCATAGATGAACTTTATGAACATCTAAAAATGAAAAGAGAGATCATTAATAATCTTAAAGATGAGCTGAGAAGAGAGGAGGAAGAAGAAATATTAGCTGCTGTTCACAAGATCACCAGTGAACCTCTGCAGCTGGAGAATCTTGCTCCTGAACCTGAGGAGCTTGTTTCTCCTGTCTCAGAACCATCTAATGACGTGGTCCCGACACAGGAGAATCTTGCTCCTGAACCTGAGGAGCTTGTTTCTCCTGTCTCAGAACCATCTAATGACGTGGTCCCGACACAGGAGAATCTTGCTCCTGAACCTGAGGAGCTTGTTTCTCCTGTCTCAGAACCATCTAATGACGTGGTCCCGACACAGGAGAATCTTGCTCCTGAACCTGAGGAGCTTGTTTCTCCTGTCTCAGAACCATCTAATGACGTAGTCCCGACACAGGAGAATCTTGCTCCTGAACCTGAGGAGCTTGTTTCTCCAGTCTCAGAACCATCTCCTGATGTGGTCCCGACACAGGAGAATCTTGGTCCTCAACCCGAAGAGCTCGATTCTCCTGTCTCAGAACCATCTCCTGACGCGGTTCCGAGTAGTAGTGGTTCATGGCGTCATGGTGCCAAACGCCTACTTAAAATAGGTTTAGGTGTTGCTGCAGTAGGCCTTATTATACCTGCAGCTTACTGGGGCTTTTCAATGCTTAACAGCGATTGCCTGTTTGACTCTGTCTATGGCCTCCTTGAACCATATTGCTACCTTGATGATCGATTAGTCCCTTTTTAAAGACTAGTAATGATGGACTGCTTTTCATCCACAGCCCAGAAAACCATACGCTGTTCATGTTAGACAACATGAGCAACATATAGCTAACTTGTGCTCTCATTTTTCTTTTCTTTTGCCTCTCACCCCCCAACCAGTCGTGACAGATGGCTGCCCCTTCCTGAGCCTGGTTCTGTCAAAGGTTTCTTCCTGTTTAAAGGGAGTTTTTCCTTTCCACCGTGCCTAGTGCTTGCTCACAGGGGATCATTTGATTGTTGGGGTTTAATTTGCTTGAACTAAAAAACTTCAACATTCTGGTGAGGGGTTCACATAGTAGGAAGCACTACAAAAGCTACAATTCTTTTTTTTAAAGATTTGTTAGCGGCAAATCAAAATAAAGACAACAATTTTTGAAAACATCTCTTACGGCTCTGTTTATTTGCTTAAATGAACACTTGTATTTTGTTGTCATAGAAGAATATACATTGTCTTAAGTATTTAATAATTTTAAATTTAGCCCTGCGCTGCATGAGATAAACTGTGGCACAGACGGCTGTCGGCCTGGCGAGGGAAAGTTCCTCTTCAACCTCCAAACTGAACCCAGTTTGTTACTCGCAACATCGCAAAATTAGACAGCAATTTCTTAGAGTCTGGTTTAAGTCCTGAAATGACATCTCCTTACCTGTCACGGTTCTGGGTCAGTTTGACCCAGTATTTTGAGTTGTTATGTTTTGGTGTGTTTTTGCATTATGGATTGTTTTCTTATTCTCTTGTGGTGCTTTTGTTGGTTATGATGATGATGGTGATTATTAATCTATGTTTTAGTTATTCTTGTTTAGGGATTAGTTCTTAGGTTTTGTGTTCTCGTGTTTATTGCTGGTTTAGTTCAGTGTCTAGTCTGTCTCTCTCTGTCCAGTCCGTGCCTTAGTTTAGTGTGTATTTGTATTTGTATTTTTCACTCTGTTGTATATAGCATTTGTATTCTATTTTTATCCTATTGTATATTTTATTCTATTTTATTCTACTGTATATAGTATTCTATTTTTATTCTATTCTGTACAGTTGTGTACTGTATTTATTCTTATTTTATTTTATTCTAAGTGTCCTTCATAACTTTTGCACTGTCCACTTCCTGCTGTGACAAAACAAATTTCCCACGTGTGGGACTAATAAAGGTTATCTTATCTTATCTTATCTTATCTTATTGTTTCCTGTTTTATTTTGAAGGATTGTGTCTTATGTCAGTGTGTCCAGCTTCGCCCCCCTGACTCATTAGCCCCAATCTCTCCCAGCTGTGTCTCCCTCCTGTTTTCCATTCCCTGATTACTTCCCTGTGTATATTAGCCCTGTGTTTGCCCTTGCTCAGTGTCGCGTCGTACCATCGGATTATGCCTGTGTGGTTTATGCCGTGTTTGGTACCCTTGTTCAGTTTGTTTTAATTTCTCCAGCAATAAAGCTGAGGTTTTGAGTTACAATTCTGTGTTCGAGTCCTGCATTTGGATCCTCATCTCCGCCTGCCCGCACACAGAGCCCTGACATTACCAGCATAGAAGCATTCACAGTCATTACACTGTATATACACTATATGTGAAAAAAAAGAAGAAAAACAGAAAGCCAAATAAGAAATGCTTCTAAGCAGTAGAAGGTTGTTGACAGTAGCAAGCTACAGGTCTCTCAATATCTTTCAATATTGCTCTCCCTGAGAACCCTGTGCACAGCTAGGTATTCTCAGGTATTAGAATTTAACACATTTAAGTATACTGACATAAGTAAGTTGGTGGAAGTTTCAGGTGTCCTCCTGCAGCTTGCTGGAATTCTTGTCTGGATTGCCTGGCCTTAAACACTTGCTTAGTTGGCAACAAGATATCAAGTTAGTGGGGCACCTGAGACACGCTTTGTCTAACTAATTGCAGTGTTTTGCCATTCTCAGTGAGAGATGAAGGGCTGCTATAAGTGGGTTTTGATAACAATGTCCCGGGGGTACAAGCTGCAGTTTCGTCATCGATCCCACCCTTTTCAGAGAAAGTGACTTCTGTCACACTCTGTGAAGACACTGGGCTTGTCATAGGAAATATACTACTGGGCAAAAGGGCTATCATAATAGTGCAATCAGAGATAATGAACGGGATTTGATTCCACTTCTTGATTCCAGATACTATATCAATGTCCTGCAGACCATCACTCCAGGAGAGTGGTTCACCTTAGTAGTCCTCAATGACGCTTACTTCCATGTGCCAGTTCATTTTGAACACAGAAGGTTTCTGCATTTCACCTTTTGGGAAGTGTACATCAGTTTGCTATCTTCCCCTTCGGCCTGTCCCTTGCCAGTTGGATTTTTACGAGGTGACAAGGCCATCCTTGACCTCAATAATCCTGCTGAGAATAAAGATCCCTGATGATTTGCTTATCTGCATCTCCTGATTAAAGGAGACAGAAAAAGCAACAGCCAACGTCCTAGACCACCTTGTGGCCTTGGGAATGTTAATCAGTTGGGCAAAGAGCTTCCTACATCAATCATAGCAGGCCAAGCTCAACCCTCCAAGACCCAAAGGTTAAAATTTTTCACTATATAAATAAAATGGAATTGCAATTTAATTAATATGTCAATCATTTATAGTGTTTTTAAATATCCCAGTATAGTAGATACATGGATGTTAATGCACAGTAATTGTACACAGTATTGTGTCTGACATTACCTCTAAGAGGGCGCCATGGAGTCAGTAACGTGTAGAAAAATGCATAGATAACAAAACTGGAATCATATAAATACGGTTACACCAGCAAAACAATGTGAGTTAACTGTTACTGTTTAACTTTTGTGTTAACTAGATTGACATTAATGAAGTCAAGGTTAAATTTTAGTAATGGTGGTTTCAAAATATTTTCAATGCACTGATAGGTGATCCAGAAGTAGAGGAGTCATCAGTCAATAATGAAACTGGAGATGTCACTTCTAGAGCAGGACATCTGACTTAAGTCTAATGAACCACGTGCCATTCATTCTTCTTAAAATTTTATCACAGTAGTTCATCAAAGAAAACACGAGAGAGCGAGAGAGAGAGAATATGAACTTAGATTAAATAAATAACTCCAATAAGTAAGAAAGGAAAGATTCTAAAGTCTCATTGTACTGTTTTTTGCATCGCACAGTTACTTTTTGTGACGCAATTGTGAGTAACTGTGCGTCACAATACAATATTATATGACGTAATTTTTAAAAAGTAGAACGATACAGTCCTTGTGAGTTACAGAATCGGAATGCTTTTCTTGGTTCCGGTCGTACGGACGTTTTAGAGTGCAACACAAAGGAGTCACGCTTGCAAGATGTCAACACTGACGGTTGGTACAGGTTTTTGTGTGTTAGCAGTGGAGTAAACCATTGAGGTTTACGCCACTTTACACCATGGAGGTCCTGGGAGGACAGTTTAGCGACATGACTCCACAGGAGCTGGCGGCTCCTGTCAACACCGTAGCTGTGAGTATGAAGACCGGAAAGGACCGAAAGTCTAGCAGCACAAGCACAGAGATGCTAACGCTAGCGTGGAGGCTGTTAGCTCATAGAGATGCAGAGTGAAGGGGAACGTCCTTACATGTTTAATAGACATTAAAGCTTTAATATGAAAGGAACAACTTTTTATCTAGCTGTAGTGTCACTTTTCAAGAAAATCTCACATGGTCAGGTGGGAGACATTTGATGAGCTGACACTGAATGACCTTTGTACCCTTCCTCAGTTCTGCACTCAGTTCTCCAACTTTTGTTATGGTTCAGTCTGGTTTGCACTTTTCTGTGAAGGGAGTAGCAAACTCTACTCTTCTAATATAGCAAATACTTTAGTCTTATACTTTAGAGTATATTATTTGGTTTTATTTTAAGAATATACAAGAAGTAGACTGTATTGTTTTATTTACATTTACCTTTGGGGCAGAAGCTTAAGCTTTTACTCTTATATTAGTGGATCCATCTAATTTCCGACTCATTGTCCAGTTTGGGGTTGTGTTGGAGCCAGCTGTCATAGGGTGAGCTCTGCTCAGATTCCCAGATCAGCAGAGAAAACCATTCACACCTTTGACCAGTTTATTATCACTAATTAAGTTTTTGGACTGTGGGAGGAAGTCTGAGTATGCAGAGAGACCTCACACAGTTATAAGGTGAACATGCAAAAGAACAAGAACATGACACTAATCATGCGTGTTCGCTCTGCTCTTTGTGTCCAGCTCCACTCATGAAAAGAAAAGCAGAACTAATATTACACTTATATAGGGCCAATTCTACCTGAGGCACAACACGCTGTCAGAGGACGCCCCCATGATTTTTATTTACTTATTTTTACAGAGGACTGATCCTCACTGCAGGCATCACTGTTTGGTATGGGAACATCACACAGGCAGAGAGGAAGGCTCTGCAAAGAGTCATAAAGACTGCAGAGAGATCATAGGGACAAAACTTCCTTCAATGGTCTCTGTACGTACAATGCTGCCGAAAAAGAGCAGAGGGAATTATCTGGGACTCACACCATCCAGCTCACTCTCTGCTGAGACACAAAAACTGTACAATCTGAGACACAACAGAGCGGACCGGATCATTACACACAGAACAAGGTTTTTCAACAGCTTCTTCCCTGCCACAGTCAGACTGATGGCAAAACAAAACACTGGACGCTTAAAATAATACAACACTACCTCACCTCACTTCGAATGTACAATGTGATAAATCACTGTCTGTTTAATGTACAATATGCTTACTGAAACTGATTTGAGATTACCACCCTCTCTGTACAGAGTTTTCATGTAGGAAATACTATTAGTAGATTGCTCTATTTTTCGCTTTATGTCTACTTTTTACTTGCTTTATTTCCACCTCTCAAAAATGTAACTTGTAACTTACCCACAGAACTTGTGAACTGTTCAGAAAATATAACCCACAGGATTTGAGAGAAAAGGGACCAGTAAGTGCAAAATGCAAACTTATTTCAGGCATTTCAGGTTTGTTCCTGCAGCACTTTCTAGAAGCACATATGTAGCCTAGGCTTTCTTACTGTGCCCATTCTTAGATGGGTCTTTAAACCACTGTAAAACTACACTCATACATGAAGAATACAAAACTCAAACGTCATTAAAAACCTAGAAAGGATACGATGCAAGGGACAAAAAGTTAAAAGGAGGACATAAAGCAATAAACAGCAATAAACTCAAAAATAGTTTTTTGAGTTTTGATCTTCACCTTCTTGCTGAGTGTTATAAGAGCACTGCTGCCTCTCATGTTTGTGCAGGACATCTGAAGCTACAGCCAGTGTTTGGCTGGCTTATCGTAGCACAGAGGAGGCCTCTATGTGCTAGTAGTAACCCCCTCAAACCCTCAGCCTGTTGTTTGATACAAGCTGGTTTTTGTAAATAAGCTCCCTGCCTTCATATTTACAGATGTGACACATTTAAATCACCCCCCAAAAATAAACTGGTGTTCAAAATGACACCTTTTCATGCACATGTAGACTGGATGTTAACTTTCTGACTGTTTATTAAACAGAAATGTTCGCCATGCTCAAGTAAATAAAACTGATTCACAAAACTGTTAAAAAATAATAATTTTGGGGAAAGAGGACTTTTCAGTCTGTTGTCAGCCTGGTTCAGTGTAAGCGTTGTTTTCCATAAATTGCAAGCTCAAAAAGTGCTTTGTCTCACTCCCACTTCTTCTTGTCGCATGTTGAAACTCTACTTGGAACTTTGTTAAGATCTAACCATGCAAAATATTATTTTTTTGGCCATTTTTCAAGTGGTCTTAAACTTTTGACTGGGACTTTACATTAATTCTCTCTCTCTTTCAGTCACAGTCCCTCTATTTAAAATCCAACTCTTACCTGAACTCTCCTGCCTTTCTGTCTCTCTCGCTGCCTTGTAACGCACCATCCCCCTTTTGACATTAGATAATGGTAAATCAAACCTGCACTGCAGAGAGGTTGGCATTACAGGAAGTCGAGATGATAACGATAGACCAGCCTTCAAACTAAGACGCGTGATGTATAAAAGTCTTTCTACTGAGTAAAGGACAGTTTGAGTTTCCTGCTGGCACCATGCACTGTCTTCACAAGTTTCTTCTTTGTTTTACCATGTCTACAAGGCATCAGTGAGACATCAAAGACATACCTGATTTATCTTACAGCTGTAAACGGCACACTAACTTTATCATCTTCTTTTTTTTTTATTTACCAGAGTTTGCAACAGGAATTATTCATGGAACAAAAGCTCTGGAGAACTCGATACCCTACATGGGATCAGTGCAGAATAACAAGGGTCAACATGTCTGTGGAGAATTCCTCATCACTGAAGACTTTGTGCTCACTGCTGCACACTGTGACCGGTTGTGAGTTAGATTTCCTGTTCATGAAGTTCATCCTGAACATGGTAATGACATCATTGAAAGCAGCATCAGTTTCATGTGATGTATTTGTAGAATAATTATATTTTTAAAAGAGTTTTTACATGAAAATATGTTTCTATATGTGTTACTATTCTATGGCTGGATGGGGAAAATTGAAACTGATGGCGAACCTGTTGATGAGCCGATGGTGGTGGACGTGTCTGTCATTGAACCAAAGGTCTGTAAGAAACACTGGCCTGGTCTTCCTGCCGGTGTTTCCTGTGCAGGTGGATATGGAACAACCAAAGGATTCTGGCAGGTATGTTTTCTGTGATTTCAGTGGAAACTTGTGTTCTGTTGACAAATGTATAAAAAAAAAAAGAATATAATCTGACATATTAAAATCCTCACAGGGTGAGGTAATACCAGGATGCGCTGTAGAATCCTGACCACTTTGTCATGGGAATTGATCTGCTGCTGACCGCAAGGCACTGCAGCGGGTGATATAAACAGCCCAATTATTCTACCATTCCACCCTTATCTGTATTTATACATGTGTAATGACAATAAAGTGAAATCCTAATCCTAAAATGTGGATGGTGTTTTGGGTCTGCCACTTGAGGACACACAGAAATAAGCCATGCTGAACAGATTTCCACATCTTTTCATCTCATCACAAATGCCTCCAAGATACCTGAAAAGCTTCTGTTTCATTTTATATGGAGAAATAAAAGCCAATATTAAAAACAGCTTTTTGTTTAATGCTAAAAAAATCTGGTGGTTTGAAAGTTTAAAGTTTGAGATGTTAAAGTTACACAGTTAACCACTGTAAGGAACAAAAAGACACTGTTAGAAACTCTTTCTCCAAACATATCCTTCATTTGATACATTAAATTCTTACTAAGATGATGCATGAATTCTATTAATTCTATTCTACTACATCAGTCATGCGTGATAAGCACTGTTGATGATTCACCAGCAGGAACGTTTTATGCTGAAATCATGTTGAAGTCAGGACGGTGTGTGGCCACAAAATAAATGATTCATGAAGAAGCTCATTTTGGAAATGTGAGGGGGGAGAAAGTGGAGATGTGACCTCATCAGAAGATCAAATGCTATTACGGCACCCATAAGTGACGCTCATATCAGGAGCGATCAGTTTCTGGTCAGTCTCTGGTGTGCTGGAGTCAAAAGCCAGCCAGCCCTCTTAGATCCCCGTGTTAAAATGTTCAGTTTCTCAGCATCGAGCTGAAGTAAGGGTTTTGTTCTGAATCAACATTAACGTTTAAGAGATGGATGGACTAAAGAATATGGACCGTGGAAGAAAATGGAGAACAGTTAAAAAAATTATTTTATCTTAAAATATCTGAATAACTGGAGCTGCTTTTATTTGAACTCATTTATCAAAAAAGAGGAAACACATTAGCAGAGGAAAAGTCATTTTCAAAGCATTTTAAACAAGAAAAAGTCCTTGTGAAATCTGAGGTAACATACAACCATCAGAAAATTAAATTGATGACTGCTCACTATACGGCTGAATGTATCAAATGCTTCAATGATAAATAAAAAAAGACAGAATTTATGAACTCAAGGATAATCATACATATAACAATTACAGCTGTAACCATTAGTACACACATCAAGTTCAAATGATGTCCATTTCAAAGTAATTGCTGGAAAGGATATTGTCGAACTCGGTGCAAAATTCAGGATAAGAACTGTAAGTAAATGGCACTTCAAGGGTAGCTCCACAGGTATGAGCAACAGGCCTTCCGTTGAGCCCAGTTTCAACATTAAAACACACCAAAATTTTGTCAAGACAGATCACAGGAGATCCTGTGCAGAAGTGCAGGATTTTTTCAGCTTTGTTTCATCAGTGTTTTTGACATAATGCTGAAGATGGTTAAAGGTTGTCTGTTCTCCGTGAGACAGCATCAATTTTGTTGTTTCAAATAGCTGCACTACTCTTTTGCCTGTGGCCTTCTTTGTCTCATACAGAGACAAGTCACTTTCCTTGTCTGACAGTTTCAGCTGCAGACGTGCCTTGGGTGTGGAGAAGCAATCCATTATATACTTTGGCTCTTTGAGAATGGCCTTATGAGCTATTGTTTCAATGGCAGGATGCATGTTGTTCTTAGGTGGTGGGAAGTGGGAACCCATCCTTGTAAAAAGGTGAAGCAGGTCCTCTTCATCATTTTCATCCAATGTGCCTTGGAGAGCCTTCTCAACAGCTGATCGAGGGAGGGAGATCGTTGAGAAACGATGTAATCAGAATGTCTACATCAACTGATGCCTTTGACAGCCTCACAGGAAAGACACCATGATCTAGTAAGCCTTTCACCCATATCTGCCCAACTGCTTGCCTTTTAGCCTCACAAAAGTCTGGCTTCAGCCTTGGAACTCGTTCAGTTTCACCTTCATACTGTTCCAAAAATTGCTCCCAAAATGCAGTGTAAACCTTCCTTGACACCCCAGCATCATCAACAGCATTTTCATTTACAAAGTTCATCTTTAAAGACACATTCATTATGCTACTGTCCATAAATACAGCCAAAAGATCATCAACAACCTTTATCCTGCGAATTGACACACGTAGGGGGCTCTGTGGATCTCCTGAATTTGATGGGGAAAGTTGGTTGCTTGAATTTAAAGGCAAAACTTGTGCGATGAAATTCAGTCCATGTTCCTGGGTACAAGAAAAAAACATGCATGTTCCATAAGAAATGTAAATGAATTATACAGATTCCAAAATATCAATGTTCTGAATATGTTTGAAATTTATTTGTCTCATTTTAGTTGTCTCTCCATTCCCAAACCATGGTTGCACTGACAATTTATATATAACATTACCATTTTGGCCTGATGGAGCTCCTACTATGCCTCACAGAAAATTATACAAGTGTTCTTTACATGCTGATTATGAGAGGACTCACTTCTGTTCAAAACAGGTAGAGAAGACAATAGTTACACCAAAATAATGTGTCACTATGGTGTTATGTAAATAATTTCAAGACTAAATTTCCTATTTAATTTTATCTTAATTTTAAACGCCGAAATAGTCTCTCAATTGAAAATATCCTTTTAATTCAAATGGACCTACAAAGTGCCATATCCTTAGAAAATGGCATGCCAATTTGGCATCTCTTCAGTCTGTAAAGATAGGTGTTCATGGTTGCCTGAATTGATCCATCTTACCTGTGCAATCTGGGGTGCTTCCTCGTGTATGGACTGCATATGTGGTGTGGACAAGCCATTAGCTGAAGACAATGGGAGCAGGAAACCATCAATAGTAATCCATTTAGGTCGGCTTTCTGAAGGAGGAAGTACTGCATTAACTGACAGCAGACACCTTAACCCTTCAAGTTTATGAGACTCTTCTTCAATCTTTTACCTTAGCCTATTAAAAATCATAAATGTTTTTTAAAAAGTCTGCAAAGTCAATAGATTTTAAGAAATTGAAAAAAGGTACACCTCTTTATTTTCAGCCTACATGACTCACAAGAGTAAAAGGATGTACTACAGTGACGTCCACGTTACCATGGTAACGGCACAGCCAGATAACATTATGAAATTTCAAAACATATGTGCACTTAACCCGTTATGTTAATTAACCTGAACATATTTACAAGAGTTAACATTAAAGGCTTGCATATACAACAAGTGTTTTTCAACAAGTTACTCGCCTTCTCAACCCCGGTGTTTTATGCTGTCTTGTTCTTTCACTTACGGAATTTTCTTCGTACTTTGTATTGTTGCATGTGGATGATGTCCTCTTGTGGCAAAACTTTTGCGAGATCCCGAGTTACTTTTGCGAGCGCTCGCTCCGTACCGTAATATGACCGAAAAACACAGCAAACATTTGCTTCGCCTGCTAATGTGGCGCCTCGACCTAAAATCCTGACCACGCCCCCTGCCGTGACATCACGTTCTAAAGGATCAAAGGATCAAAGAGCGCTGACGTCAAATGTGCGGCCACAAAAGTCCTTAAATACCCCCTCTTCACCTTTGCAAACACAGTTTTACTTGGAGCATTTTCAGAGACAGCGAGTTGTGTTTTGCAAACCAGAAACCTTTCAGAAAGGGACTATCTTTAAATTTAAACAATTAAGCTAACATTTTTTCTTGTCGACACTTTGCATTAAACATTTAAAGAAATGTCACACCAAACATTTAATAATTCACAGTTTGACAGAGAGATTCCAGCGGAATCACACAAACTATATGGGTTAGTGGAGAGAGAAATATCGGAGCCTAGGGACCATCAAATGAAAATACAAGAACTCCAGTTGGAGTTGAGCACCCTAAAGCGCAAAAAGAATTATTACAAAAAAAATTACTATCGCTTTAAAGATGAGCGTGAACACAAGTGTAGAGACGTGCATGAAAAGAATTTCCATTTTACAGAAAGCATGGTTGAGCTTGAAAGAGTGACTCAACAGTCAGATGACTTCGAAGCTCTAATTGTTGCAGAGAATAAAAATTTGCAAGCAGAGGTTAGAAGACTTCGGATGATGCTCCATGAATTTCAGGAAAAGGAAGCATCTCTGCTTGAGCAGAACAGCAGCATTGCTGCTCAGCTGTCACTGATTGAAAGTGAGAGAAACGAACAAAAGAAAGAGAACGCAAAACTCAAGAAAACTTTAGAGACTCTTGAGTACCAAGTGGAGAAAGCTCATATTGAAACAACAACAAAAAATGAGATAATAGAAAAACAGAGTAGGGAAATAGTGCAAAACCAGAAACTGATAGTTAAGCAGGTACAAGAAATATGCAATCTCCAATGTCAGGTGAGACAGGCTCAGGTCGAAAAACAGTCACAGGTGGAATCTCTGGAGGCTAGAATGCAGGAGCAGGTTAACACCATTCAGACGATGCACCATGACTTTCTGGGAATGGAAGAATCTCTCCTTGAGCAGAACAGCAGCATTGCTGCTGAGTTGTCTCAGATCGAAAGTGAGAGAAACGAACAAAAGAAAGAGAACGCAGATCTCAAGGAAGCGTTAGAGAGACTTGAGCACGAAGTGGGAGAAACTCACCATAAAATAACAAAAAAAGAAGAGATAATAGAAAAACAGAATAGAGAAATAGATCACAAGACAGAAATGATAGTTGAGCTGAAAAAAGAAATATCTATTCTTCAGTGTAGGGTGAGACAGGCTAAGGACGAAAAACAGTCACAGGTGGAATCTCTGGAGGCCAAAATGCAGGAGCAGGTTAACACCATTCAGACGATGCACCATGACTTTATGGAAAAAGAAGAATATCTCCTCAAGCAGAACAGCAGCATTGCTGCTCAGCTGTCACTGATTGAAAGTGAGAGAAACGAACAAAAGAAAGAGAACGCAGATCTCAAGGAAGCGTTAGAGAGACTTGAGCACCAAGTGGGAGAAACTCACCATAAAATAACAAAAAAAGAAGAGATAATAGAAAAACAGAATAGAGAAATAGATCACAAGACAGAAATGATAGTTGAGCTTCAGTGTAGGGTGAGACAGGCTCAGGTCGAAAAACAGTCACAGGTGGAATCTCTGGAGGCTAGAATGCAGGAGCAGGTTAACACCATTCAGACGATGCACCATGACTTTCTGGGAATGGAAGAATCTCTCCTTGAGCAGAACAGCAGCATTGCTGCTGAGTTGTCTCAGATCGAAAGTGAGAGAAACGAACAAAAGAAAGAGAACGCAGATCTCAAGGAAGCGTTAGAGAGACTTGAGCACGAAGTGGGAGAAACTCACCATAAAATAACAAAAAAAGAAGAGATAATAGAAAAACAGAATAGAGAAATAGATCACAAGACAGAAATGATAGTTGAGCTGAAAAAAGAAATATCTATTCTTCAGTGTAGGGTGAGACAGGCTAAGGACGAAAAACAGTCACAGGTGGAATCTCTGGAGGCTCTGCAGCTGGAGGATTTTGCTCCTGAACCTGAGGAGCTTGTTTCTCCAGTCTCAGAACCATCTCTAGATGTGGTCCCGACACAGGAGAATCTTGCTCCTGAACCCGAGGAGCTTGTTTCTCCTGTCTCAGAACCATCTCTAGATGTGGTCCCGACACAGGAGAATCTTGGTCTTCAACCCGAAGAGCTCGATTCTCCTGTCTCAGAACAACCTCCTGACGTGGTTCCGACTAGTGGTTCATGGCGTCATGGTGCTAAACGCCTACTTAAAATAGGTTTAGGTATTGCTGCAGTAGGCCTTATTATACCTGCAGCTTACTGGGGCTTTTCAATGCTTAACAGCGATTGCTTGTTTGACTCTGTCTATGGCCTCGTTGAGCCATATTGCTACCCTGGTGATGGATTAGTTCCCTTTTAAAGACTAGTAATGATGGACTGCTTTTCATCCACAGCCCAGAAAACCATACGCTGTTCATGTTAGACAACATGAGCAACATATAGCTAACTTGTGCTCTCATTTTTCTTTTCTTTTGCCTCTCACCCCCCAACCAGTCGTGACAGATGGCTGCCCCTTCCTGAGCCTGGTTCTGTCAAAGGTTTCTTCCTGTTTAAAGGGAGTTTTTCCTTTCCACCGTGCCTAGTGCTTGCTCACAGGGGATCATTTGATTGTTGGGGTTTAATTTGTTAAAAAACATAACAAATTAGGTGAGGGTTTCACATAATAGAGAGCACAACAAAAACTACAAAGTTAAAAAAATTTGTTAGTGGCAAATCAAAATAAAGACAACAATTTCTGAAAAACATCTCTTACGACTCTGTTTATTTGCTTAAATGAACACTTGTATTTTTTGTCATTGAAGAATATACATTGTCCAAAGTATTTGATCATTTTAAAATTAACACTGCGCTGCATGAGATAAACTGTGGCACAGATGGCTGTCGGCCTGGTGAGGGAAAGTTCCTCTTCAACCTCCAAACTGAACCCAGTTTGTTACTCGCAGCATCGCAAAATTAGACACAGCAATTTCTTAGAGTCTGGTTTAAGTCCTGAAATGACATCTCCTTACCAGCATAGAAGCATCCCACCAAGCATTCACAGTCATTACCCTGTATGTACATTGTATGTAGACTGTATGTGGAAAAAAAGAAGAAAAACAGAAAGCTAAATAAGAAATGCTGCTACGCAGTAGAAGGTTGTTGACAGCAGCAAGCTACAGGTCTCTCAATATTCTCTCCCTGAGAACCCTGTGCAGTCCAAAGCTAGGTTTAAGGCACATGTGTCAAAGTCAAGGGCCGCGGGCCACATCCGGCCCGGCGTACATTTATATCCGGCCCGCGAGATCATTTTATATGGATGTACTATTATTGTTATGCATGGCCCGGCGATATGAGGCGCTAATAATATACAAACTACAGATCCCGTAATGCAGCGCTGCAGCCTCCTTGCTGAACTCTCGGCTAACCGGGAACATTCCCGCGTCAATCAAGTCAAACCTCTGTTATTGTGAAGCTAGCCGCTCACAATGGTGGAGAGAAAAGTTGATTCTGATAACAGAGCCATTCAGCGCCAGAGGGAGACTGAATATATGTTTACAGACATTGCTGGTAAACCCGTGTGTCTTATTAGTGGAGTTAATGTGGCTGTAATTAAGGAATTTAAGTTAAGACGGCACTACAAGACAAAACGTCAAGATAAGCTGAAAAACCTAAATGCAGAGCAAAAGCTACAGAAAGTAGAAGTCTAAAGAAGAATCTGACATTTCAGCAGACCTTTTTTCACCAGAGCAAAATCACAAAGTGAAGCTGTTGTGAAAGCAAATTTTATTGTAGCAGAGGAGATAACCAAATCAGCCCGGTACCACTCTGAAGAGCTGCATGATGAAGCTGTGCGACGTCTTGTGTCCAGGCAAAAGGCAGATTTTGGCAAATGTGAGCCTGAAGAGAAATACGATTGCTGATCGGGTTTGTGAGATGGCCACTGATTTAAGAACACAGTTGTGTGAAAGAAGCAAAAACTTTATTGCATCCTCTCTTGCTGTGGATGAAAGTACAGACATGATGGACATTGCACAGCTGGCCATCTTCATCCGTGGAGTGGAAATATTGAACGTTAAATCGATGCACGGGACAACGACAGGAAAAGACATTTTTTAAAACGTATGTCAAAGTGTAACCGACATGAAACTGCCCTGGGACAAACTTGTTGGACTTACAACAGATGGAGCGCCGGTGTTGTGCGGTGAAAAAAGCGGACTAGTCAGCAGGATGCGAGTAAAGATGCAGGTGGAGAACTGTACCGGTGAGTTAACAGCATATCACTGCATCATACACCAGGAAAGGCTGTGTGGTAAAGTCCTAAAAATGGAGCATGTAATGATCACTGTAACGCAAACAGTAAATTTTATCTGAGCTAAAAGTTTAAATCACCGTCAATTTCAGTCTTTTATGTGGGAAATAGATTCAGAGTTTGCCGACATTCCATATCATACAGAGGTCCGTTGGCTGAGTTGGGATAAAAAATTCTATATAGAGTTTTTGAGCTCAGCAAGGAAACCTGTCAGTTCATGGACATGGCATGTATGATGCAGTGAAGGCATTTCAAGTGAAGCTGTCACAAATGCACAGTGTTGGGCAAGTTACTTTGAAAAAGTAATTCAATTATAGTTACTAGTTACTTCTTCAAAAAAGTAACTGAGTTAGTAACTGAGTTACAATATCCTAAAAGTAATTAATTACTTGAAAAGTAACTATTGCGTTACTTTAAAAAAAAAGTTTAACCCTCTGGGGTCCAGGGTATAACTGGCCATTTTAACTACTTTTGATTTTCCCTCCACATTTCACCTTTAAAAACTATTTACTTTGCCTTGTTTGGTATCATCCTTTTCAGCACAACCTCACGTGTCTGAATTTACAGTCATGTTTTCATTTTGACATACTGTATTAACACAGTTGATCTAAAATCAGACAAAAACCATAAAATCAGGGTAGAAAAAGTTATATTTTTTACTGTAACAACCACAAACATCTTTAATGAATCATATTTCATAACTTTAAATGCAACTATAAATTGTCAATTTTAAAATCCTATGCACAAGATTACTTTTACCCTTTTTTAAAATAACCATTTCAAACTATTTACAGAACAATCAGCTGTTCTGCATTCAGTAAGATGCCACACAAATTATTTGTGCCACTCCAAATATTTCTGTCCACTATAAAGGAGAACATCACAGCCTGATACCTGCAGGCCTGACAGCAGCAGGTGTATCACTCCTGTTTCTACCTGGAGACAGCAGTCACCTTATTGTTCTGACACACAACACAAAACTATCCACAACACTACACACTAACTACACAAGACAACACATTAACTACACACTCCAAACACGCTAAACGTCACAAATCTCTCACATCTCAAAACTCGCGCTCTCTCTTTTTCTGCTCTCTCTCTCTCTCTCTCTCTCGCCGTCACTCCTAAAACTTCCGCTGTTTTTTTTTTTGTTTTGGTCATAAGCAGAGAATGCTTGCTAGCACTGTCCTTAGACAGTAAACGTGACGAAACTATTGAGGAAAAAACGCCGCGTATATCTTGTTTATCATGACTCTGGTTTTACGTGGCCTATCAACATAATTTATAAACTGGTATATATCACCTTGTTGCTTTGTCTTTAAGTGGTCATGTGATTGGCTTACCACGACTACTTTATTCTTCCTCAGTCAAACAGCAGCACTCATGCGATTGTTTTACCCCCTTAGCTCCAGGTGTTGTGCTAGACAGTGATCGTGATTTTCGCGTCCGCGGGAGCGCGCAGCTGCTTAAAGCTGTAGCGTCCAGATTACTTACAGCTACTTCCGTGCAACTGATATAAGATGCAGTAAGCTGAACACAGCTTCAACCGTCTGTTTGTTGAAAAATAGTAACGGACCGCGTTTCCTTGTTAGTAACTGTAACGGCGTTGTAACGCTAGGAATAGTAATTAGTTAGATTACTCGTTACTGAAAAAAGTAACGCCGTTAGTAACGCCGTTACGTGTAACGCTGTTATTCCCATCACTGCAAATGCACCAGTGCAACCTGCCTCACTTTCCCTGATGCCAAATAATGTTGAACCAAGTCAGCGGACTTTGCTGAACTGCACCAGTGCAGATTCAGATGGAGCTGCAGTGTAATGATACACTCAAGGCAAAGTACGACACTGGCCCGCACAGTTTATTAGTTCCATTCCTGAAGCAATGCTCCGTCTACATGCGGCTCGAACCTTGTGTATGCTTTCATTTATTTTTTCTGGGGTTTTTGGCAGCATGTTCATATTTCTAACTTCCATAATTTTGACAGGATATATTTTTATGAAGAGCAAAATATTTAAAGTTTATTTTATAAGTGTATTTAATCTGGAATAATATTCCTATCTGTTTTTATTCATATTTATGTTTAAAAACATTGTTTTAGTGTGTTCAATAAATGTTTATCTTCTTTGGCCCGCGACCTAAAGTGTGCCTTGAGTTTTGGCCCCTTGTGCAATTGAGTTTGACACCCCTGCCTTACATGCTGTCAGTACACGCAGGGTAATAATGGCATGGACACACTTCCTGTCCAAGCCTGCGGGGCAGTCAGGCTTGGACAGGTCCTTGCAGGTCCTACCCTTGTCACCTGCAAGAGTGACAAGGGTAGGGATGTTGAGCACGATACAGATCAGGACTGTGAGTTGACGTGTCAGATTTGAAGAGGGGAGCCTCTACTCTGCCAATGGTTTCATAAGTGCCGGTGCCAAAGCCTGCATATAAGGCATGTGGTTGTCACCTCTCTTCACTGCATTCTTATTGTGAATGATCCACGAGTTCATCACACCAACAATGATCATGCCATAGAAGACGCAAAGGGGCCATTTCTTGGTTTTTCTTCCACAGCCATGTGAGTGCACATCTGGTCAAAAGTATCAACACCACCTTTGCTTGGTTTTAAAATCCAATCACTTCAGGTTTTCAGTGGGTCCTATGCTTGGTTGTCTGTGCATGGATGACAGGAGCAGGACAACCTTCTTTTTTGAAGCAGGGAGGAAGGACACATGATTTTCTTTACTTTTCATCACTTGCGGGATCTCCCTTTTGTTTGCTTTTACTGTCCCCACAAGGGTCATGCCACAGTTCTATGTTCTATATATATTACATTGAATAAATGTAAATGACTAGAAAGACTTGTTTTCTAAAGAAAACTGTGCAAAATAAAAATGTTGAACTCCAAAATAACATTTTATTGAAAGCTACTGAGGTCACAGTGATCTTGAAATACATGTAAATGTCCTTTGCAGTACATTAGGCAGGTCAGTTCCGTATTAATGAGGCCACGTATTGCTGAACAAAGATTAGTTTTGATCAGAAGTAAATAAAATGATGGATCACATCAGTGCGCGTGCTGCCTGACATGTCTGCCGTTGCTGCTGAGCAGTTTGGGGTACGCTGTCCCGAGTGAGCGCCCGTGTCTGATCACCACCAGCTCCATCTGACACTGGTCAATGTTGACCACAACTGTGGTGCTTCTCTCCGTGTTCATGAGGAAGACGATGGTGAAGACGGCCATCTCAAACTCGGGGCTGGTGCCGATGAAGGCGCTGCCAACGGGCTTCACCACACCGTGCCAGCTGAACTGGAGGTTGAGAACGTGGTCATCTTGATCAGGCTGTGACAAAAGCATGAACATTAATGGATATGTTACCAACGAAGGAAATGAATCTCTTCTGTCTGGTGAACTGTTATTCTTACCAAATCATGCTCCCTGGCCTTATATCCTTTGTAGTCCAAGTGTTGGTTTTTCTCTTGCAGGTAGAACTGGACCCAGTTGTGAAAGCCAATGATTTCTGTTCCTGATTTTGTCTCGCCAACAAACACATGTTCAAATCCACTGGAGTCCAGGCTGGTGATGATCAGTTTAAGAACAGAAACACACATACTTCTTACCAAAGAAATGATTATTAAATTATAGTGTTGCAGAATCTCATGGATGAATTTAACAACTGGACAAAGTTAAAGCGGGATGGTTGGCAGGAGGAGATCTCACCCTGTGTTTCTCTGCCTGTGGTAGAGGTGGAACCAGATCAAGTTGAGCTGTTTCTTGAACAGCCTCAAGTCAGAGCTGGATTGACCTTTTCTCACCAGGTACTGATGAGCCCGCTGTGGCGAAACATCATTGATGAAAAGTGTCGTCATAATAATAATAATAATGTTTTTATTATGATAATAACATGAACAGATGTATTTATGTCATTATTTTGAGCTTTTACACATAAAATAATTATAAAAAACATGAGTATAAAAGGTGTTAAAACCCTGATCCCATCTTGGAATAAAGCACTTTTGTTCATGTAATTACAACATTTAACTCTTTAAAAAATGAATCATACCTCTATATGTTATGTCAACATTTTATTTAATCTACATTATAAGAGTGCCTTTGGAATGAATATGTATTGACCTTAACATATTAAATAGTTAATCTAACTAAGCCCTAAAGATGGAGTCATGAGACTTTTTGTCCAAATGTTACCTGCAGTCATCTGGTTCATCCAGTGGTGCAAGTTTCATGTGTTTAAGAACAGGGTGCAGTGAGGGTGGAGTTGAGTGTCAGGGTGATTTGTGACAGCAGGGTAGCAGCAAGAGAGAAAGGGAAGGTTTACAAGATGGCAGTGAGACCTGCTGTGATGTATGATTTGGAGATGGTGGCACTGCCAAAAAGACAGGAGGTGAAGCTGAAGATGTTACGATTTTCTCTGGGAGTGATCAGGATGGAGAAGATTACAAATGAGTACATCAGGGGGACAACTCAGCAGGTTGAGATGATTTGTACATGTCCAGAGGAGGGATACTGGATATGTTGGAAAAACTGATGCTGAAGATTTAAAGAGGAAGAAGGCAGAAAAAGTTCACTGATATAGTGGAGGAGGACATGCAGAGGGTTGGTGTGACAGAAGAAGATTTTGGGGATAGGGTGAGATGGAAGAAACTCGAAACTTGAATATTGTAAGGTAAAGACCCCACAGAACAATAAGACAACCACTGTGAGCAATCACTTGGCGACAGTGTGAAGAAAAAACCCTTTTTAATGGGAAGAAACTTCCCACAGAACCAGGCTCAGGGAGGGGAAGCCATCTGCCACAACTGGCTGGGGATGATAATAAACTTTGTGCACCTCACCTATCTGTGTTCTGTTCTGGGATGATTCTGTGAATCATATTCTCTTTAGCTGTGTTATTAAAGAGAAGTAATCCTCTAATATCTGACGTCCTCCTCCATTTTCTTTCTGGCTTCTTCGTGGTTGCGATCCTGAGTGTGAGGGACCAAGCAGCCAAGGCATAGAGGACACAGGAAAAATGTCTTCAAAGAAGGGTTCTCTTTATTTTAACCCTCAAAAGGTTCAAAGACAAAATTCAAAAACATAATTAGCAGGCCCATACAAGAGGTCAACTAAATGTAACTCCACAAAAAGTAATTTCCAGAAACTTAAACAAAGTGGACACAACTTAACTCATAAACTGACCTAATTACAAAGACACAAGAGGGTAGTTTTTATAGTGGTTTGGCCAAACCATTTACACACAATAGGGGGAAAACAAAAACACACTAATATTAACTAAGCACAGAATAACACAAGTGTGGTGGAGGTGTGGTCCCGGGCTTGGCTGCAGGGGAGGAGTGGTGCAGTGAGCTCAACGGGGCGGTACTGAAGAGGCAGGTGAGAACACAGCTGATGGCGTTTGGTCTGATGATGGTTTCCTTCCCTTTTTTAGTGAGACAGGAGAGGAGCGGAAAAGGCTGGGAACAGCTGAGACCGGAGCTGTACAGACTGTGGACTGTGTGAGTACAAGAAAATAATTATTAGAATGTAATGTGTTAAATTTGTTTAGATCACAGTAATAAGGAAGGATTGGTCTGTGTTTCAGTTTGGTTTAGCTGTAGGCCTGAGAGTGTGTGTAATTGTTTAGAGAGAAAGGAATTTATGGTCTGGTGTCATAAAAGGAGACAGGAAGCTACAGTTGGGGGATTGCTGATGCTGATGCTTGTACCTTTAATAAAAGTTCATAATTGCCATAACTTTGAAGTAGGTTTGCAGGAGACTCTCCACCTGATCTGTAAATGTAAGACAACAAGAGGCCAACGACCCAGTGGATGCAGAGTGGGGGTCTCAATATTTGTAATATGTTAACTCTGTTTTCTATGTTGTGTAGAGGAATCTGGTGTAGCTTGGGTGAGGAGATTACTTTTATGACCCCCAGGAAGTCACGTACACAGAAACACACACAGTGCTTTGACTGTTACGACACACCCACACCCACATGCACACTCACTCACGTGCACACACATACACACAGGTACGCGCATACAGTCACTCACGTGCACTCACATAGACACACGGGTACGCGCACACACAGGCACTCACGTGCTCGTGCATACACACAGACACACAGAGTTTGCAGCACACCATGGGGGTTTATGATGGGGTCACTTCTATAAAGCTGGCTGTAACTAACAAAGCAGGGAAGAGCTGCAGAGGGACACCGGCCTTGCACGTCTTCCCTTCTAGAAGATGCATGCTTAAATGAAGATGAATAAAGATGAATAAAGGTTTTGTGAAATAACTACTGAGTTCCGGTGCCGTCTCTGGATGCCCGAGGAATAAAAAGAACCGGGGTAAAACTGATTTCGTAACAACTGTCACAACAAACGCAAAACTCAAAATAAACCGTGTGTGTGTGTGTGTGTGTGTGTGTGTGTGTGTGTGTGTGTGTGTGTGTGTGTGTGTGTGTGTGTGTGTGTGTGTGTGTGTGTGTGTGTGTGTGTGTGTGTGTGTGTGTGTGTGTGTGTGTGAAGGGTACACATAACTCTGTCTTGCACTATGCTGTGCTGAATTTATTGAAGGCTGTTATTTTGTGATTTTTTTCCTTTCAACACTACACACTTATTTAGAGGAACAAATACCTTTATGCCACACTGTTTTGTTCATTTTATTTCAATCAAAAATTATTAAATAACAACAAGGAACAAAAACCAAGATGGACGTAATGTTTCTCACTGAACATGCAAACTTCAGGAAGTCAGTGGTTTCATGACAGATTAATGGGATGCTTCCTAATCAGGGCTGCACAGTTTTTTTGATCGATATTGAGATGGCAAACTTTTAACTAACAGATTTTGTAAAGCACTGACAACAAGGAGCTGGAGGTTGCAGATTTAAAGATGCTATGATTATTGTTTGTCAGAGACCTGGAGAGACAGGATTATAAGCAAGTACAAGTACATGGACAGCTCAGGTTGAGCGGTTTGGAGACAAAGTTAGAGAGGCAAAGTTGAGCTGGTTTGTACATGTGCAGAGGAAGGATTGTCAACGGATGTTGAAGATGGAGCTGGCAGGCAGGAGTAAAAGAACACAACCTCAGAGGAGGTTTGTGAATGAAGGAGGACAGAGGGTTGGTGTGATGTGGGAGGATGCTAGAGATAGGGTGAGATGGAGGCAGATGAAAAATAGTAATTTGTTGGACAAAAGTCAGATTTATTGAAAGTTTCCTCTGACAAGGGAATTTTTGTACCATAATCATAATTCAACTGACACTATTAGTTTCTATAGCAAACCTTCTACAGCCCGGCAGGAAGTGCAGCTAGGAAACGGTGCACTGAAAGACAAACCACTGACAGCATAATAAAACAAAATGTTGCATTATGATCATTTTATCTGAAGTTTTTTTTTTTTGCCTTGGTAATCACTGGAGATCAGCTGACAGTTAAATTTGATTGACCACACAGCCTGTTTGTCTGCCCAAAGTTAACATGAGAGGGAGAAACAGCAACAAAATGTTTGTTTTATGACAGTAAATCAACCCCATCTTTAAAAATAAACATTTCACTACTACAAGTTTAAATTTAATTCCCCCCTCAAATTGTATCCCTTTTCCCTTTTAGAAAACAGTTTTAGAATATTGTCAGGAAGCAGGTTATTTATTGCTTTATACATAAATTGTGCAGTGAGAAAATGAACCAGATCTGTGAATTTTTGATTTTAAGAATAGTGAATTTGTATGATCTCTGTAACCAGATTTATGCATTATCCTTATGGCCCTTTTTTGTAATATAAAGATTGATGATAGCGAACAAGTATTGCCCCAAACCTCTGCACAGTAATGCAAATGCGGTACAATCAGGGAACAATACAGAATGTGGAGTGATTTGTGGTCCAGAATGTGTTTTACTTTACTCAAGATTGAAACACTTCTTGAAATTTTGTTGTGTATATGATTTATATGAGACTTCCAGTTTAATTTATCATCTATAATCACACCAAGAAACTTATGTTCAAGTACTCTTTCAATTTCCACACAATCTGCACTTGTGCATTTCTAAGGGAATTCCCAAATAAGATTAATTTAGTTTTACTTAGATTTAGCGATAGTTTGTTCCTGTTAAACCATTTTTTAATTTTGCACATTTCTGAAGTAATTGTATCCAGCAGCTCCTTTAGATAGACACAGCTACTCCCCCTCCACTTTTGTTCCTTCTATTTACAAAATTCACATCATATCCCTCCAGTCCAAAGTCCAGTCCTTTCTCAGCATTGATCCATGTTTCAGAAATGGCAATAATTCCAAATGGATTTGTCAACTCATTTAGATATTCCTTTATATTGTTGAAGTTGGCATACAGACCTCTGCTATTAAAATGGATTATTGATCATTTATTTTCGTGTTGATGGTGTGTTTAAATTGTTCATCGGTGAAGTAGCAGCAGTTATTGCTGATGTTGTAGAAGAAATTATTTGGTCATTATGGTCTGTGTATCGAAATGTTCTCAGTTCCAGATGATCATAAACAAAGAGTTCTATTGATATTGTTGTCAGATGCAGATGAAGTTCTTTTAGACTGTGTTGGAGTCAAATTGTTAAATGTTGTAAAACCTGGTTCCGTTTTGTTTCCTTGCTTTCGTGAACGAGAATAAGTTTCTAAATTAGCGGGGCCTGTGGAAGTGCAGACTGTGCCACGTGTTAATTCTTATATAGCGCTTTTCTACTCTCACGGAGTACTCAAAGCGCTCTATACAACATGCCTCATTCACTTTAGTGGGGGTTAGTATCTTGCCCAAGGATACTTGACATGCAGACTGGAGGAGGCAGGGATCGAACCACCGACCTTCCGATCAGTAGGTGACCTGCTCTACCTCCTGTGTTGTGCTGTGTGTCACGTCACATGTGTATTCATACCTCCAGTGTAAGTTGAACCTCAGTATTTGTCCAGCTCCTCCATATTTCTGATGACTAAACACTTTGGCTTGTTCTGGTGTTCCATTGAGTTTAATGAATACTTTACAGTTGCTGGTCCATGTATTTTGAATTTTTCCCTGTTTCATCAAGTATATGAATTATTGTTGAACATCATGTTTGATCACAGTGCATATAAACCGCTAAGCCCACCAGCTAAATCCTGCAACACAGATTAAAAATGGCTTGAGCAAAAAAGATCAGAACTCAGCCTGAACCTCCTGTGAATGAGACAAACTGTATTTGACCTCCAGTAGGACAGATCATCTTAGAATTGTAGACATATTCTTGCTATATGACACATTCCCCGACTCATCTTCAGTCTGTTTCCAGCATTTCCTTTGTCCTTTTCTGTTAGCTGCTACTTTAGCCAAGCAGCAGTGTGAGTACAAATTACAACCTAAAAAGGCCAAAAAACTGTGACCTATATGCAGCCAGGGAGCCGGGCTGTCGCTGTGGAGCTGCTAAAGAATCGTTGTAAAACACTCCAAGTTACAGCTGCAAAATTAAAGCAGGTTCTCTTTCATTCCTGAAAAGTCGACTTGTGTTTCATCCAGCAGTGGCTCCAAGCCACAGAATGAGACACTTCAGAAAACATAGCAGGACCGAGGATATCTGTGACTCGTCCTCCCTTTTCCTCTACTCATGTTTTCTTTTTTGATAAATTAGTTCAAATAAAAGCAGCTCCAGTTATTAAGATATTTTAAGATAAAATATCATTTTGAACTGTTTTCAATTTTCTTCCACGCTCCAAATTCTTCAGTCTATCCATCTCTTAAATGTTAATGTTGATTCAGATTCACACTACAACCTGGGTTTGCCTCTTATCTGTATTTAATTTAATAACAGTACAGTACTGTTTTTGGTAAGCATTGTCCTTGATGTAAATATGTAAAAACTGTGTATGTTTCAGTTCTGTGTCTTGTGTACTGTTTGTTCGTATGTGTCTTTCTTGCTACTGTTACATCCAAATTTCCTTGTGGGACAATTCAAGGATTATTCTATTCTATGTCATTTGTTCACAGCCTCTCCCAGTCAGAGCTTTTCTCCATGCCTGTCTTACTGCACATGATGTTATTAGCACAACCACTTTAAAGGTGATCATTTAGGGACTTCATCAATAATACACACAGCAATGTAGTTAAACATCTTACACTTCATTTTATTGGGAATGAACTTAACCTACATACACATTGTATTCATCACTACTACTCATTACAATATTCATTGTTTGCTCAAATGTAATCAACTTTCATTTTTCTAAAAATACCTCAAAACACAATTGTATGGAAGTAATAAAACACAGACAAATCAGTAAAATGTATTTTACAAAATTGAGCTAGATAACATTCTGCAGTATTGCACAAACTGACAAGTAAAATATAAACTATTTTGACCACTTTTTTCCATTTGACTGCATAAAAATGAACATTTACAACACATCTTGAACTTGCATGGAAGTCATATGAACTGTTAATTTAGACTTCATCATTATGCAATGCATACCCTGCTGCATCTAAGCCCAAACCAGTAACCAGGCAGAAGTACAGAACAGTGTCCCTGGTAACTGAAGTGGAATCAAATGGGGCTTGTGTGTGTGTGTGTGTATTTGTGTTTTAATACATGTTCGTTAAGCATCTTTTTTAAGACCCAAAGGGTTACTTTGTATATTTAGAAGTCCGCTTTAACTCCAAATGATCAAAATTTAGATAGCTATACATTTCTAAGAGATCATAGTCATGTTTCCGCAGTCAAGTGACTAGTCTAAATTATGCGTGATGGCACTGCACTATTTCACAGAACCAGAATTCTAAATGTCCAAACTAATCCTTTAACATTATATAGAAACGTATATGCACATTTACAAAAAAACAACAAAAAGCAAAACAAAACAAATCGAGAACTCCAAGGATGTCGTCTGACTTCCTGAGGAAGGCCAGTGGGCTGAAAAAAAACCTTGTTTAAAAAAAAAAAAAATAAAATAAAAATGTATCCCATCCAAAGAGCACCTCAGGACAGAAGTAGTGAATCCAACAAGCGCTCCTTTACAAACCCTTTTTTCCAAGTTACACATACAGAACATTCTGTGCTTACATCCCGTCATTGTAAGCATGAGTTCCATTTAAGGGCAATATCCCATATCCCCAAAATAAACTAAAAACAATGATCCTTTTGCACATTTTAGATAACATGGAAGGCAAACTCATGTTGTAAATATTCTTTTATTGGGTGAGGAAATTGTGCAATATAATTTACTTAAGCTGGTAAAAAGATTGAGCATTAAAATGGCTGGTGTGTGTTGGGTAAGAGGGTCTAACAGGGGAGAGATGATATAGAAACATGACGTCCTTGGCCTCTTTGATAAGGAACTGACCTGCCTAATGTAGAACAAAACACATGTACATTTTAAGGATCACTGTAACCTCAATGGCTTCAAATAAACCTTTGTTTTACAGATTAATTTATGTCATGTCACATTTTTTTATACTGCTTAACTTAGTACAAGTTAAGCTTTGGGGATGTGGAAGATATCCTTCACAAAACTAAAGTGTAAAATATATCAACACACACACGCACGCACACGCACACCTTGAGGGGCAGAGGGAGTCACCTTTATCAGTCAGCAAGTCTGGTGAACCATGTGAAGGAAAAGCTGGAATGACTTTCAGGACTAAAAAGCACTGACATTACAGCCTCTGACAGAGAAATTCATAAATAAAACATCCTCACCTTCGTAAACACAGTTTCACAGCAAGCTGTTTTTGCAAACCTGGAACCTTTGAGAAAGGGAATACTTTTTCTTTCAACACTGTGCATCAAGCTTTTAAACAAATGAATTAATCAAGATTTTGTAAACATTTCCTGAGATTTGGTTTCTCTTGGTTATGAACAATTTTGAAATTCTGCTTTTTGACTTTTTCTTCCAGCCTAAATATCTGTTAGACTTTCTGCCGTCTTTGCTTGATAGTCAAGATTTTGTAACCATTTCTTGAGATTTGTGTTCTCTGTCTTTAACTTGTTTCTCTCAGGAAACATGAATTAATTCCTGTTTCCTGGGAATTAATCAGATTGTATGAGTCGGTGGCGAGAGAAATTTCTGAGCCTATGGAGCTTCAAGAGAAAATTTAAGATTTCCAGCTGGAGTTGAGCACCGTTAACCTCAAGAAGAATTATGATAAAAAATAATTTCCATCGCTCAAGAGACGAGCTTAAACAGATGCATTCAGTTTGGCATGAGAACAATTTAAACATTAAGGAAAGCGCTTAAAAGGGAGACAGTTTAGGATGAGATCAAAGAAAAGCTCACGGATAAGCTGGCGCTTCTTGAATCTAAGCTGAAAAGAAAAAAAGCAGGTAGCGTATTAGAATTTGTGTGCAGAGGGTTCATGCCCTGCAACAAAAGGAAAAATATCTTGTTTGAAAATTGGTGGTGCAAAGGAACACTGTTGATCCGTGATCTGAACCAATCCCTCTCAACGGTTTGGCATGCGCATGATCCGAAGATTCGAAAAAGCAAAAAGGAAAACAAATTTCCACTGTATGGTGCGTGGGCCTGAAGTTCAGGTCAGTCTAAAACAGAGAAAGCTAAAAATAACATGCCATAAAGAACGATTGAGTTTGATAAAGGTTTTGGATGAGAAGGTGAGCCATAGAATGGAGGAGCAGGTAGCAGAGCATCTTTCTGAGTGGGACAAACACTACGACAAGCCCCTGAAGAGCAGGCCCTTGTTAAGGAGGAAGTCCTTATCACCCAAGCCACCTACAGTGTTTAAATCCCCTGCTGATATAATGCAGGAAGTCCTATTGAGTCCTCATACCTCATCAGATTCTGACAGCCAACCATTGCGACCAACGCTGTTGTGTGGGATTTCAGATTCCTTGAGGAGGAGACCACCAAACCATCAGCTTCAGATACTAGCAGAGGCTCAGAGAGAGGTAAATTATAGGTTACTCGGTGGTGTCAGAACTACACATTTTCAGTTTGAACTGTACATTTTCAAAGGAAATAGTCACTCAACTAAGCTTTAAATTTTCCCATTCTTTCATCTACAATTATATTTATAATTATTTTTATGTATATAATAAAAGGTATTTAGTTTTGCATTTACTGACTAGATTGGAGGTTCTTTTTCTAAATGTTTTTCTTGACACTCCAAAAAGTTGATTCTGTTCATCTGGACGTAGCGTTTACTTTCCTGGATGATTGAGAATGCATCAAGACGTTTTTCTTGACAAGTCTTAGTGTTATATTGTCGCAGAGTTTGATCAGTGTTAAAACAGAGTAGAAAATAAGGCTTGTAGATGGTGTCAAAAGCTCTTTCCAATGAGTTTGACTGTATTGTCGATCTAAGAAGTCGCGTCCCTGAGCACCATCATAACCAATCACTACTCAGATGTTGGGTTGAAGCTTTCAAGCTTTGAGTGCATTTGTTAAAAATATGCTCCTCATTATTGCCTGGCAGGTTTCGCTAGTAGATGTGCATGAGAAGATTGATGAGAAAATTTGACGAAAAGATGGAAGAGTTTAAAAGAAAGACTCAACAGTCAGATGACATCAAAGATCTGATTGTGGCAGAGAACGAGAATTTGCGCGCAGAGGTTAAAACCATTCAGACAATGCACCTAGACGTTCAGGAAAAGGAAGCATTTCTCCTTGAGTAGGAATGAACTACAGAAAGAGAACACAATTGAGCATTGCTACTCAGTTGGCCCAGATTGAAAGTGAGAGAGATGAACAAAGGAAGGAGAACGCAAGTCTAAAGAAAGCTTTAGAATGTCTTGAGTACCAAGTAGAAGAAGCTCATCATAAAACAATAAAAAAAAAGAAGAGATAAAAGAAAAACAATATAGGGAAATAGTTCGCAAGACGGAACTGACAGTTGAGCTGAAAAAAGAAATATGTATTCTTCAGCGTCGGCTGAGACATGCTCTGAATGAAAAGCAGTCACAGGTGAAACCTCTGGAGGCTAAAATGCAGGAACACGTTAAAACCATTCAGGGGATGCACCGTGACTTCCAAGAAAAGGCAGAATCTGTCATTGAGCAGAACAGCAGCATTGCTGCTGAGAGAAACAAGTTAAAGACAGAGAACACAAATCTCAAGAAATGTTTAGAAAATCTTGAGTATCAAGCCAAGACAACAGAAAGTCTAACACAAGAGATATTTAGGCTGGAAGAAAAAGTCAAAAAACAGAATTTCAAAATTCTGCATAACCAAGATCTCATAGATGAACTTTATGAACATCTAAAAATGAAAAGAGAGATCATTGAAAATCTTAAGGATGAGCTGAGAAGGGAGGAGGAAGAAAAAGTATTAGCTGCTGTTCACAAGATCACTGGTGAACCTCTGCAGCTGGAGAATCTTGCTTCTGAACTTGCGGAGCTTTTTTCTCCAGTCTCAGAACCATCTACTGATGTGGACTCGACACAGGACAATCTTGCTCCTGAACCTGAGGAGCTTGTATCTCCTGTCTCAGAACAACCTCCTGAAGTGGTTCATGGCGTCATGGTGCCAAACGCCTACTTAAAATAGGTTTAGGTGTTGCCGCAGTAGGCCTTATTATACCTGCAGCTTACTGGGGCTTTTCAAAGCTTTACAGGGATTGCACAGGTGGAATCTCTGGAGGCTAAAATGCAGGAACAGGTTAAAACCATTCAGAGGATTCACCGTGACTTTCAGGAAAAGGCAGAATCTCTCCTTGAGCAGAACAGCAGCATTGCTGCTCAGTTGTCCTGGAATAATGGAATAGGACTCCGGTTCTATTTTGTGGGTTTTCTCTCTGAACTGGGGCCGTGATTAAGAGGGACAGCCGGGGGCATTCGTATTGTGCCGCTAGAGGTGAAATTCTTGGACCGGCGCAAGACGGACGAAAGCAAAAGCATTTGCCAAGAATGCTTTCATTAACCATTCAGAGGATGCACCGTGACTTCCAAGAAAAAGCAGAATCTGTCATTGAGCAGAACAGCAGCATTGCTGCTGAGAGAAACAAGTTAAAGACAGAGAACACAAATCTCAAGAAATGTTTAGAAAATCTTGAGTATCAAGCCAAGACAACAGAAAGTCTAACACAAGAGATATTTAGGCTGGAAGAAAAAGTCAAAAAAACAGAATTTCAAAATTCTGCATAACCAAGATCTCATAGATGAACTTTATGAACATCTAAAAATGAAAAGAGAGATCATTGAAAATCTTAAGGATGAGCTGAGAAGGGAGGAGGAAGAAAAAGTATTAGCTGCTGTTCACAAGATCACTGGTGAACCTCTGCAGCTGGAGAATCTTGCTCCTGAACCTGAGGAGCTTGTATCTACTGTCTCAGAACAACCTCCTGAAGTGGTTCTGACTAGTGGTTTGTAGCCACGTGGTGCCAAACGCCTACTTAATGTATGTTTAGGTCTTGCCACAGCAGGCCTTGTTATTTCTGCAGCTTAATGGGCCTTCACAACGATTGTCAACTGAAGTGAATTTCCCAATTGTTTTCTGTGGAACTGTGCTTATGATCTACTTGAGGCCTACTAAAAATTTTGGACTTGAAACACTTATCTTTTACAAAACGGTAATACTGTTTTCCAACCATGGCCCACCAACCATACTGTGATCTCCTTTATGTTAAGTTTCCCCCCCCCCCCGGACTGAGTGTATCTCGTTTAGTTTATGTTCTTTGATTTAGTAGTATTTTTTGTTCTGTTTCTTGCCTCCCATGTGTCAATGTTGTTTGCATAGTCTGTCGTGTCTCTCATGCCGGTGCAGCATCGGGGAGTACGTCCACGTCGCTCCAGAGGCAGTCAAGCATGTCCATGTTGTCCACGTCACCACCACCACTGCCCACATCATCCACGTCGTCCACATCTCTTTCAGGGCGGGCGAGTGAGCACCTCCACATCGCCTCGACTTGACCACTCTTTGACTGCCTCCTTCCTAGCTGGATTATGGTCAGAGAATGACGAGGCCACCGCTTCATAATTTCAGCCTCATATGAACAATTTGGCTATGATGATGTGAATAATGTGTCTCCTGAAGGTTTTCATAGTTCTGTTTTCAGTCTAGAGAAAAGTCTAAATAAGTCTGGGGTGGCTGAGACAGCCAGCCCAGTTTGTCTTCTGCTGTTTCTGTTCTTGTGGAGTTCACTGTGTGCTCTAGGGACAACAAAAACAAAAAACAAGAGAACATGTTGGATTTACTTAATTCAACAGTGGTTGCACACAGATGTTTTGATTTGGCAGCAACTTAAACTTCAGTTAAATTAACACAAGGTATTCATATTAAAGTAAACGGCTGTGAAATTGGACGGTCTAGCCTTCAGATTTGCGTCACCACTGTCTCAGATGGAGTTTAATAAACTCGGCCGTCTGCTCCTTGCTATCTGAAATATAGTAGGACACTGGTGTAAATTCTCGACCATGCCACACTTCTGTTTAATCAGTTTTATGTTTGACGTTTATTCAGCTGTGTGAAAGCCAAGGAGGAACCCACCCGAGGGATTAATAAAGTTTTATTTTTATCAAATCTAATAACTTTAATCTCAGCCAAACCGATTTACTCCGGAACAAATAAAACACTGAAAAAAGCCAGAAAATAACATTTTTAGATTATCCAAGTGACTTCTATATTACGTTTAACCAGTGTTGGGTAAGTTACTTTAAATGAGTAACTTAGTTACATTACTTCTATCAAAAGTAACTCAGTTACTTCAAGTTACTCGTTACTTTCAAAGTAACTAGTTACTAGGGAAAGTATCTTTGGTTGTACTCAGAATTCTCTTGTTAATGTGTTGCTTCCGTAACTGGATACCCAGCAAGATTGTCAGTCTTCTAGCTTGCTTACTTGCCACAAGTGCACTGTGCCACCTACAAATAGAAAGGAAAAAATAATGTGCATATTTCTACAAGAGAAATCCCACGACTGGACCGCAGTCGACTGCCGCCGTGATTCTAGCCTACGTCACAACGTCATGTGCGCTTTTTACATTTTAAATGAGAATAAGAAAGAAAAGTATTTCTTTGTGCCCCCCTCTTCCTGTTAATGCCCTACCTGGCCCCCTGGCAAAACTTTGCTAGACCCGCCCCTGCACAGTTACCAGCTGTCAGCTACGTAAAAAAAGGATCCTGGTGTTATTTGTCTCTCAGAAACAGTTCATAACTTTCCTTCAACTCATTCATGTCACCTAAAAGGTTTACCTGTTACTCCATCACCTGTTCAGCTCTGATGATTTAGTAAGGACATCTCCTGGCTTCATCGTCATGTTTCCCTCTCACCACATATCCAAACCGATATAGTGACCAGCAGCTTTTACAGCTGTGGCCCCAGCAAACATCAGCTGATACTAGGAAAGTAATATTAAATAAATTCTAACAACAGCTGATCAAGCTTAAACGTGCTGCTGTTGTTTAACGCGACCTCCGCTGCTTTCTTCTTTCTGGCGCAAAGTGGCCGATACACAAACAAGAGAGACGGGACTTGGACAAGCCGATCAGCTGATCATTGATCAGTTTCATGAGTGAAGTAGAAACAGAAGAGGTGATTCCGTTTTTTAGGGGATGGTTGGCAACTCTAATAATTAACCTTATACATGATAGCACCCACCCAGCTGTACAGAAACTCCGTCATGCTAGCTAGTACCCAGTACAAAAAAGTCAGCATAACGAAAAATAACCTCCAACTAAACTTGGTTTATATCTGACCCAGATAGACTGCAGGTCATAACTTCTTACCTGAAGTTCAGTTCACCTGACACTCGGACAGGTGGCCGCCTGCTTCTCCTTCCTCCCCTTTCCCTCATCCACCTGCTCGCCTCCACCACTTGCTAATGTTACTGAATCTGTGGAAGCTCCGCGATAGCCACCGCAAGAAGTAACGAATAACGAGCCTATCTAAATCCCAGTAACGATTAACGCGTTCCTGATTTTGGCATAATAACTAGTTACTGTGCTCATTACCACAATAATAACGTAGTTACAGTAACGCATTACTTAATAACGCGTTAGTCCCAACACTGCGTTTAACCTGAATAGCGAAAGCCCATTCTCGGCGGCTCTAGTGACCCTCGAGCTCCCGGCTAGCTATCGAGCTGGTGGGTAACAGACGTCTTTGAAAACGTCGGATCGCTTTTGCAAATACAGTGGCTTGCAAAAGTATTCGGCCCCCTTGAACTTTTCCACATTTTGTCACATTACAGCCACAAACATGAATCAATTTTATTGGAATTCCACGTGAAAGACCAATACAAAGTGGTGTACACGTGAGAAGTGGAACGAAAATCATACATGATTCCAAACATTTTTTACAAATAAATAACTGCAAAGTGGGGTGTGCCTAATTATTCAGCCCCCTGAGTCAATACTTTGTCGAAAACCACCTTTTGCTGCAATTACAGCTGCCAGTCTTTTAGGGTATGTCTCTACCAGCTTTGCACATCTAGAGACTGAAATCCTTGCCCATTCTTCTGTGCAAAACAGCTCCAGTTCAGTCAGATCAGATGGACAGCGTTTGTGAACAGCAGTTTTCAGATCTTGCCACAGATTCTCGATTGGATTTAGATCTGGACTTTGACTGGGCCATTCTAACACATGGATATGTTTTTTTTTGTTTTTTGTTTTTTTTTTAAACCATTCCATTGTTGCCCTGGCTTTATGTTTAGGGTCGTTGTCCTGCTGGAAGGTGAACCTCTACCCCAGTCTCAAGTCTTTTGCAGACTCCAAGAGGTTTTCTTCCAAGATTGCCCTGTATTTGGCTCCATCCATCTTCCCATCAGCTCTGACCAGCTTCCCTGTCCCTTATGAAAGAAGCACCCCCAGAGCATGATGCTGCCACCACCATATTTGACAGTGGGGATGGTGTGTTCAGAGTGATGTATGAAAATTGTAGTTTTCCATGTTTTTGTTTTGTAAAACCAAATTACATTATTTACCAATTTTTTTGCCAAACAAGCAATTCCATGTAATATTCTTAGTTTCCAATAGGGGCGTATGACGGCTTACCGCACTCCAATGGGCCAAAAGAATGACACAATTTTGATATAGGCTTGATCTTAACAAGGTAATAGTTTGCGTTTGTGTATGACATTGCCGCAAAAATGTGTATTTGCGAAATAGCCTGAAATAAATTACGACGCATCAAATATTACAATGGCTGCAGTGAATTTCTGTTGATGCTGAGCCAAGACAGAAATGGACTGTTACCTCAGTGAGGAGATCGTAGATGCAGAAGAAGATCCACTGGCTTGGTGGAAAATGAATGAAGAACATTTCCCGTTAATGTCCCACATGGCACGGAAATATCTGTGTATTCCAGCCACAAGCACACCACCAGAATGGATCTTCAGCACCGCTGGTAATATTGTTAATCACCTGCGCACGCAGATGAAACCTGACAAGGTAAACAATACATAGGAATATAGGAAATATTTACTTTCTTTTGTTCGTTTGAGAATAACATTAAAAGTCCATAGGAGAGATGGTATCTGATTAAACAAGTTAGGGCTGTGCGATATGACCAAAATCTCATATCCCGATATAAGACATCTATCGTCCCGATAACGATATAAATCACAAAAATTTTACATTTTCTGAAAATTCTGTGAATCTGTTTTGAAGTGTTACCAGCTGGGCGCCGTGTACCTGGAGTCGAATATTTTAACCAATGCATGAAACTATACATTATTAGACATAAGTTGTAACGGCCGCCGTTTTCTATGTGCTGCGGGGAAAAGCCTGTTCTAACGTTTGAGTCTAAGGTTTACTTTTTAGCACCTGACGACTCTTTTTTGCTTCTCATCCACAAACACTCTGCATACTCTTTCATGTGATTCAGTTTATTTTGAAAAGTCTCAACAGGATCTTGGGCTTTATTCTGAAAGGTTTATGTGGAAAATAAACAAGCGGACACGCAAGGGTTTTACCGTCGTTGTTGCTAACAACAACAACGCATAAAAACAGGCTCTTGTCCGTCCGTAGTGTGGTTATATTAAATATTAGAGAAAGAGAGAACTTAAAGAAATTAATATAGCCACTACAGTGACCATCAAAACGGTGAAAAAATATTGGCACAGTTTATTTTATGATACCATGAAACAAACAATAGCGTAAAATGAAACGATAGATGTCTTTATATCGTCATCATATATATATATATACGTTATATCGAACAGCCCTAAAACAAGTGTTACAAGATAATAATAAAATGCAAAGATTAGTGACAACGCTTGGAACCATAAGGCAACAGATTTAAAAAACTGTGGGAAATAAACCAAGCTCTGCCTGTGACTCACTCTTTGCTTCTCTTCCTCCTTCCATCTCCTCGTCTCATCTATCGCTCTCCACTTCCTGTTGATCAGAGAAAAAGGCACAATTTACTATTACATTAATCTATTATTTAATTATCCACACTTAACAACTCTTGCACCTAATCCATAAAAAACGTAATGATAAAAAATGTTACAGAACCAAAACATTGCAATTGTGTTTGCTATTATTATTTTTACATTTGAATACCTCTGCAGTTCAACAACTGGTACATGTGTTATTGTTGCCTGTGGTCTGGTGATGGATCCACTGCCTTTAGCAGCCTCACATAGCTCCTTTTGCCACCGTTTCCTCCTCATGTCCCTACAGGACATGTCTGGACATTGTTATATCATGAGTAATAATTTTAAAACATCTATACACATAAAATATGCACACACTGTGCAGAGTACTATACATACTATTGCCACAAGTTTTCATCATGGTGGTGATACATAATACTTCCCTCATTATTTAGTCATAGTGCTATAATAATAAAGTAGAAAGAATAAAATAATAAGAATAAAAATATTAATATAGCTACTCTTTGGACTATTCATTTATTTATTTGAAATGCGCCAAACTGCACAAAAACTTAACTTTTTTTAATTTTTTTGATGGAAGCACATATGTTCGCTGCAAGAGACATTTTGATTTTTAACATACTTTTGTTTAATTTTGTATTTGCTGCTTGATCGAGTGTATAAGACCGATAAACACTGGAAAAGCCTGGAAACACTGTTACAGAGGAAAAAGAAGCCAGTTTCTTTGTCTCCCTCCCCACTGTTGTGGTTTTTTAAAATTTAAGTTTTTTTCTGAACACAGGCAACTGCCTGTCTTTCTTTCTGTAATGAGTTTGAGTAAATGAATCGCTGCATTTGGGCAAACTCCGAGGAGGGTGCATTTGCTCGCAGATAAAATAGGGTGCTGTTAAAACAGCGCCATTTCTTTTTCTGTTGACTTCTTCTATTAGCGCCATCATTATTAGCAAACTTACTCATGGGCAAATAAATAAATCGTCCTTGTAAAAGCAATCGAGGATAGGATAGTCGATATATTTGTCCAATCGCCCAATCATAATCATATGGTTAATTGAATGCATTTTGAAAAGTTGCAAAGCCACAATCTATTCACAAAACGCTCACCATGTACTCCTGCACCAAGATGTCAGGGATTGTAATTGAGACAGATGCAGAATCCTTTGATGAGGGACTCCCTTCGAGCATCATTTTTCTTCAAGTGTGCATTAATGTGAGTCCAGTAATCCCTCTCAGACACAAGATCCTTACAAGAACAGAAATGATATTTTAATGACATTCCTGACTGATGACGACTAGTTTTAACAACATGACATCTATTCAAATGAATTAATAGTGTATTCCACGTTTGAAAAGTGCATTGGCAGCTTGCATGCACACCTGGAATACGATTATCATTTCCGTATCATTGCCCATGTCTCACTCGACAATGCTTCAGTATATGGGACCTACTTGGAAAAACTGAAGGGCAGGCCTAGCATTGCTACATTTATCATTTCACTGCAACACTTCTAGCACCATTCACAGTAAAAGAGGAAACAACGAATAATTTATATCTAGTGAGGACAAAATGGTGTTTGACATTTCAAGAATGCATTTTTGAATTAAATGTGTACAACAACTAAGGGAAGGTATACACAACAGTAAGAGTATTGCTAACCAAATGTGGGACAGAGCCTTTTTCAGGGTCAAATTCAAGCTCTTTAAGCACTTTCAAGGTCCCTTTTCACGCTTTTCCAGCACATCTCCCCCCCCCAACAAAAAAGAATGCATGTTTCAATTCGCATCACCTCAGTAAGACCATGTGAAAATTAAAACAAATCATCCTAGGTGAACACCTTTGTTCCCCTTTTGTTAAGACAGAAAAACGCACCACACAAAAATACTGCTAAAGGGAACAGTCACCTTATATACATAGTGTATAGGGATGGGTATCGTTTAGGTTTTATCCGATACCGGTGCCAAACCGGTACTTTTGAAACTGTGCCGGTGCTTAAACGGTGCTCAAACCGGTGCTTAAAGAATGGAGAACACAAAATTGGTCCAAAAACCTCTCATGTTTAGCTGTTTTTTGTAAAAAGATAACAATGTTAGCCTTTTCTTCAGCTATAGGGCATATATGGTATCACTCTTGGCTGGAAGCAGTGCTTAAACAATGGGAAAAAAAAAAACACAAACTTTGTCCAAAAACCTCTCATGTTAAACTTTTTTCCACTTTTTCTTTGGTCATTTTAGCCTTTTTGGCCAGGGTGAAGGGAGTATCTGCCATCAAACAAGAAGACAGCCGCATGTAACTACGACGGTGTTTGCTAGTTCACCTTACATGCATTAATTTAATAACATGGTTAGCCTACTCAACATAAATTACACACGAACAACATTAAGCTACTCACGCAGAGAAGAACGGCTGCTGCTGCCATCATCATCCTCATCATTTCTGCTACACTGGCAGGGCTAGGGGCCAGGACTCTCCTCTTCGAGTTTTTGGGGGATGTTGCTAACTCCAGGTCCGATAACAGGCACCACACCCGCAGTAGATGTGCTCGGTGTGAGGTCTCGCAGCAAGCTATCAAACACGGCGCATTTCTCGGCTTTAAAAAAACGCTATGCGTCGCCAGGTGTTTCATCGGATTCGAGGTGTTACCTCCTTTGACAGTATCACAGTATCACCTTAAAGCACTTGTTGCAGGCTGCTGAGTTTGCATCTTTTGCTGCGAAGTACAGCCAGACTTTTGACCGCTTCGCCTTGGGCATTTTTAATCTGTAGCTCTGCTCTACAAGAACGTACGTACCTGGGCCCACCTACTATCCTCGGAAACGTAAAATGATTGGCTAGAATTGGCTCAGGAAAAAAAAAAAAAAAGCACCGAAACAAAGCACCGAAATGTGCGCTGCTTTTCGGTCTGGTTACTACCGTTTATGTCAGAACTGGTGCCATCATGGCACCGGACACCGGTACCCATCCCTAATAGTGTATAAACTCAAAATGCACATTTCACTTAAAAATTAAGATGTGAAAATGTGAACAAATCAACTTGTTGGAGAAATTCTTCTGTTGAAAAACAAACAAACAAACAAACAAACAAACAAACAAAAAAAAAAAAAAAAAAAAAAAAAAAAAAACACACAAAAGGAAGAAATAAGTCTTCTCATCTGATATTGATGCTTCCTTCCTGTGTGACAAAAAAATAGGAGACAGATGTTTGTTTGTTTATTTTTTTTAAGTTAATTCCAGATAAAACTGTTTTATTGCTAACTACATTGCTGTCTCTATTATTGCTGAAGTCCTAAATGATCACCTTTAAAGTGTTTGTGCTAATAAAATCATGTACAGTCAGACAGGCATGGAGAACAGCACTGACTGGGAGAGGCTTTGAACAGATCACACAGTTCAATTCAAAATATAAGACTTTAAGAATGCACAAGCATCTACTTAAAACCTATTTAATTTATCATCTGTGATATTATTATGTACAATTCCAATGTACAGTGGAACCCCCGACTTACGAAATTAATTTGTTCCTGAGGGTCTTTCGTAAGTCGAAAATTTTCGTAAGTCGAAGCACCCATTGCGCGTTTTGAGTGAGGCGATGCTGAACGATAGGCTATAGGCTAATTAGAACAATAATACGTCGTTCAAGTGGAACAGCGAAGCGCAAGTACGGAAGTCAAGGGGTTGTCACATGATTCGGAAGGCATTGTGGACATTGTAGGCTCAGCCAATCAGAGCCAGCGGATTTCGTTACTCGGCCATTTTGCCGTAACACGGGCAGAAATATTGCCGTTCAGTGCCTTTGTAAGTTGAATTTTTCGTGAAACGGGTATTTGTAAGTCGGGGTTCCAATGTATTTTGTTCATCTCCCTTAAATAAACAGGCAGCCTTAAAATATGAAATATTCATATACAGATACACATAAATGTGTCTACTGTCTCAGTGGCTGATAGTGCCCCACAGGCCTCAGTGTGAGCTTGAAGACATTTATAATGTTTAAGTAGTTTAATGTGTAGGTGCTGACAATAAACACATTTTGAATGAAAGCCGGGGAACTTTGGTAGCACAGAAACAAGTGGCTATTCTTTGTGACCATATGGATCGGTCCCTAACATTACCATTATTTCACCCAAAGTCACCAAGTTAATACTCAAAAAAGCTGCAGCAATACACACAAATATAAACAGCACTTGGTGACAACTTTGCTTTTAGCCTTTAACCCTCTGGTGTCCAGGGTATAATTGGCCGTTTTTGACTACTTTTGATTTGGCCTCTATATTTCACCTTTAAAAACTGTTTCTTGCCAATCTGTGATTTTCTCATTTTGACAAACTGTATCAGCACAATTTATCTAAATTCAGACAAAATTTAAAATACGAGTAGAAAGTAATATTTTTGACTGTAAAAACCACAAGCATGTTTAACGAATCATTTTCATAACTTGGAATGCAAACAGAAATTGTACATTGTTAAAAAAATATGCACAAGTTTTGCAAACAACAAAGTTATATGGTACTATTTACCTAAAAATGCAGCCAAGGCTCAGATGATTTTTATATAACCATTTCAAACTATTTACAGAACAATGAGGTGTTCTGTATCAAATAAGAAGGCACACAAATTATTTATGCAACTCCAAAAAAAAGTTTGTGTCCACTAGGGCTGGGCGATATGGCCTAAAATCCATATCGCGGTATAATTTGAAGCACGTGCGGTAACGATATATATCGCGATATAGGGCTGGGCCATATTATACCGTTCACGGTAATACCGGTATAATGTTAGGCAACGATAGGAAAATGAAATATCGCGATAGAATATGGGTCAAACGCGCATGCGCAGTGCCTTTGTTTTCATACGCACATGGCCGATTGTTGAGTGAAACGGATGAACCAGAATTAGTTTGTAAAAATGGTGCCACTTCAGTGATGTGGAACTGGTTTGGTGTTTGTCCGTCAGATACACAACAAAGCACATTTTTTTGTAGAACATGCAAGCGGCCGTCGTTATTGCCGTATTTGTCGGACTAAGGTGCTCGTAAATCTGGGAGTAATCTGGGTCCCTAAACTCCCTCCGCTTCAGGTCCCAAAGTCAAACAAACACTGCAGCATCACTGAGAGTTAAAAACTGTCTAAATTCTTTCATCTTTGATAAAATGATCAGCATTGCTGCTTTACCAGGTGTAACTATGAAGTTTAAGATCCAGGCATACATGAAAACAGAATTTATTACATTTAACGGAGTTAGAAGTTAGCAGGAAGCTAGCAGAAGTTAGCTCGCTAGTTTCGCTAGTTACCTAAGCATGATATAGCATGTTCTGACTGAGAGATTTCTGAAAAAATTCAAACGTACAGCTCTGCTATCACTTCCAACATAAATGAAGACAGGAAACTAAACAGCGGTGACGTTTGTAAGGTTACTGAAGTTGGGCTAGCTGGTATGTAATGATGTGCTACGTGATCGCTAGCGACACAGCTATGTTAGCATAACATAAACAGTGAAGCTGGAGGAATCAAGGCTAACACTTTTCCACTCAATAAAAGTTAACGTGAAGTTTCCTGATGGTTAGAGACAAATGTAATCGCATAGCAGGATGCTGTAAACGGACCAAACTTTAGTCAGGAGAACAACTGAGATAATCCATCCACAATAGAAGGTTAGTCATTAATATACTGCAACAACATGGGAATAGAGCAGCTGTGATAGACTACAGCATTAATGAATCAATGGTACAGAAGTGGAGGAAGCAAGAAGAATGAGTTGAATAAAGTTTGATTTATCTGACTGCTTTGTTTCGCTTAATGTGCCTTATAATCCCGTGCACCTTATGGTCCAAAAAATATGTATTTGACTTTTTTTATTTGGCACACTGCAGTTTAATGTTGCAAAGCAACTCTTTTTAACTTCAGTGGATATTATACATGGTTATGCTCAGGATATGTCAGCCCATTTCTACTGGAAATGCCTTTTGGTTAAACTTTCAGCAAGGAATTTGCATTTGCACTGTTAAATTTTTATATAGCTTTAATGCACATAAAAAACAGCTTCTTGTTTAAGTGAAAATAAATGGATGGTGTTTTTTGCGCTAGTAAAGTTGTGGAGTTGTATTTTGTCTCGCATCAATTATATCGTCAGTTATATCGTTATCGCAAATTTTCAAATATATATCGTGATAAATATTTTTGGCCATATCGCCCTGCTCTATCGCGATATATTCTTTTCTTCTGTACAACGTATTTTCCACACTATAAGCCACACTTAAAATCCTTTAATTTTCTCAAAAATCCAGAGTGTGCCTTATGTATGAATTCTGGTTGTGCTTACGGACCTCGAGCCGATTTTGGCGTGCAGAAATCTGTTAAAAAATGTTTTAGTACAACTTTGGTAAGCCGCACTGCTTGATGGATTGTCAGAGCATTACGGCTGCTGTGGTGAGGAGCTTCGCGGAGTAATCTGGGTCCAAAATGCCGTCCCCTTCAGGTCCCAAAGTCAAACGAACACAGAGTTAAAAACGGTCTAAATTCTTTCATCTTTAATAAAACGATCAGCGTTGCTGCTTTACCAAGTGTAACAATTAAGTTTAACATCCATGCATCCATGAAAACAGAAGTTATTAAATTTAACGGAGTTACAAGTTAACAGGAAGCTAGCTCGCTAGTCTCCAAAAGTTGATTCTGTTCATCTGGACGTAGCGTTTTGTGGGAGAAACGTTTCGTCACTCATCCAAGTGACTTCTTCAGTCTCAGCTGACTGCAGGTTTCCCCAATTTTATAAACAGTACATTTGCATAATGACTGAAACCAGCCCACTGAAGGAACAATGGGCTGGGAGGTCGCTAGTTTACACCTAAACATGACATACCATGTTCTGACTAAGAGATTTTTGAAACTAATTAAAACGTACAGCTCTGCTACCACTTCCAACATAAATGAAGACAGAAAACTAAACAGCAGTGGTGTTTGCAGGGTTACTGAAGTTGGACTACCTGGTATATAATGTTGTGCTACGTGATTGCTAGCGACACAGCTATGTTAGCATAACATTAGTACAGTGAAGCTGGAGGATGAACGCCAACTTTTTTCCACTCGATAAAAGTTAACGTGAGGGATTCTGGTAGTTAGGGACAAATGCAATCGCATAGCAGGATGCTATACACGGGGCAAACTTCAGTCAGGAGAACAACTGAGATTATTCATCCACAATAGGAGGTTAGTTATTAATATACTGCAACAATATGGGAATAGAACAGCTGCGAGAGAATTCAACATTAATGAATCAATGTTACGGAAGTGGAGGAAGCGCAGTTTTTGGCTTTCCCCATATTTCAAAAGTGCTTCATCTCTTTGCTATGACTGTCGCCCGGCATAATTTGCAGATGATAATGGTTGTAGCCTGTTTTCAACCAAAACAGGCGCAGCTTGATGACATCATCAACATGCGCTATCGCGATAGAGCGGTATAGTCAAAATCTCTATCGTTGGCCAAATTTATATCGTTTCTATCGTATATCGTTTAAATCGCCCACCCCTAGTGTCCACTATAACACAGATGAGAACAGCACAGGGATAAATCATGCAGGTCTGACAGCAGATGTGTCACTCAGCGTTTACACTGCAATCTGCCTTTGGTGGCTTTAAGGCAGTAACTGTGACATTCACTAGTAGAACTGACACACAAAACAAAACAACGACTACACTACACACTAACTACACAAGACAACACACTAACTTGAGACTCCAAACACGGTAAACATCACAAATCTCTCTCGTATCCAAACTCTCTCTCTCTCTCCCCCTTTCGCTCACTCGCTCTTTCGCCGGTCACTCCTAAAACTTCCCCCTCTTCCCAAACAACCGAATGCCACATGTCGCCATATCATTTTTTGATTGGTCGACATGGTACATTTTTCCACCAATAGGGAAGGAGTGTTTTTTTCTTTTTCTCACTCACAAGCAAAGCGTGTTTGCTAGCGCTCTCCTTAGAAAACGCCGTTTTTACAGTTTCTTGCCGGAGTAAACGCCACTGTTTTTTTGTTGTTGTTTTTTTCAGAAAAACAAAAACAAAAAAACATCGGTTTGACGTGGCCTATCAAGACAATTTAAAAACTGGTATATAGTTTGAAGTCCGCACGTTTGAACCAAGTTGAAATGGGGAGACTGGATCCGTCGAGCCCAGAGGGTTACTCAGAAAGCCTTAAGGTGGCTAGTTATGTATCTGGCTAATGTTTAAAGCTTTCACTTGAGTAAATGAACTCATATCACTGCTAAGTAATGTTAGCTAAGTTCACAGCATATTCCATAATAGCACTGCCATACTGCATCACACTCAGTGCATTTCAATCATTTCTCCAGCGAGTTTGACAGCTAGCAAAATAATAATCATAATTTTAAAAAAATAGCATGTGTAACGTACACATACTGGAAAATTATTTACTAGGACTCACCTATCATGCGATTAGAGAACGCAAACGCCGCCATTGTCGTTTTCCATCAAACACTCATTAAAACAACAACCTACAGGTATTAGCGCACTCATACCTGACTGTCCGAGGGAGAGGTGGGGTCACATGCTGAAACAGACAGAGGAGCAAGGCAGCCCAGGCGGGGAAATTTTGCTTTTACATTTTGCGACTCATTTTATTTCTCTATCTGATAAGAAAACTATTCAATCAGATAGTCATTTGTGGTGAATGAAATACAGTTACACTTTCAAGCACTTTTAAGCACATCTGAAATTCAAGCACTTTTCAAACCTTGAAAAGACAACATTAAAAATCAAGTATTTTCAAGGATTTCAAGCACCCGTACGAACCCTGAAGTTAAATCAATTACTGATTACTAGGAATGGGTACCGGTATCCGGTGCCATTATGGGACTGGTTCTGACATAAACGGTAGTAAACAGACCGAAAAGCAGCGCACATTTCGGTGCTTTTTCTTCCTGAGACGTCATACACTTCAGATTCTAGCCAATCTTTTTACCTTTGCAAGGATAGTAGGCGGGCCCAGGTACATATGTTCTTTTAGAGCAGAGCTACAGATTAAAAATGCCCAAGGCGAAGCGGTCAAAAGTCTGGCTGTACTTCACAGCAAAAGATGCAAACTCAGCACCCCGGTGATACTGTGCAAAGGAGGTAACACGGGGGTGGGCAATCTCAGTCCACGAGGGCCGGTGTCCCTGCAGGTTTTAGATGTGTCCTCGAACCAACACAGCTGATTTAAATGGCTAAATTAGCTCCTCAACATGTCCTGAAGTTCTCCAGAGGCCTGGTAACGAACTAATCATGTGATTCAGGTGTGTTGACCCAAGGTGAGATCTAAAACCTGCAGGGACACCGGCCCTCGTGGACTGAGATTGCCCACCCCTGAGGTAACACCTCGAATCTGATGAAACACCTGCCGAGAAATGCACCGTACCTACTACGGGTGTGGTGCCTGTTATCGGACCCAGAGTTAGCAACATCCCCCAAGAACCTGAAGAGGAGAGTCCTGGCCCCTAGCCCTGCCAGTGAAGCAGAAAAGATGATGGATGATGATGGCAGCAGCAGCCGTTCTTCTCTGCGTGGGTCAGTAGCTTAATGTTGTTCATGTGTAATTTACGTTGAGTAGGCTAACCACGTTATTAAATTAATGCATGTAAGGTGAACTAGCAAGCACCGTCGTAGTTACATGTGGCTGTCTTCTTATTTGATGGCAGATACTCCCTTCACCCTGGCAAAAAAGGCTAAAATGTCTAGGGCAAAATGTCAGAAACGCAAAGTAGTCCACTAAAATACACTGCACCAGTTAAACTAATTAGCGTAATCACCTTTCTGATAATATATACAGGCAGGGCCGTGCAGAGATGTTTGAAGGGGTGGGTGCTCAAAGTTAAAAAGGGGCACATAGAACAAGGCTGAATACCAACAACCCACATTCATCAAAAATCTAATATCAAACCATACTATATCTCTGTCATCAGGTGGGGACAATGCAAAGTAAACGTAGCCTATATTTTACCTGATGGGGTACAATGCTGCTTTTCAGAGGTTGCTGCTGCTCCTGCTGCTGATAGTGCTGAAGGGCAGGGTTGTGTTGATCTGAGACTGCAGATTTACAAAGTCCATAGAAGAGATGGTATCTGATTAAACAAGGGTTACAAGATAATAATAAAATGCAAAGATTGGTGACAATGCTTGGAACCATAAGGCAACAGATTTAAAATACTGTGGGAAATAAAACAGGCTCTGCCTGTGACTCACTCTTTGCTTCTCTTCCTCCTTCCATCTCATCTCATCTATCACTCTCCTGTTCCTGTCCATCTGAGAAAAAGGCACAATTTGCTATTACATTAATCTATTATTTAATTATCCACACTTAACAACTCTTGCACCTAATCCATAAAAAAGTAATGATAAAACATGTTACAGAACCAAAACACTGCAATTGTGTTTACCATTATTATTTTGTTGCCTGTGGTCTGGTGAGGGATCCACTGCCTTTAGCAGCCTCACATAGCTCCTTTTGCCACCGTTTCCTCCTCATGTCCCTATATCTGGACATTGTTGTATCATGAGTAATAATTTTAAAACATCTATACACATAAAACATGCACACACACACTGACATTTTATATCTTCTCCAGAGTACTGTACATGCTATTGCCACAAGTTTTCATCATGGTGGTGATACATAATACTTCTCTTATTATTTATTCATAGTTCAATAATAAAGTGATGACAATAAAAAATAAAGTAAAAATATAAAATTATATATTTATGATTATTCAATTTGTTTGACTAGCCACTCTGTGCAAGGCAGAAAGCTTATTATAGGTTTAAACGATAGAGATACAATAATTTTGCTGCTGTAAAATCAGCAGTCATATGTTAAATATAATTCTTATATAATCTGTTTGTCAATGTCATTTCTTGAAATGTGTTTTTAATATCATAATTATAATAATCCATACTTATCTATACTAATATATCCTAACATAATTCATACTAGAAGGTCTTCAGGAGTGGGCCCTTCACTCCAAACGACCTGAGCCTCCGCAGCAGGTACAGCCTGCTCTGCCCTTTCCTGTGGTGGCCTCAGCCATCTTTTACGGTGTGATCTGCTGGGGTGGCAGCATCTCTGCCAGGGACAGGAAGAGACTGAACAGGCTGATCAAAAGGGCCAGCTCTGTTCTAGGATGCCCTCTGGACCCAGTGGAGGTGGTGAGTGACAGGAGAATGGTGGCTAAGCTGTCATCCCTGTTGGACAACATCTCCCACCCCATGCAGGAGTCTGTGACAGCACTGAGCAGCTCCTTCAGTGGCAGGCTGCGGCACCCACAGTGTGGGATGGAGAGATTTCGTAGGTCTTTCCTCCCCACTGCTGCCAGACTCCACAACAAAGACTTTAACTGATCAAACACACACACCCATACATGTGCAATAACACTAAGTGCAATATTCCTTTCTGGCATCGTTGTATTTTTACTCAGTTGTATACAGCATTTGTATTCTATTTTTATCCTATTGTATATTTTATTCTATTTCATTCTACTGTATATAGTATTTTATTTTATTCTATTCTGAACAGTTGTGTACAGTATTTGTTCTTATTATATTCTAATTTCTGCTTCAGAACTTTTGCACTGTCCACTTCCTGCTGTGACAAAACAAATTCCCACCTGTGGGACTAATAAAGGTCATCTTATCTTATCTTACTAATATGAATATCAGGTCGTTTTTAGTGTTCTCCAGAAATGCAGGGAATAGCCCTGTAACTTACTTTAAAACCAAATATGTTCCCTAAAACGGTGGACAAAGCTACAGACCCATGACACCCTTACCCAGTTAGCAAGCAGCTAATGAGCACCACTCCTTATGCAGCGAATACAAGTACAGGTAATGTTTGTCTCGCGCATCGCAACACGCGGTGGTTAAGCTAACCTAATGCAGCCGCAGACGTTAGCTGAAGCTGTTCGATGGCCAAAATCTCACTAACACCACGGTGCAGTTAACACATAATGCACTGTCAGTTGACAAACCCCACACACACAAGACCAAAATATGTTAGGAGCGCCTCAGAATTAAGTTAAATGCGACATTACTGCTCCCACTAGAAAAAAAAATTCAAATGAAAAAGCGCCAATTCTTTCACAACAGATAAAACAGCGCGAGCAAATAAACAAACGGCACTTATTTAACATTAATGTTAGATGGTGACACTCTAGACATTAAACTACATTTGGCTGAGATTTGGACAATGTTTATTCAAAAAATCAAGGCTTACCAAAAAAAAGTAGTGGCGGGCGACTCAACTTATGGCTGCCTTCCTCAAGCTCAGATCCAAAGCGCGCGAGACAAAATCACATGCGGTGTCGCGAGATTTAACATTGCTAGTCGCGATGTCCCGTTTAATGACTGTAGAAAACAGTTTGGATTTGTCACCCGGAGGGGACCCACGCAAAGACGGGGAGAACATGCAAACTCCACGCAGAAAGACCCCGGCCTGATGGTGGAATTGAACTCAGGACCTTCTTGCTGTGCGGCAACAGTGCCACCGTGCTGCCGCAGACATATTTATATTAAATTTATATCACATATATATCAAATCTACAAATTTAAAACCTCTCCAGCAAAGCTCAGTAAGCCAATAAGTGCCAAAAAGTAATTCAGCTTTTGTGATTTTTAAGCTTCATTTGCTGATAAACTTACCTTCACTCATTTGCGCTGATGCATTCTTCGCCCATCGAGTTTTCAAATCTCAACGAATGTCCCCTGGATCCAGGCACGTAACCATAGCACTCTCATTTGAACTCTTTCAAACTCCGTACAGGCAGTGATCACCCTCACTACTTTCTGGTGCACACAGAAAATTTGTACTATAAGCAGGTCTGAAATATGACAGAAACGGCTCATTACTGAAAAGAGTTTCAAGGGGTATAGAGTTAAAACTGCCTTTACACACTCTGAAAGTAATTAAGTAAAAGAAAATGACTTGCCATCAGGTGATCCAGCTGAATTGATCCATGCCCCTTGTCTTTTTCTCCACATGGGGTTATTTCATTGTAAAAGGTCAGGAGAAAGTCATTCTGATCCAAGAACAGCTGTCCAAGTACTGAATCATTGTGGAGCAGGACAGGAAGGGTGCAGTTGGAGTCTCAGTTACCAGGTACTGTAGCAACATTTCCATTAGCAGCTGTTCATCCATCACTTCATGCACTAATTACTAGGAATTGTGCAAAATTTCAGGCCCCTATTTTCATTAGTTTTCTCCATTTTCAGGTGTTTTCTATCATTGTATTAATATTCGGTTATCTAGAAAACTACTTGAGCTAGTTCCTCAGAATGATTTAGAGGACTGACACTTTGTTTACAGATTCTCGTACACAATGTCCATGATATTGTTTAATTATGATTTCAAATTAACAGTTTAAATCATGTGAATTGTTTTATAGACATTAAAGCTTTTATATGAAAAGAACAACTCTTTTTATCTAGCTGTAGTGTCACTTTTCAAGAAAATCTCACATGGTCAGGTGGGAGACATTTGATGAGCTGACACTGAATGACCTTTGTACCCTTCCTCAGTTCTGCACTCAGTTCTCCAACTTTTGTTATGGTTCAGTCTGGTTTGCACTTTTCTGTGAAGGGAGTAGCAAACTCTACTCTTCTAATATAGCAAATACTTTAGTCTTATACTTTAGAGTATATTATTTGGTTTTATTTTAAGAATACACAAGAAGTAGACTGTATTGTTTTATTTACATTTACCTTTGGGACGGGAAGCTTAAGCTTTTACTCTTATATTAGTGGATCCATCTAATTTCTGACTCATTGTCCAGTTTGGGGTTGTGTTGGAGCCAGCTGTCATAGGGTGAGCTCTGCTCAGATTCCCAGATCAGCAGAGAAAACCATTCACACCTTTGACCAGTTTATTATCACTAATTAAGTTTTTGGACTGTGGGAGGAAGTCTGAGTATGCAGAGAGACCTCACACAGTTATAAGGTGAACATGCAAAAGAACAAGAACATGACACTAATCACGCGTGTTCGCTCTGCTCTTTGTGTCCAGCTCCACTCATGAAAAGAAAAGCAGAACTAATATTACTGTTATATAGGGCCAAGTCTACCTGAGGCACAACACGCTGTCAGAGGATGACCCCATCACCATCATATTGAAGGTAGGGATGATTTTTTTATTTATTAATTTTTTTACAGAGGACTGATCCTCACTGCAGGCATCACTGTCTGGTATGGGAACATCACACAGGCAGAGAGGAAGGCTCTGCAAAGAGTCATAAAGACTGCAGAGAGATCATAGGGACAAAACTTCCTTCTATGTAGTCTGTATGTACAATGCTGCCGAAAAAGAGCAGAGCGAATTATCTGGGACTCACCATCCAGCTTCTTCCCCGCCACAGTCAGACTGATGGCAAAAACAAAACACTGGACGCTTAAAATAATACAACACTACCTCACCTCACTTCGAATGTACAATGTGATAAATCACTGTCTGTTTAATGTACAATATGCTTACTGAAACTGATTTGAGAAACAGGTGCAATATTAGGTAAAATATTCTAAATGTCAAAATGTGCAATACTATGTGTGAAATACCCAGAATGCTATTTGGATTCTCGCCAGCGAATACGTGCATTACCACCCTCTCTGTACAGAGTTTTCATGTAGGAAATACTATTAGTAGATTGCTCTATTTTTCGCTTTATGTCTACTTTTTACTTGCTTTATTTCCACCTCTCAAAAATGTAACTTGTAACTTACCCACAGAACTTGTGAACTGTTCAGAAAATATAACCCACAGGATTTGAGAGAAAAGGGACCAGTAAGTGCAAAATGCAAACTTATTTCAGGCATTTCAGGTTTGTTCCTGCAGCACTTTCTAGAAGCACATATGTAGCCTAGGCTTTCTTACTGTGCCCATTCTTAGATGGGTCTTTAAACCACTGTAAAACTACACTCATACATGAAGAATACAAAACTCAAACGTCATTAAAAACCTAGAAAGGATACGATGCAAGGGACAAAAAGTTAAAAGGAGGACATAAAGCAATAAACAGCAATAAACTCAAAAATAGTTTTTTGAGTTTTGATCTTCACCTTCTTGCTGAGTGTTATAAGAGCACTGCTGCCTCTCATGTTTGTGCAGGACATCTGAAGCTACAGCCAGTGTTTGGCTGGCTTATCGTAGCACAGAGGAGGCCTCTATGTGCTAGTAGTAACCCCCTCAAACCCTCAGCCTGTTGTTTGATACAAGCTGGTTTTTGTAAATAAGCTCCCTGCCTTCATATTTACAGATGTGACACATTTAAATCACCCCCCAAAAAATAAACTGGTGTTCAAAATGACACCTTTTCATGCACATGTAGACTGGATGTTAACTTTCTGACTGTTTATTAAACAGAAATGTTCATCATGCTCAAGTAAATAAAACTGTGATTCACAAAACTGTTAAAAAAATTATAATTTTTGGGAAAGAGGACTTTTCAGTCTGTTGTCAGCCTGGTTCAGTGTAAGCGTTGTTTTCCATAAATTGCAAGCTCAAAAAGTGCTTTGTCTCACTCCCACTTCTTCTTGTCGCATGTTGAAACTCTACTTGGAACTTTGTTAAGATCTAACCATGCAAAATATTATTTTTTTGTCCATTTATCAAGTGGTCTTAAACTTTTGACTGGGACTTTACATTAATTCTCTCTCTCTTTCAGTCACAGTCCCTCTATTTAAAATCCAACTCTTACCTGAACTCTCCTGCCTTTCTGTCTCTCTCGCTGCCTTGTAACGCACCATCCCCCTTTTGACATTAGATAATGGTAAATCAAACCTGCACTGCAGAGAGGTTGGCATTACAGGAAGTCGAGATGATAACGATAGACCAGCCTTCAAACTAAGACGCGTGATGTATAAAAGTCTTTCTACTGAGTAAAGGACAGTTTGAGTTTCCTGCTGGCACCATGCACTGTCTTCACAAGTTTCTTCTTTGTTTTCTACCATGTCTACAAGGCATCAGTGAGACATCAAAGACATACCTGATTTATCTTACAGCTGTAAACGGCACACTAACTTTATCATCTTCTTTTTTTTTATTTACCAGAGTTTGCAACAGGAATTATTCATGGAACAAAAGCTCCAGAGAACTCGATACCCTACATGGGATCAGTGCAGAATAACAAGGGTCAACATGTCTGTGGAGAATTCCTCATCACTGAAGACTTTGTGCTCACTGCTGCACACTGTGACCGGTTGTGAGTTAGATTTCCTGTTCATGAAGTTCATCCAAAAACAAACTTTTTCAAACTTGTGTTTATTGATCAGATCAGTCTGAGTTATTGGTAAGGCAGATGTTATTTCGAGGGAAAATAAAACACAATTAAGTGTAATAGCATCAAATAAAAATGACCTTTGACCTCTGATAGCCATTGGTTACAGCACTGCTGACATTAACCTGCATGTGACGATTGCGTAATGAGAAATAAAGATATCAGTTTAAAATTGTTGACATTTTTAATTCCCTCTCAATGATTACTCACACAGTGACCGCACACACTGATCATCCCAAAGTAACGATTGAGAGAAAATGAAATCCATGAAGGATACAAAAACACTGAACATGCTAATGACATCATTGAAAGCAGCATCAGTTTCATGTGATGTATTTGTAGAATAATTATATTTTTAAAAGAGTTTTTACATGAAAATGTGTTTCTATATGTGTTACTATTCTATGGCTGGACGTGGACGTGTCTGTCATTGAACCAAAGGTCTGTAAGAAACACTGGCCTGGTCTTCCTGCCGGTGTTTCCTGTGCAGGTGGATATGGAACAACCAAAGGATTCTGGCAGGTATGTTTTCTGTGATTTCAGTGGAAACTTGTGTTCTGTTGACAAATGTATAAAAAAAAAAAGAATATAATCTGACATATTAAAATCCTCACAGGGTGAGGTAATACCAGGATGCGCTGTAGAATCCTGACCACTTTGTCATGGGAATTGATCTGCTGCTGACCGCAAGGCACTGCAGCGGGTGATATAAACAGCCCAATTATTCTACCATTTATACTACCCTTATCTGTATTTATACATGTGTAATGACAATAAAGTGAAATCCTAATCCTAAAATGTGGATGGTGTTTTGGGTCTGCCACTTGAGGACACACAGAAATAAGCCATGCTGAACAGATTTCCACATCTTTTCATCTCATCACAAATGCCTCCAAGATACCTGAAAAGCTTCTGTTTCATTTTATATGGAGAAATAAAAGCTAATATTTAAAAACAGTATTTTGTTTAATGCTAAAAAAATCTGGTGGTCTGGAAGTTTAAAGTTTGAGACGTTAAAATTACACGGTTAACTACTGTAAGGAACAAAAAGACACTGTTAGAAACTCTTTCTCCAAACATATCCTTCATTTGATACATTAAATGATGCATGAATTCTACTAATTCTATTCTACTACATCAGTCATGCGTGATAAGCACTGTTGATGATTCACCAGCAGGAACGTTTTATGCTGAAATCATGTTGAAGTCAGGACGGTGTGTGGCCACAAAATAAATGATTCATATCAAATGAAGAGGCTCATTTTGGAAATGTGAGGGGGGAGAAAGTGGAGACGTTTGACTTCAGATGTTTGGTGTAAAAACAAAGCTGTCAGGAGAATACTTGAATACTGTAACTCTATGAGTACAGTAATGGAGTATTTTTACTTGCTTACATCATTGATTAACATCATTCAGCCTTTTAATATCATTTATTTAAAAAGACGTTTGTCTGTCTGTGTGCGTGCTGCTCTGCGAAGCGTCCTGCATTAGAAACAGTGGAAAACTATCCACATCTCTCATTTTCAGCCTCTCGTTTGATTTCTGATGCAGTATGCTCATTTGACCACACAGCGGCGCTTCTGACTTGTTAAATAGCTCAGCAGAAACATTTCAAATGATTTCATTCAGCATTCGTTTCGTGTCTTACTATGAAAACGCCTCATTCGTGATCTCATCAGAAACTTAAATGCCATTACAGCAGCCATAAGCGACGGAGCGATCAGTTTCTGGTCAGTCTCTGGTGTGCTGGATACTGGACTTTGGACTGGAGGGATATGATGTGAATTTTGTAAATAGAAGGAACAAAAGTGGAGGGGGAGTAGCTGTGTCTATCTAAAGGAGCTGCTGGATACAATTACTTCAGAAATGTGCAAAATTAAAAAATGATTTAACAGGAACAAACTATCGCTAAATCTAAGTAAAACTAAATTAATCTTAATTGGGAATTCCCTTAGAAATGCACAAGTGCAGATTCATATAAATGGTGTGGAAATTGAAAGAGTACTTAAGTTTCATAAACATAAGTTTCTTGGTGTGATTATAGATGATAAATTAAACTGGAAGTCTCATATTACACACACACACACACATGCACAGACACACACACACACACACACACACACACATATATGTATATATATATATATATATATATATATATATATATATATATATATATATATATATATATATATATATACATATATATATATACATATATATATATATCATACAAATTCATACAAATTCACTATTCTTAAAATCAAAAATTCTAAAATTCACAGATCTGGTTCATTTTCTCACTGCACAATTTATGTATAAAGCAATAAATAACCTGCTTCCTGACAATATTCTAAAACTGTTTTCTAAAAGGGAAAAGGGATACAATTTGAGGGGGGAATTAAATTTAAACTTGTAGTAGTGAAATGTTTATTTTTAAAGATGGGGTTGATTTACTGTCATAAAACAAACATTTTGTTGCTGTTTCTCCCTCTCATGTTAACTTTGGGCAGACAAACAGGCTGTGTGGTCAATCAAATTTAACTGTCAGCTGATCTCCAGTGATTACCAAGGCAAAAAAAAAACTTCAGATAAAATGATCATAATGCAACATTTTGTTTTATTATGCTGTCAGTGGTTTGTCTTTCAGTGCACCGTTTCCTAGCTGCACTTCCTGCCGGGCTGTAGAAGGTTTGCTATAGAAACTAATAGTGTCAGTTGAATTATTATTATGGTACAAAAATTCCCTTGTCAGAGGAAACTTTCAATAAATCTGACTTTTGTCCAACAAATTACTATTTTTCATCTGCCTCCATCTCACCCTATCTCTAGCATCCTCCCACATCACACCAACCCTCTGTCCTCCTTCATTCACAAACCTCCTCTGAGGTTGTGTTCTTTTACTCCTGCCTGCCAGCTCCATCTTCAACATCCGTTGACAATCCTTCCTCTGCACATGTACAAACCAGCTCAACTTTGCCTCTCTAACTTTGTCTCCAAACCGCTCAACCTGAGCTGTCCATGTACTTGTACTTGCTTATAATCCTGTCTCTCCAGGTCTCTGACAAACAATAATCATAGCATCTTTAAATCTGCAACCTCCAGCTCCTTGTTGTCAGTGCTTTACAAAATCTGTTAGTTAAAAGTTTGCCATCTCAATATCGATCAAAAAAACTGTGCAGCCCTGATTAGGAAGCATCCCATTAATCTGTCATGAAACCACTGACTTCCTGAAGTTTGCATGTTCGGTGAGAAACATTACGTCCATCTTGGTTTTTGTTCCTTGTTGTTATTTAATAATTTTTGATTGAAATAAAATGAACAAAACAGTGTGGCATAAAGGTATTTGTTCCTCTAAATAAGTGTGTAGTGTTGAAAGGAAAAAAATCACAAAATAACAGCCTTCAATAAATTCAGCACAGCATAGTGCAAGACAGAGTTATGTGTACCCTTGACACACACACACACACACACACACACACACACACACACACACACACACACACAGGTTATTCATGCTTTCATAAGGTGAGAGGAAGAGTACACGCTGGACAGGTCATCAGTCTGTCCGCTGTGAGGTGGCACAAAATCTGAATGCTGCTGAGTTTAGACGTGTGAACTGCTGTGGCTCTAAATGACAGAACACTCATTAAACTTATGAGATGCGTTCTGCACAAGAGTCCTGGTTCAGTGGTGAGATACACCCACCTCTGACCTCTGTACTGGTGATATACATCACACCACTACAGTGTAACCTACTATAATAATGCTGTTGACATGTGGTCACTCTACAGGACATGCTCACATAGTTAACAAATATGCATGCTCCTGCTCAGAGGTAAACCAGGGCAGCTACATTCGTGGGCAGAGTGAGACCATTAACCTTTTTCCGTAGAGCTAAATTTAATCTAGTCCGTTAACTTTGAATTTTAATTGGGACCTGATATTAAATTGCATCAAGTATGTGATGGTTTATAAGCTAAGTTGCATGAAAAATAAAAATTAAAACCACCTGAAGCTGCATCGCTGTATCACTTTAGTAAAAGTTCATGCAAAACCATAGAGAGAGGCTGTGCCCTGAAATGAGGCGCCATCTGGTGGTTAAAAGTGGGTCTCAGTCTCAGAAAGGCCCCTGCAAGATTCTGGGTGGAGGCTGGACCTTTAGACAGACAGGCTGTGTGTGAGTACTCTGCTGCAGTCCAGGCTGAAACAGTGGACACTTTCATTTGGTGTCATGTCTGTGAGGTTTGTATTTTTATTTACTGACTGAAAATTAGTTTGTTTACGCCGACGCTTCACTGGCTGATGAGCTGAACACGTTTTATGCTCGCTTCCACGCTGCAGCAATTAAAACAATTAAAACAACAAATGGCTGCGCGCGCTCGGAGTGCACCAGTGAAGACAATGCATTCAACATCACAGAGCATGCTGTGAGGAACACCTTCAGGAGGGTGAACACCAGGAAGACAGCAGGACCAGATGCAATCCCTGGCCGGGTCCTGAGAGCCTGCGCTGACCAGCTAGCACTGGTGTTCACTGAGATCTTCAACCTCTCCCTGGCCCAAGCAGTGGTTCCCATGTGCTTCAAACAGTCCATCATTGTCCCTGTTCCAAAGAAACAACAGCCCGCTTGCCACAAAGACTACCGTCCAGTAGTGGTGCAACGGATCAAAAATCTCACGGTTCGGATCAGATCACGGTTTTAAGTCACGCAAAAATAGAAAAAAAAGACAAAAATTCGACTCTCCATTTACTTATTTAAGTATTTTTGCCTATTAAAAAACATTCAACTGAAGACTCATTTCATGCACTTATATAAAAACAAATTAAGGTGCAATATGGACATTATGGACCATGCTGGGCATCCTCTGCATCCTCTGCACACGGCCATAAACAACCAGAGGAGTCTGTTCAGTGAGAGGTTGCTTCTCCCAAAGTCAAGGACCAGCAGACTTAAAAAGTCCTTTGTCCCACACGCCATTAAACTGTTAAACTCCTCATTGGAGGGGAGAGGGAGGGGAAACGGGGACAGAGGAGGGGGGAACAAGTAAGCTGTAGTGCCTTTTCACTGTGCAATAGTTTTTGTTAATATCCAACGGTGTAATAGACTCACAATACTTGAAATGTGCCGTTCCCTTGTATTCTTATTCCTATTTATCCCTTTTGTATTCTCTGTATTTATATATGTGTATATATGGTATGTTTCTGCTCACATTCTGCAGCTTCTGTCGGTGCTGTGCTACTGGAAACTGAATTTCAGTTTGAACCCACCCCAGGGATAAATAAAGTTTCATCTAATCTAATGTAATAGGGCAGTACAGGGCTTTGTATCTACCACTCCGCTGTGATATAACGAGCGGTCACGTGGCTTTCCGTTGCCCTGGAGGTCCACCCATTTGTAGTTAGAGCAACAGAAGATGCCTGGGACAGTTCAACCATAACTTTAAACTTCTCCTGCTCATACATGCTTGGAACGATCTTGTCACACTGAACTGGACGCGCAACGAGATATCATAGCGTGGCTCAAGCACGTTCATCACAGTTTAAACCCCTTGTTTTGCACAACGGAATACGGCCTCCCGTCTGCAGCTAAACACCCCAGTAGCTTTTGCAATAGCTTTAGCCCGGTCGGATTGGGCAGCAAAGGGCCGCTTAAATGCCGCAAACTCCTCTGCTCCGCCACTTGGACTGCTAGCGCTGGCCATAACTACCGCTTGACAGACCCACCACGCGCACCATACACATACTTTTTTTTCTTTTTCGAATCTTCGGATCACGTGCGTACCGAACCGTGGAGTGGGATCGGTTCGAATTTTGGATCAACCGTGATCCGTTCCACCACTACCGTCCAGTAGCACTGACTTCAATTGTAATGAAGTGTTTTGAAAGACTGATGAGAGATCACGTCATTTCTTCACTTCCTGCAACCATCGACTCACTTCAGTTTGCTTACCGGACTAATCGTTCCACAGACGATGCCATATCTCACCTGCTCCACACATCCCTGAGTCACCTGGACACTGGCAGAGGGAATTATGTTAGGATGCTGTTCGTGGACTACAGTTCAGCATTCAACACAATAATTCCCTCTAAGCTTTTCACCAAGTTGACGGACCTAGGACTCAGCTCATCACTGTGTCAGTGGATCCTCAACTTCCTCACAGACAGACCCCAATCAGTGAGGGTGGGAAAACAAGTCTCCATCTCACTCAGCACTGGAGTGCCTCAGGGCTGTGTTTTAAGCCCCCTGCTGTACTCACTGTACACTTATGACTGTGTAGCCACATCAGACACCACCTCCATTGTCAAGTTTGCTGACGACACTGTTGTTGTGGGCCTGATCTCCGACAACATTGAGACGGCCTACCTGGAGGAGATTAGGAACCTGGAGACCTGGTGCCAGGAGAATAACCTCCTCCTAAACGTCAGCAAGACTAAGGAGCTGATCGTGGACTTCACTACAAAGCAGGCGAGGAATTACAAGCCCCTCATCATCAGAGAAACGCCAGTGGAGAGAGTGGACAGTTACCGATACCTGGGTGTCCACATCACTCAGGACCTGTCATGGTCCTGTCACATCAACACCCTGGTTAAGAAAGCCCGTCAGCGTCTCTTCTTCCTCAGAAGACTTAGAGACTTCCATCTGCCACTGAGGGTGCTCAAGAACTTTTACTCCTGCACCATCGAGAGCGTCCTGAAGGGAAACATCTGCACCTGGTTTGGGAACAGCACCAAGCAGGACAGACGAGATCTGCAAAGAGTGGTGCGCTCGGCCGAACGCATCATTCAATCAGAGCTCCCTGACCTGCTGTCCATCTACACCAAGCGGTGCAAGGCCAAAGCTAGGAAGATTATGATGGACCTCTCCCATCCCAACAATGGACTCTTCTCACTGTTGAGGTCTGGGAAGCGCTTCTGCTCCCTTAAGGCCAAAACAGAGGGAATGAGGAGGAGCTTCTTCCCCCAGGCTATTCGGGCCCTGAACCAGGTGTAGGGCTGGACTCTCCCACACACATCACATCACTATAAGACTGGACTCTCACACACATCACCACACGCACTCTGGTTTTTCTTCATGCACACTTCCTATAATTTATAATCTCTTTCTGCTATTTGCACATTTTTACTGTAAATTTCTAAGTTAAATCTGTAAAATTTGTAATAGCCTGTAAATTGTAAATACTGTAAAACCACTGTCATTTAATGGTCGGGCATTGCGCAGCTACAAGCATTTCACCTTATGTCATACTGTGTATGGGTGTGTGTGACAAATAAAATTTGAATTTGAATTTGATGCACGGACAGCTGAATACAGGTCAGAACTTTGCTGCTTTTTCCATGTATAGAAAATGTTTTCACATCTGTTATATGCAGATTGTTCTGTGGATTTCTGCTCCTTGCAGTGTTCCTCAGTGGACTGAATGGATCAAGGTACAGTGGTATAAAGCAAACTCTGCTGATGTTTCCTCTATTTGTGTGTGCATGTGTCAGATGTTTGCATAGCCTCTGTCTGACACTTTCTATAACAGACCAGCTGTAAAGCAGGAGCTGTCAGCTATTCTCAATGAGCTGTGGAGTTTATATGTAAATCACATGACACCTGGGATAGACTACACAATCTCTGTTCAGGTGACAGGTGACAAACCTTTTCTAGTTTATTCAGCGCCTGCTGTGTCTTGTGCTTGTACAAAGACGTGTTCTGTGTTTGAACTGCCTAGGGTAGAGCAAGCTTTTTAAGTCAGGGCAGCCTCACAGTGCAGGATCACGCCTCACAGCCGCTCTTCTCCAACGTTAATGAGAGCAAACTGAGAAATGTAACCACTTTCTCTAGTGTGTACTTTCAAACACTCTGAGCTTAAACATTCAGATCGTGTTTGCAGTCATCACTGTAATAAATAGGATTTCTGGGCTCGCAGGTTACATGACAATCCTGGACAACTATGAGTGGTCTACATTAGCAATAATTCGTCCTATTCTACATATCACAAGACTAGATGCCCTTCGCATGAACTTAAGAATGTGTAGAGTGCACCCAGACCCTTAGCAGACCTAAATAAGGATGAGACATTTTATCAACATAGAAACAATTATATACCTCTAGACATAAATGATTACATGTTGCTAAGTACAAATGACAATTCAAAAATATAACCCTAACAAAACATAACATTTTTTAATCATCATTGTAGGTCAGTACCAGTAACAGTAACATTTATTTTTACTTTATTTTATTTTTGGATGAATGGCCAAAAAGAACATCACACATGGTGAGTTCGTGGCCATAAAGGCAATTTAATAACCAAATAACCACTGATATGAGCACTAAAATGATCAAAATTTATACACCTGGTGCAAGAGGCTGCTGTTCCAATCCTGGAGGTGTGCCTTTTGCACCTTGTTCTCATTTTATTGGTGGGGTGTGGGTCACACTCTGGTTCAGACTACTGTATCTTGAGATCAATGGCAGAAGTGGCTGAGAATCAGGGATGTCTTGCAGTTGCTGAGGTCACCAGCATCTACCCTAGCTCTTCCAGGATCACTCTTCATTTGTAGGCTGTAGAGGACTTCCCCACTTCAGTGAAGTTATTTCCGACGGGACAAAGGCATTGCATCCCAAGACATCCAGGAGTTTGGAGAAAAGAGCCAGCAGCTAGTTTTCCTTCAACAACTCGAGGTGCTAACATTCTCTCTAGGTTATCCAAGCTGTATTTGTGCCTATTGTAGTCCAGGATTGCTTCTTGCTTCCAGGCTTCCTCTATTCCCCATCACTGACTGCTGGTTCCCTGTGTGTTGTGCTCAAATGAAGCACATTCCTCCGTTGCTTTGGCATGTGGGAAATTGCCGTAGTAGTTTTGGTGAAGCCAAAGACAGACGAAAAAATCTTCCTCTGTTGCAACTCGAGGTAGGGAGGTAGCTCTGGGTTGTTTCCCCTGTGCCAGTTTTCATCTGAGGAGTCCCTCTGCCAAGGTGACCGAAGTAAAGACGTTGTCCCTGAAACTCCTCTGTCAGTTGGAGTCTGAACCGCTTGCCCTTTTTCACTACCTGAGAACTTCTAGCGTTGTCATCCAACATGCTATGTATTGCTTTATTCTGGTGTAGGCTCACATCTCCACTTTATCTATAATCCTCCAAAGCTCACATCCTTGCCTCTCGTGCAGGTTTGTAAGGGTGCATCGCAGCTAAAAGATCTCCTTTGTTTTAAAAAAGTCAAAAGTAGATCTCAGGCTGCTATTGCAGGGAACTGCATACAGGGTGAGCCCTGGTTTGATATCAGTGGGCACACGAGATTGTAGAGCAGTCTCTCTTCAGTAGTGGGACCCACACGGTTTTCCTGTCATGAGGGATACACTCAGTCGCTGGCTCCTTGTTCTCAGAAAATGCTCCTATGTTCTTTTCCATCAGCTGGTCAGCCTCCACCTACATGCCCCCCAACCCCAATCTCCCCCAAAGAAGAGGATTCAGGAACTAGCTAGTACTCATCATCAGTGGTGATGCAGTCAGCCTCTCTGACCAGATCATATGAACTTTATGAACATCTAAAAATGAAAAGAGAGATCACTGAAAATCTTAAGGATGAGATGAGAAGGGAGGAGGAAGGAAAAATACTAGCTGCTGTTCACAAGATCACTGGTGAATCTCTGCAGCTGGAGAATCTTGTTCCTGAAACTGAGGAGCTTGTTTCTCCAGTCTCACAACCATCTCCTGATGTGGTCCCGACACAGGAGAATCTTGGTCCTCAACCTGAAGAGCTTGATTCTCCTGTCTCAGAACCGCTAGTACTCATCATCAGTGGTGATGCAGTCAGCCTCTCTGACCAGATCATATAGACAGTGCTTGAAGCAGTTATGACCTTCTTGCCATATTGGCAGAATAAATGACCTGGAAGCTGTTGCACTGTCTGCACCTGTAAACTCCAGGACACGTTTACAAACAATTTTCGTTGTTATTTGCGCTGCAGCTGCAGGTTAGGGTGGAGTTACTTTGTGTGTGTGTGTGTCTGTGTGTGTTTACAAGTAGTTTTAAACCTTGTGATCCACAAAACAGCATAACAGTAAAAGAAGAATTGACTGCGTTACAGTCAGTGCGGGAGCGGCGGCTTTGCTCGTGCGCGATTCATTTGCAATTTGGACGCACGTGAACATCTCCTGCCCTGATAGCGGCTGGAGGAGGACTATCCTCCGCCTGTGAGCGCTTTGGCACGAGCGAGGTGCCCACGGCAGCACCTGCTGCTTGTTGAGAGTAAGTGCAACAAGCGTCAAAAGTCGTCATAAATAAGCCTCCAATAACACCAGAAAAAGTCGCCAGATTTGTCGCTTTTTAGAAAAAAAACGACGCTAAGGGGGTTTGAAAACCCCCTAAATATAGCGACAAAGTCGCTAAGTTGGCAACACTGTTTGGACTGTTTTCAGGGTATTTAAAAAAAATTCAAAACAAAACCGTGCATCTCAATGGGTATTCTCTGAGCATGCGCAGAATTACGCACAGCTGTCCTGTGATCCTTTGATCAAAGGATCAAAGAGCGCTGACGTCAAATTTGCGGCCACAAAAGTCCTTAAATACCCCCTCTTCACCTTTGCAAACACAGTTTTACTTGGAGCATTTTCAGAGACAGCGAGTTGTGTTTAGCAAACCAGAAACCTTTCAGAAAGGGACTAGTTTTAAATTTAAACAATTAAGTAAACATTTTTTCTTGTTGACACTTTGCAATAAACGTTTAAAGAAATGTCACACGAAACATTTAATAATTCACAGTCTGACAGAGAGATTCGAGAGGAATCACACAGACTGTATGGGTTGATGGAGAGAGAAATACCTGACCCTATGGAGCTTCAAATAAAAATTCAACAACTCCAGTTGGAGTTGAGCACCCTAAAGCTCAAAAAGAATTATTATAAAGATAATTTCCATCAGTCAAGAGATGAGCTTAAACACATGAAGGCTCAGGCTAAAAAAAATCAGACACAGGTGGAATCTCTGGAGGCTAAACTCCAGGAACAGGAAAAGAACATTCAAACAATGCACCATGACTTTTTGGAAAAGGCAGAATCTCTCATTGAGCAGAACAGCAGCATTGCTGCTCAGTTGTCTCAGATTGAAAGTGAGAGAAACGAGCAAAAGAAAGAGAACACAGATCTCAAGGACGCTTTAGAGAGACTTGAGCAGCAAGTGGGAGAAGCTCACCATAAAACAATAAAAAAAGAAGAGATTATAGAAAAACAATATAGGGAAATATTTCGCAAGACAGAACTCACAGTTGAGCTGAAAAGAGAAATTTGTATTCTTCAGCATCGGGTGAGACATGCACTGGATGAAAAGCAGTCACAGGTCAAATCTCTGGAGGCTAAAATGCAGGAGCAGGTTAGCACCATTCAGAGGATGCACCGTGACTTTCAAGAAAAAGAAGAATGTCTCCTTAAGGAGAACAGCAGCATTGCTGCTGAGATAAACAAATTAAAAACAGAGAACACAAATCTCAAGAAACATTTACACAATCTTGAGTATCAAGAAAAGACAGCAGAAAGTCTCACACAAAAAATATTTTGGCTTGAAGAAAAAATGAAAAAGCAGAATTTCAAAATTCTGCATAACCAAGATCTCATAGATGAACTTTATGAACATCTAAAAATGAAAAGAGAGATCATTAATAATCTTAAAGATGAGCTGAGAAGAGAGGAGGAAGAAGAAATATTAGCTGCTGTTCACAAGATCACCAGTGAACCTCTGCAGCTGGAGAATCTTGCTCCTGAACCTGAGGAGCTTGTTTCTCCTGTCTCAGAACCATCTAATGACGTGGTCCCGACACAGGAGAATCTTGCTCCTGAACCTGAGGAGCTTGTTTCTCCTGTCTCAGAACCATCTAATGACGTGGTCCCGACACAGGAGAATCTTGCTCCTGAACCTGAGGAGCTTGTTTCTCCTGTCTCAGAACCATCTAATGACGTGGTCCCGACACAGGAGAATCTTGCTCCTGAACCTGAGGAGCTTGTTTCTCCTGTCTCAGAACCATCTAATGACGTAGTCCCGACACAGGAGAATCTTGCTCCTGAACCTGAGGAGCTTGTTTCTCCAGTCTCAGAACCATCTCCTGATGTGGTCCCGACACAGGAGAATCTTGGTCCTCAACCCGAAGAGCTCGATTCTCCTGTCTCAGAACCATCTCCTGACGCGGTTCCGAGTAGTAGTGGTTCATGGCGTCATGGTGCCAAACGCCTACTTAAAATAGGTTTAGGTGTTGCTGCAGTAGGCCTTATTATACCTGCAGCTTACTGGGGCTTTTCAATGCTTAACAGCGATTGCCTGTTTGACTCTGTCTATGGCCTCCTTGAACCATATTGCTACCTTGATGATCGATTAGTCCCTTTTTAAAGACTAGTAATGATGGACTGCTTTTCATCCACAGCCCAGAAAACCATACGCTGTTCATGTTAGACAACATGAGCAACATATAGCTAACTTGTGCTCTCATTTTTCTTTTCTTTTGCCTCTCACCCCCCAACCAGTCGTGACAGATGGCTGCCCCTTCCTGAGCCTGGTTCTGTCAAAGGTTTCTTCCTGTTTAAAGGGAGTTTTTCCTTTCCACCGTGCCTAGTGCTTGCTCACAGGGGATCATTTGATTGTTGGGGTTTAATTTGCTTGAACTAAAAAACTTCAACATTCTGGTGAGGGGTTCACATAGTAGGAAGCACTACAAAAGCTACAATTCTTTTTTTTAAAGATTTGTTAGCGGCAAATCAAAATAAAGACAACAATTTTTGAAAACATCTCTTACGGCTCTGTTTATTTGCTTAAATGAACACTTGTATTTTGTTGTCATAGAAGAATATACATTGTCTTAAGTATTTAATAATTTTAAATTTAGCCCTGCGCTGCATGAGATAAACTGTGGCACAGACGGCTGTCGGCCTGGCGAGGGAAAGTTCCTCTTCAACCTCCAAACTGAACCCAGTTTGTTACTCGCAACATCGCAAAATTAGACAGCAATTTCTTAGAGTCTGGTTTAAGTCCTGAAATGACATCTCCTTACCTGTCACGGTTCTGGGTCAGTTTGACCCAGTATTTTGAGTTGTTATGTTTTGGTGTGTTTTTGCATTATGGATTGTTTTCTTATTCTCTTGTGGTGCTTTTGTTGGTTATGATGATGATGGTGATTATTAATCTATGTTTTAGTTATTCTTGTTTAGGGATTAGTTCTTAGGTTTTGTGTTCTCGTGTTTATTGCTGGTTTAGTTCAGTGTCTAGTCTGTCTCTCTCTGTCCAGTCCGTGCCTTAGTTTAGTGTGTATTTGTATTTGTATTTTTCACTCTGTTGTATATAGCATTTGTATTCTATTTTTATCCTATTGTATATTTTATTCTATTTTATTCTACTGTATATAGTATTCTATTTTTATTCTATTCTGTACAGTTGTGTACTGTATTTATTCTTATTTTATTTTATTCTAAGTGTCCTTCATAACTTTTGCACTGTCCACTTCCTGCTGTGACAAAACAAATTTCCCACGTGTGGGACTAATAAAGGTTATCTTATCTTATCTTATCTTATCTTATTGTTTCCTGTTTTATTTTGAAGGATTGTGTCTTATGTCAGTGTGTCCAGCTTCGCCCCCCTGACTCATTAGCCCCAATCTCTCCCAGCTGTGTCTCCCTCCTGTTTTCCATTCCCTGATTACTTCCCTGTGTATATTAGCCCTGTGTTTGCCCTTGCTCAGTGTCGCGTCGTACCATCGGATTATGCCTGTGTGGTTTATGCCGTGTTTGGTACCCTTGTTCAGTTTGTTTTAATTTCTCCAGCAATAAAGCTGAGGTTTTGAGTTACAATTCTGTGTTCGAGTCCTGCATTTGGATCCTCATCTCCGCCTGCCCGCACACAGAGCCCTGACATTACCAGCATAGAAGCATTCACAGTCATTACACTGTATATACACTATATGTGAAAAAAAAGAAGAAAAACAGAAAGCCAAATAAGAAATGCTTCTAAGCAGTAGAAGGTTGTTGACAGTAGCAAGCTACAGGTCTCTCAATATCTTTCAATATTGCTCTCCCTGAGAACCCTGTGCACAGCTAGGTATTCTCAGGTATTAGAATTTAACACATTTAAGTATACTGACATAAGTAAGTTGGTGGAAGTTTCAGGTGTCCTCCTGCAGCTTGCTGGAATTCTTGTCTGGATTGCCTGGCCTTAAACACTTGCTTAGTTGGCAACAAGATATCAAGTTAGTGGGGCACCTGAGACACGCTTTGTCTAACTAATTGCAGTGTTTTGCCATTCTCAGTGAGAGATGAAGGGCTGCTATAAGTGGGTTTTGATAACAATGTCCCGGGGGTACAAGCTGCAGTTTCGTCATCGATCCCACCCTTTTCAGAGAAAGTGACTTCTGTCACACTCTGTGAAGACACTGGGCTTGTCATAGGAAATATACTACTGGGCAAAAGGGCTATCATAATAGTGCAATCAGAGATAATGAACGGGATTTGATTCCACTTCTTGATTCCAGATACTATATCAATGTCCTGCAGACCATCACTCCAGGAGAGTGGTTCACCTTAGTAGTCCTCAATGACGCTTACTTCCATGTGCCAGTTCATTTTGAACACAGAAGGTTTCTGCATTTCACCTTTTGGGAAGTGTACATCAGTTTGCTATCTTCCCCTTCGGCCTGTCCCTTGCCAGTTGGATTTTTACGAGGTGACAAGGCCATCCTTGACCTCAATAATCCTGCTGAGAATAAAGATCCCTGATGATTTGCTTATCTGCATCTCCTGATTAAAGGAGACAGAAAAAGCAACAGCCAACGTCCTAGACCACCTTGTGGCCTTGGGAATGTTAATCAGTTGGGCAAAGAGCTTCCTACATCAATCATAGCAGGCCAAGCTCAACCCTCCAAGACCCAAAGGTTAAAATTTTTCACTATATAAATAAAATGGAATTGCAATTTAATTAATATGTCAATCATTTATAGTGTTTTTAAATATCCCAGTATAGTAGATACATGGATGTTAATGCACAGTAATTGTACACAGTATTGTGTCTGACATTACCTCTAAGAGGGCGCCATGGAGTCAGTAACGTGTAGAAAAATGCATAGATAACAAAACTGGAATCATATAAATACGGTTACACCAGCAAAACAATGTGAGTTAACTGTTACTGTTTAACTTTTGTGTTAACTAGATTGACATTAATGAAGTCAAGGTTAAATTTTAGTAATGGTGGTTTCAAAATATTTTCAATGCACTGATAGGTGATCCAGAAGTAGAGGAGTCATCAGTCAATAATGAAACTGGAGATGTCACTTCTAGAGCAGGACATCTGACTTAAGTCTAATGAACCACGTGCCATTCATTCTTCTTAAAATTTTATCACAGTAGTTCATCAAAGAAAACACGAGAGAGCGAGAGAGAGAGAATATGAACTTAGATTAAATAAATAACTCCAATAAGTAAGAAAGGAAAGATTCTAAAGTCTCATTGTACTGTTTTTTGCATCGCACAGTTACTTTTTGTGACGCAATTGTGAGTAACTGTGCGTCACAATACAATATTATATGACGTAATTTTTAAAAAGTAGAACGATACAGTCCTTGTGAGTTACAGAATCGGAATGCTTTTCTTGGTTCCGGTCGTACGGACGTTTTAGAGTGCAACACAAAGGAGTCACGCTTGCAAGATGTCAACACTGACGGTTGGTACAGGTTTTTGTGTGTTAGCAGTGGAGTAAACCATTGAGGTTTACGCCACTTTACACCATGGAGGTCCTGGGAGGACAGTTTAGCGACATGACTCCACAGGAGCTGGCGGCTCCTGTCAACACCGTAGCTGTGAGTATGAAGACCGGAAAGGACCGAAAGTCTAGCAGCACAAGCACAGAGATGCTAACGCTAGCGTGGAGGCTGTTAGCTCATAGAGATGCAGAGTGAAGGGGAACGTCCTTACATGTTTAATAGACATTAAAGCTTTAATATGAAAGGAACAACTTTTTATCTAGCTGTAGTGTCACTTTTCAAGAAAATCTCACATGGTCAGGTGGGAGACATTTGATGAGCTGACACTGAATGACCTTTGTACCCTTCCTCAGTTCTGCACTCAGTTCTCCAACTTTTGTTATGGTTCAGTCTGGTTTGCACTTTTCTGTGAAGGGAGTAGCAAACTCTACTCTTCTAATATAGCAAATACTTTAGTCTTATACTTTAGAGTATATTATTTGGTTTTATTTTAAGAATATACAAGAAGTAGACTGTATTGTTTTATTTACATTTACCTTTGGGGCAGAAGCTTAAGCTTTTACTCTTATATTAGTGGATCCATCTAATTTCCGACTCATTGTCCAGTTTGGGGTTGTGTTGGAGCCAGCTGTCATAGGGTGAGCTCTGCTCAGATTCCCAGATCAGCAGAGAAAACCATTCACACCTTTGACCAGTTTATTATCACTAATTAAGTTTTTGGACTGTGGGAGGAAGTCTGAGTATGCAGAGAGACCTCACACAGTTATAAGGTGAACATGCAAAAGAACAAGAACATGACACTAATCATGCGTGTTCGCTCTGCTCTTTGTGTCCAGCTCCACTCATGAAAAGAAAAGCAGAACTAATATTACACTTATATAGGGCCAATTCTACCTGAGGCACAACACGCTGTCAGAGGACGCCCCCATGATTTTTATTTACTTATTTTTACAGAGGACTGATCCTCACTGCAGGCATCACTGTTTGGTATGGGAACATCACACAGGCAGAGAGGAAGGCTCTGCAAAGAGTCATAAAGACTGCAGAGAGATCATAGGGACAAAACTTCCTTCAATGGTCTCTGTACGTACAATGCTGCCGAAAAAGAGCAGAGGGAATTATCTGGGACTCACACCATCCAGCTCACTCTCTGCTGAGACACAAAAACTGTACAATCTGAGACACAACAGAGCGGACTGGATCATTACACACAGAACAAGGTTTTTCAACAGCTTCTTCCCTGCCACAGTCAGACTGATGGCAAAACAAAACACTGGACGCTTAAAATAATACAACACTACCTCACCTCACTTCGAATGTACAATGTGATAAATCACTGTCTGTTTAATGTACAATATGCTTACTGAAACTGATTTGAGATTACCACCCTCTCTGTACAGAGTTTTCATGTAGGAAATACTATTAGTAGATTGCTCTATTTTTCGCTTTATGTCTACTTTTTACTTGCTTTATTTCCACCTCTCAAAAATGTAACTTGTAACTTACCCACAGAACTTGTGAACTGTTCAGAAAATATAACCCACAGGATTTGAGAGAAAAGGGACCAGTAAGTGCAAAATGCAAACTTATTTCAGGCATTTCAGGTTTGTTCCTGCAGCACTTTCTAGAAGCACATATGTAGCCTAGGCTTTCTTACTGTGCCCATTCTTAGATGGGTCTTTAAACCACTGTAAAACTACACTCATACATGAAGAATACAAAACTCAAACGTCATTAAAAACCTAGAAAGGATACGATGCAAGGGACAAAAAGTTAAAAGGAGGACATAAAGCAATAAACAGCAATAAACTCAAAAATAGTTTTTTGAGTTTTGATCTTCACCTTCTTGCTGAGTGTTATAAGAGCACTGCTGCCTCTCATGTTTGTGCAGGACATCTGAAGCTACAGCCAGTGTTTGGCTGGCTTATCGTAGCACAGAGGAGGCCTCTATGTGCTAGTAGTAACCCCCTCAAACCCTCAGCCTGTTGTTTGATACAAGCTGGTTTTTGTAAATAAGCTCCCTGCCTTCATATTTACAGATGTGACACATTTAAATCACCCCCCAAAAATAAACTGGTGTTCAAAATGACACCTTTTCATGCACATGTAGACTGGATGTTAACTTTCTGACTGTTTATTAAACAGAAATGTTCGCCATGCTCAAGTAAATAAAACTGATTCACAAAACTGTTAAAAAATAATAATTTTGGGGAAAGAGGACTTTTCAGTCTGTTGTCAGCCTGGTTCAGTGTAAGCGTTGTTTTCCATAAATTGCAAGCTCAAAAAGTGCTTTGTCTCACTCCCACTTCTTCTTGTCGCATGTTGAAACTCTACTTGGAACTTTGTTAAGATCTAACCATGCAAAATATTATTTTTTTGGCCATTTTTCAAGTGGTCTTAAACTTTTGACTGGGACTTTACATTAATTCTCTCTCTCTTTCAGTCACAGTCCCTCTATTTAAAATCCAACTCTTACCTGAACTCTCCTGCCTTTCTGTCTCTCTCGCTGCCTTGTAACGCACCATCCCCCTTTTGACATTAGATAATGGTAAATCAAACCTGCACTGCAGAGAGGTTGGCATTACAGGAAGTCGAGATGATAACGATAGACCAGCCTTCAAACTAAGACGCGTGATGTATAAAAGTCTTTCTACTGAGTAAAGGACAGTTTGAGTTTCCTGCTGGCACCATGCACTGTCTTCACAAGTTTCTTCTTTGTTTTCTACCATGTCTACAAGGCATCAGTGAGACATCAAAGACATACCTGATTTATCTTACAGCTGTAAACGGCACACTAACTTTATCATCTTCTTTTTTTTTATTTACCAGAGTTTGCAACAGGAATTATTCATGGAACAAAAGCTCTGGAGAACTCGATACCCTACATGGGATCAGTGCAGAATAACAAGGGTCAACATGTCTGTGGAGAATTCCTCATCACTGAAGACTTTGTGCTCACTGCTGCACACTGTGACCGGTTGTGAGTTAGATTTCCTGTTCATGAAGTTCATCCTGAACATGGTAATGACATCATTGAAAGCAGCATCAGTTTCATGTGATGTATTTGTAGAATAATTATATTTTTAAAAGAGTTTTTACATGAAAATATGTTTCTATATGTGTTACTATTCTATGGCTGGATGGGGAAAATTGAAACTGATGGCGAACCTGTTGATGAGCCGATGGTGGTGGACGTGTCTGTCATTGAACCAAAGGTCTGTAAGAAACACTGGCCTGGTCTTCCTGCCGGTGTTTCCTGTGCAGGTGGATATGGAACAACCAAAGGATTCTGGCAGGTATGTTTTCTGTGATTTCAGTGGAAACTTGTGTTCTGTTGACAAATGTATAAAAAAAAAAAGAATATAATCTGACATATTAAAATCCTCACAGGGTGAGGTAATACCAGGATGCGCTGTAGAATCCTGACCACTTTGTCATGGGAATTGATCTGCTGCTGACCGCAAGGCACTGCAGCGGGTGATATAAACAGCCCAATTATTCTACCATTCCACCCTTATCTGTATTTATACATGTGTAATGACAATAAAGTGAAATCCTAATCCTAAAATGTGGATGGTGTTTTGGGTCTGCCACTTGAGGACACACAGAAATAAGCCATGCTGAACAGATTTCCACATCTTTTCATCTCATCACAAATGCCTCCAAGATACCTGAAAAGCTTCTGTTTCATTTTATATGGAGAAATAAAAGCCAATATTAAAAACAGCTTTTTGTTTAATGCTAAAAAAATCTGGTGGTTTGAAAGTTTAAAGTTTGAGATGTTAAAGTTACACAGTTAACCACTGTAAGGAACAAAAAGACACTGTTAGAAACTCTTTCTCCAAACATATCCTTCATTTGATACATTAAATTCTTACTAAGATGATGCATGAATTCTATTAATTCTATTCTACTACATCAGTCATGCGTGATAAGCACTGTTGATGATTCACCAGCAGGAACGTTTTATGCTGAAATCATGTTGAAGTCAGGACGGTGTGTGGCCACAAAATAAATGATTCATGAAGAAGCTCATTTTGGAAATGTGAGGGGGGAGAAAGTGGAGATGTGACCTCATCAGAAGATCAAATGCTATTACGGCACCCATAAGTGACGCTCATATCAGGAGCGATCAGTTTCTGGTCAGTCTCTGGTGTGCTGGAGTCAAAAGCCAGCCAGCCCTCTTAGATCCCCGTGTTAAAATGTTCAGTTTCTCAGCATCGAGCTGAAGTAAGGGTTTTGTTCTGAATCAACATTAACGTTTAAGAGATGGATGGACTAAAGAATATGGACCGTGGAAGAAAATGGAGAACAGTTAAAAAAATTATTTTATCTTAAAATATCTGAATAACTGGAGCTGCTTTTATTTGAACTCATTTATCAAAAAAGAGGAAACACATTAGCAGAGGAAAAGTCATTTTCAAAGCATTTTAAACAAGAAAAAGTCCTTGTGAAATCTGAGGTAACATACAACCATCAGAAAATTAAATTGATGACTGCTCACTATACGGCTGAATGTATCAAATGCTTCAATGATAAATAAAAAAAGACAGAATTTATGAACTCAAGGATAATCATACATATAACAATTACAGCTGTAACCATTAGTACACACATCAAGTTCAAATGATGTCCATTTCAAAGTAATTGCTGGAAAGGATATTGTCGAACTCGGTGCAAAATTCAGGATAAGAACTGTAAGTAAATGGCACTTCAAGGGTAGCTCCACAGGTATGAGCAACAGGCCTTCCGTTGAGCCCAGTTTCAACATTAAAACACACCAAAATTTTGTCAAGACAGATCACAGGAGATCCTGTGCAGAAGTGCAGGATTTTTTCAGCTTTGTTTCATCAGTGTTTTTGACATAATGCTGAAGATGGTTAAAGGTTGTCTGTTCTCCGTGAGACAGCATCAATTTTGTTGTTTCAAATAGCTGCACTACTCTTTTGCCTGTGGCCTTCTTTGTCTCATACAGAGACAAGTCACTTTCCTTGTCTGACAGTTTCAGCTGCAGACGTGCCTTGGGTGTGGAGAAGCAATCCATTATATACTTTGGCTCTTTGAGAATGGCCTTATGAGCTATTGTTTCAATGGCAGGATGCATGTTGTTCTTAGGTGGTGGGAAGTGGGAACCCATCCTTGTAAAAAGGTGAAGCAGGTCCTCTTCATCATTTTCATCCAATGTGCCTTGGAGAGCCTTCTCAACAGCTGATCGAGGGAGGGAGATCGTTGAGAAACGATGTAATCAGAATGTCTACATCAACTGATGCCTTTGACAGCCTCACAGGAAAGACACCATGATCTAGTAAGCCTTTCACCCATATCTGCCCAACTGCTTGCCTTTTAGCCTCACAAAAGTCTGGCTTCAGCCTTGGAACTCGTTCAGTTTCACCTTCATACTGTTCCAAAAATTGCTCCCAAAATGCAGTGTAAACCTTCCTTGACACCCCAGCATCATCAACAGCATTTTCATTTACAAAGTTCATCTTTAAAGACACATTCATTATGCTACTGTCCATAAATACAGCCAAAAGATCATCAACAACCTTTATCCTGCGAATTGACACACGTAGGGGGCTCTGTGGATCTCCTGAATTTGATGGGGAAAGTTGGTTGCTTGAATTTAAAGGCAAAACTTGTGCGATGAAATTCAGTCCATGTTCCTGGGTACAAGAAAAAAACATGCATGTTCCATAAGAAATGTAAATGAATTATACAGATTCCAAAATATCAATGTTCTGAATATGTTTGAAATTTATTTGTCTCATTTTAGTTGTCTCTCCATTCCCAAACCATGGTTGCACTGACAATTTATATATAACATTACCATTTTGGCCTGATGGAGCTCCTACTATGCCTCACAGAAAATTATACAAGTGTTCTTTACATGCTGATTATGAGAGGACTCACTTCTGTTCAAAACAGGTAGAGAAGACAATAGTTACACCAAAATAATGTGTCACTATGGTGTTATGTAAATAATTTCAAGACTAAATTTCCTATTTAATTTTATCTTAATTTTAAACGCCGAAATAGTCTCTCAATTGAAAATATCCTTTTAATTCAAATGGACCTACAAAGTGCCATATCCTTAGAAAATGGCATGCCAATTTGGCATCTCTTCAGTCTGTAAAGATAGGTGTTCATGGTTGCCTGAATTGATCCATCTTACCTGTGCAATCTGGGGTGCTTCCTCGTGTATGGACTGCATATGTGGTGTGGACAAGCCATTAGCTGAAGACAATGGGAGCAGGAAACCATCAATAGTAATCCATTTAGGTCGGCTTTCTGAAGGAGGAAGTACTGCATTAACTGACAGCAGACACCTTAACCCTTCAAGTTTATGAGACTCTTCTTCAATCTTTTACCTTAGCCTATTAAAAATCATAAATGTTTTTTAAAAAGTCTGCAAAGTCAATAGATTTTAAGAAATTGAAAAAAGGTACACCTCTTTATTTTCAGCCTACATGACTCACAAGAGTAAAAGGATGTACTACAGTGACGTCCACGTTACCATGGTAACGGCACAGCCAGATAACATTATGAAATTTCAAAACATATGTGCACTTAACCCGTTATGTTAATTAACCTGAACATATTTACAAGAGTTAACATTAAAGGCTTGCATATACAACAAGTGTTTTTCAACAAGTTACTCGCCTTCTCAACCCCGGTGTTTTATGCTGTCTTGTTCTTTCACTTACGGAATTTTCTTCGTACTTTGTATTGTTGCATGTGGATGATGTCCTCTTGTGGCAAAACTTTTGCGAGATCCCGAGTTACTTTTGCGAGCGCTCGCTCCGTACCGTAATATGACCGAAAAACACAGCAAACATTTGCTTCGCCTGCTAATGTGGCGCCTCGACCTAAAATCCTGACCACGCCCCCTGCCGTGACATCACGTTCTAAAGGATCAAAGGATCAAAGAGCGCTGACGTCAAATGTGCGGCCACAAAAGTCCTTAAATACCCCCTCTTCACCTTTGCAAACACAGTTTTACTTGGAGCATTTTCAGAGACAGCGAGTTGTGTTTTGCAAACCAGAAACCTTTCAGAAAGGGACTATCTTTAAATTTAAACAATTAAGCTAACATTTTTTCTTGTCGACACTTTGCATTAAACATTTAAAGAAATGTCACACCAAACATTTAATAATTCACAGTCTGACAGAGAGATTCCAGCGGAATCACACAAACTATATGGGTTAGTGGAGAGAGAAATATCGGAGCCTAGGGACCATCAAATGAAAATACAAGAACTCCAGTTGGAGTTGAGCACCCTAAAGCGCAAAAAGAATTATTACAAAAAAAATTACTATCGCTTTAAAGATGAGCGTGAACACAAGTGTAGAGACGTGCATGAAAAGAATTTCCATTTTACAGAAAGCATGGTTGAGCTTGAAAGAGTGACTCAACAGTCAGATGACTTCGAAGCTCTAATTGTTGCAGAGAATAAAAATTTGCAAGCAGAGGTTAGAAGACTTCGGATGATGCTCCATGAATTTCAGGAAAAGGAAGCATCTCTGCTTGAGCAGAACAGCAGCATTGCTGCTCAGCTGTCACTGATTGAAAGTGAGAGAAACGAACAAAAGAAAGAGAACGCAAAACTCAAGAAAACTTTAGAGACTCTTGAGTACCAAGTGGAGAAAGCTCATATTGAAACAACAACAAAAAATGAGATAATAGAAAAACAGAGTAGGGAAATAGTGCAAAACCAGAAACTGATAGTTAAGCAGGTACAAGAAATATGCAATCTCCAATGTCAGGTGAGACAGGCTCAGGTCGAAAAACAGTCACAGGTGGAATCTCTGGAGGCTAGAATGCAGGAGCAGGTTAACACCATTCAGACGATGCACCATGACTTTCTGGGAATGGAAGAATCTCTCCTTGAGCAGAACAGCAGCATTGCTGCTGAGTTGTCTCAGATCGAAAGTGAGAGAAACGAACAAAAGAAAGAGAACGCAGATCTCAAGGAAGCGTTAGAGAGACTTGAGCACGAAGTGGGAGAAACTCACCATAAAATAACAAAAAAAGAAGAGATAATAGAAAAACAGAATAGAGAAATAGATCACAAGACAGAAATGATAGTTGAGCTGAAAAAAGAAATATCTATTCTTCAGTGTAGGGTGAGACAGGCTAAGGACGAAAAACAGTCACAGGTGGAATCTCTGGAGGCCAAAATGCAGGAGCAGGTTAACACCATTCAGACGATGCACCATGACTTTATGGAAAAAGAAGAATATCTCCTCAAGCAGAACAGCAGCATTGCTGCTCAGCTGTCACTGATTGAAAGTGAGAGAAACGAACAAAAGAAAGAGAACGCAGATCTCAAGGAAGCGTTAGAGAGACTTGAGCACCAAGTGGGAGAAACTCACCATAAAATAACAAAAAAAGAAGAGATAATAGAAAAACAGAATAGAGAAATAGATCACAAGACAGAAATGATAGTTGAGCTTCAGTGTAGGGTGAGACAGGCTCAGGTCGAAAAACAGTCACAGGTGGAATCTCTGGAGGCTAGAATGCAGGAGCAGGTTAACACCATTCAGACGATGCACCATGACTTTCTGGGAATGGAAGAATCTCTCCTTGAGCAGAACAGCAGCATTGCTGCTGAGTTGTCTCAGATCGAAAGTGAGAGAAACGAACAAAAGAAAGAGAACGCAGATCTCAAGGAAGCGTTAGAGAGACTTGAGCACGAAGTGGGAGAAACTCACCATAAAATAACAAAAAAAGAAGAGATAATAGAAAAACAGAATAGAGAAATAGATCACAAGACAGAAATGATAGTTGAGCTGAAAAAAGAAATATCTATTCTTCAGTGTAGGGTGAGACAGGCTAAGGACGAAAAACAGTCACAGGTGGAATCTCTGGAGGCTCTGCAGCTGGAGGATTTTGCTCCTGAACCTGAGGAGCTTGTTTCTCCAGTCTCAGAACCATCTCTAGATGTGGTCCCGACACAGGAGAATCTTGCTCCTGAACCCGAGGAGCTTGTTTCTCCTGTCTCAGAACCATCTCTAGATGTGGTCCCGACACAGGAGAATCTTGGTCTTCAACCCGAAGAGCTCGATTCTCCTGTCTCAGAACAACCTCCTGACGTGGTTCCGACTAGTGGTTCATGGCGTCATGGTGCTAAACGCCTACTTAAAATAGGTTTAGGTATTGCTGCAGTAGGCCTTATTATACCTGCAGCTTACTGGGGCTTTTCAATGCTTAACAGCGATTGCTTGTTTGACTCTGTCTATGGCCTCGTTGAGCCATATTGCTACCCTGGTGATGGATTAGTTCCCTTTTAAAGACTAGTAATGATGGACTGCTTTTCATCCACAGCCCAGAAAACCATACGCTGTTCATGTTAGACAACATGAGCAACATATAGCTAACTTGTGCTCTCATTTTTCTTTTCTTTTGCCTCTCACCCCCCAACCAGTCGTGACAGATGGCTGCCCCTTCCTGAGCCTGGTTCTGTCAAAGGTTTCTTCCTGTTTAAAGGGAGTTTTTCCTTTCCACCGTGCCTAGTGCTTGCTCACAGGGGATCATTTGATTGTTGGGGTTTAATTTGTTAAAAAACATAACAAATTAGGTGAGGGTTTCACATAATAGAGAGCACAACAAAAACTACAAAGTTAAAAAAATTTGTTAGTGGCAAATCAAAATAAAGACAACAATTTCTGAAAAACATCTCTTACGGCTCTGTTTATTTGCTTAAATGAACACTTGTATTTTTTGTCATTGAAGAATATACATTGTCCAAAGTATTTGATCATTTTAAAATTAACACTGCGCTGCATGAGATAAACTGTGGCACAGATGGCTGTCGGCCTGGTGAGGGAAAGTTCCTCTTCAACCTCCAAACTGAACCCAGTTTGTTACTCGCAGCATCGCAAAATTAGACACAGCAATTTCTTAGAGTCTGGTTTAAGTCCTGAAATGACATCTCCTTACCAGCATAGAAGCATCCCACCAAGCATTCACAGTCATTACCCTGTATGTACATTGTATGTAGACTGTATGTGGAAAAAAAGAAGAAAAACAGAAAGCTAAATAAGAAATGCTGCTACGCAGTAGAAGGTTGTTGACAGCAGCAAGCTACAGGTCTCTCAATATTCTCTCCCTGAGAACCCTGTGCAGTCCAAAGCTAGGTTTAAGGCACATGTGTCAAAGTCAAGGGCCGCGGGCCACATCCGGCCCGGCGTACATTTATATCCGGCCCGCGAGATCATTTTATATGGATGTACTATTATTGTTATGCATGGCCCGGCGATATGAGGCGCTAATAATATACAAACTACAGATCCCGTAATGCAGCGCTGCAGCCTCCTTGCTGAACTCTCGGCTAACCGGGAACATTCCCGCGTCAATCAAGTCAAACCTCTGTTATTGTGAAGCTAGCCGCTCACAATGGTGGAGAGAAAAGTTGATTCTGATAACAGAGCCATTCAGCGCCAGAGGGAGACTGAATATATGTTTACAGACATTGCTGGTAAACCCGTGTGTCTTATTAGTGGAGTTAATGTGGCTGTAATTAAGGAATTTAAGTTAAGACGGCACTACAAGACAAAACGTCAAGATAAGCTGAAAAACCTAAATGCAGAGCAAAAGCTACAGAAAGTAGAAGTCTAAAGAAGAATCTGACATTTCAGCAGACCTTTTTTCACCAGAGCAAAATCACAAAGTGAAGCTGTTGTGAAAGCAAATTTTATTGTAGCAGAGGAGATAACCAAATCAGCCCGGTACCACTCTGAAGAGCTGCATGATGAAGCTGTGCGACGTCTTGTGTCCAGGCAAAAGGCAGATTTTGGCAAATGTGAGCCTGAAGAGAAATACGATTGCTGATCGGGTTTGTGAGATGGCCACTGATTTAAGAACACAGTTGTGTGAAAGAAGCAAAAACTTTATTGCATCCTCTCTTGCTGTGGATGAAAGTACAGACATGATGGACATTGCACAGCTGGCCATCTTCATCCGTGGAGTGGAAATATTGAACGTTAAATCGATGCACGGGACAACGACAGGAAAAGACATTTTTTAAAACGTATGTCAAAGTGTAACCGACATGAAACTGCCCTGGGACAAACTTGTTGGACTTACAACAGATGGAGCGCCGGTGTTGTGCGGTGAAAAAAGCGGACTAGTCAGCAGGATGCGAGTAAAGATGCAGGTGGAGAACTGTACCGGTGAGTTAACAGCATATCACTGCATCATACACCAGGAAAGGCTGTGTGGTAAAGTCCTAAAAATGGAGCATGTAATGATCACTGTAACGCAAACAGTAAATTTTATCTGAGCTAAAAGTTTAAATCACCGTCAATTTCAGTCTTTTATGTGGGAAATAGATTCAGAGTTTGCCGACATTCCATATCATACAGAGGTCCGTTGGCTGAGTTGGGATAAAAAATTCTATATAGAGTTTTTGAGCTCAGCAAGGAAACCTGTCAGTTCATGGACATGGCATGTATGATGCAGTGAAGGCATTTCAAGTGAAGCTGTCACAAATGCACAGTGTTGGGCAAGTTACTTTGAAAAAGTAATTCAATTATAGTTACTAGTTACTTCTTCAAAAAAGTAACTGAGTTAGTAACTGAGTTACAATATCCTAAAAGTAATTAATTACTTGAAAAGTAACTATTGCGTTACTTTAAAAAAAAAGTTTAACCCTCTGGGGTCCAGGGTATAACTGGCCATTTTAACTACTTTTGATTTTCCCTCCACATTTCACCTTTAAAAACTATTTACTTTGCCTTGTTTGGTATCATCCTTTTCAGCACAACCTCACGTGTCTGAATTTACAGTCATGTTTTCATTTTGACATACTGTATTAACACAGTTGATCTAAAATCAGACAAAAACCATAAAATCAGGGTAGAAAAAGTTATATTTTTTACTGTAACAACCACAAACATCTTTAATGAATCATATTTCATAACTTTAAATGCAACTATAAATTGTCAATTTTAAAATCCTATGCACAAGATTACTTTTACCCTTTTTTAAAATAACCATTTCAAACTATTTACAGAACAATCAGCTGTTCTGCATTCAGTAAGATGCCACACAAATTATTTGTGCCACTCCAAATATTTCTGTCCACTATAAAGGAGAACATCACAGCCTGATACCTGCAGGCCTGACAGCAGCAGGTGTATCACTCCTGTTTCTACCTGGAGACAGCAGTCACCTTATTGTTCTGACACACAACACAAAACTATCCACAACACTACACACTAACTACACAAGACAACACATTAACTACACACTCCAAACACGCTAAACGTCACAAATCTCTCACATCTCAAAACTCGCGCTCTCTCTTTTTCTGCTCTCTCTCTCTCTCTCTCTCTCGCCGTCACTCCTAAAACTTCCGCTGTTTTTTTTTTTGTTTTGGTCATAAGCAGAGAATGCTTGCTAGCACTGTCCTTAGACAGTAAACGTGACGAAACTATTGAGGAAAAAACGCCGCGTATATCTTGTTTATCATGACTCTGGTTTTACGTGGCCTATCAACATAATTTATAAACTGGTATATATCACCTTGTTGCTTTGTCTTTAAGTGGTCATGTGATTGGCTTACCACGACTACTTTATTCTTCCTCAGTCAAACAGCAGCACTCATGCGATTGTTTTACCCCCTTAGCTCCAGGTGTTGTGCTAGACAGTGATCGTGATTTTCGCGTCCGCGGGAGCGCGCAGCTGCTTAAAGCTGTAGCGTCCAGATTACTTACAGCTACTTCCGTGCAACTGATATAAGATGCAGTAAGCTGAACACAGCTTCAACCGTCTGTTTGTTGAAAAATAGTAACGGACCGCGTTTCCTTGTTAGTAACTGTAACGGCGTTGTAACGCTAGGAATAGTAATTAGTTAGATTACTCGTTACTGAAAAAAGTAACGCCGTTAGTAACGCCGTTACGTGTAACGCTGTTATTCCCATCACTGCAAATGCACCAGTGCAACCTGCCTCACTTTCCCTGATGCCAAATAATGTTGAACCAAGTCAGCGGACTTTGCTGAACTGCACCAGTGCAGATTCAGATGGAGCTGCAGTGTAATGATACACTCAAGGCAAAGTACGACACTGGCCCGCACAGTTTATTAGTTCCATTCCTGAAGCAATGCTCCGTCTACATGCGGCTCGAACCTTGTGTATGCTTTCATTTATTTTTTCTGGGGTTTTTGGCAGCATGTTCATATTTCTAACTTCCATAATTTTGACAGGATATATTTTTATGAAGAGCAAAATATTTAAAGTTTATTTTATAAGTGTATTTAATCTGGAATAATATTCCTATCTGTTTTTATTCATATTTATGTTTAAAAACATTGTTTTAGTGTGTTCAATAAATGTTTATCTTCTTTGGCCCGCGACCTAAAGTGTGCCTTGAGTTTTGGCCCCTTGTGCAATTGAGTTTGACACCCCTGCCTTACATGCTGTCAGTACACGCAGGGTAATAATGGCATGGACACACTTCCTGTCCAAGCCTGCGGGGCAGTCAGGCTTGGACAGGTCCTTGCAGGTCCTACCCTTGTCACCTGCAAGAGTGACAAGGGTAGGGATGTTGAGCACGATACAGATCAGGACTGTGAGTTGACGTGTCAGATTTGAAGAGGGGAGCCTCTACTCTGCCAATGGTTTCATAAGTGCCGGTGCCAAAGCCTGCATATAAGGCATGTGGTTGTCACCTCTCTTCACTGCATTCTTATTGTGAATGATCCACGAGTTCATCACACCAACAATGATCATGCCATAGAAGACGCAAAGGGGCCATTTCTTGGTTTTTCTTCCACAGCCATGTGAGTGCACATCTGGTCAAAAGTATCAACACCACCTTTGCTTGGTTTTAAAATCCAATCACTTCAGGTTTTCAGTGGGTCCTATGCTTGGTTGTCTGTGCATGGATGACAGGAGCAGGACAACCTTCTTTTTTGAAGCAGGGAGGAAGGACACATGATTTTCTTTACTTTTCATCACTTGCGGGATCTCCCTTTTGTTTGCTTTTACTGTCCCCACAAGGGTCATGCCACAGTTCTATGTTCTATATATATTACATTGAATAAATGTAAATGACTAGAAAGACTTGTTTTCTAAAGAAAACTGTGCAAAATAAAAATGTTGAACTCCAAAATAACATTTTATTGAAAGCTACTGAGGTCACAGTGATCTTGAAATACATGTAAATGTCCTTTGCAGTACATTAGGCAGGTCAGTTCCGTATTAATGAGGCCACGTATTGCTGAACAAAGATTAGTTTTGATCAGAAGTAAATAAAATGATGGATCACATCAGTGCGCGTGCTGCCTGACATGTCTGCCGTTGCTGCTGAGCAGTTTGGGGTACGCTGTCCCGAGTGAGCGCCCGTGTCTGATCACCACCAGCTCCATCTGACACTGGTCAATGTTGACCACAACTGTGGTGCTTCTCTCCGTGTTCATGAGGAAGACGATGGTGAAGACGGCCATCTCAAACTCGGGGCTGGTGCCGATGAAGGCGCTGCCAACGGGCTTCACCACACCGTGCCAGCTGAACTGGAGGTTGAGAACGTGGTCATCTTGATCAGGCTGTGACAAAAGCATGAACATTAATGGATATGTTACCAACGAAGGAAATGAATCTCTTCTGTCTGGTGAACTGTTATTCTTACCAAATCATGCTCCCTGGCCTTATATCCTTTGTAGTCCAAGTGTTGGTTTTTCTCTTGCAGGTAGAACTGGACCCAGTTGTGAAAGCCAATGATTTCTGTTCCTGATTTTGTCTCGCCAACAAACACATGTTCAAATCCACTGGAGTCCAGGCTGGTGATGATCAGTTTAAGAACAGAAACACACATACTTCTTACCAAAGAAATGATTATTAAATTATAGTGTTGCAGAATCTCATGGATGAATTTAACAACTGGACAAAGTTAAAGCGGGATGGTTGGCAGGAGGAGATCTCACCCTGTGTTTCTCTGCCTGTGGTAGAGGTGGAACCAGATCAAGTTGAGCTGTTTCTTGAACAGCCTCAAGTCAGAGCTGGATTGACCTTTTCTCACCAGGTACTGATGAGCCCGCTGTGGCGAAACATCATTGATGAAAAGTGTCGTCATAATAATAATAATAATGTTTTTATTATGATAATAACATGAACAGATGTATTTATGTCATTATTTTGAGCTTTTACACATAAAATAATTATAAAAAACATGAGTATAAAAGGTGTTAAAACCCTGATCCCATCTTGGAATAAAGCACTTTTGTTCATGTAATTACAACATTTAACTCTTTAAAAAATGAATCATACCTCTATATGTTATGTCAACATTTTATTTAATCTACATTATAAGAGTGCCTTTGGAATGAATATGTATTGACCTTAACATATTAAATAGTTAATCTAACTAAGCCCTAAAGATGGAGTCATGAGACTTTTTGTCCAAATGTTACCTGCAGTCATCTGGTTCATCCAGTGGTGCAAGTTTCATGTGTTTAAGAACAGGGTGCAGTGAGGGTGGAGTTGAGTGTCAGGGTGATTTGTGACAGCAGGGTAGCAGCAAGAGAGAAAGGGAAGGTTTACAAGATGGCAGTGAGACCTGCTGTGATGTATGATTTGGAGATGGTGGCACTGCCAAAAAGACAGGAGGTGAAGCTGAAGATGTTACGATTTTCTCTGGGAGTGATCAGGATGGAGAAGATTACAAATGAGTACATCAGGGGGACAACTCAGCAGGTTGAGATGATTTGTACATGTCCAGAGGAGGGATACTGGATATGTTGGAAAAACTGATGCTGAAGATTTAAAGAGGAAGAAGGCAGAAAAAGTTCACTGATATAGTGGAGGAGGACATGCAGAGGGTTGGTGTGACAGAAGAAGATTTTGGGGATAGGGTGAGATGGAAGAAACTCGAAACTTGAATATTGTAAGGTAAAGACCCCACAGAACAATAAGACAACCACTGTGAGCAATCACTTGGCGACAGTGTGAAGAAAAAACCCTTTTTAATGGGAAGAAACTTCCCACAGAACCAGGCTCAGGGAGGGGAAGCCATCTGCCACAACTGGCTGGGGATGATAATAAACTTTGTGCACCTCACCTATCTGTGTTCTGTTCTGGGATGATTCTGTGAATCATATTCTCTTTAGCTGTGTTATTAAAGAGAAGTAATCCTCTAATATCTGACGTCCTCCTCCATTTTCTTTCTGGCTTCTTCGTGGTTGCGATCCTGAGTGTGAGGGACCAAGCAGCCAAGGCATAGAGGACACAGGAAAAATGTCTTCAAAGAAGGGTTCTCTTTATTTTAACCCTCAAAAGGTTCAAAGACAAAATTCAAAAACATAATTAGCAGGCCCATACAAGAGGTCAACTAAATGTAACTCCACAAAAAGTAATTTCCAGAAACTTAAACAAAGTGGACACAACTTAACTCATAAACTGACCTAATTACAAAGACACAAGAGGGTAGTTTTTATAGTGGTTTGGCCAAACCATTTACACACAATAGGGGGAAAACAAAAACACACTAATATTAACTAAGCACAGAATAACACAAGTGTGGTGGAGGTGTGGTCCCGGGCTTGGCTGCAGGGGAGGAGTGGTGCAGTGAGCTCAACGGGGCGGTACTGAAGAGGCAGGTGAGAACACAGCTGATGGCGTTTGGTCTGATGATGGTTTCCTTCCCTTTTTTAGTGAGACAGGAGAGGAGCGGAAAAGGCTGGGAACAGCTGAGACCGGAGCTGTACAGACTGTGGACTGTGTGAGTACAAGAAAATAATTATTAGAATGTAATGTGTTAAATTTGTTTAGATCACAGTAATAAGGAAGGATTGGTCTGTGTTTCAGTTTGGTTTAGCTGTAGGCCTGAGAGTGTGTGTAATTGTTTAGAGAGAAAGGAATTTATGGTCTGGTGTCATAAAAGGAGACAGGAAGCTACAGTTGGGGGATTGCTGATGCTGATGCTTGTACCTTTAATAAAAGTTCATAATTGCCATAACTTTGAAGTAGGTTTGCAGGAGACTCTCCACCTGATCTGTAAATGTAAGACAACAAGAGGCCAACGACCCAGTGGATGCAGAGTGGGGGTCTCAATATTTGTAATATGTTAACTCTGTTTTCTATGTTGTGTAGAGGAATCTGGTGTAGCTTGGGTGAGGAGATTACTTTTATGACCCCCAGGAAGTCACGTACACAGAAACACACACAGTGCTTTGACTGTTACGACACACCCACACCCACATGCACACTCACTCACGTGCACACACATACACACAGGTACGCGCATACAGTCACTCACGTGCACTCACATAGACACACGGGTACGCGCACACACAGGCACTCACGTGCTCGTGCATACACACAGACACACAGAGTTTGCAGCACACCATGGGGGTTTATGATGGGGTCACTTCTATAAAGCTGGCTGTAACTAACAAAGCAGGGAAGAGCTGCAGAGGGACACCGGCCTTGCACGTCTTCCCTTCTAGAAGATGCATGCTTAAATGAAGATGAATAAAGATGAATAAAGGTTTTGTGAAATAACTACTGAGTTCCGGTGCCGTCTCTGGATGCCCGAGGAATAAAAAGAACCGGGGTAAAACTGATTTCGTAACAACTGTCACAACAAACGCAAAACTCAAAATAAACCGTGTGTGTGTGTGTGTGTGTGTGTGTGTGTGTGTGTGTGTGTGTGTGTGTGTGTGTGTGTGAAGGGTACACATAACTCTGTCTTGCACTATGCTGTGCTGAATTTATTGAAGGCTGTTATTTTGTGATTTTTTCCTTTCAACACTACACACTTATTTAGAGGAACAAATACCTTTATGCCACACTGTTTTGTTCATTTTATTTCAATCAAAAATTATTAAATAACAACAAGGAACAAAAACCAAGATGGACGTAATGTTTCTCACTGAACATGCAAACTTCAGGAAGTCAGTGGTTTCATGACAGATTAATGGGATGCTTCCTAATCAGGGCTGCACAGTTTTTTTGATCGATATTGAGATGGCAAACTTTTAACTAACAGATTTTGTAAAGCACTGACAACAAGGAGCTGGAGGTTGCAGATTTAAAGATGCTATGATTATTGTTTGTCAGAGACCTGGAGAGACAGGATTATAAGCAAGTACAAGTACATGGACAGCTCAGGTTGAGCGGTTTGGAGACAAAGTTAGAGAGGCAAAGTTGAGCTGGTTTGTACATGTGCAGAGGAAGGATTGTCAACGGATGTTGAAGATGGAGCTGGCAGGCAGGAGTAAAAGAACACAACCTCAGAGGAGGTTTGTGAATGAAGGAGGACAGAGGGTTGGTGTGATGTGGGAGGATGCTAGAGATAGGGTGAGATGGAGGCAGATGAAAAATAGTAATTTGTTGGACAAAAGTCAGATTTATTGAAAGTTTCCTCTGACAAGGGAATTTTTGTACCATAATCATAATTCAACTGACACTATTAGTTTCTATAGCAAACCTTCTACAGCCCGGCAGGAAGTGCAGCTAGGAAACGGTGCACTGAAAGACAAACCACTGACAGCATAATAAAACAAAATGTTGCATTATGATCATTTTATCTGAAGTTTTTTTTTTGCCTTGGTAATCACTGGAGATCAGCTGACAGTTAAATTTGATTGACCACACAGCCTGTTTGTCTGCCCAAAGTTAACATGAGAGGGAGAAACAGCAACAAAATGTTTGTTTTATGACAGTAAATCAACCCCATCTTTAAAAATAAACATTTCACTACTACAAGTTTAAATTTAATTCCCCCCTCAAATTGTATCCCTTTTCCCTTTTAGAAAACAGTTTTAGAATATTGTCAGGAAGCAGGTTATTTATTGCTTTATACATAAATTGTGCAGTGAGAAAATGAACCAGATCTGTGAATTTTAGAATTTTTGATTTTAAGAATAGTGAATTTGTATGATCTCTGTAACCAGATTTATGCATTATCCTTATGGCCCTTTTTTGTAATATAAAGATTGATGATAGCGAACAAGTATTGCCCCAAACCTCTGCACAGTAATGCAAATGCGGTACAATCAGGGAACAATACAGAATGTGGAGTGATTTGTGGTCCAGAATGTGTTTTACTTTACTCAAGATTGAAACACTTCTTGAAATTTTGTTGTGTATATGATTTATATGAGACTTCCAGTTTAATTTATCATCTATAATCACACCAAGAAACTTATGTTCAAGTACTCTTTCAATTTCCACACAATCTGCACTTGTGCATTTCTAAGGGAATTCCCAAATAAGATTAATTTAGTTTTACTTAGATTTAGCGATAGTTTGTTCCTGTTAAACCATTTTTTAATTTTGCACATTTCTGAAGTAATTGTATCCAGCAGCTCCTTTAGATAGACACAGCTACTCCCCCTCCACTTTTGTTCCTTCTATTTACAAAATTCACATCATATCCCTCCAGTCCAAAGTCCAGTCCTTTCTCAGCATTGATCCATGTTTCAGAAATGGCAATAATTCCAAATGGATTTGTCAACTCATTTAGATATTCCTTTATATTGTTGAAGTTGGCATACAGACCTCTGCTATTAAAATGGATTATTGATCATTTATTTTCGTGTTGATGGTGTGTTTAAATTGTTCATCGGTGAAGTAGCAGCAGTTATTGCTGATGTTGTAGAAGAAATTATTTGGTCATTATGGTCTGTGTATCGAAATGTTCTCAGTTCCAGATGATCATAAACAAAGAGTTCTATTGATATTGTTGTCAGATGCAGATGAAGTTCTTTTAGACTGTGTTGGAGTCAAATTGTTAAATGTTGTAAAACCTGGTTCCGTTTTGTTTCCTTGCTTTCGTGAACGAGAATAAGTTTCTAAATTAGCGGGGCCTGTGGAAGTGCAGACTGTGCCATGTGTTAATTCTTATATAGCGCTTTTCTACTCTCACGGAGTACTCAAAGCGCTCTATACAACATGCCTCATTCACTTTAGTGGGGGTTAGTATCTTGCCCAAGGATACTTGACATGCAGACTGGAGGAGGCAGGGATCGAACCACCGACCTTCCGATCAGTAGGTGACCTGCTCTACCTCCTGTGTTGTGCTGTGTGTCACGTCACATGTGTATTCATACCTCCAGTGTAAGTTGAACCTCAGTATTTGTCCAGCTCCTCCATATTTCTGATGACTAAACACTTTGGCTTGTTCTGGTGTTCCATTGAGTTTAATGAATACTTTACAGTTGCTGGTCCATGTATTTTGAATTTTTCCCTGTTTCATCAAGTATATGAATTATTGTTGAACATCATGTTTGATCACAGTGCATATAAACCGCTAAGCCCACCAGCTAAATCCTGCAACACAGATTAAAAATGGCTTGAGCAAAAAAGATCAGAACTCAGCCTGAACCTCCTGTGAATGAGACAAACTGTATTTGACCTCCAGTAGGACAGATCATCTTAGAATTGTAGACATATTCTTGCTATATGACACATTCCCCGACTCATCTTCAGTCTGTTTCCAGCATTTCCTTTGTCCTTTTCTGTTAGCTGCTACTTTAGCCAAGCAGCAGTGTGAGTACAAATTACAACCTAAAAAGGCCAAAAAACTGTGACCTATATGCAGCCAGGGAGCCGGGCTGTCGCTGTGGAGCTGCTAAAGAATCGTTGTAAAACACTCCAAGTTACAGCTGCAAAATTAAAGCAGGTTCTGTTTCATTCCTGAAAAGTCGACTTGTGTTTCATCCAGCAGTGGCTCCAAGCCACAGAATGAGACACTTCAGAAAACATAGCAGGACCGAGGATATCTGTGACTCGTCCTCCCTTTTCCTCTACTCATGTTTTCTTTTTTGATAAATTAGTTCAAATAAAAGCAGCTCCAGTTATTAAGATATTTTAAGATAAAATATCATTTTGAACTGTTTTCAATTTTCTTCCACGCTCCAAATTCTTCAGTCTATCCATCTCTTAAATGTTAATGTTGATTCAGATTCACACTACAACCTGGGTTTGCCTCTTATCTGTATTTAATTTAATAACAGTACAGTACTGTTTTTGGTAAGCATTGTCCTTGATGTAAATATGTAAAAACTGTGTATGTTTCAGTTCTGTGTCTTGTGTACTGTTTGTTCGTATGTGTCTTTCTTGCTACTGTTACATCCAAATTTCCTTGTGGGACAATTCAAGGATTATTCTATTCTATGTCATTTGTTCACAGCCTCTCCCAGTCAGAGCTTTTCTCCATGCCTGTCTTACTGCACATGATGTTATTAGCACAACCACTTTAAAGGTGATCATTTAGGGACTTCATCAATAATACACACAGCAATGTAGTTAAACATCTTACACTTCATTTTATTGGGAATGAACTTAACCTACATACACATTGTATTCATCACTACTACTCATTACAATATTCATTGTTTGCTCAAATGTAATCAACTTTCATTTTTCTAAAAATACCTCAAAACACAATTGTATGGAAGTAATAAAACACAGACAAATCAGTAAAATGTATTTTACAAAATTGAGCTAGATAACATTCTGCAGTATTGCACAAACTGACAAGTAAAATATAAACTATTTTGACCACTTTTTTCCATTTGACTGCATAAAAATGAACATTTACAACACATCTTGAACTTGCATGGAAGTCATATGAACTGTTAATTTAGACTTCATCATTATGCAATGCATACCCTGCTGCATCTAAGCCCAAACCAGTAACCAGGCAGAAGTACAGAACAGTGTCCCTGGTAACTGAAGTGGAATCAAATGGGGCTTGTGTGTGTGTGTGTGTGTGTGTGTATTTGTGTTTTAATACATGTTCGTTAAGCATCTTTTTTAAGACCCAAAGGGTTACTTTGTATATTTAGAAGTCCGCTTTAACTCCAAATGATCAAAATTTAGATAGCTATACATTTCTAAGAGATCATAGTCATGTTTCCGCAGTCAAGTGACTAGTCTAAATTATGCGTGATGGCACTGCACTATTTCACAGAACCAGACTTCTAAATGTCCAAACTAATCCTTTAACATTATATAGAAACGTATATGCACATTTACAAAAAAACAACAAAAAGCAAAACAAAACAAATCGAGAACTCCAAGGATGTCGTCTGACTTCCTGAGGAAGGCCAGTGGGCTGAAAAAAAAACTTGTTTTAAAAAAATAAATAAATAAAAATGTATCCCATCCAAAGAGCACCTCAGGACAGAAGTAGTGAATCCAACAAGCGCTCCTTTACAAACCCTTTTTTCCAAGTTACACATACAGAACATTCTGTGCTTACATCCCGTCATTGTAAGCATGAGTTCCATTTAAGGGCAATATCCCATATCCCCAAAATAAACTAAAAACAATGATCCTTTTGCACATTTTAGATAACATGGAAGGCAAACTCATGTTGTAAATATTCTTTTATTGGGTGAGGAAATTGTGCAATATAATTTACTTAAGCTGGTAAAAAGATTGAGCATTAAAATGGCTGGTGTGTGTTGGGTAAGAGGGTCTAACAGGGGAGAGATGATATAGAAACATGACGTCCTTGGCCTCTTTGATAAGGAACTGACCTGCCTAATGTAGAACAAAACACATGTACATTTTAAGGATCACTGTAACCTCAATGGCTTCAAATAAACCTTTGTTTTACAGATTAATTTATGTCATGTCACATTTTTTTATACTGCTTAACTTAGTACAAGTTAAGCTTTGGGGATGTGGAAGATATCCTTCACAAAACTAAAGTGTAAAATATATCAACACACACACACACACACGCACGCACACGCACACCTTGAGGGGCAGAGGGAGTCACCTTTATCAGTCAGCAAGTCTGGTGAACCATGTGAAGGAAAAGCTGGAATGACTTTCAGGACTAAAAAGCACTGACATTACAGCCTCTGACAGAGAAATTCATAAATAAAACATCCTCACCTTCGTAAACACAGTTTCACAGCAAGCTGTTTTTGCAAACCTGGAACCTTTGAGAAAGGGAATACTTTTTCTTTCAACACTGTGCATCAAGCTTTTAAACAAATGAATTAATCAAGATTTTGTAAACATTTCCTGAGATTTGGTTTCTCTTGGTTATGAACAATTTTGAAATTCTGCTTTTTGACTTTTTCTTCCAGCCTAAATATCTGTTAGACTTTCTGCCGTCTTTGCTTGATAGTCAAGATTTTGTAACCATTTCTTGAGATTTGTGTTCTCTGTCTTTAACTTGTTTCTCTCAGGAAACATGAATTAATTCCTGTTTCCTGGGAATTAATCAGATTGTATGAGTCGGTGGCGAGAGAAATTTCTGAGCCTATGGAGCTTCAAGAGAAAATTTAAGATTTCCAGCTGGAGTTGAGCACCGTTAACCTCAAGAAGAATTATGATAAAAAATAATTTCCATCGCTCAAGAGACGAGCTTAAACAGATGCATTCAGTTTGGCATGAGAACAATTTAAACATTAAGGAAAGCGCTTAAAAGGGAGACAGTTTAGGATGAGATCAAAGAAAAGCTCACGGATAAGCTGGCGCTTCTTGAATCTAAGCTGAAAAGAAAAAAAGCAGGTAGCGTATTGGAATTTGTGTGCAGAGGGTTCATGCCCTGCAACAAAAGGAAAAATATCTTGTTTGAAAATTGGTGGTGCAAAGGAACACTGTTGATCCGTGATCTGAACCAATCCCTCTCAACGGTTTGGCATGCGCATGATCCGAAGATTCGAAAAAGCAAAAAGGAAAACAAATTTCCACTGTATGGTGCGTGGGCCTGAAGTTCAGGTCAGTCTAAAACAGAGAAAGCTAAAAATAACATGCCATAAAGAACGATTGAGTTTGATAAAGGTTTTGGATGAGAAGGTGAGCCATAGAATGGAGGAGCAGGTAGCAGAGCATCTTTCTGAGTGGGACAAACACTACGACAAGCCCCTGAAGAGCAGGCCCTTGTTAAGGAGGAAGTCCTTATCACCCAAGCCACCTACAGTGTTTAAATCCCCTGCTGATATAATGCAGGAAGTCCTATTGAGTCCTCATACCTCATCAGATTCTGACAGCCAACCATTGCGACCAACGCTGTTGTGTGGGATTTCAGATTCCTTGAGGAGGAGACCACCAAACCATCAGCTTCAGATACTAGCAGAGGCTCAGAGAGAGGTAAATTATAGGTTACTCGGTGGTGTCAGAACTACACATTTTCAGTTTGAACTGTACATTTTCAAAGGAAATAGTCACTCAACTAAGCTTTAAATTTTCCCATTCTTTCATCTACAATTATATTTATAATTATTTTTATGTATATAATAAAAGGTATTTAGTTTTGCATTTACTGACTAGATTGGAGGTTCTTTTTCTAAATGTTTTTCTTGACACTCCAAAAAGTTGATTCTGTTCATCTGGACGTAGCGTTTACTTTCCTGGATGATTGAGAATGCATCAAGACGTTTTTCTTGACAAGTCTTAGTGTTATATTGTCGCAGAGTTTGATCAGTGTTAAAACAGAGTAGAAAATAAGGCTTGTAGATGGTGTCAAAAGCTCTTTCCAATGAGTTTGACTGTATTGTCGATCTAAGAAGTCGCGTCCCTGAGCACCATCATAACCAATCACTACTCAGATGTTGGGTTGAAGCTTTCAAGCTTTGAGTGCATTTGTTAAAAATATGCTCCTCATTATTGCCTGGCAGGTTTCGCTAGTAGATGTGCATGAGAAGATTGATGAGAAAATTTGACGAAAAGATGGAAGAGTTTAAAAGAAAGACTCAACAGTCAGATGACATCAAAGATCTGATTGTGGCAGAGAACGAGAATTTGCGCGCAGAGGTTAAAACCATTCAGACAATGCACCTAGACGTTCAGGAAAAGGAAGCATTTCTCCTTGAGTAGGAATGAACTACAGAAAGAGAACACAATTGAGCATTGCTACTCAGTTGGCCCAGATTGAAAGTGAGAGAGATGAACAAAGGAAGGAGAACGCAAGTCTAAAGAAAGCTTTAGAATGTCTTGAGTACCAAGTAGAAGAAGCTCATCATAAAACAATAAAAAAAAAGAAGAGATAAAAGAAAAACAATATAGGGAAATAGTTCGCAAGACGGAACTGACAGTTGAGCTGAAAAAAGAAATATGTATTCTTCAGCGTCGGCTGAGACATGCTCTGAATGAAAAGCAGTCACAGGTGAAACCTCTGGAGGCTAAAATGCAGGAACACGTTAAAACCATTCAGGGGATGCACCGTGACTTCCAAGAAAAGGCAGAATCTGTCATTGAGCAGAACAGCAGCATTGCTGCTGAGAGAAACAAGTTAAAGACAGAGAACACAAATCTCAAGAAATGTTTAGAAAATCTTGAGTATCAAGCCAAGACAACAGAAAGTCTAACACAAGAGATATTTAGGCTGGAAGAAAAAGTCAAAAAACAGAATTTCAAAATTCTGCATAACCAAGATCTCATAGATGAACTTTATGAACATCTAAAAATGAAAAGAGAGATCATTGAAAATCTTAAGGATGAGCTGAGAAGGGAGGAGGAAGAAAAAGTATTAGCTGCTGTTCACAAGATCACTGGTGAACCTCTGCAGCTGGAGAATCTTGCTTCTGAACTTGCGGAGCTTTTTTCTCCAGTCTCAGAACCATCTACTGATGTGGACTCGACACAGGACAATCTTGCTCCTGAACCTGAGGAGCTTGTATCTCCTGTCTCAGAACAACCTCCTGAAGTGGTTCATGGCGTCATGGTGCCAAACGCCTACTTAAAATAGGTTTAGGTGTTGCCGCAGTAGGCCTTATTATACCTGCAGCTTACTGGGGCTTTTCAAAGCTTTACAGGGATTGCACAGGTGGAATCTCTGGAGGCTAAAATGCAGGAACAGGTTAAAACCATTCAGAGGATTCACCGTGACTTTCAGGAAAAGGCAGAATCTCTCCTTGAGCAGAACAGCAGCATTGCTGCTCAGTTGTCCTGGAATAATGGAATAGGACTCGGGTTCTATTTTGTGGGTTTTCTCTCTGAACTGGGGCCGTGATTAAGAGGGACAGCCGGGGGCATTCGTATTGTGCCGCTAGAGGTGAAATTCTTGGACCGGCGCAAGACGGACGAAAGCAAAAGCATTTGCCAAGAATGCTTTCATTAACCATTCAGAGGATGCACCGTGACTTCCAAGAAAAAGCAGAATCTGTCATTGAGCAGAACAGCAGCATTGCTGCTGAGAGAAACAAGTTAAAGACAGAGAACACAAATCTCAAGAAATGTTTAGAAAATCTTGAGTATCAAGCCAAGACAACAGAAAGTCTAACACAAGAGATATTTAGGCTGGAAGAAAAAGTCAAAAAAACAGAATTTCAAAATTCTGCATAACCAAGATCTCATAGATGAACTTTATGAACATCTAAAAATGAAAAGAGAGATCATTGAAAATCTTAAGGATGAGCTGAGAAGAGAGGAGGAAGAAAAAGTATTAGCTGCTGTTCACAAGATCACTGGTGAACCTCTGCAGCTGGAGAATCTTGCTCCTGAACCTGAGGAGCTTGTATCTACTGTCTCAGAACAACCTCCTGAAGTGGTTCTGACTAGTGGTTTGTAGCCACGTGGTGCCAAACGCCTACTTAATGTATGTTTAGGTCTTGCCACAGCAGGCCTTGTTATTTCTGCAGCTTAATGGGCCTTCACAACGATTGTCAACTGAAGTGAATTTCCCAATTGTTTTCTGTGGAACTGTGCTTATGATCTACTTGAGGCCTACTAAAAATTTTGGACTTGAAACACTTATCTTTTACAAAACGGTAATACTGTTTTCCAACCATGGCCCACCAACCATACTGTGATCTCCTTTATGTTAAGTTTTGCCCCCCCCCCCGGACTGAGTGTATCTCGTTTAGTTTATGTTCTTTGATTTAGTAGTATTTTTTGTTCTGTTTCTTGCCTCCCATGTGTCAATGTTGTTTGCATAGTCTGTCGTGTCTCTCATGCCGGTGCAGCATCGGGGAGTACGTCCACGTCGCTCCAGAGGCAGTCAAGCATGTCCATGTTGTCCACGTCACCACCACCACTGCCCACATCATCCACGTCGTCCACATCTCTTTCAGGGCGGGCGAGTGAGCACCTCCACATCGCCTCGACTTGACCACTCTTTGACTGCCTCCTTCCTAGCTGGATTATGGTCAGAGAATGACGAGGCCACCGCTTCATAATTTCAGCCTCATATGAACAATTTGGCTATGATGATGTGAATAATGTGTCTCCTGAAGGTTTTCATAGTTCTGTTTTCAGTCTAGAGAAAAGTCTAAATAAGTCTGGGGTGGCTGAGACAGCCAGCCCAGTTTGTCTTCTGCTGTTTCTGTTCTTGTGGAGTTCACTGTGTGCTCTAGGGACAACAAAAACAAAAAACAAGAGAACATGTTGGATTTACTTAATTCAACAGTGGTTGCACACAGATGTTTTGATTTGGCAGCAACTTAAACTTCAGTTAAATTAACACAAGGTATTCATATTAAAGTAAACGGCTGTGAAATTGGACGGTCTAGCCTTCAGATTTGCGTCACCACTGTCTCAGATGGAGTTTAATAAACTCGGCCGTCTGCTCCTTGCTATGTAAAATATAGTAGGACACTGGTGTAAATTCTCGACCATGCCACACTTCTGTTTAATCAGTTTTATGTTTGACGTTTATTCAGCTGTGTGAAAGCCAAGGAGGAACCCACCCGAGGGATTAATAAAGTTTTATTTTTATCAAATCTAATAACTTTAATCTCAGCCAAACCGATTTACTCCGGAACAAATAAAACACTGAAAAAAGCCAGAAAATAACATTTTTAGATTATCCAAGTGACTTCTATATTACGTTTAACCAGTGTTGGGTAAGTTACTTTAAATGAGTAACTTAGTTACATTACTTCTATCAAAAGTAACTCAGTTACTTCAAGTTACTCGTTACTTTCAAAGTAACTAGTTACTAGGGAAAGTAACTTTGGTTGTACTCAGAATTCTCTTGTTAATGTGTTGCTTCCGTAACTGGATACCCAGCAAGATTGTCAGTCTTCTAGCTTGCTTACTTGCCACAAGTGCACTGTGCCACCTACAAATAGAAAGGAAAAAATAATGTGCATATTTCTACAAGAGAAATCCCACGACTGGACCGCAGTCGACTGCCGCCGTGATTCTAGCCTACGTCACAACGTCATGTGCGCTTTTTACATTTTAAATGAGAATAAGAAAGAAAAGTATTTCTTTGTGCCCCCCTCTTCCTGTTAATGCCCTACCTGGCCCCCTGGCAAAACTTTGCTAGACCCGCCCCTGCACAGTTACCAGCTGTCAGCTACGTAAAAAAAGGATCCTGGTGTTATTTGTCTCTCAGAAACAGTTCATAACTTTCCTTCAACTCATTCATGTCACCTAAAAGGTTTACCTGTTACTCCATCACCTGTTCAGCTCTGATGATTTAGTAAGGACATCTCCTGGCTTCATCGTCATGTTTCCCTCTCACCACATATCCAAACCGATATAGTGACCAGCAGCTTTTACAGCTGTGGCCCCAGCAAACATCAGCTGATACTAGGAAAGTAATATTAAATAAATTCTAACAACAGCTGATCAAGCTTAAACGTGCTGCTGTTGTTTAACGCGACCTCCGCTGCTTTCTTCTTTCTGGCGCAAAGTGGCCGATACACAAACAAGAGAGACGGGACTTGGACAAGCCGATCAGCTGATCATTGATCAGTTTCATGAGTGAAGTAGAAACAGAAGAGGTGATTCCGTTTTTTAGGGGATGGTTGGCAACTCTAATAATTAACCTTATACATCATAGCACCCACCCAGCTGTACAGAAACTCCGTCATGCTAGCTAGTACCCAGTACAAAAAAGTCAGCATAACGAAAAATAACCTCCAACTAAACTTGGTTTATATCTGACCCAGATAGACTGCAGGTCATAACTTCTTACCTGAAGTTCAGTTCACCTGACACTCGGACAGGTGGCCGCCTGCTTCTCCTGCCTCCCCTTTCCCTCATCCACCTGCTCGCCTCCACCACTTGCTAATGTTACTGAATCTGTGGAAGCTCCGCGATAGCCACCGGAAGAAGTAATGAATAACGAGCCTATCTAAATCCCAGTAACGATTAACGCGTTCCTGATTTTGGCATAATAACTAGTTACTGTGCTCGTTACCACAATAATAACGTAGTTACAGTAACGCATTACTTAATAACGCGTTAGTCCCAACACTGCGTTTAACCTGAATAGCGAAAGCCCATTCTCGGCGGCTCTAGTGACCCTCGAGCTCCCGGCTAGCTATCGAGCTGGTGGGTAACAGACGTCTTTGAAAACGTCGGATCGCTTTTGCAAATACAGTGGCTTGCAAAAGTATTCGGCCCCCTTGAACTTTTCCACATTTTGTCACATTACAGCCACAAACATGAATCAATTTTATTGGAATTCCACGTGAAAGACCAATACAAAGTGGTGTACACGTGAGAAGTGGAACGAAAATCATACATGATTCCAAACATTTTTTTACAAATAAATAACTGCAAAGTGGGGTGTGCCTAATTATTCAGCCCCCTGAGTCAATACTTTGTCGAAAACCACCTTTTGCTGCAATTACAGCTGCCAGTCTTTTAGGGTATGTCTCTACCAGCTTTGCACATCTAGAGACTGAAATCCTTGCCCATTCTTCTGTGCAAAACAGCTCCAGTTCAGTCAGATCAGATGGACAGCGTTTGTGAACAGCAGTTTTCAGATCTTGCCACAGATTCTCGATTGGATTTAGATCTGGACTTTGATTGGGCCATTCTAACACATGGATATGTTTTTTTTGTTTGTTTTTTTTTTTAAACCATTCCATTGTTGCCCTGGCTTTATGTTTAGGGTCGTTGTCCTGCTGGAAGGTGAACCTCTACCCCAGTCTCAAGTCTTTTGCAGACTCCAAGAGGTTTTCTTCCAAGATTGCCCTGTATTTGGCTCCATCCATCTTCCCATCAGCTCTGACCAGCTTCCCTGTCCCTTATGAAAGAAGCACCCCCAGAGCATGATGCTGCCACCACCATACAGTGGCTTGCAAAAGTATTCGGCCCCCTTGAACTTTTCCACATTTTGTCACATTACAGCCACAAACATGAATCAATTTTATTGGAATTCCACGTGAAAGACTAATACAAAGTGGTGTACACGTGAGAAGTGGAACGAAAATCATACATGATTCCAAACATTTTTTACAAATAAATAACTGAAAAGTAGGGTGTGCGTAATTATTCAGCCCCCTGAGTCAATACTTTGTAGAACCACCTTTTGCTGCAATTACAGCTGCCAGTCTTTTAGGGTATGTCTCTACCAGCTTTGCACATCTAGAGACTGAAATTCTTGCCCATTCTTCTTGCCCATTCTTGCAAAACAGCTCCACAACTGCCCTGTGATGGCCTCAGAGGTTGTCTAAGAGAATATTGGGAACAACGACACCATGAAGTCCAAAGAACACACCAGACAGGTCAGGGATAAAGTTATGGAGAAATTTAAAGCAGGCTTAGGCTACAAAAAGATTTCCCAAGCCTTGAACATCCCACGGAGCACTGTTCAAGCGATCATTCAGAAATGGAAGGAGTATGGCACAACTGCAAACCTACCAAGACAAGGCCGTCCACCTAAACTCACAGGCCGAACAAGGAGAGCACTGATCGGAAATGCAGCCAAGAGGCCCATGGTGACTCTGGACGAGCTGCAGAGATCTACAGCTCAGGTGGGGGAATCTGTCCATAGGACAACTATTAGTCGTGCACTGCACAAAGTTGGCCTTTATGGAAGAGTGGCAAGAAGAAAGCCATTGTTAACAGAAAACCATAAGAAGTCCCGTTTGCAGTTTGCCACAAGCCATGTGGGGGACACAGCAAACATGTGGAAGAAGGTGCTCTGGTCAGATGAGACCAAAATGGAACTTTTTGGCCAAAATGCAAAACGCTATGTGTGGCGGAAAACTAACACTGCACATCACTCTGAACACACCATCCCCACTGTCAAATATGGTGGTGGCAGCATCATGCTCTGGGGGTGCTTCTCTTCAGCAGGGACAGGGAAGCTGGTCAGAGTTGATGGGAAGATGGATGGAGCCAAATACAGGGCAATCTTGGAAGAAAACCTCTTGGAGTCTGCAAAAGACTTGAGACTGGGGCGGAGGTTCACCTTCCAGCAGGACAACGACCCTAAACATAAAGCCAGGGCAACAATGGAATGGTTTAAAACAAAACATATCCATGTGTTAGAATGGCCCAGTCAAAGTCCAGATCTAAATCCAATCGAGAATCTGTGGCAAGATCTGAAAACTGCTGTTCACAAACGCTGTCCATCTAATCTGACTGAGCTGGAGCTGTTTTGCAAAGAAGAATGGGCAAGGATTTCAGTCTCTAGATGTGCAAAGCTGGTAGAGACATACCCTAAAAGACTGGCAGCTGTAATTGCAGCAAAAGGTGGTTCTACAAAGTATTGACTCAGGGGGCTGAATAATTACGCACACCCTACTTTTCAGTTATTTATTTGTAAAAAATGTTTGGAATCATGTATGATTTTCGTTCCACTTCTCACATGTACACCACTTTGTATTGGTCTTTCACATGGAATTCCAATAAAATTGATTCATGTTTGTGGCTGTAATGTCACAAAATGTGGAAAAGTTCAAGGGGGCCGAATACTTTTGCAAGCCACTGTATTTGACAGTGGGGATGGTGTGTTCAGAGTGATGTATGAAAATTGTAGTTTTCCATGTTTTTGTTTTGTAAAACCAAATTACATTATTTACCAATTTTTTTGCCAAACAAGCAATTCCATGTAATATTCTTAGTTTCCAATAGGGGCGTATGACGGCTTACCGCACTCCAATGGGCCAAAAGAATGACACAATTTTGATATAGGCTTGATCTTAACAAGGTAATAGTTTGCGTTTGTGTATGACATTGCCGCAAAAATGTGTATTTGCAAAATAGCCTGAAATAAATTACGACGCATCAAATATTACAATGGCTGCAGTGAATTTCTGTTGATGCTGAGCCAAGACAGAAATGGACTGTTACCTCAGTGAGGAGATCGTAGATGCAGAAGAAGATCCACTGGCTTGGTGGAAAATGAATGAAGAACATTTCCCGTTAATGTCCCACATGGCACGGAAATATCTGTGTATTCCAGCCACAAGCACACCACCAGAATGGATCTTCAGCACCGCTGGTAATATTGTTAATCACCTGCGCACGCAGATGAAACCTGACAAGGTAAACAATACATAGGAATATAGGAAATATTTACTTTCTTTTGTTCGTTTGAGAATAACATTAAAAGTCCATAGGAGAGATGGTATCTGATTAAACAAGTTAGGGCTGTGCGATATGACCAAAATCTCATATCCCGATATAAGACATCTATCGTCCCGATAACGATATAAATCACAAAAATTTTACATTTTCTGAAAATTCTGTGAATCTGTTTTGAAGTGTTACCAGCTGGGCGCCGTGTACCTGGAGTCGAATATTTTAACCAATGCATGAAACTATACATTATTAGACATAAGTTGTAACGGCCGCCGTTTTCTATGTGCTGCGGGGAAAAGCCTGTTCTAACGTTTGAGTCTAAGGTTTACTTTTTAGCACCTGACGACTCTTTTTTGCTTCTCATCCACAAACACTCTGCATACTCTTTCATGTGATTCAGTTTATTTTGAAAAGTCTCAACAGGATCTTGGGCTTTATTCTGAAAGGTTTATGTGGAAAATAAACAAGCGGACACGCAAGGGTTTTACCGTCGTTGTTGCTAACAACAACAACGCATAAAAACAGGCTCTTGTCCGTCCGTAGTGTGGTTATATTAAATATTAGAGAAAGAGAGAACTTAAAGAAATTAATATAGCCACTACAGTGACCATCAAAACGGTGAAAAAATATTGGCACAGTTTATTTTATGATACCATGAAACAAACAATAGCGTAAAATGAAACGATAGATGTCTTTATATCGTCATCATATATATATACGTTATATCGAACAGCCCTAAAACAAGTGTTACAAGATAATAATAAAATGCAAAGATTAGTGACAACGCTTGGAACCATAAGGCAACAGATTTAAAAAACTGTGGGAAATAAACCAAGCTCTGCCTGTGACTCACTCTTTGCTTCTCTTCCTCCTTCCATCTCCTCGTCTCATCTATCGCTCTCCACTTCCTGTTGATCAGAGAAAAAGGCACAATTTACTATTACATTAATCTATTATTTAATTATCCACACTTAACAACTCTTGCACCTAATCCATAAAAAACGTAATGATAAAAAATGTTACAGAACCAAAACATTGCAATTGTGTTTGCTATTATTATTTTTACATTTGAATACCTCTGCAGTTCAACAACTGGTACATGTGTTATTGTTGCCTGTGGTCTGGTGATGGATCCACTGCCTTTAGCAGCCTCACATAGCTCCTTTTGCCACCGTTTCCTCCTCATGTCCCTACAGGACATGTCTGGACATTGTTATATCATGAGTAATAATTTTAAAACATCTATACACATAAAATATGCACACACTGTGCAGAGTACTATACATACTATTGCCACAAGTTTTCATCATGGTGGTGATACATAATACTTCCCTCATTATTTAGTCATAGTGCTATAATAATAAAGTAGAAAGAATAAAATAATAAGAATAAAAATATTAATATAGCTACTCTTTGGACTATTCATTTATTTATTTGAAATGCGCCAAACTGCACAAAAACTTAACTTTTTTTAATTTTTTTGATGGAAGCACATATGTTCGCTGCAAGAGACATTTTGATTTTTAACATACTTTTGTTTAATTTTGTATTTGCTGCTTGATCGAGTGTATAAGACCGATAAACACTGGAAAAGCCTGGAAACACTGTTACAGAGGAAAAAGAAGCCAGTTTCTTTGTCTCCCTCCCCACTGTTGTGGTTTTTTAAAATTTAAGTTTTTTTCTGAACACAGGCAACTGCCTGTCTTTCTTTCTGTAATGAGTTTGAGTAAATGAATCGCTGCATTTGGGCAAACTCCGAGGAGGGTGCATTTGCTCGCAGATAAAATAGGGTGCTGTTAAAACAGCGCCATTTCTTTTTCTGTTGACTTCTTCTATTAGCGCCATCATTATTAGCAAACTTACTCATGGGCAAATAAATAAATCGTCCTTGTAAAAGCAATCGAGGATAGGATAGTCGATATATTTGTCCAATCGCCCAATCATAATCATATGGTTAATTGAATGCATTTTGAAAAGTTGCAAAGCCACAATCTATTCACAAAACGCTCACCATGTACTCCTGCACCAAGATGTCAGGGATTGTAATTGAGACAGATGCAGAATCCTTTGATGAGGGACTCCCTTCGAGCATCATTTTTCTTCAAGTGTGCATTAATGTGAGTCCAGTAATCCCTCTCAGACACAAGATCCTTACAAGAACAGAAATGATATTTTAATGACATTCCTGACTGATGACGACTAGTTTTAACAACATGACATCTATTCAAATGAATTAATAGTGTATTCCACGTTTGAAAAGTGCATTGGCAGCTTGCATGCACACCTGGAATACGATTATCATTTCCGTATCATTGCCCATGTCTCACTCGACAATGCTTCAGTATATGGGACCTACTTGGAAAAACTGAAGGGCAGGCCTAGCATTGCTACATTTATCATTTCACTGCAACACTTCTAGCACCATTCACAGTAAAAGAGGAAACAACGAATAATTTATATCTAGTGAGGACAAAATGGTGTTTGACATTTCAAGAATGCATTTTTGAATTAAATGTGTACAACAACTAAGGGAAGGTATACACAACAGTAAGAGTATTGCTAACCAAATGTGGGACAGAGCCTTTTTCAGGGTCAAATTCAAGCTCTTTAAGCACTTTCAAGGTCCCTTTTCACGCTTTTCCAGCACATCTCCCCCCCCCAACAAAAAAGAATGCATGTTTCAATTCGCATCACCTCAGTAAGACCATGTGAAAATTAAAACAAATCATCCTAGGTGAACACCTTTGTTCCCCTTTTGTTAAGACAGAAAAACGCACCACACAAAAATACTGCTAAAGGGAACAGTCACCTTATATACATAGTGTATAGGGATGGGTATCGTTTAGGTTTTATCCGATACCGGTGCCAAACCGGTACTTTTGAAACTGTGCCGGTGCTTAAACGGTGCTCAAACCGGTGCTTAAAGAATGGAGAACACAAAATTGGTCCAAAAACCTCTCATGTTTAGCTGTTTTTTGTAAAAAGATAACAATGTTAGCCTTTTCTTCAGCTATAGGGCATATATGGTATCACTCTTGGCTGGAAGCAGTGCTTAAACAATGGGAAAAAAAAAAACACAAACTTTGTCCAAAAACCTCTCATGTTAAACTTTTTTCCACTTTTTCTTTGGTCATTTTAGCCTTTTTGGCCAGGGTGAAGGGAGTATCTGCCATCAAACAAGAAGACAGCCGCATGTAACTACGACGGTGTTTGCTAGTTCACCTTACATGCATTAATTTAATAACATGGTTAGCCTACTCAACATAAATTACACACGAACAACATTAAGCTACTCACGCAGAGAAGAACGGCTGCTGCTGCCATCATCATCCTCATCATTTCTGCTACACTGGCAGGGCTAGGGGCCAGGACTCTCCTCTTCGAGTTTTTGGGGGATGTTGCTAACTCCAGGTCCGATAACAGGCACCACACCCGCAGTAGATGTGCTCGGTGTGAGGTCTCGCAGCAAGCTATCAAACACGGCGCATTTCTCGGCTTTAAAAAAACGCTATGCGTCGCCAGGTGTTTCATCGGATTCGAGGTGTTACCTCCTTTGACAGTATCACCTTAAAGCACTTGTTCCAGGCTGCTGAGTTTGCATCTTTTGCTGCGAAGTACAGCCAGACTTTTGACCGCTTCGCCTTGGGCATTTTTAATCTGTAGCTCTGCTCTACAAGAACGTACGTACCTGGGCCCACCTACTATCCTCGGAAACGTAAAATGATTGGCTAGAATTGGCTCAGGAAAAAAAAAAAAAAGCACCGAAACAAAGCACCGAAATGTGCGCTGCTTTTCGGTCTGGTTACTACCGTTTATGTCAGAACTGGTGCCATCATGGCACCGGACACCGGTACCCATCCCTAATAGTGTATAAACTCAAAATGCACATTTCACTTAAAAATTAAGATGTGAAAATGTGAACAAATCAACTTGTTGGAGAAATTCTTCTGTTGAAAAACAAACAAACAAACAAACAAACAAACAAACAAACAAACAAAAAAAAAAAAAAAAAAAAAAAAAAAAAAAAAAAAACACACAAAAGGAAGAAATAAGTCTTCTCATCTGATATTGATGCTTCCTTCCTGTGTGACAAAAAAATAGGAGACAGATGTTTGTTTGTTTATTTTTTTTAAGTTAATTCCAGATAAAACTGTTTTATTGCTAACTACATTGCTGTCTCTATTATTGCTGAAGTCCTAAATGATCACCTTTAAAGTGTTTGTGCTAATAAAATCATGTACAGTCAGACAGGCATGGAGAACAGCACTGACTGGGAGAGGCTTTGAACAGATCACACAGTTCAATTCAAAATATAAGACTTTAAGAATGCACAAGCATCTACTTAAAACCTATTTAATTTATCATCTGTGATATTATTATGTACAATTCCAATGTACAGTGGAACCCCCGACTTACGAAATTAATTTGTTCCTGAGGGTCTTTCGTAAGTCGAAAATTTTCGTAAGTCGAAGCACCCATTGCGCGTTTTGAGTGAGGCGATGCTGAACGATAGGCTATAGGCTAATTAGAACAATAATACGTCGTTCAAGTGGAACAGCGAAGCGCAAGTACGGAAGTCAAGGGGTTGTCACATGATTCGGAAGGCATTGTGGACATTGTAGGCTCAGCCAATCAGAGCCAGCGGATTTCGTTACTCGGCCATTTTGCCGTAACACGGGCAGAAATATTGCCGTTCAGTGCCTTTGTAAGTTGAATTTTTCGTGAAACGGGTATTTGTAAGTCGGGGTTCCAATGTATTTTGTTCATCTCCCTTAAATAAACAGGCAGCCTTAAAATATGAAATATTCATATACAGATACACATAAATGTGTCTACTGTCTCAGTGGCTGATAGTGCCCCACAGGCCTCAGTGTGAGCTTGAAGACATTTATAATGTTTAAGTAGTTTAATGTGTAGGTGCTGACAATAAACACATTTTGAATGAAAGCCGGGGAACTTTGGTAGCACAGAAACAAGTGGCTATTCTTTGTGACCATATGGATCGGTCCCTAACATTACCATTATTTCACCCAAAGTCACCAAGTTAATACTCAAAAAAGCTGCAGCAATACACACAAATATAAACAGCACTTGGTGACAACTTTGCTTTTAGCCTTTAACCCTCTGGTGTCCAGGGTATAATTGGCCGTTTTTGACTACTTTTGATTTGGCCTCTATATTTCACCTTTAAAAACTGTTTCTTGCCAATCTGTGATTTTCTCATTTTGACAAACTGTATCAGCACAATTTATCTAAATTCAGACAAAATTTAAAATACGAGTAGAAAGTAATATTTTTGACTGTAAAAACCACAAGCATGTTTAACGAATCATTTTCATAACTTGGAATGCAAACAGAAATTGTACATTGTTAAAAAAATATGCACAAGTTTTGCAAACAACAAAGTTATATGGTACTATTTACCTAAAAATGCAGCCAAGGCTCAGATGATTTTTATATAACCATTTCAAACTATTTACAGAACAATGAGGTGTTCTGTATCAAATAAGAAGGCACACAAATTATTTATGCAACTCCAAAAAAAAGTTTGTGTCCACTAGGGCTGGGCGATATGGCCTAAAATCCATATCGCGGTATAATTTGAAGCACGTGCGGTAACGATATATATCGCGATATAGGGCTGGGCCATATTATACCGTTCACGGTAATACCGGTATAATGTTAGGCAACGATAGGAAAATGAAATATCGCGATAGAATATGGGTCAAACGCGCATGCGCAGTGCCTTTGTTTTCATACGCACATGGCCGATTGTTGAGTGAAACGGATGAACCAGAATTAGTTTGTAAAAATGGTGCCACTTCAGTGATGTGGAACTGGTTTGGTGTTTGTCCGTCAGATACACAACAAAGCACATTTTTTTGTAGAACATGCAAGCGGCCGTCGTTATTGCCGTATTTGTCGGACTAAGGTGCTCGTAAATCTGGGAGTAATCTGGGTCCCTAAACTCCCTCCGCTTCAGGTCCCAAAGTCAAACAAACACTGCAGCATCACTGAGAGTTAAAAACTGTCTAAATTCTTTCATCTTTGATAAAATGATCAGCATTGCTGCTTTACCAGGTGTAACTATGAAGTTTAAGATCCAGGCATACATGAAAACAGAATTTATTACATTTAACGGAGTTAGAAGTTAGCAGGAAGCTAGCAGAAGTTAGCTCGCTAGTTTCGCTAGTTACCTAAGCATGATATAGCATGTTCTGACTGAGAGATTTCTGAAAAAATTCAAACGTACAGCTCTGCTATCACTTCCAACATAAATGAAGACAGGAAACTAAACAGCGGTGACGTTTGTAAGGTTACTGAAGTTGGGCTAGCTGGTATGTAATGATGTGCTACGTGATCGCTAGCGACACAGCTATGTTAGCATAACATAAACAGTGAAGCTGGAGGAATCAAGGCTAACACTTTTCCACTCAATAAAAGTTAACGTGAAGTTTCCTGATGGTTAGAGACAAATGTAATCGCATAGCAGGATGCTGTAAACGGACCAAACTTTAGTCAGGAGAACAACTGAGATAATCCATCCACAATAGAAGGTTAGTCATTAATATACTGCAACAACATGGGAATAGAGCAGCTGTGATAGACTACAGCATTAATGAATCAATGGTACAGAAGTGGAGGAAGCAAGAAGAATGAGTTGAATAAAGTTTGATTTATCTGACTGCTTTGTTTCGCTTAATGTGCCTTATAATCCCGTGCACCTTATGGTCCAAAAAATATGTATTTGACTTTTTTTATTTGGCACACTGCAGTTTAATGTTGCAAAGCAACTCTTTTTAACTTCAGTGGATATTATACATGGTTATGCTCAGGATATGTCAGCCCATTTCTACTGGAAATGCCTTTTGGTTAAACTTTCAGCAAGGAATTTGCATTTGCACTGTTAAATTTTTATATAGCTTTAATGCACATAAAAAACAGCTTCTTGTTTAAGTGAAAATAAATGGATGGTGTTTTTTGCGCTAGTAAAGTTGTGGAGTTGTATTTTGTCTCGCATCAATTATATCGTCAGTTATATCGTTATCGCAAATTTTCAAATATATATCGTGATAAATATTTTTGGCCATATCGCCCTGCTCTATCGCGATATATTCTTTTCTTCTGTACAACGTATTTTCCACACTATAAGCCACACTTAAAATCCTTTAATTTTCTCAAAAATCCAGAGTGTGCCTTATGTATGAATTCTGGTTGTGCTTACGGACCTCGAGCCGATTTTGGCGTGCAGAAATCTGTTAAAAAATGTTTTAGTACAACTTTGGTAAGCCGCACTGCTTGATGGATTGTCAGAGCATTACGGCTGCTGTGGTGAGGAGCTTCGCGGAGTAATCTGGGTCCAAAATGCCGTCCCCTTCAGGTCCCAAAGTCAAACGAACACAGAGTTAAAAACGGTCTAAATTCTTTCATCTTTAATAAAACGATCAGCGTTGCTGCTTTACCAAGTGTAACAATTAAGTTTAACATCCATGCATCCATGAAAACAGAAGTTATTAAATTTAACGGAGTTACAAGTTAACAGGAAGCTAGCTCGCTAGTCTCCAAAAGTTGATTCTGTTCATCTGGACGTAGCGTTTTGTGGGAGAAACGTTTCGTCACTCATCCAAGTGACTTCTTCAGTCTCAGCTGACTGCAGGTTTCCCCAATTTTATAAACAGTACATTTGCATAATGACTGAAACCAGCCCACTGAAGGAACAATGGGCTGGGAGGTCGCTAGTTTACACCTAAACATGACATACCATGTTCTGACTAAGAGATTTTTGAAACTAATTAAAACGTACAGCTCTGCTACCACTTCCAACATAAATGAAGACAGAAAACTAAACAGCAGTGGTGTTTGCAGGGTTACTGAAGTTGGACTACCTGGTATATAATGTTGTGCTACGTGATTGCTAGCGACACAGCTATGTTAGCATAACATTAGTACAGTGAAGCTGGAGGATGAACGCCAACTTTTTTCCACTCGATAAAAGTTAACGTGAGGGATTCTGGTGGTTAGGGACAAATGCAATCGCATAGCAGGATGCTATACACGGGGCAAACTTCAGTCAGGAGAACAACTGAGATTATTCATCCACAATAGGAGGTTAGTTATTAATATACTGCAACAATATGGGAATAGAACAGCTGCGAGAGAATTCAACATTAATGAATCAATGTTACGGAAGTGGAGGAAGCGCAGTTTTTGGCTTTCCCCATATTTCAAAAGTGCTTCATCTCTTTGCTATGACTGTCGCCCGGCATAATTTGCAGATGATAATGGTTGTAGCCTGTTTTCAACCAAAACAGGCGCAGCTTGATGACATCATCAACATGCGCTATCGCGATAGAGCGGTATAGTCAAAATCTCTATCGTTGGCCAAATTTATATCGTTTCTATCGTATATCGTTTAAATCGCCCACCCCTAGTGTCCACTATAACACAGATGAGAACAGCACAGGGATAAATCATGCAGGTCTGACAGCAGATGTGTCACTCAGCGTTTACACTGCAATCTGCCTTTGGTGGCTTTAAGGCAGTAACTGTGACATTCACTAGTAGAACTGACACACAAAACAAAACAACGACTACACTACACACTAACTACACAAGACAACACACTAACTTGAGACTCCAAACACGGTAAACATCACAAATCTCTCTCGTATCCAAACTCTCTCTCTCTCTCCCCCTTTCGCTCACTCGCTCTTTCGCCGGTCACTCCTAAAACTTCCCCCTCTTCCCAAACAACCGAATGCCACATGTCGCCATATCATTTTTTGATTGGTCGACATGGTACATTTTTCCACCAATAGGGAAGGAGTGTTTTTTTCTTTTTCTCACTCACAAGCAAAGCGTGTTTGCTAGCGCTCTCCTTAGAAAACGCCGTTTTTACAGTTTCTTGCCGGAGTAAACGCCACTGTTTTTTTGTTGTTGTTTTTTTCAGAAAAACAAAAACAAAAAAACATCGGTTTGACGTGGCCTATCAAGACAATTTAAAAACTGGTATATAGTTTGAAGTCCGCACGTTTGAACCAAGTTGAAATGGGGAGACTGGATCCGTCGAGCCCAGAGGGTTACTCAGAAAGCCTTAAGGTGGCTAGTTATGTATCTGGCTAATGTTTAAAGCTTTCACTTGAGTAAATGAACTCATATCACTGCTAAGTAATGTTAGCTAAGTTCACAGCATATTCCATAATAGCACTGCCATACTGCATCACACTCAGTGCATTTCAATCATTTCTCCAGCGAGTTTGACAGCTAGCAAAATAATAATCATAATTTTAAAAAAATAGCATGTGTAACGTACACATACTGGAAAATTATTTACTAGGACTCACCTATCATGCGATTAGAGAACGCAAACGCCGCCATTGTCGTTTTCCATCAAACACTCATTAAAACAACAACCTACAGGTATTAGCGCACTCATACCTGACTGTCCGAGGGAGAGGTGGGGTCACATGCTGAAACAGACAGAGGAGCAAGGCAGCCCAGGCGGGGAAATTTTGCTTTTACATTTTGCGACTCATTTTATTTCTCTATCTGATAAGAAAACTATTCAATCAGATAGTCATTTGTGGTGAATGAAATACAGTTACACTTTCAAGCACTTTTAAGCACATCTGAAATTCAAGCACTTTTCAAACCTTGAAAAGACAACATTAAAAATCAAGTATTTTCAAGGATTTCAAGCACCCGTACGAACCCTGAAGTTAAATCAATTACTGATTACTAGGAATGGGTACCGGTATCCGGTGCCATTATGGGACTGGTTCTGACATAAACGGTAGTAAACAGACCGAAAAGCAGCGCACATTTCGGTGCTTTTTCTTCCTGAGACGTCATACACTTCAGATTCTAGCCAATCTTTTTACCTTTGCAAGGATAGTAGGCGGGCCCAGGTACATATGTTCTTTTAGAGCAGAGCTACAGATTAAAAATGCCCAAGGCGAAGCGGTCAAAAGTCTGGCTGTACTTCACAGCAAAAGATGCAAACTCAGCACCCCGGTGATACTGTGCAAAGGAGGTAACACGGGGGTGGGCAATCTCAGTCCACGAGGGCCGGTGTCCCTGCAGGTTTTAGATGTGTCCTCGAACCAACACAGCTGATTTAAATGGCTAAATTAGCTCCTCAACATGTCCTGAAGTTCTCCAGAGGCCTGGTAACGAACTAATCATGTGATTCAGGTGTGTTGACCCAAGGTGAGATCTAAAACCTGCAGGGACACCGGCCCTCGTGGACTGAGATTGCCCACCCCTGAGGTAACACCTCGAATCTGATGAAACACCTGCCGAGAAATGCACCGTACCTACTACGGGTGTGGTGCCTGTTATCGGACCCAGAGTTAGCAACATCCCCCAAGAACCTGAAGAGGAGAGTCCTGGCCCCTAGCCCTGCCAGTGAAGCAGAAAAGATGATGGATGATGATGGCAGCAGCAGCCGTTCTTCTCTGCGTGGGTCAGTAGCTTAATGTTGTTCATGTGTAATTTACGTTGAGTAGGCTAACCACGTTATTAAATTAATGCATGTAAGGTGAACTAGCAAGCACCGTCGTAGTTACATGTGGCTGTCTTCTTATTTGATGGCAGATACTCCCTTCACCCTGGCAAAAAAGGCTAAAATGTCTAGGGCAAAATGTCAGAAACGCAAAGTAGTCCACTAAAATACACTGCACCAGTTAAACTAATTAGCGTAATCACCTTTCTGATAATATATACAGGCAGGGCCGTGCAGAGATGTTTGAAGGGGTGGGTGCTCAAAGTTAAAAAGGGGCACATAAAACAAGGCTGAATACCAACAACCCACATTCATCAAAAATCTAATATCAAACCATACTATATCTCTGTCATCAGGTGGGGACAATGCAAAGTAAACGTAGCCTATATTTTACCTGATGGGGTACAATGCTGCTTTTCAGAGGTTGCTGCTGCTCCTGCTGCTGATAGTGCTGAAGGGCAGGGTTGTGTTGATCTGAGACTGCAGATTTACAAAGTCCATAGAAGAGATGGTATCTGATTAAACAAGGGTTACAAGATAATAATAAAATGCAAAGATTGGTGACAATGCTTGGAACCATAAGGCAACAGATTTAAAATACTGTGGGAAATAAAACAGGCTCTGCCTGTGACTCACTCTTTGCTTCTCTTCCTCCTTCCATCTCATCTCATCTATCACTCTCCTGTTCCTGTCCATCTGAGAAAAAGGCACAATTTGCTATTACATTAATCTATTATTTAATTATCCACACTTAACAACTCTTGCACCTAATCCATAAAAAAGTAATGATAAAACATGTTACAGAACCAAAACACTGCAATTGTGTTTACCATTATTATTTTGTTGCCTGTGGTCTGGTGAGGGATCCACTGCCTTTAGCAGCCTCACATAGCTCCTTTTGCCACCGTTTCCTCCTCATGTCCCTATATCTGGACATTGTTGTATCATGAGTAATAATTTTAAAACATCTATACACATAAAACATGCACACACACACTGACATTTTATATCTTCTCCAGAGTACTGTACATGCTATTGCCACAAGTTTTCATCATGGTGGTGATACATAATACTTCTCTTATTATTTATTCATAGTTCAATAATAAAGTGATGACAATAAAAAATAAAGTAAAAATATAAAATTATATATTTATGATTATTCAATTTGTTTGACTAGCCACTCTGTGCAAGGCAGAAAGCTTATTATAGGTTTAAACGATAGAGATACAATAATTTTGCTGCTGTAAAATCAGCAGTCATATGTTAAATATAATTCTTATATAATCTGTTTGTCAATGTCATTTCTTGAAATGTGTTTTTAATATCATAATTATAATAATCCATACTTATCTATACTAATATATCCTAACATAATTCATACTAGAAGGTCTTCAGGAGTGGGCCCTTCACTCCAAACGACCTGAGCCTCCGCAGCAGGTACAGCCTGCTCTGCCCTTTCCTGTGGTGGCCTCAGCCATCTTTTACGGTGTGATCTGCTGGGGTGGCAGCATCTCTGCCAGGGACAGGAAGAGACTGAACAGGCTGATCAAAAGGGCCAGCTCTGTTCTAGGATGCCCTCTGGACCCAGTGGAGGTGGTGAGTGACAGGAGAATGGTGGCTAAGCTGTCATCCCTGTTGGACAACATCTCCCACCCCATGCAGGAGTCTGTGACAGCACTGAGCAGCTCCTTCAGTGGCAGGCTGCGGCACCCACAGTGTGGGATGGAGAGATTTCGTAGGTCTTTCCTCCCCACTGCTGCCAGACTCCACAACAAAGACTTTAACTGATCAAACACACACACCCATACATGTGCAATAACACTAAGTGCAATATTCCTTTCTGGCATCGTTGTATTTTTACTCAGTTGTATACAGCATTTGTATTCTATTTTTATCCTATTGTATATTTTATTCTATTTCATTCTACTGTATATAGTATTTTATTTTATTCTATTCTGAACAGTTGTGTACAGTATTTGTTCTTATTATATTCTAATTTCTGCTTCAGAACTTTTGCACTGTCCACTTCCTGCTGTGACAAAACAAATTCCCACCTGTGGGACTAATAAAGGTCATCTTATCTTATCTTACTAATATGAATATCAGGTCGTTTTTAGTGTTCTCCAGAAATGCAATAGCCCTGTAACTTACTTTAAAACCAAATATGTTCCCTAAAACGGTGGACAAAGCTACAGACCCATGACACCCTTACCCAGTTAGCAAGCAGCTAATGAGCACCACTCCTTATGCAGCGAATACAAGTACAGGTAATGTTTGTCTCGCGCATCGCAACACGCGGTGGTTAAGCTAACCTAATGCAGCCGCAGACGTTAGCTGAAGCTGTTCGATGGCCAAAATCTCACTAACACCACGGTGCAGTTAACACATAATGCACTGTCAGTTGACAAACCCCACACACACAAGACCAAAATATGTTAGGAGCGCCTCAGAATTAAGTTAAATGCGACATTACTGCTCCCACTAGAAAAAAAAATTCAAATGAAAAAGCGCCAATTCTTTCACAACAGATAAAACAGCGCGAGCAAATAAACAAACGGCACTTATTTAACATTAATGTTAGATGGTGACACTCTAGACATTAAACTACATTTGGCTGAGATTTGGACAATGTTTATTCAAAAAATCAAGGCTTACCAAAAAAAAGTAGTGGCGGGCGACTCAACTTATGGCTGCCTTCCTCAAGCTCAGATCCAAAGCGCGCGAGACAAAATCACATGCGGTGTCGCGAGATTTAACATTGCTAGTCGCGATGTCCCGTTTAATGACTGTAGAAAACAGTTTGGATTTGTCACCCGGAGGGGACCCACGCAAAGACGGGGAGAACATGCAAACTCCACACAGAAAGACCCCGGCCTGATGGTGGAATTGAACTCAGGACCTTCTTGCTGTGCGGCAACAGTGCCACCGTGCTGCCGCAGACATATTTATATTAAATTTATATCACATATATATCAAATCTACAAATTTAAAACCTCTCCAGCAAAGCTCAGTAAGCCAATAAGTGCCAAAAAGTAATTCAGCTTTTGTGATTTTTAAGCTTCATTTGCTGATAAACTTACCTTCACTCATTTGCGCTGATGCATTCTTCGCCCATCGAGTTTTCAAATCTCAACGAATGTCCCCTGGATCCAGGCACGTAACCATAGCACTCTCATTTGAACTCTTTCAAACTCCGTACAGGCAGTGATCACCCTCACTACTTTCTGGTGCACACAGAAAATTTGTACTATAAGCAGGTCTGAAATATGACAGAAACGGCTCATTACTGAAAAGAGTTTCAAGGGGTATAGAGTTAAAACTGCCTTTACACACTCTGAAAGTAATTAAGTAAAAGAAAATGACTTGCCATCAGGTGATCCAGCTGAATTGATCCATGCCCCTTGTCTTTTTCTCCACATGGGGTTATTTCATTGTAAAAGGTCAGGAGAAAGTCATTCTGATCCAAGAACAGCTGTCCAAGTACTGAATCATTGTGGAGCAGGACAGGAAGGGTGCAGTTGGAGTCTCAGTTACCAGGTACTGTAGCAACATTTCCATTAGCAGCTGTTCATCCATCACTTCATGCACTAATTACTAGGAATTGTGCAAAATTTCAGGCCCCTATTTTCATTAGTTTTCTCCATTTTCAAGTGTTTTCTATCATTGTATTAATATTCGGTTATCTAGAAAACTACTTGAGCTAGTTCCTCAGAATGATTTAGAGGACTGACACTTTGTTTACAGATTCTCGTACACAATGTCCATGATATTGTTTAATTATGATTTCAAATTAACAGTTTAAATCATGTGAATTGTTTTATAGACATTAAAGCTTTTATATGAAAAGAACAACTCTTTTTATCTAGCTGTAGTGTCACTTTTCAAGAAAATCTCACATGGTCAGGTGGGAGACATTTGATGAGCTGACACTGAATGACCTTTGTACCCTTCCTCAGTTCTGCACTCAGTTCTCCAACTTTTGTTATGGTTCAGTCTGGTTTGCACTTTTCTGTGAAGGGAGTAGCAAACTCTACTCTTCTAATATAGCAAATACTTTAGTCTTATACTTTAGAGTATATTGTTTGGTTTTCTTTTAAGAATACACAAGAAGTAGACTGTATTGTTTTATTTACATTTACCTTTGGGACGGGAAGCTTAAGCTTTTACTCTTATATTAGTGGATCCATCTAATTTCTGACTCATTGTCCAGTTTGGGGTTGTGTTGGAGCCAGCTGTCATAGGGTGAGCTCTGCTCAGATTCCCAGATCAGCAGAGAAAACCATTCACACCTTTGACCAGTTTATTATCACTAATTAAGTTTTTGGACTGTGGGAGGAAGTCTGAGTATGCAGAGAGACCTCACACAGTTATAAGGTGAACATGCAAAAGAACAAGAACATGACACTAATCACGCGTGTTCGCTCTGCTCTTTGTGTCCAGCTCCACTCATGAAAAGAAAAGCAGAACTAATATTACTGTTATATAGGGCCAAGTCTACCTGAGGCACAACACGCTGTCAGAGGATGACCCCATCACCATCATATTGAAGGTAGGGATGATTTTTTTATTTATTAATTTTTTTACAGAGGACTGATCCTCACTGCAGGCATCACTGTCTGGTATGGGAACATCACACAGGCAGAGAGGAAGGCTCTGCAAAGAGTCATAAAGACTGCAGAGAGATCATAGGGACAAAACTTCCTTCTATGTAGTCTGTATGTACAATGCTGCCGAAAAAGAGCAGAGCGAATTATCTGGGACTCACCATCCAGCTTCTTCCCCGCCACAGTCAGACTGATGGCAAAAACAAAACACTGGACGCTTAAAATAATACAACACTACCTCACCTCACTTCGAATGTACAATGTGATAAATCACTGTCTGTTTAATGTACAATATGCTTACTGAAACTGATTTGAGAAACAGGTGCAATATTAGGTAAAATATTCTAAATGTCAAAATGTGCAATACTATGTGTGAAATACCCAGAATGCTATTTGGATTCTCGCCAGCGAATACGTGCATTACCACCCTCTCTGTACAGAGTTTTCATGTAGGAAATACTATTAGTAGATTGCTCTATTTTTCGCTTTATGTCTACTTTTTACTTGCTTTATTTCCACCTCTCAAAAATGTAACTTGTAACTTACCCACAGAACTTGTGAACTGTTCAGAAAATATAACCCACAGGATTTGAGAGAAAAGGGACCAGTAAGTGCAAAATGCAAACTTATTTCAGGCATTTCAGGTTTGTTCCTGCAGCACTTTCTAGAAGCACATATGTAGCCTAGGCTTTCTTACTGTGCCCATTCTTAGATGGGTCTTTAAACCACTGTAAAACTACACTCATACATGAAGAATACAAAACTCAAACGTCATTAAAAACCTAGAAAGGATACGATGCAAGGGACAAAAAGTTAAAAGGAGGACATAAAGCAATAAACAGCAATAAACTCAAAAATAGTTTTTTGAGTTTTGATCTTCACCTTCTTGCTGAGTGTTATAAGAGCACTGCTGCCTCTCATGTTTGTGCAGGACATCTGAAGCTACAGCCAGTGTTTGGCTGGCTTATCGTAGCACAGAGGAGGCCTCTATGTGCTAGTAGTAACCCCCTCAAACCCTCAGCCTGTTGTTTGATACAAGCTGGTTTTTGTAAATAAGCTCCCTGCCTTCATATTTACAGATGTGACACATTTAAATCACCCCCCAAAAAATAAACTGGTGTTCAAAATGACACCTTTTCATGCACATGTAGACTGGATGTTAACTTTCTGACTGTTTATTAAACAGAAATGTTCATCATGCTCAAGTAAATAAAACTGTGATTCACAAAACTGTTAAAAAAATTATAATTTTTGGGAAAGAGGACTTTTCAGTCTGTTGTCAGCCTGGTTCAGTGTAAGCGTTGTTTTCCATAAATTGCAAGCTCAAAAAGTGCTTTGTCTCACTCCCACTTCTTCTTGTCGCATGTTGAAACTCTACTTGGAACTTTGTTAAGATCTAACCATGCAAAATATTATTTTTTTGTCCATTTATCAAGTGGTCTTAAACTTTTGACTGGGACTTTACATTAATTCTCTCTCTCTTTCAGTCACAGTCCCTCTATTTAAAATCCAACTCTTACCTGAACTCTCCTGCCTTTCTGTCTCTCTCGCTGCCTTGTAACGCACCATCCCCCTTTTGACATTAGATAATGGTAAATCAAACCTGCACTGCAGAGAGGTTGGCATTACAGGAAGTCGAGATGATAACGATAGACCAGCCTTCAAACTAAGACGCGTGATGTATAAAAGTCTTTCTACTGAGTAAAGGACAGTTTGAGTTTCCTGCTGGCACCATGCACTGTCTTCACAAGTTTCTTCTTTGTTTTCTACCATGTCTACAAGGCATCAGTGAGACATCAAAGACATACCTGATTTATCTTACAGCTGTAAACGGCACACTAACTTTATCATCTTCTTTTTTTTTATTTACCAGAGTTTGCAACAGGAATTATTCATGGAACAAAAGCTCCAGAGAACTCGATACCCTACATGGGATCAGTGCAGAATAACAAGGGTCAACATGTCTGTGGAGAATTCCTCATCACTGAAGACTTTGTGCTCACTGCTGCACACTGTGACCGGTTGTGAGTTAGATTTCCTGTTCATGAAGTTCATCCAAAAACAAACTTTTTCAAACTTGTGTTTATTGATCAGATCAGTCTGAGTTATTGGTAAGGCAGATGTTATTTCGAGGGAAAATAAAACACAATTAAGTGTAATAGCATCAAATAAAAATGACCTTTGACCTCTGATAGCCATTGGTTACAGCACTGCTGACATTAACCTGCATGTGACGATTGCGTAATGAGAAATAAAGATATCAGTTTAAAATTGTTGACATTTTTAATTCCCTCTCAATGATTACTCACACAGTGACCGCACACACTGATCATCCCAAAGTAACGATTGAGAGAAAATGAAATCCATGAAGGATACAAAAACACTGAACATGCTAATGACATCATTGAAAGCAGCATCAGTTTCATGTGATGTATTTGTAGAATAATTATATTTTTAAAAGAGTTTTTACATGAAAATGTGTTTCTATATGTGTTACTATTCTATGGCTGGACGTGGACGTGTCTGTCATTGAATCAAAGGTCTGTAAGAAACACTGGCCTGGTCTTCCTGCCGGTGTTTCCTGTGCAGGTGGATATGGAACAACCAAAGGATTCTGGCAGGTATGTTTTCTGTGATTTCAGTGGAAACTTGTGTTCTGTTGACAAATGTATAAAAAAAAAAAGAATATAATCTGACATATTAAAATCCTCACAGGGTGAGGTAATACCAGGATGCGCTGTAGAATCCTGACCACTTTGTCATGGGAATTGATCTGCTGCTGACCGCAAGGCACTGCAGCGGGTGATATAAACAGCCCAATTATTCTACCATTTATACTACCCTTATCTGTATTTATACATGTGTAATGACAATAAAGTGAAATCCTAATCCTAAAATGTGGATGGTGTTTTGGGTCTGCCACTTGAGGACACACAGAAATAAGCCATGCTGAACAGATTTCCACATCTTTTCATCTCATCACAAATGCCTCCAAGATACCTGAAAAGCTTCTGTTTCATTTTATATGGAGAAATAAAAGCTAATATTTAAAAACAGTATTTTGTTTAATGCTAAAAAAATCTGGTGGTCTGGAAGTTTAAAGTTTGAGACGTTAAAATTACACGGTTAACTACTGTAAGGAACAAAAAGACACTGTTAGAAACTCTTTCTCCAAACATATCCTTCATTTGATACATTAAATGATGCATGAATTCTACTAATTCTATTCTACTACATCAGTCATGCGTGATAAGCACTGTTGATGATTCACCAGCAGGAACGTTTTATGCTGAAATCATGTTGAAGTCAGGACGGTGTGTGGCCACAAAATAAATGATTCATATCAAATGAAGAGGCTCATTTTGGAAATGTGAGGGGGGAGAAAGTGGAGACGTTTGACTTCAGATGTTTGGTGTAAAAACAAAGCTGTCAGGAGAATACTTGAATACTGTAACTCTATGAGTACAGTAATGGAGTATTTTTACTTGCTTACATCATTGATTAACATCATTCAGCCTTTTAATATCATTTATTTAAAAAGACGTTTGTCTGTCTGTGTGCGTGCTGCTCTGCGAAGCGTCCTGCATTAGAAACAGTGGAAAACTATCCACATCTCTCATTTTCAGCCTCTCGTTTGATTTCTGATGCAGTATGCTCATTTGACCACACAGCGGCGCTTCTGACTTGTTAAATAGCTCAGCAGAAACATTTCAAATGATTTCATTCAGCATTCGTTTCGTGTCTTACTATGAAAACGCCTCATTCGTGATCTCATCAGAAACTTAAATGCCATTACAGCAGCCATAAGCGACGGAGCGATCAGTTTCTGGTCAGTCTCTGGTGTGCTGGATACTGGACTTTGGACTGGAGGGATATGATGTGAATTTTGTAAATAGAAGGAACAAAAGTGGAGGGGGAGTAGCTGTGTCTATCTAAAGGAGCTGCTGGATACAATTACTTCAGAAATGTGCAAAATTAAAAAATGATTTAACAGGAACAAACTATCGCTAAATCTAAGTAAAACTAAATTAATCTTAATTGGGAATTCCCTTAGAAATGCACAAGTGCAGATTCATATAAATGGTGTGGAAATTGAAAGAGTACTTAAGTTTCATAAACATAAGTTTCTTGGTGTGATTATAGATGATAAATTAAACTGGAAGTCTCATATTACACACACACACACACATGCACAGACACACACACACACACACACATATATGTATATATATATCATACAAATTCATACAAATTCACTATTCTTAAAATCAAAAATTCTAAAATTCACAGATCTGGTTCATTTTCTCACTGCACAATTTATGTATAAAGCAATAAATAACCTGCTTCCTGACAATATTCTAAAACTGTTTTCTAAAAGGGAAAAGGGATACAATTTGAGGGGGGAATTAAATTTAAACTTGTAGTAGTGAAATGTTTATTTTTAAAGATGGGGTTGATTTACTGTCATAAAACAAACATTTTGTTGCTGTTTCTCCCTCTCATGTTAACTTTGGGCAGACAAACAGGCTGTGTGGTCAATCAAATTTAACTGTCAGCTGATCTCCAGTGATTACCAAGGCAAAAAAAAAACTTCAGATAAAATGATCATAATGCAACATTTTGTTTTATTATGCTGTCAGTGGTTTGTCTTTCAGTGCACCGTTTCCTAGCTGCACTTCCTGCCGGGCTGTAGAAGGTTTGCTATAGAAACTAATAGTGTCAGTTGAATTATGATTATGGTACAAAAATTCCCTTGTCAGAGGAAACTTTCAATAAATCTGACTTTTGTCCAACAAATTACTATTTTTCATCTGCCTCCATCTCACCCTATCTCTAGCATCCTCCCACATCACACCAACCCTCTGTCCTCCTTCATTCACAAACCTCCTCTGAGGTTGTGTTCTTTTACTCCTGCCTGCCAGCTCCATCTTCAACATCCGTTGACAATCCTTCCTCTGCACATGTACAAACCAGCTCAACTTTGCCTCTCTAACTTTGTCTCCAAACCGCTCAACCTGAGCTGTCCATGTACTTGTACTTGCTTATAATCCTGTCTCTCCAGGTCTCTGACAAACAATAATCATAGCATCTTTAAATCTGCAACCTCCAGCTCCTTGTTGTCAGTGCTTTACAAAATCTGTTAGTTAAAAGTTTGCCATCTCAATATCGATCAAAAAAAACTGTGCAGCCCTGATTAGGAAGCATCCCATTAATCTGTCATGAAACCACTGACTTCCTGAAGTTTGCATGTTCGGTGAGAAACATTGCCTCCATCTTGGTTTTTGTTCCTTGTTGTTACTTAATAATGTGAATGAATAAAATGAACAAAACAGTGTAGCATAAAGGTATTTGTTCCTCTAAATAAGTGTGTAGTGTTGAAAGGAAAAAATCACAAAATAACAGCCTTCAATAAATTCAGCACAGCATAGTGCAAGACAGAGTTATGTGTACCCTTGACACACACACACACACACACACACACACACACACACACACACACACACACACACACACACACACACACACACAGGTTATTCATGCTTTCATAAGGTGAGAGGAAGAGTACACGCTGGACAGGTCATCAGTCTGTCCACTGTGAGGTGGCACAAAATCTGAATGCTGCTGAGTTTAGACGTGTGAACTGCTGTGGCTCTAAATGACAGAACACTCATTAAACTTATGAGATGCGTTCTGCACAAGAGTCCTGGTTCAGTGGTGAGATACACCCACCTCTGACCTCTGTACTGGTGATATACATCACACCACTACAGTGTAACCTACTATAATAATGCTGTTGACATGTGGTCACTCTACAGGACATGCTCACATAGTTAACAAATATGCATGCTCCTGCTCAGAGGTAAACCAGGGCAGCTACATTCGTGGGCAGAGTGAGACCATTAATCTTTTTCCGTAGAGCTAAATTTAATCTAGTCCGTTAACTTTGAATTTTAATTGGGACCTGATATTAAATTGCATCAAGTATGTGATGGTTTATAAGCTAAGTTGCATGAAAAATAAAAATTAAAACCACCTGAAGCTGCATCGCTGTATCACTTTAGTAAAAGTTCATGCAAAACCATAGAGAGGCTGTGCCCTGAAATGAGGCGCTATCTGGTGGTTAAAAGTGGGTCTCAGTCTCAGAAAGGCCCCTGCAAGATTCTGGGTGGAGGCTGGACCTTTAGACAGACAGGCTGTGTGTGAGTACTCTGCTGCAGTCCAGGCTGAAACAGTGGACACTTTCATTTGGTGTCATGTCTGTGAGGTTTGTATTTTTATTTACTGACTGAAAATTAGTTTGTTTACGCCGACGCTTCACTGGCTTATGAGCTGAACACGTTTTATGCTCGCTTCCACGCTGCAGCAATTAAAACAATTAAAACAACAAATGGCTGCGCGCGCTCGGAGTGCACCAGTGAAGACAATGCATTCAACATCACAGAGCATGCTGTGAGGAACACCTTCAGGAGGGTGAACACCAGGAAGACAGCAGGACCAGATGCAATCCCTGGCCGGGTCCTGAGAGCCTGCGCTGACCAGCTAGCACTGGTGTTCACTGAGATCTTCAACCTCTCCCTGGCCCAAGCAGTGGTTCCCATGTGCTTCAAACAGTCCATCATTGTCCCTGTTCCAAAGAAACAACAGCCCGCTTGCCACAAAGACTACCGTCCAGTAGTGGTGCAACGGATCAAAAATCTCACGGTTCGGATCAGATCACGGTTTTAAGTCACGCAAAAATAGAAAAAAAAGACAAAAATTCGACTCTCCATTTACTTATTTAAGTATTTTTGCCTATTAAAAAACATTCAACTGAAGACTCATTTCATGCACTTATATAAAAACAAATTAAGGTGCAATATGGACATTATGGACCATGCTGGGCATCCTCTGCATCCTCTGCACACGGTCATAAACAACCAGAGGAGATTGTTCAGTGAGAGGTTGCTTCTCCCAAAGTCAAGGACCAGCAGACTTAAAAAGTCCTTTGTCCCACACGCCATTAAACTGTTAAACTCCTCATTGGAGGGGAGAGGGAGGGGAAACGGGGACAGAGGAGGGGGGAACAAGTAAGCTGTAGTGCCTTTTCACTGTGCAATAGTTTTTGTTAATATCCAACGGTGTAATAGACTCACAATACTTGAAATGTGCCGTTCCCTTGTATTCTTATTCCTATTTATCCCTTTTGTATTCTCTGTATTTATATATGTGTATATATGGTATGTTTCTGCTCACATTCTGCAGCTTCTGTCGGTGCTGTGCTACTGGAAACTGAATTTCAGTTTGAACCCACCCCAGGGATAAATAAAGTTTCATCTAATCTAATGTAATAGGGCAGTACAGGGCTTTGTATCTACCACTCCGCTGTGATATAACGAGCGGTCACGTGGCTTTCCGTTGCCCTGGAGGTCCACCCATTTGTAGTTAGAGCAACAGAAGATGCCTGGGACAGTTCAACCATAACTTTAAACTTCTCCTGCTCATACATGCTTGGAACGATCTTGTCACACTGAAGTGGACGCGCAACGAGATATCATAGCGTGGCTCAAGCACGTTCATCACAGTTTAAACCCCTTGTTTTGCACAACGGAATACGGCCTCCCGTCTGCAGCTAAACACCCCAGTAGCTTTTGCAATAGCTTTAGCCCGGTCGGATTGGGCAGCAAAGGGCCGCTTAAATGCCGCAAACTCCTCTGCTCCGCCACTTGGACTGCTAGCGCTGGCCATAACTACCGCTTGACAGACCCACCACGCGCACCATACACATACTTTTTTTTCTTTTTCGAATCTTCGGATCACGTGCGTACCGAACCGTGGAGTGGGATCAGTTCGAATTTTGGATCAACCGTGATCCGTTCCACCACTACCGTCCAGTAGCACTGACTTCAATTGTAATGAAGTGTTTTGAAAGACTGATGAGAGATCACGTCATTTCTTCACTTCCTGCAACCATCGACTCACTTCAGTTTGCTTACCGGACTAATCGTTCCACAGACGATGCCATATCTCACCTGCTCCACACATCCCTGAGTCACCTGGACACTGGCAGAGGGAATTATGTTAGGATGCTGTTCGTGGACTACAGTTCAGCATTCAACACAATAATTCCCTCTAAGCTTTTCACCAAGTTGACGGACCTAGGACTCAGCTCATCACTGTGTCAGTGGATCCTCAACTTCCTCACAGACAGACCCCAATCAGTGAGGGTGGGAAAACAAGTCTCCATCTCACTCAGCACTGGAGTGCCTCAGGGCTGTGTTTTAAGCCCCCTGCTGTACTCACTGTACACTTATGACTGTGTAGCCACATCAGACACCACCTCCATTGTCAAGTTTGCTGACGACACTGTTGTTGTGGGCCTGATCTCCGACAACATTGAGACGGCCTACCTGGAGGAGATTAGGAACCTGGAGACCTGGTGCCAGGAGAATAACCTCCTCCTAAACGTCAGCAAGACTAAGGAGCTGATCGTGGACTTCACTACAAAGCAGGCGAGGAATTACAAGCCCCTCATCATCAGAGAAACGCCAGTGGAGAGAGTGGACAGTTACCGATACCTGGGTGTCCACATCACTCAGGACCTGTCATGGTCCTGTCACATCAACACCCTGGTTAAGAAAGCCCGTCAGCGTCTCTTCTTCCTCAGAAGACTTAGAGACTTCCATCTGCCACTGAGGGTGCTCAAGAACTTTTACTCCTGCACCATCGAGAGCGTCCTGAAGGGAAACATCTGCACCTGGTTTGGGAACAGCACCAAGCAGGACAGACGAGATCTGCAAAGAGTGGTGCGCTCGGCCGAACGCATCATTCAATCAGAGCTCCCTGACCTGCTGTCCATCTACACCAAGCGGTGCAAGGCCAAAGCTAGGAAGATTATGATGGACCTCTCCCATCCCAACAATGGACTCTTCTCACTGTTGAGGTCTGGGAAGCGCTTCTGCTCCCTTAAGGCCAAAACAGAGGGAATGAGGAGGAGCTTCTTCCCCCAGGCTATTCGGGCCCTGAACCAGGTGTAGGGCTGGACTCTCCCACACACATCACATCACTATAAGACTGGACTCTCACACACATCACCACACGCACTCTGGTTTTTCTTCATGCACACTTCCTATAATTTATAATCTCTTTCTGCTATTTGCACATTTTTACTGTAAATTTCTAAGTTAAATCTGTAAATTTTGTAATAGCCTGTAAATTGTAAATACTGTAAAACCACTGTCATTTAATGGTCGGGCATTGCGCAGCTACAAGCATTTCACCTTATGTCATACTGTGTATGGGTGTGTGTGACAAATAAAATTTGAATTTGAATTTGATGCACGGACAGCTGAATACAGGTCAGAACTTTGCTGCTTTTTCCATGTATAGAAAATGTTTTCACATCTGTTATATGCAGATTGTTCTGTGGATTTCTGCTCCTTGCAGTGTTCCTCAGTGGACTGAATGGATCAAGGTACAGTGGTATAAAGCAAACTCTGCTGATGTTTCCTCTATTTGTGTGTGCATGTGTCAGATGTTTGCATAGCCTCTGTCTGACACTTTCTATAACAGACCAGCTGTAAAGCAGGAGCTGTCAGCTATTCTCAATGAGCTGTGGAGTTTATATGTAAATCACATGACACCTGGGATAGACTACACAATCTCTGTTCAGGTGACAGGTGACAAACCTTTTCTAGTTTATTCAGCGCCTGCTGTGTCTTGTGTTTGTACAAAGACGTGTTCTGTGTTTGAACTGCCTAGGGTAGAGCAAGCTTTTTAAGTCAGGGCAGCCTCACAGTGCAGGATCACGCCTCACAGCCGCTCTTCTCCAACGTTAATGAGAGCAAACTGAGAAATGTAACCACTTTCTCTAGTGTGTACTTTCAAACACTCTGAGCTTAAACATTCAGATCGTGTTTGCAGTCATCACTGTAATAAATAGGATTTCTGGGCTCGCAGGTTACATGACAATCCTGGACAACTATGAGTGGTCTACATTAGCAATAATTCGTCCTATTCTACATATCACAAGACTAGATGCCCTTCGCATGAACTTAAGAATGTGTAGAGTGCACCCAGACCCTTAGCAGACCTAAATAAGGATGAGACATTTTATCAACATAGAAACAATTATATACCTCTAGACATAAATGATTACATGTTGCTAAGTACAAATGACAATTCAAAAATATAACCCTAACAAAACATAACATTTTTTAATCATCATTGTAGGTCAGTACCAGTAACAGTAACATTTATTTTTACTTTATTTTATTTTTGGATGAATGGCCAAAAAGAACATCACACATGGTGAGTTCGTGGCCATAAAGGCAATTTAATAACCAAATAACCACTGATATGAGCACTAAAATGATCAAAATTTATACACCTGGTGCAAGAGGCTGCTGTTCCAATCCTGGAGGTGTGCCTTTTGCACCTTGTTCTCATTTTATTGGTGGGGTGTGGGTCACACTCTGGTTCAGACTACTGTATCTTGAGATCAATGGCAGAAGTGGCTGAGAATCAGGGATGTCTTGCAGTTGCTGAGGTCACCAGCATCTACCCTAGCTCTTCCAGGATCACTCTTCATTTGTAGGCTGTAGAGGACTTCCCCACTTCAGTGAAGTTATTTCCGACGGGACAAAGGCATTGCATCCCAAGACATCCAGGAGTTTGGAGAAAAGAGCCAGCAGCTAGTTTTCCTTCAACAACTCGAGGTGCTAACATTCTCTCTAGGTTATCCAAGCTGTATTTGTGCCTATTGTAGTCCAGGATTGCTTCTTGCTTCCAGGCTTCCTCTATTCCCCATCACTGACTGCTGGTTCCCTGTGTGTTGTGCTCAAATGAAGCACATTCCTCCGTTGCTTTGGCATGTGGGAAATTGCCGTAGTAGTTTTGGTGAAGCCAAAGACAGACGAAAAAATCTTCCTCTGTTGCAACTCGAGGTAGGGAGGTAGCTCTGGGTTGTTTCCCCTGTGCCAGTTTTCATCTGAGGAGTCCCTCTGCCAAGGTGACCGAAGTAAAGACGTTGTCCCTGAAACTCCTCTGTCAGTTGGAGTCTGAACCGCTTGCCCTTTTTCACTACCTGAGAACTTCTAGCGTTGTCATCCAACATGCTATGTATTGCTTTATTCTGGTGTAGGCTCACATCTCCACTTTATCTATAATCCTCCAAAGCTCACATCCTTGCCTCTCGTGCAGGTTTGTAAGGGTGCATCGCAGCTAAAAGATCTCCTTTGTTTTAAAAAAGTCAAAAGTAGATCTCAGGCTGCTATTGCAGGGAACTGCATACAGGGTGAGCCCTGGTTTGATATCAGTGGGCACACGAGATTGTAGAGCAGTCTCTCTTCAGTAGTGGGACCCACACGGTTTTCCTGTCATGAGGGATACACTCAGTCGCTGGCTCCTTGTTCTCAGAAAATGCTCCTATGTTCTTTTCCATCAGCTGGTCAGCCTCCACCTACATGCCCCCCAACCCCAATCTCCCCCAAAGAAGAGGATTCAGGAACTAGCTAGTACTCATCATCAGTGGTGATGCAGTCAGCCTCTCTGACCAGATCATATGAACTTTATGAACATCTAAAAATGAAAAGAGAGATCACTGAAAATCTTAAGGATGAGATGAGAAGGGAGGAGGAAGGAAAAATACTAGCTGCTGTTCACAAGATCACTGGTGAATCTCTGCAGCTGGAGAATCTTGTTCCTGAAACTGAGGAGCTTGTTTCTCCAGTCTCACAACCATCTCCTGATGTGGTCCCGACACAGGAGAATCTTGGTCCTCAACCTGAAGAGCTTGATTCTCCTGTCTCAGAACCGCTAGTACTCATCATCAGTGGTGATGCAGTCAGCCTCTCTGACCAGATCATATAGACAGTGCTTGAAGCAGTTATGACCTTCTTGCCATATTGGCAGAATAAATGACCTGGAAGCTGTTGCACTGTCTGCACCTGTAAACTCCAGGACACGTTTACAAACAATTTTCGTTGTTATTTGCGCTGCAGCTGCAGGTTAGGGTGGAGTTACTTTGTGTGTGTGTGTGTGTTTACAAGTAGTTTTAAACCTTGTGATCCACAAAACAGCATAACAGTAAAAGAAGAATTGACTGCGTTACAGTCAGTGCGGGAGCGGCGGCTTTGCTCGTGCGCGATTCATTTGCAATTTGGACGCACGTGAACATCTCCTGCCCTGATAGCGGCTGGAGGAGGACTATCCTCCGCCTGTGAGCGCTTTGGCACGAGCGAGGTGCCCACGGCAGCACCCGCTGCTTGTTGAGAGTAAGTGCAACAAGCGTCAAAAGTCGTCATAAATAAGCCTCCAATAACACCAGAAAAAGTCGCCAGATTTGTCGCTTTTTAGGGGTTTAATAACCCCCTAAATATAGCGACAAAGTCGCTAAGTTGGCAACACTGTTTGGACTGTTTTCAGGGTATTTAAAAAAAATTCAAAACAAAACCGTGCATCTCAATTGGTATTCTCTGAGCATGCGCAGAATTACGCACAGCTGTCCTGTGATCCTTTGATCAAAGGATCAAAGAGCGCTGACGTCAAATTTGCGGCCACAAAAGTCCTTAAATACCCCCTCTTCACCTTTGCAAACACAGTTTTACTTGGAGCATTTTCAGAGACAGCGAGTTGTGTTTAGCAAACCAGAAACCTTTCAGAAAGGGACTAGTTTTAAATTTAAACAATTAAGTAAACATTTTTTCTTGTTGACACTTTGCAATAAACGTTTAAAGAAATGTCACACGAAACATTTAATAATTCACAGTCTGACAGAGAGATTCGAGAGGAATCACACAGACTGTATGGGTTGATGGAGAGAGAAATACCTGACCCTATGGAGCTTCAAATAAAAATTCAACAACTCCAGTTGGAGTTGAGCACCCTAAAGCTCAAAAAGAATTATTATAAAGATAATTTCCATCAGTCAAGAGATGAGCTTAAACACATGAAGGCTCAGGCTAAAAAAAATCAGACACAGGTGGAATCTCTGGAGGCTAAACTCCAGGAACAGGAAAAGAACATTCAAACAATGCACCATGACTTTTTGGAAAAGGCAGAATCTCTCATTGAGCAGAACAGCAGCATTGCTGCTCAGTTGTCTCAGATTGAAAGTGAGAGAAACGAGCAAAAGAAAGAGAACACAGATCTCAAGGACGCTTTAGAGAGACTTGAGCAGCAAGTGGGAGAAGCTCACCATAAAACAATAAAAAAAGAAGAGATTATAGAAAAACAATATAGGGAAATATTTCGCAAGACAGAACTCACAGTTGAGCTGAAAAGAGAAATTTGTATTCTTCAGCATCGGGTGAGACATGCACTGGATGAAAAGCAGTCACAGGTCAAATCTCTGGAGGCTAAAATGCAGGAGCAGGTTAGCACCATTCAGAGGATGCACCGTGACTTTCAAGAAAAAGAAGAATGTCTCCTTAAGGAGAACAGCAGCATTGCTGCTGAGATAAACAAATTAAAAACAGAGAACACAAATCTCAAGAAACATTTACACAATCTTGAGTATCAAGAAAAGACAGCAGAAAGTCTCACACAAAAAATATTTTGGCTTGAAGAAAAAATGAAAAAGCAGAATTTCAAAATTCTGCATAACCAAGATCTCATAGATGAACTTTATGAACATCTAAAAATGAAAAGAGAGATCATTAATAATCTTAAAGATGAGCTGAGAAGAGAGGAGGAAGAAGAAATATTAGCTGCTGTTCACAAGATCACCAGTGAACCTCTGCAGCTGGAGAATCTTGCTCCTGAACCTGAGGAGCTTGTTTCTCCTGTCTCAGAACCATCTAATGATGTGGTCCCGACACAGGACAATCTTGCTCCTGAACCTGAGGAGCTTGTTTCTCCTGTCTCAGAACCATCTAATGACGTGGTCCCGACACAGGAGAATCTTGCTCCTGAACCTGAGGAGCTTGTTTCTCCTGTCTCAGAACCATCTAATGACGTGGTCCCGACACAGGAGAATCTTGCTCCTGAACCTGAGGAGCTTGTTTCTCCTGTCTCAGAACCATCTAATGACGTAGTCCCGACACAGGAGAATCTTGCTCCTGAACCTGAGGAGCTTGTTTCTCCAGTCTCAGAACCATCTCCTGATGTGGTCCCGACACAGGAGAATCTTGGTCCTCAACCCGAAGAGCTCGATTCTCCTGTCTCAGAACCATCTCCTGACGCGGTTCCGAGTAGTAGTGGTTCATGGCGTCATGGTGCCAAACGCCTACTTAAAATAGGTTTAGGTGTTGCTGCAGTAGGCCTTATTATACCTGCAGCTTACTGGGGCTTTTCAATGCTTAACAGCGATTGCCTGTTTGACTCTGTCTATGGCCTCCTTGAACCATATTGCTACCTTGATGATCGATTAGTCCCTTTTTAAAGACTAGTAATGATGGACTGCTTTTCATCCACAGTCCAGAAAACCATACGCTGTTCATGTTAGACAACATGAGCAACATATAGCTAACTTGTGCTCTCATTTTTCTTTTCTTTTGCCTCTCACCCCCCAACCAGTCGTGACAGATGGCTGCCCCTTCCTGAGCCTGGTTCTGTCAAAGGTTTCTTCCTGTTTAAAGGGAGTTTTTCCTTTCCACCGTGCCTAGTGCTTGCTCACAGGGGATCATTTGATTGTTGGGGTTTAATTTGCTTGAACTAAAAAACTTCAACATTCTGGTGAGGGGTTCACATAGTAGGAAGCACTACAAAAGCTACAATTCTTTTTTTTAAAGATTTGTTAGTGGCAAATCAAAATAAAGACAACAATTTTTGAAAACATCTCTTACGGCTCTGTTTATTTGCTTAAATGAACACTTGTATTTTGTTGTCATAGAAGAATATACATTGTCTTAAGTATTTAATAATTTTAAATTTAGCCCTGCGCTGCATGAGATAAACTGTGGCACAGACGGCTGTCGGCCTGGCGAGGGAAAGTTCCTCTTCAACCTCCAAACTGAACCCAGTTTGTTACTCGCAACATCGCAAAATTAGACAGCAATTTCTTAGAGTCTGGTTTAAGTCCTGAAATGACATCTCCTTACCTGTCACGGTTCTGGGTCAGTTTGACCCAGTATTTTGAGTTGTTATGTTTTGGTGTGTTTTTGCATTATGGATTGTGTTCTTATTCTCTTGTGGTGCTTTTGTTGGTTATGATGATGATGATGATTATTAATCTATGTTTTAGTTATTCTTGTTTAGGGATTAGTTCTTAGGTTTTGTGTTCTCGTGTTTATTGCTGGTTTAGTTCAGTGTCTAGTCTGTCTCTCTCTGTCCAGTCCGTGCCTTAGTTTAGTGTGTATTTGTATTTGTATTTTTCACTCTGTTGTATATAGCATTTGTATTCTATTTTTATCCTATTGTATATTTTATTCTATTTTATTCTACTGTATATAGTATTCTATTTTTATTCTATTCTGTACAGTTGTGTACTGTATTTATTCTTATTTTATTTTATTCTAAGTGTCCTTCATAACTTTTGCACTGTCCACTTCCTGCTGTGACAAAACAAATTTCCCACGTGTGGGACTAATAAAGGTTATCTTATCTTATCTTATCTTATTGTTTCCTGTTTTATTTTGAAGGATTGTGTCTTATGTCAGTGTGTCCAGCTTCGCCCCCCTGACTCATTAGCCCCAATCTCTCCCAGCTGTGTCTCCCTCCTGTTTTCCATTCCCTGATTACTTCCCTGTGTATATTAGCCCTGTGTTTGCCCTTGCTCAGTGTTGCGTCGTACCATCGGATTATGCCTGTGTGGTTTATGCCGTGTTCAGTACCCTTGTTCAGTTTGTTTTAATTTCTCCAGCAATAAAGCTGAGGTTTTGAGTTACAATTCTGTGTTCGAGTCCTGCATTTGGATCCTCATCTCCGCCTGCCTGCACACAGAGCCCTGACATTACCAGCATAGAAGCATTCACAGTCATTACACTGTATATACACTATATGTGGAAAAAAAGAAGAAAAACAGAAAGCCAAATAAGAAATGCTTCTAAGCAGTAGAAGGTTGTTGACAGTAGCAAGCTACAGGTCTCTCAATATCTTTCAATATTGCTCTCCCTGAGAACTCTGTGCACAGCTAGGTATTCTCAGGTATTAGAATTTAACACATTTAAGTATACTGACATAAGTAAGTTGGTGGAAGTTTCAGGTGTCCTCCTGCAGCTTGCTGGAATTCTTGTCTGGATTGCCTGGCCTTAAACACTTGCTTAGTTGGCAACAAGATATCAAGTTAGTGGGGCACCTGAGACACGCTTTGTCTAACTAATTGCAGTGTTTTGCCATTCTCAGTGAGAGATGAAGGGCTGCTATAAGTGGGTTTTGATAACAATGTCCCGGGGGTACAAGCTGCAGTTTCGTCATCGATCCCACCCTTTTCAGAGAAAGTGACTTCTGTCACACTCTGTGAAGACACTGGGCTTGTCATAGGAAATATACTACTGGGCAAAAGGGCTATCATAATAGTGCAATCAGAGATAATGAACGGGATTTGATTCCACTTCTTGATTCCAGATACTATATCAATGTCCTGCAGACCATCACTCCAGGAGAGTGGTTCACCTTAGTAGTCCTCAATGACGCTTACTTCCATGTGCCAGTTCATTTTGAACACAGAAGGTTTCTGCATTTCACCTTTTGGGAAGTGTACATCAGTTTGCTATCTTCCCCTTCGGCCTGTCCCTTGCCAGTTGGATTTTTACGAGGTGACAAGGCCATCCTTGACCTCAATAATCCTGCTGAGAATAAAGATCCCTGATGATTTGCTTATCTGCATCCCCTGATTAAAGGAGACAGAAAAGGCAACAGCCAACGTCCTAGACCACCTTGTGGCCTTGGGAATGTTAATCAGTTGGGCAAAGAGCTTCCTACATCAATCATAGCAGGCCAAGCTCAACCCTCCAAGACCCAAAGGTTAAAATTTTTCACTATATAAATAAAATGGAATTGCAATTTAATTAATATGTCAATCATTTATAGTGTTTTTAAATATTCCAGTATAGTAGATGCATGGATGTCAATGCACAGTAATTGTACACAGTATTGTGTCTGACATTACCTCTAAGAGGGCGCGATGGAGTCAGTAACGTGTAGAAAAATGCATAGATAACAAAAACTGGAATCTGTGTTAACTAGATTGACATTAATGAAGTTAAGGTTAAATTTTAGTAATGGTGGTTTCAAAATATTTTCAATGCACTGATAGGTGATCCAGAAGTAGAGGAGTCATCAGTCAATAATGAAACTGGAGATGTCACTTCTAGAGCAGGACATCTGACTTAAGTCTAATGAACCACGTGCCATTCATTCTTCTTAAAATTTTATCACAGTAGTTCATTAAAGAAAACACGAGAGAGCGAGAATATGAACTTAGATTAAATAAATAACTCCAATAAGTAAGAAAGGAAACATTCTAAAGTCTCATTGTACTGTTTTTGCATCGCACAGTTACTTTTTGTTGAGACGCAATTGTGAGTCACAATACCAACAGTACCAACCGTCAGTGTTGATATCTTGCAAGCGTGACTCCTTTGTGTTGCACTCTACAACGTCCGTATGACCGGACCCAAGAAAAGCGTTCCGATTCTGTAACTCACAAGGACTGTATCGTTCTACTTTTTAAAAATTACGTCATATAATATTGTATTGTGACGCACAGTTACTTTTTGTTGTGACGCAATTGTGAGTAATTGTGCGTCACAATACAATATTATATGACGTAATTTTTAAAAAGTAGAACGATACAGTCCTTGTGAGTTACAGAATCGGAACGCTTTTCTTGGTTCCGGTCGTGCGGACGTTGTAGAGTGTAACACAAAGGAGTCACGCTTGCAAGATATCAACACTGACGGTTGGTACAGGTTTTTGTGTGTTTGCTGTTAAGCAGTGGAGTAAACCATGGAGGTCCTGGGAGGACAGTTTAGCGACATGACTCCACAGGAGCTGGCGGCTCCTGTCAACACCGTAGCTGTGAGTATGAAGACCGGAAAGGACCGAAAGTCTAGCAGCACGAGCACAGAGATGCTAACGCTAGCGTGGAGGCTGTTAGCTCATAGAGATGCAGAGTGAAGGGGAACGTCCTGTGTGTTTGTTGTTTTTGACAGATATTTTTTCTAGTGTACAATTTGGAGAAAGTGCATAAGCATGTACACAGTTCGAATAGTTTTCGCGTTATAAATAAAAACGGACTTGTTGTTTATTTGCTCGTTTTCCCTTTTTAACAGGAAAAATGGAAGTTGTTACCAGCCTTCCTGAAGGTAACAGAACACACCAGCCCTTACACACTTTTACTAAATTTTAATGCTTCTTGATTAAAATTTGTTTAAAGTATGGTAGAAACTATAATAGTGTGCTGTCATGTTTATAAAAACAGTTTGAGGTGATCTGGCTCTGTGAGATGGTGCGTTACCCTGCTGGAAGCAGCCATACTGTGGTCAGCACCAATGCTCAGCAAGCCTTGGTGTTTAAATTGTGCTTAGTCAACTGGGGACCGGAGTGTGAGAAGATAATGTCCCCCAACCCATTTATACCACCACAACCAGCAACCCCATGCTTTCATGATGTTCACACCAAATTCTGAAATCAAAACTCATTAGACCAGAAAACCTCTTTCCAGTCTTATATTGCCCAAGGTTGTTGAGTCTGTGCAAAATTTAGCCTCAGTTTCGTCTAGTGGTGTAGTAGTAATTTGACTTACTGTTGCCTTCCTATCACCCCAAAGCAGTCAGACAATAACAATGACATTTTTATTTAAATAGTACAGGTCATTACATAGAATAGAATAGAATTCAACTTTATTGTCACTGCACATGTCACAGGTACAAGGCAACGAAATGCAGTTTGCATCCATCCAGAAGTGCTTTAGCATGATATAGATATATTACAAATATATATTAGCAGTAATATAGATATGTATGTATATTACACAAATGGGTCTATTATGGTATGTTATAATGTACACGGTATGAAGGTATGTTATGAATATGCTATAACTATAAGTATGTACAGGCTATGAACAGGATACAAATATGAAAAACTATATAGAAATATGAAATAAAAAAAAACTATACATAAATATGAGATATACAGCTATAAAGAAATGTGAACTATGCAAGTTATAAACAGTTGTAGAATTAAAAATTATCGTATTTTACAGAATGATTATTTATACAGAATTACATGACAGCTGAAAAAAACCCTTTGTAGGTTTATGATGTCTTAAGGCATTAAAAACAATTAAATAAAACAACAGCATCTATTAGCTGTGGGCCTGTGCGGCTAAAAAGGTTTTGAGTCTGTTTGTCAATCTACACAGAGATTTAACTGATCCTAGGTCAGCAGCCTGCTCCAAGGAACAGAGCCAGAATATCTGAAAGTACCCTCAACACACTAAGATACAATTTTGAGAACAGATCTGAAACTGATGTACTGAGATGTCTGTACTGGGTACCAAATCATCAAAAGCTTTGTGATTTCTGTGTACCTATAAGGATTCCAAGGCGAGATTTTAAATGAGTAAGGGAAATCCAACTGATGATTTGGGGAGTCCTGAAACTAGAGCGCTACAATAAACTAACCTCCCTTGACATCCAATTTCTCACAGTCAGTTTGAGATAGGGTTTTTCTAACCTTATATTTTTTAAGTTGCATAAAGCAGTTTTGGTAAACTTATTGATGTGGTTATCTGGTCATTTTTCTTCTGATTCCTTAGCAAGATATTTTTGGCCAAAGAAATACATTTAGTAAAACGTGAAACAGTCCAGTATGGCAATGAAATAATGAAATATTGCCATAATGACCAAATATACCCTGTACAATGTGTCTTGTTCTTTTACCCTGTAAAAACTTTAGGTCATGGACCTTCTTTAAATTACTTTTTTTTGTCATCAAATATCAAAGTATCCTCCTGTGTGATGATGACAGAACAGTTGGTGGGTCTACATCTGTGTGAGTAATATTATTTGGGAGAGTAAACATGTATATCATGTTGTGTGTTTTGCAGGTGAAAGGTTTGGTAAAGCAGCACATCGACTCATTCAACTATTTCATTAATGTAGAGGTAAAACACGAGCATGTCTTTGTCTGTTGCTGCTTTTTCATGTACATTTGGATTTTGAGCATCGATGTTTCTGCTTCTAGATCAAAAAAATTATGAAGGCAAATGAGAAAATCACAAGTGATGCTGATCCAATGTGGTACCTCAAGTAAGTCACTGTGTGCATCCACCATCACTGACTTTAACACTGCAGACATGCACAACAAGTCGTTTTTTTTGTTTGTTTGTTTTTTATTAAAAGAGGAAATAATGGATTTTTTAATATTTGCAGATACCTCAATATCTATGTTGGCATGCCGGACGTGGAAGAAAGCTTCAATGTGACCAGACCGGTCTCTCCCCACGAGGTGAGAGTAGTCTCTTTTTTTTCTGTTAAATATGAACCATTGTTTACTGTGCTTTAATTCAAGTTGAATAAAGCTTTTGAGTAATCAAATACATAGTTTTAAATGAGTTAAAATATATATATTGCACATTAATTATCTACACTTTGAACAGATAATCACACATTAAATACAGAGGGAAGATGTCTCACTCAGGCATCTCTAGACTCAGTTAGCATTTAGTTGTAGCCCTCATAGAGGTATTTGTTAATTATATTTGACAAAAGTGCCGACACCTCCAATACTTTCCTTTAAAGATGATGAGATATAGCTGAGAGTCCTCTGTCTCATCCCAAAGTGTCGTCTCAGAGATATGACCTACTCTGCGCCCATCACAGTGGATATAGAGTACACCCGCGGCAGTCAGAGGATAATTCGCAATGCGCTGCCCATCGGAAGGTATCTTTTTTTCCCTCCCCTGCTTCTGTTCTGTGATGCAGACATATTTATTTTACATTTATATCAAATGTACAAATTTAAAACCTCTACAGCATAGGTGTCAAACTCTGGCCCGCGGGCCAAATTTGGCCCGCAGCCTAATTACATTTGGCCCGCGAGGCCATACCAAATTACTATTAGAGCTGGCCCGCCGGTCTTATACAGCGCATGTACTGCTAATACTACAAATCCTAGAATGCTCTGTTGGTATTTTGGCGCGTCAGTCACTAACGCCCTCTCCTCTGTTGACCGTAGTCATAGCAACCATGCGAATACTGCCGCGCTACCTCTCCCAAAATGGCGAAAAGAAAGAACGAAAACAGGAGCTTTCTGGACAGGTGGGAGACAGAATATCTGTTTACCTATGTAAAAGACAGACCTGTTTGTCTTGTATGTGGAGCTCATGTGGCTATAACCAAGGAGTACAACATTAGACGACACTATGAAACGAAACACCAAGAGAAGTACAAGGAGCTGGACATGACTCAAAGGCGCCGGAAAGCAGAAGAGATGAAAAGAAGTATTGTTTCTCAACAGACTATGTTCAAAAAAGCCATATCACAAAGTGAGGCTGCTGTAAAGGCTGGTTTTGTTGTGGCAGCAGAGATCGCAAAATCAGCCCGGCCCTTCAGTGAGGGTGAGTTTGTGAAAAGGTGTATGATGAAAGTTTGCGACGTTGTGTGCCCAGAGAAAAAGCAAGCATTTTCAAATGTTAGCCTGAGCAGAAACACAGTAGCTGATCGCACACGTGAACTTGCCAACAATCTATATAACCAGCTGATGGAGAAGGGAAACAGTTTCGTTGCATTCTCCCTCGCTGTGGATGAGAGCAGCGACGCCTCTGATACTGCCCAGCTTTCAGTCTTCATCCATGGTGTGGACTCAACTCTCTGTGTTACGGAAGAACTTTTAGGATTAAAATCAATGCATGGCACAACCACAGGGAAGGAAATATTTGAAGAGGTTTCCAAATGTCTAACTGAAATGAAGTTGCCATGGGAAAAACTTGTGGGGTTAACGACAGATGGTGCACCAGCGATGTGTGGTCAAAGGAGCGGACTGGTGGGCAGGGTACGGGAGAAGATGCGAGCGGAGAACTGTGCAGGTGAGCTGACTGTTTACCACTGCATCATACATCAAGAATCACTTTGTGGCAAAGCCCTAAGGATGGAACATGTTATGACCGCAGTAACACGAGTAGTTAACTTTATAAGAGCCAAAGGTCTGAATCACCGCCAATTCAAATCTTTTCTTGAGGAGTGTGGTTCGGAATACGGAGACGTGCCGTATCACACGGAGGTGAGGTGGTTAAGCCGAGGAAAAGTACTGAACAGATGTTTCGAGCTACGTGAGGAAATATTTGAGTTTCTGGAAAGCAAAGGGCAAGACACAGCTGAGCTCAGGGAGCAGGAGTTTCTGTGTGAGCTGGCCTTTATGTGTGATATCACGAGCCATCTCGATGCGCTGAACCTGCAGCTTCAGGGACGGGGGCGTATCATCACAGATATGTACGCTGCAGTGAGGGCTTTTAAAACGAAATTGTGCCTGTGGCATAATCAGATGCTACAAGGAAACCTGGGCCATTTTCCCTGCTGCCAAACGATGAACATGCAAATCTCTACTGCTGTGTTCCCATGTGCACAGTTTGCTGAAAAACTCTGTGTACTCAGTACTGAGTTTAACCGGCGGTTTGCCGACTTTGATGCCCAGAAACGTCGATTTGAACTGCTCAGTAATCCTTTTGCAGTTGACGTGGCAAAAGCACCAACAAACCTCCAAATGGAGCTGATTGAACTCCAGTGTAGTGACACGCTGAAGTCAAAGTATGATGCTGTGGGCGCTTCACAATTTCCACATTTCATCCCTGACACAATGCCTGGGCTCCGCACCCACGCTGCTCAGATGCTCTCCATGTTCGGCAGCACTTACCTATGTGAGCAACTATTCTCCTCGATGAAGATGGCTAAAACATCTCACAGGAGACGTCTGACCGATGAACACCTTCACTCTATCCTGAGGATTTCCTCAGCTCAGAGCCTGAGCCCAGACATTGAGGAACTAGCATCCAAGAAGAGATGCCAGGTATCTGGCTTGGACACATCAGAGTAGATCAGTGTGTAGCAAACTGAGCTATAATTAACATTTTCTTTGTGCAATTTGTCTTGCTACTCCCAGACATGGGCTTGAATGGTTTCACGTTTAATGATATTTTTATTAGTTAAGTGGTTTATTATTGTTATTTTATTTTTACATTTGTTATTAGCCTTGGGAAAAAGTTTACTGCTAAAATTTAATTCAGAAGGCCGCAAATACAATTTTTATTTAAGAAATGATTTCCAGTGATATGTTATTCAATTGGAATTTCAATTTTGCATGTGTGCAATATTAAGTTATATATATTTTTATATAAGTTATATATCGTTCAGTATTAAGCTTTGCTTATTCCATATTCAGTTTTTCAGTAAAACTTATTTGAGTCTATAAGAAAAGGTTCCTTGTTATATCTTGAGGAAGATTTTTTTCAATAAATATTAATGTTAGCCCGCGACTTTGTTCCAATTTCTAATTTTGGCCCACTGTGTATTTGAGTTTGACACCCCTGCTCTACAGCAAAGCTCAGTAAGCCAACAAGTGCTAAAAGAATGATTTAGCTTTTGTGATTTTTAAGCTTTGTTTGCTGATAAACTGACCTCCTTCGCTCATTTGTGCTCACGCATTCTGCTTTATAGCAACACTGTAATAAGCAAAATTCATATTTTATTAATGAAGATAACTCTGCTTTTCTCAGGATGCCCATCATGCTGCGAAGCTCGAATTGCGTTCTCACGGGAAAGACGCCCATGGAGTTTTCAAAACTCAACGAATGTCCCCTGGATCCAGGCACGTAACCATAGCACTCTCATTTTAACTCTTTCCCCCTCAAGGGCCTCACCTGGACCCTTAATGATGAGTTTTGGCATCTCAGTATATATCAGTAAAATGTTTGATGACCATTCAGGGCTCTAATGTGACCAAATTTTTCAATGGTGCGACTAAAAAAAAATCTTTTGTCGCACCAGTGTGACCAACTGTTCGGGAAACAAACAAAAAAAAATCTCTGCAACTCTCCGTGTGGTCAACAACAGACACACATTATGCCCCGATCGTGGACTAAACCAATCAGAGATAGTCAGGGGCGGGACCTCTCTGATTGGTGTGGTCCAGTTGAAAGTGCAGGTGGATAGAGAGAGGTGAGTAGCTTGAATAAAGCGATATCGATTCATTAAATCCTGAATCGACTTTTAAATAGAACTGTGTTTTGCCAGAAACGCCAGATTCTCAGATTAAAGCTCACAAAAATAATTCAACAACCACCAAACAGCAAATGAGAGCAGGTACACGGATTCCACACAAAGACGTAAACACAGAGCGGACTTGACGCATCAGAATCAGCTTTCTCTTTCTCGGCTTTCTCACCTGATGGCCCGTAGACGGACACGCTGTCGGAGCTCAGCGATTCTGATGCGGCGGGTCCCCTCTGTGTTTACATCTTTTTTGCGCTGATTCTGAGCCGCAGGTTTTGTCTCTCTCCAACCAAAATTCACCGAGCCAGCAGCAAAAGAAGCAGCAAACTAAGCTTCACATTTGATAAATGTCGTCATGAGTTCCCTCTTACTTTTACTGTTTTGCTTTCACCACGATAAAAATCACACTTCATGCACAGCTCTCTCTCTCTCTCTCTCTCTCTCTCTCTCTCTCTCTCTCTCTCTCTCTCTCTCTCTCTGTACTTCAAGAACAGTTTCCCATCTCTACCAGTCTACCGTTGTTTACAGCGCTGTCGGCCGCTGTCTTTATTTTTTCTTCTTTCTTTTTTTTACTTTAATGACCTCGGACAAGAAAGCCTAATTTCTGCTCTTCAATACTGAAGAAACTAAAACTTTTTAAAATTATGCAAAATTGCAGAATATTTTAAAGGTTATCTGCTATAAAAATCCAGACCAGAAAAATCTCCTTCACGTTTTTCTGTGTTTTATTCTCAGTTACTTTCACACAAAGGCATCTGCTGTGATGTTCACAATTCTGATGAAGTCTCACATGTATCAGTACTGATAAATGATCAGAATTATAATATTTCTGACTGTCTGAGGCTAAATCGAATCGAATCAGGACTTTGAGAACCGGAATCGAATGGATTATAGAAATCAGTGATGATACCCAGCCCTAGTGAGCAGCCTAGGCCTGACAGAAGTGGATGTAGCTGTGGGTAATAAGAAAATATGAAAAGAACTACTGATAACTTTTTTGTTATGTTAAGGCCTGATCCGTCTGAAATTCATAGCCAGTGCTCTGACACAGTGCCGTCAATCTTGAACACTGAAAAAGCAGTGTATCCAGAAAACACATTATATGCTGCAATAAATGCACTGCCCAAGTGTCCCCTCTCCCCACTGCCTTTCAGCAGCGTGCAGCAGCAAACAGGTCATCAGAGGAGGCCGAGATGATGATTAAGTTTAACATTTTCTACAATATTGACAAAGAGTGCCAAAGCACTTTAAGCACAAGATTGTTAGTTAATCATTTACAAATGAATATTGTCTGTATGGACTGCAATCCCCCCCCCCCCAAAAAAGTGCACATATAAAACTGCGGTGTTATGCAATGCGGTTGAAAAATTTGAGTGTGCCTAACTTTCGTGCCCGTGCACAAAGTGCAGTTTTTGAAGTTAGGCGCACCGGTGCAACCATGGCAAAAAGTTAGTCTAGAGCCCTGCCGTTAGAATAGTTTCCAGGTTTTTTCAAGGGTGGCTGTACAGGCAGTGATCACCCTCACTAATGTCTGATGAACATTCAGAAAATTTATACTATGAGCAGGTCTGAAATATGACAGAAACGGCTCATTACTGAAAAGAGTTTCAAGGGTTAAAGAGTTAAAACTGCCTTTACACACTCTGAAAGTAATTAAGTAAAAGAAAATGACTTGCCATCAGGTCATCCAGTTGAATTGATCTGTGCCCCTTGTCTTTTTCTCCACAGGGGGTTATTTCATTGTAAAAGGTCAGGAGAAAGTCATTCTGATCCAAGAACAGCTGTCCAAGAACCGGATAATTGTGGAGCAGGACAGGAAGGGTGCAGTTGGAGCATCAGTTACCAGGTACTGTAACAACATATCCATTAGCAGCTGTTCATCCATGACTTTAAAGTCGCCTTCTTGGCAGACATGTAAAGAAAAAATCAGCGGTTTCTTTTCAGTAGCTGTCTTGTTTGACCATCTTAACCTTTTCCTTTTATTGGCTTCTTCTTTGCGATTCTGCCCGGAAGCGCAGAAGTGTGGAGATGACTCATCAGTGTGGATGCTGTGACTGGTGCTTGGTGAAAACCATAAAGTGAAGCTGCTAATTTAAGACCTGTGAAACTGATATATTTGTGGTTACTCCAGTTCATCAAATCTAAAAGGAAAAAATTCCACCAGGACTGTGATCATCAGTCTTTCTTGAATTAATTCCAGGGAAAGATGCACTAATTAGTAGGAATTATGCAACATTATCCTTGGAATGTCTTAGGGGAAATCCCTGGTATCTCAGGAGTGTAGCTTATGATAACATAGACTGATGGATGCTTAAAGGTCAGAAAATATTTGAGTGTCCTGTCTGTGATAGCAGATGTTGGAGGCCACGATTCTGCAGGTAGAGGACTGACACTTAGTTTACAGATTCTCGTACACAAGGTCCGTGGCATTATTTAAGTATGATTTAAAATAAAAGTTTAAATCATGGCAATTGTTTTATAGACATTAAAGCTTTAATAAGGAACAGCACTGTTTTATCTGGCTGTAGTGTCATATTTCAAATCTCAGATGATCAGGTGGGAGACATTTGATGACCTGACACTGAATGACCCTTACACCCTTGCTCAGTTGCGCACTTGGTTCTCCAACTTTGCACTTCTCTGTGAAAGGAGGAGCAAACTCTACTCTTCTAAATGAAAAAAATACTACTACACTGTAGATGTTGACTGGAGTTAAATATAAACCTTTGTTTTTTGTTTTGTTGTTGTTGTTTTTAAGACTATACAAAAAGTAGATGTATTATATTGTCTTATGTCTTATATTAGTGGATCCATCTAATTTCTGACTCATTGTCCAGTTTGGGGTTGTGTTGGAGCCAGCTGTCATAGGGTGAGCTCTGCTCAGGTTCCCAGATCAGCAGAGAAAACCATTCACACCTATGACCAGTTTATTATCACCAGTTAAGTTTTTGGACTGTGGGAGGAAGTCTGAGTATGCAGAGAGACCTCACACAGTTATAAGGTGAACATGCAGAAGAACAAGATCACTAATCACGCGTGTTCGCTCTGCTCTTTGTGTCCTCTCCAGCTCCACTCATGAAAAGAAAAGCAGAACTAATATTATTGTTAAACAAGGTCGTTTCTACTTGAGACACAACACGCTGTCAGAGGATGCCCCCATTGCAATCATATTTAAGGTAGGGGTGATTTTTTTTTCTTAATGAGTCTGCTGAAATAAGTCCAGTAGGTGGTGCTATAGCACAGGTAAATGGTCAGAGATGAAGATGTTTGTGATGTTATTGCCTTACAGATTGAAGCAAAGACCTGTGAGTGTTTCCAAAGTCTCTGTCTTTGTCTTTGCTACAGCTTGAAGTTGTTTCAAAGCTTAAGTTACATATATAGAGAAGTGTTTTTATATGAGATGGTGAATAGTTTTAGAACTCTAGTTTCATTAGTTGCTCGACTGATTACATTTCTTGCACCACCTCTGAATGAAAATGTTAGCTGACAGCTGGTATCATGAACTTCTTTGCCCTCTGAGGAGAGACCTCTTCAAACATGTTACCTTATGAGTGTGAAGTGTCACAAACTCCAGTCTGATCGAGCCTGCATGCTCGCTGTGTTTTCGCTGCACTTGTGTTTGCCGGGTAACGCCTTCCCCAGCCCTCCCTCTGTTTGGCAGCGGCTGCAGAGACGATCTGGAATCAGTTCCCACAGCTTCACATTTCCATAAGCAAATGTCAGGCAACATTATGACTCCCTCCTCACCTCACCCCTCCCTGTGAACACTCCCTGTCTCATGTACTCCCCCTCCCCAGTTAAGCTTTTATCTAAATATAACAAGATTTTTATTTTTTGTAGTTGTACAAACATTTTACACAATCTGTTTACATATCATCCACATAGGGGATGGGTGTGGAGAGTGACCAGGAGATAGTTCAGATGATCGGCACAGAGGAGAGTGTCATGGCCAGCTTCGCCCCGAGCCTGGAGGAGTGCCAGAAAGCGCAAATCTTCACACAGACTCAGGTATTTTATCGATCCAAGAGAGCCAGAGCAGGCCGGTGTTATTTCAAGCTTAAACAAACACTCTGGTCAGTTTAGCCCCATGGACTCGACGTTAGGTTGAAGCTTTAATTATCTTTGAATTTTGATCTCCAAAGACAATATACTGGTAATATAAGAAAAAAAAGTAATATTAAAAAACTGAAGGAGCACTGAAAAGCACTAAAAGTACAGTGCTAATGTTTATGCTATAAAAGAACTACAGTTCTAAGGGTTATAAGACTTGACCTTCACCACCACTAACAGGAGATATGTCGTAACATGCATGGGATGTATATCTCTGTTAAATCTGTGCTGTAGGTACGTTGTAACCGTAGATTATTCTCTCACCTCCGCCTTAATCTGATTCACACCTGAAGTGAAAATTAACCTCCTGTTCTCAGCATGATGACCTATAATACAACCACCACTTAGCAAACACCTTCCCGGGATGGCTGGGTGGATTTCTGTACATATATTATGTTGTAGACCAAAACCTGAAAATGTCTCACACTTGGCTTACCCACAGACCTTATTGATCCCTATTTAAAAATATTTGAGCTTTGAGCTACTGGAATCGGAAATTTCACCTTCTTGCTGAGTGTTATAAGAGCACTGCTGCTTCTCATGTTTGTGCAGGAAATCTGAAGCTACAGCCACTGTTTGGCTGGCTTATCTTAGCACAGACATGGTCCTAGCACCACCAATGATGACCAATTGGTCACATAGCCCCCTCAGAACCTTAGCCTGTTGTTTGTTCCCGGCTGGTTTTTGTAAATAAGCTCCCAACCCTCATATTTGCAAATGTGACAAGGTAAAATCACCCAACAAAAATAAACTGTTGTTGAAAACAACACCTTTTCATGCACATGTAGAGTGGATGTTAATTTTCTGACTGTTTATTGGACAGAAATGTTCTTCATGCTCAAGTGAATAAAATCCTGATTCAAAAAACTGTTAAAAAATAATAATTTTTGGGTGAGAGCACGTAAAAGTCAGTGTGAATTGCTTGGCATCTCTAATGTGCGATCATTAGCTGCGGATGTGTGCAGAGCAGGATGTTGTTTCTGTTTCTATTGGCTGTCTGCTGTCAGAAGGTATTTTCTTTGTCTCTTTGAGATCAGATGACGAAGGTTTTGTCTTACCAGCCAGTTAAGTAATGCTTTTCATGGTGATTTCATGAGGCCCACGTGTTTTTCTTTGACATCGACAGATGAATGCAATCGGCCAATTTGTTTTTCATAAAGATTATGTTGTTAGAGGAACCGCTGATGCATTGATGAGTCCACATTTGCTTCCTAGCAACCGGTCGCCACAGCTCTCGTGTTCCTCTGTCTGCCAGCCTCCATGATGTCTTTTCATGGTATTCATTGGGTCATTGTATTGTGCACAATGAGGCCCAAATCTATATAATTAAAGGCAGATAAGGCTTAAGAAACATTGTTATCAGATTATGATAAATAATCTGGCAAAACCAAATTTGACTGTCATCTTCTTTTTTTGAATCCGGACTCTGTTGATTACATCTGATTTTTTTTTAATTTTTTTTTTTATTTCTCTAAATTAAACAGATTTTTTTTTTTTACATTTACCTTAAAGAAATACTAAGAATAATTATTTTTATTTTTTATGCAGTTTTGAGGGCAAGTTGGGTGGTCCAGCCTTATTAACCTTTGACCTTTGCTGTAATTCTGCTGAGGACTCCGGCTGGGCGCTTACTCAGGTGTGGGTGATGTGCACATTGTGCCCTTTGTGGTTCACTTGACCTACCAAGAGTCCGATACACGTTTCTCCGTTCTCTGTTTAAAAATTCAGATCTTTTACACAAAATATCTCCTTGAGACTGTAACATTAATTTATATTAATATTTATTTATATTTGTTGTTTTGGACATTTTTGTTGGTTGGAAAATTAACTGATTCTCATGGTGCGTTTCTGGTCTGACAGTTGATGTAACATATACACACAGTTTTATTAGGAACACCTGCTCAACTGCTTGTTAACACAATATGGCAACAAATCAGTGAATTTAGGTTTTTAGACTTGTTCAGAACGACCTGCTGAAGTTCAAACTGAGGATCAGAATGGGGAAGAAAGTTGATTTCTCCACACAACCATCTGTATGTATCTGAAACAATCCAGTCAGCTGCATTTCAAGCGGCTGACTTGAACTTGAACTTCTTCAAGCTGGTAGGATGGCAGTACTCAAATAACCATTCTTTATACCTAAGGTACCAGAAGAGCATGAGTGCTGCGAGCTACAGCAGCAGAAGACCACACCTACTGCCAGCCAAGAACAGGAAACTAAGGCTACAGTTCACAAAGAGTCATTAGAACTTGACAGTAGAAGATTAAAAAAATGTTGGCTCATTAGGCTCTCTTCTACAGTGTGTCCTTGTCCTCCTCCTGTCTTCCTCACTCCCAAATTAGTCATGGCAGATGGCTGCCCTTTCCTGAGCCTGAAGGTTTTTTCCTGTTAAAAGGGTTTTTTCCTTCCCGCTGTCTCCAAAACGCTTGCTCATATGGGATCATCTGATTGCTGGGGTTTTCGCTGTCTTATTGTAGGGTCTTTACCTTACTATGTAATGCACCTTGAGGCAACGTTAAGATTGGGTTAGAATTCGGATTAAACAACATGCCTGTGTCAGTAGTTCAGACTGCTGCTGGGGGGATTTTTTTATTGGCATGACTTGTACTAATTCAGCATCATTTAAAAACCGCAGCTTTCCTCTGGGTTGTTGCTGCCCAGATCATCTCAAACTGGTTTCTTGCATTTGGCAGTGAGTTCACAGTCACCAGATCTTAATCGAATAGAGCGCTTTGGGATGTGGTGAAACTGGAGTTTCACATCGTGGATGCGTAGCCGACAAATCTGCTGCATTTGTGTGATGCTTTCATGTCAATATAAACCAAAATATGTGGGGGATGTTTCTGACACCTTGTTGAATCTGTCTCTCAAAGAATTGAAGCAGTTTTAAAAGCAAAAGAATATCCAACCTGGTGCTAGCAGGTACCAAGTGTAACTAATGAAGTAAATTTGTCTTTTGTCTTCATTTGGGTCACTAAATATAATCTATTAATTCATGTCTATGACAGTGTTTTTTTTCCCCTAAAGACAGTGAATTACTACTGCTTTATGTCTGAAAAGACTCCACTGTAATAGACTTGAGGTGGTGATGATGAGTCGAGGCTTTCTTGGCTTTTAATTATCAGTGAGGTCAGGTCGAGGGGGGTTGGTAAAAATATTTATGTTCCTCAAAAGGTTGAATCAAATGTTGTTTGGCTGCTCTGTTTCAGGCCCTGAGGTATCTTGGGAATAAAGTGCGCAGACAGCGGATGTGGGGAGGCCCCAAGAAAACAAAGATGGAAGAGGCCAGAGAGCTGTTAGCATCTCTCATTCTCACACATGTGCCTGTATGTAAACAGAATGCTCATCACGATAACTGACATTCACACTAAAATGTTACTCGACAATTGTAAAGACTGTATAACTTGTGTCCAGGTGAAAGAGTTTAACTTTCGGGCTAAGTGTATTTACCTGGCCGTGATGGTGCGGCGGGTGATCCTGGCTCAAGGGGATAACAAGGTGGATGACAGAGATTACTATGGCAACAAACGTCTTGAACTGGCTGGACAGGTAAGCTTCTGTGCACCTGTCATCCTTGAGGTTTTATTGCACTGCCTTTATTTAATGCTGCATTCAGTTCTGTTTTTGTTCTTTGACTTTAAAACCAAATGAGCCAGAGTTCAGTTCAGACTATAAAGTTTTATTTAAATGATTATTGATTTTTTTTTCATGTTTGTGAGCTGAAAGGTGTTTACTTCCTTTTCTTTACTCATAAAACAACTAGAAAACAAAACATGCCTGATGCTTATTAATAACATACGAGCAGAAACACACCAGCACTCGTGCTTCAGTGTGAAGGGATCACAGCGCTGCACCAGAGGACAGCGCCGGCTCCAGGCCTGATCTCTCACCTGCACCTTTGTTCCTGCCACCTTCTTTTAATAAGACTCTCATTATTTTCCCTCAGCTTTGTTTTTCCCTGTTTTGTTTTCGAACCCCCCTCCTTTCCCCCGCTAGTATTTCAGCCTGGCTTTGTCAGGAGAGAGATATGCGGTGGCACCAAAATCCCGAGGCTGTGGAAGCATGGGGATTTTTCAGCACCGTGACAATAGAAATGCTGCCTTGACTGGAGCGATTGAGCTAATCCGCAGGCCCGGCTCTGATAATGTAATTACTGCTGTCTTAAGGCCTTTAATTTCCCCCCCAACCTGCTCTGTATAAGGAGCAGGAGATGGAGGGATCGAGGGAGGGGGTAGCACAGAGCCCTGTTTCAATAGGGGGCTTACATACTAACAACGCCAGCAATCTCCTCACTCTCCAATTATGGTTCCCTGACATTCAACTAATTGGCCTGGCTGCGCAATGGAAGCTTAATTTCTTTATTAATTTCAAGCAGTGCTGCCTGTTTGTTTTGATGTATGCTAATGCACAGGTTGGGTGGGGGTTGTAAGAGAGGTTGCCTCCTGTAGACCGGACAGAGGACCACAGGGACCTGGCTTACTTGTGATCTGGCACACCTGGTTATTACATCTGGCAGTAGATGCACCTGAACTGCCACTGCGTGCCAGGAGATTTGAGATTAAAAAAAACCAAACAAAAACATCTGCATTTTTTCTTCTTTCTAGCTCCTGTCTCTGCTGTTTGAAGATCTCTTTAAGAAGTTTAACGCCGAATTGAAGAAAATCGCAGACCAGATCATCCCCAAGCAGAGAGCAGCTCAGTTTGATGTGGTCAAGCACATGCGGCAGGATCAGATCACCAACGGCATGGTCAATGCAATATCCACGGTGAGCAAGTCATGGCTGCTATAGCCTGTGCTAACAAACATCTGGCTGAGAGCACTGGCTGTCCATGCTCTGTGACTTAGCTCCGTGTTAACTCAGGAGGTCGTTCCATCTCAAACAACATTCTGGAAAGTTTTCTGCTCAACCATCTGCATGTTGAATCAAAATTTTATGGTCCAAACTTTTTGCATATATAATGACAATTTTAGCTTCATATATGAGACACTTTTAAGATATATATTTTTAGAAAAGGTTCATCGCTTTCAAACCTTTTTTTTAATGTTTATTTATTTTTATGTTTAAATATAAATAGCTGAAAACTATTAAAAGTAAGTTACAGATCCTCTAATTTGCCTGCATGCAAAAATGTCTGTTCATTGGCTAGTTAAGGTTTAAAGAACAAAAAATCCCATATTTGAGTACGCACTAATAAAAACAAAAAGAAAAACTTTAAATAGGCTATTAGTGATCATTTTAAAATGATATATAGTTAAATTTCACAGCACTGTAATGCAAAACATGTGGACATGAAATTCTTTGTCACAAAAATGGACCAAATTTATTTTCATTCATCTTTTATTTTGGGTTGATCAAATATTGAACATAAAAAACTAAAATATGAGTATTAATGGTGTCCTGGTCGGCTGAGCTTTATTGCTTGCTGGCTGGACTCTCTTTAAAGTCAGTATCTGACATCAAACAGCTTGCAAAACAGACTTGATGGATAAATAGAGCTGCAGGCCGAAAGAAACAGACATGCAAGGGAAATGTTCATTTAACATATCAAAATGTTTATTATATTTATTAAAGATGCTTATGATAGCTAAAAAAACAAAACAAAACTATCAGGCGTACCGACATCATCAACTGTAGTGCCTCCAATTAAGTAGAGGTTCAGTTTATGTTCCTATGTGAGTGTTAACTTAAAATTTTCTCATGATGTACTTGTAATAGAAGAATAAAGTGGTCACTGTTCAAACAAAAATTAGAAAGCAGGAGTTACTTAGATAGAGATTTATAGATTTATATTAAAACAACATTAAGAGTCAAATCCTGCTTCCGCTTTCAGAATTTAAGCCAGAAATGTCTCTTTCTTAATTTAGAGTCATTGCATGACTTTTTGTAATATTAAAATGAAACATGCACCACTTAGGAATAGTTGCTAATACTGGCACACTCTAGCATCCATTTTTGGATGCTTTTCAGTCATTAAAATGCATAAATGAGCAATAAATTGTTGTGTACCAAGTAATATTTACTGTGCAGTATGTAATTAATGGTGTTGATGTTTTCTTGCAACAGGGTAACTGGTCTCTGAAGAGATTCAAGATGGACCGTCAGGGAGTCACCCAGGTCCTGTCTCGTCTCTCCTACATTTCAGCTCTTGGCATGATGACCAGGATCTCCTCCCAGTTTGAGAAGACGAGGAAAGTCAGCGGACCGCGCTCCCTGCAGCCGTCACAGTGGGGAATGCTGTGTCCATCTGACACCCCTGAGGGCGAGGTGAGTGTGCTGCGGCAGCCACACCTGATGGCCCAGGAGGTTTCTCAAAGGCTAATATGCTGTGGCACATGTACTGTTATATATAGGAATCATGGTCAGCAATTTCTTTTTCACTTTAATGAGTTATTCTCATGCTATAACTCTCCCTGTGGTGGTTAGATAATGATCTACCTCTAAATGGGGATTGGAGGGAAAGTTACTGACACTGAGACTCTTAGAAAAACTCTTGTTTCTGTATTATTATGTATTTCGACAAGGATAATATTGGATTATATATGTGTATCTGTAGGCCTGTGGTCTGGTGAAGAACTTAGCTCTGATGACGCACATCACCACCGATATGGAGGACGGTCCCATCATCAAGCTGGCCTTCAACCTCGGGGTGGAAGATGTGAACCTGCTGTGTGGAGAGGAGCTCTCCTACCCGAGCGTGTTTCTCGTCTTCCTCAATGGTAAACCTCCTCCTCCGCAGTGGAGCCTAATTAATAAATAAACACAGAGAGAATTAACACCGGAGGCTTTTGCTTTAGATCGCTTGAAAAGAAAGTCTTAATCCTCCCTGTTTTGAATGTGTTGCTTATGAACATGAAGGGAAAAATATTCTGTTTAGTTTACAGAAGGTAATTTTGCATTTCACAGTGAGGCTGATAATTCATTCATTTCACGACAGCAGTAGGTATTATTCTTGAGTCAAAACTTGGCCCCTTAATTACTGTATATGTTTGTCTCGCCACTGATAACTGTCAAATTATATTAGCTGCCATACCATTTAATTAGTTGGTAGCAGCAGGTGTCAAAGCCCTTCAGAGTGTGTTCAGTGCAAATGTGCCCTCACACAGAGGCAGAGCACAGTGTCTCCTCTGTTCTCCAGTCATTTGTCTGTCAGACTTGATATGAACACACCCCTACAGGCAGTTAGAGCTCCGTTTCTTCCAGAGTAAGCTGTGGTGTCTTACAAATGCCGCCTTCACTCCTTCTTTGCATTTAAAGTCTGAATTTTAACCAAAATCAGCTGACTAATAATTTGTCGTGGCTTTTTTGTGGAAAAATCCCATAAATGTCCTGTTTTAGCCTCTTAGATTTCAAATGTGCCGGTGTTTCTTGTTTTTTTTATATGATGGTAAACAGCTTCAGACAGGTGTTTATTGTACTCTGGCCATTGTTATGTGGTTTACTATTCTTTGGCATTTTACTGATAATTTGACTAACTGAGAAAGCAACTGGTCCATGTGTTTATTAATGTGAACTCTAAATGTTAAACAAATGGGACGCAGCAGGTTAAACAGCTTCACACACAAACAACCAAGCAGTGATGCAATCAAGAACAATCCTACTGTCCCTAATGTTAACTGCAGTATCTGTCAAAACTATGTCAAAAGATGTTGTTATTGAACAGTCTCTAAGGCATAAACTACATTTAACAGTGCACTCTTTTGAGCGGGTTTACATCCAGCAAACATCTCTGCTGTGAGGGGAAAACCTTCACTCATCACAGCCACACACCTACAGATGCTACCTGGCTCGTCAGAGAGTGAAATGTCGCTCCTCAATGATGCTGGCAAATTTTCTGTCTCTACGCTGTGACAATAGTGTTGTATGCATTGTGATCCATCAGATGTTTTCAACATTGACAAACGTGCTACAAGTGACCAGTGACATGAATTTGAAAGAATGAAGTGAAAAAGTCCCATAAAATAATCAAAGGAAGATTAATATAATGGGTTCTTCTTATCAAAGGGTTTTGTAACATCAATAAATTTAAAAAATTGGTCTTAGCCTGTTTTGGCGCGCTGCATCACAATTGCGTAACAATTGTTTGCTGGATCTTAAAGATTACTGAATACGCAAAGTCAGAATGTGTTTAGCTCAGCACATCAGTCTTCTAACCCCAAAAATATGTTTAATATTTAATGTCTATCCTCCTTATCTGTATTATGTCCACAGGTAACATCCTCGGTGTCATCCGAGACCATCAGAAGCTGATCAACACTTTCAGGTTGATGCGCAGGGCGGGTTTCATCAATGAGTTTGTGTCCATCTCCACAAACCTGAGCGACCGCTGCGTCTACATCTCATCTGATGGAGGACGACTCTGCAGGTGCGGAAGTTTAGAAAAAATAGCATAATATGGAAATAAATGTTTGCTGCGAATAAATACTTAAAGATCTTTACACACCAGTGTGTTTGATTAGCGTAACATTGAGTTCTTTAATTGTAAGAATGTTTTTCACACAGCTTTGTTTTGTTGTGTTTCCCTCTGCAGACCATACATCATAGTAAAGAAGGGAGTTCCAATGGTGAAAAACAAGCACATCGAAGACCTGTCTCAGGGCTACAGGTGAGGGTAGGAGTGCAGAGAGTGACTGCTGTTAAAGAAGCAGCTCTTTAAGTTACTGTTTTGTTTTTTAAACTCACCACATTGGCTTATTTTCTAACTTAATAAACATCAATTATACAACTGCTTGAAAAACAAAAGTCATTGGATAGTATCGTGCATATCTGTGAAATTATGAGTGTGTCCTCACAATTGCAGGGTGTCTCTGCAATCACACCACATACAGGCACTTCCCAAACAGTAGATTTTATTAATAGTTTCTGTACTTTATTTACTTCAGAACTTTTGAGGATTTCCTACATGAAGGCCTGGTGGAGTATCTGGATGTCAACGAGGAGAACGACTGTCAGATCGCCCTTTATGAATACATGATTAACAAGTCAGTGGCACATGATAAGCTGATTTAAGTAAAACGAAAAGATTGTTCAGGTTTATGTCAAGTAAGTTACCACCTCTCTCTTTTTTTTTAAACCTCTCTAGAGACACAACACACTTGGAGATCGAGCCCTTCACACTGCTCGGAGTGTGTGCCGGCCTCATTCCCTACCCCCACCACAACCAGTCACCCAGGAACACATACCAGTGTGCTATGGGCAAGCAGGCAATGGGTAAGAGTGGGCTGAGCAGGTAGCACACAGGTCATTAAACTGCAAGGATCTCGAATCCTTTCTCAAACATCCTCCCCACAGCTGCATGTGCACACACAAACACGGCCTCTTACAGTAATTTAATCTTACATGAACACATGAACGGTGTTCCTAAGCCTCCTAAATCTGCTGGTTCAGAGTTTGCACTTTTATTTGCACAAGTTAAAATCATACAAAAGGGCATTAGAATAACAAATGGTATAGATACAAGCAGCCTGCTGGTTCTTCTCCCCCAAAACTCCACTCCTGCACCACTTCTTGTCAGAATGCATTTGTATGTGTGATTAAGTGTCTCGTGTGTGTGTGTGTGTGTGTGTGTGTGTGTGTGTGTGTGTGTGTGTGTGTGAGAGAGTGTGTGAGTATGAACATCAAACATGGGGAGCTTGCGTAGGTTTTCTTTTGTGCTGTGTGTGCAGAGGCCCTTTCCCTGCCAGTCACCCAGAGTGTCATTAGCAATTCATTGTGTCTGCTCTGGCTGTGCTCGGGGGGTCAGTGTGCTCAGCTGCAAAAGACCACTGAGTGTGCACCCGGAGCTCCTTGGTAACCAGAACTTCCCCAAACGGCCCTGCTAACATTCGTAAGGACTGCGGTCGCCCCCACCCCTCCACTTTACCTTCATCTGTTCCTTCCTCCCCGCCCTCCCAGTCTTTACAAAAACACTGACTGGAACTATATTTGGGCCAATATTCTCTGCCTTGTCTGTTTTGTATGGACGGCTCTCATACATGTGCAAATCTGGCTGTGTGGCCCGGCCCTGTTATCACACGCAGTTTAATTGTGAAGCAGTATCATCTGACAAGTGTCAAAGCCTCCATGGAGGCCAGACTTTAGGCCATAATATAAGAGAGGTCTAATCAGGAGGAAGTAACACCTATAATCCTCTAAAAATGGATTTATTGACAATTATATATTTTCTTATAGATGCCCTAAATCACTAGATTACAGACATACAGTGAGTTATATATAAGTTTTTATTAAAAATTGAGTTCTTTTTTTTAAAATCTGATCTTCGTGATTGTTCTCTCCAGGGACTATCGGCTACAACCAGAGGAACCGCATCGACACCCTGATGTACCTGCTGGCCTATCCTCAAAGGCCGATGGTCAAAACAAAAACCATCGAGTTGATTGATTTTGAGAAGCTGCCGGCTGGTCAGAACGCCACTGTGGCTGTGATGAGCTACAGTGGCTATGATATCGAGGACGCGCTGGTCCTCAACAAAGCCTCACTGGACAGAGGTGTGAGATCTGTCCAACTTAAAGAATTGCTGTGTAGTCGTTTTTAAGCAACAAAATACCAGAATAGGAGGTAGAAAATCTAATGTAACAGTAAATGTGTCTCCAAACAGGATTTGGACGGTGCCTTGTCTACAAAAATGCAAAATGCATACTGCGGCGTTACACCAATCAGACTTTCGACAAGGTGATGGGCCCCATGTTGGATGCTGCCACACGAAAACCCATCTGGAGGCACAACATCCTGGATGCTGATGGCATCTGCTCCCCTGGTCAGTACCAGCAGGACTGGAGCAAATCCAGCATGGTTCGCTGCTCCTTAACCGCCTCTTCTGTGGCATTCATTTTGTGAGCATTATCTGTGTCATTAATAGTGGTCAGGAGTTTGTTCTTACTGATGTTTCACTCAGAGAGCCCATTTTGCAATATTTACACACACCACTTCTTACATATCTCCATACTTTTTCATCAATTGGAACAGTTAGAAATGTGTCATCAATATTATTAGTAAGAAGAAGAATAAGAAAATAGGATCATACAGTACAAGTGTGGATTATCAACTGCATTGATCAAAAGCTGGGGACTGGAATTGACCAATTTCAGTGTTCTCAGCTGGTCGGTCTCACGTATGCCTGATTACAAGCCAGTCCATTTCATGCATGCACAGTAGCGCAGGCAAATAGTTGCTCACACACTCGCTGTGGCCATTATTGAGCTCTTCACTGTGAGTGAGCACACAGTTCCCAGAGTAAATCCTGGGGGAACCACCACAAAATCGTTTGTAACAACAAACCAAATCTGGCACCTAAATCACCCTCACCAAGCTCAATATGGACATTTTAAAGGAGTTAACAAAGAGAAAGTGCCTAAAGCTGAAGCTGTCCAGAGCTTATAGCCGGCCAGCAGCCATGAGATGAATTGTAAGCCTCGGTATGAGCAAAGGATCAAAGCGGTTACAAAAAAAATTGTAGAGACGGGTGAAAAGAAACGAAGGTCCTGTTGTCTGGTGACATTATAAACATGCTGAAAAATGATGTAAGTAACTGACGTTTGTTTTGTAATGTAAATCTGTTGCATCTGCTTTTGGTTCGTTATTATGTAAAGGTGGGTGTACAGTAACTTATTTTCAATTAATCAATTGTACCTCATGTGGCAGACCCCTTTAAAAGCATCCTGTGACTTACTGCAGTTTTGGAGAAATTGTAAAGTTTAGTGATTTATTTTATTATGAAAATAATATTTAAGATTCAAAAAGTTGATTTTTGTTTGTATATCCTGTATTAGCAACAGAGTCCAACTTGTATAAAGCTCCTATTTGCTGATATAGTAATTTTCATTTGTCAGGCAATAAATTAACAGTAAAGAAGAAACAGAAAAAAACACCCTTCAACCATGTTATCGGTGTTGACTTTGCATAGTTTGTCCACTAGAGGGCACTCTGCTACTTCCCTGTTGGCAACATGCTACAAACAAAACAGCCAGTTGATCTGAGCACAGTCAGATGGATAATGAATAAGTAAACCAAACTTATTTTTAAACCTGCATTGTAACATTATGTTGGTAAGGACACATAAGTTACTGCACATAACAAGTATGAGGCAAATGTTTTTGTTTCATGTGCATTTAAAAAAAATCGTCCGATATATCTGATTTTTAAATCTGCAAATTTCAGTATCAATTCCAGTATCGGTCGGGCTCTAGCGTGCGGATCACTTCTCAGTCGGATCCACTCCTCATTCATCATATTTAGTTTAAAAAAATAGCACAGGAGACCACAAACCTTGGAGGGGCATGGACATCAAAGAGCTTGTTTCTCTCTTTCATATACAGTTTATGGTTTTAGTAGCGATTCAAAGTCATTACCAGAACAGTAGAGACATTTTTGAAGAAAGCAGATGTAAACAAAGCTAGCAAAAACAAAACGGGTAACCAGCAATTTAAAACTGTGTTAAATACAGTTTTAAATTGAGAGCCCACATGTGTGAGCTCAAATAAGTTTGAAAACAAACTTATTTGGTTTTGTTCTTTTGTTTTTGGTCAAAGATTTGACGTTAGCACAAGTTAAAGAGAACTTAATGGCCTTTAGTCTACGTAGGTCAGTCTGTCTAAGACTCTTTGATGTGTTTTGTGTGCTTCAGGTGAGAGAGTGGAGAACAAGCAGGTGCTGGTGAACAAATCTATGCCGACTGTCACACAGACACCACTGGAGGGCAGTACCCAGCCAGGCCAGCCCCAGTACAGAGACGTGCCCATCAGGTGAGTCAGCTCCCAGCACCACGCCCACACACATCACTGTGGAACTATTTTTTTCAGCTCTTATATCTATGTAGAGGGAAAAACGGGACTCAGTTTGAATTCTCTTGTTTTCAGTTATAAGGGGTCAACGGACTCGTACATCGAAAAGGTCATGATCTCGTCCAATGCTGAAGACGCCTTCCTCATCAAGATCCTCCTGAGGCAGACCAGGAGACCGGAGATAGGCGACAAATTCAGCAGTCGACACGGACAGAAAGGTGCCGACCCCATGACAGCCACAAGGCCTGCTCTGTGAGACCAGAGCCTAGAGATTTTGAGCTCAAAGCTGGAGGGAGAGTACAGAGGGTTAGGGTTTTCAACCTGTTGCGAGAGATTTGTAAATGCCTGGACAAAAAGAGGAAAATCTTTCACCGTGCTGGAGCATTTGTTGAGTCAAGTCCCACTAGTTGCTGCTCTGTCACTGCCCCCCTGTTCTCATCTTTCAAGAGCCTTTTCAATTAATTGGCTCTTTGTCCTGTGCCAGACTATGCAAATTTATTACACCCCAGCAGTATTCTGGTGCTACTGGGGGGAAAAAAGTGTTTATAGCCTCTATTGTTTTGCAGCACCTCCCCTATAGAGGGCTAGTATGATGTTTTAATCAAAAAGCTAACTGGCGCCATGCATAATTTACTCTCTTCATTAACATGGTGGGCACTGGGCGGTCAGCTCGGGATGGGACAATGTCTTCTGTCTCAGATAGTGACAAGGAGAGGGGTCAGTGTGGGGTTAGCTGGAGGAGTTTTGGATGGAGACACCCAGATGTGCAGCTGATGTGGAGCTAGTTTTAATCACAGTTGCCTCAAAGAGGAAAAGTAAACCTTTTTATCTACATTTTTGCTTCACTGTGGTCATCTCTCTGTAAAAACAACCATTTATTTCTTCTCTGATGAGTAATTTGAAAGGAACAAACTCATTATTTCTTCATCAATATATAAAAGTGTTTAATTAGAAGTGAATTTGCCTGCAGTGATGGATCGCCCAGCTTCTCATGACTACTCTCATAAGTCCTGGTCAGCAGAGCAGAATAAGTTAATTATTTACCGGTCACACACACATACACAGCTGTGTAGGTGGGGGAGGCGGCGGACGGGCTGTTAGTAGTAGGGGCCTATTGTGTGAGCCGCCACTGTGGAGCTGTATGAGCTGTGATGGAGGGCTCTGGACCCTTGCTGTTGTCTTGCCTTTCTCTGCTGATTTCATGCCTCTTTTATCATTTACTTTCACACAAAACAAACAACACCCAAGGATGTCTGCTGTTGGTAGTGTCTCTCTGGTGCTTTCCACCGTTTTCCAACTTCATTCTTCCTCCTCCCACTCCTCTTTTGCAGTACTTTTAACCTGATAATCAGCCTTTTTCTTAATGCCTTTTCTCTCTTTATACTTTCTTCTGGCCCTGCCTTACCCGGCTTTTCTCTTTTCTTTTCACCTTCTTCCTGCCGTTGGATGACTTTCCTGTTAATCGCCGCACTTGTTCCCAGTCAACATCCTGTTGCAACATCCTGTAAGGCATCAGCAGTCAGCTGCGTCGCTGACTGGTCGGCTAATAGTGAATTTTTCCCACGTGCACTGATTCGTTTTCTCCTCTCGAGTTGATCCCCTCCACTTCCTCTGACTTGAACTGAAAATCATGGGTGTGTAATCCCAGTCTCCCTGTCCAGCTAAGCACCTTTCTCCACTTCCTGCTCTCCTTCACTTCACTCCTTTTTCCTTTTTTTTCTTCGTTTTTTCATTTGCAAATGGACCTACAATCTGTTTACCATGGCCAAGGAAGAGTGCTTCGGCCCCTCAGTAAACATTTGCACTCACACTTAAACTCCTGGCTACCAGGGGTGCTTGTCCCCCCACATCATGCGAGTCAAAAGAGGTCCCTGTCTGTCCACATGAGTATGGAAATGTCATGCTCTGCCAGTGGTCCACACAGAGCCCCCACAGCACAAACACTATTAAGTTTGCTGAACTGGTGCTTGCAGTTAGGTCAGAAAGTCAGATTTTTTGTCCTTAAAACCACATTAAAACTGCAGCCATTTAAAACTTATCACTTTTATTTTTATTTAACATTTTCTATTCAAAATATTATAAAATGCCAATTACACATTCTGTGCAGCCAAAGTGATGTGTTAACACTGCTGTAAAGTTAAAGTACAGCCTCGGATCCTCACATGTGGGAAGCTGATTGGTTTTCTCTTTGCCATATGTGTGCATTAATATTTTTTGTGTGTGTGTGTTTGTGTGTTTCAGGTGTTTGTGGCCTCATCGTCCCACAGGAGGACATGCCGTTCTGTGACACAGGGATCTGTCCAGATATCATCATGAACCCTCATGGATATCCCTCCAGAATGACGGTGCGACACTTCGCAGCTGTGGAAACTCAAATTCTGCAACATTTTTCTCTGTTGATTCATATGCCAAGTATTTTTTGCATTTTTTTTCCCTTGTTTTGTTTAGAAATAAACCAGAGGGGAAGAAATTTAAAAAATTAAACCGTAAACAACCCTAATGTCAGAAAACGGTGTGAAATATCATCTGCAGATAATGATACGTTTGCTAAACAGTTGATTAAACGATTATTTTCTCAAAAGTTTTAAAAGACCCCAAAGGCAAAAAGTGATACCTTTAAACATCTTGCAAGATCCAATCATTAATGATCAACCCATTCGCTGGAGCTAGAACTTATAATATATTATTCATGGTATTTTTAGGGCTATTAATTCACCACTGGCTTTGTCATTTCTGCTCCGATGTTGTAACATTTGTCAGGGAGGTTAAGTTTTCTTTTCTCTTGGTTAAAAGCTGCTTATTTGCCGTCTAATTTGAGGACGTGCTTCTGGTTTTTATTTGTGGGTTGTCTTTTTTTTTTCTTCTTTTTGCTACGACTTGAGTCTGAGTCACCTAGGATGCTGTGGCTGTCGCTCTTTATAAGTTTGTGCCGGCTCTCCTGAGACAAAACCCTCATTATCCCCGCTCCTCTTCTCTCTGGGTTATCATTGGCTTCCAGAGCACACGTCCATTGACGCCGTTAAGCAGCAATCTCACTGTTCACAAACAGATATTTGTTGCTGCGGAGACAGCTGCCAGTGAGGCCACCGCCTGTAGCGGTGTGTGTGGAAGTTTTATCAAACGTGGCCAGTACATGTGAACTGTAGGATGGTGATGAATGTGAATGACATGAGACTTGGCTCTGTTTCATACACTGTAAAAACCTGAATGATCTTTACTGCTGCTCACTCTGGTTTCCATGGAAAAGGCTCAGAAATGCTTGGCTCCAGAGGATGTTTCTGTGGCCTGGGAGTGATATGAGAGTAGGTGTTTCCCTTTGTGTGTCGGGGTCAGGGGTCCTCTGAGTGCAATCTTAGTGGAATTGTTGAACTCAGCCATCCTTGGACTGCTGTCACCAACCCTGAGGAGTACATGTGTAATCTAATCTCACCCTTAATATACACATTTAGTGCCAGGAGAGGATGTAAAGCACAAAAAGATTTGTGTAATGAACAGAGCTGCTGTTCTTTTCCTGAACTTCGTCAGGTGGGAAAGTTGATTGAACTCCTGGCTGGGAAGGCGGGGGTCCTGGATGGGCGTTTCCACTATGGCACAGCCTTCGGAGGCAGCAAGGTGAAGGATGTGTGTGAGGATCTCATCCGTTATGGATACAACTACCAGGGCAAAGACTACGTCACTTCAGGCATCACTGGGTAATTAATAGAGGATGTTTTAGGTTAATAACCACACACAACACAATGCTGCTACACAAGTGTTTGCATTGCTACTCATGACTGTTTATAAGTCTTATTTCTCTTAATGCTGTGAAAAAACCATTTCTCAGAGTGATGTTAACATTTTATCACCACAATGTTAGTTCTTAAACAGTAGCTTGAATGTTTTCATTATGCAGAAATTGCATATTGTCATAGTGGCCCCGTTAGTGCCTGTCCATCCGGCACCTGCTGTATGCAAACAGTAAATTTAATTTCTGTGTAAAATCTGCCGTCTGAAGGCAAAGATCACGTGTACAGATTAAAATCTTTCATCGTTAATATTTCTTTATTCAAATTTATGGACCAGCAGTCCAAAAAGAAGGCAGATTTTTGTTGTAATCATCCCGTGCTTTGTTTATCCACTATTTTATTACAAAAAATGATAGATTTTATATGTGTATGTAATGTATGTGTTAGCCTGATGTGCACATAATTCCTGACGCCTGCTTTTCCCTCAGAGAACCTCTGGAGGCTTACATCTACTTTGGACCTGTGTATTACCAGAAACTGAAGCACATGGTTCTTGACAAGATGCACGCCAGAGCCCGAGGCCCCAGAGCCGTTCTCACCAGGTAGTTTCTCATCTGCGGTGACGTTGAGATTTGATTAGTGCCTATAAGTGTTGAATTAAATTCTGCGTATCCACCTGTCCTGATAACAGGCAGCCTACGGAGGGTCGCTCCCGAGATGGAGGTCTGCGTTTGGGTGAGATGGAACGTGACTGTCTGATCGGCTACGGAGCCAGCATGTTGCTCCTGGAGCGCCTCATGATTTCCAGCGACGCTTTCGAGGTGGACGTGTGTGGGCAGTGCGGGCTGTTGGGATACTCTGGGTGGTAAGCTGTTTCTACTGGTGAAACATGTTAGGGGGCATCACAAGATCTGGTGCACATTGATATGAACTGAAAGAAGGGGAAATATTTTAGTTTACACAGTGAATAAAAAAGTTTGGTAGCTGTGTAATCCGGGTGGTCCATAAACGTCTGTTCTGTTTCCGTGTTTCAGGTGTCATTACTGTAAGTCGTCCTGCCACGTTTCCTCCCTGCGTATCCCCTACGCCTGCAAACTGCTCTTCCAGGAGCTGCAGTCCATGAATATCATCCCTCGACTCAAGCTGTCGCGCTACAACGAGTGAGCAGGACAGGGACAGAGACGGGATGTGTGAGTCACAGGTTTAGAGCAAGAGTTATAAGTTGATTTGTGAACGTTAGATCGAGCGACAAACAAGCAGAAAGAAGCTGAAACAGGACTATTTTTGTTGTTGTTTAAAATGTGAAAACTTCTTTTCCTGTTTCTTTTTTTATGTTTATTCTTTGTCTGTTTGTGTACATAATAAATAAGTTGATGGTTTTTCTTACACTTTGACTTTTTTCATTACAAATATCAAAAGGTTGCCCTTTGAGGGCAAAATCTCCAGGATGTCACCAACTTTAAATTGTTTGTCCTGAAACGTGTTTTTACCACAAGATCTTTTGAACATCCAGCTGATCTGGGTCATATTTCCCCTCTTTCTTTTTTTTGTCTGCTCTTCTCCTGTCTAATAAATGTTGAGTAGGATTTTGAAGCTGGGGAACTTTGAGATCGGCTGTAGCAGTGCAGTGTGAAGAAAACATACCTTAGATTCAAAGAGGTCCCATAATAACTTCTTATTTTCAGTAGATTCACTCTTCACTGCTGATTTAATCACTTAAATTCAAAAAGATAAAAGCAGGTGCCTGCAGCTACATGCCATATTTCCAACTCAAAGACACTATAAAGCTAAATGGTAGAATTAAGTGAGTGAATCTAATCAGTATCGTCACCTTAAATATAAACTGATCTTTGTTACCCACGATCAGTGTCCTGTATCGCTGTAAACTTTGTCACTTACTGCAAATTAACCAGTGTAACCTGCCCCAGTGTTTTCATGCAGCCTTTGAATAACATGAAATTAGCACACACATTTGTTTTTCAAGTTCTTTCTCAAAGATATCATTCAGAAGCACATCGTGTATAGATCCACTATCTGATAAATATACGAAACAATAGGAGAGTACATTTGAGATTTAGTTTTGTAGTGTATAAAATATCAGCAGTCGTCCCGTTTTTGCTAACTTCTTTCTTGAGTCTTCCTCTACATTTCTTGACACCAGTTTAGTTCACAAACTGCTCAGAAACAGTTTCTGTGTTTTGTGATATTTGCTGAGCCGTTTGAAAAGTATTTGAGATTACCCAACACGAAAAAAAACATTGCTTCTCTAATGCTGAATTACTGTGACTGCAACTTTACACCTGCACCGTGAACACATGATCGGGATGAGAAGATAAAAGGGGACGTGTTGAAGGTGATGTCATTGTTTTTTATTACCTGAATTAACAAATTCTGTTGTATTATGCTTTAACCTGCCTTAACTTTAAAATTAATTAACTAGGAATTAACTAAAACTAGATATGAAAACATTTTAGTTACCTAAAATAAAAAACTTAGTTATTTGTTTTTCAAAACTTAAATGAAACAATGTTGTGAAATTGGGAGATTAACTGAAATAAAACCCCAAAACAACAAATTTAGATGAGATTTTTGTATTTGTTAGTTTTGTAAGATTTATTCTCACAGCTTGTCTGATGAGGCTTTGATGGATGCATTTATTGAGGCTTCAGATGTCTACAACACTGTGAGACTGCTTTCATAAAGTTCAGTGTTTTTATGGTAATACTTTTTTCCCTAAATCTTACCTCTGGTATATGTCATAAATACGATACTTAAGACAAAAACTACCCTGAAAATGATTTTTAAAAACTGCTTATTTTTAGTTGTAAACAATAAAATCTGAACTGAAACGAGCAAACCCACTCAGGAAACGAAATCAAACTAAACTGGATTAAAAACAAAAAACACAATTAAAAACTCCTTAGAAAATTCAAAGTAATAATAATGTTATTATAAAGTTGCTCTGTGGAAATCGTACTGAGTCTGAGAATTACCTGCCCAGGTGGTGGCCACGCAAACTCAAAACACATTAAAAATGCAACAACAAAAAATACAATGTAATATACAACGTCAGTAACATGTTATACTATACACAAACACCCTTATGATACCCAGTGTTGCTTTAAAGATAAAGAAAGGGCTGTTTTCTGCAAGTGGTGACCACCGTCCTGTCAAATCATAAAGAATCTGTAATAAAACAGAGAGATGCCTGATATAAAAGTGAATGCACTGCATCACTGTAAATAATGTTTTTGTTATGAATTTAACCCAAGAAGTGATGGAAACAAAATGGTGTGCATTTAACACTTTGTTCATTCGGACGTCATCTCATAAAGTTGTTTTTTCTTTTTACAAAATATAAAGTGAAATCCACGGCTCGTGACGAGTCACTGCATTAACTCTTTTCTCCTTGAAAGCCTGCTAGGACTCAAACCACCTGTTTACAGATTTATACTGAAGTGTGAAAACAGGGGACGTTGTCAAAAGTCTTTTTTTATTAGGGAAGGAGTTAAAGTACAATTTTAAGACATGTATTAACCTTTTAGAATTTACAGGTGTGACTAGTGATTACTCACAAACCATCAGCTGATGTTTGTGTTAGTTAAACGTATAAATGAGAATCAGAGCACAGTTTTATAGTTATCAATGCAGAAATCCTGATGATTTAAAGCCTTCTCGTAGAAAGAGCAAATAGTTTGTGCTCTGATATCAGTGCATCTTTATGCAGCTGATACACACACAGAAAATAAGCATTAAAATGTTCTAGAATTTATCTCATGGAACAATAAGTATCTTTTTATTATTATATATAATCAGCAGTGTACAGTTAATTTTTTTATATTTTTTAACTGATTTTTGGAAGATTGTAATTTTGTTGATCACAATCAAAAACACGAGTGACTGAAGTCTCTCGGTAGAGAGAGCAGGATGTCTCCTGTTTGAATTCAATGCGACGAGTGGACAGCTGGATGCTCGATGCAGCAGCTTTGTTGACGTTACCAGGGAGAGAGCAGCTTTAAGTCATATGATTTCCTCTTTAAAGTGAAGCCCTAATGCCACCAACTTGTCGTATGTGGCGTAACCACATACCCCCTACTCCCACGTACACACACAACTCTATTGGGGCCTTTTCACTGAACAAAGCAGAGCACATCCGTTTGTGCGGGCAGAGTGTGTGAGAATGGGATGGGTGGAAAAGGGCTCTTTTTAGTGGCTGCACCTGTCCTATTTTACGAGGCACTAATAAGCAGATAACAGTCACTAGGCTGGGAAAAAAAATGAGTGAGAGCCATTGAAATTAGGCTGAAATTAATTAGGGTCCTCCTCTGAAGTCCTGACTTTGCGTGGCAAGCATCTAGAGCTTTGAGAGTTGAGTCAAAAATGAAGATTTCCCTGACCTTTCACCCAATCCAGCAGTTCTTTCCTTCCTGTTTGAGCTCGATTTGATGCTTACCCCTGTCCTAACTAAGCGTGGCCCTGTGTCCGTCACCCTGTCCTGTGCGTCGGTGAGTGTCAGCAGTGGTGTCCACGCCTGCGCACTGCGAGTGAAAGTCCTTCTTTGCGCTCCATGGTGTGGTGAGTAATTCAGCCATAATCCGCCTTTCTCCTCTCCCCTCTTCTTTCCCCTCTCCTCTCCCCCTCTCCTGCGGTTCCATTCATATTCTAATCACAGCTTTCCCTTCTCCAGCTCTCAGGCACTCCATCAGAGCCCTCCCAGCCTCGGGTTTTGCACTTTTACTTCCCCCCCTTTGTGACCGTTCCCTCTTCTCAGAGGCATACCAAAAATAAGGTTGCAAAAAAAAAAGAGGTGAGAACTCCACCAAAACATTCACACTGGTGCAGTTTCATCATGTATGGATGTGTGTTGCGCCACAGCTCTGGAAAAGTTACCACAATAGTGCTTTGGGGGGTTTGAATGAGGAGTGAGGAGCAGCACAAATGCAGGCAACAAGTGTGTGAGGGATGTGAAGTGGGAGTTAAAACCAGAAGGAAAGGCAAGAGTGGTGGTTGTGTAGAGATGTATGTTTATTCGGAGCTAGGGGGTGTATAAAAACGTATTAAATGCCATAATGGAAGACGGGGAGGCCACAGTGTTAGGACTGCGTAGATCTAAGCCTCTTTTTTTTTTTTTTTTTCGTTGGGAGGGAGCTTTTCTTATTCAAAACAGCCCCACAAAAGACTTCCAGTGAGCCTTGCCACATCCCCATCTGACTTGGGGCCATTCATCAGCCTTCCAAGCCTATCAATGACATGTCCCCATCAGGGCTCCTATAAAATCAGCCCCTTTCCCATGAAACATCAGCAAACATTTTGACGGGTCTGGCTTTCCCCCCGCTGGATTTCTGGAGTCTCTACCCCCCCGCCCCACACCCTCACCCCCTTCCTTTCCACCCTTATTCCCACCTCCCCTCCTCTCCTCCGCCAACACCACCCCTCTCTTGGGCGAACCTCAGATCCTCAACATCTCCTGTGACGGGCAGTGGTCACGGAAACACAGAGCTAGACGAGGGGAGAGCCGCTGAGGAGGGGGAAACGTGCGCTAAGCCATTTTCTTGGAGGAGTCAGTGTCGTTGATGGGAAGAGGATGCATTGCGGGCTGCTGGAGGAGCCTGACATGGATTCCACAGGTCAGTCCTGTTAAACTCTGCCTGCCTTGGATATGTTGAGGAAAACCAGCTTCTATTCACATTGTATGAGTTTTCTGCTGCGCTTATGCAAGTCTGGAACTTTCTCTGCAGGCATTCGGGTGAACTGTCCGGATGCTCATTAGCTTTTTAAATTTCCGAAATTACTTACGAGGGAGTGTTTTTGGTCCCACTCACTTACGGGAAGATGCGGGAGACACTTGATTAGAGAAAAGCAGGAAATGGACCTTCAGTCTCCACACTTGGTTTCTTGCTGTTAATTTTTAAAGTCAAACTAGAGAACTTGTAATTATGAGAGCAGCATTTAAAAACACAAGTGTACATCACAGTGCACCTGCTTTTCTAAAAAAGTTTATTTACTAGGTACAAAACTGCTAAAGCAAGACATTTTTTCAGGTTTGAAACAGGTTTTTACTAAGAATTTATCACCGAATTTATTTCCTTATGGTAAGAAACCGAGTTTCTTATGGTAAAACTGAGTCCTCTCTGCAACGTTAATGACAAATCTAATTATACACACTTTCAGGCAATTTGTTTTTTTTTAATGTGATTCCTTAATTGTCATTTAGCATAGTTTTCAGGATGATGCAGTTTAGTCCCGAATGTGTGCTCATAAATGAGCGAACATCCGTTTTCACTTGTTGATCAAATTTAATCCAATTATTTAGATCCCCAACTTATCTGTTCTTGTGGCAAATGAAGCTTGAGATCCGAGCCTCTGTGGAGAATTAGCTCCACTTCAGAAGATTCTCTTTTTCATTTCCAGGGGTTTTTTTAAGCTAGAGAAAGAAGCCAGTGCAGACGGGAACTGATGAGACACGATGAGGACCTGGAAATGATGTAATTTCTGTGTGATGCTATTTACCATCTGTCAGTGCTACAGTGTTATAACACTGTTAAAGAGTAACCTATAAATACCAAAAAACCTTTCTCCTCTGGAGTTTTTAGAGGGGTTTTTTCTAGACAGGATTTTAAGAGCAGTCACTCTTTTTTTTTTTTTCCTCAGCACGTGCTGAAGATTGAAGTAGCCACTCTTCATCGAATCTTAACTTTTAAAAGTTTTTATTTTGCTCAGACAGCGCCAGCAGCTGGTGCTGTGAATGTTGTCACTTGCAAACGAAAAAAGGTTCAATAACTTTAATGTGGAGGGATTTCCATTTGTTTCAGAGCCTAAAAGTTTGGTTTAGTTTTGCATAAATATGTCGGTGACTTTTTCCTGACACATCTTAGTTTTTATGCTTATAATTCAGATTCTCTGTTTACGACATGCAGTTTAGCTCTAGACTTCCTGGTAGAGAAAAAGCTGTAGCTTAAAATCAAAGCAATTTTTACACCGAATTAAAGTAAAAGAATTTTGTCAATGCCTCTCATAAAAATAGTTAAAGAATTAGAATTTTTCCACTCTACCCGGCTGTTTCTACATGAAAGCCTTGGTGTTTTGCTGCTGCTCGCTCACAGAAAGCACACCAGTTGAGCTATTTCTAAGTAGAAATTAAAACAGGACAATGGCTTCTATTCCACCAGACTGCTTCAGTAATGTGCACAGGCTCTTTTAAGCAAGTGTGTATGCTCGTAGTCTCCTGAGAACAATGCTGGATTCCTGCCGTCCTGGTGAAAACATGTCAAATAGAGCCAGGGCTGCGCTGCTGCCCATACAATCGATTGTTGTCAGCTCACCCTGTCACATTAGCGACATTTAAAGTGTCCTGTATAGCCAGTGATTTGCAGTGTTTATGCAAATACAGCTTTGGCTCTGTTCCACTGCAGGATGACATTAGTCACTTCACAAAAAGAGATTTTTAAATGGGTGGGTTTTTTTTTTTGTTAAATTAAAAGTTAATTTAAAAAAAAGAACAAAACTGAATGCAAGTATAAACTAAACATTTTTTTAAAACTTATTTGTCATTTTTTAATTTTTTAAAGTCATTTCTAAGAGCTGATCTTTGGTCTTTTTTATAGAGAGCTGGATTGAAAGATGCCTTAATGAGAGTGAGAGTAAGCGATACTCCAGCCACACGTCTCTGGGGAACATGTCCAATGATGAACGTAAGCAGGACCGACTGTACTTGCACTGAATCCTCTGTCTGCACGTAGCTTTTAAACCTCAGAAAATGTCATTTAGCCAGAGAACAAATGATAAGTATATGTTTGTGCCACACTTCTGTCATTTTGCTGTAATTACTTAATTAAGCCCTACGTGTGCTGTTTATTCCAGATGAAGAAAAAGAAAATAACAGAGCCTCGAAACCACATTCGACACCCGCTACGCTGGAATGGTAAGTTATTAAAAAATGTTTTCTTTTATCATTTAAAGAGAAAAGCTGCAACATGTCAAAACACAACAGCCTATTTAAAATATTAAATATACTCTAAAATTAATGTAAAACTGATGTAACCAGTCCTTTAAATCAGCCACTCAGAAAAGAGTCTGTTTTATTTTTTTTAAAAATTAAATAATGTGCACATCAGAGCACTATTTTTTCATTGTTTTAATACTGTGTTGTCTTCATCCTGCACATTCTGTTATTATTTTCAGTAAATTTGAGTTCATTTAAATTGTCTTAAATGTCACCCATACATACAGATGATGAGTTTCTCTGCACATTTTAGGGAAATTTACTTTATATCTGCTTAGCAGCAACAAATAATTGCACCTGCAGCCTCAACATGCACCACAATTCATTCATATCATGTATGTATGCATGGAATACCAACTCCAATTGTAACAAGTGTGCTTAAAATTAGAGAATTTAAAGAGAATAATTTTATACATCAAATCTCCTGTAATAATATTGAACTTTTTTTTACTTTTCATATTGAGTCTCTTTTTATTTTGTGTCATAAGTAAATGAGTGATTTAATTAAACAGAAGAAAAGCAGTCTAAAAATGTTATAATGTATACTGTATGCTGTATTAGGAAATTGTCAAGAACAATTTTTTAACCTAAAATAATATATTGGGTCATGTGACTGATCACAGTTTGCATTTGATTTAAATTTTAAATCAGTAAAATGGCTACATTTTAAGAAGACTTAAATGTAGCTGTTTTACCAAAAGCAGTAAAAATGGATCTAATTCAAAAAACAGTTTCTAAGTAAATAAACATTTATCTGAGTTCATACTCAGCTTCACTGAAACAGCCAATCAGCCAAGTCTTTTAATACAGAGGTCTACATACAGTACCCAGACACATACAGTACGGTATGGCATATTACCCAGCATTAAAGTGCATTTAAGAGGTAATTATGTGGAGTAATAAATGAGGTCTCAGAAGCTTGGAAAACCATGGGAAACATTTTTTAAATAAGTGGGTTCAGGCTAATAATGACACTTTTGTTCTGTAAATAATAATAAAAGTAATTGCAGCAGTTTCAGGATTTAACGTGTAGTTCAACCGTTTGAAAGGTCAAATTTACTTGTATTTAATCAGTCTGTTGCGTCTTGATGGTGTTTTTTTATACAAAGTGGAAATAGTGCTTTCTTCTTCTGATTGTTGTTAAAGAGTTACAGATATCACATTTAAGCGATTTGTTTGACTGCTGCACCAAAAACAGGATTTCTTAGGGACAGTTTTTACAAACGTGAAAAAAAAATCAGGCTGACATTCATACCACATTCATACTACATTCATACCACATTCATACTACATTCATACTACATTCATACTACATTCATACCGCTCTTTTTGCTTAATTCCTGCGTCCTCTGTAAACACATAGAAAACACATAGCAATTAAGTGATAATCTTATTGGTTAATTTAAAAATCTTTTCTAGATTAAAGAGAATAATACAGGGGCTGTGAAAAACTTCACTGCAATATAAAAGTGAACTAAAAAAAGGTGAACTACAAACAGAAAACAATAAAAACTACTAATTGTGATGCTGGTGTACCTCAAGGCTTAATTTTAGGTTGTTTTGTATTTATCGTATTACCTTTTCTTAAGTTGTTAGATTTACACAAATAATATGAGGGATGAAATGTAGAAATGCAGATGAGTTGTGATGTGTATTTCTTAAAAGTGAGTGACACATTCAAATATTTGAGTTTGGAAATGGGTTCTGAAAAGCAACGCTGAAGTATTGAAGTCATTGCTTTGTTGAGCCACTGGGGGCAGAATACTTGAAAGCATCTCTGAAATGCTAATTACGTCAGAAGTGTTCATGTCTCCTGTGTTGGCAAACAGTTAAGAACACAAATGCTGCTTGTGTAAATAAGTGCAAATATTTCAATGTGAATCATTTAAAAATTATGACGCGCTCATTGTCGACGATCAAAGATTGATGAAATATGACGTCCAGTATTGGGAACACTGATAAACAGCTGTTCTGCTTTAATGTGAATTTGTTCACTGCAGCTGTTAGTGAGACGAGGTTGCAGGAAAAATGGATGTTGCAACTCCCAAGGGAGTAGCTGTTGTCTTTGTTGATGTCTGCGTTGTCATGCCTTGCGTGACAACCCAATGCATGGCTGTTCCATAAAACAGTTAGGGCTGCTGGGATGCAACAGACAGTTTGCTTTATAATAAACACTGCTATAAGAAAATACAGGGTTAAATCTCTGCAATAATGCATTACACTGGAAGTAAGATAACGATTACCTTGATGTAGATGTTTAATTTATATTGTGTCCTACTTCTTTCTTCTCATCTTTGAACTGTATTTGAGGCGGTACCCTAATGGCATATCTGCTTTAATCTGTCTTCTTAATAACATAAACTCTAACATCGTGCAGTTTAATATCAGATCACGGTAATTTTTAAACGCCCTGTTCGTCGTAAAACCATACACGAGCTTCCAAATGTCCGCCTGACATTTCCCCCATTGTCATTCACAGGCTAGAAGAAAACTACGAGATAGCCGAAGGTGTGTGCATCCCCCGAAGTGCCCTCTATATGCATTACCTAGACTTCAGCGAAAAGCACGACACGCAGCCTGTGAACGCGGCCAGCTTTGGAAAGGTGAAATGCAAACTTGAATAGTGATGAAGATCAGACAGTGTGGAGAGTCAACAGTCACATCTATTGTAGCTCTAGAAGGAGTGTTTAATTTGTGAAATGCCTTCTCACTATTATTACTACTTTCTTTTAGTTTTCACTGTTTTTAATATTCAGGTATGAAGTTAAAACGTATAGCTGATGTTGCAGATGCACCACAAATCGAGGCGGTCTTCTGCTCAGTCAGCCGCGAGCGTTACGCTGGGGCCGTTGCACGCCTGGGTCGGTTTTTGTGCGGCTGTGTTGAAGTTATATCAGATCAAAACTCAGTGTGAAGCAAAGCTCTCGCTGAACACATAATCTAGAGCCAAAGGAGATGTGCTTTGGTCTGTTCCCACAACCCCAAGAAGTTCCTCAGCCTTCCTACCCCCAGCCATCCCCTGTACCCTGGACTCCAGCCCCAACCCCCAACCCGGGCCCACCCCCGCCCCTCCACAGCTCCTGTCGGAAGATATTGAAAAAGAGAAGGGGCCTGGATTAATGTGTAATTAAAGGAAATTTGGAAGGGTGAGATGTTGCGGAATGTTAGATCAGTGGCTGGAGCAGTGTGGGGTGTCCTTTAGGAAGGCTTCATTGATTCAGGACAAAAAAACGAGAGAGGGCCCGGACTGCCTCCCTGTCTGCTCATTTATCAAGCGGGGCCTGACAGAAACTTCACAGCTTGGCCTCTTTTTTCATCCCACACAATGGAGAGCTACACTGTTTGCTAAAGTTTCTGCACCAGGAGCTGGACCGAGGAGCCAATCTCTTTGGACAAAAAAAAAAGAGAGAGACAGAGAGAGAGAGAGGAAAGGTGGAAAGGAGGGAGTGGAAAAGGAAAAGAGGGAGAGATGGAGTGAGGATGGGTGGGTGGAAAGATGCAGGGAGGCTGTAGATATGGGGGTAAGGGAGGGGGAGTAATACCCATGGATGTCATAAATACATAGACTCTGGAAGCTTTTCTTCTGCATGGCGCTCCCTGTGGATATGACTACAAGACCAACTTTATTAAACACTCTCTCACCAAGAGCTAAAAATGAAGTGCAGCGTATTCTGTTGACTTCTGCGTGCTGTAAAACCATATTATACAATAATAACAAGTAAAATACACACACCTGCTATAGAGGTGGTTCCTTATGTCGCCTCTTTACACCATCTTTTCTTTTTCTTCCGGTTTTATCCAACGCAGACAAAAACACATATAAATATTGTGAATCTATACTTACTAACAGTATTTCTCTCACAATAAACAGATCATAAGGCAGCAGTTTCCAGCACTGACTACCAGACGACTGGGAACAAGAGGGCAGTCAAAGTAAGATGTTTCAGGGTTTTTATGTTAGAGAAGCTGAGTCAGTTCCTCAGTTTAAAAACATTTAAAAACCACATGTTTAGACTGCATTTTGTGCTTTGCTGACATCTTATGTTCTTGTAGTTTTCCTTTTTAAATTTTTTTTTTTGTCATGTTCTTCCTACACTTTTATTTTATTCCACTCAAGCCTAAACCTGTACTGATTCGTTCACATGCTTTGTTAATTAGTGGATATATTTATTTGTAAATTGTCTAAAGTGTCTTTGAAAAGCAATATGAAAGAACTTATTGCTTTTCTGATAACGTACTTTTGGAAATATTCACCTAAAAAATAAAAAACAAAAGACACGTATTCAAAAAGCAAATTTTAAATTGAACAATAAAAAAAAAACTAAATCACACTTTGACTAGTAGTATTATTATTATTTTGCAAATAACATATATTTTAAAAAAAGACATAATTTTCAAAGTGATCCTCAAACGTCCTTGCCACTGATCTGTCCGTCGTCTCTGCTCCTCAGGTATCACTACTATGGAATAGCGGTGAAGGAGACCTCCCAGTATTATGACGTGATGTACTCCAAAAAGGGAGCAGCGTGGGTGAACGAGACGGGGAAGAAAGAGGTCACGAAGCAGACAGTGGCGTATTCACCGCGCTCCAAACTGGGGACGCTCCTGCCAGAGTTTCCAAATGTCAAAGACCTAAATTTGCCTGCCAGCCTGCCAGAAGAAAGGGTAAACAGGAGTTTTAAAAGTCCATCCTTCCAGCGCCCCCCTCAGCCCCCTCCTCTCTTCACCGTTCCTTGCCATCTCACCAGCTCTGCGCCCCCTCTGGCTCTTTTATCTGCCCCGGGAGCTTCAGTGGGTTTGCGTTTAGAGAAGGACCTTGAGGATTTATATGCTGGCTCCTCTCTAACTCTTAATCTTTTGGGGGAGATAATAAGATCTAGCAGTGGACAAAAGGACAGGCACTAGCTGTCCGGCTTTTAAAGGGGGGCCATGATTTTAAATGGTTTGTGTTTTGCTGATCTCTAAAGCTTGTTTTATATTACTCCGCTCAAGCCTAGGCCTGTAACATCTATTTATTGGCTCCCATGCTTTGTTCAAGATTTATCTTCTTGTTTTTGCAGCATTTTTTTTCCCAAAGAGAAAAAAAAAGCTATTAAGTTTGTTATGCAATTAGATTAATACCCTGCTGTTGCCCACAGGTGTCAACCTTCATCATGATGTACAGAACACACTGTCAGAGGATACTGGACACCGTTATTCGGGCCAACTTTGATGAGGCAAGGCCTTTTCTGTTTAAAATAACCACTTTAAAGTCTGTTTGAGCACATTCCGTGTTTGCCGATTGTATGTTTGTAATATCGCGTCGTGTGCAACGGCCACAGGTCCAGAGCTTCCTGCTGCACTTCTGGCAGGGCATGCCGCCCCACATGCTTCCTGTCCTCGGCTCCCCTACGGTGGTGAACATCGTCGGTGTCTGTGACTCCATCCTCTACAAGGCCATCTCAGGGGTGCTGATGCCCACCGTCCTGCAAGCACTGCCTGATAGGTGAGAGTGTCCCTCTACTGCAGCTCAGAGTTCGTCATGTTGTTAACAGTCATATCCTGATTTAACCTCTCTTCTTGTGGTTTTAATATCTTGTGCACAGCTTATGCAGCTACACTTTTACAGTGTGTGTCTTGTAGGGTCACGTCATTCCATTTCTGATGATTTGCAGGCACATCTTCAGTTTAAAAGTTATCAGCTGTTTGGAAACACAATTAACTTTATTTACCGTGATGTGTAAAGGCGGGGTGGCTCATTTTCTAAAGCTTCAAAGTTTCAAGTAAAGTCTCATCTGGAAGACAAAACAAGAAAGACGTGCTGAGAAAATTAAATTTGAGGCAGAGTCTTTTGTGAAAAAACGAACTGAACAGTCTTACTGAGGATCAGTGCTCAATCCTGAGCTCCGAAATGGTTTTGAACTCGTGGTCCGCTCTTTATGTTTTGTTTTTATGGCCCTAACAGTTAATTAGTTCTTTAGTTGTGACCCTTATTAAATAAAATCACGTGTTTTGTCTCAGGTACTAAATGTGCTTCATTTTCTCCTCATCTGCACAGTTTAACTCAGGTCATTCGAAAATTTGCCAAACAGCTCGATGAGTGGCTTAAAATAGCACTTCATGACCTTCCAGAAAACCTGAGGAATATCAAATTTGAACGTAAGCATAAAATATGCCAAAGTGATTGTTTGCTTCTTAAGCACGTGTGGATTTTATAGGGTAACTTCTCAGGGATTTATTGTATTTTCTTCTCCATTTGTATTTCAGTATCGAGGAGATTTTCTCAGATCCTAAAGCGGCAAACATCATTAAACCATCTGTGTCAGGTGCCTATCGTGGTCTGAATGTTTTTTAATAAAATCCATATGAAAGAACAAAGCTGATAAGGGATGTGGGTATGCTTAGATTTGTCATATTGTTGACTTATCTGTCCCAAGGCATCGCGGACTGTGATAAACAGCGCCGACATCACCTTTCAAATGCTGGAGGACTGGAGGAACGTGGACTTGAACAGCATCACCAAGCAGACACTTTACACCATGGAGGACTCGCAGGAGGAGCACAGGCAGCTTATTATCCACTGTAAGTCACCCTGACTCACCCAGACGGGCAGCGAATCGCACTTTACTATGACGTGAACGACTCGCCGGGGGACGGTCATTCCCACGGCCGGAGTCAGAGCGTTAATGACGGAGAGCAAAAGGTTAAACAAGTTCAATCTGCTCTCAAACACCCTGCGGAGCATCTCCAATTCCCTGCACCCTCGCGCCTCTGAATCGGCCCTGAAGGGGTCAGAGGTCACACATACGTAGAAGCTGCTGTGTGAAGGTGAAGGTGCTGTTTGTGTTCTATGTAACGCTCCCTTCTCTCGCAGTGTATCAGGAGTTTGATCGTCTGCTGGAGGAGCAGTCGCCGATCGAGGCTTACATCGAGTGGCTGGACTCGATGGTGGATCGCTGCGTCGTCAAGGTCAGACAGCTAACAGACATTATCCCCTGTTTTTGTGTGGTTGTTTAGACACTTCAGTGTAAGCTGCACAGGTGAAAAGTGCATATGTTTTTATAATCCTCCCCTCACTGAGACACCTGTGGCTGAAAGCCCTCTTCCCTCTCTTCCCTGCAACTCTCTCTTAAACCGAGTCACTTAGGTTGCGATCCTCCCAGTTAATGATGTCTTCAAGCTTCCCATTTGCGTCCATTATGTGCCAGATATTGCCTTGTAAAATTTCCGTCTCCGCGGCAACGTCTTGGACTGCTCAGACAATAGTTCAATGGGAAGGCGTGTCCCCGGGGGCAAATTAAATAGTTGACTTGTTGACATGTTTTTCGTTCCTGAGGGTTAAGCCCCAATACGGACCCGGAGGTTAATTCTACCCCGGCGTCCCCACCCTTCCCCCCTCTTTTCTCATGGAAATGTTCTCTCTAGGTGGCGGGGAAGAGGCCCGGGAGCCTGAAGAAGGTGGCCCAGCAGTTCCTGCTTATGTGGTCGTGTTTTGGTACCAGAGTCATCCGGGATATGACCCTGCACAGCGCGCCCAGCTTCGGTGAGCTCCTCCTGCTTTTCATGCAACAGAAAACACACAGCGTTGACAGTCGTTTTATTTACTGTGTCATCCATGTAAACTGCTGAAAATAGCTCCGCTAATAATATCTTTAGTGAAATTTGAGGGTTTTTTAAGTATAAGTTTAGAGTTTCCTTCACTTGCTCATGATTTTCACATTTAAACGCTAATATGAGCCAAATCAAACTGAAATAAAGAGATGAAATGTCTCTTAATTGGAGCTAAATGCTCGTTTAATGATTCCTCTGCTTGCTTAGCTTCGACTTTGAGACGAGAGGGAGTAGGCACGAGTGAAATGGCTGCTGCTTTAACAGCTTGCTGTTTGCGGTAAGCGACAAGCAGTAAAAATTAAAGAAAAGAAAATGGCTTTTCTCTCCCCTCCTCTGTCCCTGTCTGTGAATATCAAAGACACAGCTGGTTGCAGTGTTTTGATAAAGCAGGTCTCTGTGCACAAACAGCTAATTAACAAAGGTCGCCCCTCCCCTCTCCCCGATGCGTTTGCCTGTCTTTTCCCATTTTATGACCGGTCAGTGTTACACCCGGCTCCCCTCAATGGCCACAAGTGTTTATTATGCACACGGCGGCGGCAGAAGCGGCCGGCACAATGACACAATTGTGACACTCCCTCACATGCTCATCTTTCGTGCGACCCCCGGGGTCAGCTGACATATTTCTGGCACTGACTCGGTACACGGAAACAAGCGCGCTCGCTCCTTTTTAATAACAGCGGCCCTCCTGTCATGCCTGCAGGATGTGATGTCATCATCTCAATGGTTGTAATCAGTTACATGCTGGACAGATGTTTGTTTGGTTTCAGCGACTCGCTGGGACCGTGCCACTCTAACTCCAGATAAACGCTTCTACTATCTGATTGTGCTTTCTTGTATACGTCTGCAGGCTCCTTCCACCTGATTCATCTCATGTTTGACGACTATGTGCTTTACCTGCTGGAGTCCCTGCACTGCCAGGAGAGAGCCAACGACCTCATGAGGGCCATGAAAGGCGAGGGCAGCACAGGTGAGCGCTCCATCAGCACAGCTGTTTGGTAACGTGACTACATCAGTGGACATTTCCAACACCCTGAACTTAACTCTGACTGTTTGGATGATCCATAATCCTTGATGGCAAACATCTTCCTTCAGCTAAATGATAGAAAAGCTGAAGTTGGCTTACTTTCCTCCGATTCCAGTCTCTACAAATACCCAAACAAAGGCACGTTTTTATATAAACTTCTCTGACTTTTAACAGTCAAATCAGTGGTGTTGTTAGTTTATGCCACACCTACAGAACCTCTCAGTGATGCACCTCTGCCACTTCCTCTGTAAAGGATTATCCAATTTCACTTTTCCTCGATTGCAGATGCTTCAAAACACAGTTGGTGCACATAAAAGACAGCACATCGCTCCTGTTTTAGCTCAGTTTCTACCTCCAAAACACAGAGTTGATTTTAAATGGTTTTCATTTGGTTTTAAAGCCCTCCAGGTCGGGCCTTTGCTGTTCTTGTCCCCAGGCTCTGCAGTAGTCTCCCATCCCACGTAAATCCTCTCCAACCAACGTTTTCATGACCTTTTATTGTTGTCTCTAATATCAGGTTTAATTTACAGATGTTTAATTTTACACTATTTAATTTATTTGTCATATTTTGGTCATTAGTGTCATTTTTTTTACTTTACTATTGGAAACATGGAATATAAATGCACCTGCCTGGAAAGCACTCTGATTCTTTTAAATGTTCAACATAAATACAGTTAACTTGAATTTTAAAAATCTGTTGAATATGTGTTAAATGGAAAAATAACTGTTTTATTTATTTATTATTCTTAACTTCCAGCTTAATTGATTTGTTTTACTTTTGGGTCATTTATTATGTATTATACTTTAAAAAAACAAAACAAATGAGAATAAATTAATTGAACACTTGTTAGTCAACGCTCAACATTATTATCAAGTAATATAAGGAAGCTTGTTTTCACAACTGGAAAAAATGTTATCATCCATAAGTAAAAATTTCCATCTGTTATATCAAAAATTTTGACTTATTCTCAAGTTTGACTCAAGAAGTTGAACTTGAAATTTTGACATAGCTCTGCCTGGAAACCATACGTTTGCACGTACCCAGGGAGATTTGCGCCCTAAATGTTGTGGTGACTGTCCAGAAAAGCCTCCAAAACACCAGCAGAGGTAGTTTATTCTTACCTGTCCAGGAATTTACTGTTGTAAGGTGTTCCTGTTCATTTCTCTCATTTTAAATGTTTTTTAATCTTATATATTATAGAATAAAATGTATACACTTGTTTGCAGTGACCTTGTAGTGATGAATCATTTAGAATGAGTCTGTTTTCTGCCACACAAAAAGACTTTGTTGTCTAACTGCAGATTTGTTCTGGCTCTTTAACACAGCATCCCTCTTTGCATTAAACTGTCTAACCGCCTGTTTCCTCCCGACACCTTCAGCAGAGAGAGAGGAGGAATTTACGCTGACAGAAACCGCCCCCGCCTCGCCGTCTCCGGGATCCTACTCTCCCGCTCGGTCAGTCCACTCTGTCAGCGTCTCCTCGGCCAGCTCTCCCACAGCAGCCGTGTCCCCGGAGTACACCGGAGTACCTGCCACGACAGGTGAGACAGGACTCGCGTACAAAAAGCCCAGAATAAGCAGAGTTTAACGTAGTTCCTCTGCGCCAAAGCGTCTGTCTCTGTGTCCATATATGTGTCTACCAGGCGCTGTTCAGTCATATACCTGGTCCCTTACATACACAGTGACAACAGCAGGCGGGGCCGCTCCAGAGGCCGGGCAGCAGCTGTCCTGTATGAGGAGCAGCGCTCCCGTACCCCCTCCATCTTCTGCCCACAGGATGCCAGTCTACACCCACAGGGAGGAGCACGGGTGATTACAAAATTATTGATCATTGCAGTATTAAAATACATTCTCAATTTATTTTTTGGATTTATTATATTTACTAAATTTCGACTGTTTAACTCCATTTTAGGTATACTGGTAGCTACAACTATGGCAGTTACGCCAACCAGCATCCTCACTCCATCCAGAGCCAGTACCCAAGTTTGGCCCACGACCCAACGATCCCAGCCCCGCTCCACTACTCCGCCTACCACCGTTCATCTGCACAGGTCAGGCTCGGGGATAGGGTTTGGTAGCAGATCAGATTAATTCAAACTGGTTTATTCAGGTTTTATATTAATTTAAGGACCTGTTAATGTTAAATAATAAAAGTATTAGGTTTTAATAATAAAGGAAAATAAATGAAACACTTGTTAGATTCCAAAGATAAAAAAAACACTCTGACTGTTTGGATGATCTGAAATCCTGGATTGTATCTATGCAGTGATAGGACACTTTTAGACTTTCACAGCATGGAGGTAAAACTATGATTTAAACTGTGTAAAGTAACTCAAGTAAAGTAGCTAAGTAAGTCATAAGTATCAACACCCCAGTATGAAAATACTGGGGTTTAATACCTTGTGTGAATGTGTGATGCCTAACTGCTACTTAACCTTTATGCATTATATGAGGCTGATATACTACATGTGAAAAAATATGCAGAATCTAATATACTAAATGTGAGGATGAACTGACATCAGCATCTGAGTTGTCCTTTTAGGGGAATAAATAGGTTTAAATATGACGCTATTTAAAAAAAAAAGAAAAAAAAAAAGAAAAGGAAAGAAAGGTTATTTGGATGAGATGGAGCTGCTGATGTTACAGCTCGTGTACTGAGTGAGTTTTACTCTTTTGGTGGCAATTTCCTGTCAAGGGTCCTCCAGCCTCTGCTGCCTTTATAGAGGGAGGAGATCAGCTGGGCCTCAACGCTCGCAGTGTTTCTAAAAGTCCCTGAATCACCCTCTCCACACAGCGGAAGCAGACAGTGAAAGGTGGCTCGGCCAGGGCCAAGAGGGGGCCCTGCTCTGTTACTTCTCTTTCCAGCTCTCAATAGTCTCTTCATCTGTCTGAGCCAGTGGACACGGAGCAGGGCAAGGGGGCGTTTATTAAAATATTGTTATTCAATGGTCTCTTTTCTGCTTGTGAACAAGAGGCAGCTGAGCCGCCTGTTCTGCACTGACTGTCTTTTTCCATGCCGTGATCCCTCATAATGGCTTCGACTGTCGTGTTTATATTTAGTTAAAAAAAAGGGGAAAGGGTCTACTTCCACATTTTTTTTTAGCCCCGTCTGAGCTTAAATAGGGCACAATGCCTGCACTTTGTCACTGCGAGAGGTTGGACATGGAGCTGAAACGGTCTGAAAACTTTGCCGGATCCCCATCTGTCCAAAATATTTTTGTCAACAGGCAGATTTGGTCTGTTTGAGGTCAGTCACCACAGGCAACAGATCACACACACATGCACACACACACAAGGAGGGAGAGAGAAAAAGCACTTTTTTGGGTGAAACCCTCATTTTCTTAAGTGGCTTAATTTTCTATTTTGACCACTGTGCCACAACTTGTGAAGCAATTTCCCATGACAGGAAATTACCAGCAGCAGGGTCAGTTCAAACCCAATATTTTATGCTTAATACGGCATCAAATGAGATATCGGCCGGGTCGTGGTCACTTTTCAGGACCACGAGACCTGTGGAAAAGGGAATTTGAAGGTTCATATCACTCTGGCAGCGCAGAGAGGGCAGCATTTAAAAGACTTGCTGTCAGGAAGAGAGTTAGATCAGGTATCCTAACATTAAGGATGGAAACAGATAAAATCCACGCAACAGCTCCTCTAAAGCTCGCCATCACTTGGGGATGACTGGTATAGTTTACCAGTTAGAAGATTGGTGGTCTTCTTCGAGCCTTGGACAAGATACCAAACCCTGAGTTGCCCCCGATGGTTCCAGCGAAGAGTGACTAACTAGAAAAAGGCACTTTGAATAGCAGTCAAAGCCGAACAGCACCATATAAGTGCTGCTCCATCTTCTACTTAACTTAACTTATCCCCCTCCTTTTCCTCTCCACAGTACCAGCTCAACAGCCAGATGTCCCGAATGGAGCCGTGCCTGATGGGCAGCACTCCTCGGTTGCACCCCACACCTGTCGCCCCCCGGTGGCCAGATGTGTCACCTGGTAACAGCTGTTACACCAGCCCGCCTATGCATTCGTCCCGCTATGCCACCTCTGGGGATATGTACTCACCCCTGGGCCCACGCAGGAACTCAGAGTACGAACACTCGCAACATTTCCCCGGCTTTGCCTACATCAACGGGGAGGCCACCACCGGCTGGGCCAAATAGCCTTAAATCTGAGAGCTGTGAACACTTTCCAATCAAGCGCATGAAAAAAAGGGAACGGAGACTAAAATGCGCCAGCGTAAGGTAAAACGAATCATGGCGTGGATGTTCTGACAATTTTAAAACACGCATTACATCAATCACATCCAATGATTGGCTGCAACTTGTGGGGAAGTTTATTAAAGTTTCTTCAGCAGTCAACGGAAGAAAAACAAAATAAGATTGCAGCAAAATCATTTTGAGAGTGCAATGCTGCTGCCAAGCTGTGCCTTCGATTTAAGGAATGTACACCTCTGCCAGAGTTTCCCTCATCCGCGAGGTCGGGCGCACACGCGGTCCCACCAACCCGCCCGCCCCTCCGTCAGTGATGTCAGCGACTGACGGCTCTGCGTGCTCTAAGCTGTACAATCTCAGTCTCCTCTTGTTGCTCAGCAGTATCCTGTCGTGAACCCTCTGCAGCAGATGCTTGCACTGCAGCTCGATAATGATGATGATGGACTGCACTGCCTTAACATTCTCCTGGGATACATCACAGGTGACCGATATAAACTCAAGAAAGACCTTGATGGGTGTGTTAAGGTTTCTTCATCTTGGATACTTTTTTTTTTTAAAATGATGAACGATGTGACTTAGAAAGAAAAAAAGTGTATTCTGTCGCAAGCCTTTCTGCTGTTTTTCTGTGACTATATAGCTATACACACACACAAACACACACATATATATAAATATATATATATAGTATGTATTTTCTGTAACTTTGTAACATGGTGTATCCTTTATTTTCTATGTTACTATTGGTACTTTGTTCTCTGTTTTGTATCGCTAGTAAAGACGCATTAACCTAGGGTTGTGTGTTCTATATAATGCACTCAAAGCTACTGAGGACCTATTACCCTATGGGTATTTATAAAAAGGGAAAAATATCAAAGTGTACAGTAACATGAAGTCTAGTCACTTTTCTGTAAATAAAAGCGCTGGAAACCATCCGTGGTGACTGTTAGACTATCGCAGTTAAAACTGGTGTGTATGTGTGAAATATGTTGACACATAAATTTAAAACCGTGAGATATTCTTGTCAAATGTCTTCTTTTTTTTAATCTCTTTTTTTTCTGGAGGGAAGGGGGGGTGAGGGGTGTCAGTGCGTTGTGGTACCTACTGAATGATCACAGCATCAGCGCTAGAGTAAAGTCTCGAGTTAGCCTCTTTCTAAACTGTTTTACATCGTATTCATTTAAATTAAATCATCTACTGCCCAAATACATTAATCCTGTAACTGCTATTGTGTTGTTTTTGAAATTCCCTCATTCCTCTTTATCCATATGTCACATTTCCAATCCTCGTGCTGCTGCAGAAGTAGAAATGTTTCCTGAATTGGATTTTCCTTCTCGCTGTCCATGCACCGACACAGTGGGGGGCTGGGCGAGCAGCAGAAAGGCCACACTGCAGAATGGGTTACATTTCTAAGGACTGAATGTCCCTGCTGTGCTGGGGTCATTGCACTTCAGTCCCGTAACCTTTGACCTCTGACCCCTGTCCAGTTTGTATTTATTAGGGCGTAGATCCTCTGTGTTATATCTGATTCCCAACAAGAAACTTTGAATAAAGAAAACTTCTTTAAAGACACACACAAAAAAACGCCAAACATAAATATATAAATATATATATTAAATATATATATATATCATCGATTTAATCAGCTGACCTGAGTGTCAATATCAATATCCGCTGGAGATTTCAGACTGAGATCTGTGATCCTATCAGCTGTGAGAAATGTGCTGCCACAGGAGGTTTCATCTTTGATATCACCAAAGGACCACTTACACAGTTATTATAGCAACCACATCCCTTTTTGTTTTTAGAAATACATGAAAATTAGTTCCTTTCATAAACCACATCAGACTTCTTATGCAGTCCAACAGTTTGTGTGAAAGTCAATCGGGAATACTGTATTATAATTAGAAAAAAACAGCTAATGAGGAGAGAAAACATTGAGTCTATGAAGCATGCTTTAAACTGAGGTGCACAGTCTCAAAGCAACACAGACTACACATAATAATAATAAAATATAATTTTAAAAAGTGAAACAAACACAGTTGCCAGCCACTTTACTGAGTACACCTGTTCAACTGCTTGTTAAATGTCTGGTTGTTGGTGCCAGAAGCGCTGGTAAGAGTATTTCAGAAACAGATTTTCTGCTGCGACAAACACACAACCATCTCTTGGGTGTAGAGAAAATGGTCCAAAAGTTTGAAAATAATGATCAGCAGTTCTCTGGGTGAAAATGTCTTGATTGCATCAGAGGTCAGACTGCTTCAAGTTACATGAAAGCAACAGTAACTCAAATAAACACTCTTTTAAATCAGGGTATGCAGAAAAGAATCTTCTGCATACGACGGGCGACATCAGCAGAAGACCACCACTGATGCCACTCCTGTAAGCTACAAACAGGAAACTGAGACTACAGATGACATGGGCTCACTAAATTTGGATGATAGAGGACTGAAAAAAATGTTGGATCACCTGATGAGTCTTGATTTCTGCAGCAAAATTTGGATGGTAGCATCAGACTCTGATGTATTCAACATGAAAGTATGGATCTATCCTGCCTTGGATCAGTGTTTCGGGTAGCTGGCGATGTAATGGTGTAAGGGACACTTTAGACCCTTTAGTGCCAGCTGAGTATCATATGTGGGTATTGTCACTTATCCGTTATGACCACAGTCTACCTATTGATGTTACAGTTAGATCTAAAATTAAAATAAAATAACTGAGATGACTTTGTGAACTGAAAAAATATTTTTAAAATTAATTGATTGCAATCCTGATGAGGTACTGATGAACATGTTTCACTGATGAGCAGTGAAACCAATAAAATTGATCTAAAACAAGAAAAACTACTCTGGAAACTAAAATTAATAATATCAAAACCTGAAAATGACCAAAATGAGAACGAATTTTTCCTCTTTATTATTTCGATGAGAGTAAACATGACTTGAAAATAAAATGTCAGAGACAGAGTCCGGTTTTATGGGGGCTTATTGGTCAGCAAACTGATATTTTTCCAGATCCGACACACTTTGGTCAAAATTTGTTTTCTCAAATTCCAAATGAATTTAAGAATTTCACGGGTTTTTTTCTTTTTCTTTTTAGTTTTTCCAGTTTTCTAAATGTTTATTAAAGTTATACCTGTACTTGGATTCATTCATTCTACACGTCTTTGTTTATACGCAGAATACACGTCATGTATCCTGTCAGATAAACTGCGGCTCTATGACACATTTTGCCATCATCGGACTGTTTACAGGAATATGTGAGTGGATAAAGTGGGAGCAGGTCCCTGCTGCAGCTGATGGAGGCAGTCAGGGGAGTTTCCCTGTTGACAGTAGCAGCCTGAAACAAGTTAGCCTGTCATCCAGCTAGCTGTAGCTGCACATCACTCACCGGTAACTCTCCGAGCTTTTCAGATAGCCCCCATGGATCTCAGTAATATTTTATCTCAGCTTGAAACTGCCAGCGAAGAGGACATCGAGAAGTTCTTGCAGCAGTATAATGTAGAGGTGAGTCGCGCGTTTGCTCGTTTTTCTTCAACCAAAACAAACGCCCGTGCTAACGTTAGCTAGCCACCTAGCCAGACAGCTAGCTCTGGGTGACATGAACATGTTTCTGGGCTGCTGAGCCAAAATGTTTGGCTCTGTCAAATGAAACCTGTGTGGCATTATTAGAGAAACAGCACACACACATCGAGCGAAGCAAAAGTATGCGATATGGCCTTATTTAGAGCGCCAAGAGTAGAGCTAAAAATGCTAATCATGCCTGCTAATCATGCATCATCCGTGCTGAGAAAACTTTGCATGTTTCTCTGAGGTTTCCAACTTTAAATCCGTTTCATAGTTTCTAATATGTGATAGTGCACGCTTGACACGAGTCGATCTTGTTTGCTGTCGACACTGAGCATCCTTTCTGTTGCAGAACACCCAAACCTTCACTTTTGACCCAAAGGAGGAAACCCTGCGGAGTGTGAGTACCATCTAGCCCAGCAGCTTCTTATTACATGAAATGTGTGATAGTGACGGCGTGTGTGTCTCTGTGCGTCCTTGCAGAAGCTGTGCCACAGTGTGCTCACAGTCCTCGGGAGACAGGTGCAGCCCAGCTGTCAGAAGACATGCCTGGAGACCCTCCGCATCCTGTCCAGAGATAAGCGTGTCCTGGCTCCTGTAGCCACCAAGGAAGGCATGCTGACCCTGGCAGGGATGGCGAGGCTGCAGGCTGGAGAGGAACAGGATGCTGACCAGAAAAGCTCTCAGGAACAGACACTGTCAGAGGAGAACAAGAGGGTGGTGGTGGAGGCCCTAAAGTGCCTTTGCAACGTTGTATATAACAGCCCTGCGGCTCAGCAGGTCTGCGTGGATGTGCAGCTGGTTCGTGGTCTGTGTGCCAGCCTGGCCACGGCCCGTACGTGGTCCCATGAGGTGGGCCTGTTCACACTGCGCCTTCTCTTCCTGCTGTCTGCCCTCCAACCTGCCGTGAGGGGGCTTTTGAGGAGAGAGTGGCATGCTGTTAGACTGCTGACAGAGGTGCTGGAGCACACGCTGGATGTGCGCTGGGTTGGTCCGTATGAAGCTGCCCGTCCAGATCCGCAAGCCGTGCCCATGCCTGCAGAGAATAACGAGCGAGCGATGGAAGCACTCAAAGCCATGTTCAACCTCACACTGTCTGAAACTGGTGGTGAGGTGAGTATGCGGTGGTTATACAAAACAATGTTACAGTAAAGGGTCACTCGGTGCTAATCATTTGTGACTAATTGCACTACAGTCTTAATCTGAACTACAAAGATCATATGTGCTGTTCCCAAGAGCAGCCAAATTGCATCTGTCATGAACTGCTGGTTCTCAGGAAGTCGCTCTGCCCCTCAGTGATTTATTGTGAGTGTGTAACCACATTAACTCAGCCTGAGTAAAAAAATAAATCAGTAAGAATGGCTTTTATGCAAAGCTCCTCTGGTAGCTTTGCATGATTCTCAGATCAGAATAATCCTTATTTATCTCAGGTGCAGCACTACGACAGAGAATGTGTTCATTTACTGTGTGAAACAAGCTGCCCTCCCTTATGCCTGATTTAGACCTTTGCAGGAAATCGATACCATAACTTAAGAAGTAACTGGAAACCCCTTCTAACCCAGTGCTACTGGCCAGTTAAGCCCCGTCGATTCCTCCTGTGCATTCCCAGCTTATTTTTTGCCACAGTTTTTGACATTATCAGTGAGAGAATAACGGTCATCAACTCGGTATAAGCAATAATAATCATAGCATAAATATAATTACTCACAAAGGTCAGGAGATTCCTGTAAGGAGACTACGAAACTATAAAAATGGATGTGAGGGAATATGCGAAGAAGTGGAAAAACCTGAAGGATAAATATGTTTGCCTCTGTGAAAAAAATCTCCCCAAAAACTGAACACAGCTATGAAACATTGTTACATGATCACATGGTATAAACACGTAACCATTAAAAGTTCCCTGCAGAAGTCTAAAACAGCCCTTAAAGACCATAGTTCTAAAATCGCACAGCAATGTTAAACTGAGTTCAGTCAATATGTTTTCTGATGATTTTGCCCTGACCTTCAAATAAAATTCAGCTGGAATAATATTATATATTTAAGATGTTAATGCCTGATAAAAATCTTATTGGCTTTAAAAGTGAAGCATATCAGAAAAAGTTTGAGGCTGCCACTTTGACCATCATTAAGGAAAATTTGTCCTGCTGTGTTTAGACCAGTGTGAAGTCTGAGCTGGGTTTACTGGGATTATTTGCGTTACTAACATTATCATGGAACCTTCACCATGTTTCACATCAACATCCATCACTGAAATGTTATATTTATAACAGGAAGTGTGTCGTGTAATTCACATCAGCCAGTGTCAAAAATATTCCGCTGAAGTTAGGGTCAATGCTCCTTTATTACAAAATCAGTAAGTCCTTCCACACACACACACACACACACACACACACACACACACACACACAGGCCACTCAGTATGAACTTGACTTGAAAAAAGGATGATACTTGGTACACATGCTTTTCATTCATGATGTACTTATTGTATGATAATTTTTGCATCTGATTCACTGTCAAACTTGATCGTCTTGTCTGAGGAGGCATTTCAAAGGAGAAACGCGACTGCAAAGGCAGCACCTGAGGCAGTGTAAGTCCTGCTGACGCTGCGTTTAGTTTTAAGATTCCCGTTTGGCCCTGCTCTCCTCTTAGAAATCCAAACTTCCTCTTCCTCAGTCTCACCACAGCCTCTCTGCTCCTGTCACTATTAGACCAGTAACTCCTCCTCGCTTACTCCTGAGTTCTCAGGTTACGTTTTTTGTTGTTAAACTAGTTTTTTACTCTCAGCCTAGATACTTGGAGCTCTGCGCCGAGCTGAGAATCACCCCATTCTCATATTCAAAATATCATCAGCAAAAGTACCAACACAGCAATTTCTTACTTATTTTCTTGATGTATTGGTGTCAATCTTGATATTTATATTTAGGGGTTTTTAACTGCCCTCCCTAATTTGTCACTTAGTTGATTAATTAGTGACGTGAATAAAAGTTAATTAAGAAAATAAAGAAGAAACTTGCAGGAGGGAGATGATAAACGGTGCTGATAGGAGGGAGAAACAAATGAAAATGACAAACATAGTGACCTCTTCATGCCTTTTTATTTTATTCCTACTCAGTTACACAATGACAGCATATCCTGATAGTTATACCAGTAGCTACTTTAATATTAGAATACTAATAGAATAGTCACTTTATTCTGCGCCACTGATGCGTACTTGCAAGGATGATTGATTAACTGAAGGTTTTAGCCTTTGCTTCCAGCCTCATGCCCTTGTAGTGTAGGTATTTTTACCGTACTGCTTTGCTGTGCGTAAACAAAACCCCTGGTTGGACTCGGTGTTTTTGTGTGTGCTCGGCTCAACAGGAAGACGATCACCAGCTCCGGCTCATTGCTGCCATCCTGCGCCATCTCCTGATGCTGAAGACTGAGACAGAGGAGAAAACGGAGGAAGCACACAGGTGGGAATCTGTTCCTCGCTGATCTTCATATGTTAATAATTTATTGTAGCAGACTGCACCTTCGTATTTGATTTAAACCAATATACATGTTTGGATCTCTTAAACACGAAAGGCTCAGTCCCTTTGTGTATCCGTGTCCTGTAGCTTTCATGTGTGAATGAGTGTTATAGCCTCAGACATGACTTGAAAGTGATTTACATAGAAAAGCAGACTGCATCGCCGTGTCTGTGTAGGAAAATCACCTTGTGAGATTTGCTTGTGTCGATAGCAAAGTGCTGTGTAGTTGTATTTTATATTATCTATGAGCTTTTTTCTGTCATTGTGCGACAGCAGTGTTTTCTCATGGTAATTTCACGCAAGAATGCCAAGAATGTGTGGTCTTAGCCTGAAATTTAAACAGTGTCATGTAAAAGTGAGTGACGATCCTCTTGACCTGTCAGATTGGTGGCTGAATCAGTCGTGGGAGCTTGACCCATTGACCGACCCAGCTGTAATTTGAATGCAGTGTAACACAGAGCTAATTTGAATAGAAAAGGGGAGCACGAAGGAGAGAGTTAGTTTTAAGCCAAGCTGGCAGGCATTTTAAAGTTTGTTAGTCAGATGATTGTCAGACTAACACATAAATATTTTCAAATGTAGAGTTTTGTGGTGCTACGCGTTTATGACTGACGGACTTCTAGTATCAGACTCAGTTCTTCCTACATCTGTGCTCCCTGGTTACGCCATAAAACTGTTGTCTTTTTAAACTGACCATCTCATTTCCAGAACTGCTCTTACTATTTTTTTTCTTTTATTCCTACTTTTTTCTCTTTGGGTACCAGTAATTGTAAGTATTGCTAACTTGAGAAAAATAAAGTATTTTAGATGATCTCTGGCGAATCTGCAGTTTAGGAGGTATAGATGTTAAAATGCAAACCTACCACTGACATGACAGAGACATGATTTGTCATATTTTTATGCCATGTGCTCTTTTTGAGCTCCTAGTGATTTTTCTCTCCTTCTGGTCTCAAACTGGAAAGCATTAATAACAACAAATGCGAAGAAAGCAGAAACGTATCAGAAAAAAAACAGTGAAAACTCCTTTATCTGTCTATTGCTGTTCCTCCTGGGTATAGGTCAGATTTGAGTGAAACTCGCATACAAAGATCACTAAACGATGCTTCAACCAAATCATCATTTTTGTGGTTCCATTTTGCCAGCATAACCTTTCTGGAGACGACTTACAATCTCGCCAATCGCTTGTTCCTGATGCACTGAACAATATTCAGTTTCAACAAATTGGCAAAGACAGTTTACTCCAATTCAATTCAACTTTATTTATATCGTGCCAAATCACAACAGCTGCTCTATATTGTAAGGTAAAGACGCCACAATAGTAGAGAGAATACCCCAATCACTTGGCGACAGTGGGAAGAAAAAACTCCCTTTTAACAGGAAGAAACCGTTGGCAGAACCAGGGTCAGGGAGGGGCAGGCATCTGCTGTGACCGGTTGGGTGTGAAGGGACGAAGAGAAGACAAAAAACAGACTGTGGAAGAGAGCGAGATATAATAACTAACGATTAAATGCAGAGTGGTGTATAAACAGAGTGTAAAGAGGTGTGAGAAGATGAAATGCATCATGGGAAGCTTCCAGCTGCCTAGGTCTATTCCCGTTTAACTAGCGGAGGGTTCATACTCATCTGAACCAGCCCTCACTAGAAGCTTTGTCAAAAAGGAAATGTTTAAGCCTAATCTGAAAGTCGTGACATAAGATTCACATGTTTAAGAAGAAAGAACTTCAGGAAGTACCAAATGATAGGGAAGGTTGAGCTATTGCATTGCTATGCATTTCACTTATATATCATTAGACTGTGATGATTTCATTGGTGGGGATTAGGACGGAAGGGGTCCTGTGGGTTAACAGTGCCATGACATGCGGGTGCACTCACGTATTTTCATGGTTTCTGCTGAGCATGTCGTCTTAATGCTCTTGAACTCTGACACATTCATTTGGTAGTGAACTACATTGACCTGTCCCAGATGTGACTGTTTGCGAGCGCGCTTGACTCTATCATTGGCTTTTTATTCTCATGATGTTATCTAATGCAGCCAATGAGTAACAAGAAAACGGATCACTTTCTTTCTGCGCTTTGCACCTGTGAATTGTGGTAAATCCTGAGCAAAACCTGGTATGTCTTTGTTTTAACCTTTTTGTATTTTGATTTTATCCTCCAAATACTCTAAAAAAAAAAATCTGGATAATTAAAAAAATATAATCTTAACTGTTTGCAGTCATGCTGTGAACCTGCTGAACAACCTGCCTGTGTCCTATCTGGATGTTTTAATTGACGTGCCCGTGCAGGGAGGGCAGGAGAAATATGCCGGAAAAAACATGGATGCGATCGAGGTGTTGCTGGACTTCATGGAGAAAAGAATCGACAAGGTAAAATTCAACTTCTGTTACGATGACGCGAGAATAACAGTTTAGCATCCATAAATGTATTCAAACTCCACCCGGATGTTTTTGTTTTTATTTATGATTAGAAGTAGAAGAAAGCCTGAATAAAGGTCATGTCCCTCAGGTTCTCCTGTTATTCAGTCTTATCTCTATTAGCTGCGTGCTTGTGTGTTAAGGATATCTATCCAGCCCCTGAGTTTGTGGAGACAGTGAAGTTTTTGTGGTCTGTCACTCCAAGCAGGGATCCAATTACAAAGAGGGTTTGACTCCAGTACTCAGCCTTTTGACTGAAGGATCCAGACACCACAGGGAGATCCGCAGATATATCAAAGCTCAGGTAATCACTGTTTGTGGGCTCAGCTTTAGAGGCGTGTTAAAATAGAAATATTGATGCACTATTAAGCCTTATATCTTTTTTTTTTTCTAAGGTACTTCCCCCACTGAAAGATGTGAAGAGCAGGCCAGAGATTGGCACCACCGTCAGAAACAAGCTGGTTCGCCTCATGACACATGTGGACATGGGCGTGAAGCAGACAGCTGCAGAGTTTCTGTTTGTCCTCTGCAAAGAAAGCGGTGAGTGATTTTAAAAGGGAGAAGAAGGGGAAGAAAAATATGTGGCCTTTTTGGTTGAGTGCAGTTTATGAGAATAATTACCTTAACACATCAGGATTTATGTGTAGCAGTGCCCCCTTTTAGTAAATGTGTTGTCTTGCAGTGGACAACCTGTTGAAGTACACGGGGTACGGAAACGCAGCAGGACTTCTTGCGGCTCGAGGACTTCTTGGAGGAGGGAGAGGAGAGACTCGGTACTCTGACGATGAGGACTCGGACACAGAAGAATACAAATCTGCCAAACCTTTGTGAGTCCTCCACACTGGGATTACAATAAGGTGTCACATGTTTAACTGTTGTGTGTACTTTGATCGTTTGTGCTGCACCGATTCAAAAACTGCTGGTCTAGTAGCTGATGCTCATCATCTCTCTCTCTCTTTTTTTTTTTAAATTATTTCCTTTTATTCTCGGGGGACAAACCCCAGTAATTTAATCCCAGATATAACAAATAACTGCCATTAGCTGAATTCACTTTGCAGCTATACATTCAGCATTCTCATCTTCTTTTTTTCAGCATCAACCCCATCACTGGTCATGTCGAGGAGCCGATGCCTAACCCTGTCGAAGAGATGACCGAGGAGCAGAAGGAGTACGAAGCCGAGAAGCTGGCCAACATGTTCGACAAGTTGTCAAGGTAGCAAACGAGAGAACTAGCAAACTAGTAGTGAGGCATGCTTCGAAATCTACAGTGTGCTGTTTACAAAACTTAGAAGAGTACCAGAGGATTTTCAGTTGCAAAATTTTTGGACCGAAAACAGCTGTGTGTGTTCTGGCTTCACCGCAGTTTCTGATGGACTGAAAAAGGTTTAGAGGTCATTTCATGCTCTGCCACAAAGCCTCAAATATATAAAGCAATCTGCTGTCTGGGAATTTGCTTTTTCATATTTTAGATTAGCTTTGGATGCATGAATGTGTTTAAAAAAAAATCTGTGTAAAATGGAAAATTCAGTATGATAGATGCCTCAGAAGTCTTGTCGAAATATTTTTTTTCTTTTACCACGCCTGCTCACAATATAAATACACAGTTTCCCGAGCAAAGGGTCGTGCTGTGTTTGTGTTGACCTTTCCTCAGCGAGCGCAGAGGCCAACGTTAGTTTGCACAGCGCCTGCACAAAAGTAACAGTGAGCCCGCTCCCTGCCAACCGAGTCATCGTTGGAAGAATCTCTTGCCTTTTAGATGTAGCTTCAATTAGGACTGGACTGTGTGCACGCCGCGTCATTCAGCCGGTGTAAATGGGGGAGCTGCCGCCACAACGCACCAGCGGCATCATTACCTCCGCTCCTTAATTATCACCTAATTGGCTCACACAGTCGACTTGTCGTTTCCCCGTTCCTTTATTCGGGTTTTTAATAACACACGTCCTGACTTTATTCTTCTTTTTATTTGACAAGCAAGCCGCTGGTCAGACAAGGAGTGGACTGAGACAGAGGCACAGCTAGACAAAGCTATTCGGGTGGAACGTGGATCAAGAGACACAGGTGGATAAATGCGCAGGCATAAGAAAGCCGTCCTCGCCATTGTTGAGCCAAAAGAGGGCGTTGAGCTGTAATGAGGCACGTGCACCCAGAAGAGGAAGATTCCTTTCCGAGGCCGCATCCCCTTTCTTCTCTTCCTCTGCAATGAAGGAGAGGTGGTCCCTTGATGCCGACTCTAAGGAGATCGGTCAGATCCTTGCAAGAATGTGCCCCTCTAACTGTTTAACTGGTGCTCCAATTAGCACATACTCTGCACCCCCACCCCACCCCTTACACCTGCCAGACCCCCCCGCCCAGCCCTCTGTCACTCCCGAGGAGGAAGGAAGACATTTTTCCCCCTCTCTAATTGGAAGAGATGATGGCACATGTTTTTGTTTGTTTTGTCACGCTGGTCTGTATTGTAAATGAGCCAGTGATACCGGGTCACGAGATGCTGGTTCTCTTTAAAGAACTTTAACCTTTAAGAATTAAATGATATTTAATTCTAGGAATCAGAAGGAATTACATGGCCATTTGTGTTTGAGTCTGTCAAATCTTTTGACCGATAATTCTCTGATAAATCATCTCGGAGGGAGTGGTGACACACGGTGCAGGTATAATTGGATTAGGGTGAAGGGGCAGCCGTGGCTTTGAGGAGATTAGGCTGAGTACTGATCCTGTAATTAAACTACCACTGCAAAGGAGGGGAGGGAGGATGGCCAGACAGGGGCGAGTGTCCATGAAAGGAGCTGAGGGAGTTGTTGAGTGAGGGTCCTTGAGTTGTGTATGCAGAACGTGCAGACGCATGCAATTGAAAAACCCTTTTTTAAAAAAAAAAAAAAGTTCTTCCAGCTTTCCTTTAGCACCGTTCTCCATCCAGCACGTCATATCTGATATCTACTTCTTTGTGTCCGCAGGCAGCACGTGATTCGACCGATGGGCGTCAAACCCGACGGGACGTTGGCACCTTTGGAAGAAACCCTCTGCAGTCCACCTGAGGAAAACTCGGACTCAGACTCGGACTAGTGCTGCTGAATATCTCAGCCACGTTTTCCAGACTAAGCCCGATGGGCCCCACCCCCAACAAATCTCGAGCTGTGATTATTGAAGGTGGGTTCTGTAGCTGGGCTTGAATTTGTGCCTCCATCCTGAGTGAGCTGCTGCTGAGTGTAGAGCTGTGTCCAAAAACTTCAGGTGCTGGATAGGAAAGTCCCATTTATCACCTCGGGGGCTGTAACTGGGACAAGTGGCAGTGATTAACAGAAAGCTGAACAAATGGTGATGGTGAAAAATAAAATATTTATGTGTAAGTTTATATCAGGCTTTTATTGCGCTTTGCAGGGCAATCACCTCCTCTTTGGTTTTTCTTACTGATATTGACTGACGGCCACTTAAATGCAAATAAAGTGTTATTTTGTAATCATGGACTGGACTCTTAGCAAAATCTTAGCCTCTTTTATTTCAAATAGGACAGGCACTTGCTGCACTAAATGAAATCAAACCAGTCCTGAAGTAGAACGCAGCTAAACATTTCACAGCAGGCTCCAGAGGCTGTCTCGAGCTGAAGCGGAGTCGTGCGTGGCAGGAAGACTGCCGAGAAGGAGTTCACGGTTACTGCTGCATCTTTTGCTTTAGTGCTCCCTGTGGGGAAAGAATATACTTTCTGCTGAGTTTTGCTTCTTGCTGGAAACACTGTTTTGTTTAAAGTGTAGTTTTGGGTGTGAATAAACATTCCTTCACTTCTTTTTTAAAAATATATACATATAAAAAATATATGACTAGAAGGTGCACAATTTTAACACGAATCATAGTAAACACTGTTAGCGGTAAAGCTGCTGGTACTGCTGGAGCACAGGACTGATGTGTTTGTGGACCGTTTAAACCTGCAGCTCACTTTGTGTAATCAGTTTTTACCATGGACAAAAAAAACCAATGTTAGTGGTAGTTCACTTTTTTCTCTCTGGTACTCAATTGATGATGTTATGGAGAAAAGAAAACAAGTTTCATTAAATTTAAGACTTGAGGCAATGCAGCATTCTCCACAGGTGGATGGTGGTTTTTGCCTGTTCGGGCTCTTGACAATGAAATGTGTGAACTACGATGATTGTTTTCTAATCTCTGTTCCTTTTGTCATCTGCATGATGTTAAATCGAAAAAGAAAAAGGAAGAAACCTATGAAAATGTTGTTTATTTGACACTAAATGTGTGACTTTATATAAACAAAGTAATATATTTTCTGTGTCTTGGTATAATTTAATTCTATGCAGATCTCACATGCTTGGTCGGTTATACACATAATTTAACTGCTTGTTACATTACTTAAATCAGCGTTTCTCATTGTTAATGAAATTTGTGCAAGTTGACTTTACTCTTTTCGATTTGCCAAAGTTGGTTATCATTTGCTGGGTTTCTCCTCTCATTTCTGTATTTTTCCCCCTATCGCTGTAGATTTGTTTTGTGCTCAGCTGTAAACAGAATTATTCCACCACATTCAAGTTTTCTGTTCACATTTTCCCAAGTGGAAAGCATTCATATCATTTCCACAAAAGTTAATAAACATCTTTTTTGGACACAAAGTGCAAATTACACAATACTTTTATTAAATACGCTCTCAAAGACAGTGTTATACTGATTATAAAACATTAACACATTACACTGACTTAACACCTTAAAATTAATATTTTTTGATACAAGGCTCAAATGTCTACTAGTGTTCTTGATGGATGCTGTTTGAACTTGATTAACCTTTTGACGTGTCCATATAACCATGATTCAAACATCACATACTGGCTCTTAGATGAAGAGGTAAGACTCAAAATAATCTGATTAGAAGTTACAGTTAACAGAACAGTCTGCCATGTGAACTATGGATAGTGGAAACTTCAAAATCCTTCAAGTGTCGTAATATTTAGTTGCTTAGGGTGGACGATGCAGAGCTCTTGCTGTCCGTCTCAGAATCTGTCTCCTCGCCGCCGCTGCCTGCTGCTCTCTGAGCTCCTGGTATGGACCTGGATGTCTCCGTCCTGCCTTGAGGCTCTGCTGTTGCTCTGATCGGACATGTCTGTGATGGCAGACTGCTTACCAACGCTGGGATGGTCTGCAGAAAGGAAATGAAAACCACTGAGTGCCATAGGACGGTGTAACAATCATTCTGCAGTTTTTTTCCCTTTCTAACTGAGACATGTATGACCTGTGAGAGCTTTTAGAACCCACCAGTGTTTCCTGGTTCCTCATCAGCTCTTCGATCTCATTGTTCCAGCCGAGCATTTCGGCAAACTTCCGCACAGTATCCTCCAGGTTTCCTAGCTCCATGTGGTCCCCTCGCCGGAGCGGGACCTTCTCAAAGGGACCCACAGCATGTCGGTTCAGGAGGAGACGTGGCACAGTGGAGCGCACCGTGTTCACCAAGCTGGCAAATGGCTCAATCTGAAACATTTTATTTAACATTTAATGGAATGTGCCTTTACACAAACACAACCTGTTTTTACTATGATATCATTTAAAATTTTAATGTTTACCTGCAAAGACGTGCCCATAATGATGAGCAGGTCAGCTTTTGGGAAATCTTTAGTGTGCAGGAAATACTTCTGAGGAAGGTCCTCTCCGAAAAACACAACATCCGGTTTGACCGTTGCGGCACAAAATGTGCATATGGGGACGTTGTCATTCATTATCGCACGCTGTTAGAAAAAAAAAAAACACGTAGGAAAGATTAACGTGGCATCAAGCACATGGGATTCATATATCTTATAAAGAGGCATACGAACCTTGGCCTCCTCAGCGGGGTAAGGAGTGTAGCACAGGTGACACGAAGCAGTGGCAAAACTTCCATGAGCTTCTACGAGTTTTTCATCAGGGATGCCACACACTGAAGGTTTTCAAATATGATCACATTAGGAGCAAAACAGGAACATTAATGCAAACAATCTGAGTTTGTCCTATTTGACTTTTCTTTTACTAAAGTCAGACAATAATGAGGGGTTAATAAAAATCTTACTCTAGCTCCCTCGAGACAAATCTTAACATCTGGCATGCTGACTGAAATCCTTTACATAACAAGATACTCCACATAGTGAGGGTTTACAATTATTGTTAATTAATTGTATTTTTGGTGGGTTTTTAGGGGGATATCTAAAAGCTGTTTTGTAAGCACAGTGTTGCAGTTTGCCCAGATGTCTCTGTGGATTTCTGCTTCTAAACAACTTCTTTAAAAAAAAAACAAAAAAAACTATAACATTGATTTTAACTGCTAAATATACTTTTAGGCCAAGGAATTCAATAATGGCAACAAAAATTTGCTTGAACCGACTATGACACAGTTAAAGACAGGAGAACAGGCAGCCAAGCTTTGGGTCCCGCAGAGCAGCTGTCACCAGTACCTTTGTTTGAATATGAACTCTCAAGATGTGCTGCTTTAGAGCAGCGGCGGACCGAGTTCTCACCTTCTTCTCCATTCATACAGAAAAGATGCCATTGCAGTTGAGGGTTGTCTTAATGTTGCTTGTAAAGAGAAAGCCAGTGTTGATGGCGTTTCTTCGATCACTTATATAAAATCATCCACAGAGCACAGATAACATCAGTTGCTGTGAGGTAGAACTTGTCTGTACGGGGAAACCTGTTTTTCCTGCACTGGATTCGTTGGCCTTGAAAAAGTAGATTTAGCTAAACTCAAATTTTTTTTTAGCAGCAGCCACTTTGTAAAACCCGAGATAGCCGCTACATTGACAAATCCCCCCAAAAGGTAAATTAAATTACACATCTTTTCTGACTAATGCACTGAAGAACTCACAGATAGCTAAGTACACTGAAAAATGAAAGCTGCCAAACAGCAGTGGACAGGGAGCCCCTTCAAAGACACCTTATTCTTAAATTGTCAAACAACCCTTTAAAACCCATCCCTGCTGGCAGATGCTTCAATAATAAAAGGCAGCTAAATCTTCCAATCCTGTAGCTGGGTTTTTCAAAAAGCCACATTAATGGTAATGAGGCATCTCGAGCTTAAGTCAATCCACAAACCACTGGGCAGCTTCAAAACAACACTGATGCTGTAGCCCAACTGTTTTCTCACTCACATTTCTCCAGTCCATCGATGTTCTGGGTGTACAATCGGAGCAGGAGGCCTTTGTGATGAAGCATGCGGATGAAGTAGTGTATGTAGTTTGGACGATGGCTGCCAGGATACAGAGCCTTAGCCAAGGAGAAGAACGGCTGCGGGTCATTGGAGAAGTAGTCGATGTTGAAAATGGCTTCTGGGTATGGGATGTTATACTTTTCCAAGTTTGCGTAAAGACCTGTTCCTGGAGTCCTGAAAAATTGGTACATTGGTACATTCTGAAACACTGATTTTCTGAGGTTCAAGTAATTCAGATAAAAGTGAGCCAGTGGTGGATTTCTTCTTATGGACAAGAAGGGTGAGCTGCTAAACAGCTTTCACAGTGAAAATCTGCAGATTGGTGAGGTTTTAGACACCAACCTAAAGTCTGGGATCCCACTTGCTGTGCTGATTCCTGCTCCAGCCACCACCACTACGTTCTTACAGCGGCCGAGCTTCACCAGCCGAGCCACAGATGCCAGGCCTCCCCGGGATGATGACTTAACAGCGGGCGAAGCTGGAGCAGCCTGATCAGATCTTGGTGCAGAGGGCTGAGGTGCCGGCACAGAATCACTGCTGGCTTTGGGAACCTTTCCTTTACTGGAGAAAAAGACAGTTTGTGTTTTACTTTGCAGCTTTTATTATTTCTTTTTACAGTCTCGTGTCACATGGACCACACCAACATTACTTTAGACAGTTATCAGTCATGCCATACTGCCAAGGAGGTGTAATCTGCCCCAAATTCATTATGTTTCCGCTCATTGTTGCAGAAAAGACTCTCTTCAGCACTGTGAGTCCTAAACTCCTCATGAAGTCCGTGTGTCATGTTTGTTTCATAAAACAGCGCTGAACTTCAGTAAGTGTTTTCCGACAGTGGTGCATGTGATGCAAACACTGGCTGTTAAATCTTTCACCTGGTGGCTCAAAGAATAGAGCAGTATGTAGTAGTAATGCATTGACTTCACAGCTAGTGAATGGTTGTCCTACATCCTGCATGTTCTACTCAAAGACCACAGTCACCTCAACCAAAAGGAATCTCAAACAGATCTGTGATCTTCAGCACAAATCCAGTATCCATCAATATTTTATTACAATTATAGCTGTCTGAGAAGGCCAGCATGCCTCAGAAAAACCAACAGTAAAATCCCCAGAATCAAACAAAAGGATTTAAACTGAGCGTAAAGAAACCAAGAATCAAGTTATTTTGGTGGGCGTGGGCCGAAGCATACCTTTAAAAATAATAATTAGTTCACAGGCAACCATTTCCCTGCTAGACAAAAATACTTGATATGAAAACTTCTGTACATAATGATGATGATCATGCCTCAGTTTTAAAGCATATTAAGGCCACACTGCTGCAACACTTGCACTCCAATTTCTTGACCATATCATTATGTTTTTAAAACCTGATTATTTTTATTTTGTGCACATAGCATAGTGACATTTCTATGTATATATTAGTGAATGAGGGCCATTGTCTTGATGTTTCCTGATGTTCCTGTTGAAAAGTGGCTTGAGAGAGCCAAAAGTTCTCCAAGACACTGAACATTTTCCTATTAATTAATACACTGCTATACTGGACTTTTGTGTGATGTTAACTGGTTTGGGTGGGTTTTTTTTAGTCCTCTGCTTTTCTTTATACAGGATCACTGTTACATGTCCTTACCCTGTAAATAAAGCATCCTGTCCACTCACACTCATCTGACTGAGGTTCTGAGCCAATGCCGAATCAGTTTGCTTCCTCCTTTGTTTTCCATACAGGCTCGGCCCGGAGTCCGGGGGCTCTATGTGATTGGTGTGCCTGGCCTGAGAGCTGCGGGTTATCCTGGTGACTGAAGCTTGGGAGGTCTTTTTATCCCAGCTGGACCTGGACCTGTTCATTCCAACACCTGTTGGCGAAAACAATACACAAATTAAACTTCAGTGACTGTTCATGAGCTGTAATTCAAATTTCTTTCCTCTGTCTTCTTTGTATGAGATTTGTCTGTGTACTGATAGCACAATGTACATTTTTTTTAAGAGGCAATTCACAAGCTTGGTTTTTTTTTTTTTTTTTCCAATGCACATTTTCCTTTCAATTCACATCTTTTTCTGCTAATTAGTTATGAATGTGTATTCTCTGATTTTCCCTCCATTTCCTCCCATATTTAAAAAGCTGTTACACTCAAATCATCGGGGCATCCTTTTCTCTTCAGTTCCTCTACACACCGAGAAGCTGAAATGTTTTAAAACTGTCAACTCTTGAACAAAAGGTAATGACTGCAATATATTTACCCCCCCCAGCAGCTATGCTAATACAAGCCACAGCTGTGGCAGCTTTACTGTTCAGTCAAAGCAGAGAGAGGAGCTGCGAGGTGGGGGGTGAGAGTTAAAAAGAGGGGAGCAGAGGTGAAAGAAGCGTAGGTTGACTGTGTGTCAACAAACCCAGCTGGGAGAGAAAAGAGGATGCCCCCTAACAGCCCCCACAAATGGGCAGACAGGGGTGAGGGGTGTTCAGAGATAAATGATACAGAGGCAGGATTCAATAAAAGGTAGCAGAGGAGAAGAAGAGGACAGAGAAGGGAGGAGGGGGCTTCTCCTCCAAGCTATTCTAGGCCTTCAAAGAACTTCCACGAGGAATGACCACAGAGAGATTGTGAACAAGAAAACAAAAGACGTACAACCCATAAAACAAGTCCATTTCAGTAAGCAATGGGAGCAACAGGGAGATACGATGCACCCTCCTCCAGAAGCTCTTTATCACCCTCCAGAGGTGAGAGGAGAAGAGACACCTCTGCAGGACACTACTTTGCTAAAACTACTTTAACATTTGAAGGCTTGAAGCAAAAAAAATAAAAAAAATTTATTATTTTTTTTTTAAATGCAACTTTTTTCCCCCTCTTAAAATAATGCATTAGTGATAAAGAACATGTTAAAGTTCACATTCATCAACCTGCTTTATATTTTAGACACATTCTTTCCCTCCATAAAAGACTGAAGCTCCCACATTACCTAAAGAACTATTAAAAACAGCAGGAGGCCGAGGGTCTTGGCTTTGTCTGGCCGCCTCTCAAAAAGACACTGCTGAGTACAGGCAATATATCACCAGCCCAATTATTAAGATCTCGCACAGACCGTGTTGTGTTGCAGCACTCAACTCATCAACATGATATTAACTCTTATAGCAGAATCACATCTGGAGATGCTGCACAAACTGCTGTAGTGAACCTTAAGTTGAGCAAATGACTCTGACCTCTAAACTTCAGAAACAACTCTGCCACAAAAGGTCCACAAAGTCATTTTTATGACATCAAACTGACTTTGACTTAAATGTTGATTTTAAATTTTTTTTTCTCCCCCCAATCTAGAGAAAAGTCTAAACGTTCCACAGATGCCGTTATCACTCTTTAATGACAAATAAATCCCTGAATAAATGACAAAAGGCTTAAAATGGATTTGAGTGCCCCCTTCTCTTTGCTTGGCCTTTCACAGCTCTCCCTAGTTGAAAATCTGAGCCTAGAGAGTCCCACTACCAGACCACCAGGACTGTAGCTGCTGATATGAGGGTTACAGTCATCTAATTAGGGATGAGGACACCTCACTGATCACCACGAAACCCCCCTAAAAGAAAGTTAGGCTGATTGATAATCCTTTTAACATATAAGAGACTGAGAGCAAAGGCCAAATGCCAACCAAGAAGTTTGTATAAAGGGAACAAAGGCAACAGCATCCCCACGACATTTACTGATCAGTAGGTAAACACAAGTTCTACCTAAATACTGTGTTAAAAAGGAACACAAATAGAGATAAATCAAAGGAATAGTAATTTATATTTTAAAAATAAAAAACAGCAAACATTTCCATAAGGAACAGGATTAAGAGTGTTAGTTTCGTGTTCAGTTTTGACATTCACAGTGCAATAATGTTAAAGCTGCTTAGGTATGTTTTTATGATTACATCATCGTAATGGTGCTGCAGTTTATTCATTTTCTGTGAGCGGTGCAACTGAAACTTCAAAGAAAGGCTCAGCTGTCTCTTTGATTAAATTTGGGTATGTTTAATGAGGGGCTTCCCCCTGCAGCCCCAGCATTTAACCCTCCACTTGCAGCAGAGTTGACAACTGCCGACTCTGAACTCTGCCCCCTCCCCATGCAGGCACAGCAGCCTGGTCTCCATAGAAACCACTTCATTACTTAATTGGAGAGGCAGCAGCTATATGTCCTCCCACCCCACCTGCTCACTAATGACATATCACTCTATGTAGCATCTTTGTTGGACTCTCAATTGACACAAAGCAGCAAGTCCTAATTTGTGCTGCTATATTGTTTGCATGTAGAGAGGAAGGTGGGCGGTGGAGAGCTAAATTTGCCCAGCAGGTCGATGGCTGAATAATGACTCTTGCCTTGCTGCTCCTCTGAAGACGCACTCGCCTTAAATTAAGAACCAATGAGCTATCAATACAAGCTATCAGCTTGTACTGAACAACCTACATTCTCTTTAAAGTCACTGCATCACTTTAAAATTCAAATGACATTATTTTCACACTGAGAATAGTGAAGCTTGGTAATAAAAAACGCTTTCTAATTAAACACTTTAATTCTACATCATTTTCACTCAATATGAAAAAAATAATAATTTTAATAATTTGAAATATGTCCAAAAATGTTTGAAAAGCAAAGTGTGGTCATGTTGTTGACAAATACCAAAATGGGTATTATGAAAACAGTTTGTTTTGTTTACTGTTATTTTACTTTTTTTCCCTAGCAACTATACACTTCATAAACTAATGTCAATGAACTGTCAACTAACTTTTGCCAACATTAGAAAAGCCAATAATCAGTCTTAGTAAAACATATTCTTCAGGACACGCATCAAAGTTTGTTTACCAAGAACTACTGCACAGAATTTATTAGCAGCCTCTCATTTTGCTTCTAAGGAGTTTCTTGTAAAGCTTTAAAGTGGACTAGAGCAGGCGTTTTCTGAGCTTTCTGAAGGTCAGAGGAACCAATTTTAAACTGTATTTTTGTAACTTTGTTAGTAGCACCGTCATAAAAACGCATCAACAAAAGAAATGTTTCAATTTCTCTAGGTGAATCTATGAAAATGCCAAAGATAACACAATTTGACAGACATAATTTTTATTTATTTTTATTTTTTTAAACCAACAAGGTGAGTCACAACAGGAAACCGGACAAGTGAAGGACCAGAGAAGAAGTGGCTAGAATAAACATGATCTACAACAGTTAAACAGCATCTGAAAGCTGTGTCTTTAAGAAATAGGGAAAAAGAAAAATCCAGCAAAGACTTTACACAGGACCTGAGAGATGTACATCTCTCACCTTAGTTGATTCATCTACTGTTCACTGAAGTCTCACCAGAAATATTCTCAGAGAAAGGATGGCTGTCAAGAATCTATTCTTAAGGAAGGGAAACAGGGAGAAAACGCTGAGGTAGCCAAATTACACAAGAACTGCACTGAAAATCAGTGGCAACAGGTCTTATGGCATGATTAATGCAAATTTGAAATTTCTGATTAAAATTGTTGTCAATATATATGAAGAACCTAAAGAGAGAGGTACAACTGTGTGTCTACAGCCATCTGTAAAACATGGTGGAGGCTCTGTTAGTGCTGTGTTACACACAGTGAGGGTACACTGTCCCCTGCTGGCACTTCTCAATCATTACACATAACATTTTGGTAAACAACAAACTAACCACAAACTAGGACTGTGCAAGCACCAAATTTCTATCTCAGTTAGAAATTTGGCTTCAGTTAATTATTAAAAACCAAACAATGCAAAAACAGTGACAAAAATAACCAAGATTCTTGCCATAATAGAGAAGCCCAACCATAAAAATGAATGAAGAAACCGTGGTTCTAGATAAATGTTAGACCCCCAAGTAAAGGCGGACACATATGGCACCAACAACATAGGGATAATTTCAGCTACACTGTGGTAAGTGCATTGTATTGACTACAAACCTGCAGACTAACATCTGTACCAAGTGCAAACGTTACTGTTTTTTTTTTTTTTTTTTTTTTTTTTTTTTTTTTTTTAAATAATTCACTGGAGAAAACAAACAAAAAAATAAAGCACTTTGGGTAAACATTCAAGGGTCATATGAGCATCACTTTCACCTACATTTAGACATACATGAATCTGTTCTGTGTCAAAATCATTTCTAGCAGTCACATTTTAACACTGGGAACGTAACTCATGGCTATGAAAACACTGATGTTTATGTGTTTTATAGAATAGTTTGGTGATATCACAATGATCCAACAACTTTAGGTTCTGAGGAAGTTCTCCTAGTCCATGAATGCAAAGGATCCACTGATCCAGACACCCTTCTGTGTGTGTGTGTGTGTTTTTTTTCTTTACTTCAAAGCCCAAATACTTAAAATGACTATATTAGATATTTACTTTTGAAACACAGGAAATGGGTGTACAAGATGAGCCTGGTGTCAAAAATGATATGATCCTTGAAAATTGACCCAGAAATATGTTTTTAAACTTTTATCAGAAAAACAGATAAATTCCAATCCAAATTTATTTATGAAACCTATTTAAAATAACAAAGTTGACCAAAGTGTTGCACATGAAACAGATAGTTACACAATAAAGAAAGAGATGCACCACGCACACATGCCCACAACACAAAAATGCAAGAGACAATACATCAGCTTAAATATCTAAGCTTTCATGCAGACTTTAAAGTCAAAGAATAAACATGAGTTTGAAGGCATACTAAATGTCTAAGGTGAGAGCCAGTTTAACATGAGGTGGGGGGCAACTTATTCAACAATTTAGGGACTATAGCTGAGAAAGTTCGACTTCCCCTCCCTGTTCTTAAGGCTAGTGTTTGTAGCTGGTTAGCAGATCTTAGGGCCCTTGAAGGCACATAAGGTGTTAAGAGATAAGCAATATATGATGGGTTCAACCCATTAATAGACTTAAAAAAATAAATCTTAAAATCAATCCTAAGATGCAGGGGAAGCTACTGAAGAGAGGCCAGATCAGAGGAATATGTTCCATCTTATGTTTTCTGTTAAGAAGGTGAACAGCAGCATTTTGAACCAACTGAAGGTGTGAGAGGCCTAATTTACACCAAAAACAGTTGAGCTGTAATAAAAGCACATATAACATCCAGGGTGCCAATGCTTATTTCTGTTTCTCTGTCACAGGTGTTGATTTGCTTTTTCTAGACAAACCCCGATGTATTTTGAATGCTTGTAGCTCAGAAAATCTTTACACTGTCACTAAAATGATGGGGGAGACATGTTAGTGTGAAACTTTCCACATTTTGGAAGCAGACATCTAGATAGGCCTACCACTTTCTCAGAGAGGAAAATCAGCCCTTTCTTCGACTTAGCACAAGTGCTAAGTCGAAGTGCAAACTACGTCAGATCACACTGAAAATGTGGGGTTTTAATTCACTAGAAAAGGCCCATGGACTCGTTTCATGAAACTGTATGTGGATCCATTTAGTAAAAAAAAATCCCTAAAATCAATTTGACGTCATTTCGCTTCATTCTGCAGGAAACCATGGGAATTGATATTAAAAGATGGAAGAGCAGTGGCATTACTAACAATAATGCCACTGAAAGGTTATACGAGGGCTTTCATTTCATTTGCATGTCATTAGCTACCTGTGTCTTTCCAGACGGCAGAGGTTCTGAATGATGAGCAGACGACGACGACACACTGCAGACTTTTGTTAAGCCACTCGTGATGTTTTACATCCAAAAAATAAATAAAAACTTTCGAGCTTCCCGTAAAATGTTAAAGTGTAGCCCTCCAGCTGCGGCAGCCAAACAAACAGCTGTTTAAACTGTATTAAGGGTGTCTCCTTCTTCTCAAAGCCATACAGTGAGGTTGACCGCAGCCTGAACGGGAAGTTTTTACAGAGCGAGCTGTCACTCTGCTGCCGTTTCCGGGTACTAAATTACTGTGTACGAATACAGGCGGGAAACTGAACAGGAGTCACGTGACACCACGTTTCCGGTAAAGTCATATTCAAATCAATAATAGGTCTAAAAGTCAGCCCAGCGATACATTTTGGAGGTTCAAAGAGGTGTTTGTAATCTTTTTGGAGGCTGTAGCTTGATTTGCTGATATCATACAGAGAGATGTTTCCTTTATTTAGCCTGTGCTCACAAACATGTGACAAGACCATTAAAGACACAAGCAAAAAAAAACAAAAAAAAAACTTGACCCTGATTAAACCCCCATATAATAGTACTTTAATAGTTAAAAGGAATAAAAACAAAACTAGAAATTAATTAAAAAAATTAACCAAAACTAAACATTTTGTAAATATAAAAACTACCATGATTGACTACAACAGTAGTTTCTCTTTGCCAACATAGAAAGGCTGTGTTTGACAGCACTCATTGGATTGATCAATACGCAGAGAAATGGGAAAGTCCAAGGAACTCAATTAAGATCTAAGAAGGAGAATTATAGATTTATACAAGTTGGGAAAGTCTATTGGAGCCATTTCTAAATAGATTACAAGATCATTAATTCAAGATCAACAATTCAAACATCTTGTTCTGGCAAGACAAGGCCAGGACAAGATATTCAGATCTGTCATCTGTTTGTAATGTCTGGAAAAAGAGCCAAACTGTTACACTCAGATGACAGGAAAAGTTTAGGAACAACCCAGCAGCCACCGAGGCTCAAACCTGCCATGACCTGGAAACTGCTGAAACATCAATGTCCTCTGCCCACAATTAAGTGAATTTTGCATCACTATGGACCAAGAGTGTGTCAGTCAAGAAAGAATCCCCTGCTCTAGAATCAAGATCTTCAAGCTTGACTGAAATTTACAGCTGTCCTCTGAAGAAAAGTTTTATGGTCAGACAAGGAAAAATTGGAGCTTTTTGGCCACAATGACAAGAGGAATGTTTAGTGGAGTAAAGGTGAGGCTTTTAAATCTGCAAAGTCTGTACCTACTGTCAAGCATAGTGGTGGTAGCATGATGTTTTGCTACCAGGGGTACTGGCACATTACACAAAGTGGACAGAATAATAAAGAAGGAGAACTCCCTTTAAATTCTTCAAGTTTACCTCAAATCAACAGCTAGATAGTTGAAACTTGGACAAAATTGGGTGTTTCAAATGGACAATGATCACAAAGACACATCAAAACTGGTTTTGGAGTGGAAAAAGCAGGCAAACATTAAGCTGCTATAAAGGTCTTTCCAAACCTTTCCAAACCATAACCCTATTGAAAATGTGCAGACTACACCTGAAAGTTAGGTCCATGTATCAAACCAACAAATTTCAATTAACTCTACCAAGCGTGAAATGAAGAGTGGACAAATATCCAACCGAAACTGTAACCAAAGCTTTTTGATGGCTACCAAAAGCATCTGGTCAAGGTGCAACTTGCTAAAGGAGATTTAACCAAGTATCAGTGAAGGTCTATGAATATGCAAGCCTGTATGTGTACTTTTGACCGAGTGTGGATTAGACTACTCCAGGGGTAGGCAACTCCAGGCCTCGAGTGCCGGTGTCCTGCAGGTTTTAGATGTGTCCTTGATCCAACACAGCTGATTCAAATGGCTAAATTACCTCCCCAACATGTCTTGAAATTCTCCAGAGGCCTGGGAATGAACTAATCATTTGATTCAGGTGTGTTGAAACGGGGTGATATCTAAAACCTGCAGGGCACCAGCACACAAGGCCTGGAGTTGCCTACCCCTGGACTACTCTTAATTTAATGTTGTGATAAATGTTTGGATAAAGCTAAACTTTCACACACTCTGTGACAAGATTTAAAATACAGGCCCTATACCCTTATTCACTTCAGCTCGGTTGATACTAAGTTTTTAAGGTGTATATTTCTAAAATTAATAGCTTATTATCATATTTCATACCACCTTTCACCTTTATGCCTGTACGCATAGAGGTTACATTTGTTTTCCGGTAAGACGTGACCATCTATTTAAGACAGACGATCTCTGGTAACGCTAAAGATGTACGTCACTTCCGCCTCGAGGGGAGGAGGCGGTCTCGAGGTATTTGTGTCCGTGTCCCATCCCGCCAAAGTCTGGTTATGTTTTGAGGCTGCATATTATTTAAACCAATTGTTTCTACTATATATAAATTTATATTTCGAAATACGGTGTTCCCAATCATAACCAAAAAAAAAATAAAAAATTTAAATGTAAAAACAACCCCCTGTGCTCTTGATTTCAGTACACTTCTTAACCGTTTAGATTTAATCGGAAAACACTGTTTATGTTCTTAGACGTCAGGGCCTCACTGCATTATGAAATTATGCTAATTAATTTCGTAAACATGTCAAAAAGTGGACTAAAATTATAAACAGGAACAGTCTAATTTTAGATCCAGTACTTGTGAGCCGTGTGTTTTTCTCACACGGAGCAGCAGCTGGGGATCCATCTGCAAACAGTGCGTAACTCTGTGTGTTTTTATGGGTGGAGACTGAGGTCCTCCTCCTCCTCCAAAAAAGAGTCAGACAGACAACACAAGCCCGCTTCGCCATCAGCAGCTTCATTGTTGCAGGATTTTGGTCCTTTTAGAAACAACTGTGGTCATTTTTTTAAAGAACACAGCCTTCCCCAAAAGTGGGTCGCTCTCTTTGCTAGCTGTACGCTCGCGCAAGGTAAGTGTTGGGTTAGCTGTTTGGGATTCAGTTTGTTTGATGACAGTCAGCCATGAAAACTTCAGCAGAAGCACGAGCGTCACTTTTGAAAAGAAAAACACCTCAGCCATATTTCCTTAAAAACAGCTCCCGAGCAAAAACACCGCAGACCCTTACTTTGTACGGGACCGCCAGTTTAGAAATGTCGACGCACATTAGCGGGGGAAAGCTGCTGAAAGTGGCGTTTCCCTGGGGAGAGATGTGACGTTTGAGCTAGAAGATTCTACAAAATAACGTGCTAATCAGCGCGTGGCGTTCAGGCTCCGCGTATAAGTGACACAACTATGAAGGTTATAAAGGTCGGGAATTTACGTTTTTCCCTTCGTTAGTGATACAAGTTAGCGTACTCTTCGAGTACTGACTGGAAGTTACTGTCGCGTTTTGCACGTAGAGCTCGATCTGTTTGAACCCTACACAGAGCTGTTTCCACTACAGCTTTCTACCGTTATCCGGCGTTATGTTTACAACCCATTTAAAGAAGATGTCTTTTGAGCAGGTTTTTATAAATTCTTAATGGTCTGTTTTTGAAATGTCCCTTTATTTATTATGTTTGTTGTTTTGGCCAACGTCTGTTCTGAAATAGACTTGTGCAGACATGAAAATGCTTTAAATAGTTGTGCACAAATTAATGATTGCGCAATAACGAATTCAACAATAGAATTGGAGTGATTTTTTTCCCCCCCAAATATAGACACATAAGGTGTACATGGTTCATATTTTATCTCTTTGTCCTTTTTTTTTTAACCTGCTCTGTGAGAAACACCTGAACAGGTCCGCCTTGTTTTAAGGATACGGAGCACGCCCAAAGCAAGCTCCTTTATTTTCTGTACACATTGTGCCTCCAGCAGCCCAGTTATTTACACTGACGTTGTAAGTTAAAGCTCTCTTTGTAGGTAGGCTGTCTTACATACATACATATTTTATTTGGAAGAAAGGCTTTCAGTAAGCTCAAAACATTGTCACAGACATCAAAACTTACACCAGCGTGTTTGTGGTGGAGTAGTTTTGCACTATGTACTTTGTTGTTCATAATGTTAAGGGCATAAACTGAAAATACAGCAACTTATCACATTCAGCATTACAGATAAACGTGCTTCAACATGCACGGAAACACTTCAGTCAGTAAGAAGATAACTTTCAATAGTTTCAGTGGGATCTTTAAGTTCAGGCAGTCTCTGTTTAGCTGTAGTTCAGTACACTTTATATCTGCGCTGCTGTGTGACATGTTGGTAATTGTGTCACTTATTTTCCCAGAGAGATGAGTCAGGCAGAGCAGGCGCCTGCGGACATGCCTGCATGCCATGAAGATGAGCCAGCAGCTGCAGGTAAGTATAGCTGGACACCTCCTTTGACGTATACTAACACGTCTTTTAAGCTTAGCATAGTAGCACACTGTTTGGTTAAAGATGTACATGTGGGGGAAATTATATGTAATTAGGACTCTTTTTACCACAGTGATTAGCTGTTTCTCCAGGAACCAGCTATTAAGGGCACTGTAATTTTATTAAAATTTGATTAGCAGGTGTTCAGGGTAGCCTGTATACAACAAAGAGATTTTAACTGCTCTGTTTGAAGTCATGTCCTTTTGCTCCAGTTTGTCAAAACTGGGGAATGTTATAATTAAATATCCTGTATGAAGGGGGAAAGTCGTAATTGCTGTTCCACACCGCCAACATGTTTTCTATAATAGCATTGCTGTACTGGGCAACAGTGTTGTCTACATTTATACTCTTGTTGGTGCGCCACCATTACTCTGCCAAAGTCCAACTCTTTGTGTTGGACTTTTATCTAATAAATCTTGAACAGCGGTTACTTTTACAGAAACACAGGTAGGGCTGTGCCATATCATTGATATTGTCGGCAATAACAGTGGTACAGATTTTTACAATAGATAAAAATATCATGTTACGATATATTTTCTATGTTTCTTAGTACTCGCAAAGAGACTAGCCAGTAGAGGTGGGAATCACCATACATCCCACGATACGATATTATCACAATACTTAACGCACGATACGATATTATTGCAATTTTTTAAAATATTTTGCGATATTCAGATTCTGTACATAAAGGTAAACTTTATCAATATTCATTTTATCTAATAACAAAGTCTCACACTCAGTCTTTCTCTCATTTCAGTCAGTTTTATTGTTGACAATCTGAACGGTTTGTATTACAGTCTAGTCCAACTTAACTGAATGCAACCATCTGGTACAATTATAGCTATTCTGAACTATGCAATTTGTGAAAACTATGCAGCCCCTTCACTGAAGAATTTGAACGTAAATTAAAACAAAATATAATTTTACATTAAATAAGTTTTAAACTTAATTAAAATAAAACATGTCTTAAATTAAAATAAGTAAACTGTCATGTTTATTGCTGCCATAAAAAAGTTAAACACATTTGGACAGTGAAGGAATGTCAGGATTCTTGTTCAGAAAAAGGAGATGATCAACATGCTCTGAAGTCAGAGCATGTTCCAGTCCACAAAACCTTTTTTTGTAACAAAATATCGATTTCTGCTGTCCCTGTATCGATACATTATTAGCAAACAAAATATCACGATACTACACAGTATCGATTTTTCCCCCACCCCTACTAGCCAGGGATGTGTGAGACCAAGAGCTTCCTTTTAGCCTCCAGTGACAATTTAGTACCTATGAAGGGAGGTACTCCAACCACCTCTAAAATGTCACAGTACTTTGCAAAATATGCAAGAAAGCAGTTCCTGCTAAAGCTGGCAACAACAAACTTGTTTCACCACTTGAGGCAAAAACACACCGTTGAGTTCAGCCAGGTTATGAAAGAGGAGATGCTAGCACCTGTGGATGTGTGACCCAAATGTCAACATATGGCTCCACTGAGCCTTGCTAGTTGCGCTCCATATGACAGGAAAAGCAATCAGTAGATGGAAATTACTGATGTTGTTACATGGTGGAATAGCAGGTTTTGAAACAGCTGGTTCATCCCACGTATAGAAAATACTTCAGTTTTCATTTATTTTTTATCATGTGTCAGTATTGTGCAGGTCCTAAAGAGTTATAAGGTTACAATACTTTAGTATTTGTTTGTTATTATTAGCTATTTGCTTTGAATTTCCAGTGAAAAGCACAACCTAGGCTAATTTTGGGCTAAAATTTGTCTTCTGCTCTGTCACTGGATACAATGTCGTGTCACTGCTATAGTGCTGCTGCTGCTTGTGCCAACTTGTTTCAGTAGATTTACACTTTAAATTAGGAAGTGTGTCATTAATTATAATAGCTCGTTGGAAAAGAAGAATGGAAAATGCCTTTTATTTACTTACACTTATAAATTCTGCTGGATGTAAGCATCAGTAAAATGTTCACCTTTGTTTTTATTTTCTTTTTTAAAATTTCATCAGACATTTTATTGCAATTTTTACCCCAAGTAGGACTGGTACTTGGGGTAGAATAGAACTGTTATACTCATAACTGAGCACTCAAGGCACTTTTTACTGAAAGCCACATTCACTTACACACACACACACACACACACAGACACACACACACACATTCATACGGCATTTTTTGTCACATGCCTTAAAGAGCTTTTGTAACAAGCGCACGCACGCAAAGACACGCACAAACACACGCACAGAGACTCCAGCAGATGCATTGGGGCAATTTGGGGCACAGTTTCTTGCCCAGGGCCACATCAGCATATGGACTGGAGGAACTGGGGATCAAGCTAGCTTCCAGTTGGTGGATAACCTGCTTTATCTCCTGAGCCCCAACCACCAGTTACAATATCATTATGGCTGTTGATTAGATTGTAATTTGAAGGTTTCAGCCTGAGCTCTGGGACATCTTGATTAAATGATAATATATTTAAATAAACAAAAAATAATCATTAATAAAAATGATAGTTTCAATTTTATGTATATAGCACCAAATCACGAGCAGTCACCTCAAGGCGCTTTATATTTTAAGGCAGAGGAATCTGCAGTAATACAGAGAAAACCGGAGCAATCAAATGACTTCCTCTGAGCAAACACTTGACAACAGTGGGAAGGAAAAACTCCCTTTTAAGAGGAAGAAACCTCTTCCTCAGCCATCTGGTGCAATTATGTCACAAATAATTTAGGAGATTTGTATGCGATGCAAGAATTGTTGCTGTGGGTGAAATGTTATTTTGTATAATATAGTTCAGGATGGCTCAGAGGATTTAAAAAAATGTAAGATGGTATTTTTGATGTTTCAAATCAGACAACAAGGACCATCCAGTGGCTCAGCCGGGCATGTTCGGCAGGTTGGCGGGGGGCTTATACGGTGCCACCAAGGGAGCTTTGGGAGCAACAGTGGGCGGTGTGACCTGGATAGGAGGAAAGGGTCTGGACCTCACCAAAACTGCTGTCACCTCCGTAGTCGCCGTGCCTGTGATGGGAGTAGGACTGGTTAAAGGGGGAGTGTGTGCTGTCGCTGGAGGAGTGACTGCTGTCGGCTCTGCAGTAGCCAGCAAAGTTCCTATAGGGGGAGGCAAAAAGAAGGACAAGTCTGACTGATGCAGAGATGCTCAGCTGAGTGGTAACGCTCGCACTGCGTTTCACCTGATTCAGCACTGTTGAGCAGGAAAAGAGCGACGTGGGACTCAGAAGTTCAGTGTGCACGTTTTGGTGTTGGTTTTGTTTTGTTTAGTTTCATGTGTGTGTTTGTTGGTAAAACCCACATCCATAAAATTAAATGGCTTTTTTTGTATAAAGCAGCATTATAAACACTCCACTGCTGCTGTTAAATACAAACACCAGACCTTTCTCCTGTGCCAATAAAATGTTCGTATGATGTTCAGTGATGGGCTGCTACACTGCTACCATTAGTAACTTTTGTACGAGAGGAAAACCAGCACTTATGAAGTCAAATTTACTTGCAAGACAATCAGCGATCTGTGATGATGTGTTTATTCATATTTTAGTGTTAACTGGCAAATACTGTTACTTTATGTGGAAATTCTTAGTGTGTCATTTTCCTTCATGTCCTTTCATTTAATCAGTTGTTCACAAATCAGAAGGTATGTCTAATCAAAGATATATCAGACCTGTAAAAGTCATTGCTGGTTGTTGATATTTCATTGGTGGGTTTTTGACTGATTTTTTTTTTTTTCTGTATTTTTCAGCTTAGTGAAATGTTTTGTGCTGTCATACCGATCCTGATTTATTATAATAAATAGAGCATCACAGTCTAAAATTCTGAGCTTGTTAATTGCAATGAAGCTTTTTCCTGTTTCATACATTCACTACTTCTGTTATTTAAACCTTTTTCCACACACTGTCTGCAGTCCAGTAAAGTTTTCATTAATGCTTTGTTTGTTTTTTGTTTGTTACTTTGTTTACTGCTGTGTGGTAAAATCTGACAGCTGGATTTCTTGGAATGACATTCTCAGTTTCAAGTGTAAAGTACACTTTAAGCTGAAAACCTGTGAAAGTGCATACCTTTACTCTCCATTTAATTAGCATTCAGGCTTTGCATCTTGGAGAACTGAGGTTCCACAGCTTTTGTATGATCAGTGTTACAGATTGTTAGAAGCCTTTTCAAACATGGCAAATATATACTTAGAATTTTTTTTGTAATAAAATATCTGAAAGTCATTTGTTTTCTGTTTCCTCTGTTACTAAATAAGCTTTAATATATGTAAGACCAAATTATTGCATTTACTAGCATTAAACTTTTTATACATTTGTTTTAAATTCAGAACTGCACCAGCATCTCTGAACATTCATCAATATATTTTGTAAAATTCATGTCACGGTTTAAAGCAGGCTTAGTCCTTCATGTTTTTGTTGTAGTTTATTAATGTTACTTTAAATAGCGGGCTTTAACATTTCTTTTATTTTTCTTCTACCAGTTTTTGTTCATATTTTTTTTTTTAAACACTAGAAAGGCACAATTTTTATTATTCATTTATTTATTTATTTTTCAGTTTATGACATACACTTCAGTAACTATACTTTGCTAGTATTGGGTTGGACCCACTTTTGTCATCAGAATTGCTGTTTCGTAAGATAAATTCAATGAGGTGCTGAAAATTACTCCGGGATTTTGGTCTATATTGACATTATAACATCCAAAAGGTGCTTTACTGGATTGAGCACCTTAGTATCTCTATCCTTATTACCTTATCAAAAAATCAAATCCCATTGGCTTTGAATAGAGTGCCAGACCTCCCTCCACCATTTTTCCATGTACTCACTGAATTTTTCCAACTATTTTCTGTACACCTGAGAGATATTCGCGTGGCGAACATCTAAGTAGGTCAGCAGTTTCTGAAATACTCTGACGAGTGTGTTTAGCACCATCAACTACGCCACATTCGAAGTTTCTTAAATCATCTGTCTTCTCCATTGTGATGATCAGTTTGAACTTTAGCAGACCACCTTGACCACTTGTACCTGCCTAAATGCATTGGGTGGCTGCCACGCGATTGGCTAATTAGATTTTTTCATTAGCGAGTAGTTAAACAGGTATACCTCACAAAGTGGCTGGTGAGTGTGTATTACGCTAATCTGTCTGAAGAGTTTAAACTTTCTGCACAATATTCAGCTTAGTTTATAATTTGGAACGTAAATTAAGTTGCAAATTTATTTAATTTCTGTTTACTTTTGATCTCCCCAGTCCTGTCCATGTGTCTGTCTGGTCTCTATGTGTTCTGTCTCCATGAGTAGTCCTGTCCCTGTGTTTTCTCCCTCCATGTTGCCATGTTCATCTCATCGTCCCTGTGTCTCCAGTCTGTCATGTCTCACTATCTGTTGTTTAGCTTTTGGTTTTTGTCACCTGTTTAGCAGTTATAATGCTGTGATTTTGAGTTTAGTTCTGCATTCTGGGTCCATATACCTGATACAGATTTGCTGTAAACCAATATCTAATATCTTTTTTGTTTGTTTGTTTTGGATGATTTTGGAAAGGTTTCTGTTATCTGTTAATTTTTTCTAATTTATTCTTAAAATAAAAGGATGTAATTGGGGAAAGATGAGTTTTTGTATTTTATGTAGGAATCATTATAAAGGCATGACTTGGGTACTACAGAAATTGGTTTTCCTTTTTAGAAATGTCACTGGTAATTAAAAAAGGTATAGTACAAGCAAAAAACAAACTTTACATCATGTCGGAGCCAATACTTCTTTAATATAAATCTCAATGACATGATTGGACATATTTCTTCCTACAGCACACTTAAATTCTTTTCTCATACATTACAATATAATTTCCACTTCATACTACTAATAACCGTTTTCATGTTGCAGATTTTTGTTAACTTGTTCTCAGCAAGTTCTTGAGGTCAAGCTGTTAACTGCTCAGGAGCAGTCATGATCAGTGGCCCGGAGGAAACTACAGTCTTTGGTTCATTCGTCATCTGGTCTTCAGCCTCGACATCTCTCTCTACACACAGAAATATAAACATGATCAGATTGAAGATCATTTTGCATTTGAATTTCAGAGACTATGAATTTGTATCTTACTTGTCCTGTGGCATGCTGGCTCACAGCTGACAAACTGTCCGCTAACACACACGGCTGTGCTACAGTGAATGTACAGCTGAAGGAATAAGGATAAGCGTGTTGGTTAAAAAGGAAAAATATTTAGTTAGTGCAGAAACACTGCTCAAACTGATCTCCTCATTACCTTTTCATGCAGTGGGTCCATTGCCCTGGGGTCCTTTGCTGAGGAACCCACGAAGGTGAACATTTTGAAAACGAAACGCCGGTAATGACTGGGGAAGTCCAGACCAGAGTTAGCACTCACTGGTACCAGTGAGGACAAGTAATTATCATCCCGGTATGGACATCTGGATGGAGTGCATGGAGAACAATTTTAGTTAAGAGAACACTACCCAACCGTTTTTTTTGTCTTCAGCAATACCAACTATGGGTAAGATCAATTATAAATAATATACTGTTTGTCCACTACAGACAAACTTTTCAGCTTAGTAGATTATTGGATGATTTATCAAAACCATGTCTTTATTTCATTCTCAAATATTAATAAAATTATTTTCTTCAAAAATCTAGCATTAAATACATTTTGATAAAAATTCAACATGTTGTCACAAACAGGACTGAGTACACTGGTATCTTATTTACCCGTCTATCAGGATGTCCCACTGGGGGAAGGTGTGAGGGAAAGGGCTTGTGGTTACCCAACAGCGACCAAGAGTCAGGACAAGCATCGGATCTGTCTTTTTGAGGAGCTGAACCTCCACGTACACAGGTTCCCTCAGTACTTTGGTCACAGGGTAGTCTGCTTCCGTATAGAACGAAGTATAGGCCACATCCACTGTGAGAGCAGAGACGTCAATTATTATTACAAGATTTTACATTATCTTGCAAGCGAATGGACTCTTTTAAGTTGGAATACACTTACATTCATTACAACCCTTTGTATGGCATCGTCCATTGGCCAACCTCAAGACTACATGAATGGGTCCCATAGCAGAAACTGGCAGAGGGGGATTTTGTAACGGTAGGATTTCTACAATCACAGTTTCAACATCGGTGCCGATGTACCTACACTGGAAGAGGAAGCTGAAAAAGAAAATGATATCATGCTACACAGTCCGAAACTTTAATTTAATGCCAGGACACTCTAAAATGTTTACTTACTCAAAGTGACTGTCTCGGGTAATAGATCCACGAGGCCCAACCCCCACCTGATATGAGGAAGTCATTCTGTTCTCATAGATTATTACACCAGGCTCCTCCTGCAAAAGGTTAAACGTGGTTGGTAAGATAACAATATTTACAAATATACCCTGCCTAACTGGTGGAAAAGTAGGAGGATACACTGTTTTACCATAAAGGTGGTGCCACAGGCAGTAACAGGAAACTGATATATGGCAAAGGCTGAATTGGAGTCAACATATGAACATCCAGGGCCACCTGCTGCCAGCGAGGTTGTCTGTAGGTCAAGGTGGGGTAGAGTAACGTCTTTGGCGACAACAACAACGAATTGGGCATCCCGAGTGCACTGGACAGTCACTGGTGATAAAAAAAAGTAGGCAGATAAAGGATTTGATATTGCTGACAAACTGTAAACAACATAAAGATTAAGAACACCACTTTTACTTGAATATTTTTAGTGTAATCAGGCTTCAAGGTTTTGTTGACAACAGCTTTGGATCAATTAATATAAAACAAACCAAAAAAACCTCACCTGCCTTTCCAAAGTAGCAATGATTGCCATCAAAGCAGCATTTTATGGATTCACACTGAGCACCTGAAATACCAGTGGTTCCGCATGGGACTCTCACACTTCTTTCCACATCACAGCTCTGAACAGGTGGCAGCGTCGGAGGCACCTTTGGAGTCTGTGGGACTTTTGGTTTTTGGGGAAAGTAATCATTGGATACTTGAGGAAAAGGTGGGACTTGCTGCCCTTGAGGCAATGGCCGGGGAGGAGGTCGAGGTTGCTGGGGAGTTTGTGGTGGAGGGATGTACGGTGGAGGCGGAGGTTGTTTCTTGGGAATCTGCCACGGAGGAGGCTGGTATGGCGGAGGGTTCTGGGGATTTTGCTGTGGAGGAGGTCGAGGCTGTTGAGGATTTTGCAGTGGAGGAGGTCGGTATGGTGGAGGGTTCTGGGTCTTTGGAGGCTCGTTCAGTGGAGGATGAGGGATCTGGGGCTTTGGAAGTGGAGGAGGCTGGAATGGTGGAAATTGAGAGTCCTGGGGTTTCTGCCACAGAGGAGGCTGGAATGGTGGAACTTGAGGGTCCTGGGGTTTCTGCCACGGAGGAGGCTGGAATGGTGGAACGTTCTGAGCCTCTACCTCTGTCCCAGCTAAAGAGCCTAACAAAGCTAGTGCCATGAAAAATTTGGCACTCCAGAACTTTGCCATGGTTTCTCAGCTGTCTGATCTGGACACATCCAAAGTGCACAGTTTCAGTCAGTTGTGCCATTTATTTGTTACCAACCCTAAAGTTTTTTGGGGGGGGTTTAAACCCGCCTCCTGGGTCAAAAAAAACACCAATCAAAGCTTAGCAACTTTCAACAATCAGAAACATTTAAATATCTGTTGACAAATCCAAAATCTGGGTCACACAAACCTTTTAAAGGTCTTCATAGCCTCAAATTGTATCTGTCACCAAATGTTTATTTTGCAAGTGCACAATGACAAGCAAATTGATTGTTCCTCAGAATTTGCAACAAAATTGCTCTATGTTTTTGTCTACCATAGTGCTATCATTTAAACACAGTTTTGTAGCAGTTTATTAAACAGAACAACTGACATCAAGTACAAGATAAAATCGGTTGTCACAGTTTATTTGAGAGAAAATATCAGTCAAAGTCCAGCAGGAGTTTTCCAAAACACGATGCAGTGTTATGCAACAACCATGGCTATGACAGCAGACGATAAGAAAAGGTAAACTTCTCATATTATTTAGTTAGAATAGCAGACATCTGTACAACTTCATCAAGATGTATAAATAATTTGCTGTTTTAATTACACTTAATTTGCTAAATTTGTTTTTAAAACTAACACTGCATGGATCCAAACTGATAGCATGTCAGTGCAGCCTGCTTTCTTTCAGAGGCAACTTTTTTCTAATTTTGGTTCTGTACATTAACTTAAATTAATTTAAATTTAACAACTCAGATGCAGTTAAAGGGTAGACTTTCAGCTTTAATTCACTGGGTTGAACAAAAAGACTGCATAAAAAATTTGAGGAACTAAAGCATTTTTAACATAGTCCCATCATTTCTGGGACTCAAAACTACTTGGACAAATTAAATAACTGAAAATAAAATGTTCATTTCTGGTTTCAGGCAATGACAACCTGAATTCTTGAACTCATGGACATCACCAGATGCTGGTTTTCCATCTTTTTAATAATCTGCCAGGCCTTTACTGCAGCAGCTTTCAGTTGCTGTTTGTTTGCAGGCCTTTCTGTCTGAAGTTTAGTCTTCAACACGTGAAATGCGTGGCCACTTGGGTTGAGATCAGGTGACTGAGTGGGTCATTCAAGAATATTTTACTTCATTGCTTTAATAAACTCCTGGGTTTCTTTGGCTGTATGTTTTGGGTCATTGTCCATCTGTATTATGAAAATGCCCCCAAATCAGTTTGACTGTGTTTAGCTGGATTTGGGCAGACACTGTGTCTCTGAAAACTTTAGAATTCATTTGGCTGCTTCTGCCCTTTGCCACATCATCAACAAACACTAGTGTCCCAGTGCCATCACACTGACTCCAGTATGTTTTACAGGTTATGTGGTATGCTTTGGATCATTAACTGTTTCACACCTTCTCCATATGTACTGTCTTAACTGGGTGACTGTGGCTCATAAGACAGACTGGGTCGTCTACCAATCGGAAAGTCTGTGGTTTGTGCCCCAAACTTCCTCATTCTGCATGTTGAAGCATCCTTGGACAAGATACTGAACCCTGAGTTGCCCCCAGTACATCCACTGGAGTGTGTTTGTTAAACAAGGTTCTTATGTATAGAAAACAAGGACTTTGCCATGGTTTGATCCCAGTTTGACCCAAAGAGCTCTAAAGTGAATGAGTTATATTTGCTGCTACATTTACATGTAGGCATGAGATCTCAAAAGCCCCTTCCTATGTTGTATCAGCCTCCTACTCTTCATTTGTTTTTGTTTTTGGTTATATGTAATATGATTTTGAGAAACTTGATAAGAAGTTGTATTGGTGGGAAAGGAGATGAAACTACAATAAAAGATCAGTGTGCTGGTCACAGTTTGAGATTAAAGAGTTTATTTACAGGTCCAACTTTGGGTCACAGAGACCTTTTTAGGGTCTGCGTGGCCTCAAGTTTTATTTGCCAGCAAATGTTTATTTTGCCAGAACGCAATAATCTGGACATCTCACATTTGACCTTGTCAGCTGTTTATCTTACTCCTCTAACAGTTGAACATTTACATGACACTGACATGTGAAGACAGGACAACACAGTGGATATATGCACATATCTTAAGCTAAGCCAAATGTAATGCCAAACTACACATAAGGTTAATCATTGTGAGAGATTATTATTTTGAATGCAAAAGTTTACGGTTAAAAACTATTTTCCACAAAAAAACAAACAACAACAACAACAAAAAATTCTTAAGGTGCTAGATATTTATTTCACAGTCAGCAATCTTTATGGATGAAAAATATGTTTGACTGGAACACAGCAGCTGAGGTTGAATAGTTTGTTTTCATACTTAGTAACTGAGTGAAATGACCTAGAAGTGCTAGATGAAATGAGAGCCAGTTTTCAAATGTAAAGGAGCAGTATTTCCCAGTACTTTCTTTCTTATCTTCTTCACCATACTGGACCAGCCTCCATTAGAGGAAAAAAAGGAGATAATGTTGACCCAGATTCAGTGCCCAACAAAGTTAAGCCTAGCTCACATAAAATGTACCAGAGTTTTCAATCATCAGTCTCTAGTTTTACACGCTGGTGAGTTTAAGCAAATATTCTGTGGGATCTTTTTGATTGCACTGTCTCTCATTCACCAGTCAAATCAGTGTGCACTGCTTTACTCTGAGTGTGACCATTTCCTTCTGAAATGCAAAGGTCTCTAACTTTACAGTACAATGTAAAGTTTGTTTATCAGTTGCAGCTATGTGGCCAAAATTCAAATTCATGATTCCTCTGATTAAGTTATAAAACTAGTTAAACCTGCTGCAAATGATAACAGGTTTATCCAGTGGAGGAGACGAGGACTGACAGCGCTGTGTCTGTTGGTGGGCACATTTAAAAATTTGCCTGATAGATACAGACTAGCTCATCAGGATTTCTATTTCAGGACCTTTAACTTAAACATCACTTTGACAAGAATGTTAAAGGACGCATATTAAATATATCAGATAATACTGAGACATTCATTTAAGCATTTATTTATGAAATGTTTAAAAGCACAGGTGGATAATTATAGAGGATCATTATTAATTTGAGAAGCCGTTCAATAAATTATATGAAGACTAAATGTGGTAAAGAATTGGCAATTTGCAGTCACCTCTATAATGGACATCTATAATAAATATCAAAATAACTACAACAGCAATATATGTGGAGTGATTTTCATTGAACAATTGTGTAGGTTTTTTTTTTCTAACTCCAGAAAACTAAAGTCTGGACAGCTCAGATGGTTTCTGGAGCTGTCTGATCCTTAAACCATTCTGGGACAGTGTGCAGTATAGTGAGGGAGTTTCTGTGCTACAGTGCTAAATTAATTTATTTAAAATTGATTTAGATATATTTATGGTAGCAAGAAAGAAGCTGATAATAAAGCACTGACTTTGCAAAGAACCTCCTGTCTGGGTTTATAATGTAACCACTGAGTGCTTTAATGTCTTATTCATGGCAATTTTTTAAACAAGGCAACTATGTAACCTTTTCCATTTTAAAAGTGTGTTTGGTGCTTATAGTACGAAACTTCTGCTAAAACCTAAAAACAGAACAAACCGCTTCATGTCATAGCTACATGTGACCATATCGTGGAGCTATTTGCTGTGTTTCTGCTGGCCTACAGTCATTTTCAAGTCAAACGCACCACATAGCTGTGCAGTTTTGTTGTTTAGAAAATCTACACTCTTTAACACATATATACAACTAAATTGGCACAGTTTATTATTATTTTGTTTTTCAGATATAGCAACCGCGGTCGTTTGTATGGCCACTGGATGTGGAGCATGGATAACCAAGAAAAAAAATAGTGAGTGAAACTAAGCTGAAGGATGTGACCTTTTTAGTGAAAAAGAGCGATAAAAACAGAAAGAGAAACAGCTGTTTGTTGGTCCTTGGGGTTAATGACCTGGGTTTGGATGCATTTCATAACGTTTAGTAAGTAAGTTCAGTGCTGTCATTTCTCTCGTTTTCTATTTACACCGAATTCTGTATTTTACCAAGATTCACAAACCTAAAATAGTCTCGTTGTATACCACACAAACCATGCGATATTTATGAAATACAATGTTTAATTCACTAATATGCCAGCATCATTATATAATTAATAAGAAGTATAATTAATAAGAAGTGTTTGTTTCACGACTTGCACCGGACACCGGGAGTCCTTTCAAATGAATTAACTAAACTGGCAACTCCTTCAGTACCAGCAACAGTTCAAGAAGGGTGAAAGACTCCATACCACTCACACTTTAGCCTTTTTAATAACAAAATGTAATTATTGTAAAGTTAAATAGCTGAAATAAAAACAAATATACATATATTAAATTTTTTTTTTATTTATTTAGTCAGACCACTTTGTATTTGTATTTTTCAGTTCACAAAGGCTCGGCTGAGCTGAAGTGAACAGTTATTGCGTTTTTATGGTGGCTTTTCCCTTTAAGACGCCAGTGGCCTACATTTCCCACAATTCCACGCTCCATAACACTCATTAAATCAGTGAGTCCACGCAACAGCGACAGCAGCATCCGAGGAGATGATCCGGTCAGGCTCCGGTAACACACTCAGCAAACGGTGAAGTGTTTTTACCGGCGGAGATGTCTCTGTCGTCCACGGGGAGCCCGGACACGACCAGCCGGAGGAGGAGGCCGGCTGAACACGCGCAAGGTGAGCGGCACGAGCTCATTATTTAGCGTCTTATAACTTTATTTGTTATGTGTCGCTAACAGCACCGTTATTACACTCTCCATTTTAACTGTCTCCGCTTTATTTCTGTCTGCGTAGGCTTTGTTTACATTGATATTTACAGGAGCTCATTGTGGAGTTATTGCACGGTTGTGCTCTCAACTAATCAATGATAGCTCTCAACTAATTAACATATATTTCAGTTAATTTTTAGATTAATATAGACCTATAAAATGTCATAAATAGTGCCCTCCTGTCCAGACTCTTTATATGTACCTGACAAACGTTCCTGAAAGCCAAATATTACAACATCCAATGTCCAGTTTTCACGTCATAGAGGCTTAAACCAAGAAATAGAAAATATATTAATTCATTACTGCATATGTAAACAATTCTTCCATTCTTACTCAAGCTTCTCTGTCACTTAAAGATAACAGCATTTTTAGTTACTTGTATTTGATTTCACAGGAACAAGGGTGATTTCTTTCTTAAAAGGCATTCTCAGTGTTCTCAAATACTCATGCACACTAAAGAACAAAATCACGGTAGTGTATCGAGGTAATGCTGTGTGTGCACAGTCACTAACACCATCATATAACACTGCAGCTGCTGTATTTGCAGACACACTTAAGGAAGCCAACAAAAAAGGAGAACAAGGAAACAAAACAAGACTACCTAAAAGTGTGTGAGCCAGTTTGAGCTGTTGAAAAAGGGAAGTCAGGACCGATGTGCCCACATTTCCTTTGATGCATCTGGTTTGTTATGTATTCATTCATTCATCAATCTTCTGTATCTTTCTGAATGGCTGCAGGCGGTTTCTATCCCTTGCTTTAATTGCTGTCACGAGTCTGGTTTCACTGTAACAAATCTAGCTACTTTAATCAGGTCAAGTTAAGATAGATAGAAAGCCTTTTATGCCCCTCAGGAGATCTATGTACACGTTTCATTCATGTCATTGAATAATAATAATAATGAAAAATTTAAGAGATGAGGCGTTTTGTGTGCAGCTTTTTAAGTGACATAGACATAGGCAAATCAGAATCTCCTCATCTACACTGTCAGGTTGACAAAGCCCCCGTTTGTATGGCATGAGGGGGTCACTTAATGGTTCAATTAGTAGGAAAATGATGACAGTCACATGATATTTCATTTGAATTCACCAGAATCACCAAGGCCAATATTAAAACAACAGATGAGGGGATATCTTGCAAAGAATTGTCTTCCAATCCTCCTGTACAGATTCAAAGAGTCAGAGAATCACTTGGCTGCATGTGTTAGCTCAAAACTTTATTAAAACGTGTTGTTTTTCTCTTTAATGTGTCACCCAACTGTGTCGCCTGTGTATTTGATCAAAGAAGTAGTCGGTGTGTCATAAAGCAGGCAGAGTGTGGACCCAGATTCAGGACTTGGGAGGAAAGAATGACCTAGAAACCTCAGCTTTATTGCCAGTAACTCTTAGGAAAAATCAAAACACGCACAAAGGAAACTGAAAACACAGAAACACAGAGGCAGGTGACACACCACCATGAAGGAGGATGCCACAAGGGAATAAATACACACCAGGTAATGAAGGGACAGCAAACAGGTGGGGCAGCAGCTGACCACAGAGGACGAGACAAGGGAAGTAGAACTAAATACAAAGCATATGAGGCAAGAGACCGTCAAAATAAAACAAGAAGTAACTAACACCGAGACAAAAGACAAACACATGGAGACAGGACTGAAAGAACAGAATGGGGAACACAAAAGGCAAGTAACCTATTGCCAACAAAAGCTAAGCAAAGGACACAAGGTGTAGAATAACCAACCGCTCATAAGCACAAGAGGCACATAAAGTCTAATCATTAAAAGACTAAAGAGCTCAAACATAAATCCCTTTTCAAAAGCAAAAAGAAATCATGAAACCACAAAAACCTCAAAACCCAGCGTCCACTGTGACACAGTGTATCTGATTCTATATGTACATTATACTTTTTGACCCAGATGCAATATGTGCAAGTGGGGAGCTAGATACTTAAAAACTGGCATTCTCTGATTACTGTTTTAATTACTTTGGAGAATCGATTGAGAGTCATGCCATTTTGATTTTTCTTCATGTGATGATTTTCTTGCTGAAGTCTTTTACAGAGTTGGGGTCACGGCGATTTTTGAAACAGTTTCCATGTGATGTCTTTATTTGTCTTATCAGTTCAGAGGAGCGAGTGTTGGAATAGTTTGGCACAGCTTAGCTGTTCGTGACATGCTTCGTTATTCTGCTTGAAACAGCCATCAGTGATGGGCGCTGAGGGGTCCTGAGCGTACTATTGATTGTACTGAACCATTAATACACAGCAGGATGGATCCATAGTTTTCATGTTATTTACTCCAAATTTTAACCATACCTGAATGTTGGCGAGAATTACAAATTGTAGCCTCAGTTTTCTGTTTGAGCTGACAGGTAATGGCACCCGGTGTGGTCTTCTGCAGCTGTAGTTTATCTCCTTCAAAGTTTAAAGTGCTGTATGTTCAGAGACGCTCTTCTGCTTAGCTCAGATGTAACGAGTGGTTCTTTGAGACAATGTTGCCTTTCTGCATTCTCCTGTGATCTCTGGGCAGTGGATGTTTTTTTCAGACCATTCTCTATAAATCTGAAGATGGTTGTGGGTAAAAATCCCAGTATATGAGCGGTTTCTGAAATACCGTAAGTTGCTGAAATGGCTTTTTTCCCAGATTGCTCACTTCCAAATTCCAAATTGTTGTGATTCCGTGCTATAAAAATACAATTGAAATTAAATTGTCTGATTAGTCTAAAAGTCATTGTAAATTCACTGCTGTGCCACAACAATATATTTGATTACAACCTGATTGAACACAAAATGCTGCCTATTACCATATATTATGGGATGTCCTTTTCAGGCCCTTGGACACCTGGCAAAAACAGCTCATGCTAAGTTCCAGTCTGGGTCTTTTTATGGATGGCACTTGGTGTATGAATGCTGTCTTTGACATCTTTCAGTTTTTGTTTCATTGGTGTTACAGATTCTTCAAGCGAGCATGATCCTCTGTTAGGTTACAGTAATGAACAGGCCCATGATCGACTGTGTGGCGCTCAGCACGCAGACTCCTCCACTCCATCTTCACAACACTCCTTATATCCTGCAACAAAATGCACTGCTGCACGTGCATGTGAGTGTAATTTACCAGTCTTTATATCCATATTCAGCTCTCCTGTTAAGAGATATTTGCAGCCATTTCTTGGTTATTTTCTCATTGTAGGTCCGAGCCATAATGCATGCGAAGACAGCTGGGAGGAAAGCCAAAATAAGAGAACCATCAGAGCCGAGAATGAAGTGGAAGCCAACAAACTGGTCAACAACTACAGAGTAAGAAACCGGAAGAGTTTTCCACAGGAAAAGAAAGTGAGCTGAGTTGAGGACACTGGAGTAATTGCTGTCTGTGTGTCCGTTTTTATCAGTTTGGGTTTAGAAAGTGGAAGAGCCACGTGACGGAGCGGCCGTTTGAAGGCCGGTCAGATGTTGTGAAAGAACTATACTCTGAGCTGAATGTCATAAAACCGCATTCAGGTCCAGGTACGTTTTTTTTTATGTTTTTGTTTTATGTAAAGTTTGTGTTGATGCATGATATCTATCTGTTAAATCTCGGGCTTTATTTGTCGTGGTCATTGAAGTTGAGCACAAAGATAATTGCTGAGGAACACTACAGCTAAATTACTGTAAATGTATGTAAAAATGTGTGCCTTTCTCTTCCAAAGAAGAAAAACGAACATGTTTTCTTGTCACTATGTCTCGGTTTAGAATAACAGAAATAATAATAGTGATAGATTTGAAAGTTTGATGTCATAAATCGGCTGTGTGCAGGCAGGAGAGGACCCAAACGCAGACTCGGTGAGGCGAAACGTGAACTCAAAATGCAGCTTTATTGCTGAGAATTTAAAAAGTGATAGAAAACTATACTGGGAACATAACTAGGAACACGGTGAAACACACGCAACTGTGAGGGAGATCGCAACACAGGACTGAGGGAGACGCTGACATAAATACACAGAAGGAAAACAAGGGAAGTGAGAACACACGGGGAACACAACTAGACAAGAAAACATGGGACCTTCACAATAAAATGGGAATCGAAGGAACATGACGCAAGAGTGGAGGAGAGGGAGTGAAGAAACATGAGGGAGAGAGAGGAGACATAACGAGCTGGGGAAACATAGAATAAACATGATGGAATAAAACACAAGGAGGGGAAACAAGGCACAAGAACTCATACAAGCGCAAACACACAAACACACAGAGCGAGACACAGAGGGCAAAAGACACAGGTGGGAATCTAATAAACGAAAGCTAAACAGAATAACCAAGGTACTATAGAATAAACCCTTAGACTAACAAAGTGGACTTAATACAAAATGAGAAAAATAAAAGAAACCTCAAAATGCTGGGTCAAATGACCCAGGATCATGACATTTGATCAAAGATTCAAGTCAGATTTAATATTGTAAAACAGCATCATTCCCCTTGGAAAAAGTGAGGAGTAAGTCAGAGGGAGTAAGACAGTTGTTACCATTTAACCAATTTACACACATTTTTTGTGCCTAGTTTTAGTTTTTCGGTAAAAATTTGAGAAAATCTTTTACGAATGTTAGTTTAAAAAACCTTTGAAACCATCTTTGATATGAATTAGTTGTAGAAGATAAAACTGGCTGTCAAGTTCTTTTGAACACATTACATGTAACAACAATGAAGAAACTGATAAGACTTACAAATCCTTACCTGAACTAAATCTGATGACAATAGAATTTTTTATTATTATATTTTGAGGCTTTGGTAACATTGTTAATAAAAAGTGTCTGATTATAATAATCTGGAAGTGAAATCTGTCTATTTATTCTGTTCTTTTTTTGCATTAATTAATGAAATTTAAGTTAAATTGTATTCAGAAATCCTAAAAGTGTACAAATATTTCTGCTGAAACAATTATTTCATTCTTTGTGTCCTTCTGCTATCAGGTCATTTCATCACATGTGGAAACGTAGCCTACGTGCTCCTGTTTGGTTGGTGGGTTTCTCTGGCATATTTCCTGGTTGGCACACTGATGTTCATCACTGTTACTGGGGTACCGTATGGTAGGTGAGGTAATAGATAATGATAATGATTGATCATCTGCCATTCCCCTTGTTCTTCACTCTGTTTCTGTCTTCAGGTAAACTGTGCTGGAAGCTGTGCTGCTACTTCCTGTGGCCGTTTGGCAACCCAATCCACGAGGTGCTGTTTGGGTTGAGTTAATATTCCTGCTGTTGTCTGTGGTCCTTTTCATTTAGCCGGCATCAGACTGATTCACAGTAAATCCAGTAGTTTCTTCATTGACTTGTGGTCATTAAAGCAGAAGTCGTGTTTTTCTGAATGATGTCACAAGTCTGCAACAGTGCATTTGCAACAACTTGTTATTGCGACACGTTCAGGGTGCAGGGGCGACTTTGAACACCCTCAGTGAGTTCCTTCAGTGTGTCCCTAACGCCTCCTTCCTCTGACTTGTTATTCTGTTTTATGTCCCTGTCCTCCATTGCTTCTTTGTATCTTTGTCTCCGTGTTTAGTTTTTGTTTTGGTACTTCCTGTTTGAAGGTTTGTTTTCTGTTGTTTATGGATTAGTTTTACTCCTGGTCTAGACGTTTTCACAGCTCAAACTACATTTCTCTCAGACTTATACTTTGATTTATCCCTTTGATTAAGAATAAAGTTACTATTAGCAAAAGAAGAGTTTGCATTAGCACTCCAAAAATGAAAGTGAAGACTGTGAAAAGACTGGATTTTAACCCTTTTCACCCTCTCTCAGATGTAATGAGAGGTAAACCGGGGGAACTTCAATATCTCTCTGTCCCACTTTTCTCGACAGTCCCCCTAATTTTCCTGATAATCTTCACTTGTATGGGATTGTGCTTGTTATCCTCCTGTTGGTTATTCCTTAATCCCCCCTCTCTCTCCTTCTCTTAGTCTGTGTCACAGCATCTGTTGTGTTTCCTGTATTTGTTCCCCATACACAGAGAGGTGTACTGTGAAGTGAGATTAATGGCTCAACAAGCTTAAAGTCAAAGTTTTCTGTGTCGTGAAACTGGCTTTATATATTACCTGCTCACCATGGTAGTGTATGCCAAACACATAACCTGGGCCCTATACTACGAAGTCATTCAACATTCCCAGGGTATCTTTCTGTTATCTGGATTTACTTACCCTAAAATTGGAAATCAGGATAAACAGTCACATGAAGCTGGTCATCAGTTTGTTATGTTAACCCAAGCTTTCTCCTGCGCATTCACATGAAAGGGTGTTGGCAGCATCTGACCAATCGAAAAGAGGGTGTTTTAAGGATCATTTGACTCTTCTCTCCTCCACAGAAAACGATCCCTATGACATCTACTTTAAAATATTATCAAATGGTGATTAGCAAACTATGAACAACGTAGAATATATAACAGTAAAACTGAAAACAGAACAAGAGACGATGCTTAATTGTTAATCTGGTGATTTAATGCACAGCATGGAAAAATAAGCCTTTTAATTGCAGTTAATTGGTCAGTAGGCAGTAATTTTATGCCATGTTTCCACTGACTCTTTCATTTACAGCATGTTTTAAGTCAGGCTTGGCCAACTCCAGGCCTCGAGGGCCGGTGTCCTGCAGGTTTTAGATCTTACCCTGGGTCAACACACCTGAATCAAATGATTAGTTTATTACCAGGCCTCTGGAGAACTTCAAGACATGTTGAGGAGGTAATTTAGCCATTTAAATCAGCAAGGACACATCTAAAACCTGCAGGACACCGGCCCTTGAGGCCTGAGTTTAGACACCACTGTTTTAAGTGCATTGTAGAATCTTTGGTGCGGGAATACCTTAAATGTGTGCACGTTGTTAAGTCGTACCTTAATAAAACCACTGAACGGACCTGGAGCATGAAGCATAAACCATGGTTGTAAAAGACATCTTTTTGGTTGTGTTCCTCCAGATGGGAAATACACTGAGGCGATGCTGTGAGCGCGCACCAGACTGTGAGTGCAGTATGGAGGCGGAAGAAGATAACTCACCATTTCTGCTGCCATCACCCACAGAGGTGTCAGTCCCAGAGATGCCAGACCGACCTCTGCGCACTCCTTACTGGGTAAATGTTCACACTTAAAAACATATATATAGATACCGGAAATTCACAAGCAAGACTTTGACATTTAGGGCAGAGGGTGTTGCATGCTGTAATTTGCAGTACTGGGTTATAGAAGTAAAACTGACCTAGCACTGAATACATTGCATGTTTAGCAGATTTTTTGCTGCAAGTGTAACATATCGTTATACAATGTGCCCTTCTTGTTGTACAGCGTCGTTTTGCCACCTATGTGTGGCTGCTGCTGGGATATCCTCCTCTGGTGGTCGTTCACTCTCTGGCGTGCTTCATCTCCTGGATCCTGGTCTTCACCATCCCAGTTTTCAAGATGAACGCACGAACTCTGGGCGTCATCCTCCTGCTGCCTCCTGAGGATGTGTCTATCTCTGCTGGCTCACAGAGGAAGGTACAGGTGACACGTAGTGTTTATTGGTCACTGCATAGTCCTGGGGAGTTCCTAATGCACCATTTTTCTTTGGTTTTCTTCACTTTCAGCATCAAGGCTATGAGACCAGAGCGCTACTGTGTTGTTACCACGCTGCCAACTGGTTCTACTACAAGTACACGATTGATGGGATTAATGTGTTTGCTGCCAGTATCCTTTTACACATATAATGTGTGTGTTTCCTTGTGTGATATAAAGACCTGTTATCATCCTTGACTCCTATCTCAGACCTCCTCCCTTTAGTGATAGTTGCCCTGGTAACTGGATATATTGACAGAGAAAACAAGTACGCCAGCTCCGATGTCAAATTCACCATAGCAATTGGCTCCATCATACCTCTGTCATATTACATTGGCATGGGAATTGCCAGGTGAGCATTTTTCATTAACCATTAACACCTCGAGAAGCAGAACTGTTAAAAAGAGTCTCTGATTTTTATATTTCGTTTTTGCATTTGCAGCATTTCAGCTCAGAGTAACTTTGCTGTGGGCGCTGTGGTCAACGCCACCTTTGGTTCCATCACAGAACTGACCTTTTACATCACAGCCCTGCTCAGAGGTCACCAGCAAGCTAACACCTGTCTGGAGGAGGTTGTTAAGGCTGCGCTGACTGGGACACTGCTTGGATGTATCCTCTTTATTCCTGTGGGTCAAGTTTCATCTTGTTTAGCTTGCGTAGCTTAGGTTTGTTAGTTAGTTAGTTAGTAGGTAAGACTTACCTACATCCTTTTGGCACTGCACTGCTGTGCACAACAACATGAATGGCTAATATGTTGGAAAGTCTACCTGTACAAAAAAAGAAAAAATGCCAGTACGTCAGTTTTTAAGTAACACAGTTAGTTCCAGCACCAGCATACTGTATATATAATTTCAAGGCATAGGTTTGAGAAATGTGTTAAATAAGCATGTATGAGTGCGACCTCATGTTTTGTTTGCTTCTCAGGGCATTTGCATGATAATTGGAGGTCTGCGTCACAGTGAGCAAAGGTTCAACAGCCGTTCTGCAGGAGTGAGCTGTGCGCTGCTTTTCATCTCCATAGGAGGCACGTATTTGAAAATCAGCACACGCAGAAGGCTGCAGAAGCAGTTCAGACTGCCACATGAAAATATGTGAATAGTATGTATGTGACACAATCAGAAAACAAATGTTTATGCCTGCGATAGTTTTATTTCATTGTTTTTGTTAGTAAGTAACACCTGGAGCAGATGTTGGCCATTATAATCTCTGGATATTAAATAATCAAATGCAAATACCATCGAACTGGTGCCCTTAAAACACCGAATACAAGCTAAGTCTAAGAGGATTGTCTTCATGAATCAAGTCAGCTGAAAGCAGCACGAACAGTTTCTGTTTTTAGTCTCCCCAGAAACATCTTATAGTTTAAAAACATTACAAACAGTGTTAAACACTCACTTCCCTCCTCTGAATGTTATTGGCAGGTGTGTTTGCACCCACGCTCTTCTCTAAGGCTTATGGGAACTTGGTGTGTGACTCCTGTACCAACTCTACCGGGGCAAACAGCACAAGCAACAGCAGCGGGCCGTTTGTCTGCCACAACTGCCACTATGACCTGGTAGGTATCTTTAGCCAGGAGGACATACACCCTGTCCGTATGCACTGTACTGCACATGTACAATGTTTTTATTGTTGTTGTTGTTTTCAACAGAGCAATGGTACACTGTTTCACAACCATGTCCAGTAAGTTATTTTTCAAATTTATCTACTAATAAAAATTCGTTTTAGAACGGCACAGTTAATTTTCAAGAATAACGTCCTCACAGCTGTTCAGCTCACATTATGTGCAGTATAAAAATCACCTGCAAAACTAAGGAATATGATGCAGTGCTTCCTTTGGTGATACATTATCATTACACATACATGCAGATACACTCACTGGACACTTCATTAGCTACCCCTTGCGAGTACTGGCTTGGACCCCCTTTTTCCTTCAGTTCAATAGGGAGAAATCATTTGGAAGAACTGAAAAAGATTTTTGAAATACAGAATTAATTTAAGCCATTTGGCAATTAGACTCCGATGTCGCATCATAGCAGAACAGAGCCCAGCAGTGAGGAATTATGAGAGGACACCTGGAGGATAGGTGAAGATGAAGATGAAGGCTTAGATATTGAGCTGGACATGGTGAGGAAGTGGCCTGTAGGAGACCCAAAAAGACAGAATGACAGAAAAGGATTCAGAATGAAGGCTGGAGAAGGCAGGCAGCAAAATGGTTAGACTAAAGCAATGACATCTGCTTTGAGCGCAGGGAAAATGGAAGCGATGTAAAGAAAGGTTAGCAGCTGAAACACCCGAATGTTGTTGCAGAAATTGAGACTCATTGGACCATGGGAACAACCATAGAGTTGCTAATTACATATTTGAATTAATAAGCAATTAAACAGGTGTACCTATCAAAGTGGCCGGTGAGGTGTTCTAAGCGGATTCTCCAATTTAACGTACCGACTTAACTTTTTATTAAAGTGATCATTGTTGGGTGGTGCAGTGGTGAGCACCGTTGCATCACAACAAGAAAGCTCCTGGTTCGGACCTGCTGGCCAGCTGCGGGGCTTCTGAGCATCATCCCTGTGTCTGCCTCTCACAGTTCAAAGACATGCATGTTAGTCCGAGTGGTTATTCTGATTTGGCAAAGGTGTAGACAGTGTCTGTCTCTCTTTCCCAATGTTACTGGGATTGGCTCCAGCATTTAAAAGTATAGATGGATATAATTGGGAATTACTTTGACATTGTAATTTGAAAGTGAATATCTGATGTTGCTAAATCTAAATATTCCCTAAATTACTTTTAGGGCTTTTCTCTTTTCCTAGCCATCCATTTTCTTGACCTCTATGCCAGCAGACCCAAGATTAGAGGTAGGGTTCACCATGGATAGGTGCCCACTCTGTCAAAGGGCCTAAACCGCAAAACCGTTCAGGCTCCCATCTAAACCTAAAGTCAAATTAGAATAAACAGTTAACCTCTGCAGGGCGCGAGGAGAACATGCAATCTCCACACAGAAAGTCCTGAGCCCATCAGGAGATTCAAACCATGGACCTTTCCACTGTGAGGTGGCAAAGCTAACTGCTGCACCAGTCTAATGAAACAAATCTTCCTGAAGAGGAGTAATTCAATCTGAAGCTGTAGAAACTGTGTCTAAAAATCACACATTAAGCCCTCATTCATCATCATTTTGCTGCACTTGCTGCTCATTAATTGTGCAATGTTTGTTTTTAGGCCTCTGGTGTACACCGTGTGTGCCCTTCTGCCCGTTGCCTACATCATCGGTCTGCTCTTCACTCTGAAGACGCACTCCCACATTTACAACATTCACGTAGGAGAAGTACAGGGTATGAATCACTCTAACGAGTCACACTTAACAGGTCAGCCAAAAGTTTCATGTTACATTTTGCTATTTTAGAGAAAAGTGAGCTGTGTTTGATGCTTACTTACAATACTATAATCTCACCAGTGAGTGGCCACCACGGGACGGTGGTCCACTGGTCACGCTGGAGGTCTCTGGTCATCCTCATCTTGGCTACGGTGCTCACGTCTGCTTGTGCCGATCTTGCCACTGAGCACATTCAGCCCATACTAAGCCAACCAAACATCTCTCAGGTAAGTACACGCATCTGAGCACGCTCAGGCTGTTTGTATTTTATAGCTTTAATGTTTTCTTCTCTCCCGGCAGTATTTCATCGGGGTGACCGTTCTGGCTATGGTTCCTGAGATCCCCGAGATTGTTAACGGGATCCAGTTTGCACTCCAGAACAACATCAGTCTCAGGTACATCCCGTCTCATCAATAAGCTACAGGAACAGTTTGAAGAGCATCATTTGTATCTACTTTTCTTTTATTATTCCAGCCTCGAGGTGGGAAGCTGTATCGCTGTGCAGGTCTGCATGCTACAAATACCAATACTGGTCCTATTTAATGCTTTCTATGTAAGCCTTCATTTTAATCCTTCATTTATTCATATATAAATACAAGTCATTCTGCTGCTTTACAGTGTTTTATAATAGACACAATCTATCTCTGCCTTTCCCAGGATGTGGGATTTGTGCTGATTTTCAGTGACCAGCACCTGTGGGCCAGCATCTTCAGTGTGATCTTGGTCAACTACATCTTCATGGATGGCAAGTGTGATTATTTTCAGGGTAAGTTAAAGTAAGTAAGTTTAAAAGATTTTGGAGCTGAAATTGTGGATAGCTGGCTCTGTCTCATATACATGTGCATTTAAGAAATAGAATTTTTATGATGTGCTCCCCCTTTGGGAAATAAATCATATAAGACTGTAAAAGGGGTCTGTGCACTGTATTTTTTGCATTAGTGGCGGCCATTTTGAAAAAATAGACCAAAAAAAATAAAAAAAATAACAGAGTGAGCTGTTTTTCCCCTGAAGGGCGGGAGCATGTAAAAATGTGTAAAATGTAAAAATAAAAATTTTATGTTGCCCACAGTTTTTTATGGATGGTCTTAAAACTTCAAAACAATATACTAGGCCTTGGGGGACAGGAGTACCCTAGTTGGCTAAGCGTTTGTCCTTGAACTTGAAAGTCGATCATTGCCAAAAAAATTTCAAGTAACCATATCAAGTCATATGAAATTCAATATGACTCCCTACAACATCCCTACAATAACGGAACGACAGGCTGACATTAGCATATTGTAATAAAAATATCATTAGTATAGCCCTTGCCCTTCGGGAGGAGTTTTGCTCTTTTTAAACAGGCATATCTGGGATCTGATACTAATGGCAGCTGAAAGACCTGAATCTTATTTTAGGGTGTTTTGGTCCAGTGTGGTTTGGTGTCTTTTCTCCCAGGTACGGCTCTGGTGGTCGTCTACCTCATCCTCCTGGCTCAGTACTACTTTGCTCCATCTCCAGCCAGCTGTTGAACATTGGATGGGGATTTTCAGCACAAATTGCAGATGTTTTTTGGCAGGTTCTTATCTCGTCAAATTATGCATAAATGTCGATGGGGGAATCCCAAATGGAATCTTTAAATTTTTTTTATCTATTTTATTTCTTTTATTTTAATCATACTTGAGACAAAACTAAAAATTGTAAGCTCAGGATGGTACTTTTGTGACTAGTGCTGTTAAAAAATGTATATTTTATAAACTGACATAACTAACAGCGATGAGAGATCAACTATTTTTACTGTACAACAGGAGTTTCTGCACTGATCATACTTTAAAGGAACAATTGTGATGAAGTTTGTATATTTTAACTGCAGTAAAATGGTATGTGTGCGATATGTAACATTTTTAAATGACAGTCGTGTGGATTATGTAAGAAAGTTTACCCTCTTTTACATCACACAGTGCTTAGCAGATTTTATAATGATTCAAACGCAGCCTCAGATGAACGACAACAGCATGAGATATTACAAAGTGTCATTATTTAACCAAAGCTACGCCAAAACAGAAGCAGTGTGTGAACAACTACCACACACCCCGTTTGTTCATGCACAGCTCTCAGTCAGGTTGACGTCTGGAGTTTGAAATGTCTTTGCTACACTTCGATTTGCTGCTGTGCTTCAGATCCTTTTGTTGCATTACCCAATTTGGCCAAGAGTCATCAGTTAGATGGCCTCACATTCGACTCTAGAATACACATAAAGAGGTCCCAAGTCCTGTGGCTGCCAGACCACCATCCCTTGGAGACCCCTCGGGGGTCTTACCACACATTAATCCCTAGCATTTAATTGTGACTGAGTTTTATTGTACAGCACTTTGGTCAACCTGTGTTGTTTTTAAAATGTGCTTATAAATAAACTGACTTACCAAAATGAGTTCTACCTTCCCACTGTCTCCCCATAAGAGGGGGGGGGGGTCATCACTTTACAATAAAGCACCTTGAGGCAAATGTTGTGATTTAGCACTATATAAATAAATCTGAATTACCCAGTATTCTGCCCAAGGATACTTCAACATATGAGCAGGAACAGCAGGAACCAGGAATGGATGCACTGATCTTATTGGTAGACCTGGTTCCCTGCCTGAGCCACATGTGATGTAGCCTTTGGGATTTTTGCAGTTTCTCAGGATTGCACGATCTGAGCTTGGGGCGCTCAAACTTGCTGATGATCAGTTAATCAAGTACATTTGATTAGCAGCATCTGGCTTGTACTTAGCCTCTTATATAGGCAGTAAGATAGTACCTAGCTTTTCCACAAACTGCTTCTACATTTTTTTATTTGTTTTTGTTAAATAAATAATGACTGTATTATTCTGCCGTTTTTGCTCATTTTAGGTTGTATTACCCAATTGTAATGTTTCAGATGATGTTTTAAGGTACACACTGACACGCAACACCTTAGACCTGAACGGTTGTGTACTCGAGTTTTCACATGACTAACTGGAAACCAGGCATGGCAGGCTGTGCCAGCAAAGATTTGTTCTCTATGAACAGGCTATGGGGGAAAAAAAGTGAATCAATACAATGTTTTGAAAAACCAGCTGCCTGCGTTTTTTATTGTTTGTACAGACAGAAATTACAAAACAACGTATATTGCAGCCATATTTGCCTTTTATAAAGACATTCAACTTTTCTCCCAAGAGTTTAAAGTGACATGCACACCATACTGACATGCAACAGATCATTGAGCTTTCATTAACATCAAAAAAATGATGCAAATATTGAACATGTCAATCTGAAGCAAGGTCGTACAATTACTAAGTTTGAGCACGCAGTGAAGCAGAATGCTTCAAAATAGAAATGAATAAGGCCATGACATGATTAAAGGAACTGAGGTGCGGCGCAGTGTACAAAAGGGATCGTAGTAGAATAGCCGTCAGATTAACGCAGCTTGATATCGAACCAGCACAGTTGCAGTTAACGTGAATTCAAAGGCTCAATGCAAGGCAAAATGTGTTTAAAAAAAAAAAAAAAAAAAAATTGCATGAAAGCAACTAGGAGAACCACAACAGTATCAAAGATTTACAGTCCACAGTAACCAAAACAAAACAAAACTGCTGGTGTGCCTAAATCTGGTTTCACACTGAACCTGCTGATGTTTCAATGATGAGTGTCTGCGCGGCTCATCAGACTGATCACAGTATTTCACATCCTGAGTACACCTTCCACACGTCACCTTGTTACTAGTTTGTTAATGTTCCTTGCCAAGTACCAAAGCACAGCATCTCTAAATAAACAACAATATAGTAGTAATAATAATAATAATAATAATAATAATAATAATAATAATAATAATATCAACAATGCATGTTGCAGTACAAAAAGTTGAAATGAATTCTTGGCTTTAAAGTGGAAAAAACTGAACGTGACAGAAATGTTGGGTTGGGGTTTCTGGGGAGGTACAGCTACAAGTCGGGTGCAGTTCAAAGATTTCTAATAGAATAAAAACAGCAGCACAGTGATTAAAATAGTAAAAATGGCTTCGTGGGTTTAAAATAACAGACATGCTGCATACATAGCTTGTGAAGAGCACCGACTAAATCCTAGTGGGTGAATAACAAAACAAAAAAAAAAAAAAAAAAAGGGCTACACACTGACTGAAATAAACAAACTTGACTCTTGCAGACCAATTTGCACACCCCACTTTTTGAAATTCAAAAGGCACTAAATAAATAGATACTGGAGCTACAGGCGTTCAAAACAGGTGTTTTTCATTCCCCCCCCCCAAAAAAAGAGGAATAAAAATTGAAGAGGCATAAGACATTTCACAGTGATGCCGTGTCACATGTTTTCATCTGATCAGAAAGCCTAATTGTGACCGGCGAGAGGAACATTTTTCAATTTGAACGGTCGAGTTTTAATCGCAGCTCCACATCAGCACCCTAATCAGTGAGTCTTTGAGGCTGAAACGTGTTACTTAAACTGTGAAGAGCAATCACAAATACAAGTCTGCTTTTTACTGAGAATCTGGAAACTTTCTAATTAAATGTCAGGACCTACAAACTGGTGCCTCTGCTGGGTTTGAAGAGGGAACAGCAGGACTGATTGAGGGTAGTGCTGCACAACCTGTTCCACTTCAGGATTGGAGGCGAGGAAAAAAGGAAGAACAGACAAAAAAGTCTCTTTGCCTCTAAATAAAAGCTAAAACTTCACTACTATACCAACATTCATTTAGCCTTTTAACAAGTGGTCTTTGGAGTTTATAAAATATCTCTCAGGCTCCACAAGTTTCCACGACCAAAAAACAAGAAGAAAAACCCAAAGAAGGCGGAAGTGAAAAACAAACAGCATACAGTAATTTCTATTTTCTACACGGTTTCTAATGGATGCGTGCACATATGACACACTGAGAAACTTAAAAAAATTGCACTTTTTAAAAACAACCCACACATTTACATCAGACTAAAGTAAAAAGGCAATCAAAGTATTTTCATAACCATCTGACATCATCAGGCTTTGTCCTTTCATCCTAAATCGTCAGACATCTTAGAGTCAGTGCTACGCCATCACATACCGCTGCATTCAGTCTTTATTTGAGCCGCTGGATTAACGTGTGCGTCAGTCCCAGGCTGAGCAGCTGGAGGGTGGACAGCTGGGATAAGTGAGGGAAAGTTTTCAGCAGTTTCTCCCAGGTCATTTCCAGCAGGCTGGGCACCACCAGCCACACTTTATACAGAGAGCCAGTCCTTCGATTCCCAGACATGTTGACGACTCCGCCGTGGACGTACATGCAGCCGGCCTAAAGGAAGAGGAACACCAGAGGATGAAATCTGCGTCTACTCTATGACGATTTAGTTTTTGTTCTCTCAGTGTTTGATGGTACTGACCGGAGTGACCGCAGCACAGTGAAAGTAAGCCGGCTCCGGCATGATCGCAGGAAGCTTCGTCCACTGAAAAGTCTGCAGGTTGAGCTTCCAGAGGTCTGACAGGATGCACTCTCCGTTATAACCCCCACATATAAAAACCTCTGCACATAAAAAGAGGCATGAAGCAGAAACATTTCAGAGAAAACCCGTTTGATGATGTCGTGTGAAACACTCACCCTCTTTGACCTGTACACAGCTGTGACATCGACGGGCGGCGGGATATCCTGTGAGAAGAAAATGAAATGAATTCGACTTGTGGCAGTCAAAACGCTTTACCGTTGTAAATAAAAGTTGAACATGAGTCAAACCTATTTTTTCTTGGGGTTTCGTCATGATATCCTCCCAGTAGTTTGTCTCCAAGTTATAAGCATGAATCTGATGAACACAAATAACCTTAATTTAAAGACAGGACGACAACAAGTTTGCATGCAATGGTGTCTAAGTGCCAGTTACTCTCACCTTATCTAGTGGATATGATGTCCAGGAAGTCCCGCCTCCAAAAATATATATTCTCTGCCCGTCATGAGCTAGCTCATGTCTATATCTGCGAAATTATTGATTCATTTTCAGGAAATCTGGAGCCACATGTAGAGAATTCACTGTGTGTTTAACAAACTGTTCCTGCTGCTTTTAACTGTGTATGAATGACCTAAGGTGACTGACCTCTCCTCAGGTAGGTCTGAGGGCGCGTTGTTGGGTTTGATGTGGGTCCACTCCCTGGTGGTCAGGTCCAGCCTGTGCAGGTCGGTGCTGTAAAGGTAGCCCGTCGTCCCTCCAAACACATAAAGGTAGCCATTTATGATGACCATGGCCTGGAAGAGGATAAATGGTTGTAACAGATGGGATGGGACAGAACATTCAAAAGGACCTCATACACAAAAACCGTTACCTGTCCATAGATCTTGTTGGGCTTCTTCCCTCTGCAGCTGAGGAGGTTCCATCGTTTGTACTGAACGTTGCAAACGTGGACGTCGTTGCCATTGTTTTCACCGAATGGAATCCCGGTGCCACCGAACACAAGCAGGTTGTTCCCATGTAGGACAGCTGGGGAAAGACAACAGCATCAAACTCAGTTTTGTTGATTAGGAGTGAAGTTTGGGAATAAAAAGAAACAACAAAACCCTGAATGTTTTGTACAGGAGTCTTCTGTTACACAAAACCTATAGGAAATCTGAGTCAAAGTGTTTTCTAGATCTCATCTCCCATGAATGATAAAAAGTCATGTTGAGCCAGAAAAGAATATTCCTGTCACAAAGAAGAAGCTGCAATCAGTTTTTGGCAAAGTGACTTTTATATATCTTTAATGTATCCAGCCAAAACGTTTCTATGATATTAAAAATGTATATTTTTTAAGCGTGACCTTGCCAGGAGGGCAGCAGACAAATATAACATAGTAGTTGTATAAAAACATTGAAGTCGATACAAAGGACTGATTATAATGTAGGTACAAAAAAAGCCAAGTCACAAAGATACTTGCAAAACGGGTCATTTCCTTATTTAATACATAACCTTCATAAATCCTGAGACTAGACTACAGTTTATTTACCAATAGAAGCAAAAATATCACACACACACAAAAAGAAAATGCATAAACATTGGAAATCACTTTGACACAAAACCAGAAAGACATTAAAGCGCAGGTCACGGCAGCCGCCATCAGGTCATTTTTGGCTCACGTATGTTGGTGAGACACACTGACGCGCACAAACCAGGCTCAGTGGTTCTCAGGCAGTCTCATCTTGATGCAACACAGTGAATCATCATGCAGACTTCTGTCCTCTGAATACTGTAGTTTTTTTTTCCAGAAGCGATAACTCTACTAGCTTTGCTTTCGCTGCTAGTGCCACCTAGTGGTGAGGCTACAGATTTCAACCAACTAAATGGCCTTCACTGCACACTTCTGCCTATGCTGTGGAAACATGACAACACAATGTAGTGTGGAGGTGGACCTCCCTCTTATAATGGGCTAATTCTAAAAATAAATCTGAATACATTTATGTCTGCCAAAAGGTCCCCCTAAAGTCTACACAACAGTCAACTGTGACTACACAAATAATGAATTACAAACCAAAGAGTTGAGTTCTTGCAGGACTGTGCATCTGTTTGTTGACTAAACAAGGATAAAATTTTAGTTATCAGATAAAAGTATAAACTTGAGAAATATCATTTAGAGCAGAATATTTTATTTTTATTGCTAAAAAAGACATTGCTATAAAATGTCAGAATTCACACCTAAATTAACTGAGCTGTAAATTGCAACTAAAAGTCTCACAACTTGCTGAGAAATGCAGGCCAGTTTCTAGCCTCAAATGTGATGCGTCCTAATTTGTGTGAGTTCAAGAAAAAAAAAAAAAAAAAAAAAAAAAAAAAAAAAAGAAGAAGTGTGCAGGGGTGAATTTAGAGCTGCTTTTCAATAACAGACTAACCACATGTGCTCAATGTTTAATGCATAAATGAAGGCAGGGGTGTGCATACAGCCTTTAGAATATGCTGATAAAAATACTGGAATAAGTCAAAAAATATTTTCATCAATCCAGCAGAACCCCATCACATCATTTGAATACCAAGGGAATAAAAATAAAAGCAGCATCAGTCCTTACCTGACATAGAAGCCAGCTCCGTTGGCATGTACCCCTCTGTGCGGACCTGCTGCCAGGACGCTGTGGCAAAATGATACCGCCAGAGCTCCCTGAACAGAGGGTAGTCTTCGTTCTCTGAGCCGCCTGCCTCATCAAAGTCTGGGTTGTAGCCTCCAAACACGTACAGGTTGGTGCTGTCTGCTACACAGCGGTGTCCACTGCGGGCAGGAGGAATGCAGTGTCCTGTGGGAGGAGGAGTTGTAGACAGACACCATCAGTCTCATCGCCACACACCACGATGTAAATCATCACGCAGACTTCTTTCTCTCCTCTGAACACTGTAGTTTTATTAGGAGCGATATAACACTTCTAGCTTTGCTTTACAGGACGTTAACTGCAGCTCCTGCACTTTGAATTCTAGTGTTTATGAGTTTAGACAGTCCAATGTGGTGTCTGTGCAGGTTTAGTACCTTCTCTCAGAAACCTGTTGGGGATCCGCAGGTTTGGGCAGGAAGGGGAGAAGATGCGCCGGGCCTGAAACCACCGTGCTCGCTTCTTAGTGGCTGCAAGATATACAGAGAAAAAGACAGATTCATAAACCATTTCTCTCATGTTCTTGTCAGGGGTTGAACTAATTAGCATCTACCGTTTCATTTTAACTTCCAAAGGGACATTTCTTTCCCCTTTTCACTACAGACTAATTACAGGATCTCACAGATTGCTGTGAGCAGCTGGTGTTGTTGTCCATGATCCTTCTGTCATGGAAAAGATTTTCTGGAGCTCCTGGACGATCATTTGATAGCTCCACCGCCGTCACACCTGTTTATTTTACTTCAACCGCACTGCAGGCTTTTCAAATGTTGAACAACCACAGTCATATTCAGCCAAGCGTCACACTTCCAGCAAACCGAGGCTGATGTTTCTGGGGCGATCCCAGTAAAAACCGCAGAAGTATATGAATACAGTCATCGTATACTCTGATAGTTTTTTTATTTTGTTTTTAAGCCACAGCTATTGTACTTCCTCGGTGAATCAAGATACTCTGTGCACTGCTACACTCAGAGAAATCAGGAGTTCAGGTGTACCCTCTCTTATTTTCTATTCTTAAGTATGCTTTGTGTAACCCAGAATCCACTTCATGTATGGGAGAGCTTACAGAATATGAAAATCATTGCTGTGCCTTTGTCTTTCATTTCTATTTAAATGGGAACATAAGCAACAATAACACTGAAATATTCACTCGCTGATTTCTGCTGGCTTCCGTAGCAACGTTAGCAACCTTTGGCCTGTGTAGCTGCTGTAGCGATGCAGAATGCACACAAAGCTAGTATGGCTAGCTCACAGACAAAGCCCAGCTAATGCAAATGATCAGCCAGCTCTGCCCAAAGAGGCAGCGAGCTCTGAGCAGCATTACCAAGTATTTACATTAACTTCTCAGGAAGGCTTGCTGATTGGATCCAGCTGCAGAGCATTCGCCTGTGTTTACAAACCTGAGTCGCGGATGGAGGGCCTCCACGACAGTTTCTCAAACTTATTGAGCTGACTGAAAGTTTCACCGTGCTCAGGCGAAGACATGATTAACCTGGGACACGCCGACCGAAGAGGCTCACACCCAGACCCGGACAGGAATCCGCCTCAGTGCAAACAAACGGCGCGACATGAAACCGCCAGCTCTGGCTTCAGAGCAAAATAAAGAAATATGCTAACTCCTCCAACTGTCCACAGCTGCTGCTGCCGCGACGTCATAGCCACGTGGTCTGAACTAACCAATCAGAGGAGAATGGGATGCTCAAGTGGCGTTCAAGAGCCACATGGAAATGTTTATAGTTTTATTAAAGGGCCTCGCCGCAATAATCTCCTAACAAATAAATAAAAGAGTCAGTAACAACTGACGTGAACGTCAATACCCTTTGTTCTCAATGAATATGGCTTATCAGAGATATATGTTTGTAGTTTTGCATGTTTACCTTATATTATATACTTAATGCACATACTAGCCATTAAAAACAACTGTGATTTTAAACTTGACACATTTTACATATTTTGTAAATCCAAAATGTTAGTTTTGGAACCTCTGAATACCTGGGGATTTACAGAGGTTCATACGTCATTGGAGAAACTAACATATTTTGGATTTTAAAAAGACAGTTTTTAGTTAGATGAAACTTCTGTGTCGGAAATCATTTTTGGACATCACAAAAAGTCGTCCTTTGGGATGCTCTGACAGGCCTCTACAGCAGCCACCTTCAACTGCTGTTTGTCTGTGAAGGTTCTCAGTCATCCATCTCATCGTAGTCTAAGGAGCTTGGAAAGAAAAGCGTCTGGACTTCTTTAAGTTGCTTGAAGACGTTTCACCTCTCATCCGAGAAGCTTCTTCAGTTCTAAGGTCAAATGGTCGAGAGTCCCAGATTTAAACCCAGTGGGAGTATCCCCCCAAAGAGGGACAAAGGACCCCCTGGCGATCCTCTAATCACATGAGCCAAGGTGTGAAAGCGGGTGTGGGACCTAATCAGCCAGGGTTTCGGGTGAGCTCATTGTGAAACCTGGCCCCACCCTATCATGTGAATTTCTGAGGTCAGATGGCCCAGAATGTGAGTGGGCGTTAAGGCGTCTGGGAAGGGATCTCAAAACTGGATTATAGATGGCAGACAATTGGTGTCGTAAACCACCGCCTCTGTTCAAAGATGGTCGCTCACAGTGGACATAGATGGCCTCTTTCACTCCTCTTTCAAACCATCTGTCCTCTCTGTCCAAAATGTGAACATTGGCATCCTCGAAAGAGTGACCTTTATCCTTAAGATGCAGATGGACTGCTGAGTCTTGTCCCGTGGAGGTGGCTCTTCTATGTTGTGCCATGCACTTGTGAAGTGGCTGTTTGGTCTCTCCAATGTAGAGGTCTGGGCATTCCTCGCTGCACTGTACAGCATACACCACATTGTTGAGTCTGTGTTTTGGAGTTTTGTCTTTCGGGTGAACCAGTTTCTGTCTGAGTGTGTTGCTGGGTCTGAAGTACACTGGGATGTCGTGCTTGGAGAAAACTCTCCTGAGTTTCTCTGATACACCGGCTACATAGGGGATGACAACGTTGTTGCGTCTGTCTTTCTTATCCTCCCTCGCTGGTGTCTGATCTTCTCTTCTGTGCCTCTTTGCTGACTTCATGAACGCCCAGTTAGGATAACCGCATGTTTTGAGTGCTTCCTTTACGTGTGTGTGTTCCTTCTTTTTTCCCTCAGACTTAGAGGGAACATGTTCTGCCCGGTGGTGTAGGGTCCTGATTACTCCAAGTTTGTGTTCCAGAGGGTGATGGGAGTCAAAGAGGAGGTACTGGTCCGTGTGTGTGGGCTTCCGGTAAACTTCAATGCTGAGGTTGCCGTTTTCTTCAATGTGCACAGCGCAGTCCAGGAAGGGCAAGCAGTTGTCCTTTGTGTCTTCCCTGGTGAACTTGATGTTTTTATCCATGGCGTTAATGTGCACAGTGAAGGATTCCACTTCTTGTGTTTTGATTTTGACCCAGGTGTCGTCTACATATCTGTACCAGTAGCTGGGTACTCTCCCTTTAAAAGAGCCAAGAGCCTTCCTTTCCACTTCCTCCATGTAAAGGTTGGCTACAATAGGTGACACGGGGGAGCCCATGGCACAGCCATGTTTTTGTCTGTAGAAACCCTCGTTGTACTTGAAATATGTAGTGGTGAGGCAGAGGTCTAACAGTGTGCAGATCTGATCGGGTGTGAAGTTCGTTTTCTGACAGTCTCCACAGCCTCCGTGGTGGGTATGCAAGTGAAGAGAGAGACTACATCAGAGGACACCATGGTTTCATCTGGATCCAGGGTAAGTTTCTCGACCTTGTCGGTGAAGTCGGTGGAGTTCTTGATGTGGTGTGGGGTGTTCCCCACCAGAGGTGCAAGGATGGTAGCAAGGTGTTTCGCAATGTTATAAGTGGCTGAGTTTATGCTACTGACTATGGGTCTGAGAGGGACACCTTCCTTGTGGATCTTAGGAAGTCCATAAATGCAGGGTACGGCATCCCCTGGATAAAGGCGGTGATATGTGAGGCGGTCGATGATTTTGTCCCTTTCAAGGTCTTGAAGGCAAGCTATAACTTTCTTTTTGTAGCTGCTTGTGGGGTCTCGCTTTAAGACTTCGTAGGTATTGTTGTCACTGAGGAGAGTAGTGATCATTGTGTGGTAATCCGTTGTGTTTAGGACCACGGTGCACCTTCCCTTATCTGCTGGTAATATAGTGATGTTGTGGTCTTTGCTCAGGGAAGCGATGGCCTTCTTTTCTTGTAATGTGAGGTTAGACGGAGGGACTTTGGCACTGGAGAGGGTGGCTGAGACCCTCGACCTGGGACTCTCGACCATTTGACCTTAGAACTGAAGAAGCTTCTCGGATGAGAGGTGAAACGTCTTCAAGCAACTTAAAGAAGTCCAGACGCTTTTCTTTCCAAGCTCCTTAGACTTCAACTGCTGTTGTCTGTGGGTCTTTCAGTAACTGAAAAGCATGCTCGATTGAGATGAGATCATGTGACTGACTCTGAGATTGAAGAACGTTTATTTTCTCGAAGAAACTCTTGCTTTGCTTTTGCAGCATACTCTAGGTCATTATCCATTTGCGCTGTGAAGCTTGGTCTGATCGGTTTTGCAGCATTTGGCTGAATCTGAGCAGAAAGCGTAGCCCTGTACACTTCACAATTAATCCTGCTACATTTATCAGCAGTCATGTCATCAATAAACACTGTCTTACTGTCTCCACCACTAACAGATTCTGTGGTTGCTTCAGATCATGAGCTATTTCCCTCCTTCTCCATACTTTTCTCTTCCCATCAGTCTGGTACAAGTCAATTTTAGTTTTATCAGTCCAAAGATTTGAATCAGTTTCCACTTTGCTGTAAACCCACTGTGTTTCTATTCATGAATTTAAAAAATAATGTATCAATATAAGGAGCTAAAACAGATGCAACACCTAAACAGTTACTTCAATGCTTTTGTTAAAGGCCTTGAATAAAAGCTGAAATTCTGCATGTCAATCATATATTGATTACATTATTTGTTTGTAAACACATGGATCTAAGTGTATTAAGAAATTAAAAAGTGACAAACTTTGTTTATGTCTTCCAAGCTATAAAGGATAATTAACACACAACTTAAATAAGGGATATTTGAGCCAAACATGTGGTTGGAGTAACTCCTTTTGATCAGCTGTACCATGAGTCAACCTTTCGCCCACATCTTTGGGAGCTGCATTGCAGACATGTTATAATCTGGATTTGAAGCTCACTGGGAGTTGCAGAAGGAGCAAAACAAATGCATGACTAGCCACTGTAGCTTGTTTACATGGACCATTTGTAAATAAACATAGACTTAGAATTGTAATAATTGCTAATTCTCACAGTGAGTAATGATCTGGAAAAGATCAACACCCTCTTTTGTTTAAGGTACAAACACAAATACAGCAGGCGTGCCCAAACGCTGTTAAAATGCAAGAACCTTTTGAGACAAAGGTTTTTACACCTGATCTCTTTTTATGGGACAGCTACTCCCAATGCAACAATTAATCAAACAATCCTTCTGCTGGTCTTTTACAATGTTCACTTGTTTACAGATACATTTTTTCTCATCTGAAGCTAAAATATTATCCCAAAGAGTACATTCAGAGCTCACCTAGAGGCAGAAAGATTCTCAGCCACTGTTGGTCTAATAATGTAACACAGACTGTCCAAATAACCCTTGAACAGACTGGCAGCAGGTAGACAATGAAGGGAGTCTGTGAAATGTCACAGACAGTAAGAAATTCCTGAACAATGAGCCACTGCTGTGTTAATGAGATCAAACAGGAGATGAGTCGGCAGCTTTTTGTTCCGTGCTGTGATCTACTTATTGACTTACAGAGGTCAGAACGTGAGATCAACCAGCTTGAAAACTGATTAGACCTACTGGAAGATGCACCACATTGATGACATTTCTATGTTCCTCCATGTAAAGATTAAAGATAACTGAACTATCCAACTGGATGATGTTGTCAGAGTGTCTGCTAGTCTGAATAAGTCAGGCTAGACAAAGTGCTGCTTTATTGTGTTACACATGAATATGTCATATGTATCAATCATAGATGAAGTTTAATAAGCTTCTATCAGAGCATGACTTAACCCCTGTTATTCAAGTTAGGAAGCTCAATAAAATGGCTTACTTCTCTGTTTCACATGATATACAACATACTTCAATGATCTGTAGTTCTGTATGTAGATGCTAAGAAATTTAAAAATATAGTAAAAATGAAAGTATAGTCTAACTTAGTTAGATGAAAGATTTATCAGCACGTCAGAAAACATGACGTCTGCATGTCTTTATCAGACCCTTGCATCGTTGTGGAAGAATTTTCGCCCACTCTTCTTTACAGCTTCTTTCATTCGTGCACAGCTCCCTGAAGATCCTGCCAAAGCTTTTCAATCATGTTGAGTACTGGACTTTGACTGGGTTGTTGCGCCACCTTGATTCTTTTCTTTTTCAGTCATTCTGTTGCAGATTTGCTGCTGCTGTGGTATCCAGAGGAGTTCGTGGTCAGCTCAGCGACAGCAAGCTCCGGTTTTCTTGCTGGAAAACAAGCCTAAATAAAGTTTTGTTAAACAAATAATGTGTCATATCCTGGAGATCCTAGAGGGGGATAAAATTATCTTTCAGTTTAACCTTTGGTAGGGTAGCTGAAATAAGTCAAAACATATAGACCAAAACCAAAAGTCCACTACAGAGGAAATAAATGAACAGATTTTAGGAGGATGTGCTGTTGTTCAGTTGAGGTTGTATTTAAATAACCTTAGAACCTGGTATGGAGGAGATTACTTTTAAAAAAATATATAGCAACCTTTCTCACATCACTATATTAAAGCACAGCTGGCACAACACATTTGTGGTGAGGTGTTACCAATAATGGAAACTATGAGTTAATACAAAACCAGTATGAATCAGTGATCAACTTGATATTCAAAGGCATCTATGGATAGATTTCTGAGTGCAGATGTCGCTGTGCAAATACGTCTCGCTGGTGCATAAAGACACGTTTTTATCTCTTTTATGTCTGCGCTAGATGTCTGCACCTTTTTAAACCTCACCTTTGACCATGGGAGGATGAATCTGTGTTTACAGCGAGTGTGCTGGCCTTCACACAAAATGTCGTACATGCCAGTCTTTAAAACAAGAAATTATGGACAAGCTGATCTTTGTTTAGCACTGCTTGAAAGGTTTCATGTGCAATGAACGTTCGTGAGAGTGCAACAGAATAAAGTCAGATTCTGAAACAAAAACAAATGGTGCTGCCATATTTTGTGAGGTGAAATATGGCAAAAGTAGTTGTGGGTGCTTATGAGACTAGTAAGAGACTGAATAAATCTAAAGATGGGCTGAATTTGCAGACAGTCAACTGTGCAAGTTTAGTTCAAGAGCAGACAGTTTAATGCAAGAAAAAGTAATTGCCACCTAAACCTAATAACTGTTTGTGCCATCCTTGGCAGAAAGGAGTGTTTGTGATAACTGCCAATGGGTCTTTCACATGACCGTGGAGGGATTTTGTCCCAGTCTTCTTTGCCTAATTGTTTTAATTCGGGTACATTAGGTTTTTCAGCATAAACATCCTGTTTAAGGTCATGCTAAGGCATCTCAATCAGACTTAAAACCAGACTTTGCTGAAACTACTCCAAAACCTTTTTTTTTTTTTTTTTTTAGCCATTCAGAGGTGCAGTTGGTGGTGTGTTTCTGGTGGTTGTCCTGCTACATAACCCAAGTGTCCTTGACCTTCAGGGCATAAACTTTTCTGGTGGAGAGCAGAAATCATGGTTCCAACAGCTAGTCATCCTGAAGCAGCAAAGCAGCCCAGAACATCACATTACCACCAGCATTTTTGACTAATGGTGTGATGACCTTTTTATGAAATGCTGTGTTAGTTTTACACCACATATAACGGGACTTAAACCTGCCAAAAAGTTCAACTTTTGTCACAGTCCACAGATTATTTTCCCAAAAGTCTTGGGGATATTTTCAGGATGTGTGATGAGCCTTTGTGTTCCTTTTTTGGTCAGCAGTGGTTTTTGCCTCTGTGCTCTCCCATGCATGCCCAGTCTCTTTCTTATTGTTGAATCATGAACATTTATCTTAACCAACCTTAGATGTTGTTCTGGGTTATTTTTTGATCTGTTGGATGAGTCGTCGATGGCTCCTGGAGTAATTTTGGTATGCCAGTCTCTCCATATGTGGATAATGACTCTTTCTGTGGTTCACTGGAGTCCCAAAGCCTTACAAATGTCTTTGTAACTCTTTCCAGACTCATAGATGTCAATTTGTTTTTCAACTTTTTCTTTAGATCATGTGAAGTCAGAAAGTAAAATCAGCTTTCCTGAATAAAAGTGTTTAATCACAGTTATACCATGATTGAACAGAGGGCGAGTAATTTTTTTTTCAGAAGCCAGGTAGGTATGATCACTTTTTTTCCCCTTAATAAATAAAATCATCATTTGAAAAACTAAATTTTGTATTTATGGGGGTTATCTGTGTCTGATGTTAGATTTTGTTTGATGAAATACAACAAACAATACAATACAACAACAAATGTGCAAAAAAACTAAGAAATCTAGAATGGAGAAAATACTTTTTCATAGCTTTTAGGACAACCGTCAAGCCTACAACAAAGCTACCTCTTGCCCTACTTCATTTCCCTGGAAACCCTGGATGGATTTTAGTGAAGAGAATGCTGGAAAAGGGGAAAAACCTGAGGAAAGGAAGAACAATACTAACACAAGCACGGCTCTGAGGAAGACTGCATTACAAATCGGATTTGGCTTCTTTACCTGTTATATTGTAAGTCTTTTTTATTATTAATAAATCATTAGTGTTTTGTGTTCTTGAGCCTCTTTTGTAGTTTGTGTATTTGCCTTCTTGTTAGAAGTCTGCAATCCATTTAACTGTACATATCAATAAAGGAATATTGATTTCAAAACAAATAGAAAATCCATTAAACACCAAGGTGCATTACAGGACAGCTGGGTTGGATTGCATCAGTCATTAGCTGACTTCTTACTAACTGTTTAAAACCTGCTGGATGTCATAGCAATGTGTGTGCAATAAGCACCTTGAATTAACCTATATCTACTCCTTTAAATGATTCATTCAGCACTTAAAGAAACCAAACAACTTCGGCCTAATGTACTTAATTCAGCCCCTCAATAATGAGATTTTAACATAGATCTACACACGATAGAACAGCACGCACTTTCTTTTTGAGTTTTATGCGAGCAGACTCGTTAAAATGACCCAGAAGTTAATGTCTCTCCTTAAACCTTATCTCCTCCTGATCTCCTGTTTTTGCAGAAATGCTCCACCGCAGTAAGTTAAAGTGGTTGAGAGGCGGTGTGCTGACAGTATGGCCCTGTCCTTCGGCTGTATTTCTATAGCTCAGCCCCTCCTCTGCTCGCTCTGGTCGCTGGAGGTTGATGTCACTGGCAGAGTCTTCAGGACAGGACACAAGCTGGTCAGGCAAGGAGCCGCTGATAGAGGGAGAGGAAAAAAGTGGGCGATGTTGCAGCTGGGATCTCGTTTATGGACATTGTGGAAAGGCTGCTGATAGAGACCGGGGAGCTTCTCTTGGTATTTTCAAGCTGAGAGGTTGAGGTAGCTGAGTAGCCGCAGTATTTTTAGCTCACTTCTGAAAGGAATACAAAAATGTCGTCTCCAAGTCCGGGAAAGAGGCGAATGGATACCGACGTGGTGAAACTGTATCCTTTACAGTATATAAACACAAGCTGGTGTTTTTTTTCTTTTTATCTTAATGATCAGCTGTTAGCTTTGTGGTAGTGCTTAATTACATAATTTGCTCTCGATGGGTGCTCTGTAAGTGTGTGTATATATATATATATATATATATATATATATATATATATATGTGAGGTGGCTGGCAGCTGTGTGAGATTGAGAGATTCTGAAAAAAAAGTATGAAGACTTTAACGTTAACAGACAGCTCTGTGTCTCCACCGAGTCTGGACGTTAGCTCGGTTAGCAGAGTGGCGAACAGGACGCTTATTTAACGTTTTTTGAGTGAACTCCACCGCCTGTTGTGAAGCGTTAGCTCGCTGCTACGTTAGCATTATCGTCCTGTTTGTATCGATAGAGAATTAGCAGCGGAAACTGTCGCAATACAACGCTGGCTGCTCACTCTTGTGTTAGCTTTGGACACTGTTAGCGTTAGCCTGATAGCGTCTATAGGTAGCCCACTGGTTTCTAAAATGTGATTCCCACAGGACTGACAGCACACTGGGAAGTCCTGACGAAGGGTTTTGTACGTTTTGGAAACAAATATGTGGAAGGACACGTTCCTTTATTCGTGATTTGGTAGCGTTGACGCCGAGGAAGCTAGCTGTGTAGCATGCTATCACCAAAGAAAGAACAATTAAGGTCGATGTGGAGACGATCTTTGAAAAATGCAGAGCCGACAGCTAACGACCTTTCGCTCTTTAACATCAGAGAACGTAAAACAAGACTTTAATAATTTTTGCTTATTTATTTTTTTAAATTTGTTGTCCAAATGAAAACAATCCTTCTAATTGAAGACAAATCACAAATGGTACACACAGTAGTCACGGATGGCGTATTTGGCACAGATTCTCCAGCAGGATGTGAAGCAAAACTAGTTTAATTTAAGTCTGAATGAAAAAAAAAGGAATACAAACCAAAGTGATCGTGATCTTTATTTTTACATAATTACTCCCCCCCCGCAGTTTTCATTTATCGACCTCTACCTGCGTTTCTTATATTCGTATAAATGCTTGTGTGGTTTAGTAATTGTTTGCAGTGACCTGCTGAAGTTTCTGCTTGAAAGCTTTTTCTGACAGCGTGAGGTTCAACTGTTTTGTTTTTGTCCTGCAGCTACATGCCGCGCTCTCATTGGCCACCTTGTTACCATCCGGAACATGGTAGAGGGCGGGGCTTCTTTCACACAGCTGATCGAGGAACAACAAGCATGCTCTGTGTGTGTTGGGGGGGCAAAGGGTGGGATGTGGGGTCTGGGAGCAGGGACAGGGCTGCACTCACTCACACTCGTCTATCACCTCCACAGACACACACCTCGGGAAGCACATGACTCAGTATTGAACAGCGTTCATTAAAAAACAAAACAAACCGAAAACATCTACTTTTCCATTTAAAGAAATGAGAAGAGTTCCTGTTTATTTATTTATTTTTTTGTTATTGTAAAATAAGTGATTATGTTTTACTTAAAAATGAAAAATAACCATAGGCACCAGGATATTGATGTTTTAACTTCATTATAACCTCATTATATTTTTAGATCCTAATTGTATAATAGAAATAACAGTCAAATTAGTTAGTGAGAATGTAAATAATCATTCCTCGCTGGCCTGCGGGACACAATTTAAAAAGATTATGCTTTAAAAAAATGTTTCTATCTAAGTAAATAAGCAATAAGTCTTTATTACCTTATTTAGCAGAAGTGTGTATTACATGTGGTTTTTGTCTAATGGATAAACAAAACCATTTTATATGCTTCATTTTTTCCTTGTGGTCCAAAAAGTTTTCAACATACATATTTTAGAGGATCTAATAAGTTCTTATTAATGTCAATGCCTTGATTGATTTTAATTAAGTCAACACTTCCTTTCGTTCCTTGAAGCTTGGCCGCATTCATACTATCGTTATTTTAGTATTTTCGTGATAACAGTGAAACTTTTTTGACCTTAGCAGGAGCCACATATAAGGTGTACAGTGGGTTTAATGTTTCATATCACCAATGTTACCTGGTATTAGGAAGTAAGAATGAGGTATTTTGTATGTGGATTGCAGCCTGGTAAATTTTAACCACAGACACTGAATTGTGCCAAAGAGTCACATCTATAAAAAGAGGTGGGGGGGGGGTTACAAAATAAGATTCTTGTGTTTTATTAGCTGAGTGAGATGAGAAATTCAGTATTGGATAATAGGAGTCACTGAGGAAAAACATGTTGGGACCCATCAGGTGTTGCTGCTGTGGATCTCGTTTCACCAGTTCCCAAACAGAGAGCGCCGCAGCAGCAGCGTGTAACAGTAGATGCCTTTCATAGTTTCACGCTGTGTCTTTAAATCAAATATGTAAGACTGAATCACTGTGACAGATTATATCACTCAAAATATACTTCCACATGTGCTGTAGGTGAGGCGATTCTGTATGGCTGGTGTCGGGTTTAATTGTGCCAGTGAAGATGGGACAGATGTGCTTGGTGTGATGAAGAAAACAATTAAAAGAGATAAATAAATCCTTCATATCTTTGTGTCAAAAGGAGCTGATAAGGTGCTCTGCAAGCTTCTGTCCAAATATAGGAATTGCCTTGTGTAATAAATCCTGGTGAGGTTTCTATGGATAACCCTGTAGGGGGTAAAAAAGCACAAGAGAGATGCTCAGCTTTGCTGCACAAGCGTACATCTATAACAGGTTTTATTTATAGGAGCTGTTCCCTCGGATCACATTTAGAGCTTCCCTGTCTTGGTCAGTGGTTTGCGAACCTTTTTTTTTTTTTTTTTCTAAACCACCGACTGCTCTGCTGGATGTTTACAGTCTCTTTGCCTCCTGGCTATTATGCATTCAGGCCGTGTAGCTCTATTTGTGCTTGAGAAATGTAACTAAATTAGCATGTGAACGTCGCCTCGTTCAGATTGTTGGAATGGCGAGGACAGGATTTACGATGAGGTGATGAAACAGGGCGCAACTGTTACTTTTGTGGTTTCTTCCTTTCTGTTTTTCCGTCGTTGTGTCACATTCACACAGTTGCTGAGATTAAACGCACTCCACCTTTCTGCACCGCTGTCAAGACAGCTGACTCAGTCTCTCGCTGTCACCACATGCTGTGATTATTAACTAAGCAGAACGCGTCACAGGCTCGTGTTTGTGCCTTTCTCTGCGCTGAAAGGATGTGTGCAGTAGAAAACTTTCTGCCCTTGCTAGTATCTTTCCATCCTGTCTCACCGTGAGCCTGTTTTCACTTTAGAAGCAGGCTGTTTGTCTGACAGAGGCCGCTGCATTATTGATCTCATTATTACGGCTGATGTTATTGAACCCACGCGTGACCTCTGCCCAGACAAATCCACAGGGAAAGAGGCAGACACAGCGACACAGCAGCCCAGCTGGAAAAATAAACAGAAAACAACCATATGTGATCATGTGTGACTTTTCCAGCTTGTTCGCTGTTGTTTTTTGTTTGTTTGTTTGTTTTTGTTTGTAGCATTTTCCTTAACCCGGCGTCAGCATCGAGAGCAAGCACGAGGTCACCATCCTTAGTGGACTCAATGAGTTTGTGGTCAAGTTTCACGGACCACCTGGAAGTAAGACCCTTGAATTTTCCACAGTGTTAACCAGCTTTTTGTCAGTTCACTTATGTTAAACATATATTAAAAGCTTCATGTGACATGTGGATAATTGATATGTTTTTATTTTAGCGCCATATGAAGGAGGCGTGTGGAAGGTCCGGGTTGACCTGCCTGATAAATACCCCTTCAAATCACCTTCAATAGGTATAAAACATTTGAACTCACCTTGCACTGTTAAAAAAAAAACAAAAAACAGTAGACAACTTAAAAACGTGGAAAAAAAAATCTGCATTTCTTTTTCAGGATTCATGAACAAAATCTTTCATCCCAACATCGATGAAGCGTAAGTAGGACAGATTCAAACATCATTGATCATTTATCCGGTGAACATGGGGAAGATTAAATGCACAGCCTGACGGTTATGTGATAGGAAATTGTTTTAGTACACACACACACTCCTACAGAAAATCATTGGTTCTATCTAATGATTTGTGTGTAGTTTATTCACTGTTTTGTCTTTTTTTTTTTTTTTTAGGTCAGGAACTGTGTGTTTAGATGTCATTAACCAGACGTGGACAGCTCTCTATGGTAGGTACACGCATACTCTGACTGGTGCCAATAAAAACAATGACCGAGCGGCCTGTGCTGCACCTCTGCAGCGCGGTTTCAGGCAGAGCGTCTCGGTTTAATCGGCTTACACTTCAGTGATAACTGCTGCTGGTATTGAGGTCATGCATTGAGCACCGATAGATGGGTCAGGTCTCGAGACTAAGAGGTCTTTACACACACTCGGCTGCAGTGGAGTTGTCTTTTATGTGAGAGTGTAAATAAACTCAAAGTTTAAGTCAACTGTTTCATTCATGGACACAAGGTACATTTCTTTTTTTCAGCCTGCTCGTGATCCACAGCTGTCTTTGTTTTCTAGAAGTGCTGTATGTGTGAAAACACCTCTATATGTGTTTGAGTGTTTTGCGTGGGTGCTGTAACACCGGTGTGATGACAACTCCACATAGATAATAATCTTAAGCTGTAACTGACTCAACATCTACACAAATGGAAGGTTACAGTCAGTAGCCCCCAGTTGAGGCATTATCATTGTAGCATTTCAGTGACGTCTTTGTGCCACCTTAATACTGATTATACTGGCTTTCAGCATGTATATTTAATGGATGTTCTCACTGAGAACAGTGCTTGCTTAATTATGTATCTGAGTGTAGTTTTAGCCTGACGAACTGAAAGAGGCTATCACGGTGATATAATAAGATATTAAATTAGCCAAAAACTGGTGTTAAATCTTCAGTCTGTCCTAAAGCTTCATTGGCTGCTCTAAAAATACTTCCTGATGATGATAGAATCGTAATATAGGGTGCTGCGATGTGACCTTTTGACCTTTTTCTTTAAATTGCACAAGCTGGTGACAGTAGCTCCTGTTCTGCTCTGAAGCCTTGGAGTAAAAAGCCTGAAGTTCTCCACCTGTGGCAGGTTCTGGTTGGAGAACTCACAGCACTTCTACAGAGCAGAACAGAGACTGCCGTCACTGCCTGCAGTTGGCGTTTGTCCGATCAAGTGGAAACAGAGAAAGAGCTGGTTTGCATTGAGTGCTGTAACAACAACAACGACCTGACCAGCCTGCCTGCAGGGAAACGTTACACGGGAAGCTCCAGAACTACCTGGTTAACAGCAACTGAACTTTCAAAATAAGAGCCAGGGTATTGTCCTGTAGTGGCCACTTTGGACAAATGAAAAAATAAATTGCAAAATATTATAGGTAAAGACTTTTTTGTAGGAAACACTGTAATTTAATATCCATATAACTTATATGTGGTTGGTTTAGTAGATTAGTAAATGAGGAAAATGCCTCACCCTGTGCAGTGCTGTATGTACAGTGAGCTGAACGCTGCTATAAAGGTCATTAAAGGCTGAGCAGTTCCTTCGGTGTCATCCACTCACAGTTTGAAGTGAAGGTTGGTTATAACCAGAGAGGAAACAGCTCTGTGAAGTGAACTTTTCTTTGCAAGGGAGACCCCTAGTGGGCGTTTTTATAGGTGCACACATAATGGACGGACTGCTTCAAATAAAGTCTGATTTAGATTTCTTCTGTGAATCTTTGTAGCACGTACAGCCTAACCTATGCAAGTAGCTGATGGAATTATCAGCATTTAAGACTCTACATGTGCTAATTACCTTGTAGTAATTTCCTCTTGTTTTATACTTGGTCCAAAGCATTTTTTAATTGTTATTTTTTGCTCCTGGGAGTCAGTCAGTGGTCTTGAACAGGCCAATCAGAATAGTTGTGCTGCACTGATGTGACGTGTAGTTACATTTCCAGGGAGGTTAAACACAGAAGCATAGACGAGCACTAGTGAGGAGTGCTCGTGCATGTTGTTGGCGTTTCTCTGCAGCTTTGTTGTTTTCTGGACTGACTGTAATTTTTCTCCCCACATCCACCAGACCTCACCAACATCTTTGAGTCGTTCCTCCCTCAGCTGCTCGCCTACCCCAACCCCATCGATCCTCTGAACGGGGATGCAGCCGCCATGTACCTGCACCGGCCAGAGGATTATAAACACAAAATCAAAGGTAGTGTGCGCACACATGATTGAAAACACAAATGTTCATACAGCGCTGTAACATCAAACTATGAATTTTATACCCAAAATGTCAGATTTGTACGTCAACCTGCACCAGATTTTCCAAGATTTTGTATTTAAAATCATATTTTATCAATGCTTAGCCTGAAAATGTGCACGGAATGGGTTTGTGCCACGTTTGTCATCATCAAGTCTGCTCGACTTGTGCGTCTCTTTCAGAGTACATCCAGAAGTACGCCACGGAGGAGGCGCTAAAGGAGCAGGAGGAAGGAGGAGGCGACTCATCTTCTGAGAGCTCCATGTCAGACTTTTCGGAGGACGAGGCTCAGGATATGGAGTTGTAGTGAAGGTGGAGCAGCCTTCACCTCACAGCAGACTGTCATTTCCTAAAAAGAGCAGAAACTCAGTACTATATTCATATTTAAACAAGACAATTTTTTTACAGCAACACAAGGATTTTTATCGCTACACGAGGATTTGCAGTATGATTGCAGAATATTCACTCTTACTTAGGAATTCATTGCCACCTGCCCTTCCTTCCTCCTTCATCTTCCTCCTCCTCCTCCTCTTCTTCTTCTTCTCCTCCTCCTCCTTCGTCCCAAGGCCCAGTTTAGACCGGGTTGATTTTGTTGATCTTTTGTGGCTCGAGCCGACGTTTTCACATTGGTCTGACCGCCGAAACTGAGCTGTGAGGCCGGCAGAGGAGGAGAGCCATCAGCACAAAACTAGACTGTGTACCACAGGCCTCACCTCGCCACCTTTCGTTCTAACACGCTCAAGTTTTTTTTTTTTTTTTTTTGTCAAGAGGCATTTTTTCCTCGCCGACAGAAGACTGCCAGGAGGACATCCATGATTCAGAGCAGTCTCTGCTTCTAAGGAGAGAGGAATCCTGTTTTTTTTTTTGTTTTTTTTTCCTTCCTTTTTTTCCCCTAAGTTACCTGTGCCCCATCTTCATCTTTTTGACACTGCCACGATGAGGAGTTGCCATTAAAAGCATCACTTTGAAGGAGCAGAAGGCCACAAGCGTGCGGTCATGTGTACAGACCTGTGCCCTCTGTGCAACCTGCAGGCACGTCACACACTTAACAAGCAAGCGGCACATCAACCATGAGCCGCACAAAACACCACAGCATGTGCGTGTCTTGGTGTGTGTGTGTGTGTGTGCGTGTGTGTGCATGCATGAATGTAATCCATTGATAATCTGTGTTGTTTTGGCGCCCCGGCTCCCCCTCCGATGCTCAGCAGAAACCAGAAGAGGAGGTTCAATAATCCCGACACCCCTTTTGTTCAGCACCCATCTCCTTCTCCTCTTCCTCCTCCTCTTCCTCTCCGTTTTAGGAAAGCGTTTGTCATTCTCTGAGTATCTTTGTATATTGTGGCATGACACAGTTAAAGTTTGTGTAGGGCTTTGTGGAGCTGTATCGCTATAGACACGAAGGGGACGCCTCTGTGAGTGAGCCCGCGCTCGACACGCGTTATCCGGGTTTTCTCGGTGAATCGTCGGACTTCTTAACTTTGCCTATTGCTTGTGTTGAACTATAATAGGTGTTTGACTTGCGTAGGGATAGTTAGTTTTTCGCGGGTGGTGAATCCTATCATAATGTATGGTTTAATACTTACACACTAGTTTAAAAAGACTTCTTGTCCTGATGAAGACGGGGAGAATTGAACGTCTTTGGAGGCGTGTTGCAGCCCTGCTCCTCTGCACCCCCCCTTTTTTTTTCCTCTTACATAAACATCTCAATCAAAAGCGATTTCTGCTGCCAGACAGAAGCGCTGTTTCCCGTTTACTTTTTCATGCTGTTGGTGGCCTGTTTTCCGAAAAATGGTGGGACCAAAATCTAATGAATCTTACAGGCTGTAGTGTCATGCCCCCCCCCCCCCCCCCCCCCCCCCCCCAAAAAAAAGGGGGGACCAGCTGAAACTGGGTTATGGATAAAGAGTGAAGTTGAGTAGATAAAAGTTCCTCAAATGGTCAAACTCTCAAGTGGTGAATCTCAGATTAGTTTAAACTTCAATTTGGACACAACACTCTTCATAATCTTCTTCTTCTTCTTGAGAGGACACTTTCAGTGTTTTTCCTGCTTTATGAAAAGCTTTATGTGCCTGCTAGCATTAGTGTGGAGGAGGTGTTACCAGAGCTGTGATGGCACCCTGATCTGAAGTCTGACACTTGTTTGTAACCTGTGCTCGTTGCATTACAGATCAGTTTGCTGTTTTGTTTTTCCCTGTGAAAGAAAACCAAATTAGAGTCGTATCACCATCAAAAGGAGCCATTTCTCTTTTTTGAATCAAAAATTCAATGAATTTAAAAAAAAAAAAGAAGGAAAAAAAGATCAGTTTCTTTCGTGGTGTCTTGCAAGAGGGTGATACCTTAATTAAGGTGGTAAAAACTGCATGTCAGACTTCTTCTTGATGTGGTGATTTAAAAAAAAAAAAAAGGTGAGAATTGCTCTAATTAGGCTCGATAACCAAATATATGAGGGTGTTGGTCTTAAGATGACATGATGTCACAGTTGGTTTTCATTTGCAACAGAAAGCAAACCACTTGTTGTTTGTCAGCCTCTGGATTCCTTGTTGTGTTATGTATTTTACTGGAACGCATATATTTGATGCCTAAATTTGTTTGAATGTGTATTTTTATTTTTTGTTTGTTTTTAAAATAATTTTTTTTAGTTTCCTATGCCCTGTTTCCAGGATACAGTTCAAGATATCCCAAAATTTTAAAAGGCAAAAAATGAATATATGTGCTTCCCTTGTAACTTGAAGAAAGAAATAAACAAAAAAAATTATATACAGTGTGATTTATTTTTTTTATTTTTTCTTTAATGCTTCTGTGGATGGTAGTTTTAACGTCTTGATGCTCTAAATCTCCAAAAGTTGATTCTGTTCATCTGGACGTAGCGTTTTGTGGGAGAAACGTTTCGTCACTCATCCAAGTGACTTCTTCAGTCTCAGCTGACTGCAGGTTTTCCCCAGTCTTATAAACAGTACATTTGCATAATGCCCACTGAAGTAGTTGTTGATCAGCGGTTGCTGATCAATGGTTGATCAATGATCATGAGAATTTGCATAATTATGATGAAGGAACTGACCTCCCAGCCCATTGTTCCCTCAGTGGGCTGGTTTCAGTCATTATGCAAATGTACTGTTTATAAGATGCAATGGGAGTACAGCTGTGACCTCTGTGTGTGGAAAAACTTGCTGAGATTTCATCCAGACTGTTAAAGGATCAGGGAAGATCAGGTCAACAGCTGATGAAACAGTGTTTCAAAAGTGGAAACAAGTGCCAGAATTTGTGTTTGTTACTGTGGCACTAAAATTTTTTGAAATGATCCAACTTGGCGAACACTTAAAGTTTAGGAAAAAGTATTTTACTGCAGCATCTCTGAGTTACAAAAAAAAAAAACTATATTAAAGTGAAACTAGTAACTAGACTGGTGCTTACACTACCAGTCAAATGTTTGGACACACCTTCTCATTTAATGTTTAATTTTCATGACTATTTACATTGTAGATTCTCACCAAAGGCATCAAAACTATGAATGAACATACATGGGATTATGTAGTAAACAAAAGTGTTAAATAACTCAAAACCTGTTTTATATTTTAGATTCTTCCAAATAACTAGCCTTATATTAACCTGAAAACAGATTCAAGTTTATCTCATTATTTCACGCATCAAGTTTGTTACAAGTACACAATTATTTCATTTATTGCTCCATCTTACTCATGTGAGAAACAGATGTCAGAAAAATCATTAATGTTGCTTGTTGGGTTCACAATCCATCCATTTATTTACTCATTAGGTAATCGCTTTTTGCACGTTTAATTAAATTCTGACCAATACTCTGGGAGGAATAACGATTCTTGTGAACTGTGGACAGCTGGACAACAGAACCTTCACCATGGCATGAGCTAAAAAACTGCTGCATTAAAGTTCACAGCATAAACGCTGTACTGCAGATCAGTGTGTGAATATAAACCATAAAACACCTCAAACTGTGGTATGTGACTTCATTTACAACCTCAATAAATTCCAGAGAACCAATTGCTTTGAAAATGAGTGCTTGCATGCTTCTGAAACAGCTTTCAGTGTGCTCATATGCAAAACACAAAAAAACCCCTATGAACTTGCATGAGATGAGCACTTGCAGAGTCCACCATTATACTGTTTTTCACAGAAGTACGTTTCTTAAACCATTGACAAATACGTAAAGGCATTTGCTGTGGAAAGGCAAACAGTAAAATTGGAATTTAAGAATTACAACAATCAATGTTGATAAGAATCTTCTGAATGACTTCAAATGTGTACCTAAGCTCCTCTGGATATTCTATGTTGAGGGCAAAAATAAGATCCATCAGCATGGCAACGGCACACGGGACATCATTCAGGTCAGACAGGATTACTGCATCCTCAAGACAACCAACACATCAATGATGTCTTCTTCTTTTACCATCACAGTGCCAAATTCCATCCCCTTGATTCAATATGTCTTCATTGTCTGTGGGCTGTAGAAGATTTCGAGGACAGAAAAACTAAGCCTTTAGCACTTACCATCCTTGTGCTTAAATGGTTGCATCTTTAGGTGAGCCTAAAGGGAAAAAAAAAGTCTGGGGTTTCATCTGACATTAAAGTGTAAACCTTTAACAAATCTTTCTTGCATGTTAATTCAAATTATTCTGGTTGATTTAAAATGTCTCTTGACATTATTTTATTTTTTATTACCCCTCAGCTGTAAAAGGCGGACTAACATAAATAGCTAGTTTTAGCTTTGGAGCGTACTGACCAAAAGTCAATAAGTGGGCCAAAGCAGTGGATCAAATGAGGGTAGTGTTCCAGGAAAATGATGTTAAGTTTAAGAGCCCAATTTTCATGCCCATTGCCCCCAACAGTTTCACATACAAGTATTTGAAATTGAAATTTTCCGTGGACAGTTAGTTTTGTCAGAAAATTTAGAGGGGAAGCATTTTATTAAGTAAAGTATGTAAATGTAAAGTATTTCTTTCTAATAACATTTTTCAAACACAATCAGAGCTCCAAAGGTTCAATACTTTCTAAAACATCATGTCAAAAGTACCTTATACAATGAAAGTAAGACAACCTGCTGAATACACATTTATTTTTCACCCTGTCAGCACTTTGCATTTTCACATTTTGTCTGAGCTTTGAAACACTGACATTATACGACTCTTTGGTTCTCAGTGAAAATGACCCACTTTGCAGGGGACAAACAGATCCGACAAAATTTATCAACATTAAATGACTCCTGAAAACCGACAAAGGAATGTGCTCCTAAATGATCAGATAACACATACAACACTGTACCCATAACACTGGTTCCCAGTTGTAGGTCTCCCAGAAGTGGGTTTACAATCTTCTGTTATTGCCTCTTGTCAATACCGTCATCCTTATTTAACAATCCTTGCAGAATTTTTAGAACTGGGCCATAAACAGTTCTAAATATATTCAACTGGGTCTACAACACCAAATTTGTCTCTGAAATAGGACAACCTTTTCTGTTCTGATCCTAGACATCCACTCTCTAAAATGCAGCAAAGTTAAGTGTCGTGGGTGATATCTAAAACCTGCAGCACACTGGCCCTTGAGGCCTGGAGTTGGACACCCCAGAGCTAAGGCAACTGTCTCATTAAAATTACACAACAAGCATTTTAGTTTAAAGCCAGCAAGTCTGTTACATACTCCTTCTGTGACCCCGTGATCCCCCAAATTGATCTGCAGAGCTTTTTTTTTAGATCTGAAACACTGCTCAGAGTCTGTGTAAATGCAGGGCAGTGGACAGTTTCCTCCCTAATGTCTGTGACTGTTAATGTAATGTTCAACGACTTAACACCTCATCCCCAAAACGAACTTAGCATTTCACTCCATTGGAAAAAAAATCCCCCACAACACCAAGTTTTCCAATATAAACTATAAAACCAGAAGGAAAATATATCAGCTATAATTATGTATTATTACACCATACAGGTGTGTGTGCACATAGTTTTCTGACCGATACAAACAATGTTATTTTTGTTACAGCACAGGGGATGCAGTAAGCCAAATAACACAACAAATCAGAGAAACACACCCCGCGGCTGATGCAGTTTACCATGCCAAAAGTCATTGCCTGATACTAATGCTTTATTGCTACAGGTCTTTTATTATGAAAGAATTTGTTTATACTGACCACAAGAGTTAAAAAAATAAGTTAAAGTGGAGCTGTTATTCATCAACTATTTCAGGGAGAGATATAATTCCCAAGTTTTATTATAGCAAGAAATCCAAACACTGGAGGACTTCTTTCCCAGAGGATCCCATTTTAAAACCTGGCCTAAATAACACGTACGCATATTACCTGATTATTGCAACTTTGAAGAAAAACGCCCAACCGTGACTATTAAAATGCTCACAAGTTACACCAACATAACCCAAGGGGAGAATATGCATCAATTATTTGGGCGAAAATGAAGGAAAATATTTATTAAAACTTTTCCACATTATTTCTGAAACATAGGAGAGCAAGACATGAGGGAAATGAGTAGGTAACAGGAGCTGGTTAGTTGCAGACCACACAGTTTATCTCATAAAAACTAATTTAATGCTGTTCTGTAGACCACATAGTCTTACTCCTCAATGCACTCTGGTAGAGGCAGTAAATAACAGAAGTGATTAGATAAGGGTGAAAAAGGGGACAACAAGAATAGCAGTCCTACCAAGAAAGATATTTTAGGACCCAGTCAGTTATTGGATACATTGCTGAAATGAACGTCCACCAAATTATAACAGCCTGTGAACTTAAAAGACATTTTAAGAACACAGAAAGAAGCCATAATAGTTAGCCGAGTTAGCCTGTTAATATCATATTAATTTCTTTCTTTCTTTAATCCGGACTGCACTCCACCTATTGGTGACCTAGGGTCTGGGCTGAAAATCTGTAATTACAACCCTGCATCCCTATTAGCAATGTCCTGTTGACTCACCAGCTAAAACATTTATATTTTCCTCATCTTCATTTTTCAGCTGCGAAGGGACTTCATCAAAAAAGAGTAAAAGTTAGAGTGCATGTGCCATTTTTGGTAGTTATATCCATCTCTAAAAGATTTTGAATATGAAGTTATCTGTTTTACAGTGAAGTTCGGTTGTAACAATAGGTGTGGATAAAAAGAGCCACAGTCTGGCTTGGAATAACAGGTGAGTATTTAGACTTGGCACAAGGATTATCAGTGAAAATCAGCTAGACAGAAATTCCGTACAGCCTCTGCAGTGAAGCAGGGAGGAGATGATGGAGTTGCATCAGCGAACTCATCAAAATAGTGAAAATGCTGGCTGTCATGAATGAAGCTCAGCGTCAGAGGTTTATTCCAGTTTATTCCAATCCTGGGATTGAGACTGTTTTCTAAAAGAGAGGTGATCATTTACACCTGTGCCGTTATTAGAAACATGAGCTGACCCAATATGCACTCTGTCACTCCTCTGTTATCCCTATTATATAAAATTTAATTCTTTATGTTCTGTAAAGTCTTGAGGTTTAATAAAAATGGTCTTATTTTGGAAGAAGCGTCTCACACAGAATAACCATTATAGCGTGTGTACCTCCTGTGTCCACTGGATGGCAGTAAACGTTGACGTGTCTTCACAAAAGAGCACAAAAAGAATTCATTTTTATTATTTTTATGTAACTTTGGAGGTTTATTCTTTAAACGGATAAGTATGACGAAAGCTATTAAAATACCTCTGCATGTATATATATAAATATATGTTCCGTTTTTATATTTTATTGCTGTTTTATGTCATTGCACTAGCGGCACTGGGAAGTCTTGTGACACTTGAATGTGGGGGAAATCACAAGCGTAAAAGACAGCTAATAAAATGATTGATGGCTGATTTCCTTTTCGATGCTTCAGGTTCAGGGAGTTATTAACTCCTGTGTCTACTGCTTGTATAAGGTGAAGCTTGAGAAAGTGTCGCTTTTGCAGATAAACAGACTTGATCTTAACCATTACCCCGGGAATTCGGCTAAAATACCTCATCATATATACACGTTAAGCCCGAAAAACTACAAACTTGGAGGTATTCTTTTTTTATCCGATCATTTTAAGCTTTTCAAATTAAAGACGAAAACAAATACCCGAAGATGGTCCGTGTGTGTGTTGAGGAGATGCTCTGTAGACTAAGACCGAGCGTATAAGGATCCTATGAAATATTCATCGGTGTTCGGACAAGTAGCTCGCTTCTGAGCTTATTCTGGTTTCCAGTTCCTACATCGGTTTAGTTTGGGCGCTTTACCACACGCAGTATTACGCAGGTTATTTTGTTATGAATTTATTTCCTATTGAAATGTGTTACATAAACAAACAAACAAACCAACAATAAACAAAAATGAATAGTTTGATGAACTATTCAATTCTGGTCCTCGATTCTGGGGGATGGATTACGCAAATTTGACTAAACTGATCCTTCTGTTCATAATCCCGGTTTGCAAATGTTGCTAAAAGGGGGGGAAGCAGGTAATTATAACAGTAAAGTAGTAAAGTTAGGTTAGTTAGTTCAGGGTAATCTGAGCAGCAGGGGGAGAAGGAGAAGGAGGAGATGCTGCTGACCGGCTGGGCATCCTTCATAATGTATGGAGAGGACAAAGGGCGCACGGGTGGATTTCAGCCTCAACTTTGACAGAGCCGTAACCCAAACCTGTCTTATCCCACTCCAGTGGACTCACGTCAGCTGAAAGGATGATGACTCTTTTTCCACTTGCAATCTGTCTAATAATCACCGACAGCAGGTAAATGAGCTCTGGAGGGACATCTGCGTGCTGGTATAAAACAAGGAGTAGGGGAGGCCTGGGTTAGGAGACACTTTCGGACCTGTGCCGGGATGAGAGGAACTTGAGGCCTGGCTGCGGCGGTGAGCCACACCCGCTGGATGCTGGTAGGTCTGATTGCAGATATCACGACGGTTGGAGTTTTATCGGACACTTGAAGGTAAATAAGAGCCAAAAAATACTAGTTTTTCTTGTTTGCTTTATATCTTAATTATACAACGAAGCTTTTGTTCCTTTGTGGTTTGTTTTTTAACCACAACACATATTTTGTTAAAGTAAATATGGGCAGTGTTGGATTACTAGTCCTGCTTGACCTCATCATTCCCACTGCAGTGCGCGTCCAGTGCGTAAAAGGCGCAGGGGAAATTTTCCGTAGACCTGCGTGTGAAGGCGGCAGAAGGAAAGGGAGGAGGGCATAATGGATTACTATACTGCTACTGAGTTAAGATGCTTACCAACTAATTACCTGTCCACTAGAAAATCCTCTGCTGCCCCAAACAAGCAAGGAGCCGCGAGGGATGGAGACGTGGAGCCCAGGAGAATAAACGGATTCCGTTTGGACTCTGAAGGCTGAAGAAGTACAAAGAAAGTCCATCACATGCTGCCCAGTCGGGAAATTTTGTCATCTTCATTGCAGTTTAAAGATATTTTGAAAATATTCTACTCCTGGATTGCTTTGAAGGGTGGGTTCAGCGAAGAAGCTTCTTCAGTTTTTCTAACTGATGGGGTTTTGAGCGCTATAAGGATACTACATGATCAAGGTAAGGAGCAATGTCCAGCGCAGGATTTTAATAGGCAGAGTGAAAGAAATAAAAAACAAAACAAAACGGGGAACTACAGTCTGTAGTCAAGTTGAAAATGACAAGTTAATGATTTTTTTCCTCCAGATTACTGCAAATTTCATGATGTAAAGATGTGAGCATTTTGCATAAAGACACAGTTATAACACAAGGCTCAGTGGACTTAGCTTTCATTGTGGTCTGATTATAAAAACATGAATGCATTTTATTCCATTTATAAAAAATTATAGCTTCCATCAGGTCTTTTGGAAATGTGTGACCTAATAATTATTATTGTTCAGTTGTGAGATCCAAACTAAAAACAACCAGCTAAACAGAGTAACTTCGGATGTTTTGATCTCTCTCTCTCTCTCTCTCTCTCTCACTCAAGCTTTTTACAGTATCGATCTCTCCCGGAAACGGGAATATGAGCCCTGCTTTGGGACCCATTGAAAGCATCTCAAAAATCACTTAGCACATCATTCCCTACAGCCAGAATCAATCCGAGCAGCAGACCTTCAGACCGTGTTCAGGAAGGCTCTCATGGAGGCCATAAATGCAGTGCCAAAACACCCCCCCTTCAGCTATCCAGTGCTAACATTTAGAGCTCAAAGACAGTGGGTGAACTGGGATAAACAGCCCGATCCAGTAGCCCAGCAGCAGATGGCATAGCTGGATTTACTCGCTATCCTGTGAGCTATAAACAAAACAGAGATGAGGGAAGGACACTACTGATTCTGATAGAGACTCTGCATGGGACTGCAAAACCACTGGGACCAAAACACAAAACTTCAAAAGGTTAGTGGTAGCTTCACAGAAAAGACACGGAGGTCCAGTCAGGATTCACACTTGTGCTGTTGCTCTATTGCAGAATAGTCAGACTTCACTTCCTTCTCCTCCTGTTCTGTGTATGGCACTGGTAGAATTCACTGTCACAGCACACTATCAGTGAATTACCATAGGGCCATAAACAGAGTAGAGACAGAACCACACAGTCTACGTTGGTGTCCTCATTCTGATTCTGAAGTTTGTGATTGATGGATCTACTCTCGACCTCATGCCAAGTCTTCTTTGCCCATTTTGGCACTAGCACATTTTTGCTTTGTTTCTCCTCTTTTGAGCAATCATGTGTGGTGCCAATATAGGATGAGACAGACGTGCAGCTTTTCAGATTAAAGGAATCCAAACTTTTTTCTGATGCCTCCTGTGTACTATCTTTGTGCAACAGTGAGAACCACAGAGAGAGGAGAGGGAGGGACGGGGAGGGTGAACTGTGGATCTCATCGATTGGGTCGTCTATCTCAGATGTCGCTGGTTGCCATGGAGGCTTTATCTCTGAGACGCTGCTCCGTGTAACAGATCTGGTGGTGGTTACCGGTGCACTCTCCCACAGTGTTTGGCAATGGTAGAACTCACTCTGGTGAGTTGGAAGGATCCGGTGGTTCTAGACTTGCCAACAACTGACTGAGAGCTTTTGCCCATTCACCCTCCACCAGGGGACTCACTGCAGGACAAGGTGATTGAAAAAGGGTCATAACCTTTGTTTTATTTAATCCTGGTGTCAAAAAAGGTCAGCAGGTTCAGATGTCGCTTGTGTGAGTGACTGCAGCCGGAGCAGCATGGGGTTAAAACTGATGATCCCCCCTGAGCGTTCTTGCAGTCTCAGAACACTTTAGAAATCTGCTAGGATGGAGAAAATTTCCAATATTTGGAAGGAACAAGACACAAAGACAAACACTTCTCAAGTCCACCCAGTCTGCCTCTAAACCACCTAGAGCTGCGATGCCTCTCAGAGTTTTCTTGGACACGGTTTGTCGATCACAGTATCTAACTCTTCTGTAATCTCAGGCCTTAAACACTCAAAGTACGAACCAAAGGACACTTTGATTATCAGGCCGTGACACAATAATCCATGTGCAGACCATTAAGCTTTGAACTGACTATCATCTGCCCTGATTAAGAAATCAGCAGTGCTCGTTTGTCTGAAAGGAGCAGCTGTAAATAGCCATAGCTGCAAATCTACAATGTTGTATTAACAGCAGCAGCAGATACAGAAGCTCTGCTGATGGTGCTACCTGATCTTTCTCAGTCAGGAAAGAACTGAAGTGAAGTGGTGCAAAATGATGTTAAACTGAGGCTAGATGCATTTTGTTAGCTCCACAGGGTTTTAACTATCTTTGAGGGCTTGCAGTAAAATCCTCAGTTCTACTTCCGGGAAGTTAAAGAGACAAAAGATGATGCTTACAATCTGCAGTTTAACATACAATGCACATAGTGATAGTGACGTTTGATATGTACACTTTCTGAGACCTCTGCATGTTAAAATAAAGAGTTTATATTTCTGAAATTATGATTTTTTGGGAGACTTTCAAGGAATAATCGAACCTTTATGTAGAGATAGCATGTTTAAACAGTTAAATAAATGTGCAAAACATAAAACAGGTGTTTTACAGCTCGGAAAATTCCAATAAAATGTATCTAAAATCTGTTACTAAATAAAATTTGTCTTTAAATTTTTCCATCATTAAACGTTAATGTAGATTTCAGTGTTTCTATAATTTAAGTATGCAGATGTACAAAAAAGATTTAGCTAAACACCTGAATTTGAATAAAAATGAAGTCAAAACCAGGAAGCACACGTGGTTTAAGAATGATGTGGAGAAAAGTGAAAAATCTGTGTTCTTAATTTAACACGTCCATAAAGTAGCTTAAGGTTACACTGAAGTACAGTGCATTCATAAAAGGACAAAACATATAGCTGGCAGGGCTTCATCTGTGCAGCACCGTCGGAGCAACGAGCGGCTGATGTATGTTCATCATGTTTCAGTCCGAATGCCGTGAGAGTCCATTATGGCCGACTGCAGAGGACCTGAGGTTAAGTGGTGCCAGCAGAGAGAGGAAGGAGGGAGGCCGACACGCTGACAGCTGGTACGAGTGATTAGACCGTGCAGTGATGCAGGGAAGGCATCAAAGCTCTTTAGGGAGAATCCCTTAGTGGGAGGAGACAATGATACACACACACACACACACACACACACACACACACACACACACACACACACACACACACACACACACACACACACACACACACATACAGAGAGAGAGGAATGAAATCCTGATACACAACTTCCTGGTTGCTAAAACTGCTTACAAACTGAGCTTACCACATCCAACAGCATAGGCTGCACTGACCATCTGTCTTCTGCAGATGCATCACCAACCAATGGATTATCAGCAGCTCTGCCCTAGGACACACACCCCTCTTTCACACACATACTAACCCCCCTCTGACTACGAGAGTCTGGTAATACAACAGAATGAGTGGTATCATTAGATTAGATTGGGTGTGGATGTTATGGAAGGATCTCCTCATTAATCACACACACTAATGGCAGTTTAATAGCTGTTGTCTCAACTGCTTCTTTCCGTTGTACATCACTGTGCAGCTCCTCTGTTACAATAAAGGTGTTTTAATCTCAACAGGATGGTACGTGTTGATTCATTTGAGATTATCTCACAATACAAACGACCAAAAAATGCTTGAGGAAGTCAAAGAAAAGCTGGGATTTGGAAGCAAAACTTGTTTTCGGGTTAATTTTATTGTTACAGTATCAGAGTATTAGATGTTTGAGGTTAATGTGTAAAATGATTTGTTTTGATAATCAGAAATAAAGGAGCAAACACAGCATTGTGAACTTTAGTCTGCTGCCATAAAGAATCGTATTATATAGTTAAAGAAGTATAGAGGCCATGCACTGGTATAAACACACACGCGTACAAAGAGGGAGACTGGATTACAATAATCCAGGGACTGGGGGTATTTTTAGGACTCCATGACCAGAGGCAGACACTTGAGGAAAACAGATAATCACTGTCATATGACCAGCTGGATTTTCTTGATATACAGTTAATTAAATAGCATCTGCAAGGAACACATGTAGAGCGCATGATGTCAGTACAAAATTATTTTAACTGCCTCAAATTATCTCAGGGAAAGAGGTTGTTAACCCATCTAACTCCCCAGAACTTTAATAACAGAACCAAATAGTGTATTTATTGGTTTTCTGATTGAGCCGATTAGTTTAAATTTAAATTCATGCGACCTCATATTGTATTAGTTTACGCCTAACACAGGGGTGTCAAATATTTTGCCGGTGCTTTTATAAATTTTATTTTCATACTGAAAAAGGCCTCCCCCATGGCCATTCATACCACACAAAATGTATTAACTAATAGATAAACAATAAAATGACAGAAAAGGTTTTTTTTTATTTACAGTCTATTAAAGAAATTTGTTTTTTACAATGAATCCACATTAAAAAAAATCTGCAAATCAACAAAACTTTTATGTGTTATAATTACAGGACAGATTGAGCAACAAACTACATATAGTTTATATATGGTTATATATGTTATATAAGAACAAGTCCATTTACCATTGACCTTTCCAGCCATGCTTCTAATCTAGCTGGAAAGCAACATAACCCAACTTTAAGGCAGTCTACAGTAAATATTTGCTTTTTATCTTCCAACAAAGGCTTTTGTAAATGGCAGTGCAAATGTTTACATCTCCCATTCGTTATTTCCTCTAGGTCTACACCTGTGGGAACGGGAGGCAGAGCCTTCAACTTTCAGGCCCCTCTTCTGTGAAAACCAGCTTCCAATTTGGATTTTGGAGAAATACACCCTCTCTACTTTTAAGATTAATCTTAAAACTTTCTTTTTTAATAAAGTATATAGTTAGGGTGACACTGAATCCTCCCTTAGTTATGCTGCAATAAGTCAGGGCTGCTGGGGGCTTTATATGAGCAAGCCAAAGTGCTTGCTCATATGGGGTCTAATTGTTGGGGTTTCTATGTTTCCCATGTTTCCTTTGTAAGGTAGGGTCTTTACTATTGTAGGACCTTTACCTTACAATATAAAGTGCCTTGAGGAAACTGTTGTTTTGATTTGGTGCTATATAAATAATACTGACTTGAATTGAACTTGTACAGGTAAATAAGAATATTTTCAGCAGGATGTTCAATTTTGATACAAAAAGGGTAAAAACTAGTGGATAAAATGTAAGCTATGGCTAAAAGGTAAATACCAGTGTTGCGATTGTTAGTTGTAGGGATTCTTATGTTAAAAAAAAGTAATGTATTAGAGATTTTTTTAAAAGTATTGCATTACATTACTTAATTAAATAATAAGTACTAAGTAAATTGTTACACTACTCACTACAGTACTTTCTCATTACTCCATAAAATGACCTCAAATGCATTGTCTCATAACTATCACGTAACCATATAAAACTTTAGGCTACAGTCCCACACACTAATACCAACATGAATCCCTATCCTAATGAAGACACACGTACAATCTTTCTTTTAGTACTTACATATGAACATGAAGGTGTGACAACAAAAGTAAAGATAAAAAAAAAACAGCTGAAAGAGACTTCAAAGTGATCACCGTGGTGATTCTACTTTAAAAACATGAATAGGTAGAAAGGGAGGCTGACTCCTGACTGTTAAATGTTCAATTCAACTTACTCGTTACTCTGGGTTCTCTTGGCTAGTTTTGTGTTAGCATGCTGTCAGTGCAGATATTTGCAAAAAGCCAAAGTTCTGTTTGCAGCTTATTGTGATTGTTTCTGTCCTGGCAACAGTTTGCCCGTTACCATCACACTTTTGTCCTTTTTCTGGAACAAAAATAAAAGTACTGTCTATATTTCTGCTCCTGAAAAGCTGTGTCTCTGTACTGCTCCACAATTTTCCTCCTCCAGCACATGAAATGAAAGCGTGCAGGAAGAAAAATACATGTTTGCTAGATGATTTTTTTTCTATCGACCTGGCATGCAGATATCTGAAGAATCTTTGTGGCACAAGTAACAACATAAATACAACTTTAAGGTAATGACTGAATTTAGCATAGTAATGCATTCCATCAAGTTACAGTAATGCATTATAGTATTATAATGCATTACACCCAACAATGATACACGCGTAGTTGTGTTTCCATTGAAAAAATCAATTTCCTGGCGACTTAACCTAAGATTTCCCAGTCCAACCCCTTACCCTAACCTTTAGCAAAGCCTTCACCTTAAAATTTGGTGATATATGTTATGGGGACTTATTGACCTCACAATGGAGGTAGCCCCCATATTGTGACTGTGTACATGCACGTGCGTGTGTGCGCGCACAATCATGCACGCTCTCTCTCACTCACACACACACACACACACACACACACACACACACACACACACACACACACACACACACACACACACACACACACACACACACACTGGTTTCAGATACTCATACAAGGATAGCAGCACTGAAGGCTCTGATAGTGACACATACAAGCAATTAGGACCATAGCTTACCAAACGATAATGTTACTATTCCTCCTCCTAGTGGGTGAAACTCACAATACACAGTCTTTGTCAAGCTCTGGCTAAATCGTTAAGCTCGGAATTTACTAATTAAGAGGTTTGTAGTGCAATCCCTGGCAACTAAAGTTTGAACCCCAAGTTGCTCTCAGATGCATTTTTTGGTGTGTGAATGTTAGATAGAAAGCACTAGCGTGCAGGGGAAACATGGCTTTTGTGAATGAGGCAGAACCAGCCCATTTACTATATATTTTAATTCTTGGAAACCATACATAAACCTGGGTATACAAGGTTGTACACAACTGTATCTATCAATACAAAAAAAGTCACATAGTGTTCATTAAGTTGTTCTATGGTTTATAAGTTAGAAAGTTCATTGCTGGTTTTGGTGTTTTCAAGTTATAAGGCAGAAATGCAGAAAGAGTAAAATGTATTTTTTTTATTATAATAATTCTTTTATATTTATATGTACAAAAATCTAACAACCTGCCTGTTAGTTAATATTAATTTAGCTAAATGTTAGAAAAGGATGGGGATTTTAGGTGATGTGACAAGAATACATGTTCAGGTACTCCATTCAGCTGATAGAAAAGTAACTCCATCCCATTCAGAACAGTTTTTCATTTCCTCCCTTTCAAATTAAGACATCACACTGATTAAATTCTGGTTACTGTGGACAATGTGAAAATCTGGAACAGTGTAACAAATACGACATAATACATAGGAATACAGAAAAGTCAGTCTTAATATGCTGTCGCATCAGATAAATTCAGATAAAGCTTCAGACTGTAGAGGGCGTCAGCGCTCCTGTTCTCACAGCAGCTTTTCTGAAGAGCGTCTGTCCGTTAATTTTGTGAGCAAAACATCAATACCTGTTACAACAAAAAACAAAAAAAGAAACATTAAACGTTAAAATGTGTGTTAGTGAGAGAGAGAGAGAGAGAGAGAGAGAGAGAGAGAGAGAGAGAGACGTTTACTTGCCTGTAATAGTTTGGTTTGAAGGGTCCGTGTTTGCTGATGCCCATGTACTTGGCCTGATCATCTGACAGCTCTGTGAGGTGTGCGTCAAATATCGGCAGGTGAAGGCTGGCCACGTATTCATCTGAAAATATGGAGACACAAAGATTATCACACCTTAATTTCCTTCTTGGCTATACTGATAAAACAGGAAAAAGAATAATTGATGACAAATAAAATTATAATGGTCTATAAAACATTTGATATGATTTTCAGGCTTATGTGCAGCCCTGAGACCCATTACAAATGTATTATGTGAATGTTTTCAAGCTTGAATTTGAGCTTGATTTTGTGTTGGATAGTTGTTTTGCAAAGTGCAAAAAAGTATTTAGACTTTTTTTTTACTTAAATTAAATTAAATCCCATTTAAGTAGCTTAATAGTTCTCATGCTATGTAATATAAAAAACATATTTAAAGTATCTAGTAACACTAAAGTAAATGTAGTCATTATCTAGAATGGCACTTTTCCACAATCAATACTTTATATTATTAGATCATAATTATTAATTCATTGATATGCATTTTAATTTTGTAACTTTTTAATGACTGTATTACAGGTATATCACTTATATATTGTAGATTTTCAATACAAAATGGTAAGTAACTAAAGCTTAGTATCGAGTACAAGATTAACAGCTGTGGAATAGAAAGAGAAAGTAATTAAATTAAATTCAGTTTTACTTGTATAGCACCAAATACAACAACAATCCTCAAGACACTTTATATTAAAAGGTAAAAACCCTACAACCAACATGTGCAAGCACTTGGCAACAGTGGGAGGGAAAAACTCCTTTTTAACATGAAGAATGCTCCAGCAGAACTCTGGGACTCTGCTGCAACCGGTTGGAAGTAATTAGCACAATGCAGATACACTACACAGAAATACTAAAGTACAAGAACATTAAACCTGTACTTGAGGAAAGCACTTGAGTTAATGTACTACACATCCCTGTTCATTCTATCTGTAGTGACATCATGCAGAAGCAAGAGTTGCTAAAACAACTTGAAACTGAGTATATAGAGTAGTCTAAAACCTGAGCTTTTAAAAATGAGCATCAAACTATTGTAACAGTGTATTGTAACTTGCCCATCTTCTTTGGCAGCAGGTAGACATCCTTGTTGTATCTTCCTTCTGGGGCATTGTACAGCTCTATGAGAGCCATGGCCTGAAACATAACAGCAAACGTTAACTGAAAGTGACTGCGAGCAGCCTAATGACTGACAGAGCTGCCGTGATGCATTTAGAAAAGAATAACCACTTTGTAAATCTGTTTTCTTACCTGGGTAGCGGCTGTGATGGAGAGGACAAATGAGGGCACGGTGGAGCAGCTCAGATTCAGCAAACGACCCTGAGAGGAAAGTCAATACTAAATGAAAACAAATCACATAAGAGCGGCTATGATTACAACCATTTGAAATAATATTTCATCCCAATTGAGCTGTGGTTTGTATGTACTAAACAGGATAATGTTATGATTAGTGTAGTATGAGCCCCCAGTTTAAAGCACAGCGTACACTAATGGTCTTCCTGTGCTGTCTGATGTCATTATTTAGTTTTGGAGGATACACACCTGGTCTTTATATCATAATTGCTGCTTTTCTTTTCTGAATTTCTCTCTATTTTTATCTCAAAATCCCTCAGATTCATCCATCTGCTCCCTATAATACATTAAGAAGAGCGCATATTTCTCTTGCTAAATAAGCAGTGTACTTCAAGGTCACATATTTAAAGTCCTTACATGATTTGGGCCTCATTAGAAGAACAGAGTATCCTCACCTCTGCCAGCAAGACAATTCTCTTGCCATCAGGCCAGATGACATGGTCCACCCGAGGTCTCACATGCACCCACTTCAGATCTAAAGACCGCAGACCAGTCTGAGACATAGGAATCTATAGTTTAACGCCAAATCATTCACATATAGAGGCCTATACACGCACACACAACATCTGTCTTTACCAAATCTATCTCACTGCTGGAGTGTCCCATGTTGCAGACTATGCAGCCATTCTTCATTTTGTCCAGATGTTCTCTCATCACAACATTTTTATTCCCTGCAGAGAAGCAGTGAGTAAAATAAAAAAAAACAGGTGAAAAATAAATATTAATTAAAAATAATATTTTGATTGTTTTGTTTAAAAAAAAAAAAGTATTAATCATAGGATGACAGCAGTCACCTGTGCAGGTGATGACCATGTCTATATGTCTGACTATTTCACTCAGTTTAATTACTCTGAAGCCATCCATGCTGAGTGGAGTGGGGGATAAGAGGACAGGGTTAAAACAGTATTTCATCATGTTTTTTTCATGGTGTGGCGTAAGAGGAGGGAACACTTCACATCTTGGTTGATAAAAGCTTCTTCTATTCATACCAGGCCTGAAGGGCACAGATAGGATCCACTTCTGTGACATACACTATAGCACCCAGTGCTTTTAGGGCAGCGCAGCAGCCTTTTCCAACCTACAAGAAAAAGAAATTCAACACAGTCTGACCGAGTGGCTTAAATGTGGGTTATTTCACGGGGCAAACACTTTATATCCCACTAACCTCGCCATATCCACACACCACCACCTGCTTTCCTCCAAACATGATGTCAGTGGTCCGCTTCAGCCTGGAAGCAGAGTTGACCATGGTCAGTTTGCTGCTATGCTGGTGTTTTTATCTGTTTATTCACTAGCTGGGCCCACGACCTCATTTTAGGTTTGACAGCGTTTTAGTAGGTAAAGGTGAATGCTTTGACATGAACTGAGCTGCTGTTTGGGGAAGGCCTCGAAGGGGACTGGCGACGGCTCCCGGGCCGGGCAGATCCCCATGTACTAAATAGGAGTGAAGAAGTTAAAGAATTGAGAACAAGGAGGGAGGGAGGGTGGGGCACGTAAACGAGAATGAACAGTTTGCAGAACTGGGGTGAACCTATATAGATGACAACCGGAAGGAGCGTGTTTGGAGGCGTGGTCCCGCTCCTGAAATTCCGATACATAATCTCCAATAGTCGCAACAGGATTAATTACCCTTCCAGTACAGACTCCTTGCAGAAGTACAGGTTGTCAAACTTCTGTTTGGTCACTGAATCGTTGACATTCATAGCAGGAACAGACAGTCTGCCTGCCTTTGACAGCTGGTACAACCTGAATCAGAGGCACGGAAACAACCACGTGAGCTGCAGATTGACTTTGTAACCTTAAAGTCATTCGAGCTTCGTGTTTGCACTCACCGATAGATCCCTGTGATGCTTTCCTCCACAACACCTTTGAGATTCTTAAACAGTTCCGGATACTTCTTATAGATCCAGTCAGTCAAGTCACCACCGTCATCCAGGATCTGGGAATAATAAGAAAAACAAGCTCGAGGCACCTTCATGGAAGCATTTATAGATAACACACTGAATTGTAGGTCAAATGGTTCTTGGCCCACATAAACATGAAGCAATAATTTTGAATAAAATGCATCTGAAATATATAAAATCAAAGGTTCATGTATTCAAATAATTATTCATTAAGATTCCAATAAATTCCAATAAATTACATTGAAAATTTGAGTGTAAAGGAACAGTTTACCAAGTATTAATTATATTTGAAATACTAGCGGTGTTTAAGATCTGAGGCTACAAAAAGTCTTCAAACACGAACAGTATCTTCTGAAATACCACAGAGGATGTGAGTACAAATACACTCCTCCTGAAATGTATGCTTAAATATTACATTAATCTCTCTTAAGAGAATCTGCACATGAAGCTATCAGGTGAAAGCCAACATTTAGAAGAAAGTTAGCTCAAAGAAGTTTATTTTAAGACTCCAGATGAGGCTGCAGGAACACATAGCTAAGGATATAGAGCTGGAAATGTGCATAATAGACCCACTTTGAAAAAACAGGACACATTATGCATACAGTGAGGGAAAATAATTATTCAACCTCTTGTTGAATTTGTAAGTTTGCTCACTTAGAAATAAATGAACAGTGTTTAATTTTCATGATAATTTCATTTTACTGGAGAGAGACAGAATATCAAGAAAAAATAACAACACCCCCCCCCCCCCCCCCCCCCCCCCCCCACACACACACACACACACACACACACTGAGTGAAATGATCCCCTACAACCCTGCCATAATTCATGCTGGTTGTGAGTCCATATAGCACACAGATTATAATCAATCAATTACAGATAATTCTGATCTTAAGAAGTATCTGCACAAGTCTGGAATGGCCTATAAGTCCATCAGCAAGAAGCGTGGTTCGAAGACAACAACTGCTGATGTGATTATTTGGAAATGGAAGAAATATAAAATGATCACTAGTTTGGAGCTCCACGTGAGAGCTTGCCTCATGAGGTGAGATAATCATGAAAAAGGTGGTGAATCATCACAAAATTATATCAGAGGAACTTGTTAGTGATCGGAAGTTATTAGGAACCACACTCACCAAAAACACCATTGGTAACACACTATGGGGTAATGGACTGAAATCTTGCAGTGCCCGCAAGGTCCTCGTGTTCAAGAAGCCACATGCGCAGGCCTGTCTTTTTAAATGATTCAGAAAAGTGCTGTGGTTTACACAGCTGGTGACCAGCTACAAGTAACACCTTACCACTGTTTGCCAACAAAGGGTTCTCCACCAAGTACCAAATCTCATCTTGGTTATGAAATACTTATTTCACTCAATGACATGCAAATCAGTTTATAACTTGTATGTAATGTGTTTTTTCTGGGGTTTTTTTGGTTGCTAGCCTGTCTCTCTCCATCAAACTGAAACTACCATAAGAATTGGAGACTGTGTATTTCTAGGGGAAGCTATGTGACGTGTAAGCAGAGTCGATCATCATACCATGTTGGGCTGCCAGGTCTCAGTGCCGACACAATGGTCAATACACCACCAGAACTCATCCTCTGATTCTCCTCTCCACGCAAACACTGAGATCCCTGAGAAGGGAAGTGGCATGAAAAGTATGTGATGGTCAAAAGAGTAAGAGGGAGGAAGACTAAAACTTGCGAAATCAGGAGCTTGTGCAGAAGCTGTACCTGCTTTAACCAGAGCAGCCGCCACAGCATTCTGAGTCGAGAAAATGTTACAAGCCGCCCAGCGACACTGCGCCCCCAAAGCAGCCAGAGTCTCAATCAGCACCTGCAGGACACCATAAACACACAGAGGCTGGTTCTACACACTGAAGTAGTGCTAATGCAGAATTATATGATGCACTGAGGATAATATGCAATATAGAAATCAAATCAAATCAAAATAGTGATATTCTCCTCTTTATTTAAAGAAACAAACCAGATCTGTATTTAGCACTTAGTAAATCTCTGTCAGTGCTTGTTTCTTTATTTGACAGCAGTGTGTGTGTTGAACTGACCGCTGTCTGTGCAGTGATGTGTGTGCAGCCCACTACTTTGGCTCCAGCCAGCGGTTTCTCCCCACCTGCCCTTTTCCTCAGGTTCATCAGAGCTGGCATTTCTAAATATCACAGATGAGAATCAAGACACAAAAACCAGGACAGTCTTAAATCCTCCTCTTGTGCATTTCTCTACAGAGCCTCTTTAGATGGGCAATAACATTCATTTTACTGTTATATTGTAACTTCTGCATAAACTGTGGTTTGAAGGCCGTTGGTATTGGCGTACCTTGCTCTGCCATTTCTATTTCTTTGCGTCCAAAATCAGCCTGACTGATGTTTTTGATGCAGAAGTCAGACGGGCCTTTGGTGGATTTCTGAAGCTTGTCTCGTGGAGAAGACTCATCATCAGAGGTGTCACTGTGCACTGCAACACATAATTTAGACTATGTGAGACAAATCATCTGGCTGACGCATGAAGGAGTATTACAGAAACACATGATTCTTTGGCTCAGGTTTTCCAGCCTTTATCTTGTTGATAGCTAGGTGATTCTTTTCTCTGATCTCTTTGAAGTCTGCATATACTCTGGCAGTGACTGACATGTTTGAGAAAGGCTCATGGAGCAGATTAGGACCAAATTAATGAGGCCTAATTCTGCAGAAGACTTTTCATTTTAATTAAGGTTTAGCCTACAGGGTTAATCCTCGGTTTGCGATGCTGGGATAAAAAAAACAGCTCAGTTTATATATCAGAGACATGTGATTAGACTTAACAGCGTGTCTGTTTTCATGTTTCCATACCTGAAGCGAAGCTATCTGTAGATGACTGAGACATGGACCGAACAGTCCTTGCGGGAGGTCTGTTGAATTCTTGCTTCTGGCCAGTGAACGGTATTTGCTGAAGAATTATAAAAAGAAATCACCGACTGGCTCAAAAAGACAGATACCAAATATTTCAGTTTTACCTCTCAGCAGGTCACAAAAGTTTTTTCCTCTCTGCTTGAAGCAGATAGATGTGGCAGTCAAAGCAGATACATTTGCTCATAAAACACCAACTTTCTTTTACCTCTCTTCTCACAGCCTATCAGTGTCATTAATCTTTCTGTTTCTCTCTTTTATCTCTGTATCTGTTGCAATCTCACCATCCAGTGTGGCTGTTTGAAGGCTGGGCTGCTGCCACAGGAATCCCACTTGGCCATGTCTGCTCCCTGGCTGCACGCGTAGACTTAAACCTACAGCTCAGCCTTACTGAAGGCTCACCACCTGTCTTCAGCTTTTCTGTGGATGGCAGATTTTTTTTCTGCTTTTGTTCTTTCTCTTACATATGTGCACACCCACCAAGACCAACACGCCCACACGCTGACCTCAAGTGTTTGAAGCTTTGCAGCTGCAGATTTAGGGAAATCAGAGGATTTTTACTCTTATACAAATATGCACATCGGTAGAACTGCTAATAATCACAGTTGCATTTACTTGAAAAGGCGCTTTTTAAGTTATGAAGATCTGTGTACTCACAAGAAGCAATGAAAACCAGTAAAAACAGTATATTCTGTGGTTCTGGAAGGACTTTTCTTTATTTATTTTTTTAAAATAACGGCAATGATGACCATTGTGACAAAAGCTTTAATTACAAATTACATTTGGAGTTTGTCCAATTTAAGATATCATTTGATTGCATTCTGGAAAATGTAACATATTTCTGTTTTTTGCAAACTTGATCCTTAATAAGCCTCAAATGGGAACATTAGCACCTTGTGAGATGCGTTACAGGACAGGAGAGGGTGCTTATTTTTTCTAATGTAAAAAATACAGCAACATATAGCTCCTAAAGTAATTGCAGGGTTTGACTAACTTGTTTCAATTCTGTTATTAGCTGTCATAACTTGTCAGCTTCTTTCAAACCCCACAGAAGGAGAAAACAACAACTGTGAGCAAAAAAGAAGAAAAAAGCAAGAAACTGCACTCATGGCTGAAACACAGCAGTCATGCAACTAAAAACAACAAGACAGAAGCAATTAACACATATGTTTGAGGCGTTTTTATGACACAAAGCAAAGCAATGAAAAATATATTATGCATGGAAAAGGTGTCTGCCTTCAGGAAAGCTTAGTGAAGCACGAGTTCAGGTTTCTAATTGTAACTTCTCAGAAAATCTCATCTCAGAACTCCTACAGTGTTGTGCAGAATTGTTTTGGTTTGCCATGTATTTAATGATGGTAGCCTATGGTTTTTATATTGCACATTTAAAAAAGCATTGGTCTGGGTTTACGTTCCTGAAAAAAAATCTTTCTTTTCATTACATGTGATACAGTTTAATTCCAGGTATCTTTAAGTCCAGGCAGGGTAATATTTTTTAAATTCTCCAACTTAACCACACATTTAAACTAGACTGAGGGCGTAAGAAGAAATCTAGAATCCAAATAAATTTTATAGTGGGAAAAATACTAAGTCAGGGCAGGCAGTCATGGAAAGAGACTGGACACCCTGAGGTCCATTAAACTAAAGTAAGTAAGACAGACAGACAGACAGACAGATTATCGATCTCACAAGGGAAATTACTGAGGAAACTACAGGAGCTGCTGTGACAGACTGTCCACTCTCACGATGCCACTCCTCCACACGTCAAATTCTTCAATGAATGAAATACAGTCCACATACATGAACATTTTTTTCATAAACTTGCTAATTTAAAACAGCCCAGCATTGTCACGTTCCTGGGTCTGTTGACCCAGCGTTTTGAGTTTTAGTTTATTTGGATATTATGTTTAAGTTCTTTCGGGTAGCTACGTTCATTTGTTTATTAGGCTCCCTTTGTGTTTTCTACCCCTGTATTTAAGTTTCCCTCTCCCTTTATGTGTTTCATGCTGCGTGTCTTATGTTGTCAAGTTTATATTGTCATGTCTGCGTCTCATGTCTCCTGTTTTATTTTGAAGGTCTGCGTCCTATGTCAGTGTAGTCAGCTTTGCATCCTTTGTCTTGTTATGTCAGACTAGTGTCAGCTGTTTCCCCATGTGTGTATTTAGTCTGCGTGTTTCTGTTCATTCTTTGTCAGGTTGTCTGTTGTTCATGTCACGTTCTCCACACCATGTTTCCAAGTTTCATGTCCAAGTTTTTTTTTGTTGTTTGTTTAGTTCACCCAGTTTAGGTTAATGTTAGTTTTACTTCTATTTGCCTTGCCCTTTGTTAGTACCTTTTTTACCAGCCTCATTAAACGGCTTGCTTTTTCTTAATTCAAGTTTTGTTCCACGTTGCATTTTGTCTGCGTTTTGGGTCCTCTGCGTCACTCCATACAGTCTGCCTCCGCCAGACTGTGACAAGCATGCCTCATTTAAATACTTTGTTTGGCAAAGGTCTCTTGTCATATGCAACATTAACAATATTAGTAAACTTTGCTGATCTGGTTTAAATATACACTTTATGGGCAACAGTACTGGGTCACACCTCATAATCTCTGAAATTAGGTATATAAAATCCAGCACCTAGCCGTGCGCTCTGCCTGTGCAAACATTTATAAAAGCATGAATTGTTCTTAAGAGCTTGCTAAATTAGGGTGTGGTACTGTAACAGGATGCCACCATTGCAACAATCAGTTTGTGAAATTTCCTCCCTCTGAGATATCCCACAAGTGGTATTATTGCAAAGTGGAAGTGTTTAGAGACCACAGCAACTGAGCCATGAAGTGCCAGACCAAGTAAAGACACTCTAATGAATGGTGTGAAAGAGAAACCAAACACAGGTCTCTGAAGCGGACAACAAAAGAAAAACAAAGGACGAGCTTTGTTACATAAGGGGCAGCAAGCCCAACCAAGTGGCAACCAGAGATCCACCCAGGGAACACAAGTAGGACACAGGAAGAGTATGCAGATGCTAAAACACTGATTCAGAACTGTGGGTTTTGTGGTTTTTGTTTGCATTTCTTATTGATTTGGGTGAGTAATAACCACAATCAATATATTTTTTTTCAATAGACCATGTAGTTTTTAAAATATTGATCTCTACCAAACGGTTGAGATGTCACTTAATGGTAAAAGTATGAAATGTCATGCAAATAGAAGTACATTAGATAATACAGTTAAAAAAAAATCTAATAAAGGGCCAAATTATAATTAAATTAATAACAAAAAACATCCAGGGCATTGGATACAGTTTATTTCTAGTAGCATGCCAGTGAACATTGCTGTTTTCATTCCATCAAAGGAAAGTATTATATCAAACAACAAAATACATAGTTTTTTAATCTGCAAATGTGAAAAATGTGCTACAGCACAAAATACTCACATTCAGGCCACTTCTGATTGAATGCTACTGTGCAAAATCAACATTGATCTTTGCATTGGGCTCTTTGCTCCACCGTTTGACCGATGAAAGAGGCATGAACCCACAGGCATTGTTTAGAAGGTTGACACATTTCTTGTCAAACCATTTTATTGCAATCAGACCTTCATCAGACCTGTAATCACAGGCTCCATGACCCTTCTTCATCAGGTCTTTGTCTGCCATCAGGGGAGCTCCACCGGTGCAGTTTGGTCATACAGTACCAATGCACCTGACACCCAAGGAGGTGTGCAAGTTCTGGACCAAGCTGAAACTTGTGAAGAGCTGAGGTTCTTTTATGGGTTTGCATACTGTATTTATTATTATTTATTTTTTACAAATTTGGCCCCTTAGAGGTAGCTTCTGTTCCTTTTCATTGAGGGGAGCATTGAAGAATGTAGATTCCCCCTTGATACAGCAGCAAGTCATGGATGATGCCAGATGAACTTGCTTGGCAAAACAATTTAAAGCCCCACTCATCTGGTTTGTTGGCAATATACTGGTGGAGAGTGCCAGCCCTTGTGGCTTCATATGAAACCATAACCTCAAACACACTGTGGTTGAAGATGGATGGTATCATGAGTATCATGCCACAGGACTATGTGATTTTTAGCCATATAATTGTTTAGTGTCCATATAGTACTTGTTCAACATGAAATTATAATTTTGAGAACTTAGTAATATTAATTTACCAGCTACTGTAATTTGGTTAAAAGGTAATCAGTTGTGATATTTGTGATTTCCACGTGTTATTCTTGATTTTTACAATATTTAATAATATTAACTCAGAAAGTTACAAAAATTACTTACTGAGGAAATTATTTCAGCATATTCTTGTTGTGCTAACACTTAATGTGATTTATCAATAGCAATGGATAAACAAAATGGGTCTAGTGATCTGATTTTACGGCAAATAATCAATTTTAATAACATTTAGGTTATGTTAGCAGTAGCACCATAAAGGGACAAATCAACTGTTTGGTTGACCACTTTTTAAAAAAATTATTAAACATTTAATTTCAATTTTTTAATGCTGTCAAGTGAAATACATCTGTTTAGTAAGTCCTCTAACACTATCATATATCAAAAAATTATATCTTCCTATCTTAGTTTCATCAAAAACACTCAAAATATGTTGGATGTTTTTTTGTTTCTGACTTCCTGGTTGAGAGGGGTATAAGAAGAGCCAACAGTTTCCATTCACAGTGCCTTCTGGTGGATTTTTTTGGCATTACAGATGTAAACCAATTGGTAGAAAAGACTCAACAAGGTAGGTCAATTTCAGCGAAAGCCTCAGTTAGATAGGGCCTGAAAATGTGCTCTACCAATTGGTTGAGCAGAACGCTAAAGGTTTTGATATTAAGTATTTTCTGTTTGGTTACAGTTTTAGTAACACTGTTAAAGTTAAATTTAGTTTAGGGGTTTTTTTTGGTTTAGAATTTTTAGTGGGTGGTTCAAGTTTTCATATCTGTGATGAATTTCTTGTGATGTTCATATTTTCTTTTGCCTTGGCCTCTGTTTTATTTTATGGTTTCTAGTCTTGTGTTTAGAGTGATGTGTGTTACTTTGTGTTTTACTTTGTAATTCTCCTATAGTCTCTCGTATCTTGTTAAGTATTTGTAAAGTAAAGTAAAAAAGTACAGTAAAATCTTATTTATATAGCACCTTTCAAGATAAAAATCACAAAGTGCTTCACAGAAGCTAAAACATAAAAATAAAAATCAACCAAAAGCAAGTTTAAAAACATGAGAGTTAGGTGTTAGGAGTTTCTCTGTCATTCTACCTCCTGTTGTATTTTGATAGTCATGTTTTCAGTTTGGCTCCTGGTCTAGTTCAGCTGTGTTTTGTTACCCAGGTGTCTCCACTCTGCCGCACTTACCTACTATGTATATAACTGCAAGATAATAATTGCACTGCAAGCAGTGATGGGAATAACGGCGTTACAAGTAACGGCGTTACTAACGGCGTTACTTTTTTCAGTAACGAGTAATCTAACTAATTACTATTCCTAGCGTTACAACGCCGTTACAGTTACTAACAAGGAAACGCGGTCCGTTACTATTTTTCAACAAACAGACGGTTGAAGCTGTGTTCAGCTTACCGCATCTTATATCAGTTGCACGGAAGCAGCTGACTACGTAAGTAATCTGGACGCTACAGCTTTAAGCAGCTGCGCGCTCCCGCGGACGGTAATCACGATCACTGTTTAGCACAACACCTGGAGCTAAGGAGGCAAAACAATCGCATGAGTGCTGCTGTTTGACTGAGGAAGAATAAAGTAGTCGTGGTAAGCCAATCACATGACCACTTAAAGACAAAGCAACAAGGTGATATATACCAGTTTATAAATTATGTTGATAGGCCACGTAAAACCAGAGTCATGATAAACAATATATACGCGGCGTTTTTTCCTCAATAGTTTCGTCACGTTTACTGTCTAAGGACAGCGCTAGCAAGCACTCTCTGCTTATGAGCAGGAAAAAAAACCCCGGAAGTTTTAGGAGTGACGGCGAGAGAGAGAGAGAGAGCAGAAAAAGAGAGAGCGCGAGTTTTGAGATGTGAGAGATTTGTGACGTTTAGTGTGTTTGGAGTGTGTAGTTAATGTGTTGTCTTGTGTAGTTAGTGTGTAGTGTTGTGGATAGTTTTGTGTTGTGTGTCAGAACAATGAGGCGACTGCTGTCTCCAGGTAGAAACAGGAGTGATACACCTGCTGCTGTCAGACCTGCAGGTATCAGGCTGTGATGTTCTCCTTTATAGTGGACAGAAATTATTTTTTTGGAGTGGCACAAATAATTTGTGTGGCATCTTATTGAAGAACAGCTGATTGTTCTGTAAATAGTTTGAAATGGTTATTTAAAAAATCAAGGTAAAAGGTAAATGGATGCAAATAACTTTGTTGTTTGCAAAACTTGTGCATAGGATTTTAAAATTGACAATTTATATTTGCATTTAAAGTTATGAAATATGATTCATTAAAGATGTTTCTGGTTGTTACAGTAAAAAATATAACTTTTTGTACCCTGATTTTATGTTTTTTGTCTGATTTTAGATCAATTGTGTTAATACAGTATATCAAAATGAAAGCATAACTGTAAATTCAGACACGTGAGGTTGTGCTGAAAAGGATGATACCAAACAAGGCAAAGTAAATAGTTTTTAAAGGTAAAATGTGGAGGGAAAATCAAAAGTAGTTAAAAATGGCCAATTATACCCTGGACCCCAGAGGGTTAAACGTTTTTTTAAAGTAACGCAATAGTTACTTTTCAAGTAATTCATTACTTTTAGAATATTGTAACTCAGTTACTAACTCAGTTACTTTTTTGAAGAAGTAACTAGTAACTATAATTAATTACTTTTTCAAAGTAACTTGCCCAACACTGACTGCAAGGCACTACATGTCTTGGAGTATGGGAGAAGCTGGAGTACTCAGAGAGAGTTACACAAGGAGAACATGTTAATGCCACATGGAAAGCCCCTGTCCCAGGACCTTGCTTTGAGGCAACAGTGCAAACCACCACGCCATTGTGCTGTTGCAATAGCTCCCTCAGTATAAGTGAATGTGTATATGCACTGATATATCATTAAATTCACAGTAAAAACTAACACAACTGTGCACTTGTGTCTTCAACACAGCTGTGGTGGACAATGGGCAGTAAGGGCGGATTATGACAGCACATATCAGTTTGATGACAACATTATTATATGGTGCTGTTTGCCAGGCACTGCAGGGTATAACGAGGCCTTCAGTCTGTTCAACTTGTCTTAAATTGTGCCTCTGGAGCTCAGGAAGATTTTGAACTTTGCTATGAATTCTTTGGATTTTTATCCTTCACCTAAATAAAGGTTTTGTTGTTTCTTGAAGTTTGCCTTGAGATTCCAGCATTTGGGTCCTTCTGCCTTAATCATAACAGACACTTAACTAAAGAATGATAGAACTCTCTCTCTCTCTCTCTCTCTCTCTCTCTCTCTATCTATCTATCTATCTATCTATCTATCTATCTATCTATCTATCTATCTATATATATATATATTTACTCACATACGTGACTGGGAGAAAGCCAGACACAATCAACTCAATCACAGGGGGCAAAGTAAAATTAAAGACAAGACATAGGAGACAATTAACTAGCAGAATAAAACAGGCAGTGAACATCGATAAGAAACTTGAACAAACTTTACAAGAAAAGACACATGAGGATGAGATGGAAGTAAACTCTATAACAGACTGGGATTAAAGCATAATCAGAGCTGAATGGTCTAAAACACAAGTAACTAAACTCCACAACTCCTAACCTTGACCTAAAATATGACATGCTGAAATAAACATGAAACTAACAGGAATCAAAAAGCAGCCTAGCAGTAAAAGGCATAAAGGAAACTAGAATTTAAGACACAACACAGATAACAGAAGTCCACAGCAAATCCCACAGACCGTGACAGTCACAGAGCAGGATCACCGGTCTGCTGAGGCGCATAGTGTGTCAACAACTGCAGAGTTCAAACCTCTCCAGGCATTAACATCACCATAAAAACTGACCAAGCAGTTCCTGTAAGTGGCCCAGGGCTTTCATACATGGGGTGTAGTAATACCAGGTACAAACAAAAATAAATTATATTAAAAAGTCACCAATAAATATAAATAAAGCTGTATGTTAAAGTCTGGCGGCTTTTTTCAACACACGGTTATAAGAAAACCTTGTGTTTCGTAAAATCACTTAAATACCGCCTTCCAAAAATAGCTGCCACTTACACAAGCCACCAATCATTAACACAGAAGCTATTAACCTTTGACTTGGAGCAGTGTGAAGGTTAACTTAATGAGGGACAGGTGGACATTCAAATTCAAACCAGCTACTGCACAGACACTCTTCAAATAAATCTCAGCATTACATCTTAATGTGTAAAATATCTCTCTCTTTGTGTCCAAACACACATTTCCTCTATGCCAGTGCAATCGACAAAGACCAACATAACCAATGTAATGTTGCTTAAACCCTCTAATTTTAAAAAAGCTTGAAGCTTGTAATTACACATCAAGTCCTCGACTCGCTGCCCTCTGTAAAAGAAAGAAAAGCTGTGATACCTTGATACGGATGGACTGCACCGCCTCCTCATTCTTGGCCTTAGATATATTCACTAGATTATACGCTTTCTTCATGCTGGCACAGTGACTCTCACAGTGACTCTCAGGAACCCTGCAGAGCTGCAAGCCGATGCTGTTCAAGTGACGCTTGATGCCACTCCCTCACCAAACAGGTGACAAAAGAAGGTGGAAGTGAGAAATGTGACCTCTGTGAGGCTTTCTGTGTGTGATTCTGAGAAATTACAGACAGCAGGAACTACAAAGATGAAGAGCGAGATGTAAGGAAAGAAAATCTCAGTTGAGTGCTTTTTGAGGCCACAGATGAAAATAGTTTAAAATAAACGGACAGCAGGGAGGTGACAGTTTTGCAACGTAATGACAGTTATTGCAACATAAAGAAAAACGACAGAAGAACTGGTCAAGAGGAAAGAACATTATTCTTAACAAAAGGGTTACAGAGGTAAGCATGAGAGGCCATGTGACAATAGAGCATGAATTCATTGTTTTCTGTCCACAGAATGACCAAGCAGCTCTGCAGTGTTACTGAAGTCATTTGGCATTTGACTGATTTAAACCGTGACGGAAAAGACAAGAGCCTGCAGAAACAGTTGTTTATTGTTTTCTGTGGCTACAGGGCAGCTCTGTAAAGTCACAGGACCTAAAACAAAACTGAGGCCATGATAGGAACTTTGGGATTCAATATTTTTGGAGCTTGATTGGCAGCAAGAACAGGATATATTGCCCATTTCTGATTGTACATAGGTGTATCTCTGATAGGCGCCCAATTTTGTGGCGACACAACAATAATATATGTATATATATATATATATATATATATATATATATATATATATATATATATATATATATATATATAGATATATGCTTTTTAAAAGAGACATTTGGATATGTCAGAGCAGGGAAGGTCCAAATGTACTAAGTAATTGAACAAAATCTGCCATTTTTATTTGCCTACACTTCCCACGAGTAGTTCCCATAAACATTAAGATGTTTTATCTTTCTTTCACAAACATTTATTCAGAGGTCCTGCTTTTAATGCTGCATTCATCAGACATGACACGAGTCAGTTTGTTAGCTCTCTCGTTTTACATTTTCAGAAAGGGAAAGCAAGTGCAGTATTTGCGTGAGCGTACTGGTCAAACATTCATGGCGACTAAAAATCATTAACATCTTGAGTAGATGCACATTCACGCTCCCCGTGGAGTAGAGTCACAGGTGCATGTGTGATGTTATGTGGGCCTGGCACTTTTATAGAGATAGTGAAAGCGCTGTCTCTGCTCACCATGGTAGTCTTCAGCGCTTCAGTAACTGGTTCTTTCGCCACAACCTCGGATACCTCTAACCTGTCTCTGTCCCGACTTTGCTGCGCCCTCCTCCTCTCTGTCGCTTTTAGCATCTGCAGCAGGTTCGGACTGCCTTTGCTTTCCCTTGTTCCACCATTAGCACTCTCCATATCCTCCCCATTAAGTTCAGCTCTGTACTCCTCTTGTGGTTTCAGATACCTATCAGCTAGTCCCAGGTCCTGGTTCTTTTCCATGTTTCCTCTGATAGTAATGTGTTGAATTAGCTTCTTTCTCCAGTGTGTCATCCCCTACCCACATACATCTGATATTTCCTCCTCCATAGAGTGTATTTACTCTAAACAGTAGCAGTTCTTGGTTACTTTGACTAAATGTAAAGCAGATAATTGATCTTGGATGCAGTGTGTACAGTGTAAACAGAGATATGAGCACTGCTGCTCGACACGAGGCAAACGTAACCTGGAAATGCAGGAATGTAACTCACCTCCATCAATAAGTAGATGTCAGTTTGTGCCGTCATACAGTCTTTCATGCTAAAAGGACACAAGGAAGCCCTTGCATTCAAGAGCTGAGTCATCTGGACTTGCATGTCTTGTTTTTGTGTTGCCTTTGATAACACTGACTCAAATCCCATTAAGGCACATGTGTAACTCGAACAGAGGGTTACATTATAAACAACCAGGCATGATGTCATGTTTACATTAAATGCCACCAGCATCAACAGAGGCCCCGCGGTTCCTGATCACCTGCTCCAATGCTAGGCTGAAAGACACGAGGTGGGATTTTGTATGTAGGTATGGGCAGAAGTGCCTGGGTTTCTCAGATAGGCTGATGTTTGTATATATAAGGGGTTTGAAACAGTTATCAATCACACTTAGTGTTCCCCTGATGAACTGCATTTACAGAAAGAAAAAACTTTGCAGCAAAACAGCAGAAACTTTGGATGATAGCCAGTGTACGGCGAGCTAATACATATTGGCCACTGTGAACCAGACGAATAAATATAGCAAGAAAGACAAGTCTTAATGTTCATACAGGGGCACCTGACTGGTGTTTGAAGACAGATTTTACTAACCTTTGTTTAAAAAAGGTCCTTTAAGTTTAGTCTGTACAATAGTTTTGTTATGTCTGGTTAAATAGATCGCAGTAGGAAGGTCCCTACAAACAGAATAAAAGGTTCTTCTGTGCAGTATCCAGTGAACTGGACAGAGTTAGTCTTTTCAGGTTTCTACCTTTTAGCCTCCAGGTACATGTTTTTTTATCCACTAGAGGGTGTAACAGCTCTGCAGGTGTTGGGAGGTGTTTTCCCATCAGCTAAGACAGAAAAACCCTCTGAGAGAGAAGACTTTAAGATGATGTTCAGGACATGTTTGCAGTGCCATGATCGGAGACGAAGCGCCTGGATCTTTCTCTATTTTGAATGATAATGCTATCAAATTTGTAATCTTTTTTAATTGTACACTAAATACAGATGGAAATACATTTAAATTCTCATCTATAAAATGGTGTACTGTTTAAACCTTTTTATTTATAATACTGAGTATTGTCAAATATAACTTAAATACTCATTTGGATATCAACTTTCAAACAAAGTATTGCCAAATAAAATATGTCTGTCCTGAAACCTGTGAAACTCAAATAGGTTTTAATCAGTTTTGGATCACTGAAAACGCTCTCACCACCTGCAACAGTCCCAGGCAGTGTACAAAATATAAACAGGATAGGTTATAATTATAATGTATTATTATAGCAAAATAAATAAGTCTGTAGAATAAAAACAAATCTCCCAAACTTCTTACCACCCTTTTACCGATGTTGCTCGGCATCAGCTAGGAGCGCGTGCATCTGGACCAAACCAAATCAGGGAATTAGGAGGGGTGAGGCGGTCGGAGGCCACGTTGTTGCCAGAACCAAAATAAAAGTAATTCAAGGAAACAAACATGTTTCTAAGGACCTTGAGGCAAACATTATTTTATGGAGACAGGTTAATAATGTTTTTTCTGCTGTTTTCTAGGGCACCCGTCAGTCATGGGCTCGTAGCCAAAATGATCGTCATCATTTTGATTATACAATTTGAACAATATTAACCTACTAAGCTTCTACCCAAGTAGGATTATAGTCTTTATTCAAGTAGAAAGTCTATTTACATCTTATTTTTATGTCTAAACTCTTTTGTGGGAGCACTTATTGAGTGATAGTCTGTAACAGGACAGAGGACTGCACACGTGCTAATGCTTACAGCAAATAACTCTTCTCGTTAAAAATGTGAAGTAAATTGCTTTTGGCTGGTAAAATGGATTACAATCTTTCAAACACTTATCTGTATGTGACTTAAGCAACCTCAGCTTGCTGTGAAAGGCCATGTCCACACTAATATGTTTTTGTTTGAAAATGCATCTTTTTCTCTCCGTTTTGGCCTTCCGTCCACACTGAGACGTCGTTTTTGGTCAAGGAAAACAGACCTTTTTGAAAACGCTCTCCAAAGTGGATAAATTTGAAGACACCGTTTTAGCGTCGCAGTGTGAACTGCGAAAACGGAGGCTTTCGAAAACGATGACGCATTTTAGTCATATGATGCAGTCATGTGATCAATTCAACTAAGATGGCGGACGGCATTGTACAGCAGTTGTTTTGTTTTCTCTAAATTTTGACAGCCCTTTTAAAGATTAATATCAGTTTGTACATGCTACAGATAGCTCCAGATAAAACTCAGCACTTTTCCTTGACATTTTGCCGTGACTTTTCAAAGAACCAGAAAGTAAATAAATGGTAGACAGAAATGACCCAGCTCAATCGTCTTACTTTTCATGCATGCACAGTATAGGAACGTAGCGTTTTCAGTGTGGATGAAAACAACTGGAAAAGATAGTGTGCACGCAGAGCGTTATTAGACCAAAACGTCGTTTTCCAATTTATCTGGATTAGTGTAGACGTAGCCTAGGACTCCTGCAACTGGAGTGTTGTTTTTGGTGGAAAAGCCTGGTGTTCAGACCCAAAACCTACAGTTCTTCTAGTGAGTCTGGCTCTAAAAACAAATTAATCCCTAAAGACTACAGCATCTAAAACAAAACAAACAAACAAAAACAAATGGGTGACATCATCATGGGTGATGGCTACCTCTTTCTTTCGTATACAGCCTGTAATCTTGTGGCAGTAATTTGGTTGGTTTGGTTAAGTTTTTTTCATATCGGATGATAGCCAATGGGAAACAATTAATATTAGCAGAAATCAAGGAAAAAAAGAGGACACACGGGTTATGGCAAATAACTCTGATTCCAAACTGTCATCCTTTTTATTTACACAAATCAGAGAGAAAGAGGGAAGACAGGCACGTTTAATAGTCGCACACGTCTCACAACATCACAGATTACAGGTTCCATTAATGTGAAATGTAAGTTTAGCACGACACACAGGACACGCATCACTTCACAGCTGCTAATTCTCTTTTCTCCTGTGGATTTAGTATAAAGACATGCTTCATTTTTAGACCTCAGCTCTAATGCTCTCATAATAGTATACTTTTCAATCACATCTTTTTTAAACTACCTTCACAAAACCATCACAACAAGCACATTTTAAACAACAAACTGCACAAGTTTGTGTAGAAGTAGCAAAAAGAGGAAATAAACAAAGAAATAAAACTCCAAGTGACTGTTATGCCAAAGTATCTTTCAGAGAGTCAGTAAAGCTCAATGAAATTAGTTCCATTTAAGTCTTTGAAAGTTTGACTTTATAGTATGATTATGAGTTAAATCACAGTTTTATTTTCAGTGGAAGAAGGGGGCTGGGGGGGATTCTACCACCGAAAAGCAACATGAAGTAATTGCACAACAAGACCACACTTTATCTATGTATCTATGTTTCCAACTTTCGAAATCATTCTTTAAAAGATTTGTCACATTATTCAGACTCCACCACAAACACAGTAAAGCATTTGCACCCCCCGCTCATCGTGCGGTGCGTATGTTCTTGTACTGGCACAGAAGCAGCTGCTTGAAGGTGTTCTTGAAGGTGGCGTTGCAGAGGGCGTAGCAGGCCGGGTTGATGGTGCTGTTGATGTAGCACAGCCAGTAGCCAATGGTCCACAGCGTGTTGGGGATGCAGATGGAGCAGAATGTGTTGATAAGCACCATCACGTTGTACGGCGTCCACGTGACGACAAACGCAACCAGGATGGCCATGATGGTGCGTGTGACCTTTTTCTCCCTGGAAGAAATTCCCCTCTTTTTCCACTTTGCCACAGCGTTTTCACTCATAGCGCGCATTGTTACCTGAAAAATGACAGTAGAAGAAGAAAAGAGTTCTATTGTTTCTTTTTAGCGTGTTTGTGTGTGTGTGTGTAACTCCTGTGTAAGTCCAACATCACCTTCCACACCTGTGTTGGTACCAAATGAGCTGTTCTGAGTATTTTGCAAACTGCTGGGATTTTCCCACAACACCATCTCTTGGGTTTACAGAGAATGGTCCAAAACAGAGAAAATATCCAGCTAACGCCAGAGGTCAGAGAAGAATGGCCAGACTGTTTCTAGCTGACAGGAAGTCATCAGTAAACAAAATAACCAATTGTTGCAACAGTATTCAGAAGAGCATCTCTGAATGAACAACAGCACAGAAGACCTCACACGCTTGTCAGCTAAGAACTGGAACCTAAGGCTCAAATCATCTCAAACTCATTTTTTGAACATAATGAGTTCACCAAAACTCAATCCAGTAGTGCACCATCTGGATGTGGTGGATCATCATGGATGTGCGGCTGACAAATGTTAAGTGTCTGAAACAAGTGTGTGATGCTATCATTGCAATATGGACCAAAATATCCGAGAAATACTTTCAGTATTGAATCTCTGTCAAGGAGAATTAAAGAAAATCTGAAAGTGTATCAATTTCACACTGAGATCAAAGAAAAGTAAGAATGACCCAAAACAACAACATGGAAGTTTCAACCACACAAAAATGCTTCATAGAGCTGAATGAATGCAGTCATGCTAGCTACTCTGTGAGGCTGCCATCAGGCACAAAGATCACTTAAATTAAATCTAATATCATTTGATTCCTTTTTTTTCTTCACCATGGTTACCATCTTCATTTATATGGTTACCAGTTTACTTGAATGAGATGAGTGGTATTTGGTTAGCTGCTACCTATCTGCTAAGTCACATCAACGGACAGAACATATCGACTATGTTTGTGGTGTTTAGTAATTCATTTTTACTAAAATTATCTGACTAATAATATGTCCTGTTGTGCTGTTAATTACACCACCTAACTACTTTGTGCTTATTTGAGTTAAATTCAGTTATTTTGTTTAATTTTGTTAATTTATGTTTGATGTACCCTTAGCACCTCTTCCTGTATACATTAGCTAGCATTAGCTTACAACTCAGCACTGGACTCTCTTGTCCTAATGCTTATTCCAAAAAAAAAAAAAGATTGTGAACTTCTAGATATTTTATTTATGGTCCAGATGTATTATAAACTGTTCCAGATGTATTCTTTAAACTACAGACACCAAACTTATAATGTTTCTAAAATAAAGACAACTTCTGCTGAGCTATTAAATATGGTGATAAAAAAAAACTTTTAATTAACAACAAACTGATTGACATGACCAAACCCACGACTGCTTTAAATTGTAATAAATCTGGCCAATTAAGGATGAATATCTTTTGATTACCTTAAACAGTGTTTTCGTGACTAGCATTTGAGTGTCAGCTGCTGAGTTTTTCCGAGAAGATGGTTGGGCTTCATTTTTCCCAATATTTGAGTTTTTCCGTGACGAAGGTGGAATCTCAGCATCCTTGGATGTCGAAGCCTGAATGCTATCTGATGTTGTGTCCACCTGGTTGGTTCGGTCTTCCTTGCACAGACCGATTCCGTTCTGTTGCTGTTTCTGCTGGAGCATTTCCTTCTCCTTGCCATCTGCAGCCTCCTCCTGAACCTTTTTTGTTGCAGTGGCGTTCTCACCTCCTTCCTCCTGGCTGTTAGAAGGAGCTTCTCCCAGACTAGTGCCTGAGGTCTTCCTGCTGTCTTTCCTCATGCGGCTGCGGCTGGCCTTGGAGATGCGCCAGTAAAGGTAGATCATGATGGCCACAGGTAGGTAGAAAGCCGCGATAGCCGTCCCGAAGGTCACCGCTGGGTTGGAGAAGAACTGGATATAGCACTCATTGGGTTTCACAGTCCTTCCCCCAACTATGAACTGCCAGAACAAAATTGCAGGAGCCCACAGGATGAAGGACAAGACCCATGCTGCTGCAATCATCAGCCCTGCTATTTTGGTGCTGCGCCGCACTGGGTAGCTAAGCGGTTTGGTGACACAAAAGTAACGGTCAAAACTGATGATGAGCAAGTTCATGACTGAGGCGTTGCTCACAACATAGTCGACAGCCAGCCATAGGTCACACACCACTGCTCCTAGGGGCCAGAACCCAATCACAATGTAGACGGTGTAGAGGTTCATGGAGCAGACACCAATAATCAGGTCTGCGCAAGCCAGGCTGAACAGGAAGTAGTTGTTGACGGTCTGCAGGTTCCTGTTTACCTTTAGAGGAACAACATAGAGGAGGCTGTCAGATGCTAATCTTTTTTGTGCAATGTGATGTGTGTTTTCTTGTTTCTATTAAATTACCACTCTGTGCTGGGTTGCACATGTTCTAGTCTTATCTGTAAGTCTGGCTGTGCTGTTCAAGGTGTCCAGAGATGGATGTTTGAATCACACTCATTAATCATGAAGAATCAAAACAGGAAAACCCCAAACCTTTATAGAGAGCATGACCAGGATGTTTCCGATGACAGTGATCAGACTCAGAGATCCAGCAACGAGAATGATGAGCGCTATCTCCAAAGTCGTGTACGGGCTTCGAGAGAAGAGGCCAGTGCCATTGCTGACACTGATGTTGCTAGTGTGGGATGAATTGAGAACCTCCATGCTGTCCAGCATCCTTTGCATGCTTCAAGCTTCGTTCACATATGTGCAAAACCTGAAAAGAAGAGAGATTATAAAACACAAGTTTTTAGTACTATAGTTTTTGTTTTTTGTTTTTTTTGGGGGGGGGGGGGGGGGGGGGGTTTCAAATTATTCAGCATCTTTCTATGTGTAGATGCAAAATCATGCAAAATTGTGCATAGCTTGCAGCATGTAAATGAGTCACAGGTGTTTTTGTGCTAACAGCTTGCTCCCGGTGAAAAGAACGGACAGGTGTGCAAATAAAGGTCACAGCAGCTTTGTTTACAAAGTCACAGCCACATCTCACAAACAGGAATAACATGTTAAAACGGCTTTGATGCTAATGGAGATGCTGACATGTTGATTCTGAAAAATGAACATTTTCAGTAGAATTATTTTGTTAATTTATTTTTTTAAGAACGCTTTAAAATGGATATGCTGCAGTCTTTCCCAGCCCTCACTGGGCAACAAGCTGGGTACATACTGGAGTCAAACATGCTTGTCTTTGGGCTGTAGGAAAAATCTGGACCATACTGAGAAAACACACACTGTCAGCAGGTTTGAAGCCAGAATCCAGATAACAGACCACTGTAACAGATCGCTGTAAAGCGCTGCAGCACCACGGAACAATATCAAATCTTTCATGTTGGTTAAACTTTGCTACATTTTATCCATTGCTAATATTTATTTTTCCCTCTTTTTCTCTTGTATGTTTAAGCTATGTAAATCTCAAAGGATCTAAAAATAGTCTGTGTGCCCACAAAACAACTTTCAAATGCCACAAAAAGAATGCATATGCAAGTGTGCATGAATCTCCAGCTTTGAGCTTTGTGTGTCTGGCTCCCAGTAATCTTAACCAATCCACTCTTTCCTGGCAGGCTGAACGAGGACATCTACAGTTTACAATTTTCAAAAATGCCCTGAGAGAGTGTCTAATCTTTGCAGGGGAGTCATTTCAAAAATATCAAGTTGGTCGCTTCATGCTGCAGGCGTCATTTTCTGCTCCTGGATATGTAAAAGGGACTGCCTGGCATATTTGGGTAACATCAAACATGTGTGTGTCCACATGAGCTTGTGTGTTTGGCTCTTTCAGACAGATGTCCAAGTAAGTCTTAATAGAAGCTGCGGTTTTTATGTTAAGACAGGAAAGATTCTCTGAGGCTAAAGAAGTGTTATCCGCAGACTTGTGTCTGCAGTGAGAAAAAAGGGAGGATGGGGGTCTTTTCTTTGGCACTGGAACTGCTTGTTCTGCGAGTTATGAAAGCCTGTTTGGGTGAGCGTACAAACAGATTTCCACTGGGGCCACCCACGCTCGAGATTCAGGCGCTCGTGGTGCTGTCAGGTGATTTAGATAAAAGCATTCAGTAAATAACAGATGATATGCATATGGGGATACCGCTTCTTTTAAATTACTACCGAGCCGTGTATTTAAAATGACCCCGGGCAGGCAAAACATACCAATTATGTATCTCAATTGTTAAGCATCATTACTGTTACTATTATATTAAAAATGAAGAAACATCAAAAATAGTAGCAAAACAACGTGATTAACTAGTCTGTTCTGATCAGAGAATCAATAAAAAGATACTTAGTTGAGACCACGAGGGTTGGTGCATACTGCTAAAACCCTGTAAGTGACTCCATTAGGCCACATGATAACATCATACTGTACCTGAAAGATGTTTCCTTCCTGCTCTTACAGCCAGATTAAACTTTATTACAGCATCTTAAACTCCATTGCTTACTCATTAAAGACCCATTTCGGGTCTTTTCGGTCACAGATACAAAAAGAGCGTGTGTGTGTGTGTGTGTGTGTGTGTGTGAGAGAGAGAGTTCAGAGCCTAATGGTGATGATTTGTAAAGTCAGAAAAATATAAAATTGATGCGCATCAAAGGGAGGACAACAAAAGGTAGGATGTTACATTTGAGTGTTAAGGATTGACTTTGGCTCAAGGTCAAATTTATGATCATATCATTCATCAATCACTTCTCATTAATGAATTGAGAGCAATGAACTGACAGTGGCCCTTTTAAGTAAAAATACTTGTACTACGGTACATAAATATTATCATAAAAGTACAGTTTGCTTTATGGACATGCTGATGGGAGCCTGTTCTTACTTTGTTGTTAAGTCAGTTATATTCATAACAGCACACTGCATTTTAAAAGCAGTTCACATGTTTTTTTTTCTTTAAAGAGTTTTTAAAGAAAAATATGAAGTCTCTTATATTTACAGAAAAAGCTGCACGAAATGTGATATTTGAAAGTGAAAAAAGAAATGACTGCTTATATTAAAAAGAAGCTGCAAGCAGCCTGCCCTGACTCAATACTCATTTTTTATGGGCCCCCATGATAAAGGAGCCCATAAAAATTTTAATAGGTCAGCTTTATTCTATGAACAATAAAGATATCTCTATCTATAAAAGGGTATTTTTGGTTACTGCTTCATTTCCTAAGAATAATAAATTCACATGTTTGATTTGGCACATGCCCTTCCTGATGTGACCCTCTCCTTTGTCCGGGTTTGGGACCAGCATTAGGACACACTAGCTTGTAACACCCCGAGGCTGGTTTTGTGCCTCGTCCCTGTCAAACTGGGGATCTGTTGCTGTAAAGCAGTTGTGTCAACCACTGCACCACGTAGCCACAACAAATGTCCTGTATCTGTAGAAGAGCAATAACACGATTCTCGGAGAAGAAACTCTCTCGACATGCCAAGCAACTGGTTGTACAAAGGTTCACAATACTTAAAATAACTGGATGCATTATTTTAAGTAGGTAGGTTTTGACATTAGGTATTCTCTTGCAGTTGTACTTGAATGCAGCACTTATGTGTCAGTCAGATGTGTTTAACTTTATGTAGCTGTTCTAGTGACTTTACTGATTAACCGAGTAAATTAGCTTAATTATCAAGTTGCTCAGTGGGCTTAGGCAGAGATTTTCCAACGTGATGTAGAGTTCGCTAAGGAGATTGTTGCCTCCTCTCAAGGCCATCCTCACTTCTTCTCTCTTCACACTAATAAGACCTACATTACTGGATCTCCCTAATTGGTATGCAGGGCTACTGGAAAGAGTCACAGAGGCAAACCATATTTCTTTGACAGGCACAGAAACATAGTAATTAGATCCAGCAGATGCTGCCTGCAACAGCTGCACCGGTAATATGGTTCTAGGATACAGTCCTCTGGCTGGGCGAGCTCGGTTTAAAAAAGTCTTTGATACCATGAACGATACACCGGGCGGCTGCAGACTTACTGCCGGATGAGAAGTGGAAACAGCAGGTTTGTTTGCAGAGACAAGAGCAGGTATGGAAACACGTCTGCAACTGCAGATGTTTCACAGCGCTTACGGGATTTAATGGCTACAGGGATCAAAGTGTGGTAGCTCCATTTTATATTGATCTGTGCCATAGTTTTATTGTTCAGTTCTTTAGAAGACAAACATTCGTCTAACTGTAAAATGCAACACCACACTGAATGTTTAAACAGGATTTTAAATGAAATAAATACGTATAGCACAAGCAGTTTCAGTTAGTTTAATTTGTAAGGTCAACATTTCATGAATTTAAAAAGTGTTTTTTTTTTTCACCGTCACGTTTCGCAGCAAATGTTCCTTATGTTATGGCACTAATTCATACTTGTTTTTTTCATCTCAGAGAACTGTGTCTTGAATGTGAAAAGTGGGAAATTTCACATCAGCCTGAGCTTTGGCTTCACAGAGCGGTGCAACTGAGAGAAGAGAAAACCACTGAATGCCCAGTGTAGCACTCAGAGTGAGCCTGGTGGCACTGGTGGGAGAAAACACAAAAATACCACAGCAACTAGAGAGTGAAGGTTTATAAAAATAAAACTGAGAAGTTTCAAGTTGGTGAGTTAGAGGAAATTTCCCATTTAAACAATTTGTTTTGGTTTTTTTGTAACAAGGGGATTCCTCGGGAGCGGGGAAACCGGGGAATCCAGAGTCTGGATCTGATGCTGAGTGAAGCCTTTTGTGTCAGGAGAGAAATTAAGATTAAACATCTCCTAAAAGGCCTCAGGGGAACAATAGACTCCAGGTTTACTTTGCTCTCAATCCAATCTTTCTCAGGAAACTGAACTGAACAACAAGCTGTGGATAAAATGTCAATCAATATATTGATGTATCATTATAATGCTTTAACATTTCATGTGAGACTGTTCCTTTAAAGAATATCCTCAGCTGACTTTGTTTCCTTTGAATCAAAGTGGTTATAAAAATTTTTTAACATCCCAGTAAAGTTCCCGTGGGAATAAAAATTTAGGAAAACATTTCCCATCTATTGACTCTACCGCTGCCTCAGCGAGTAGACATTAAATCTGTTCCGTGGAAGTTTTTCCAAGTTTGCATAATTTTTCTAAAAGAGTGTTCTTACCTGCAGCAGTTTGGTAGAAATCTGCAGAAAAATCTTATCTTACCTTATCTGCAGAGAACGACACAGGTGAGCTGTTTTGAAGTCGTCCATGTTACTCTCTCTACTCCCGACACACTGGAGCGGAGAGCAAAGCAGAAAGTAACCTGACATTCATGACGCTCCTCCTCTGACAAGAACCAGTGTGTGTGTGTCTGTGTGAGAGACACACAGAGAGAGTTTGTTTGTGTGTTAGAAATATAGACGGATAGAGTAGGGAGGGGTTTGTGGGAGCTATTAGTGACTGTGGTGCTGAATCCCTCAAGCTAGGGTTGCAAGTTTCAGTAAGCAGGAGATGGAGACGGACGGAGAGAGAAAGAGAGATGTTTGTTTCAGGACCATGGAGAGCACTTGCCTCTGTGGCACAAACACATCATATTCTCCAGAGCTGTAGGCAATCAAGTGGAGAGAAGTATGAATGGATCTGGGATGAGATAAAATGGTAAAGCACTATTAAAAAAAGAGGACAAAGAGAGAGGTTCGCTCTGTTACTCTGTTGCTGCAGGACGCTAACCTTTCAGACTGTTGTTTTGACCTTTTAACCAAACTGGTGACGCAGACTGCCCCAGTTGGTAGATGACCTTACTTTGATGGAATTACCACTGAGGATAATGGTCCCTCTCCACAAAACAATACAGTAAATGAAACAAGGACCGTGCTATCAAATAAACCAGAGTCCTGCATGTAACATAATTGCTATGAGAAAATATCAGATGATTTATTGTGGTTGTCCCATCCAGACTTCGAGCACAACCACAGAACATTTGAAATTCTGAGTATCATCACAGATGTATTTTTGTTTGTTTGTTTGTTGTTATTTTTACAGTTATATCTTTGAAAACTGCATTGGTAAGGACATAAGCGCCACCTCTACTATTTCTTCATTTGTCAAGAACACAAATCAATATCATTGTCTGTCTGTCTGTCTGTCTGCAGTTGGGTGTGTTTGTTTCCTGTCTCCTATAAGCCAATTTCTCCGGTTTCCAAGAAACTCTGGCATGTCTTATTATCTTGAGTAATTTTAAATATTAAAATATATATATATACGGTGGTAGGTATGGATCATTTCATCTTTCATCTTTTACAGCAATAACAAATTTCCACAAAAAGCAGATCTTAAAGAGGATGTGTAGGCTAATGCTAATTTTCAGCATCATAATTTTATCCTTGGCCTCAACTAGAGCAGCTATGCATAAGTTACAGATCAAAATAATCCTTCTTGCTTGTACAGTGGAGTTTAGTGCACCTCAGGTCATCAGCTGTCTGAAACAAGTCATTTGAGTTCCCATCTCATTCCCTTTAAGCTAGCTTGTTTCTAATTGGCTGCCACTGAGAAACAGAAGGTTTGAACAGCAGGTAGGTGAGACTTTGGTTTTCATGGAGTTGTGTGGCTGAGGTGACCATACTAGGGATATCTTCACTCTGAATGAATAAATTATAGTTAAGATGGAAAAAAAATGGTGAAACAAAGCCTTTAGAGCTGTCTGATAAATGTTTGGCTCATATGGATAGTTAGAAAAAGACACAAGTAAAAGCATGAAATATAAACATTTATCCATTTTTTTAAATTAATTTTAACAAAAAAATTTAGTAACTTTTTTGTCATTAATATTGACAATATTTAATCTTTATTTTAAAAAATGTTATTTTTTCAGTATGACCCGAATACAAGCAGAGACATTATAATAATGATACTTACAGGAAATTATTATATGTAACTATAGCTGCATATTTTTAAACAGTGCATTGATTTTTCTGATTTGAAAAAACTGATGAAGACTCAAACATTCAATTCAATTTTATTTATATAGCATCACAAGAACAGTTGCCTCAAGGCACTTTAATTTTGTAAGTAAAAGCCCTGGAACAATACAGTGAAAACAGAGGATCATTTGACCCCCTATATGAGCAAGTGCTTTAGGGGCTGTAGGAAGGAAAAACTCCCTTTTAACAGGAAGAAATCTCCAGCAGAACCAGGCTTAGGGAGGACAGCCATCTGCTGCGACCGTTTGGGGTTAGGTGAGGTAGACAGGACAAAGAGATGTTGTGGAAGAGAGACAGAAGTTAAAAATAACTAATAATCAAAAGCAGAGCAGTGTATAAACACAGTGAGTGAAAAAGGTGGCATTTAATGTAATTTACATTGAAAAAAATTTGAGCTATCATCAAATGCTAACTTGATAATATCAGCCAATGATTAGAAACTACATGTAATTGAAAACAGCTGATAGACATTTATTGAAAAGCTGGACTTGGAGAACAATACATAAGAAGACAACACTTTCACACATGTGCAGTAAACACACTGCTCAAAAACGTAAACGAACACACCAGATCTCAACAGGGAAAAAAATAATGCTCTATACTGATATGGAGTGGTTGATGTGAATGTGTTTGTAAAAACTTGGCATATTTACATATGCTTGGAACATTGTTCTGTTGAGGCATCTTGGACTAGAACTGGGCTAACTTTAGCTACGTGTTCATGTGTTTTTAACTAAGAGGATCTAACGTTCAGTCCTGTGAAAAACTAAGCACACCCAAGTACATGGTAGAACTGCCTTAAGCACTAATGACTTGAATTAGTGGTTTTCTGGATGACTTTTTTAGCCTCTCCAATCACAGTGGAGGAATTTTGGCCCACTCTTCTTTCCACTTCAGTTCACTGAGGTTTATGCACAGTGCATCGTTCCAGTGAGGTGAATTTATTGTGATGTCAACTCATGGAGCAGTTGTGTCACTTTATTAAAATATGCATGGAGACAATAGGGATGTATTGATCTTTTCCCCTAACACTGGGCAAAACTATCCTGGTGTGTGGTTAATTTGGACCTGAAACACAGACTTGAAATCAACCTTAATAAACAGGAAATGAACCTTTATTTGGGTGCAGCAGAAAATCCAACAGGCAGCTGAAAACGTATTCCATACATCTTTTTTAAAAAAGTGGGAAGGGGGTTTAAACAGAGCACAAAGAAAACAGCAACAGTATGACACAATAAGTAATTGATACAAACTGAAGCCTTAAATACATGCATGAGGTAATCAAGGGAAGCAGACACAGGTGGGAAAGAAGACACAGATGAAACTAATTAACAAGTCAATGAAGTAAAACCTTACATGCCTGTACATACACATTAAATAAAAATAAATTAATAAATAGAAATATTGGTGTATTTTACTGTATATAGTAACCATTTGTACATAGTCTAGTATTCTTGCTTGTCTGTGTCTTCATTCAAAAGCCCAATATTCTTTCATGAAGTATACACATATGGAAGGAGGACAGAAAGAAACCATAGTGGATCTGCTGCTTTAGGGTATATGATATATATTATTACGTAACAGCATGTGTGATAAAAGCTACATACATTGTCCTCTCGCTCTCCCTTCTCTTGCCAGTTCCCAAACTTCTAAAAACGTGAACCTTGCTGTGAACTGCTCATGCATGCAGTGAAAGAACAGAAAACAATGAGGCTCCTCTCTCTCCTCGCCTCCTCACAATATGAAGAAAAGCTCTGAGGCAGCAGGAAAACGAGGTCATCTACTTGGAGCCCCAGCAGCTATTTGAATGGAGAAGGGTCACACACAATACCATGCATTTTCTACTGCATTCAGCTCATAGCAAAGATGCAGAATGTATGTTTTAAAAGTCGAACGGACTCGTGATCTCTGGTTAATTGCATGCTGCCTCGTGTGCTAATAGCATAATGTTCATCATGATCCGCGGACATTTACTGTAAGTCTTCACCAAGCCCCGAGCAAATCGTGACTTTCTAATCTCCTCTGCTGATTCATTAAAGAAAGGCTATAATTCATCAGCGCGTTTGGGCACAGTTGAGATTTGGGCCACTTGGATTATTGTCAAGCGCTGGCACTGATATGACCTGTACATAAATTAGTGCTGGATTGCAAATCTTGTTCTTTACCATTAGCGCCAATCACACAAGCTACAGCTTGTGTGATTGGCGCTAATGGGACAGACAAACAGCAACACACAAGATGTTCTAAAACAAATAAATGCTTCATAAATTTAGGAGCTCTTCCCTGTCTCCTCAAAGTACGATCAGATCCCTCGAACACGTGCCCATGATTATTTTGTGTGAGACTAGAAAAGAAACAAAATAACAGCAATATGTAATATTTAGAATCACACGTGTCATTTGGTTTTACCGCAGAGATTTCTCTTCTGGCTATGGAATTTTTTTGGGTCACGATGGAGGAGCGTGTGACTCTTATTGTACAAAAGCCTTTTATCGTTTCTTGTGTTTGAGAATTCTGGAAATATCTTCTGAAGGCTTTGCACTGTGACGCTGTTATTGTAGCAAGAGAAACAGAAACTTCTCAGATAAATATCAGTTCAGAACTTCCAACGTGTCAGCAGCATGTAAACACAGAATATATCAAATGAATGATGGGAATATTCTGGCTCTATGCTCACAGCTGCTGTTGACTTATTCCAACATTAAAGTCTGTCACTGTCCTGTTGTTGTTGAATTCTGGTTTCTGCTTTGATTTTATTCTTGTATTCTTGTGTTCCCTGTGGTTTGCTTCCTTCTATCTTGTCATCATGTGCTTTTGTCCTCTATTTTCCCGTGTCTTTGTCAACTTGTATCAGTGTTGGTTAAGGTTTGCCTCATGTGTCTTGTTCTTGTTTTACTCCCCTCATCATATCGGCTGGCCTCCTTAAACCCTTGTTATTTCTCAAATTTGTGCCTCCCATGTCTGCTTTGACCTCCTGCCTGTGAACTGGAAAGGAAACTTTCATATTTGAGGATGTGTCAGTTCCTAAAATGCATCAGGAGGACAGAGGAGTGACGAGGCTTGCCAGAGGAGCTGTAATTGAGGATGCATATGTGTATCCTTTGTAGAAGTGTATTTACCTTCAACATGTAAAAGAGGTCCTGTACAAATCCCATATTTTATTCACATTAGAAAATACAAAACATACCAAATGTTTAAAAGGAGAAAATGTACAATTTTAAGAAAAAAATACGGTGCCTGTGAATTTGATGGTGTAAACACGACTCAAAGCTGTTGGGACAGGGCCATGTGTATGTGCATCCCCTCTTCTTTTAGCCTGTAAACATCTGGGAACTGAGGAGACCAGCTGCTGGACTTCTGGGAGAGGAATGCGGTCCTATTTTTGTGTGATATAGGATAATAATTGTCAACAGTCCTGGATCTTCTTTGTCGTGTTTTTCATTTCAAGATGGGCCAAGTGTTATCAGTCGGTAAAAGGTCTTGACTCCAGGCAGGTCAGGTTCTAATAGCTCCAGTAGGCAGTTTAGCATTGTCTTGCTGAAATATGCAAGGCCTTCTCTGAAAAGACACTGTCTGGATGAGACCGTAATTTGATCCAAAACCTGTATATACCTTTCAGGCACCAATGGTGCCTTTCCAGGTGTGTAAATTGCCAGTTCCATGAGCACTAATACACCCCCATGTCATCAGAGATGCAGGCTTTGAGCTGAGCACTGATAAAAGGTGGATGGTCTCTCTACTCTTTAGTTTAGAGGACACAGCATCCACGTTTTCTAAAAAATTATTTAAAATTATGATTAATATGACCAAAGAACAATTTTCACATTGCCTCAGTCCATTATAAATGAACTTTGGCCCAAAGAAGACAGCAGTGTTTCTGGATCATGTTCACATATTGCTTCTTCATTATATGACAGAGGCTTAAACTGTATTTGTAGATGGCACGGTGAACTTTGTTCAAATACAGTGATTTCTGGAACAATCACAGGCATCCACTATTGATTTTGGGTTTTGACCCTTCCACACGCATTTTCTGAAATGTTTGACATTAGTATGTACTGCAGATAATGAGATAATTCATTAAGGAGCATTATTCTGAAATTCTTTGAGGGCTGGTGAACATCTGCCCATCTTTTCTTCTGAAAAACTCTTTCTCTCTCAGAGAAACTCTTTCTATAACCAGTCATGTTACTGACCTGTTGCCATTATAACATAATTAGCTGCAAAATCTTCCTCCAATTGTTTCTTTTTTGTATCACCTACTTGTCCAGTCTTTTGTTGCCACGCCTCAACTTTTGTTTTGTTGCTGTTATCAAATATCAAAATGAGCTGATATTTTTCATTGGGTCGTAAAGAAAATCTCAGTTTAAATATTTGATGTTTCCTTTGTTCTACTGTGAATAAAATATGGGTTTATGAGACTTGTAAATCATTGTATTATTTCCATTTTAAACAGTGTCCTAATGTTTTTGCAATTGGTGTTGTGGATGCTCAACTTTATCATCAAACGTTCTCCCATTTGTTGTGTGTGTATGTGTGACAAACAACTTTCTAAATGATCCTGAGTAATCTTCATAAAAACACAGATGAAAGTTTTTCTTTCTATTTAAACATCCCTATCTCCCTCACCAGTTCTGAGCTCCTGCTGATTAGTTGTTTCTTGACTCTGGTGCCACCTGGAGGGCTGATTGTGGAGGGCCAGCAACTCCTGGTCCTGCCCCCTCTGCCTTCTTGATCTGCAGATGACTATCATGTAGAAGTGGATGCGATCTAACCATGCTTCACCTTTTGCCAGCAAAGTCATAACAAACAGAGCAAAACCAGAAATATTTGAACATTTCAGTGTGTTATGGTGTCTTGGATTTGCAATTTAAACTTTCACAAAACTAATTCATGACTTCCTCCTATTCTGTGACACAAATATGGGGTTAATAATGTGGTTAGCAAGAGGTGAGGGTCTTTGGTTGCATGTGTGTGTGTGTGCGCGTCCCACCCCATGTAGATTTATGACTGCCAATGAAAAGCTTGTGGTGTTTACATATTACCAATGTAGTCAGATCTTGTTACCAGTACATTAGATAGTTAGTGATTTTTTTTCTTAATTCTTGATATTTAATGCTCTTTGTGCAAAAACACAGAAACCTGTTTAACACATATACGCACGCACACACACAAATAATAGTCTCCCTCGGAGTCCCTGATCTCTATGGAGCAAAGTGAACATGCTTACACGCTCACTTTGTGCTCAGTTGAAAAAGTTCAAAGACTTCCTGTTCCTCGCGAGTTACACTGACAGGAAGAAAAAACATGCCACACCCTCCTCTGAGAGCCTGACATATGTTTTCTGACGATTATTAAAACAGGGGGGTTTTCCTGTTGATTTTTGCACATTGTACATGCAAAAGGGGAATCTTTCCGTGATTACTTAGTGTAGACTGAAAAAATGATGGTGCTACTTTGCATGACATAGCCATCTCCCAAGGAAATCACATGTAAATTGAGGATATGAATTCTAACCACATCTGTACCCTGTCCCATCCTGTGTATAAACAAAATGATTACGCGTACGATGGTTCACGAAAGGTCGAGCTGACATTAGGACAGCAGGATTTTGATTTCATCGCCCTCCGTATTCACAGGTCTATGCGTGTTTCAAATTATTAAATTCAAAATAATGGCCCATAAAATAAACTCCTAAACACGACTAAAATCCTGTTTTCATACTCTACTTTTTTCCTTCTTTTTTTTTTAGCTGCACAGATTTCAGGTGCTTTGGTCACAACACTCATTTGAATTCTTGGATGTGGTCACTGGGAGAGGTCAACCACAGGGTGTAGCCCTCATTTGTGGACCTAAGCTTATCCGTCCACCACCTGACAGCAGCACAAGAGGCCTGACAGTGTCCCAATAATTGTCCCATTGTCCCAATAATTTCTAACTAATTTATGGCGAAATCAAATCGCATTCACAATTCAAATGCTGGTTATTGAGAAATCCTTCAGACTGTCATCGACTGTCTCCTCCTTTATCACCTGTAAGACCTATAGAAACTAGTATTCATATATTGTGTTTTTAGGTTTTTGACATGTTGTTTTTATGTTGGAAGAAAAGACTGTAGTCTTTATAAATAGATTTGACATTTTTCACTGTAGACCTTTTTCATTTTGACATGCAGAGTAGGGAAGGCTCAAGTCTGATAATTCAATTTGATTAAGAGTCCTAAAGGGCAATGACCATAAACCACAATGCACAAATCCAGGACCTACCCACGAGTAATATCCCTGTGGGTTCCCTATCATGACCAGTCCAAATATTCGTAGTGAAAATGATCTTTAAGGAATACAACTGATAATAGAAATTATAAGAACAAAAGGTTATGAAAGGCAAAAATCTAAATGTGAGATACTTAAAATAAGCAAACTTTTCTACATTAAAAGCATGTCACAGCTTTTATTTTTCCCACAAGCGTCATATGCAAACATGTTACTGAATGTCCAGAACTCACGACAGAGGCTTGCAATGCAAAACAGCCCCGACATCACAGGCAAAGTGTGAATTATTCTGCGCTCTCTCACACACAAACACTTCTACGTTGCATAGTTCCACAAAACAAACAAGTGCCACCTAATTGCAGCTGATTTGCCTAAATTATCATGTGATTTTCAGACACTACAAATGTTTGCAACATACCAGAAAAACTCTCCAGCTTCTCTTTTTTAAGACCTGACATGAAATCAAGAGCTTTTCTGTCAGCAGTGTAAATGCATGAATTCATTTCTAAGAACATATTTCACTTCATAATACAAAGTGAAGTTCTTTGTATTAGTAAATTAGTATTTGCTAATTTAATTGAACTTGATAGTAATTCAAATTAAGAAATGTTACTGTAAGCGTGCTATCAAATTTGTGCAAAGCTATTGTGGATGTCACAGTCAGAGGAAGTTTATTTATAAGTTGTTTATCCTTGCTCATGAAAAATGCACAAGGTCATGGGAGAGTCTCCCATCAACAGTCAGGTCACAGATGAGTGTGACCTCACTAAGAGTGCATCCAAATGTAACTCTACTACACCTACTCTGGCCCCCAGCAACACGACCAACATGCCTCAAGAAGACTGCATGAATGAAGAGCAGTTGCTTGAACATTACCGAGATAAAAATAATATATAGTAAATTCAAAAAAATCGTCCTTCCCTTTTTTTCCTTTTTTTGTTTGAAACCACTCTTGTGGCACACTCCAAATTTCCTCAAAAGTTAAGTTATCATTTTTAGCATCATCCATGACTCAAACCATCCTCACCTTCGGAAAGGCCCTTTTTTTCTCTTATTTCCTTCTCTGATGACTTTTTCCTCTTCAACCAGAGTCCTCGTGGCATACAATATGCAGAAATGTTAAGATTTATCTAATAAAACATGTTTCCTAACCACATTTTAGTCATTATTTTGACATTTTGTTAATTGAAATATTTGCACTCTATTTGCAATAAAAATGGTTGAGCTACAGCTGGTATAAAAACGTTTACATACACTCATCATGTGCATGAGTTTCATGGTAATTTGGGGCTTTTTGTGATCTTTAAACAGTTCTTTTTCCAGCATGGAATGATTGTACAGGAGACATCTTTAATGACTTCAGAAAAACAAGAAGTGAAATTTGAATTTTCCCTAATCCACATGGTCAAAAATACACAAACAGGCTAATATAATTCCATACACTTTAGATCTGGATGAATTTCCCTTAGTGTTTGCATCTTGACCAAACACTATTAACAAGCTTCTGCCATAATCCTGGATGGCTATTTGATCACTCCTCTGCTACCAGAATTGGTAGAATTCATTTAAATTGGTTTGTTTCTTCGCACATACCACACAAATTACCAATAAGATTGAAGTCGAGGCTTTGAAGTAGTTCCAGAAACTTAATGTTAGCCTACTTTATCCATTCCAAAACCAGTTTTTTGTGTGCGTTTGGGACAGGGGCGTAATTTCCAGGGGGGTTATGACCCCCCCAATAGTCAGACCCAACCAATATAACCCCCCCCAATAAAATTATGAATTATCTTGCATAAATAGGCTGCTGATTTTCTTTACTCATTTCAGGTATTACCAGCAAAATAGCTGCGTGTTTAATCATCTGGGAATTTACCCAGATTTATTTATTTATTTAGACAGAGATTTTGATTTTTGTGGCCAAATAGCTCAATACTTGTCTAACTAACCATAGTACTTTTGCCCAGAAGGAATTTGGCTTAAGGTTCTGATTTTGGAGCAGGAGTTTCTCTCAGTTCACAGTGATGTAAAACTTGCTTCACTGTGACCAGTGACCCTGGTTTTTCAGCAGTCTCCAGTTCATGGCAGGCTTGAGACATGGTGGTTCCTAAGTTGTACTTAAACATCCTAACCCATTTCCTCTCATCTGAGGGTGACAGTTTGTCTGGAAATGGCTCCTAGAGACTTTCGTGACTTGTTTAAATCTGCTATTGTGTCCAATTAGTGTTGTCAAGCAAATCCTTTTTATGCTGCAAAGAGAAAATAACAGCTGTAGTCAGTCATAAGCACAAATAAGACACCTTTGAACCTTTAGCACCACTTATTGAAAGATTTAAGTGAGTGTATAAGCATTTATTTGAGCCTCTATGTATAATTCTGACCCTGTATGGATTAGAGAATTTTTTTTAAGTCTTTAGAAATGTCTGCTGTACAATCAATCTACCCTGGAAAAAGAACAATTCAAAGAAATCCTGAAATTGCCATGACATGCACACCCATGATAAGTGTAGACAGATAACCACAAATGTACCACTGTAATTTATATTTCTACTTTTCTAATTGTAAATAAACGTTTTTTTGTTTTCTTTATCTAAATAAAAAATAAGTAAATTACCAACAAAATCTGTAAATTCACATTTTGCCTTAGTACATGTTGAGTTAATTTTGTGTAATCTGAATTTAAACTCACTTAGGGAACGTTTCAAAATTGTTAAACTGTTAAAAATTAAGCAATAAAGCGTGAATGCTTTCGAGTTTTGACTCTGTGTCTCGTGGTTTTCTTTCTTTTTCCACAGTGGTCACTTCCCAAAAATAAGCTTTCTGCTTTTTAAAAGAAGAAGCTTGTTGCGTTTCGCGCATGCGCAGTTTGCAGGTATGTGAGCGGAACACAGGAAGCGAACGTTTTTCGGACTGCTCCGCAGATGGTGCCGTCTGTTTTGCTTTAATGTGACTGACTCCACCTGCTTGACCAGTCGACTAATTTAAACCCAAGACGAAGATATCAGAAACGCGACACTTTGCTTTTTAACTGTTATCTGAGAAGCCTCGGCTGATAAATCCGGAGCTTGAGTGCGAGGTTAGGGCGTGTTTGAGTCTTAACTGTTAGACAGACTGCCCCCTCCTCCTCCTTCTTTTCCTCCTCCCCACTGGATGCTAACTCGGTAGCCTTTGCATGTCGTTGCAGTCGTAGTCAAAAGTTGTGTTTTCGTGTGCGTTTATTGTATTTATTCGGAGGTCCGTAGAGGAGCAGACAAAGATGGGGTGTACGCTGAGCACGGACGACAAGGCGGCGCAGGAGCGGAGCAAGATGATCGACAGGAATCTGCGAGACGACGGAGAAAAGGCTGCCCGGGAGGTCAAGCTGCTCCTGCTTGGTGAGAGAAAGATGGACGGACCGAGGGAGGGACGGGGACTGGGTCTGTGTGTTTCTGTGGGACTCTCGTTGCCCAGGCGTAAAAACAACCCGATAAAGGTTTAAATAAGTTTTTGTAGCTGCTAAAATTCAAGTTTTACCCAGCCCATGAAGCAACAGAGGCAAAGGTGGGGAAATGTCGGGGCTTTATTTGAATGGTACGGTGGTGTTAGCTAAAAAAAGTTTGAGCTAGTGGAGTTCCTATCGTTTATCCCTTGTTGAATTAACTCTAATTGTAACTGTGCTGTTAACTAACACTAGATAAGAGCACACTGATTAGTTGCTTCCACAGAAGCAAACCGCTAATACCCAGCGGTAAGTCGGTAAGCTAATTTAACTAAGCAATTAGCTGCTTAGCTAGTGTAACGCCTCGGTGCTAGCTTGGATTTGTTAGCCGTCAGAAAGCATCAATAACTTTCTGTAAACAAGTGTCTGTGTTGCTGTCTTTAGTGACTCCGACTAATAGCACATCTTTTAATATGGCTTAAAGTGTAATAGCTAGCTAGCTCCCTTCCTGTTTCTTCATGACGTAAATTAAAAAGAAAGTAGACGTGCCCTAGATCGGTTATCTCTACAATCCAGCAAATATTTGAAACGAACACTTGTGAGCAGTGTTAAAGTTGTTATCTGTTGGAACAGCATTAAAGTATGTGCGAGCTCCACTATTCAACAGGTCTCGAATAATACCCCCCCCCTCCCCTCCTGCGAGACATGTTTGCTCTTCTGAAGCGTTGTACACACAATTTAAACCCTCTGTATCTATACCTGTTTGTGTATCTCTGTATGACTTGCTCTTATGTCATCCAAAACTGCATTACCCAATGCTGTGTCCATGGGGGGGGGGAAGCATTAGTGCTGCCATTTGAATATGTTGGCCTACCATGCAAATATGTTCAGAAAATTGCATACTTAAACTACTAATGCTGCTTAAAAAAATGTTATGGCCCAGCTTTCAAATTATGGGATGTAAACCATAGATAAGCTTCCAGTTAACATAACCGCATGTCACATTTCTCCAGGATTATTTCACGGTTTTAAGGAAAGCTGCCACACCTCTCCATTCTTCCTTACATGACCACTCTCGCCTATCTCGGCATGGATAGATGGGGTAGAGGTTGCATAGCAACCTATGCAGCCGGGCTGACAGTAATGCACGCACGACAGAAACGGTTAGTGCGTGCTAATGGGATGCCTGCCACAGCCATGCAGTCTGCAAGCTGTTTTTGAAAATGCAGTCTTATTCTGCGTCTTGCAGCTAATCTCTGCTCAAGCAGGGCTGTGGCACCAGCTATTCTCCAGCATGGCTTCACAACCCCATACGTCCCGTTGTCAAGCCTGTGCGTCATTTGAGATGAAACCTTATTTGAATTTTCATGGTGCTTTTACCTGTCACGATTCCCACAACCACCTGCATGAGATGCGAGTTTGGTTTGTGGATTCATCATCTAATGGTCTGGCTAATCTGTTTAAACACAAAGATGTTTTACATCCACATTTGTGACGTTGAATATCTGGTGTAATGTTCACATCTCTGAGGGAGACTGATATGTTCTCACTGCAGTTTGCTGCTCTGTAATGCTTCCCCACTGGGGATGTATGCAATAATGCAGTAATCAGCAAATGACAGGCTCTTGCAATCACTGCTTTGAGTGGGAGGACTGTCTTAATTGTAGAGTTTTTGCAAGCAGCTTAAATGCAAATGTGAGACAGATTTTTATTTTTGTGTAGCATTATTTTTGCAAACAAATGACAGAAAAAGCAGCAGAGGTGGAAAAACTGCAGAGATATCTGCATTTTATAAATGTGGAGTTTGTTTTCCCTGTCATCTCGTCTCTGTGGCAAAACATTAACCATTTTACTCCACCAGTTTTTGTCATAATTGGTTTCTATTATCCCTTCAATTTCAGCAACTCAGTCAGGCGCAATCGTGTTTGCAAATTAAATTTAAGTGATGTTTTCAGTACTGGTAGCTCTATTGTGTGTTGCTGTTTATCATATGGGATGATGAAGTGGCAAATCGCTCCAGCCACTGGGGAACTAAAAGTCCCTGGAGGGGTAAGCTAATTAAAATGTTGTGTGCTCATCTTAAAACATGCCTTAATCCCAGATGGAGTTGTTGAGCTTTATGTGAAATGAAACAGCATTGTATTTTTCTTATATTTTGATATGTGTCACCTAAAAGGCAGTAGTGGTATCACACTGCCTTATATAGCGTTGTGTTGTAGTCATACATAAATCATTGGAGATGCAGTTCAGAGTCCTGCCAGGCTGGTATGGGATGAATTTCTAACACAAGGAAGTTTAAGCTGTCTTTAATCTCATTGACGAGACGATCCAGTTGATTAATCCAATTGCGCTTTGTGACTCAACTAAATCTGACCTCAGACAACGCTGTGGGTGTTCATACACCACAGGCAAGACTCACTTAAAACTTGAAAAAAGTGCATTTAACGGAAGCTAGTCTGGCACCATAAACCATCAACTTATCTTAGTGTTTTAAATGTAGGGCTGCACAGATACTCAAAATGAATCATGCAGTTTGGTGTTTAAAGGTAAACCATGTGTGTTTATTTCACACTGGTTGGCATTTAATGTAATTTTGTAGGTTTGCACCGTACCTGCTTCTGTTTTGAAATAATTAACACGATTGCTGTAATTTTCTCAAACTTCTGTTCTGTGTTTCAGGTGCTGGGGAGTCTGGGAAGAGTACCATTGTTAAACAGATGAAGTAAGTACAAATGAATCAATACAGTTTAGAATACATCAAGGACTAAGATACTTGATGTATTTTTTATTAAAAAAGGTAATCACAGCATACCAGTGCCAATCTCAGTGAATTCCCTTATGATGCATTAAGAGTATGGATTATCTAATGCAACTGTGATAATTAGAAATTCAATTTTAGTTTGTGATGGAAATATTTGTTCTTTTTAATGTTAAACATAGAGTATAAAATACACCATGTGGTGAATAGGCAATATGCGGAGCACAACCATTTCCTTCCCACACAGGCAACAAAAAATGTTCTATTTTAATGGGCGTGTCATCCTCATTTTACAACATGGGAGACACACACAGTCAAATCTGAAGAAGAAGAAATAATCTATTCTCTAAATTATTTTCCCATTCTTTCAGGGCAAAGATGTTTTAACTCTAGATTTAAATATCTGAGATTTATTTTTTTAAAATAGGTGCAGTTTAAATGATACACCTTTTGTTTTTCTACACTGTAAGGAAATGCAGGTGTAGCAAATCTAAGAAGCCTTTTTTGACCATAAACTTAAACATAAAACCTTAAAAAAATACATAAAAAGCAGCGAGTCATTAAGCAGACTGTCCCATAGTTAATTATTTTTAATTCCCCCAAAAACATTCAGTAAAAAGTAATTGAGTAGAGGCTTACTCAAAAAAAAATTTAAAGTTGTTCTGTTATTATTTTACCTAATATCTGTCATATATGCTGCCAGAAGCTCAGGCTTCAGACTGCTCCAGACACGCAGTTTAAGATATTTTTTCTGCTCTTGTCTCTGTATGATGTCAGAGTGGGTATTCCTAATATTGTCATCTCAAGCACACCACTCTGGCTGTGAATACATAAGCCCCACATACCTGTCGTTTAGACCTTCAGTTTGTGAGGAGCAGCCAATCAGAGATAAATGTCCTCAAAGGGGGAAGAGCTACAATGCTTAAGATGATCTGAGAACCTGCATCATATCTCATCGAAAAATAAATAAGGATTATTTTCAACTGGAAATGATGCGGTACTACTCTAAAAATAGTCTAAGAATAAACACTAAAGAAAATAGAGGCATAAGAGCTTGAATTAGAATGTGATTTTAATAAGTACGGTTAATCTTTCAAATTATACAAGTGATCAGTAAAAGTATAACTCTCTATATATTTTTAAGTCTCAGTTTGACAGAGCTTTGGTACCAACTTTCAGCCCATTGTTTAACTGAGAAGGTTGCTCCACTAGGTTGGTTCACACATTGTGTCATTTCTATTAAAACAAAAAAGCAGCCACCAGGCTCACTTAGCTTGTGAACATGGTGGAGTATTAGGCAACTAATGAGCCAGACATTTCCCTCGGGAGCTGGGAGAGACCAAAACTGAGCTAGAACAAACTTGACTCCAGATGAGCAGCAGCATTTACTTGTATCTCCTGGATTTCTAAAGCAGTTGATTGCTTGTTTGGCCTTGTTGCAGATTTTAATAGCAATCTCTAACATGAAATGGACCATTATTTATACATTTTATAATCTATTTTGATATGTTAACTATCAACCAGTTTACCAGCATTTAAAGAACAGATTGAATCCCATTGTTTGTACTTATTGTATGAAATTAGAATTAACTGTGGTACGGCTGCTAATGTTCTCTCTTTGTGTTTCAGGATCATCCACGAAGCAGGCTACTCAGAGGAGGAGTGTAAGCAGTACAAGGCTGTGGTCTACAGCAACACCATCCAGTCCATTATTGCCATCATCAGAGCCATGGGACGCCTCAAGATTGACTTTGCCGATCAAGCCAGAGCAGTAAGTGACAGAAAACGCAGCATCCAGACAACCTCACAGGTTGTCTGTGGTAACAGCGGCTTAGTCATTTGCCTTATGGGCAGGGTTCTTTGCATTGCAACCTTCTAGAAAAAAAAAAAGGATAAACTGGTCTGTGCTTAATATCACATTTAAAAGTCTTCTTAAAGCTAAAGCTCACTATGATGAGGACTGTCTTTGCATTGTCCAGATAGCTCATTACCTCAGTCTTCATAATGAAGTGAAGTGCTGCCTGTCAAAAGTTTCAAATGAGAAATTTGTCCTCATGTGATGATGCCAAAAAAACCCGAAACTATGGTACAGAAATAGAATATATAATATTTACAGTATGTATAATGCATACATCCCTATATAAATATTAATATAAATTCACAAAATAAGAATATATCCCAACTATCTACAGAAATTAAGAAATGTTTAAAGATTATGACCAGGACAGTGGGGTGGGAGGGGGGAGTTTAGGAAATTTAAGTAGAAGATGTGCAAAGTCCATGTAATAAATCCAGTGTGCAAAGTTATTATAGCCTGATTTATAATAAACAGGCAACATTTCTGTTTTTCTCTCTCACTGGAGACTTTGTGGCCATTGTTTTATTTCTGTTTTCACAAGTGTAGTTTATTAATATCCTGTTTGGGAGATTTTTTTTTTTAAACAGACTCCTGTTTCTTTTTGCAAATCTGTTTCTCCTTTTTTTTTTTTTTTTTTTTTTCCTTTTTTTTCCCCTTCTTGGCATAACAAAAGAGCTAGTCATTGTGTCTGCGTGACTGGCCTGGCTCTCTCATCGTGACCAAGTTTAATCCTGAAGCCTTTCTTTTCTTATTTTATGCTCTCTCAAATATCAAGGTTTTTTACCTCTGGCATTTAGACACTGAGCCCCTTTTGAAATCGAATTTTATGTAAAGTATAACAGGTGAAAGGACCGGGAAAATCACAGTTAATTAATTATTAATTTATCACTTTAGTTTGCACGGCCCGTTCGGGTAAGGAGTAACGACAATAGCTAAATTGTGATCTTTCTAAATATAGAAAAAAATTAGCAAAACAAATCTAGTAAATCTTTGTTTCTATTTGATAATGAGTTAACCTTCTTTAGGCTGTTTTCAGTTAAGTGTCTCTGTGTCCTTAGGATGACGCGCGGCAGCTGTTCGTCCTGGCGGGCTCAGCAGAAGAGGGCTTCATGACCAGTGAACTGGCTGGGGTCATCCAACGGCTGTGGAAAGATGGAGGAGTTCAAGCCTGCTTCAGCCGCTCCCGAGAGTACCAGCTCAACGACTCTGCAGCATAGTGAGTAGGATGCACGGACACGCATACTTCAAACAGCAGGGGACTGTCCTTGGAAGAATAACTCCCGCTCTTACGTCAGTGCTTTAGCTTGTTGCCAATCTTTCTTTCTCTTGTTGATTTTTCTCTTCCCAAAGTTACCTAAATGACCTGGACAGGATATCCAACAGTGCTTACGTTCCAACCCAGCAGGATGTGCTGAGGACCAGAGTCAAAACTACCGGTATTGTGGAAACACACTTCACTTTCAAGGACCTGCACTTCAAGTGAGTATAGCCACCATCATTGTTTTAGTTTTGTTTAAACACAGCAGTGTCTCGTGGTGCTCCATGTAAAGTCTACACTGACTCAGATATGCCTGCCTTTATTTTTCATTTATGATTGTTAACCTTTAGAAGCCAAAATGGCTCATAGCTTTAAAAAAAGATAGAAAACTTCAGATGCACTAATACTAAACAATTTAGACCAAATACTGTGACAGGAGTGCCTCCAAGAACCAAAATGTGACATGTAGTAGGTAATGGTTTATGGCTTTCTTATAGCCATCAATTCTTTCCTCATTTTCATAGCTCATAAAATCATTTGGTGTCAAAGGTCTCTCATTTGCATTGTTATAGTTTCAGAAAAAGCTGAAACGTGTTGCTCGTCATGTTTTGAGGTGCACAAATAAACACACGGAGACCCAGCCACCAGCTAACATTTATGCATAAATCTATATTTAAAAAGTAAGAGAGAGTGCATATTGCAAGGATCAGAATCAGCAAATTCAGGAGTTTGCATTTTGATAGATGATGCCCTGCTGTTCCAATGTGAGGCAACCACTAGTAGTTGATGCCTTGTTCATGAAAGATGAAAAGCTACGAGTGGTCGGCCAGCGTGTAGCCTCGTCACCTAATATCACACTGAATGCAAGAACACAGTAGCTTCATACTCTTGAAAACTAACTGAAAAAGCGGCTTTTAAAAGCTCTGACAGCTGTCCACAGTATTTTACACATTCTGAAAGATTTGCGTGTGTTTGTGTGAAAATGTCATCACCCAGATCATGTGAGTGTGTGTGTGAGAGTTGCATTTATTTAACAATATCTTTCTGCGATCTCAGAATGTTTGATGTTGGTGGACAGAGATCAGAGAGGAAGAAGTGGATTCATTGTTTTGAGGGCGTCACTGCCATCATCTTCTGCGTGGCTTTGAGTGACTACGACTTAGTGCTGGCTGAGGACGAGGAAATGGTAAGAGCTGTCTGACCCCAGCACACTCTGCCCACTAGTACGTCTCTGATCGGTAATCACTGTGCGCTTCTCCTCTCGCTCAGAATCGAATGCACGAGAGCATGAAGCTGTTTGACTCCATCTGCAACAACAAGTGGTTTACAGAGACCTCCATCATTCTCTTCCTCAACAAAAAGGACTTGTTTGAGGAGAAGATCAAAAAGAGCCCCCTTACAATCTGCTTCCCTGAGTATGCAGGTGAGTCATATAAACAAACACTGACATGCAGAGCTGGTGCTTTATACATGCAAATAATGTCCTTTGTGTGTTGGCGGGGTATATAAATCATTAAGCCCAACTATGTATGCAGGGTTTGGGCTTTTAATCGTGGATTTGTAATGATGTGTAGAAAAATGTAACCTTCTTATTTAAACTGTTGTTGTTTTTGTGTAACATGACTAAGTCATATTTGGATTCCTTTATATTGTCAGAATCCTGTAATTATTGCTTTTAGAGCCTAACTTGTTTTGTAGCTACACAAAGGTGTGGCAGGCCCTGTAGATGACACAGATGTTTTATCCCACTGCTCTGCTCTGGAGCTGTGTGGGCTGCTTCATGTTTAAACAATGCATTTTTGTCAGGTTCACAGATTAAATAGCCATGATTTTGATATGAATCTACACTAGAACACCATATCTGTAACATCATGCTGTCATCATCTATTTATATCGATGTGACGTAAGGATCCAGAGATTCAGTAGAAGAGTTTTAACCTTTTCTTCCCTAGGAGGCTCGTCGGGTCACGTTGTATTTATTGTGAAAGCACATTTTATGGTTTCCAAATATGGTACACTCACTCAAGGGACCATTTCTGTGCCTAAAATAGATGTGGGGTTTGTCGTGTTTTATTTCTGCTGGTAAAGGTTGAATTTTTAGAACCAGTTCAGTAATATTGGTGTCACACTTCTCATTACTTTGTGGTGGCCGTTTACTTCCTTATTTTACACACTGATAACTCACGTTAACTTTAAAAAAAAAAAAAAAAAAAAAAAAATCACACTCAGCTGGGATACTAAGCGAAAGTTTTTCAATTCATAAAGCCAGATGTTGTTCATTTTGACCTCAGTATTGACTTAATTTTTCCAAGTAGAAATTTTAAGTAATAACCATGAGCTTAAAGCACAACTTCATTTTTAAAAAGGGGGCTGTGTAAAAAATATGAATGAAAACAGAATGCAGTGATTTTCAAATCTTGTGAACTTCTAAAACTGAGAACACTTATTATTTGAGGAAATATACTGGCTTATTTTGAATTTGAAGGCACAGCTCAAAAAAGCTGGGACAAGGCCATGTTTACTACTGTGTGGCATCACCTCTTCTTCTAACAGTGTGTAAATGTCTGGGTACTGAGGAGACCAGATGCCTGTACTGTGAAGCAGGACTTTGGCTTATCCAGTTAAATTGAGTTTTAACGCTGAGTTTCCTGTATTTCAATCAGTTTCCTTATTGCATGTAGTGTATGACTTTTCAAGCACACCTGCTCTTCATCAGACCACTGTACTGGGTGCATTGCCATGGTAACTGATGCTGTGAACCAGCGGTCCCCAACCCCCGGGCCTCGGAACGGTACCGGTCCGTGAGTCGTTTGGTACCGGGCCGCGAGAGTTGAGGCTCAGGTGTGAAATGTATGGTTTTCAGGGTTTTTATCGGTTTTCAGCGTTATTTTGTTATCGTTTTTATCGTTAACTCGGTTTTCCTGGGTCTTTTCACGTGTGTTATGAATAAATCTTCTATTTTTTCGGTACCGGTACTAGTTTTATTTTGTTGTATTTATCCGCGACACCTTAAAGGCCGGTCCGTGAAAATATTGTCAGGCATAAACCGGTCCGTGGCGCAAAAAAGGTTGGGGACCACTGCTGTGAACCATATTAGAGATGGACATGTATGAAATCACCACCTACTGACCAGTCAGTCCTCCGAATAATTGTGTTGTCATTCCTGGAAGATTCCTTAGATGCCTGTGTACTGAGACTATGAGGGACTAAAGTCTTTATAAATTCTGCAAATAATTTATTTAATGTTAATAATATTATTGTTCCGTAAGCATAAATATTTGTAGGCTGCCTTTGTACTTTAAATCAAATTTTCACCTATTGTAGCGTTAAGCCCACATTTGGATTCTGTTTTTAATATTTGCGTGTTACACTCAGAATGTTAAACACCACAGAGGCTGCAGCTGAAAGAATAAAAACTAAAACAAACACTCAGTTAAACATTAATCTGATTGAGCACTCGATTATAATCCATCAGGTTCTCCTGTGTTTTATTGAGAGAGCTGTGTGTTAACTCACACAGTTTGCCTTCCTCCTTTTCTTCAAATATGCAAGACTTTTATTAAAATATAACAGATTTCCCATTTTACCGACCAAAACAGCTAAAGCCCTCACACATACAGTGCTGTTAATACTAAACTAGTGTCCAGCGTCTTTCCTCTCACACACGTAATCGCTGATTTGCCTGCAGCAACTGTGCCACTTTCACTTTCAGTTAAACACATCATACTTTCAGTATTGTGTCTTACCTGTTGGTATTTTACTTGCTGTATAGTTTTATCTGCCTTTGTGAAGTCAGCCACACTGTTGCCAGCCCACTTATCTGTAATTGTGACTTGTGAGACACTGCCAGTGCCAGGGAACTCCAGGGAACTCCCAGGAACCCCCGGATTAACTGCTTAAGCAGGACTTGCGGTCCAGCAGAGGTAGCGCATATGCTGTCCTCTCCAGTCTAAGGATGATTTGTCTGCCTGCAGGGAGCTCTGCTGTCAGATGGAGGCAGTGTACAGCTGATCTATGGGCCACTCTTGCTTGTGAAGTTGTCAGGACTTTTAGAAGACCTCTCTCTAAGACTGCCTTTTTTTTTAAATACCTAATCACCAAAGTGATTGACTTGTTAGCAAAATTGTAATTCAGATGTTTGGTTTTTGGGAGGGTTTTTTTTTTTTTTGTTTGTCTGTTTGTTTCCCCCCGCCTTTTGTTACCCTGTCCTAACTTATTCAAGACATGTTGCTGCAATCAAACTCAGAGTGATCCTAGTTTTATCTCCTCTGTTTCTGTGTTTTGAACAAAATTAAATGTGGGTTTGTGAGACCTGCACTTCTTTTTGGAATTAGAGTTATAGTAAAACATGCTGTTGCCCTTCTGTTATTCTCCGTAACCTGTCAGGTGAAACCCTTGCTTGAATAAATGTCAAATTATAAACAAAGTCAGCCGAGAAGTAAATATTCTGCAGCCAGGTTGGAGGAAAAACAAGGGCAACAACAAATCTGAATTGACACTGGAGCACCATTTTTGGAAAGCATAATTAAATTGCAGCTTGACACCAGGCTGAAACTACTATTTAACAGCCTTCACGGCTGGGTAGTGCATCCTGTTTATTTGAGACTGAGCTCAGGACAGGTGCCTGTTGAACGTTGAACATTGAACCACACAACACTGACACTCAACCTGTACATCACTGCAGAGTGAAACGACTGGAGGTCAGCAAAGGAACAACTTTCACAGGGCGTTAAGTTTTATAGTTTTAAGTAGAACTCTAAAAGTGTGCACAGTCATATTCAGTTGATGAGAAACTGAAAAATAAGTGCATCTATGCATTTTTTTTTTTTTAACTTATATGATGGCAGTGGAAAGACGGAACAGGTTTTAGATTTCATTTCTCCCTCTATTTCCATTTCCTCTTTATCCCCACCCACTTCATAGGCGCCAACACCTACGAGGAGGCCGCAGCATACGTCCAGTGCCAGTTTGAGGACCTAAACAAGAGAAAGGACACCAAGGAGATCTACACCCATTTCACCTGCGCCACCGACACCAAGAACGTGCAGTTTGTGTTCGATGCCGTCACTGACGTTATCATCAAGAACAACCTGAAGGACTGTGGTCTTTTCTAAAAGGTGACGTCTCATGTTTTGTCTGTGAACAGGCCGCCATATTTTCTGCCATATTTTCTCTTCTAACCAGGTTTTGGTTTGTTTTTCCCCCTGTTCAGGCAGCTTGGTGTCCGGTTTAATGAGTGACTTTATTCAAGAGTAGTGGAGGAAGCTTGGACTGATGTCACTTTTAACCTCTTATTAACTTATGTTCATCTCTAAAAGTTTAAAAATGGTATGTAGAGAAAACATTTTGTGTAAAATATTTGTACAACTGTCTATGGCCAGGGATTTTTTTTCCTCTATTTTTAAAATGTGCTTCTTTTACCTTATTTTTATTTGTATGTAAAAAGGGGGGCCTTTGCTTTTTCTTTTTTTGTCTGTGCATCACATTTTCTTTTCTTTTTTGTAGTTGCTCGTGCCTTGCATGCCTTAGTTGCAGTGTTTTTTTTCTTCATTGTTCACTTGTTTATTTAGATGCCACCATTTAACTCTTCTCGAGTCCCTTCAATTCATACTATGTTTATTTTTTTAATAATTCTGGCCACTTCACTGTTATATATACATATTTTTGCCTCCTTGTATAAAACAAGCAAGACCAATTCACTCTGATGCTGACATACTGTGAGAGCTGTGTGGAAACTGATGTGTGGTTTGCATGGGTGATACGAGCGAGGGCAAATGCACATGTGAGCGATGGAGTGTGTGTGAGCGTGCGCGTGTGTGTGTGTGTGCACAATATAAAACAAAGGGACTTTATTCCTCTACTTGTCATCCTCTTTCAAAGTTTTATTTTTCTAAGAGACCAAAAAGGAGCTCCTCTCACGAATCAAAAAGTGCGCCTTGTCGATGCGCTGCTGCAAACATTCCTGATTGAACCATGAAGGAAAGGGAAGCTTTGAAAAGAGGATGCCAATGGTGGCCTTGTAGCAGACAGTAGGACCATATGTAGATCTGTGTTCAGTGCATAGACACAGCTGATTTGGTTACAAGTGCACTGTTACTCATTATGATCTGTGAAGGTTTAAAGTTACATGCCCCCCCCCCCCCCTCCTTCTCCTCAGCTCTGTTTCCATGAGATGGGGACTTTAGTGGACTAATCGCCATGATTTTGCTAATAAAAGGGTTGCTATGTTGAGACCATGGCAACTTATGCAAAAAAACATGTTTGCCTCCTGTTTTTTTTTTTTTTTTTTTTTTTTGTGTGTGTGTGTGTGTGTGTGTGTGTGTGTGTGTGTGTGTGTGTGTGTTATTATTTTATGAAAGGTAAGAAGCATTTTTAAATGCTTTTGAGAAATGTAGACCTTTAAAAACCCATAACAGATGTTTTATCTCAAACTGTTTTGATCATTGTTTAAGGTTTTAAACCCAAGGGGGAAAAATACACAAAACACACTCTGCATGTGGTTTTTTTTTCTCATTTACATTGTAAATTACATGTGTAAGAGTTTTAAATCGTTGACCCGATATTATTTTAGTTTTCCAGAATGAGGGCGGGGGGGAGAAGCACATGCAGTTAAATAAGGCATGAGTGTATTATGAAGCTTCAGCTTATCTGAAAGCAATTTGAAGACTGAAGAAAAGGACTCAGGAGCAGAGCTGATTTTCTTAGAGGGAACAAGCAGTGTGGTTTTACACAGGGCAACACTCAGCCCAGGCGTTCACAATCTCTGAGAACATGACCACACCCACCGAGCACCTGCAACACAAAACGGAAGAACAACCTGTCAGCCCAGCAGCCAAAAGATGAGGCTGTCACACTTTCTCACCCTGCCAGTAGAGATGAGGACACTAACAAAAAGAAAAAATAGTCAGGATAAGATGAGCAGGGGTGTGTCCAGGATTTTTAAAATGGGGTGGACCAGGCAGGGAGGGTACATGAAATCAGAATATTTACCATAAGTATTTAATTGTACAATTTAAGTTTAAAGAGCTAGTGTACAAACCACAATTTTCAAGCTCATATGCAGCCCTGCGTCCTATTGCAGATTTATTAGGTGAAAAGTGGGGAAAAATTAAACATTCTGTGATAGTTTTTTGTTTTGTTTTGTTTTTAAGTATTTAGACTTTTTACATAAGTCAAAGTTAGAATCCTGCTAAAGTGGGTTAATAGCACCCAGGTTGTATATTGAAATATATTTAGAAAACCTTGTTTGAAATTGCATATCATATTTCAGGGGGGCTGGTGGCACCCCATGTCTCCCCTCCCCTTCTAGCCATGCCCCTGTATGGAGAGAAATTTGCCTCAAAAGGGTTGCAAATGCATTCAATATTATACACAAGCGTAAACTAAGATTTACAAATCTCTACAATGATTTGTGTATAACTTCTGAGGGCTCACGGGGAACTGCTTCAATCCACACACAAATACAAAGTAATTTGACCACATAAAACTATTTTACAAATGCGCACATCCAAACAAGAACAGACACTACACAGTAGCCTATAAAAGGTTACTTAAGGTTTAAATAATCTTATGGACTTCTGCTGGGAAAAGTGAGCACTCTGCTGCAGATGGGGGGACACCATTACTGTACATTACTGCAGATCATCCTCTGGAGTGAGTATGCTATTGCTTACTAATCTCTGTATATTTTGAAGATATATTTCAGGTCAAGTGGAATATTACTTTGATGTTAATCTTACCATCCTCTAATGAAAGCAGTCTAACATGTTAGCTTAATGAATAATCCTGAACATTTCAGGATGTGGCAGGCTACTGTGTAGTTTCTGTAATTGGTAAATCTGTGTTTTCTAGTAAAAGGGTTACGAGCTGTTCCGTTTATTTAGAAAGGGAAACGAACGTATGTAGTGGAAACCCAGATGTCCAAGCTTTACACTGGGACATGAATGCATCTTACATTTGTGCGTCTGTGTGAAGCTTGCAGCGATAAATTTACCCCACGTGATCTGTGCGTGTCAGGCGATTCGTGCACACGTATTTAAGGTTTTAAAGCGAGGGGGAGATGCTACGTGTAGTTTTAGACGTTTGTACGCACAGAAAGGTTTTCGAAAGTCAAAATGATCGGATTCGTGAGCTGAACTTAATAAATTATGCGTAAATGATCAGTATTTATTCAGGTTTGAATGTACGCATTTGTAAAATAGTTTTACGTGGAGAAACTGCTTTGTATAGCGTGTGGATTAACGCACACACAAATCATTGTACACATTTGTAAATCTTTGTTTACCCTTGTGGATCATATCCTATACATTTGCAACCCTTTCGAGGCCCATTTCTCTCCATATCCCTGAAGTAGAGAGAAATGAGTACCTCGTCATCTGCTGAGCCACTTCCTTTTTGAGGGTTGTCTTGTTTTTGCTTCTGCAATGTACCTGTCGGTGGTTTCTTCTCAACTGGATAGACTGAAGTTTAACTGACTTTGTGTTACTGTCAGGGTGAGTAGGATCCAAATGCAGACAGGATGTGGCTGATGGAAAAACCAAATTCTAAAACAACTGTGAACCAGGAACAAAGCTAAATATATCAAAGAATACACAATGTAAGTATAAACATTAAACAAACTAGGGATCACAAAGAATATTACAATAAACTGAACTAGAAAGTCCAAGACTCAGAACAGATAGATAGATAGATGGATGGATTCCTCCGGGAAATTCAGTTTCCAGTAGCAATAAATAATAATAATAATAACAATTAGAATAAAAAAATAAAGGGGAAAAAATAAAATATGGATATATGTATAAATATAACATATATAGAAATATTTAAATACAGCATATAAGCAAATTATACTGTGATTGAGTGTTCCCTTGAATTTTTAAGCTGTGTATGTTCCCAAAATCACTAAGAATCCATAAAAAGGGGACAATTTAAATTTAAATGTATTTCTTTAAAAGGAACGATGCAGTTTAACATAGTTTCAACATGGAGCATGAAACTGATGTGCTGCGCATATAGTTTATAGATATTTCTAATTTCCAAATCTTGAACCTTGCTGGGCTTTTCACATTCACAATGCATAAACAAAACTACAATATTTAATTAAATTACTAATGGCTTTTATTGCCTTAAAAACATACAGAATATACTACAGAAAACAGCTTCCTTTACAAATATACTAGGCTATCTTTGGCACAGTGATCAGTGAGTCTGTGATAGTAGTTAATCTGTCAGATATGTGTCTGTTTTATTAAAGAAACGACTACATAAATAATATATCCTAATATTAACAGCTCAGCATAGGAAAATAAAAGCAACAACTAGCCCCATCTAGTGTACACTGCTAGTAACAGCATGTAACTAATAGACTGATGGCTGCTTGATGGTTATAAAGGAGACAAGGGGAAAATTTAATCAGCAGTTTGGATATAATTAACAAAGATTGCTTGTGACAAAGATGCATTGGGCCTTCATATAAAATCTCCACTGGGAAGCCCCCGTGATTAGGGCTAATTAATCTTGAACTAGAGCGAGAAAGTGATTTTCTATCAAGCTGTGGTAATTTAAAGCAAGAACTGAAGCCCAAAATTATTTCCAGCATTCACAAGCTGATCAAAGGAATTAGTTTAGAGATAGTGAAAGGATTATCAGAACAACTGTCACATTCCAGTCTCTCTCCATATTTATATATTTAATAGACAGCTAGATGATGGCAAGGAACATCCCACAAATGGGTGGCAGCAGCAGTGCCAAGGCTGTCTCCTATCTTGCAGACTTAGCTAAGCCATCGCCACTCAAGCACAATGATAGGGCATTAGCTGAGAGGAAACTATTTTTGGGGAGGCATTGTGTGATTTAAAAGCTAATTGCAGGGTCATTTAGCTAATCCCTAAAGTCCTCCCGGGGAGATCAAACGGTGTGAATAACTTACTCAAAAACAAGGTATGTGTTTAAGGAAAAAGAGAAGGAAGGAACAGGGTGCTGGAGCAGACCACGAAGGGATCAAAAACCAGATGAGTGCAATAACCAGCACATTTTATATAAAGTTTGGGAGACTTGGAAGTATCAGTGTGAGATTCGTAAAGAAAAAAACTTGCATTTAATGTAAAATATTAAGCCCACTAAAGCCAAGGAGAGGTTCTTTGCAGGACCACCTAATCTAAAATAACTGGTGCAGCTTCAAATCTCTGCTTTTGAGTAACATTTCTGCACCGAGCCGACACTGACACCACCACAGATCCACAGAAGCTAATATGATCTTAATCCCGCTGAATTTCCAGCCTCCTTTGTCTGGTTTGGTTTGGATTCAGTCTGGATTTTTATTTTTTTTTAACAGGTGTACTCTGGCGTCGCAAGTTTCCCTTCATAATTAAATCTCATTGTGAGCTCGAAGAAAAAGCAAATGTGATTCAGTTGCCAATTCCCTAAAGCCATTCAGTCTAATTAACTTATTCTGTGTGTGTGTGTCTTGCGTTTGACTGTGAGTATGTGTGAAACAGATTTTTAGCTCCACTACACCCGTGGGTTCCTCATAGATGTGATCGTGTCATGTGCATGTGCAATTTTTAAAGTGTAAAATGCATATCCCAAATATTGTTACAGTCTCATGTGTGCAGATGCATGCAGACACCCCTGGTCCCTTTTTTCCTTAATCTGTGGATTGAATAAAGGTGATAAATAGTGGAGGAGACTGTGTGCGAGTGCCTGTGTGAAGGTGACCCCTCTCCCCCTCTGTCCTCGCTGAGCAATAAAAACAACTTAGTGTGCATTTTTTTTTTCTTTCCCCCGAATAGCAAATGCACAAAGCAGAGTCAATGAGGGAGGCGGTGAACTAAATCCATATAAGCTCTATTGAAATTCCCCCTCTGAGTGCGCAGGCTGCCTCGTGTTATTGTATTTTTGCCTTCTGTTGTTGGCAGTCTGCTTTAGGATGCTCATTACTTTCTGTCTATAATGATGATATAAAGTAATATCCGTATCTTTCTTCTTCCTCCCCCGCCCAGCATGCACAAACACGGCCACAAACGTGTTTACAGGCCGCCTGAGATGGCCTGTGTGGATGCCTTCAGGGTGCAGATTCATTGCTAATTCGACTGTTTTCTTCTGTTATTTGGACAATTTGGAGCAAACATCAGCATCAAAGTGACACTCAAGAAAAAAAAAAAAGGAGTATGTGTTCCTCCTCTTCAACCTCCTCCTAACACTGAAGCTGTGTCATTGTTCTCGAGTGGCCATACAGACACAGAGAGCTCCTGCTCTACTTTAGCATCCTGTCAGTAAAAAAAAAAAATCTTGAAGTGCCAACGAGCTGCCGAAAGTGACTCCAAATTTAGCTGCACGAGCTCAAAGCTTCGACAGCTGATGGCTCTTCTCTTTGTTCTTCTATCGCACTTCTGTTCACAAAGAGAAGGTCCAAAATAGTGAAAAACTCTGATCCAGATATAGATATATGAGCACAGGGGAAAAATTTAGTGTATGATTTATCCTGCCTGCACAAATATACAACTTATGTAACAAAGAGAGCGCCAGAGCAAGAGACTGCTCCACATTTGTATTCTCTTTGAAGGCAGCGTGAGCTGGTTTCATAATTTAGTGCAACCAGACCCAATAAATGAGCTGGTGTTGGAGTGAAAATGAAGAGTTTCAGTCCAGGCCAGAGGCCTCATGATGCTGCAATTCTGACGTCCACCAGTAGAGCAGAGCAAAAGCAAAACTGGGATTCATTTCCCCCATGGTGTCTAGTCTACTAATCCAGCCAGTTTTCTGGATTATTCAGTAATATTTCTCTACTGCGATGGAGAAAATGAATCTAGTCTCCATCATCTGCTTAGAATTAGTGTCAGAGGCCATCTGAACATCTGCATGACCTAAATGCTAAAAAAAAACTAGAGTATGTAAAGATAGAGTCCACTGCTCCTTGTGTTTTATTCACTGGCTGCTTTCTATGTACAGTAATGTTTTTTTTGTAGGGAGAATGCTCACACACACACACACACACACACACACACACACACACACACACACACACGTCCAGAGTGGCAGTAAGAGGGACCATCCTCCTCAGTAGATTCAGACGAGCAGCTTTTGACTCATGCATTAAATATTGAACGCAACTTTACTTCACCCACTTTCAGAAAGTCATGCAAGCCATGAAAAAGTAATGGCAACAAACGGATTTGTCGTTTTCTATTGAACTTGGATTCATGTCATCATAGTTATGTAACTGTGACCAACACAGAGAGGGCGAACTTTTAACAAAACACAATTCAGGATGCGACGTTTTTTTCTTCGCATTATAACATTTTAAAAAACAAAAAAACATTAAAAAAAAACTTTTGTTTCTGCTCAACCACCCATGCAATAAACCTGTTATGTGCTGTGTGGATGAATTACAAAATTCCAACATAATGAATCCACGAGGGATGAAAAGCGCTTTTTGAAGTGCAATATTTGGGAATGTATGTTCATGTAATGGACAATCCTGCATGTCAGAACCAGGTATTAATCAGGGTGTCTGTATGGATGTGTGAGGGAGGCGGTTACTGACCAACTACAGCAGTTTTACTCTAAACTGCGTATTAGTTTAACCATAGTTTGGCACACTTCTGTGCAGGTTTCCCCGCGTACTGTGTAGATATTATATTTATACTTATTTAGCAGAATAAAATCAGCATTAATAAAGCCTTTTGTTACCCCAAGTCTTATATAAATAAAGCCTTTTATTAATCCCAGAGAAAATGATGTGGTCACTGTTGCACCGAGACAGTAAGAAAAGTAACAAACAAGTTAAATTACCAGTATTACATAATGCAAAATATCGTATTGTAATATTAATATGCTATTTTGTATATTATAAAATTGCTATGATAATACAAACAGCTCTAATTTTTAGATAAAAAATTTTGTACTTAGTGTTAACAAACAACCATTAATCTCGAAATCACCACACCCGGTGAACCTGCTGTCCCCGGTGTTGTCCCACGTGGTAATGCAGCCTTTGGGTAGTCTTTACAAGCTTGTTGCATATTCTTTTTAGAGAGGGAATATTCTGGCAAAATATCTGCAAAGTCCACAGATATATGAATTTTGCAGCGCGAAACCTGCTGTTTCTTACACTCCCCAAACGCACTTGCGTGTAAATTGCGCTTGAGCAAGTTTATACAGGCTATCACGCAGCGTACCATATTTCGTCCTACATGTGTGCGATCACAGTGAGCCCGAGGAAGCGCCCCTGGCAGTGTAGTAAGAGTGAAGCGCCTCCTGTGCTATTTCCCCTCCTCTCCATCCCTTTACGCCGAACCAGAACCATTCATCTCTCCCCTCCTTCAGGCTTCACATCCGGGTCATCCGCCAGGATCTGTCTCTTGCGTCTGTGTGTCTGACAGAGTGATAATTATTACAATCCGCTGCCGTGCTGTACTGCAGCTCTCTGCCTGACTGCGCGGCTCGCAGAGCGGACACTGCGCCAGCGTGCACCGGTGATGATGGAGCCACGAGCGCCGTGAAGCTGCAGCCGCTCGCACAAAAGGCAGAGATGAGACGGTAGGAGGCTTTTGCAGGGGCTAGCCCGCGGTGATTAACTCGCCCTAACGATGTCGAAGAGCCTCAAGAAGAAAAACCACTGGACCAACAAAGTCCACGAAGCGGTGATAACCCGGGGGAAAGAAGGCGAGCTGGGGTTCGAGCTGAAGGGGGGCGCGGAGAACGGCCAGTTCCCCTACTTCGGCGAGGTGAAGCAGGGGAAGGGGCTGATCCAGAGCGGCAAACTGGCCCAGGATGAACTGCTGCTGGAGGTCAACGACATGCCAGTAGCCGGGCTCACTACCCGGGACGTGCTGGCCGTGATCAAACACTGCAAAGACCCGGTCCGCTTCAAATGTGTCAAGCAAGGTGAGATATGCGCTGGACGGGAGAGGGGCCAGGAGCGCGGATCCGCGGAGAGGCGTGCGTGTGTGGCGTGTTTGTGTAAATGAGTGTTGCTGGTTTGATTAAGATGTCATTCGTGCAGTCATCTGTCAGTCTGCATTAAAGCGAGAAGCCGGTGTAAACACGGACCTTTGCTAGGCTGCAGGCCTGTTTTGTTGCTGAAATACAATTACGAGCCGTAATGAAGGGCTCAGTCCACCAGGATCAGCAACTATAATGATTACATCGCAGCCAGGAGCAGCCGCGGTCTGTTTATCGCTGGTTCGATGCCTACAGGCTGGAGGGGGTGTGTCCGTTTAGGCTTGATGCCACAGCCTGCGGTTTTCTCCTTATTTTGGTCGAGGACGCGAGGCCTTCGCTGTGGATCAAATGCTTTTTTCTTCTTCTTCTCTCTCTTCTCTTTGCTGGCTGCTGTACAGTCTGAGCAGACAGACACGCTTCACACAAACAACTGCTGCATGCCAGCCCAGATCAGTGCTGTTATTCCACGATACCCGCACTCCCATGAAGCTTTCATATTGATCACCCCCTTTAAAATTTCACTGGCATGTGCACATGTGGTGCTCATGAAATACTCAATAATTGTGCAGGTCATGCTTAGGGTAGCTTTGAGGGTGTTTTGATTAAAAAACAAAAACAAAATCAAAACCAAACTGTAGCCTCTGAAGATGGAGGGTTGTTGTGATGTTCCAGTGTATTTCTGGCAGCAGACTTGACTGAGTGACCTGCTTCTGTCAGCCAGTGTAAGAGCAGTCAGGGTGTCTGCGCAGACAGAACATTGGATAGAAGTTAAAAGTGGAGGAGATGCTTATCATCGCACCCTCTGAGGTTCAGTTAAGCCCCAGTAAGTGGCTAAAAAGGGCTGCGTTCCCAGCTGCGAAATAAGCCTCAGTGTAGCTTGAAATCACGCAGTTTTTTAATTTTATTTTTGGACATTGCCGAGCATGTTTACAGAGGATTCGCCTGCTCTGTCTCAGTCCCTGTGTTTCCATGGGTTGCATCAATGTGATTGATTACTGAGTTAGAGCTGCTGACAGAGTGGGAGTGTGGTGTTGTGATGTGTGAGGGGTTAAAATGCTAATGTGCCTCTAACAGACAGGTCTATTCTCTTCCTCCCTCACTTATGCATTTAAACATGAGTCTATGCGTGTATTGAACTTCCCACCTCGCTGCTCTCCAGATGAACGTCGTCTTTGCCGAGAACGTCCTTGAGCCCTCTGCTGTTTGTGCACAGCTTGTTGTCCCCTTCACTACATATATTTTTTCGCTCCCTCTCCCTCTTTCTCTCCCTGTCATATTAGTATTTGACTTCCATCCAGTGGAGAGCGGAGTATATTTATGGCAGACAGTTGCTGACACACTCACGGCCCGCCGAGGAATCATCTAGAAAGAGTCCAGCCGCTCGACTCAGAGGCCACACACAGCCAAAAGAAAAGAAAAAAAAAAATCAGAGATATGGATGTCCCGTCTGAGTGCACAATCACGTCTGCCCGACCGTGCAGACATGCACGCACTTACACGTTTTAACAGGCTATTTCCAGTCAGGTACACTGTAGAAAGCCCCGCTCCAGTCCCAGAGGGAGCACTGCACTGGCAGAGAGGCCTGATGGACCTCCACGTTGAGGTGACTCTGCCGTCACCTCCTTCATGTGCCTACAGTTTTTTAGGAACTACGGCGTTCAGACATGTTTTCACTGTGCTCTCATTTAAATCGATGGGACGGGGGAAGCCAGTCATGCAGATTTTACTGGAACAAACATGCATATTTGTTTCCAGAAAAAAATATCTGTGTTGGCAAGTTTTTTTTTGTGTGCATTGCACCACGCAGGTGTGAGTTGTCATTTAGGATGTATCACTTTCTAAAAGTGTCCATAAACATCACGTGCCAATCAGTCAAACTGCTTTCTTTTATACAGAAATTATTTAAGCGTGATAGCTGGATTGCCAACAAAGAAACAATTTCAAGTGCACATCTCAGGGGAGTTGTTATTTATTCCCCGTCTATGTTTGTGTGTGTGTTTAGCTGCTTCAAGATTCTCACCCCTCTGTCTTGTAAATGAATGTGCTGTAAATAAATCTCACCATCAAAGCAACAAACTGCACCACAAAATACCAACAAAACATAACAATTTCTACATTTTTTAAGCAATACTCTGGAACTTCCTGGCTGAACGGATAGCCAAGTGGTTAGGTCAGTTACTGCGTGGGTTCAAATGCTTTGTGTCATCTTCCGCTCTCTCCTAATTCCACCCTCCACCCCCCTAAAAAACCAAAAGCTTAAAACAAAGGGCCTTTTCACTGATGACACTGTGTCGTGTCATAGCTGGAGAGTCACTCGTTTTCTTATAACATCCGTGAGTCCACGCCGGTTCACTGTTGGCGTGACACGAAACGAGGCCTGTTATGACAATTAGTGTGTTGTTGTTGAGCTTAAACCATAACAGCATCTGCTCGTTTGTACATTAGATGTTGCTCGTGCCCGTTTGCACCTAATGATTTTGATGTAGAGCTCTTTTCCATGTTCATCACCTCATCCGGAGCGAGCGTGAGTGAGGTGCAAACGGCTGCTCGACTCAGTGAGGCAGATTTATAGAAGTGCCATGAAGATCACAACCACAGAGGTGTTAGAACAGTATGGAGTGGAGAGAAGTGTGAATGTGTGTGTGTGTGTGTGTGTGTGTGTGTGTGTGTGTGTGTGTGTGTGTGTGTGTGACAAAGTGAGAAAGACAAAGGTGGAGTTTTAAGAGAAGAGTGTGGTGGAGATGTGAGAAAAGACACTTGGCAAAATGGACTCAGTTCCCTCTTGTTGTTATTATTCATTCATTTATTTATTTATTTATTTTACAGATGACGTCTGGCAGGTTCTTCATTCTTGCGTTTTCGTTTGAAAACGCATCGTTTTCTCTCCGTTTTGGCCTCCCATCCACACTCAGACGGCGTTTTACTCAAGGAAAAACGCAGCGTTTTGAAAACGCTCTCGAAAACGCATACATTTCAAAACGGAGCTGTCCCGTCGCAGTGTGGACACTCGAAAATGCAGACTTTCTAAAACGTTGATGCATTTTAGTCATGTGATGCAGTCATGTGACCAATTAAATAAAGATAGCGGAGTGCATTATACAGCAGTTGTGTTGATTGCTCTCAATTTTGACAGGCCTAAAAAAGATTAATATCACTTTGTACATGCTCCAGATAGCTTTTCTTCAAATTCTTTAATTCTCACTCGCTTTTGCGCATGCGCAGGACTGGAACGTAAGCGTTTTGGGCCGTTTCAATGTGAACGCACAACTCTGTGAAAACGACTGAAAACGCTAGTGTGGACGCGGAGCGTTTTCAGACGAAAACGCAGTTTTCAAATCTATCCGGGCTAGTGTGGACGTAGTCTTAAAAGCAAAATAATGTGTTTATGTCTATACCTGTGATGTTATCTTTCTCCCCTCACCCCAAATCAGTCGCAACAGATGGCTGCCCCTCCCTGAGCTTGTTTCCTGTTAAAAGGGAGTTTTTCCTCCCCACTGTCACAAGTGCATTGCTCAAAGGGGGTCATTTGATTGTTGGGGTTTTCCGTATTACTGCAGAGTCTTTACCTTACATCTTGAGGCGACTGCTGTTCTGATTTAGTAGAAATAAAAACTGACAGCATGCTGAAAATGTTCAGTAATGTTTGGAATCTCATTAATTTTCACTGCTGTTTTCAGTTTTTGGGAAAAAAAAAAGCCCCAGAAAAGTTATATGACTAAAACTTAATCGATAAACTTGGAGACAAACAAGACAAGTGGTAATATCAGCTGTTTTGGGAGCCTTTATTCTCTTATTCAGATTCAGGCTGAATCTACAACAAGTCCTGATATAATTTACATACCAATAAGCAGAATATCAGAAATGCCCTTTTCCCTACCTGAAGATTCCTCCATATAAGAAAAGAAACCAGCGCTGTCACTGCTTGTCTCTCTGAAATGTAATTTTCTCCCCTCCAAATGCAGTATATGTTTTTGGCTCGCGGAGAAAAGTGTGGAGGTGGAAGACCCCGGGATGTTTTATGCAGTTGGGTTTGTGAGCACAATATGTGTTCCTTCTGAGGGAAAACAACATGAATTCAAAATGTTAACATGGCCTTTAACATCTAAGTGGAGCACAGTCAGCCTCCGTCACACTGTGCAGCACTCGCCCACAGCTTATACGGGGCAGGCCAGCAAGCTCGCGGTTCCTTAATGAAACTGTTAACTGGGATTCTGCAGACAGCAGTAAAAACATATGTTCGTCCTACTGATTGCATAAATTTGATGATCTGCTTTGTGAAGCTGACTGTTTCAAATCTGCAGTTTACAACAAGAACGCGGGCTCATTTGATCCCGATTTTGCTTCGAATTCGTTAAACATCACATCTTCAGTTTGACACAAAGGTTTTCTTTTAGATGTATGGTTGAGATGAGCAAACATTCAAGAAGTCTTAAATGTGCACTTGTTGACTGTGTATGCATAGATGGAGTGATTATATGCTGCCTAAACAACCTATCAGCAAATAAAAATGATACTTATTGAAGTTTCTGTGTTGTGTTAACATGAATTTTGCACTGCTCAAGTTCAGACATGGTGTGATGAAGACCAAACAATTGACCCATTTCTTAGAATGAAGACTTCTTTGTTTCATAAGAATAATAGGGGAATAAATAACACCAAAATAAAGTAAAATATAGTAGCGTTAGCCTTAAAAATCTTTGTATTAGCAAAAATGTAGTTTTTTAAAAAACATGAACGTTAATTGTTTTTAATCCTTGAAATAGAAAAACATGCAAAAAGCTGAGACTGTGGGAAAATATCTTTATTTATCAAAAAAGGGATATTTTCAGGTTTTACAGCTGTGTGCAGACAGGGAGGTAGGCAAACCTTCGATTTGGTGGGTGTAGTGGAATTTGGACTTTCCTTGAATAAATGAAGTGCGTAACAAATATTTTATTTTACCCCTAAAATCTTTTATAATAGTATGTTTGTTTTTGTGTAGCGCTATCCATTTTTCCACAAACAAATGCAACAGGCTATTAAGCTATTAAGGATATTGTTGTATGCGCTAAGCTTTTTAAGCATGTTTTCCAGTTTATTTCAGAGCAGAAAAAAACACACATTTGAATATTTTCATGAGTCTTTTCTGATGTCTTATTGCAATTTTTTTAAGACTCTAAAAAAGATATATTGATCCAAACACAGCACGTAGGAGAAATTGGAAAGCTTGACAGGCTTTCCAGGCATGGTTTTGGTTGCTAAGCTCAGACTGAATAATCACTCTTTGGAGGCGTCGATGGTCACAAAGCACAAATCTCAAAGCTACTGTCCAAGCAAGGCCATTTAAAACTGCTTATATAAAAACACTAAACAAAATAGAAAATACAGCCACAGCAGTGTTGCAGCACAAAAAAGCTTAATGGTTGTTCAGTTAGCTTTTAATCTCTCTAAAATCTACACTTTGGGTCATTTTCTGATGTTGTCAAGTTTTCTGACTTGGCTGTCCAAGTACTGCCAGTCCTCTTAATGATGTAAAGTACAGTATTGGGGGACAGATGGAGCAGAGGGAGAGAAGGCGACCTTCTTCTGCTGTCATGTCGCTTTGTTGATGAGAAGCTTGAAGAATCAGTGCATAACATCCTGTCTGCTCCGTTGGTATTAATAACTCACCAAGAGATGAGTTCTGTCAGAGGCGGAGGATGATTTTATTGAGGCTAGAAGCTGCTGGAGCTCAGCTCAGAGGATCAAACCCGAGCTCAGCCAGCCAATGACCAAATATCTAACTGGTCCAGTTAAGTGAATTAGGTCAATGTAATTCTCCTCAGCGTGGACACGCTGCATGGGACTGCACTGGGACTGTGCTGCAGAGTGTGTTTGTGAGGTGCAGATAGAAGCGGTGTCTTTGTGTGAAAGACGTGACTGAAAGGAGTTTTTTGTCAAGTGATTTTCCCTAAATGTCATTCGAGTCATGATGTGATCAGAGTTTTTAAGAACCGTGACGCCAATTCGCCCGCCGTTGAGTTATTCTAATGTCAGGACGTGACTGGTTATGATGCCAGTTTTAGCATTTTTGCAGAATCTGTGACAGCACAGAGCTTTTAGTGATGGATCGATGTGGCAATGCGACCATATGATGCTGTGTGAGGCTGCATTTCATACTGGCTGAGATAAACATCAAATTCTTATGATTATTCAGGATGAGTGTGTCTGAGTGCTGGGGGGGGGGGTTGTGTGAAATATGCTGAGAAAGGAATTAAATGCGAGTAAGTAAAATGTATGCATGCACATATTCATTGTGGGAACAATAGAAAGTTGTCTTTGTGTGCAAGATTTCAGCAATGAATCATCTCTTTTGATGAAATAACGTGGACACAAAAATGGCAAAAATACAAAGACGAAGCTGATTTTGGGGCATATTTGCTCTGACGGTTGTTTTCCTTGTTTGTTTTGTTTATATGACATATTACTTTTTATGATGTTCATTGTTTATTTTACACTGAACTCTGAAAATTGGTTTTAAAAGCATGGCTGTATAAATAAATCTTAATTTGTGGGTATTTATGTTTTACACCTTACACCTCTGGCCACCTGGTGGAGCTTCTTTATCTTGTGACAACCGCAGTGAAAGTAATGTAATCAGGCTGAGGTGATTTTGCTTCGTAAGAGAAAAATGTTGTGCCTGTGTGAGAATTTTTTTTTCTTTTTGGTCTTTTACTGAATCAGCAACACGCTGCAAAATCCTCAGTAAAAGTAAAAGTTATGAATTACAAATATTGCCTAAATGCAAGTATATTAGGATACAAAACCTAATAATACAAGAACATATTCTGCTGATTGAATGTACATTATTGCGCAAAGCTTCCAAATAATCTCTCATTTCTTTATATTTTGCTTCCAAGGAGACAGACTTTCTTCTATATCTTCTAAAGAGGCCCTGAGCAATACTTCTCCAGGCTTTCTCAATGTCTTTCAAAGTTTTTGAATATTGGCTCCTTTTTCACTCATTTTCAGTACAGTCCTTGTATTTTCAGAGGATGTTTTATTTTTTTCCTGCCGTTTAAGGTACGTAATACTGACCAATGAATCGTTCAAGCATAATAAAGGCACCAAAATCACAGGAAAAAACAGTGTCCATATATAACAGACAACTTAAAGTGTATATTTATTACTAGCAACCTGTGACAAAAAATGAATTAAAGGATTATTCTATTCTATTCTATTCTATTCTACCCTGTGACAAAAACTCATAATTTGTTCCAATTTCTTTAGTTGAATCTGTGAAGAATGACAAAAAGATAACTTGGCATATTTTGGCATGGTGTGCAGTGCGTTCTTAAAGAATTAAAGGAAATTGGACAACTGGAGGACAAAAGAAGAAGTGGAAGGGCTAAAATCTATCTACAGCAGAAGAACAGTATCTGAATGTCATGTCCTTAAGAAATGATACAGGATCTGAGAGATGCATCTGAACCTTAGGTTGATCGATCTACTAGCAAAGCCTTATCAGAAAAGATGCCATTCTTATGCCATTCACAAGGAACTGGGCTGAAAATCACTGGTAACAGATCTCTTTTGTTAAAGAATCTAAACAATTTTACATTTTGGCTTCACATTGTCATCAGTATGTACTGAGAAACTCAGGAGAGTAGCACAACAGTGAGTGTTTACAGCCATCTGTAAAACATGATCGAGCCTCTGCCATGTTTTGGGGCTGCATTTCAGGCAGTAGTGTTGGAGAGGTCAAAATTGATGGAATTATGAATGAAGAAAAGTGCAATCAGATCTTGATCCACCATGCAGTACCATCTGGAAAGCTTCTGATTGGTAACAGCTTCATTTTTCAGCATGACAGTGACCCCAAACACACTGCCAGTGCAGTAAAAGCACACCTGGATAGACAAACACACAATACAACACTGTCAGTCGTGGATTGGCCTCCCCAGAGCCCAAACTTCAACATTGTTTAGGGGGATCATCTTGACAGAAAACGGGACAAAAGGCAGCCAACATCCTAAGAAGAGCTTTGAATGTCATTCAGGAAGCCTGGAGAAACATTCCTGAAGACTACTTAAAAAAAAAAAAAGAAAACTTTCCTGAGAGAGTTCAGGCAGTGTTGAAGAATAAAGGTGATCAAACTCACTGTTGACTTTCATGGTCATTTGTACTGTTTTAACATCCAATAAATGCATCCCTGCAAAAGATAAAGACAAGCAGGTGGCTCAAGACTTTTGCACAACACTGGATAGTCTATTGAGATATCTTCAATTTAATTCAATTAAATTTTATTTATAAGTAGCGCTAAGAAACTTCCTGGTTCTGCTGCGACTGGTTGGGGGTGATGGGATGATATCTGACATGATTAATATTACTCATTATTTATTTATGTATTATTAAACCTTCATGTTGTTTAATCCTGGTCTTCTCAGACCTTTTTCCCCAGGGAAGAAAATTATCCAAGGAATGCTTGATAATCCCTGAAATGAATAATCTCACTTCTATTCACTTGCATTCTAAAACCATCCAATCTGGAGGTTTAAGATACATGTCTTGTAATAAAAGACACAACATGGTACTTTTGTTGGTGTAAATATACACTTTGCACTTGTACTTTTGCACTTTTTGACTTACAGCGCAACTTTATAATTTATGGCAAATGATTCTGGCGGGCGCTTGTCTATGTGTGTCTGATCCATATTGGTAACCACTGGTTTAAGCTGTATGATCCGATCCATATGTTTTCCATATGAAGTTTTAGTTGGCTCTTAAATTATTTTTGTGGTCTAAAAAGTACACAGACAGAAATACAAAGTGACATAAAATGGAAGTCCTCGAGTGTTTACATTTGTACTTACACATGTATATTCACTACACTCTCCTACTGACATTCACATGCAACCCCTGTCACTTTACTCTTTTTCTTCCACTGTCTCAGTCAGCCGGGAGGTCTGAGGGTTTAATGAGGCGACTGTACAGCTGAGAGACACCACCACCTCTCACCTCCAGAGGTGGAGGCAGACAGCTCACCACAGCTGCCGCATGTATTTAGAGTCACTCGGTTTGTCTGGCTTTGCGCGTACAATACCTCTCTGTGTGTTTTATAAGTCAGCAGGTCTGCTTTGAAAATGATATCTGCTGTATTTAGAAAACCTTCTCAGGGAGTCAGGTCTGTGGTGAAACAACAGCTTCCCTCCTACTTTCACTGAATCATATCTTATTCAGTCAGGCATGGCAGCACAGAAGGCAGCGCATGGTTTTCATTCATTGACATAGTGTGTATTAGCCAGCAGCGCTAATCTGATAGCTTCACTGTGGGCTTCAGATCTGAATGAGAAGGATTATAAAAGCTGGCGTCAGGAGCTGCTCCGGCTGCTGCACTGAAACTGGTGGATGGCTACCAACAATGGTGTGTGATTTTCTGACTTTCTAAAGAGGCTCACTTTCATTCCCGAGTTGAATAGCTTGAAGTGGAGCCAACTCATACGCAGAGTACTGTGACACGTTTCATGCACTATATATATATATATATATATATAATATGTGTATACGTGTTAATGCCTGTTTTTCATAACCACACCTCAGCTGTTTTGAAAACCCTCGAATTTTTCTGCTCTGCATCGGTTTATGCACGTGATCATGAGTTCATTTCACTGTTGTACCTCCATACAATAAATTAGTGGGGGAAAAATCCCTTTGTGTAAGGCTGCTCTGCTTAAATATGAATTTAAATTCCACTGCTGACTCAATCGTGCTCATTGCAGCAGCAGGCAGCTTCCTGTTCTACTGGAAGAAATCTCGGCTGACGTGTTAAAGTGCTTCATTTACATTTTGGATCGTTTCATGACTGTAGCTAATGCTTCCTACCAGTAGAGGACAGCAGCTGTCTAATCAACTTTCAAAGGAGCAGCTCTCTATCTGCTCTGACACTCTCACAGGAAGTCTAGTTCACTTCATGCTAAAGTTTAATAGTAGTAGACTGAACTCCACTGAGTTCAAAAGTGTGTCATTCAGTAGTTGTACTGAAGCAACTCTGCTGTTTGAGATGAATGTGCAAGTTTCTGTGTCTAAAGACGAGCCTGTCACTGACTAATTCAACATGAAGAGCATCAAAGATAGCTAGAACTGTAAGTTATGTCTTTTAAATTGTAAAAAAAAGGACCAAAATCGTGTTCTTATAGGCTGCAGAGACACAAGTTTCCCATCTGAACTTATTTAGTCTTCTAGTTACTAAAGTTAAATCCTTCTCTGAGCTGAGGGGCCAAGATCCGATCAAACTCATACAGTGCCTTCTGATATCTGAAAAATGCCATTAGACACAAACCTTTTCCCAGAAGAGACATTCTTTTGGTTACCCTGAATGATCCACAACACCCAGCAGAGATGGACATCTGTCTCTTTGTGGGGGATTTTTAAGGAAAATTGAAAATGGTTCACATTAAATTCACTGAAGCAGAAACCTAGCCTGCTTAAAAAAAAAAAAAAAAATTCTAATAATATCTATTGTGACAGGGCTGAAACCTTATTTGAGAAGATCTTTGAGAACAACTCAAACCTTTGCAAAAAAAAAAAATAAAAAAATACCTTTGATGACTCAACCTGTCAGTCCTTTACTTTATGTGCTTTGTCATTTTCTAATTTTGACTCTTAAAATTGTGCTTATGGGAGAGACTAACAAGGATGCTGTCATTTATACATGGTGTTTTTAAAGGTTTGATCAATCAGAAGGGAATATGCACTTTATTGGCAAAAGTATTTGCTCGTCTGCCTTCACATGCATATAATCTTAAGTGACATCTCATTGTTAATCCATAGGGTTTAATACGATGCCAGCTCAACCTTTGCAGCTATGAGAGCTTCAACTCTTACGGGAAGGCTTTCCACAAGGTTTTGGTGTGTTTATGGGAATTTTTTGACAATTCTTCCAGAAGAGTGTTTGTGTGGTTTGGATGTGAAGGCCCGGCTCACAGTCTCTGCTCTAATTCATCCCAAAGGTGTTCTGTTGTGTTGAAGCCAGACTCACTCATCCATGTCTTTATGGACTTTGCTTTGTGCACCGGTGAGCAGTCATGTTGGAACATGAAGGGGCCATCCCCGAAACCTTCCCACGAAGTTGGGAGCATGAAATTGTCCAAAATGTCTTGGTGTGCTAAGCATCAAGAGTTCCTTTCACTAGAACTAAGGGGCCGAGCCCATCTCTTAAAATGTAACCCCACACCATGCTCCCCCTCCACCAAACTTTACACTTGGCACAATGCAGTCAGACAAGTACCGTTCTCCTGGCACCCACAAACCCAGACGATCAGATTGCCAGGCTGAAAAGTGTGACTTGTCACTCCAGAGAACACACCACCACTGCTCTAGATCCAGTGGTGCTGTTCTTTGCATCAGTGGATCCAATGCTTTGCATTGGTGCTTGGTGATGTAAGGCTTGGATGCAGCTGCTCGGTCACTGAAACCCATTCCATGAAGCTCTCCACACACTGATCTTGAGCTCAGCTGAAGGCCACATGAAGTTTGGAGGTTTGCAGCAACCGACTCTGCAGAAAGTTGTCGACCTCTGATCACAAAGCCCATTAGCATATTCTGACCCTGCTCTGTGCTTTTAGGTGACTGAGTTGCTGTTGCTTCCGAAAGTGAGGAATCTTGACAACTGGACTTGTTGCAGAAGTGACATCCTATCACCATACCACGCTGGAATTTACTGAGCTCCTGAGAGGGTCCAATTCTTTCAAAAATGTTTGTAGAAGCTGTTTTCATGCCTAGGTGATTGAGTTTATTCACCTGTTGACATGGAAGCGATTGGAACACCCGAATTCAATGATCTGGATGAGTGAGTACTTTTGTCAATATAGTGTATGTTGCTGTCCTTTAACATTAGTATTGACAAATGTTCAGTGTAGCCTGGTCAGACCAAGATATTAAGTGTATTATGCTTAGCTGTTTACTGCTCCAATTGTGGAATTTATTAAACTTCTGCACTTTTACTGCCAATAATTTGGAGTTGATCCTAACGAAATGGTAATCACCTTGATGATGAGTCAGTGGACCATGCCTGAGCTTAAAAGTATTTTCCACCTAACTTGTTAGGGTCAGAGTTATGGCCATTTCTCGCAGACTTTATGAGCATGGTGTCTATTACATTCCTGTTCATATAGTTCATCCTTGCAAGCTGTAATGGAGAAAAAAAAGGAGCAATCAGGTCAGTACAGTGGAGTTGAATTCAATTCATTTTAGTTTGGATTTAGCAGCATGAAGGGCCCCTTAATCACTACAGACAGGGTTTATTAGACTATCAGACCATAGCAGCCAAGTGATGCATTGGAGAGCGGAATCATTATGATGCTCAGAAGGTGGCCTTCTCTCAGCCACAGTCGCAATTATTAATTTTTTGTATTGACAGGGAACACACCCATGCTGGTTTTAACCCCTCAGGGAATCGACTGCTGCACCCCCAAACTGATGAGTTTCTCATTACTCTCCACTGCCTCTGGGGTTTCTTCATATCTCACTCTCTCTGTGTTTTCTACCCATTATTGTTACTCAACTTTCCCACATCTACGAACCAGCGGATGAAGCGTTTGAGCTGTGCACATTTTACCCTGTTTTTGTCTTTTAATTGGTCTTTCTTTACTTTCCATTAAGAGGCATGCTGCTTGTTTCCGACTGAGTCTTTGGAGCGCTGCTTGAATACAATGAGGAGTGACGGGAGAAAGAAGGCAGTACAAGTCTAACAGAGTTTTTTTTATAGTATGCGAATCCAATTGCCATAATTACCACAAATTTGATAGATGTGTATCTGTGGAGTTGTATTAGCTCAGCGTCGCCAAGCAAAGAACTGTGAGGATATATTGCGTATTAATGTGTCCACCAAAGAGCTACAGGTGGGTTTGCTGCACCTTTTAAGTGTTGACCGCTATGCATTCTGTTCTTATGCAGATAATAAACCCCAGCACAAATAGATAAACAATCCTTCAGACATAATTTTCAACACAAGGCAGAGTGGAGGGGCTGTTTGAGCTAACTGCTAACAGTGAGGTGTAACTGAGCATGGCTACATGAGGAATTAGGAATGGCAGTTCCGTTAGCCTACCTCTTTTAGTCCTGAAATCTCATTTGTAGTGTGTGCTTGTTTCCCTTTACAGTGACTCAGAGGCTGTGTCTGGCCTTGATTATGGCACCGTAGAAAAAGACATAGAGGAACATCATCATTAAGACTAGTCTGAGGATGGGGGGAATCAATATTAAGACCTTTAGGAGAGACGCTCTGTCATTTACTATTAATAATGGGCCCTGCAGCCTGCTGTAATAACGCCATTAGGAGTACTGGAAACTGATGCTTTATCCACAGCTAAATGGCCTTTTTACAATACACCCACATGTGGCGACTATAAATGCATACAGTATCCAGTATAATTCTCACACAAACACACACGCACACACCGTATCGCCACCTTTTTCTCACACAGCCCTTCCTGTGCCTAATTGGGAGAGTTAGACAAGAAAAAGTGGGCCAAGTCCGATCTTAGTATTCTTTAACTGGACCACAGGAGATGTGGATGAAGACACATTGAAAGTAAAATGTCAGATATGACAAGGAGATAAAAAGAGGTAGAAAAACAGAATGATAGAAATGAATGTAAAGAGGGAAAGAAAAAAAGGTACTGTATGTTCTTTAAAGAGACAGTAAAATACATTTTGGCTTTTTAAAAAATTTTGTGTTCACAATGTAATGGACTTACGTTATATGTAGCAAATGAAAAATATACTGTAAACAGCACCAAAATAAAAGAGCAATAGCATTACAGTATATAAATATTTGTAACTTATTAATATACCTTAATAGGTTGTTTCTTTTATTTTAAATCTGAAGTATGTAGAATTTGTCATGCTAACCCCTTTTTTCGTATGTTATTTGGCTAGGGTCTTATTCTGAAAGGAAATGTAAAAACGGAAATTGACGGTATCAAAACTGAAGATCAAAGCTCAACATTCAGGTCTCTAAAGGTTTGGAAACCATGTATCTGAGGAAATTTCAGTTCCTGCAGTCGAAAGTAAGAGAAAGGTAATAGCATGCTGTGGGTGCTAAGCGTGGCCTATGCAGTAGCTGATATTTTACAGGTCAAAGTTTAGGACATTTTGAATGTGATGCAAATAATCAGACTCGTGGTGGCCTTTTTCAGAAATATACAAATGCACTGTAGCAGTTTATGTTATCGCCTTTTCTGCTGTTACTGTCTTTGAAGTTCATTTATCTGCTAAATAAAAGCCAGCATCTTCAGTTTAACCTCACATTTAATGCCGTTCAATTCAATTTTATTTATATAGTAAAAGCACTTTATATTGTAAGATGAAGAACCCTCTATGAGCAAGCTCTTGGTGACAGTGGGAAGGAAAAACAGGAAGAAACCCCTGGCATAACCAGACAAAAGACACTAAAGATATTTTAATTTTTATGTAACTCTGGTTATAAAAAGTGTAGAAATGAATAGAAAAAAGTATGCTAACTTTTAGGAATTGTGCATAATTATAATCAGCGTTAGGTGACTATGTTTAAAAGAGGAATTTGGCCAAAGCACATACCATAGTTTTTTATTTACTCATTTATTTATTTGTGGGTTGTTAGCATTATCCAATAATTTGGTGAATGCTATTAGCAAACAAACATGAATAACTTAGGTTTGCTGTTAGCCAAACCCAACTTGATAATATGTTTATTACATTGAATTAATTAATAAAGAAAACACTGGACATGTTGTTTGACATATGATCTTTATAAATGGACACCCACACATGAATATTTAGAATCTGTAGGCAATGAACAAGACTTCTGATACTAGATGTTTTCTAGTTTTCAAATATAGTCTGTAGTATTGACTAGTCAAATTTAAATTTAAAGCTGCTTTCGGTATGTGTGCAGAGCAAAAGACAAAACACACTGACCCAAAAGCAGTCTCAAAACTCAAGATTTTTCATGTTTTTAAAAAAAGTATAGTTAGGAGGTTTTGGACCAGATATCCTCTGGCCACGCGGAAAGCTCCAAAACATTAGCTGTTAGAGTTTAGCTCATTAGATGATAGGTGATGGATTGTCTGGCTTTGATTTTCCTCTTCCAATTTTCAAAAATTTTCTTTCTGTTCATGTCGGTTCCTGACTACAGCTTCATTTGTGCTGTCCCCCCTAAAAGACATTATATGACTACCTTGACTTTACCCTGATTTTGACACCTCGGTATATATCAATGAAGATGTAAATTGATGACCATTAGAACACATTCTGGGTTTTTCCAAGGGTATATGGGAAGCTGTATAGGCAGAGATGACCTTCACTAACCTTTATGCACAGCTGGCCATTTTTGTTCTGTAAGCAGGCCTGAAATATGACAGAAATTGTCAGGAATAGTTCTCCAGGCTTCTTGAAGGACATTCAAAGCTCTTCTCTAGACTAGACTAGAAAGAGAGAGCGTATTTCTCCTGTTTTGGCTTCCCTTCATTGGCTTCCTGTTAAATCCAGAATTGAATTCAAAATCCTGCTCCTCACATACAAGGTCTTAAATAATCAGGCCCCATCTAATCTTAATGACCTTGTAGTACCATATCACCCTATTAGAGCACTTCGCTCTCACACTGCAGGCCTACTTGTTGTTCCTAGAGTATTTAAAAGTAGAATGGGAGGGAGAGCCTTCAGTTTTCAGGCCCCTCTTCTGTGGAACCAGCTTCCAGCTTGGATTCGGGAGACAGACACTATCTCTACTTTCAAGATTAGGCTTAAAACTTTCCTTTTTGCTAAAGCATATAGTTAGGGCTGGACCAGGTGACCCTGAATCCTCCCTTAGTTATGCTGCAATAGACGTAGGCTGCCGGGGATTCCCATGATGCATCGAGTTTTTCCTTTCCAGTCACCTTTCTCACTCACTATGTGTTAATAGACCTCTCTGCATCGAATCATATCTGTTATTAATCTCTGTCTCTCTTCCACAGCATGTCTTTCATCCTGTTTTCCTTCTTTCACCCCAACCGGTCGCAGCAGATGGCCGCCCCTCCCTGAGCCTGGTTCTGCCGGAGGTTTCTTCCTGTTAAAAGGGAGTTTTTCCTTCCCACTGTCGCCAAAGTGCTTGCTCATAGGGGGTCATATGATTGTTGGGTTTTTCTCTGTATTTATTATTGTGCGATCTACTGTACAATATAAAGCGCCTTGAGGCGACTTTTGTTGTGATTTGGCGCTATATAAATAAAATTGAATTGAATTGAATTGAATTGAATTCTCTGGATGTTGGCTGCCTTTTTTTTTTTACTGTACTCCCTCAAGATGATCCCAAACTGCTTCAATAATGTTAAGGTGTTGGCTCTGGTTACTTGAAAGTCGGGGTCCAAAAAAGGTCTCTGTTGACGAACCTTGCATGGTTTTTCGTATAATACTTCTGTGAAGGTGGTGCAAGCTGCAGCGCTCAGCTGCTTGGTCAAAGCTTGGATGAGGAAACAGATTTTCTTTTTTCTCTCTTTTTACTTATGCATGTTTATGAATGTTCATGTCTCAGAGGTGCAGCCGAATATGCGATGCCCCCTGCCTTACAGTTTTGTACTCCTCTGTAACCTGTATGACCTCTTGTGAGAATAAGGAAGCATTATCGATCACCACGTCTCTTTTTGGGTTTCGTTCTCCATGACAACCTCTCTGGTGCAGCAGCACCGCTTCACCTCAGCTCTCCTTACATTCCTCTGACCAACACAACAGATCTTACCCATTTTACTCAGTGTAGTAGTGTGTGTGTCTGTGTCAGTAGGATTTAATCAGGTGTGGTTTGTCCTTAGCATGAAATATGAGAAATGTCTGTGTTTAAATGTAAACATGTCGCCTTGCATTTGTGTGTTTGTGTGGATAAGAGTCCGAGTGTGCATGCAGGTGTGAGCTCCTGAAGCATAACTGTAGGGTTGTTTGCAGTTAAGAGTTTAGCAGTTAAACTTTGTGAGGAGAGAAGCTCAGAGAATCAATGTGGCAGGACTGTGCCTGCCTCCTCTCTCAGCCTCCCAGGAAAGTGGGCATGTCGGGTCTAATTATGCCTTCCCAAATCAAACAAAATGGCTCCCATTGGTGTCTGCATCAATATGCTCCTTTCTCCAAGCTCATATTCATACAAACAGTGCAACACATTAGCTATGCCATGTAAACAAAAGTGGTGCTCAGCAATTTGTGTTGTGCATAACAAAGTCTGAATAAAAATCTTTTTATTATCTGTCCATTTCTTTTAGGCTTTAAAAAAATATTTTAATTTCAGCATGCTGATATTTAACTCCTTACTCATACTATAAGCTTAGACCTGAAACAATTAGTTGATTAAGAAAATTGCTGCTTTTATAATCAGTTTAGAATAAATTTTTCAAACAAAAATACCAATAAAAAATACATTTTTAAGCTATATTCACAGAGGTCTTTGGACTTTAGATTGAACACATGTTGACATTATCAATAAGCAATCTTTGACTTTGGGAGGTGATGATAGATGTTTAAATTAAAAAAAAAAAAAAAGCTCAGAGATACTGAAATTATTTAAGTTATGCTGATTTTTTTTTCTTTTTTTTTTTTTTACATCTAAGATACGTAACACAAACTGTGGAAGAGAATTAGGGCCACTGAGGGGAAAAAAAAGGTGAGCACGTCTTGTTTTTTTCCAGAATGACTGGAAACTGGAATTCTTTTTTCTCAGAATTCTGAGAAAAAAGTCAGAAGTCTGAGATTAAAGTTAGAATTCTGACTTTAATCTCAGAATTTTTTTTTTTTTTCTACCCGGTGGCACTAATCCTCTTCCGTACAAACTCTACGGCACACAAACAGATTTGTACATACATTTGAATTTAATAGATTTTAAAGATTAGACATCTAGGAATAATGAGTCCGGGAACTACATAGACCATAGAAGGTTGGATTAACGTTTACAACCCAGCTCTGAATGTGACAGAATATAAAACGATACCCTGTTTTATTGGCCAAGTATGGGTACACATACTATGGATTGTACTTGTTTTGTCTTTGCGCTCACTGTAAACAGAACAGAGAGTATTGATAATACCATGTATGGCTTATTCATGTGTGCAGCGGTGCAAAGTCCAAAGACTTTCAGCAAATAAAGAAATTATGGGTAACTGTTACCATGTATGGGAAGCTGACAGTGGGTATAACTATATATATTACATAACTGTTTACTAATATATTAGTATATAGTTATGTAATGTTAATTTTAGTGGGTGTATACACGTGGACCAGTCTTTTTTTCATAATTACATTAATACATTAATGTAGAAATGCATCTTCTGCAGCATTATAAGGGACACACACAATAATACATCATAGTAATGATTAAACTGTGTTTAATTTGAAATGCTGAGCAAACCCGAAGCTACCTGAATAGTTTAACTTGAACTTGAGGCTGCATTAATATATTAGTTAGTTAGCTTATGTCAAGTAAGTCCACATCTCTTTAAAAAGCATTTAGCAAAAAGAGGTATTGTTCATGCAAAATATCAGATTTAGTTACGTCCAGCTATGAAACAGAGTAATCTCTGTGACCTGTGGGATGCTCTACGTTACAGTATGAGGTAAATCTCAGTCTTTTTCTGGTTTGACTAAAGAATATCTGCGTTCTGATTTTTCTGTAAGCTTGTGGCTTGCATACTTCACTAAAAAGTAGCTGTTGTCTGGAGGAAGACGGCTTATAAAAATTAATAAATGTTGTTTAAGTTTGACCTTAAGGTGCTGAGGGAATTCGTCTATAAGCCTCCTTGACAGAAGTTGTTATTACTCTCAGTTCCACAAAGCCAGAAAGACGAACACACAGAAAGGTGGTTTTTGCTTTGTTTTTTTAGTAACTAAGATAAGAGAGATTGGATGGACATTTTGACTAGTGTTGACAAACATAACTAAGTGTATATATTCAGTGACATCTGGGAACTGAATGTGTGGGTACAGAGCTAAGCTATATATAATCTTACTTATGAATAAATTTCACTTTTAAAGATTTTAGACTGTGAGAGAAAATGTTCCATCTCACAAGGTCTTCTATCAGGAAAAATGTGACCTTCCTCAGAGAGAGACTAAAAACCTCAGCGGCTGTCCGTAGCGTGCCGGAATTGAAATCACAACGAGCCGGTGGCCTCTGGAATTGGTAGTTCCAGTGTTTACATCAGTAATTAGTAGAGGAACAGGACCTTAGTTTTTGCTGTAGCCTGCTGAGCGTTTATTGATCCCCAATTAAATCTTTTTAAGCTTTCATCATATATAAACAACGGCATAAATCACTACAAATGAAATACTGCTACTAGGTTGGTACAAGTTTAATAAATCTTTAATGTCAGTGAAGGTAGCTTAATTAACTGTTGTTCCAACTTGGAAATGAGATGAGCAGGGGATATACATTCTTCAATATAAAATATCAGTGAAATAACAGGAAGTGATTTTTTTTTTCAAATTGGAGTCTTGGGGAGAGCACATTCAACAGCATGCTAAGATGCTGACTGATATACTTTTAGATATGTATATGTGTGGGCACTCACAGAACAGTTAATATTTTAGCTGTGTACGAAGACATTCACCTTATAGTCACACGATGAATACACTAAAGAAAAATGATGCAACAACTATCGAGCCATTATAGTTATTTATAGTCCCAATCCTCTGTACTCGGGGCCTCGCGTGTTATCACGTAGGCTGTCATGACAGGTAAACGGTTTAGAGCTGTTTCCAAGTATGTTGTGTACATTTGGTATCACTGCGCTCAAAGGAGCTGTCAGTACAAATGAAAAAAGGCCATCCTGAGGCAGCAAAAACAAAGAAAATCTTCAAAGGGATAACAGAAATATTAGGAAGGGCAAAATCAACAGTTTTGATACAAGAACGATTGTGAGCTTAGAAACATGGGGGAAAAAAGCTTGGACTTAAGGTAAAGGAAACTTTGTGTTATCAGAACAGGCAGCCAATTTAGGAACACTCCATTAGGAAGGCTTATAATTATCCAAATCTATGATGAAGACTTCACAAAAAGAAATACAGAGGGATCACCACAAGATGCAAACGTGTTCAAAGAAGAAAAAGATAAGATTATAAAATTGCCAAAAACAACAAAAACAGCCAGTAAGATAACTGTGGAGAAGAAAGTGTGGAGAAGGCTTTGACAGGTTCTGATCCTGAAGCGTACTACATTTAAAAAAGTACAGCAGAGGCTGATGTATGATGCAGTATGATGCATGGATCAACATCGCTTCTTTGGCACTGGGTCACGACTCACATTTACACAAGTACATTTTTTGAAGTGAACAGAGTGTCACTTTGTGCAAAGTTCGGGCAAATGCAGCAAACTTCACTGGAGGACACTTGAGAGTACAGAAAGGCAATGACCTGAAACATAATGTGAATGCAGCTCAAGCGTTTTTGAAGGTCTGAAAGTGGAATATTCTGCAGTGACCAGGTCAGTGACCCGATCTCAACCTGATCTTGCTGCATTTCACTTGCTTAAAAAAAGAAAAAAAGATCCACAAACAACTAAAGACAGCTGCAGCAGTGACCTGGCAAACCCATTTTTTTTGCTGCTGTCCGTGGATTACAGACATCAGATAGTCAAGTTTTAACATTTCTGCTTTTATTTATTACGATGTAAAACTTTCAAGTTACACTTTAGACCCTCAAAATAGGTGACTTTGTCTACTGGAGGTTTCTTCCTGTTAAAAGGGAGTTTTTCCTTCCCACTTCCTTAATAGGGGGGTCATGTGATTGTTTAGACCCTCTTTACCTTACACTATTAAGCACCTTGAGGTGACTGCTGTTGCGATGTGGCACTATATAAATCAAATTGAATTGAATTAATGTTACAAACTGTCTTCCTGGTTCAGTATTTTGACAGTTGCATAGTCCTCTTGTTGTCAGATTTGATCCTTAACGTATAGCTGTTGACAGATTTGTTTACTTTTTTAAAATGCATTTGCAGTGGCAGCCTTGCTTTGATCAGTAAAGACGTTGTATTGTAGGACAGGACATTTGATGGTCTTTTATTTGAACACAGATATGTGAAGGTGGTGTTTTTTTTTTTCATATGAAGACACTTATTTAGGCATGTATAATTAGAAATATTGGCGTTTAAACACTGAACAAGCTCTCTAATTTGGGTGTGTGGCGTTAGGTAAATCAGCAGCTGTGCGGACAGATCTGGTTCTTTTGTGTTGCTAAGCAACAAAGACATTAGATTATCTGATGTATGTGGCCAACTATCTATACGTCTCTGTATAGACGTATAGAATTCTGCTCGATTTTCAGGGTTTCTTTAGTAAAACGTGAAGCTGTCTGCATAGTTAAACATGCAGTTGATTCTGTGGATCCAAGTAGCTTGCTAAATACTCAGCTGGAGCCATTTAGCTCACCCAGCAGTAGCAGAAGAGACACGTTTTAACGAGATATTGAGCACAGGAATTAAGCAGACAAGCCCTTGTGGAATATTTAAGGGCACTAGTGATTATGAATAAAATGGACAGTAAATTTAGTGCTCTGTATGGTAAACTGGGAGTGATTTTGGACTCATCTAATCACATAATGAGGCGAAGGCTGCTGTGGTGGAGGTAGTGCCAGCAGCTCCACCAGTAACGGCAGATGTGGGCAGAAGGGAGGAATTTGTTTAAATGAACCTTTGTGTTTAAATATTTGTGCATGATTTTGGGGATCATGTAAAAGAGAGTCGATGGGCAGTGTGAGTCTGTGTAGTCCTTCGCTGATTGCTGTCTGCCTTGATTGATGGTGTTGATTGATTGTGCCGTCGTCCTTTTTACCCCGCTTTCATGCTGCAGTTTTTGGAAATCTATAAAAACTGCCTTTCCCAGAATTATTTTCTGCTTTGTTGAAGCAGTCAGGCACCAAACGAGTTCACTGTGATGTTTACAGCATCAAGTTTAACTCTGAGCCTGGTAAATTTGTTCTGTTTGAACAGTCACACCAATAAAGCTTCTTCAAATACACCCCTCCTCCACAGTCAGCTGTGCCTCGAGCCGAGCGCTCATATCACGAGCGTGTGTTTCTGTGTTGGTGTTTGTTTACGTCTCGTGTTTTGACCAAACCTTGCTCAAGACGGCGCTCGAGGCATCTTCTGCAGCTGTGAGCTCATCAGCCCTCCGTGTGCGGATGAGTGAGTGTAACCTCACTGTGACATATGCTGCTGCTGCTGCGCATTACAGTATTTCTCTGTAGTCTAGGCTACTTTGACACAAGGTCAAACAGGGAGAGCATCTGGTGGACGGGAGATGGAGAGTATTTGAGGAACGTCGGGGAGCATCTGGGTGTGCTCATACACGGAAAAAAATACCGACACACACTCTACAAATGCTTTCACATGCATAAACATTTATCTGATACTACCACGTACTGTCTCTCTCAGTCTTTTGGAGACACACACACACACACACACACACACACACACACACACACACACACACACACACACACACACACACACACACACACACCAGTGCAGTAATAGCAGCAGCAGACAGGGGCTGCTGCAGGACTGTGGAAGTCATCCGGCCAATCCGCTGGTAGGTTTTTGTGGAGCCCGGCTTCACACTGGTACATCTTCTCCTCTTTTTTTCCTCCCGACGGTCGTCGTCTCTCGCCATCTATCCGTGTCATTTTACATCTCCCATCCCCCCCGTCCTTATCTTCTTCCCTGGGATTAAAATTGGCTGCAGCTGGTTACTGCTGTGTGCTGGAGCAGCAGTGGAGAAGCAGAGGCAGGAGGCGAGAGAGTGTGGTTTCACCAAGGCGGCAGAAGATGTGCGGTGGATGGTTGCAAGGCTAGAGGACGCCTGGGAGGACAGGCTGTCTGTGGATATATACCTGTAGAGAAAGGACCGCTTATATCAACATCTGGGCCAGGTACTGATGAGGTGCCCGGCTTGCACAGCTCTTTCTCTCGGATGTCTTTCTCTCTCTGAGCATGTATCGGTGTGTATGTAGAGATATATGTATGCTGGTGTCTGTACATGTCAGAGATATGGCCTATGCATGAATGCATAGCTGCGTGACATCATGGTAAACCCATCTAGAACAGTCACTGTCTAGTAGTAATGCCAATCAAGATTTCATCCTGTCTTCCATCTATTCCTTTGTTTTCCTCTCCTCTCCTCATTTCCCCTCCTTTCCTATCCTCTCCTCCTCTCTCCTCTCCTCTCACCTCGCTCTTTTCTATTTGTGAAGCATTTCATGGTGCTTCGTGGCCTTGCTAAAATGGTGTCAGTTTACATAAGATGTTAGACTAAAAGGGCTGATCATTTGAGAATTACAGTGTCACCTGTGTCAGGGCCGTGTATGCATGGTTCCAATGTAAAGAGTTTCCTATGAAAGGCAGACACTGCCTGAATCTTAACTGGTATCCTGAACGCTGTCAACTCCATTTGGCAGGAGGTCACTAGAGTATGCATGAGTGAGGAGGCATTTTTGTCATTTGTAAATGCATGGCATGTAACCTCATCCCTCCCGCTGTCGGATGTGATGGTTTTGCATATCGAATGCTGTGTGGAAAATAAGTTCCCCTCCTCTCATCCTCCTGGGCTTCTTTGGTTTCACATGAAGGGAGGAGAAACTATTCATGGACATTATCACACACACACACACACTATATGCCGCATAGATATGTTGGCCTGCTCCTTAGCCTTTTGCCCTTATTTTGTTTGTCATTTACTTTTCTTTGTTTCAGCTCAGTGACATAATGACAAGGATGAAAGCTCAAACAGCACGTAATCATCAGAGACAGAGAGGGAGAAATGAGGAGGTTTGAGCTTCTGTCCTCTGTAGCCTTTGTCACCCAACCTGCTGACACTGCACATTTAGCCCCAAGGGGATCACTGGTTTACACAATTGCTCTAGTAGCCTTTGCTGTTTTGCTTTGTTGTGAAAATCATTGCAAGCCATTTTTTTCTCATGACACTACAAAATTGTGTTTTGTTCCCCCCCCTTAACATGCCGTTTTCTCTTTTATTGCTCCTCAAGGAAGTTTTATACTGTTAAAATATTCCTCAGTGTTTCTCTTTGCTAACAGCTGTGACAGTCTGTGCATTCTGTATTGGCGCGCTTCAGCTTTTTGTTGGAAAATATTAAAGAAAATTACTCAAACTTGAAGATGAAGAGCTTCTAAAGTAACTGATATTCATGCATTGATGCTTTGCGTCATTTTAAACTTTCAGTTTTCCATAACGGGTTTAAAGTTGTGTGTCCTTTTTTGTTTAATAACTGGTGTTTGTTCTTCCACTGCAGTTGAAATCCTTTTGGTGGTTTTTGAAACAGTCTGACTTGGATCAAGAGAAAAATGTCCTTTGCCAGTTTGTGTGTGTTGTCATCAAGCTCTAACCTCTCTCTCTCTCGTGCTCGTTTTGTGTTTTAGGGGGGGTGGTTGACAAGGATTTGCGGCACTACCTCAACCTGCGCTTCTCCAAGGGCTCAGTGGACCACGACCACCAGCAAATCATCAGAGACAACCTCTACCTCCGCACTGTTCCCTGTGAGTCCACATCACCCTTTATCGCTCCTCTCTTCCACCCTCTGGCCTCCATCACTGCTGCACTCCTCTTCTTTTTCTTTTTTTACTCTTCTTTGATCTCATCCTCTCTGCTGCCTCACTGGATGTCTGTAATTGTCTCTTTCATTCTCTAGCTCCATTTCTTGGATATCATTGTCAACCCTCCTCCACCAGCTAACGCACCTTGTCTTTCTCTCCGCTTGCCCTCGAGATGTTACCCTCTTATTTTACACACACACACACTCATTCTCTGTCTCTCGCCGTCTATCGCTCCTTCTCTTCCCTCAGTCGTCCGGCTGCCGAGCTTTCAGCCTGAGGTTTCCACGGCAACCACCCTCTTGTCTTGAGGCTTGCGTTGTGGTGATGCCCTGCCCCCCCTTTAGCACATGCTAGACAAGCACAACATACACAGATTTTTTTTTTTTTAAAAAGGATATTTAAATCTCCATCTCTAAATTTCTTTCTGTGTGTGATGAATTTTACACGCTGACCAAATGAGATGTTACATGTGAATGGGTTTTTTTTGTCGGGGTTTTTTTGGTTCTTTTGTGGGTTGTTTTTTTTTTTTTTTTTTTTTTTCCCCCGGCACGTATGCCTTTTGCCTGTTGGGCGGCGATGTCATTGTGTGATTAATATTGAGGGGATGCAGGGCCCAGTAGGATCTTCCTGTGTCAATACAGGCAGCAGCTCATGAATCAGGTCCGATGCTTGAGTCTGCAGACTGCATGCAGCGTGTGGATCAGCTCGCTTTGCATGCATGTTTGTTGACGGGTTTTGCACTCATCTGACATGTTTCATTATCTTCTGTTAATAGGCCAATTCATATTGCAGATTCTGGTACAGACGCATGAGGAAACAGAGCTCGGCTTGACGTCAGCGATGGGTGTTTTTGTACTGGCTGCTTCTACTATACTAGATGTCCTCTCTGCCGGTGTGTTGAGCTGCTGACACAGAAGTGATTGTTTAATACGGTCCCACAGCTGCACAGTTCCTGAGCCTCTCTCTCTCTCACTATCACTCTATCACTCTCTTTTTTTTCTCCTCTTTTTCCCGCCGTCTTCATCTTCTGCTTTCACTCTCTCTCATGTTCCCCCTGCTCCCCTCCCACCCTCCTCTGCCTCTTTGATTTCTTTTGGTCACCACCTCACTTCATCACATTTTCTCTCCCTTTCAATTTTAACTCCAGGCGGCCTCTCCTTCTCCTTCTCCTTCCCTCTGCCTCTCCGTGCCTCTTTCTTTCTCAGACTGTTGGCTGTGTAATAGTGCAGTGAAGGCAGACTGACAGGGTGACGACAGAGGTGGTGTGGACTGGCTAAGCTTCAACACTTCTGCCCTATTGAGGCTGAAGGGCAGCACGTGTCTGTTTTGGTGGTTTTGTCGCCAATGTGCAATTATAGTCCCCTTCCAGGGCTTTATGGGAACAGGAAGATGCTCATTCTGCGTGATGTGTGTGAGCAGTAATGACATCCCCATAATTAACTGCCTATCACTTAACAAAGCTGATACAGTGTAATGAAGATTATAGAAATTCCAACTCATAGACCTCCTGCACAGCGGCTTTGAATCATCATATGCTGATTATTTAAATGTCATTAAAATGCAGTTGTAATACTGCAGGAATCCCCCAAATTTATTTTAATGGTGAGCACTTTGTACTACTTACGCTGTCTCATATACACTAATCAGCCACAACGCTGAAACCAGTGATGGGTGAAGTGAATAACATTGGCTTTAATATCAGTGGCAGCTGTCAAAGAGCAGGCTGATGAACTATCACTTTGGGAAGTTGGTGCGCTGGAAGCAGGAGAAATGGTCGGGCGTTAGGATCGGAGTGACTTTGAAAGTTTCCAAAGTATGATGGTTAGAGGAGCACTGAGGCTAGAGCACCTCAGTAGGGAAGTGTTGTGTGGTGTTCCCTGTATGCAGACGTTAGTACCTGCAGAAATGGTCCAACATAGGACAGGCAGTGAACCGGTGAGAGGGTCATGGGCTCACAAATTGCTGATTGAAGGGCGTCAGAGGGGCACTTCTGTAGCCGGTGCAGCATGCATGCTATGTCCTTAAGGCTAAAGTCCTTACTGCAGCAGCCTCAGTTCGCCTCAGGTCATGTGCTGCGTGACATTCACCCCCTCTCCCCCCTTACTTTTTACTGTCTTATCAAATTAAGGCATATTTTCTCCACTATATCTCTTTTTTTTAAAAAATAGGGGAACACTCAATTTAGAGGGAGCTGTGTGCTTATTCCCATCCTTCCAAGTTTTGATCAGAACCGGACAGCAGAGCAGTTAAGGAAGGTGTTCTGATGGTCTGATGATGTGTTTAGGCACAAGCCGGCAGAGACAGTTTGATGCTCTAGGTAGCGATTTGCTGGGTAATCTTGGGTCCTGTCATTCATGTGGAAGCTTTTGTACCTACGTAAACATTTTTGGTTTGGTTTGGTTTTTTTCCTGATGGCAGCGGCCATCTCTTTCAACAGGATAAAGCCACACTGCCGTGCTCCTCAAATCCCTGCTGTAATTTCTGGAATGCGTTCAACCTTCTGTTGACCTGGCCTTGAGGCCCCTCTCCTCACCTGCACAGGACTTAAATGACCTGCTGTTTATGTCATAAACCTCAGAAGGTTTTTTTGGAGTTCATGCCTCACCAGAGCTGTTCAAGGAGACCTACAAAATATTTGAAAGGTGGTATTAGTGTGGCTGATCAGTGTATAGTCAACGCACGATTTCTTGGCGGTCTGAGACTCGCATAAGCAGGCGTTGCTCAACCGTCAGTGACACAACATCAGAAGGGCCAAAAACAAGGTTGATGGTCCTGAGTGCTGCACTGCTCGTGCCCTGTGGGCTGTTTGTTGTTGTGGTTTGGAGCGTTATAAAATCAGTGTTTTTTCTCCCTTGTCTGCAGCGCTCTGACCACGCTGTCAGTGCCGGTCTGTCAGCTTGACGAGCAGACGCCACTCTGCATCACAACACGCTGTCAAGGACGTGGGAGGAGGTGTGTCTGTCTGTGTGTGCGTGTGTGTTTGCGTGCGTGTGTTCATACAGCTAGAAGACTCACATGCTGACATCAACTACTGCATCCTGTTACATCATTCAGCTTAAGGATTGTCCATTCTTTCAGCAAAAATAATGAATTGAACATACTCGTTTACTCTCGGTCATTAATAACCGTACACAGATGCTGTATTGTGGCCTGCAGCCTATTGTGTGTGTGTCTCTGAGTCTTCTGTTTTGTTTGCTTGTGGATTTTTACTTATTTCAGGTTTATTTTGCACATGCGTTCACGCTTCAGAAGGCACACAAATGGTAGCAGGACGAGCACTTCAAGGACATGTACATATTTTGTACTAGGACAGGCGATAACAGTCACTGAAGACTGAGAAAGATTAAAAAAATAAGAGTAAACAAGATTTTAAGTGACACAGTAACTGGTAAAAGTGTCAGGCAGTAGAAACAATATTGGCAGAAAGGGAGATTTTTGGACGTGTATGTAGTAAAACTTGAGAGAGGTATCCCACATTTCAGGTTGAACCATTTGATGAGATTGCTGCTGTTTGACAGTCTAACTTCTCAAGCCTTTTGAGCTTTTGAAAATTTCCAGCGCTATTTTATTTGATTTTGCAGGGCTATGTTGACCACTTCAGAGCCTGAGCTCCTGTCAGAGCGCCTGCTGTTAGGAATTTAGAGAAGAGTTTAAAATGGTTTTGCTCTCTGCATATTAGCAATGTGAGTGCCTCTTTGATACAAGTGCAGATGAGAGTGTAAGACGGGGAAATTTTTCTAAAGGATTGAAAACATCTGGAAAATACAAGAGAAGAGGAAGGAGAGAGGTGGGGGTACAGTAAATTGAGGGAGCGAGGGGGGGTGAAGGTGATGGATGTGGACACGAGCAAAGAGGCTCTGCGAGAAGATGGAAAATGGGGAGAAGAGGAGGTAAAGAGGAGGAGATCAGCAGGGGAGAGAGGGGAGGGGAGAAGTCAGCGGCAGAAGATGGAAAGTGAGAAACAAGAGTCGATGCAAGTGGATGTTAAGAGGATGGAGGGTAGAGATGTGGGAAGAAGGTCGGACGTGATATGAGGGAGCCTCGTAAGTAATACCCGGGAGAACCATCTCCTTTCCTCCACTCTACTCAGAGGCATCAGTAAAAGGCTCTATAAATAGCTTAAACAGTGAGCAGCACATTCCTCTACTCAGATAGCCTATAAATACATGCAGCTTCTGTCACTTTACATCCACTGTTCTGGACACATGCTCCCCTGCAGCTTCCGACAGGGAATCCTCCTCAGACTGCAGAGGAGGAGCAGATAAAGATGTTGAGCTGAACAGGGCCAAGATGCTTCAGATGGTGATGGTGATAGGGGTGACGGATGTCTGATAATGATCACGGTGATGTGGGAAATTTGTGGAAGATGAAAGACACCTTCTAACCCTAATGCATGCAGCAGATCTTAATACACACTCGTGGTAATGCACACCATTCAGTGTTTGGTCATAGTACACAGGAAGTGATATAGCACATGAAATAAAAATCCAGTAGTGTGCAAAAGAGCCACCGCTCATTTCTTTAGATTTTGCTGGGAGGATTGGAAATGGGTGCAGTGATTTAAACATGTTAAGAAATAACATGGAAATACAGCATTTAAAGCAAGCAGCTTAAAAGTCAGTATTTGATATGACCATCTTTATTCTCCCTCAAAGCCTCTTAGAAACTCTCTTAGACAAGATTTTTGTAATTTCATTAAGTAGGAATATTTCTCCAGTTGTCTGTTAAGGATGCTGCTTTAATAATGTTAAGGTCCAGGTTCTGGGAATGTGTTTTCTATCCAGGTATGGGATCGTTGTCATGATATGGTGGATGCTCCCTCGTGACCTTCCTTCTCATTTTGGTGACAGTTTGACCCAGAATTTTTAAGTGTGAATTAATCACTCCATAAGACCTGTTGTAACAGATTTTTGGTCCAGTTCTTGTTTAATTTAGCATATCTCAGCATTTTCTCCCTGTTTCTTTGGCCTCCACTTTTCCACTGAGAGCATTTCTAACGAGTCTTCAGTGAATGAACTGAAGGTGCAGATCTCCCAGGTTCTGTCTGCCCCCCCCCATTTCTTGGAAAGAAACTGCCCACCGGCTGTAGTTTCCTCAGATTTTAGGAGGACAAAGTGTACACCATGGTAAGATATGTTTTCATATATATGCTTTGTCTCTAGCACAAATGTTAACAGAGTTACGGTCGCCGTGCCAATGGCTAAAATGAGTTAAATAGGAACTCTAAATGAGCACTCAAAGCATTTTTTAACACAACCTCCATTCACCCAATAGCACACACATTCATAAAAGCACTTTTTCTATACCTAAGTGCCTTCTCTTACATCCACACATGCAGTGACACCACGATGGGGGCGAATCAGGGTTCAGTATCTTGCCCAAGATTTCTTCAACATGTTGACAGGAGGATCCGGGAAGCGAACCACTGACCTTTCGATCAGGAGACAGCCGCTCTACCTCCTGAGGCGCCCGAAAGAAAATCTTTGGAAAGACCTTCATAAAGCCTGGAAAGCTATTCCTCAAGACCATGTTAAAAAATAATTACAAAAGCATCTGACCTCTTGGAAGCAAAATATATATATAAGCAATTAGGGAGTGAATCAAGACTTTTGCACAGTGCTGTAGTTAAATACAGCTATTTTAAGAAAAGCTGTTTAAAACTACTGCTCTCATTTTGTGTTACTCCAGCACTGTCCTTCATTTTACTTTTTCCCCTTTTTAACTGTTTGCACACTACTGAGTGTATTTGCAGTGAAGGCACTGAAGAAAGCTAGAGTGCTTTAGTGCTAAGAAGAGCCTCAGAAAAGCTTGGCAACACTTACAAGGATCGTTAAAAATTAAAATCGGTCACCAGTGTGTGTACGACTGGACAGTGTGCATCTACCAGCTGAAGCCTCATATTGTAGTTTTCTCTGCTTTCCTCACAGTCATTGGTACACTCACACTTCCGCAACCTTTTGGCTCAGACAGCATGCTTTCCAATGTGGCGATGTGTCGAAGTTGGATTTGAATTCATTATCCTGTTGATAATGTGCAGTCAGATGAACAGCACCTATAAATACACAGGAACAAATTCTGCACCTCTAAATGAACACTCAGTCCATTCATCTGAAACGATTTGCTCGGGAAGGGGAGCTGTCGCTGCCATTATCTACCAAATTCTCCCACTTCCATCTGTGTTTGATTTTTTTAATTTTTTTTATTTCCCTCATTTAATTTGACCGACTGAAGAAAAATTTCTGCATCCAGAAATTTGTTCTAAAATTTAATCACGAAGAGGTTTGCGGTCGGAATGCATTCGTTTTACTTATCAAGAGTTAAATCCTGCTTATAGATTGCTGATTAAATCACACTCATATTTACAAATATGAATGTGAATGGGCCTCAGTTCTAATTTAGCACTGTGGCTGATGATGAGGCAGAGGGGGAGGAAGAGGAGTGATGACAGTTATTTCAGGATGTTTGTCATGATGATAATGGCAAAGTTCAGCGAAGTGATAAAGATAAAATTACTTTCTCGTGTGTCGATCTGCGGGAGAATGATCTGCTCGTATATGCACAGAAACGCACTGTACTTATGCGTGAGTGTGCATTTGTGGGGTTTCTTTGTACACTGTTGCATTGATTATTCTGTTTGTGTCTTGAGATTTAATAGGCTGGTTTAATAAATGAATCATGGGAGTTTTACATGCCATTCTCTGTTAAGGTTTTGTGTGTTTTTTGACTCTTTATATATATATGTGTGTGTGTGTGCGTATGTGAGAGAGAGAGAAAGGGGGGGAGAATACATCATCCCTCAGGGACTCGCTCCTTAAAGGGGTGATTTGCCTGCTGGCTTGCTCTTGTTAAAGAGCTGGCTGACATGCTTTGATGTGGTTCTGTGCTCCCTGCAGTGTGATTGGCACACTGGATTAATGTTGTTCCACAGATGAAAGAAACTGCGAGTGAACGATATGAATTTTATGAAATGAAAATGGTAAATATTGAAGATGATTAATGAATTGGTTATGTTTGCAAAGTGTTTTCCATGTTAAGCTCTGGACAGGTGTCGTCTTACCTCCTTATTTCCCTCTCCTCAGTGTGATCCTCTCACTCAGCAGCTAATCACAAAATGAGTTTTCCTGTTTGTTGGTTTGTTTCTTTGTTTTTTTGGAAGCGTTTTATATTTATGTTCCTGTCTCCACTCCACCACTGTTGCTTTCTCTCTGTGGTAGTTTAAAGATGTGCGTGATAAGCTTGGCTCATTCTGTAATGGTCATTGCACACTTACACCTCAGTGAGTTCACGTGTTTTACACTGGTTAACCTTTACTTTTTGCCATAAGCATACTCACTGGCCACTTTATTAGGTGCATCTTGCTGGTACTTTTGCTTTGAGAGTTTAATTCTTTGAGGCACTGAGTCAGCAAGGTGTTTGAAACTTTTCTCCTTTAGTCCATATTTACATGACAGGATCACACAGTTCCTGCAGATTTGTTGGCTGCTCATCCATCATGTGAATCTCTTGTTCTACCAAATCCCAAAGGTGCTCTAATGGATTGGGATCTGTTGACTGTGGAAGCCATTTGAGTACAATGAGCTCATTGTCATGCTAGAGAAATCAGATGGCCTGAATTTTGTGACATGGTGCCTTTTCCTGCTGGGTGCAGGCATCAGAAGGGATGGATGTGTCACAGCAGAAATTGAGAATAAACAATTTTCTTTTCTGTTGTTCAGTTTTGATGAGATTGTGCAGTTTCCTTTGTCTTAGTTAACACGAGTGACACCCGGTGTGGTCTCCTGCTGCTGTAGCCCATTTGCTTGAGGTAGGATGTGTGTTCAGAGATGCTCTTCTGCACACCTTGGTTGTCATAAGTGTCATTCTGATGCTCAGTTTGAACTTCAGCAGACCATCTTGATCATGTCTGCGTGCCTGATTTGCTGCCATGTGATTAGCCGATTACATATTCCTATTAACACACAGTTGAACAGGTGTACCTAACAAAGTGGCCAGTAAGTATACCATACACCGCCTCTGTGTGAGGATTATCCTGCCCCCCGCTTTCATCCTTCGTCATTCAGATCTGCAGACTAATAAAGGTGCTTTTCAGCCTGTCGCGGTTGATTTCCATCACCGCAGGAAATTCCTCGGTGCAAGGGTAATTTCTCAATGTCACGCAGACACCGACTCCGCCAGACGCTGATACATCTAGCAAGCAGTTGTCTTTGCAGCAGCCTCTGGATCTGACAGACAGACTTATGGAAGGAGCTCCACACCTGCTGCAGTGTTTAATCTGAATGCACACTGCCAGGTATCATTTAAAGAAGGGGTTTAATTGACTGCCTGCTTTAGTTTACGGAGGAATTTTGAATTCCCTAGAAAACCATATTTTGTCTCCCTTTCTGACGGAGTAACTGACAGATGCATTGTGATAGTCTTGGGTTTTAATGACAAGCTAAAAACACACGGAATTTCATTTCATTTTTATGTCCAAACATAGAAAATATGTCAAGCTGAAGGAAAAAAAACACATAGAAAAATACTTTAAGGTGTGTTTTGGTGGTATGCAGAGAGTTGCTGAGATTAGAGCTGATTTGAGTTTAACTTATTTGTTTGGTGTCAATATAAGAGCATATTTGTGTTCAGTACATTACCAGATCCCTTTAATAGGAAAGTTTTGCCCCATGGTATAGTCTCCAGGATCTTATTTTAAAACCCCTTCTAAATGAACACACGTGAGCAATCCAAAGATCCAGAGTTTGAACCTGCTGTGGCTTTTTTTCTGCGTGGAGTTTATCTTCTGCCTGCTTATCTGTTAAGGTTATTGGTGACTCTGAACTGGCCGTTAATGTGAGTGTGAATGGTTGGCTGTCTCTCTGTGCTAGCCCTGCAAGAGACTGGTGGTCTGTCTGGGGTGTATCCAACCTCTTGCCCTATCACAGCCTGGAAAGGCTCCAGCCACTCCCACCCCCACCCAATGCTGAATAAGATAAGCGATGGTGACCACTGAGCAATAGCCACATTAAACAATCAAATATTGTTAAAAAAAAACAAGCTTTAATATCTTTGCAAGTATTACTATATACAATGAAAGGTCTCTGAAAATGTTCTTCTTATTGATGCTGTTACGTCTTTGCTACACAACAGTGAGTAGAGTAAGTAGACATGTCTGCCAACAAGCAGTTAAAACTGCCATGGTCCTGTACCGCGGGCAGCTGTCAGTGCAGCATTTGCTTGTGGGACCAGGGACAAGACAATCGAATTGTTGGTGTTTCCGTCCTATAAAGTCTCTGGCATTATTCTGATTGCAAAGACACTTTCCTCCAATAGGAAAAAAAATTAGATAGAAAACTATCTAATCTACTCAGAAATTACATGTCATTTAACCCGGACTGCTTTAAAAGGGAAAGAACACGCATAAAATATTATTTTGATAACTCTACATGTGAATAATTATTGACAGCATGAACACACTGACATTTTTTCCAATACATTAGCGAATAACTGCACCAATTATTCAGATGGTTGATAAGTCAAGGCTGCAAAAATGGCAGACATTAGCTGGTTTTAGAGCATTTTCTCATGTTTTTATGTGCCGTTAACAATAAAAAAAATCTTCATAAGAAAAAATGCAAAATAGTTATTCATATGAAAAATGAGCAACACAGTCTCCAAGTGACGCGGCGAGTTTATAATATGTGCATCCAAATGTTAAAAAGTCAACACGTACAGATAAATAATCACTTTAAAAAAAAAATCTGGAATAAGTCAGTTAACCGGCTAACGTCCCATCGTTTGATTAAAGATGCTGTTAAGGCTCTTTGACATTTTCAGTGCTTGGTGCAAGAGACAGGATTAATTTTTTTATTGATAAACGATTTATTTAATACGCTGCTCGACATCAGTAATGATGCAACCTTCCTGAAACTGCCAGGTAAAGGAATAGTTCACCATTTTAAAGAATTACTGTTACTCACTTTCCAGCACCGAACGGGTCGACAAGATTGATGCAGTTTCATGAGCAAGTCAGTGTAATTTAGAATACGTCAAGCCAATTTATCACTGTGTTTGGTCAACATCTGTCTTCTTCAATCTGCTGTACAGCTGAGAGAATCAGATAATAATAACATAAAAAATATTTAAAGAATACAAGTAAGAAAACAAATCTCAGGTTTAAAAACTCCAAAATAAATAGTTTTTCTGGGAGTTTTAAAGATTTCTGGAGAAATCCAGATGTGAAAAGCAATTTTTTCTGTTATTTAGGAGCAAACACAGTAAAGGTGTGATATCCAGATGTTGGTTCTGGACCTCAGAGCATCTGCTTAGCAGACCTCGGTGATCTAGTGGAAAGAGATATGGGGCCACTACCCCGTGTAATGACTTAAAAAAACAATATCAAATCTTAAACTGATTGGGAGTTGATGCAGGAGACTGTGGACCCGAGCAGCTGCGGTCGACAAAGAAAGACAGACTGACACCTGAATGAAAAAAAACTATTACAATAGTCAAGCTGAGACGAAATGAAAGCATCTCTAACCTTTTCAAAGTCTCTCAGGGAGAGAAATGGCTTCAACTTCACAAGTACTAAAGCTGAACTAAGTTAGCTTTGACAGCAATATTTGTTCATAAAAAGTGAGCATTGTCAAAAGATCACTCCCAGGTTCTTGGTATCCCAGAAGTCTGGAACAATATGACTTCTGTTTTCTCAGTCTATCCATTTTCCCTGTTTTCCTGGGTCACAGGGGGCCTGTAACCTATCCTAGGGTGAGAAGCAGGATACACCTCGCACAGGTCGCCAGTCTGTTCACGCTCATATTCACGCCTACTGCACGGTCACATTTATAATCACCAATTAACCTTTGGGAGGAAGTCAGAATTCACAAAGACATGGAAGTACCCCAGGTGAGGTTTCAACCCAGTACCTTCTTGCTGTGAGGCAACAGTGCTAACCACCACACCACTGTGCCATTCCTGTTTTGTGGTGGTTTGAAATGTCTTTTCGTTTCTCCCAATGTCTTCGGTAAGGAAATAAGGAAAAATCAAGGATAAACAGCCGGCCTAACTCTTAACCCAAACAACAGATCCACCTACTGCACATCCAAAGCTCAATAATTCTGCTTGTTTTAACCTTTATACAGTCTTAAATGTGAAGTGAGATGTCCATATTACGGATATCCTCTCTGCTCCATTCTGCAGCCAAGAATGGAGCAGAATCTGTTTGAAACTGAGCGTTTGGAGCTGTGTGAAGCCTGAGCTTCTGGATCATAGGGATAATGTATAAATGCACAGCCTTCATTATTTGAAGCTTTCTCCACTGCAGCAGTATATATGTGACAGGAAATAAGGAAAAGCTTAGAAAGTCCACCTTAAATTTGGTTTGTCTGTAGCAGAGTGAGCAGTGAGTCTCACGCTTGTCTCTCTTGCTGTCTCACTGCTGATTGCAGCTAGACTGAAATGTGGAGCAGAGCATCCTTCTGCCCTGAGAGAGATTTACACTGAGACATGACATCCAAGTCTCCTAGTCCTCCCAGCCTGCAGTTCCTTTCAGAGTAAAACCTGTCTGCTCAAACAACAGGTAAATTACTCCGAGGTAACCAGGTGTGAGCTCTGGGTAGCCATGCTGCAAAAGTAATTGATTGATGAAGTAAGAGTCGGCGATGAGCACACACCTGCAGCGGTGCAGAGCAGAAAAGGTTCAAACTGAAGACCTCTGACACTGTGACTAGTAAAACGGCTCCACATGCAAAGCGGTGTGTCATACCTGACATAAATATTATTTATGAACAGCTCATGTAGATATTGCTGCTTGTTACCATGGTGAGTCTGTGTTGCCAAGTACTGACGTGTTGTCGTGAGAGCATACGCTCCTGTCAGAGTGTTGCCATGTTGTGTCGCTGCATCTGTAGCCCAGGCTTTGTAGTGTAAATAAGGATGCTTGTGTGTGTGTGTGTGTGTGTGTGTGTGTGTGCTCGATCATACCTCTTCTATAGACCTGCTGTCACACTTCACATCTGCCAACCGGGGAGAAGAAGACGGAAGGAGGAGAGTGAATGAAAGAGAAGACCAAAGTGTGAGACGGAGCCTGAAGAGGAGACGAGAGGAGTGGAGAATAATGTAGGGAAAGAGGAGCGGATTAAAAAAGACGGAGAGGGAGTAATGGGGACAGAGATCAGCTATAGTGGAACGAAGAGCGACGAGGTAAATTGGAACAAGAATCAGGAGAAAGGATGGATGGATGTGTAACTGAGACAGTCTGTTGTGGTGCTCTGCTTGCTCTCTGCTAGAAAGGACTGGGTAAAGGGGTTCAGCGTTTTAAGGACAGTGCATTGTCTCTCTATTTTTTGATTACACTGTAACAAGATTGTGTCTTCCTACCTCATCTTCTTTATAGATGTTGTAGTTTTTTAGCATACATGAAATGGTCAGAATTTTGAATATTATGTTAATATATACCCACCAAAGGATGTAGCATGGTTAAACAGATAAGAAGAAAGCACCACGTGCTAATTCAGTTGAAAAGATGTGCAGCATAATAAGGTGAGAATGGACCTACATTTAGTGTGCTATCACTTCTGTACATGCACGTATAAACCTCCTCGTTTAGCCCACTAGAGGATTATCGTGAAAGAGTGTCACAGCTATTCACCTTTTCAGGGAGTATTTTTAGTTACAGTTAGATTTGGTGTTAATTCAGTCTATGTAACAAATTCACTCAGCTCCCACCGCAACCTGATCGCTGTTACAGATGAGATGTAGAAACGAATATGAGGTTTGTGACACAAACAGCTACGCTTTTGTACAGCACAACTGTGGATTTTAAATTAAACAATCAAGACGTGGCTGAAGTACAGACGTTCAGCTCTTCAGCTTTTTTTAAAAGAAATATTAAATTAACTGTTTAGTATTTCTATTTTTTCCACATTTATATTGACGTACTCCTGTTTTCAGATGCTTAAAGTTATTTGGACAAACTGTCATAATTTTACACATAAGGATTGTTTTTAATACTTGGATGAAAATCTTTTGCAGGCAAAGACAAATTTGCCTGAAGTCTAGAAACCACCGAATGCTGTTTCATTTCCTCTGAGATGCTCTGCTAGGCCTTTACTACAGCTTTGTCTTCGATAACAATAAAAGCACGCTCTGCTGTGTTAACATCAGGTGACTGACTTGGCCGGTTTCTTTGTTTTGGGAATCCGTTTTGCAGCATTTGGCTGAATCTTAGCAGATGATACAGGTCCGTGCACTTCACTTTCATCCTGTTACTTCTGTCAGCAGCCGCATCGTCGATAAACACAAGTGAAACGGTTCCACCTGCATCCATACGTGCCCGTGCCATGACATTGCCTCCAACATGTTTGACCGTTAATGTGATAATGTGTTTCTTTCCTTCTCCATACTTTTCTCTTCTCCATCATTCTGGTAGAAGTTATGCCTGGTTTCATCTGTCCAAAGACTTTTTACAATGGCACGCTGACCTCATTTTGACTTGGTTAAATGTTGTAAAGGGTTTTTCTTAGCTGGGGAAAACAGTCTGTCACCCTGTACTTTGTCTCTGTGGTCCCTCGGGCCGTTTGGTGTTGCTGAGCTGGTCGGTGTGTTCGTTCTTTTTAAGAATATACCTAATCGTTGATTCCAACACTCCTAAAGTTTTTGCTGTATCTCTGCTTTGTTTTCGTTTCCAGCCTAATGATGGCCTCCTTCAGTCACACCAACATCTCTTTGGACGTCATACTGTGTAATACAGTCCAGATGTTCTCTGCTTAATTTTAATGAGGAAACTGGCCTCACCTGGCCATGAAACTGCTTGTCAGCCAATTGCTTAATTACTTTTTTTTTCCTCTGTAAAAGGGGGCCGTGTATAAAAATTATTTAAATTCCAAAACGGTTAATGCAATGCTTTTGTAAAAACCCCTTGAATTAAAGCTGAAAGTCTGCACTTTAATCACATCTTGATAGCTTTATTTAAAATCCACTGTGCTGGTGTGTAGAGGCAAAATTTACAGTCCAAATACTTGTGAGCCTGACTGTATGCACACAGAGACTCAGAGATGATTCTGTGGAACTATGCACATCCAGTTTTACTAGTCTGGGTTTGCTGCTCAGTCCTATTATCATATAAATGTTCTTTGTATTATAACCACAAATTTATTAAAATTACTGTGGAGGATAATGAGTATAAGAACTCTGGAGAAAATAATGACATCCCGTGCTCTGTGTCTATAGATTACAGTATTAACTATTAATAAGAGAGACTCGCTTGACACCCCCACTCCACACACACCTCCTCGTTCCCACACATCCTCGCGCAGAGACCGTATCATTTGACTGCCTTTCCCCAACCTTTATTATGTTAATCAGTCCATCGATAGTCTATTTTTAGCCCTGAATCTCCACCACTCTGCTTCTCCCTCTCGGTGACTTCCTGTCTAATTATATAAATATGCGAATGAACACAGTTCACATTCTCAAACACACTTGCAAGCTGCTGTGGATGCACTGCGAGGTTAACCAATCAGCCTTTTACCCCCCTCTCTCAGTCTCCTCTGTTGCTGCCTCTCTCTGTGTTTCTCTGCTTGCCACTCTTCCCTCCACTCTATAATTTAGCAAAGGTCTTTGTCCTCTTATCATCTGACACCCAGCTGAGTTATTTCAGTATATCATCTATTTTAGCTTTTGCTCTAAATGGACTTTCCTTGTTGTGTTTCTACATCGTCTCTCTCTGTTCTCTCCCTCACACACATCCACAGAAAATATTCTGTAGTTCTTCGCTGTCAGGGTTTGAGGCAGACAGTGTCTTTCCCTCCCAGAGTGGCAGCTCCAAGCTTTTCTGTTTTATTGTGGATTTAAGTCATTTAAGCCATAAATCTCGGTGGTGCTCGTATTCCTACTTGCAGCGTCACCTCTGAGAGGTTTGG